>NC_041742.1:2785606-5571212 GCF_004115215.2 Ornithorhynchus anatinus
GGTACAATATAAAAGAGTCGGTAGACATATTCCCTGCCCACAAGGAGCCTAACAGCCAGTAAATACTGATGAGGAGGAGGAGGAGGAGGAAGAGGAGCACCTTGGAGTGAAGGCATGCCTAAATGCCTAGGGCAGAAGGAAGAGCTGCTGAAATGGCAGGGACCACTGGGAGCCCGTGCCCAAGGCCATTCCAAACTTAGTAAGGCATTGACAGGTTTTCTGAGATTCAATCATCGGGAGAGCTCCAGGATCTCAGGAGGCCTGTCAAGCTCCGCAGGGCTTCATTCAACTTTGGCTGGATGAAGGGGAAAATCTCATTTATCTCTTAGCACAGTCCCATGTATAATGCAGAGGGGGAAAATATAGCTATCGATCGCACCTGGAGTTTTTATTAGTTCTGAAGCTGATGCAGGGAAGTCACCCTTGAGACCCGCCATTCGTCAGAGCGGAACATCAGGAGGGGGCCTGCGAAAGGAAAGAGAATGGGCCTGGGGAGTCAGAGGACCTGGTCCTAACCCAGCTCCGCCATTTCCTTGCTGTTCGACCTTAGACAAATCCCTTAACTTCTCTGTGGCTCCGTTTCCTCATCTGTAAAATGGGGTTTGAATTCCTGTTCTTCCTCCCCCTTAGACTGTGAGCCCGATGTGGGCCTGGGACTATGTTTTATGGTATTTGTTAAGTGCTTACTCTATGTCAGCCACTGTACAAAATCCTGGGGAGATCCAAGCTAATCAGGTTGGACATAGTCTCTGTCCCACCCAGGGCTAACAGTCAATACCCATTTTGCAGATGAGGAAACTAAGGCAGAGAGAAATTAAGTGACTTGCTCAGGGTCAGACAGCAGATGAGTGGCAGAGCTGGGATTAGGACCCAGATCCTTCTGACTCCCAGGTCCGGCCTCTGTTCTCTATGCCATGCTCCTTCCCTGCCCATCTTACTGTATCTACCCCAGTGCTTAGTACATAGGAAGGACACGGTAAATACTATTATTATTAATAACCTCAACGCGATAGCGGTCACCTCTAGGAAGCCGTGAGTTTTTCCGTCGGGGCAGTAGAGTCTAAATATGGACCCAGCACCCACGGGATGCACTGGGCACTGTATTAAGCGCTTGGGAAAGGACAACAGAAACTCATAAAATGGCAGCTTTCTGGCCTGTTTGCTCTCTGAAGTCTTTCCCCTCTCATTTCCACTTCCCACTAATTCCCCGCTCCCTTTGTGCCCCCCTACCCTCACAGAGAAAAGTTGGCACCCATGGCTCTGTATGTGTGTGTGTCGGGGTAGAGTTGCTTCCTGAAGATATGGACCATCCATTCCTGCCCACCCTAGCCTCCCGCCCTCTAGACCGCGAGCTCGTTGTGGGCAGGGAATGTGTCCGTTTGTTGATGCATTGTACTCTCCCAAGCACTCAGTACAGTGCTTTGCACACAGACAGCACTCAACAAATACGACAGAATGAATGAGGAGGAGAGTCCAGGGATTTTGGATACAGGCTCTGGAGTCGGTTGCTATGGCAAAGCACTGTGCACTGTCCACTGACCATCCAATTTAGAGATTTCCGAAAGGCTCTAACTCCTTCTTTGGCGGACGGCTCTTAATGAGGGAGACCCGGGAGCCGATTGCTTTAATTAGCAGCAGACACATCGTATTGATTTTCTAATTCTCTGGGTAAGTGCGATTTGAGCGGCAGTCAATAACTGGGGGGTTGGGAGCGAGTTCACACCTTTTCCTTCCCACCTCTCTGGATTTCCAAAGAGATGCTCGCTGGGCAGGGATCCGGGGGCTGACAGAAGGCAATTCTGGTGGGTGGGCGGGTGGAGGTCTAAGCTGGCTGAGTTTACAGATTCGGGTCTGGTCGGGCCGTTCCCTTCTTTCAGTCCATAACGATATGATCTTTATTCAGTGTTTATTCTGTGCCAAGCACTGTGCTAAGCAGACCCCTGTCCTCCAGGAGCTAACAGTCGTGTGGAGGATCAGCCAAATAATAGCATTAATAATAATGTTGGTGTTTGTTAAGCGCTTACTATGTGCAGAGCACTATTCTAAGCGCTGGGGGAGATACAGGGTAATCAGGTCGTCCCATGTGAGGCTCACGGTTAATCCCCATTTTACAGATGAGGTAACTGAGGCACAGAGAAGTTAAGTGACTTGCCCACAATCACACAGCTGACAAGTGGCAGAGCCGGGAGTCGAACTCATGACCTCTGACTCCAAAGCTCAGGCTCTTTCCACTGAGCCACACTGCTTCCCCGCATTAACTGAGCACCTGCATCAATCAAGCAATCAATGGTATATATAATAACAATAGTTCTAGTTAAGCACTTATTTGTGCCAAGCACTGTTCTCATTGCTGGGCCCGATAGAAGTTAATTAGGTTGGACACAGCCCCGTCCCCAATTTTTTTGACAGATGAGGTGACTGAGGCAGAGAGAAGTTAAGGGTCCTGCTCAAGGTGCAGATATGTCATTTCCTATGCGCAGAGCACTGTACTAAGTGCTAGGGCGACTACAATCCAACAGAGTTAGCAGAGACATTTCCTGCCTACACAGTATGTGCTCCTAAGCGCTTACTAAGAGCTTGGAAGAGGGCTGTAGAATTATTAGACACAATCCCTGCTCTCCAGGAGCTCACAAACCCCACTTCCCCTTGCAGGCAGCGTGGCCTACACATATACGAACGTCTGATGGTAATACCGACCTAGGCTAATCGATTCCATTTTCTGGATGACCGAGGCAGGCTAGAAGGACCCCTCACAGTCACTCTCCAGGGCCCATCCACGGAGATCTAACACTGAATGTCATTCCCCCATGTTCACGTGGCCACGAAGGGGCCTGGAAGCAGACGGTTGCTCTTAAGGCCGAACCGCTGCGTGAGATGAAAGACACAATATGTTTCAGCAAACAGCGAAGCGTTCTCAGATTGCGAGCAAAGCAGGATGTGCTGACAAAAGGCGTCGGAGTTGGTACTGGAGCCAAGAAGAGAGAGAGAATGCTGTACAGGTCCAAGTGCTACTTATTGGATGTCCCCCGGGAGTAGTGCTCTGACCTAATCGCTTGTGAAAGTATAAGGACTGTGAGAACCTCACGTGGGACGAGGATTGTGTCCACACTGCTCAGTACAGTGCTTGGCACATAGTAAGAGCTTAACAAATACCACAGTTTATTACTGAAACTGACGCACGAGGCCATTCCCCGTTTCCATTTATTCCAGGGAGGCAGACAAAAATATCTGCATGAGTTTTAAAATAATATTGATGGTATTTCTTAAGCACTTACTTTGGGCCAAGCACCGTTTGATGTATAATTAACAAATTTGGACTAACAATACCAGATCTCCAGCAGGAAATTTAGTATTCAGATAAAAAAATCTTTTCTTCACAGAGTGAAAATACACTGGTTTCAGGAGCAGACCCTGCCTCGGTTTGATTGTGCGGCAAACCTCAGCCAAACCCATTTATCAATCCACTAACCTAGCTCGTCTTTTTGCACCCCCAAATAAAGCCGGATATTTCCCCAGAAAGCAACATACTTCACACCGGTTTTCACCCATTTTTGTTATACTAAGAGTCGTACCCATTTCAGAAAAAAAGGAGGAAAATCAAAAGGGACAACCTCCCCTGCCCAACATCCACATCCACACACCCACACACACCTTCTCAAGTCGCTGCTGAAGGGAAGCAGGAGTGAGAGGGGCCTGCCTAGCCGCCTCCTCCTCTTCTTCTTCGTCAGCATCGTCATCATCATCATCATCATCATCATCATCATTAAGAGCAGTGGTATTTATCGAACACCAGCTGTGGACAGCGTACTGCACTGGGCCACTACAACTTGTAAACTGATATGATAGTAGTTAATCGTAGTGGAGGTATTTATTGAGCACTTACTGTGTACAGAGGACCGTAGTGCGCACCGAGAAAGGTGACACAGTTGGGAATTAGATATGGTCCTTATCCCTCAGGGAGGTCACAATCTAAAACTTGCTGGGCTCCTACTGCGTGCAGAGCACCGTACTCAGTACCTGCTGCATGGGGAGGACTGCACTGAGCCATCACTGTGTGCTAAGTACTGTCCTGGGGACCCATTACATACAGGGGGCTACAGTGGTGGGGGCTGTGCTGTATTGGGTGCCTGCTGCGTGTGGAGAACTGGGTTGGATGCTTGGAAACACCCCAGCAGTATTATCGCCAGTCTCGGGAGCCCCTCTCCCCGACCCAGACTGAAGTGGACCCCGGGTGGATCGCGTCCTGAGCTTTGGAGGGTGGAGAGCTGGAATCCTGAAATCTGTCCCTATCCCTCCCGTTTCGACACGTCCGGTCCCGTTACTCCACACCAGGCCAAACGCAGAGTCCCAGCTGGTTTCTAGAGATTTCCGGTCAGGCACCACCACCCCGCGATGGACCCCGGTGGGAGAGCTGGAGGGGTCCGGATGGTGGGGAAGGTGAGGACGGGAGAATGTGCGTAGAATGAAGAGCGGGCCAGTGGCGACTCGAGAGTCTCTAGGAATCCCGGCGACCTTTCCCATTGGTTAGCCGTTGGGAATTTCTCCTTCTAAAGGAATTTCTCCTTTCCCTGCCCACAGCTATTGTTGTGGCTTGTGGGCAGCATTATTTCCAAGCCTTCAAAATGCAAGTCACGTGCACCCCTACAGGGTGGCTCGGCAGGCCCCGTTTGGGCACTTTCAAATATTTTCTTTCCTGAACATTATTCTGGTCTTTTTCAAGCTCGTCTTTTCCAAGCTGTCGGTTGAGCGGTGGGGTGCTGGAGGAGCCCGGGAAGGAGGGGAGAAGGGGGGGCAGAGCCTTCACTTGCCCCGTGAAAGCCGACTATCAGGCGTGGCTATTTTAATGAGGAAACAGATACAAAAGAGGAGAAGCCCCCAGAGACCGGAGAGAATTGATCTGTGAAGCAATCATCTGCTGCCTCCAGAGAAAACCCCAGTGCTAATCCCATGGATTCCAGCAGCTTTCTTTCCTCATTTCGGTCAAGTTGGTGGAGCAGAGAACCCTTTCTCCTCCGCTCTCTCCACTCAGGGGACTGGAGGGTCTTTACTAAGCACCTATGTGCAGACTTTCGTACATAAGGGTTAGGGAGATATATATCCATAAGTTCTAAGGGTGGCTCTACACGAATAAGCATTAAGAATAACTGTATAGTATATGTACAATAATAATTTGGCGATTTAATTGCTTACTCTGTGCCAAGCACTGCCCTAAACCCTGAGGTAAAAACAAGATAATATGACAGGTCTCAGGAAGTCGTGATGGGTTTCAGTAGCAACGGCACACCAAAGACAAAATCCCCTAATTACCATTACGGGGAACATCATCCCTGAAAGGAAATAGGGAAAGCGTGGGCAGGCCATGGCTTGTCAGCAACGATCCCGCGCTCTCAGAGAAGCAACGTGGCTTCGTGGCAAGAGCTTGGGAGTCAGAGCACATGGGTTCTAATCCTGGCTCTGCCACTTGCCTGCTCGGTGACCTTGGGCAAGCCATTTAACTTCTCTGTGCCTCAGCTACCTCATCTGTAAAATGGAAATTAAGACCGTGAGTCCCACATGGGACAACCTGATTACCTTGAATTTACCCCAGTGCTTAGAACAGTTCTTGGCACATAGTAAGCGCTTAACAAATACCGTGATTATTATTATATCTTGTGGCCTGAGCAAGAATCAATCATCCATCAATTATTCATTCATTCATCCAATCCTATTTATTAAGTGCTTACTGTGTGCAGAGCACTGTACTAAGCCCTTTGGAAAGTACAATACAGCAATAAAGAGTGACAGTCTCTGCCCACAGCAAGTTCACAATCTGGTGGGGGGGCGGGGGAGACAGACATCAGTAAAAATAAACAGCAAAATAAATAAACAAAATTACAGATATATACATAACTGCTGCAGGGCAGGGAGATGGGAGGAAGAGCAAAGGGAGCAAGTCAGGGCTATGCAGAAGGGAATGGGAGATAAGGAAAAGCGAGGCTTAGTCTGGGAAGGCCTCTTGGAGGAGATATGCCTTCAGTAAGGCTTTGAAAGGGGGGAGAATAATTGGCAGATTTGAGGAGGGAGGGCATTCCAGACCAGAGATAAGATGTGGGCCAGGGGTTGGCGGCGAGACAGGCGAGATCAAGGCACAGTGGTTAGCGGCACAGAGGAGTGAAGTGTGCGGGCTGGGTTGAAGGAGAGAAGCGAGGTGACGTAGGAGGGGGAAGGTGATGGAGAGCCTTAAAGCCAGTGGTGAGGAGTTTTGGGAGGTGGATGGGCAACCACTGGAGATTTTTGAGGAGGGGGGGTGACATGTCCTGAACGTTGCTATAGAAAGATCTGGGCAGCGGAGTGAAGGATGGACTGGAGTGGGAAGAGGCAGGAGGTTGGGAGGTCAGTAAGGAGGCTGATGCAGTAATCTAGGTGGGATAGGATGAGTGATTAACATAGTATTTATTGACTGCATGAAGATCTCTGTACTAAGCACTTGGGAAAATACAATAAAATTAGTAGTTACGATCCTTGCCGGCAAGGACTTGGGGTGAACGACATTAAATAAATTACAGGTAGGGGGAAGCAACCAAGTATAAGGATAGGTACTTAAGTGTGGTGGGGGTGGGGTGGGTATCCAAGGATTTCGGGAGTACAGTCCCAAGCTCCAAGGAAATGCAGAATGGAGGGAGAAAAGGGAGAAGTGGGGATGGGAGAAGGAAAGGGCAGTCTGGTCAAACCCACCAGACAGACCACCACCCTCATAAAACCACCATCCACTCCAGAAAGCCTTCCCTGATTTCACTGTCCAGACACTAAATTGTTTCAACACAACAGCCACCCTTAGGACTTGGGCATTTATGCCCATCTTCTTCTTACATATATATCTATTTCACTCGGACATATTCAAGCTATCTCCCGGCACATCCTGCTCTTCCTCTTGTTCACTTATGCTCAGGAAAACGACCCCATTTTGCTATGAAGGTAAAATGGATCCTTCTTCAGGAGCAGACTCACATGGTAAATGCAATTCATGGAGGAAAAGCTAATATACTATTTGGTTGCAAGGTCCAGGATTCTTATCTGGTCAAGACTTTTCTAAACAAACCGGAAAGGTAGTCCTCGGAGGTTAGTGAAACCTTTTTCCCCAAAGGAGGAGGAGGTGGGGAGGGAAAGGGAGAGGAAAGGAAAGAGGAGGAGGGTGAGCAATGGTATTTATTGAGCAGCTTTCGAGTGTGATGCACTGTTGTAAACGTTGGAGAAAGTGCGTGCATTCAGAAAGCAAATTATTCTCAAACGAAGCAGCCCACGAATGAAATTCCACCAGCCCTAAGCGGGAGTGTTTCACTGCTGTCTAATGACTGTGCATGGGAACAGAGAGGCTGAGCTGGAAAAGCAATCTGTTGCGTGCCATTACGTAAAGTAAAATGGGGAGAAAAGCAGCCTCAATCAATCAATCAAATCATATTCATCTAGCACTTACTGTGAAAACCCACAGCCTTTCTGTTGTCCCACCTGTGGCTCACAGTCTCAATCCCCATTTTACAGATGAGGTTACTGAAGCCCAGAGAAATTAAATGACTTACCCAAAGTCACACAGCTGGTAAGTGGCAGAGCTGGGATTAGAACCCATGACCTCTGACTTCCAAGCCCGGGCTTTTTCCACTTCGCCACGCAACCAATGAGGATGGGTAATCTCGGCCATCTCTCCGGCATCTCGTGGTGGGAGATGACTCTCTGTCGGAGGTGCTTCGTTGTGAGTCCCACAGAACGCTTCCTTATAATAATAATAATAATGTTGGTATTTGTTAAGCACTTACTATGTGCAGAGCACTGTTCTAAGCGCTGGGGGAGATACAGGGTATTGGCTCTAAGAGACATTGTGTTGGGGTCAAGATCTAGGGGAAGCAAGACCAATACCACGTCGCAGTGGAAAGAGCATGAACAATCAATACCTGGTCTCCCTCCTTCTTAGACTGTCAATCCCACCTAGGACCTGATAATCTTGTATCTACCCCAGCACTCAGTACAGGGCTCGATAACATAATAAGCGACTAACAAATACCACAGTAAGAATTTTTTTATTATTATTATTATTATTGGTCTGTGGCATGGGAAGGATACCGAGCTGAGGTGGTCCTCAAAGGAGATGAAGCAGGGCTGGGGGAAATGGGCATAGGGAACACAATCCAGACCCCTCCTACTTCCAAATCAAGCTCACAGTCTAAGAGGAGGAAGAGCAGGTAACATCTTCCCATTCTACAGGTGCAGAGGCTGAGGCCCAGCGAGCTGTCGGCTGTGTGTCCTTGGACAAGTCACCTCACTTCTCTGTGCCGCAGTTACCTGATCTATAAAATGGGGATTGAGACTGTCAGCCCCACTCGGGACAGGGACTGTGTCCAACCCGATTTGCTTGAAACTACCCTAGTGCTTAGTACACTGCCTGGCACATAGTAAGCGCGTAACAAATTCCAGGTTTTTTACCTGAAACCCCACAGATGAGAGCTGGAGAGGTAAGAGAAAATGGTATCCACTCCCCAGGCCAATAGCAGGGGCCTACCTGTTCTTCCTCCTACTTGGACTGTGAGCCCTATGCAGGATAGGGACTGTGTCCAAACTAATCACCTTGTATCTATTCCAGCGCTTAGACCAGTGTTTGGCACATACTAAGCACTTCTCAAATACCATAAAACAAACAAACGATGACCGACACCTTCAAAGCCCCCAATCCCATGCCTGAAGCCTAGTCTCGCAGGGTTGTCGTCTCACAAATCCCAGCACCTAACAAACCCTCAATAAATAAAACAAAGTCAAATCCTTGCTGAACTCAGACTATGGCCCTGTGATGGTAATGGTAGGAAACTGATGCTGACATAGGATGAGCAGAAATTCATGAATGAGGACAACAAGGAGACCCTCAGACAGTGTGGGCCCCAACAGAGCTTAATTATCTTAGGGAAACGGTTCTCTTTCACGCTTCACAGGCCTTTAATCAGCCCCTTGGTAGAACCAGGCCCCTGATGATTCAGGGCAAATAAATTCGTTGCCACGATTCTGTGTTTTCCTTCTGATAGTGTAATTGTAGTCCATCACGTCAGGTCCGGTGTACATCTTTTCAGGGCCCAGCCTTGGCGCCCTGTCTCCCTCGCCCACGGCTCCTACGCCCAGTTCCACGACTCGGAAAGGGCGCCCGCGTCTGCAGGCTCTGGAGTAAGGTGGGGGGTAGAGGCATTTAGGGTCTCCCTGGTGACTGTCTGTTTTGTTTAAATGATGCCTGTTAAGCATTACTACGTGCCAGAGACTGTACTAAGCACTGAGATAGACACTAGCTAAACTGTCCGGACACAGTCCGTGCCCTTCAGCCTTAATCCTCTTTTTAAAGATGAGGTGAACGAGGCACAGAGAAATTAAGTGACTTGCCGAAGATCGCACCGCAGACAAGTGGCGGAGTCGGAATTAGAGGCCGGGTCCTTCTGACTCCCAGGCCCGTGCTCTATCTCCTAGGCCACATTGTTTCTTTACACTCTGCAGATTGCTGCCATCCTTTCATCACATTATGTAGTTTAAGGAATATATGGTGAATCTGACCCACCCCTGAGCCTCCTGAGATGCAGACGCGGACATTTCCAAAGGATCTGAAGTGACCACGCATGACCCAGGAGCTTTGGTCCCCTTCCCCTCTAGATTATACTGCCCCATTGCTTAGTAGAGTGCTCTCCACACACACAGTAAGCATTAGAACAGTGCTCGGCACATAGTGAGCGCTTAAAAATGCCATCATTATTATTCAAACCCCACTAATTGATTAGAGATGGCCGATCTCCGTCTACTGGTCTGGATCCCGGGAAGCAAAAGGTGGGGATGGGGCTTGGCGGGTAAGGAAGCACATGGAGAGGAGGAAAGGGGCCAGCACTTGCTGGGGTCTAAATAATAATAATAATGATATTAATAATAATTAAAGTACTTGTTAAGTACTTACTATGTGCTAAGCACTCTTCTGCTTCAAAGCCTTAGCCCCACTTCAAAGCTTTATTGAAGGCACATTTCCTCCAGGAAGCCTTCCCTGACTAAGCCCTCCTCTCTTCTCCCCCTCGCTTTTGCGCCGCTTATACCTGCTCCTTCATTCATCCTCCCTCCTTCCCCAAGGCACATATGTATATATCTGCAATTTATTTATTTATATCAATAATAATATTGGTATTTGTTAAGCTCTTACTATGTGCTCACTGTTCTAAGCGCTGGGTAGATAGAGGGTCATCAGGTTGTCCCACGTGAGGCTCACAGTCTTAATCCCCATTTTCCAGATGAGGGAATTGAGGCCCAGAGAAGTGAAGTGACTTGCCCACAGTCACACAGCTGACAAGTGGCAGAGCCAGAATTCGAACCCATGACCTCTGATTCCCAAGCCCGGGCTCTTTCCCCTTTTCCCCCTCTAGACTGTGAACTTGTTGTGGGCAGGGAACATGTTAGCCGTGGTTTGTTCTCTCACAAGTGCTTATTACAGTGCTTTGCACACAGTAAGTGCTCAATAAATAAAATTAACAATAGTAATTGTTGGACACAGTCCCTGTCATTCATTCATTCATTCAATAGTATTTATTGGGCGCTTACTATGTGCAGAGGACTGTACTAAGCACTTGGAATGGGCAATTCGGCAACAGATAGAGACAATCCCCTGCCCCATGACGGGCTCACGGTCTAATCTGCCCCACCTGGGGCTTGCACTAATAATGTTGGTATTTCTTAAGCGCTTACTATGTGCAAAACACTGTTCTAAGCGCTGCGGGGATACAAGGCGACCAGGTTGTCCCTCATGGGGCTCCCAGTCTTCATCCCCATTTTACAGATGAGGTCATTGAGGCCCAGAGAAGTTAAGTGACTTGCCCAAAGTCACACAGCTGACAAGTGGCGGAGCTGGGATTCGAACCCAGGGCCTTCAGACTCCCGGGCATGTGCTCTATATCCACTAAACCATGGTGCTTCTCTAACGAGGGAGGGTCTAAGCCTGTCAGACAGAGGAGCCCAGTTTGGCGGTCCTTTCCCCGAAAGGGAGATCTGAGGCAAAGAGAGAGCGGGAGAAGAATGTGGAGGCAGAGAGGACAGCTAGCTGTGGTTTCTTCTATTTTTTTTTGCATTTTTTCCCCTTGCCCTATGCAACTTTCTATTTAAACTCAGCATAAATATCAATTTGCTGTGTTTAAGAGGCCTCGCCTGCAGGGAAATTAGGGGCGGCACACTGTGGTGTGTGTGGACCCCTCCCTTTCTGCAGACCGCCACGCCAGCCTGTCCCTATTTCTGTCCCCCGGGCCCCTGGACTGAAGGGAGGCCAGTTGGATAGGAGTGGTCCAAGTCCCCGGAGCCCGAATTGTACATTCCAAGCGCTTAGTACAGTGTTCCGCACATAGTAAGTGCTCGATAAATACTACAGGGGAGGGTGCCATGCCAGCCTGTCCCTATTTGTGTCCCCTGGGCCCCTAGACTGAAGGGAGGCCAGCTGGATAGGAGTGGTCCGGGTCCCCGGAGCCCGAATTGTCCATTCCAAGCGCTTAGTACAGTGTTCCGCTCATAGTAAGCGCTCAATAAATACCACTGGGGAGGGATGGGATGCAAACAGTCGGGGACGAGGCCCACGGTCTCGGGAACGGTGAGGTGGGAGGCCGGGTGGGGTTTTTAGATTGTCGGTACTAGGATTAAGAGCACAGCCCCAAACTGCGTGGCACAATGGAAAGAGCCCGGGGCCTGGGAGCCAGAGGACCTGGGTTCTAATCCTACCTCTGTGAGCCCATGTGGGATGTGGACTGTTTCCACTCTGTTTAGCGCGTATCAACTCCAGTCCTTAGGACAGTGCGTGGTGCATAGTAAACACTTATAACAAATACCATCCTATCCTCCCCGCCCCCTCAAAATCCCCCAAACCCAGCCATTAAATAACTGGTGTTAAATAACTTTCTCCAACTGCGACAATTCCCCCTGAGGGCTTAACGGAAATACCTGTGGGATTCATCTTGCCGTGGTGGATAAAACCGGGGCCTGGGAATCGGAAGGTCTTGGGTTCTAATCCACGCTCCTTCACCTATCTGCTGGATGACCTTGGGCAAGTCACTTCACTTCTCCGTGCCTCAGTTACCCCATCTGTTAAAGGGGGATTATGACTACGAGCCCCACCTGATTACCTTGTATCTACCCCAGCGCTCAGAACAGTGCTAGGCACATGGAAAGTGCTTAACAAATACCAGCATTACTATTATTGTTATTATTATTATTCAAGCAATTAGTAGAGTGCTCTGCACTCAGTAAGCGCTCAACAAATAAGACCGAATGAATGAATTATTGTTATTATTACCTTAGCGCTTAGTACAGTGCCTGGCACATAGTAAGCCCTTAACAAAATACTGTAATTGTTATTATTATTACCTCATCTGTAAAATGGAGATGGAGCCTGGGAACCCCATGTGGCGTTGGGATGATTGGGGGGGTAGGTGGTTTCACTCTCCATATCCACCCCTGCGCTTAGTACAGTGACTGGCACATATTGAGCGCTTAACCAATACCATTATTATTTATCATTATTACCTCATCTGTAAAATGGAGATGGAACCTGGGAACCCCACGCGGCATTGCCTAGCTGGGGTCGGTGGCTTCACTCTCCGCATCCACCCCAACGCTTAGTACAGTGCCTGGCACATAGGGAGCGCTTAACAAATACCATTATGATTATGATTACCTCATTTTTGTCTGTCCATCTCCCCCGATTAGACCGAAAGCCCGTCAAAGGGCAGGGACTGTCTCTGTTACCGATTTGTCCATTCCAAGCGCTTAGTACAGTGCTCTGCACATAGTAAGCGCTCAATAAATACTACTGAATGAATGAATGAATCTGTAAAATGGAGATGGAGCCTGGGAACCCCACGTGGCGTTGGGTGGCAGGAGGGGGTGGGTCGGTGGCTTCATTCTCCGTATCCGCCCCAGCGCTTACTTAGCAGAGTGCTTAGCACATAGTAAGCACTTGACAAATACCATTATTATGATTATGATTACCTCATCTGTAAAATGGAGATGGAGCCTGGGAACCCCACGTGGCGTTGGGTGACAGGAGGAGGGGGTCGGTGGCTTCATTCTCCGTATCCACCCCAGCGCTTACTTAGCAGAGTGCTTGGCACATAGTAAGCGCTTGAGAAATACCATTATTATTATGATGATTATTATCATTATTATTATCATTATCATCGCGCCCAACGACCCGTTGGCCCTCTGCTGGCCACCTGGTGACAGGGTGAGTCACCTGAGCCCCGCCCCCGAGAAGACCACGCCCCCGGTGACATCACCCACGCCGACCACGCCCCCTCCCGTGACGTCACCAAGGTGTTGCCCGGCAACGGGGGAGGGCGGGGCCGCCGTTCTCAACCGTTGCCGGGCGACGTCCCACGCAGGCCACGCCCCCCCGGGAGGCCACGCCCCGTCCCCCACGCTCCTCCCCTCCCGCTCGTGACGTCACCGAGGTGTTGCTACAAAGGGCGGGGGGAGGGGGGGGCGCGTTGCCTGGCAACGGGGAGGAGGGGGGGTGGGGCTGCTGCTCAAGTGTTGCAGAGCGGCCCGGAAAGAGCGCGGTTGGGCGAGCAGAAGGGCGAGCAAACCTTCCCTCCTGTCCTCCCACCTGCCCCCGGCTACCTGCCCGTCCTTGTCTTCGGGGACCTCAGGTGTGTCTTTATCTCATCATGTGGCTATTTTCATAATGCTGTGCCTTAATGTTGGGGTTTTCATCATGGTCACGTTCAGGCACTAGTATTCTTGGAGCCCTTACTCGACTTGTAATCGGGGCTTCGAACCCCGGCTTGTCAGCTGTGTGATTGGGGCCAAGTCACTTCTCGTTCAGTTGTATTTATTGAGCGCTTACTATGGCCAGAGCGCTGTGCTGAGCGCTGGTAGTGATAATGTTGGTATTTGTTTCTCATCTCTAAGATGGGGGTGAGTAATCATAATGATAAATGGGGGTAAGTAATCATAAGAAAGGTTGGTATTTGTTAAGCGCTTACTATGTGCAGAGCACTGTACTAAGCGCTTATAATGATAATGTTGGTATTTGTTTCTCAGCTGTGAAATGGGGGTGAAGAATCATAATAATAAAGGTTGGTATTTGTTAAGCGCTTACTATGTGCAGAGCACTGTACTAAGCGCTTATTATAATAATGTTGGTATTTGTTTCTCAGCTGTAAAATGGGGGTGAATAATCATAATAAAGGCTGGTATTTGTTAAGCGCTTACTATGTGCAGAGCACTGTACTAAGCGCTTATAATGTTGGTATTTGTTTCTCAGCTGTAAAATGGGGGTGAATAATCATAATAAAGGCTGGTATTTAAGCGCTGACTATGTGCAGAGCACTGTACTGAGCTCTTATAATAATGTTATTTGTTGCTCATCTGTAAAATGGGGTGAGTAATAATAATAAAGGTTGGTATTTGTTAAGCACTTACTATGTGCAGAGCACATAATAATAATGTTGGTATTTGTTTCTCAGCTGTAAAATGGGGGTGAATAATCATAATAAAGATTGGTATTTGTTAAGTGCTTACTATGTGCAGAGCACTGTACTAAGTGTTTATAATGATAATGTTGGTATTTGTTTCTCATCTGTAAAATGGGGGTGAGTAATAATAATAAAGGTTGGTATTTAAGCGCTTACTGTGTGCAGAGCACTGTACTAAGTGCTTATAATGATAATGTTGGTATTTGTTTCTCATCTGCAAAATGGGGGTGAGTCTTCACCCCCATTTTACAGATGAGGGAACTGAGGCACAGTGAAGTGACTTGCCCGAAGTCACACAGCTGACAAGTGGCAAAGTTGGGATTGGAACCCATGATCTCTGACTCCCAAACCGGGGCTCTTTCCACTGAGCCACACTGCTTCTCTGAAGATTGGGAGTCTCACGTGGGACCACCTGATGACCCTGGATCTCCCCCAGCTCTTAGAACAGTGCTCTGCACATAGTAAGCACTTAACAAATACCAACATTATTATTATTAAATGCTTACTATGTGCCAAGCACTGTTCTAAGTGCAGGGGGGGAGATAGAAGATCATCAGGTGGTCCCAGGCTTCACCCCCGTTTTCCAGGTGAGGTCACTAAGGCCCGGAGAAGCTAAGTGACTTGCCCATGGTCACACAGCTGATAAGTGGTGGGGTGGAGATTAGAACCCACGACCTCTGACTTCCAAACCTGGGCTCTTTCCACTGAGCCACGCACTGGGTGCTGAGCACTGGGCTAAGCGCTCGGAATGGACAGTTGGGCAGCAGAGAGAGACCATCCCTGCCCAACGATGGGCTCCCAGTCTAAATGGGGGAGGTGGACGGTGTTGTTGTTGTTGTTTTAAGTGCTTACTACGGCATTGGGCAGGGATGGTCTCTATCTGTTGCCGAATTGTATATTCCAAGCTCTCAGTACAGTGCTCTGCACATCGTAGGCACTCAATAAATACGACTGAATGAAATGAATGTACCAAGCACTGTTCTTAATGCTGGGGGAGGTACAAAATAATTAGGTTGTCCCATGTGGGATTCAGTCTTCATCCCCATTTTGCGGATGAGGGAACTGAGGCCCAGTGAAGTGACTTCCCCAAGGTCACGCAGCTGACAAGCGGTGGAGTTGGGATTAGAACCCACGACTTCTGATTAGAGTGAGAGAGAGTGAGTGGAGTCAGAGTAGTGGATTCTAATCCCCACTCCACCACTTATCAGCTGGGTAACTTTGGACAAGTCACTTCACTTCTCTGGGCCTCAGTAACCTCATCTGTAAAATGGGGATTGAGACTCTGAGCCTCACATGGGGTAACCGGATCACCTTATACCGCCCACCCAGCGCTTAGAACAGTGCTTTGCACATAGTAAGCGCTTAACTAATACCATCATTATTATTCCAGATTGAGCCCTCCTTTTCCCTCCGTTCCTCCTCCCCTCCCCAATCCCCCTCCTCCCTTCCTCTGCTCTTCCCCCTTCTCCTTCCCACAGCACTTGTGCCTATTTGTATATATTTACTCTATTTATTTTGTTAATGATGTGTATATATCTATGATTCTGTTTTATCTTGATGGTATTGACGCCTGACTACGTGGTTTGTTGTCTGTCTCCCTCCTTTAGACTGTGAGCCCCTTGTTAGGCAGGGATTGTCTCTATCTCCTGCCGAGTTGTTCATTCGAAGCGCTTAGTACAGTGCTCTGCACATAGTAAGTGCTCAATAAATACGATTGAATGAATGCATGCTGCTAAAAATGCCCAGAAGCAGCATGGTCTAATGGCTAGAGCCTGGGCCTGAGAGGCAGAAGGTCATGGGTTCTAATCCCCCCTCCTCCACTTGCCTCCTATGTGACCTTGGGTCAGTCAATTCGCTTCCTCTAGGCCTCAATTACCTCACCTGGAAAATGGGAATTGAGACTGAGAGCCCCATGTGGGCGGGACTCTGGTTCAGCCCGTTGAGCATGGATTGTCTCTATCTGAACTGCACATTCCAAGTGCTTAGCACAGTGCTCTGCACACAGTAAGCACTCAATAAATACAACTGAATGAATATCGTATCTACCCCAGAGCTTAGAGCAGTCCTTGGCACGGAGTAAGTCCATAACATGGTTTTAAAGTGCCTACTCTGTGCTGAGCACTGTTTTAAGCACTGGGGTAGATACAGGGTAATCAGTTTGTCCCACGTGAGGCTCACAGATAATCCCCATTTTACAGATGAGGTAACTGAGGCACAGAGAAGTTGTGACTTGCCCACAGTCACACAGCTGACAAGTGGCAGAGCTGGGAGTCGAACCCATGACCTCTGATTCTGAAGCCCACGCTCTCTTCACTGAGCCACACTGCTTTTCCAAGCACTGGGGTAGATCCAGGGTAATCAGGTTGTCCCACGCGGGGCTCACAGTCTTCATCCCCATTTTCCAGTTGAGGGAACTGAGGCACATAGAAGTGAAGTGACTTGGCCAAAGTCACACAGCTGGGAAGCGGCGGAGTTGGGATGAGAACCCATGTCCTCTGACTCCCAAGCCCGGGCTTTTGGCACTAAGCCACAGGTCTTCTCTAATATATGCCATAATTATTATTAAACGGAGATGCTGGACCCTGGATCCCACCTGCCCATCTTGACCCCCTGGTGCCCCACCCCTCGTCCTGGCCCCTGCTGAGAGTCTGCACCCCCGGCCTGGGTCCTCGCTATTCGGAGGCCGCTCGACCTGGGCAATTGAGGTCACAGCCGTACGACTTCCTAAAGCCATATTCCTTAAACTTTTCCCGTGCAAAGTTATTGGGTGACTATCATGCGATGAGATCGGCCACTTGCCCGCTGTGTGATCTTGGGCAAGTCACCTAACTTCCCTGGGCCTTCGATTTTTAAAATGCGGATTCAAAAGGTGTTCTCGTCCACTTCAACTGTGAGCCAAGGGACAGTGTCGGACGGGATTATCTTCCATCTACTGCAGTGCTTAATGCAGTGTGTGGCACATAGTAAGCATGGAACAGATACCATCACCACCACACAGTCCCTGTCTGAGAGAGGGAGACCACGCATTTTAATCATGGAAGTGAGGAGGCAGAGGGCAGGAGAAATTAAATTTTTTCACTAAAGTCACACAGCATGCAGGTGGGCAGAGCCACAGTTCAAACCCAGGCCTCAGCACCTGGGCTCATCTTTGATTAAGTGGATGTTTGTCCCAGGTGGGTGGGCAAGTCCCTTCACTTCTCTGTGCCTCAGTTCCCTCATCTGAAGCAGCGTGGCTCAGTGGAAAGAGCACGGGCTTTGGAGTCAGAGGTCATGGGTTCGAATCCCCGCTCGGCCACTTGTCAGCTGTGTGACTGTGGGCAAGTCACTTAACTTCTCTGTGCCTCAGTTGCCTCATCTGTAAAATGGGGATTAAGACTGTGAGCCCCACGTGGGACAACCTGATTCCCCTGTGTCTACCCCAGTGCTTAGAACAGTGCTCGGCACATAGTAAGCGCTTAACAAATGCCAACATTATTATTATTATTATCTGTAAAATGGGGATTAACTGTGAGCCTCACGTGGGACACCCTGATTACCCTGTATCTACCCCAGCGCTTAGAACAGTGCTCGGCACATAGTAGGCGCTTAACAAATCCCAACATTATTATTCTGGTTTTGGTTCTCTGGGAGATGGCTAAGCTCCCCATCATCGTAATCAATGGCATTTATTGCGTGCTTACTGTGACGGAGCACTATACTGAGCGATTCCCCTCCTCTCACTCTTTCGGCTGCGTTCTTTAAAGGTGGTATTTGAGTGTTTAGGTGGGCAGAGGACTATTTGTACAGAAGCGCTGTGGAGGTGGGGTGAAAAATGAAGGCTTTAAGGGGTACAGATTCAAATGCATAGGCAGAAGGGAAGGTGAAAGGAGAAGTTAGGCTTAATCGGTCTTTTTTCCCCCTCTTGTTCTGCTGCTGGATGGTCTTTCTAGTCACAGAAGGGCTTTGTTGTTTTTTGGGTCATCCAGCTCAGGTGAGGCAGGGGATTAAATCACCGTCTCCATTCACTTCTCCCTAGGCTGATTTTCCAACAGGACTGGTTTAAGGATCTGAAATTCTAACATCCTCTCCCATCCTCCGCCCCCACTTTCTCCTTCCTCGCTTGCACCCTTTCCCTTCCTGAAATGGTGGCTACCCCAGGGTCCTGTAGACAAGGCCTGTGTGTGTGTGTCACCACCCCATC
Source organism: Ornithorhynchus anatinus (assembly GCF_004115215.2). Classification (NCBI taxonomy): domain Eukaryota; kingdom Metazoa; phylum Chordata; class Mammalia; order Monotremata; family Ornithorhynchidae; genus Ornithorhynchus; species Ornithorhynchus anatinus. The sequence continues at coordinate 2,804,282 of NC_041742.1, forward strand.
CCACTCCTAGCACCCCTCCCCTGGTGTAGTTAATGCTGCCCAAGTGAGCTGTCTCCGCTTTGACTCAGCCTGCCACCCACTAAGATTTTCCGAAATGCAGAGTGGGGAAGGCCTACTTCACTTTGCTGGGATGGTGATGGTAGAGGTGTGAGGTGTAGATGGGGGGGGGGGGGGGGCTTAGAAAACTCAAGTGATGTCTCCCCTGTTTAATTAGAGGCTTGAGATGGCCCCTCCCTTGTTCCAGAGGCAACAGGTTCTGGGAAAACCGGGCCCTTTAAGGTGAAAAAAGAAACAGGAGCTTACGGACTCAATTCAGTCGGTCCAGGCTGTCAATCATCTCTTCCCCTTTGGTCATTTCCTGGATAACCCATGACTTGTGCTTTTTTTGAGATTTCTTACAATTTGAGGTTTGTATCTTTTTTTTTTTAACCTTAGGGGCCAGACATTCAGTGCCTACGAGGTTACAAAAGCCGGGGATAGATCTGATAGAATCAGTTTGGCCACAGTCCCCGTCCCACCCAGAACTCACCTAAAACGGAGGCAGAGCAGGTTTCCTACCCCTGTTTAACCCTTGCAGACTGTAAACTGGTTGTGGGCAGGTAATGTCGGTTTATTGTTGAACTGTACATTCTTAAGAGCATAGTACAGTCTTGCACACAGTAATCACTCAAATACAATTGAATGAAGTAATAAAAATGAGGAAGTTGAGACCCCGTAGAGGTTAAATGAATTGCCCAAGGTCACACAGCAGGCCCGGGGACAGAGTGGGGATTAGAACCCCGTTTCTCCCGACTCCCAGTTGTAGGTTCTTGCCAGTAGGCCACGCTTATCAGTTTAAGGAGCTGTTGATAGCTGTAGCAGATGTTTGAATTCATTCGTTATTATTTTATCAATATTTATTGATGTGCTGGTAGCAGGTTGGACTCTGCATTGGCCCTAGAGGAGATAAGCTTCCTTCTCGCTAGGAGATGACTCAGACTGGGAGTCGAAACAGCATTTATACTTATTTATTGGATATCCAGGGTGGCTAGTCGTCACCATTAATGCAGGTGGAGGCTGGCCGATAATCAGGCTATAAATCTACACTCCTTTCCCAAGCTCCCTGTAGTCAAAGCAGCCACATCTGTCGAGTTTCCCTGGGAAGTTATCTTTTCAGCACTTGGGGGAAGTGCGACCGAGAACATGAGGGATGTTCTGTGCCTTCAAGGAGCTTACTCTCCAATAGGGGAAGTCTGGCATTGTCAGATGCCCAGGGCATTACTCAACAGGAGAAGAAAAGTAATGACTGTGGTATTTGCTCAGGGTTTACGAAGCCCTGTGCTAAGTGCTGGGGGTAGATCTAGTGCGATCAGCTCCAGCGGAGTCCCTGCCGCACCTGGAGCTCACGGACTAAGAACAACACCCATTTCGCAGATGAGGAAACTGAAGCCTAGAGAAGCCGGTGGGGCCTGACCTCATTTTTGCTGCCACTAACTGGAGCTGCTCGGCTTGTTTTTCTGGCCAAAAACTCCCCAAAGCAGCCCCCACAGCTCCCCAGCCAGTCACAGTGAGTCTTTTGCAGGACATTCCCCTCTTGTCCTCTATACCTCATTAGAGTTTCGATGGCACGGGGCCTGGGGCTGCTCTGTGTGGAATGACTCCCTCCTATGCAGCAGAAGGCAGAATCTGAAAAATCTGGAACCGCAAAAGGCATTCCAGAGGTCAAGACAGATCATCCAGCTGCCTGGAATGGGTGTTGGATTTCACACATCAAACAGTGCCTACCGATCAATCAATCCCTGGTGTTTATTGAACACTTACTGTGTGCCCAGAACTGTACCAAGTGCTTAGGGGAGAGACGATCCCTCTAGACTGTAAATTCTACGTGGGCAGGGAAACTATCTACCAACTCAACTATATTGAACTCTCCTGAATGCTTACAACAGTGCTCTGCACCAGTAAGCAAGCACTAAACATGATTGATAATCCCTGTCCTCTAGGAGTTGATATTTGATTCCAAGCACTCTCAATGGACCTCTGCTAACATAGATACAAACACAGGCAGTATATATGTCTTCCAACTATCACAGGGGCCACCTGAGAGTGAATTTATCTGTGGGTGGGGCAGAAAACATAATTGACTGTCCCTATCACACTTGCACACCCAAAATCTGTCCCTTTTGTGCTATATAACCACATAGACAAACCATCCGTAGTATTTATTGTGCATTTCCTGGGTTAGGAATCCTATCCTGAGCAATTGAGAGAACTATAAAGACATGGGGCTAGCCCTCCAGGAATTCACAGATGGTTTTGAGCACCCATTTTGTGCCAGGCTGAGATAAATTCCCACCTCTGAGGAGTTTACAATCGAAGAAGAGTCAGGATAAGTGCAACTATCCTAACCTACAAGTGAGATGTTCAGATAAGCAGATTTACAAGAACCCAAACCATCTCAAATTCTGTTGTTCACAGTTCTAAGAACATCACTTTTCTTCTCCAATTTGACTCCAGAATCCTAAACTCAGCCCTGCATTGTTCTCTTGTCTTGCTTTTTGGATTCTTCATCTTTGAATAGAATAGCAGACTGGGTTCATTTGGTAACACTTGAAAGAGAAAGGAAGAAAGAGAGGTACAGTTGGGGTAAGATGGAGAAATCACTTTTCCACTGCTGGATGGTCTTTAGGGTTGATGGTTCACAAGACACATTGTTCCTGTTCCCCTCCTCCCAGTCTTCCCCTAATCCCACCATCTTGCGGATTCCCCTTTGCTGGTTTCCTGCCCCAACCACCTTGATAAAAACATTCCATCCTTAAATTAAGCCTGCTTGAGAGTGCTTTACTCTAAGTGTTCACAGTACCCATTAGATGAACTCCACTGCTAAGCTATAAAATAATTGAGAGCAGTGATTCTGTCTACTAATTTACCCAAGTGCCGAGTAAAGTGCTCTGCACATAGCTAGTGCTCAATAGATGATAATGCCTATGCCAGAGGACCCTCAACACAAGATACTGACTGAGCTGGGTCTAGTAACTTTCCCTTTTCTGGAAAATTCCCCCTATGTCTAACCCAGATCCCTCCTGCTGTAGGGATTTTTTTTTCCTATGCAGCTGGAGGACATTCTTTGAACAATAGCCATTCACCTGACTGAGCACTGTTGTTATTACCCGCATTCTTCTCCTCTCACCACCAGATAATCCAGATTCTTTATGTTTGGACCAAGTGTTGTCTTGGAGAAGGCTCAGAGTTGAAAATCAAGGGTGGGGGTCCTTATCTATAGGCAACTTTTATCTGTATGGGACTCTTTAAAAAAAAAAAAAATGGTATTAAGTACTTAGTATGTGCCAAGCACTGTACTAACTGCTGGGGGTAGATAAAGGTGATCAGGTTGGATACAGTCCATGTCCCATTTAGAGAAGCAGCGTGGCTCAATGGAAAGAGCACAGGCTTGGGAGTCAGAGGTCATGGGTTCGATTGCCGGCACTGCCACTTGTCAGCTGTATGACTGTGGGCAAGTCACTTAACATCTCTGTGCCTCAGTTACCTCATCTGTAAAATGGGGATTAAGACTGAGCCTCATGTGGGACAACCTTATTACCCTGTATCTCCCCCAGCACTTAGAACAGTGCTCTGCATATGGTAAGCACTTAACAAATACCAACAAAATTGTTGTTGTTTGAGATTTATGCTTAATCCCTATTTTTACATATGAGATAACTGAAACACAGAAGTTAAGTGATTTGCCCAAGATCACACAGCCGACCAGTGGCAGAGCCAGGATAAGAATCCAGGACCTCTGACTCCCAATCCTGCCCTCTACTAGATGATGTTGCTTTTCTGTTCAGGTGGATAGAGGGCTTCCACCCCTGTCTCCTCCATTTTGAGCAAGTCTTTAGATGACCTCTGGTTTTCATTGGTCAGTCATTTGAGTGCTTACTGTGAGCAGAGCACTGTGCCGATCACTTGGGAGAGTACAAAGTAACAGACACATTCCCTGCCCACAAAGAGAGGACGCACAGACTGGCTGGGGATTGGAGAACAGGCAGTAGAAGACTTATACTCCTCTACCCCCAACAACTTCGCATTTATTCATTCAGCCATATTTGAGAGCTTACTGTGTGCAGAGCACTGGACTAAGCGCTTGGGAAAGTACAGTACAGCAATAAAGAGAGACAGCCCCTGCCCATAACGAGCTTGGCCCCGAGCTCCACATGGAGAACAGTTGGGTTGTTGACCCATCAGTCGATGGTATTTACAGCCAAGGGTCTCCCCTCCACTCTCTTGAAACTGTTCCTCCTCCAACCCCCAAGGCCGGCGATGTCGCCCCTTCCCGGGCTTGGGGGTCAGTGCTGCTGCTGCCTGGCACAGGGCCAGACCCCAGCCGGGTCTCCAGCTCCTCCCCGTTTGCCCCAACTGAAGAACCGCAAACCAGCCGGCACTATTGGGCATCTGCCAGTCACCACCTAGGACCTCTCCAGCCGAGGGGAGGTGTGTGAAAGTCGCTGTGGGTCTTGATATTCTTCTTGAAGTCTTGCAGGCCGCCTCCCCACAAATCCACCCTTTGTTTGGGCCGCAAATGCTCCATCTGCTACCTCTTGCCCCTGGATGGTGCTGGGGTTGGAAGCCCAGCCAGCCCAGGATGGCCGGAGCTGTGCTGGAAGGAGTAGCCTTCTTTCAAAGATGCCTGTCCTCATCCCCCAGCCAGGCTTCTTTCTCCCCTAAGAATCAATCAATCATATCTATTGCATTCTTTCTGTATGCAAAGCACTATACTAGGTGCTTGGGAGAAAAAATGAGAAATTTACCTGAGCTCAAATTCCATTGATCCTTCAGGCTAGGGATCTTTAAGGTCATCTGGTCCATTCCACTGCCTGTGGGAAGACCTGCACATAAACTAGCCCAGGCAAAAAGTTCCCAGCTCTTTGTCCAAGACTCTGTTGCTAAACCCATTCATGAGACTCGCCAATCTCCCCTCTAGACAGTCCTCCCTCAACACGTCAACCAACCGGTGATATGTACTCAGCGCCTCTTGGGAACAGAGCACTGTATCAAGCATTCCAAAAACAGCAGCAGTTAAAATGCGATCCCTGCCCTTGAAAATGGTACAATCTAGAGAGGGAGAGCCAGAAAATAATCAGATGGGAGGGAGTGGAGATTGGAAAAGTGGCTGTGTGGATAAGTATTGAGATGGAAGCAGATGTAAGGTAGTGCCTGCAGAAGTATGGAAACAGAGTTCACCCTACAGTAAAATAGCCATCTTTCCAAGGTCACCCCCAAAAGATGGGGTTGGGGGATGTTGGTGAAATGATTTTCCCAAGCTGGGGATTCCAGTCCTTAGGAACTTCCCCAAGATGCATGTAAAAACAAATGATAATAGCTATTTAAGTAAGTAATTTGTGCCAAGCACTGTGCTAAGCTTTTGCTAGGTATAAGAATCACGTCAGGTCTGCTGGGCCAGGAACCTGAATTTCCGGCACTGGCTGAGACATCCTGTCTGAATGGGGATCCTGGTAACCGAAAATCCCAGCTCCCAAGAGATTCAGGCCCTAACCGTGCTCCACCCTACCCGTCTGCCTCTAGTGCTGCAAGTAATCAGACAGTCCTGTGTAACAATGTGTTGCTTGAAAACTGTAATTTCTTGCCCTAAATAATAGCTTTCTCAGGGCGTTTAGGCCTGTGCTCGTTCCTCTTTGAAGACTTTGTCTTGTCATGGTGCTTCAAGCCTGAGCCAGAAGCAGCAAGAGGGACCGCTCCCTCCTCTCTCCCCAGGTTCAGGGGCTGACCCCCCTGGGTTGGGTCAGAGGGAGGGAGGCAGTGTGGCCTAGTGGGTCATCTCTGCCCCTGGTTTGCTGTGTGACCTTGGGCAAGCCACCTAACCTCTCTGGGTCCATTTCCTCATCTGTACCAATGGGAAGAAGATCCTCAGTCTTTCTATCCCCTTAGCCTGTGAGCCCAGTGTGGGACAGGGACTGTGTCTGATCTGGTGATCCTTTGTGCTCAGCACTCAATATAGAGTGAAAGTTTAATAAATTCTGCTTTTGGAAAAAAGAGGAACGATGAGGGGTGGGGGCTTGAGGAGGATGTTGAAAGTCCGACGGAGGGTTTGCGGACTGGTTTTTTTTGCCAGTCTCTTGGCTGTAGTTTTCTATCTTTGGGGAGACATGAAGCCATCCTGGGTGCCATGAAGGACTTGCTCCTGTGAACCTCCAAACGGCCTCCGAGACCTGGTTTTTTGGACTGCGGCTGGCCACAAGGTCCGAGCTGCTGATTGCATGTGAATTTTCTTCACTTCCTCCTTCTACAATTCCTCAAAAGGTTGTTGGACTCAGGCCTGGGGACTGTAACTCTGCACTCATGCCAGTTGCATGAGGGCAGGGTTCATGGCTAGTTGTCCCCTTAGTGGAAAAGTCGTTCAGATATTAATGAAGAGTTGAGAAATAGGCCAATCGATCTATACTACTGATTGATTGAGTGCCCTTGGTGGTCCAAGCACTAGTAGGGTGTTTAGTTATATCTCTATGTGCTGAGGAGATGATTGGGATGACATGATCTGGAGTGAAGAGAATTAGGCTATATTGTGTTCTTCTACGTGGTTAATATGCTGCTCTGCAAACAGTAAGCACTCAAATACCATTGATTTATAAACATGGTGGGATTTCAGAAACGCTGTTAGGCCAGGGAGAGCTATTGTTTGGCAGATGGAAGACAGTGTGGACTAGTGGAAAGAGAACAAAACTCGGAGTCGGAGGATGGTTTCTAGTACCACTGGCATGCTTTGTGACCTTGGACTCATCACATAATGCCTGTGGGTCTGTTTCCTCCTCTCTGTTTCTCTCTCGCTCTTTCTCCTCTCCCCCCCATTCCCCCTCCCAGCCACCCCCATTGTTGATTTCATCACTGTCCAGATCCTACTTCTTCCCCCTCCTCCCCCTGCTCGTTTCTCACACTACACTATCGCCCTCAGTGTAGTGAGTAAATGTGACGCACACTCTCAGTACACGTGTGCTGAACCATCGCGGATGCTCTTTCTTTGACGTTATTTTTGTTGAATGTTCTCGGCACAGGGTTGGCTCTCGCTCAACCAGTGCTCTAGCCAGAATTAGGGGGTTTCCGGCAGGGAGCTGGCTCTTCAGTGACTCGGTGTTGGTTCCACGGACCTATTCTGTGGGACCGACGATCTAAGTTCCGGAGGGAGCGTGGCTTAGGGAAAAGAGCGCAGGACTGAGAGTCTGGATACCTGGGTTCTAGTCTCAGTTCTGGCCTGTGCCTGCTGTGAGACCTTGGGTGGCACCCTTCACCTCTCTGGGCCCCAGTTTCCTCATCTGTAAAAATGAGACTAAGATCCCCGCACCCCTTAACTCTCAGGCTGAGCCCGGCGTGGGGCAGTGACGGTGTCTGATCTGATAGTCTGAATCTTCCTCAGCACTTAGCACCGTGCTTGGCACTTCGTAAGCGCTTCAGAAATATCACAACTAATTAATTGGTCCATCTAAAATGATTTATTCAGTTGCAGTGGGACCTTTAAGAAGCTCTTTCCTAACCACTACCCCACCCGGGTATGGGGAAGAGAAGAACAAGGGAGGAATGAACACTAACTTGGTCTCTCAAGCCTGGAGTCCTGCAGGGTCTCACTGCCATGAGTGGACCAGGGTGAATTGCCAGCTCTCCCCTTGACTAGAGGCCCGCGGGCGGGGGTGCCCCCTCCACATGGGCCCTGGGGAACAAACTTTCCTCTCTCAAACCCCCCGCCAGAGTAGGTCAATCTTTCAGGACTGGTTCTGGCATCTTGGCCCTGAGTTCCACCTCCAGAGCAGTTGGTTTGTTGAGCAATCAATCGATGGTACTTACTGAATGCCTACTGTATGCCTTCCTTGCTAATATGGGCCCAGGTGAGGTTTCAAAAGGGAGTAATTGCTTTTCTTTTTTCTCCACTCCCTTCCTGTATGAGGGGGCAATTTGGGTGTCAGGATTCCCCCCACCCTGGTTATTTTTTAGCTCCTGCCTTATCCCCTCAGGTCAATCTCTTTGGGATTGTTTGCTAATAAGACTGGCCCAAAGCTGAGCCATCTTATCTTGGAGAAGAAACCGGAGGTTTCTTTGGAGGTTTGGAGGGTCTGCTGAGCTGTAGGTGGAAAAAAGAAAAGATTGCCAACACGGCTGCTTTTCTCCCTTTTGGACAGCAATAATTCCTTCAAGGGCAGAACTTTGTCCAGAGCCAAGGTGGGAGAACTATGGGCTGACTGACAAGAGGGTGAGTGATTTGTAGTGGGTAAAATCTGCAGGGAAGGGTAGAATGTCATATAGCCCAGGGTCAAGAATGGAGGGTTTTAGTCTTTGAAATGTCCCCAGAGATCAGAGTCCACTTTGACCTGGGTGGGATCCCCTAAGGCACCACCCACCACTTAGAGATAACCCAGCACACAATGCTACTGCTCTTCAATCCCTTGGACCTCTGCAGAGGCTAAGGATTACGGTTGCTCTTGGGTTTGCACCCTTTATTCATCACACCCACAGCCCCACAACGTTTATGTACATAGAATATCTGTAATTTATTATAATGTCAGTCTCCCCCTCAAAACTGTGAGCTTGTCCCGGGCAGGGAACATGTCTACAACTGCTATTGTATTGTACTCTACCGAGCACTTAGTACAGTGCTCTGCACACAGTAAGCCTTCAGTAAATACCGTTGAGAGTTGAGAGTTCAGTAGAAGTCCAGGACTTATTCCCTTCCCAAAAGGAGCTTCCAGTTCCAAATATTGGTAGCCTTCATGACCCTCCTTGCCTGTCCCTCTGGAAACTGCCGAGTAGTGGCGTTTGTCAGAGTTGGGTCCAATGGATGAGGGCCAGCCGATATAAAGAAATAAATACCTTTTGTTCCGGCGGACTTGTTCTTCCTTGCAAGACCAGCATGAGTGGCAGGCCAAGAGAGGGATGGTCCCCTCAGGTTCTGGGAGTTTTTATTCCAATCTGGAAGCTCTGCTCTGCAGTGGCTCTAGGGAGCTGAAGCTCTCTCTGCCTGGATTTCTCCATCTGAAAAGAGAGAGTGTTGGCTTGGATGCTTTGTGTCTGGGAGTGGGCAGCCTGGGGTGTTGGCTGCATTCCAGGGAAAGTAGTACACGCTCCCCCAGGCCTTTTGAGAGGTGAGGATTGCTCTCTGGATGACTCTTGAGCAGGTGTGGGTGTCCAGACCATGGGTGTGGGGGCAGTGGTCCCCTCAGCTCTTCTAATGAGACCTCCACCCAGCTCAATGAGAAGTTGGGAGAAGGTCTTCAGTCAGGGCTGAGAAGGCACAAAATGGCAGCTTTCTACCCCCTTCCCAAACTTTACCCTCAACTGAAATCTCTGCCCCTTTTCCATCCCAATGCTCGAGATGAATGGTCAGCACTTGTACTATGGTATCCTCACCTGGCCCTCACATTTATCCCGACTCCTTGGAGCATGTGTTGTCCCAGCACGTGTGTTAGGCACACATTTCCTCCAGTGCCCCAGGTTGTTCTGTTTTACATATTCGAGAAGATGGGAGACAGGTGTGTATCTACCCAGCAGCTAAAGACATTGCCTTCCCCAGCCTGACGATTTCCCACTGCGGGGCATGGCATTCCCGACCGCCCCTCTGTCTCTGCCTCCAGGGCAGCGAGTGCCAAGACCCTGCCGCCCCCGCCTTGGATGGGGACGGGATCCCCGCCGGACCCGGCCTCTTCGCCCATGAAGACACCATGACCCTGGCCCGGCAAGAGACCCACCATGAACCGGACATGGACGGCGCCATCGAGAGTGCCCCGAGCTCCGAGGTGTCGGACGTGAGCCCTGGCGAGGAAAAGGACGGAGGCCTGAGTGGCCCGGGTGGCCTCTTCCTCCCCGGAGACAAGTGAGTGGGGCTGGAAATACAGTTGCATCCCTACCAGGGGTATTTACTGAGTGCCTCCTCGGTGCAGAGCACTGCACTGAGCACTGGGGAGAGTTCAGTAGAGTTACTAGAAAAAATCACTGCCCACAAGGAGTTTTCAGCCTAGTGGGGGAGATGGACACTAAATAATTTAAAGACAGAAGTAGAGGAAAAAGGCATTTGTAGATGGAAGTGCTTAAATACATTAGCAGTAGCAGTTTTACAGCATTCTGTGGAGTGCTCCTTCACACCTCTCCACTACTCAACCTCTCATCTGAGCAGGAGCTATGGAGCAGGGGGAGATGTGAGTGTTGGGAGTGGGATGGAGGTGAGATTGATTCCAAGGGAACTATGGCCATTGGGGGTTGGCCATTTGGGGTGGGTGGAAAGGGGAGGGGGTTGCCAGGGAGCAGAGCACAGTCTATGGGGTTTGTCCCCTCCCCTGCTGTGTGGGAGGGGGCCAGAGCTGCCTCTTGTCCTGGCTCACCCCCTGCCTCCATCCGGGATGCCCCCAACTCCTCGGGGAGGGACCCCAAAGGTTCCCCTCTCTCCTCCAGGTCCAGCTCCCACCACCCATCTGACCTCTCTTCACACTCCACGGCCTCCCTCGTCAGTAACGAGGAGCAGTTCGAGGACTACGGGGAAGGAGAAGATGTGGACTACATTCCCAGCAGTCCCTGCCCTGACGATGAGACCAGAACCAATGCCTGTTCTGACCTTGGATCATCTGTATCTTCCAGGTAGGAGCTGCCTATGACCGGGTGGGCCCGGCAGGGAGGGTGGAGCTTGGGCTGGACTGAGTGACTGCGGTCCGTGTCCTCGCCTTTGATTTACTAGTAGTTTTGTACTGTCCTTCCTCCTCCTCCTTCCTGCTGGGGATTCCCGCAAAACCCCCTCCTTCTACAGAGGCAGGGAAATTCCAGGCTTTCGCCACCCTGACCTGTGCTAGCCTCGGGCTGGTTCAGCCACTCTGCCAACCCTCCCACGAGGATAACCGTGTTGGAATGGCCTCTTGACCACCCCAGGGAGTCCCAGGCTCCATTGGGCCCATGCCACAGCAACTGGCGTCAAGCCTTCAGAGTTGGCATCGGTCCAATGGGGTCCACAGCCCTCCCCTCCATCGCAGCTGGTAGGAGAAGTGTGGTGAGCACTGGGCACTGGTTCCGTGGAAAGAGCCCTAAAAGGAGTCCCGTTTACTATAGGAAACAATGTCAAGGACACTGATGCATTCCCAAAGTCCAGAAAATGGTTCAAAACAACAGAAATGTAGCCAAAGTAATAGAAAAAGTTAACTATAACGATCTCTGTGAAATTAAAATGCTTACATGCCAAGTACCATACTAAGTGCTGGGGTGATACAGTCACAGACCCTGTCCAACATTCAATAGTATTTATTCAATAGTATTTATTGAGCGCTTACTATGTGCAGAGCACTGTACTAAGTGCTTGGAATGAAAAAGTCGGCAACAGATAGAGACAGTCCCTGCCGTTTGACGGGCTTATGGTCTAATCGGGGGAGACGGGCAGACAAGAACAGTGGCGATAAATAGAGTCAAGGGGAAGAACATCTCGTAAAAACAATGGCAACTAAATAGAATCAAGGCGATGTACATTTCATTAACAAAATAAATAGGATAATGAAAATATATACAGTTGAGCAGACGAGTACAGTGCTGAGGGGATGGGAAGGGAGAGGGGGAGGAGCAAGAGGGAAATGGATCCAGGATCCAGGTGGGGGCCGACAATATCCCAACATGGAGCTCGGAGTCAAACAGGGAAGGAAAAAAAACTTAATATCTAGCTGTAACTTGTAAATGCTAATGTATTGTTTTTATTACTACGGCTACTAGAATTTATGTGCCAAGCACAGTACTGAGCACTGGGGTAGAGGCAAGATGATCACATCCCAAATGGGGCTCATAGTCTAGGAGGGAGAACAGGTATTAAATCCTGATTTTGCAAAGGAGGGAACTAAGGTACAGAGAAGTAAAATGACCTTTCCAGGGTCACACAGCAGACAAGTGGCAGAACCAGGAATAGAACTCAGATTCTCTGCATACCAAGCCCATGCTCTCTCCATTACTAGTACATTGCCTCCACCACTCTGTATAGTGCCTGATACTAGGCCACAGTACTTCCCACTCTCCCACGTATACTCTCAAATAGCAATATAAACATTTATTAATAAAGTAGTGACACAATGAAATGCCAGAATGGACTGGCGCACGCACACGAGCTCCACGATTATCCTGGCCGCCGACTGAGCCAGTCCCAAACCTTTGCCCATCTGGAGGTGCGCTCCTTGAGCCCCCCGGTCCCCAAGCTTGTCGGATTTAACACCAGGCCCTCGGTCACTTGCTCTTTTCTGTGGTAGGATAATGGTAACTTGGGAAGGAGCTATGTCCTGATCTCATGTTTGCCACAGACCCTAAATCTCCAGTTCAGTGGCTGGGGCAGGGCGTAGGGGTATTTGAGTCTCAAAGGAGCCCACGGACAGGTGGGAAATGTTGGCTGTGTGCCCCCAACCCTCTCTCGGTCCCAACCACCCCACTAGGAAGGAGCTTGGTCTCATTGGGTAACGTCGCTCACTGCCCAGGGGTTGGTGTTTTTCCCCCCCGACAGTGCTGGACAGACCCCCAGGAAGGTGCGACATGTCTACAATAACGAGCTGCTGGATGTCTACTGCTCTCAGTGCTGCAAGAAAATCAATCTGCTCAATGATCTGGAAGCCAGGCTGAAGCACCTGAAGGCCAGCAGGTAAGTGGGAGCCGGGGCCGGGCGGCGGGGGGCACTTGAGACGGAGCGAGGAGGGGCGTGTTCTCGCACTGCTGTTGAGGCCACTGCCGGCCGTGCAGGCTCCAGGGTGCTGTCCTGTTTGCCGGCCCCAGGCCGGTGGCCCCGTGCCCACTGACGGGGAGCGGAGAGCAGATGAACTGTGACTCCGTGATGTCCTGTTGGTGCAGCTTGGACATGGGAGAGGTGCAGGGGAGCAGCGTGGGACAGCAGAGGGAGGTCAGCCCCAGGCAGGCAGAAGGGGGAAAGCTTGGGTGCTTGCTTTTCCCAGAAAGGAGCCTTTAGGATCGGAGGCAGGGTTGGGGGGCTGAGGACAGTGGAAACGGGCTTCCCAACCAGCAGGGCATCCATGCACAGTGCTTAGCAGGTAGTGGGGCTGGGACTGACCCTTCCCTTGGCCGGGAAATCGAGAGCCCCAGTGAAAAGAAAGTGGTGGGGAGAGAATCGGGTCTCAATAAGACTGCTTCCCTTCTACAGCCCCAACCGGAAAATTTCCAGCACGGCCTTTGGACGGTGAGTGAGTCTCTCCCCTTTCCCAGTTATTGGGTTGGGGGGGAGGGCGGGGGAGTGTGTGTGTGTGTGTGTGTGTGTGTGTGTGTGTGTGCGCATGCACGCCCACCCTTCCACCTTCCCTGGGGATCCAGGATCCAGGTGGGGGCCGACAATATCCCAAGTGACCGTTGCATCTCCCATATGTAACTTGAATACATGTGACCCCTCGGATGGGGTCAAGAGACCAGCTCCAGAACTCTGCGGGTAGAGAAATGCCCCCCCCGCCTTTCTACCGCCCACCCCGCACGCTCCGCTCCTCTGCCGCCCACCTCCTCACCGTCCCTCGGTCTCGCCTATCCCGCCGTCACCCCCTGGGTCACATCCTCCCGCGGTCCTGGAACGCCCTCCCTCCTCACCTCCGCCAAACTGATTCTCTTTCCCTCTTCAAAACCCTACTTAAAACTCACCTCCTCCAAGAGGCGTTCCCAGACTGAGCTCCTCTTCCCCCTCTACTCCCTCTGCCATCCCCCCTTTACCTCTCCGCAGCTAAACCCTCATTTTCCCCTTTTCCCTCTGCTCTTCCACCTCTCCCTTCCCATCCCCACAGCACTGTACTCGTCCGCTCAACTGTATATATTTTCGTTACCCTATTTATTTTGTTAATGAATTGTACATTGCCTTGATTCTATTATTCGCCATTGTTTTTACGAGATGTTCTTCCCCTCGACTCTGTTTATTGCCATTGTTCTCGTCTGTCCGTCTCCCCCGATTAGACCGTAAGCCCGTCAAACGGCAGGGACTGTCTCTATCTGTTGCTGACTTGTTCATCCCAAGCGCTTAGTACAGTGCTCTGCACATAGTAAGCGCTCAATAAATACTATTGAATGAATGAATGAATGAACTCTTGGAGTCCTTACTCTGGGGGCTGGCCAGGGCGTGCTGAGAAAAAGAGGAAACTGAGGCGGGCTTGGAGCCCAGTCGGATGGGTGGCCTTGGAGCTCCTCGAGGGCTTATGAGCCCCTACCCCAGGCTCTCGCACATCCTATGCAGGGCAGTGGCCCACCCCCGGGGCTGCTCAGACAAAGCTGCCAGCCGATGGAATGACCGTGTGGGGGGGGGGGGGGGGGGGGGGGCATTTCTCTACCCGCTCCCCAAGGTTCTGGCCAGCAACTCTGTGACAAGCCCCCCACACCCATATCTCTGAGAAGCAGTGTGGTATGAGAAGCAGCTTGGTTTAGTGGAAAGAGTGCTCAGTCTTGGGAGTCAGAGATCATGGGTGCTAATCCCGGCTCTGCCACGTGTATACTGCGTGACCTTGGGCAAGTCACTCAACTTCTCTGTGCCTCAGTTCCCTCATCTGTAAAACTGTGAGCCCTATGTGGAAAGGGGACTGTGTCCAGCCCAAAGGTCTCTATTTCAATGGGGATTAAGACTGTGAACCTCATGTGGGATAACCTGATTATTTTGGATCTCCCCCAGTGCTTAGAACAGTGCTTGGCACATAGTAAGTGCTTAACAAATACTATCATTAATATTATTATCTCTACAGCCAGCTCCTCCACCACAGCAACTTGAGCAGCAGCAACGGCAGCACGGAGGACCTGTTCCGAGACAGCATCGACTCCTGCGACAACGACCTTACGGAGAAGGTGAGGACCCCGTCCTCCGGCTGCCCCGGGCCCACCCGGCCCCGGCACCACCTCCTATCCCACGAGGACCCTCACCTCCAAGGCCCCGTGTAGGATGACTAACCACTGTGCTGTCTTCTCCCATCGCCCCCCCAGCTTCTACTCCTTGAGACTCCCCAGCTCGCTTAACCAGTAGGAGTGGTAGCACTTAAGGAGCGCCCCTGAGTACAGTGCACGCCACTAAGTGATGCGACACATTCCCTGCCTACAAGGATCTTCCACTGGAAAAGGGAAGATAAACGTAAAAGGACAAAAAGTAATCCAAATTATCAGATGTGCAGTTGATTAAACATATGTGCCCAAGTGCTGAGGAGGGTATAAATATGAATCCCACCGTTTTTTCTCTCAAGCCCCCATCCCAACCCTCCACTTCAGCTTGAAGCACCTTTTCTCTTCTGTTCTGCCAAGTCTCCTTCCTACCTGCTTTCAGAGTCCTCCAAAAATGGCACCGCCTCCAGGAGACCTTTCCTGATTTAATCCTTTCTCTCCTCCAAGTATGACATCCCACCAGCTGCTCCAGAACTCAAGTATTAATGTGTACAGTTAAAAATAATACAAGTAATTATAATTTGGCACTCTTATCCATAATATACTAATCCGTTTATCCGCTCCCCTCTTCAGATTGTAAATTCCAAGAGGGCAGGGTTCACGCTCCTTGAATCCGTCAGGTCTCCCATCAACTAATCCAGTGTTCTGGCCATTCAAGCCCAACCTTGCAGTTGAAGATTATCCCATTTCTGCTGTGTTTGGAGAGACATCTGCCCTGGGTATATCTCTTTTTATCCCTGCCCAGAGGTGCCTGGGGAAGTCTCTCCTCCCACCCAGTTGATGGGGTCTTCTCCCACCAGTCAGCTGTTGCACTCCAAGACTCCTCAAGGCCCGATGTTTCCAGCCATGAAGGGTCAGAGTTGGTCTCCGAGAGACCAACCTCTTTCTTCTTCCTTCCTACCTTTTCTCCTCCTCAGGTGAGCTTCCTGGAGAAAAAAGTGACTGAGCTGGAGAACGACAGCCTGACCAACGGTGACCTGAAGAGCAAACTGAAACAAGAGAACATCCAGCTCGTGCACAGGTAGTGCCCGGGGCGGGTGCAGGCAAGGTGGGCCTGGGAGGGAGAGAAGAGTTGATTTTGTCCCCTGAGAGGCAGCACTTGGGACCCAGGGAAACTCTGAGAACTGCAGGGGGCAAGTCGTGGGGGGCTACCATTTTCCAGAGAGCTGAGGGCCATCTTGGCCCGTCAGGCATGAGGGAGTTTGCAGGCCAGTGCAGCCAATCGGAACATCCAGTGACCGTGGCTCCCGCATGACGAGGGAGGGATCGGCCCACCTGTCTGCTTGCACCGGCTTACTCCGTCTTCCTCTCTGCCCCCGACTGGAAGGAGCCCTTGGGAGAATAGGAGCAGTGGGTGTGGAGGATGAGCGGGATCTTGGGGCCAGTGGGGAGGAAGAAGAGCAGGAGCCATGGGCTAGGGGGAGGAAGAAGAGCACTGACCCAGGACTTTGCTCAGGCTCTCCCTCCACGTCCCCAACCACCCAGTCCTTTTCCACCAAGACAGATATGTTCTGCTGCTTCTTAGTTTTCCCGGCTTGGTTATTTTCACCTCTTGGCTCAGGGCACCACAGCAGGGGCAGAGTGGGTTAGGGAGAGGCTAGTTGACGTGACGGTAGCCGATGAGTTCTCCGAGGGGAGTGGGTGTAGCTGGAGAAGAAAAGGGGACCCAGAAGTGAGCCTTGAGGGACTCTTACAGTTAGAGGATGGGAGGCAGTAGAGGAGCCCTTGCAAGTGAGAATGAGTGGCAAGAGAGAGAAGAGGAGAACCAGGAGAGGGTGGTTTCTATCTGTTGCCGACCTGTTCATCCCAAGCGCTTAGTACAGTGCTCTGCACATAGTAAGCGCTCAATAAATACTATTGAATGAATGAATGAATGGTTTCTGGGAAACCAAGGTTAGATAATGTTGCTGGGAGAAGGGGGTGAGTGTGTCCCAAAATGATAGGGCTGAGGGAGAAAGCCCGAGCTGATGGTGGGAGCCCTCTATTAGCATGCGGCCTCTCGTCCAGGGTGCATGAGCTTGAAGAAATCATGAAAGATCAGGAGACTATGGCTGAGCAGACCCTGGAAGAGGAGACCAAGCGGCATCGTGATGCCTACGGCAAGCTAGAGAAGGAGATGGGCACGGAGCTCGAGCTGCTGAATTCCAGGTATCGGGTGCTTGAGCCTCAGGGGGCCCTCCGTGCCAGTGGGAAGGCCGACTTGTAAACCTCTAGTCATCTCTTGAGTGCAAGGATCATGGCTGACTCTGAACTCTCCCAAGCAGTTGGATCAGTGATAATAACAGTACTATTTATTGAGCACTTCTTATATGTCAAGCAGTGGGGTAGATTCAGTACATTCAGGTAAGACATAGTCCCTGTCCCACATGTCTAAGGGGGAACAATAGATATTAAGTTGCTGTTTTACAGATGATGAAGCACAGGTAAGTTAAGTAACTTGTATTTTTTTATGGTATTTAATTGCTTACTATCTGCCAGGCAATGTACTAAGCTAGTCAAGTTGAACCCAGTCCAAGCTCCCCCGGGGCTCACAGACTTAATTCTCACTTTAGAAATGAGGAAAGTGAGGCACAAAAAAGTGAAGTGACTTCCCCAGGGTCACACAGCAGACAAATAGAGGAGTCAGGATTAGAACCCAGGTCCTTCTGATGACCAGCCCTGCACTCTTGGCACTAGACCTCTCTGCTTCCCTGCACACAGTCAATTGTAAGCTTCTTGAGGGCAGGGATCCCTAACTACTAACTAACTACTACTAACTACTAACTTGTGTACTCTTCCAGGCACTTAATACAGTGCTCTGCCACTTTAGGCTCTGAATGCATGGTAATGATTGGTATGGAATCCAACTAATGCAGCTCTCTGCTTCCTCAGAGTCCTGCAGCTGGAAGAAGAAAACGGAGACCTCAAAACCACAGTCACACGCCTCAAGTCACAAACAGAGAAACTAGATGAGGTAAGGGTATCGTGGATCTCTTGTTCTTTTAAAGCTCTGGGCCCCAGAAGAGGGAGCAGAGCGAGACTTTTGGGAGTTGATGATTCAGTCTCCAAAAGGGTCTCGGATATCTCCGGGTTCCGGATGTCGACTGGTTCCCGGGAGACCCCCTCAGAGTTGTCGGACTTCCCTTCCCACCTCTGGCAGTGCAAAAGGCATGGGGAAAGGGAGGTGTCAGAGTATCCAGTGGCATGGGGCCAAGCTTACCAGTGATGTGATGCCGTGAAATGACCCCCTTCCGCTTGGAGTACTAGAAAGCCTGATGGTAGAACACCTTCCTCACTTCAGTTGTTTTAAATGTGTGTTCATGTCCTGAATGATCTTAGATGTAAAAAATCAAAGTCCCAAATAAGTCAGGACATGTAGAAACCCTGGTTACTATGCCCTACTGTTGGATTCTAGGAATGTTGCCCTCGTAACAGCTGGGAACTGGAGGCTGGCCAGGGGAAGACTATAAATGGGGAAACTCCTCCCAACCCTGGGAACATGAGGGGTTCTGTGCATCTTTTTCCTTGCTAACGTCCTCCACCGCCAAAAACTCTGAGGGGCTTAGAGAAATCCAAAAGGAGCCTTGGCTTTGTTTTTCCAGAGAATCATATTGGTGGTCCAGGAAGACTGCTAAGGGATTGGAGGGAATTGATCCCCTAAATGTGTAGACTGAACGTCTGGGGTCTGGAAGAGGGTCTTGTGGTGCCGAGTGGCAGCTTTCCCAGGGAGCTAACAATCCATACCCCGTGCTCCTGCCGCCCCCTTCGTCTCCCAGGAGCGGCAGCGGATGTCAGACCGCCTGGAAGACACCAGCCTGCGGCTGAAGGACGAGATGGACCTCTACAAGAAGATGATGGACAAGCTCCGGCAGAATCGACAAGAGTTCCACAAGGAGCGGGAGGCCACTCAGGAGGTGGGTTTACCCCCCCCCCCCCCCCGCCCTCCCCTCAGTCTCCACCCTGTCCCCGGGCGGGGCGCTCGGGACCCCGGGGGTGACGGGTTCTGTCCCCGCAGCTGATCGAGGACCTGCGGAAGGAGCTGGAGCACCTGCAGCTGTACAAACTGGACTGCGAGCGGCCCGGTCGGGGGCGCAGCGCCTCCTCCAGCCTGAGCGAGTTCAACGCCAAGGCCCGCGAAGTGGAGCTGGAGCACGAGGTCAAGCGGTTGAAGCAGGTGAGTCGGGGGCTCAGCTGGGGCCAGCCAGATGTCAGGCTGCCCGGGGTTCCGGACTCTTCGCCGCCCCTCAGACCTCTCTCAGGGCATCTCTAATTCACAACCTGTTGAGGCTTTATGGGGCTCTGCACTGCTGGCCTGCTTTTATAGGAAGCCAGCTCCATCGAGGTGAGATGTTGGGCTGTGCTATCGGAACCTGACTCAATATAAACGCATTCATGTGGCTCTGTTACTCCTATAATTGATTGAATGCCCAGCTTTGTCAGTTTTTGATAAGACTGGAGCCTTTTGACCTCGGTTGAGGAACCAATCCTCTACTGACAAGGTTCCTATGGGGAAAATGGGGTTCTGACTCAAGTTGCAACCCAAGACCTGGCTTGTGGGAACCGCTTGTCATTCAGTCTGAGGGTTAATGATGATAATAATAATGTTGGTATTTATTACGCGCTTACTAGGTGCCAAGCACTGTTGTAATCACTGGGGTAGATACAAGGTAATCGGGTTGTCCCAAGTGGGGCTCACAGTTAATCCCCATTTTCCAGATGAGGTAGCTGAGGCACAGAGAAGTTAAGTGACTTGCCCAAGGTCACACAGCTGATATGCAGCAGAGGGGGCATTAGAACCCATGACCTCTGACTCCCAAGCCCGGGCTCTCAACACTGAGCCACGCTGCTTCTCAGGTTGTCGGTACCTGTTGAACAGCTAGGGTTGGGCTCTCATCAGCCCACTCCTTTGTCCCCAATCGGGACATTTCTGAAGACAACCCACAGAGTTGCTGTGGATGAGTCCACAAAAGCATGATGAACCGGTGGTATTCACGTACAGAAAAATCCCAAATTCACACCGAAGCCCGGGCTACCTGAGCGAATTATCTAGGTCATCTTAGCCAAAGACACATTTTGGGCCCAATTATCCAGGTAATTGAGGTGGTGCTGATAATAGGTCTCCATCCACCACTGAAATAGACTGTAAGCTCCTTGGGGGCAGGGATCCTATCTACTTACTCTGTTGTTCTCTCCCAAGTTCTTAGTTCAGTGCTTTGTGCAAAGTAGGCACTCAAAAAATACCATTGATCAACTAGTGGTAATAGTAGTAAGTGCTTAAAATGAACAAAGCACTGTACAGAGCATGGGGAAGGAGCACAGAGGTGAGATCAACAGTCCCAGCCTCTCAAAGGGCTGACAGTCTGAGTAGGATGGGGAAGAGGGTAGCAACAGACGGATCAAAAAAGAAGATAGAAGATGAAACACAACAGCAGAGCAGGGTTTCAAACTCCTCGCGACTCAGACCTAGCTTCCCGAAAATGCCAACCGCAGCCACGGTCCTAAACGTCCTTGAACGTGGCCATCCCAGGCTCTAAAAGGCAATTTATCTCATTTCCCCTCTCTGTCGCTCGGCAGGAAAACCAGAAGCTCCGCGACCAGAATGACGATCTGAACGGGCAGATTCTAAGTCTCAGCCTGTATGAAGCGAAGAACCTCTTCGCCACGCAGACGAAAGCCCAGTCGCTGGCCGCCGAAATTGACACGGCCTCAAGGGATGAGGTAACTGGGCCCGTCGTGACCTCGTGGGGCCTCTGGCCTGACCCCAGTCCCCAACCGGGACTCTGGGCCTGGCCTTGGAGGGGGTGTGCAGTCTAGCTGAACAGAGTGGCAGGGGAAAGGTGGTGGCTGGGGCAGGAATCAAATCTGAAGGAGCTATTTTTTTTCGTGGTATTTAAGTGCTTACTCTGTGCCCGGCATTGTACTAAGCCCTGGGGTAGTTACAAGTTAATCAGGTTGGACACAGTCCACGTCCCACATAAGATTTACTGTCTTAATCCCCAATTTACAGATGAGGTAACTGAGGCCTAGAGAATCAATCAGTGGTATTTATTGAGCACTTATTAGGTGCAGGACACTGTACTGAGCTCTTGGGAGAGTACAAAACAACAATTAGTGGCAGGTTCTCTTCCCATGGAGGGAAGTTAAGCCCTAGGTCACACAGCAGACAGGTGGTGGAACTGGGATTAGATCCCAGGTCCTTCCGACTCCTAGGCCTGTGCTTTAACCATTAGGTCACGCTGTTTGGTTTTCAAGATTTGGGATTCTAGGTGTCATGGTCTCTTTTAACCCAAGTTCAGGAAGTTCCCATTGCTGGCACACAGCAGGCCAGGGACAGAGCTGCGGCTAGAACCCAGTTGTCCCGGCTCCCAGACCCGTGCTCTTTCCACCAGACCACAATGCCTCTCTCAGGCCATGGGTCTGGGATCCTAATGGCCTCATTCCCAAATAGCAACAGTAATCACACTTATTGAGAACCCCCCAGGTGCTGTACACTTGGGAAATTCAAAATAAAGAGGTTGTTAATGGCATTTATGGAGCCCTTACTGTGTGCCAGGCACTCTGCGAAGCACCAAGGTAGAGAGAAAGCCATCAGGTTGGACACAGTCCATGTCCTAAAAGGGACTCTCAGCCTTAATCCCCATTTGACAGACGAGGGAACTGAGGCACAGAGAAATGAAGTGACTTGTCTAAGGTCACGCAGCAGATAAGCGGTGGAGCTGGGATTAGAACTCGAGTTACTGACTTTGAGATCTGTGCTCTATCCCACTTGGCCACGCTGCTTCCTTAGCTACAAGTTTGCAATCTCACAGGCCACATCTTTCAGTGGTATTTAAGCACTTATTATGTTGCAAGTCCTGGGGTAGATACAAGTTAATCAAGTCGGACCCAGGCCCTGTCCCCACATGAGGCCCACAGTCTAAATAGGCAGGAGAAGAAGTATTGAATCCCCTTTTTAAAGTGAAGAAGCAGAGGCACACAGAATCAAGTGACTTGTCCAAAGTCACACAGCAGATAAGTGGCACATCTGGAATTAGAACCCAGGTCCTTAGGACTTCCAGACCTGTGGGGCTTCCCCATGAGCCCTTTGTCTTTCTCTTTCTGTTCCAGCTCATGGAGGCTCTCAAAGAGCAGGAGGAGATCAACCTTAGACTGAGGCAGTACATGGACAAAATCATTCTCGCCATCCTGGACCACAACCCATCGATTCTGGAAATCAAAAATTGAAAGGAAGATTGCCCCGGCCTGCACATGCCTGAAGACTCCCGCACACGTCACTGGATTTAAACATCACTCAAACACTGTAAATGGACTTAAAAAAAAAAAATATATATATATATATGTATCTATGTTTGGCACGTGTGAGTGTGGATGAGTGAGTGGATGTTTGAATTCGGTTGGCCCACGGCTGATCTGAATCGTACAGATTCAGATTGGGTAGGTATTTGTGCACTTTGGCTGGGATGGGGGGAGTTGAAGAGTGGCTGCTGTGTATTAATGTAATAATAAGTAGTGACTGGAATCCTGTGTTTTCAGTCCTGGGTAAAAATGATTCTACCTCTGGTTGCAAGGATTCAAATATCTGGGGCAGAGGCGACCCGTTCTCTCCACCCTGCAATACCCACTCCGCAAAGGGCAGAGAACGATTCTTTTCCTTGGAGACCTTGACGGCTTCGCCTCCACACGGGCCCAGGTTGGAGGTGGCTGGCCCTCAGGGGAACAGACGTGGGTTTTAGTGTAGGTGTGGCACGGCCGGGGTGCCCAGATGAACGGGTCCATCTGCCAGTGTTGACCCGGTGCCTTTCAGCTCCTCTGATTCCCACTGGTCTATTGCATGCTCGGTGTGTGGTATCGGGGGCCCACTGGGACCAAAGGATCCTCTTCTACTTCTCACCTCCATCTCTCCGTGGGTGGGGTGTGCACGTGGCATTCGAAAGTCTTAGGGATCCTGGGTTTTCCAACCAAATCAGATGATTGGGGGAAGGAAGAGAAGGAGGAGGTGAAATGTCTTTGTCTTCTTGAAGCAAAGATGTCTGGGATCTCTAGCACGTCGGTCTCAAAGGTACCTATCTAGGACACTGTGGCTCATAGCCAGGGTCAGAGGCCGTGTCCACTCGGTGACTGGTCATCTCCCCCATAATGGGCTGGGCCGGTTGGGTCAGTGATTAATTTACAAACCGGATGAGCACGTAATCGGGTCTGAGGACTGTAGATGCCAGGCTTAGGGCACCCACACGGTGAAGGGAAGGGAATGCTAGGATGTCAGTGGGACAGAATTGGGGAAGTGAATGATTCCTGGGATGCAATAGGAAGTGATGCTTGCGACTTTTTTTTACACTTTTGAGGACTTGGTTCTCCACAGAGGGTCTGGTTCGGTGCCGCTGGGAAACTCCCAGGTTGTCGCAAATTTTTAATGTTGTTTTTTTGTGATGCATTTTCCTCAATCAAATATATCTCTCTATTTTTCTGCAGTTTGTATTCTTATCTTCTGTTTTCTAATGGGCAAAAAATTGCTTGGGAGACCTGGGGGAAGGGATAAGGTGGCCAGAAAATGGGGGGAAAAAAAACCCCAAAAACTATTTTCTAGCCTCTTCCCAAACCCGATGTCACAGGGGCGCGGGTGGGAACCATGGTGATGGGACCTTCATTCATGCCCACGGTTCAGGGGTTGATCATTTCATTAGGGCCCAGGATTCATGGGGTGGGATTCAGTGCGAGTTTTGTTTTTCTTAGCAAAGCACAGAATTTCCAACTCCATTAAAGATTGTCCTGATGGCACCACTTTTTGGTGATGATGCCGTAAGACTGGAAGCAACTTTGGAAAAGGATGGTCTTTCCGAGTTGGATCCTCGCAGGTGCTAGTCGGGTGGGGAAGGGAGGTTGGCTCTCAGCATAGGCCCAAACAGGCAGCACTGTGAGGGGACAGAACCATTTCTGGTGGAAATTGTGAGCCTTAGGAAGTGTAGAAAGAGCCCAGGCTGGGCTCATCCTTGACAGCAGGCCTGAACCTGGGCCAGGAACAGGGGCCCTCGGGCTCTTCTGGGGCTGTGGCTCAAAGCCCCAGCTACTGAGGCTCAGCCTGAGCCAGAACAGGATGTTACTCTGGTTGACCCTGTAGAATTGTGTGTTGCCTTGAACTGTGGCTGTGACAACCAGGGTAATGGTAATCCACAGAGGCACTATGCCTCACATGACTCAAGTTCCTTAAAGGCTTCTCACTATCAAAACAAGCTTCACCTGATCTCCATCCCCAGCCCTTCCCACTCCCACTGACCTCCAGGAGGAATGGGGGAAGAAAAATTATTTTCCTATCAGGTGCTTACTGTGTGCTAAGGACTGGGGTAAATACAAGGTAATCAGAGGGCCCATTCCCTCACCTTCCCTAGATGGCTACGTGCTAGGAGTGGCCGTTGGTTGTCCCATCAGCTAAGGAGACTTGGCACCATAATGGCTCTTTCTTGAGAAGCCCTCCGGAAAATCACTTCCTTATGTCCCCAAATCAGACAGTCTGATTTGAGTTTCTTTTTAAATTAAAAAAAAAAATGCTCTTCTCGCTTAAATAGCAGGAAAAGTAGGCCCAGCTGTATAGGTCCTATGGACCAGATCTCACTGGCCCGGCGATGGCAGTTCTGTAAGGGAAAGAAAGACCTTCCCCCTCTGGTTGCACATCATACTTTGTTGTGACTTTGAAGAATAAAGCTTTAGTGAAAACCCAGTGGGATATAATAATGTTGGTATTTGTTAAGCGCTTACTATGCGCAGAGCACTGTTTTAAATGCTGGGATAGACACAGGGGAATCAGGTTGTCCCACGTGGGGCTCACAGTCTTCATCCCCATTTTACAGATGAGGTCACTGAGGCACAGAGAAGTGAAGTACTTGCCCACAGTCACCCAGCTGACAAGTGGCAGAGCAGGGATTCAAACCCATGCCCTCTGACTCCAAAGCCCATGCTCTTTCCACTGAGCCACGCTCCTTTTTTTCCTATTTAACCAGTTACCTTTATGATTTTAATATCAGCAACCATCCTGAAATTTTGTCAGAGAAAAATGTCTCACTGGGTCTTGGCAGATTTAGATGGAAAGTTGCAGGGAGCTGCTGGTGTACCTCCTTAATTGGTCAGAGCTGGTGAGGTGACAGTCTGAGGCCTATGGCTATTAATGAGTCAGGTTGGTGTGGTCAGGGCTGAGGGGATTTTATGAGCTGGCCACTAGCTGCATCTTGGAGACCAACTCCTTTTAATCCCAGACTGACCAGTTGGTTACTGTTAGGAAGTAAATGAAACAGGAGGCTGACAGCTTCCTCCTCCTCCCTCATTCACCCTTGTTCCCTCTCTCTCCTTTCTCTCACTTACTCACTGTCTCCCTCTCCCTCTCCCTGTCCCTCTCCCTTTCTCTAACACAGGTAAAGTCCCATTACAAATAAAGTATCCATTGGACCTAAAATGAACCAAGGTAATGGTTTTAATTTCTTAGCAAGACTCAGGCCTTGAGAAGTGAGAACGGGGGAAAGAAGTTAATAAAACCTTGGATAAATCAAGAGTTTCTCGCCCAACTACTTTGACACCACATTTGGTTATGCTCATAAAACCCTTATGATTAGAGAGAGGTAGGGAACTGATGCCCAGAAAAGTTGGGACGTGCTCCGAGTTATACAGCAGGGTAGGGTTGGGATCAGAACCCGGGCCCCTGTTCCCTTGCAAGGCCGCACCGCCTCCCTCTCAGGAATATATCTGCCTCTGCTGGACTAGGAACCTGCAATTCCATTCTAGGTGGCTTCAGCAGTCCCCCAGATTTCAAAACTGGGACTGGGCTTGGGCTTTGTAGCGACTCGGAAGAACAAAGCTCTGAAATGCAGCAGTATGACGAGCTGGTTGGCTGCCGGGCTTAAGAAGCAGGGGATTGGGGTGATGGGAGAAGTTTGGGAAGGCGAAAGAAGGGGAAGAATTAGGTGGGATGAGGGAATGAAGCCACAGTGGTTGAGAGCAGGATTTGCGGTTTGATGCATTCACGGGTGAAGTGTTAGCGAGGGACATGACTGAAAGTAGACATGTCAGTCACGGTGTTGTTCCCCTAGCCATAGAGTGGAAGTTCCTTGTGGGTAGGGAATGTCTTGTGTTTCTGTTGTGCTTTCCCTAAGTATTTGATATAATGTGCTGCACTCAGTGAGTGCTTAATAAATATCACTGCTGCTACTACAGTCCTTTCCTCAGGAAAGGACGGTGCTACTGTCCAGTCTGGACAGCCCCCAGTAGAATCTGTGTGTGAGTGGGTGGGCCCCTCGGGGTTCAGTGATGCCCCCTTAGACTGTGAGTCCCACATGGGGCAGGAATTTTTCAATCTGATGATCTTGTATCGATTTCAGCTTTTAGCCCAGTGCTTGGCCCGCAGTAAGTGCTAAACAAAAACTACAGCTGTGGTTAGTAGTATGACCGGAAGGTGTTTGGAGGCGATGGAGCCCTATGCTTTATAAGTTGGGAAAACTTTGGTCAGGGGTGGACGGAGACCCTGTCTGGCCAAGGTGGTCTGCAAGGTGCCCCGGACCACGGACGGCTGAGCCAAGTTGGCACATTCAGAGGCCAGAGTCACGGAGGACCCGGGGTGGTCACGGGTGCCAAATCGGCCGTGGCTATCTGGTGCTCCTCGGCCAGCCTGTAACGGGGAGCTCCCGGGGACCGACGCCTCTGATCTTCAACCTCTGCTGGTCCTGTGGGATGCGACTAAAGAGGAGCCATCCCACCTTGTGACCCTGGGCAACCCCGAAAGTTAGGCCTGTCTGCCCAGGTCTGAAGGAGGGTGGGCCGATAGCATCTGGTCACAGGCCCTGGGAGCTCTGGTAGGACTTGAGGAGCCCGGGCCAGCCGATCATCTGCAACTCCTCATTGCATAGCCCCCACAAGGCCCAGGGCTCAGAGCACAGGCCTCTGCTACTCCACCGTTCAGATCTACAATTCTAATAAGGGTTTGGACCAAAGAGATGGGCCGACAGGATAGTCAGCTGCTTGAGGGCAGTGATGATGTTTGTTAATCCTACCGTACTCTCCCAAGTGCTTGGTGCAGGGTTCTGTCCTCAGGAAACCATAGATTGGTTGACTGATCCCCTATTGCTCATGAACAGACATTGGCTCTGCCACCTGTGTGAGCAAGCAGCCGGAGAGTGCGGGAGGTAAGAGCCAGACCCAAATTCATCCTACGGATGTTGTGGTGAAGCCGGCCACCTCAGGGACCTGGGCTTTTCCCGAAACTATTTCTTGGACTGAACCTCCCTTGCTGCTTCACTGGGAAAAGAGTAGGCCTGATGGCCGATGGCCTGGGGAAAGGTTTCTGCTAAACTCGCTTCCAGCCAAGCTCTGCTGGCTGCAGAAAGTTGACACTGGGCTAAAACTGGGTTACATCTTCCTTTGACTCGATGTCCGGCTCACTGATGTAATATTTCACAGGCTTTTCTCAATCCTCATTGTGGGGCAGGTGAGGTGCTTCGAGTGAGTTTGTCAATCCCTTGGCAAGGCAGCTGCAGTCATTGGGTCCCAGAACTGGGTGACTGTCTACCTTGTCACACAAACTGTATTACTGTTTGCATGATTTGCAGTCTTCGTGCCTTTACTTGAATGTCTCGATTGTACAGATCTTTTCATGTTACCTGCTATTCCGAGCCCTTTTTTTTTTTTTAAATACATATCTCCTGCTGATTCTGGTCCCGGTCTTCTTCCTGGACTTGGAGTGTGTTTTTGTAAATTAGAGGAGATTTGTAATTCATGTGCCTCAGACAGAAAGAAAAACTCTCCAAACGCCTAAAATCACCGGCCACTTCTCTGCAGCCCCAGTGCAGTAGGACCTTCAAGGACCAGAGAGACCCAGACGTGAGTTAGACCTGATCCCTGAGTGACGACGATTAGGGTTTGGGCTTGTTTACCTTAGGTGTTTTGTGTTTTTTGGGGTTTTTTTTTTTTTAGACCCTCTAGGGGTTGACCTATCCTTTGGCGATTTATTTTACAAGTTTTATGTACAAAGAAAAGAGGTGACGTGAGAAGAAAAGCCACCTCACCTTCTGCGAAGGTGGGGTTTGGTGAGAGGGGAGGGAGCGCTGACTTGACTCAGGCTCAGATTGCCCTTTGGATTCCACAGGAACTGCAGCAGCCAGGGGTTGGAGGCTCTAGTGTGGGAGTGGGTGTGACTTCCTCTCTCAGGTTGCTTTTCTTTGGGCTTAAAGGTTAGGGGGAGGAAGTCACGAGAGCAATTACCCTCTGAGTCACTTGAATGTGACACACATCTCCCGAACAGGTAGGTTGAGGTGACTAGTGGAAACCAGTGCGTTAAGGGAAAGACTCCAGACCGCGGGGCTTGGAAGTCGAAGCTAACTCAGGTGCTCTCCTGCTCCATTCTGGAGGCGGGGTGGCCAAAATCCTCCTGGGTAAGACCCTTGCTCCTGCTTCACAAACCATGGGAGAAGGGGGCAAGTTCTATTTCTCCCAGCAATAAATTCCTCATCGTGTTCCCTCAACACAGGGAGGGATGGAGGGGCAGGGCCCGACACAGCTCTACCCTCCCGGAGCTGCCTCAGGGATGAGACCTAGGTCTCGTTGCAGACCTGGAGTGAAGCCAGAGTATTGTGTGGCGGGGAGACATCCGGTGAATGGTTAGGCCCAGGCAGAGACCCGAGCCACAGTTGTTCCCACGGGGCCTCCCCACCTTCCTCAGAGTCAAGACCAGATCCCCCTCTCTGCCTTGGGGACTAAGGCGGCGGTACTTGTGATGTGGTGATGAGCAGAGATGTAAATAAATGACTTGTTTTTCCCCCTTATGTCTCTGAGAGTGTCTTTGGCTGGGAAAGGGGGTGGTGGGCGAGGGGGTGGTCTTGTTACCTGGGAAATTACATAATGATGGTATTTTTATGGATAATCTGATGGGTCCCAGGCCTACATGGGTCTCGCATCCTCTCTGATCCCCGTTTTACAGAGGAGGAAGCAGGCCCTGAGTGGCTAGGCGACGTGACGGAGGACCCACAGCAGTTCGAAGAGGGACAGTTCGAAGACCAGAGCTCGAACCTCGTGGCTCCCACTCATGTGATTTTTCCACTAGGCCATGCACAATTCCAAGCCTGAAATTCAGGCAACATCCTCGCACAATCCACGAAAAGATGTCCATGGCTTTAAAAGCCTTAAGAGAGAGATTGGAGAGATCCCCTTCCTGGCTTGCTGTCTCAGCAGGAGGGGGGCAGTGATGGCTCCGAGAGAATTTTGCACACCCTGGGCCCTTGGAAGAATGACAGTCAGGCACCTTTCCATTCCCTGGCCGTTTGGATGAGCAATAATCACACACCAAAGGTTGAAAGGTATATCCCACCCCCTGCAAGGCCCGAACTTGAGTTATTTTGGCAGCTCTCTACACTCCCAGGCCCATTGTTTTTTCCTCTTACACCAGCTAGTCATATGAGAAGAATTAATGGCCGTTCACTGCCCATGAGGGTGACCCACCTATGCCTCTTAATCCAGGGGAAAGCTTGCTCTACTCTGGGAGGATGAGGACAACCTGGTGGATTTTTGGTAAGTGGTGACCCTTCCTCATAGATGTTTGATGGCTCATGTTTGCTTTCATTCATTCAATAGTATTTATTGAGCGCTTACTATGTACAGAGCACTGTACTAAGCGCTTGGAATGAACAAGTCGGCAACAGATAGTCCCTGCCGTTTGACGGGCTTACAGTCTAATCGGGGTAGACGGACAGACGAGAACGATGGCAATAGAGTCGAGGGGAAGAACATCTCGTAAAAACGATGGCAACTAAATAGAATCGAGGCGATGTACATTTCATTAACAAAATAAATAGGGTGATGAAAATATATACAGTTGAGCAGATGAGTACAGTGCCGAGGGGATGGGAAGGGAGAGGGGGAGGAGCAGAGGGAAATTGGGGGAAAAGAGGGTTAAGCTGCCGAGAGGTGAAGGGGGGGAGCGGTAAAGGGAGTAGAGGGAGAAGGGGAGCTCGGTCTGGGAAGGCCTCTTGGGGGAGGTGAGTTTTAAGTAGGGTTTTGAAGAGGGGAAGAGAATCAGTTTGACAAAGGTGAGGAGGGAGGGCGTTCCGGGACTGCGGGAGGACGTGGCCCGGGGTTCGACGGCGGGAAGGGCGAGACCAAGGGTGGGTGAGGAGGTGGGCGGCAGAGGAGCGGAGCGGGCAGTTGGCTTATCCCAAAAGGTTGGGTTAGTTCCCCATTCTAGGGCTCCTCTGCCCCGTGGAGAGCCTGCTGGGGTGGAAGGCTCACACTGAGAGCTCCTCTTGGCCAGCACTGGTTCGAGGATGAACCTGGAGATTACTCAGCACCCTTTGCTTCTCCCAACTGCTGGCCCCTGTCACCTGGTTCTCTTCATTCGGAGGGTGAATCCTGGTCAAAAGTGTGGGAATATAACCATCCTGGCCAGTGCCCCCCTCTGCCCCATTGCTTGGAGCATAAAATAAAAAACAATATAGTGTTCTGTTTATGTTGTACCCGCTCCAGGGCTTGGCACATAGGGTGCAGTTAATTAACATTGATTATTACTATTATTATGCTTCAGAGGGCCTAGGTTCTGATCCCAGTTTTGCCACTTGACTGCTGTGTGACCCTGAGCAAGTCACTTAACTTCTCTGGGCCTCAGCTACCTCATCTGTAAAAGGGGGATGAAGACCGCGAGCTCCGGGTGGTACAGCGGCCGTGTCCAACCCAAATACCTTGTATCCACTCCAGAGCTTAGTACAGTGCCTGGCACACCATAAGTGCTTAACAAATGCCATTATTATTATTATTAAGCATTTAGTTTGTGTAGAGTAGTGTATTAAATGCTTGGGAGAGTACAATACGGGATCCCGGCTCTCAGGGAGCCTGTAACCCAGGAGTTAGACTTAAAATAAATTTCAGAAAGAGGAAGCAACTGAGGATAAGGATATGTATTTCAGTGGTGGGCTGGGGGATAGGGCCTAAAGGTTTAGGGGCTGAGACATTGCGTGATTGAGGCAACAGAGAGGGGAAAACAGGATGGCTGGCGAGTGAGAACTTAGTCCGGGAAGGCTTCCTGGAGGAGGGGTTTGTCAGGGAAGGCTTCCTGGGGGAGAGGTTAGTCCAGGAAAGCTTCCTGGAGAAGTTAGTCTGGGAAGACTTCCTGGAGGAGAGATGAATTCAGGAGGGCTTTGAAGATGGGGAGGGGGAAAGAGCCCACCACAGGAAAAGCCCTAACTTGAACATGATAAGAATTATGGTACCTTTTAAGCGCTATGTGTCAAGCACTGTTCTAAGTGCCGAGGTCCTGTCCCACATAATGATAATAATCGAGGTATTTATTAAGCGCTTACTCTATGACGGGCACTGGGCTGAGCACTGGGGTGGATACAGGCAAATTGAGGTGGACACAGTCCCTGTCCCAGGTGGGGCTCAAAGGCTCAATCCCCATTTTACAGATGAGGTAACGGAGGCAAAGACAAGTGAAGTGACTTGCCCAAGATCACACAGATCAAAACCGGACCTGACCGCGGCCTTCTGTGGCCCACAAGCAGCCCTGTCCGTTTGGAAATGAGTCGGTTAACAATTAATAGCCGAGGCTCTCAGGGGGGTGGGGGAGGGAGACTGGGAGAGATTGTGCCACTTGTCTGCTGTGTGACCTTGGGTAAGTCACTTCATTCCTCTGTGTTTCAGTTACCTCACTTGTAAAATAGGGATGAAGAATGTAAGCCCCCTCAGGGACAACCTGATTACTTTCTATCTACCCCAGTGCTTAGAACAGTGCTGGGCACATAGTAAGTGCTTTAACAAATACCATAATTATTATTATTATTAAGAGCACTTGGCACATAGTAAGCACATACAATTATCATTATTATTTTATTATTACTATCAGCCCTTGGCACATAGTAAGTGCTTAACAAATACCATAATAATAATTATTATTATTATCATCAACAGCACTGGGCACATAGGAAGTGCTTAACAAATACTATAATTATTATCATCGTTATTAGTATTAACAGCACTTGGCACATAGTAAGGACTTAAATACAGTAATAATTATTATTATTAACTGCATTTGGCACTTAGTAAGCACTTAACAAATACCATAACAATAATAATAATAATGATTAACAGCACTTGGCACTTAGTAAGTGCTTAACTAACACTATAATTATTGTTATTATTCATTCATTCAATCGTATTTATTGAGTGCTTACTGTGTGCAGAGCACTGGACTAAGGGCTTGGAAAGTACAATTTGGCAACAGAGAAAATCCCTACCCAACAATAGGCTCACAGTCCATTATTATTGTTAATAATAATAACAGTGCTTGGCACATAGTAAGTGCTTAAATACTATAATAATAATAATTATTATTATTATTAACCACACATGGTAAGTGCTTATCAAATATTCTAATAATAATTGTTATTATTATTAACAGGGCTTGGCACATAGTAAGCATTTAACAAATATTATAATAATAATTATTATTATTAGCGGCGCTTGGCACACAGTAAGCACTTAACAAATACTGTAATTATTATTATTAGCAGCCCTTGGCACACAGTCAGCACTTAACAAATACTGTAATTATTATTATTATTAGCAGCACTTGGCACACAGTAAGCGCCTAACCAATACTATAATTATAATTATTATTATTGTTGTGCTGATGATAGTGATCAATAGCAGCGCTTGGCACACAATAAGCCCTTCACCAATACTATAATCATTATTATTGTTAGGATGATGATGATGACGACGACGATGAATAGCAGCACTTGGCACATAGTAAGCGCTTAATTGTGTGACTTTGGGCTAGTCACTTTGCTTCCCTGGGCCTCAGTTTCGTCCTCTGGAAAATGGGGGTGAAGACTGGGAGCCCCCCGTGGGACAACCTGATCACCTGTCTCCTCTCCAGCACTTAGAACAGTGCTCAGCCCATAGTCAGCACTTAACAAATGCCACCATCATTATTATTATTATTGTTATTATTATTAATAAATCCGGTCCTAATGGCGGTGGGTCCTGGCTGGGCCATCTCTCTGTCTCTGCCTGTGTGTCTGTGGCCCCTGGTGACCAGTGGCGGGAGCGACACGGGGCCTGGAACGGGGTGAGCAGAGGGCCTCTGTGGGCAACTGTGGGCATCTGTGGGCATCTTGGGCAACTGTGGGCATCTGCGGGCAACTGTGGGCATCTTGGGCAACTGTGGGCAACTGCGGGCAACTGTGGGCATCTGCGGGCATCTTGGGCAACTGTGGGCATCTGCGGGCATCTGTGGGCATCTGCAGGCGGGCGACCGGGCAAGGCGAGGGGGGGCAGTGAAGGTGGCCGAGGTCGGTTCACCTCCCCTCGGCTGAGCCCCCTTTCCCTCTGCTCCCCCTCCCCTCAGCACTGTCCTCATCTGTATATATTATTTATTCCCCTATTTATTTTATTAATGAGGCGTCCATCGCCTTGATCCTATTTATCTGGACGATGTTGTCGTCTTTTTGTCTTGTTCTCTTTGGCTCTGCCGTCCGTCTTCCCCCCTTTGGGCCGGGAGGGTCTCTCTCTGTTGCCCAACTGCCCCTTCCAAGCGCTTAGGCCAGTGCTCTGCACCGAGTCAGGGCTCATTTGAGAAGCAACTTGGCTTAGTGGAAAAACCCCGCGTTTGGGAGTCAGAGGTGGTGGGTCCTAATCCCCCCTCGACCCCTTGTCAGCTGTGTGACTCTGGGCATGTCACTTCACTTCTCTGGGCCTCAGTGACCTTCTCTGTAAAATGGGGATGAAGACGTGGGACAACCTGATGACCCTGGATCTCCCCCAGCGCTTAGAAGAGTGCTCTGCCCATAGAAGAGAAGCATAGAGTAGCAGCATGGCTCAGTGGAAAGAGCCTGGGCTTCGGAGTCAGAGGTCATGGGTTCTAATTCCAGCCATTTGTCAGCTGTGTGACTGGGGGCAAGTCACTTCACTTCTCTGGGCCTCAGTTCCCTCCTCTGTAAAATGGGGATGAAGACTGTCACGGGCGATCCTGTATCTGCCCCAGCGCTTAGAACATGCACATAGTAAGTGCTTAACAAATACCAACATTATTAGTAGTAGTAATAAGCGCTTAACAAATACCAACATTATTATTAGTAGTAGGAAACGCTTAACAAATACCAACATTATTAGTAGTAGTAGGAAGCGCTTAACAAATACCAACATTAGTAGTAGTAGTAGTAAGTGCTTAACAAATATCAACATTATTAAGTGTAGTAGTAAGTGCTTAACAAATACTACCATTATTAAGTGTAGTAGTAAGTGCTTAACAAATACCAACATTATGATTAGTAGTAGTAAGCGCTTAACAAATACCAATATTATGATTAATAGTAGTAAGAGCTTAGCAAATACCAACATTATTATCAGTAGTAGGAAGCGCTTAACAAATACCAACATTAGTAGTAGTAAGTGCTTAACAAATATCAACATTATGATTAGTAGTAATAAGTGCTTAACAAATACCAATTAGTAGTAGTAAGCACTTAGCAAATACCAACATTATTAGTAGTAGTAGTAAGCGCTTAGCAAATACCAACATTATTATTAGTAGTAGTAAGCGCTTAACAAGTACCAACATTATTATTAGTAGTAGTAAGCATTTAAGTACCAACATTATTATTAATAGTAGTAAGCGCTTAACAAGTACCAACATTATTAGTAGTAGTAAGTGCTTAACAAATACCAATTAGTAGTAGTAAGCGCTTAGCAAATACCAACATTATTATCAGTAGTAGTAAGTGCTTAACAAATACTATCATTATTATTCATAGTAAGCACTTAACAAGTACCAACATTATTATTAGTAGTAAGCGCTTAACAAATACCAATTAATAGTAGTAAGTGCTTAACAAATACCAACATTATTAGTAGTAGTAGTAAGCGCTTAAATACCAACATTAGTAGTAAGTGCTTAACCAATACCAGCATTATTATTAGTAGTAAGCGCTTAACAAGCACCAACATTATTATCAATAGTAGTAAGCGCTTAAATACCAACATTAGTAGTAGGCGCTTAACAAATACCAACATTATTATTAGTAGTAAGCGCTTAACAAGCACCAACATTATTAGTAGTAGTAGTAAGCGCTTAAACACCAACATTAGTAGTAGGCGCTTAACAAATACCAACATTATTATTAGTAGTAAGCGCTTAACAAGCACCAACATTATTAGTAGTAGTAGTAAGCACTTAACCAATACCAATTAGCAGTATCCCAGCTCTGCCACTTGTCAGCTGTGTGACTGGGGGCAAGCCACTTCACTTCTCTGGGCCTCAGTTCCCTCATCTGTAAAATGGGGATGAAGACTGTGAGCCCCACGTGGGACAACCTGATTCCCCTGTGTCTACCCCAGCGCTTAGAACAGTGCTCGGCACATAGTAAGCGCTTAACAAATACCAACATTATTATTATTCTCTGGGCCTCAGTTCCCTCATCTGTAAAATGGGGATGAAGACTGTGAGCCCCACGTGGGACGACCTGATTCCCCTGTGTCTACCCCAGCGCTTAGCACAGTGCTCGGCACCTAGTAAGCGCTTAACAAATACCAACATTATTATTATTATTCTCTGGGCCTCAGTTCCCTCATCTGTAAAATGGGGATGAAGACTGTGAGCCCACGTGGGACGACCTGATTCCCCTGTGTCTACCCCAGCGCTTAGCACAGTGCTCGGCACCTAGTAAGCGCTTAACAAATACCAACATTATTATTATTATTCTCTGGGCCTCAGTTCCCTCATCTGTAAAATGGGGATGAAGACTGTGAGCCCCACGTGGGACGACCTGATTCCCCTGTGTCTACCCCAGCGCTTAGAACAGTGTTCGGCACATAGTAAGCGCTTAACAAATACCAACATTATTATTATTATTATTATTCTCTGGGCCTCAGTTCCCTCATCTGTAAAATGGGGATGAAGACTGTGAGCCCCACGTGGGACGACCTGATTCCCCTGTGTCTACCCCAGCGCTTAGAACAGTGTTCGGCACATAGTAAGCGCTTAACAAATACCAACATTATTATTATTATTATTATTCTCTGGGCCTCAGTTCCCTCATCTGTAAAATGGGGATGAAGACTGTGAGCCCCACGTGGGACGACCTGATTCCCCTGTGTCTACCCCAGCGCTTAGAACAGTGCTGGGCACATAGTAAGCGCTTAACAAAATACCAACATTCTTCTTCTTCTTCTCTGGGCCTCAGTTCCCTCATCTGTGAAATGGGGATGAAGACTGGGCCAACCTGCTGCCCCTGCGTCTCCCCCGGCGCTTAGAACAGTGCTCTGCACAGAGTGGGCGCTTAACAAACCCCAACATTATCAGGAGTAGTAAGCGCTTAGCAAATAGCGACATGAGGAAGGGCCTAACATGATGATTATGAAAGGCCGCCATTTTCTGTATTTTTAAATAAGACCGAATGGACGAATGGAGAGAAGACAAGGTCCCCCGCACCTCCCCAGCCCCCTCCCCTCAATGCCCCTATTTTTAGGGTGCGGGGGGGGTTGCGGGGAGGTTTCCACCGGCTTCCAGTGGGTCGCTGGGCGCGGGTTTGTCCGGCAGGCGCGGTGGCCAAGTGGTAAGGCGTCGGTCTCGTAAACCGAAGATCGCGGGTTCGAACCCCGTCCGTGCCTGCGGCCTAGGGGAGGGTCAGACCCGCCTCCCCTCGCACCCACCACCGGGGGGCCTTTTTAATTTTGGCGCCGAGAGGGGGGGGGGGGGAGGCGTCAGAGCCCGCAGTGGCTTTTATCCTCCCCTTCCGGACGGGGGGGCGGGAATTGCCTCTCTTTTCGCGGCGCTTTCCTGCCTCCCCGAAATAGGACGGACCGGGTACGGTCCTGTCGACTGAGCGCTTACTATGTGCGGAG
The DNA here is from genome assembly GCF_004115215.2 of Ornithorhynchus anatinus. Classification (NCBI taxonomy): domain Eukaryota; kingdom Metazoa; phylum Chordata; class Mammalia; order Monotremata; family Ornithorhynchidae; genus Ornithorhynchus; species Ornithorhynchus anatinus. The sequence continues at coordinate 2,841,008 of NC_041742.1, forward strand.
CGCTGGGGTCGGCGCTTGGGCCACAGGTCCCCTGCCCGCTGACGGGCTTCCAGTCCAATCGGGGGGAGACGGACGGACAAAAACAGTAGCGATAAATAAAATCAAGGGGGTGCACTCCTCGTTGAAACAGTAGCAATAAATAGAAGCCAGGGGGTGGACACCTCGTTAAAATAATAGCAATAAACAGAAGCAAGGGGATGCACACCTCGTTAAAACAATAGCAACCAATAGAAGCAAGGGGATGGACCCCTCGTTAAAATAATAGCAATAAGAAGAATCAAGGGGTTAAAACCATAGCAACCAATAGAAGCAAGGGGATGGACCCCTCGTTAAAATAATAGCAATAAATAGAATCAAGGGGTTAAAACAAGAGCAAGAAATAGAATCAAGGGATGGACATCTCGTTAAAATAATAGCAATAAATAGAAGCAAGGGGATGCACACCTGGTTAAAACAATAGCAACCAATAGAAGCAAGGGGATGGACCCCTCGTTAAAATAATAGCAATAAATAGAATCAAGGGGTTAAAACAATAGCAAGAAATAGAATCAAGGGATGGACATCTCGTTAAAATAATAGCAATAAATAGAAGCAAGGGGATGCACACCTCGTTAAAACAATAGCAACCAATAGATAGAAGCAAGGGGATGGACCCCTCGTTAAAATAATAGTAATAAAAAGAATCAAGGGGTTAAAACAATAGCAAGAAATAGAATCAAGGGATGGACATCTCGTTAAAATAATAGCAATAAATAGAAGCAAGGGGATGCACACCTGGTTAAAACAATAGCAACAAATAGAAGCAAGGGGATGGACGCCTCGTTAAAACAATAGCAATAATTAGAATCAAGGGGATGGACATCTCATTACAATAATATCAACAAATAGAAGCAAGGGGATGGGCATCTCCTTAAAATAATAGCAATAAATAGAATCGAGGGGATGCACACCTCGTTAAAACAATAGCAACAAATAGAAGCAAGGGGATGGACATCTTGTTAAAACAATAGCAATAATTAGAATCAAGGGGATGCACACCTCGTTAAAACAATAGCAACAAATAGAAGCAAGGGGATGGGCATCTCCTTAAAATAACAGCAATAAATAGAAGCAAGGGGATGGACACCACGTTAAAACAATAGCAATAAATAGAATAAAGGGGAGAACACCTCGTTAAAATAATAGCAATAAATAGAATCAAGGGGATGGACACCTCATTAAAACAGTAGAAATAAACAGAATCAAGGGGATGGACAACTCGTTAACAAAATTCATTCATTCAATAGTATTTATAGAGCGGTTACTATGTGCAGATCACTGTACTAAGCGCTTGGAATGGACAAATCGCTCACAGATAGAGACAGTCCCTGCCGTTTGACGGGCTTACAGTCTAATCGGGGGAGACGGACAGACAAGAACAATGGCAATAAATAGAGTCGAGGGGGAAGAACATCTCATTAAAACAATAGCAAATAAATAGAATCAGGGTGATGTATATGTCATTAAACAAAATAAATAGGGTGATGAAGATATATAAATAGAATCAAGGGGATGGACATCTCGTTAACAAAATAAATAGGGTAATAAAACTATAGACAGATGAGCAGATGAGCACAGTGCTGAGGGGGAGGAACATTCATATTTATTAAGCGCTTACTATGTGCAGGGCATTCAATAGTATTTATTCATTCAATAGTATTTATTAAGCGCTTACTATGTGCAGAGCACTGTACTAAGCGCTTGGAATGGACAATTCGGCAACAGATAGAGACAGTCCCTGCCCACTGACGGGCTCACGGTCGAATGGGGGGAGACAGGCGGACAAAAGCAATAGCAATAAATAGAATCAAGGGGATGGACATCTCGTTAACAAAATAAATAGGGTAATAAAAGTATAGACAGATGAGCAGATGAGCACAATGCTGAGGGGAGGGGAAGGGAGAAGGAGAGAAGCAGAGGGAAAGGGGGCTTAGCTGAGGGGAGGTGAAGGGGGGAGCAGAGGGAAAAGGGGAAGCTCAGTCTGGGAAGGCCTCTCGGAGGAGGTGAGCTCTCAGTAGGGCTTTGAAGAGGGGAAGAGAGTGAGTTTGGTGGAGGTTGCCCCCGCAGCCCCTCTGAGCTCACCCGGGATTGCACTTTTTAAGCGCTTAGCCCAGTGCTCTGCCTAATAAATATGACTGAATGAATGAATTTATTAATATTTATCCTGAAATTCATTCATTCAATAGTATTTATTGAGCCCTTACTATGAGCTGAGCACTGGGCTAAGTGCTTGGAATGGACAATTCGGCAACAGGTAGAGACCATCTCTGCCCAGGGATGGGCTCACAGTCGAATCGGGGGAGACAGACGGCAGAGCAAAACAGAACGAAACAAGACAACATTATCACGATAAATGGAGTCAAGGGGAGGTACAGGTCATTAACAAAATAAATAGGGTAATAAAAAATACCTACAAATGAGCACAGTGCTGAGGGGAGGTGGGCACTGCACCAGTTGAGGCCCAGCACCCTGGAGAAACTGGCTTAGGTTCATTTGGAGGTTTAAGGTCACAGTGAATGCAGGGACTAACCTGTAGATTTCCAGGCCCAAAAGGGAACTTGGATTATTCTAGCTGGGGAAGAGAAGGTTGGAGGAATCCAAAAATAGCCTTCAAGGAGAGAAAGAGCTGTTTTACACCCCTAACCAAGTAGGATTCACTGGGTCTATGCTGTGGCAGAAGGCATTTGGGTTAGAATGAGGGTTGTGACAGGGAAAGACTGCGGATTCTCTCCTGGACACCTTCAAACCCATTGCTCAGAGGGCGCTGATCTACCTGCTTACTCCCATTCTAACACGCAGACCTTGGAGGGAATAAATACATTTATGCATTTTGTATACATTATGTATACATAAATACATTTTTTCATAAATAAGTAAAGATTAATTAATGAATTCATTCATTCATTTAGTAAAGACAATGGAATTAATTACATGAATGAAGGAACGCAGTAGGGCGCCACCGACGCTAGGGGGCGCCGGATGATGCCTGCAACCGACACCGAATAATAATAATGATAATGATGATAATAATAATAATAATAATAATGTTGGTACTGGTTAAGCGCTTACTATGTGCAGAGCACTGTTCTAAGCACTGAGGTAAATACAGGGTCATCAGGTTTGGGTCAGGATGTGGATGGTCCCTTAACTCACCTGGCAATTATTACTTTGGGATTTGTTTTTTAGAAGAGCCAGAGCTCAGCAATGTTTTCTTTCCCTTAGCTACAATTATTTTGGGTCTGACTCCCCCATCTAGAGTGTAAGCTTCCGGAAGGCGGGGATCATGTTTCCTAAGTTTATTGAATGCTTCCAAGCACTCAGTAAAGTCCTTTGTACACAGAAGGTGATCGATGGATATTACTGATGAATACCTGGGCTCTGTTTTCCTTGCGGTATCCTATAAAGAAACATGTGTTGGAAAGAGAGAGCTCCCTGTCCACGAATTTGGGGCCGCGTAAAGCTGCAGCCCCATCTTTCTAAGAGAAGCAGCGTGGCTCAGTGGAAAGAGCCTGGGCTTCGGAGTCAGTGGTCATGGGTTCGAATCCCAACTCTGCCCTTGTCAGCTGTGTGATTGTGGGCAAGTCACTTCACTGGGCCTCAGTTCCCTCATTTGTAAAATGGGGATGAAGACTGTGAGCCTCACATGGGACAACCTCATTCCCCTGTATCTACCCCAGCGCTTAGAACAGTGCTCTGCATGTAGAAAGCACTTAACAAATACCAACATTATTATTATTATTATTATTATTATTATTATTATTATTATTACCTACTTACTTCTATCCTCCCCTCCAATCCTGCTTTCCGCAGCTTCGGTTCGACAGCCACAGCACGTGGGGAGCTTGGCCTCTGGGTGTCGAGTACTTGTGTATATTTGTACATTTTTATTACTCTATTTTATTAAGGATGTGTATACATCTATAATTCTCTTTATCTATCTTGATGGTAATGATGCCTGTCTACTTGTTTTGCTTTGTTGTCTGTCTCCCCCTTCTAGACCATGAGCCCGTTGGTGGGCAGAGATGCTATCTGTTGCCGACCTGTACTTTCCAAGCGCTTGGTAGAGTGTTCTGCACACAGTAAGCGCTCAATAAATACGACTAAATGAATGACAGGCGGCTGGAGGAGCTGGGACGGGAGGAGATGCTGGGAGAATGAAGAAGCAGCGTGGCTCGGTGGAAAGAGCATGGGCCAGGGAGTCAGAGGTCGTGGGTTCTAATCCCCTCTCCACCACTTGTCTGCTGTGTGACCTTGGGCAAGACACTTAAGCAGCGTGGCTCAGTGGAAAGAGCCCGGGCTTGGGAGTGAGAGGTCACGGGTTCGAATACCAGCTCTGCGACTTGTCAGCTGTGTGACTGTGGGCAAGTCACCTCACTTCTCTGTGCCTCAGTGACCTCATCTGCAAAATGGGGATTAACTGTGAGCCTCATGTGGGACAACCTGATGACCCTGTATCTACCCCAGCGCTTAGAACAGTGCTCTGCACATAGTAAGCGCTTAACAAATACCAACATTATTATTATTATTAACTTCTCTGGGCCTCAGTTCCCTCCTCTGCAAAAATAGGGATTAAAAAAATGCGAGACCCACTTGGGACAATCTGAGTATCCTGTATCTCCCCCAGCGCTTAGAACAGTGCTCTGCACGTAGTAAGCGCTTGACAAATACCATCATTATTATTATTATTACGGTGCCTGACCCATAGTAAGCGCTTAACAATAAGTTCATCCCCTCGATTCTATTTATTGCTATTGTTTTTGTCTGTCCGTCTCCCCCGATTGGACTGTGAGCCCCTCAAAGGGCAGAGACCGTCTCTATCTGTTACCGATTTGTCCATTCCAAGCGCTTAGTCCAGTGCTCTGCACCTAGTAAGCGCTCAATAAATACTACTGAATGAATGAATAACACTAAAAATAATAACCATTATTATAAAGGGAGACGGAGGGAGAGATAAGACGAGAAATGGGCCAGCAGGGAGGAAGAGGAGGGAGGGATGGAGGGAGGCCGTTCAAATGGAAACAAGAAAACTTGCCTGTTGGGTGACTTTGGGCGAGTCGCTTCGCTTCTCGGGGCCTCAGTGACCTCATCTGTCAAATGGGGATGAAGACTGTCAGCCCCACGGGGGGGGGGGGGCCACCTCATCACCTTCTATCGACCCCAGCGCTTGGCACCGAGTTGGGAAGCAGCGTGGCTCAGTGGAAAGAGCCTGGGCTTTGGAGTCAGAGGTCATGGGTGCAAATCCCGGCTCGGCCACTTGTCAGCTGGGTGACTTTGGGCAAGTCACTTCACTTCTCGGTGCCTCAGTGACCTCATCTGTAAAATGGGGATGAAGACTGTGAGCCCCATGTGGGACCACCTGATTCCCCTGTGTCTCCCCCAGCGCTTAGAACAGTGCTCGGCACATAGTAAGCGCTTAACAAATACCAACATTATTAGTTAGGGCTGAATAACTAGGAGCATCAGCGATAGCCGCCCCGCATTCCATCTTCCCGCCCCTTACTTCAAAACCCCGCGGGTTACGTCATCGCCCCGCCCCTCACGCACAGTCCCCCTTACGTCATAGCCCCGCCCCTCACGTCCTCACCCCTCCCTTTACGTCCTCGCCCCGCCCCTCACGCACAGGCCCCGCCCCTCACGCACAGGCCCCGCCCCTTACGTCATCGCTCCGCCCTTTACGTCCTGACCCCTCCCCCTTACGTTATGCCCCCGCCCCTCACGTCCTCGCTCCTCCCTTTACGTCCTGGCCCCGCCCCTACCCCCGCCCCTCACGCACATGCCCCGCCCCTCACGCCCTATCCCCCCTTACGTCCTGACTCCTCCCCTTACGTCTTGCCCCCGCCCCTCACGTCCTCGCCCCGCCCTTTACGTCCTGACCCCTCCCCCTTTCCAATATGGCCCCGCCCCCTGACGTTCTGGCCCCTCCCCTCACGCACAGGCCCCGCCCTCACGTCCTCGCTCCTTCGCTTACGTCATGACCCCTCCCTTTACGTCCTGGCCCCCCCGCCTTCACGTCCGTCTCCTCAGGCCTTCTGGCCGCCATTGAGGCCTTGTCCCCCCGCTTCCTGACTTAAAAGGGGAGGACGTGGTGGGAGGTGGGGGCGGTGAGAAGCCCCGACGGGCGGGGTGAGGACCTTGATTCTATTTATCTTGATGATGTTGTCTTATTTTGTTCCGCTGTCTCTCTCTCCCCCGTTTAGACTCTTATCTGGTGCCGAACTGTCCGTTCCAAGCGCTTAGTACAGTGCTCTGCCTATAGTAAGCGCTCAGTCAATAGTGTGAACGAATGAATGGCCTGAGGGGCGGGGCTAGGACGTAAGGGGAGGAGAGACGACGTGAGGGGGCGGGGCCGTAACGTAAGGGGAGGAGAGACGACGTGAGGGGCGGGGCCGTGACGTAAGGGGAGGAGAGATGCGTGAGGGGCGGGGCCAGGACGTGAGGGGTGGTGAGACGGCGTGAGGGGCGGGGCCATGACGTAATGGGAGGAGAGAAGACGTGAGGGGCGGGGTCATGACGTAAGGGGGAGAGACGACGTGAGGGGCGGGGTCATGACGTAAGGGGGAGAGACGACGTGAGGGGCGGGGTCATGACGTAAGGGGAGGAGAGAGAACGTGAATGGGCGGGGCCAGGGCGTAAGGGGGGAGAAGACGTGAGGGGCGGGGGCATGACGTAAGGGGTGGAGAGACGACGTGAATGGGCGTGGCCAGGTCGTAAGGGGAGGAGAGAAGACGTGAGGGGCGGGGTCATGACGTAAGGGGGAGAGACGACGTGAGGGGCGGGGGCATGACGTAAGGGGTGGGGAGACGACGTGAGGGGCGGGGCCAAGACGTAAGGGGAGGAGAGACGGCGTGAAGGGGCGGGGCCAGGACGTAAGGGGAGGAGAGAGGGCGTGAGGGGCGGGGTCATGACGTAAGGGGAGGAGAGAGAACGTGAATGGGCGGGGCCAGGGCGTAAGGGGGGAGAAGACGTGAGGGGCGTGGCCAAGACGTAAGGGGAGGAGAGACGGCGTGAAGGGGCGGGGCCAGGACGTAAGGGGAGGAGAGAGGGCGTGAGGGGCGGGGTCATGACGTAAGGGGGAGAGACGACGTGAGGGGCGGGGGCATGACGTAAGGGGTGGGGAGACGACGTGAGGGGCGGGGCCAAGACGTAAGGGGAGGAGAGACGGCGTGAAGGGGCGGGGCCGGGCCGTAAAGAGGAGACGGCGTGAGGGGGCGGGGCCAAGGCGCGAGGGGCGGGGCCGAGGCCGTGTTGGGCGTGTGTAGGCCGCGAGGGGGCGGTGTGGGGCGCGTCGTGAGGTGGAGCTTGTGGGCGGGGCCGTGTCCCCCCGCACGTGGGTTGCCCCTCAGGGAAAGGCGCCGGAGCTGAGGAGAAAAAGGGGAAAACTTTCGAGGCAATTACATGGGGGCTTTTTTTTTCAATTGTTGTTGTTTTCCTTGGTTTCGTTTCATTCTTCTCCCCTAACTTGTCCGGCAGCAGCGGCGGGAGGGGCGGTGCGGGTGTTTGCGCGACCGGTCCTTCCGTCGTCCGGCCCGGCGGGAGCGACGGGGGCCCAGTCCGGAGCCAGGTAACCTCCCCCGACGCCCCCCGGACCCCCGGACCCCCGGCCCGCGGCGGGAGGACGGGGCCGAGAGCCGGGTCTTTGCGGGCGAGGTGAGGGCTTTCGGTTCAACTGGCCTTCAAAGTCCCAGTCCTCGCCCCCCAACACCGGCGCCTCCGCCCGACCCCCCAGCCGCCCCGACCCACGCACCCACATCCCCCATCCCTCCCTCCATCCCCTCATCCTTCCCCAGCCCTCTCCTATCCCTCTCTCCATCCCCATCCCTCTCTTATCCCCCCATTCCTCTCTCCATCCCTCCCTCCATCCCCTCATCCTTCCCCAGCCCTCTCCTATCCCTCTCTCCATCCCCCATCCCTCTCTCCATTCCCCCCGTTCCTGCCTCCATCCCTCCCTCCATCCCCCTTCCATCTCCCCCATCTCCCCATCCCTCCCTCCATTCCCCATCCTTCCCCATACCTCTCCTATCCCCCTCCATCCTCCCCAAGCTTCCCTCCATCCCCCATCCCTCTCTTATCCCCCCATTCCTCTCTCCATCCCTCCCTCCATCCCCTCATCCTTCCCCAGCCCTCTCCTATCCCTCTCTCCATCCCCCATCCCTCTCTTATCCCCCCATTCCTCTCTCCATCCCTCCCTCCATCCCCTCATCCTTCCCCAGCCCTCTCCTATCCCTCTCTCCATCCCCCATCACACTCTCCATTCCCCCATTTCTGCCTCCATTCCTCCGTCCATCCCCACATCCCTCCCCAACCCTCTCCTAACCCCCTCCATCCTCCCCACCCTTCCCTCCATCCCCTGTCCCTTTCTCCATCCTCCATCCCTTCCTCCATCCCTTCCTCCATCCTTCCCAACCTTCCCTCCATCCCCCATCCCTCCCTCCCTCTATGCCTCATCCATCCCCCATCCCTCTCTCTATCCCCCATCCCTCTTTCCATTCCTCCATCCCCCCTTCATCTCCCCAACCCTCCCCCATCCCCCCTCCATCTCCCCATGCCTCCTTCCATCCCCCTTCCCTCTCCCCAGCCCCCATTCCTCTCTCCATCCCCCCTCCATCTCCCCATCCCTCCCTCCATCCCCCTTCCATCCCGCCCATCTCCCCATCCCTCCATCCCTCCCCCCAGCCCCCATCCCTCCCTCCGCCCCCTTTCCATCTCCCCCAGCCCCTCATCAGTCTCTCCTTCCCTCCATCCCTCCTTCCCTCCCCAATGGAGGGCCGAGGGGCAGGACCTAGGGGTCCAGGTTCCAGGGCCATCAGGTTGGTCAAGTGGTGGTAGGGGGTCCTGTTGCCCTTTTTGTCCCTGTGTTGAGGAGAAGGTGACAGGGTCTGGTCCCTCGAACCCAGTGGGTGGACCCTTCTCCCTCCAGACTCCACCCCTCCTCCAAGGGCTGGGGCAGGGGCAGGATCCCCCCCAAACACACACCCAACTAGCCGCCTCCCGCTTTCTTAGATGGTATTGGTTAAACGCTTACTCTGCCAGGCACTGTACTAAACGCTGGGGTAGTTAGACGCTAATCAGGTGGTACACAGTCCCTGGCCCACACAGAACCTGCCACCCCCTTCTTCCTTGGCACTGAACCCGCTTCTCCCCCGCCCCTGCAGCACTTTCCTCGCACGCTTGGTTTGTGTGGGCGGTGACGAGGCCTCCGGATGGCTTGTGGAGCCTTTTAAGTCAAGTGACCCATCAAACAAAAGTATTTATTATATAGAGAGCACCGTTCCCCGAGCTTGAGAGACTACACTCCCTCCGGCCCGTGAGGTTTTGGCCCGGGGGTTGCCGGGCGGAGGTGACCATCCGCTCTTCGGGCCCAAAAGGTCTCAGGGGGCTGGGGCGACCCTGAGCCCAATCCAGCCATCAGTCAATCAATCAGTCAATCATTCCAGTTCGCCTGGTCCAGATGCGACCACCGTGATCTGTGGGTCCAGGAGGAGGACGGAAGAGGACGCTGCTTATGGGGACCCGAAGTTTTCGGTCTGTTAGGAGCAGGTGAGCGGTAGGTTAGCGAGGGACCAGGACACCCTGGCCCCCGCCACTTCCTTCCTTCCGTCACCAAGAGAGGAAGGCTGATTATATTGGAAGTGAAATGCGCCCAACCCAATTCTCCCTCTTGTCGACAGGCGCCATTTTTTCCATATTCAAGTCCTTTCGCTCCGTATTTTAGTCGTGCCGTGTCTGGTACTTACTGTGTCTGATCGCTGTTCGTTCATCTGACCCTGCGAGGTTGATTACGGGTATCTACGTTCAGTAAGTTTTCGCCGTAATGATATCGGTATTGGTGAGACTTTCACCGAAGAAAGTTGCCTTTCTGCTTGCCCGGTGGAAATCGCTGCCAAAATAGTGTGAAAGTCCTTCCGTTTAAGTTGTTTTACAGAATTGAAGATTTTTGTCATTCCTCTGAAGTTTTTTGTCATCTCTTTCATGATTTTTGTCTTTTTTTCTCGCTCAAGATTTTATCGCATGTATCATGTATTGGTTTCGGTCTTCAGTAAGCCGAGAGTAAGCAGTTGAGATGTATGTAAATATGCGTTCGAGAAATTCTAGACGTCATAAGCTGAGTAATGAAACACATACAAATAAAATTTGCCTCTACCGAGCACCCAACTGCACGGGGAAAATCACTCCAAAAAAGTATTGACTTGGGCAGCCAAGGGTGGCGGTGAAGAAGGAGGAAGGAGGTAGGTTGGGAGGAGTGGGGAGGATGAAAATAAGCTTCTCTTTTCCCTTATTCTTTCTTTCACCTTTCCTTTTTCTTTCCCTCCACGCTATCCCTCCTCTCAACCTCTTTTGCCTACTTCTTTTCTTCCTCTCACTCTGTTTCCACCCCTCATTCTCCGACTCCATCTCTTCCTCCTGCCCTTCACTTTCCCACTGCATCATCCCTTCCTCTTGCCCTTCACTTTCCCACTGCATCATCTTTTCCTCCTGCCCTTCACTTTCCCACTCCATCTTCTCTTCCTCCATCTCCGCCCCAAGTTACTTCAGTAACTGTCAGAACCGCCGTTGGCTTAAATGCAGTACCACTGAAGCACAGCCGATAGCAGTTTTGCACTTCCCGCTTTTTCTTCCGTTTAAGGCCATTGTCATCCACTTCCCGTCTGGGCTGAGCCACACATAACTGCGTAACTTCCGCTCAAATCAACCTCCTTCAGCTGACACGGGGCTCTCCTCCAGTGTGTGACAGAGTCTTCATACGTTCTGTTCCATCCACGCTTTCTATTTACGATTTTTAAAAAATTGACCTAAGTTCTCCTCTTATTAAACTAAACTCCATTTTTTTCTCCCCTCCAAGATGGCGGCGTGTAGAAAATCTGATGAAGCTGCCGAGTCTCGGTCCCTCCTCTTCCACACAGCCCCTCGGGCCAGCACTGGTTCAGAATCGGCCCCCTGCCCCATGTGGTGCTCAAGGTGAAAGAGAGAGGGAGAGCCGGTGGGTGTCTTAATCCCATTTTACAGAGAAGGAAATCGAGGCCCAGAGCATTTAAGGCATTTGCCCGAGGTTGCACAGCAGTACCTGTTCCACCTCTGCCGCTCTCCTCACTCCCAGTCTCGGACCCTTTCCTCTGGGCACCGCTGCCTCCTTTCAGCCATGTGATCTGAAGTCCTCCCCTCTCCTCGAGAACCTCCAGCGGTCGCTCATCAAACAGAAACTCCTCACCACTAGCTTTATAGCTCTCACTCATCTCGCCTCCTCCTGCCTTAGCTCGCTGATTTTCATTCAATTGTTCCACCGTATTTATTGAGCGCTTACCGTGCGCAGAGCACTGGACTAAGCGCTTGGGATGTACAATTCGGCAACAGATAGAGACCGTCCCTGCCCAACGACGGGCTCACGGTCTGAAAGGGGGAGACAGACAGCAAAACAAAGCAAGTAATCAGGCATCAATACCATCAAAATAGATAAATAAAATCATGGATATATACACCTTATTAATAAAAAAAAGTGATAAATAATATATATAAATATACACGAGTGCTCTGTTACAACCCAGCCCACACATGCCACTCCTCCAGTGCCAACCTACACAGCATACCTCTATCTCATCTATTAGGGAAGCAGCGTGGCTCAGTGGAAAGAGCACAGGCTTGGGAGTCAGAGGTCATGGGTTCGAGTTCCGCTCTGTCATTTGGTAGCTGTGTGACCTTGGGCAAGTCACTTAACTTCTCTCTGCCTCAGTTCCCTCATCTGTAAAATGGGGATTAAGACTGTGAGCCTCACGTGGGACAACCTGATTACCTTGTATTTACCCCAGCGCTTAGAACAGTGCTCTGCACATAGTGAGTGCTTAACAAATGCCAACATTATTGTTATCTCATCGCCGACCCCTCGCCCACATCCTACCTCTGGTCTGGAACACCCCCAGCGTAGCTGACAGACCACCATTCTCTCCACCCTCAAAGCCTTGTGAAAATCCTCTCTCCTCCAAGAAGCCTTCCCCAATGAAACCCTCAATTCCTCGTCTCCCTCTCCTTTCTTTTGGGCCCTTCCACTTTTATTCACCCCAGCCTCGGCCCTAAAGCACTTAGGTGCCTATCCAAAATTTATTTTAATGTCTCACTCCCCCGCCTCTAGACTGTAAGCTCCTCATGGGCAGGGAACATATCTCTCAATTCTGTTATCTTGTACTCTCCCAAGTGCTTGGTACAGGGCTCTTCACACAGTACATGCTTAATAAATATGATTGTGGATAAATATAATATGTGGATTGACTGCTCTGCACTGAGTCGATGCTCGATAAATATGATTTGATTGATTGATTCATCCAATAAGCCAATCTCCCGAGTTACCCTTCCAATGCCCGAGAGTCCATGGTTGGACATAGGAGGTTGGAGTGAGTTCTTCTGCTTGATTAACGTGCCCGATGTCTCCGTGTTTGAGATTCTCTTTTAATCACCAGGCTGTGTATTTATTTTCCCACTGAAATTCTTACCTCCCCTCATGGATCCGAGAGTTCAAACGGGCTTTCTTCAGGAGTCCCAATTTTGACGACCTCAATTTGGAGAGGTCTGCTCAGTGCTGAAACAGCTTGGCTGTCTCTATTTGTTGGGGCTTTTGTGGGGAGCTTTCAATCCTGTCAGTCTCCTATTCTGTCAGGCTGGGTAAATATTGGGCCAGTCTTGCTTCTTTAGCACGAAAAGACCATTATTTAGTGATGGCAAGAGCCTCAAAGTGAGTTGGTGGTAGGGATCGGTTCATTTTTTGGAGGGTTTTCACTTGGTTGATTCAGAAGAGTAACGTTTATTTTTTTAGCTCCATTGTCGGTCAGTCTGTCTGAAACCCCTTTCTTCTGTATCCTCTAGCAACACCCAGCAACACTCTACTACTTGTTTTGTCACCAGACTACTTGATTTGTTTTGTTGCGACACTCTCCTCCGTGTTTTGTCGCCAGACTACTTGTTTTGTTTAGTTGTCTGTCTCCCCAATTTAGACCAAGAGCCCGTTGTTGGGCAGGGATCGTCTCTATCTGTTGCCGAATTGTATATTCCAAGCGCTTAGTACAGTGCTCTGCACACAGTAAGTGCTCAATAAATACGATTAATGAATGAATGAATAATGTAGAGAGTCCTTAGAAGGGATGGGGTGATGAGAAGGGTGGGATATGAAGATAGGGAGAATCTACCTGACAAAATGCACATAGCTGAAGATGTATTTTAAGTTTTGACCCAAATTATCCTGCGTGGTGCGATGTCTCTCCTCTCAAACTCCCCCCATGAGTTTTTAAAGGGCGGCACTCAGGCTTTTTGCAGTTTCTTTAAGCTCTCAAATCGGGCCGCTACGCCTCAGGTTTCAACTCAATTCGAAAGATTTAAATTAAAAACAAAAAAGGATTAATTGTTCCAGAATTTAGTTGAGTAAATTGCATTACGTTTTTTCATTATGCAGCTGTAGAGGAACCTGAATCTCCTGACTCTCAGCCCCTGGCTCTTTCCACCAGGTCGTACGGCCCCCTGATTTGTTTTCTGCTCAGAGACGGCAGGGCCGAGGCTACAACGAGGAAGCCCACAGGGTCTGTGGTTTGGGCTAATGCAGCTTCTTCCTCCCAGCCAGAAGTTTTGGTTTGAGACGTTGGGTCCGGGTCACATGGTGTCTGAGAGACTCCAAGATTGGGGATTATTCCTGAGAACCGTTCACTCCAACACCAATTTTAAATTTCCCGCCGGGCAAAGGCCTGGGGCATTTTCTCATTCAATCAATCAGTGGTTTTATTGAGCCCTTGCTGTGGGCAGAGCCCTGTACTCAACACTTGAGAAAGTACATTAGATCGGTAGATCTGTGGTTTAGGTCCCCAACATAGGATGGGCTAGTGGAAAGAGCCTAGGTTGGTGAGTCAGGAGACCTGAGTTCTAATCCTAGTCCTGCCACTGGCCTGTTGTGTGACCTAGGACAAGTCACTCTCTGCGCTTCAGTTTCCTCATGGTAGAGTCGGGAGAAGATACTGCCTCTCCCTCAGTAGAATGTGAATCCCGTGTGGAACAGGGGCCGCGTAAGAAGCAGCGTGGCACAGTGGAAAGAGCACGGGCTTTGGAGTCAGGGCTCATGAGTTCGAATCCCAGCTCTGCCACTTGTACGCTGTGTGACTGTGGGCAAGTCACTTAACTTCTCGGTGCCTCATTTCCCTCATCTGTAAAATGGGGATTAAGACTGTGAGCCCCACGTGGGACAACCTGATTCCCCTGTGTCTATCCCAGCGCTTAGAACAGTGCTCTGCACATAGTAAGCGCTTAACAAATACCAACATTATTGAGAAGCAGCGTGGTGCAGTGGAAAGAGCACGGGCTTTGGAGTCAGGGCTCATGAGTTCGAATCCCAGCTCTGCCACTTGTCAGCTGTGTGACTGTGGGCAAGTCACTTAACTTCTCTCTGCCTCAGTTCCCTCATCTGTAAAATGGGGATTAAGACTGTGAGCCCCATGTGGGACAGCCTGATTCCCCTGTGTTTACCCCAGCGCTTAGAACAGTGCTCTGCACATAGTAAGCGCTTAACAAATACCAACATTAAATTAAATTAAATTAAATGGATCATCTCATATCTGTTTCAGAATTGGGCACCAAATTTGGCATCCGAGAAGCCTTTAACACACATCTTCATTATTATTTTCATGGGTATTTAAGTGACTCTGATGTTTCCCTGGTGAATCCAGCGGGCACCGAAACAGGTTTGTTCTGCCAGGCTTCAGTGCAGGATTTGACATAGCCTAAAACAGAAAGCAATCAGAGCCCCGCTGGGCAAGAAAAAATGTGGTCTCTCTCTAAGTCCGATTCACCCTGTTAACTACAAGCTCTGGGAAAGAAATACGGCAAGTAGGAGAGAAAGCTATTCTTTGGCGTGGAACTGAAATTTTGGGAGAAGCTCATTCTGTAGCCTGTATTTGCCGTGGAATTTTTCTTACCCTTCAGGAGGGGACAGGAAGAAGTTTTGGTAGCACAGGCCATTCTGGAATGTCACTGATGAATGATTTATAGCTGTGTGGGCAGGCTTTGCTGTGGAGAAATGTGAAATGAGTGTCTTGTGTGAGAAATCGGAATGAAGGTCCTTTCGATTGGAACCGAACAGTAAGGCGAAAAGATTCTTGGAGCTAAGGTTTTGTTCAGTCAAAGCATTTGCCTGTCAAGTGTGTCCAGCTCAGACAGGTCAGTTACCTCTGTAAAAATAATAATAATAGTATTTAAGGGCTTACTATGTGCCAAACTCTGCACTAAATGCTGGATTGATGATGATGACAGTATTTGTTAAGCATTTACTCTGGGTCAAGCCCTGTTCTCAGTGTAGGGGTAGAAACAAGCTAATCAAATCAGGCACAGACCCTTTCCCACATGGGCCGACAGTCTAAAGAGAGAGAACAAATATTTAATCCTCGTTTTACAGGTGAGGAAACTGAGGCACTGAGAGGTAAAGTGACTTGCCCAAGACCACACAGCAGGTCAGTGGCAGAGACGGATTTAGAACCCAGGTCCTCTGACTTCCAGACTCCTTTTTTTCATTGGGCCACGTTGCTTCTCACCTTAGAGTTTGCTTTCCCCGTGATTTGGACATCAGACCTGGGCATCGCTCAGCTCTCGAAGGCCCCGCTGGTCTGGATGTCCTGAGATTTCGGCCAGATTTCTGAGGGTTGAAACATCCATTGCAAGCCCCATATTTCCACCCCAGTCATTTCCTCGATCAGGAAATGCAGATCAAAAGATCTTAGGGAAAACTTTGAGCCGGGAAGTGAACCTGCGATCGCAGTGAGCACCGGCAGTGCAGACGAACAATACGTCGTCAGGGATTGAGAGTTTGGTCTCTGGGAAAAAAAAGCCCATGCCAAAAGGCCGATGTGGAGAGCTGAGGTCTCCACCCCAACCCACCCCGTCCGATGCCCAGACCTACATATCCAGAGCGAGAGGTCTGCGGGCAACAGAATCTATTCTTGTCTCCTCTCCTCTTGTCCCTGGGGAGTGGACTGCGCTCCAGTTAGACAAGTGCTAGCAAGCCAATTTTGGATTTTCTTCTGCCAGAGAGGTGGAGGGATTCTCATCTAGAAAATGAACATTATTAAGGTCACATCTTCTCCAAGAGGCCTTCCCCGATTAAGCCCTCTCTTCCCGGGCTCGCTCTCCCCTCTGATTTGTCAATGCACGTGGATCTGTGACCTTTGGACATTTGATATTTGCCCCACCCTGAACCCCACAGCACCTGTGCACATATCTTTAAATGATATATTATAAATTATTTTTTCATATTAATGCCTGTCTCCCCCTCTAGATTGTAAGCTCATTTTGAGCTGGGAACCTGTCGGCTAATTCTGTTGTATTGTACTCTCCCAAGTGCTCAGGACAGTGCCCTGCATATAGTAAGCACTCAATAAATACCACTGATGGAATGATTGATGGATTGAGAACCCAATTCCTGGCTCAGGAAGCAAGACCGGGACGACAGATTAGTTTTTGAGTGCTTGATTCAATAGGGACAATTTTATTGTGTTGTTTCCCAGAAAATATAATACCATTCTGCTCCATTTATTACATTGAACACATAATTACATTACTGCTTAACAGCCCTAGTCCCACACCCAGAGTTTTCACTGAAGCACATTACAAAAAACCCAACGTGAATGGTATGCTTGCAAATATTTCAGAACATTCCAATGCCTTTTGTTCTATTTCACTAAATGGAGTTACCGGTACCCAGGCGATGGGGCTTTTATATCACTTTTCATTTCGATCTTTTTTTAAAGGGGGAAGGGTGTGTGTCTAGAAAATGCTATAGCATGTATTTTTCTAAGGCTCTTCAGCAAGTTGCAAACAGATTTCCCAAAACATCTTCAATAAGGAGCTTTTAGGAATTCGGCTTAATGTCATTCCACGTAGCACCACCCAAACAGAAAGCTGGCTTTGCAGAATCACGTTTTAAAAGCTTGCCTGCTGCAGTTCTCAGCGGCAAACAGATTAGAAGGCGGTTGCTCCAAAATCTCGAGTAAATTTTTCCTTGGGGCATAGAGGCAATCCCCTTGAGCGGTTCAGTTTGGTGAGTGGTTAACATGGAGAGTGAATTTCTCTTGTGTGAGAAAACGCACACACACTCACATATGTTTATTGCATTTGTTTTGAAGGCAGCCAGAGGTTTCCAAATATGTTCTGCAGAAAAAAAAAATGCCTTCAACTTGATTGAATTTCTTTCTCAAGCTCACTTGAAAACCACAAGAGAGTCCCTACTTCTGTCTTCCTGAGTCTTGTTTCACAGACCAAAGTTGCCCCTTGTCAGACTAAAAACACCTCTCCAGAGGTTGGCACCTTAATTAGGGGTCACTGGTCGTGGAGATACTCTGGACTTGGAAATTTTTATCCCAACAGATAAAGTTCTGGAGCCATTCACTTATAGTGAGCCTGGAGAAATGAGATTTTGCAATATCCGAACTCTGTGTCGCTGATAGGTTTTATTTCCAGGACAGCCGTGGGGATCTTCTGGAGTGATCTAGTTAGATTTTTATGACATGCTTTGTCTACTTCAACATGAACTAGAAATCTCAAAGGAAACAGTGCTTTGCATTTTTTTTTCCCAAGCAGAGGTGGCTGGAAGAGTTTTCTTACAGGCCACCCAAGTCTTTGATTGTGTTAATTTTTTCTCCTGGTTTTGGTCAGCGTACTATTTCATTCATTTTTGGAGAAAGATTTGGAAGAGGTGTAAGTACCTTGTTCCGTAAACAGAGATTTAGTTGGAATAAAGCTGAATCGCCAAATGAAAACTTTTATGATCAACCAATGATGTGTTGGGAATTCCCAATAAGGGAGTCTGGGCAATGTTTGCCAACTAGTCAGAGAAGCAAAACTGTATTAATGACAGTTATTAATATTCCTGCATAAAGCAGTCCTTCAAAATTAGTGATGGGAAACAGAGATTTAGTTAGAATAAAGGTGAATCACCAAATGAAAACTTTTATGATCAACCAACGATGTGTTGGGAATTCCCAGTAAGGGAGTGAGGGGAATGTTTGCCAACTAGTCAGAGAAGCAAAACTGTATTATTGTCAGTTATTATTATTAATATTCCTGCATAAAGCAGTCCTTCAAAAACAGTGATGGGGAGCAGAAGACATTCTGATCATGTTTTTTTCCATTAAAATGCCCTCTTCCTCACAAAGCCCACACAACACCTACGTGAAAGAATTCGAGCCCCAGAAAGTGAGAGGGATAAGAGAACAGGTGGCTTTCCCTGTCCGGTCCCGTGATGCAGAGACTAAGGCCCAGGGTGAACAAATATATGAGCGCATGTCCTTTCTCTTCTTGTTTCCAACTTTGGTTGCGCTAGATTTTTAAATGACGCTTCAGGCTCCCTCGCAAGAAGCTGATATGGCAGCCAAATTGCAGCATTATTTCTGTTAGTGGGCTAATACCCACACATCACCTGCCTGAACAATTGAGGAAGCAGGTGGGAGAGGCCGGTCTGGGGCAGGGGGAGGCCGTCTCTCTCCGGGCCCCCTGGAGTCATAGTTCAGAGCTGTTTCTGGGTGGGCAGACTCCTCTAAGCTGCTGAGTCTATCTGGGAGGAAGAAGAGGGGCAGGGAGGGGATTTGCTGCTGACACATACACAAAATATGCAGCTCAAACTCGCCCGGCCTCTGCGCGGAGACTCAGTGTATGAACCGAGGGGGAAAGGGAGCCAGCAGCATCCAGGAAGGAGATGTTTTAGGGGATCCTGGCTGGGATTTGCTGGAAAACTCAGGGAGGAAAAGACCCCTGGGAGGCAGCAAAAGTTTCTCACACTGGGAAGGTCTGAAGAGCGGGAGCCTATGACCACCCTCAAGAGCTGTCTTGAGGATCATCTAATGCTTCTTCCTTTCCGCTTCCTTCCATCTCCCATTTTCAGCCTCTCAGATTAAAAGCAAAACTAATTAGTATATTTAGTAAGCATTAACTGTGAGCTACGCACTGGATAGGTGAAATTGGCCAGTCTCAGTCCCAACATTTGTTTTCTCCCCATAAATATGTATTTAGCAGTCATCATCCCCCGCTGCCCCCCGTGTGTGTATGCACAAACACACTCTCTCTCACTCTCTGTCTCTATCGCTCTCTCTGCTGCCACTTTCCTTAGCTGTGGGGCACAGCTACGGCGTGGGCCGGCTGAAAGCGAGGTGGCATCCCAGCCCACCCAACCCCAAGGGCTTTGGATGTGAGATGCAGCCCAGCCTTCAGCTTGGGTCCAGTGTGGATGGCGCTGAGCTTGTAGAGGGCCCTGTTCTCTCCTGAGTCCCTCCCAAGTAACCCGCACAATCCCACCCACCACCCTAACTTCCCTGAATCTGCCCCCTCTTCCCTTCTGGTCACCCCACACCCACCTCTCTGCAGAGTTCCCTCCAAGCTACTCCCCCCCAGTGCTCACATTCCCATCCCGACTCTCTCTGAAGTCCCCTACTAACCCCCATTTCCCCCTCACCCCCAACTCCCTCTTAGCCATCCCCATCCATCTCCTGCGTTGGAACACAATTTGGTTAAGCGAGCAGCTCCAGCCTTCTCGGCACATTTCTGATTTCCTTTCAGAGAATATTTTGTTTTTCTACTTTATTTCTGGACGTTGCCCTCAGCCTGAGTCACCAGCCCCCTCACCCCCTTCGGCCGACGGTGTGCCGGCTCAGAATCACTTTTACTTAGCGATGCCATACAGGGGCGCAAAGCCCGGCATGGCTTGCTTTCCTTTCTTTTCCTTTCTCTTCTCTTCTTTAAGGAATGTCACATTAATAATGAAAACCCTCTCTCCACCTGTTCTTGGAGAATTTAGCTGCCCCTGAAGGGGGTAGAAGTCTGTCCCTTGAAAGTGGAACCCAGGCTGGTCTTCTAGGGGTAGAATCACTTAGGATGAATCACTTGGGCCCCGGGAGGTCTCTTCTTAATAATAATGATACTTGTTAAACACTTTTTATGTGCCAAGTAATCAGATCAGACACAAGATCTTGTCCCACATGGGGCTAGCAGTGGAAGGGAGAAGGAGGGCAGGTATTTAATCTCCATTTTAATAATAATAATGTTGGTATTTGTTAAGCGCTTACTATGTGCCGAGCACTGTTCTAAGCACTGGGGTAGCCACAGGGGAATCAGGTTGTCCCACGTAGGGCTCACAGTCTTCACCCCCATTTTACAGATGAGGGAACTGAGGCACAGAGAAGTTAAGTGACTTGCCCACAGTCACACAGCTGACAGGTGGCAGAGCTGGGATTTGAACTCATGAGCCCTGACTCCAAAGCCCGTGCTCTTTCCACTGCGCCACGCTGCTTCTCTAATTTTACAGACAAAGAAACTGAAGCAAAGGGAAGTCAAGTGACTTAACCAAGGTCATGCTGCAGGCAAGTGGCAGAGTCAGGGTTCCTTTCTCCCAGTCATGTGCTCTTCGGACTAGGCCATCATGCTTCTCACTTTCCATGTACTAAATGCTGTGGTAGATAGAGTATGTTCAGAGGGGACGAAGTCCTTGCCCCACATAGGGCTCAACATCTGATGGGGTGGGAGAGAAGGATTCTTACTCCTAGTTTTCAGAAGAGGAAACCGAGGCCCAGAGATCCACAAAGAAAGGTCCAAAACAACAAAATGGCATGAGAAAAAAAGAACAACAGTAATGATGATAAAAGCTCCTGCGAGTTCTGGACGAGGTTGCTCTTTTCGAGGTTCCCATCCCTGAAGCAGCCTGGTCCAGAGTCCAGCTCTCACGCCTGGCCCAGTCTTCCCAGCGTTCTCAATATTTGAGTGGGACGGCATCTCTGGTTCCCCAGTGGACAAGGCAAGCCCCCGCAGGGGGTGACGGGTCTGGGGGGGGGCGGGGGGAGACTCTACGTGGGGTTGGACTGTTCTTTGCGGCCGACCGTCACAGCCGGGGAGGGCCCGGGTCCTCCTAACCCTGCCCCATCCTCGACGACTCAAACGGCAGCAAGAAAAATGAGGGACTTTCAGGGGCAGCTGTGTTTTACTGACCCAGTCATAATGCCCCTAAAAATCCTTATTGTTCTTGCAATGTGCATCTGGCATCTACTCACAGAGGCTTCCTGGATTCAGCCCCAGCCGGGATGGAGTACCGCTAAGCCTCGGAGGGAAGGCGGGGGCTCTACAGGGAGGGATTCGGGGGTGGAGGGGGGAACGGGCCCGGTGCGGTTTGGGTGTGTGGCAGAAGGGAAGTAGCGAGGCCCTCTCACGGGTTCGGGGCCGGAAGGAAGAATTTGGTGCCGGATCTGGCGACGCGTCTCTCGGGGAGCAGCTGCAAATGACAGGACGCCCGCTTCCTCCGTCAAAGGCGTTGGGTTTCACTGGGGACCCAGGACTTGGCTTTTCTCCAGTGAAGTCGGAGGGACTGGCACCTCATCTGGAGCCCTCACTAAGGCCAGCTCTGCAGAACCAAGTAGGTGAGCCGGGTCTTTGCCGATGCCACCGTCTCTTCCCGGGCCCTGCCCGCCAGAGGGATTATAGGAAATCACCAGAGCCTTTGCGTGGGTACAGAACTGGTCCTCCTCTAAACTGCCCGCTCACTGGATGGCATGTCAGCACAGCACTCAAGGCAGACCAGAAGAAGGGGAATTCTTCCTCCTGCGCCTTCCAGGATGGCGCTTCCAGCTATCCAGAAGGGCTCCACCGACATGACTACACAAGAGCCCCACGGGAGTCCGGGATATTGTTTCATCCCGTCTCCCGTTCCCAACGGACAACATCCAGGCCATCCACGAGACGGGCCTTGTGGCCTGGGATTTACTAAGGCCCACCAGTAAGCCTGCCAGCTCTGTGATCTTGCTGACCAGCTAATG
This sequence comes from Ornithorhynchus anatinus, assembly GCF_004115215.2. Lineage (NCBI taxonomy): Eukaryota > Metazoa > Chordata > Mammalia > Monotremata > Ornithorhynchidae > Ornithorhynchus > Ornithorhynchus anatinus. Next base: position 2,862,853 of record NC_041742.1, read on the forward strand.
GACAACTGAGTTCTCAAGCCACAAAAGTGTCCGGGCTCCCCATTTATGGATTTGCAGGGTTCTGCATCTGCTATATTTACCAGTGTGAACTCTGCATGTGTGCAATGCAGTAAAGTGAATTAGCCTGACGTAATGTAATGATACACAACCTGGGGAACAAACCCACACATAGAGATCCATTCACTGCTTCTTCCCTTCCTCAGTCTCAGGCCAACACCCCTTCACCCTGCCTCCCCGACACCACCGCCTATGACCTCTTTTTCCTGACCCACCGTTTCTGCCATCTCTCCTCTTCCTGCCCTCCTTCCCTCACCACTCTGTTTCTGACCACCTCTCATCCCACCAGAGAATAAGTGCATCAGAAAAAATTTAACCAAAAAAAAAAAAAAGCAAGCACAAAAGCATTTTTTAAAATTTGTATCATCTATCCTTAATATCAGTAAAATACCCTGCCGTGTGGTAGTTTTTGACTCAGAGACCTGCGCTGATTATTAAAATCACATCTCCAAAAGGCCTTCCCTGACTAAACCTTCATTTCCTCTATTCCCACTCCCTTCTGCATCACCTGTGCTCTTGGATTTTTGCAGCGTGGCTCAGTGGAAAGAGCGCGGGCTTTGGAGTCAGAGGTCATGGGTTCAAATCCCGGCTCGGCCACTTGTCAGCTGTGTGACTTTGGGCAAGTCATTTAACTTCTCGGTGCCTCAGTTACCTCATCTGTAAAATGGGGATTAAGACTGTGAGCCCCCTGTGGGACAACCTGATTCCCCTGTGTCTACCCCAGCGCTTAGAACAGTGCTCGGCACATAGTAAGCGCTTAACAAATACCAACATTATTATTATCACCCCGCCCTCAGCTCCACAGCACTTATATACATATCCTTAATGTATTTACATTAATGTCTGTCTCCCCTTCTAGGCTCTGAGCTCGTCATGGGCAGGAAACGTATCTATCAACTCTGTTGTACTGTGCTCTCCCAAGAGTGCTGTGCACATGGTAAGCATATAATAATAATGATAATACTCTAAGTATTATACTCTAAGCACTCAGTGATTGACTGACTGATTTCTCCTAATGATGGCATAGCCCCAGTAGGTATTAAATGATTCTCCTACTTCTTGCAGTTTTCCCACTCATCCCTGGCCCTCCGGGGTGAGGTTGGACTTTGCAAGGGGGGGAGAGAGACTCAAGCCATGTGTGGGTGACTCTTGGAATCTTCTTCCAGCCACTCATTCCCCATGGAGCCTTCTCCCAATTAGAGGTGGCAGAGGTGACAGTTGACCCAGTCCAACTCGATTTTATATTTAGAAGTCACTCATATCCCAGTGACTGCCCGGGCTTTGGGCTACAGGGTGGGTGGGGTAGAGCAAGGAGCTGGACCTCCGCCGACTCCTTGAACTACAGGCCGGGCCCCAGAGACCCTTTTGCGGGTGGGCTTGCCCTGCTTCTTGACCGTGGGGGCTGGGAATCCTCGACTCCTCCCCGCCGTTCTATCCCATAACCCGGTGCCTGCCTCTGATGGCAGTCGGCCACCTGCCAGGCCCAGCGCCAGCCCAGCGAGCTCACAGGCTAACCCGCACATTGTGTGCTGCAGGAAACAGCCCAGACTGGGGGTGGGGTGGAGAGCCACTTCCCTGCCTATTCTCACCACTCTCTGAATATAATGCAAATAAATTAGGCACGGAGCCTGGCCGAGGAGACAGAGCAGGTTGTAAGAATCAAGACTTCCTCAGGCTGCAGGAACCCTGCCAGGCTTCCGAGCTTCTGCTGGGTGGGACTGTGTACCGGCGCCGGTATCCAGGCCCCCCTCCCTTTGCCCAGCCGGGAGGGCAGAGCCAAGCCTGGCAGGTCTGTTCACCATCCGGCCCTGCCCCTATTTCCCCGGGGCTCCCGGGAGCAGGTGTCCAAGGTGGGCTCAGGTTAACCCAATTAAACCTGCTTCCCAGAAAACGGGGTGGGAAGGTAAGGACCCATAGGAAACGGGCCAGTGGATACCAGGACTAGTAGGCCCTTCAGTCCCTCGTTGGGCTCCTCTCCCTCGCCACAGACAGGGCAGGCAGTGGGATCTGTTTGATTTTCTGGGTGTTTTTTTCCATTTTCAAAATATCACCAGCTGGAGTACCAAGCAATTCGAGCACCAGCTTCCTGAGTAGAGTCAAATATGGTAGTCATTTCATTCATTTAATACTGCTTTATTGAGCAACTACTGTGTGCAGAGCACGATATTGGGCACTTGGGAGAGTACTACTTAAATATAAGGTAACAACCTGCCCTGAAGTACTAGTATTTGTTAAGCACATATGAAACTCTGGGAAAGAGTATATAAGTGGGAATTAGACTCAGACCCTCGAGGGGCTCACAACCTATGAATATAGGTGGGGTGGGGGAGGACGAGAGGCAGACACACCTGGAGCAATGAAATGTTCCTGACGGCAGAGCAGTTAAGGTAAACTGAGAGACTGGCCCCAGGATAACCCTTTGATACTTGACACTTGATTCCATTAACCACAATCAGGCAGGTTTCGGGCCGTTCCTGAAAAAGAGGTGTAGTCACCACTGCATGCCGAACACTGTACTAAGTGCTGGAAAATGACATATAGGTGGGAATCAGACATGGTCCTCAACAATTTGTGGGACTCACAATCTGACTTCGCCCTCCTCCCACCTTCCTGGCTCCAGGGCCTTGTGCCCAAAGCCATTGGTATTTGAGGATGGAGACATTAATGATTATCTTTTTAACTCCTCTCTCCCAACCCCCAGTTGGGGTGGGGCTGGAATCTGGATGGGTCTCCTTCTCCCCATAATTTATTTTATTGTTCAACTCCCCTGCTAGATTGTAAGCTCCTTGAGGCAGGAATCGTGCCTGCTCACCCTATTGTAACAATAATAATAATTACTATTATTATTATCATGGTATTTGTTGAGCACTTACTATATGTCAGGCACTGTACTAAGCGCTGGGGTGGATACGAGCAAATTGGGTTGGACACAGTCTCTTTTCTCATGTGGGGCTCATAGTCTCAATCCCCATTTTACAGATGAGGTCAGTGAGGCACAGAGAAGTTGTGACTTGCCCAAGGTCACACAGCAGACGAGCGGCGGAGCCGATATTAGAAGTTCCCCATAAGAACAGTTTCATCTCATGAAGCCAGGTCCTTAGCAGAATATTTTCCACTCTCCCTCACCCCACATCCTGTTGCTCTCTCAGCCCGGTGCTTTGCTGTCCCTGAAGATGTCTCTCCACAGATGTTAAATGATTGTTCAGCCCTGGAAAAGGCCTTTCGGGACAGCCTATGGCTGGCAGCCGCCTGGATGAGAAATAAGAAAAGCAGCAATCAGTGGGATTTATTGAGCACTTAATGCAGCGGGTGCTAGGGGATGGAGTAGGGGCCTGGGAGTCAGAAGGACTTGGGTTTTAATCCCGGCTCTGCCATTTGTCTGCTCTGTGACTCCAGCAAGCCATTTAACTTTTCCGTGCCTCAGATCCTTCATCTGTAAAATGGGATTAAGACTGTGAGCCCTACGTGGTACAGGGACTATGTCCAACCCGATTTGCTTGTATCTACCCCATCGCTTAGAACAGTGCGACACATAGTGAACTCTTAACAAATACCACAGTTATTACTATTATTATTTTGTGCAGAGTATTAGAGTGGAAATAATTTGCCCCGGAGTTTTGAGTCCAGAAAAGTGTGAAGGAGATCCCGATTGAACAGTTTCAATTGTCACTGTTCTCTGCCGAAACTACCACTTGTCTGCTGTGTGATCTTGGGCAAGTCATTTTTGTAAATGGTATTTGTTAAGCGCTTCTAATGTGCCAGGCACTGTTCTAAGTGCTGGGGTAGATGAAAGCTAATTAGGTTGGATACAGTCCCTGTCCCACACAGGGCTCACAATTTTAGCCCCCATTTTACAGATGAAGTAACTGAGACCCAGATACATTACATGACTTGCCCAAGGTGATCCAGCAGACAAGTGGTAGAGCCAGGATTAGAACCCAGACCCTTCTAACGCAGTCCTGTGCTGAATCCACTAGGCCTTGCCGCTCCTCTGTGCCTCCGTTACTTCATCTATAAAATGGAGATTAATAATAATAATAATAATGTTGGTATTTGTTAAGCGCTTACTATGTGCAGAGCACTGTTCTAAGCGCTGGGGTAGACACAGGGGAATCAGGTTGTCCCACGTGGGGCTCACAGTCTTCATCCCCATTTTACAGATGAGGGAACTGAGGCACAAAGAAGTTAAGTGACTTGCCCACAGTCACACAGCGTACAAGTGGCAGAGCTGGGATTCGAACTCACGAGCCCTGACTCCAAAGCCCGTGCTCTTTCCACTGCGCCACGCTGCTTCTCTAATCTCTAGATTACTACTGTGAGCCCCGTGTAGGACACGGACCGTCTCCAACCTGATTAGCTTGTATCCTAGTACAGTGCCTGGCACATAGCGCGTAACAAATACCATTAAAACAAAAACAACTCCAGCTAGACACCTGGGAGAACCGGAATGGACAGTGTGAGCTGCTGTTATGGTCTGCAGAATCCTCAGGATGGAAAAACAGACACCTTGAAGGAGGTCGCTTGTCTGAGGAGTGTTCAGCTTTCAAATCTAGAAAGTGGGATCGATCCAGCACAGAACAGCACACCAAGGTATGAACAATGCAGGGACTTTGGGCAGGGGAAAATCATGTTATTTTTGGCAACGATGGTCGGGCCGGTTGTCCGTGTGCCACATGAGTGGGGCCGAAAACTAGCTCGGGCATGGGATCTTGGCCAGTGAATTCACTGGCTCTAGGACCCATGCGGCGGTGACTCAATTCGGTCCTTCGGAGCAAACAGCCCGAGCCCTGACGTGGAACGAGTTCAACGAGTTCGAGCACTGAGGCCACTGGCCACTCCTCAGGGTGCCTGCTTGCTGGTGGGAGGGAGCAGAGGGGTGGGATGGATCACAGGAGACTTTCTCCGCCTGCAGGGCATGCGTTTCACACAGACGTGAAGAGGACCTCCACACCCAGAAGGTCTGTCAACTCTCCAGAGAATCTGACTCAAGCTTGTGCACACACAAACACACACTGAATAATATCAATAATAAAAATAATGACTGAAGTCAGCAGGCCACAGCTCCCGTTGTGGGTGGAAGTCAGCCAGCCCTTCCCAAGGCAGCACATTTAGACTCAGCAACCACCTACCGCCCTAAAACTCCAGCGTGGGCAGGGGCCTTTGAGGAGTGGTCAGGACCCAGCCTCCCACCCCAAAGGGGGGTGAATTCCAAACATGCAGGAGAGACCATTTTTTCCATATTTAAAGACCATCGGGATGAAGGTGCCAAAGTCCCCCTTGGGTCTGTTCAAGGGTCAAGCCCCTCTGAAAACCAGGCAGTTTGTTCTTATGTCTCCTGCTTGCAATCAAACCCAGTCCCTCTTGGAATAAATATCCTGGATTTTGGTTTACAGCCTTTTTGAAGGCTGACGTCGTCACCATTCCCTAGGTTATCTTGTTGGTTCCCCCAGCAGCTCCGGGACTAGGGTGGGAGGGAAGAGGCCAGGGATTATTAACCCCATTTTGCAGGTGGAGGAACTGAGACCTAACATGCACAGTGTCTCTCCCAAGTCCTCCGGGGACCCTGCGAGGCCCTGATAGGAAAGCAGAGGCGAAGGCACTTACCGTTTGAGAAATTAAGAGCGTCTCCTTTTGCAAATTCCTGAATTATAGACCCGCTCTTCAGAAATGACTACTTTTCTGAGAACCAAGCCATCATTTCAAAAGCTGAAAAAGAAACAACAAACCTCATAAAGCACCCTGGGGCAAGGTTGGGGAAGGCAATGAGGGGAGAGGGGGGAGGTTATAGACTTCCAGTAAAGGCTGCTCTGTCATTTCACTATAGAATCCATAGACTATTTCCCTCCCGGCCCCATCGCTAACACGATAATCACACCATGCCCTCGGGCTGTATCTTCATTCTGGTCCGAGCACTGTGTTAAGTGCTGAGATGGATATAAGACGATCAGTTCTGACACAGCCTCTGTCCCACACGGTCGAAGAGTGGGGAGAGTGACTTCCATTTTGCAGATGAAGACATTGAGGACGAGAGAGGCGATGTGACTTTGTCCAGCATGGAGAGGGGAACCCTCCTGACCTGAACAGAGGAAATCTTCTCACTCTCTGCCCTTCTTACAAGACTCTGTGCCTTCTCTCCATTTCAGCTGGGACCTTAAATGCCCCCAGAAGTCATGGGTGAGGGAGAGGCAGAGTCAAAGGAGACGTTAAGCAACTCCCAAATTCTTAAAAAGCTGGCCTGCGGATCCTTATTGTGGCTTTGGGGCCATTCCCACCAGAATCTTTATTTCCACGGAACTGGGCCAGACACAGTCAGTTACCACAATCGGCCACTCCCTTATGGCCACTTCTAGACAGGGGCAGAGAGCAGGGAAGATTCAGAGAGGCCAAAGACGGAGCGGGTGGCGGGGAGCCGGCTGGCCTCCAGCTGCACACAGGACAGAAGCAGAGGAAATCAATGAATCCAACAATAGCATCAATTCAGCACCCACTGTAAGCAGAGCACTGTGAAAATGGGAGGGTCTGGGCTTCTAGTCTCCCTTCCTCCTTACACTCTGAGCCCCATGTGGGGCAGGGCCCAATCTGATTATCTAGTATCCGCCCCAGCCCTTAGCACAGTGCTGAACATAGAGTAAGGGCCTAAACAAATACCACTGTTACTCTTATTATTAGAAAGCAGCGTGGCTCACTGGAAGGAGCTGGGGCTTGGGATTCAGAGGTCATAATAATAATAATAATGTTGGTATTGGTTAAGCGCTTACTATGTGCCAAGCACTGTTCTAAGCACTGGGGTAGACACAGGGGAATCAGGTGGTCCCACGTGGGGCTCACATTTTTAATGCCCATTTTACAGTTGAGGTAACTGAGGCACCGAGAAGTTAAGTGACTTACCCAAAGTCACACAGCCGACAAGTGGCTGCGCTGGGATTCGAACCCATGACCTCTGACTCCAAAGCTTGTGCTCTTTCCACCGAGCCACGCTGCTTCCCCATGGTTCTGGGTCCTAAGGGTCATGGGTTCTAATCCCCGCTCCGCCGCTTGCCAGCTGTGTGGCTTTGGCCAAGTCACTTCACTTCTTTGGGCCCCAGTTCCCTCATCTGTAAAATGGGGATTAAAAATGTGAGCCCCACGTGGGACAACCTGATCGCCTTGTAACCGCCCCCCCCCCCAACACTTAGAACAGTTCTTAGCACATAGTTAGCCCTTAACAAATACCATTATTATTATTATCGTTAGCGTTCCTCCTGAGGGAAGCTGGGAGGTTTCCAGAACAAGGCAGAAACAAAGATTTGCGTGATCAAGGCGGTGAAGAGGCAAGAGGGAAGGTGGAGGTAGCGGAGATCTAACTGTGAGGTCTGTGGGTAGGAATGGGTGAACTGCAAGGGACAGAGACAGACCCATATACACAGAGACAGAGGGAGAGAGACAGCAAGAGATGCACACACAAAATGATATATGAGAGGCACACAAAGGGAGAGACATACACAAAAATAAATTGTGGTATTTGTTAAGCGCTTACTATGTGCAAATCACTGTTCTAAGCGCTGGGGGATACAAGGTGATCAGGCTGTCCCACGTGGGGCTCACAGTTTTTTAATCCCCATTTGACAGATGAGGCAACTGAGGCACAGAGAAGTTAAGTGACTTGCCCAAGGTCACACAGCTGACTAGCGACGGAGCCGGGATTAGAACCCGTGACCTCTGATTCCCAAGCCCGCGCTCTTTCCACTGAGCCACACACAAAGACACACAGGGAGAGATACAGGCACAAAGAGACACACAGAGACAGAAACACATAGGGAGAGACACAGACAGGGAGAGAGAGTGAGTCTCACATGGCCCAGCTGATTCCGCGGCACTTCATTGATTAAATCTTATTTACTGAGAGAATCCTATTTAGAGAAGCAGCGTGGCCTAGTGGAAAGGGCTTGGGAATCAGAAGGACCTGGGTTCTAATCATGGCTCCACCACTGGTCAGCTGTGTGACTTCAGGCAAGTCACTTGACTTCTATGTGCCTCACTTCCCTCATCCGTAAAAAGGGCTGAAGACTGGGAGTCTCACGTGGGACAACCTAATGAACTTGTATTCCCCCCCCAGCCCAGCGCTTAGAACAGTGCTCGGCATATAGAGAAGCAGCGTGGCTCAGTGGAAAGAGCACGGGCTTTGGAGTCGGAAGTCATGGGTTCGAATCCCGGCGCGACCACTTGTCAGTTGGGTGACTTGGGGCAAGTCACTTCACTTCTCGGTGCCTCAGTTCCCTCATCTGTAAAATGGGGATGAAGACTGTGAGCCCCACGTGGGACGACCTGATTCCCCTGTGTCTACCCCAGCCCTTAGAACAGTGCTTGGCACATAGTAAGCGCTTAACAAATACCAACATTATTATTAACCAATATCCACATTACTATTAAAATGGGGATGAAGACTGTGAGCCCCACGTGGGACAACCTAATGATCTTGCATCCCCCTCATCGGCGTTTAGAACAGTGTTTGGCACATAGTAAGCGCTTAACCAATACCCACACTATTATTAAAATGGGGATGAAGAATGTGAGCCCCACGTGAGACAACCTAATACGATGTTGGTATTTGTTAAGCGCTTACTATGTGCCGAGCACTGTTCTAAGCGCTGGGGGAGATACAGGGTCATCAGGTGGTCCCACGTGAGGCTCACAATCTAAATGCCCGTTTTACAGATGAGGTCATTGAGGCATAGAGAAAGGAAGTGACTTGCCCACAGTCACATAGCTGACAGGTGGCAGAGCTGGGATAGCAGAGCCGGTCACAACCTAATAATAATAATAATGTTGGTATTTGTTAAGCGCTTACTATGTGCCGAGCACTGTTCTAAGCTCTGGGGTAGACATAGGGGAATCGGGTTGTCCCACATGGGGCTCACAGTCTTCATCCCCATTTTACAGATGAGGTAACTGAGGCCCAGAGAAGTTAAGTGACTTGCCCACAGTCACACAGCTGACAAGTGGCAGAGCTGGGATTCGAACTCATGACCTCTGACTCCAAAGCCCAGGGTCTTTCCACTGAGCCACGCTGCTCCTTCTAATGACCTTGCATCCCCCTCCTCGGCGCTTAGAACAGTGCCTGGCACATAGTAAGCACTTAAGGAAGAGCAGCATGATTATGATTAGGCCCAGGCCGGGGCTCCGTCCGTTAGGCCGCGCGGGGGAATGGGGGCGGAGCGCCACCTGCCGGCGGGGGGGGGGGGGCGGGCAGAGCAGGATGGCCAGGGAAGGCTCCTGCCGCCGGGCCTTTCGGCTGGCGGGGGGGCGGGGGGGAGGGCACGTGGCAGCCCGAGAGCGCATGCGCGCCGCCGCCGGCTGGGCGGGAAAGTTGAGGGCGCGCGCCGCCTCGCGCGCCTCTTCCTCGCGCCTCCTCCTCCTCCTCGCGCCTCTTTCTCCTCGCCGCGCCGCCTCGCGCTCCTCCTCCTCCTCCTCGCCCTGCCGCCTCGCGCGCCTCCTCCTCCTCCTCCTCGCGCCTCCTCCTCCTCCTCGTCGCGCCGCCTCGCGCGCCTCCTCCTCGTGCCTCCTCCTCCTCGCGCGCCTCCTCCGCGCGCGCCTCCTCCCCCTCCTCCTCCTCGCGCCGGCTCGCGCGCCTCCTCCGCGCGCCTCCTCCTCCTCCTCGCGCCGCCCCGCGCGCTTCGCGCGCCTCGGCAATGGAGGCCCCCAGCTTCCCCTCGGCCCAACATTCATCGTCATCATCACAATCCTACCAAGAAAAATAATCATAATAATGTGGTTAAGCCCCGACTTCTGGGCCAAGCCCCGGCCCCAGCGCCGGGGAGGGGGGCGGGGGGAGACAGAAGGGAAATGACTCGGCCCCAAGGCGGGATTGGAACCCACAACCTCCGACTCCCCAGCCCGGGCTGGAGAGAAAGTGAGTAACCCCGCATGGGACCGACAGGCCCAGCACAACGGCCATCAGGGTGACCCTGGTCCTGACATTCTTTCAGCGCTCACTCTCAGCTAAGCGCTAACACCCCTGAGAGCTCACCCCCTCCAGGAGGCCTTCCCAGATTGAGCCCTCCACCCCGCTGCCCTTGGGCCTATTTTTATGGAATAATGTTAGTATTTGTTAAGCGCTTACTACGTGCAGGGCACTGGACTAAGCGCTTGGAATGGACAAAAATCGGTCACAGATAAAAAAAAAAATAAATGGTGCTATTTGTTAAGCGCTTACTATGTGCTAAGCGCTGGGGGAGATACAGGCTCATCAGGTGGACCCAAGGGAGGCTCACAGTTCATCCCCATTTGACAGATGTCATTATTTCTTACTCAAATAATATATATATATTATTTGCGTATTTCATGCAATAGTATTTATTCATGCAAAAGTATTTGTTGAGCGCTTACGATGTGCAGGGCACTGGACTAAGCGCTTGGAATGGACAAAAACCGGTCACAGATTAAAAAAAATAAATGGTGCTATTTGTTAAGCGCTTACTATGTGCTAAGCGCTGGGGGAGATACAGGCTCATCAGGTGGACCCAAGGGAGGCTCACAGTTCATCCCCATTTGACAGATGAGTTCATTATTTATTACTCAAATAATATATATATTATTTGTGTATTTCATGCAATAGTATTTATTCATGCAAAAGTATTTGTTGAGCGCTTACGATGTGCAGGGCACTGGACTAAGCGCTTGGAATGGACAAAAATCGGTCACAGATTAAAAAAATAATAAATGGTGCTATTTGTTAAGCGCTTACTATGTGCAAAGCGCTGTTCTAAGCGCTGGGGGAGATACAGGCTCATCAGGTGGTCCCAAGGGAGGCTCACAGTTCATCCCCATTTGACAGATGAGGTCATAATTAATTACTCAAATAATATATATATATTATTTGCGTATTTCATGCAATAGTATTTATTCATTCAGAAGTATTTATTGAGTGCTTGCGATGCGCAGGGCACTGGACTAAGCGCAAATGGTGCTATTTGTCGAGAAGCAGCGTGGCTCAGTGGAAAGAGCACGGGCTCTGGAGTCAGAGGTCATGGGTTCGAATCCCAGCTCAGCTACTTGTCAGCTGTGTGACCTTGGGCAAGTCACTTCACTTCTCGGTGCCTCAGTTACCTCATCTGTAAAATGGGGATAGAGATCGTGAGCCCCAAGTGGGACAACCTGATTCCCCTGTGTCTACCCCAGCGCTTGTATATAATATTAAAACATTATTTATAATTCATAAATTAATATTATATATAATATTTATTGAGAAGCAGCCCGGGCTTGGGAGTCAGAGGTCATGGGTTCGAATCCCCCATCTGCCGCTTGTCAGCTGTGTGACTGTGGGCAAGTCACTTCACTTCTCTCAGTTCCCTCATCTGGAAAATGGGGATTAACCGCGAGCCTCACGTGGGACAACCTGATGACCCTGTATCTCCCCCAGCGCTTAGAACAGTGCTCTGCACATAGGAAGCGCTCAATAAATGCTATTGAATGAATGAATAGGTGCACAGCTCTTCTGACAGCACAAGGGCGACTGACTTGATGACGGTGGCCATTTATCGTGGTGGAAGGCAGATCTTGAATTTTGCAAAAACCAAAGCAAATAATGTCGTTACTCAAAAATTGGCAGGGGCGTGGAGAAGTGTCATTGGAAAAAGCTAGCCAGGTCGACATCGCCGACTGAAAACAACCCAAGTTGAAGTTATAATGAAATTATATAATATATAAAATTAGATATATTAGATTAAGATTAGATTCGATTACTATGTGCCGAAGGATCTGGAATAGTTACTAGGTAATTAAATCAGACATATAATAATGTTGGGATTTGTGAAGCGCTTACTAGGTGCAGAGCACTGTTCTAAGCGCTGGGGTAGTTACGGGGGTCATCAGGTTGTCCCACGTGAGGCGCACAGTTTTAATTCCCATATCCCCATCCCACATAATTGAAGAGGTAAAGAGAGCAGGTTTGTTAGGCCCAGTTTAGAGAATAAAATAATGAGGTACAGAGAGTTGAAGTGATCTGCCCAGGGTCACAGAGGTGGGATTAGAACCCAGGGCTTCCGACACCCAGTCATTATGTGGCAAGGAGAGGGCAAAAGAGTTAGGAGCTCTGCTGTTTCACTAGGCCTCAGTCGCTCCTTATGTTGATATTAATAGAGAGGACAAAATTATTACTATTATTATACATGTTAAGCATTAACTCTGCGCCAAGCACTTTTCTAAGCACTGGAAGAGATACACGTTAGTCGGTTGGACAGACTCCCTGCCCCACATGGGGCTCACCGTCTTAATCCCCATTTTACAGATGAGGGAACTGAGGTTCAGAGAAGTGAAGTGACTTGCCCAAGGCCACACAGACAAGTGACAGAGCCGGGATTAGAACCCGGGTCCTTCCGACTCCCGGGCCCATGCTCTATCCGCTAGGCCACCCTGCCCCTGTACTCTCAGCAGATGCTGCCAAACAAGACAGAAGACAAATGAGGCTGTAAATGTGTTGTGGGCAGGGAACATGTTTACCAACGGTATTGTACTTGCCCAAGCACTTAGTACAGTGCCTTGCACATAGTAAACGCGCAATAAATATCGTGTGATTTGATTCTGTTGTCCTTTCCTGAGCATGTAGAGCAGTGTATTAGAGTTAGTGGGTGCTCACAGCATGGCTCAGTGGAAAGAGCACGGGCTTGGGAGTCTGAGGTCATGGGTTCGAATTCCAGATCCGCCACTTAATAATAATAATGTTGGTATTTGTTAAGCGCTTACTATGTGCCGAGCACTGTTCTAAGCGCTGGGGTAGACACAGGGGAATCAGGTTGTCCCACTTGGGGCTCACAGTCTTAATCCCCATTTTACAGATGAGGTAACTGAGGCACCGAGAAGTTAAGTGACTCGCCCAAAGTCACCCAGCTGACAAGTGGCCGAGCCGGGATTCGAACCCATGACCTCTGTCTCCAAAGCCCGTGCTCTTTCCACTGAGCCACGCTGCTTCTCTACTTGTCACTTGTCAGCTGGGTGACTGTGGGCAAGTCACTTAACCTCTCTGTGCCTCAGTTACCTCATCTGTAAAACGGGGATTAAAACTGTGCGCCTCACGTGGGACAACCTGATGATCCTGTATCTACCTCAGCGATTAAAACAGTGCTCTGCCCATAGTAAGCGCTTAACAAATACCAACATTATTATATACTGCGACTTCTTGTGCAGAAATATGGATCGCAGTAGAATCAGTCACACGTCCAAGTGTGACATCTGAGCTAAGAAACCGAAACCTCTACCCTTCCAGGATCCTTATCCATTTACCTTTACACTTCATACCCTACCTGTAATTTATTTTAGTGTCTGCCTCCTCCCCTAGGTTATAAACTCCTTAAGGACAGGATTGATGTTTTTCTTGTATTGACTCTTCCAAGGATTCAGTACAGTGCTCTGCAGAGAGTAGGGGCTCGGTAAGTTGATTGATTGAGGGATTCAGGTCTATTACAATGATAAGAAGTTGTGCTCCAGGGAGATCATCACCATTGCAGCACCCTGTCTAGAGCATTTGATTAAAAAATACAAGTCTAAAGTGCATAGCACAAATGCCACTTACATTACATGAAAATCGTGATGGCAGATAAAAGGTGAACAATTTTTGCGGAGGTTATTCATCGAGATAGCTCACCCAAAAGTGTCAGTTGGAATGAATTTCTAGGTGTCACAAAGAGAGGTTGCTCACCTCTTCAAGAGAATAGTCATGAAGGAAGAAAAATAGGATAATCTTTGACCGTGACCAAGTAGTGAAGTCCCTTATCCTGAAATGAGACATGTTAATGTTCGTGGATAGGAATAAAAAGGGATGGAAAAATACAGTATAGATATTAATGGTATTTAAGTGCTCACACTGTGCTACATGCTAGGATAGGCACAGATTGCAGATGGTCCCTGCCCCACAAGGCTCACAGTCTAAGGGGAAGCTGTGTGGCTTAGTGCATAGAGCACAGGCCTGGGAGTCAGAAGGATCTGGGTTCTAATTCCAGATCTTCCCCATATCTGCTGTGTGACCTTGGGCAAGTCACTTCACTTCTCTGGGCCTCTGTTACCTCAGCTAAAAAATGGGGATTAAGACTGTGAGCCCACATGGGACAAGGAATGTGTCCAACCTGATTAACTTGCATCTCCCTCATCGCTTAGAAGAGTGCTTGGTACATAGTAAGTGCTTAACAAGTACCATAATTATAATAATTATTATTATTGGGACAAAAGCAGGTATCTTAATATTACAGAGAAGATGTTGCAAGTTATTCTGTCATCTATTGGCACTTGGGTAGCATCTACACTAATACGGAAAAAACTAAAAATCTTGTGAAAAATGTCTAAAATAGCAGTAGGCGGGTTTGTATACAAGGGGAAAAGTTTTGTTGGATTGATTACTATTCAAGCCGACCAGAAATTGCAAAACTGTGCTGAATTGAAACTCTCTATAAAACCTTATTTGAGGTAGTTGTATTTTCTACTTATCACAGTCTGAGGTTATGAGAGGCAGGGGACTGAAATTTAGTAGCCCAGAGTTTCAGAGGTTTTTTACTGGACTGTCACTTCCTACCTGACACATTTCCAGGCTCATCAGAATCGAGACAAACTATCTCCAAGTGGAGTTACAAAAACGAGTAAAAGATCCAGGAGAAGTCTGGGCATTATCAAATTACCAAGTCACTCTGCTGGCAGCTGGACGGATACCATAGGAATCTTTATTTGGGAGGAAAGTCAGAAGCAGGTTTCCAAGACGTTTGGAAATGAAGCCAAGGTGCGAGAAAAGCTGAGACCCCTCAGGCACTCTCAGTTTGCCCAAGTTGAACGAGAATGAAAAAGTCTGCTGGAAATGATTGGGAAGCTATCGCTGTTGAGCGGAAAGTGGCTAACGAGAGGCGACATGGCCTCGTGGGTCAGGGCTTCCACGTTCTAGTCCCCGTTCTGCCACTGACCTGCTGTGTGACCTTGGGCAAATCACTTAGCTTCTCTGGGCCTCAGTTTCCTTGGCTGTAAAATGGGGTCACGAAACTTATACTTCCTACCTCTGTAGACGGCGAGGCAGAGACTGGGGCCGATCAGATCGTCTTGTGTTTGACGCAGAGTAAGTGCTGAATAAAAATATAGTAATGATTCACCGCAGAGCTGCCCGCATCAGCAGTTTGCGTTTTTATGGGGCTGGGAGAAGTCTGGAAGGCTCAGCTCCCACACAGAGCCGTGGCCAACGCTGGCTCTGTATGGACCTGGCTCCATGTGGTGCTTTCCTGGGATGAGCTCCAGGTACCTGGAGATAGAAAACAGGGAGAGTGGGAAGTCATTAACTTTGACCGCTTCAGAGCTCACTAAAGGCAGGGCGAATTCACCCAGCCACAGGCTGCAAGAGAGCTTTAATTTTTTCAGTTCTGGTTACCCCTCCGGGACCTAGGACAACTTTCTTAGTCCCCTTGGACCTCAGTTTCCCCACATGGAGACTACAGGAACACCTAGCGTGTGTGGCCGTGAAGTGGCTCAAATGTGATATGACTGCAGAAATGCTCGTTTCAGAAGTTTTAGCGACACTATTTTCTGCTCATCTGCATGGCATAGGGAACTAATTGCAACTTTGCTGCCATTATTTCCTAGAAATTGAACTTGAAATTGTTGCAGCTTGGTTCCCCGAACCATGCTAATGAATTTCAGAGAAAGTATCAGACCGTGCAGTTGGCTTGAAACAAGCTTTTTCAGGTTCCCCTCGGACAGTCATTCGTATCTGTTGAGCACTTGCCGTGTGCAAAGCACTGTACTAAGCACTGGGAGTTCTCTATGCTTGGGAAAATATAACAGAGCACAAGACAAGATTTTTGGCCTTAGGGACCTTACACTCTAATGGCAGGAGCAGTTTGTGAAAATGTTCACAAATGGAGTACATCCGAATATATAATCCAGATATACATCGTCTCCTTTTTCACCACCGAAAACAATGGCAAAGCGATTTGGGGTAATATACAGGTTTTCAAGAATACAACTTGGCCGTTGTGGGCAGGACTGATTGTATACATAAAGTGATGCCCCGACCCTCAGGGTACCGAGCGTCTGAAGCCTGAAGGAAATTCTGTTTCCACGTGTTACCCAGTCTTCCCTCCCTAATGAATTTCCCTGGAGAAACTTTTGATAAAATGGCAGTTTTAGAACTCAGCTTCACTTCCAAGGGTCAGACTAGGCATTCCAAGGTGTTCAGACCACAATCCCTGGCCCCCTGCAGAGGTTAGTTATACTTCCTTTTTTTTGTGCTCGTAATGGTGGCATTTATTAAATGTTCACTGCATGCCCTTCACCGTACTAAGTGCTGGGGTTGATTTAAGATAGCCAGGTTGTACACTGTCCCCTGCAGACTGTAAGCTCTTTGTGGGCAGGGATTGGTCTACAAATGATGGTGTACTGTACTGTATCAAGTGCTTAGTAGAGTGCTGTGCACACAGTAAGTGCTCAGTAAGTACTATTGATTGGATTCATTCGTTCAGTCGTATTAATTGAGCACTTACTTTATGCACAGCACTGTACTGAGCGGGGATGAGTGTCTGCCCCACACAGGGCTCCCAATTTGACACCTCCCGGGCTGGGGCTTTGGTATTTGGATGGGTTTTTTCCATCCAGACTCCAGGACCCAAGAAGTCCCAGGTCCACTGTGGCCATGTGTCATGTTTTGTACCAACCAGTCGGGTTCTGCCCTGTCTGGTTCAAGTTACAGCACCGGATGACTTTCTCTCTGGTATTTTGATTTTCTTCATCCAGATTTCCTCTGTGCGCCACGGCTCGGCAGCGGCGCCCAGGTTCAGAGGGTCCCGAGAAGGGCAGTGCAGCAGCTCTGCACCGGGGGGGGGGGGGGGGGTCAGGGGTCCCCTCCCCCAGAAATACCCTCAACAACTTCTACTGGTCCTGCCAACCTCAGCATTGAAGTTAAATTATGGGCTTGGCAGTGGGGGTCCAGGAGACCATAGTGCCATTCCTGGCCACCCTACGTACAGAACTAGATGGGGGGCGCGAGAGTCCGGGGTTATTATTATTATTATTGTACTTGTTAAGCACTTACTATGTGCCAAGCACTGTTTTAAGCACCGGGGCAGATACAAGTTAATGAGGTTGGACACAGTCCCTGTCCCACAGGGGGCTCACACTCTTAATCCCCATTTTCCAGATGAGGGAACTGAGGCATAGAGGAGTGAAGTGACGTGCCCAAGGTCACACAGCAGACATGTGGCGGAGCCGGGATTAGAACCCAGGTCCTTCTGACTCTCAGGCAGGGGCTCTATCCACTAAGCCGAGCGGTGGGGCACGAAGGAGCGATCAACTACATAAGAAAATGAATCCAACAACCAATAACCTCCATTTTTGCCTTTTAATAGCCTGCTCAGGGAATAAAAGGACGAGATGACTGATAAACGAATAAAATGCATAACAGCGTTTTTTGAAATCCCTCTATCATCAGAGCACTTTATTGACTCATTAATTCTGACGTTCAACCCAGTTTGGATTAGCAGAGTTGTTAAGTGTCCATAGCCAAGTGCTGAGGCAGGAAAAGGAATGATTTTCTGGAAGGCTGAAGGGCCACCGCCTCACTGTTAACCCCTTGTTCATTCATTCATTCATTCAATAGTATTTATTGAGCGCTTACTATGTGCAGAGCATTGTACTAAGCGCTTGGAATGTACAAATCGGTAACAGATACAGTCCCTGCCCTTTGACGGGCTTACAGTCTAATCATGGGCTTACAGTGCGGGACCCCCACACCAGGATGGGACGTCAAGTAAGCCTTGACCGTATGTTGGGGCTGTGGCAGTGGCCTGGTAATTACGTACACAATTGGCTTAGCAGATAGCCTTTAATGGGACTGGAAAACAGCGGCGCCTAATGGAAAAAACACGGGCTTGGGAGTCAGGAGGACCTGGGTTCTGATCTCGGTCCCGACACTTGTCTGCTGTGTGACTCTGGGCAAGTCGCTTAACCTCTGTTGTGTCTCAGTTCCCTCATCTTTAAAATGGAGATTAAGACTCTGAGCCCTCTATGGAACTTGGACTGTGCCCGTCCTGATTAGCATGTGTTTACCTCAATGCTTAGAACAGAGCCTAGCAGGTGGTGAGCACTTAACAAATACCATTAAGGAAAAACTAGGGCCAGGATTCCAACTGATAGAAGGGCTCTGGATCCTCCTCTCAGCCCTGGGTGAACCTGATAACCGGCTGGCAACCCCACACCAGGAAGAGACCTGTCACTGGGAATGGGGCAGGTGACAAGTGCCCAGCCGGGGCTCAATAAATGTTAACAATTGATAGCAGGAGAGCCTACCGAAAGACTAGAAAAAGCAAGTGGAGAGAAGAAATTTCCATAGGAAGTTTTCGGTCCCTGCCGCCTCCATACCACTCTCCGGGAGCCTTTTTTTTCTGAGCTCTTGGACCACCTTTACTGAGAAATTCTACCTCTCTGCCATTGGTCTCACAGCCAGGTGTGGGACCGAAAAGTAGCAAGTCTTCCACTTCAACTGAGCCGTGTCAACCCTCTAGACTGAAAGCTTGTTGTAGGAAGGGACCGTGTCTACCAAAGCAAACGTACTCCCAGAAGCACTTAGTCCAGGGCTCTGCACGCACAAAGCGCTCAATAAAATGATTGATCCATTAACCCACCTCGAGTAATAGTTGCAGTACGGAGGGTAACACCGGTAAGTTCAATCGCTCAGCACTTAACCATATATCGAACACTACCCTTTGTTCACTAATCTATTTTATCTAGTCGTCTTCTCCTACTCCTGTGATTACCAGTTTTGCCACCTTTCCTTCTGCCGTAAATCATTTCTATAAATGGTTCCCGTTAGGTAGAAATTCCATGAGGGCAGGGGCCATGTGTTTTTGCTTCTTTTGTACTTTTCCAAGTGCTCCTTTTAGCACCAGACACCTTAGGTGCTCAGTAAATGTGATTGATTAATTGATTGACTCCGTCACCAGCTTCAAGAACAGGATTGCAGCTGGCACCGGTCCGGGTTCCTTCCAAGCCTGGTCCCTTTTCAGGACAGAAGAGAAGCACCTCTCCCCACACCACCCCTCTTCCTTACCCTCCCAATCTCTCTCCGCCACTGATAGTACCTCCAGTTTCCGATGTCCAAGTCACTGAGGGTCAGTATTGGAAGGGCCAAGCTGCTCCCCTTTTTGGGTGGGATGGGGAAAGCGTCTTGGGAAGCAGCATGGCTTAGTGGAAAGAACCCAGGCCAGGGTGTTAGAAGACCCAAGCTCTAATTTTGGCTCCTCTCCCTGCCTGCTGTGTGACCTCGGACAAGTCACTTAACTGCTCTGTGTCTCAGTTTCCTCACTTTTTTGTAAAATGGGAATTAAATGCCTGTTCTCCCTCCCCTTTAGGCTGTCAGTACCATGTGAAAGATGGACAGTGTGCTGCCTGTTGATATTGTATCGACCCCAGCGATAAATGCAGTGCTTGGCAGGTAAGTGCTTAACAGATACGTTATTAGTATCATAACTTACAGCTAGGAGGAAGAAGGGAAAGGGGTATTCATTCAGATGGGGTGTTTGGTTTTGGATTGTCTCATTAGTCTCTGCCTCGGGAGAATTGAATTCTAGCCCAGAAATGTGAATGTTTGTTGACTTCACTCCATTTTCCTCTGCCCTTCTCCCCTCTCCCACACCCACCCTAAAAAGAAATGGAAACACGTTTCCATAGTGCCTGGGGAAGGTTGATGGGGAAGACGTCCTGGGAAAAAAAAAATCAGGAATCCAGGAGCTTCAGGGGAAAAGACTTTCGTCTGCACCACTCTTTACTCTTTCTGAAGCTGCTTTTCCTCAACCTCAACTGCGGCATTTCTGAATAAAAATATTTATTCCTGAGCTGTTGTTCCAAAACCTGTCACTTCTGGCAACGGAGATCATTTATATTGATTAAACACCATCCCAACTCCGAACACAAACCAAAATAAACTGCCTCTGCAGTTGAAGGGGTGAGCCTGAGGACAGAATTTGGGCGATGTTAGTTGTTGGTCCTGGATTTTCCCTCCCTTCTCCAATAACACTAATTACTATTATTGTATTTATTAAGTGCATACTTTCTACCAAGAGCAGAGGTGAATACAAGAAGATCAAGTCTCTAGCACTCCTAGGGCTCATAGTCTAAGAGGAAGCTCCTTGTAGGTTGAGAAGATGTTTACCAAGTCTGCTATGTTGTTATAGTATACTCTTCCAAGTGCTTAGTACAGTACTCTGCACTCAGTAAATGCTCAATAAATATGACTGATTGATTGACTGATTAAGAGCCAGCATCCTATTCCCATGTTGCAGATGAGGAAACTGAGCCCCAGAGAGCAATCTCTTTGTTGAAAATTAAAGAAAAGATAAGACAGATGGTAGGATTCAGGTAGGTTTAGAACACAGGACCTTGTTTAACTGTGGAACATGGTTAGGACTGCAGGGCTTAATTTGGATGGAAAGATGTCCCAGGCTCAGGTGATGATGATTGTTAGTGTGCCCTGGTGCTTGAATGGACCACTGATCTGACCTAGAAATGGCGATGCCTGATGGCACCACTGATCCAGCAGAGTTGTTATGGGACTTGGATGGATTGTTGTTCTGGCCCAATAACGGCCAGAGCTTGGACGGACCATTGATGTGGCCCTGTAATGGCAGAGGTAGGGATGGACTTTTGGTCTGGCCCTGTAATGGTGGAGTTTGGGTGGGCCAATTGCCTGACCCAGTAAAGAAAGACATTCTGCAAGGCCTTATGCCCTTATTTCTTCCAGTTCAGGAGACTTACTGGTGACTCTTCCTCCGCTTTCCTGGCTGGGGTCCACATCCGCCTGATTCTGTCTGATGTTTTGGCTTCCTTCCATTGGGTTTGTTTTTTTAAAAATAGTTTCCTATTAAATGTCTCTGTAAAACGAGCACAGGGCAAAGGAAGAGGAGATTTGACACACAGAATTAATCTCCGAAATGTTAAAGCAGCAGGCCTCTGCCAACTCTGCTCGTTTTGAACCGAGCCTACTGCCCAGACCCAAACACCATATTTCAAGCAGATGATGTCATTATGATAGAACTGGACGGGAGTGACCGGTCAAGGGTAGTTCTGCTTCTCCCCCACTCTTCATTTCGAGCAGAGTTTCTTAGAGGAAGGTGATGGGGCCAACTGGTTCCCCTCCCACCTCTCCCCAAGCTCCTCTGGAGCCACAGCCGGAGATTCTGGCTCTTTTCCTCTTTCCCCTGCTGAATGACTAAAAAAATATAAGGAGTGAAGAAAGTGGGATCCCCTTCTCTCTCCTCCAACTCTTCTTTTGCTTCTTTTGGAAGAATCGGGGAGGACAAGAGTGCCAAGAAGTCCCTCTTTGGTTTGACCTGTACCTCTGTTCCCTCAGCTATAAAATGGGGATTCAATACTTGTTTCCCTCCTGCTTGGACTGTGAGCCTCATGAGGTATAGGGACTTTGTCCAGTCTGATTGTCTTGTTTCTACCCAATGCTTGGCACGTAGCAAATGCTTAACAAATACCACCCCACCCCCATCAAGAAAGTGACCACGCCTGTTGCCTGGATGAGGTTGGGGATGAAGACTGATGCAAGTATAGCGGACTACAGGTCTAAAAAGGCAACAGCTGTCATGCCCGGGCCCTGGATTTTCAGCCTTGCCGACCCCAGATCTGTTGACAGTACCTGAATTTCCAATAAGAGTAATAATACTATGTTTTTTATATACCACCTAAAAAATTCCCACCATGCTTTTACATTTTTTTAAATGGTATTTTTCAAGTGCTTACATTGTGACAGGTAGAGATAAGATAAGCAGGTTGGACACGGTCCCCATCCCAAATAGGGCTGATGGTCTTTAATCCTCATTTTACAGATGAGGTAACTGAGGTACAGAGAAGTTAGGCGACTTGCCCAGTATCACACAGTAGACACGTGGCGGAGCCGGGATCAAAACTCAGATACTTTGACTCCCAAGCCCGCACTCTTTCCACTAGGCCACTATGTTTTACCCTCACAATGGCCTAATGCCCTAAGGAGAGGAAGGTTTAACAGTTTTACAGATGAAAAAACTAAGGCCCAGGGATTTCAAGTGACTTTCCCACATCACAGAGCCAAGAACTAGGACTAGAACCCGAGTCTCCTGACTCCCGATCCTGTGCTCTTTCCATTAGACTTCCCTCCATCCCCAACCCTGAACTTTGGGAATCATCAGCGAGCAGCAAGGAGCCGCCGAGTTGAATCCTTGAATCCCAGGAACAGGGTGGAGGGTGAAAAGATGGAATAGCTGCAGGCCCCCCCTTGGAAACTGACAAGGCTCATTTAGCAACTACAGCATTGTTTGGTCCACAGGCTCTCGGTCAGAAAGAAAGCTGAGCGACAGGAGATTGGAAGCAGATACGAGGGCGGGCGGGAACGCGGAGCCACTGAACAGTGCCCAAGTTTCAGTCCTGCGTCCTTGGATGCTCTGGGAGTGGTCTGGGCACCCCCAAGAGAAGTGGGTCCCACCTCGGAAAGATTTCAGAGGAAACGGGGAGGGTGGTGACTTGGGTCCAGGTTGATCTGGGGGAAATTAGTCTGGATAAAATGCAGCATCTTGAAGTCAATCAGGGGAAACTGGAACCCAGGCCCGGAGTGTCTGTAATTTTAAGACAGGATTTGGGGACACAGGGTGGTGCTTGAAACTCTCCTATTGAGTGGGAGGAGGAAGGTTGGAGGAGGAAAGGGAATGAAGTCCTGAGGTCCTGCCCACATTCTGCTGCTTCAACCCCTTGGTGGAAGCCCCTTCCTCCTGCCCCCAACCGTAATCCTCCCTGCCCTCCTCTCCCAGGACCCCTCCTGCCTGTCTTCCCCCCCACCTCCTGTTAGCCCATCTCACACCAGCTAGAGCTCTGGACAACCCACTCAAATCACCCTCTTCAGATTCTCTTCTGGGAAGGAAGAATGTAAGCTCCTTGTGGGCTGGGAAGACATCTACCATCTCTATTATATGTTTATATCGTATTCTCCCAAGTCCTTAGTATAGTGCCGGGCACACCGTAAACACTCAATAAATACAGCTGATTGATGGATTGACTGATGCCGCAGCCCTCTCCTTCAGAGGCGAACTGACTCTAAGCGAGGCCAAGCCACTGCTGAGCCTGGCTTTAGGCATCAAAATAAGACTTTATATAGAAATGGACCTGAATCAGATTGGCTCCCAAAGAGAAGCAAAACCTCCTCCAGGCAGCCTTCCCTGATCAATTCATCATCATCATCAATGGTATTTATTGAGCTCTTACTGTGTGCAGAGCACTGTACTAAGCATGTGGGAGACTACAGTACAATTTCCAACAATCCCATTCACATCAACAAAACAGTTTACTCTTAGCCCGTAACACACATTTATACCCATTTGGCACATGTGACTGCAGTATATGTATTAAATAATTTTACACTCATTTCTTCTGATCATTCATCCTGCCTTATTCACTCTACCCACCCACCTGGTATCCTGGTTCTGTCCATTGCTCCCACTGCCTTATGGAATTTTTGCTTGTCTCTCCATTAGATTGTAAGTCTCTCGAGAGCAGGGACTGCGTTCTTTTACTCTTATCCTCTCCCAAAGGCTTACTACAGGGGCTGGCACTCATTGGAGACTCATTAAATACCATTCATTGATTGCCCACGATTACCAGCTGCCCTTCAAGGGATCAGAAAGGAACAAGGCCTCAACTTTTCTCTGACCTGACCTGCTTCTGGCATAGGCCCTCCCTGGATACTAATGGATGAGGATGACAAATAGAGCCCAGCTGTTAACAGCTACTTTGATCATTAGATTGTAAATTCTGGGAGGATTAGTTTCTCATTTTGCAATTACCCACAGAGTCCAAAGCAGAGGGATCGCGGGCAGTCAAGTGTTACTGTTACTGGCTCTTTCAAGGCCACCCGCGGACTTTCTCACTCCACAGAGATAAATCCATCTCTCCCAAATACAGCTTCCCATTCTTCGTGCTGAAGAGAGGGCGAATCTAAAGAGAAGGCCTAGTGGGGGGAAAATGGGAATCAAGAACCCTGATTTCTAGGTCCGGTTCTGCCACCGGCCTGCAGCGTGACCTTGGTCAAGTCACTTATCCTCTCTACTCCTCGGTTTCCTTGTCTGTGAAATGGGGATGAAGGAGATACCTGCTTTTCCCTTGCTCTTGAGAACCCCATGTGAGGCTGCTACTGAGATGGCAGCAGAGGGGGAACAATCCCAGCTTGAAGAGGGCTCCTTCGACTCTTACCGGGCTCTTCACGCAGAGGGTGCTGCACCATCACCACCATCATCCTCATCATCAACAGTATTATAATAATAATAATTCGGGTATTTGTTAAGCACTTACTCTGTGCCAGGCACTGTCGTAAGCCCTGGGATGGACACAAGTAAGTCAGGTTGGACCCAGTCCCCGTCCCACATGGGGCTCACAGTCTCAACCCCCATTTTACAGGTGAGGTCACTGGGGCACAGAGAAGTCAAGTGACTTGCCCAGGGCCACACAGCAGACAAGTGGTGGAACAGGATTAGAACCTATGACCTGATTCCCAGGCCCGTGCTCCATCCACTACACCATCCTGCTGTTGGGCACTTTCCAGGATAGGGCACTGTCGAGGCTGTATCTACCATGGTGCATAGCACAGAGTAAGCACTTAACAAATACCTCAATTATTAGGATGTTTAAGACCATAATGAAGTAAATACATCAGCAGGCAGCTACAGAGAGTCTACATTTTTCCATCTGAGGGACTGACGTGAATGTGGCCAGCTGCAGCCTCCTGGCCAGCCTGGTATGGATCAGGAAACACTGGTTTGATTTCCAGGCCCTCTTGTTTAGATTCAGTTGATCCCCCTCGATGGGAGACAGGAGTCTCGACGATATTCTGTCAGAGCGCAGACAGCGGGAATCCAGGCCCAGAAACGGGAGCCTCTGAGAGGCAATTCAGACCCCGGCTTGTCCTGGCAGGTGCCCAGACTTATCTGGCTCAGGCCCTGGGTCCAAATGCTCAGCCAGAGCGCTTGAGAAATCAATCAATCTGTGGTATTTATTGAATGCTTATTGCAGGTACTGCACTTCCCAAGCTCTGCGTAGTACTTTACTCCACACATGCAGTAGGCGTTCAGTGAATACTCTCCACAGATTGTTTGATTTCCACTAGGACACAGCCCAACCATGCGATTAATCCTCTCACATAACTGTCTTGGGCAAGTATGTATTCAGGACTCATGGAAAGAGCTCAGGATGGGGCGTTAAAGGACTAGGATTCTACCCACCACCTCCTCTTTTGGCCTGCTGTGTGTCGTTGGGCACAGTATTTAACCTCTCTTTGCCTCACCTGTAAACTGGCCGTAATTACCTGTTCTCCCTCCTTCTTGGACATGAAAACAGTGAGGGACAAAAACTGATCGATTTGATTTCTTGTCTCTACCCCAGCATAGTACTAGGCACAGAGAAATCGCATACTACAACTACTAATAATAATACTATTTATTCTGGACAAAGAAGCAGAAGGCAAGGGGAAGTTTGGTGTGGGCTGAATCACTTTGGCCCTAGCTTAAAGTTTATGTCTGAGCTAAGTGCCAAGCCCCCAGGAA
Source organism: Ornithorhynchus anatinus (assembly GCF_004115215.2). NCBI lineage: Eukaryota > Metazoa > Chordata > Mammalia > Monotremata > Ornithorhynchidae > Ornithorhynchus > Ornithorhynchus anatinus. The sequence continues at coordinate 2,888,472 of NC_041742.1, forward strand.
GCCCCCAGAGTGGAGGTACGAGGGAAGGGGTGGGGGGTTAATGTGTTTGGTTTTTAAGTCTTTCCTCTCTCTGGGTATGAGCGCTGTGTAAATTCTCTTTCTGAACGGGAGTCCCAGTAACATTTTGGTGCCAAAGAGGTCACCGAGAAGAGAATCTGAGCTCTGGATTAAAGTCGGTCCATTGTTCATGTTTCTCTTAATGGAAATAGCCTGCTCTTTCCCAGTGAGACGATCCTGACAGAGACTGTTCCTTCTCACTCACTATCCTGATTAAATGCTAGCCAGCCTGGTTTTAGGGGAGGAAGAGCCTTTTCCAGCCCTGTCAGAGATTCTGGGACCGGCCCCAACGGGACATTAAACCCCAGCACTTGGGACAGAGCTTGGCGTGTATTGATGGTGAAAGAGTCTCCTGTTGAGAAGGATAGGCGAGTCTCGATCCAGGCACCGAGACTTCATTCTAGTGCTAGTGGTTTGCGCACAGTTGCGCGCACTCTGTCGTCCCTGCAGATTCATACCCCCTTTCCCACTTTTCCTTGCCTGGATGGCATCTGGGGGCAGGAGGGCTTGAGGGGTGGCAGAGAGCCTTATTAAAGTCAGATCTCCTCCAAGAGGCCTTCCCCAATTAAGCCCTCATTTCCTCTTCTCCCACTCCTGCGTCACCCTTGGTGTTTGTCTTTATGTCCTTTATTCACCCCTCCCTCAGCCCCTGCTCCCCACCTCTGCTAAATCTTTCAATTTTCTTGCCTTCAAACCTAACGTGATCTTTGGCAGGTCAAATGCTATAGTCAAGAGCTTAAGAGTCCTGCTTCCTGCCCCTATTCTGCCCTCTTTTCTCTCCCTGGATGGCCACAGGGCTCAGCTGATATCACTTCTCCCTGCCCCAGCCCATGCACCCCCCAGATTCCTTGGACAATTCAAGCGCAAATCCCTTTCCATTTGGGAATATATGTACCTCTGTCCCCGCCCAATAGTTTATTACCGTAGGGCGGTCGGCCAGGGCTGTGCTCTGTATCGCCGGGTTGTGTTCTATCGAAGTGTTTATTTTCCTTCTGCCGAATTACATTATTGGAAAAACAGGCCTAATTGAGTTCTTCTGGACTGGCGTTCCGAATAGCTGCCAAAGACCCTGGCTGGAATGGTGTGGGCATGAGACTAGAACTGGAAGAAGAAGAAATGGTCAGAAGAGTTGGTGGCCAGTCAAGGCTCTCCACGGGTCAGGGGGTGACCTCTCCCTGTGCAAGTCCAATATTTAAATTTCAAAGTCTTCTCTTTCCCAGTCTATTTAGCCAAAAGGCATCTTGCGCTAACACGTCAGGATTACCTGTCATTTGCTAATGCTAAATAGAGCAAAAAATGGATGTTGAAATCAGTTTTAATCTCCTATTCAAGTTAGTCGAAATACTTTAAAAGTTGAGGGAAAGGAAAATATCTGAGCCTTGAGTAAGTCATTTAACCTCCTTGTGCCTCAGTTTCATCTGTAAAATGGAGATGAGATGCCTGTTCTCCTTGTGAGCCCCAGTGAAGGACAGGGACTCTTTCCTGTCTGATAATCCTGTATCCACCCATATATCTTCCCCGAGAGAGCCAGGAATGGGCAAGACTCCTCTTCTGTGGACTGGCCCCTCTGGGGTTTTGGGGGACTTGCCCCTCCATGAGATTTTCTCCAACTCTCTGTCTCCCTCTTCCCCATCCCTCATACCCCGATTTGCTCCAGTTTCTCTGCCCTGGTATTTTGACCCCGTGCGGTGACTTTGGCATGGGCCTTGGAAACTCATATTTTAACATTTCCACCCCAGAGGCTGTTGAGAAGCAATTAGGTTCCACTTCTGAGCATCCCATATTTCTTCCTTCTCTTCCCCAAGATCGGAGCACAAAAGATCAAAAGATCCCTCACAGTGTGAAGGGGGAGCAGGGGAGGGCGGGGAGGTCAAGAGACAAACAGCTTCGTTTGATCTCCGACCATGCAAGTTTACAGCCAAATGAGACATTTTCCTGAAAGAAAAAAAGTAAGTGAAAACAAATTGCCTGTTTGCTGCAGAGTGTCACCCAAAGAATAAACCAGGAAAGGCAATGGGGAGAGGGAGGGGACAGAGCCATCCCTGGCAGGCAAGGCTGTGGGCAGCATCCTTGTTTTCTCAGTCAGCCCCGTTTGTGATTTATCCCAGTGATGGGAGAGACCACTTGGAGAGTTGAGACCCTGCCTCCGATGCAGAAGGGAAGCCACTGACAGCCCTCAAGACTTCCTCACCCTTTCTCTTTCGCCTTCTGCCAACCTCACCCAGCTCTTCCCCAGCTCCACCCTGTTATGCGTACACATCCCTTTTGAAATCCCAGCCACTCCAGGAAACTCCATTCTTAATAATAAGAGTGATAGTAATAGTATGTGTTAAGTGCTGGCTAAGTGTCAAGAACTCTTTTAAGTGCCGGGGTGGTTACAGCTGATCAGGTTGGACACAGCGTCTGTCCCACATGGGGCTCCAAGTCTTAATCCCCATTTGACAGATGAGGGAACTGAGGCACAGAGGAAGTGAAACGACTTGTCCAAGGTCACACAACAGACAAGTGGTGGAACTGAGGCGTAAACTTTGACTAGACTGGCCTCAAATCAGAAGAGAGTTGTTTGGATTTCTCCAAGCATCTCGATGACAGAAACTGTAAACTCCTTGAGAGCAGGGGTCATGTTCACTACTTCTATCGTACAGCCCCCTCCACAGGCTCAGTTTAGTGCTCTGCACATAGTAGGGGCTCAGCACACGTGACTGATAATCCATAATTTATTTTATATATCTGGAACTCATTTATTTATAAGAATGTCTCATTCCCCCTCTAGATTGTCAGCTTATTGTGGGCAGGGAACATGTCTGCCTACTCTCTTGCATTGTACTGTCCCAAGCACTTAGTTCAGTGCTCTGCCCACAGGAAGTAACACACGGACGTTAAGTTAGGTGGATTCCAAAGGTTCTGCAGTGTAGTGTAATGGCGTCATTGAGAACATTTTGTGTAAATCTTCCAGAGGGTCTTCTAACCCCCACCCCAACCCCTGCTTTTCTACCTAGCTGCCACTTCTGAGCCACGGGACTCTGTGTTGAGAGCTACAGTGAGGGGAAGCTGGGCCCTGTGAATAAAAATACTGGACGGAAAGGCATCCAGGTCCCTGTCTGTACCTGATGGGGCAGACCCGCCGAGAACCGGGGTGTCCGGGTTGAACTCGGACAACCGGCCGCCCTGATCTCATCGGAGTGGTGTCGACCTAGATGTTTATTCTCATTTGGACATTTGAATCCACTGTTATTTCCCCGGGCTCGGATCTCTAAGAAACATAGGTCCCGTTCTCTGCCAGTTTCCCCGAGAGCCTTCAACAACAATGCATTATCCAGACAGGGGAGTTGAATCATGACTCCTCAGTTATCCAGAAAGAGTGAAGACAGGTGGTTTTGGAGGAAAGGAGGCGGAGGGTTTCTGGATTGTATATAGGGAACAGCCAAGTCCCTGTAACAAGTGCCCAGATAAAAATAGTGGTGTTTGTTAAGGGCTTACTCTGTGCTACATACTGTAATAATAATAATAATAGTGGTATTTAAGTGCTTACTACATGTAACACACTGTACTAAGCGCTGAAAGCTCAGGGGAAGTTTCAAAATAATCAGGTTGGACATGGGCCCTGTCCCACATGGGGCTCACTAAGTAGGAAAGAGAACAGGCACTAAATCCCCATTTTACAGATGACGAAACTGAGGCACAGCGCAGTTAAGTGACTCGCTTGGGGTCACATAGCAGGCAAGTGGCAGAGCTGGGATTAGAACCCGTGTCTCACGACTCCCAGGCCTTTCCAGTAGAGCATGTTATTAGATAGTGGGACTGCTCAGGAAATGACTGCTGGATTAGCTTCTCTAGACAAGCTGCGATGAAGCAAGAGCCATTTCTAAGGGCTCTGAGAAGGCAGAATGAAAGGAAATATGTCCCCTGCCAGACTGACTTCTAATTCTTTTATGCGAAAGGGCAAAGAAAATAGATCTGCATTATGTTTGACGGGCTCTCTCTCTCTCTCTCTCTCTCAGTCCCTCAGTCACTAGGCCCAGGCGGATGGCACCTGCCATATATCCTCTTGGGCTTGAAACATTCAAACGTTGGGAATTATTTGGAGAGATAATTCATTTTTATTTCCCCACTATATGTTTTCATTTTCATCATCCCTCATTTTTTACACCCCCTAAGTCACCATCCATCTCTAGTGCTCCTCAGAGCCCAGCTCCGGAGTCGACATTTACTGCTTCCAAATGCTCAAACGTTATCACTTCTCCTCGCTGCCTTCTAAGTGGTTGGGAGTGGCTGCAAGCCATGCAAGCACACAGAAACACATACACACACACATAGGCAATCACAGTCTCTCTCTCTCTCTCTCTCTCTCTCTCTGTCTCGCACAGTTCTAGCAGCAACAAGAAGATTTGGACCGTACTCCCTCCCTGGCCAGCTGCCCGGAGTCTCGTGGAGGAAAGCAAAGAATCTGGGGACAGACCAGCTGGCTGGACCCCAGAGAAGACAAGAAAGGCCTCTTGGAAGCAGCAGCAGCTAAAAATTAAGCCCCGACCTGCAAGACTCCCACATCCCCGATGCCAGGCAAGAGGCACCTGAGAAAGCAGTGAGTTGACCCACAGGAGAGGAGCCCCCTTTGAGCCATCCAGAAGTCCCAGGCCAGTTAATAGGTCCGTATTAAATGCACAAGTGGGCCATCAGCAGGGGCAGTGGTCATCGTCGTGGTATTTCCTGAGCTCCCGCCGAATCCAGTGCACTCTCCTGAGCCTTTGGGAAGTGCAAAGGAAGCAGGAAGCACCACAGACACACATGGGGCCTGGTTTACGAAGCTGTCATGGTTCTTGCTCTTAAGGAGCTTCCATTCTGGCAGGGCAGACAAGACAGGTGACACTCCCACGGCATAATCAGTGGAAGTCTTCTTCTCCCCTCCTCTTCTTGCCCACCCCCTCCAAGGAAACTGCTTAGTGGGAAGATTGGGCTAGCTGTATCCATTTCTTTGCTCTAGCTCTAGGGTAGGAGCTCCAAGCCAGGGAACAATCCCGTCGGTAATAGGATCTATTGGGTCAGGTGTAGAATTTAGCTGCATTGGGGATTTCGGCTGGGTCCTCAGAGCCCAAATGAGTTCAGCAGTGAGCCCGGTAACAGGCGGTCAGGCCAGGAACCAGAGAAGGCAGAAAAGAAATTGGCCAGGCACCTGATAAAATCAGGCTGCGGGACAGCAAGGATTTTAGCCAAACCTCCAATACGACCGTAGGCCCAACTATGTCCTTCTTAGCATAGCTGGTGTTCATCATCCGAGTTGGGATGGTGCCAAGACACTCGATTGAGTGGGGTGGGTCAGGCGGGATTCCGTAGAGCAAAGGAGGCCTACTTTTATATTGGCTTTTATGATCTGGATCAGACAGACGTGGCGGAGATCACCTGTCTGGCTTCTGTTGTAATTTCCCAAGTAGCAGTAGTGCCAGTTTTTAGTGAGCACCAGCTAATAATAATAGCAACTGTGGTATTATTAGCACTTATTGTGCATAAGGGACTGTGCTAATCACCGGGGGAGATGCCATCTAAGAGAATTGGAGACAGTCCCTGTCCCACATGGAGCTTGCAGTCCAGATGGGAGGGAGAGCGGCTATCCGATCCCCATTTTACATGTGTTGACACCGAGGCACAGGGAAGTTAAGAGACTTGCCCAAGAGCATCCAGCAGGCAAATGGCAGAGGAGCCGGGATTGGAACCCAGCGTCCTCTGACTTTCCAGACCTGGGCTTTATTCACTGTGTATGCTGGGCACAGTGTACTGCATTAGTACAAAACAGAGAAGTGACGTGTTCCCTGGCCACAAGGGGCTAACACTGATGGGAGACAGATGTAAAATCATTTGCAAACAGTGTAGCTAAGATGAATAATTAAATGTTCAATTAACTCAATTCTCCCTCCCACGTGGACCGTCCGCCCCATGTGGGACAGTTATTGGGTCCGATGTGCTGCTCTTGTACCTCCCCCAGCACTTAGTACGGCACAGCGCTTAACAACTATCATCATCATTATTATCAGTAGCAGCAGTGTATTATCAGTCTAATCAACATACATCCCAAAGTACCGAGTTCACCGTCTAGTGGAAAGAGCACGGGCCCCGGAGTCGGAGGACCCGGGTTCTAATTCTGCCTCTGGCCTCTTGTCTGCTGTGTGACCCGCGGCAAGTCAATTCACTTCTTTGGGCCTCAGTTACCTCACCTGCCAAGTAGGAATTAAGACTTGGAGCCCCATGAGGGACATGGGCTTTGATGTCTTGAATCTACCCCAACACTGAGTCAGTGCCTGGTACATAGTAAGTGCGTAACAAATACCATTTAGAAAAAAGAAAGACTTACTAGTAAGGTACTTTTCTCTCCCTAGAGACTTAGCAGTGATGATGATGACGATGGTGGGTGTTGGCAGCGGGAGAAGGATCCGTGCCCCGGATGGAGCCCAGAAATTAGAATGCATCAGGTGACCGTCTGTCTCCCAGAGAGAGAACTCGGAGAAACGGAGTCCTCCCGAAACCAAGTGGAAAGATGCCGGCCGCACTCAACGGCCCCACGGCGAGTCGCAAGGTAAATCGTTCCCGTCCCTGGAAGTTATTGCCTCAGAGCGAGAAAGATCGGAAATCATTAAATAAAGTTTACCCGCCGGCACTTTTACGGCTCAGTTAAGAAAATACTGAATAAACGGTGAAATAATAGCCAGGAGAGGGCTCCTCCCGGGAGACTCAATGGAGCCGTTTGAAAGTTTGGAAATCCATGTTTATTGCACTTGGCAGGGCCTGACAAATCTCCGGGCCTGGAAAAATCGCTGCCCTTGGATTTGTCGCTGGAGGGTTATGCGGCAGTAAATTCTCAGTCGGACTGGCAATCAATCAATGAGTGGTATTTATCCAAGGCGTAGCATGTGCAGAACGTAATAGTAATAATAATAATAATGATAATAGTACTTGTTAAGCACTTATTATGTTTGCCGAGTACCGTTCTAAGTGCTGAGACTGCTTGGGAGAGTACAGTACGATAGATTTGGTAGACCTGATCCCTGCTCATAAGGGGTTTTCAGTCTCCAGGGAGAGACAGACATTAAAATAAACAGGAGCCCGGACCTTCCTGGGGGTGGAGCAGGGACCTGACACAAGCCGTGTTCCAGAGTGGCCTACTGGATAGAGCACCGGTCTGGGAGTCAGAAGGACCTGGCTTCTGATCTCGGTTCTGTCACTTATCTGCTGTGTGACCTCGGGCAAGTCACTGAAATGCTCTGTGCCTCAGTTCCCTCATCTGTAAAATGGGGATTCCCGTGAGCCCCGTGTTTTAGGAGGGACTGTATCCATCCCTATTATTTGCGATGACCCTAGTGCTTAGAACAGTGCTTGGCACATAGTAAGCGCTTAACAAGTACCACGTATATTATTGGTTATTACTGGGCACTGGCTTGCTGAGGCCCCAGAGCCAAACCGGGAACTAGAGAAAACATGAGAAAAATCCAGATTAGAGTAGTTTCGAGAACTTTAACTGCCAGGTCTTCCCTGATTGAGCCTCCATTTCCTTTTCTCCCATTCCCTTCTGCGTCACCCTGATTTGCTCCCTTTATTCATGCCCCCGCCTCCCACAACCCCACAGCACTTATGAACATATCCATTAATTATTTGTTAATGTTAGACCGTAGGACTCCTCTGGACCGTAAACTCATGGTGGGCCGGGAATGTGTCTGTTGTATTACGTTGTACTACCTCAAGCTCTTTGCACATAATAAGGGCTCAATAAATACACTTGATGGATGGAAAAATCCAGCCTAGAGCAGATTGGGGAACCTTCACTGCCAGCCCTTCGGGCCAGTGCCGGCACACAGCTAGCTCTCCCGGCGCCGCAGCCGAGGGAGAGCAGAGTAAAGCCCCTGGGCTGATTCGGCCCTGGTCAACCCCTGGGTTGACCCGGGATGCAATTAGCTCTCCCCACACCACCAGCTCGTTCTCTGGCCCAGTGCACCAGCCTCCTGCCATTCCCCTGCCAAACTTTCTTCCCAGTGGAAAGACAGTGGGCTGCCAAGAGAACGTTCCAACAGGAAGGGGTGAAGGCTGACAGCCACAGGCCTCGGCTCCCATCTGTCTGCAATTACTGTGGAAAGCAATCCAGGGAGGAGAGCGGGGCCGGGGGGAACCATCCCATTCCGACTCTTCAAGGAGTGCAGGGCAGGACTTCAGGGTGACCAGTCTCCTTCAGCCGGAGGTTGAGTCAGTCAGTGATCTACTGCCCAGTGGATGGGAGAGTGTCCTAGATCGAGTCTCCTGATGTAAATGATAAACACAAGGATTCACGTATCATCCAATAGCGGCTATCGAGCTTCTTCAGAGTGCAGAGCACCACAGAAGCAAGACACTCATTCCCTGCCCTCACGGAGCTTACATTCTAATGGAAGGATGTGTTGAAGGAACTCCAGCTGATTTTTGAGAAGCCACTGAAGGCATGTGAAAGTCCTCTCTGACCCTGGGCTGGGGAATTGAGGATGGAGGTGCCATACTTTTGTGGGAAAGACCTTATTCATTCAGTCATATTTATTGAGCAGTTGCTCTGTGCAAGCGCTTCGGAGAGTACTTTGTAACAATAAACGGACACGTTCCTTCCCCACAACAAGCTTACCATCTAGAGGACGAGCTTACAATCTAGAAAAACATGACTTCCAAAGCCCCGACTCAATGCAATATTATATTCTTTATTTATTGTTAGGCATCGACTCTGTGCCAGGCACCGTCCTAAGTCCTGGGGTTGATAGAAGCTTATCAGGTTGGAAACAGTCCCTGTCCCGCGTGGGGCTCTGAGTCTTAATCCCCATTGTACACATGAGGAAGCTGAGGCACAGGGAAGTGAGGTGACCTGTCCAAGGTCACATAGCAGACAAGTGGCGGAACTGGGATTAGAACCCAGGTCTTTCTGACTCCCAGGCCCCTGCTCTATTTGCTTGGCCACGTTGCTTTCTCTGTATATGTTCTGATCTTCAGAGCCAGTCGGTCGTATTTATTGAGCGCTTACTGTGTGCAGAGCACTGTACCGAGTACTTGGGTGACTACAATGTAATAGACACATTCCCTGCCCACAACTCTCCAACTATCACCCCCATCTCCCCGCCCAGCTCTTGTCCCATGGGTTGCTGCATTCTTCCAGTGGGTTGCTGCCTTTTATCATCATTTTGCTGCATTCTAACCGTGGAATGTTATTTTCTTCCAGTAGGTTTTGGCCATCTCTAAAATCATTCATTCATTCAATCGTATTTATTGAGAGCTTACTGTGTGTGGAGCACTGTATTAAGTGCTTGGGAAGTACAGTTAGCAATAAGGAGAGACAATCCCTGCCCAGTCTAGATGGGTCGTTTCAGGCTGCCAGTGGGTTTGGGGCATTTTTAGCCGCTAACCTACAGGCTAACGTAGAGTTGGGGGTTTCCAAGGTGCTTTTAGGCTTTGCTTTTGGCATCCCGGCTGTCTCGTGGTTTCGTGTCGCTTACGTTCTGACTTCTTCATCGAGCCACAGGAAACCACCTGGCTTTGTTTAGAAGTGTTCTTGTGGCTCTCTGGAGAATGTGCCTAAGAGATAGTCTCCTGGGCATGCCTCAGGGCTTAGTCCAGTGTAGAGAGAAGAGACCCAAGTCCTAGGAAAAATAAACAAAAGCCTCTCGTTTCCCAAGAATCGAACAAAAAAGAAAAACTAAGATGATCCGATTGCTGTCACCCAGTCCACTTTGGGTGACCAGCATTTTGTCGGTTACTGCCTTTGGAGCAGTGCCTTTGGGTATTTTGGGGAGAAGGGAAATGTCAGGGTGTCGACTGCATTTTCTTAGACCCGCAGCCTACCAGGACTCTCCCGACTTTTGTGCCTCCCTCGAGTCACCAACTTCGCAGGCTGGGAACGGTGGATCTGAGTTCTTACCTGAGGAAGTGTCCGCTTCTTGTTTTATGGCTCTTTCCCCGGGGATCTGGATTTGAAATGCCACAGACCAGTGGCATGAGTTGAGTTGATACCCACCAGTCACCCACCAAGACAGGGCCAGCTCCACATGGTAAGAAATAAAGACAGCAGCCCCGGGGCGCACCGTCAGATAGGGGAAGGGGAAATGACAGAAAAAGCAGTTGAGCAGGTGAAAAATTCCCAGCTCTGGAGGTTTAATCGCCTCAAAGCAGAGAAACGTCTGAAGCTGGCCCTGTCGACCTCCCAGTCAATCAGTCAGTCGTATTTATTGATCATTTGTTGTGTGCCAAGTCAAGCATTGTTCTAAATACTATTAAAAAACCTATTTAGGAGGCCCTTACCATTGTCCAAGTAGCAAGTCAGATACAGAATAATCTGATGAGACTCAATCCCTGTCCCAGATGGGGCTCCCAGTCTAAGAGTGCAGCGTGGCTCAGTGGAAAGAGCACGGGCTTTGGAGTCCAAGGTCATGAGTTCGAATCCCAGCTCTGCCACTTGTCAGCTGTGTGACTGTGGGCAAATCACTTAACTTCTCTGTGCCTCCGTTCCCTCATCTGTAAAATGGGGATTAAGACTGTGAGCCCCACGTGGGACAACCTGATTCCCCTGTGTCTACCCCAGCGCTTAGAACTGCTCTGCACATAGTAAGCGCTTAACAAATACCAACATTATTATTAAGAATGAGGGAAACGATTTTATCCCAGTTTTACAGATGAGAAAACTGAGGCCCAGAGTGGTTCGAGTGATTAACAGGGTTACTCAGCAGGACACTGACAGAGCTGGGCCAAGATTTCATCCCACATGGGACAGGGACTATGTCCAACCTTATTGACTTGTATCTACCCACATGGTACATAGTAAGCGCTTAACAAGCACCATATTTATTATTATTCCTGCTCTCCCTCCCCCCTCGGTTGTGAACCCCATGAGGGACTTAAAGTCTGTTTATCTTTCTTAAGCGTCTTCTCCCCTAAAGAGACTGCGAGTCCTTTATGGGACAGAGGCGAGTCTGAATTAGCTTATTCTGTATTCACCCAGGGGCTTAGTTCCGGGCTTCGCACGAAGCAGGTAGCATCAGTGCGACTCCATTGCGATGGACCGGTGCGACTGTGTGTGATGCCGTATAAGACGGTGTGTGACCAGGGGTGGGTAGGATGCCTCTCCGTCTCACACTGTCTTCCCGAAGATCCTCACTCGGCTCCGAGTCGGCTGCAGTCCCATCTCTCGCCAAACCATCCAGATGCTGTGCAGATTCCCAGCTCACCCCGTGAGCCGTAATTCACCGGGTCCAGGCGGCCTGGGCCGTCGCCACACTAAGTTCAACTGAAGAACCGGTTGGCGGGGGGAGGCGGGAGGCAGGAAGGCATCCAGCTACCCATTAGCCCTGTCGCTGTTTTCAGACCACTTCAAAGCAGGGAATGAAAAATATGTCTGCCTCTAGTGCTAATCAGATTAATAGGTCCATAAGCAGCACAATGGCAATTAGGCCAATTAGACAAGGCTTCTCATTTTCTAAAGGGAGATAAGCCTCAATTCCCTAGAGCTGCATAAAGCCCCAGAGCTTGGCCACCAACAGCTCCTTCACTGGGGGCCTCAACCAGAGACCGGGGGTTTCACAGCAGGGGAAGGTTTAAAGTGCCAAACTGCTTAGCACATCCCAGATGAACTTGACTTGTTCCGAACCCAAATCGCGGACTCCTTTGTCCTCTTTCAAACTGTAGCTGTCCGAGTTCAGTTGAGGGGCCCAGTGACGGTGTATGGATCCGAAAGCTGGACAGTGAAAATTCAGGATGGAAAGAACATCGATTCTTTTGAAATGTGGTGTTGGAGAAGGCTTTTGCTAATACCATGGACTGCCTGAAACCAAAAAAGTGGATTTTGTAGCAAATTAAACCAAAATGGTCTTTGGAAGGCCAAATGACTCGACTTAGATTTGCATATTTTGGACACATAAGCAAAAGGACTAATTCTCTGGAGAAGACACTAATGCTAGGAAAAGTCCAGGGAAAACACGGAAGAGGTAGAGCAGCAGCTAGATGGATGGAGACCCGTAACAAAGATAACGGAAGAAAGATTAGAAAGGTTCCGGATTACAGACGGGATGTTCTGGAGAAAGTATATCCATGGAGTCGCTGTGAATCGGAAATGATTCGATGGCACTTAATAATAATAATAAAAAAAAAAACTCAGAGCCAACGAGCGGTCCAGTGCTCTGGACTTGTCCCGGGACAGTGGCCCAGCGTCCCTGAGAGCTGAGAATCCAGAAGGCACAGGGGGGAGCTGAAGTTTCATCTTGGGCTTCTGTATCTCATTTAGTTTTAGTTCTGCCCCTGCCTCCCCAAACTTTAATCTGTAAGCTCCTCGTGAGCAGGAATAGGCTGTACCTCCCCAAACTTTAATCTGTAACCTCCTTGTGAGCAGGAATAGTCTATACCTCCCCTTTGTATTGTACTCTCCCCAGAGCTAAGAACAGTGCTCTGCACACAGTAAGTGCTCAGGAAATACCACTGATTGATTGAGCTCTGAGGCTCCCCCCCGTCATTGAGTCATGACTCCAGCTTCTCTTATCTTTTGTGTTTCATTTTGGCAGATTCCTGTTCCAGTCGATCCATAATCGATCAACCAGGGGTATCTATTGAATATGTGCTGTAAGCAGAATACTTAAGGGCTTGGGAGAGTACAGTAGCAGAGAAGTTCCATCCCTGTCCTCAAGGGATACCATCTAATGGTGGTGACCCACAATATAAATTACTTACGATCAGGCAGAGCAGGAAGAGAAACAAGGACACGATTGTTAAGGCTAGAGAAGGGAAAGATGGCTAGAGGAATAAGTTATTAAATAATGGCTCAATCAGTACCATTGATTGATTAACTAAGTAGATAAATAAAGGAAGCAGTGTGGGCCCGGGAGCCAGGACTCCTAACTTCCAATCCTGGCTCTGCCACATGTCTGCTTTGTGACCCTGAGCAAGATAACGTTTAGTAAAACAGTTAGTAAATCGCTTAGTAAACGCTTAATGCTTAGTAAAATGGGGATTCAATACCTGTTCCTCCTCCCTTTCAGATTGTAAAATGAGGACCGAGTCCAATCTGATTATCTTGTCTTTACCCCAGAATTTAACATGTAAATCCTTAAAAAATACTGTCATTATTTTAAGTAAAATTCAAAAATGGATACACGTCTAAGCGCTAAGGTTCCAGTGCACTAAATATCACTGGCTTGTAAGCTCGTTCAGGGTACGCTACCAAGCTCTTGGGAGAGTACTCTGCACGTAGCAGGTGCTCAATCGGTACAATCGATTGATTGACCGATTGATTGGATAGCATCCCTAATGGTCCAAAAATATTTGTGCCGGATTTGTCCGTAGGACCTACCCTCCCTGTCCAGGACATCAGGTGAAAATGATAGAAACCATTTCCCCATCTGAAGGCAGCAGTGACATCCTCCAGACTGAAAGCTCCCTGTGGGCGGGGAATGTCTCTTATCAACTCCATCGTACCGGCCTTTCCCAAATGCTCAGTCCAGTGTTCTGCACAGCGTGAACACTCTGTAAATACCATTGATAATGATCCTCAAACAAGATTCTCAGCTGTCAAGGTCTGTGGGGATAGCTAATCCAAGCAGTTGGGTTGGAAAGGCAGACGACGCTATGTCCAAGGACTCAGCTCAGCTTTTGGCCGAAAAGTAATCTCAAATTCATCCATAGCCGAGTGGTAGCATTTAAGTAAGCACCTACAATGGCCAAAGCATTGTGCTAAGCCCTGGAAAAATTACACGGGAGAGTATGAGACCGGTCCCTGCCCCTCAAGGGGCTTGCAGTCCCAGAAAACCCTTGAAAATCTCTTTGCGGAGGGCAGAAAAGTACACAAAAGCTTGATGAAAATGGCAAAGGCAGGCCAGACTCTAGCCAGAAGTCCACAGTGCTCTGCACATAGTGAGCGCTCAAATGATACGATTGAATCAGCGTGAGAAGCAGCGTGGCTCACTGGAAAGAGCACGGGCTTTGGAGTCAGAGGTCATGGGTTCAAACCCCGGCTCTGCCACTTGCCAGCTGTGTGACTTTGGGCAAGTCACTTAACTTCTCGGTGCCTCAGTTCCCTCATCTGTAAAATGGGGATTAAGACTGTGAGCCCCACGTGGGACAACCTGATTCCCCTGTGTCTACCCCAGCGCTTAGAACAGTGCTCGGCACATAGTAAGCGCTTAACAAATACCAACATTATTATTATTATTATTATTATTGAATGAATTGTACGACGATGGCGAATGCCATGATTGGCAGCACAAAGATGTGACTTTGTTATGGAAAGGGAGATGCTTTCTTCACCACATCTCAGTCCAGGAAGAGGAGGTGCGGGTGCCACTGCCTCGGTTAGATTTGAAAAATGCATTCACTTTTGCTTATTGCCTTTAGCTAAATGCAAACCATCTCTGAAACAACTTTTCCACTGCTAAGCCCATACCCCCGGTCTCGCCGGGGCAGTTTTTTTTTTTCTTTTTAAAGGCAATGGACCTTTTCATGTTTCATTCTGTCCTTGTTCAAGGGGGGCAGAATCCCAGCCTGGAAAATACAAAATCATCCCGTGACAGTCCATTAGATTCCTTTGGTCTTTGTCTCCCTCTTCTGGGTTGGAAGAAACCAACTGCAGCCCTCAGGTCACTCTGCTCAAGGAGAGGGAGGTAATTTGAGATCCCTACCTAATATTTGCGGTATTTATTAAGCCCTGAGGTACATATAATATCATTATAGCAACAATGAAAATATCATCCTATTTGTCTAGTGCTTACTCTGTGCCCAGCACTGTAATAAGCACTGGGGTAAGTGGACCTAATTAGGTCAGGCACAGGTCATATTTTTATTACCCTATTTATGTTGTTAATGAGGTGTACATCCCCTTGATTCTGTTTATCATGATTATGTTGTCTTGTTTTTGTCCGTTTGTCTCCCCTGATTAGACTGTGAGCCCGTCACTGGGCAGGGATGGTCTCTATCTGTTGCCAATTGTATATTCCAAGCGCTTAGTACAGTGGTCTGCACATA
Source organism: Ornithorhynchus anatinus (assembly GCF_004115215.2). Taxonomy (NCBI): domain Eukaryota; kingdom Metazoa; phylum Chordata; class Mammalia; order Monotremata; family Ornithorhynchidae; genus Ornithorhynchus; species Ornithorhynchus anatinus. The sequence continues at coordinate 2,903,520 of NC_041742.1, forward strand.
GTAAGCGCTCAGTAAATACTATTGAATGAATGAAAGGTCCTTTTCCAAATGGGGCTCAGTCTTTCTTCTCCCCATTTTATAGATGCGGAAACTGAAGCCCGAAAGGTTAAGGGACATGCTCGAGGCCACGTGGCTCACCAGGGCCAGAGCTGGGGTTAGTAATCGGGTCTCCTGACTCCCAGCCCCATGCTCTTTCCAGCAGGCCACACTTCCTCCCATATCCATCACCTAATTAGATACTCTGGCAAGAAATTTTTTTCTGAAATCAAAATAACTTCCCCATGGACAGAATCAGCCACCTGTCCAATTTCTAATAAGAAAGCTAGAATGTCATTAAGGCTTTCCCACCTGTGCCAGATGGGAGAGTGAGCTGATCAGAGAACTAATAGGAAAAAAAGCAGCAGCAAAACAGGAAAGAGTGAATACAGCTTAGCCTTGATTAACTGATTGAACGCTCACCTTCTTGAAGTGGACCGCATGCATCCACCTTGGCCTACAGATTCCAGTTCATTTCATACTACTTAATAAGCACATCTCGTATCCAGAGCACTGTGCTGGGTTCTTGGGAGAACACAGAGCACTGTACTGAGCACTTGGGGGTTCAGGGGAGGGGTATAGTAGAAGTAAAAGACTTGATCCCTGCCCTTGAGGAGCCTTCAATCTACCACGAAGCTAGGTTAGGCTGAGTTTGGTCACTAGGAATGTTTCAGACAAGACGGGAATGCAGTTAGCGGGTGAAGGGGTTGTCTGAAACCTACCCAGGTCGAACCGGAAGTGACCCAAGCCTCAGTGTGGGAGCAAGGACGGGGGATGACACCTCACATATTCTGTAGTTTTATAATCCCTTAATGTGCAGGGACTATCACCCTCATTAATCAGTCAGTCCGTCTTATTTATTGAACCCTTACGGTATACTGGAATCCCTAGACACACACCCTGCCCGTAGCCCCGGCGACCCAGAAATGAGTCCCAAACCACCTGGGGTCCAGCCCGCGCCCACTTTTAACATTTCTCAGACTGGATAAGCCATGGCCTTCACCGTCCAGGATTCCTTTCCTCTTGGACAAAGGCCAGGATGGGCCAAGATGGATCAGTAACTGATCTTCCAGGCCGCGCGTTTCTTTCGGAAAGGTCTGGCTGCTGCTAAAGGCCGCCACCCTGCCGTCACTCAGCACCACAGTAAAATTACAGATAGTGCAGAGCATCGTAGTAGACGCTTGGGACAGACCAACCAGGCAACCACTGGAGCATTTTTGAGTAGCCAGGTGACATGATCTGGGCCCCAGCTGACGGGGCTTCACCCCTGCTCACCTACTCGGATGTTGCCCTCTGAGCCCCGGTGAGAATCCGACGGGCAAGAGCGAGAAAGTGCAAGTTGCGCTACGCAAGCCACTGGCACTGGAATCAGTTCCTCCACACGGGGTCTTGGTCTTGAGGTGTCCGGAGCGAGGCTCCTCCGTTATTGCTGACGGGAGACTCCGTCATCATAATTTACATGAGACCATAGAGGGGAAGGGAAAAATGTAACCAAGTAGCCTAAGAAAATCTAACCTTATGACACCACTTAATGGAAATGTCATTTTCTTTAAAAATTGGAACGAATGAGATAGAGGAGGGATGACCTCTTGCAGAAGAATTCAGTTGTTCTTTAAACAAATGCTGATTTTTCAACTTTTATTTAGAAAACAAGGAAAGAGCAGACTCCCCCCTCCACACACACACACATAGTCACAGACACACACACCCCCCTGTAGGCTTGCTCCGTGAGCGAATGTCCACTGTAACTCAAAACCAACAGAACCATGAGATGCAGGGTTGTGGGGTAGCGAGGGTCACTTCCCAGGCATAAAAGCACAGAGACCAGACGCCGCTCTGGAACGGCCAGGGGCGTCGACCTGGCCCGGCCCCCCGGGGAGAAACGACCGCTCCGTAGCCGGGGGCTACCCGCCCCTCAGTCCTCGGCATCGTCGAACTGTCCGGTCTCGAAGACCATTTTGGTGTAGTGCGGCGTGAGCGGGGCTGGGTGGTGCCAGCTGGGGTCGTAGATCAGGTCGCCTATCGGGATCCGGGGCACCCAGCGGTTCTCCGGGGAGCCGGTGCGGTGGATGTCTTCCGCATCTGCGGAGGTTCGACGCACAAGTTAGAAGAGGAGGCCGGGAGGTGGAGGACACGTTGGTAATTTTCTAAGTTGCTTTTCCCGGCCTCCGACGAGCAGGGGGAGTCTAGGCCGGGAGCCTTCCCCAGGGAGGGGGTCCCACCCACGACCCCCAGTGCCTACCGTAAGGATTCAGCTCTGCGTCCCAGTCCTCTTTAAGTGGAGACTGGGCCCTCTGCTCCGTCGCCGGGGAGCCGTCCCCCTGCCCCTCCTCCACCTCCCAGTTCTTCAGGTCGCTGTCATAATCGTCGTCGTCCTCCCCGGGACTAGACGCCGCCGAGGCCTCCCCGTCAGATTGGTTGCAGTCGGGGCTGCCCTGAGCTCCCCTGGATAAAAACTCTTCAGCGGGAAGGTGGTGGGGGGTGGCGGAGGGGGTGTTGGGAAGAGAAGGAGGAGAGGAAATTCCATCAGCCCCTGGGAAAGCCGGCTGTTTTGAACGTGGAGCTCTCCACAGCCCCACGGGAAGCCCCCAGTCCACATTAGGACGGGCGGGCTCTGCACTGGCAGAATCGGGGGGGCCTTGCGTTCAGGGGTGGTGATAGTGGCCCGAGGCTCCAACTTTGGGATTCCAATGTCTACTCCCATGACCTCTCCATCCCCTCCCCTCACACGCCACCCCTTTGGTTTTGCTCCTCTGCAGCTGGACCTGGGAGAGTAGCAATGCACGTATCGGGGTGAGGCCCGGGGGCCAGCGTCCTCGTGGCTCCGGAGAGGCCCCGGAGAGCAAGACCCTGACCGAAGGCCCCCACGGTCGGCGCGGCTTCGGATCCCGGCAGAGCCCCGCGGACGGGATCTCCGGAGAGGTAGGAGGAGAGGGGGTCGGGAGCGCCGCCGACGCCTCTGTGCACTTTTCACAGCCCTTAGGAAAGCATCTGCCACCACGCTGAGATCTGGGCTCTCGATGGAAAGCGCTTATTAGTGAATTGGGCTGCGTATGTGGTGGGGCCAGGACGGAGAGCCCCCCGGGGCCCTCCCCGACGCCCGCTGCAGACACCTACCGAGACTGGGCCTCCACCTCGGCCCCTTCTCGTTCTCGTCTTCCTCCTGTGGACGCCCGTGCCCGGGTGCAGGCATCACCTGTGGATGAGAAGAGAAGAGAGAGCAGTATGCGTAGTGGATAGAGCACGGGCTCGGGAGTCGGGTCATGGGTTCTAATCCCCGCTCCGCCACCTGTCTGCCTTGTAACCTTCCGCGAGTCACTTCACTTCTCTGTGCCTCACCTACCTCATCTGTAAAATGGGGATCGAGACCGTGAGCCCCACGTGGGACAGGGACTGTGTCCAACCCGATTTTCCCTCTCTTCGCCCCGGCGCTTAGTACGGTGCCTGGCACGTAGCAACTGCTTAACCAATACCATCGTTATTATGATCAATAAGGGGGAGAAGCCTTTATGGGAACCGGGGTTTTCACCAGACCCTGGGGTCCCTTTTGAATGCAAGAGGAGTCTTGAGGTCTGGACATTTGTAAGAGTGCCGGGAAGAGTCAGGGTCAGTCATTCAGAGCCACTCGTAGTTGTAGAGGCAGACTGAATTTAGTGGTTCTGTCCTTTAACCACTCCAGGCAGAGTGGAGTCTTCCCTTTCCTTAAAAAGTTCCAAAAGATTCCATGATTTTCCCGTTATCCATTCTGTCAAGGCCGATACCAGTTCCTTCGGATGCCCCCCGCTCAGTAGGAAGAGGGTGACATTAGTGGGGTTATTGACGAGGAGGAGGCATCATCACCGCCACAGCTCTGTTGTGTGACCCTGAGCAAGTCACTTCTCTAGACCTCAGTTTCCTCGTCTGCAAAATGGGATTGAGAGTTCAACTTTCCTTCCCTATTAGACTGTGAGGGCTGTGAGGTGACTGTATCCAATCTGATCATCTCATGTCTACCGTGGTGTTTAGGAAGTGCTTAATAAATGCCATAATTAACCAAGGAGGCACAGAGCAGGAAGGGATTTCAATCAGTCATTTATTGAGTGACTCCCATTTATTTATTTATCTCATTTATTTGTTTATTCATTCATTCATCTATCTATCGGCTCCCAGCTCTGCCACTTGTCTGCTGTGTGACTGTGGGCAAGTCACTTAACTTCTCTGTGCCTCAGTTCCCTCATCTGTAAAATGGGGATTAAAAGTGTGTGAGCCCCACGTGGGACAACCCGATGACCCTGTATCTCCCCCAGCGCTTAGAACAGTGCTCGGCACCTAGTAAGCGCTTAACAAATACCAACATTATTAGTGAGTGCTTACTGTGTGCAAAGCACTGTACTAAGTGTTCAGTAAACTGCAATGTAACAGAATTGTTAGATGCGTTCCCTGCCGAGAAGGCGTTTACAGTCTAGAGGGACCTAAGTGCCCATCTTAAATGACCCTTGCAAAAAAGAAATAGTTTTTAAAAAATGGACTAAGGGCCTACATGAGAAGCAGCGTGGCTCAGTGGAATAGAGCCCGGGCTTGGGAGTCAGAAGTCATGGGTTCTAATCCCGCCTCTGCCAGCTGTCAGCTGTGTGTCTTTGGGCAAGTCACTTCAACTTCTCTGTGCCTCAGTTCCCTCGTCTGTAAAATGGGGGGTTAAGTCTGTGAGCCCCACGTGGGACAACCTGATTACCATGTATCCCCCCCAGCGCTTAGAACAGTGCTTGGCACACAATAAGCGCTTAACAAATACCAACATTATTGTTACAGGACATTTGGAGAGCACATGAAAGGGGGAGATGGGCCGTGGATTGCCCCATGCTGTCGGGCACCTGGCCGGGCACAACCACAGATTTAATTACAATCCCACTAGATTGTAAAATCTTGGAGATTTTGCCTTTACCAGCTGAAATAATAATAATAACCATGGTGGCACTTACTACTACTACTAATAATGTTGGTATTTGTTAAGCGCTTACTATGTGCAGAGCACTGGTCTAAGCGCTGGGAGAGATCATCAGGTTGTCCCAGTCTTCATCCCCATTTTCCAGATGAGGGAACTGAGGCCCAGAGAAGTGAAATAATAATAATTAATAATAATGTTGGTATTTGTTAAGCGCTTCTACGTGCCAAGCACTGTTATAAACGCTGGGGTAGATACAGGGTAATGAGGTTATCTCACATGGGGCTCCCAGGCTTCATCCCCATCTTCCAGATGAGAGAACTGAGGCCGAGAGAATGATAATAATAATAATGATGGCATCGGTTAAGCGCTTACTATGTGCCGAGCACTGTTCTAAGCGCGGGGGGGGATCCAGGGTCATCAGCAGCGTGGCTGAGTGGAAAGAGCATGGGCTTTGGAGTCAGAGGTCATGGGTTCGAATCCCAGCTCTGCCACTTGTCAGCTGGGTGACTGTGGGCAAATCACTTCACTTCTCTGTGCCTCAGTGACCTCATCTGTCAAATGGGGATGAAGACTGTGGGCCCCACGTGGGACAACCTGATTCCCCTGTGTCTCCCCCAGCGCTTAGAACAGTGCTGTGCACATGGTAAGCGCTTAACAAATACCGACATCATTATTATTATCAGGTGGTCTCCATCTCCATCCCCATTTTCCAGATGAGGTCACTGAGGCCCCGAGGAGTGAAGCGACGGGCCCCAAGTCACCCAGCTGACAGGCGGCGGGATTCGAACCCCCGACCTCCGACTCCCCCAGCCCTTTCGCCACTGAGCAGCGGCGCCGTCCGGGCCGGTCGTTCCCCGGTCATTGGGGGGCTCGGGCCGGGGGGAGCCATCGGCCGGGAAGGGGAAAAGGGGTGGGGGGGAGAGGACACGCGCCGCCCCGCCGCCTCCTACCTGCGGGCCCGGGCCGCCCGGCGACCCCGCCATGGCCCCTCTGCCCGCCGCCCGGACCGCCGCCCCACGTGACGCCCGCCGCCCAATCAGCCGCCGGCAACGTTCAACCAACCGCCCGCGGGAGACCGGCGCCCGCCACGTGGCGTCGGGGGCGGGGCCTGATTGGCGGGGCAGGGGGGCAAAGGGCGGGGCTTAGGGCCAGGGGGCGAGGCCTGATTGGATGAGGGGAGGGGGGCCGAGGGTGGAGCTTAGGAACGAAGGGGCGAGGCCTGATTGGCGGGGTCTAGATGTAGGGGCGGGGGCTGAGGTCTTAGGGGCGGGGTTTAGAACCAATGGGCGGGGCCTGAGGGCTAGGGGCGGGGTTTAGCCTCAATGGGCGGGACGTGATTGGTGGAGCCTAGGTGTAAGGGCGGGGCCTGAGGGGCTAGAGACGGAGTTGAGGACCAATGGGCGGGGCCTCAGGGCATAAGGGCGGAGCTCAGCCTCAATGGGCGGGACGTGATTGGTGGAGCCTAGGTGTAGGGGCGGGGCCTGAGGGGGCTAAAGACGGAGTTGAGGACCAATGGGCGGGGCATAAGGGCGGGGCTTAGCCTCAATGGGCGGGACGTGATTGGTGGAGCCTAGGTGTAGGGGCGGGGCCTGAGGGGGCTAAAGACGGAGTTGATAACCAATGGGCGGGGCTTAAGGGCATAAGGGCGGGGCTTAGCCTCAATGGGCGGGATGTGATTGGTGGAGCCTAGGTGTAGGGGCGGGGCCTGAGGGGGCTAAAGACGGAGTTGATGACCAATGGGCGGGGCATAAAGGCATAAGGGCGGAGCTTAGCCTCAATGGGCGGGACGTGATTGGTGGAGCCTAGGTGTAGGGGCGGGGCCTGAGGGCCTGGAGACGGAGTTTAGGACCAATGGGCGGGGCCTGATGATTTAGGGGAGGGATAGAGGGACCATCCTTCCCATCCCGCAGGCCCGCAATCTCGGTGTCATCCTTGACTCGTCCCTCTCGTTCACCCCACACATCCTATCCGTTACCAAGACCTGCCGGTTTCACCTCTACAATATCGCCAAGATCCGCCCTTTCCTCTCCACCCAAACGGCTACCTTACTGTTACGGGCTCTCGTTATATCCCGGCTAGACTACTGTGTCAGCCTTCTCTCTGACCTCCCTTCCTCCTCTCTCGCCCCGCTCCGGTCTATTCTTCACTCCGCTGCCCGGCTCATCTTCCTGCAGAAACGATCTGGGCATGTCACTCCCCTTCTTAAACAACTCCAGTGGTTGCCTATCAATCTCCGCTCCAAACAAAAACTCCTCACTCTAGGCTTCAAGGCTCTTCATCACCTTGCCCCTTCCTACCTCTCCACCCTTCTCTCTTTCTACCACCCACCTCGCACGCTCCGCTCCTCTGCCGCCCACCTCCTCACCATCCCTCGGTCTCGCCTATCCCGCCGTCGACCCCCGGGTCACGTCCTCCCGCGGTCCTGGAACGCCCTCCCTCCTCACCTCCGCCAAACTGATTCTCTTTCCCTCTTCAAAACCCTACTTAAAACTCACCTCCTCCAAGAGGCGTTCCCAGACTGAGCTCCTCTTCCCCCTCTACTCCCTCTGCCATCCCCCCTTTACCTCTCCGCAGCTAAAGCCTCATTTTCCCCTTTTCCCTCTGCTCCTCCCCCTCTCCCTTCCCATCCCCACAGCACTGTACTCGTCCGCTCAACTGTATATATTTTCGTTACCCTATTTATTTTGTTAATGAATTGTACATCGCCTCGATTCTATTTAGTCGCCATTGTTTTTACGAGATGTTCTTCCCCTTGACGCTGTTTATTGCCATCGTTCTCGTCTGTCCGTCTCCCCCGATTAGACCGTAAGCCCGTCAAACGGCAGGAACGGTCTCTATCTGTTGCCGACTTGTTCATCCCAAGCGCTTAGTACAGTGCTCTGCACATAGTAAGCGCTCAATAAATACTATTGAATGAATGAATGAATGAATGAATGAATGAATAGAGAAGCAGCGTGGCTCAGTGGAAAGAGCCCGGGCTTGGGAGTCAGAGGTCGTGAGTTCGAATCCCAGCTCTGCCCCTTTGTCAGCTGTGTGACTGTGGGCGAGTCACTTCACTTCTCGGTGCCTCAGTTCCCTCATCTGTAAAATGGGGATTAACAGTGAGCCTCAGGTGAGACATCCTGATCACCTTGTATCTCCCCCAGCGCTTAGAACAGTGCTCGGCACATAGTAAGCGCTTAACAAATACCAACATTATTATTTAGGATCAATGGGCGGGGTCTGATTGGTGGGACCTAGATGTAGGGGCGGGGCCTGAGGGGCTGGAGACGGAATTTAGGACCAACGGGCGGGGCCTAAGTGTAGGGTCAGGGCCTGGGTGGGGGCTAAGTGCAATAATGTTGGTATTTGTTAAGCGCTTACTATGTGCAGAGCACTGTTCTGTGCGCAGGGGTAGGTACAGGGTAATCAGGTTGTCCCACAGTCTTCATCCCCATTTTACAGGTGAGGTAACTGAAGCACAGAGAAGTTAAGTGACTTGCCCACGTAATGTTGGTATTTGTTAAGCGCTTACTCCGTGCAGAGCACTGTTCTAAGCGCTGGGGGAGAGACAGGGTCATCAGGTGGTCCCACGTGAGGCTCACAGTCCTAATCCCCATTTTACAGATGAGGTAACTGAGGCACAGAGAAGTTAAGTGACTTGCCCACATAATGTTGGTATTTGTTAAGCGCTTACTATGTGCCGAGCACTGTTCTAAGTACTGGGGGAGATACAGGGTCATCAGGTGGTCCTACGTGAGGCTCACAGTCTTCACCCCCATTTTACAGATGAGGGAACCGAGGCCCAGGGAAACGAAGTGACTTGCCCAAAGTCATACAGCTAAGTAAGCCCGTCAAACGGCAGGGACCGTCTCTATCCGTTGCCGACTTGTTCATCCCAAGCGCTTAGTACAGTGCTCTGCACATAGTAAGCGCTCAATAAATACTATTGAATGAAAGTGGCGGAGTCGGGATTCGAACCCAGGACCTCCGACTCCCAAGCCCGGGCTCTTTCCACTGAGCCGCGCTGCTTCTCTAGGATGAGCGGGGTCGGGGCCTAAGGTCCGATGGACGGTCCGAATGGGCAGGGGGCGGGGCCGCCAAGGAGCGGCGTTTACCAGGGAGAACAACGGCTTTGGGGCTGGGGGAGACACCCCGCCCAAGGTCACCCTACCCCCCCCCACACATTCACCCATACAACCCGACAAGCGGCCGGAGAAAACCCCAAACCGGGTGAGTAGAGACTGGAAGCGGGCCGGTGAAGGGATAAATAGTAATAATAATGATATTTGCTAAGCGCTGACTAATAATAATAATATTGGTATTTGTTAAACGCTTACTATGTGCAGAGCACTGTTCTAAGCGCTGGGGGAGATACACGGTAATCAGGTTGTCCCACATGAGGCTCACAGTCTTAATCCCTATTATACAGATGAGGTTACTGTGTCCCGAGCACTGTTCTAAGCACTGGGATAGATACAGAGTTAGCAGATTGTTCATTCAATTCAATAGTATTTATTGAGCGCTTACTATGTGCAGAGCACTGTACTAAGCGCTTGAAATGAACAAGTCGGCAACAGATAGAGACAGTCCCTGCCGTTTGACGGGCTTACAGTCGAATCACGTGGGGCTCACACTCTTCTTCCCCATTTTACAGGTGAGGGAACTGAGGCCCAAAGAAGGGATTGTTTTTGTCAGTCTTCCCCGATTAGACTGTAAACCCGTCAAAGGGCAGGGACTGTCTCTATCTGTTACCGATTTGTACATTCCAAGTGCTTAGTACAGTGCTCTGCACATAGTAAGCGCTCAATAAATACTATTGAATGAATGAATGAATGAATGATAAGTGACTTACCCAGAGCTGACAAGTGGTGGAGCTGGGATTAGAACCCACGACCTCTGACTCCCAAACCCGGGCTTTTGCCACAATTCATTCATTCATTCAGTCGTGTTTATTAAGCGCTTACTAGGTGCAGAGCACTGTACTAAGCGCTTGGAATGTACAATTCGGCAACAGATAGAGACAATCCCTGCCCAACAACAGGCTGCTACTACTACTGCTAATGATGATAATAATGATATCTGTTAAGCGCTTACTATGTGCCAAGCACTATTCTAAGCGCTGGGGTAGATACAAGGTAATCAGGTTGTACCCCGTGGAGCTCAGTCTTCATCCCCATTTTACAGATGAGGGAATTGAGGCAAAGCAAAGTGAAGTGGCTTGTCCAAAATCACACAGTAGACAAGGAGCGGAGTTAGGATTAACTCCTCTGACTCCCAAACCCGGGCCCTTTCCCCTAAGCCGCGCCGCTTCTCCGATACAGTGCAACTCATCAGTTTGGTTTTGGTTTTTATTGTACTTAGCGCTTACTATGTGTCAAGGTACTGTACTAAGTGCTGGGGTAGATGCAAGTTACCCCGGTTGGACACAGTCCATGTCTCACAGTCTTAATCCCCGTTTTACAGATGAGGTAATTGGGGCACAGAGAAGTTAGGTGACTTACCCAAGGTCACACAGCAGAAAAATGTCAGACCGTGCTTTTTCCATCATCCCTCCCTTCCCTTTTAATTATCCTCCAACTGCAGAGGCCCCACTAATGACTGTGAGGCAGCTATACAAAATAACACAGGTGTAGCAGAAATTTTAATTTATGCAAGGAAAATTTCAAATCTTTGTGAACATTTTAACTCTGCTTGTTCAAACTCTGTTCTTCACTGATTTGAGTAAGTCAATAATGACTGCTGGTAAAAGTGGGGTAAGTTTAGGACTGTTGGTGGGAGAGGATGGATTTTGTTTTCCCTCTGGCAAATGTGCTAAGTGGTCCTGCAAATATTTGTTGTTTTAACTGGAATCAGTGATCTTGGGGAATATTCTCATTTTAAATAAGAAAACTGGCAAGAAAGTTTGAGGTGGAAAATCCATTCCCTCCTTGGAAAAAAAGGTACAGAATTCTGAAGACACGCTGAAGTATGAACTGTTTATTTTATCACATTTACATTTATTTCATTGCTTTAAAAATAAAATGCATTACGTATAACAGAAGATAAATTGGTGAAGTTTGAGGTTCTGAAATTAGAAATCACAGGAGCCAAGTTCCTCATGCACTTGGTAATATTCTAGCACAATGGGGAGCAAATTTAAGGTTGTGGGCCAATTTTTAAAGCTCCAAATTCTAGATCAGTGGTTCTCTGCCCCCTTCCTCCCACCCCCTCAAGGCAATCTTGTAAACTTTAGCGGGTTGAAATGCTTTGGATCTTCACTTTTCTTACACACCCACAGTCCTTATGCCATAACATTGTCTTCACTATGCGATTTCCATGGAATGTTGTTGAGGAATCGGGCAAGTTAGGGCTGTTGGGATAGAACCTGGTGTCAGAAGGAACAGTTGCGCATCTGGACGGGATGATGACCATGGCCTTCTACTAAGTGACCTGTGAGCAAAGCGATGACACCACCACTCTTCCTTTATAATAATAATGTTTTAGAACTGCTTCTAATGGCACCTCTAGTCTAGAGCAAGGAGGCGGGTTGCCAGCGGAGGCAGAGAGGGAGCGGCCAATAGGGAGTCTGTGTATTTGGATGTGAGAACGTGTACCATATTGGCCCGATGTGTGTGTGGGGGCCCCAGGACCCAGATCTCTCGCTCTACCTGGATGCTCACAAATTTGAAGGCTCCGTCCTATCACCTTGAGAGGCTCCACTGGGATTATCGGGGTCCCATGTAGAGCCATGTGATAGGAGAGGGACCCACCTGCAGGGCAGCCTATGCTCTAAGGCGCTCTAGACCGTGTCTGGTTCCTCGGGGGCTAGAATGGAGGCCTCCTGATGTTCCCCCTTGTTTCCAGGGCATTTCTATGTGGTGGCTTGATCTAAATGGGGGTGGGGCCCCGGGAGGCCACATGGACAGCTTCCCCCCCAACCCGGCACTCCACCCCCGTGTTCCAGGGAGCCACCTTGGCCAACCACTTTGGCCGAATAATTTTTCACGTTGGCCAACTATTTTTCACGTTGGCCAACTATTTTTCAGGATCCCCGTCCACCCCACAGAAAGCCACGGGCGCTTTTCGATTTGAAATCTCGCCCACTGAAGGCACAACCCCGGCAGACAGAACCAAGACTAGAACCCAGATAATAATAATAATTTTGATATTTAAGCATACTATATGCCAAGCACTGTTCTAAGCGCTGGGTAGATACAAGGCAATGGGGTTGTCCCACGTGGGGCTCACAGTCTTCATCCCCATTTTCCAGATGAGGTAACTGAGGCACAGAGAAGTTGAGTGACCTGCCCAAAGTCACAGAACCGATAAATGGCAGAGGCGGAATTAGAACCCATTGCCTCTAACTCCCACGTCCGTGCTCTTTCCACTGAGCCACGCTGCCTCTATAATTTGATTTCCAGAGCCGCACTCTTTCCCCTGCACTGACACGGGGCTAGTAAGGTTATATAGTCAACCCTTGAATAATTAAGAGTCAACTATACTAGGATGAATCCGCTCCCGGTGAATCTTTACAATGCCCCCCGCCAAAAAACCAACCTCACTTTATTCACATATAATACTGTTTCTTAAGTCAGGGTGCTAATTCACTATTCAATTTGGAGAGTCACTAGCCAATTTTGGAGTTTAATATGATCCTTCTCTGGGGTTTGGAATTTTTATTCACATGCTTTCAGACCTTTATTACACACATTTCCTGGGCCTTTTCTGAAGACCGATTTTTGAGGCTATGGCTTGGGAACATGCTCGAGTCCTGAAGAGGTTTATCTTTCCTCCATATGGAAGCACGACCCTTTCCCGTATAGCTCTCTGCCCCAGGAGGGAGCGGACCTACCAATTAGGAATAGGACCATGTGGTATTTGTTTTTTAAATGTCTATTTGAGAATAAACGAAGCCAGCAAACCTTGCCTCTAGATTAACGCACACTGTAGTTGTGCTCATCACGTTCACATAAATAATGCTCCAGTTGGCTGGTTCTCACTTCACCCTCTCACAAGTGACCAATCTGCAGCAAACTGTACTTGGCCACAAACTCCTCCACCAGCACCCCCTGCAGCATCTTCATAGCTCTCCAGTGGATCTGACCACAGTTCTCTATTTTGCCCTGCGGGTGATTCAACTCTTCTTTAATGTAGTCGAGCCAGAGATCTTCAAAAAAAACAAAAAACAAAAACAAAATGAACACTTTTTTTGTGAAGCACTGTAGTAAGCATTGGGGTCAATATGTGATAAGCAGGTCTCACGTGGAGCTCACGGTCTAAACACGAGGAAGAACAGGTATTGACCGCCCCCTGCATCTTGCAGATGAGGGAAACTGAGGCTCTGGGAAGTTAAGTGACCTGCCCAAAGTCACAGAACAGACAAGTGGCAGAGCTGGGATAAGAACCAAGGTCCTCCGACTCCCAGGCCTTTTCCACTATGCTACGCTGCTTTTACAATTTCATCAATACAAACAAACATCTGGCTTTTACACAAAGACCAGCAATTCAGCATGACACACTTTTAATGAAAATGAAACAGGTTTTAGGGGCCCGAGGTCTCCCTGGCGCGGCAATACGGAACACTGGGACACTTAGGACAACTTCATTCCTCGTAGCAGGGAATGTCCCATTTAAAGGAATTAGGGCGAGGACAATCAGAATGGTGAAGAGGGTAGAAGTCGGGCAAGAGATTTGTATGCTTGTTTCAAAGACTCAAAAGTTTGGTCTCAAAGTGTGCACTTGGGTTTATTGAGCCTCAGTGAGCTCCAATGCCCTCACAGGAAGCTAATGCAGACACTCCCCTAACTCAATTTTATGGGGGACAAGAATGTCTGCATTATTCATTTTGCTAATATCTTCATAGGGAGGGCAAAGGAGGTGGGGGGGAGATCAGTGTGGGCTAGTAAACTCTTCTGAAATAATTCATCTGGCTAAGGTGTGGACACGATTCACTTGGCCTATGCTTTTGGGGTCCCAGACTAATTTCAGAATGGACACCAATCTGACAAGTCTGTGTTCTGGGCTATTTCACACTCAAAGGTGATGCCACTGGTGGCTGTGTAAGAGGCTGAGAAGTCCAGTGAGTGACCCCTAATCCCCATCACAACATGCCAACACACAAACGTGTCACTTGTGTTGTGTTTGTGGTTTAAAAGCAGCACCTGGCCCTGTTTGCACTCATGCCTCCTTTCTCATTATCCTTAACAAGTCTCAGCTGGCAAAGAGTAACTGCTTTCTTGATGGCAATTGGCCAGGTGGATCTGTTCATAGCAACACTCCCATTTTTTGATTGGGATGCTGCATGGCCTGAGGCTGTTTTTTGCCAGGCTGGGCTTTTCCAGACTTCAAAATACAACTGCCGGGCTCTGTGCCATCAGATGGCTTTCAGCCCCAAATCAAGGCCTGCTCATGGCCTCAAAATAGACCGCTCCCTTCTCCCTTGTTGTGGTTCTAAGTTGGAGCCTTCACCCTCAGTCCTACCAACAGGCATGAAAGAAAAAGAGGCACTATGTTAGAGAATCCCAACCCAAGGACAGCATTCTGTGAATAAGGGTGCATCAACCCAGATTAGACACCCCCGAAGAAAATGTTACCTACCGGATTCCAAAGAACCAAACTCCCTCAAGGCCCGCTCATAATATTCTCTCAAGTTCACCATTTTACAGACTTCCTAGCAAGAGAAGAAGGCAAGATTGTTTTAGGGCAGGATCTGAGCAATCCAAAATTAGGGGGAAGACTTGGAGACATTACTAACAACTGGCCCTTTTTCAGAGCCCTACAGAAAAGAAGCCTCAAATTATCCCACGTTATCAATGTCCCAGTTTTCTGTCACAACCCAAACTCCCACTAGCACCAGCCAAGTTACCAATACTGCACCCAACTCTGCCATTTCACTTTAACTCTACAGAGTTGTCACTTCTTGATCATTCTGGAGAGAAAAGGTTTTTGTTTGTTTTTTTTGATAACTTGTACCTCCTTTTATTTAGAATGATTTGCTCTTCTGAACTGAAATAATTCAGTTCTTCCTTACGGCCTCCCAACATCCTATCCTGCTTCACCCACCACCTCTCAAAAAATTCCAGCAACCCTCCAACCGGTTTGTCATTTGCCGTTTACACATTAAGTTGGTCTGGAACCCAGTGCCACCAAACAAGACAGTTCAGGCAGGGTGTAGCCCTACAGTGAGTTACCGTGAGGTTTTAGCAGAGAGAGAGCACACGTGCTCAAGGGCAGAGGTCAGAGCCAGAAAATCACTTCTTGCAGATCAGAAGAGAAAGCAGGTAAAGAGACACCTAGCACACTCACTTGTTCCTTTTCAAACTGCATCATCTTCTTGAAGAAGTTGATCGAAAGCGGGCGGTTCTCATGCAGACTAGAGAGGAGCAGAGAAGACTCATTTTAATCGCTTGCAACTCCCACCCAGAAATTTAAATCTGTTCTATTTAATAAACCCTGACTCGTCAGGCCTCAGCAGCCATTACCTAATTCATTCAAATTATATTTATTGAGCGCATACAGTGGGCAAAACACTGTACCAATCACCCACCGCTATACTAAGGACCCAATCAATATATTATGGAGAACCCTTCAGCTCCAGAGGGAATGGTCTGCAAGCGGAAGCAAAATCAGAGCATCCGCCCAGGGCACAACACATAATGAGGCTTGGAATTTCTTGGACTCTTCTCAGAAAAATGGATTCCAGGGCTTGGTGTTAAAGTTAACTTCTTGTGCTTTTTTTTTCTTTTTTTTGGTTACCTGATGAAAACTTTCTTGGCTTTTTTGTATCCCCCAATCCGGTAGGCCCAATCAAGGTATTTCTCCTTCATTGTCACTGAGATGGCAGATGCAGGACTAAGGACAGCTTTCTGAAGAAAGAGAAATAAGAAACTGCCTGCAATAGGGAAGCTTGCTCAATTCTAATTCAATGACTCTTATGGCTCAGGATTCAGACCATTGCTCAGCAGGAATAACAGTTTTCTGGGACCCCCCAAAACATATCCTCCCTGCACCCCAGAGCTCAGTGACCCCAGTAAAAGACAAAAAAAACGGGGGGGGGGGGCAATACCTTGAAGAGAGCTTCTGTGTCTTCCTTGCTGTTTGCACCCTCACTCCACTCCACCCGCAAGATCCATATTGGCAAGCAGTCCTGCAAGCCAAAATCAAGCAAGGTCACCTAGGCCAAGAGAGAACTCAACGGCAAGAGGAGACTGTCCAGAGAGTGGGATCTCTGGCACGGGCTGGGCACGCTGGTCCACCCATTCTCCTTCACAATGCCAAATGCTCTTTTCATCCCTTACCTAGCAACCTAACTGATATGGGATGCAAACACTGAGCTCAGCCCTATAAACCATCTAAATCCAAAAATTCAAAAGTCATTGATCGAGTCACATCAAGGGCTGCTCAGCATCAACCCAAACATAACCCCGTTCTACGCTTGTCAAACCCTGATCTTAACCCTGAGAAGTTCTGGTTGATACTTTGGGTCAAGTTTGATTTTTGAAATTGATGACTTAATTCTGCCATAAGCTGCATTTCTTTATTACTTAAATAGGTGAAATGCTCCAAGCCAGCTGCATCTTCTTGCAAACCTATCTGCTCATTCTTTTTTCAGTAGGTACTCACTAAATACCATAAAAATGACAAAACTGGCATTTAAGTGCTTTCTAAGTGCCAGAGCACTGGGGTCGATGCAGGATATTCAAATCAGTCAGTGTCCCACACAGACTCACCATCTAAGAGGTGGGAAAAGCAGGTATCTTAACCCCATTTTACAGATCAGGAAACTGAACCATTGAGTGACTGGCAGATTCAGTGAGAGAGAGGATTGGGGAAATGGTCACCTACAAGAAAATAACTAACATTAGGTTAGTAAAAACTCCAGCAACAAAATAGGCTCTTCTACAAGGGAACAGGAACAGTCCCACAAGTAGAACAGCAGCATGACCTAAAGGAAAGAGCATGGGCCCGGGAATCAAAGGACCTGGGTTCTAATCTTCAGTCCATCACTTACCTGCTGTGCGACCTTAGGAAGTCATTTCACTGCTCTGGGCCTCAGTTCCCTCATCTGTAAAACTGGGATTTAAGAGCTGTTCTCTCTCTCCTACCTCAAATGTGAGCCCCCAGGTGGGACCTGATTACACAGCATCTACTCCAGTGTTTGGCACATATTAAGAGCTTAACTAATACCACAGTTACTATTAATAACATTAGAATAGGTAACCTGCTGGGGAAGGAGTTGGAAACAGGTTATAAAAGAAGGGAATCCTTGAAACGCATGAAATCTCAACGGCGGAACGGTAAACCCTAAGCAGATACGTTCGCCCCTTGGGGTTTTTTCAATAGCAAAGCGAAAATGAGGAGGTGAAACATCTCCCAGACCTTGGTTTGCAGTTTGAGAAACGCTTCCTCAAAATTCTTGGTGATGTCACCGCTCTTCAACTGGATCAGCACCTGCAGTCTCAACTGCCACATGTCCACCGATTCTTGGTAGAGGTCGGTCACGGACAGTGCCACGTCCACTGCCGTCTCCGAGAGCTTCTGCTCCAGCAACAGTTCCAGCTACGAGGCAAGCGGAGGGTCAGCTAGCGCCACCTCCAAACTATCGGCATAGGACTTGGGGAGCAGGCGAGTGTAGTTGGGGAAAATCCCCCTATAATCAAAATGCCATTTTAGCCGAACCCTGAACTCGGCTAAAGTACTCGGCGTGGAATTTCTCGCCCCTCTCTCCAGATCATCTCATTGAGGGGCTAAAAAAACCAACAGAGAGGCCAAAAGGCAGATGGGGAAGAAGCAAGAGCCCTGGATAATCCAAAAACCAGATCATCAGTCTCTGAATTAACTAAGAGTTAATGGCTCACCCAGAGCCCACACCTACTAAAGGCCAGAGGCAACTCACACTCTTAATTGCTCTCTCACATTAACTCTCTCTCTCTTCCCCCACACGCAAACTAACACCCACCCCTCATGCACAGTGTAATGGCTGAAACTCCTATCGTCTCCTGCTGGAGAAACTCACTTGCTCAAGTCCAGCAGCCAGACTCAGTTTCCCTCCACATCAACTTACCCACTGCTTGTACAAAGACTCGGGCAACAGCTTCTCCTCGTGGGCCCTTCTGAACGCCGCCATGGTCCTTTCCAACCTCTGAAACCACAAAGTCGATGTCCTCTATGAACCCTGCATCGGTCCCTAAGGCTCTGATCAAGGAAGCCGTACCCTCGACCACTCTCTCCTCTGACAGTGGATGGGGGAGGTCGAAGGGAAGCCTCTTGAAGCCTTCTATGGAAACTTTCGATCATCTTACCTTCTCCCTCAGCTCTTGGCTATTTGTTTTCCTATTCGATCTCTCCAGGCAGAAGTTGACATAATATTTCCACATGGCCGCTGCAAAGAGCCAAAGAGAATGTCAAACCAAATGCAGAGAAGGGTTTCCTCAGAGTAGTCGGCTTGAAGAGAAGCATCTTAGCTCTGATCATTCATTTATTCACCGTGGTATTTATTGACCCCTTATTGTTGCAAAGCATTGTACTGAATGCTTGTACTGAGAGTACAATACAGCAACTAACAGTCACATTCCCTGCCCACAACAAGCTCAAGGTCTAGACCAGATAAATTATTAACGTCTACAGCCTTTGCAGGTGGAGACATTGGCTCAGACATCCTAAATACCCAAAGGTTATCAAAAGAGAAAAAACTCAGTGTACCCACAGATAATTTACAGAAGCACTTTACACGAGAAGGGCCACGTCTGAGTTAGAACCGAGAGGTTGTGGAACATTTCTACACGAGAAGTTGCGAGGCTGACCTGTTGGCAGGGTTTTCACTGCCTCCTCGAAGACCGCACAGCACCGCTCCTCCTTCTGCCCTACCTCGGCTGCTTTCGCTTTTTTGGGCACAGCTTCTGCCGATGGCTCGGGCTTCACCTCTAGCTCTTGCCTGGCCACAAAGTCCCAGGTGAGTGGGTCATCTGCATGCAGAGTCTGTAAGCTGGAACACACACCTTACAGTCAGCTGCCTCTGCTGAAAACCCCATGTAGGCAGGAATAATAATAATGCCACTGATTAAGCACTTATTTATTATGTGGCAACCACTGTGATAAGCACCGAAGAAGAAAGAGGATAAATCATATCAAAGGCACTGCCTGTCCTGCAAGACACTCACGGTCTACGAGAGAGGGAGAGAGGGAACCTTATCCCCATTTTACAGATTAGGAAAGTGAGGGCCAGAGAGGTTAGATGACCACATAGGTGTCACAGCAGGCCAAGCCAGGGCTACAGCCCACATCTTCCAAATTCTCGCCCATACTCTTTCCGCTAGACCACCCTGCCTCCCCTCAGTTCTGCCAACTGCCTGCCCCTCATACTTACTGTTCGTAAATTTCTCTTTGTAGCTCTTGGGTAAAGTCAAATAGTTTGGCGATCGAAAGTAGGGAAAGGTGAAATTCAGCTCCTAAAATATTAAAAGCAAGAAAGTGACTTTACTGCATACAAGGACCAACCAACACCTCTGTGTCAGATGAAAAGTAGTCAGTAGTAATAGTTGTTAGCAGAGAAGGCATTTATTGAACACCCACTGGGTGCAATGTACTGTACTGTGCACTTGGGAAAAGTACAGCGGAAGCACAAGACAAATTCCCTACCCACAAGGAGCTTATACTACACTAAATCAGTGGCAACTAACAGTTTCCTTATCTGGAGCCTTCATTTAAAGAGTGCCCCATCAAGAGATATGCTTTTCCAGGTGAACATCTAAAAGTGATTCACTCTGACTCGTTGGGCTCAAGTGTATTTTGACAATTAGCATAAGGTTATCAAAGTGCTCCAGTGATTCTTACGAATAATGGCGACTCTCCATTTCCCATGGGATACTTTCTCCCTGTTTCCAAGCAAAAAGAGTGCTCCTGCTCCAACACGTACCTTTAATTTTCTTCACTGCTTCATGAAAGATGACTTGTGCCAGTTTTCCCTTAAGGAGCTCCTCAGGAAAAGTGAACTTCCTCTAAAAAATGGTGTAAAGCAAAACTGTTCACAGAGGGGAATCAAGTAGCTTTTATTCCCTATGGCACTGTATAAGGGAAAAACTACTACGGCAAGGAAAAGGACATTTTAAACCCCCATCTCCCCAGCCCAAACTCATTACAATTAGTCTTAACAAATTACCCCAGCAAAGGTATGGGAAATAAGATTAAGTCATGCTCACATGGGTGATTTTTGAAGATATCTTAAATTGCGGGGTCAGGTTAAACTTTCATTCTAGTTTTTTTTTTTTAATCATACTTTCTTTGTTTTTTTCACCCTCAGCAAATCTAAAGTCTCCTCCTTTTTCAAAGCAATCCAATCTGCACTTTTCACAAATCTGCGATTCTGTCGGGCCTGTCTTTCCAAACACTTCAAGATCTTGAAGTTACAAATGAAACCCCAACTGGCATCTCAAAATGGCCTACTCCACACTGTCTGTTCCACCGAGGAACTTAACTCTCAATTAGCCTTATTTAGCTGACTCTTCACAAGGAACAAAAATTAGGAGAGACCTACCAAAGTCATCTCGGCTTGTTCAAACATTTGCTTTTCCTTCCTCTGCCTCTCAGCATGCATGAGCTCCATCCTAAAATACTTTTGAAGGAAGAAAATGAACAAGATCATTAACACAGGGAAGACATCGTTCTCTCTCACTAAGAACAAGGGAACATTGATCGGAGCAAATTAGCAGAAGAAAAATAAAGCTTGAACTACAATATTAAACTGAGGATACAACCTAAGGGACCAAAATGGGTTAAACATCTGCTGTACTTTCTCCAAAAGAACATCAAATATAAATAGCTATGAGCCACCTGGACTGTATACTCAGCTTCAGTGAGAGTCATTTAAATATACGCATAGTCTTAAATGCTTTTTTTACATTCATTCTTTTGTGTCTTCTTTAAAGACATCAGGGTCAACACGATTCACCTCCCTAAAGATGACCTTATGGACTTAGGTTTTGTTACTGGGCCAAGATCTCTTTCATCTTTTGTCACATGGTAGAAACATTTAAGAAAAGGAAATTGCACCTTTTGTGATCAGTTGGTTTCCGAGTGCTCCTGCAAAATTAAAACCATGTGATACCTCAGTCGTGTCAGAATATGTACCTATTGAAAAGGTGTACCGAGGTGCCCTACTAACCTTTGAAAAACTTTTCCCAGAGCTGAGCGTGGGGTTCTGCCCACAGTAGGCACTTACTAAGTACTATTCCTATTACTAATCTTCTTAAGGGCCATTTTTGTAGAAAATCAGACTTATCCTCCTTTGCGGATGTGGATGCTTGCCATAGTCCCTGTCAGGAATTTCGAACGCTATTCACCCCAGGTACACCAGGTTTTGGCGGTGCCATCTGCATCAGAACTTGACACTTTTATAAGCTCAATGCTTGGCTAACATCGAGAAGGTCGTCTGTTCACTCATACCTCTTCTGATCAGGTTAAGAGAAGGCCACTAGAAATACAATGGACTCTCCATAAGGTCATATCTGAGGTCCCAATCATCCCAAGTTACCTGTCACATTACCTGAATTTTCTCCCCTACTTTTGCAGTTCCTCATCACCAAAATGACGGCACATTTTATAAAAACACCAAGTCCAGGCTTGTGGTTCAGAATGCCATCTGATGTTTCATCAGTTAATTTTCAAATGAACCAGAGGGAAAAAAAAAGACTGCTTTCTGGACCATAAAAAGGCATGGAAAGGCTTTAATGCAGGGAATTCTAAGTATGTGTAACTCAACGGAATAGAGTTCAGTTTAACTGCAATTCATGCTTGGCATCTTAATATCCAGGGACAGAAACCCCATCCTCGTCACCTCAGCCGCACATGCGCATGCACACACAGCTACAGACTCACTTCTTGGTAAAGTTTGGGAGACTCGGGATGAAAACGCAAAGCACGGAGAAACAAGTGCCGGGCACTTTCGGAAGACAGGCGATCCTCCATTTCCCATTTGGCTGCCATAATCCACAAAGCTGAAAGAAAAGGAGAAGGAAAAAAAAAACCACTTGTTTCCACTGCTAGCTGTTCAAGCAGCAGGCAAAAAGGATCACTACTCTTCCCTTTTTCCAACTTCAGTTCTTTAGCGCACATAGTATAGGAAAACTAAGGCTATCCCGAGGAATTCTGTTTATGAAACAGCACTCGGGGGTCAAGTCACCCAACTTCCATCTCTGGCTGCAGCAGATGTCTGCCTTCTCAACTGCAGTTCCCTTAGAGTGAGCATTTTCGCGAAAGGATTTGGCTAGAAGACAGCAGAATCAGGAGATGTGGGGGCGGGGAGGTCGCAGGAAACATGACACTGGCCACAGCAGGTGCTACAGCACAAGTTTTCCCTACGGTGGGATTTGTCAAGCAACCCCCACGATGGAGAAGAACTTGAATTATGAATTAAGACCTGTCTAGCCGGGAAAAATCATTCAAAGCCTTCTTGCACTGTCTTTCACGTCACAGCCCACGCTTTGGAAGAAGGATCCTCCGAGTCCAACCGTGCCCAAGGGGAAGTCTTTAGGGAGCCAGTCCAACGATCTCTCTGCCCACATCTCAAAGCACCATCTGCTTTGGAGCAGGGTTTGAACAGAACCTCTGGATTGACAGAGGGATTCAAGAGGGAGGCCTGAAGGAAATTCTGAGGCACCTGGTTTGTCCGGATGAATCGCCAAGAGAGAAGAGAACAGTTTGCTGAGCTGGGTTTTCATATTCTATGAGACACAAGACACAAAGCTCTGTTTCAGAGACATGAAATGTTTTGTTCCCAGGCATATCTCTCTGCCAAGACCGCATCGTGCCTGTTGGAGGCTTTGGGTTTTGAGCTTCTGGAGGAAAAGATCTGGCTCTAGTTTGTTCATAACATCCAGAATGCAGGCACCAGTACTCTCACGCCAACTTAGACAAAGCAACCGAAATCCAGTCACAAGCCACGAAAACTAACCATAATGAACAGACTATGATTACGTGAAAGAAACAAGGTCCAATTTCAAAAAGGTACGCTTGCACTGGGCCCAAAAGTATACAAGGCCAAATTTAAAAATAAGCCAATTAAAATCAATACTGCAGCCTTTGCTATTTCTGGAATTCTTTTCCAACCTCTGACTCTGTCTCACACTAGTTGTCATTCACCTCTTCTTCAGAGATGCTTTTTAATCCAGCGTTTTGGGTTGTCGGGGAGAGAGGTGAAGGGGACAAGGGGGTAAATGACTTCTGACTATACTCACCCACTTCTTGCAAAAAGCCACATGGGATAGCCAAAGCTGAATGTCATCCTATGGGAAACACAAAGAATAGGCAGCTTTTGACATAAATCCCACAGTTAGAGGTAGATCTTTCCATTAGGCTTATGAGACCCCGGAGCGGAACTCAAGTCCACCAGGAAAGGGTCACTTCAACTTGCTCGACTTTTCAAATGAGCGCTTGGATCCCAAGAACCTACGGTTTCCCCGCCTACTAGTTTTCCGCTAGGTCTTGTAGTCACGGTGTTGAACATCAGGGCCGAGTCGCAGACCCATCCCAAATCGAGCTATCACCCTGGACTGTTCTGCCTAGGCAATGCCTCGGCACCCAACCCGTAAACCACCCAGGCAGACCTGCCGGTTGCCCGCTCTGCTCCTGTGTTAACCCTTCTCTTTATGAGTATCATTCGTTTAAAAGATTGTCTGCACTCAGGCAGTTAGCACAGAGGGTCATCCACTTCTCCCGTAACATTCCTAATCAACGCCGGGTTAGACTCGTGTTCCGGTCCGCAAGCTTTGACCGGCAGCGTAACCGTTTCTTCCCACACCGTGTTGTATTCAGGTAGTTGCAGGGGGTCAGGGGGACATACTCCCCGCAGCGTTCTTTCCAAATACGCAACGGGACAACCCGCGATATAGAAAAGCTAGTGTATCTAATACAATGCCCTCAGACTGCTTGTACCAGGAAAAGGACACCCGCTTACCTGCCACTTGGCCGTGGCGCGTTTAAACACGCCCTGTATCCGGCGTATAATGGAATACTCGATTTCATCCTTTTTAAACCAATAGCCGGTACGCTGAAAGAGAAACGCAATGCAAAGATTCGGCCTCATCTGTTCAACAGCCACCTAACTTCTTAGTGTCACAAGGTGATGTCGGTGGCAGGGGGGAGCCATTGCTTGAGCCCAGTTCTGAGCACTTTTTCATCCCCCTGAAAATAGAATCTTTTCTATATTGCTCATCCACTTACCACTCTTCTCTTCTTGATTAGTTCCAGAAAATTAATTTCATACTAGAAGGGAAGGAGAGCAAAGCATACCATTTCAGATATATAAACAGATCAAAACAAGAGGATTTAAAACTAAATATATGAACAATGCAGCTGAACAGTTGTAATCTACCAACAGGAGTTTAAGCCAAGCCCCAAGGCCTCGCCCGAAGCTACAGAATTGTTTACTGCCAAACTGGACATCTTATAACGAATGCGCAATTCCTAGCTTTCCCTGGAGAGCAAGAGATCCCACTTGGGAAAGCCACACAGCACTAAATGGTCAGATTGGCTACCGGGTTAATTGCCAGGATAACATGTTATCATCAACCTGGGATTTAAACTTCTGTAAAAAGGAAAGCGATCAAATTAATCCACTGACCTGAATATAACCGATAAAGTCATCTTTGAAAAGCGCTCTTCTTTGAATTTTGTATTCTAGAGCCGAAACCTTCTTAATTACAGCCCTGCCGAAACATAAGAGTTTCAAAAAAGATGAGAAACGGTGGGAGATGGGAGTACTTTTACCTGAATACTCTGTGGCTTAACATTGTAAAAATTGCAAGCATCAAAAGTCGAAGTGCCTTTGGTCTTTGAGAATACTTTCCAGCAGAGCCCCCAC
Organism: Ornithorhynchus anatinus; assembly: GCF_004115215.2. NCBI lineage: Eukaryota > Metazoa > Chordata > Mammalia > Monotremata > Ornithorhynchidae > Ornithorhynchus > Ornithorhynchus anatinus. The sequence continues at coordinate 2,928,296 of NC_041742.1, forward strand.
AGTATGGTTTTGCAGTCCAAAAATACATACACTCAGTACTGCCGTGTGGAGGGTTTCAGTCCACCTTTTGGCTAACACAGAAGGTTGTTAGGGAATTACGAAGTGGTATCCTGAGAACGTGAGCCTGGATACTGGGCCGCCGGGCCAGACGGAACAGCTTACGTTCATTAGTTCGTTCAATAGTATTTATTGAGCGCTTACTATGTGCAGAGCACTGTACTGAGCGCTTGGAATGGACAATTCGGCAACAGATAGAGACAATCCCTGCCCACTGACGGTCTTACAGTCTAATCCGGGGAGACAGACGGACAAAAAACAAGACAACTTAATCACGATAAATGGAATCAAAGGGATGTACGCCTCATTAAGAAAATAGAGTAATAAAAATATATACAAATGAGCACAGTGCTGAGGGGAAGGGAGAGGGGGAAGCGCTGGGGGACACAAGGTGATCAGGTTGTCCCACGTGGGGCTCACAGTTTTCATCCCCATTTTACTTCTGCGAGGACGGCGTAGAAATCATCGAGGTCTTGAGCATATGCTTTCCTTAACGCGAGATTCTGCAAAACCACAACTCCTTCTTTTGCTATGGTACTCAGCACTTCTGTCAGCCCGGTCGATGATCACTCCAGGTTGCATGCACGTGGAGCGCTGATTTCCCCCTAATTAAACTTTCCAGGGTTTTTCCTCGTTTCACGTTTTGGTCCTTCTCCACAGATAAATTTAAAAATGGGATTTCCTTCCCCCTAAACTTGATCAGGCGGAGAGCTCTTCAAAATGTCTGCCTCCAGAATGGTGGCAGAATGCTTCTGACATTGGTCTACCATCGCACACTCTTCAGAATGAGATCGAAGGCAATGGTCCCACCCTTATGATGCTGTGCATGCAGGGGACCCGTCTGCACACTAACTGTTACACTGTACTCTCCCATGCGCTTAATACAGTGTTCTGCACACACTAAGTGCTCAATAGATGCAATTTGGCTTAGTGGAAAGAGCCCGGGCTTGGGAGTCAGACGACTTGGGTTCTAATCCCAGCTCCGCCACTTGTCAGCTGTGTGACTTTGGGCCAGTCACTTAAGTTCTGTGTGCCTCAGTGCCCTCATCTGTAAAATGGGGATGAAGACTGGGAGCCCCAAGTGGGACAACCTGATGACCTTGTATCTACCCCTGTGCTTAGAACAGCGCTTGGAACATAGTAAGCGATTAACCAATACCATTATTATTATTATTGAAAAGTGATTTGTGGCAGTGTGGCTCATTGGAGAGCCCAGGCTGGGGAGTCAGAGGTCATGGGTTCGAATCCCTGCTCTGCCACTTGTCAGCTGTGTGGCTGTGGGCAAGTGAATTAACTTCTCTGGGCCTCAGTCACCTCATCTGCAAAATGGGAATGAAGACTGTGAGCCTCACGTGGGACAACCTGATGACCTTGTATCTACCCCAGCGCTTAGAACAGTGCTCTGCACATAGTAAGCGCTTAACAAATACCAACATTATTATTTGCGAACAACAGTTCCATCCATATGCATTGAGAAGCCCATGACAAAAACATAGGGCTCTTCCTAAATTTTAAGTCCAACACAAACCCTAGGCCCAGCCCCCAGATCAATCAGTCGATGGTCAGCGCTTAGAACAGTGCTTGCCACTTAGTAAGCGCTTAACCAATACCATCGTTATTATTTACTGAGCACTTGCCACATGCAGAGCAGTACAATACAAATACACGTTCCCTGTTCACAGTCTAGAGGGATCCCCCTCCTCCCCTACCCCACTTCCCAACTATGTGCAGAGCACTGTAGTAAGCGCTTAGGACAGTACGATAGAAAGGACTGAGCAGACAGTTTCGCCGCTCACAGTCTTGAAGGATCCCCCTCCTCCTCCCCTCCTGGGTCCCCTTCGACCCCTACCCCAGATCCCTCCTCCTCCCCAACCATGTGCAGAACACTGTAGTAAGCGCTTGGGAGCGTACAATAGAAAAGACGGTGTAGACACGTTCCCTGCTCAGAGTCAAGAGGAATCCCTGTCCTCCCCAGCCCTTGAATCCTCTCCCTCCTCCCCAGCACTTAAATCCCTGTTCTCCTCTACCCCTCCTCCCTATGTGCTGAGCACTGTACTAAGCGCTTGGGAGAGTACAATACAAATGACTGAGCAGGCAAGTTCCCTGCTCAAAGTCTAGAGGGATCCTCCCCCTCCTCCTCTACCCCTCCTAAGTGCAGAGCACTGTACTAAGCGCTTGGGAGAGTACAATACAAATGACAGAGCGGACACGTTGCCCCCTCACAGTCTAGAGGGATCCCCCTCCTCCTCCGCCCCTCCTCCCCAACTACGTAAAGAGCACTGTACTAAGCGCTTGGGAGAGCACACTAGAAAAGACTGGGTTGACACTTTCCCTGCTCAGTCTAGAGGGATCCTCCCCAGCACTTAAATCCCCGTCCTCCTCTACTCGTCCTCCCTACGTGCAGAGCACTGTACTAAGCGCTTGGGAGAGCACACTAGAAAAGACTGGCCGGACAGGTTCCCTGCTCCCGGTCTAGAGGGATCCTCCCCCTCCTCCCCAGCACTTAAATCTCCTTCCTCCTCTAACCCTCCTCCCTACGTGCAGAGCACTGTACTAAGCGCTTGGGAGAGCACACTAGAAAAGACTGGGTGGACACTTTCCCTGCTCAGTCTAGAGGGATCCTCCCCAACACTTAAATCCCCGTCCTCCTCTCCTCCTCCTCCCTACGTGCAGAGCACTGTACTAAGCGCTTGGGAGAGCACACTAGAAAAGACTGGCCGGACAGGTTCCCTGCTCCCGGTCTAGAGGGATCCTCCCCCTCCTCCCCAGCACTTACATCCCCGTCCTCCTCGACCCCCTCCTCCCTACGTGCAGAGCACTGTACTGAGCGCTCCGCTAGGAAGGACTGAGCGTCCAAGCGGGGATGTCCTCCCCGTTCCGCCCCCGGGGTCTCACTTGATCTCTTTGCGGGTGAAGAGGCCGACCCGCTCCAGCTGCTCGAACTCGGGCAGCCGGTCCTCGATGCGCTGCTCGACGAGCTCGGCCATGGGGGCGGCGGGACCGGCTCAGCGCGGCCACGTGGGGGGGGGGGGGAGGGGGAGGGGGAGGGGGCCGGCGGAGCCACTTCCGGTCCCTCCGCCCCGCCCGCACCCACGCACGCCGACGTCGGGCGACGCACGCTGACGTCGGGCGACGCACGCCGCCGCCGCCCGCGCCCCCTGGTGGCCCCTCCCGGCCTAGCGGGCGGCCGCCGGCAAGGACCGGCCCGCCCTCCTGGAAGCCCACCTCCTCCACGAAGCCCTCCCCCGTCACCTTGCCCCGGGCCTCACTGCCCTCAGCTGCCAAAGGGGGGGGGGGGGTGAAGACAGCTGAGGCAACCTCCTGACCTTAATAATAATACTAATGTTGGTATTTGTTAAGCGCTTACTCTGTGCCGAGCACTGTTCTAAGCGCTGGGGTAGACACAGGGGAATCAGGTTGTCCCACGTGGGGCTCACAGTCTTCATCCCCATTTTACAGATGAGGGAACTGAGGCGCCGAGAAGTGAAGTGACTCGCCCACAGTCACACAGCCGACAAGTGGCAGAGCTGGGATTCGAACTCATGAGCCCTGACTCCAAAGCCCGTGCTCTTTCCACTGAGCCACGCTGCTTCTCAGCCCCGTGCTCATCTACACATATCATTTATTTCCCTATTTTCTTAATAGTAATAATGTTAGCATTTGTTAAGCGCTTACTGTGTGCCAAGCACCGTTCTAAGCGCTGGGGAGGATACAAGGTGATCAGGTTGGCCCATCTTCATCCCCATTTTCCAGATGAGGTCACTGAGGCCCAGAGAAGTTAATTGACTTGCCCACAGTCCCACAGCTGACAAGTGGCAGAGCAGGGATTTGAACCCACGATCTCTGACTCCCCAGCCCGTGTTCTTTCCACTGAGCCACATAATAATGTTGGCATTTGTTAAGCGCTTACTATGTGCAGAGCACTGTTCTGAGCGCTGGGGGAGATACAGCGAAGCAGCGTGGCTCAGTGGAAAGAGCCCGGGCTTTGGAGTCGGAGGTCATGGGTTCGAATTCCGGCTCTGCCACCTGTCAGCTGCGTGGCTGGGGGCAAGTCATTTCACTTCTCTGGGCCTCAGTGACCTCATCTGTAAAATGGGGGCGAAGACTGGGAGCCTCACGTGGGACAACCTGATGACCGTGGATCTCCCCCAGCGCATAGAACAGTGCTCTGCACCTAGTAAGCGCTTAACAAATACCAACATTAAGACCGGGAGCCCCCACCTGGGACAACCTCATCACCTTTCCCTTCCCTCCGCCCCGTGCTCGTTCATTCATTCAATAGTATTTACTGAGCGCTTACTAGGTGCAGAGCACTGGACTAAGCGCTTGGAATGGACAAAGCGGTGACAGATGGAGACAGTCCCTGCCCTTTGACGGGCTCACAGTCTAATCGGGGGAGACGGACAGACAAGAATAAATAATAAAGAATAAATAGAATCAAGGGGATGAACATCCCATTAAAACAATAGCAAATAAATAGAATCGAGGTGATGTATATCTCATTAACAAAATAAATAGGGTAATGAAAATATATACAGTATATATATATAGGGCAATGAAAATGTATACACTATATATCTGTATATATCATTCCCCTATTTATTTTCTTAATAAGAATAAGAATAATAATAATGTTGGTATTTGTTAAGCGCTTACTATGTGCAGAGCACTGTTCTAAGTGCTGGGGGAGATACAGGGTCATCAGGTTGTCCCACGTGAGGCTCCCAGTTAATCCCCCATTTGACAGATGAGGTCACTGAGGCCCAGAGAAGTGAAGTGACTTGCCCACAGTCACACAGCTGTCAAGTGGCAGAGCCGGGATTGGAACCCGGCGTCCATCCCCTTGATTCGATTTATCTGGATGATGTGGTCTCCTTTTTATCTTGTTCTGTTTGGCTCTGCTGCCCGTCTCCCTCCCTTAGACCGGGAGCTCGTCATCGGGCAGGGATAATAATAATAATAATAATGTCGGTATTTGTTAAGCACCTACTTTGTGCAGAGCACTGTTCTAAGCGCTGGGGGAGACCCAAGGTCATCAGGTTGTCCCACGTGAGGCTCACAGTCTTCAGCCCCATTTTACAGATGAGGTCACTGAGGCTCAGAGAATAATAATAATGTTGGTATTAGTTAAGTGCTTACTGTGTGCACAGCACTGGTCTAAGTGCTGCGAGAGATACAGGCTCATCAAGTTGTCCCACGTGAGGCTCACAGTCTTCATCCCCATTTTACAGATGAGGGAACTGAGGCACAGAGAAGTAAAGTGACTTGCCCACAGTCACACAGCTGACAGGTGGCAGAGCTGGGATTTAAACCCATGACCTGTGGCTCCCAAGCCCAGGCTCTTTCCACTGAGCCACGCTGCTGGTCTCTCTCTGTTGCCCAATTGTCCATTCCAAATGCTTAGTACAGTGCTCTGCACATAGTAAGCGTGCTCAATAAATGTGATTGAATATCTGTTGCCAAATGGTACATTCCAAGCGTTTAGGAGAGTGCTCGGCACATAGTAAGTGCTCAATAAATACGATTGAATATCAGTTGCCGAATTGTACATTCCAAGCGCTTAGTACAGTGCTCTGCACATAGTAATTGCGATCAATAAATACTATTGAATACCTGTTGCCGAATTGTACATTCCAAGCGCTTAGCACGGTGCTCTGCACCTAGTAAGCGCTCAGTAAATACTATGGAATGAATGAATGACCCTGTACCTACCCCAGCGCTCAGAACAGTGCTCGGCACATAGTAAGCACTTAGCTAATACCAACATTATTATTATTTTCAACCCCCCCACCCACCATCAGTTGCCACTCTAGCACTGTTACCCCATTCCCGATGACTTATTTATATATCCACATCTAGAAAGGGCTATGCCTCCATCTAATAATAATAATAATGGTATTTGTTAAGCGCTTACTATGTGCCAGGCACCGTTCTAAGCGCTGGGGGAGGTACAAGGTCATCAGGTGGTCCCACGTGGGGCTCACCAACTTAATCCCCATTTGACAGGTGAGGTAACTGAGGCACAGAGAAGTTGTGACTTGCCCAAAGTCACACAGCTGAGAAGTGGCAGAGTGGGATTAGAACCCACGATTTCTGACTCCCCAGCCCGTGCTCTTGCCACTAAGCCACGTTTATTTATTTATTGAATCAAGAATATTCACTGAGTGCCTACTTTGTGAAGAGCACTGTACAAAGTATGTGGGAGAATAGAGTCAATAAGGCCTCAGAGAGATTACAATCTACTGGGACATCTGAAGAAATAGAGACTAAAACTATATACCTAATAATAATGGTATTGGTAAGCACTTACTCTGTGCCAAGCACTGTTCTAAGCGCTGGGGTAGATACAAGGTAATCAGGTTGTCCCACGTGGGGCTCACAGACTTAATCGCCATTTTACAGATGAGGTAATTGAGGCACGAAGAAGTTAAATGACTTGTCCAGTCACACAGCTGATAAGTGGCAGAGGCAGAATTAGAACCCACACCTTCTGACTCACATTCTACTGAGGGGTTGTCTTAAGCGGGCTGCAAGTTATCTCTGTTGGTAAGAGGTTGTAAAGCCACAAAAGACACTCGATTATAGAGGGAGGATAGGAGAGAAAACACATATGATAGGAAAATAAAGGAGAGAAGGAGGTTCTTTGGAGATCCGCCCTCCACCTTCCTCCACCGCGGGCTAAGTAGAATGTTGCTCAAAATCCTCCGGCTTCAAAGAAATGAGCAATCTTACTCCTCTCCCCTCTCTTACATTCACAATCGACGTAGAAAATTAGCGATACCAAGAACTCCTGGTGGGTGTGGGGAAGGGTGACGTCCTAGAAATTTTTTCAGGAAGTTTTGATCAGGGTGGGAGTGAAATTTTCTGCTTTGGTTGAACTGAATACCTTACTAAACTGATCTGTGGCAGAATATAAAACAATCCTGCAGTTGACATGTATACTAGTGTCTTTTAGTCTGGGGAAAAACGCAGCATTGGATTAAATTGTTTCTGCTTTAATCTTATCAGGCAGATGTGATTGATCATACGCTGGTAAAACTGACTCACAATTTTATAATATGGCTAATTAGAGCAATGGATAATTAATTTAAAAATATTTCCACTCTGTTACACGAAGGTTTCCATCTGGCCCCCTAACGTTTTTCTTGTTAAAAGTTTGTGGAGAATTCCTCGAGCTTGCTCATGAACTTTTGCCAATCACGTACAGTACAAACTCTCCCTGTGGCAGAAAATAAGACGGGTGTGGTATCAGAAACAGATGTTAAATAGGTTTGGGATCCCTTTCCGAGCACCTGACTTGTTTAAATCTGCCATGCTCATTGTGATCAGAGCACCTATCTGCTAACTTGGTTGTACTGCACTCTCCCGAACGCTTAGTAGAGTGTTCTGCACATACTAAGCACGCCACAGACACCATTGATTGCTTGATGAAGGTAATTTTATTTCTTCAACTATTACTGCATCTCATTAACGTATTGCTGATAGTTCTCTAGTTGAAATATCACAGAATGAACTTCCCAAGACCCTAGTAGATTGCAAGGCACCAAGTGGGTGCTCAGTAAATGGGTAACTGCTATTTAATTTTATTTAATCCTCCCATGGATTAAAACTAGGTAAGATACAGAACACAACAAATATTAATAAAGGGCTAATTCTCAACATGGAAATGAGTTCCCAGAAATTGTTGGCAAAGGTGCATTTGTTTAAATTCGCTAGCTAATGATTTAGCCTGGTAAGAAGGGCACAGGAGTGGGAGTCAGGCACTTGGGCAGAGCTTTAGTCCTGGCTTCAATCCTTGCCACTGTGAGACTTTGGTTTAAATAAGTCACTTAACTCCTCTCCTGCCTCAGTTTCTTTCTTTAGAAAATACAAGGTCTCCCCCCTTTTTAGATTTTGCATCCCTAGGTGGGACAGGGACTGAGTCCAATCTGATCGACTTTTATTATTTACAGAGCTTTGCACAATGTTTGACATTTAGAAAGACCTTGATATATTTTTTTTTGAAAATCTGTTCCATTATGACTAGAGCTCATTCAATTTCAAATGCTTTCTTGGTCAAATTTCCCAGTCGCCCCTAAACTCTCTTCAATTTCACCTCATTCTCCGAATTTAGCACTAACACCCAATTCAGAATCTATTTCTATTTGATTTGGGCCAAAGTAGGTAAATCCAGAATTCCTGGTCTCTCCCGGGTGCTTAGGACACTGCTCCACACAGAAAAGGTGATCAGTAAATACTATTGATTGATGAAGGCACGAGGGGCATCTACTCTAATGTGCTTTGGATCCGGGAAGAGTCAACATAATTGCGGTCTTTCCATTTTCTAGATTTCTTCAATGGCTACCATTGAGAGAAGCTCATTTTTTCTATGTGGTAATGGATTTAAGTTACGGATTTCTTCATTTTGATGTGACCAGGCTTTCTTACGTTGTATGATGGCATTTCATTAACCTGACGCAGAAGCTTCTGTTGTCATTCATTCATTCAGTCATATTTACTGAGCCCTTACTGTGTTTGGAGCACAGTTGACTACAAAGTCTTAATAATAATAATAACAATAATAATAATAATGTTGGTATTTGTTAAGCGCTTACTATGTGCCAAGCACTGTTCTAAGCACTGGGGTAGACACAGGGGAGTCAGGTTGTCCCACGTGGGGCTCACAGTCTTCATCCCCATTTTACAGATGAGGTAACTGAGGCACCGAGAAGTTAAGTGACTTGCCCAAAGTCACACAGCTGACAAATGGCCGAGCCGGGATTTGAACCCATGACCTCTGACTCCAAAGCCCGTGCTCTTTCCACTGAGCCATGCTGCGTTTGTGTCACCGAATACTAATTTATTCTCAAGGAGATTCGAGGAGATTGTTACAAATATTAGCCACATCTCCTTGCCTATTTCTCAAAGTGTGTACTAACTACTTGATTGTAGGCAGATTTTTCTTTCAAGCCACTTTCTTGGGTTTACAGTGTACTCACTGCCCGTCAGAAATACTTTAACACATTAGGGGCTCCAAACGATCATTCAAGTTGCGAGCCCTGGCCTCTTTGGGGCTAGGTAGGGTAGCTTTCAACCATGGGAAGGGAAAGTTGAGGGAGTGGACCTCTTTGGTGGCCCAGGAGTTCCACTCTCTAAAGTTACGTCCTGGACTAGAGGCTCAGAGCTGCTGCCTCCCAAAATCCAGCATTGGACTTGGAGGTCCTGGGTGACCACTCACTTGGTCTGACCCCGAAACCAGCTCTGCCTTACGTTTCGCGGAGGAAAGAAAAGATGACATCTGCCATCTTTAATATCTCGGCTCTTTCTTTCAGCGTGGCTCCGTGGAAAGAGCGCGGGCTTGGGAGTTCAGAGGTTGTGAGTTCTAATCCCGGCCCTGCCACTTGTCCGCCTGTGACTTTGGGCGAGTCATTTCACCTCTCTGTGCCTCAGTTCCCTCATTGGTAAAATGGGGATTCGGGCCATGAGCCCCACGTGGGACAACCTAATTACCTTGTATCTACCCCTGCACTTTGAACGGTGCTTGGCACGTAGTAAGCGCTTAACAAATACCATCATTGTTATTATTAACCCTTTCTGTGTGACGCCTTCCTCTGTTAGAGTAAGCTCCTTGTGGATAGAGAACACATCTTGTGTACTTTGCCAAGCACTGATGGAATTATCACTGCAAGGATCCTTTCTTTCCACTCTAGGGCTCCTGGGGGGTCCCTATCTGTAAATTATTTTAGCACCTGCCTCCCCGGCTAGAAGGCAAACTCACAGAGGACAAGAATCACATATACTAACTTGTATTCTCCCCGTAAGTGCTCAGTAAATAGGATTGATGGATTGATTGACTGATAGCATCCCATTCAATAGGTATTCAGTCAATCACTGGTGTTTTTGAGCTCATCCTCTGTGACGAGCACTGGGCTGAGCGCTTGGGAAAGTACAATAGAGTTACTATTACTGTTCTGAAAGCCTGCGGCAGATTCTTGTCATTGTCATTTCCCCTATGACAATCATTAATTGGTCATCCAGCCCTTTGGAGAGCAGTGATCCAGCTACTTTATCCAAGAAATTTGAAATATATTGCAAGCCTACCTAGTTAATCTTCACAATTCTGCTGAACTGTGATCTCCATTTTACCTCCGGGATGCGACCTGATGCACAAAGTTGTGAAATGCCGAGATCAGACGGCAAATCAATAGCAGGTCTAGGAATGAAATCCTGCTCGACCGATTCTTTCTTCACACTGCTCCAGCTATTACGCCATATGGTCTCTCTGAACCAAAGAGCAACCTTTGCATACACCATCATTGTAAGTACTCAAAAAAAGCCATTTCCAATCTTGTTTATTTATTATGCAGTATTTATGTAACAGTGCAGCAGTATCGCCACTGGGAACAGTAAAATAAAGAATGATGGAAAGTCCAAGGAATGTGTACTGTAAATAGTGATTAGAAAGGAAATAGGAGTCAATTTGTGATAAGAATAAGGGAAAAAAGTTTACCCAGCAATGCCGTTAACCGGCAGATTTCTCTGAGCTGATAGATGAGGGCTTTTTTTAAAAATCTTGACCTTGATTTTTTAATTGGGAAACTCATTTGATTGCATTTATTATCCACGAGAGCCGGAACGGTGGGTTTTGCCTATTCTGCCCAAAAGCTACCAACCTGTGTCCGCTTAATGAACGTTAAATAACTGTGGCCGAGTGGATGAATCCCGGGCCTGAGAGTCTGAAGAACTTGGGTTCTAATTCCGGCTCTGCTGCTTGTCTGCTCTGTGACCTCAGGCAGGTCACTTCACTTTTCTGTGCCTCAGTTCCCTCCCTCTAACATGGGGATTCAATTGCCTCTTCTTCCTCTTACTTAAACTCTGAGCCCACGAGTGACCTGTTCAACTTGTATCTACTCCAGTGTTCAATACAGTGCTTGACACCTAGTAAGCACTTAACAAATTCCACTATTCTTTTTTATTATCATATTTTATTTCTCCATTTAAACCTCCAGAGGGTGACTAAAAGATGGGAAGCATATGCTCTGTGATTTTTATTATTAAACTTGAAAATAAAGGACAGATGAATGAAAGGAGAACAGTATATAGGGAAGTCCATTCGCTATATAGTGACTGTGCAGTCATGTCACAGTAAAAACAACTGATCTATATGAACATCTCAAATTCTTCTCTACTCATAGAATATACTTTTTCAGTAGAAAATTGATAAGTATAACATGAAACTTGGAAGTTTTTCCATTGCAGATGTTTCTCCTTTGTTTCCAATTGTGCAGAAATATGTTGTTTTCAGATAGCTTATAAAGGCTGGGGTTTTGCCAGTGATTATGGTGGTGGGTCTGCTTTAAAGGATTAAAATATTTATTTTGGCATCTATCTTAGAGTTTGCAGAGGAATATTGTGAGAGACTTTTTTTTTCTCCCTGAGGCAAGTTTGAAGACTGCAAGAGATCTTATAGAGCCATGCAGGAATCCTAAACAAATTCATTGAAAAATACCTCTGCTCACTCCTAAGATTCCCAAAGCGCCATTTCCCCATGGAACTGAATTACTCAGTCTTAATCGTGCCTTGTTCTCGGTGGCAGGAAAATTCTTAGAAGTCCATCTGTAAACTTTAGGGCCAGAAAATTGGCTTTTCCCACTGTCACTGATTTTGAACTCAAATCGCAAATATGTCAAAAACATCTGGACACAATATTAAGACTCGAGCTGCAGATTTCACCCATATCCAAGTTGATATATTTCCTGGATATCCCAGCCCGGCACAGGTGTATTTTTCTCCTGGGTAATTTTCTGGCTTACTGGTGTTAGGTTACTCTACGGCCTCAAGAATCTTGTGACTGCTTATGTTGAAAGCAGCACTGCATTGTCTATTTTACATCACCAGTGCTATAGAATGAGACATACCCTGAGCCGAGAACTTCACCGAAGCCAAATCATACTGTGTTGCTCATTCTTCCAAAACTCTTGCTTTCTTTCCTTTAACACAGTCTATCATTTCTCTTGCCTTCTCTTCATGGTAGCAGAGAGGAAGAACTGAGTGAAACAGAAAAAAAGGCATATGAATTTTGGGTGCCATTTTGAAATGTCACCATTGACTGCTTTTTTTCCCCTATAAATTGAGACATTTACTATTATCCGCTCCGTGGCATTAATTCATTTTCTTTTCTACAGACCTTCGTAATCCAGAAACGGCGTTCCCAAACTAATTTAATATTCCTTTTAAGAGCTCACCAGGAAAACGGGCATTTCCATTTCCTTCAGAGCAAGTATTAATAGGGTCCAAGTGCGTATCACCATAGGACATATGTACTAATTCCAGTGGTCTAAGCCATTTTCAGTTATAAACAGACATTTCCGCTTCCATTTTTCCAGGGGCAGAAACATAAAGACTAGGAAAAACCACCCCGAGAAATAATAGAGGAAGACATCTCTAGTGCTTAGTACATTATATTAGCTTCACTACAACTAAGTCTTCATTCCAGAATCTTGCCAATACCCTGGTAACCTAGAAGAACCTGAATAGGTCCTGTTTAACTCGTTTCCTGGGTTATTAATAAGGGCACGCCCCATAACACGTCTTTTTGATTAACCTGAGAGAGAAGACCAAAACTAAATGAAAGGAGAAATTTTGATTTTGTGAGGTAATTAACTTAAAGACTAGGGATGGAAATATACTTTAGAAGAGCATATCAGAGGCTGTGTTCGTAAAGGCTAATTTTCCTGGAACTAGTAAGGCAAGTTCTCTGTGGAATGCTCTTCTGTAAAGTGATGCTAATTATGACGTGTCTTAAGCACTACCTGTGTGCTAGATACTCGTGGAAGAGACAGATGAGGTGATGGGATGGAGTGCCCGTCCTACACGGGGCTCACAGTCCAAGAGATGGAGAAGCTGAGCTGGTTGGTATCTTTTGCTCGTTTTGCAGATGAAGAAACTTTGGGTTAGAAACTTTAGGTTAAAGGAGTACCACTCGCTCATGGTCACACAGTAGGGTAGTGGCAGAATTGGGATTAGAACCCAAGTATCTTCATTCCCACTCCCCTGTTTTTGCCACTAGACCTCGCTGCCTCATCAGCTCTTACTAATAAAAATAATAATTAAGGTATTTGTTAAGCACTTACTATGTGCCAGGCACTGTTCTAAGCGCTGGGGTGGATACGCGATAATGGAGTTGGACCCAGTCCCTGTCTTCCATAGGGCTCATGGTCTTCATCCCCATTTTCCAGATGAGGGAACTGAGGCCCAGAGAGGTGAAGCGACTTGCCCAAGGTCACACAGCTGACAGGTGGCAGAATTGGGATTTCTCACCTAACATAGCTGATTTCTTAGGAAAACCCAACCCGCACACTCCACTCCTCTAACGCCAGCCTATTTTCTGTATCTCCGTCTTGTCTATCGAGCCATCAACCCGTTGTCCGTTTGCTCCCTGGGGGCTGGAACTCCCTCCCCCCTTCACATCTAACAGTCCAACATTCTCCCCATTTTCAAAACCCTCCTAAAGTCACATCTCCCCCAAGAGCCCTTCCAAGACTAAGCCCTTTTTTCCCCTATCTGCAGTTATTTGCAGTTTAGCTGCAAACCCCTTCAGCATCTTGGTAGTCACCCCAGGCCCACAACACGTGTCCATCAGCCAGTCAGTCATATTAATCGAGTGCTCACTGTGTGCAGAACGCTGTACTATGCGCTTGGGACGGTACAATATAACATATTCTTGAGCTCTACTGCTCCCCTTGCCCCTAATCTATTTTGATCAGTCAATCAATGGTATTTATTGAGTGTATACTATGGGCAGAGCACTGTACTAAGCATTTGTTCCTGTATTAGGGTAATTAGAATAAATAAATGGATCGTACAGCCAGTTATACATTGATACAAAGGGGCCGAGAGAGGATATGAATCTCTTTAGCCGCGTGTGTGGTAGAGGGGCGCTGGATGGGTTGTCGTTGTTGGGTCTAGGGAGTTAAGGGGGTTGTTCTATGGGCATTGTCCCCCTGTAACTCACCCCCGAGGGGCATTTTTAACGTCTGCCCTCGCCTGGAGACTGTAAAGTGGCAGAGTCGGGACTTTACAGGACTTTACAGGGCAGGGATCCCATCTGCCAACTCTGTGGCACCATCTTTTCCCAAGTGCTCCATTAACACCACCCTTTGATCGATCAGGAATCAGGCTGCGGCCTTGAGAAGAAATCTGGGGACCTAAGCAATGATCCGAGGTGTGGTGGAGCTAGGAGGTGAAGGAGGAGATAATAATAATGATAATGATGGCATTTAAGCGCTTACTGTGTGCAGAGCACTATTCTAAGCGCTGATGGTGGTTCAAATACTGCACATATCTATGATCCTATTTAGCTATTTTGAGGGTACCGACGCCTGTCTACTCGTTTTGTTTTGCTGTCTGTCTCCCCCTTCGAGACGGTGAGCCCGTTGTTGGGCAAGGGACTTCCTCTCTCTGCTGCCGAATTGTACATTCCAAGTGCTGAGTAATAATAATGATGATGATGGTATTTGTTTAGCTCTTACTATGTATGGGCCAGGCACTCTTCTAAGCATCTGGGTAGATCTAGGGTCATCAGGTTGTCCTCTGTGGGGCTCCCAGTCTTCATCCCCATTTTCCAGATGAGGGAACTGAGGCCCAGAGAAGTTAAGTAATAATAATCATCATCATCATCCCGCCGTCGACCCCTGGGTCACGTCCTCCCGCGGTCCTGGAACGCCCTCCCTCCTCACCTCCGCCAAACTGATTCTCTTTCCCTCTTCAAAACCCTACTTAAAACTCACCTCCTCCAAGAGGCGTTCCCAGACTGAGCTCCTCTTCCCCCTCTACTCCCTCTGCCATCCCCCCTTTACCTCTCCGCAGCTTAACCCTCTTTTTCCCCTTTTCCCTCTGCTCCTCCACCTCTCCCTTCCCGTCCCCACAGCGCTGTACTCGTCCGCTCAACAGTATATATTTTCGTTACCCTATTTATTTTGTTAATGAATTGTACATCGCCTCGATTCTATTTAGTTGCCATTGTTTTTCAAGATGTTCTTCCCCTTGACTCCATTTATTGCCATTGTTCTTGTCTGTCCGTCTCCCCCGATTAGACTGTAAGCTCGTCAAATGGCAGGGACTGTCTCTATCTGTTGCCGACTTGTTCATCCCAAGCGCTTAGTACAGTGCTCTGCACATAGTAAGTGCTCAATAAATACTATTGAATGAATGAATGAATGAATCATGGTATTGGTTAAGCACTTACTACGTGCAAAGCACTGTTCTAAGCACTGGGGAGGATACAAGGTAATCAGGTTGTCCCATGGGGGGGGCTCACAATCTTCATCCCCATATTACAGATGAGGGAACTGAGGCCCAGAGAAGTGGTTTGCCCAAAGTCACACAGCTGACAAGCGGCAGAGTCGGGATTAGAATCCACGACCTCTGACTCCCCAGCCCGGGCTCTTTCCCCTAAGCCACACTGCTTCCCTATTCATTCGATCGTATTTCTTGAGCGCTTTACTGTGTGCAAGAGGATGGTACTCCACGCTTAGTACATGCTTAGAGAAGCAGCGTGGCTCAGGGGAAAGAGCCTGGGCTTGGGAGTTAGAAGTCATGGGTTCTAATCCCACCTCCGCCACTTATCAGCCATGTGACTTTGGGCAGTCACTTCACTTCTCTGGGCCTCAATGACCTCATCTGTCAAATGGGGATGACGACTGTGAGCCCGCTGTGGGACAACCTGATCACCTTGTCTCCCCTCCAGTGCTGAGAACAGTGTTTGGCACATAGTAAGCGCTTAACAGATGCCATTATTATTATTCTCTGTGCCTCAGTGACCTCAACTGTAAAATGGGGATGAAGACGGTGAGCCCCATGTGGGACGACCTGATGACTTTGCCTTCCCCCACAGTGTTTAGAACAGTGCTTGGTACATAGTAAACACCTAACAAATACATTTATTATTATTATCATTACACGGTAAGCGCTCAAGAAATGCGATCGAATGAATGAGATGCGAGAGTTTGGGGGGCCTAAGTGGCAGGTAGGTGGGAGCCCCCCTGAGTGAGAGGTTTGAGGAGATTCGGGGGGGGCTGCCAAGGTGCGGGGTGGTCCATGTGGGGCCCAGCCTGAGGAGATTTAGGGGGGCTGCCCATGTGGGGCCCGGCCTGAGGACATTCAGGGGGAGATGCCAAGGTGCGGGGTGGCCCATGTGGGGCCCGGCCTGAGGAGATTCAGGGGGAGATGCCAGGGTGCGAGGTGGCCCTTGTGGGGCCCGGCCTGAGGAGATTGGGGGGGGAGATGCCAAGGTGCGGGGCGCCCCATGTGGGGCCCAGTCTGAGGAGAGTGGGGGGGCTGCCCACGTGGGGCCCGATCTGAGGAGATTCAGGGGGGCTGCCCGTGTGGGGCCCGATCTGAGGAGATTCAGGGGGGCTGCCCATGTGGGGCCCGGCCTGAGGAGATTCGGGAGAGGATCCCAAGGTGTGGGGTGGCCCGTGTGGGGCCCGATCTGAGGAGATTCAGGGGGCTGCCCAAGTGGGGCCCGGCCTGAGGAGATTCGGGAGAGGATGCCAAGGTGTGGGGTGGCCCGTGTGGGGCCCGATCTGAGGAGATTCATGGGGGCTGCCCATGTGGGGCCCGGCCTGAGGAGATTCGGGAGAGGATGCCAAGGTGCGGGGTGGCCCATGTGGGGCCTGATCTGAGGAGATTCGGAGGGGGGGGCTGCCCATGTGGAGCCCGGCCTGAGGAGATTGGGGGGGGGGGCCGCCCCCGAGGGCCCGCCCGCTGAGGGAAGGCGGAGCAGGAGCAGCAGCCGGCCCCCCCCCCCCCCCCCGCCCGGCCCACAATGCACCGGGCGGCGGAGGCCGCTGGCCCTTTTTCCCGCGAATTCAGTTCAAAGAGGCGTCCGGGTGCGGGGGGGGGAGGAGGAAAGGGGGGGGCGGGCGGCGGGTCCGGCGGGCGGGCGGGGGCGCGCACCGGCCAACGCAGCTCTTCGAGAAGCGTCTCCGCCCGCCGGCCGGAGGGCGCCGCCGACAACGGCCAACGGGCGCGGGCGGCCGGGCGGCGCGCGACGCCCTCGGCCAATCGGCGCGCGGCGGGCGGCGCCAGTCGGGCTAGGGTGCGCGCCGCCCCGCCGAGCGGGGCCCTGAGGAGGAGGAGGAGGAGGAGGAGGCGGAGGAGGCGGCACCTTGGGGCTTTTTTTTTTTTCCCCTCCTCCCTCCCCGTCGTCGTCCTTCCTCCCTCCCCCGTGGACCCCCGGAGGTCGGCGGGCCGGTGGGGGTCGATCGGAGGGGTCCCGGGGGCCGCCGGCGGGCCGGGCCATGGCGCCTCAGAAGCACGGCGGTGGGGGAGGGGGCGGCTCGGGGCCCAGCGCGGGGGCCGGGGGCGGCGGCGCCGCCGCTCCTTTCGGGGCTTCGGCGGGCGGCAAATCGGCCGTCGTCGTCGTCGTCGGGACCGGCGGCGGCGGCGGCGGCGGCGGCGGCTACTCGGCCTCGTCCTCCTCCTCCGCGGCGGCCGCCGGGCTGCCCGTGAAGAAGCCGAAAATGGAGCAGCTGCAGGCGGACCACGAGCTCTTCCTCCAGGCCTTCGAGAGTGAGTGGCGCGGCGGGAGGGGCTCGGCCCTCCCCCTCCCCACACGCCCGCACTTGGGGCGAGACGGGCTTCGGGCCCCGCCGGGGGCAGCATCTTCCTTCCCCCCCTTTTCGGGGACGGGGGAGGCCTCCGGGCCCCGGGGAGCTGGAGAAGAGATGCGCCCCGAGTCCATCCCTCTAAAAATAATCATTTATTTTTAAAAAAAAAAAAAAAACCCCAACCAACTCCGCGCTCCCTAGTGTCTTGCGGCTACGGGAGCCTCCGCGGGCCCCGAGGAACAAAAAATGAAGTTGGAAGGGGGCGGCTGCCCTCCCCAAGCCAGAAAATTCGGCACCTTTTGGAAATTAAAGCCCCCCCCCCCCCCCGCTTGAAAATTCGCTTCCCTCCTCTACCCCCCCACTGGCCGGAGGCAAAAAGCACGCTTCGAAACGATGTGCAAGTCGAGAGGGGACTGCTGGGGACCGGCACTTTGGGGAAATTAAATCACCCCCCCCCCCCCCACTGCTTGGAGGCCAAAAGCACGCTTCGAAACGATGTGCACGTCGAGAGGGGACTGCTGGGGACCCGGCAGCTTTGGGAAATTAAATCTCCCCCCCCCCCTCCCCTTTTGTAGGCCAAAAGCACGCTTCAAAACGATGTGCACTTGGGGAGGGACTGCTGGGGACCCGCACCTTTAGGAAATTAAATCCCCCCCTCGCCTGGAGGCCAAAAGCACGCTTCGAAACGATGTGCACTTGGGGAGGGATTGCTGGGGACCCACACCTTTAGGAAATTAAATCCCCCCCCTCGCCTGGAGGCCAAAAGCACGCTTCGAAACGATGTGCACTTGGGGAGGGATTGCTGGGGACCCACACCTTTAGGAAATTAAATCCCCCCCCTCCACTGCCCGGAGGGCAAAAGCACTATTCTAAACGATGTGCACTTGGGGAGGGATTGCTGGGGACCCACACCTTTAGGAAATTAAATCTCCCCCCCCTCCGCCTGGAGGGAAAAAGCACTATTCTAAACGATGTGCACTTGGGGAGGGATTGCTGGGGACCCACACCTTTAGGAAATTAACCCCCCCCCCCCACTGCCTGGAGGGAAAAAGCATTATTCTAAACGATGTGCACTTGGTGGGGGGACTATTGGGGATCCCGCCAGCTTTAGGAAATTAAATGGTGGCAATTAGTGTTCGTGGGCAGGGAACGGGATGCCCCTGTTGTGCCCTCCCAAGTGCTTAGGGCAGTGCTGGGCACACGGTAGGCACCCAGTAAAGGCCACTGACGATGCTATTCAACAGTGGGCACTTTCCGGCTTAGAAATAGCAAAGGGAAGGGGGGGGCAGTCTAACTCCTTGGGATTCTCCCTTCTTCTAATTTAAGGACAATACCTGACGCCAGTTGCGGTTTTCCTTGCTATTTTGAACCGGACTTTTAATGCCATCAGTCCTGGAGCATCCCCTCCCCATTTCTCCTTGGGGTAAAACGACCGTCCCCTTAAACCGTCACCCTAGCCGGGAAGAAAAGCCTCCCATCAGGGCTTGAAGGCCCCCCGTTTCCTTTATACCCCTTTGTGTAGTTTTGGAGGACTTCCCAGGCTCCCTCCACACCGAAGAAGTCGGGCAGATCCAACTGGGAAGTTGTAGGCTACTTTGGAGGTGAAGCGGGGCAAAAGTTAGAGAGGCCGGCTTTCTGCTCTTCCCGGGAAGATCGAGGGCGTTTTACACCCCTTCTTCAGCATCCGAGTTATTCCGTCCAGGTTATCCTCATCTAAAATGTTGATGATGTGCGGGAGGAATCCCAGTACCTTGGAAGGAAAACTTAATCGCCAGGAACTGATTAATGGAGTCTATTCCATCTTTGGCCTCATTTTGAGGAAAGCTGTGGGGACCCGAAGTAGATCCTGTTGTGCACATCAGACAAAAGTAGGATGAGCGGTATTTGTAGCCCCTTGGATACGAATCTCAAGCCGCGGGTCGTGAGCTTGAAAGGGCGATGGACATCCACCAGGCTAAGTTAAAAAGAAATCCTAGATCATTTGGAAATTTCCAAGTCACGCGTTAGGGGACGCAAACAAAACTCTGGAGCAAAATGACCGGTGACCGGCCCTATATGATCTCATATGGGAAAAGGGGATGTATAGAGAGGAAAGGTGATTTGGATACCGATTGCGGATTGTGGCTGTCGAGTGGGAAGAAAAGGGCAAGTGTTCCCTTTCAAAAGATAACTGTTAACCTTTCGGTACGGAGTAATTTTTAACCTGTTAGGAAATGGCTTTTACGGAACAAAATATTGAAATCAGTTTTTAATGCGTGCAGTTAGGAAATGGGAAGCAGTTTGACAAATACTGGGGGTTTACATCGATGTACGATGTTGACGACCGCACAGCGGTAAATGTGGAATTTTCACAGGATCAGAAAGAATCCACTTCTTTCGGAAATATCGTAGGCGTCGTCGTTGGGATTCGTTTAAATAACATAGGCAGTTTAATTCGAAGAGGTCATTTCTGAGGCGTGTTAAGTAACTTTAAGGCTTCCAGTCGGATGATCTATGAGTGCCTTTGTTTTGGAGTGGGAAGGGATGGCTCTTAACTGATAAGTAAATGTAGGTAATGTTCACATTTTTCTTCCCACCACCTAGAACCAACACAGATCTATAGATTTCTTCGAACTCGAAATCTCATAGCAGTAAGTAATGAATATTAATATATACATGTACTTAATTGGAATTCACAGTCTGTAACTTAAAATTAACCTTTTTTTCTTGTTTTATAGCCGATATTTTTGCACAGAACTCTTACTTACATGTCCCACAGAAACTCCCGAACAAACATCAAAAGGTACATTTTATCATTCTTTTTCAAAACTAGTCATAGCGTTGTGTATCAGAGCTCGTGTGTGAAAAATGAGGTGGGAAGGCAACTGTGTAAATGGGTCACAAAAATACTTTCAGGTGCTGTAACCTAGTTTTATCAATAAGGACCACAATTTCTGAGTTAACAGGCATTAAAAAAAAATCAGAGTGCCTCTTCCCTCCACGGAAGTTGACCACGTGAAAATATTTGCTCCAGAGGTGACATAAAATTAGTATTTGAAACTAAAGGTTAAGAATGGGGGTTTCTGTCTTCATAATTAGAGAATTGAAGTAAAGCATTTTGAAATCAACCGGGTGGCCAGTTCCAGGGTATGACACCCTGTTTTTAGCTTTCGCCTTGAGCCTTTGGAAGAGCGCTCTCTTCTGTTGCATGGAGTTGGCGTTCAGCTCATTTCTGTTATCAAATAGGTACTCTATGTGGACTGTTCCAAATGCTTGTCAAATACAAGGAATTGATCATTCCACAGATGCATGGCAAATTCTTAGGAACCTACTGATTTTTCTACTTCAGATGGGTTTATGGTTGGCAAAAGAGTAACAAACAAACTTGGTTTGTAGGGTTTGGCTTTGATAAAAGTCCCCTTAATATAATTTCAGTTTACTGTCCTGATTTCACTACACTTCAAGACTTGTCAGTTATGTGGCTATTTTAGTATTAAAATATTTTAGTGTTAAAAATAACACAGTATTTAGTGTTACGGGTACTGAAGCACTGACGGGCCAGGCGTTACTGAGTGCTGGGGTAGGTACAAGATCATCAGGTGGGACACAGTCTGTGCCCCATGTGGGCTCATAGTCTTGATCCCCCATTTTGCAGATGAGGTTACTGAGGCACAGAGAAGTGGAGGCTTGCCCAAGGTCACCCAGTAGACAAGTGGGAAGCAGTGTGGCCTCATGGAAAGAGCGTGGACCTGGGTTCTGATCCAGTCTCCGCCACCTGATATCTGCCCCAGGGCTTAGTCCAGCTGACTCCCCGGCCCACACTCTTTCCATCAGGCCTCACTGCTTCTCATGCATTGATCTGTTAACCTTACAGCCATCTTTATTTAGCAAGGCTTTGCTTAAACTCTGTACATCTATTTTGAGATTTTGGTCTTATGTACAATTTGTCATTCGACATCCTCTCTTGTGAAAAGAATTTCACTTAGGTAATAGATGAAACTTTTAAGCTCAGTAGAGCTACCTGGGGGAAGATGAGGTTACTCAACAGATTTCTTTTTGCCGTTGTTACTGCATGTCATTCACCAGCTCGCTCTTCCTACTGTCCTACAGTGAGATAGGTAATTGAGAAAATTGAGGAATAGTAGGTAAACTTTTACTAATAATAATGGAGCTTAACTACTAGGGTTTTCTCTGGTGTCTGTTCAGCACTTACTGTGTGCCACAGATGGTCCTAAGCGCTGGGGTAGATACAAGGTGATCTGGTTGGACACAGTCGGTGTTCCACCCGGGGCTGTCAGCCGTCATCCCCGTTTTCCCGTTGAGGTAACTGAGGTACTGAAAAGTGAACTGACCTGCCCCAGGTCTCACACAGCAAATGAGTGGCCAAATGGGAATTAGAACCCAGGTCCTTCCGAATCCCCGGCCTGTGCTCTATAATCCACTAGGCCATGCTGCTTCTCACTCTACTGAATATAATGCTTGTGTGTTTAAAATGTAAGATGGGTTGGAAGATCTTAGGACTTGTTTCGTAGGAAAGCGAAAGAAAGAATTTCCCTTTTTAAGGAACAGTAGAAGCTCAATAAATGATACATGGCAAGGTGAGCCCATCCAACCTCCATACCATCAAGCTGTAGGGCATTAAATCAGCTCTCTTCCTCCTACCTTACCTCCTTGATCTCCTAATACAACCCACTTGGCTCCTCTAACACCAGCGCGCTCACTGTATCTCGATCTCGTCTTTCCTGCTGCTGACGTGTTGTCCGTGTCCTCTCTGTCCTGGAATTCTTCCCCTTCAAATCCCACAGTCCATCAGTCCAGCCCTCTCCCCTCGTCATAAAATGTCACCTGTCCTTCAAGAGGCCTTCCCTGACTAAGCCCCCACGTATTTTCCCTTATCCACCTTCCCCTCTGTTGTCTGTGCACTTGGCTATGTACCCCTTACCAGTCTGATACTCTCCCTCAGCTCCACAGTACTTATGTAAGTATCCTTATTAGTTCCCCATCTCTCTTCTCGTGTAGACGCTAAGCTCCTTGTAATAATAATGTTGGTATTTAAGCGCTTACTATGTGCCGAACACTGTTCTAAGCGCTGGGGTAGACATAGGGGAATCAGGTTGTCCCACGTGGGGCTCACAGTCTTAATCCCCATTTTACAGATGAGGGAACTGAGGCACGGAGAAGTTAAGTGACTTGCCCACAGTCACACAGCCGACAAGTGGCAGAGCTGGGATTCGAACTCATGAGCCCTGACTCCAAAGCCCGTGCTCTTTCCACTGAGCCACGCGGCTTCTCCTTGTGGGGCAGGATCATATCTACCAACTTGTACTTATATTGTACTTTGCCAAAGGCTCAGTACAGTGCTCTGCATCCAGTCATTACTCAGTAAATGCCATTAATTGACTAGAAAGGAGGAATATTTTTTTTTCTAAATGCAGTTTTCCAATGAGAAGCAGTGAGGTATGTGTGGCCAACACTGACAAGTCTGCCAATCTTCAGCCGGGCTAGGGACACCAATTCCGGGACCGTTTTTGTTTGATACGCAAGTGTGGCAAGCACTGAGTGTTTTCCAGTGAAGTACAAGAGCTGTTGTAGAGTATTTTAATGTCGTGGAAGAATTAATCTAGAAATGGTTATAAAACAGATCCTAACCTTCCGAAGACTGCATTCATTATTCTTTTTTCAAATAGTTCAATCAAGGATTAGTTTGTGTTCCTTCCAATAGATGGACCAGGTTTTTTCAAACTGGGAAATGAGTCGTCTTTCTTGACTCAACTCTGGTTCTTGCCTTTTAAGTAAAGCGTTTACTTTGAAGGTATTCTGAAGAACTTCAGATTATGAAAACTCAAAACTTATCTGGGCCTCAGATCATCCTTCGGATATTGGAATTCAATAAATTACTATAACCCCTCTGTTAAGGTAGGCTGATAGAATGCAAAAGAGAAGTAAATATGGTTGAAAAGGTCAGATTACAAACAAACCTCTTCCCCAAACTCATTTCCTTGATTTGAGTTGTCTTTGAACTCCAACCAGACTTAGTTGGAAATATTCAAAGCCAAATGAAATTAGTTCAGTGATTTCTCCTCTCCACCACCGTCTTACCCAGTTTGGTGAGTCTATCCCTCGTTCTGAGCTGGAACAGAAGCTCATTTTTAGAGAACACGAGGTTTGTTTCTTCAGTATTCCTTGGGATAATCTTAGCTCTTTGAAATGGCCTTTGCCTGATGTTCCTCGCCTTGCTCAGCATACCATTTTGTGCCAAGGAATCACAGCGCCGAGTGGTGAATCTCAGCCTTCATCATCTGTCCTCTGGGTTTCATTTTAGATGTTCCAGAGATGGGGAACGGCCCCATTTTTAAATGTAGCCAAAAGACTACATTCCAGTGCCTGAAAAAATTTAGTATGAAAGTTCTTCCTTATAACTCCTGCTGCAGTTTGTCCATTTACTTTTACTGCCCCTCCCCTTATGTAATAGGGTGAAGTATGGCATCATACAAGGTAACTTTTATAGTAAAATGAAAGGTTCTGGCTGAAGGTGTGGAAAAGAGTTCTAAAAGAATAAATGATCACTTCGGAATTTCTCCACAGAAAAGAAGACAGTGTTTTTTCTCAGTCACCTTGCCGTGAGATTGTCTAGTAAGCAGGGCCCAGGCGGCAGCTGGGTCAAGACCTTGGGCCTGTGGTGGTATGAACTGGGAGATTGTTTTTTAGGTCCATACTCCATGCCTTGCCCACAGTTCTGCCAAATTTGATGGCAGGCAAAGCAGCCGAGGTCACTGCCCAGTTGCCCGTGTACCTGTAGTTAACTGGCAGTGGAGACTGGCTGCTGTGGATGGGGAGCGGTGGCGTGCGTTTTAGAAAAATGATCGGGGCGGCAGAGTTCACGTGAGCTGGAGAGCAGGGAGACTGAAGGTAGGAATAAGAGGAAGAGGATGCCGGAATCAGGCCAAGGTAGAACAGATGCTTGGACCAGTCTAATGGCCATTTGGATGGAGAGGATTCCGGAGATGTTAAGGAAAAAACTGACGGGACTTGGCGAGGAATTGAACGTGGGGATGGAAAAAGAGGGAGAAGTCAAGGATAATGCCAAGATTGCCCATGGTGGAGGTGGTGTTAACTAGGATGGGAAAGTTACGAGGAGGAAAGGATTTGGGAGTGGAAAGGTGAACTATGTTTTAGACATCTTAAGCTATGTAATTTTGGGCAAATGGTATTTAAGTACTTCTTATGCGGTAAGCACTGAACTAAGTGCTGGGGTAGTTAGAAGGTAATCAGGTCGTACATGGAGCTCACAGACTATTAAGTAGGTGGGAGAACAGGTATTGAATTCCCATTTTGCAGATGTAGGAACTGAGGCACTGAAAAGTTAAGTGACCCACCCCAGGTGATTCAGCAGGTAAGTGGCCGAGTTGGGATTAGAACCCAGGGCCTCTGACTTACAGGCCTGTGCTCTTTCCCTGGGCCCCGCTGCTTCTCTCCGTCACTCAACTTCTCCGTGCTTTCTACCCAGCGCTGAGTACAGTGCTTGGCACATAGTAAGCACTTAAAAAGTTCAATTTAAAACTTAACACAAGAGTTGAAGATGCATGCGGCAAGCACTGATGCTTATTTGTAAAGGAGATGAAGGAAAAAAATGCCGGGCAACTCAGATGTGGTTCACAAGAGAAAAAATCGATGGTGCAAAAAATATTTTTTGTTTTCCCCTTAGCCAAAATTTTCAGGGTTCCCATAAAAATAGACAGGGCTTCATAGCTTTTTACTACATCATCTCTATATAGTTAAATACCACAATTAACTATATTGCTTTCCTTTTTGACTTTTCACAAACATTTGTGCCCAGGGTAGTTTTACTTCAAGATTCCTTTTTGTAAAATGTTACTCGGATAGCATTTTCACCATTTCCTTTTGCGTCTGTCATCTGGAGAAATGAAATTGTCATGACAGGAGAGAAAGGTTTTATTCATTCCATCTTATTTATTGAGTGCTTACTGTGTGCAGAGCACTTTACTAAGTACTTCGGAGAGTGCAATATGACAGGGTCGACAGGGTCAGGTTTTTCTGAGGATCAACACCCAATGCTTATTAGGTAAATGGTAGCAATTGCTAATCTGAGTTTTCACCTGAAAATTATTCGACTACGCCTAGCCTTTGATTTTCAGTAAAATATTTTTCTTTCCCCGGTACCAATTTTTTGTCCCAATTACTCTATATATGTGCAGTCAAAAAGCATTCCATGGTTGAGATGCTAAATATCTTACTGTTAAATTTCAGATCTGATCCAAACTCTGCTTCTGTACGGATCCAGTTTTGCCATTTTTAATGTTTTCATCACTCCTATTTGGTTGTCACCTGTTCCAGCATCCCCTCTGAAGTGTCAGTGAGATGACAAGACCAGTCAATCTGTAGTACTTTCTGCGTGCTGAATGTAGGTATAGGTAGTGTAGTGTAGGTAAATTACTGATTATCATAGAATAGTGATAGTATTTGTTAAGTGCTTACTATGTGTCAAGTACTCCTCTAAGTGCTGGGGTAGATACTAGTAAATCGGCTTGGACACAATCCCTGTCCCCCCCCCCC
Source organism: Ornithorhynchus anatinus (assembly GCF_004115215.2). Taxonomy (NCBI): domain Eukaryota; kingdom Metazoa; phylum Chordata; class Mammalia; order Monotremata; family Ornithorhynchidae; genus Ornithorhynchus; species Ornithorhynchus anatinus. The sequence continues at coordinate 2,954,497 of NC_041742.1, forward strand.
GTGGAGCTCACAATCTCCATCCCCATTTTGCAGCTGAGGTAACTGAGGCTCATAGAAGTAAAGTGGCTTGCCCAAGATCACACAGCAGACAGGTAGCAGAGGTGGGATTAGAACCCACGACCTGCTAGCTCCCTGCCCCTTGCTCTATCCATTACACCTTGCTGCTTCACTGTATCGTGTGTATACCTTGGTTATATTTCCAGGCTCTTCTTAAGACTTATGGGCGTAGAGGATAGCGACATCTCCTATCCAGCATGTAGGACCAAAGGCATTAGGAGTTTTGGAAAACCTTGTTAGTCTGGCTTATGGGCTCCATATATGCCATCTTAAAACTTTTCCCCTTAATTTTTTTTCATGGGAACATCTTAGTGTATGTTCCATTCAGATCCTCAGGAGCCAAAAAATGCAGGTTTAAATCTTTTAAAGGGTCAGTCACATATATCCCAATTTCTGTGTGTGCTTCGTTAAGAAATTGAGGTGAATCTAAAAGGCTTCACATACCTTGGGTGAGGGAGTAAATTTTCATTAAGGCCTGCCTTTGAAAAATACATTCTTTAAAATCCAGTTGGTTTTACTCCAGGAGCACAGCCATTATGTGGCATCTCTGTTCTTTCTGTTGTGTTTCTTATTCTGTAAAGTTTTTTATGTAGTTGATTTGAAATAGTGAAAGTGAATTTTTTTGCTATATGATCAATGCAAAAATCTTCAATTTTCTTTTATCTGGTAATGTCCAGTTAATCAGCAAACCGAGTGCTAACTTGAGTTTCACATGGGGAATTGGGCAAAACATGCATGGATCCCCTTGATCTCTACAAAAGAAAAAAAATTGTGCCCTCTGCTTTCTGGAACTGGAGCCATTGATCTGGGTCTCTGTATGTGAAGTCCCTCAACCAGACTGAGCAGAAGAGACAGTAGGTCCGTTATGCAGTGAGGAGAGATTTTTAGTAGTGATCAGTTTCTAATAGATAGTTTTGATATGTTGAAACTTGGATATGAGTACTGTATATTGAAATTTTTGGTGTGTTAATAATAATATTAGGATTCATAGTCTCAATCCCCACATTACAGATGAGGTAACTGAGGCACAGAGAAGCGAAGTGACTTGCCCCGGCTCACACAGCAGACAAGTGGCGGAGGTGGGATTAGAGCCCACGACCTCTGACTCCAAAGCCCATGCATTTGCCACTAGGCCAAGCTGCTTCTTTGGGTTCAGGGACCTGATAAACTGAGTTCTGAAAAAAAAGAAAAATGGGGTGGGAGGACAGTAGTGTGTTAACTGGATAAATGGCGCTGAGAAGTTTCATTTTTTTGTAAGTTATGTCACTGTGAGAGAAGTATCTCTTGAACAATAATAATAATAATGTTGGTATTTGTTAAGCGCTTACTATGTGCCGAGCACTGTTCTAAGCGCTGGGGTGGACATAGGGGAATCAGGTTGTCCCACGTGGGGCTCACAGTCTTAATGCCCATTTTACAGATGAGGGAACTGAGGCGCAGAGAAGGGAAGTGCCTTGCCCACAGTCACACAGCCGACAAGTGGCAGAGCTTGGATTCGAACTCATGAGCCCTGACTCCAAAGCCCGTGCTCTTTCCACTGAGCCACGCTGCTTCTAGCAAAATGAGAGAACCCAGGTTTTGGGGGAAGCCTGCATAGATACACAAAGCTCCCTCACCCGTTATCCTTCCCTCCCTTCCACCTCTCAACAGGACCAGGAAAAAAAACAGTGATGGGAGGCTACTTGTTCTGAGTGGGAATGGAAATGGTGTGATTTCCAGAATGGCTCTGAGCTGTCTTGTCAATCTGACTATCCTGAGTAAGAATCACTGAATGATAAGCCAAAATGGCCCTAGTGCAATCATTAGAAGGAAGTATTCGTGCCCTTTTAGGCCATTTGTGATGGAAAATATTTTAGTAACCCATCACCTTCTGGATTCTGAGACCCCATGCCCGACTAGTACGTTGCCCTAACAGATTCGTCGGAATGATGCGGACTGATTTCCCTTTGCAGTCCGTCCTCTTTAGCACTTTCAAACCTACTTATATCCAACCACATCACATACCTCAGCATTCCGTTGTGTAATTGTGTACCTTCAATTGTACATGTAATTATTTTGATTTCTCTGTTAATAATTTTATAGCTTGCTCTCCCATTAGAGTGGAAGCTTCTTTTGGGGCAGGGGATGTCACTTGCTTTGTAGTTCTCAAGTTTGCTTTGTTGCTCCCATTGCTCGCTCAATAAATGATATTACTGCAGCTATTACTTCTGTGACTCTGTGGAAGTAACTGCAAGTACTGAACTGAACTGCAAGTAGATTGACTCTAGTTTTTAGGCCCCTGCCCCATTGGGGGGAATGGGAGCGGCTGAACCCCGTTCAAGCCTGACCAAAGTATCTCTGGACAACCCAGCCTGACTCCCAAGACTCGGGACTTGTGCGCGGATTAGGTCTTGAGCAGGTCTCTGAGAAAATTCCTCTATTTTTATAAGGAGACAAGAAAAATGACTACCTTGAATTGAGAATTTAAACAGCCCCAACAGATTAATGCCCAGTAGCCATGTGTTAAATGGAAGGAATTCAAGGCAGAGAAGCATAGTCCCCGGAGGGGCTGGTAACAGGTGTCCTACCGAATGCAGTTAACTGGAATAAAGAGGGATTTATCCATAACTTTTTAAAAGGGTGGAGAGGTTCTTTAATAATCAATGATACATTATACCACTTCCATTAAGAAACCATTTCATTTTCATTTTATTTAGTGTCATTATTTGAGAGAGATTAAATTTGAAGAAGCTTCTGATGGAAGTTTTTCAAGATGTTGCCAGATCATTTAAAAGGAAGTTGGTCTTTATTTCACACATTAATAGGTGTTTGGAATTACAGTTGAGATGTACATTTTTTTGAGTGAAGAATGCAAGTAGTTTCGTTAAAAAGTTCCGTGTGGCCTAGCTTATCCAGAGGAATAACTTTGAAGGCAAAGAGTTTGTTCAATTTTTTTTTTTTTTTTTTGAACATCACAAATACTTATTCTTCCTTTTGCTCAGTATATCAACCTGATGTTGATATGTTGGTCTCTTCCTCACAGGAAAACATTCAAAGTTGATGACATGTTATCAAAAGTAGAGAAAATGAAAGGAGAGCAAGAGTCTCACAGGTAAGCCAACCCTTCAGTAAAGAGGATGTATAAACAGGCCATCATCACACCGGAGGATAAATTATAGTAATTATCCTCCGTATTAATAATTGGATGTTTTTAGATGCGACAGGTAATTTGCTGCATGTATCAGTGTAGGATTTTAAGATATTTAAGTTTTGAATTGTACATAGAGTATTTTCAACTGCTCTTAATATAAAGAAATAAAGGGTAAGTAAAGTATTGAGTAAGGGATAATGGATATGAAATTGTGAGGAAATGGGAAGAGAGGTGAGACTTCTGTCCAAACTGGGTGCTTTGTTTTTCTTCTTGGCATTTTAATTGTGCATTAACTGCTTTAGGTTGCGAACAGAGTTAATGTTCAGAATTTACTAAGATTTGGTAGGGTGCCCAATTCGCCCAAGAAATTTTTTTTCTATCAACCTCTATTGCACTGAACTTCAAGCGTGTTAATTAACTTCCGTATTTGCATTGTCTCTTCAAATGAATATTATGAAATGGGACTGAATTAGGTTAGTTACTTTCTTAGACAATTCAGAGTTTCTTGTTAGGCCTACCTATGTTGTGATACAGAAAAAGTTTGAATAAGCTGGAGCTAACTTTACTGTTTACTTCCCGCCTTTCTACTCTACCTGTTCTTTCTCAGGAAAGTGTTAATCCATTTTAACACCCCATTAACTTGACATTTTTACTTCTCCTGATTTTAGCTGCAGCAGAGAATGAGAAGGAAAAGTGAAATCCATACATTTAGATTTCTAGTAATGGGGTTAGGCCAAGTCAATATCTTGAGCAAGTTTTGTTAACAAATATGTGTTCTCTAGGTATAATAGGCCTAGTGTAAAATAACTTAGTGGTCAGAAATAAAGAGCCAAATTTGGACTTTGATCAGAAAAAAAACTTTTGTGCCAAATTGTAGAAGCCTGAAGTTTAAATAATCGAGGTCTTGAGTAATTTTTGAACATAACCTAACTCTTCCTTTTCTCTCTTTAGCCTGTCAACTCATCTGCAGCTTACATTCACGGGCTTCTTCCATAAAAATGGTATGTTTCATGAAAGTCCATTAAATTTTTCAGTAGCGAAATATTTCTGTCTGCGTATAATTTTTATTTCCCCAGACTTGTATTCCAAAGTTCCTTCTAATTATATTCAGTTCTGCCATAACACATGCTTTCACCATGTGTTTTGGCTCAAACAGTGTTAGGGAATTAGGGAAAGTTGGTCCTACAACATGAGCCTGTTTAGAGACAGTGCACCGTTGTGTCAGGAAAAAATGGTTTTCGTGAAGTGTCGGGATGCTTCGATGTAAACTTTCCTTACTGTGGGCATTTTGCAGTGATGGACACCAGTGTTATAAGAGAACTGGATGTGGCTAGAAAGAAAGCATTATTCTTTACTTTCGAGTAGACAGATGCCCACTAATGATTACCTTTTGGCATCCTTGACCTAGTGCTTCATTCGTGGAATTGATCACTTTCAGAGAGCCTTCTATTTTACATAGTGTGTTGATTGTTTTTTTTAAAATTAATAAAGCCGTGCATGGATAGTCATGTCAGATCCTTTTTCATCAGAAGATGACCATTCACTCGGCAAGCCTAAGAAGTGCCCCTATCCAAGGAATTTGCAGGTTGGGCCCTATGCGAGCATGTACAGTTCCTAAGGATTGTTGTTTCCAATGTTCTCTTACCTATAAATCCGTTTTTGGGGTTTTCTATAGTGGCTGTTAACCACTTTAGCAGTATTCTACACAAACATTGCCTTTCTCAGTGATAACATCCTTTGGAGAGTTCTTGTTCTCTTGTCTTATCATTGTCCCTCTCATTACTAGGCAGAATTTTTCTTAGTAATCCTGTTCTGTTTTTCAGAATCTAGGATACAGTTCAGGCTGCACCAAAGAACCCCCTTTCAAACAGGGCCCCTGGATTGATTCCAGACCACCTCTAACTTTAACTGGTCAATTGTCCATGAGATAACTTTGGGAAAAGCTTACCCATCTGTGAGCATAATTATTTTACGATTGAATGGATGAATTTTCAAGTATATTCGTACACACTGCCATTACTCACTCTTGTTCTCATATGCTCGGGATAATGCTGAGGGTTTTTCTTTAAAAGCAATCAAGGAAACTAATGTGGGTGTCATATTCTGGAAAGCCCTAAAGGCTGAACTCTAAACTGACTAAAATTTTCCAGAAAGTACTCCTAAAACATTGATCTTTGGGTAATACCTTCACTGGTCTAGTGTCATCTTCAGTAACCCTTCCTTACATTTTCTAAATAAAATGATCCTACACCTCTGAGATTGTCAAACGTATTGTCCGTGTTTACCAAAAGCTAAGTTCTATCTGGGTCAGGTATGTTTTATTAAAGTAGTAGCTATAGTGTTCTGTGTCTTCACCTTCAGTTTCTAGAAGAAAACCCTGAGAGTGTGCCACAGAATCTAATTTACAGGCCAAATCCTAGGTTAAAAAAGCAAAAAAACCCCATAAAAAACCAACCCAAGCAACAAAATCTCACAGGTATTTTAAAATCTTATTAAAGGAATCAGTCAAACTATGAGAGAGGAAGACAGCATGGAAAGATGTGGAAGCACATAATTTAGACTCGATGACTATCCGTACAGATTAAATCCTTTAAAGGAGTTTAAAAGATTCTCCTAAATATTAGAAATTACCCTGGAAACTTTTACTGAACATAGAATTAAATTTGAGGAAAATGTTTTGTCTAAAGCTTAATCTGATAAATTTAAATTTGGGCTAATCTAATAGTGTTTAAATTGAGTTGTTACTTCTTGGAGATTTTAAAGCATTGGTTTTCTTTTTAGATAAACCATCACAAAACTCAGAGAATGAACAGAATTCTGTTACTTTGGAAGTTCTACTTGTGAAAGTCTGCCACAAGAAACGAAAGGTGATGTATAAAAGCAGTCATAGCTAAAGTTTTAAAAATACCGAATAGTGTAAAGCCCGTGGGAAAAATTTTCTGTCCTTACCAAATGGAGAATATTTGAGTCAAACACTGGTTAAAGCTAATGTTTCCTCTAAGCTGGGTATTCAGGGAATCCGAGAATCTTAGGCCGTGCGCCTAATTTAGCCCTTCCCTGGCTAGGGTCGTGTCCTCCCCTTCCGGGACCAAGGACTCCAGCAGTACCCTAAGAATATAATCCCTGGACTATTATCTCACTAGCGGGATCCCCTTCTAATTCCCCCTCCTTTTTCAGAGCAAAATCCCAGCTGGTAAAAACAGGACAGAGATACGTGGTGTCATCTCATTTTCCTGCCAATGCCTGCACAATTGGGAGGCTGGCTGTCTAGCTGTTCCTCCTGTCTGCCTAGCTTCCCAAGGTGTGCGTGACCCTGAGGAAAGGAGAGTAGCAATGGGAAGGAAACTCTGGGAGGCAGATCCAATTTGGGTGGAAGTTTCCTGATTCCTTCTGGTCAGGTAAAGCTCTGGGACCCCATTGTCCTGCCTTTTCTATTGTCCCCTTTCTGCATTGCTTTTATTGCAGCAGCCCATGGCAGGTGCCAATATTGACATGCGGGGCAGTCCTTCAACACACTATCAAAACCCCTCCGCACAAGGGGGTCTGGATCTGTGTAATCGTTGGCAGGATCTGGCCTGTGATCTTGTAGGACTTACTACCTGTGTCCTGGGCTAGACCTGTGCGGCGTTCTATGCGGAAGTGCCTCTTCCCTCTTTCGTATCCCGTTATCTTCAGAAAAAGTGCTGGTGTTGGCGCCTGGATAGAAAACACTTCAGGGTCCTCTTCCAGCTTTTTCAGTTTACCGGAAATCATGCTTATAAGGCAATCAGCTTTTCCTTCTGCTGATTGTTTCCACTTTTCATTTCAGTTCTCCCTTTCTTGCCTTCTATTGAGTTTACAGTTTTTCACAACGAATTGACTCCTCCTCCTTCCTTAGCTCCACAGGCCTCCTCTGAGGAAAATTGAGACAAAGGGCAAAAAATATCAAGGCCTCGGAAATGGGGGGAAGCCTTCCCCTGTACTCTCTCATGCTGGAGTCACAGGGTTGTGGGCCTAGCTTTGCATCCCTCATGCAAGAAATGGAAAAGAGCTATTTTGTGGCTTGGTCTGAGGTTGGGGGGAGGAAAGAGAGAAGGGGGGTCACAGGTAGCAGTTGGCCATTCTTCTTTGAAAGCTGTGCGTCTCATTCTGCTTCTTAAAAGCACGTTTCATCCTTGCCTGAGCGAAGCAAGCCCAAGACAAGAGTATGGATGTGGTGGGGAACAGGCTGCAGGGTGTGGTGATCACTTTATCGTCCGTAAAATGACAGAAAAATTGTCACTTCCTTGTATTATGCAGGACATTGTTGATTTGGCATTTTCAGTTCTTTAAGGTCAGTGGAAAAATAGAAAATAAGGACTGATATTACCCTGCTACTTGGAAAATGTTATTGCCCGAAGTTTTCAAAAATATAGTAAAAGTTCATTGTACAGTAAAAGTTCATTGTTATTGGGGCTTATGTGGTATTCCTCATAAATGTCACGGTATTAGGTGGAAAAGCAATCAGTGGAAAGCAGCTTGGCATGCTGAATTTTAAAATTGGCTCAATTTCTTCAAGTACAGAAATTCAAATATTAAAATCGTATCGTTTGTCTTTGTTTTTCAGGATGTAAGCTGTCCTATTAGGCAGGTTCCGACAGGTAAAAAGCAGGTGCCTTTGAATCCAGACCTCAACCAAACAAAGCCTGGCAATTTCCCATCCCTTGCCGTTTCCAGTAATGAGTTTGAACCTAGCAACAGCCATATGGTGAAGTCTTACTCCTTGCTATTCCGAGTGACCCGCCCAGGAAGAAGAGAGTTTAATGGCATGATTAATGGAGAGACTAATGAAAATATTGGTAATCTAAGTTTTAACAATATTCCATCCATACTTACCTCTGGGGCCTAACTTATGCTGATGCCTTTGAAAAGGCTTCATTCTATCCATTATAGAATTGAGCCATATGTGACAAGTATGATTTAAAAAAAAAATAGCTTTTAAGCGTGCTTCCGTAAGGAAGAAGGTAAATGGCATTTACTGTATCTTTAATGTTATCAACTTTTTAAATATATTTACCACAATTATTTTAAATGGCACCACCTTGTAAAGGGTTATTCTAGTGTGTGGTCCTCAGAAAAGTAAATCCTCTCATGCATGTAATCTGCTGGCGTTCATCTTTTAGGCATAGTTAGGTGGGCTTCAAATACCCCTCCCCACTTGGGCCTTGATGGCTCAACTGGAATTAGGTGGGAGCCTAGTCCAAGGTGGATGTGGGTAAGGGTGTCGGTTTCGGGGGAGAGGGGAGGTTGCTGTGCATGTGGAGCTTTTTGCCGATGATATGGGCAGGGGACAGTCAGCAGCAACCCAAATTGGAGATAACCCCAGATGGGCTGAATGAAAATGGAGGGACACCTGAACCGCAATGGGTTCATTATGGCAGGGCATAACTTGGCCCTGAAGGGCTCCTGAACTGTGGAGGTTTTGAATCGTTTTGGTCGGGACGGTGTGGGAATAAAGTTTCGGTGCTTGAAAGCATGAGGACTTGTTTCATGTTAAATTTGCCTCAACGGTAGGTTTTAATTTTGCTCATTTCTGTTGTGTATCTTAAAATCTAGATGTCAATGAGGAGCTTCCCACCAGAAGAAAACGAAATTCTTCAAATCGTGAAGATGGAGAAAAGACTTTTGTAGCACAGATGACTGTGTTTGATAAAAACAGGTAATGTAACCTTTTTTGGTTTTTTTGAAAGTTCAAGTACGGTACTCACATAGTTTGAATACTGCTGGAGGTTATCCAAGTGACCGACATACCCTGTTTCATATGGCCCTGATGCTATGGGAATTGAATTGGAGGAGCAGCGTGGCCTAGTGGAAAGGGCATGGGCTGAGGAGTCAGGGGATCTAGGTTGAAATCCCGGCTCTTCCACATACCCACTGTGAACCTGTGGGCAAGTCACATAACTTCTTATGCCTTAGTTACCTCATCTATAAAGTGGTGATTCAGTACCTGTCCTCCTTCCTACTTAGATTTAAAGCCCTGTGTGGGAGAAGGACTCTGCCTGACCTGATGATCTTGTGTCTTCCCCAGTGTTTACAACAGTGCTTGACACAGAGTAAGCACTTAATAAGTACCACAATTATTATTATTATAGTAATAAGAATTGAATAGCTAAGTGGATTTTTAACTTGAGAAGTTCCTTTTTTTTAGGTGAACAGTAAACTGGCTTTCAGTAGGGTCACATCCAGAACGCCAGGCCATCCATTCTGGTTCGTCCTTCGTTTCAGGGGCTTACAGTCTAGCCGAGGAGCTTGGGACAGTACAGGTGGCAAATGAACAAGATGTCGCTTTACCTATGCTTGTTTCTATACAGCTAGACTCTTGTAAAGTAAGCTAGTTTGCCGACTCCACTTTCTTCATGAGTTGTTAAAGCTTTTTATCAATTCCTTTGGATACTGCAGCTCACTTCTATGTGAACATTTTGAGAATTAAGTAATTTCTTTTGGTTGAAAACAGTGAGTATTTTTGTAGCCTTAGAATTCCTTCATTTCATCTATTCCAGGCGCTTGCAGCTTCTAGATGGAGAATATGAAGTAGCAATGCAGGAAATGGAAGAATGTCCAATAAGTAAAAAGAGAGCAACGTGGGAAACAATTCTTGATGGAAAGGTATAGACATCAGCTTGAGCCTGTTATAGTTCTGGCTAGGCATCTGCTGGTTAGGTCAAAGTGGCTAAACCTTTCCTGGCCAGAGCTATAATAGTTTGGAAGTCACGAGTGGCAATAATCTTAACTTTGCTACTCAGAACACGGGACCAAAGGGCCAGAAGGGGACATTTTAAATGACTGTACTGGTGCTTCTGAAATAACTTTTCCTTGTGGCAGCATCTTTTTAAAAAATTTAGGCTAATGACAATCAGTGTTTTTGAAGTATCTAGACAAATGAAAAAGTAATAAAATGAATAGGAAAAAAAGCCATTTTCAGTTGCGGGGGTGGGGGAGGGGTGTGTGTGTGTGTGTGTATGTGTGAGATATGTTGGTGACTGTCCCAAAATTATAATTTGGCCAAGCGTGGTCTATAAACATATTAGTCATAGGTAAACTCTTTTTGAAAATCTTAGATGTTTCTAATTTTTTATTTAGCATATTGCATATGGATTAAGATTAATTTCCTTTTCAATAGTTATACCTTCAATTAACAACTGGTTCCTAAAACTCCAGAATCAACCTCCAGAGGTCAGTTGAATGACGAAACAACTCTGGACTGATGGTTGTTTTGGATTTTTAAAGATGTCCAGATGTGGAGATTTCACACCTTTCTTTGGTCACTTTCAGTGTAGTCACCCTTTCTGGTAACCGGAGGCTCTTGTCGCTTAAACTTCTTTCACTGAAGACCAAGTTGTTGACTAATCAGAGTAATAACCCATGTCATTTATTCAATAGTCTCTCTTTTCCAAGTTGAACAATCTGTTTTTGTTGCTCCTTCCTCAGAAAACCAATTTTCTACCCTCTTGGGGGTTTTTTTCTTTGTTTTTTTATAACCTTGGTTCTTCTTCCTCAGGTCAGGGTCTAGACATTGTAAAGTACTGTATCATGGTAGAGTTACTTGCCGTTTGGCCAGTGTTTCCCCATGCCTCACCTGGCATAAGTGCCTGTTGAAGAAGAACCCGTTTTTGTTGGCTCTTTCTCCTATTTATCAGGGCCATTTTGCATTCTCTTCTTTATGAGGTTGAATCGCTCACTTAATCGTCCGTAAGCTTAATTCCTTTAGTTCTTAATTCCCGATGTCCCCGACTGTTCTTTTCAGAGGCTGCCTCCGTTTGAAACGTTTTCTCAGGGACCTACACTGCAGTTTACTCTCCACTGGACAGGAGACACTAATGACAAGTCTACAGCTCCTATAGCCAAGCCTCTTGCAACTAGAAATTCAGAGAGCCTCCCTCAAGAAAATAAACCTGGTTCAGTTAAACCCACTCAGACTATAGGTAAGTGAACAACTGGGATTTTGCTTAGCTGCTGAACCTCAGCGAAGCCTTCTCATGCCTAATCTACCCACCAGGAATTGTATTTACTATTGTGTTAGCTGAGTGGCAAAAAGAATCAGATCCTCAACCTAGGTGGTCTCCTATTTTCTGCTCTTAACTTCTGGACTCAGTCGTTTTAATACCCTATTTAAATTTTTAGTAATTAGTTGCTCGTATAAAAGAACCCTCTGTCGTAGACTTGGGCGCGTAATTTTGAATTCCTCCTCTTTCCCTGTGGCATGCTGTCGCCCTCCAAAAACATTTTTTTGCTGTGCTTTTGGTAAGGAGGCATAGTATTAAAATAAGCATAATACATTGTTTTGGAAAGCAAATTACTAGAGAGCAGAGACTGAGCTTGTAACGTGTACTGGGTTTATAATAAAATGTGTACAGGTAGGAATTTACCCAGTAACATAAGATGGCGGTGAGGCTTTGATGTCAGGTGTTATATGTGGATGCCAGTGATCTTTTAGGTGTAATTATAACGGTTGCATTCATCAGGTAAAATAATGATGGTACTTAATTGCTTACTATGTGTCACAGCATGGTTCTGAGCACTAAGATAGATTCCAGTTCATCACGTTGGAAACAGTCCCTGTCCCCACATGGGGCTAGTAGTCTTAAGTAGGAGAGAGGACAGGTATTAAATGCCCATTTTACAGATGAGCAAGCTGAGGTACAGGGAAGTTAAGCCACTTGCCTATGGTCACACAGCAGGTAAATAGTGCTTCTGCGATTAGAGCCCAAGTTCTCTGATTCCTAGGCTGTGCTATTTCCTGTGTCTGAAGGGAAATTGTAACTTTTCTAAATTCTATTTAGGAGATAGACTCCTGGGTCTTTTACCTATGCTCATCTCAATGGAGCTCTTATTTAATTTAAACTTTCTAAATATGAAAGCCAGTGCTTTACCAGATTAAATAGGAGAGTGCTTTTTTTTCCCCTCTTACAGCTGTGAAAGAATCTCTATCTTCAGATCTACAAACAAGAAAAGAAAAAGATACTTTAAATGAACCCCGGCAAAAATTACGAATATTTTACCAGGTATGAAAAGGTTGATATCTTCTGTTTTGGCTAGCAGGAAAGGCCGTGGAGATATATTTTTGAAGTGAGATTGAGCTGGTCAAACATGTAAAATGATCTGTTGGGACTCTTCTGTTTTCAGTTCCTTTATAACAACAACACAAGGCAGCAGACTGAAGCCAGAGATGACTTGCATTGCCCTTGGTGCACGCTGAACTGTCGCAAACTTTATAGTTTACTCAAACATCTTAAACTCTGTCATAGCAGATTTATCTTCAATTATGTAGTAAGTAAGCTTTCTTTGTTCTTTCCTGTTCACATTCCAATAAAGTTGCCAATTTTTAAAATAGGTCTTTGACAGTATAGATTCTTCATTAGGAGGCTCATGGTGGGAATGGGTTGCTAGAGAAGTGCCTGGTATATTGTATTTTAGTCTTCTGAAACATAATTTTAGACACAAAGCTTTTTCTCTCCCATATCCCATACTGGGTGTGGGGGAAGGGGAATGTTCTCTGTGTACTTTTTAGTAAGAAAAACGAGAGTATTGTTATTTTGCCCATTCCGTATAAAATCAGAATTTAGCTTTTCGTCTGTGTGTCTTTCGTTACCCTGATGCATTTGGCCTTCTTGTTGCAGTATCACCCCAAAGGGGCTAGGATAGATGTTTCTATCAATGAGTGCTACGATGGCTCCTACGCAGGAAACCCTCAAGATATCCATCGCCAGCCTGGATTTGCTTTCAGTCGCAATGGGCCCGTCAAGAGAACACCCATCACCCACATTCTCGTTTGCAGGTAGGAACAAATCACTCCAGGGGTTTGCCATGATTTTGTTGGGCCATTTCTTTCCCAACAACTCTTTTCTAACCGTGGCTCCCTTGGATCAAACTGGGTGACCGGTTTGTTTTGGTTTTTTTTTTACCTTTTACAGTGTTCAGAAGTCATCACCCAATCTTACTACACTTTTTTTTGCCCAATTCCTAATGCTTTTTCTTTAGGGCTACCTACCTCAGTCTTCGGAAGTTTTTCTATGTCTATTAAACTGTTTGCATGTTTGCTCTCGTATACTTCTCGGTGTGCCGTTGAGAAGAATCGCAATAGTCGCAGGGCTTCCTACTGTGTTTTAGCAAGTGTGTTCCGTGGCTACAAATTGTAAGTGTTGTCTTAGAATAGTGTTCACAGCTAGCTTATTTTCTTTCAGGCCAAAGCGCACGAAAGCAAGTATGTCCGAATTCCTCGAATCTGAAGATGGGGAAGTAGAACAGCAGAGAACATATAGCAGCGGACACAATCGGCTCTATTTCCACAGCGATACCTGCTTACCTCTCCGCCCGCAGGAAATGGAAGTGGACAGTGAGGATGAAAAGGATCCTGAATGGCTGAGAGAAAAAACTATTACTGTAATTATTTATTTCCCTACTGGCTTTCTGTTAGAATGGAGTGTTTTTATTGATGTTGACTCATAGAAAGTGTAGCAAATAATACGACTACTAGGATGCTTTCAGATGGAATGAATTCGATCTCAAATGTCAGATCAACTGGCAAACAGAGCTTTCTGACTTGAACCTCTCTGTGGAACCCAACTCATTTTTAATGTTTTCAGTGGGCCTGCACATCTCAATGGAGGTATCCATCCAATCATTCAGTCAAAGTTACTTATTGGACACTTACTATGTGCTGAGTACTGTATTAAGCACTTGGCCGAGTGCAATACAACAGAATTAGCAGGCAAGCTCCCTGTCCTTAATGAGTTTACAGTCTAGAGGGGGAGGCTGACACTAACCTGAATAAATAATATATAATTTAAAGATACGTAGTACACGAGTGCTGTGGGGTTGGGGGTTTGGGTAAATAGCAGCTGCTCAAAGGTCACAGACAAATGCATCTCTAGTTGATTTGCCCAAATTAGCCTATAAAATAATCCGATTCTCAGGGTGGAGGTTTTTTTCCCCTGAATTATCCATCTGAGCTGGGCATGAAACTAATCAGTTGGCATAGTGGCTCATTCTTACAGTTCACTGGACTGGGTAGTCCCAATCCCTGAACTAAAGAATCTGAACACCCAGTTTTACAGTTGTAGTTTTTGGAAATTTTGCTTTGATAGAAAAACTAAAGAAAACCTAGTAATTGAGAATTTCTTTCACTTCAGATATTGATAAAGATTCATGTGTAAGAACTGCTGTTCTCTTAGGCAAACAGTTGGGTAGTATCACCTTTTAGATGATCTAGCCTACCTTCTGGCTTTTCTGTGAGCTGTTTGGATGAATTCAGCAAGTTAGAAATGATTAAGAATGTGTTGAAGCAGACATAAAAAGATAGAAAACAAAAGGAGTTTGGTTGAAGAAATGTAAATGACATGGTAGTGCTCTATCGTTCATTTAACTTTAAAAAATGTATTTGTAGCAAATTGAAGAATTTTCAGATGTCAACGAGGGAGAAAAAGAAGTTATGAAACTGTGGAATCTTCATGTTATGAAGCACGGGTAGGTGACGGTGATTTGCTTTTGTGTCATTTTCCCTAGTACTCTTTCCCTTTTTTGTGTGTATGTGTTGTTTTTTTAATGGTATTAAGCACTTTTCGTGCTTTTCTGCTTCACGGCATGCCCGTTGTGAGCATTTCAAGCAACTGTGTAGTTAAAATGTCGATCAAGTGCACGGCAAACCTTTTTGCCGGGAACCACTCGTCCTTAGAGCATTCCTCAATTGGGGGGGAGAGAAGGGGAAGTGGGCTCCCTACTCTCTGTCCGATATAGCTTGAGAATGTGGAGGCGGGGGAAGAAAAGCGAGGTGGCAGAGATGAGGAAGAGCTGGAACCAGTCCCTGCGCTCTCTCCAGGCCCCAGTTAGTGCTCATCTGACTCGCTCTCCCCTGCTACTCATTCTACCCAGTGAGGAACCTGGAGGAAGTTTGGCCCCACTGTTACTCTGAGAGCAGTGTCAAAAAGGGTAGGGGAGAACATGGGGCTCCTTGTGAGCAGGGAACGTTTCTGCCAACTCTGTTGTACGCTCCTACGCATTTAGTCAAGTGTTGTGAACATAATAGGCGCTCAACAAATACCTTTGAGTTTGTTTGGGGCCCCTAGGACATCAGCAGTATCTTTGGTGACTCCCCTCCCTCTGGGGGTCCCTTGCAGTCCAACCCGTTAAAATTTTTGAAATTCATTACGATGAGACAAATTGTCACTTGTTAAATTGCTGCAGATTCCCGGGTTACAGGAGTGGGTGACTTAGCACTCGACTCTTCGATTTTTCTATAGGCACCCACATATCATCCGGGATGCTTTGTGTTATTCTTTCACATGAAATCACCACAAGCATTTGGAGATTAGATCCTTTACTAAGCTTGCTAACTTGTTGTGGAAGAATGAAACACACTTCAGAAGTTAGTGAGTAGAAGCATTCAAGTGGAACTATGCTAGAAAGCAGTGTAATATTGTTGCAACCTCTTTGTCACACCTGTTGCTTAAGGTCAATATAGTCTTGGAATTGTGCCAGGAATTTTGGGGGCTTAGGGGAGGGAAGGGCAACAGACCATTTTCTGTAAAGGATGCCCAATTGGGCTTTTGCGGTGGTGGCTTCCAGCAAACATGGAGCCTACCAAAGATGCAGGCAGCAGCCTCCTCGGGCCACGCTGCGGCTCTTCTGGGATCGGCAGTTTAGGGGGCCACGGCTCGCACTGATTCCCACGTGGCCCTGGGATGGGCTCGGTGTTCATTAGGAGTCATCGTGAGCATGAGAATAATAGTAATTGTGGTGTTTGTTAAGCGCTTACTTTGGGTCAGGCACTGTTCTACGTGCTGGTGAAGACAAAAAGATGATCAGTCACAGCTGCTGGCTCACACAGGGCTCGCGTCCTGTTGGTGGGCCGTAGAGTATTCACCCCGAGCAAAGCTCGTGATCCATATGGCCCCGAGCGGGGAGAGACAAAAATAGGGATTGGTTTTCCCAGATCACTATGTACTAAATTTTGTTCACTTCTCCATATTCCCACTCCTGCCTCTACTATTCAAGTTAGCCTCAGATTTTCCATAGCATTCAACTACCTCCCACCGTACCATACCGGCATTCTTGGTGCCTGTGGCGATCATTACGCATGACCTTTTGATCTCCAAAATAAGGTGGCATTAATATGGTTTTTTTTCCCCCTTTACTGACCAGGTTTATTGCCGACAATCAAATGAATCATGCATGTATGCTGTTTGTTGAAAATTATGGACAGAAAATAATCAAGAAGAATCTGTGTCGAAACTTCATGCTTCATCTGGTCAGCATGCATGACTTTAACCTCATTAGCATAATGTCAATAGACAAAGCTGTCACCAAGCTTCGGGAAATGCAGCAAAAATTAGAAAAAGGAGAGTCTACGACCCCACCAAATGAGGAGTTTTCTGAAGAGCCAAACGGGACAACAAATGGATATAGTGAAATTAACACACGAGAAAAAATTTCAGAAACAGATAGTGTCTCAGGGGTCACAAAACAGAGTAAAAAACAAAAGCTTTGAAAGAAAAGGCTAACTCATGTTATGGACAAACACTGAAATGACATTCTATAGGGAGCATGATCCCTAGAAAGAACTTTCAAAACTGTTTTTTGTCTTCTTTCTCTCTCTCTCTTTTTTTTTTTTTTTTAAATCACAGGTTCCAAACAGGCACACGTAAGTGAAGTAAATGATTTCAACAAAGGTAGTGCGACAGGGTTTTTTTCCGCCTTATGCAAGTCCATCACCTGTGTCCGTTTTAGTGAGGTTATTTGTTGTCTTGAGTTTGAGCATGAAGAGCAATACTTCCTAAAAACTTTTTAATAATTTTTAGCAGTTAAGAGATTATGAAATATATCGAACATATGTAAAACTTACATATATTTAAATTATGCCCACTTTTGCATATGACTGTCTGTTGATGTAACTGTGGTAAATTTTGTGGGGGAGGCTTGGAAAATTGAAATAGAATTCACTAAAAAGAGAGACGTCCGATTAGATTTTAGTGAAGTGTGTGATTATTTACAGTTGATCCTCGCTTTTGAAATCCTGCTATTAGGCTAATGTGTTAAAACAAAAATTTGATCACTGTTAGAGCTAAAAAGAATTTTAACACCTTGAAAATGTAAAGCTAGCACTTCTTTTGCTGTGTGCCTCTTTGGAACGACCTCAGTTTTTTCATATTGATGACAGTGAGCTGCCATATTGGTTTTTGAAGGTTATTGGCCATTTTTTTGTGTGTGGATAATTTTGATGTATTGCTCACCCGGTGTGTTTTTAAACTTGAACACTTAGCTCTTCTGTTTCCCATTCAAACTTAATAACTATACTGAGAATCCAGGCGTCCACCCTTTCTTTGAGGACTGGGTCAGCGTACCAAGTGACAGATGTAGCTTGGGCTTTTCAGATGCCACTTTAGGGGCCGGGGGGGGGGAAGGGATGGGAAAAGGCACTGTCAGGTTGAGCCTGAACAATACGTTGTACACAAAATAGAAAGTACAGATTAAAAGCTCTTTTAAATCTTCCAGAGTACCTTTGTGCTGTAGTTGAAAAGGTCTTGTGCACACAATAATGCAGTTGAATTTTCTCCAGGAGTTTAAAGTGACTTCACTCCTGGCACAGTATCTGCACCAATGAATTTTTAATCCCAAGCACTGCGGCTGAGCGACATCACCTCAGTTTTTTTTTAAAGTATCCTAAAGATATTGCCTTTTCATATTCTTTATTTATAAAGGAACAATGCTGCTGTAAATAAAGGTATTTTTAATTTTTTTATTTCATTCCATCACCATCAGATGCAGGTCCCTATTTTGTTAAAATAAGGGATAGGTAAGCTTTCTAATGGTGTCTTCAGAAATTTATAAAATGTAAATACTGATTCGATTGGTCTTTAAAATGTGTTTAACTGTGAGACTATTTAACTAATGGTGTGGATGTGATTCGTCATCCAGTATTAAGTTCTTAGTCACTGATTTTTTTTGTGTAAAAATAGGAAAGAGGGAAACTGCAGCTTTTAATACAGACTCCTTGATTTGCCAGCACCCCGGTGAGTTCTAGTAAACTCTTAAGAATGCCTCCAGATCGTAGAACAAGCATTTCTCTCTGGCTTTAATTTGCTAAAGCTGTGCACATATGTAAAAAAAAAAAATAGATTATTTTAGGGGATATGTAGTTCTAGAATTATTGCTTATGTCATTTCTTAAGCAGTTATGCTCTTAATGCTTAAAAGAAGGCTAGCATCGTTTGCACAAAAAGTTGGTGATCCCCCTCAAAAAATAGTAATGAAATTACTTCTGTTGAGTAAACTTTGTCATCTTATAATTAAAGCTGAAAAAATCCCTTTGTTTCTATTTATAAAAAGATGCCTTTTCTATATGTACCCTTGATGAAAGATTTTGAAGAAATCATGTAAACTGGTAAGCATTTAAATGGTGCAGTAGGTGTAAAGAAACAGTTCAGTTGTTTAAATGATACGGTGTTTTTACATTAAATGTTTATTTGGAAAGCAAATGATTTTGTACATAAAGTTCCATAATATAAAACTTGTATCATCGACTCACTTGTGTGTATGCTGACCTCTCTCTGAGGATAAAGATGTTTCGAGTTTCCAATCAATTCACCTGTTACCCCTCCACAAAGCCTGCTGTTGGGCTGCTGGCATTGCCGTTTGACTAAATGGGTTTCCCCCCGAGAGACCGCACTAGGCGTTTTTCCCGACTTTCCCAGCTTGAAATGTGCAACAGCTTTCCTTCCAATAACTTTCCCCGTGTAGCTGTACTCTCCTTGGAGGGAAAGAGTAGGCTCGCTTCTCCTCCCCTCCTCTTGTTCCTGAAGAGCTGGATGAGATGCAGCCAGTCCAGTTAGTACTTGAAAGCATTATCTGGCATGTTTCAGAACAAAAAAATTTCACAGATTCTGTACCAGGTTAATGCTACCATGAAGGACTTAGAAATTTAAGACTGATGGAAAATACATGAGAGGCCTGTGTTGTGATTAGAGTGACGCTGAAGACAAAGTAGACTTGATGGAAGGTGGACTTGTGTTTGAATTTTAATTATCAGTTCTTATGAAAACATTTCCTTCATCAGGGCAAGGCAGCTACTTTCCGGCGTAAAGGATTTGGAAATTTTAGTTTGGGTTAAAAGCCTTGCAAATTCAAACCCAAGAAAAACTCACAACGGTAAGTTGCTTTAAAATTTTTTTTTTAATGAAACAACAAAAGACAAGGGTCTATATTCTGCCTAATCTTCAGTTACCACTGAGAGACTCCCTACTGTAACATGGATGGCAAAGGGACAACATTATGATTGTCTTTAGAAGGAACTGCATCCCCAAATAAATTACTTTACAAAAATATCAAACGAGGTTTTCTAACACTATTCCCTATTAAAAAAAAAAAGTTCAGTTAAAGGTTCACATTGAATTTGGGGGGGGGGGGGGGGGGGCGGGGAAGAGGGTCCGTAGCAGAAACAGTTATCTAGCAAGTCACAAACATTTTACACATTTTCTCAACAAAGTCAAGTATCGCCTTATCAGGTCGGTCTGTCCTTCAGGGACTAACAACAAGCTGTTTATCGTAGGAGATTCCATGCTATAAATACACAGCACGGCTAACACTGTTCACTCTCTTCCTAAATTAGTAGTTTTACCCTGTAATCATCTTGAATATCTCTAGCTTCACTGCAAAAAAGCAGCAAAAAAACCCCAAAACGTTCTAAGTTCAGGAAGGGAATAAATAGCATTGGAGACTGGGCCCTTACAGGGCAATTAATGTATCCTAGAAAGAATTCTGAAAGGTGATACTAAAACACTGTCCACAGAATGCTCAAAATACTGAAGGCACAGAGGTAAGGATAAGGATCATACTAGAAGGGTCCTCACTTTTTGCGGTTTTAAATCAGTGACTGGGCACCCTGGAAAGAGGACCAGTATTCCAGAACAGAAAGTTATTTTCACTATTAACACCACCCCACAATAATGGGGTAAAAATGACTTATGTCCAAAGGCCACTTAATTTCACATATCCTTAGACCCAAGAGATGGGTTTAGCAAAAGTTTAAAAAAAAAAAAATAACTTAAAAAAAATGTTGAACACAGTGAGAGGGTCTGAGGCTTGTTTCGTAATCGATTTATACGGATGCAGCATTCCAAATTCTGAAAACTGCATTTAATATCTTCCTCCACAAAACACAATACTTCACCACCAGACTATTTTGAAATAAATCCAGAATATGTGCAGCGTACTGTTTTCAAACTGCTTGGGAGAGGAGTCCGACATGAGGCTTATGCTAAACTGGGCTGCGAGTGGATATACTTGAAATCCGGCAGCTGAATGCCCTTTGACCTGAAGGCTAAAACACTAACACTTTCCACCCCGGGTAGGAGAAGGAACATCCAAAATAGAGGGAGTCACAGGACTGATCAAGTAACCAATCAAAAACCACTTCCCTGTTGTTGGAACTAATAGTTACTCGCAACTTAAAGTTACCACCGTCGTTATTGGGAAGGCCCAAGGTCACCGCTTCCATGTCAAATGTGACTGTGGTTCCACAGGTCACAGCCGGCAACTGGTTGGTCATCTCTTTGCCGTTGACGAAAACCGCCCCTGAAACGGCAAGAGAGTGTCAGCCTCCACAAGCGCTTAGTACACTGCTCTGCACACAGTAAAGTACTTCTCTGTGCCTCAGTTACCTCATCTGTAAAATGGGGCTTAAGACTCTGAGCCCCATGTGGGACCACCTGATTATCTCCTATCTACCCCAGCGCTTAGAACAGTCCTTGGCATATATTAAGTACTTAACAAATACCTTTATTATTATAATTATTACTCAACATTGACTAAGGACGGAAAAGCCATGAAAGATGAGGCAAAGGGCTGTGAGAAATGGTTACAGCAGATCTGGGGCCTGGGGTGAATGATTCAAAATGCCCGACTCATGAATCATATCCCTAATAATGTTTTCTTCCCACCCTAGAAGCAGCAAGACCTAGCACAGAGAGCTGGGGCTTGGAAGTCAGAAAAGACCTGGGTTCTAATCTTGCCTCCACCACTTGTCTGCTGTGTGACCTTGGGTAAGTCACGAAATTCTCATATACCAAATGGGGATTTCATATCTGTTCTTCCTCCCCCTTAGATTTTGCACCCCACACAGGGACTGTGTCTGACCTGATTATCTTGAACCAACCCCAGCCTTTAGTATAGTCCTTTAGCATGCAGTAAGCATTTAGCAAATACCAGCGTTATCACCCTTTACTTTGGCGAAATCTTAATCATCTGGAAGACACCACTTTCAAACCCAAAAAAGTCAGCCTGGTATAAATATTTCACTAGGCAGTCCTTAAATATTTTACATTGTGATTTTAACCACAGAATTTGTACTAGGAAAGTAGTGCAGAGCTGTGGGCCACAGTTTTGTTCTCTGAATTATCAACGTTGGCCGAGGTTGGTCCCAAAGACTACGTATTTGTGATCTATACTCCAAATTTGACTGGCTTGAAGCAAAACATACTTTGTGAATTTGACCACTTGCTAAGAACCCTAAAGACTGTTGTGAGTGGAGCATAAAGAGAGTTAAGCCTCTGCCATAAATGACTGAGGAAAGCATTTCCTGCTAGGTGACCTTGATTGACTGATTGATAGTGCTGGTGTTTTGGATAGAGCACGGGGCTGGGAGTCAGAAGATCAAGGGTTCTAATTCCAGCTCTGCCGCTTGTCTGCTCTGTGACCTTGGGCAAGTCACTTCACTTCTCTGTGCCAGTTACCTCATCTGTAAAGTGGGGATTACTCCTTGTGGGACATGGACTGTGTCCAAACTGATGAGCTCGTATCTACCCTAAGCATTACAGATGCTTAACAAACACTATTTAAAAAAATAAAGATAAAGGATCGTCCGTAGCCTTTGTGAGCCTAGTGTCTTCCACTGGACAGAAAGACCAGAGATGGTCTTAGGCAGGGCTTTTCCCGCAACCACCCCTAGCTAAATTCTGCATGACTTTCCGGCGATCCTTGGCTTCCTTCCACACACAGTCCCACAACATCCAGTTGCTTCACCTGGGCTCCACCCTCCTGCCTCCCACAGCACAACCCAGTCCGTGTCCCTTCCGGAACCGGCAGATCTCAGCCCAGCCGGCCCCGGCTCTACCACCCATTGGGCCCTGGGAGGGAGGGAGGCAGATCTGTCCAAGGCCCTCTCTCCCGCCAAGGAAGCTACGGGACAGTTCTGACAGTCTTCTGCCTTGGGGCACGGCTGGCAGGACCACGCAGGCTCCCTCGGCCATCGGCACACCCCCGTAGCGTGCGGCAGCCACTCTTACTTACCGTTGGTACCCACGCACACTGCTTGGTCACGCTGAAGGGAGTCATGTCCATTCTGCTGCTCGACACAGACTCCGATGCTGTCTCGCCGGTCTGGCTGGCCCACGGTTTCCACCCTGGAGGACAAGGAAGTTTGCCCAACTGTTTATTAAGGTGTAGCCCCAGACTACCACAAAGCTTAAGCTCCTTAGGGATTTTGTGGGGAGGCCACTGGGACGGCGTGGCTCTTCTCTGCATTCTTCTGACCCTTTTTTCGGTTCCTGGGAACATATCCAGTCAGCAGAATTTTGACATTTGTGGTTACTGACGCTGGGTCACCATCCTAATGCACGCGGTGGCCCGGCCCTTTACGCAGAGTGCCTGGAACCCTTCCCAGATAGGCTCGGGCGGCTCTTGAAATCGAGCGAGTTCCTTGGATGAGGCTACTGGCCGCACGCTCCCTCTACCTGTTTTTCCACCTCTCTCTGCCTTCTCTTTGAGGTTTTCCCCATCCCCATTTGTTCAGCCTTGGGACAGCCAGAAGGGGTCGGGTGCATCCAAGCTCATTTCAGTCAATCCATCATAATGCTTACTGTGTGCAGAGCACTATACTAAGCGCTTAGGAAGAGTACAGTGTAACAATATAACAGCCGGTAGATACCTTCTCTGCCCATTACGAGCTTACCTTCTAGAGGAGGAGACAGACATTAACAGAAAGAAATTAAATAGGTACGTAAGTGCCAAGGGGCCCGGTGGGGTGGTGAATATAGGGTGCATTTCGGGGCCATAGAGAAGGGAGTGGGAAATGAGGGCTTAGGGAAGGCCTCTTGGAGGAGATGTGCCTTGAATAAGGCTTTGAAGGGGCGGAGAGTCATTGTCTCTCGGCTATAAAGCGGGAAGGGGGTTCCAGGCCAGAGGCAGGATCTGCAGCTCCAGGAAAGCAGCAGCTGGTAAGGGGCGGGCACAGAGGTAGACAGGCTGCTTGTGGGCGGCTTAAGTTACCAGGCTGGAAAGGAGGTGGAGAGAGCTGTGGTTACACAGGTGGGAGAGCCCCAGAGAACAGGTGGATATCTTGGGAGGAGGTACTGGTCTCTCAACTGAGCCACCTGGCCCAGGGAAGATTCTGGGCAGGGCTGCTAGCCCGTAAGTCTGACAAGGGGAATGCCTTTTGGATGGATTCTAGAGCCAATACTTATTGTAAGATCTGGATGGTTGTAGTTGTCTGAAATCCATTCAACTGATAGTAACCACTGAGCGCCTGAGTATATTGCGTTCTCTATCATGCCCTTGGGGAAATACAACAGAATTAGCAGCCACGATCCCTGTCCCCGAGGAGTTTACACTGTCTATTCCAAGGTATAAAAACTCAAGACTCAAGGGTTAAATCTTCCAGGAGAAAGTCTGGAACCTGGCCTGCTGTGCATCCATTTGGTAGTTTACTTGTGTGGAACTGTAGATGAGATGGCAGCCACTGATCCAGGTCATCAGTGGATACCATCAGCCTCACCTCAACTGCCCCATGAGCCAAGTTTCAGGAAGAGGCCCTCTTTTCCTCCGCTCCCTCTCCCTTCTGCATGGTCTCGGCACTTGGATGTGTAACCTGGGGGCATTTGGTGTTCATTCCAATCATTCAGTCGTACTTACTGAGCGCTTATTGTGTGCAAAGCCCCTTCAGCCCCACAGCACCTACGTATATATCGAATTATCTATTATAAATTATTTATTTCTAGTAAATGTCTGCCTCTCCTTGTAGAGTCCACAAGCCAGACCCCAGCGGAGCTGTGGAGCCAGAGGATCGTGAGGAGCGGCCCCTCCCGTAAGTATTGGCCATCTTGCTGGAGGATCGATCCAACTGAGCTCTAAAAAGGGAAGCTCCTGTAGAGCTGCAGAAGGAAACTACTCTTCCCAACCTCAGAAGGCTCTTCCTCCAGCTAGGCTTCGGGGGGCTGGTTCGGTGCCATTCCCTTGGAAGGAGGTCAGGAGAAGTCCCTCGTCTGGGCAGGTGGAAGGCCAAAGGAAGAGCAGAGTCTGGCCTTTGACTCGCCACTGGCCTTGGGAAAGAAGTGAGGAAGAGGGGGAGGCTGAACAGAAGCCATTGGCTCTGAGTAGGAGGCGGGGTTGCTTTATCACCATTCACCAATGGTGATAAACTCCCAACAACTCTCAACTTAGGAGAGGAACTGCCCCGGCCCGGGGCTCTTACCCAACATGGCAATGGGGGTCCGGCCCGGGGATCTTACCCAACATGGCAATGGGGGTCCGTTCAGCTCCCCAGGGAGATTGAATGACTGGATTTATCTCAGCAGTCTGCGGACCAGGGGAGGTGTGGAGAGAAGGCTAAGGAAGGGATAGGGAGGAAATCCTTTGTCTGACGCCCCTCATCTGTAGTCACGGCTAAGCCATAGCCTGGAAGGATTAACTGGAATCTCTGAGGGGGAGTTTGGTTTCAAAACTTGCCAGATTGCATCCCCTCCAGGGAGATGCTGAGCCCCCACTGTTGGATGAGATGAACCTTTTAGTCCTGAGGTGGTGCCCAGGCACAGGAGTTTCTCCCCCGCTGTACTCCCCATTGCCAAAAGGGACTGCCCCGTGCTCGCCCCACCCCCACACCGGCCCCAAGCACTTGCCTGAACGTCAGCGTCTGTCCCCAGAAGTAGGTGGGCGCACTAGAGTAGAGGACTCCCGAAGCCTGTGAGTCGTTGCGGAGCGCCATGTTCCGACGACTGCTCAGGCTGTAGCCCTCAAAGCCGGCCGTCCACTCTGAAAAAGCAGAAAGAGAACGGGGGGTTAAACCTGAGCACCGTGGGAGCCCTTACCAGGAGTGAGGTAAAAATAACTGTGGCATTTGTTAAGCGCTTATTATTTGCCAAGTACTATACAGTCCCCACCCAACCTGGGTGCTCACAGTAAGAGGGAGAATAGGTATTGAAGTCCTATTCTACAAATGAGGAAGCTGAGCCCCAGGAAAGTGAAGTGACTTGCCCCAGGTCCCACAGCAGGCAAGTGGGGGACTCGGAATTAGAACCCAAGCCCATGCTCCTTCTCTCAGGGTCTCCTAGAGTTGGAGCTGAAAGAGCAGAGGGGAGGGCCTTGTCCAGGATTTAAAAACCCAAGCATACTTGTCGAGAGGATTGAGTGAGAGGCACAAGCAAGCAACTTGAGTCGGCATCCCAAGAGGCAGTTTACGTGTGTACACGGAGTGTTCAGGACTCTTGATCTCGCAACAGCTTTTAATACTCAGCTCCTCTGACAGGTGAAAGCGTGGCTTACAGCGGGGTCTTTCCGTACAAAGGTCAGAGAAGCTCCAAAGCCCCATTCGACAAGCTTTCCAGCTCAACTAGCCCAGCTACAGAGTTTGGATCCCCTCTCAGGGTCGCAGCCGGAGAGTTTCCCGTCTTCTACCAGTCTCTGCTAAGGGAGGGAGAGTCAGGCAGAGGCCTGTCCGTTCCACTCCTAGCTTGGGCAGTGGCTAGCGAGTGGAAGGCCATCTGCTACGGGTCAGAACTCACCCTTGCCGGGCAGCAGCAGCATGGGAGAGAGTCAAGGGCGGAGATTCGAGTTTACTCCGTGGAAGGCGGCAATGGTAAACCACTTCCATATTTTTACCGAGATAACTCTTAAGGATCCACTACCAGAACCATTGCAGAGGAAAAGCAGGGCGTTCTGGGAGAGATGCGTCCGTGGTATCGCAATGGGTCGGAAACGTCTCGACGGCATAAGACAAGACAGTCTGGCGGCTTGTACTGCCTTGACTCTCCCACCTCTTGGGAAAAGAGGAAACAGTAGGCAGCTGCTCAGCACAGAGACACGGGTTCTAGTACTCATCCTTCCATTAGCACTTCTGGAGATCTTTACCCCTCAATTGTGGATCAAGGTCTCTCTCTAATATAACCCAGGTTTACTGAAGCCCAAGTACATCTACTCCAGCGGGGGCTTAGTAGATAGACTGATAGAGCACGGGCCTAGGGGATCAGAAGGTCATGGGTTCTACTCCCACCTCCACCACTTGTCTATGTGACCTTAGGTAGGTCATTTCCACCTCTCTGGGACTCAGGTGGGAAATGGAGATTGAAACGTGAGCCCCATGTGGGACAGGGACCGTGTCCAACTCCATTTGCTTGTATCCACCGTAGCGCCTAGTACAGTGCCTGGCACAAAGCACTTAAAATACCATAATTATCATCATCCTGATAATCTGTATCTGCCCCAGGGCTTCGTGCAGGGCCTGGTGCAAAATAAGGGCTTAAGTACCACTTTAAAAAACAGAAGCCAACATGCTGTGGGATTAGAGATTGAGGGCGAGAACTCTAGAGCTCTGTGGTTGGACCCTGCTGGAACCAGCAATTTCCTAACGCAGTAACTAAGCAGTAGCTGAGACCCTGAGCAGTTAGTTGGAGGGCTGAGGGCAACTGACCAGGCTAGTCCCATGAGGACAGCGACTCACCGTGTGGCACCAGGGTCGAGTGGCCAATCTGGGGGACGCTCCAGGGGCTCCACTCCTGCCGGCCGTCCCCTCGGGCGCAGACGCGGAACTGATAATCGACGTTGGGGTCGATGTGCAACACAATGAACTCCGTCTCCGAGCCGACGTAAACGTCCTCAAAGTGATTCGAGGTACTTTTGCGAAACTGGAGCCTGTAGTCTTGGGCTGTGAACTCGTCGTCGACCTGAAAGGGGGAATGGGCTGTACATCAGAAAGGAGGGAAGGGAGGGAGTGGAGGGATAACTCTCAACAATGTCATATCTCAGACCTCGAGAATGGGCAGCCGCCTCCTCCAGAAATCAACCAGGTTTCTAATGGATCCAGAAGGGTGGGCAAATCTTTCTTCTGAGTGGAGAACGGGCTATTTCAGACGGCCACTGGAAATGGGATTGGCAAAACAAACTGGCCCATCTTGATCTCTACTTTCCCCACTTGTCCTGATCCCAAATGGGGGAACACCATTCCAATTCTGCATCACAAGGAAGAACTATCTCTTAAGCATCACGTTGCTGGAATAATAATAATGATTATGGCATCTGTAAAGTGCCAGGCACTGTATTAAGCACTGGGATGGATACAAGCAAATAGGGTTGGACATAATCCCTGTTCCACTTGGGGCTCACAGTCTCAATCACCATTTTACAGATGAGATCACTGAGGCCCAGAGAAGTGAAGTGACTAGCCCGAGGTCACACAGCAGACAAGTGGCAGAGCAGGGATTAGAACTCATTACCTTATGACTCCTAGGATTGTATCCACTAAGCCATGCTGCTTCTCTAATTGTATTGCGGTTGATTCATTCTATTTTACATTGACTATGTAGTGCGATCCCTCTCTCAGGATGGCACATGAAGAGTATGCAGAGAGTAGTGTGTTGCTTAGTGGAGCTCAAATCTAAAAATCCAGAAGCATTTGGGCCCCAACGACAGCTTCATAACGAAACTAATTAAATGGTCATGAAAGGGAGGGTATCCTTGAGTCCCACTGGCTAATTTAGTCTATTGGTTATTAACAGAAAAGGACTCTGGCTGTTGACTGCCTTAGAGAAGGATTGCTGTGTGGCTCCTTGCGGTTTACTGCTCAGAAAATAAACCTGGTAAATGAGGGTGCAATGAGGACTCACTTGTTAACAGGTAGGTGTGAACTGAATATTTTCAGTCACTCAATTGAGTGTTTACTGTGAACAGAGCATTGTACTAAGAGCTTAAGACTACTAATTCTCCAAGAATCTCTTTGTTTTACAGTGCAGTGGTGAATCTTAGACCATAAGATGCCCCTCTCGGGACGGCACCTAGAGTTTCCAGTGCTCTACTGGTCTCGGCTACGGGAGGGAGAGTCAAGCAGAGGCCTGGCCATTCCATTCCTAGCTTGGCTGGTGGCTAGCGAGTGGAAGGCCCCAGTCGACAAGTCAGAACCCACCTGTGCCAGGCAGGTCCTCCTGGCTGGTGGCTGCTACCCTTTAGCCATATGCTGTTGGAGCAGGGTGAGGGGGAAGTCTCATATGGGTAAGGAGGGAGATTTGCCAAAGCAAAATGGAGCTTTGGGGGAAAGTAAGTTCACTCCACACCACTTAATTCAGAATTTTTTTTTTAAATGAATTATGGTATTTGTTAAGTACTTACTATGTTTCAAAGAACTGTTCTAAGCATTGGGGTAGATAGGAGTTAATCAGGTTGGACAGTCCCTATCCCACACAGGACTCCCCGTCAAGTAGGAAGGAGAACAGGTATTGAATCCCTAGTTTGCAGTTGAGGAAACTGAGGCACAGAGAAGTTAGGTCACATGCCCAAGGACACAGCACAGAGGAGGTGGAGGTGGGATTAGAATCCAGGTCCTCTGACTCCCTGGCCCATTCTCTTTCCACTAAGCCGTGCTGCTTCCCAAAGGAAATACTACCAAGGGAGCATTCCTGGGCCCGGATTACCTACCTTACACCATCGGACGATGATTCCGCCAGGCTTCTCTAGGAGTTCCTCGATCTGAACCGGCGGCCGAGATGCCACCGTCCCATGTTTTAAAATTTGATCTTTCACTATGGTAAGAATCGAGTCGTCCAACTGTGCAGATAAACAAGGCACGTCGACTAGTGAGGGCACTTCTGGTAAACTGGAGAGAGAGTATTCACAGATCCATTATTTTAAACCGGAGGGCAAAGGATTAAGAATTTTAACCTCGCTCCTTTCTCACCACCCACACATACTAATTCTAGACCCCTTTTTAGGCTGCTGAAGTCCACAGGCGTGCATGTCGTCACGCAAACCGCAGCAGGAGCTTTTGGAGCCTAAAGATTCTCTTTCCCCTTAAGCAGCATAAGAGTGAGAAGCAGCGAGACAGAGGGTGAAGAACACGGGCCTGGGATTCTGAGGACCTGGGTTTTAATCCCCAATATGCCACCTGTCTGCTGTGCAACCCTGGGCAAGTCACTGAACTTCTCTGTGCTTCCAGTACCTCATCCATAAAATGGGATTAAGACTGTGAGGTTTACATCGGTCAGGGACTCTGTCCATCCTGCTTTTCTTTTATCTACCTCAGTGCTTAGTACAGTACCTGGCACATGGTGAGCACTTAACAAATACCATTAAATTTTTAAAAACCGGGAAAATTAAATTTAAAAAAATGCATGCAGCCACAATACAATATTTATAAATAAAAATCTGAAGTTTTCCTGTTGGGATCACCTCGGGGAGTGGGCATCTGCCTCTGCCCTCTCCACCATAAGGCAGTCTTGGATTGGCAAGAGAGCGCTTTAAGCTCAAAGACAGTCCCTGGCCTCTCCTGCCTTGCCCCTTAGGTCAACGCTGCTGCTTCAGCCTGTCTTCTTGTAGAAAAAGGATAGGCGTCTATGTCCCAAGAGGGAAGGGGCCTAACTCCCTTAATGCTTAACTGCTGTTGGCCCGAGGTGCCCAGGCCTACCAAACAGGCAGCAGGGAAAGAGAAAAGGTGAAAAAGTGTGACAAAAGGAGTAGAAGCTGTTGAGAGACAGAAAGATAACCAGAAGAGAGTGTGATGGATATACTGCAGGGGAGGAAGGGAGAGAAGAGAAAGACAAAGAGTTGGTGGTGAATAAGGGCGGGAAAGAAGAAAAACAGTAAAGTAGCTGAAAAGTGGATAAGAGTAAAACAACAAAAGGGCAGGAAGAAAGGGGGGAGGGAAGGGAAGAGTGACAGACATAGTGAGAGGGACACAAAGGAGAGAGAACCTCAAAGGAGTTAAAGGAACAGAGAGAATAAAAGATAACAGAAAACAGAGAGAAAAACATCAAGTGGCAGATGAAAAGGAGCCTGAGAAAGAGGAATGCCACGGGAAGATACCAAAAAGGTAAGGACAGAGAGGGGGCCAAACGAAAACACAGCTAGGTAAATGCAGAGGGGAAGAAATACCCAATTGGATCAACACAAGAAAGGGTGGCCCTAGAAGGATAGGAAAAGGGTGATTATAATAATTAGAACATGTGTTAAGCACCGGGGCAGAATCAAGATAATCAGATCAGGCACAGTTCCTGTATCCTACCAGGCTCCCACTCTAAGAGGTAGGGAAGGAGAAATTACAGGAAGAAGGCATTAAAAAAAGGGCGAGCAGAGGGGAGTAAGAAAAGTTGCCTCTTCCCCTGGACCAGGGGAAGTGGGGGGGTCCCTCCACCAGGATGAATAGAAAATGGAAAAGGAAACTTGTAGGCTTCTAATCTCCAGACCTGTCAAGATAAACTTGCCTGCCCTACCAAGGTTCTCAGGCTCAAAGGCAAGTTTAGGATTGGTCACCACTGGATATTTAAGTTAGCAAGAGTTGATTAGAAAACAAAACTTTGCTCTAGGCCAGTCCTGAAGAAGAGAGGCTCCCACTAGACAGGAGGAGGTCATGCCGGGAAAGGAAGTCCAACCCAGAGGAACGCCCAGCGTCTCTAAAGGCCGCAGACAGTGACCGAGGAACAAGGTAGGACTCGAAGCTGGTTGCCCCCAGCATCTTCCTTACCTGTCCAGTTGAATGTGGGAGGCCTTTTGGGTAAAGCTCCACAGCTTTTCATTCTTTTCTCCCACACCCCCAAGAACGGCAATCTCACCTAGAATCCGAGGGGAGAAATGCATCGATGGGAAAAATCGGTTAGAGAGAGAGATACACCCTCCACTTCTGCCAAAGATGCGTGCTGTGCTGAGGCCCTGGTTTCATAGTTAAGTGCCCCGCAGGCACTTGTCAGCAATGTGCCAGCCCACCTCTTCATTCAGCGAAGAATGTCTCCACCACTAGAACGGACACTCCTCAGAGCCCAGGCTTCTAACTCTATTGTACTTATTGCACTCGGATACTCCAGATTGACTTCCTGGAAGAGTCAAGCGAAAAGATCCACTTCCTCCAGGCAAAGCCGGATACCGCAGCACCGCCTCTGCAAGAGCACAACGTGGAGGCCAGATACCCCCGATATTTACTACCCAACCTCCCCCGGAATCTGGACACACCCCCAGGTATGGCCCTGCCAGAATTGTTAGCCCCCAGTAACAACCCCAAAATCCCCAGGTTCTTGATGCCCAGGGGCTCTAATGGTCAGGTAGAAGAGAACAATGAAAAAGAACTCTGCCCGCCTGACTGGAAGCCACCAAACTCCGGGGTGCTTCCGGTTAGGGACTTTAGACCGTCCATTCCTAAGTGTGAGGGTGGGTGTTGCTGCTCCTTGGAGTGCTCTTCCAGGACAGCGATCAATCAATCAAATTTATTGGGGGTTTACTGTGAGCAGAGCTCTGTATTAAGCCCTTGGGAGCGTACAAAAGAGTTAGACATGAGCATTACCAGCAAGGAGTTTAAAATCTAGAGTGGGAGATGGACACTAAAATAAACTGCAGATAGGTAACAGAGTATATAAAATTTGGAACTAGGGCCAAGCAGGAGGCTGTTTCCTCCAGCAGTTTAGCACCACGCTCTGCACACAGTCAGCACTTAATAGATGCCAGTGAATGAACCAATGAAGTCCAAGATTCTTTGTGGCCAAGATTAAAGTGGGAACACTGGGACTGGTTTGGAGCAACCGCTGGTCTGACCCTGGCAGGGCACTGCTCATTTTTTTCTGAGCTCATTCCTTCACCCTTGTGCCCTCGGAGGAAACGAGATCTCACATCTCCGGAACCTTATTTTCACCTCCTGACTGTACCTGTTTGCAGTCTGAACCTTGAAGCTCTGGAGATAGCGTGACTCTCTTTGCCAAGAGGAAAACTAAACAACAGTACCTTCTAGAAATCTTGAAATTCCACAAGAAGATTTTACTCTGTGTAGCAACAGGGCTTGCCAATGGGAACATTTCTAGCCCCAAGAGCTGTCAAAATAGCTTACACCGGCGGCGTGCTTTCCAAAACAAAAATTTTCTTTCTATTCCTCAGAGAGTTGGGGGGCACATAATTGAGCTATTCTGAATTATTTGGGGGTTGGTTCCTATAATGTCTCCAGGGGGGCATGTGTGTGATACTCAAAGACAAAAGCCCCTCCAGCCCCCATTTAAAAGCAGCCTAGAAACACCTGCAATCTTTTAATGGGCCAAAGACCCCAGAAGCACCAAAATTCCATTATGGGGTGTCATGACTCGGCCAAATACTCTATCGGGATACAGAGTAAACTTTACATTGGTTACTAAATGTTAAAATTGCTTTTTATAAAATAACAGAAGTTCAAACACAGAATGTGATATTAAAACATAAAACCACATGGAGGAAGGAGCCATCTTCCCCCTTCCTGTTTTGCAAAGTGTTCTGAGTAACTCTTCAAGTCTGTGTTTGCCTTAAAAAAGAAAAGCTGCGGGGAGGTCACCTGTCAGCCCAAATTACAGAATGGTCCTGACAGGCACCCCCACAATGGGTATGTCCCGAGCACGCACTCTACGTGCAGTCCTGCACTATAAACTCGGGCAGTACAAGAGAGGCAAAAGACACCATGCCTGCACACAAGGAGCTTCCCATCTAGCAAAGAATTTGCTATTTAATCCCATAAATGGCAGGAGTCAAAAGTGGGAATAGCCTGCGAGGGCTGTATTAAAGTGAATCCGGGCACTCAGCCTTTTTCTGGTGCCATGATGCCTTATTGTGGAGGTCACCCCCTCAGAAGAGAAGCAGTGAGGCCTAGTAGTCAGAGGACCAGGGTTCTAATCCCAGCCTCCACTCTCGTCTGCCCTATGGCCTTGGGTAAGTCATTTCACTTCTTTGGGCCTCAGTTACCTCGTCTAAAAAATGGGGATTAAGACTGTGAGCCCTATGTGGGACCGGGCTTCTATCCAACCCGAGTGTCCTGTATCTACCTCAGTGCTCAGTACCCTGCCTGGTTGTGGATCATGGGTTCTAATCCCCGCTCCACCACTTGTCAGCTGTGACTTTGAGCAAGTCATTTCACTTCTCTGTGCCTCATCTGTAAAATGGGGATTAAGACTGAGTCCCACGTGGGACAACCTGATTACCTTGTACCTACCCCAGCACTTAGAACAGTGCTCGGCAAATAGTAAGTGCTTAACAAATAGCAGCATCATTATTATTATTATTATTACCATTAAAAAAAGAGAAAAAAAGGGCCTCCAATGACAACAATTTTCAGATGGCAGGTAACTCGGGACCCAGCTTCTCGGGCCAAACTCTATCGTACTTTCCTCTCCCAAGCGCTTAGTACGGTGCTCTGCACACAGGAAGGACTCAGTTAAGACCACCCCTTGATCAATCCACTCACCTTCTCGGACCAAATCTTCAGCCGTGCTGACTCCGTGCTCGATGAGCTTCTGGCATTCATCCAGGGGCTTGATGTTGTCCAGCTCGATGGTGTCCACTTGGTGCAGCAGGGACCCCAAGCGCTCATCCAGGAGCTTCTGGAGGGTCCCCTTCAAGTCACTGAAATGCTTTTTCAGGGCAACTCTGGTCTGGGAGGCGCTCTCCTTGATCTGGGAAGACAAGGTGGTGAAAATTCAGCCAGGCTGCCCTTGCTGCCGACATCAACTGCAATACACTGCGGGGTGTGAGCTGAAACTCGGGACATGGGTCCCCAGAGCCTGGCAGCAGGCTGGGCGGAGTCCCATGGGCACAATATTTCTCCGAGGCAGGTAGGCAGGGCGTTGGGAAAGCATTCACTTTTTTTTTAATGGAATGTGTTAATTACTACTCTGTGCCAAGCACTGCTCTAATACAAGATAATCAGGTTGGACACAGTCCCTGTCCCACATGGGGCTCACAGTCTTCATCCCCATTTTACAGATGAGAAAACTGAGGCACCGAACAGTCAAGTGACTTGCCCAAGGTTACACAGCAGATGGCAGAGCCAAGATTAGAACCCAGATCCTTCTGACTCCCAAGCCCCTGCTCCAACAACGAGGCCTTGCTGCTTCTCCTGCCAGAGAACCTCTTCCTGGAAGCTCAACGTCCCACTCTCAATTCCTTGGTTGCGTGCAAAGGGCCGCCCACCCAACCCCCACTTTACCCCCAGGGCTTTAGGTCCCTATTCAGTCCCGCTTGGGGACCAGCCTGCTGTACTGAACGACTTAAACACCGTTCAGAAACACTGTCATGGAAGGAAAGGGAAGTCAGAGAGGCAGTTGTGGCTTTCTCCTTCTTGCTGAGCTACCAAGGCTTCCTGCCCAGGCTTCTCTCAGATCCCCTCACCCACTCGCACTGAGAACAATGTGGCCGTCTCATTCACTAGCTAGTAAAAAATGCATCTTAATAAGCTCCAGGGAATCAGTGCATAGTCTGGAGGTGGAATTTTATTTGAGAACAGAACGAGCCATTGGTGCCCGGCGTGGCCTACTGGAAAGAGCACGGGCCTGGAAGTTGGAGGACCTGAGTTATAATCTAGGCTCCGCTACCTGTCTGCTGGGTAACCTTGGGTTAGTCATTATACTGTTCCGTGCCTCAGTGTCCTCATCTGTAAAACGGGGATGAAGACTGTGAGCCCCGTGTGGGACAGGGACCGTGTCCAACCCGATCATCTCGTATCTACCCTACTGCTCAGAACGGAGCCTGACATACAGTAAGCGTTTCACAAATACCACAGCTATAGCTGGTTAGCACTCAATAGGTTCTACGAAAACTGAATATGTGAAATGAAAGGAAGAGTCTAGTCTCTCATAGTACACAATCTAAAGTACACTCTTGTGTTAAATTGACCAAAGCAATATATAATAACACAATAGTTACGTGATCCAATACAGCGGTGTAAATAGGTACCAATTTTGCAATACTCTGAATTCGACCAAGCGCTGAGTACAGTGCTCTGCACACAGTCTGGGCTCAGTGAGCATCGGTGATTGATTCGTTAGATCTTTCTGGTGTTCACATGTAAATACGGTACTTAGGTTCTAAACTGCTGTCTCCTCAGCCTCTTCAGCCAAAAAGCTCTTTGTGGAAACGGACTAGAGTTGCCATTACCTAATTGAAATGGACTTGACTCACTCTATTCAAGTCAGTCAAAATTCTTCAAAGGAAGAGGAAAGGAAGTGCTTTAAGTCAAGGTAAACCTTACAGCACTGAGTGTTACTGAAATTCAATGGCTAGTCAAAACGGGCCTGGGGAATGCTTAATATTCTCGCTGCCCCAAAGCTCTTTCTTCCTTCCCTGGTCTGAGTGAGCAGAGGGCCATGAATGAATGCTTGGTCATTGAGGGTAGTGCCCGCAGACTGGTGGGTGTATGCCCGGAACCTGGGACTGGGGAGGGCAGGCGGGTTAACCAGTCTGAGCGGTGAGACGGCTTGATTCGGGGTATGTGTGAATGGACCAGTCAAATAAAAAAGCGAAAGCATGGGGTAATGACCAGTCAACCAATAGGCACTGCTGAAAAATAAGAGACGCCTGCAGAGAGGAAATACAATCAGCCAGGAAGAATGAAACCAATAGGGTAAAAAAACCCACCCACACACAGAAATCTTATTCTGTCAAAGGGTTACAAATGACGGTGAACACTCATCTTCTAGTCGTCCATATCCATTTGTGATCGTAATTCATTTCTGGGCCAGTAATCTGCACTGGGAAAAGGGAGTCCTGGGTTCTACTCCCAGCTCTGCCTGGAACTGACAGTCACTCAGCTGACAAGTGGGTTGCACGCTGACCTGTCTACTCCTCGTTGGTGTCTGTGCCCCACTGGGGCTGTGATGGAAGATGCCATCATCATCACCTGACCACCTGTAGGCCACACAAGCCCTCTCCTCTCATCACCCCAGGCAGCAAACACATCTCCTGAGCCTTTATGTAAGAAGAATGGAATGTGAAATCAGCAGGTTATGCACCTAAAGCATCGGGTCCTGGGAGAGTTACGATAACCAGGAGTTCACTTAACAAGAACTTAGCCATCTTGGATGGGTGCTCACCTGCTTTTTAAAAAAATTATCTGAATAAACCAGTCAGATAGCCAGATTTCAGTTGATAATTATTATATTTGTTAAGCGCTTATTATGAGCCAAGTGACCTGTTCCTTACACAACAGGATTTTGTGCAGAAGTAACAAGTCAGGGACTTGTCACCTCTAGGCTGTAAGCTCCTTGTGGGCAGGGAATGGGTCTCCCAACTCTGATATACTGAACTCTCCCAAGTGCTTAGTACAGTGCTCTGTATGCAATAAGCACTCAATAAATATGACATTGATTGACTGGGGAAAGACAAGCAGGCTCTCAGAGGCAAGGCTGGGGCGCTCAGCAGGGTTTTCTGATCCAAAATCAGTCAGTTCCTTTAGTGTGTGAAAGTTGGCCCTTTAGGCAGGAACGAAAAAAGTTAAAGAAAAAAGTCTGCTAAAACAACTCTAAGGAAGTCCTACCGGTATTTTGACAAGAGAGCAAAACTGCCGAGTTCTCATTTTTGTGCGCTGGCAGTAAGGGTATAAATCTACTGCCCAAGAACCATGGAACCGGCAGAGTTATGGTTCATTTCACCCCGGATTCCAAGGGATGGCAAAAAAGAATTGTTCTTAATCCTTTCAGAGATGCTCAGGTATTAAAATAGGCTGCCCACCACCACCTGATTTCCCGTGTGCAACGAAGTGGCCTCCAACCTGATGTCGTTAAAACCGTAAGGGTTACAAATTACTCTTGCATTCCATCACCCTACTTTGCACTTCCCTTTCTCGGCAGAGGGTGGTAACCACAAAAGGAAAAAAAAAAAGAATCCCCCAAAAGCACTATATTTACTTGGAGGCTGTTTCGGAGTAAGTGATTAGCGGGGAAGATTCTACCAGGTCTGAACTTTCACGGTTATGGGGCGGGAGAGTGGACGGGGGAATGCCACCCTTGTTCAGAACACAGCTTGGTGTTTCTAATCCACCCATCTCTGGCTCTGGGGTATTTCCCACTCAGAAAATTCCTTCATTAGAAAGCCATAAATTCCGTCAATACTGAAAATACACCGTGAGTCCTAAATGTAGAGCTGTCCTTTTACCTCAGAGAAGACGTAACGGGAGGGGAAATTCGCCTCTGGGTGCTTGTGTGGGACCCTCATTCCAGAGGGCAGCAAATGCCTGTGCGCACTCAGGCACACACATAGACGCGGACCGGCCCCATGCTTTTTGTTTATTTGTTGTTTGCGGCACTCAGTGTTTTCACTTTTGCCTCCCGAAAATGTACAGTCCTAAAAATATCCTGACTATTGGGCAAGAACAGCTGTTCATGCCGATAACATTTCTGTGGCCCCACAGACTCCCGCTGAAAGGGAAATATCAGAGACTTGGTTCTTCTGGGTCCCAGCACATCCTTACAAAGTGGCCCCTGTCAGTAGCTTGCGGGACCAGGGCCATTTTAACTAGAACTAGCCCGGCACCCACTCTCTTTCATGAAAGGGGAAGTTCAGCGCTCGTCTGCTAAGCAGTATCATCGCAAACCCGCCCGCAATCGATTCTCCAACTGTAAGACTTCCTGCTCTGAACGGGGCTGCTGCCTCTTTCACTTTGGTAGTATGCTGGATTTTAAAAAGCTTTCTAAAATACTGTGCACCCAAGGAGGCTAAGGGATATACACAAACTTGCTATGATCATGCCAAAGAGAGGCCGAGAAATGCAGAATTGAGTAAACTAATAGATGCGACGATAAATCGACACCATCTTAATTTCCGTTTAAATGCACTTAAACCAGCTCGTGAACATTAGCTGCTTTCACACCAAGCAGTGAAAAGTCTCTGGAGGACATTAAACTCATTGTTAACGTTTAAACTTCACGGCTTCTCGAGTCCTGGTACTGATTTAACACGGGGAATTCTCAGCTAAAAGATTGAAATATTAAGTTGGTAGACACCAGTCAATCTGCAAAAGGTGTTTTGTTCCTGGATTTAATCTACCTTGGAATAGGCCAAGAGGGAGAACGCGAATGACTTGTTGCAAAATTTTGAAACTTGAGGGAGAGCACACTCGACGGATTTAAAGCCCCACAATTCCCTTTCCAGTTCTGACCACTGGAATGCCATTTAGACCATGGTCAGGCTTCTTAGCGTTTCCTCGCTCCAGTTTCTTTTCCAATAATAGAGGAATGATACCTCGTCGCTACCTGCCCCCAGGACTGATGAGAGACTGGGAAAAACACATCTACACAAACCAAATCTGAAATGCGGTAAGCAGCTCAAAGATATGAGTCTTTTCCTTCTTCATCTGATCTGGAAGTTCTTCCAGTGTCTGTTCTCCTGCTAGATAGGTCGGTCACGCCCACATCTATAGCACTCTCCATGTTATAGCTTCTCCATGATACACATAACCAAGAGATTCAGCTATTATCATTGAGATACCATATACCAGGTTACAGCCACATCATGATACACACGACCCAGGGATTCAACCATCGCTTAGAACAGTGCTCTGCACATAGTAAGCACTTAACAAATACCATTATTATTATTATTATGTGATGCCTTTCTCCCCACTACGGACCCCCCAAGATACGTAGAACCAGGAGATATATTCATTATTGGTGGATATCGCTTTACCCGAGATTTCAACCACCACGCAAACCACCTCAGGGATAAACTTAGTGTTTGATGCCTCACCCTCCACAAAAACCCAACCCCCGCATACTTTTTAGGTGGGTGCTACAGGTATCTACCCGTCCCCCTGCCCCCTCCCCACCTGGGCTGAGATTAAACAATCTGCAATGATAGGATCTTAGAGGAAGTTCTGCTCTTAGTTCGTACCAGATTTCCAAGGCTTAGAAAAGCCTCCGGAACAGATAAGATTGTTGAGCTCGGGAGGCAACCTCATTTAGAAAAGGCTCACGTGGCATGTCCTGGAGGAAAGAGCTCAGGTTGGGGAGTCAGAGGACCTGGGTTCTAATTCTGCCTCTGTCCCTTGCCCGCTGTGTGACCTTGGGCAACTCATCTTTTCGGTGCCTCTCAGTTACCGCATCTGAAAAGGGAGATTAACTCTTACTCCCTTCTACTCGGTCTGGGACCCCTATGGGCGAGAGGGACTGTGTCCAACCTAATAATTTTGCATCAATTCCAGTGCTTAGGGTATAGTAAGCCCTTAATATTATCATTATTATGCATATATCACTGAGTTAGCTGCATCTGTCTCACCCAATAGAGTGATTACTGGAAGAGTTAACCTGCCACAAAGAGCATTATGAAGACATGAAGGTGACTGCCAGAAAACCCAAGTAGGACAAATTCTTCACTAGAGATGAAAACCCACTTCCGTAAGGTATCAAAACAATTTTCTACTTCTGGAGCCTCCTACCTGGACCCATAAATCATACTACAGCTCATTTAGATAATGCGGTGTTATGCTTTGAATTACTTTAGCAGAGTTCAGATAATTCCTTAATGATGCCTAATGAAACAATAAAGGCCCTTAAAAGGATTTCACACTATCTTTTAAGAGGTGTTGGAACGGAAAGCCCAAGATACCATCATTCATGGTACCTGTGTGTTTCTGACATCATGGATGTATCCTACTCGCCTGGCCTTTCTTCAAATCTAGAAGATTGTTGGTTGGTCTGGTGTTTAGATCCCTGTGCTCCGGTAACAGATAATCAAGAGTGGAAGATACCAACTGGGGCTCATTTTACTCCCACTCTCAGTTCACAGTAAACCCACAATGCAAATCAAAAGCCTCTAAAAGAAGTGGCACAGAGTTGCGCAGCGCTCTTCTGTTGTGTGCTTAGTCACAACTAAATCTCGTCTGCGGAGTAAATCTACTTAAACAACAGGGGCAGGTCCAAACCAAACCCTAGGACTTTAGGATTTGGCCCAACCTCAATCCTGGGGCGGGGGGCAAGGCTCCCTACTTGCACATGCGGTTGCCCCTGTGGGATTCATAATCCCTCTGGGTACACAGGGTGTTCCACACACGAGCGCTGAGCCAAGAGCATCAAAAACCAGAGCCCTGCACTGGCCAGACCCAACCCAGAGAGCTGAAATCTGGCCAGCCCACAGTCCTTAGCCATGCCCCAAATCAGCCGGATCTGTGGGGTTCCCCCATATTTTGGGGGATCACTTGCACTAACAACAGCAATAACGATGGTATTTGTTAAGCGCGTGCTATGCACCAAGCACTGTTCTAAGCGCTGGGGTAGATCCAGGGTACGTGGGGCTCACACTTTGAATCCCCATTTTATTCATTCAATCCTATTGATGGAGCGCTGTGTGCAGAGCACTCTACTAAGCACTTGGAGAGCACAATTCGACAACAGAGACAACCCCTGCCCAACAACGGGCTCATACTCTAAAAGAAAAATAATGATGGTCTTTGTTAGGCGCTTACACTGTGCCAAGCACTGTTCTAAGCACTGGAGTAGATCCAGGGTCATCGGTTGCCCCATGTGGGCTCAAAGTCTCCGTCCCTGGTTGATAGATAGGGTCCCTGTGGCCCAAAGTCACACAGCTGATGGTGGCGTTGCCGGAATTAGAACCCACGACCTCTGACTCCTAAGCCCCCTGCTCTTTCCACTAAAAGCCACGCTGATTTTACGGATGAGGGAACCGAGGCCCAGAGAAGCAAAGTGACTTGTCCAAGGTCACAGAGCGGACAAGCGGCGGAGCCGGGACTAGAACCCGGGGACGTAGCGTAGCTCGGAGGAAAGTGCTCCGGGTTGGGGAGTCAGAGGTCATGGGTTCTAATCCAGGCACCGCCGCTTGTCGGCTGTGTGACTTTGGGCCCGTCGCTTCACTTCTCCGTGCCTCAGTTCCCTCATCTGGAAAATGGGGATGAAGACCGGGAGCCCGACGTGGGACAACCTGATTACCCTGTGCGTTGCACATAGTAAGCACTGAACAAATGCCATCATTATTATTAGAACCCACGTCCTCCCAAGCCCGGGCTCCTGCCCCTAGCGTGGCTGGTAAGCCCGTCGATGTCAGGGATTGTCTCTCTCTATTGCCATATTGTACATTCCAAGCACTCAGTACAGTGCTCCGCACGTAGTAAGCGCTCACTAAATACTATTGAATGAAAGAGCCGGGGCTTGGGAGTCAGAGGTCATGGGTTCTAATCCCGGCTCTGCCACTTGTCCGCTGTGTGACTTTGGGCAAGTCACTTCACTTCTCTGTGCCTCAGTTCCCTCATCTGTAAAATGGGGATTAAGACTGTGAGCCCCACGTGGGACAACCTAATTCCCCTATGTCTACCCCAGCGCTTAGAACAGTGCTTGGCACATAGTAAGCGCTTAACAAATACCAACATTATTATTATTATTATTATTATTCTCTGTGCCTCAGTGTCCTCATCTGCAAAATGGAGATGAAGACAGCTGATTTCCTTGCATCCCCCCCCCAGCGCTTAGAACAGTGCTTCGCACAGTAAGGGCTTAACAAATACCAACATCATTAACCTTACTCTTAAAAGGGGGACTAAGACTGTGAGCCCCAGGTGGGACAACCAGATCAACGCGGATCCTCCCCAGCGCTTAGAGCAGTGCGTTGCACACAGGAAGGGCGCAACCAGGGGCCACGATTATGATTATTTCCTGGGCGCCAACGGCGCGCAGATCGCCTGCACCGAGGGGGTGACAGATGGGCTCGACCTCGGAGGCCGTCGAGGGGGGGGGAGCCCCGAGGCTGCCTCAGTTTCCCCCCGCCCCCCGCGCAGCTCCGGACCTGCCTCCGCGCCTCCTGCAGCCCCTGCAGCCGCTGGCCCAGTTCGCGGCCGTAACTCTGCGCCGCCTCGATGCTCTCCCGGGCCTCCTGCACCAGCTGCGCTCCATCCTCCCGCTCCGCCGGCGGCTCCATCCTCCCTGGCCTGCACCGCCCGCGGCGAAGCGGAAATGGACGCCCAGGTCTTTGGTCCCTCCCCCGCCACCGTCCGACAACCTCAACTTGATTGACAGCCCGAGGGCGGGGACAAAAGCGCCGGGGGGGGCGGGGCCCCGTTTCCTAGACGACCGAGGGGCGGCTGCCAACGTCTTCCTTGCTTCCTTCCTTCATTCAATAGTATTTAATAATAATAATGATGTCGGGATTTGCTAAGCGCCGGGGGAGATCCAGGGTCATCAGGTGGTCATTCATTCATTCAATCGTATTTAATAATAATAATGTCGGGATTTGCTAAGCGCCGGGGGAGATCCAGGGTCATCAGGTGGTCATTCATTCATTCAATCGTATTTAATAATAATAATGTCGGGATTTGCTAAGCGCTGGGGGAGATCCAGGGTCATCAGGTGGTCATTCATTCATTCATTCATTCATTCATTCATTCATTCATTCATTCATTCGTATTTAATAATAATAATGTCGGGATTTGCTAAGCGCTGGGGGAGATCCAGGGTCATCAGGTGGTCAGTCGTTCATTCAATAGTATTTAATAATAATAATGTCGGGATTTGCTAAGCGCCGGGGGAGATCCAGGGTCACCAGGTGGTCATTCATTCAGTAGTACTTAATAATAATAATGTTGGTATTTGCTCAGCACTAGAGGACATCCAGGGTCAACAGGTGGTCATTCATTCATTCAATAGTATTTAATAATAATAATGTTGGTATTTGCTCAGCACTAGAGGACATCCAGGGTCATCAGGTGGTCATTCATTCATTCATCCATTCATTCATCCATTCAATAGTATTTAATAATAATAATGTTGGTATTTGTTAAGCGCTGGGGGAGATCCAGGGTCATCAACGTGGTCATTCATTCAATAGTATTTAATAATAATAATGTTGGTATTTGCTAAGCGCTGGGGGAGATCCAGGGTCATCAAGGTGGTCATTCCTTCATTCATTCATCCATTCAATAGTATTTAATAATAATAATGTTGGTATTTGCTAAGCGCTGGGGGAGATCCAGGGTCATCAAGGTGGTCATTCATTCATTCATTCATTCATTCATTCATTCAATAGTATTTAATAATAATAATGTCGGGATTTGCTAAGCGCTGGGGGAGACCCAGGGTCATCAGGTGGTCATTCATTCATTCAATAGTATTTAATAATAATAATGTCGGGATTTGCTAAGCGCCGGGGGAGATCCAGGGACATCAGGTGGTCAGTCGTTTATTCAATAGTATTTAA
This sequence comes from Ornithorhynchus anatinus, assembly GCF_004115215.2. Taxonomy (NCBI): domain Eukaryota; kingdom Metazoa; phylum Chordata; class Mammalia; order Monotremata; family Ornithorhynchidae; genus Ornithorhynchus; species Ornithorhynchus anatinus. Next base: position 2,997,853 of record NC_041742.1, read on the forward strand.
TAATAATAATGTTGATATTTGCTAAGCGCTGGGGAAACTCAGGGTCATCAGGTGGTCAGTCGTTCATTCAATAATATTTAATAATAATAATGTTGGGATTTGCTAAGCGCTGGGGGAGACCCAGGGTCGTCAGGTGGTCATTCATTCATTCATTCATTCATTCATTAGTATTTATTGAGCGCTTACTATAATAATAATGATGGTATTTGTTAAGCGCTTACTGCGTGCAGAGCACTGTTCTAAAGGTCATGGGTTCTAATCCCCACTCCGCCCCTTGTCGGCTGGGTAACTGTGGGCAAGTCACTTCCCTTCTCGGGGCCTCAGTGAGCTCATCTGTAAAATGGGGATGAAGACTGGGAGCCCCACGTGGGACAACCTCATTCCCCTGTGTCTACCCCAGCGCTTAGAACAGTGCTCGGCACATAGTAAGCACTTAACAAATACCATCATTATTACTGTTATTAGTGCAATTGATCTGAACACAGTAGGGTCTCGATAAGTACGTTTAGTGGAAAGAGCAAGGGAGTCAGAAAGTCATGGATTCTAATCCTGCTCCGCCCCTTATCAGCTGTGTGACTTGGGACAAGTCACTTAACTTCTCTGGGCTTCAGTTCCCTCATCTGTAAAATAATAATGTTGGTATTTTTTAAGCGCTTACTACGTGCAGAGCACTGTTCTAAGCGCTGGGGGAGATACAGGGTCATCAGGTTGTCCCACGTGAGGCTCACAGTTAATCCCCATTTTACAGATGAGGGAACAGAGGCACAGAGAAGTTAAGTGACTTACCCACAGTCACACAGCTGACAAGCGGTAAAATGGGGATGAATAATAATAATAATGTCGGTATTTGTTAAGCGCTTACTATGTGCAGAGCACTGTTCTAAGCGCTGGGGTAGACACAGGGGAATCAGATGGCCCCACGTGGGGCTCACAGTCTTTATCCCCATTTTACAGATGAGGTAACTGAGGCACCGAGAATGAAGCCTGTGAGCCCCGCGCAGGACGACCTGATATCTATCCCAGCTTAGAACAGTGCTCGGCACATAGTAAGCGCTCTATAATAATGATGGTATCTGTGGGGCAGTCTGACAACCTGGCATCTATCCCAGCGCTTAGTACAGTGCTCGGCACATACTAGGCGCTTGGTAAAAGCAGCGTGGCTCAGTGGAAAGAGCCTGGGCTTTGGAATCAGAGGTCACGGGTTCGAATCCCGCCTCTGCCACCTGTCAGCTGTGTGACTGTGGGCAAATCACTTCTCTGGGCCTCAGTGACCTCATCTGGAAAATGGGGATTAAGACTGTGAGCCCCACGTGGGACCACCTGATTCTCCTGTGTCTCCCCCAGCGCTTAGAACAGTGCTCTGCACATAGTAAGTGCTTAACAAATACCATTATTAGTATTATTATTATGGTATCTGTGGGGCAATCTGATCACATCGCACGCACCTGACAAACACCAGCCTTACTAGTAAGCGTTCAGTACACACATATATATATATCTCAACTGCATATATCTTCATTACCCTATTTATTTTGTTAATGAGATGTACCTTCATTACCCTCTTTATTTTGTTAATGAGATGTACATCACCCTGATTCTATTTATTTGCTATGGTTTTAATGAGATGATCTTCCCCTCGATTCTATTGATTGCCATTGTTCTTGTCTGTCCGTCTCCCCGACTAATAATGTTGGTATTTGTTAAGCGCTTACTATGTGCCGAGCACTGTTCTAAGCGCTGGGGGAGACACAGGGGAATCAGGTGGTCCCACGTGGGGCTCACAGTCTTCATCCCCATTTTACAGATGAGGCAACGGAGGCCCAGAGAAGTGAAGTGACTTGCCCACAGTCACCCAGCTGTCAAGGGGACAGAGGCGGGATTCGAACCGGTGACCTCTGACTCCAAAGCCCGTGCTCTTTCCACGGAGCCACGCTGCTAGCCCGTCAAAGGGGCAGGGACTGTCTCTAATTGTGACCGATCCAAGCGCTTAGTCCAGTGCTCTGCACCTAGTTAAGCGCTCCATAAATACTAGTGAATGAATAAATACTACTGAATGAATGAATGAATGAAGAGTAAGCGCTTGGGTCCCGTTGCGGGGGGAGAGCGGCCGCGCGAAGCGTCTTGTCCCTCGGCGGCCGCCGTCGGCGCTGGGGTTTGGGGGCGGGGCCGTGCGCAAAGCCGCTCCGGACGGCGCGAAAACCCGATTGACAAGGAGCGCCCCCCCCCCCCCCCCCCCGCCAGGCTTTTACCTCAGCAGGGCTCCCAAGGGGGCTGTCACGTGACGCTCCCCTCGCGCCCCTCCCTTGCGCGCGCGGCTCCGCGTCGCGCGCGCTTTTTTTTTTTTTTTCCCGCCCTTCCCGCGCGCGGCGGGCCTCGCGCGCGCTCCGTCGCGCGCCGCTCCTTTCCCCCTCAGCGGCCGCCATCGCTCGCCGACCACCGACCGACCGGACCCCGCCATGGCCCCCGCCGGCCCCAGCCCCCGCCGCCCCCGCTAGGGCCGGGGGCCGGGGACCGACACCATGGTGGGGGGCCTCACCCTGGCCGCCCCCCCGCCGGGGAAGGACGGCGACCTTCAGGTAAAAATCAAAAAAATGGGCGGCGGCCCCCCCCCCCCCCTTCCTCCTCCCCCGGCCCGGCGACTCCCTCTTTAATCCCAGAAACGGGGAGGGGGGCCGCGTCCAAACCGGATCGTGGCATTCGTCAAGCGCTCACCATGTGCAAAGCGCTGTTGGAGTTCCTTATGCCGCGCTTCCTAGGCGCAGAGCACTGGTCTCCCTCGTGCAGCGCTATTCCAAGCGCTTAGTACACTGCTCTGCACATAGTAAGCGCTCAATAAATACTATCGAATGAATGAATGGCCGTGCGCAGAGCGCAGTTGTCAGGCATTTTTAAGTCGGATTTGTTCAGCGCTGACCGTGCGCAAAGCGCCGTTCTCAGGCATTCTTTCAGTCGTGTTTATTGAGCGCTTACTATGTGCAGGGCGCTGTTCCCATTCAGTCATTCAGTCGTGTTTATTGAGCGCTTACTATGTGCAGGGCGCTGGTCTCATTCAGTCATTCAGTCGTGTTTATTGAGCGCCTACTGGGCGCAGAGCACTGTTTTCATTCATTCTTAAGTCGTATTTATTAAGCGCCTCCTGTGTGCAGAGCGCCGTTCTTAGTCATTCAGCGCTTACTATGTGCAGAGCGCTGTTCTCAGTCATTCTTTCAGTCGTGTTTATTGAGCGCTTACTATGTGCACAGCGCTGTTCTCATTCAGTCGTGTTTATTGAGCGCCTACTGTGCGCTGTTCTCATGCAGTCCTTCAGTCGGGTTTATTGAGCGCCTACTGTGCGCAAGGCGCTGTTGGTCTCAGTCATTTTTTCAGGCGTGTTTATTGAGCGCTTACTATGTGCACAGCGCTGTTCTCAGTCGTGTTTATGGAGCGCCTACTGTGCGCAAGGCGCTGTTCTCAGTCATTTTTTCAGGCGTGTTTATTGAGCGCTTACTATGTGCAGAGCGCTGTTCTCATTCATTCAGTCGTGTTTATTGAGCGCCTACTGTGCGCTAAGCGCTGTTCTCAGCCGTTCTTTCAGTCGTGTTTATTGTGCGCTTACTATGTGCAGGGCGCTGTTCCCATTCAGTCGTGTTTATTGAGCGCCTACTGTGCGCTGTTCTCATTCAGTCATTCAGTCGTGTTTATTGGGCGCCTACTGTGCGCAGAGCACTGTGCAGAGCGCTGTTCTTAGTCATTCAGCGCTTACTATGTGCAGAGCACTGTTCTCATTCATTCAGTCGTGTTTATTGAGCGCCTACTGTGCGCAAGGCGCTGTTCTCAGTCATTTTTTAATGTTGGTATTTGTTAAGCGCTTACTATGTGCCGAGCACTGTTCTAAGCGCTGGGGTAGACATAGGGGAATCAGGTTGTCCCACGTGGGGCTCACAGTCTTAATCCCCATTTTACAGATGAGGTAACTGAGGCACAGAGAAGTTAAGTGACTTGCCCACAGTCACACAGCCGACAAGTGGCAGAGCCGGGATTCGAACTCATGAGCCCTGACTCCAAAGTCCGTGCTCTTTCCACTGAGCCACGCTGCTTCTCCTAAGTCATGTTTATTGAGCACTTACTATGTGCAGGGCGCTGGTCTCATTCAGTCATTCAGTCGGGTTTATTGAGCGCCTACTGTGCGCAGAGCACTGTCTTCATTCATTCTTAAGTCGTATTTATTAAGCGCCTCCTGTGTGCAGAGCGCTGTTCTTAGTCATTCAGCGCTTACTATGTGCAGAGCGCTGTTCTCAGTCATTCGTTCAGTCGTGTTTATTAAGCGCTTACTGTGCGCAGAGCACTGTTCTAATTAATTCATTCAGTCGTGTTTATTGAGCGCTTACTATGCGCAAAGCGCTGTTCTCAGTCATTCATTCAGTCGTGTTTATTGAGCGCTTACTAGGCGCAGTGCACTGTTCTCATTCATTCGTTCATTCGTATTTATTGAGCGCTTACTGTGCGCAATGCACTGTTCTCATTCATTCGGTCGTGTTTATTGAGCGCTTACTATGCCCAGAGTACTGTTCTATTTCATTCATTCAATCGTATTTATTGAGCACTTACAATGCCCCGAGTACTGTTCTCATTCATTCATTCAGTCCTATTTATTGAGCGCTTACTATGTTCTCATTCATTCGTTCAATCGTATTTATTGAGCGCTTACTATGTGCAGAACACTGTTTTCATTCATTCAATCGTATTGAGCGCTTACTATGCGCAAAGCACTGTTCTCATTCATTCGTTCAGTCTTGCTTATTGAGCGCTTACTGTGTGCAGAGCACTGTTCTCATTCATTCGTTCAATCGTATTTATTGAGCGCTTACTATGTGCAGAACACTGTTCTCATTCATTCATTCATTCAATCATATTGAGCGCTTACTATGCGCACAGCACTGTTGTCATTCATTCGTTCAGTCCTGCTTATTGAGCGCTTACTGTGCGCAGAGCACTTCTAATTCATTCGTTCAATCATATTTATTGTGCGCTTACTATGTGCGGAGCACTGTTCTCATTCATTCGTTCAATTGTGTTTATTGTGCGCTTACTATGTGCAGAACACTGTTCTTATTCATTCATTCAGTCGTGTTTATTGAGCGCTTACTTTGCGCAGAGCACTGTTCTAATTCATTCGTTCAATCGTATTTATTGAGCGCTTACTATGTGCGGAGCACTGTTCTCATTCATTCGTTCAATTGGGTTTATTGTGTGCTTACTATGTGCAGAACGCTGTTCTCATTCATTCGTTCAGTCGTGTTTATTGAGCGCTTTGCGCAGAGCACTGTTCTCATTCATTCATTCAGCGCTTACTGTGCGCAGAGCACTGTTCTCAGTCATTCATTCAGTCGAATTTATTGAGCACTTACTATGTGCAGAGCACTGTCCTCAGTCATTCGTTCAGTCCTATTTATTGAGCACTTACTGTGCGCAGAACACTGTTCTCAGTCATTCGTTCAGCACTTACTATGCGGAGAGCACTATTCTCATTCATTCCTAAGTGTATTTATTGAGCGCTTAGTGTGTGCAAAGCACTGTTCTCAGTCATTCTTAAGTCGTATTTATTGAGCGCTTACTGTGAGCCAAGCACTGTTATCATTCATTCGTTCAGTCGTGTTTATTGAGCGCTTACTGTGTGCAGAACACTGTTCTCATTCATTCATTCAGTCGTCTTAATTGCGCGCTTACTATGCACAGTACACTGTTCTCATTCATTCGTTCAGTCGTATTTATTGAGCGCTTACTGTGCGCAAAGCATTGGTCCCATTCATTCTTTCAGTCATATTTATTGAGCGCTTACTGTGTGCAGAGCACTGTTCTCATTCATTCATTCAGTCGTGTTTATTGAGCACTTACTGTGCACAGAGCACTGTTCTAATTCATTCGTTCAATCGTATTTATTGTGCGCTTACTGTGTGCAGAACACTGTTCTATTTCATTCGTTCAGTCGTGTTTATTGAGCGCTTACTATGCGCAGAGCACTGTTCTCATTCATTTATTCAATCGTATTGATTGAGCGATTACTATGTGCAGAGCACTGTTCTAAGCGCCTGGGGGGAGGGGATACAAGAGAAGCAGCTCTGCCACTTGTCAGCTGGGCGACTTTGGGTAAGTCACTTGACTCTTCTAGGCCTCAGTTCCGTCTTCTGTCAAAGGGGGATGAAGACTGTGAGCCCCACATGGGACAACCTGATAACCTTGTATCTATCCCAGCGCTTAGAACAGTGCTTGACACGTAGTAATCGCTTAACAAACACCATCATTATTATTATTACGAGGTAATCAGGTTGTCCCGAATGGGGGTGAAGTCTGTGAGCCCTACATGGGTCACCCTGATTACAAGAGTGCCAACCTCCCTACCTCTCCCCACGCCAGTCTCTGCGTCATCCTTCTCCCCGGATTGTATCTCCAACAAAACGTTTGGTCCACACCTCCCCTCCCCTCAAGAACTTCCAGTTGTTGCCCATCCACTTCCTCGACAGGCAGAAACACCTCACCACTGGCTTTAAAGTACTCAATCACCTCATCCCTTCTTTCCTTACCTCACTCATCTCCTACGACAATGCGGTCTGCATATTTCACTCCTCCAATGCCAGTTTACTAACTGTACCTCAATCTCATCTGAAACATTGACTCCTTGCTCACGTCCTCCCTTCAGCCTGTTACTCTCTCTCCTCCATCTACCACAGACCTCCAGTCTCTCCACCTTCAAAGGCTTAATAAAATCATATCTCCAAGAAGCCTTCCCCAAATAAACCCTCCTTTCCCTACCCCTCTCGCTTCTGTGCACCTGTGCACTTCGATCTCTACCATTTAACCACTTGATATACATCCCACCCTTAGCCCCGCTGCGCTTAAGTGCATATCTGTAATATATTTTAATCATTACCTTCCCCTTTAGACTGTAAGTTCCTTGCGGGCAGCGAATGTGTCCTCCCGACTCTGTCGTACCTAGCGCACTCTCCCAAGTGCTTAGTACAGTGCTCTGTAGATACCTTTGGTTGATTGGTAGTAACGTAGCCAGTGGTGATTCCTCTGGGTGTGCAACAGTGCGCCGCAAATCAAAAAAATTGAATGTGGCAATCGTACAATTTTCTCCACTGCACAGAATAGTGTAAATAGTGTAATATTGTAATTAATAGTGTAAAACTGTGCAAAAGGGTTCCAGATTGGCCAACCAGCAGCCCCTGGATGGGCCCTGCCCTACACACAGGCCCTGTAGCGCTGAATTTGGCCAACTGAGACCAGGGAATCCTCCCCAAAAATACGGGGGATGGCACCGGCCACTGACATCTTTGAGTGCTATTTGGGCACTTGCCTAGGTGGTGGGTGCCAGTTGATGAGAATGAGAGAAAAGAGGCGGCCAGGTCTCCTTTTTTGTGACTGGGGGCTGGAGGGTGAGCTCCAATGGGGTCTTCTGTGGGCAACCCCCGGGACAGAGCAGAGATAATCAGAAGGGTGTGAGAGAGTGGGGTATTGTGGCATAGACCCACCTTGCCACATTTTGGGGTGTCTTCACCACTAAATGTCGAGGAGTTGAGTTAATTTCTGCTGTCTTGAGCCATCACGATCCGTTAGAGTTGGGCAACTGTCATCTGTCTAGGTGCTAATGGTCGTTTCAGAGTTGGGAACAAAATTTTAATCTAGGAGTAGTCAGGGGTCAGGCTGGATTTTTCCATATTTTTTTTTTTTGCTTTGCTGAGCTACGGAACTCTATTTTCCACTGCACAGATTGTAAGAGAAATTGGAATTGTCATTTTCTAACTTTTCGATTATACATGTGGGGTACTGCTAAGAGAGAGGATGTCAAAATACATAGTAAATGACTTCTCAGACAATACTATTTTTTCTTATTAATATATTTAAAAGGTATAAATTGTAAAGAGATTGTCATTCCTCATTGAAGAAGGAATAGCCCCGACCCCTGATTTGCCACATATCCATGTCTGTGGAAGACACTCGAAATTCTAAGAAACCTGTTAAATACTCTGTTTTTTCTTAAAACATCACATAAATATTTTGCAGTAGTCCCGCACACAAAAAGCCTTGACATTTCTGATTACACACTTTAACAATAAAATTTTTAACCCCAAGAATTCACAGATATTAAATGATTTAGAAAAAGTCACTCAAAAGGATGAGAGAATTTAAAAATCCCCCAAAGCTGTCATCTGGACAGTGTGTACTGCGTTTCAGTTGCAGTGTGAAATGATTGCAGGTGAAAGATGAACTGATCAGGAAATGTGTGGTATTTGAATTGGGCGTTTTCCACTAGACTGTTTTTACTTCTAAAAGCAGCAGCACTGTAACATGAAAACAAACATTAACTCCAGTAGAAATACTCTGAAAAAGAGGCATAATTATCATCATTAAAATTATAGAGGGAGTGGGAACGCAGCCCTTCATTTCCCATTACAATACCCAATTTGTTAATGAGCTCCCTTAAGAAAGCATCCGTCGGTATTAGAGAAGATCACTGCGTGTGCATTCATTTTCATGAAAATAGTAAATGAGCTGTTTAGTTGTTCCAGTAGACATCGTCATCATCATTTAATGATGTGGAGAGCAAGCTCTCTTATTTGCATCTTCTTATCTAGATGCCTTGTTTCTTCTCTTGACTTCCTTCTTGATGCCTGCCCTTTGGCCATTATTCTGAACATCCATAGTGTTATATCGTAATAGTAATTATTATTATTACGGTGTTTATTAAGCACTTATATGTGCCAGGCACTGCTAAGCGCTGGGGTGGATACAAGCAAATTGGGTTGGACACAGTCCCTGTCCTACGTGCAACTCATAGTCTCGATCCCCATTTTACAGATGAGGGAATTGAGGCACAGAGAAGTCAAGTGCCTTCCCCAACGTTACCCAACAGACGAGTGGCAGAGCCGGGATTAGAACCCATGATCTCCTGACTCCCAGCCTTGTGCTCTGCCCACTACGCCATGCTGCTTCTCTAGCTGCTGCCTCTCACGCTGCTTCTCTTGTACTCTCCTAAGTGCTTGGTACAGTGCTTTGCACACAGTAAGCACTTAATAAATATGATTGAATTGAAGGGAGACCAGGTGAGGCTTAATACATTGTCCAGAAGGTCTGATCAGAGTTGATAGGGTGGACTTTGGGAATAAGGTAAAAAGATGACCATCGCAATTTAGTTAAGGATGCAGTACTTCAAAGTATTGGAATAGGGAAAAGGCTCTCCTTTTGAAGGACCATCTTTCCATAATAAACCTGTATATTTCTTGTTTGGCTTATCACTCCGAAATACCGAACCTTAAAACTTATTTGTTTCAGAATGATGGCCAACTGGTTGCGCAACAAATAGCTGTCCATTTTAATCTCACCTTAAATATTACAAAAATGATTTAAACTTTAATTTCTATCAAGTGGCTAATAATTTTTCTTCTTTTTAACTTGTAGCCATGCAAGAAACAAAGGAAAGATGATGACGAGTCTTCTTGCAAAACTATTATTAAGTATTTGTCTCCAATAGGAAAAACTGGAGATAAGGTTTTCTCGTCACCAAAATCTAACAACATTCTGGATTATTTTAAAAAGACTCCCCCTGCCTCCGAGCACGCTTGCATGGCTAAAGAAAGCAAGGTAAAGTCGTCTAAACTGTTAAATGTTGATGATGGCAAAGAATGTCAGACACCTTCGAGACCATCATCGAATTCTACTTCTGGTTCACGGTGCAAAAGGAGAGGAAAAAGGATTAACTTATGCAAACAATTAAATGATTCAAAACCTGAAAATGCATCTACAATTGAAATTATTAGTGATGACAGTGGAGAAAACAGCTTAAGTAATGGTTTTATTGGCAGCACAGATTCTTCTTTTCTTGCTCAGAAAGGTGGGGAAGAACGGTCAGAAAGTAACCAAGACCCCAAACCTCAGTCGATCATTGTCCCGTGTCAAAAAGATTCCAAGAAAGCAAACTCTGAACAAAGCACAGTAAAAAGTAACCGGAAAAAGCCCCTGAAAAGGAAGCCAAAAAGTGATCTAGGATTGCCTGAAAGTTTGTCTTGGGAAAAGGAGCTTGAAGAACCACAAGCATCTTCACCAAAAGCCGTAGAAAGTATGAACATGAATCGCCCAACCGAAGCAGTGCAGTTAAATGAGAGTACGGTAACCGTGTCATTTGAAGAGTTTTTAAAAAGCCAAAGGGAAAGTAGATTGGATCCCGTGTCAGCAGCTGACAGGTCAAAATTTGTTAATTCTGATGCTGCTAAGGAAAGAGCCAAAAATGATAATACTAGTGACCCTGAAAATTGTGATGGTTCTCTTCCCCTTAAAACAGTTACTGTTCTTGCTCAAATTCACTCCATTCCCCCCAAATCTGTTTCAGGGCTAAAAGCTAAAAAGACTAAAAAAATAGCCTCAATTTTCTTAAAACAAAAGGAATATGGAATAGAAAATAGTCCACCTGAACTTGAAGTTGAGCAGAATGAGCAGACAATTCAGAAACGAAAGTCCAATGTAGTTATCCGGGAGGAAGAATTGGAATTGGCAGTGCTAGAGGCTGCGGGCCCTGAGGTTGGGAAGCCAAAATGTACAGTAGAAGAAAGACAGCAATTTATGAAAGCTTTTAGACAGCCATCATCTGATTCGATTAAAAGTGGAGTTAAAAAATCCTCTGAAAAAGTGAAAGAAGTCAATGAAAAGCCTTTAAAAGAAGAAGGAGAGGAGGAGGGTGCAAATAAAACAGAAAATCAGAAACTACAAAAAGAGTCAGTGGATTTCAATTCACAGCCACAGCCTGGTAAAGGAGATTCAACTAACGGGAGAACTATGAAGCTAAGGAGAAAGGGAAAGAAAGCATCAGAAAGTACGGAAATAAAAAATGAGGAAAAGCCAGAGGAAGATAATGAGAAAAAGACTCCAAATGAGGGGAAAAATCCAAGTGATACAGAAGCCACCAAAAATCAAGATAGAGTACGAAGAAGCTTAAGACGACAGAAAACAGCCTCCCAAAGCAGTATGCCGTTTACCTTCAGAAATACTGACTCGAAAGATTCCATAGATGACAGCCCGTTTAAGGCTTCTACGCCGAAAGCCAGCGGTCGATGGGCCAGGACAAACACTCGACCAGGTACTTGCCGGAGCAAAGGGATCGGTGCCTCGAAACGTGCTCTCAGTGACAGCCTGGTAAAGGTTTCTGCCCCTGAGCTTAGAGGTAATTCATCGAGACGGAGACGCAGCAGTAATCCTGTTAGAATATCCATCAGCGACACTGCTTCTGAGGGGGCTCCAGATGAAGAAAGTCCGGTGAAGATTTCCACTCCAAAGGCAACTAGTACAGCGTCAGGAAAAAGTAATTTATACGTGGCTGAATTGATAACCGTACCTTCCGATTCCAAGAGTCCTATCAGGTAAAATGCATGCTCCTTCCTGAAGTTTTTGTGTCTTTTGCCTGTGATTTTTGCTTAGCGGGTTGCCTTCAGTGGTTGACTTTTCCACTGCACTGTTTGTTAAATTCAGTAGAATGAGGAGAAATAGGTTAATTGCAGCGATCAATGTTAGTGTACCGTGCCCTGAACTGGAACATGCCTGCAATATATTGCACACCCAAAGAGCATTAATTCAAACTGAATTTGATGAAAATAGGGAGCGTGGGATCCATAGTCAGTTGTGCAGTTTTGCTTGTTCTTTAAGGAGAACAGCCATAAATTATCTGCTGATTTCTGGCTTACCGCAAGGAGAGTTTTTTTAGCAGTGAATTTGCAGGATGGTTTGTTAAGACAAGGAGGGAAAAATTTAAGCAAGAAGTTCTACAGTCAGGACAGATTAAGCTTCTCATGGGCCTGAGGCAAAAGTTCTCCTAATACCCTCCCTGGAGCATGCGTACACTCCCACCACCCGCACTCCAGGGCCTATTAGAAGCCTAGAATGGCAGCCTCAGCAATTAGGAAAAGGAGAGGGCTTGTCCCCAAAGAGCAAAGATAACTGCCTCTTACCCAGTGATTAGAAGCCTCCGTCTATTGTTTCAAAATCACAATCTCTTTCTCTTCAGAATGCAACTTAACCATGTTGACTTGGTTCAGATTCCCCTTTGGTAAATAAGTTGCTTAAGTGGGATGGGAATTCTCTGATGTATAACATTCTAAAGTTTAGACCTGTATCTCAGAAATAAATGTTGAGATTTCCACATTCTGTAGCAGTTAATGGAAATACCTGTGGTTTTTTTTTAATAATTTCCTAATTCAGGATGAAATTTACTCGAATTAGTTCCCCTAAAAAAGGTGAAGCAACAGATGAAGACTTTATTCCCAAGCGTAGGAAGGTAATGTATTTCACTTCTCTTTTCTCTAACTAGAAGTAGTAAGTTAAAAGAATATTTAATCATGAACACACAGTTATGTCATCGGAATTACCACCCTGAAATGTTTATTCAATTCATGTTTTTATTGAGAACATTAAATCAGTTCCTTTTTAAAAAAGACTGAGGAGTCGAAACAGCAAAGGCTTCATTATGAACTGCCTAGTCCTTCCTGCTAATGGGCAGTAGAAGTGTGGTTATTTGAGCCCACTGTGATTACTCTGTCCCTTCCCAACTGCCCTTCTAAATGACTCAGTTAATTTGTGCACACTGAGAAGCACATCTGTACGAATAACAGTTGTGAACAGCACTTCTCTTAGGGGGCCTTCTGCTGTATTCTGAATGGGAACAGATTATCTTCTAGTCAAAACCTTCTAAGCGGTGCCAGTGTGTAACTCCGTTCAGTCCCGTAGACCACCCATTCGGCAGTCCTCTAAACTGTCCAGGAGGACCGGACCTTGGTTGCCCTCTGCCAGATCCTTCATGCCCCACTATCGAGGGGCAAGCCGGGCAGTCCTGGCTGAGGTGTGATTTCCCGGAGGAATTCTCACAGCGACCGCTGCCACTGAAAGGAGTGTGGGCCAAACAGCTCCTAGGGAAAGAAGCGGCACATCTTCTGACAGCAGTCTTTTTCCTCAAGCATTATTAACTGTCTGCATGCAAACTAGGTAAGAGCCAGTGGGAACATAAGAGAGCCGGGACTGCTTATTTCAAAATCCTTAAGGTCCCGAAGTAGCTCTGGAAAGACTTAGCAGATGCTTTACCTCTTTTCTGAGGAGCCACGATTTGTGATGGATTTGGTGTCAAAAATTGTAAAGCCTTAATTAACTTGAAAATTAATTTATGCCAAATCTACACCAGTAAAGGTAGATATTTTCAGGTTAGTAGCTCCAGATCAAGTTTAGCCATTTAGGAAAGTCAAAATAATTTTTTGAGCTACAATTGGACAGAAAATCCCCATTTAAATGTAGAGAAAACCTACCCTTCAGGAATTCATGCTCTGATATTACTTGCTGTACAGTTTTCTAGACTGTAAACTCATTACAGGCAGGGAATATGTCTGCTAGTTCTGTTGTACTTTCCCAGGTGCTTAATACTGCACTCTGCCCATAGTAAACGCTCAATAAATAAGATCAATTGATTGATTGGTTAAGCATATATGGAAGTGTTGAAAAGGAGAGGCAAAGTGTATTGTTTTTAGACTTGTGAAAATGTAGAATGTTAACTAGTGACCAAAAATGTCATTTTTGAACTTTTGTGACCAGGCAAGGCGTTCAAAAAATATATCCAAAGCAAAACAATTGATTGAAAAAGCCAAGGCCATCCATCATAAGTCAAAGGTGAATGAAGTATCAACACCTCTAAGGCGTTCTTCTAGGAATCAGACTCTTCTTGAAAGGAAAAACAGAACAGAAGCAAAAGTAAGTTAGCCATAAATGTTAATTGCAATTCCGTGTAATGATTTTCTTGTAGAAGAAGCTTGAAGCTTCACCCCAACACAGGTCACAGGCCCTTTGCCACTATGGCACTCTGTACCTGTGTATTGCTGGGCTGAGCTGCTGCAGAGTGGGTGTGGTTGAGGGAAGGTCCCATCTCCAGGGTATAACTTCAGTGATTCTTCTATGGAGCACTTATGCAGCGAACTGCACCTCTAAACGAGAAACCTATTGCAGAATCCTGAAATATGAAAGCCCGGGTCTATGCAGCTATCGCGAAGTCCTTCCCTTTGGCCAGGTTGGTTTGTCTTGGTGGACAAAAGCGTCGGAGAAATATATCCTGTAAAACATTTTTTGCTTCTCTCCATTAGATTGTGAGCTCCTTGAGGACAGGGAACATGTCTTGCTTCTGTTGCACTTTTCTGAGTGATTCCCGCTCAATAGGGTTCAATAAGTTCCACTGATTGTTTGATAAAGTGGTTGGTTTCCTCCTGTGCCTAGGCTAGTGGATTTCCAGCATCTTTCTGTACATAAAAGGGGAAAGTTAAAATAGCCCCAATGAACTCATTTAAGATGTAAATTTGTAGTCCTGGGTTCCTTTACAAATGCAACATCATCCTCTTAGAATTTATTGAATGTCTAGAGCTATTACTCATTTTAATTTTCATTTTAAAATTATTCCTTAGGATTCAATAATAATTATAGATACAAACTCTAGTAGTAGCCCAAGCCCTAAAAAGAATGCCAGAAGAAAACAGAAGGCGCTTCCATGTTTGAATGATGTGTTGGGGAAAAAAACTACAAATACGAAATTCACTAAGAATGTACCAGGTATGTAGATTGTCATAATTATTTCTGTTTATTTGGTGTTGTCGGCCCACATTGCTTTGGGTGATCTAGGACCAGGAAGCAGAAGGGCAGAAAGCAGTGTATGAGTGCCCCCCCCAGCTCCTCTTTATGTATGTTTGATTTATTTTTTCGTTCTCCTTGCCTACCGTTAGTCTAACTTTTGGGGAAATGTGACTGTTCTGTCCCATGATTCCTAGCTAACCTGGAGAAGGGTGTGAAGTTGTCTTTGTGTTCACACTCCCCAGACTCAGGATTAGGGATCAGAAAGGCAGTAAGGAAGGTAAGTCTTCTCTCTCTGTGATGTTTTTCTCTGGACCACCATTTCCCTACACTGGCGTAGTCCAAGGAAGGGTAGGGTTGTGGGGAGCTGTGCTCCCCCCCCCCCATGCCTCCTTGCTATCACGGAGAGGAGTGTGAGGTTGTCGTTTCCACGCTGCCTTTATCAGTGCGTTCTCTCCATGGGTCAAGGGTGGGGAAGGGAGAGGTGAATGGCCATTATAGGTACTAAGGAAAGTAAATTTTTCTTTCCACCTCCATGTCCCTTTCCTGGCTAAGCCAGGAAAGGGTCAGGGAGTTTCTGGGGAAGCATTGTTCCCCTGCCCTGTGCCTCCTGGGTTTTCTGGAGAAGAGAGGGTGAACTTCTGTGCACGCGGACTCCGTTCCACCCATGTGAAATGCATTTTTTTCCCTTTTTCAACTCGGTAGGCAGTGGGGTCTCATCTCTTTCAAACGTCTTATTGTTGCCAACATTTTGTACGCTGGAAGGGAGAGTCTTATTTGGCGGCACTTTCCACTGTGGGTCCAGGTGGGGATAAGATGGCAGTAACCTGTATCATTCTTTCCTCTGGCCTGACCCAAACCAAGGGGGAGATTTTAAGGAATCAGGTTTTTCCCTGCTTCTGGTGTCTTGACTAGTGTGTGCAGAGTGTGGGTTTTTTTTTTTTTTTAACTTTTTCCACCCAGCTCCTTCACAATCTACAAGTGTCCCTTCCATATTGTACCCCCCTCTAACCAGGGCACTGGGTGATGTTGAGAATTCATCGCCCAGAAAGTATGGCATCACTTGTATCTTATGGACTGGCCAGGTGTGGAGTTGATATCAGCACTGGGCAAGGCTGTATGGCCTGATGAAGGATGGCTCATGGAGACGGGATCTGGAGGAGCCTTGTTTTAAAGAGGTCTTTCCTCATCAAAGCGGTAACTGACAGAGAGATGTTTTTGTTTTTTCCTGTTGGTCTTGCTTTTCCCATGGCTTTCAGAATAAATAGGAAAAGACCCTCTGCAACCTTTACTAAGCCCATTCTGGAGTATTATACTCAGCCGCGGCTTACCAAATAGGTGAGGGCACAGTCATGTCTGCCACTGCTTGAGCTCTCAGATCTTCTGTTCTGTGATCGTAGGCTGCACCTGCTCTTCCAGGAAGCCAGTTGGCAACACGAGCTGCTAGGCAGAGGGGGACTGGTTGAGAGAGAGTTGATGGTTCAGTGCAAACCATCACCCCCACTGCAAAAACAACTCAAGCGCATGTCGTGCTGTTGATAGCAGATACCTTTCCCCATTTAACCACTGGTGTCTGAGCGATGCCCACCCAAATGGCCAGGGACCAGAAAAGTGCCCTTCTGTATTTTCATGGATAAAAAGATGGGTAGGCATTCACCTTCAAGGATGCACTCTCATCGTCGGCAGTGTCACCTCCGAACCGAAGGGCGGTTACCGTCATAAGTGTTCACAGCAACGTTTCTTTGGGAATAACTATTTTTGAACAAGACGATCCGAACTGGAGGGTAAAAGAATAAAAAGGGAAACTGTGATTTTGAAAATTAATGAGGGCAAATGCTAATTCAGGTTATTTATTCTTTCAGTGGGAAAAGTGAAAGTCGCTCCTTTATTCCTAGCCAAAAGAGCTCAAAAAACCCCTGGAACTGGAACTATCACAGTTTTTGATGAGAGCAGGTCAGTCCCATACAAATGGTAAAAATTTTAAATAAATGCTTTATAAGAAGGACTTTGAAATAGTGGGGTTGAATATCAAGAAGCTCAAGTGAAAATTATGAACTAATGAATAGCAAAAATATGGTTTGGCTTTAGTGTCAAGTGTTTAAGGAGTGCAGTTTGCTAATTTTGACATTAATTGTAGGTTTCTCAAAATTGCTCTACATTAGGTTTCAAAACGTGTGAACTAAGAACTTTTTCTGTCTGTATTCACTTTTGAAAGGCCACAAACTTCGGTTCTAGACATGTTCACAGGCCACGAGTCCAAACATTTGAGGAGACTAATTTTAATAAAATTTGATTAACCTAAATATAGTCTTTTGGTAACTTTCCTATACTATACAATCATAACTTGAAATATTTATAGGCCCAATTTCCCCCTTTTAAATCGTTTATTCTGTTTAAAGCCAAGATACCTCTGAAAATTCCCAGGATGATAAGCAATTCAAAGCAAAGCGTGAATTTCTTAGGAGTGGCTTGCCAGATTCATTGAAACGGCACATTGCAAAGAAAGCAGCTGCATTAGAAACGTACTTAGCAATAAGTTCCTGTTTCCCGACAGTTGTTCACGTACAACAAAAGGATGACTGTAAGTTTGTTCCTCTTGGAATACACGTGTGTCTGCTCTCCACATGTTCATGCTCACGCCTCCTCTCTGGCTTAGCTGCTAACTCCGTTCTGCTCTCAAAACCTCCATCCCCTCTCTCGTGCTCTTCACCCAACCTGCAACTCCCTCTTCCCCCCAAATCCACCAGAACACAGTCTTCCCCACCTGCAAAGTCCTTCTGAAAACACACTTACTCCAAGAAGCCTTCCTGGAGTAATTCCCAGAAACCCAAGTCTAGTCAACTCAACAGCCACCCCTAACACTTCTGTACATCCTTAGCATTTTCATTTATGTGCATATTAAGTTTTATATTCAGTGATTTATTGTAATATGTCATCCTGGCAGAGTCATCCTACTCCCTATTTTATCCTTTTTCTTCCTCCTGCCCTCACAGCCTGAACACAATTTTGTGTGTGTGTGTCTCTCTCCCATTAGGTTGTAAGTACCTTTCGGGCAGGTAATGTGTTTTGTTATATTATACTTTTCCAAATCTTGGTCCCTGATTTCCCTATCTCCACATGCTCCTCCTCTCCCCTTCATACTTCACTAGATCATTTTTCTGAAATGTCATTCTGCAGACTTCTCCCCACTCCTCAGAAATTCAAATGGTTGGTCTGCTCCAAGCAAAAATTCATGATTAAGGCATTTAGTCAGTTCTCTTCCTCCTACTTATCTACTCTCTTCTCCCACTCCACTTGCACTTTTCATTCCTTTTACATAAACCTGTTGAATGTGCCTTGTTTTCTGCAATAGACTTTGTGTTTCCCCTCCCCTTTGTATCTTCAAAGCCCTTTTGCAAGCTTATCTCCTCCAGGAGGCCTTCCCTGTTTAATTTCAGATCTCCCCACTTTATAGTCCCCTGCCATTTAAACACTTCCATACCACCTGAACACTTAAGAACATACAACCTCTTGTAGCACTTATCTGATTTCGTAAGCACTAACTGGGGCATATTTCCTTCTTTTCTAGCTGTAATTTATTTAGTATCTGTCTTCTCTGCTAGATTATAAAATCCTTTTGGGCTGGGCTCGTATAAGCTATCTCCATTGTAATCACCCTAGGGCTTAGTCCAGAGTTCTGCCTCCTCAATGAATATGTCAATTGATTATGTGATTTCATGTCAATTGACAGTTAAGGCTAAACTAGTGCAATAGTTTGCTCTCCCTCCCTCAGTGGGCATTTTTAAAGCTTAAGCTTACATTAATAGTATTTTGCAGTATTAGAAGGATATTTATGTTCTCTATTACTCCCTATCCCCAGGATAATACATATACCCATTAAAGTTTCAAGATGGTGGTTGAGAAATTGCTCTATCTGGGAGGTAATGCATAAATTTCTCTGAGCAATAGAGAGATAGTGATTTTTGCCTATCCAGCACTGTGTGTAATATGTCTGTATGTGTGTAAATAGGCAAATGTGAGTTGGATGTGTGGCACTAACAAGTAAATTTGTCTTCTTCTAGGCTCTCACTTGTGGAATTTGACACCACCATCTTGTGCTCTTTTAACTAAACTTAGAAAACTGAGTGCCCCAGTACCTGACATCACAAAACGTGCTATTGCCCTTGGTGAATTTTCAGTGTTGGATATAAAACCTAGGAATACCAACTCTGCAGTTGTGGTTAGTATTATTTTCCCTTGAAGTCTGCTCAAAGAAATTAGTCTAAATGGGTTTAAATGGTTGATAGTGAAGAGAGTTTATGATTTTGGAATCTTCTCGTTAGAGAGGCAGCGTGGCTCAGTGGAAAGAGCCTGGGCTTCGGAGTCAGAGGTCATGGGTTCGATTCCCGGCTCTGCCACTCGTCAGCTGTGTGACTGTGGGCGAGTCACTTCACTTCTCTGTGCCTCAGTGACCTCATCTGTAAAATGGGGATTAACTGTGAGCCTCACGTGGGACAACCTGATTACCCTGTATCTACCCCAGTGCTTAGAACAGTGCTCGGCACGTAGTAAGCACTTAACAAATACCAACATTATTATTATTAAGTGTAGCCATTTTCAGAATTTGAAATGCACTGGCTTGTACAGTCAATTTGCAAGTTAGTGTGGTAATTTAAAAACCTGGAAAAATACTGTTGGCTGAGAAGAAAACTGGAGAAAAAGCAGGGTGTAAGGGGTGGAGCAAAGGTTGGAGCAGAGGTTTGGGAGTCAGAAGGTCTTGGGTTCTAATTCCTCCTCTGCCACTTGTCTGCTGTGACCTTGAGCAAGTCACTTCTTTGGTCAGTGCCTCGGTTACCTCATCTGTAAAATGGGGATTTAGACGGTGAGCCTCATTTGGGACAGGGACTGTGCTCAACCCGATTTGCTTTTATCCACTCCAGCACTTAGTACAGTGCCTGTTGCCCAGTAGGTGTGTAACAAATACCATAATAATAATTATTATTATTATTAAGAAAGAGGAACAAAAATGATAGGAAAACAAGATCTTTAATTAAAGCTAAGTAAAAAAGTTTTTTACAGAATATTATTTATTCTTTATGCTTTGTAAATTTACTGGCAGGAAAGTATTTTAATGTGAAAAACTACTTCCATCTTTCTGACTTTTTATTAGTTAACATTTTTCTGGTTGGCACTTGTTGCCATATTTGACATTAATGCATGATTTGGGCATAATTTAAAAAATTGAGGTTTTTATTAAATCATCTATTTCAGTTGTCTGGGTCAAGGCCAGATTTTACCGAAGAACTAAGGAAGCATTTGCTGAAGGAGATTCAATCTTCTAATTCTGATTTTCCTGTAAAATCGTATTTCATGAATTTTCTTAAAAAGCGAACTGAGCACCAAGCCCTTTTTGAAAACCAAAGTAAGCAAGGTTAGTGACTTTTGCTTATTGTAATTTTTACTTTAGTTTCAAGACGTGTGTCATAGTTGTTGAGGACTGGATTGTGGCTTCAGGAGACACACTGAGAAGCAGCAGTCAGAGAGGGAAAGCACCCTTCAGGTTATGAGGAAATATGAGCAGAGTTACACGCAGCGAGAGGCGCTGTGGATGCTGACTATATGAAGCATATGCAATATTTATTGTGAAATTTAAATATTCAATTTTAGAAACATAGCATAGAGTTGTTTCAGTTCTCATGACTGCAATTAGTACAGGTAGAGGAATAAAGTACTTACCCTCCTCAGATGGATTTTTAGGCTATCTTTTTTTATTCTTGCTAATGAAAAATAATGAAATACATATGGTTGTTAGCCACTTTGAAAAAAACGTGCTAAGCAAATGTATTCTTTATTAATTAGTAAGCACATATCTATTCGCAAATCCCAAAGTAGGAAATCAACGACTAAAATTCAGTGACAATCAGAAAGAAAGCAAAAGGAAAAGAACAGAAACTGAACATCACAAATCAAAAAGAAGGAAACCGAGCAGTGATGCAAGTGGGACAGTTGAAGCGCTCCCAATCATGGACAGAAGCAACATCAATAATTCACCTGGACTAAAATTGGACTCCTCCAAAGCCAGACTTTCTAGAGTGACTAGAAAGAAACCAGCAGCTCAGGAAAATGCAGCCCGTAACAAAAAAGCCGACCTACCTCAGGATCCCGATGTTTTGATAATAGATAAAGACGAGGGCTCTTCTTCAGAAGTCATCACCATTTCTGGTAAATTTTTCATTTTCTTCCTTAAAGTGCTTTCTTTTCATCGATCTCTGGTAATAATCAAATCAAAGCCATCATTTTTACCCGCTGCCATGTCTGCATGGGCCAAGGGTGCTTTTATAAAACAGTTTTTCGATAGAAAAAGCCACTGCTGACTTGAAGCTGCACTGGACACTTCTAATAGTGAGTGCAAGCCTCATGTCTGGCGGGAATTGTGCCCTGCCACATTTTTGGAATCCTGTTGCCTGCCCCAAAACCCTTATCCACGTGCCCCACTGATACGGCCGATTGCGTTTTTTGGCTCTTCCAGCTCTATCCTCCTCACTCCACTTGCCCTCCTGGGTGGCGTCCAACCCACATAATCAGCAGTTCTTAATTGGACAGATTTTTAACCCAACTGAAAGGCAAGCAGGAGGACACATTTGCCAGCAAAAATACTCGGTTTTCACGCCCTCAACCTGATGCTTTTCAGACATTGCATACTAAATTGCAGTAAGTACGAGAAGCAAGTCTGCCGGTCATTAGCTTGATGAGTTTGTTTTAGACAATTCAAATAAGCAGTGAATTTTTTGAATATCTTTAAACCTGCCATTAGGTGTTTTTCCCCTTCTCTTGCAGTCTCATTTGTGTTGTGATAGTCTGCTTTAAAAAGATAGCAAGAAAGCTGCCAGAAAAAGTATAAAAACATTATCTTCTCATTCCCCATTGAATGCTGTTAGAAGGGTAAAAGATTTATGAACACAAACTCTATGCAGAAACTCATATTATGGAGAAGATATTGCAGATGAATTGACTTAATATTTCAGATGAGGTAAACGTCTAGCCGTAGACCTAGGAAAGTTCATCTGATCCAAAATCATGATCAATGTAAAGTAGTTTTTATCTTTTAGCTTTTGTAAGCCCAGCATATGTTACACTCATTTTTACTAACATTATTCCTTACCAATACCCTGTCTCATAGCTTATTATCATTATTATTTTATAAGTAAGGAAACTTAGAAAAGTTAACCTAGTGGCAGAGCTGAAAAAAACAGAGCGCTGTAAGCGATCCTGTCTTTATTCTTATTGTCCATCGTCAAGGTCAGCAGAACTATTGTTTTTCTTTTGTGAATGGTTATAACATTTGAACATCCTTTAAAAATTCTTTTTAGTTTGAGCAATATTTAAAATATGCTTTAGAAATTCACTTGAAAGTACTCCTTAAGATGGCAAATTGCTTGGTGGGCCTTTTAGATGTAAGAACAATTCAGCTGGAAAATAAATATTCTTTTCTTTAGATTCTGGAAGTGAAGATATGCTCTGGACAGAGAAGTATCAACCTCAAAATTCCAGTGAACTCATAGGCAACAGGCTAGCAATAAAGAAGTTACACAGGTTGGTAAAGTGTAAAGCATTTTATTGTAATCCTTTTTTAAATGCTTCATTATTTCTCTGTTTTGTTTATATGCAAAGCTATTTAAATGGGTTAGTTAAATCTCACAGCATAATAAATTTTTACAAGGTGATTTAAGGAATTTTGTGGTAACTAAGTTTAAATCCATAGTTTGTTAAAACAGATTTTTTTGTCTTGTAGCTGGTTGAAAGACTGGAAAAAGAGAGCGGAGTTTGAGGAAAAAAATGTGAAGGGAAAGAGAGATGACAAACAACAAGGTACTGCGAGACTTGTTGGCTTTTAAGTTGTGTGTTGTCCTGCCCTTCCCACTTGCAATGTTTCATGCATTGTTGAATTTCGGCCTCAGGATGATTTGAAGGCTCCTTGTGCTGTAGAACGTTGTGATCATTTGTCCAGATCCTGGAGGAAAAAAAAATCCCTTACTGCCAGAAAAAGAAAAAATGGTGTGTCATTGGTGACCATGCTTAACAATGAAGCAGCAGTGCTTTAACCATTTTCCCAGTGACAAAATATATGTTCTCCTTTGCAATGGTGTTCACAGATCTCTCAGACAGCATAGATTTTAAGGGTGATGACTCCGACGAAGAAGAGAGTCCTCTTTGCAATACCGTCCTCATAACTGGGCCAACCGGTGTGGGAAAGACAGCTGCGGTCTATGCTTGTGCTCAGGAGCTTGGATTTAAGGTACATTTAAAATGCGCTTTGTGAATATCGGTGAAAAAAGATTGACTTTAGAAGAAAAAGGGTCACCGTTTTCTCCCTCTTTTTTTTTAATTTCACATCCTTACAGGTATTTGAAGTTAATGCCTCTTCTCAGCGCAGTGGTAGGCAAATTCTCTCTCAATTAAAGGAAGCGACCCAATCTCATCAAGTGGACAAGAAAGGTGTAAATTCCCATAAGCCTTGCTTCTTTAATAGTTACAGCCTAGGCAAATCACCAAGTAAGTCCAATGTATCTCCTCAGACCTGCAGCCCTTAGCATTTTTTTTTTTCTTTTTCCCAAACCACCAATTATCAAATCATTTCCTAAAAATTCATGGATTACTTCAGGACAGAATACATTTATTGAAATGACAAATGAATATCTTCTTCAGTAGCCTGGAAAAGATAAGAGTATAGTGTATTAAATGGGGTTGGGTGTAGAAAAATCAAAGGAAAAAGGCCATTGTTTGAGTCGTTCCTAATGCGTGCAATGCAGAAAAATGAGGTGAAAACCTCCACTGTGCCTACGATGTAAGTAGGTCTTCCATCTTAAATATATGTTAAATTTGAGGCTAAAGACAGTTTTGTTTTGGGCAGAAAAATCAAGCTCTCCTAAGAAAGTTATGTCACCAAGGAAACCACCGCTTTCACCACGAGGAGCAGGACCGAAGCGCGGGCTGCCCCCTAAAACTTTGGCAAATTATTTTAAAGTCTCTTCTAAGCAAAAGAATAATGAAGGAATGACAAAATCCCAAGAAAATAACAACGGTAAAGTTTTGCATTAAACAGTCATAAAAGAATATTGATCAGTGGTATCTATTGAGTACTTAGTATGTGCAGAGGACTGTACTAAGTGCTTGGGAGAGTACAAAACAACAGAGTAGGCGGACACATTTATTGCCTGCAAAAGCTTAGGACTGAACCCAGTTTTTCCAAAGTGCATATTTTTTTCATTCACATCGTAATAATGTTGGTATTTGTTAAGCGCTTACTAGGTGCCGAGCACTGTTCTAAGCTCTGGGCGAGATACAGGGTAATCAGGTTGTCCCACGTGGGGCTCACACACTTTTAATACCCATTTTACAGATGAGGGAACTGAGGCACCGAGAAGTTAAGTGACTTGCCCACAGTCACACAGCTAAGTGGCAGAGCTGGGAGTCGAACTCATGACCTCTGACTCCAAAGCCCGGGTTCTTTCCACTGAGCCACGTTAGGGAATAGGTGGAGCATTCTTTCAACTATACGTGTCTGTCTGGACAGAACTCGATATGATGCTGGTTAAACAGATATAAGCTTGTGCATGACCCTGATAAAGTTATGAACATGAATTTTTAACAAATACAGGTCCGCCATGAACCAAACCCCTGTGCTGTGGGCAGAACTGAGTGTAATGTGCTAAGAATCAGTGCTCAGTGTGGTTTGGTTTTCTCTTTCATCTAACTACGTCCTGTATTTAAAAAAAAAATGCTAAAAATGTGCTTCATCCTCCTTAAAACTCTAGACCTAAATTATTGGAAGTTTTTGAAAGGAGATGGGTAAATCATATAACAGGCCGCTATTTTTTTTAAATGGTATTTATTAAGGGCTTACTATGTGCCCGGCATGGTCAGAATGGATCCAGTCCCTATTCCACGTGTGGGTTCACAGTCTTAATCCGCATTTTACAGATGAGGTAAGTGAGTCACAGGTGAAGCGACTTGCCCTAAGTTTCGCAGCAGACATGCAGCAGAGCCGGGACTAGAACCAAGGTCCTTCTGACTCCCAGGCCCCTGCTCTATCCACTAAGCCGTGCTGCTCTATAAAGGCTAACCCTTATGACTTTCAATCTGTACTTCATCTAGCTAAGCAGTGCCACAAAGTAAGATGAAGTACGTCTCTTAATAAACTGACCTAACACAACAAGAGCAGGTAATTAAAGATATGGTAAACTGTCTTCCATTAGTTCCCACTGACCCTCCTTTAAATTCCAGGCTGTCCTTTCCCTATAGATTCTACCTATTAAAATGGAAATGATCACTTTTGATTGTTCGAAACCATTTAAATGGCAACACAGTGAATATTTCTACAGAATTAATGTTGATGATTCTCTCTTAATTTCCAACCTGTGCAGAAATCTGTAGCTCTGAAGAGAAACAAGGTTTGAGAACTAAAGCAACAAATACCCCTAATTCCAATATCAAGGAATTTGAAACTGAAGAACCTAACCGAAAAAGCGCTACATCTCTCATTCTTTTTGAGGAGGTAAAATTCACTGTTAGCATTTTCTGTCTACCAATTCTTGCTCCCAGAAGAATTATGTATTTCTCTTGTTATAACCAGGTTTCAGAGTTGCTGATGCTGATTTGCATTCAGTGCCATTCTTTGTAATAACATTTTTACTCTAAACACTTCCTGACATTCACATATTCTGAATCTTGCTGTAATGAGATTTGAATACCAATCTCCAATAATAAAAGAGCCAGATTCTCTGGGCCATGAAAAGATCTTTACCGTGTTTACAACAGGAGGGGGACATTGTCTCTCTTTCCTGTGAAATGCAGTGAGCTACTGGGTGTCATAAGACCATAAGAAATGTCAAACTGGCCATAGCCTGAGAGATTAGAGAAGTAGTCTGATGGTTGTTCTCCCTACACTGCCTATCTTCTACTTCATATAACTTGTGTGGACTTGACTGCCATGAATTTTTTTCTCAAGCTCTTCTATCGTATCCAGCTCTTCTGCCTAACACCTCCAGATTGTGACCACAAGTAAGCATTGTGGATCCTTCATCAGCGAATTTATCTAAATCTTTTAATTTACTGATCTCTTCTGCCTTCACACTTTTCTGGGTTAACAAATTCCATACATTTGTCAGCCCCTGGGAGAAGCAGTACTGCTAACTTTTATAAGTATTGAATGGTTAGGAGTTAGTGAGTGGCCCCAGTCCTGGTGTTGAGGGGTTTGAGGAGCTGCAATTCCTCGTTTGCCCTGTCTGCTCTTTAAATGATACTGCAGTTACCAGGCCCATTCCCTCCTGGTCTGTGTTTGCAGACAGAAAAGTTCTATTCTTTTCAGTTTAATGTCCTGCGGAAGCCGCTGCATCCCCCTGATGAGGGGAGCTGTCCTCTGCCCTCTCGCATAACCAGTTTTGGACCTCTCTTCCTTTAGTCTATCCCAGTCCTTCTTGAGCAGTTGCGCAGATATGTTCCTTGTTATCTACCTGGGATCCGTGAAGTTTGGGAAAAGGTCAGGTGTGGCCGGGGGATTCTGTGAAGGCTGATTCTGCAGCCTGCCTGCTCTTAAAGCCCCTACCTGAGGCATACACGGAAACTAACACAACCAGCACCTGGAGGCCATCGTTCCCTAAACCCTAACACCTAGGCTAGGAAGGAGAATACTGGAGGGCAGAGATAAGTTGGAAGAGGTCCTTTTTCTTCAGGAAAAGAATCTGGGGAGTTGTTCTTTTTTCAGCTTGAAGGGGTGTGTGGCAGTCTGTGTTGCTGCAACAGCAGACTAGAGTTGAGTACTGAGTTATCTGAATCCACAGTCACATAAGGAAAAACCCAAAAGAGTTTAATCATTTTGACCATAAATAAATCCTTAAGACATTTTGGGGTGGAATTTGACATAGTATTTGAAAAATGATATGACTTTTCTCTTTTGAGGCTCTGTGACCCTGCCTAAATTCGTAGGAAAATGGACCATGAAATAATTCGCTTCTAGAGTGACTGTTTTTCAACTCCTGCCATACCATTATGATTAAAATTTTATTTACCCTTGCAGGTTGATGTAATATTTGATGAAGATGCTGGGTTTTTAAACGCAATCAAGACATTCATGGCCACCACTAAGAGGCCCGTAATCCTCACTACAAGTGGTAACACTGATTTCAATGCATTTTAATACCGATGTCTAAAAGTATTTGAAAATGTTGATAACTTTCAGAGTGTAATTGCTAGCTAAAGCAAACTGATTAAGTGGTGGGTGTGTCTTCCTAAGGGTTGATCAGTGGTGTTTTTTGAGTGCTTACTATGTGTCGAGCATTCTACTAAACGCTAAACAGAGTGTTTTGACACGCTCCCTCCCCATAAGGATCATAGAGTCTAGAGAGGAAGGCAAGATATTAATGTAAATAAATTACAGATATGTACGTAAGTGCTGTGGGGTTGAGGGTGGGGTGAACATCAAGTGCTTAGAGTCTAAGTGCATAGTTTCTATTGGAATATGAGAAAAATTTGTTTAGATGTTACATAGACAAATTTGAATTGTTTATAACTGCAACCCCAACAATATACCACACAGTCTCTGAGGAGTAACTGATTTACTGCAGTCTCAAAGCAGGAGTTTCAGAAAAAAATCTTGAAATGCCAGTTAGGTTCTCTAAAATGGGGAAAATGTTAATCTAATCTCTGTCTTGAAATGGACAACTCCAGAAGTTCCGTTCACTAGGAATGAAAGTGGACTGTGTATGCACTTGCCCCAGAGCGGCAAGGCAGGGACTGGGGTTGAGGAGACCTGGGAGGATAATCTCTGGGGGTCTCGCTGGCCATTCCTACCTCCTTTCCATTGTCAAGTGGGGCACAAGCTCCTGCTCCCCAGGGCAGCCCTCTCCACTTCCTGAAGGCAGCTGGTAGGGGAGAGGCAAGAGGTGGGGGTAGGAGGAGGTCCTAAAGTGTTGTGGGCCCAGATTTTCACTGCTCTCAGCCCATTGCATCCCCTCAAACCAGCTGGGGGTTGAGGTAAGGGAGAGGAATAGGTGCTAAGCCACCCAAGATTGGAAAGGAAATGGGCCTTCTCCCACCTGAACCCCAACCTCCAGAGAGCTCCTTGGAAGCCTACCCTTCAGTCCCTCTCCCAAGCAGACTGAAGGTAGGGGAGGAAGGGAGTGAGCATGCAAAATCCGACATTAACGGCTTTATTCGATAAAGCATTTGCTATGGTTTCCCCTAGTGAGCTCATCAGGAAACTCGCAAAGTGTCGGAAATCCAGCTAGGGCCCAGTTAGAAATCAGAGACCTAGGCAACGAACGCCCCCCTCCCCCAACCCACGCTTGACCCAATATGTCCCGAGCGTCTAGCAGCCAAATGCTAGACTGGAATAGAATTCCACCCAAATAAACCCAATTATGGGCCAGGTTCACTTTTGGGAGAGACTACCCCCATGGCTGTTGAGCCCTGGAATACCAACAAGCCAAAGCTGCTCCACAGAAACGTTCTTCTCAGAGAAGTTGCTAACACCTCTAAGTCAACGCGTGGTACAGTTTTTACAAGGGAGTGACTCAAGAGATGGAGCTGGATCCGTTAGCATGTTTTTGTTAGTGAAGGAAAGGCAGAGGTTGGGGATTCAGCCTTGGAGGTTCATAAATCTTGATTTGAAAGGCTTTGTATCTGTTTCTCTCTAGATCCTGCATTTAGTTTAATGTTTGATGGCTTCTTTGAGGAAATTAACTTCAAAACACCTTGTTTGGTAAGTCTTTCTTATTTCTAAACTTGGATCTCCTTTTCACTTTGCAAAAATCATTTCAAGCACGTGTGTTTAAGACAATTAAACTTTTTTGTTGGCTTAGCCTCCATATGCTGTAACAGAGAATTGTTCTAGTAGCTTTTAGGGAGTTTCAAAGTGAGGATATCAAAAGATTAGAAATTAGGCTCTTTTCTTAAAGTCCTATGTTAACAAGAGAGCTAAGCAAAATACATTTTTAAAGCTCTTGCATATATTTACTGTATTTTTTTCCTCTTTATTCTTCTGGAAGGATTCTCTTCTCTCGATCACTCTGAGTTCTCTTGCCACAACAGTCGATTTAACCGTGTGCCTGATTTCTGAAAGCAGTTTAATTCCCCGTAACAACGAGCTGATGACCTCATTTAATTAGAACACATAAATATATTTTATTTCCTTCATTCATTCATTCAATAGTATTTATTGAGCGCTTACTATGTGCAGAGCACTGTACTAAGTGCTTGGAATGAACAAGTCGGCAACAGATAGAGACCGTTCCTGCCGTTTGACGGGCTTACGGTCTAATCGGGGGAGACGGACAGACAAGAACAATGGCAATAAATAGAGTCGAGGGGAAGAACATCTCGTAAAAACAATGGCAACTAAATAGAATCAAGGCAATATACAATTCATTAACAAAATAAATAGGGTAAAGGAAATATATACAGTTGAGCAGACGAGTACAGTGCTGAGGGGATGGGAAGGGAGAGGGGGAGGAGCAGAGGGAGATGGGGGGAAAAGAGGGTTAAGCTGCAGAGAGGTGAAGGGGGGGTGGTAGAGGGAGTAGAGGGAGAAGGGGAGCTCAGTCTGGGAAGGCCTCTTGGAGGAGGTGAGTTTTAAGTAGGGTTTTGAAGAGGGGAAGAGAATCAGTCTGGCGGAGGTGAGGAGGGAGGGCGTTCCGGGAGCGCGGGAGGACGTGGCCCGGGGGTCGACGGCGGGATGGGCGAGACCGAGGGACGGTGAGGAGGTGGGCGGCAGAGGAGCGGAGCGTGCGGGGTGGGCGGTAGAAAGAGAGAAGGGAGGAGAGGTAGGAAGGGGCAAGGTGATGTAGAATCCTCGAAGCCTAGAGTGAGGAGTTTTTGTTTGGAGCGGAGGTTGATAGGCAACCACTGGAGGTGTTTAAGAAGGGGAGTGACACGCCCAGATCGTTTCTGCAGGAAGATGAGCCGGGCAGCGGAGTGAAGAATAGACCGGAGCGGGGCGAGAGAGGAAGAAGGGAGATCAGAGAGAAGGCTGACACAGTAGTCTAGCCGGGATATAACCAGAGCCCGTAGCAGTAAGGTAGCTTTCTGGGTGGAGAGGAAAGGGCGGATCTTGGCGATATTGTAAAGGTGAAACCGGCAGGTCTCGGTAACGGATAGGATGCGTGGGGTGAACGAGAGAGACGAGTCAAGGATGACACCGAGATTGCGGGCCTGAGAGACGGGAAGGATGGTCGTGCCATCCACGGTGATAGGGAAGTCTGGGAGAGGACCGGGTTCGGGAGGGAAGATGAGGAGCTCAGTCTTGCTCATGTTGAGTTTTAGGTGGCGGGCCAACATCCAGGTGGAGACGTCCCGGAGGCAGGAGGAGATGCGAGCCTGAAGGGATGGGGGGAGGACAGGGGCGGAGATGTAGATCTGCGTGTCATCTGCGTAGAGATGGTAGTCAAAGCCGTGAGAGCGAATGAGTTCACCAAGGGAGTGAGTGTAAACTTGAGGACAGTTTGCACGGTGATACAGTTTTCTTGGAATTGTGTAGTTGAAAAGCAGCATTCTTAATTTAATGTTTATCTATCTCTTCATTTAGATCAATGTTGCCAGCTTCCTGCAAGTTTTATGCTTAGCTGAAAATTTACGAACTGATGTGAAAGACTTTGTTACCTTGTTAAAGATAAACAACTGTGATATCCGGAGAAGTGTCCTCTACTTACAGTTCTGGATTAGGAGTGGAGGGGGAGTTCCGAAAGAAAAGTCACTATCATTTTATGGTGGGTTGATCTGCTTTCCAAAGATTTGCCTGGCAACAAGCGTAATCAGTAAATATAAGGGTTTTTGTTTGTGGGGGTCAAGAGTGGGCAGAGAACTTATTTTCTCCATCATTTCTCTCATTGTATTTAGAAAGTCATGCAGTTGATCTTTGATACAAAGACATCAGTTGAATTTGAAAGTATTCTCTTAAATAGAAAAAGGATTTTCACTTTGAGGGTTATTGAAGTAAAAATGAGGAGTAGTGGGGAAATGATAGTGTTGTCTGGCATTTTTTTCAGTTCTTCATCGTTTTAGGTGGTTACTCTTTCCTATGCTTCCAGTATTAATTTACTTGTAAAAATTCTGGTTTCAAACGGATTAGATAAGGTATCTAAGTGGAGAGGAGATAGGGTGCTGGCACTTAACTCTTAAGATATGTTTGCTTGAATTTAATTAGAAGAGCTAACATCTTTCTTTAAAATATACTTCTGTAGGAGGAAATGACAGGAACGTTCAGGTAGGTTCCACTGAAGATACTGCTTGTTTCACGAGTTCAGAAAGGGATCCTGCAGACCTTCCAATGTGTGACACTGGCTCTGTTGAGACTTTTCTTGGTCTTAAGAACATCTTCCACCCTTCCGAAGATTTATTTTCATTTTTAAAGGTACTTTCAAAGCTCATTTTAGTAGCACCTTAAATTATTTCCCTCCTTTCTCTGAAAAATGTATTCACAGTTTATACGTAGTGCAATTTATTTTCAGTTCTTTCTTTCAAGAGTCTAATTCATTGTTCAAAATGAATTGGGATGCTTGGCCTAGTTGAAAGAGCACAGGGTTGGGAGTCAGGAGATCTGGGTTCTAGTCCTGGCTCTTTCACTGGCTTGCTGTCTGATCAGGTGCAAGTCACTTAACTTCTTGGTGCCTTAGGTTTAACATTTAAAAAATGTTCTCCCTGCCTCCCTTGTAGACTGTGGGCCCTGGGAGGAACCTGGACTATGTTTGATGGGATTATCATGTATCTACCCCAGGACTTAGAACAGGGTTTGGCACATAGGAAGTGCTTAATAGATACCTTCATGAATTATTCTTATTAGAATTAAAACCACTAAGATGGCATCTAAAAATTGATCAGGAATGCAGACATCAATCAGTCAATAATATTTACTGAGCATCTATTGTATCTTGAACAGTGTACTACGCTCTTAGGAAAGTATGTTAGTTTTAATAGATTCATTCTCTACCTTGAAGAAGTTTACAATCAAGACTGAGCAAAAGACACTAAAATAAATTACAAGAAGGCCATTTCAAATTGAATCTATATTCTCTACCAAAATGTCCAGACTTTAGACAAACCCTGGGGCTACAGGTGACCAAGGGAGGAAGCTGGGGATAAGTAGCTCATCAGAGGCAGCATAGATTCTGACGTAGTTGGGAAATCTGAATGAACAGGGCTTGGCTGTGAAAAAATTTGGAAAAAAAAAATCCAACATCAAAAAAGCTGAGCACCCTAAATGTCACTCATTACAATATATTTTTAAAATCACTTAATAATAA
Organism: Ornithorhynchus anatinus; assembly: GCF_004115215.2. NCBI lineage: Eukaryota > Metazoa > Chordata > Mammalia > Monotremata > Ornithorhynchidae > Ornithorhynchus > Ornithorhynchus anatinus. The sequence continues at coordinate 3,029,748 of NC_041742.1, forward strand.
TAATGTTGGGATTTGACTTATGACCCTCTGCAAAATTGTCCTCTGTTTTTTCAGCACAAAACCTCAACAAGAGAAGAATGGGATAAACTCATCCAGTTTCTCACTGAATTCCAAGCACGGAATGTGGATTTTCTGCATAGTAATCTCGAATTTGTTCTACCGTTGCCAGTTCTGACTGTTCCAGAGCCAAAATGTGCTGGTATCTCATCAGGAACTTCAAGTGAAAAACCATTGCTAAAAGATTCAAAACCTCTCATTGATGATGAACATTCCAAAGAAATCAGCACTCTTAAAAATTCCAAAAAGATCAAATATCGGAAGAAAATAACATCATTGGATGACAGTGACTTATTTGACACCGAGTTGAACTACTTAGATGAGCGTAGCAGTCCATTGATAGCCATTCCTACCAAAAAGGAAGAAGAAAATAAAGATGGAATCTGCCTGGAGACAAAGGACCAACACAAATCCGTAGAGGTTAACAGTGCTTCTATTCCTCCTAAAACTCTGGCAGAAAAAAAGTGTTCCACACTTGTTTCTCACTGTCTCAATTCACTGACCGAGTTCCTGGATAGTATGTCTTTCATAGATTCTGTCTTGACCGGTGTAAGGGAACAAAAGGAATTTTGCCAAAATGAAGAATTTAACTGGACAAATGGAAAGCTTAAAAATGGCCTTTGTGATGAGTTTAGTCAAGAGAATAGCGATTGGTTTACTTCTCAAAACACAGGAGAACTCAAAGCAGTCGTGGAAGCGCTCAGTTTTAGTAAGTGCTCTGCTGACATTTCTCAAGCCTTGGAAACCTCTTTGGCTTCTTGCAAGAAACTAGGAAAAGATCCATCCAAGGAACTTGCCTTGCATGTTTCAGAGAGGCGAAATGAAGTCTACTTCAGTCAATCCGCGGCAAATTTAGAGTAAGTCTGATTTCCTTTCTCTTCACTTCTAATCGATGCAGAATGGGTATGGCTGGATCAAATCATCTGATTTAACTTTCTTACTCTTGAATTCTTGGAAATCGCTAGTGTCTTGTTATACTCTTTAGCTCTGTCTATTCCACCCAGAGTGGAAGGGTTTCTGGCAACCAGCTGGGGAATTAGATGATTGAAGACACCTAGCCCTGCTCATTCATTCAAGCCCCAAGGTGAATTATTTAGAGCTGAACTTTGTGATGTACTTTTCTACCCAGCCAAAGTGCAGAGTTACCAGCCTTCCCCATTCACTTGGCATTAGGTAGACCCAGCCACATGCTTGGATTGAAGGAGGTCTGGGGGGGCGGGCAGAAGAGAGAGGAAGGGGGGAAAAGGAGCCAGCGGGGTTCTTGCCCTCCACTACCTGCCGTCTCCACCATCTGCCATGGCTAAAGCCACGGCGATCCACCGAGCCATCGTTGCCGTGGCTCCGGACCAGAGGGGGCCAACGAGGCTACTGTGAAAATCTGTCCTGCCGAGTTAATCCAGAGCTCTGCACCCCCACCCCCGGGCCATTTCACAGAGTATATGGGCAGAGAGGTAGTGATGGAGGCATACAACTCATTTCCCCAGGGCTCCTAGAGCCTGTCCCAGAGTCTAGGGGAGCTGGGACCTACCAGGAGCGGAGGAAATACAAATCTGACACTTTGGCTCCATGCCTGACCCCTTTCCAGCTCCAAAGGATGAAGGCACGCTAACCTGCAGTTTCCCGTTCTACCCCAAAGACTGGGGGGGTCAAATCACCTGCCGCACCCCTCTGGGATCAGTCCCACGGGGCGACGTCCTTTTTCCCCCTCCCCACATCACATCCCCACGCAACAGACACTCTGGCCCCACTTATGTGTAGGTGATGCTGGTCTTAATTTTCTGTCGAGAGGATAGATAAATTGGTTTCTTGTTCACCTGCAGCAGAGCCCAGAAGAGGTTGGCCATCATCAAAAGTGTGTTTTCCAGTAGATCGCTTCTGAATCTGGGAAATAGGCAAGAGATCATCGTTGACTATCTGCCTACCCTACGTAGCATTTGTAGGACTGAGAAGAGTAAAGAACAGGGCAAGAGTAAGAGAAGGTAAAAAGCTCTTCTTTACTATGTTGTTTACAAGTTTCAGAAAACCGCTTTTCCGTAAGAACTCAAAGTACTTAATTAATTCTATCGAAAAACAAATGAAAGAAACACTAACATAAAACTGTGTGTTCTCCCCAATTTGTTTTGGTAGATTCCTGCACTATTTTGAAGGAATTCATCTTGACCTCTCCAAAGACACTGTGAACTGTTTGGCAGCCTCCTTCCCTTAATCTTTTCTTTGACTGAGTGCCTTGTACAGATTTTTTTATGTGGTACTTCTAACCCTTGGATTTTCCAGATTCATTTCTCCATAATGTATATTTAAAATAGTCATTTGTATATTACATTTGTGTACACATGTTTTAAACCAACAGAAATATCAACACCAGGGGATAAACCGTATATGCGGTCACGCTGACATTGCTTTCTGCACTTTGACCGCCTTATGTTCCCGTCATCCCATTTCATTCCGCCGAGCTCCATGTTCTTGTGGGTGAGTCGTTTCCCCGAGGTAAATTTCATCCAAGGAAGTATTTGAAGAGGCTTGAGCGCTTAACGACCCCTCTGATTCTCCCCCAACAACATCCCCTCTCGAGGCCACTGGCATTTATTTGCCAAAATAAGCGGTTTTATGTAGGGCTTTCTCATCACTACATAGTTTAAACTTCTTAATGAAAATTCCTCATTACAAAGTGGCATCAAGTCTGATCACGGTAAATTCTGGAGAAAATTTCAAAGGGGAAGGAGAAACAGCTTAAATCTGCACTGCCCAAATACGATCCTTAATGGCCTTTTTAAAAAATGTGTGTTGGCCTTCTTGATCATACCAGCAACTTCTTTTTTATTATGGGAGGAGTTAGTTCTCTAAGGTGCCAAAAAATAAAATCATCAGCCACGTTCTGTAAATAGTGAGCCCGAGTCACCCAGTTTACCGAGGTTTCCTCCTGGTTTTTTGAGGTGCTCTGAGAGGATCTTTAACTTTCAGATGACCAGGAGGGGACCGCATTTAGGGCATTGCAATCGGGTACATGCACATATCAGGTATGTGGCAATGTTTCTAACTTTTTATACCTTTTTAATTAACTTTTATAAAGATTTTTATCAAGCTTTCACATGACTCTTGGGTTTTTTATATAGCTATTTTAAAATGAAAGCACAGCCCTGGAGATAGGATGTTGATTGAGCACAATTCCCAGTATTTCTGATGAAATTCCATTGGCCAAAATTTTGTAAAGCTCAAGCTTGTCACTTGGAAATAAGAGAATTATTTCTTTATTTTTGCCCTTCTCCTTTATGTTAAGCTCTGTTGGTCAGATTAATTTCAGATCTTGATTTCTGAAAAAAAAATGTTTTTTAACCTAAGATAGGATACGGCCGTTGTACCGTCTCATTTTTCTATCAAATTGATAGAGCCAGTCATTCATGCCAGGATCAATGCTTTCAAATCTTGCATTTCCTTGTTCTCCTTCACTCTGACTCATGTTTAAGTGAATAATGTTTGCCCTCAAAAAATTTGCAGATCAAGAAATTAAACTGAGTATTTATTAGATGAATATCCTTGTACCTTAATCATGAGTAAAGGTATAAGTATTTGATAATGTAAGAGCTTCTTACTTCTGTACAGTTTTGTAAAGTGTAAAAGCATACTTGTTTGAAAATGTGTACAAAGATGTATATTTACCACTAATGTGTACAATACCACTTTGTTTCCTGTAATTATGTTGACTAGGATGCTGGTCTAATTAAAGGTTTTAAGCTCCAAAAAAAGCTTAGCCAATATATGAAATTGAGCAGTTGGTATTAATTCATTTTCCAAATATAAATTATTTTGACAGTGGACTGCCAATGAGAATATTAAGAATGTATCACAGTATCTTTTCAAAGTATGGGTCTTGCTTCCTTTACTCGAGAGAAAATCCTGATCATAATTTTGCCTTGTTCAGGGAAATGCTATTTTTAGGGTTGGTAGGAGATGGCAATCTTAAGAACCATAATGTAGATGTTTTACCGTTTATTATAGACAATAACCCAACTCCCTAACCAAAACAAAGAAGTGATAGAATACTTCTCCACATTAAGGTCCAATCTTGATTTCTGTGTTCTTTGGGGGGGCAAAAAAAACATAAGGAATAAATTCAAGTGTCTAATGTACGGATGGTAGAAGAGTGCTTAGACTCACCTTTACTAAAATATTTTATATTAAGTAATTGTTTTCCAATCTCCCTATGCAGAATACATGTCCCAACTTAGAGATGGAAACTTTCCTCTAACAAGATGAGGTTTTTTAAATCTTTCTCAAAATCCATTTACCAACGTGTCATCTGCTACTCCATTTTTGAGGTAACCAAGTACATAGGGTCTGGGACCAGGTGATAATACTTATTATTTTTTTTTCCAATCACCTAACAGAGTCCTTTCACACTGGGGACTCTACTGTTGACAAGCACACAGATTTTTTTTTTTAACTCATTGAAACTACATTTTAATAGGAATCCAATCAATTCAATTCTCCTTGATTTTAAAGAGGGGAAAATCCAGTTTTGCAGCATTGCTTGTAACAAAACATTCCCACCGCTAATGGCCACATTCTGTTTTGACCTCCACAGTCCCCCACCAACCCATCTACCAACCCTTGAAACGAAAAAGTATTAAGCTTGAGATGTCAACTTGCAGAAGGCTGGTTATCCAATTTATATTCTCCTGCTTACTTGTGTTTCATTTATATTTTCCTGCTTACTTGTGAGTGTTTCATTTCTCTACCCGAAAGGTAGGCAGATTGAGAAATGGAATAAAATTTGAGTCAATCTGTTCTGTAGCTTGAGAAGGCTTCCTGGTCAGGGGTTGACCAGACTAGGGACAAACTTTCCAGGCCTGGTAAACAAAGCGTGAGGGTTCCACTGCTTAAGAATAAGCTTTAAAAACTGCCAGTTCATAAAAAGCAACTGCTTGAAGCAAAGAATCATACATCTCCTCATCTCTGGTTTGGGCCACGGGAGAGAACATCTGCTGGTAGTGGACCACATTTTCTGGTAGAAAGGACACCCGGGGGTTCGCTTCCGTTACGGAGCACGTGAGCATCTGCTTCACCAAATCTTTTCCGCTGGTCCGGCTGCTCCCGACCATTAATCCGAAATGCTTTCCGACTGCAACCCGGTTCAGGCTCAAGACCCTGTGCTGGCCATCCTGCATGAATGTCTTATTTAACAGGGCGTGGAGCATGGCCTCCATAATGTGAAAGTGTAAGGTCAGAGGGAACAGGGACGCCTGCTGTACAGAGAGCCTATTTTTTTCCAGGACGTAGAAATCTGCTTCGGGCATCATGGAAATGATGGAAGACACCTGAAAGAAAGAAAGGAAAATGAACCAGTGAGCAGAAATTCTTTTAAGCTCCAATCTTTCGGTTGCTGACTTGATTCACTCCCATCACAACTTCCAAGTCGGTTGAGAATTAACTTATTCAAATCCAGCTTTGCTGTCCCTGGTTTTCACGGAGGAGGAGCCTGGCCTAGTGGAAGAGCACATGCTTTCGAAGACAAAGGAGCCGAATTCAGTGTGACCTTGGGCAAATGGACTATGTGTGCCTCAGTTTCCTTTTGTGTAAAATGGGGATTAAATACCCATTCTCCCTTTCTCTTACATTCTGAATGCCATGTGGGGTGGGACAGGGACTGTATCCAACCCGATAATCTTGTATCTACCCCAGAGTTTACTACAGTGTTCAACCTAAAGTAAGCACTTAAAATACCACTATTATTATTATTATTATTGTAGTAGTAAGTCCTTACATTAGAATTCCCTCTTAAAAGCAATCAGTTTTTGGTATTTGAACTTCTAACGTGATAAAGCCCTGCCAAAAGACTGACTCCAACTGGAAAAGCAGAAAGGAATTACCCAGAAGAAAAAAGAGGTAGATTTTAATTCAAAAAAGCATGTAAAAATGAATTACCTCTTCCAGGTAGACAGACGGTACGTAATCTCCTCTCATCAGTCTGGAGCATTCTTCCTGCTGCCAATCAAGAACTGTTAACTTGTGATCGAGGTGAGCCCAGGCCAGTTTGTGGAGGCCAAAAACCACAGACACGACGCTCTTAGCTGTCTGAAATAGAAGGGTTTGTTCAGATGTTAGAATCTGGTGGAAAGGCATCAGAAGTCCTTAAAATGGCTGGTCCAGATACTTGTAGCAGTTTGCACTGCACCGTCCCATTCTGCCTTTCACCCGATGACGCTATCACATCTTGGGCCGAGGGGGAGTAAAAGAACATTAATGCTTTAGTAAGTCTTCAAGGACTAAAAATCAGAATTCAAAGCCAAGACAGGATGATGATAATTGTATATATTGACTATGGACCAAGCACTGAGGCTCCAAACCTCTGTCTCAGCCCAGACCACGAAAAAGAGAATTAAAGTCTCCAGAGAATCTGCAGTTTCACTCAATGCACCCTACAATCCCTTGTGATATACCACGCATTTTAAAACAAAGATACCTTAAGCCTCGCTCTTTCTATTTCAGGTCTGATGAGCCTTCCCAGGGTTACACTCGCTTGTCTTTTCTTCTCTTCTTTTTCATTCTCAGAGGGTAGAAGAATAGAGTTACATACTTGAACGGTGGTTTTATACTGGAACAAGGGCACATCTAGTAAGTTCTGCAAGTCTACAAAGGGTCCGTGTTTTTCTCTGTGCTCTACGATGTTGACGGACTTCCTTCCCCGCAATAATCGAAACTCGGCAAGTTCTTCTGCGGATGCTGTGTTGAGCACCTGCAGGATAGCATACTGCTGCTCAGAGGAGAAGATGTTTTCCAGTGCCGGTTCAGTGTCCTTTCTGTTTTGAACTGACGAGGAAAAGTCGGGGTAAGCTTTCTTCACGGGGTGTGCGGAGAGGTGCAAGTACTGGAAGGGAGATAAATCCAGGACGGTATGAAATAACTTCTGCCTCCCTAAAATAGGAGAAAATGATAAGTTACTTAAGTTAAAGTCCTCCATCTTGTGAGTCTCCAAACTAGTTTATCTTGGCAGCATTTTTATGCAGGGGTATGGGGCTGATTGAGGGGGTGAAGGGGGCTGGGAAAGCACAGGAGCAGCATGGCTTGGTGGAAAGAGCACGGGCTTGGGAGTCAGAGGTCATGGGTTCTAACTCTGACTCCACCACTTGTCAGCTGCGTGACTTTGGGCGAGTCACTTAACTTCTCTGTGCCTGTTACCTTATCTGTAAAATGCAGTGAGCCCCATGTGGGACAACTTGATGACCTTGTATCTCTGGCCCAATGTGTAGAACAGTGCTTGGCACATAGTAAGCACTTAATACCACTATGATCATTACTATTGTCTGTGTGGCCTAGGGCAAGTCATTTAACTTGTCTGTGCCTTGGTTACCTCATCCCTAAAACGGGGATTAAGACTGTGGGATATAGACTGTTGTCCAGCGTGATTATCTCGAATCCACCCCCGTGTTTAGTATGGTGCCTGGCACAAAAGAGTCTCTTAGTAAATACCATTTTTAAAAAAAAACGGGGGTTGGGGGTTAAGAGCATGGGGTTGGTGGACCTGGGGATCTCTTAGGCGTGGCTCAGTGGAAAAGGCACGGGCTTGGGAGTCGGGTCATGGGTTCGAATCCCTGCTCTGTCACTTGTCAGCTATGTGACTGTGGGCAAGTTACTTAACTTCTCTCTGCCTCAGTTACCTCCTCTGTAAAATGGGGATTAAGACTGTGAGCCTCAAGAGGGACAACCTGATGACCCTGTATCTACCCCTGTGCTTAGAACAGTGCTCTGCACATAGTAAGCTCTTAACAAATACCAACATTATTAAGAGGCTGGGCTGGGGAGTTCTAATCCCGGCTCCGCCCCTTGCCAGCCACGTGACGTGGGGCAAGTCCTCAGTTCCCTTATCGGTAAGATGGGGGTGAGGACTGGGAGCCCCACCCGGGGCGATCTGATCACCTTGTATTCATTCAATAGTATTTACTGAGCGCTTACTATGTGCCAAGCACTCTTCTATAAGCACTGGGGTAGATAAAAGGTAATCAGGTTGCCCCACGTTGGGCTCCCAGTCTTCATCCCCATTTGACAGATGAGGGAACTGGGGCACAGAGAAGTTAAGTGACTTGCCCACAGTCACACAGCTGACAAGCAGCAGAGCCGGGATTAAATAAAAAAATAAATATGGTATTTGTTAAGCGCTTAGTATGTGCAAAGCACTGTTCTAAGCGCTGGACTAGATAGGTTCTAATCCCCGCTCCGCTGCTAATCAGCTGTGTGACCTTAGGCAAGTCACTTAACTTCTCTGTGCCTCAGTCACCTCATCTGCCAAATGGGATTAAAACTGAGCCCCACGTGGGACAACCTGATCACCTTGTATCCCCCAGCGATTAGAACAGTGCTTTGCATATAGTAAGCGCTTAACAAATACCACAATTTATAGAGGATAATCAGATCGTCCCACATGGCCACATTTTTTAATCCCCATATTTCCAGCCGAGGTCACCGAGGCCCAGGGAAGTGACTTGCCCAAGGTCACCCAGCAGAGGAGGGAGGGGGGATTAGAACCCACGACCTTTGACTCCCCAGTCCAGGCTCTTGCCACGGAGCCACGCTGCTTCTCAAATGTGCAAAGCACTGGGCTCAGTCCAGCGCTCTGCACATAGTAATAATAATGTTATTTGTTAAGCGCTTCCTAGGTGCAGAGCACTGTTCTAAGCGCTGGGGTAATAATAATAATAACGTTGGTATTTGTTAAGCGCTTACTATGTGCCGAGCACTGTTCTAAGCGCTGGGGGAGACACAGGGGAATCAGGTTGTCCCACGTGGGGCTCACAGTCTAAATCCCCATTTTACAGATGAGGTCACCAGAGACGTGAAGTGACTCGCCCCCAGTGACACAGCCGACAACTGGCCGAACGGGGATTCGAACCCATGACCTCTGAATCCCAAGCCCGGGCTCTTGCCACTGAGGCGCGCTGCTTCTCTGGAAGTAAGCGCTCAACAAATACTATGGAATGGATGAATGCTTGGCTCCGAGGAGGCGCTCAGCAAAGAGCATTCGTGGTGTTTAGTAAGGGCCCCAGGTGGGGCGGGGGGGGCGGGGTCCGGTCCTCAGGCCTAGGGGAAGAGGGGGCGGTTACCTCTTGGCAACAGGGTCCACATGGCGGCTCCGCTTCCGGTCCGGCCGGGGTTCGGGGGATCCCCGTCCGCCGCGGCCCTGCACGAACGTTCCGGCCTCCACCGCGTTCCGGCGCCGCCCTGTGGCCGCCGCGGGCCTTCCATCCGGGTCCTCCGCCCCGGCCTCCCCCGCGCAGGCGCGTTTCGCGCTTGGCGCTTCTCCTCAGGCTGACAGGGCCCATTGCCCTCCCTCCCCTGTCAGCCTGACAGGGGTATTTAATAATAATAATAATGTTGGTATTTGTTAAGCGCTTACTAGGTGCCGAGCACTGTTCTAAGCGCTGGGGGAGACACAGGGGAATCAGGTGGTCCCACGTGGGGCTCACAGTCTTCATCCCCACTTTACAGATGAGGGAACTGAGGCACAGAGAAGTGAAGTGACTTGCCCACAGTCACCCAGCCGACAAGTGGCAGAGCTGGGATTCGAACTCATGAGCCCTGACTCCAAAGCCCGTGCTCTTTCCACTGAGCCACGGGTATTTCCGAAGCGCTTACTCTGTGCCAAGCGCTGGGGCAGATAAGAATAATAATGTTGGTATTGGTTAACCCGTACTCTTGTGCAGAGCACTGTGCTAAACGCCGGGGGAGACCCAGGCTCATCAGGGGGCCCCACGGGAGGCTCCCAGTCGTCATCCCCATTTTACAGATGAGGTCACTGAGGCCCAGAGAAGTGAAATAAGAATAATAATGTTGGTATTTGTTAAGCGCTTACTCTGTGCAGAGCACTGTGCTAAGCGCCGGGGGAGACCCAGGCTCATCGGGGGTCCCACGGGAGGCTCCCAGTCATCCCCATTTTACAGATGAGATCACTGAGGCCCAGAGAAGTGAAGTAATGTTGGTATTTGTTAAGCGCTTACTCTGTGCTAAGCGCTGGGGGAGACCCAGGGTCATCAGGTGGTCCCACGTGAGGCTCCCAGTCTTCATCCCCATTTACAGATGAGGGAACTGAGGCCCAGACAAGTGAAATAATAATAATTAATAATGATGGTATTTGTTAAGCGCTTACTCTGTGCAGAGCACTGTTCTAAGCGCTGGGGGAGACCCAGGGTCATCAGGTGGTCCCACATGAGGCTCCCAGTCTTCATCCGCATTTTACAGATAAGGGAACTGAGGCCCAGAGAATAATAATAATAATAATGATGGCATTGGTTAAGCACTTACTATGTGCCGAGCACTGTTCTAAGCGCTGGGGGAGATCCAGGGTCATCAGGTTGTCCCACGTGAGGCTCCCAGTCTTCATCCCCATTTTCCAGATGAGGGAACTGAGGCCCAGAGAAGTGAAATAATAATAATGTTGGTATTGGTTAAGCGCTTACTATGTGCTGAGCACTGTTCTAAGCGCTGGAGGAGATACAGGGTCATCAGGTTGTCCCACATGAGGGTCACATTTAATCCCCTTGTGACAGATGAGGTAATTATTTGTTACTCAAATAATACATATATTATTTGTGTGTTTATATATTATACATAATATATAAATACATAAATTACATATTAATATATTTCATATATAATATAATATGTGTATATGTAAAATATATATTATTTATTGAGAAGCAGCGTGGCTTGGTGCAAAGAGCACGGTCTTGGGAGTCAGAGGTCATGGGTTCTAATCCCGGCTCTGCCGCTTGTCAGCTGTGTGACTGTGGGCAAGTCCCTTTACTTCTCTGGGCCTCAGTTCCCTCATCTGTAAAATGGGGGTAAAGACTGGGAGCCCCACGTGGGACAATCTAACCCAGCGCTTAGAACAGTGCCCTGCACATAGTAAGCGCTTAACAAATACCAACATTATTATTATTATGTGCAGAGCACTGTTCATTCGATAGTATTTATTGAGTGCTTACTATGTGCACTATGTTACTTCCCTTCTCTGGGCCTCAGTTCCCTCATCTGGAAAATGGGGATGAAGACCAGGAGCCCCACGGGGGACAACCTGCTGACCTCGTCTCTATCCCAGCGCTTAGATTGGTGCTTGGCACATAGTAAGTGCTTAACAGATGCCAATTATCATCATCATGAGGGAACTGAGGTACGGAGAACTGCCCAAGGTCATTCATTGTTGTAATTTTGGGGCACTTCCTGTGTGCAGAGCACTGCACTAAGCGCTTGGAAAGTACAATTCAGCAATAAAGAGAGACGATGCCTGCCGACACTGGGCTTACAGTCTTGTGCGGAGAGAGAGACGGCAAAACTAGTAAACAGGCATCATTTTCGATTTCAGGCTCCCGAAGAGAGAAAGCGATTTTTTTCCTGCGTCTGAAGACCCTCAAAAAGGATTGTTTTACCACAGTGGAAATCGTAGTTGGTAAGTTTTAAATCATTCCAGGGCTTGGGAGTCAGAGGTCATGAGTTCGAATCCCAGCTCTGCCGCTTGTCAGCTGTGTGACTGTGGGCAAGTCGCTTAACTTCTCTGGGCCTCAGTTCCCTCATCTGTCAAATGGGGATGAAGGCTGTGAGCCTCACGTGGGACAAGCTGATGACCCTGTCTCTCCCCCAGCGCTTACAACAGTGCTCTGCACATAGTAAGCGCCGAACAAATACCAAAGTTAAACAGTTTTATTTGCAGCCTGGCTGAGTGGAAAGAGCCCGGGCCTGGGAGTCGGAGGTCTTGGGTTCTAATACCGCCCCTGGGTGACTCTAATCAAGTCATTTCACTTCTCTGGGCCTCAGTTCCCTCATCTGTCAAATGGGGATGAAGACTGGGAGCCCCACGTGGGACCACCTGATGACCTTGGATCTACCCCAGCGCTTGGAAGAGTGCTTGGCACAGGGTAAGGGCTTAACAAATGCCATCGTTATTATTATTTGCACGCACGGGGGTAGAAGATCCATTTTAGTGCTGCCCCTGATAGTAACGATGACGGTGACCTGGCTTGTTTGGCCAGTTGACCATTTTTTCCCTCCCAGGAAAAGCCTCAACAGGCACTAGAATAAACCAGCCGTGTTGCGATGAGCGCAGACTCCTTTCACCGACTAATCCAAATAGACGTTGGGTTCCAAGTTCCAAGTTGGGTTGAGAAGCAGCGTGGCTCAGTGGAAAGAGCACGGGCTTTGGAGTCAGAGGTCATGGGTTCAAATCCCTGCTCGGCCATTTGTCAGCTGTGTGACTTTGGGCAAGTCACTTCACTTCTCGGGGCCTCAGTTCCCTCATCTGTAAAATGGGGATTAAGAATGTGAGCCCCACGTGGGACAACCTGATTCCCCTATGTCTACCCCAGCGCTTAGAACAGTGCTCGGCACCTAGTAAGCGCTTAACAAATACCAACATTCTTATTCCAAGTCGGGGGAAAGAGGATCCAGTTTGGGCTGCTGGAGATGAAGCCAAATCGGGCATCCCGGGAGATGGGAGGAGGAGAGACGGGGCAGAGGAAGCCGCATCTGAGCGCAGCAAACCTCAGGGGCGACACAGCCTCCCTTGAATCGAGGACTGGCCGGCCAGCGAGAAGAAATAATCATGTTGGTATTTGTTCATCATGTTGGAGAAGCAGCGTGGCTCAGTGGAAAGAGCCCGGGCTTTGGAGTCAGGGCTCATGAGTTCGAATCCCAGCTCTGCCACTTGTCGGCTGGGTGACCGGGGGCGAGTCACTTCACTTCTCTGGGCCTCAGTTCCCTCATCTGTCAAATGGGGATGAAGACTGTGAGCCCCACGTGGGACGACCCGATTCCCCTGTGTCTCCCCCAGCGCTTAGAACAGTGCTCGGCCCATAGGAAGCGCTTAACAAATACCAACATTATTATTATTATTATTATTATTATTATTAAGCGCTTCCTATGGGCCGAGCACTGCTCCAAGGTCATGGTCGAGGGGCGGGGCCTGAGGTGATGGGCAGGTGGAGGGGCGGGGCCTGAGGTGATGGGCGGGGCCGAGGGGCGGGGCCTAAAGTGATGGGCAGGCGGAGGAGTGGGGCCCGATTGGCTGTGGGCAGGAGGACGGGCGGGGCCTGCGGCGATGGGTAGGTGGGGCGGGGCCTGAGGTGATTGGCAGGATGGGGGCGGGGCCTGATTGGCTGTGGGCAGTCGGAGGGGCGGGGCCTGAGGTGGGGCTGAGTCGAGGGGCGGGGCCTGAGGTGATATATAGGCGGGGCGGGGCCTGCTTGGCTGTGGGCGGGAGGAGGGGCGGGGCCTGAGGTGATGGGCAGACAGCGGCGGGGCCTGATTGGCTGTGGGCAGGCGGAGGGGCGGGACCTAAGGTGATGGGCAGACAGGCGGGGCCTGATTGGCAGTGCGCAGACAGCGGGAGGGCCTGATTGGCGGTGGGCAGGCGGAGGGGCGGGGCCTGAGGTGATGGGCAGACAGGCGGGGCCTGATTGGCAGTGCGCAGACAGCGGGAGGGCCTGATTGGCGGTGGGCAGGCGGAGGGGCGGGGCCTGAGGTGATAGGCAGACGGGGGCGGGGGCCCGAGGTGATGGGCAGTGGGCAGGTGGAGGGGCGGGGTGTGAGGTGAGGGGCGGGGCAGAGGGGCGGGGCCTGAGGTGATGGGCAGACAGAGGCGGGGCCTGATTGGCGGTGCGCAGACAGGGGGCGGGGCATGAGTGGCGGCGGGCAGGCGGAGGGGCGGGGTCTGGGGTGATGGGCAGGCGGAGGGCGGGGCATGAGATGATGGATAGGCAGGGGCGGGTCCTGAGTGGCCGGGGGCAAGCAGGAGGCGGGGCCTGATTGGCGCGGGGCAGGCGGGGGCGGGGCCTGATTGACGGGGGGCGGGGCCCTGGCGGGCCGGTGAGCGCGTGCGGCCGGAGGCCGGCGGGGCGGCGGGGCTGCGGGATGGGTGGGAGCGGGGCGGGAGCGGGAGCGGGAGCGGGGCCATGGGGGACCGGGACCACAACAAGAAGCGCCTCCTCGACCTGGTGCAGGCGGCGGGCAGCGCCAACGGCCTCTGCGCCGACTGCGGGGCCCCCGGTAAGGACCCCCGACCCGACCCGACCCGCACACACACCCCCCCTCCAGCCTCCCCGCGCCCACCGACGGAGACCATTCCCCCAGTCTCATTTATTGGGCGCCTACTGTGTGCAGAGCGCTGGACTGGACGTTTGGGAGAGTACAGCACAGCGGTAGAGACCATTCATTCAGTCGTATTTATTGAGCGCTTATTCTGTGCAGAACACTGGACTAGGCGCTCGGGAGGGTTCAGTACAGCAATAGAGACCGTTCATTCAATCGTATTTATGGAGCGCTTACTCTGTGCAGAACGCTGGACTAGGCGTTCGGGAGGGTTCAGTACAGCAGTAGAGACCGTTCATTCAATCGTATTTACTGAGCGCTTACTCTGTGCAGAACGCTGGACTGGGCGCTCAGGAGGGTTCGGTACAGCAGTAGAGACCGTTCATTCAATCGTATTTATTGAGCGCTTATTCTGTGCAGAGCGCTGGACTGGGCGCTCGGGAGGGTTCGGTACAGCAGTAGAGACCGTTCATTCAATCGTATTTATTGAGCGCTTACTCTGTGCAGAGCGCTGGACTGGGCGCTCGGGAGGGTTCGGTACAGCAATAGAGACCGTTCATTCAATCGTATTTATTGAGCGCTTACTCTGTGCAGAGCACTGGACTAAGCGCTTGGAAAGTGCAATGCAGCTATAGACACCTTTCAGTCGTATTCATTGAGTGCTTTCTGTGTGCAGGGCACTGGACTAAGCGCATGGAAAGTGCAATAGGGGCCACTCGTTCATTCGTATTTATTCAGCGCTTACTGTGTGCAGAGCACTGGACTGAGCGCTCGGGAGAGTATAGCACAGTAATAGAGACCGTTCATTCAGTTGTATTCATTGAGTGCTTTCTCTGTGCAGGGCACTGGACTGAGTGCTTGGAAAGTGCAATAGAGTCCATTCGTTCAATCATTTATTGAGCGCTCTCTGTTTGTAGAGCACTGTACTGAGCGCTTGGGAGAGTACAGTACAGCAACAGAAACCATTCAATCGTATTTATTGAGTGCTTTCTCTCGGCAGGACACTGGACTAAGCGCCTGGAAAGAGCAGTACAGCTCTAGAGCCCTTTCAGTCGTATTCACTGAGGGCTTTCTGTGTGCAGGGCACTGGACTGAGCGCTTGGGAGAGTACAGTGCAGCAATAGAGACCATTCAATCGTCTTTATTGAGTGCTTTCTCCGTGCAGGGCACTGCACTAAGCGCCTGGAAAGTGCAAGACCTTTCAATCGTATTCTTTGAGCGCTTTCTGGGTGCAGAGCACTGGACTGAGCGCTTGGAGAGTACAATTCAGCAATAAAGAGACATTTCATTCAAATGTATTTATTGAACGCTTACTGTTTGCAGAGCAGTGTGCTACCGCTTGTAAAGTACAGTTCGGCAATAAAGAGAGATAATTCAGTCATATTTATTGAGTGCTTATTGTGTGCAGAGCACTGTACTGCACACTTGCGAAGTACAATTCGGCAACAAATAGAGACTGTCCCCGCCCACAGTGGGCTTACAGTTTAGAGACCCCACCTTGGCTCATCCCTCAACTGGGCACCGGATTCGGTCAGAGGAGCTGATCTTGCGTCTCCTAATAACGTCGATGATAATTCTGATACTTGATGAGCGCTATGGGCCAGGCACTGTACTAAATGCTCGGCTGGTTACAAGCAAACCGGGTTGGACACGGTCCCTTGTCCCTCGAGGGGCTCCCAGTCTCGATCCCCGTTTTGCAGAGGAGGGAATTGAGGCACAGAGAAGTCAAGTGACTTGCCCACGGTTACCCGGCAGACAGGTGGCAGAGCCGGGATTAGAACCCATGATCTTCTGACTCCCGGGCCCGTGCTCTATCCATCAGGCCACGCTGCTTCTCGCCCGTCCTTCTAGGAAAGGGCGGTCACCTCGTTAATGTTGATGTAATAAGTCCAATTGTCCTATAATAACCCCCGATAGACTGGTTAGCCCAAGCAAGTCACCTGCCAAGATCAGGGGGAGGAGAGGGAAGACCCAGAAGACACGCAAGGCCTCCCCCCACCCCCATTTCTGGCCGTCCCTTTTAATGTAGAAATGCAGTTTGTGGCCCTCTGCCCTCTCCGCTCCCTGTCAACAGTCCCGTCCTTTGTTTAGATCCCGACTGGGCCTCTTATAAACTGGGAATCTTCATCTGCCTGAACTGTTCGGGGGTCCACCGCAACTTCCCCGAGATCAGCAGAGTCAAATCTGTTCGCTTGGACTACTGGGACAATGACCTCGTAGAGGTAGGAAACGGTGGGAGGGAGGGAGAGGGAAGGAGGGCGTGCAGAGGACTGTAAGTGTTATTATTATAATCATAAATACATCTCTATCGTTATTTTTAATGATGATGCTGATAGCCATGATTGTGTATTCAAGGAATTTACTACATGATGGAGCTCACAATCTACCTTATCGCCATTTTACAAATGAGGAAATTAAGGCCTAGGGAGGTTGCGACTTAGCCACAGTCTCAAGGCAGACTAGTTTTAACTTCGGGACCAAACTTGGGTCTCCCAACTCCCAGGTGCAGCCTCTAAGTACTTAGTACAGTGCCCTGCACGCAGTAATAATAATAAGAAGAATAAAAATAATTGTGGTATTCGTTAAGCCCTTATTATGTGTCGAGTCCTGTTCTCAGCGTTGGGGTAGATAGAAGCTAATCAGGTTGGACCCAGTCCCATGTGGGGCTCACAGTCTTAATCCCCATTTTACAGATGAGGGAACTGAGGCACAGAGAAGTGAAGTGACTTCCCCAAGGTCACACAGCAGAGAAGTGGCGGATCTGGAATTAGAACCACCTCCTCCGCCTCCCAGGCCTGTGGTCTTTCCATTAGGCCACGGTTATTCATAAATAGGATTGATTCAGAAGATCCTATGCTCGAATCCCCTGATCTCGCACCAGAAATATCAGGTGGTTCTACTAGGCCAGCCAGCGTTTCTGGCAAGAGCCAAGAAAGTCCGTCCGAGAGCCGATCCATTCTCTCCTTGCTTGAGAGGTCCAGGTAGAAGGAGGGAACCCTCGAACAACTCTCCCTGAGGGGGAGGGGGACAGTGCAGATCTTCAGGGGCGCCGAGAGAAGCTTACCCACCTTAAGAATGGTTGACAGCCGTCCTACATTTGCTCTGGTTCCACTTCTTATTTTAGGTTTAAAGGTGACTTGCGGGAAGAGACCGGCTCACGGAAGGAAAGTTAGGGACGGAGAAGGAAACATTAGGATTGTTAAATGGCACGTCCATAACTTTTTGGGGAATGACACAACTGCTGCCCTTACCCCCATTAATTGTAAGTTCCCCGAGAACAGGGAACGTGAATCTTGCTACTGTCGTAAAGGGCTTAGTACAATGTCCACCTCTCAGAAGGCATTTAATTCGATTGACTGAATGCACTCCATAAATGCCGTCGATCGATTCCACTGTCATCGACAGACTCCTGGGTTGGGTGGATTATTAAAATGAGCATTCGTGGCTCCGTCTATAGCCTTCCTACCTGCCAAAGCCGCTGATCGGCGTTTCTTCTGTTTTGCAGTTTATGACGCGAAATGGAAATAGCTGTTCCAAGATGAAGTATGAAGCGAAAGTTCCCACTTTTTATTACGTCCCCCAGGCCGAGGACTGCATGTAAGCGGGAGCCCTTATGGGGACCTCGTATTTCCCTTTTTTTTCCTGAGCTCCCTAGCCCCTCTGGTGCTGCCCCCCGCCCCGAGTAGGTGCCCCTCCAGCCTGCCGTCCCCGGGTGGTCCGTCAGCAGCAGAGACGGGGGTCACTGGACTCTCCTGGAGAGGGTCAGCCTCAGTTGCTACCGGCCACTTATTACTGAGCTCTCTGGCCACCGTCTCCGGGAACAGGTGGTAGAATTGAACCAGGGTTCAGGTTAGGGTAAGTGAAAGGCTCCACTCTCCTGCAGGTGCCTAGCGTAACAAGGAGGCGACCGTGAGAGCTCCAGGAAAGACCGCGGGCGTTTGAGGGGGGAGGCGTTAAGGTGTCTGGGGATTCACCGGGGGATGGGAATGCTGGGAGCAAGTTTTCAGCATCCTAACCCCGTAGCTCTGGGGAGCAGAGGAATGATGCCAAAGAATTTACAGCTCCCTGATTGAGTAGCTCAAGACCAGGACGGTGGTCTGCCATAGGGATCCTTGGAAGCCAAGAGCAGCGCCCAGATGGAAGAGTTCCTAAAAGTGAGCTAGCCCTCTAGGGATTGTCTGTCCCAAGTGGCTTTAGCCCTAGGCCCCTTTCTAAGGACAGCAGTTGTGGCCTGCTACGTCTGAATCTGCAGCCCCCACCATCCTCATCTGGGAAGGAACCAGCAGAGCCTGGGCGGGGAGAAGGGAGCGGATCCGTTTAACGAAGCTTCCCTTTCTTCAGGGTCTTAAAAGAACAGTGGATCCGAGCTAAATACGAGAGGCAGGAGTTCACGGCCGGCAGCCTCACGTGGACGGACTCATCCTCAGGTGAGGCGGCTCTGCTGCCTTTTAAAGTTTTAGCCTTTAAAACGGGGACCGAGGTCTTGGGGGGCCAGGCGGGGATAGCGCTGAACCGACAAATGCCGCTGTCTGGTCCGGGGAACCGAAAGCCAGACTCAGAGCCAGCGGGAGCGAAGGGGGATGATCCGGTCTCTGATCCTTGGCTGTCGGCATGGAGAGCTTTGCCAAGGGTAAGCTCTCAATAAATACGATTGGGAGTTTGGGGCGAGGGAGGGCAATATTTCCATTGGTTTGTTTTTGTTGCCTATTCAAGTGGCTGGAGCTGGCTTCTCCAGGCCCTCCGTTGCTAGCACTGGGTCTCGTTTGGGGTGGGCGCAGAGAGGGGTTTGGCGCTGCCTCTTTCTGCAGCGGCGGTACTTCCTCTCCCCTCACCGTCCGGTACCCACCGCAGAAAGAACACAGACCCGAGGCTCCCACTGGCCGGGGATGTTGAGGGAAGTTGAATTGTTTTGTTTTTTTTGTCTTTGTCTTTCTGGAATGAAAGGTGCTGAATATTCCCTTTCCACCCTGTTGGGGTTTTCCAGGAACCCGGGAAGGACTCCTCTGGAAGAGAGGGAAAGATAATGGGCAGTTCCTGCAAAGGAGATTTGTGCTGCTGAAAGGAGAGGGTGTGCTGATGTACTACACCAAGGAAAATGTGAGTTCTCTGATCCCAATCCCATCCCAAGCTGACAGGGAAAGCTGGATGGACCTAATCACCCTCCCTCCCTGCCCCTTTCTTGGGAGAATTCACAGGTACTCCTAGAAGACTGCATTTGTCACCCAATCCCCTGGGCCTTCTCATCCAGTGATCGTTGATTCTGCTGTGCTACCACTTTTTCACGCAACTGTTTGTGCCGAGAGAAATCTAGTCCCTGCAGGGCCGGGATTTCTGGTCCCCCCCGATTCCACAGATTGACCCTGCCCCTCCTCCTATAGCTATTGATCCATATTGGCTGAGAGTCTCCAATATCACCCTGTTGATCCATAGGGTCAGTGAGGGTGACCTCGCCTCTTATTCTTAATGACAGAAACCCAATGGCTTCAACCTGGCTCTTCCTACATTGCTAGAGGATGATAATAATAATAATAATAATTGTAGTAATGATTAAGTGCTTACTGTGGCTAGGCCCTTGGGGTAAATACAAGATAATCAGATCGGACACAGTCCCTGTCCCACATGGGGCTCACCATCTAAGAGGGAGGAATAGCAGATCATTTCTTTCCATTTTACAGGTGAGGGAGCAGAGGCACAGAAATCTGGGGGGATTTGCCCCAGATCACAGAGCAGGCAAGTGGCAGAGCTGGGATCGTATCTATCCCAGTGCTTAAAACTCTGCTTGGCACGGAGTACACACTTAACAAATATCGCAATTACTACAGTTGTTATTGCTCAAATGATTGTAACTATAAAAAGCATCCCTATCAACACTGGCTCTTGCTTTGTTCCTGGAGTGTAAAAGTTGGTCGAACGTAGTCATTGGCCTCGTTAGTTCTCTGGCTCACTGGCTAGACACCCCTCGTGCCTCCAGCCCCTCAGTCCGCCTCACTTCAGTCCCCCAAAGAAGTGGTTTGTCTTTTCTAGGGTAAAGGCCCCAAAGCCTCCATCCCCATAGCGAACTTGAATGCCATGTTCCAGACACAGAAGATAGGACACCCTCATGGACTTCAGGTTACTTACAAGAAAGACGGTCACACCCGGAACTTGTTCGTGTACCATGAGAGTGGAAAGGTGAAACATCCTTACCTGTACTCCAATTTTATCAATCTGACCGAGTCTCTCCAGCGCTCTGCCTTGCCAGTTCTTCATTCGCTCTCATCTCACCTCCCTGCGCTCTCTCTCTGTTGCCTATTGAGCTTCAGTGCATTCTCACAATGTGAAGTGAGAAAACGCTCAGAGGATTTTAAGCTCTCAGAGGGCAGAGGCTTAATGTCTGCTCCCAGCTGCCTGATACAGTGCTCTGTACACAGAAGCTTAATAAGTGCTCGTAAATAAATAAAAGGTTAGTCATCATCATTGTCCAGATTAGTGCTATCTCGACGCTCTTTTCCTTTTCTCTTGCAGGAGATCGTCGACTGGTTCAATGCTCTGCGGGCAGCCCGTTGGCATTACTTAAAAGAAGCCTTTCCCCGGGTCCCGGAGTCTGAGGTGAGCACAAAGTGGGATAGGCACATGACCTGACACTTTCATTCATTCAATTCATGCAATAGTATTTATTGAGCACTTACTATGTGCAGAGTACTGTATAAGCACTTGGAATATACAGTTCAGCAGATAAAGACAATCCCTGCCCAATGATGGGCTTACAGTCTAATCAGGGAAGACAGACGGATAAAAACAAGACAACATGAACACGATAAATAGAATCAAGGGGTGGTACACCTCATTAACAAAATAAGTAAGGTAATAAAAATATATCCAAATAGCACAGTGCTGAGGGTAGAGGGGGAGGAGCAGAGGGAAAGGGGGCTTAGCTGAGGGGAGGTGAAGGGGGGGAAGGGGGAGGGAGCAGAGGAAAAAGGGGAAGCTCAGTCTGGGAAGGCCTCTTGGAGGAGGTGAGCTCTGAATAGGGCTTTGAAGTGGGGAAGAGACACTTGGCCACCCTCTTCTCTCTTGCTCTGGGACAACACCCATGGGACAGCAGGGAGCAGAGAATGGCACTTCCAGCAGCCTCCTGGTTTTCCAGGACTCTCTGTGGCCGGGGGGCGATCCAGTGTTCAGCCAGATCCCTGTGGAGTTTGGTGACCCTGGTTTCAGATTCTTAAGCAATTAAATTTTTCTCCTTTAAGACCAGTGGCACAGAAGGGTAATGGAGAGAATTCAAACCGCTCATGGTCTGGACTTTACTCCCAGAGCTCCTTCTGCCACTGCCCGGAGTTCCAGGTCTGGTTAGTCATGTCTTTGTTAGCTTTAGGGGCTGAAAAAAAAAACCCGAAAAACTTTCCCGGAAGTCATGGAGACCTCGCAGCCTCCGGGTGAGACAGGCAGCCTCGTTCCTGCCTCACTGAGACTAGCAGGGATCTGTGAAATGACCTAGAGGTGGAGGGGCCTTCAGTGGCTCAATTAACTGTGAGGAGAGACTTGTCAGTATAATTGATTACTTGGTAATTGGGGTATTATGAAGCACTTACTCTGCACTAGAAGCCGAAGAAAAGATAATATGATCAGACCCTGTCTCTACCCTACACAGGGCCAACAGTTTAAAAGGGAGGGAAAGGAGAGCCAATATCCTATCCCTTTTTGCAGATGAGAAAGCTGAGGTCCAGAGAGATTAAATGATTTAAGTCTGACATATCTACAATCTATGAATATTAATGTCTGTTTACCCTAAAGACTGTGAGCTCATTAAAAAAAAAAAGGTACTTGCTAAGCGCTTACTATGTTCCAGGCCCTGTACTAAGCACTGGAGTAGACAGACAATAATTACATTGGACACAGTCCCTGTCCTACATCGGGCTCACAGTCTAAATCCGGGGGAGGAGGATTTAATCCCCATTTTACAGATAAGGTCACGGAGGCACAAAGAAGTTAAGTGACTTCCCAGGATCACCCAACAGCTGAGTGGCGGAGCTAAGATTAGAACCCAGGTTCTCAGACTCCTTGGCCATTGATCTTTCCACTGGGCCTCGCTACTTCCCTGTTTCCTGCTCGTTGTGGGCAGGGAACGAATTGACCAAATCTCCTGTATTGTGCTCTCCCAAACACTTAGTAGGGTGCTCTGCACACAGGTAGTGTTCAACAGATACCATTGATTGAATGATTTGCTCAAGAGCACACAGCAGATCAGAAGCAAAGGAGAGACTAGAACCTGGGGTCTTTGAGTCGCACACACTTTCCACTAGGCCACATTGCCTCTTATCTTCCATCTGTTGAGACCCAAACAGCTGCCTAAGCACTTGTTGTAATAAAGAGGTGTTTGGACAGTCAGAGCCTGGGCCTGCATCAAAGACCTGCTCTCCCGAGTAAATAGAAGGAGGTTTGGCATACATTAAATCTCCTTTTATGACCTAGATTCCCTTAGGCAGAAGGAGGGCACAGGACATTGGAAGGCCACAAGAAGGCCACGGATTGAGTGTCGATCTCTATTTGACCAAATCAACCAATCACTAGTATTTATTGAATGCTTACTGGGTGCAGAGTACTGTACTAGGCGCTTTGGGAAGTATGATACAACAAATTGGTAGACGCTTTCCGTGCCCACCGGGAGCTTACGGTGTAGAAGGGGAGACAGGCATTAAAATAAATTAAGAACGTACGTGCTGTGGCGAATATCGAGTACTTAAAGGGTACAGATCCAAATGCGTAGGTGCCGTACAACAGAGGGGAAGTAGGGGAAATGAGGGCTTAGTTGGGAAAGGTCTCTGGGAGATGTGGTTTTGGGAGAGTGGTGCTCTGTCTCATGAAGGAGGAAGAGGTAGGGGCAAGGGTCGGCGATGAGATCAAAGTGCAGTGATAAGATTAGCGTTGGAGGAGCGAAGTGCCCGGGCTGGGTTGTAGTAGGTAATCAGCGAAGTAACATAGGAGGGGTCGAACCGTTTGAGTGCTTTAAAGTCATAAGGAGTTTCTGCCTGATGCAGTTGTGGGTGAGCTACGACTGGAGGTTTTTGAGGAGTTGGACAGGCGTGGACCGAACGGTTTTTCAGAAAAATAACCCAGGCGGTAGAGCGAAATAAGGACTAGAGTGGGGAGAGACAGGAAGATCTGCAAGGAGACTGATGCGGTAGACAAAGGCGGAATAAAATAAGTGCTTGGATCAGCGTAGTAAGTTTTTGCCGAATCCTGCTACAGGAAATTAATCACTCCGCAAGCTTCCAGTGACTCTTCCGCTGGCCCCCTTTCAGAGAACAGAACGGGTTGCATGGGTCAGTTTCATATTTTTTATTTGCTTGGTTTTTTATGGTATCTGTTAAGCACTTACTATGTGCTTCACATGAAAAGCAGATGGCGTAGTAGATAGAGCACAGCCCTGCGAGTCTGAAGGTCAGGGGTTCTAATCCCAGCTCTGCCACTTGTCTGCTGTGTGATCTTGGGCAAGTCACTTTACTGCTCTGTACCTCAGTTACCTCATCTGTAAAATGGGGATTGAGACTAGGAGTCCCATGTTGGGCAGGGACTGCGTCCAACCCAATTCGCCTGCATCCACCCCATTGCTTAGTACAATGGCACGTGGTAAGCGCTTAACAAAATACCACAATTATTATTATCATGTGGCAGGCACTGTATTAAACCCTGGGGTAGATACAAACTCATCGGGTTGGACACTGTCCACGTCCCATGAGGTACTCACGGTCTTTTAATCCCCATTTTGCAGGTGAAGTAACTGAAGCAAAGAGAAGTTAACTGACTAGCCCAAGATCTCTTACAGCAGACAAGTGGAGCGGGGATTAGAACCCAGATCCTTCAGACTCTCAGGCCCGTGCTCCGTCGGCTAGGTCACACTGCTTCTCATGTAGTTTAGCTCATCCCACCCACTTAACAGCTCCCAGGCTCCGTCACCCTGAGCTGCTTCATGTCCGGACCGCTGCTGCGTCGGGCAGCTCTAACCCCATCTTCCTCTGGTTGTTTCTCTGGTCTTTGCTCCCTCCTGAACACGGAGCACAAGGCACCTCTGGTCTCATCCCACTTTTTTCCAGTGGGAAGTCCATAGCTGTAGAATGGGGATGTAGCATGGCCTAATGGAAAGAGCACGGGCTTGGGAATCAGAGGACCTGAGTTCTAATCCCATCTTTGCAAATTGCCTGCTGTGTGATCCTGGCGACTCACGAAACTCCCCTTTGCCTCAGTTTCCTCAACTGTAAAACAGAGATTCAAAATATGTTCTTCTTCCCAGTTAGACCGTGAGCCTCATGTGGAACAGGGACTGCGCCTGACTCGATTACCTTCTATCTCTCCCTCCGCTTAGAACAGTGCTTGACAGATACCATTTAAAAACAAATGGGTGAACAGACCCTTTTTCTATTTACTTTTTTCACCCGATCATTCCCTCCAACCCAACTTGCCTGAGCCCAAGAGCTTCCTGGCCATCGTCCACACTGCCCCATCAGCTTCCTACTTTCTGTGAACTATTCTCTTCCCCTCACTGCACTCAGTCGTTGGTTTAAAATGGGTCTGAACTTCCCTCCGTGACTGGGTGGGGTCAGGTCACTGTGGGCTGGCTGGTAACACCCTTCCCTTCCCAACCATCTTTCCTCTTCTCCTTTTGATGAGCTGGGCTCTTTTGGGGCCATCTTTGGGTTGAACATAATGTTGCTCTCTCTCTCTTTCTCTTTTCTCTCTCTCTGTCTTCTCTCCCTGCCCTCGCGGGACACCAAGGCTTAGGGGACTAGATCCTAGAGTGGGAACTCCTGGTGGGCAGGGAGTATGTCTCTTCCTCCTGTTGTACTTTTCCAAGAATGCAGTGCAGTGGATGCTTCAAAAATACTGTTACAAGGGTTGTATCCACAAACAGTCCCAGCGTTGCTCAGACCCCATAATAATAGTAATAATAGCGGTATTTAAGCACTTACTATGTGCCAAGCACTGAACTAAGCGCTGGGATAGATACCAGATGATCCGGTCCCACAGGAGGCTCCCAGTCTAAGTGGGCGGGAGAGGAAGGAATTGAGGCACAGAGTAGTGAAGTGACTTGCCCAAGGCAGCAGCTCCTGTTGCCACTGCAGTCTGATTTTCAGGTCAGAACTCTACCTGATCCGTTCCCTTGGACCTTTTATTTAAGAGTGTGGAGCCTTTGTCAAGAAGTACATCCTAAAATAGCTCTGGCCCGGGTTTAAGTAGAGGTGGTTTGGCTTCTGGACCATAATGGTATTTAGCATTTGGAACATCAACTTTCTGTGGGATCTCAAAGCACATTAGCGGAAAAGGTCATTTTTTTCTAGGGGACAAATGGGAGGCTGACACTGTCGCTCTCCTAAGGCTGTTGAAGGTTTCTGACTCAACCCTGGCAATGTCATTCACAGAGCTACTGGGGAAATACCGAAGGATGTGTTCCTCCCATGACGCAGACTCTTTGTGTAATGTCTCTCGGGTAGATTCATTCACTGCTGGATTGGCTCTCTTTATAACTGGCATTGATTGAGCGCTTAGTCTGTCCTAAGCACTGGGGGATATACAAAATAACCTCAGGGTCCACAAGGGAGGAAGAGCAGGTATCATCCCGATTTTACAGATGAGGAAACTGAGGTCCAGAGAGGTTGTGACTTTTTTTTATGGTATTCGGTACGTGTCCTATGTGCCAGGCACGATACTAAGTGCTGGGGTAGGTACCAGATCACTGGGGTTGGACACAGTCCCTGTCCCGCATAGGGCTCACAGTCTTAATCCCCATTTTACAGATGGGGGAACTGAGGCCCAGAGCAATGAAGG
Organism: Ornithorhynchus anatinus; assembly: GCF_004115215.2. Taxonomy (NCBI): domain Eukaryota; kingdom Metazoa; phylum Chordata; class Mammalia; order Monotremata; family Ornithorhynchidae; genus Ornithorhynchus; species Ornithorhynchus anatinus. The sequence goes on from NC_041742.1 coordinate 3,055,677, forward strand.
GACTCACCCAAGGTCATAGAGCAGACGAGTGGCAGAGCCCAGATCAGATCCCAGGTCCTTTGACTCCCAGGCCCGTGTGATTTCCACTAGGCCACACCGCTCCTCAAGGCCACCCGGTACATCGGTAACAGAACTGGGTCTGGAATTCCGGTTTCCTTATTTCCAGACCACTCTGCTATCCTCTCGGTGGGGATGGCCTTGTGAGGGGAAGCCATAAACATGATGAACTTGTCCAACTGGATGGTTTTCCTGGGATCTTACAGATGTGATGCGTTAGAGCTCAAGGAGTAGTAGTAATTTATCGAGCACCCCACTGCACTGTACTAAACCCTTGCGAAGCTCAACAGAAGCACAAGCTACGTTCCTGCCCAAGCAGCCCTTAGTCCTTATGGGGAGAGAAGACATAAAGTAACTGATAGTGGCATCAGAAAAAAATAACTGCTTGTACAACTGAGTATACTTAGGTTTACATGGGCTGAGAAAGGGTATTACTTGGGTTGATACAACTTAAGCTTGCTGGAGAAGGTGGGATTTTAGGATAGTCTGGATGGTGGAGAGAAAGTGGGCAGGGATCGGGTTCATTTTTTAACACGGACCCCTCAGTCCGGTTCAGGGCTCCGAACTGCCCCTTAAAGGGGCTCCGTTCGGATGTGCCGACTGGCAGCCCGAGGGTTAATCATTGCGGGGTGGTTGGTTGCAGTAAGAGTGGGCAAGCTGAGGTCCGTTGTGTGTCGAACGTGGCCCCACGCCCAAACCCCTTGTGTGTCACCGATCACTGGTGAGGTCTGGGCAGAGACCAGACGGTGACCCCTGGGAAATATTGCACCGCGTCCCCTCCATCGTCAACCCCGTCACAGTGAGCACGCATCCTTCCCTATTTCTCACTTCCCTCTTGTGAATGGAGAATCCCCTATAAACGGCTCCCATTTGGCCCGGGTAGAACCGAAAGGGGGCTGAAATTGACTGGGGGGCCTTGATCGATCTACATGTCGCTCTCTCTCTTCCTCCAGCTCCTGCCCCTCATCACGAGGAGTTACCTCAAAGAGGGCTACATGGAGAAAACCGGACCCAAGGTACGAGCTGCCCCGGCCTGTCTTGGAAGGGGCGAGAGAGAGAGGAGAAGGCAGTGACTGAGGGGCGGTGGCCTCTCTCCCCACAGATCCCAGCCTGGGCTGGGAGCAGGGGACCGGGCGGGGCCCCGCAGGGCTGTGAAGACCAGGATCGTGGGGGGAACCTGCCAGGTCAGGGGTTTCGGGGCCTTCTGAGTCACAGTCACTCCTGATTTCTTTTCCCCCCCGCTTCCCCTTTCCGAATATTTGTGGCTCACAATTGGAGAAAGAGGAAAGTGGATGTTTCCAAATGAAGGGGTTACAGCCCTCGGTAGAAGGGTGGAATAGAGAGTGGGGGCGGAGCAGGGAAGTTTGCAGCGGGGCAGGCTGGGGGAGGGAGCCTTGTGATTCAGGCCGGTGGCAATCGATGAAGTTCACGTCACCGGCCGGACAGGGGGTCCGAAGCGATGCCCCCTGGGTTACCGGCCTGCTGGACGTTCACCCACCCATCCCTTAGCGTATTTTTAGAGCACCTGCTGTGGGGCAGAGCGCTGTACGGAGCTCTCGAGAGACTACCGTAGAGTTACTAGATATTAGCCCTTCCCTCAGGGAGCTTACCATTTAGTGGGAGAGACAGACCCTAAAACCATTTACGGCTAGGCACCACCAGAGATCCCAAAACGGACAGGAAAGTTGGTTGCGGTGACTACCCGGGCAAGTTTCTCTCTTCTTGGTAGAAAGGGATTAGAGGGAAGAGACCCAAGGTCAAGGGTATCAGATAGCTTGGCCTGGCTCCTCCACATTCTCTTTCCGTTCACTAAGATGACTTCCTGTTTTGTAGCAGAGGGAACCTTTCAAGAAAAGGTGGTTTGCCCTGGATTCACAGGAGAGAAATCTGTTCTACTACAAGAAGCCACTGGTAAGCGAATCCACAATTGGCTTAGAATCTTCTTGGAGGCCAGGACATGTGCTGATCAGTTTGTAATCAGAAAAGGAGTGGGGGGGAGCGGGGGGGGGGCAAAAAGGGTGGGGATTTTAGGGAGTGCGGATTGGGAAGGAACTGGCTTTGATGAATGAACAGGCCAGAAAATTTCCATTTTAGGTTTTTTGACCCTGACTAGAAACTCCCAAGCCTAGTCGGAGAGCTGCAACGATTGAAATTTTCCACCCCCCTCCCCAATAATAATCAATCAATGGTATTTATTGAGTGCTTACTATGTGCAGAGTATGGTGCTAAGCCTTTTGGAGAATACAGCACAAGGGTATTGGTGGACATGTTCCCCGCCCGAAAGGAGCTTAATAATAATGATAATTATAATTGTGGTACTAAGTGCTTACTATGTGCCAAGCACTGGATTAAAGGCTTGGGCGGATACAGGATAATGATAATAATGAATAATTATGACACTTGTTAAGTAATATGTGCCAAGCACTGTTCTAAGCCTTAAGGTAGAGAACAATTAAGGAGATTGGGCACAGTCCCTGTCCCACATGGAGCTCACAGTCTAAGTAGGGGGGAGTAAGAGGATTGAATCCTCATTTGATGGTTAAGGTAACTGAGGCACAGAGAAGTTAAGTAACTTGCCCAAGGTCAAACAGCAGACTGTAGCAGAGCGGAAATTAGAACCCAGGGCCTCTGGCTTCCAGGCTTGTGCTCTTTTCACCAGGACACACTGATTCTCTAGTATGCACACACATACCCCCCCAGCTCCCCAACACACCTCTCTCTCTATCTCTCTCTCACCACACAGATTCAGACACTCCCTCCCTCCCTCTCCACCGACCCTTTCCCTGCCCTTTCTCTTCCAGGATGCATATGAGCAGGGCCAAGTGTTCCTCGGCAGCAAAGAGCAGGGCTATGATATCCAAGACGACTTGCCCAAGGGAATGAAGGGGAACAAGGGGAAAGTGGGCATCACCATCATCACCCCAGAGAGACGATTCGTGTTCACCTGCACCAATGACAAGGAACAGAAGGAGTGGCTGGAGAAGCTTCAGGAGGTCCTTTCCCGCCCTCTGGGCCCTACAGACCATCCACAGACCCCTGGCTGAGACTGCTCGGACTTTCCTAGCCCTGGGCTTGGGACCCGGCCCCTCGCTCCCCCCACCCGCCCTTATCCCAACAGGAAGGCTTAGTCTCTTTCTCGTGAGAAAAAATCTCAAAGATGCTGCTCTGTTAGTGTAGTTGGGACAGCCGCCCACCAGACTGCTCCGGGGACCTTTCCCCCTACTCCGAGCCCACAGGAAAGGGAAGCTATATTTAGCTCGGCTCCTTGTCTCTTCCCCGCAGCCGCTTCCCCACCCAGACTCAAGGGCTGCCCTGTCTCCCCAGGGGAGGTCCCATCCCAGGAGGGCAAGAGGACCCAGCGTGATGGTTGCCCCCTCTCCCCACCCCCAGTTCCACAGATCCTGGCAAGGTTCAGATTTCAGGGCCAACCCCGCTGGAATCAGTCCATGCCAGGGCCAGCCGATCGTCCAGTCTGGTCACTTCGGTCCCTTATCGCAGCCGGCCTGACTTATGGGCGGGGGAGGGTTTGTGGAGCCATTCACAGGCACGACTACTGGGCACAGCTGGAATTTAATAGTCCTGGGGGGCAGGCATGCTCTTCCTTATGTTTGGAACAGAGGTGCAACCTCTTCACTCTGAAGATAGGAGCAGGGATTTTCTGGGGACGGGCTCCAAACAGCAAACAGGCCAGAAAATCCCCACCCTGGGCCTCTCAGTCCTGACTGGAAACCCTCAGGTTGGGTCAGAGACCTGGCTAGAGGGAAACCGCAAGTTCAGAGGGTCAGCGACTGGAGAGACAGGAATCACGTGTGACTGTCTATGATTCTTCTCTCTTTGGCTCTGATTAGACTCCTTAAAGTCTGGGAGAATGGCCGAAGAAAGCTGCCTGCTGTAACGTGGAATTAATGTCTCATTCCCTCCCTAGCAGCCACCAGCTGGATACAGCTGTGAGGCGGATATGCTTGGCAGTCACTGTTTCTAACTTGGGTCTCTCACCCCCCCTCCCCGCCCCCAAGTCTCTTCTCCCTGGGCAAGAGATTCTCTGGCACTTCCTGGCCCTGTGCGATTTTATGGGTGTGAGCAGGGGCTGAGTTAGAGCGGGTTGGTGGCTCTGGCATCTGATGACTGGAACCGTAGCTTCCGGCCTCTCTCTTTCCTGCAACTGCCTATTAACCCTCCTAGAAGCTTCAGGGCCCAGCAGCGGAAGGAATTTCATTTTATCTGAAATGGGCAAATTACAGGGGAAGGGGTTCCTCCCCCTGGAATGATGAAAAAAAACCCCAAACTATGGACTTCTTTTCTATAGAAGACCATGCTGTTCTAAGAAAAAGTCTGTCTCTTCAGTAAATAAATAAATTCTTTAGAACTACATTCCTCGACCTCTGCAGCTTCCTGGAAAAAAAATCTCAGGAGACACAAAATATGTTGAGAATTTCTCTCTGCTTGGTCATTCCATATCCCCTCTGTTTATGCTACATAGTAAGTGCTTAATAAACATAGGACTAGTTACTGTGGTGGTGTTTTTTAATAGCATTTGTTAAGTGCTCGGACTGAGCCGGGAACTGCACTAAGCACTGGGGTAGAGGGAAGCTAATCAGATTGGACACAGTCCCCGTCCCACATGGGACTCATGTTTTTAATCCCTATTTTACAGATGAGGTAGCTGAGTCACAGTGAAATGACTTGCCCGAGGTCACACAGCAGACAAGTGACGGAGCCAGGATTAGAGTCCAGGTCCTTCTGACTCCCAGGCCCATGCTGTATCCGTGAGACCACGCTGCTTCTTAAGCACCTACTCTGGACTAAATGCTGAGAAGGAGACAAGGTGATCAGATCAGAGAGTCACTATCCCACAGAGCGTGCACAATCAGAGCCAGAGAACTCAGGTATCCTTATTTTATAAATGAGGAAACTGAGGCCCAGGGAGGTAAAGTGACTTGCCCGTGCATTTCTGTGCTTGGAGAGTTATTGAGTCCTTGGGTTGGGTGTGTCCTCAAAGTCACCCTTGCTGCTAGAAAGAGCCACATTTAAATTACTCTAGGTGAGAGGAATCCTGTCAGTCATTAAGGCTGCTGGATACTAAATTGGGTGGGGTACGAATTTCCCAAGGCGTGGACCAACCGATCGATCAGAGGGAGTTGGAGGGAGGGTGCTGGAGGAGGAGCAAGGTGAGGAGGAAAAGGAAGAGGAGAGGGAGAAGCAGGAGAAGAAAGAGGAGCTAGAGGAGGAGGGCTGGAGGATGTGGAAGACCTGGAGGACTGGGAGGAGGAATAATTGAGGCAGAGGAGGAGAGGAGCTCGAGGAGGAGGTGGAGGAGATAAGGAAGAAGAATGTCTGGAAGACAGCATAGAGGATGAACTAGAAGAGGCAATTGCAGAAGTGGAGAGGAACTGGAGGACTAGGTGGAAAAACTGCAGGAGCTGGAGGACTAGGAAGAGGGATTTATGGAGAGGAGCTGGAGGATTGGGGGCAAATTGCAGAGGAGGAGAGGAGCTGGAAGAATAGGGGAGGAACTGGAGGACTACGAGGGGGAATTTATGGAGAGGAGGGCTAGGAGGAGGGATTTATGGAGAGGAACTGGAGGACTGGGGGGAATTCCAGAGGAGGAGAGGAACTGGAGGACTACGAGGGGGAGTTTATGGAGAAGGATTTGTGGAAAGGAGCAGGAGGACTGGGGTGGGGGGGTGGGGATTGCAGTTGAGGAGAGGAGCTGGAATATTAGGGGGTGAATTGGAGAGGAACTGGAGGACTAGGAGAGGGAATTAATAGAGAACGGGGCTAGGAGATCTGGAGGATTAGGACGAGTCAGAGGGCTAGGAGGAGGAACTGGAGGATTAGGAGAAGACGGAGAGTTTGGGGGAGGAGCCGGAGGATTGGAAGGAGTCAGAGGGCTAAGAGGAGGAGCTGGAGGATTAGGAGAAGACGGAGAGTTTGGGGGAGGAGCCGGAGGGCTAGGGGGAGGAGCCGGAGGGCTAGGAGGAGGAGCCGGAGGACTGGTAGGAAGAGCCGGAGGGCGAAGAGTGGGTGACGTCGGATGTTTCGGTTTCGTCCGCCTGGGCTAGATGGCGGGGTCGGTGGAGGGCGGGGTGTTGGTGTGGCTGGTCGAGGAGGACGTGCGCTGCCCCATCTGCTACGACCCGTTGCGCTCGCCCGCCACGCTGCCCTGCGGGCACAGCTTCTGCTCCGCCTGCCTCTGCCTCTACTGGGAGCGGTGCGCCCACCTCGGCCTTAAAGGCCCCGAAGCCCCCTGCTCCCTCTGCCGCTGGGCCTCTTCTTCCAGGAAGCTCCCCGGCCCCAGCGTCATCCTGCAGGCCCTCGTCGACAAATACCTCGCCGCCCTGCAGGAGTCGGGCCTGGGGTCACCCGGCCCCCACCCGGACAAGGACCCCCAGGTGAATTCATTCAGTAGTATCGATTGAGCGCTTAGTAGGTGCAGAGCACTGGACTAAGCGCTTGGAATGGACAATTCGGCAACAGATAGAGACCATCTCTGCCCACTGACGGGCTCACAGTCTACTCGAGGGAGACAGACAAAAACAATAGCAATAAATAGAATCAAGGGGATGTACATCTCATTAACAAAATCAATAGGGTAATAAAAATATATACAGATGAGCGCAAGTGCTGAGGGGAAGGGAGGAGGGAGGTACAGAGGGAAAAGGGGCTTAGCTGAGGGGAGAGGAAGGGGGAGCAGAGGAAAAAGGGGAAGCTCAGTCTGGGAAGGCCTCTTGGAGGAGGTGAGCTCTCAGCAGGGCTTTGAAGAGAGGAAGTTTGGCGGAGGTGAGAAGGGAGGGCATTCCAGGACAGCGGGGGGACCCCGCACCCGGCCCCAGCCTCCTCTAGCCTCCCCTCCACTGGACCCACCGCTCCACGGGTGCCTGGAGCCTCCTAAATGGTATCGTCTCACACGAGAGATCTCGCAAGTTTCCCTGTCCACTTGGTCATGGCCGGAGCATCTGCCCACCCCCGAGTTTGGTGCTGCAAGGGGAGTCTCAGTGAGGAGGGAGTGACTGGTTGGTGGAGAGGATTCTATCGTTAGCGTTGATTATCTCATATAATGATAATAATGATATTTGTTAAACGTTCAACTATGTGCCAAGCGCTGCTCTCAGCACTGGGTGGGATACAAGGCAATCAGCTTGTCCCACGTGGGGCTCACAGTCTTCATCCCCATTTTACACTGGAGGGAACTGAGGCCCAGAGAAGTGAAGTGACTTGCCCAAAGTCACACAGCTGACAGGTGGCGGAGCGGGGATTAGAACCCTCGTCTTCCGACTCCCAAGCCCGGGCTTTTTCCACTGAGCCACGTTGCTTCTCTGTATCAGTCTCTGTACTTGTGAGATAGAAAGCACTTGAAAGCCACCACAGTTATTATTACTAATTAGACCCCTCTCCCTCCTGTCTAGAGATGCCTAGAGGAATTCAGAAGTCGGGGCTCCCCTGGGGCTCAGCACCCCTAGATCTGCCAGGAGTAGTGGAATCAGTGCACTAGCCACCGGGAAAGAGGAGGGAGAGAGACAAGGAGCTTGGAAAATCCACAGGCAAAGTTAGCAGCTCCTGGATAATAGGGAGTGGTGGGCTCTTGCTTTGCATTTTGAATGAGCAGGTCCTCAGGAAAGGCGCCGTCTTCCGCCGGGAAGTTGAAGACCTTGTAGAGCAGCTCGAGTCGGAGATCGCCCTTCTGAGGAGCTTGGAGCCGCATCAGAAGTGTGAGCTGGCCGATGATCGTAATTACCTGGGCAAGGTAAACATCAACTGGGTGGGAAAGGGGCAGACTCTTGACAGAGTGGTTGTGGGCACACACAGCCCACCAAGAAAACTATCCAGTCCACTTTTTTTTTTAATTACGTTTGTTAAACACTCACTGAGTGCCAGGTACTGTTCTGAGCACTGGGATAGATAGAAGCTCATCAGGCTGGAAACAGTCCATGTCTCACAAGGGACTCACAGTCTTCATTCCCATTTTACAGATGAGGTAACTGTGGCACGGAGAAGTGAAGTGACTTGCCTAAGGTCACAGAGCAGACAAGTGGCAGGACCAGGGTTAGAATGCAGGTCCCTCTGACTCCCAAGGCCGTGCTCTTTCCAATAGGCCCTGCTCCACTTTGCCCAACAGTTGTGTAACTCTGCAATCATCTTTGCTTGGAGGGCATCTATGACAAGGGTATTGACATGGTTGTAAATTTGTGTGGAAACAATACTTATACAATAAATGCTCTAACTCCTTTTTTAAACAGGTACTGTATTGTTACAACATTTGTGTGTGTGTCAACAACATACTCAAATTTATACAGTGGCCTTCTTAACCAAGTAATTATCCTCTTTTGGGGACACTATTTGTTCTTCTCTGTGGTTCTCTATTTCTCCAGCTTTTATTATCTCTCAAGAGTGGAAGTTTATTGTGGGTAGGAAGAGTGTCTTGTGCTATGCATTGCGTTCAATAAATACTATAATTACCCATACACTGCTACTGCTTACTACATGCCATACGTAGACATCTTTTTGGGGTCCAGCTACTAAACACCACAAGGAAGATATTTTGGGTGGGAAGGGATTTGAAGTTAAAGGCAGGACATAGCCATTTGAATGTCCTTTATAAAGAAACCTTTTATAAAGAAGAAGTTTTTAATGGCAGAGGTTACTTTTTTTTTTATTTTTAGGATTCATCATGTGGGATGGAATCCGTCAAAGCTGTTCCTGAGCCTGGGTCTCCCAACCCTTTTGAGAAGAACATCAGTGGCATCGAGAGGACTCTGGACAAGCTCAAGAAAAAACTACAGGAGACGTTAATATGGGCTGAGGCACCTGAAGAAACATTGCAAGGTGAGTGCCCCCTCTGGAGCACTCTTTAACATGGGAAGAAAAAATGAATCAACAGTATCGACTGAGTGTTTGATCTGTGCAGGGCACTTGGGAGAGTACAGTGAAGTCAGGCAGTCTGTCAATCCATCATATTGAGCACTTATTGTGTGCAGAGCACTGTATTAAGCGCTCGGGAGAGTACAGTATAACAATTGGAAGACACATTCCTCACCCACGACGAGCTTACGGTCTAGGCGACGTGTTCTCTGTCCTTGGGGGGGCTTCCAATTTGGAAGGGAGTCAAGAGAGCCCTGTCTCTGGACCTGATTCTCTGCTGTCGGGCTGGGTCACGGGGAGGGCGGCCGCTCGTTTGGTTTCTACCCGGGACTGATATGGTGCCGAATGCCTTCATTTTCAACCCTCAGCCTTCCTCCACCTCAGGTCCTGCCACTGAACCCGCCCCCCTCCCAACATAGAACCAGCACCCTTGTTGGCAGGGACCAGAGAAGGAATGGCAATGGGTCTGGGTTAAGTAGGGGGAGCCGGGGGAAAGGCCCCAGGTTAGGCGAACTTTGGCTCGTGACAGCGTCCTGTGTTTTCTGAGAGGGCCCTCTGTGAACTCCCGAGTGAACACGGGCATGGGGGAGGGTGGGACATCCCATCTGGTAAAGCTTGGTGTAGTGACAACTCCGCGGTAATGCACAGAGCCCGCTCAGTAGTAGTGCTGATTGCTCTGAGGATCCTCATGACCTCCTAGACTGTAAGCTCCTCGAGGGCAGGGATCGTTGTCTCTCACCTCTTGTCATAATAATAATCATCATTATGGTATTTGTTAAGCGCTTACTAGGTGCCAGGCACTCTTCTCAGCGCTGGGGTGAATATAAGCAAATTAAATTGGATACAGTCCCTGTCCCAAGACGGGCTCACAGTTTCAAACCCCATTTTACAGATGAGGTAATTGAGGCCCAGAGAAGTGAAGCGAAGTGAAGAAGGGAAGTGAAGGTCACACTGCAGACAAGTGGCGGAGCAGAGATGAGAACCCATGAGCTGCTTACTCTCAGGCCCGTGCTCTGTCCGTACTCCCAATAGCTTAGTATAGTGGTCTGGATTCAATAGATTGATTGCTTGATTGATATCCTTCACCTTTCTCCTTCACAGATGAACCTGTCGCAGCTGTCGCAAGCCCCTCCATCCTCCTGCCTGCCACCAGGCCCTCTTCCTGCCAAAGAAGCAGCCAGTTCTCTCAGTGTAAGTATTTGGGTCTTCTCGACCCCTGACCCACGCCCCACCACCTGCCTGCAGTTCCCTCCTCTGTCAGATCCACCTTACCGCAGCCCTCCCCACTTTCAAAACCTCCCCAAATCCCTGCACCTCCAGGAGGCCTTCCTGAACTCATTTCCACCGCCCTGGCGACGACATCGAAAAAGCCACCCTTAGCACTTAACATATCTTCCAAGTTACCTGACTCAGTTCATTTACTCTTTGCTACTCATTTTCTATACACTTGCAGTTATGGCTGTAGTTCCTTCTGCTCCATCTGTATATCTGTCTTCCCCATTTCATTATATACTCCTTGAGAGCAAGGACCGTGGCTGTCATTGTCGTCTTTTTTTTTGGGGGGGGTATTTGTTAAGCGCTTACTATGCGTCAAGCACTGTTCTAAGTGCTGCGGTAGATAGAGTTAATTAGAATGGACACAGTTCCTGTCCCACTTGGGGCTCACGATCTAAGTTCTTTTGAACTCTCCCAGGCACTTAATACAGTACAAGAGTACAGTATAACAAATATCAATGAGTGAAAGACCTGCAGCATTTTCTGACTGAAGCCTCTCACCGCAGGTCAAACCATCTGTGGCCTTATCCCCAGCACACATGTGGCTTTGACCCTGGTAAGCGCTCAGGAAGTACAATTGAATGAATAATAGTGCTCTGACCTCTACCTGATTCATTCCACTGTTTATTCTTCTGTTCATCTCTTCTTATTCTTATCCCAGTTGTATATTTATCCTTCTCTTCCTCCCACCGTCTATTTAATTTGTAGGTCATGGATTTCTTGGGGGTGGGGGGCCATGCTTTTTTTTGTCTTCACTGAATTCACCCAAGAGCTTAGTTCGGTGCTCAGCTCAGGTGCTCAGTAAATCCTCTGAATTGCTGGAGTGCCGTTCAGGACGAGGCACAGTAGAGCTGCTCTTTTCCCATATGCGGTCTATTGCATTGCTCCCCGGTGCTTGAGTATTGGGGAGATTTGGGAGGGAGAGAGATGGCCCCAATGTGGTCCAGTGTCAGTCTCCTCCTCTAGTCTGTAAGCTCTTTTTTGGGCAGGAATCGTGTTTACTTACTCAATTGTACAGTAGCAGTGTGGTCTAGTGGATAGATCACGGACTTGGGAGTCAGAAGGACCTGTGTTCTAACCCTGGCTCCACCACTTGCCTGCTGTGATACCGTGGACAAGTAACTTCACTTCCTCTGTGCCTCAGTTCCCTCATCTGTAAAAATGGGGATGAAGACTGTGAGCCCCATGTGGGATAGGGACTGTGCCCAACCCAATTTATTTGTATTCACCCCAGCGCTTAGTTCAGTGTCTTGAAAATGGTAAATGCTTAGCAAATACCTCAATTATTATTATTATCATTGTAATGTGTTCTTCTAAGCGCTTAATACAGTCTTCTGCACACAGTAAAGGCTCGATAAGTATCATCCATCGAGTGAATCAGATGTGTCTTTTGAAGGGGAAGTAGATCAGGCCAGAAAGGCCCCTGAGGAGAGGCGAGGGAGGTGGATGCTCACGCTTGCGGGTTTTTATTCCTGTCCCCAGGGGCTGTTCACCTGACCTTTGACCTGAGAAGCATCTCCCATTACCTGGAGGTGTCCGAGTGTGGTCGGAGAGTGATTGTGTCCTCGCACAAGCAGGCGTACACCGACTGCCCCGAGCGGTTTCGGATCAACCAGGTCCTGTGCTCGGAAGGTTTCTCCTCTGGGCATCGGTACTGGGAGGTGAGGACGGAGCAGGGCACCACCTGGTCCGCCGGGGTCGCCATGAAGGAACCCAGCTACCTCAACCACTACCTGGGCAGGAAGGGGCTGTCCTGGTGCATCGAGTGGGCAGGCCGCCAACTGGCAGCCTGGCACCAGGGGGAGAAGATCCCCATCGGCAAGGACAAGCCCAGGGTGCTGGGTGTGTTCCTGGACCTGGAGGCCGGTGAGCTGTCCTTCTACTCGGTGGACAGTCAGGAGCGGCTTCTGCATCAGTTCAAGGTTGACGTCTCTGCGCCTCTTTTCCCTGCGTTTTGGCTCTATGGCGCCGAGTCTGGGAACTCTCTGGTCATCAGCTAGCTGTGGACAAGACTAGTCGTGGACCGATGGCAATCCCTTGGTCTGGGAGGGACATCCGGGAGCTTATTTTTACATATGATTGCCAAACTGCGATCGCAAAAGTGGCTAAAAGGTATCTATCAATACCTGTCCTCCTTTTTACTTTTAGACTGGGAGTCCCATCTGGGACGGGGACTATGTCCAACCTGATTATCTTAGTACAGTGCTTGGCACATAGTAAGTGCATAACAGATATCACCACCCTCATCATCATCAGCGTCCTGTCATCTCGATCCTTCCCCCCACCCTGTACCCTGGTATTTGTTAAGCGCTGGGGTAGATAGAAGATAATCGGGCTGGACACGGTCCATGTCCCACATGGAGTTCACAATCTTAATCCCCATTTTATAGATGAGATAACTGAGGCACAGAGAAGTTTAGTGACCTGTTCAAGGTCCCCCGCCTTCAAGCAGGATGGCACTGAACTGTTCTAGGTTGACTCAAAATTGGCCTTTTCCTTCACCTTGCCCAGTTTTAAGGACGTTCTATTTTCCAGCCTGATTATCTTTATCCCAGGGCTTGCTTTAGTGTTTGACAAGTAAGTAAACGCTTAACAAATACTTTAACAAGTATGGTGGTTAGAACTTGCCCTTCTCATGGGGTTTAGATTCTGGGGGGGGTCTCCTTGTTGGGGGGATTTGGGGGATAGTCCAGGGACTGGCATAACCTCAGCAACTGCTTCCTGGGTTTAGTTTGCATTGAGGTGAGGAGGAAGAAAGAGAGAATCCTCAGAATCAGTGGGAAACAGCAGATAAGACTTCGGATTGTATGGCTCATGTCATTGAGAAAGATGTGACTGATTAAATGAGACCACCATTAGTCCGTCACTTGTCTGCTATGTGACTTTGGGCAGGTCATTTAACTTCTCTGTGCCTCAGTTACCTCCTCTGTAAAATGGGGATTGAGACTGTGAGCCCCACATGGGACAGGGACTGGGTCCAACCCTGTTTGCTTGTATCCACCCCAGGGCTTAGTGCGGTGCCTGGCACATAATAAGCGCTTAACAAATAACACAGTTAGAATAACAATAACCACTTGTGCCCTCCGGACAAGTTTGGTGTTACCAACTTGTGCCTTTGCAAACGTGAGCCAATCACTCACACAGAAACACCAGCTCACAAACATTCACGCACTTTTCCTCTAGTACACTAACATGTCATTTCTTTTCTTCGAGGTTTAGAAAGCATGATAAGCGCCTTACAAAAGTGCTGTAAAGTGCTCTTCCTCTGTAAACTATTGTGTAATAGCTAAAAGATGGTATGACTAGAAATAACAGAAACAGGACCAACAATGCAGTGTTTAATGTTTCCTTTCCTCCGCCTACTTTTGCTCAGTTTATAGACAATTCCAAATGTTTATTTTCAATGAGCTCTGAATCTGCATCACAATCACCCGAGGCACTTTTGTAAATTATAGATTTGCATACTCTGCTTTTTAAGCCTTCCTCATCCACATATCCATTTTTCCTCCTATCTATAATTTTGTGTCTGTCTCCCTTACTAGACTCTTAAGCTCGTTGAGGGCAAGGAGGGTGATGCTTGGAGGCAGAAGAGGAAGTTGAGGGAGGCTGGATGCTGAAAATAAAATCCCCGCCATGAAGGTATCTAATGTCAATACGAGAGTCTGTCTTTTACCCTTATTGTGTTCTTCCTAGTTCTTAATATAGTGCTCTTAAATATGATCAGCAGGGGAAGGGTCTCCTGCAGAAAAGAAGCAGCGTAGCCTAGTGGAAAGAGCAAGGGCCCGGGAGTCAGAGGACCTGAGTTCTGATCCCAGCTCTGCGGCTTGTCAGTTGGGTGACCTTGGGTAAATCACTTCACTTCTCTGTGCCTCAGTCATTTCATCTGTAAAATGCGGATTAAAGCTGTGAGCCCCATGTGGGACATGGACTGTGTCCAACCTCAGTCTCTTGTATTTACCCCACTGCTTAGTCCAGTGCCCATCACATATAATTATTTCTACTAATGCCCATCTCCCCCTCCAGACCGTAAGCTCGTTATGGGCAGGGAACATGTCTGCTAATTCCGTTGTAGGAATCACACTTACTGAACGCTTACTGTGTTTAGAGCACTGCACTAAACTCTTGGGAGTATAACACTGTATTGTATTCTCCCAAGCGCTGAGTACAGGGCTGTGCACGTAGTAAGTGCTCAATCAGTACTATTGATGAATTGATTAATGTAGTAATCACTTAAAAGATACCATTAAAAGAAGAATGGCATAGGGGATAGAGCATGGCTCTGGGAGTCAGAAGGTCATGGGTTCATTCATTCATTCAGTCGTATTTATTGAGCGCTTACTGTGTGCAGAGCACTATACTAAGCGCGTGGAAAATACAGTTCGGCAACAGATAGAGACGATCCCTACCCAACAACGGGTACACAGTCTAGAAGTGGGGAGACAGAAAACAAAACAAGTAGATAGGCATCAATAGCATCAAAATAGATTTATAGATAAATACACATTAATAAAATAGATTAATAAATACATACATATATACACAAGTGCTGTGGGTGGGGAGGGGGTAGAGCGGAGGGAGGGAGGAGGGGCTCTAACCCTGGTTCTGCCACTTGTCTGTTGTTTGACTTAAGGCAAGTCACTTCACTTCTCTGGGCCTCAGTTACCTCATCAGTAAAATGGGGATTGAGACTATGAGCCCCACATGGGACGGGGACTGTGACCAACTCCATTTGCTTGTCTCCACCACAGTGCTTAATAGAGTGCCTTTGGACAAGTCACTTCCCTTCTCTGTTCCTCAGTTACCTCATCTGTAAAATGGGGATTAAGACTGGGAGCCCCACGTGAGACAACCTCAATACCTTGGCTCTACCCCAGCACTTAGAACAGTGCTTGGCACGTAGTAAGCAATTAGCAAATGCCATTATTATTAACAGATACCATTGGAAAAAAAAAGTGGGAGCAGGTGGAAGGAGGCAGATGCCACTTGTCTTCTTTCCCGCACCCCCAGACTGTGAGCTCGTTGTGGGCAGGGAATGTCACTGTTTATTGTTGTGCTTTCCCCAGCGCTCAGTAATAATAATAATGATGGTATTTGTTAAGCACTTACTCTGTGCAAAGCACTGTTCTAAGCGCTGAGGGGGGGATACAAAGTGATCAGGTTGTCCCATTGAGGCTCACAGTCTTAGTTCCCTTTTATAGATAAGGTAATTCCCCATTAGACTGTGAGCCCGTCATGGGGCAGGGATTATCTCTATCTGTTGCCGAATTGTCCATTCCAAGTGCTTAGTCCAGTGCTCTGCACCTAGTAAGTGCTCAATCAATACGATTGAATGAAGGAATGAAAGTACATTGCCAGGGCCTAGTCCAGTGCTCTGCACCTAGTAAGCACTCAATCAATACGATTAAATAAATGAATGAAAGTACATTCCAAGGGCTTAGTCCAGTGCTCTGCACCTAGGAAGTGCTCAATCAATACGATTGAATGAAGGAATGAAAGTACATTGCCAGGGCCTAGTCCAGTGCTCTGCACCTAGTAAGCACTCAATCAATACGATTAAATAAATGAATGAAAGTACATTCCAAGGGCTTAGTCCAGTGCTCTGCACCTAGGAAGTGCTCAATCAATACGATTGAATGAAGGAATGAAAGTACATTGCCAGGGCCTAGTCCAGTGCTCTGCACCTAGTAAGCGCTCAATCAATACGATTGAATGAATGAAAGTAACCAAGGCCCAGAGAAGTGACGGGGCGGGACGGGGCAGGGATTAGAACCCATGACCTCTGACTCCCAGCTGGGGCTCTTTCCACTGGGCCCTGCTGCTTCTCCACAGTGCTCCTCCCATAGGGGAATGAATGAATGAGTGAGTGAATGAGGAATGAATGAGTGAGTGAGTGAATGGATGAGTGAGCAACTAAGTGAATGAATGAGTAACTGAATGAATCAATGAGTGAATGGATGAGTGAGTGACTGACAATGAATGAGTGAGTGAGTGACTGAGGGAGCGACTGAATGAGTGAGTGACTGACTGACTGAGGGAGTGACTGAATGACTGAGGGAGTGAGTGACTGACTGAGGGAGTGACTGAATAGATGAGTGAGTGAGTGACTGAGGGAGTGACTAAATGACTGAGTGAGTGACTGACTGAGTGACTGAGTGATTGAGTGAATGAATGAGTTAGCGAGGGAACGAGGGAGGGAAGGCAGGCGTGAAGAGGGCGAGTTGGCGCATGCTCCGTTTCCAGGTGGCCCGCGGGCGCGTTGTTGGGGCTTGCGGCGAAGCTTGTCCCGCGCCGGCTCCCGTAGGCGCCGGGGAGGGGGCGGGGCCGTGCGCGCCGCCCCGTGCCCCGCCGAGGAGCGGCCCCGGCCGTCCGCCCATCGCGCCGCCCGCCCTCCCTCCCTCCCTCCGTCCCTCCCTTCCGCCCTCCCGCCACGGCCCGGGCCCCAACTCCAGCCCCAGGCTGCGCCGGGGCCTCCGCACGCCGACATGAAGAAAGACGTGAGGATCCTCCTGGTGGGAGAACGTGAGTCCGGGGCCGCCCCGCCGCCATCGGCACCTTCGTCCTCACCCTGCCGTCAGTCAGCTCGGGGAGGCTGTGCTGGAGAAGCCCCCCCTTCCGCCGGCGGGGAGCGGGGAGGGACGGCCTCCGTCTCTTGCCGAATTCTCCATTCCCAGCGCTTAGTGCCGCGCTCTGCACAGAGCCGGCGCTCAATCCCTACTACCGAAGGAAGGAAGGAAGGAAGGAAGGAAGGAAGGAAGGGAATCCCCGCCCCTCGTCGGCCGGGTGACCTTGGCCCAGTCATTTTCACGCCTCAGCCGCCTCGTCCGTAGTAATAATAATGTCGGTAGTTGTTAAGCGCTGACTCTGTGCAGAGCACTGTTCGAAGCGCTGGGGGAGACCCGGGGTCATCAGGTGGTCCCACGTGGGGCTCACCGTCTTCACCCCCCCCCCCCATTTGACAGATGAGGTCACTGAGGCTCAGAGAATAATAATGTTGGTATTTGTTAAGCGCTTACTCTGTGCAGAGCGTTGTTCTAAGCGCTGGGGGAGATCCGGGGTCATCAGGTGGTCCCACGTGGGGCTCACCGTCTTCACCCCCCCATTTTACAGATGAGGTCACTGAGGCTCAGAGAATAGTAATGTTGGTATTTGTTCAGCGCTGACCATGTGCAGAGCGCCGTTCTGAGCGCTGGGGGAGACCCAGGGTCATCAGGTGGTCCCACGTGAGGCTCACAGTCGTCAGCCCCATTTGACAGATGAGGTCACTGAGGCTCAGAGAATAATAATGTTGGTATTTGTTAAGCGCTTACTCTGTGCAGAGCGTTGTTCTAAGCGCTGGGGGAGATACGGGGTCATCAGGTGGTCCCACGTGGGGCTCACAGTCTTCACCCCCCCATTTTACAGATGAGGTCACTGAGGCTCAGAGAATAGTAATGTTGGTATTTGTTCAGCGCTGACCATGTGCAGAGCACCGTTCTGAGCGCTGGGGGAGACCCAGGGTCATCAGGTGGTCCCACGTGAGGCTCACAGTCGTCAGCCCCATTTGACAGATGAAGTAACTGAGGTCCAGAGAAAAGTGACTTGCCCACAGTCACCTAGCTGACAAGTGGCAGAGGGGGGATTCGAACTCACGACCCCTGACTCCCCAGCCCGAGCTCTTGCCACAGCCACAGTGCTTCTCAACATCAGTCCAACGTGGGGCTCGCAGTCTTCATCCCCATTTTACAGATGAGGTCTCCGAGGCCCGGAGAAGTCACTATGCCCTACGAGCATTACTACCTTGTCTTTTAAGCAGCATGGCTCAGTGGAAAGAGCACAGGCTTGGGAGTCAGGGGTCATGGGTTCGAATCCCGACTCCGCTAACTCAATACTATGGCTGCACATAGCGCTTAACAAATATCAACATTATTATTATTATTTAAAATGGGGATGGAAAGAGTGAGCCCCATATGGGACAGGGATTGGACCAACTTAATTATGTTGCATCTGCCCCAGCTCTTCGAACACTGCTTGGTACATAGCACCTTAGAAATACCATTATTATTCTTATGTCAGGCACTGTACTAAGCGCTGGGGTGGACTCAGGCAAATGGGGTGGGGCACCACCCGCATGTGAGGCTCACAGTCTCCATCCCCATTTTTCAGGTGAGCTACTAATAATAATAATAGGACTTGTTAAGCATGTATTATGTGCCAAGCACTGTTTTAAGCACTGGGGTAGATAGAAGTTTATCAGGTTGGATACAGCCCCTATCTCAGGTGGGGCTCACAGTCTCCATCCTGATCTTCAAGATGAAGTAGTAATAATAATTATTAACTTTTAACTTGTTGACTTTTGTGTGCCTCGGTTACCTCGGGAAGCAGCGTGGCTCACTGGAAAGAGCACGGGCTTTGGAGTCAGAGGTCATGGGTTCGAACCCCGGCTCTACCACTTGTCAGCTGTGTGACTTTGGGCAAGTCACTTAACTTCTCAGTGCCTCAGTTACCTCATCTGTAAAATGGGGATTAAGACTGTGAGCCCCACGTGGGACCACCTGATTCCCCTGTGTCTACCCCAGCGCTTAGAACAGTGCTCGGCACATAGTAAGCGCTTAACAAATACCAACATTATTATTATTATTAAAATGACGATGAAGACTGTGAGCCCCCCGTGGGACAAACTGATGTCCTTGTATCTACCCCAGCACTCAGTGCGGTGCTTGGCACATAGTAAGTGCTTAACAAATACCATCATTATAATAATTTATGTACCAAGCACTGTTTTAGACACTGGGATAGGTGCGAGTTAATTAGGTTGGACACAGTCCCTGTGTCCTCATGGGCTCATGCTCCTAATTCACATGTTACAGATGAAGTAACTGAGGCACAGAGAAATGAAGTAATTTGCCCAAGGTCACACAGCTGCAAGTGGCAGAGCTGGGATTAGAACTCACGTCCAGTCACTCCCAAGCAGCCCACTCGTTACCCCTGAAGGCTTCCACATTCCTGGCTTTTCATCCTCATCTCCAAGTGTGTCCCTCTCACCTCCATGCCCTCTGGTTGCTCGTATCTGTCAATCCAACCTATTTATTGAGCACTTACTCTGTCGAGAGCACTGAATGAAGCGCCAGGGAGAATACAGGACAGCAGGCTTGGTAGACACGCCCCCACCCTCAACGAGCTTACAGTCTAGAGGGGAGACAGGCATTCATATAAATAAAATAAAGATATGGACATAAGTGCTGTGGGGCTGAGGGTTAGGGGGGATAAATCCAGGAATCATTCACATCTGGGTTTTCATTCCTGCACTTCCAAGTTCTCAGCGCTTAGAACAGTGCCTGGCAGCTAGTGAGTGTTTAAAAAATACTATTATTATTATTTTCCTCCTCCTCCTTCTCCAGGGCCTGTTTTTTCATCTGGGAACATGTCTGTTAATTCTGATGTACTCTCCCAAGCACTCAGTACAGTGCTCTACATAGAGTAAGGGTTCAATAAATCCCATTGATTGATTTTTTTTAGCCAACAGGCCTCTCCAGTTCTTCCTCCATCATGATCACCCCTTCAACTAATCCATTCCCTTTTTGCTCAGAAGCTTTCTTCCTCTGCTTCTGTAAAAGACCAAGCCCCTGATGGATAAATCAGTCTCCGGTCCCATGTGCAGAGCACTGTTCTCAAGCATTAGGAGTAAGAAGGCAAGAATCCTGCCCTCCAAGAGCTTGCAGCCCGAGATAGCCATTTGCCCCCAACTCCTCAGAAGGACCTGGAGTTTGGGGGTTACCTGGTTTGCGGGGCAAATTGAGTTCTGGTTGAACTTTTTTTTGTTCTGGCCCCTTTTACAGTGTCAGATTTGCAGTAAAAATATATTCCCTGACATTTATTTCAGTGTTCACCCAAAAAAAATCTTTCCTGAACTTCCATTCTCCAGCCTATCAGGAGTGGTAATAGAAAGGGATGTTTATTGGGAATCAATTGGGGACAGGGCCACCCTTGAGAAAATGAAATAGAAGCAAGAGACGGTTCCCTGCCTTTGCACTGCTTACATTCTAGTATATCAAAACATCTATAAATAGTAGAATCAGAAAAGGTTATTGAGTGTACAATTAAATATGCCCTTTATATGTAAGTGAGGATGGGTATGAATAAATATGTTTACTTGCCACATGTGGCTGCTGTTGGGTTGATATGTATACATATATCCACCTCATCTGGGTCCCAATCTGGGCTTTGCCAATTGCTTACTGTGTGACTTGGGGCAAGATGTGTAACTTTTCTGTGCCTCAGTTTCCTCAGCTGTGCAATGGGAATTAAGTATCTGTTCTCTCTCCTACTCAGACTGTGAGCCCCATGCCCAGACAGGGACTGTCTGACCTAGTTAACATGTACCTTCCCCAGCGTTTACTACAGGGTTTGACCACGTAGTAAGTGCTTAACAAGTACCATAAGAAAACACACACCTGGCTATTTTGGTGGAAGATAAAACAACTAAACTAAATTGAGAAGCAGTGTGGCTTAGAGGCTGTAGCATGGGTCTGGGAGACAGAAGGACCTGGATTCTGATCCCAGCTCTGCCACTTGTCTACTGTGTGAACTTGAGCAAGTCACTTCACTTCTCTGTGCCTCAGCTACCTCATCTGTAAAATGAGGATTAAGACAGTGAACCCCATTTGGGACAGGGATTGTGCCGAACCTGATTTGCTTATATCCCCTCCAGCGCTTAGTACAGTGTTTGTCATGCATATTATTATTATTTCTCTTATTATTAGGAAGAAGAAAAGCAGGAGAGGTTGGGGGGTGTTTTAAAGAATGTACCTTTTAAAAATAGCACTTACACTGTGCTAACTGACAAAAACTGAAGTTTTGACCACCCACCCAACTGGAAAACTGCTTTTCAAGTTAACTGTGGTGTAACTTTAGTGTTCTAAAATTTTGCACACATAGTTGTCATTCCTCCCCTTAGTCATTCATCGGCTTCCCTGAATTCCTGCCTTTGGTATAGTACTGCTTCAAAGTTGGCAAGAAGTTCCCTCACCAAGTATCAAGTGGGTTGTTTTGAAATGGTTTGTTTTTCTTTCAAATTGTTGGTATGAGTCTCGTCATCACCTCTCTTGCACTATGACCTGCTTCATTTGCATTGACTTTCTTGACAAAATTCAGAGGGCTGTTACTGCGTGCCGGATTCAAAGTGGCATGATGGATATTAAGTGCACAATACGGTGGTCAGCACACAGCAAATGCCCAATTTAATGGGGAAGCAGTATAGCCTAGTGGGTAGAGCATGGGCCTGGGAATCAATGGGACTTGGGTTCTAATCCTGTCTCCGCCTCTCCTCTTCTGTGACCTGTCTGCAAGTCACTTAACTTCAGTGCCTCCCATGAGCCCCATGTGGGATGGGAACTGTGCCCAATTTGATAATCTGGTATCTACCGCAGTGCTTAATATAGTGCCTGGCACATCGTAAGTGCTCAACGAGTACCCTTAGAAAAGTACCTTAAATGGATTACAGTGCTTTGGGTTTCATGGAACTAAATCTAGTTCAGCATTTAGGCAGTATTATCGACTCTGCTTGAAACACTTCTAATTAAATGTTCAAAAATTCTATAGTTTATTTACGGGTTTATGAGGCGGCTGCTCCATCAGTCAATAGCTTGTATTGAATACCTACTGAGTGGGGGGCACTTATTAAGCACTTGGAAGAATTCAGTAGAGTTAGAAGTCTTGATCCCTGCACTCAAGGAGAAGGGTGTTCATGCAAAAAGATAGCATTTGAGGGAAATTTTAATTTTATGCAACATGTGTAACAGCCAAAGCAGTCAGTAGTATTTATTGAGAGCCTATCGTGTGCAGTAAAGGCTAGGGAGAGTACACTGAGAGACACATGTTTGGCTCACTCCCCCGTATGCTCGGGACCGCCACCGCACACCAGAGACAATTATAAATTACTGAACTATAGGTTAAATCTTCTTAGTAAATTGGTGTTGAAAGATATTAGATCCTGAAGTTTTTAATTAAAACTGGAAGTAGACTAAAACTCAACTAGAATGACATTTAAAAGTTATTGAAACTTAAGCGTGGAAACTAAATTGAAGGACAGAATTGGTTTTGTCATTGTTTTTCTGAGGATTTTATTAATCAGTGAATAGTGTTAGAGTGCCTGCCGTTAGGAAAGCAAAAAAAACCAAAACTCTAATAGGGAGAGCCGAAGGAAGAACAGTCCTACAGTTGGTAGTGAGAATGGAGCGGAATAAGTAGAGAAATTAGTGCCAATTAACATTGTAAAGCTATACATAAGTTTTAGGATTGGAATGAAATCATTCATGCCCAGGGCGTTTGTCAAATTTAGATATATAACGTTGAGAAGTTTGGTGAGGAATGTTGCTTCAGGACTATTAATGCATGGTAAATGAGTAGGAGTCAGACTTCTTATAGTTTTGTCTGAACCAGGGAGGCCTTAGTGAAGAGTGTGAGTTGATTGATCGATAGATTCATTCCGTCACTCATTCATTCTTATTTACTGTTTATCCCCTTGAGTGCAAAGCACAGTCCTAAGCTCAGGGAAAGCACGGGGAGAGAACCGGACCCCATCCTCGAGGAGTCTGTGAATGGGTTGCAGGTGTTTATAATGGAGGATGTTTTTCCAGGACCATTTAACGATAAGCAGCTGCAAATCATCTTCTCCTTAATGGTCTCCTACTTCTCCAGCCCCACCCCCAGGCACCCAATCTCTCCCTTGGATTCCCCTCAGGGGGGTGGGTGACACTGCCCCTTTAAAGCCAAAGAGGCTACTGGCACTTTCCCTCCCTCTTATAGAGTCCATGGATGCTACTTCTCCTAGGCTGCGGAGATGGACAGAGCATGCTGTTGTGGGCATTTGGTGAGCAGGGCCTAAGATGCCCCCTTGGTTAGCTTCTCTTTTGTTCAGCAGTGTTACTTGATGCTTACTGAATTGATGGTGCTAATGGGTTTAGTAGAGAGGTCGGTTTTGATGGCTCTAGAGGCACCCGGGTCGGTGTTGTGGGGGGCAACCTATGGCTGGGCTTATTAATGCTGTCTACTTGGGTGAGGGGATGGTTTGTGGGGGAAGTTGGTTTTATATGGATGGCGCAGAAATGAGTTGGGGGCCGAGGGGTTGGTTTATCAAAATAATTAAACACTCTTCTAAGAGCCCGGTAGATACAAGTTAATCAGGTTGGACGCGGTCACTGTCCCACATGAGGCTCACGCTTTTAATCCCCATTTTACAGATAAGGTCACTGAGGCACAGAGAAGTGAAGTGACTTGCCCAAGGTCACACAGCAGACAAGTGGCAGAGGCAGGATTAGGACCCAGGTCCTCTGACCTCCAAGCCCATGCTATTTCCACTAAGCCACGCTGCTTCTTGTAGGAACATGGTCCGCAGCGGGCCGGGCTTGGAACTGGGAGACGTGGAAATCTGGCCTGCTTTGTGTTCTTAGACAAGTCAATTAATCTCTCTCAGTCCCTCCTTTTTCTTACGTATAAGATGGGAATAAATTGTATGCCTCTTCCTCCTTCTTAGATTATGAAACACCCGTGGAATAGTCACTGTGTCCCATCTGATTATCCTGGATCTACCTACTGTAATAGGACAGTGCTTGGCTCAGAGAAAGTCCTCAGGAAATAGCATTCTTTTGTAGAAGAACAATAATAATGATGTTATTTATTAGACAGTTTATTACCGTTGTCCAGTTTTCTTCTCTGCTTTTTTGTCCTGGAATAGATGTACTCCTTCTCTAGTCAGAAAAGTAAGCAACTGCCTTCTGATGATAATGCCCAGTCTACTTCATGAATTGGATGCTAGGGAGCACCAGAAAAACAAGGGATCTATCAGTCTCTTTCCAAAAGCCTTAATAATTATAATAATTAATAAATGGTGGAATTTTGTTAAGCACTTACTATCTGCCAAGCACTTTTCTAAGCACTGGGGTAGATCCAAGGTCATCAGGTTGTCCCACGTGGGGTTCACAGTCTTCACCCCCATTTTACAGATGAGGGACTGAGACACAGAGAAGTGAAGTGACATAAGTGCTCTTTCAGGTAGGGGATTGAAAGCGTAGGTGTAAGTGGCATTGAGCTTTCAGGGAAATTTTCATTATGGTCCCTGGGTGACTTTTTTTGTTTTCCAATCTGCTTTTGATTAATATGCTGTTAGATATTTTGAGTGCACCTATGGCGATCATTCTCGCAAGTGTATTTCAGCAGAGACAACAGGGGATGTTCTAAACCAGTTTTACAAATAAGCCACCTATTGGCTCACCTCTCTCTTATCCTTTGTCTCTGTCTCTCGCCACTGGAGTTAGAGGTCGGTGGGTTCTAATCCTGCCTCTGCCACCTGTCTGCTGTGTGACCTTGGGCAAGTCACTTAACTTCTCTGTGCCTCAGTTACCTCATCTGTAAAATGGGGATCAGGATTGTGAGCCCCATGAGAAACATGGACTGTGTCCAACCTGATTACCTTGTATCTACTCCCGTGTTTAGAACAGTGGTTGGCTCATAGTAAGGGCTTAACAAATACTGCAATTATTACTGTTATTATCCAGGCCTAGGTTGTTGGGCTGCAGAGAAGAAATGATTTAACCAAGCCAACCAGATGGAATTATTACAGGATGTCAAGCAGTGAAGTTACCTCATCCAGAGCTGTGCAGTAACACAGAGAGTAGTTTGTTTCTTAGTGGAGCTCAAATCTAAAAACCCAGATGCACTTGGGCCCCAGCTACAATTTCATAACGAAATTAATTAAATGGTTATGAGAGGTAGGGTGTCCTTGAGACCCACTGGCTAATTTAGTCCATTGGTTAAGTGAAAAAGCCAGGTTTGGTGGTGGTGATTAAATGTCGGTTTTGTTGCACGTAAGCTGAATTGCAAAAATGTAATGGTCACTTAGTAAATAGGGGTTCATAAGTTGTGACGAAAGCACTGTACTTATTGTCACCTGGAGAAGTCCAGATAATTTTGCCAACAGTGTTGAATTGTATTTCTCAAGAGGGACCTACTTAGAAGCACACAATCCCAAGCTGAAGCATGACTCATTATCTGGGGTGACTGTGGCTGGATATTTTAGTTCAATAGGTCAGCTGACGATTCTCCCGAAACAGTGACAGTTTAAGGATTCCAGGACGAGGGAGGTATAGTCAGACCCATGAACGCAGAGGTGACTGTGAAAATGTACACATCTTCAGCTACCTGTTTTCCATTTTTACTTCTTGTTGCCAGGCTACCGACTTGATCATTCTGATCTGTTATTCTAGGAAGCTGCAACTGCCATCAAGAAAACTATCTGCCAAGCACCGTGCAGCTGTCATTTTTCAAGAGAATTTTGTGATATTACGGTTCTCATGTTAACCTGCAAGCACTTTCATTATCCGCCCTTGAAGGGTATTAAATTTAGTTATGGAGACCTATTTTAAATCTCCCCATCTTCTCAGTGCTGTTTGAGAGCCTTTGTGCACAGGATCAAGTACTTTGGAGAATGCCGTTTAACAGTGACACAAAAGGTGACACAACCTCGGCCGACATTAAGCTTACAGTCTGGTGGAGTTGTGGGACATCCATCAGGTTTCCCAACTGCAGAATCCATTGGATGCCCATCTTCGCTTTGCTTGGTTCCCACTTTTCCCATATCTTTGACGTCAGTGTGCGTCTTAATACCTTAGCTTACAATGAGAAGCAGCGTGGCTCAATGGAAAGAGCACGGGCTTTGGAGTCAGGGCTCATGAGTTCGAATCCCAGCTCTGCCACTTGTTGGCTCTGTGACTGTGGGCAAGTCACAACTTCTCTGTGCCTCAGTTCCCTCATCTGTAAAATGGGGATTGAGACTGTGAGCCCCACGTGGGACAACCTGATTCCCCTATGTCTACCCCAGCGCTTAGAACAGTGCTCGGCACATAGTAAGCGCTTAACAAATACCAACATTAAATATCAACATTAACAATGTAAACTCCTTGTGGGTAAGGGTTGCTTCTATCAACTCTCTTGTACTGTACGTTCCCGAGTGCCCAGTACAGCGCTCTGCACACAGTAAGTGCTCAATAAATGCCTTTGATTGATTTAGATTGGTTTTTAGAATACCGTCCTGAAATGAGACTTTGGACTTGCCTCTGGGTTGCTTTTTGACTTAATAATCGTCTTCCCTTCCTTGATGCCGGCGTTCAACCCAAATTTCGACCTGCATGTTGCTGATGGTAAAACATACAAGTGGCAAATCTGTTTTTTGGGGGGCAACTGAACATCCAACAGGGAGGTTGCTCCTCAGCAAGATGATCTCTTCTCTCTAGTTGAATTGGTTGAGGAGCCACTGCAAGTCGGTCTGCAAACATCCTCCGCAGAATGTAGCTCCCCGTTTTGACTCCTCCGCTTGGTCTATTCCGAATGGGCTGTTGAATCCCGTAGCTTCCGTTATACAGCTGCAGCTTCTTTCTTCCTAGAGATCCCTGTGTGTGTTGAATCAATTTCAGTCTCATTACATGCAGTGGAAACAGTGGCATTTGGCCGAGTCGAGTAAAGCAAACTGGGTTCGGCATTCTCTGCATTTTTTGGATAGTGGAAGGAGAGAACGTCTGGGGTTAGTAATGGGCTATTCTGAGTGATGTCCAGCTTGCTCTTCGCTAGTATGCAGTTCGAGGTCATTTTTGATGGCGATTAGGTGACTGAATGCCATGTGTGTGAGAAGAGTTATTGGATGATAATTTTGAAACTCTTCAGTCACATTTCTGTATTGCCAGGATTGTTTTTGTCATTTCCAGGCACAGTTATACTTGCTCCTCTTATAACTCCTCGAGGCGCAGAGATCAGTCTTTTGTTCCTAGTGAACTCTGCCCAACATTTAGAGCAGTTAATACTTTTGAGTGACTGAATTACCTACTGTGTCAGGAGGAGCTTAAAAGAGGCACATTTTCTGCTTTGATAATTGTGATATTTAAGTGCTTACTTATTATAAGCCAAGCACTGTACTAAGCACTGGGGTAGGTAGATGATCAACAGATTTCATATGGGGCTAACATAAGTAGGAGGGAGAACAAGTATTGAATCCCCATTTTACAAGTGAGGGTACTGAGGCCCAGAGAAGTGATTTGTCCAAGGACACAAAGCAGGTAAGTGTTAGAACCCAGGTCCTCCCTACTCTTAGGTAAATGCTTAGCATGGTGCTCGGCACATAGTAGGCACTTAGCTAATGGGATTATTTTCATGTCTCCCTAGCACTTTTCTCTTGGCATTGGGCAAATTCAGTTTCCTTAATTACTTTTGAGGTAGTTCTTGATGAACTGGCACGAGAAGATATTCAAGTTTATTTTCCTGACCTCTAGGATCAAGTAGGTTATAGGGACTCCGGATATTCCTATCACACTGGGTAGTGTTCAAGGAATCTCTACGAAGCTTGATATGTATGAAGATAAGAAATGTAGATGTGTACAGATCATTACTTTAGTACTTAGGGAAGCAGCGTGGCTCAGTGGAAAGAGCCTGGGCTTCGGAGTCAGAGGTCATGGGTTTGCCTCCCGGCTCTGCCACTTGTCAGCTGTGTGACTGAGGGCAAGTCACTTCACTTCTCTGTGCCTCAGTTCCCTCATCTGTAAAATGGGGATTAACTGTGAGCCTCACGTGGCACAACCTGATTACCCTGTATCTCCCCCAGCGCTTAGAACAGTGCTCTGCACATAGTAAGCGCTTAAATATTATTATTATTATTGTTATTATTACTTCTTTACTGTTTGAAACTTTAAATACAAAGAACTCCTAGCAAAATTTGACTTAGATAAGTGAATTGGGTGAAATTTTCTGTGTTTCTAATAGTGTCTAACCTGATCACCTTATATCTGCCCAGCACTTAGAATAGTGCTTGGCACATAGTAAGCACTTAAAAAATACCATAATTGTTATTATTTCAGAAAATTGCCGAGTCACTTTTCACTTTAGGGCACTTAACTAAAAGAAAGCCCATAGAAAAAATGTATTTTGAGAGAATCCCCCTTTCCCGCCACTCTTTCCAACACCAGCTCTTTTGATATGCCAGACTTTAAAAATGGTATACAACACTGAATTTTGTAGGTCATCAAAATTGTAACCTTTAGATCCAGGTGTAAAGGGGTGGAACAGTTATCATTTGGGTTCCTCTTATATGAAGCTAGCCGTAACAGATCTTTGTCCAAAAAATTGTCATCGTTGAAGACGATGGTTGAAGAATGGATTGTGGTACCATAAACATAATTTTTCCTTTTACAGCTAGAGTTGGGAAAACATCACTGATTATGTCCCTAGTCAGTGAAGAATTTCCAGAAGAGGTAAGATATCTTAACTTCCACACTACTCCCTACCTCCTTTTCTAATCTGGTTACTGTCATGGAGAACAGAAGCACTAGTTGATAACCTCTTAGAAATTTTAAATTAAAATTAAGTGATTTACCTTTGTGCGTGTCCGCTTGTTCGATTAGAATTCCTGTATTCTTTTCCTAAATGTCAGGTCAACCCATCTATCTGCTTTGGCACTCCAAGCCAAAATGTTATAAGAGAGCTTGTTGAGGGCTCAGGTCCCAGTCAAGTCCCAGTTCATTCCTCTCTCCCTTTAGAAGCTGCATGCTGAGCATTGCCAGAGTTCATCACTCCCTTGTGAATATATCAATAAGTATGTCAAAGAGCATTTACTTTTATTTGTATTTTTTTACATTTTCAAGTTTAAAATAGAGCTCCCAGCTGTTGGATTTGCAACCCAAGGAGTAGTCATTCCACCCAGGAAAGGTGGGGGTCTGTACTGTACTGTTAAGGATTTTTATCACATCCCCAAATTCCAAGTCCTCAAGCAGAGGTGCATTTGAGTAGCTTATAGCTTTGGTTGCAGTTCATTTTGGGGGATGCCTCGGAGCAATGGGGTGCTCTACATAGAGTAACCCCTTAGAGTTTGCGGCCTTGCAACGGCCGCTCTTGGTTGGCCGTATGTTCTGGGCTGGGCGGCACCCCAGTCCAGCCCCAAGCCTCTGCTGTCTCTTTAGCATCCATCGGTCAAAGCCTACCCACCTCTTCCCAGGAAAGCTCAGGTGGTCCCAAGTTGTCAAAGAAATTTTGGCTATCGAACACAGGTAATAGTCGCAGTTCCATTTGATTCACCGGTGTTTCTGTAACCAATCCCCCGTGGATACAAAGCGTCACCTATACTTGATTTTAGACTCGCTAAAGTATGTGCTACATTCAGTTCACTTATAAAAATATGTCTGTGATTTTGAAGTTGCTTTGGTGAAGTATTTAACTATTGCACCCAGAGTTCCATTTCGCAGTTATGAAAGGGTGCTGGAGTAGCTTCTAACAGGAGGTATGCTTCATCCAGCCTGGGCCCACACTTCAAGCAGGAACACACCTTTTCATATAGAGAAAAACAATTATGTGGATTCTGGGCAGGTTTTTGGCTGCAAATCAAAGCACATAATTAAAGCCTGTCCATTGTAGTGGTTATCGAGGTGCCTGTAGCGTGGGTACGGGGAAAACACTTTCCGGGATAAGTCAGTTACTTGTATTTATTCCTCAGCCACGGTTCTCACAATAGGCTTTCGTTTTCAATTTTGCCAACAAGGTCCCTCCCCGCGCAGAAGAAATCACCATCCCCGCCGATGTCACCCCAGAGAGAGTTCCGACGCATATCGTCGATTACTCAGGTAACAGACCCTCCGTCGGCAGGGCTCCTGGGTCATTCCAGGGCGTGGGAGGTCATTGGTGCTGGAGGCGGCTATCGTAACAAACTAACCATCCCCCCACCCCCGTGCTTCTCCCAAAGATGACAATGTTCAGGCTGATCTGCAAAACGGGTAGGGAAGGGTGAGAGAGGACTTTCCCAGGGGAGGTTCAGATTCAAGTCTTTCCATGATTGGGGCTTGGGTGCTTGCAGCATGGAATCAAAGGTCAGCCAGAGTGCTGTTGGTGGAGCTACGTTAAATTTAGACAAGGCTTTGCTTTACCAGCACCTATCCCAGATGACATCTCCATGGTGCCAGCCGTTCCTCCATGGGTCATATCCACCATCTTTATTGATGATCACCTTCCGAGAGCTGAGCGTATACCTTCTCTGCTTCCTAATGCTTTAAAGGCAGGGGTTCTGAAACTCTTTCATCTGAGGACTGCACGATCCCCCCCATCACCCCTCCTCCACAGTTAAAAAGGTTCAGATATGTCTCCCTTTCAGTGATCTTAAAAGCCGAAAGGGAGGAAGTGCAGGGGAGAATCCCGGCTATAGAAAGACCCACCTTCCCTGAAGCTCACCTACTCCAGACCCCAACCCTCCCACCCGAATGGCTAACCACCCACCGGGATATTGGCTCCCACCCAATGTCTGAGAAACCTTGTTGCATAGTAATTCTGGTATCTTAGGTGTTCCTTAAACCTCCTTCTCACATTTAGGCAAAGTGACTCTTTTTTAGCAGGCTTTGATATGGAACTTGTTTATAGAGTATCAGTGTGACTAGACTGGTGGTTCTGCTCTTATGCTTTAAAGACAAACAGATCTACCTGCTTTTCTCAGTAGAACAAGGATTTTCCTGGGAAATAAAAATAAAAAGAATTCCAGATTCCTAAGACTCCTGGCCATAGTTGGCTTTTCAAGGCTATCTGTACCTTGCAATTCTTTCTTGTATGGTTCATTCCCTAGGAGAGCAATGAGTGTCTGCTGCCTGAAAGATCCCAGTAATAGTATGTGTTCACCCCTTAATGGGTGCTGGAGATAAGAAAACAAAATCAGTCTTTCCTGAAAAGATAGTCTCTTTGACAAAAAGGAGAACTAGAGAAGCAGGTAGTGCTCTGCTCCTCGGGTATCCTTTCTGCTAATATTATTTAAGGAGAAATTATCTGCATTTGTTAAAGGAAACCCTGGCTGTTTGAGAATGTACAGCCTTAAAGCAGCCAGTTTCCTTTAACAAATTTAATTAAAGGTTTAACAACAGTGGTGTTAAAGCAGCCACTTGAATTTGAAGGCTCAATATATGTAACTGACAAGGGTTTAAAAATATGGCCAGTTAAAACAAGCTCAGCAAAATACATTTTAGTTCAAGTGACACTTGTGAAAGACTAAAATATAAGCTATATTTCTTTTTTCCCCATTAACGTAACTTTTCTCTCTTACAGAAGCAGAACAGAGTGATGAACAACTCCATCATGAAATATCCCAGGTGAGTTAAATGGTGCAGTTAGATTATGTTCTGTTGGCTTTATGATGTACAAGTAATACCTGTAATTTATTTTATTGTTTGTCTCCCCTTCTAGATTGTAAGCTCCTTGAGGCGAGGGATCATATCTACCTAGTCTTTGTACTCTTCCAAGCGCTTAGTAAAGTGCTCTGCACGCAGTAAGTGCTTAATAAATCCCACTGATAGTTGGGAATCATTCCTCCTCCTTCCCCATCCTATCCTCTACCCCCACTTGCACCAGCAATGGAGAGGAGAGGAGAGGAGAAGCCGGAGAGAATGTAGTTTACCGGAACTGGGGGAAGGGAGAATGAGTGGAGAAAATTCTGAATGGAGCATTAATTGGCCATTAATTATGCTGTCCATTGGGTCAGAACCCAGCATAAAATGAGCCGATGGGGAAGGTTGGGAGCAGACAAGACAGGGTCCCCAAAGGAGCAGGTAGGTGGTGGAGACGGGACTCCCAAGGGGCCGGGATAGCACTGAAGAGGTACCAGGAAGCCAGAAAGCCAACAAGTATGGAAGAAAATGTGAAAAAGTAGACATAAAATACAAGAGCCAAGAGAAGGGCAAAAAACCCAGCATCTAAAATTCCTTGCACATCATTTGAGGGTTTTCCAGTGTTTATGGTCAAATCTCACATACTATGGTCCTGTCGTGTTGTTGGAAAATGCCATTTTTGAAATCATTTCTGAGTTGTTGAGGAAATGGGCAGATTTTGAAGTCTCTAGTTTTTCATAATAAAAGACTCTATTAAATCCAGCAAGGACGTTGGTTAGTTATCGGAAGCTGTCGTGCACACGGTCCCCATCAGTAGCCCTTCTGTCATTCCCCCTGAATGGTGAGAGCTAACCTGAAGAAGTTTCGAAGAGAGGAGCAGGAAGGTTGGGGAGGAGTCACTTCTATGGGGAGCCTAGGAGGGGCCAGGGGTGACCTTCCTCAGGTTCCCCTCAGTCATTTTCTTCCCCACCCTCATAGGGTTCCATGGTTACAGCCGAGCCAAGCTCCCCACGGTTGGGTCTCTCAGCAGCCCCCACGTCTCCTTTCTTGGCATCATGATTCTTTCTTCCCCATTAACTGCTGCCATCTCCATCGGGTGATGGAGTCTTAGAACATTTTTGGTGCATATTCAGAGTTCTGAAAATATAAGCTAAAGAAAGGTGATTTGAAGCGTCCTATTGTGTACCCTTCCTCAGTCCATCTTCTCCACTTTCCCTTGAGCATCCTATTGTGTCTTCTCCTTCAGTCTGCCACCTTCTGTTTCCTTTGCTCTGGGACTCCCAACCTAGTTGCCTTCTCTTGCCTTCTTTATTCTTGTCCTGTCCCCTGCCTTCAGCCCATTCTAACGGTGCTGCTGTCGCTGGGCTGATGGGAATGCCAAACTCCCATCCCATTCTCTTTCTATCCTATTTATTGAGCATTTACTATGTGCTGAGCATTTGGGTGAGGACAGTATAAGAGAGTTGGTTATATTCTCCTAACTTCCTGGAGCTAGGATAATTAGATAGAGGAAAGGCGTCAGCAGAGTTCCAGGTCAGGAGCCAAGCAAGCCATTGGGCAAATTAGTATTCAGATTGTCCTCAAGTCTTCCTCCTGAATGTAAATGATTTTCCTTCACTTCTTTTTGCTGCACCTTCCACTGTTCCCTAATCATCTGAGGATTTATTGCCAGAAACAGAGTTTGTTGGAGCTATCTTGCATTAAAGCTTTAAAGACAAGATAATAATAATAATGTTGGTATTTGTTAAGCGCTTACTATGTGCAGAGCACTGTTCTAAGCGCTGGGGTAGACACAGGGGAATCAGGTTGTCCCACGTGGGGCTCACAGACTTCATCCCCATTTTACAGATGAGGTAACTGAGGCACCGAGAAGTTAAGTGACTTGCCCACAGTCACACAGCTGACAAGTGGCAGAGCTGGGATTCGAACTCACGAGCCCTGACTCCAAAGCCCATGCTCTTTCCACTGAGCCACGCAGCTTCTCTATGTGTATTTCCCCCAATTCAGTTTCACTTTGACTTGTTAAACTCTCTTTTGGGGAAGATCACCATCAATCAATCAGTGACATTTATTGAGCACTTAGTGTGCAAAGCACTGTACTAAGATCATGAGAGAGTACAGAAGAATAGGTAACCCAGAACCCTTTATTGCTGAATTGTACTTCCCAAGTGCTTAATACAGTGCTCTGCACACGGTAAGAGCTCAATAAATATGATTGAATGAATGAATCCCTGCCCTCAAGCATCTTATTTCTCCTGGGGTTTAAATAGTAGATTTGTGTGACTACCTTGGAGAATTCGTATCTTCTGAAGTTATGCTGTGTGGGGTTTCTGTGGCTTTTGGATGGGGATAGCTCTGCCCTTTAAAGCTCCGTCGGTCTGTTCGTCTACCTCCTCTCATTGCAGGTGCGGTATTGAATAGCCTCCTTTCGGCCAAGAATTTCTCAGTAGTGTTTCTCGCCCCCTTCACCTTGGGCCATATGGCTCTCCAGAATTGCTCTGTACATTTACTTCTAAGATTTCAGACTCGGTCGGTTATGGAGCAAAGGCAGCCTCTTACCTCTTGGGTTACACATTTAAAGACTTGCACTATTGAGTCATTCATTCTTTTTTTCTTCTGTTTCTAGGCTAACGTCATCTGCATAGTGTATGCAGTAAACAACAAGCATTCTATTGATAAGGTAAATTTTTGTGTTGGTGTTTGGATAAGTGGTTTGGGTATGCCTGTGTAAAGTTAGAGCCCAGCAGCCCACAAGCCCCCAGTAGGGATCTCAGAGTTTTGGATAAAGTGAGGCCCAAGCCCGGTCATCCATTTGTAGTTTAGCCCAGGCCCAACTCCAGTGTGGAGTTTACAGACCTCAGCTTGAGCCCATCTTGGGGGACTAGTTATGGGGCATTTTTCACAGAGGATACTTAGCTTTAGCAATTTCCTCCTTCCTATCACCTAGAATGGGCTCCTTCAAGCTTCAGTACCCTTGGCCCCCGCTAGCTACCTCAGTGGTAGCTCCAGCTCTGATTGTTCTGTTTCTCACGTGCTTTAACCAGCCTCTTCATTTTAGGTGACAAGCCGGTGGATTCCCCTCATCAATGAGAGAACAGACAAAGACAGCAGGTATAAATGTCTTTGGCCTACTAGCTAAATTGAAAGCTGGCACTATTCTGGTCTGGCAAGAATCTTCAGCTGTTGGGCACTTTTGCTCGTCAGATTTGGTGGTTTGTGATATAGTCTCCCTTGTTCACAAGGCCAGCTTCCTTCCATGAGGGAATGTTGGGCTGCCATTCCTCTATTGGCTGCAAGTGTCAACAGTCCTGGTGGGGTCAGTGTGGAAGAAGGAAAGCTCGATCGTGTTTCCTGGCCATCTAGGGTTTCTTAATCTGACCTCCGGGTCATTTTTGAATTGAGGCAGAAGGGGAAATATTGAGGGAGACTGAGAAGCAGAAATGCTTGCTATGTGGAAGCAACGTTGGCGAAAGGCTGTGGGTGAGAAATGTAGTTTTCCCATTGTCCTATGAGTGTGCTTGCTGTTTCAGCTGGTTGCCTGTTTGGGGACATGGATATTTTGAATTGAAAATGGAATCAAGGAAACTATAGCAGTACAGCTATAAGCTCAGGATTTCTTTTTGAGCCGTTGGAAATTCTCTTGATGATTTGGTTCGGGTAGAGAAGAAAGGTAAAATGTTCCAATATTGGATGATAGGGTTATAATAGAAACTTACTCTGTGAACTGGTTTTTACCCCCCAATCTCCCCCATGCCCTATGTGTTTCAGACTCCCTCTGATACTGGTCGGAAACAAGTCTGATCTCGTGGAATATAGTAGTATGGAGACCATCCTTCCTATAATGAACCAGTATACAGAGATAGAAACCTGTGTGGAGGTATGCTGCTCTGATTGGGTTGTTTGCTCTTGGTGAATTCAAGTGCAATATCTCTAAATGATGTATGGAAAAAATAAGCTTATCGTTAGCAGCAAAGCCAGCTGGGGAGGTGCCTGGACTAGCAGTCAGCAGTCTTGAGCTCTCTTCCAACTTTCATCACAGATTTGCATGTTTTAGGAAACAATAAATGGATATCTTATTCTCCAAGAAAATGAGCGTGTTCAGAGTCGTCATGCATGTGTTATTTTTAAAAGTTGTTCCCCTGACCATTAAATGTCAACTTTGCAACTTTTTTAAAAATCAGTGTTCAGCCAAAAACTTGAAGAACATCTCAGAGCTGTTTTATTATGCGCAAAAAGCTGTCCTACATCCGACAGGACCTCTCTACTGTCCAGAGGAAAAAGAGGTAACTTTGATCATTTTGCAGCGGAAAAACATTGGTATGGCGCTTATTTTGCTGATTTTTTTTGACAGATTTGTTCCTACTAACTTTCAGGTTGAAACTTTTGAAATGTGATTCCTTTTCTATTATTAGTCACTTTCCTGCCCAGCTACTACATCAATTAGTCACTTTTAGCTACTAGAGTAGGATTGTGTAATCTCTCACTATGGCTCTCATTCCGTCATTCAGATGACACCCCAAGAGGCAACCAAACCAAAATGAACGTTTGGGTGCTGAGAGGATTTCCTGGGCTTAATCCTAATTTTTTGCAAAAATGTAATGAGGTTAAATCAGACAAAACCTTAAAAATCCAAACCCAATAATATGGAATAATGGAATGCATTCCATTCCGGTAGAAGCAGTGGCTTGCCCTCTGTTTACCTCATGAAATGTGGAAAATACATTTCCAAGTGCTAATCTTTTTTGTTGCCTGCTGTGGCCTATTTGTCCCTAAATAGGGAAAGGGATGGTATTGGTTTACAAATCCAAATCCGCGACCAAAGTAGGGAAACAAAAATTAAAATGGAATTTGGGCAATAGTACACGTCTAGTGCTCTAACTGGTGTTCAATAAAGTAACTGTTTAGAAGTAAGAGATTTGATTTGCTCATTTTTATTATTTTGTACCTTGTTGGTTGTAATAATTTCACAATTTTTAGAGTGGGGGGGGAAGATAATAAAAGATTGAAATCAAGGACAGCAAAAGTCATCTCAGCATTAGTCAAGGAAATGAAACACAAAGGAACTAGTATGATCAACTAACAATTTTAATTTCTCTTTGTTAACCTGAAGATGAAACCGGCATGTATAAAAGCCCTTACTCGCATCTTCAGAATATCTGATCAGGATA
This sequence comes from Ornithorhynchus anatinus, assembly GCF_004115215.2. NCBI lineage: Eukaryota > Metazoa > Chordata > Mammalia > Monotremata > Ornithorhynchidae > Ornithorhynchus > Ornithorhynchus anatinus. The sequence goes on from NC_041742.1 coordinate 3,092,185, forward strand.
ACGACGGAACCCTGAATGATGCCGAACTCAACTTCTTTCAGGTAGGCCTCAATTTCCTTAGTCATTTTTGATTGAGTGTATTTGTTTATCAGATCTTTTTTAAAATATCAATTGGATTGGTAGGGAAAGTGTCTACCCATCCTATTGTATTAAACTCTTCCAGGTGCTTACTACAGTGTTATGCACACAGTAGGCGCTCAATAGTACCATTGCTTGATTGTGCCAGTGTGGTCCATTTATGAATGCTCTCTCATAGAGCGATTTCAACGAGCATGAACTCTGAGCCTAAGAATGAAGGATCTCTTTCAACACTATGCAGTGAAGAGTGAGGTAATTAAGGATAGAATAAATGCTGAGTTTTGAATCATCCCTGTGTTCAGGATTTTATATATAAGACCCACACAAAGAATCCGTGTCATTTTGATCAACAGAATGGGGACTGGTTGGGGAGAACTTTTGCAAATCTTGTAGATAATTAATTGCCCTCTAAATGGGATATGAAGAGTTCCCCCAAAAAGGTGTTATTTTTCTCTTTGGTTTATCCTGACATTCCTACTTCTTTTAGATTGTGGGCTTTCTTCCCATATAATTGATCCGATGAGATTTATTGAGTGTCTTCTCTGTCCAAAGAATCGTCTACTGGTTCTGTGCATGTATGATAGTGTAATTATTAAGAGTTTTGTTAATTTTGTGCCTCTAATAATTAGTAGCAGTAATAATGGTAGTTATTGTAGGAGTAGTGAGTAGTATGGTAGTGAGTAGCAACCGAGTGCAGTACACTGTACCAAGTCCTTGGGAAAGACAACAGAAGCGTAAGATCCATTTCCTCTCACAGGAAGCTTATGCTGGAGTGGGGGAAAACTGACAGAAATATTCACAAGTGGCTGGATTTGAGTTAAAACAGTTAAATGTGCAATTGAACATTCTAAGTTCTGTGTAACAAGCGTATTGCCCACAGGCCACCTTAATTTAAGGTTTACGTAGTGTGATCTCAATCTTCGATGATGATAAAGGAGGCAAAAAGTTTGAGAGATTTTAAACACAACCGTATCGGTCTCCCATCCCATCCCTCTGTTTCTTGTCATTCCGTATTCTTTTATTCCTTTCATTTCCGCTTATTCTTTCTTTCCGTCTTCATCCTCCTAATCTCTCCAACTCTCTTCTCGTAGTTTCTTGTGTTCTTCTCCTTTTACATTTTACTCTTTCCTCTCTTCACCTTTCCCTTTTCCTTCTCTTTTTCCTTTCTTCTCCTCTTCCTTTGTCTGTAGCCTTTCTTCTGTGGCTCTTTCCTAATTAACTCTCCTCTTTCCCTTTTACTGTCTGTCCTCTTTTGATTTGTCTTCCACCTGTCTTTCCTTGCTGCCCTATATGCTCAGGAGACCAAACTTTTAAGGAAATTAGGAGTTGCTTAGATTCCATGTTTGTCTCTCTGGGTAGGGAGTTCAAGAAGGACCACTCTTAGAACCAGGACCAATCATCTCCCCCTTTCTATGGAACTTCAGACCCTGAGAGAGGATGTATCATCATCAGTAACACTTATAAAGGGTCTCCTTTATGCAGAGTGTTTAAATAAGTGCTTGAGTGAGGATAAAAGAGTTTAAAACATGAACCCAAGTACCTTAAATTCTTAAATGGCATAAATGGGCCAAGGTGATAGTTAAGATAGGAAGATTGGAGATTACTCAGGTAGGCCTCCTGGAGGAAGTGTGATCTCAGGCTTTGAAGATGAGAAAGGGTCAAGATTCCCTTTCTGATTCTGCTGAGGGCTCAAGCACATTGTTTGGACTCTACCTCAGGTTTGGAAATGGGACCCATCACTCCTTCATCTTCTCTTTCTTTCCCTCCTTGTCGATCTCTCTCTCTCTTCTCTGTCTCTCTTTCTCTCTCTCTGTGTTTCTCTATCTGTTCCTAGGGCATTGCTCTCCTCAGGCATCATAGATGCTTTGTTGGTCTGGACAGAAGGTTGGTTTTAGGGAAAAGATTGAAGGTTAATGTTTAAAAGGTTTTAGCTGATATGATTCTGAATATGCCTAACCCCTTTTATGTTGTTCCTTAGAGAATTTGTTTTAACACTCCATTAGCTCCTCAAGCCTTGGAAGATGTCAAGAATGTAGTCAGAAAAAATCTAAGTGATGGAGTGGCCGACAATGGATTGACACTGAAAGGTGGGTGGTTTGCCTCTTGAGCTTAACACATAAATTTATCAGGAGGTAAAGGTGCTCATGACATGTCTCAGAACTGAAAAACTCTCCTTTAAAAAGAGGCATTTTGCTCAAAGCATCTAAGCTTGCATATGTACAGTGGTGGGTGGGCTTGGGGTGGGGAACCATCAAGGATGAGGAAGGACAATTCTCAGGGAAATGAGATCCAACTGAGGAATATACGCATTTGGGGAAATGTTTTTACTCAGAGCTTTCTTTTTTTTTTTTTCTTTAAAAAAAAAAAAGCAAAAAATGCAAACAGTCTTAAAGTAGAAAGATTTCTCATGAAAGCTGTTGAAATACCAGTCGTATTTGCCACGAACAGAGCGTTCCCTTTAGTTTGCCAGGGCGGCATGAAGTCACAGCCGAGATGAAGAACATAAAAGTGAAACGCAGGGATTTGCATTATTGAAACGAGTAGGGTGACTTGCTAAATCATTGTATCTGTGTCCAACATATATCCTTTTGGAATGCCAGAGCAGAGTTTTCTCTCATATTTTGTGGGTCTGCTCATCCCCCAGTTCCCTTGTTCAGAATGTGAGTGGATTTGTGATGTAAAGATTTTAAGATTAAATGAGCTCTCTAGTTGGTGCAAAACTCATAAGACCCTAAACTTTCTTTTGACTATTACTGTATTATGGGAAGTCGTTATAGAGTATAAATATTTTATTTAATGCCTAGTGGGTAAAAAATCCTCAAGGGCTGGGAGAACCAACAACTGCTGGAAGAAGAGACAGACAAAAAGGTGGGAGGGACTCTGACAGAAAGGTAACAGAAAAAGCTGAGGTCTCAAGTTTTCCATTAATTCCTTGTGACGTTCAGCTAATATTTATTGATAATCCAAACTCTTGCATCATAATGTCACTGTTCATTTTTCCAAATATTTCTCCTATATATTGGCCCGTAATGGAACCATATGTTTTAGACTGCAAGCTCTCTAGCCTGCATTCATTCATTCAGTTGTATTTACTGAGTGCTTACTGTGTGCAGAGCACTGTACTAAGCGCTTGGAATGTACAATTTGGCAACAGAGACAATCCCTGCCCAACAACGGGCTCACAGTCTAAAACGGCCGCAAGAACTGGGAGCTTCTGTGACTTGCTTGTGGAAATTTCTTGTCATGCAAAATCTTTCAAAGATGGACCGTTAAATGGACGATTTAATGATATTTGGAAACTTCTGAACCAGCAGCTTTGTTAACACTCATCCCCTCCTCTTTTTTTTTTTCCCCAGGCTTTCTTTTTCTACACACACTTTTTATCCAGAGGGGGAGACATGAAACCACTTGGACAGTGCTGCGTCGGTTTGGTTATGATGACGATCTGGAGCTCACGCCTGAGTATCTGTTCCCTCCGTATGTATTCTTTGTATGCTTTGACTTAACAGCCACACACCTAGTGCTTAGTATGGTGCCTTACACACAGTAAGCACTCAGTAAATACAATTGAATGAATGGTTACTCTAAAGTTGCTTTCTTTCCTGATTTCCTGAAATCATTTATTGGCAACTTCTTAAGCTCTCCTCAGTGGTTGTAGTAATTGCAATGAGGAGATGGCCTTCAGTGCCTCCAGATCCCTTTGTCCCCCTCTGAAGGGGGCAGAACCTGGCTCAACACTTTTTATCCCAGTTTCACCTCAGCTCTTTCTCACTAGTGTTTGTTTTTCTTTTCCAACAGGGAGCCTCTAGAATTCTTGCTCTTCTCCTCTCTCTCCCAGTGCTCCCAAATACCTGACAACTCCTGGGTCTTTCACCTTGTCATGTGACCTCCTTATCATCCACACTCAACACCGCCCTGTTCCCCTCTCCAAACATTTATCAACTCTGTTCCTCCTTAAGCCACCTCAAACCCCATTTTGGGAAATGTGCTCTTCTGAAAGGCAAAATTAAGTGTTTCAGTAGAACATTGTGCTAAAACACCTATTTTTAGTTTCAGGCTTGATTTTTTTTTTTTTTTTTTTTGATTTTAAAATTTTGAAAGCCAGATAATGATTTTTTTATTTTGTTCTTTTTCCCTTCTCTGTCAGGCTAAGAATACCTTCTGACTGCACTACGGAGTTGAATCATCATGCATATTTGTTTCTGCAAAGCATTTTTGACAAACACGATTTGGTAAGCTTTCCGTTAGTCAAAGAACTGCCATGCTGATTTTTGACCAGTGGTTTAAACCACCAATGCTTATTTCTGACCATGGATGCCGATAAGATTCTACTGTACATCACCCTTTTGTGGATGAAAACTGTTTTATAAATTGTCGTGTCAGAAATGCTTCTAATGTTTTTGTATTTCATGTCATATTTTTGAAGCTCTCCTCCAGAGATACCAAGTGACTTGTTTGCTTTTATTTGTTCTGATACCTTTAGGGCCTTTTGCAAACACCCTCTTGAGGGGCATTTTCTTTCACATTAGCCATCAGCTTGATTTATGATTTTTTAAATAAGATTTCTGTTTCTGAGTTAATTGAACTTGGGTAGCATATTCCCTTTGGAATGGGAACATTTTGGGTTTGAGAATTGTTCTCTAAGCAATAATATAAACACCGCTTCTATATTTGTATTTTTAGGATAGAGACTGTGCTTTGTCCCCTGACGAGCTCAAAGATTTATTCAGAGTCTTCCCTTACATGCCTTGGGGTCCTGATGTGAACAATACAGTCTGTACAAATGAAAGGGGCTGGATAACGTACCAGGGATTTCTTTCCCAGTGGACGTGAGTATAGTATACGGCCCTCTTGCTTTATGGAGTTGCAGGTAACATCCAGTCATGTTAGAGAAGCAGCGTGGCACAGTGTAAAGAGCGTGAGCCTGGGAATCAGAAGGTCTTGGTTCTGATCCCGGCTCCACCACCTGTGGGCTGTGTCACCTTGGACAAGTGCCTTCACTTCTCTGTGCCTCAGTTACCTCACCTGTAAAATGGGGATTGAGACTGTGAGCCCCACTTGGGACAGGGACTATGTCCCACCCAATTTGCTTGTATCCATCCCAGGGCTCAGAACAGTGTCTGGTACTTAGTAAGCGCTTAACAAATACCATAATTATTATTATGTCTCTGGCAGGCTAATAGACTGAAGCTTCACTGAGATCTGGCCAGTGGCTTCAGCTTCCAGTGGTGTCAATTTTGCAGTATTAAAGTGCTCCTGTATATAACTTCTCATATCAAGGGGATCATATTTGTAGACCAGTTGTTGTTTGTCTAATTCTAAAGATGCAACAGAAATGTGGTTTAAAATACTAATGGAAACACTGATAATCTCGATTGAAAATGGTGTTTGCTAATTAGAGTCTACGAAACGTACTCAGATTTTCTTTAATATTGCCCTATCAACTCTGTAAGAACTCAGGATGTACTGTTCTGGTAATAATTTATCAGGGAGCAGGGCACATGCTTTTAGCATCATCTTTATCTCGTAGGTACTTCTAGCCATGTTCGGTGAAGCTGATGAATCCTAATACCTCAAAGTCTTAAATTTAAACTGATAGTCCTCATTTTATTGAGCATTAGAAAGGTCACTGCTATTTTGTCATATAAAATAAGAGCGTGTATTATTTATGAACTTGGTGACTCATTTTGAGCTTGGTTCTGGCTGAAATGCCACCATTAAGGTTTATTTGCCTTAATAAGGGACCCATCCACACTCTAAAATTACTGTGCAGTTTTGACATTACTGCTGGGGAGACCCCAACGTTAAGGTGCCCAATACACATTCTGTATTGGGATAAACATGGCTCTCTTCCAAATAAACCGATGTGAAAATTTTGTATGCACCACACTGCTTCCCACACTGAAACTCCTATTTGGTTATATATGTGTGAACACGATCACAATGTAGACTAAAATTGAACAAGTTAATAAAATCCTATTTCAGTATTCAAATGGTGAAAAGTGCTGGGCACTGTTCGTACTGTAGAGAACAGGGATCTGTCTCCACATATCAATTAAAATACCTCACCCCCCCTATTTGAAGGTTCCCCTCCATCCCACCCACTTTCTTTTAAGTCCTCAGAGACAGCCAATCAGCAGTATTTGTTAAACTCTCATGCTGTGCAGTGCACTGGATAGACTTTTATTTTAGGGAAAAGAGGGAGGGATAGCTCATCGTCGGGTTCTCCCTACTTCTGTTTTACTGCTGTATAGCCTAAGAAGCCATCTTTTTTGGAATGTGGCTGTGGAAAAGCAGAGTGGAGTGAATCTGTTTTGTGTAAGAAGGGTTCATAAGGCTTTGGCTGGGGGTGGGGTGAGGGATATGTGTCTGCGTATGTGTGTAAAAAAGCGTTGGGGGGCATTCCTATCAGCCTTAATGCTGTCCTTTGTCAAGTATCACAACACAACACAGGGCTCAATAAATACCACTGATCGATTGATTGCTCTGGATATGTCCCTAAGACCCATTCATCTTCTTCCCCTACTCTTTTTAGGCTAACCACCTATTTAGATGTTCAGCGCTGTCTGGAGTACTTGGGCTATTTAGGCTACTCAATACTGACTGAACAGGAGTCTCAAGCCTCTGCCATTACAGGTGACTGTTAGATCTTTGGGAGAATCTCTGCAGTATGTCATTTGTAATCATAAAAGATCTAGAGCGAACTCATTTATTTTTCTCATATCTATTCCAAAAAATCAGAATTTTACAAAGGTTTTAACTCTACTGTTTTTTCGTAGAAGTTCTTTGGTATTTGAGTCTTTTGGTATTTGCAGTTTCCTTTCACTGCTTTGCCAAAAGAAGAGAAAGCTCTCTCCTCCATTAGAGAGGATTAGAGAATTGTGCAGCCTGCACTGAAGACACACTCAACTCTCCAGTCTCTTCCAATTGTATTTTCTTTCAGTCTCTGAAATTGTTATCCTCCCTTTTCATAGGTGCCAACTCCCTGGAGGCAAAGGGAATAGGTATCTCCCACACCTGTTTGAGTTGGATCTCCATGTCTTTGACAAGACCTTAGAGTTTTCAAACGGCTTAAGTGACAGGATGATAGCTCCTTTAAGTGTTAGCTCATTGAAGCCTGCTTCCTCTTAGCTTCCCTCCCTTCCCCCCCCTAAAATCCCTGCTTCCTTTTGTCCCCCAAACTCAAAGTAAACAGTTGACCCCTATGTTTCTTTGTTTTAAGGTAGACATCATGACATAAAATAAACTAATTTTTAGCTTTGGGCCTATTTGTCAACATACGTCAAGCTTGCAGTACTGTCAGAAGTCGTCATCTGTCCCTAAAATTCCATATCTCTAATATAGGGAGAGTATCGTTCTAGCACTCAACTCTTTGGATGTTCTCAAATGATTGAATTCCTACAACCTTTAAGGCAGAAGGATGACAAGAATAATCGCCCCATCTTAAAGATGAAGCAACTAAATCCAGTGAGATGAAGTAACGTGACTGAATTTATCCAGCATCTGCTTTTTTGTTTTCCTCCAGTAACGCGAGATAAGAAGATAGATCTCCAGAAGAAGCAGACCCAAAGAAATGTGTTCAGGTGCAATGTCATTGGAATGAAGAGCTGTGGGAAAAGCGGAGTTCTTCAGGCCCTTCTTGGAAGAAATCTCATGGTGAGAATGCGTTCTGCCTCTGGAATTTACAGAAAAACAAAGTCTTTTTTGAAAGTTACCTCTCTAGTTTATCTCTTCAGAATGTTAGACTGTGGTTGTATAGAACTCAGTGATCCTTTTAACAAATTGAGTAACAATAGCATACCGAAGTGACTCAGGAGCGATTTTGATCATCTCAACCCAATTTGCAAGTGTTTGACCTGATTTAGTTTTTGGTACTTCTTTACTGGAGTAGCATATTGTCATTTGTCACATATGTCATTGGAGCTTGCATGACTTCTGATTCCATGTTCTGTTTCCTGATGAGGTTTATGCTCTTGCCTGACTCATTTGCAGTGAAAGGTGAAATTATGACTCCGCCAGTTTCTGTGCCTTTTCAGTATTCTGGAAACAGCCAGAAGATGACTCCAGAATCCCCCCCTGCTTGTCTGTTGAGATCCTTTTGAGCACAGATCATGTCTACTAATTCTGTTTCCTTCTCCCAAGTGCTTAGTACAGAGCCCTGTGCTCAGTAAATGGTATTTATTGATTGATATTCTGTCAGATATTTGGTGGCATTTTCAACCACTACTTGCAGTTTATGCAAAACAGAAGCGTGTCTTGCCCTGTGCGACCTGACTGAAAGCATTTTCTTCTTCTTTGGTAGCATGGTAGCAAAGAAGTCTTTTTATGTATAAACGCAGTTTAACTGGAGGAAATTTTAGTATTGATTTTTTTTTTCACTGGAAATGTTGTGCATTTTTCAGAGACAGAGGCACATTCGTGAGGACCACAAATCTTATTATGCAATTAATACCGTTTATGTGTATGGACAAGAGAAATACTTGTTGGTAAGGCACAACGATGTGTTTGTTCTAAAATTTTTTGCCTTTGTTTCTACAGATTTGCTAGTGTAGTTAAACACTTGAATGTAAATTAATCGAGTGTAAGAAAATGGCCTTAAAATGAGAAGCCCTTGATAACTTGCAATTGGTGTTCTTGGTAGAGTTAATTAAAATGCTAAAGATACAGATGAAATGCTGTGTGCAAGCTCTTCGGGCCTTGTCAAGAAATTGACTGGAGAAGGACAACAGAAAGCAAGTGGAGTGGTCACTACTACTGCTAATGTGTATTAAATGCTTACTATGTACTGAGCGCAAGGTCAGACACAAGCTAATGAGTAACACAAGGTCCCTCAATTGAAATGGGGAAGGACAGTCTAACAGTCAGACCAAGCTAAAACTCCCCAATCCAGAACACCACCATTAACCTATGTAAAGCATTACATAGATCACATAGATTACAAGAGCATCAGGTTGGAGACAGTCCATATCCCACGTAGAGCTTATGGTCTGAATCCCCATTTTACGGAGGAGGAACTGAGGTGCCGAAAAGTTAAGTGGCTTGCCCAAGGTCACTCGGCAGACAAGTGGGAGGGCTGGGATTAGAACCCATGTCCTTCTGACCGCTAGGCCCTTGCTCTGTCCGCTAGGCCACATTGAGACATTGGGTGCCCTTCCTCCCTGCTTTTAATGTTGGTATTTGTTTTGCGCTTACTATGTGCCGAGCACTGTTCTAAGCGCTGGGGTAGACATAGGGGAATTAGGTTGTCCCACGTGGGGCTCACAGTCTTAATCCCCATTTTACAGATGAGGGAACTGAGGCACAGAGAAGTTAAGTGACTTGCCCACAGTCACACAGCCAACAAGTGGCAGAGCTGGGATTCAAACTCATGAGCCCTGACTCCAAAGCCCAGGCTCTTTCCACTAAGCCACGCTGCTTTTCCCCTCCCCTCCCTTCCCCACAGTTCCCAGACTCCACCTGCAAGGGTCTCAGCTTCTAGATGCCCTCTGAGGGGTGAGGCTGGATTCCTGTGGAGGTCAATTGCATGCATCTGCCCTTTCACCCCCTCCCCCCGCCACCCAAACTTGTGTTCTTAATCAGGGCTCATGGCATTTGGCCAAGTTCACCTATGGGGTTCCCGTTGATTGAGTAGACTCTCTAGACAAATGGAAAGGTGTAGTTTGGGCTTTCAAAACCAAGTATGAAGAGCAAGTTGGGAAAAATTCCCACACTTAAGCTGTTACTTCCTCTCTGAATTCATGAGTTTGAATCTGTACACCTACTCGGGACATTTAAACATCAGGAAGAATTGTCAAATTAAACGTGAATGAAGGCTTTGGGGTAGGTTACCAATCACCTTGGCCTTCAGTAGACTTATGTTTTATAATCGTATTTTTGAAAATTGACATTTTTCATCATCTCTTTCTTTGAAAAGTTGCATGATATCTCTGAATCTGAATTTTTAACCGATGCCGAGATCATGTGTGACGCTGTGTGCCTCGTATATGACGTCAGTAATCCCAAGTCTTTTGAATACTGCGCCCGGATTTTTAAGGTGTGCACTTCGTGTATTCTCGTCCTCATGTTAGTAATGATAGGGGATTAATCAAAATTGTGTTGATGGGGGAATCTGCTGTCCGGATAATTTTCATACACAAATGTTCAGCCCACTTTTTCCCCACTCCTCTAGAAACTCCAGTGGTTGCCCATCCACCTCTGGATCAAACAAAAACTCCTCACCTTTGGCTTTAAAGCACTAAGTCATCCTGCCCCCTCCTACCTCACCTCGCTGCTCTCCTACTGCGTCCCAGCCCTCCTATTTCATTCCTCTAATGCTAACCTTCTCACTGTAACTCGATCTTGTCTACCTCTCCGCCGACCTCTTGCCCTCATCCTGCCTTTGGCCTGGCATGCCCTCCCTCCTCTTATCAGTCAGATAATTGCTCTCCCTCCTTCAGAGTTTTATTGAAAGCACATCTCCTCCAAGAAGCCTTCCCTGACTAAGCCCTCCTGTCGTCTTTTCCCACTCCCTTCTATGTCATCCTGACTTGCTCCCTTCATTCATCGCCCCCTCCGAGCCCTATAGCACACACACACACATATATACATATATATATCTGTAATTTATTCATGTACTAATGTATGTCTATTAATGTCTGTCTCCCTCTTTAGACTGTTAGCTCCTTGTGGACAGGGAATATGTCTGTTTATGGTTATATCATACTCTCCCAAGCACTTAGTACAGTGTTTTGCACACAGTAAACGCTCAATAAGTACGATTGAATGGGGGTGGAGAGTCAATATGGATGATCTCTGATCCCTGGAAGAGAGGAATATTTTCAGAAAGTACAATTGTTTACTAGAAGATTGACCATTTCTCAAAGTTTACTGTATTTTGTTTTGATAGGCGAGGCACCAGAAATGTAGAAGGTTTTAAATGTTTTTGAATGACCCGTAATAGACCTTGACTTTGTGTCCCTTTTTCTGTTTCTTTAGCAACATTTCATGGACAGCAGGATACCCTGCTTAATCGTAGCTGCAAAGTCAGACCTTCATGAAGTCAAGCAAGAGTACAGTATCTCACCCTCCGATTTCTGCAGAAAACACAAAATGCCTCCACCCCAAGCCTTCACTTGCAATACTGCTGATGCACCGAGTAAGGATATCTTTGTTAAATTGACAACAATGGCCATGTACCCGTAAGTACTTGCCCGGTCTTCATTTCCATGCTGCATTTGGGTCATGATGACACTGCATGCCATTACTAGCCATGAGTATGGAACGCTCTGCTACAGTCCAGTTGTTCAGCAACAGAAAGAGACTTTTTAAATGAGAAGGTATGAACTGGAACGGAAGGAAGCCTAGTGACTTTTGGTGGCAGAGTCGGGTCACCTAAAACAGCAGTCCTGAAAACACTTCTCTGAGAAGTCACTTTTGGCAAGACATAATTATTAAACCTGCCAAGGATCGCCCATTAAGAAATGGCCTCCTTGAAAAAAGCACAGGGCAGTAAATGGGGCGTTTCCACTTGCGCTCCTTGTCCTGGATTTCCAAAGCTAGGCAAAAGGTCAAAAGTGATTTCATTTTTGTCCAGTCTGCAAACCGTCGGGAATACTTCCTTCCGATAGGGGAGAAAGCTACCCATTGCTCATGGAGGATTGTCTGTGGGAGATGGTCCAAGCGGAAGCCAAATTCCACATGCTTTAGAAATGACTGTCAAGGTAGTTTCAACTGGGTCACTGTCCTACGTTAAATGTTAAGCCATAAACAATGTGTGTCATGTACATTTATTATATATGCACCACTGTCATCCCAGTGACATTTCCAAAATGTCCATATAGCGCATGAGTCTTAATAGTATTTTCTTGGTTCCTTATGTATAAACTTCACTTGTAACAGAATTAAGATATCTCAGGCAGTGTGTTTCTCTGGTGCTCAAAATTACCGCCCTATTCGCAACCTATTTCATCCATCATTTCCGCTTAAGTGTGTTTTTCATTCCTTATAAACACCTCAGGTTCAGTATGATGAAATTTTAGTACTGAAAATCATTTGCGAATTTACTTTCCTTTTGGAAGTGAAATGTCAAGGAATATTCACTTGAATCAATGGGAAAAAAGTAAAATGCTTTGAAAATGCATAAAAAGATGCATTAAAAAAATCTCACTGCTACTCAGTTTGCTATAGAGTGGGAAAGGAAATCTTTTGATCCTCGGTGGCTCCATTCTAGCAGTAGTACATTGCACTTTTTTAGTGCTGTATTTATGAAGCATCCTTACATGTGTGTTCATTAACAAAGACATCCCTGCCAAAACATGGATGAAATGGATAAATTGAAGCATGAGAAAAAAGAATGGATTTTAGTAAAAACATACCTCTTTTGACTTTTTAGCTTTCTGGAATTTTGTTATTATTTCTTTGAGGATCTGTTTCCTTTCTTATAGTACTTTTAAATATTTATTTTAACCTATTGTAAAAATTTAATATTTATCTCAATGTCTGTCTTCCCCTCTAGGCTGCAAGCTCTTTGTGGGCAGGGAACATGTCTACCAATTCTGGTATACTCTGCTTTCCCAAGCGCTTAGCACAGTGCTCTGCACATGGTGAGCACTCAGTAAATAGGTTTGATTTGACTGATAGGCAGTCATCACCTAGAAATACACTGCTTGATAAAGTTTCTCGCTTAATTATGCATTGCGCCTTGAAGCTCTGTGTATGATATATTTATCTTTTAAATGAACCTATTTAAAATTCCTTTTGGTGTGCTTATATGTAGAGCTGAGTTAAGTGAATGCACTTTACAGTGCCACGTATATAATAAATGTACACACATTTAGAATTGTTCGTTAGGTTGAATCTCAAATGCCTTCTCATAAAGCATCTCCCTGTTGCTAAGCATACCGTGCATCCCTCCTTTGGGGCAGGTGGAACTTTGTGTCTGGTGAAGAATTAGATTCAAATTCTTACACTGAGAGGTGGATTCCAGTATGACAGCTGGCAATGGCTTCACTTTCAGTAGCGATAATGTCTTCATCTTCTCATGAATCAAGTTGGACAGAAAAGAACGGCTTCGATTCTGTCAAAGCTTTCATTCTTTATTTTATTTTTCTGCCTGTTGGGAATTAGGGCTTATTGGAATATTACTGATCTTCCACAACCATGCCACCAGGGGATTGGATCCCATCGGACCCATCGACTCCGTCAGGTTGGGTGCTTGGCACCGCCCATCTGATTGGTTCTGACCACTGATGGTGTTTTAAGATCCCATGACTGGGTTTGTTAGGCTTCAGGTGAGGCAGATCATCTCGTGTAACTTCACTAAATTTCACCTCCCCTCAATCTGCCGCCTCAAATTTCACTTAAGATTTCAGTTGGATTCAGTTTTGTTCTTCCCTTCCTCAGCCAAATGCACACACCGTCACTCTCGGCTGCTGCATTGCAAGGGTGGGTGAGGTGATCCTCGGGTTTGGTTCCAGGGAAAGTTCTCCGAAGCATTTTGGTGTCCTTTGGGCAGACTAAAGATGATGTACAAATCTCTCTGTTCTCTTGGGAGTTGAAAATATTCCTCTTCGGTTTCTTATTTGTAGCCTCTATGCTCCTTTCTGTTTTTCCAGCATGTGTGTGTTGGGAGAGAGGGTTGGGGGGAGGCTTTTATTGGGGGGAAGAGGAGGAAGGAATATTTATCCCTTAAAAAGTCAAACTTTTTGTTCTGTTTGAGTGAGTGATGTGGCTTATTTGGTTTTTCTAATAATGGTCGATGAGGTGCCATCTACTGCTGTGCAGACCTATTCCACTAAAGATTTTGTAACATTGTCTCCTCCCCCCCCAAAAAACTTAAATGTAAATCAATTCAACTTTTGGTTTGATCCGCTTAACTTGCAAAGCGCCGAAAAAATCGCCAACCATTATTACGGTTACAATGTTCAGCTTAAGCTTGGAATTCTGCACAGCTTTAGTCTGCCCCAGATTTCCCTCTTCCTTTTTAAAAGTGTAACGTATTCCTAAATTTCTCTCTCTTTTTTTATTTTTTTTGGTGGCACAGTCCTAACATGTGCCCAATTTGTGAGTAAGAACTCAACTCCTGTCCTTCTGTGTGTTTTCGCAGCCATGCCCGGTTACGCTGTATGTGCACCTGCAACAGGTGTACATTTTGCATCTGTCAGAACTTCCTCAACTCAGACTTGCTGCAATCTGTAAAGAACAAACTCTTCACTGCAGTTCTTAACAGGTCCTTAACTTTATTTACTGGGTACCAGGCATTCTTTTACATTTCAAAGGAAAAAAGTGGATCATTTTCTATTATGCAGTTTTTCCACGATGTATCCACCAGGCAGACTGATAACTCATCTTCAAGATCTTCGACTAATTTCCACTAAAATTCTCACTGTGGCTTGCTGTTTAACGTAGTTTTTGATACGGTCTCAAGGAACGGTTTAAAAGATGAATAGATTATTTGGGACCCTGGAAAAAAGTGAGTAACTAGTATGGGTCTTTTTAGAATGCCAGAATATTCTAAGGGTACGTGTCTCAATACCTAAAGATGAAACAGCACGAAATACGTAGCGAAACTAATGTAACTTTGGCTGAGTGGCATACAACTTCTTGAGAAATACTGTTGGAAGGAGGAAAATATCTGGTGCAAGAATATTGGTTTAAGTATTTTATCGCTATTTATGTCAAGCAGATGATAATGGTTTAAAAAGATGGTTTAATTTGATTCAGGGTGCATATGGTGTATCAAATTAGTGGAAATCCCATGAAGAAATGTGCTGCTCTTACAGTTCTCCATTCTTGAAACAAATTGCTTATGTTCTTACATTTTTAGAATATCTCAAACAATGAATCTTAAGTAATGCAGTTTCCAGAAACAAAGCGAATCACCGGTATTAGTGGTCCACTCTAATTTAGAGAAACTGGCTTGCGGTTATACAACACTCCAGCCTTGAAGTTTTCTACACAAATGTTTGGTGTACTGAGGTTGTCTCTTTTGACCCACAAAGCAATACCCTCTTGCGTATGTTGACCCAGCAAAGGACTGGAAAGTCAAACTAAACAATTATCTAGCTCTGCTGTCCCCTGTTTCAGGGTTGTCTTGTAAGTGCAGGTTTCTGTGCCCTTCGTGTTCTGCTTCTAGGAATGCCATTTAACATGCATTCTCTTTTATATCACACTTGTGCCCTTTGTGTGTGTCTTCGTATGGTGGCAATCATGGCTATCAGATCAGTTGGGAGTTGGCGGTAGGTAGGTCGATATTCACCTTAAGTCAGCTGGGAGAGCAGAAGGAAAGTTGAAAGCTCTAATTTGTATGTGAGAAAGTATGAGAATTAAGGAGTTCACCTAGTTCTCTTCTAACCTGCAGATCATGTTTCCTTAAGATCTGATTGGATATGCTAAACCACTTTTTTAATAGATCCAACTCTCACAGGTACTTTGCTTTTCAAACTCGCCTCTGCTCCTGGATTCCCCCTCATCCGCCCTCACTTGTGGAAAGGAAGGTTCCCGAAAGAGAGCGAGACTTGCTTCTCTGGAGCCCAAGAAGGCTGAAACAAGGGTCAAGCAACTCCCCCTTTCAACTAGGGTCTGGAGCTGTCGATGCCTCCCGACGGTCATTCTGTTAAGATTTTTCTCTTAACAGCATTCACCAATGCATTTTGTGATCTCATTACCAAGAGAAGAAATTTTAAGCAAGAAGAGTACTCTTATTTAACAGCTCTTCTTTTAAATTTGAGTTTCATTAGTGTATTTGGTTCAGCATCCTACTCTCTGTGTTTTATCTCAGTTTCATTTTTGTCATCTCTCCTAACTCTGTATTGCAGAACAGACCAGAACAATCCTTTTAGATGTGGAGATTTTCCCATTTGGATCCATTCCAATATGTTCAGATTTTCCCTTTTGGATCCATTCCAGTTGGGCCTACTGAAGTAAGAATAAAAAGTTTTCCAGTAGTTTCAATATTCTACCGTGTATTCGGGAGGTCCAACACCCAAACCCCCCCAGGGTCTGGTGAACTGCAGAACATTGACCCAGGTAGTCAGCAAGGTTGAGGCGCGGACTGGAGTTTTTGGGGTTTGGTAGGGTGGAGAGGAGTGGGGGTAGAAGTTATTCCCCATTGAGACCCTCTCCCCTTTTCACCCTTCCCCTCTCTGTTCTCTCCCTATTGCTGGCCTTCCTTCCCTCTGCCCCCCTTCTCTTTCTCCAACTTGTTTCTGCTTTCTCTCCCTCCATCTTCTGCTCCTCTCTCACTGACCTTCCATCTTGCTCCATCTCCAACCCCCACCAATTTCCTATTGGCCAGGGGGCACATGATTTAGGTGACTGGCTGAGTGGAGAAGTCCTGCATGTGCCATGCCTTCCCTGCCTGAGATGGGCCCTATACTGCTGAGACTTCCGGTTCCCAACAGCACGCACAGATTTAGGTGTGCAAAGTACTGTGTCTGTCTGTTCGCACCTGCACAGGGATCACTACTGGTGCCAAGATTGGGGGCCACTCCCGCCCTCGCTGAATTTGGTCAACCTTTCGGCTGGTCGGTTTGCAGACCAGGCTCAGGCGCCGCCCCTTCATTTGTAATGGAGAATTGGTGGAAAACTCATCTTACGTAATTATCTATTAAATTACTCCTTATCGTGGATGGGAGGAAGTACGATTTTGTCCAGGAATACATCCCAAACTTCAGTACGAAATCCTGATTCTCGATAATACTGAACAGAAGCCCATGTGAGGGAAATTGTTGCCCTGCAAAAGCTTGGTTACTTATGTCATTTTCAGCTTAGATGAATATACACAAGAACTCGTGAAGCATATTTTTTGTACGTAGCTGCTGACGTTTTAGTTTTTGCACTCTTCATGTGGTTCCTGTGTTTTATGGACGTGATAAGATGTGGATCTCCTCTAATATGTTTTTCTAAATTGTTTCAAATAGTTTAGTGATGATGGGAGAGCAACTAATAATAATAATAATAATGTTGGTATTTGTTAAGCGCTTACTATGTGCCGAGCACTGTTCTAAGCGCTGGGATAGACATAGGGGAATCAGCTCACAGTCTTAATCCCCATTTCACAGATGAGGGAACTGAGGCACAGAGAAGTTAAGTGACTTGCCCACAGTCACACAGCCGACAAGTGGCAGAGCTGGGATTCAAACTCATGAGCCCTAACTCCAAAGCCCGTGCTCTTTCCACTGAGCCACGCTGCTTCTCAAGTTGGATTTCTGGTGAAGTTAGATCCTTTCAGTACCTTGGCCCTCAGCTCTGCTCTTTCCTGGAGTATGTGATTCTTTAGGCATACTCAGTTAACAGCTAGGTTGTGATAAATTAAATGACCGACCCCCTAATGGACACTTCATCTTCATGAATGAGATTTCAGACTGTAGAACATCACGATCCCCCAATTTCGGGTGGCACTGTGGTAATTTGACCTCCAGAATGATTGAAGTCAATTTTTTTCACTGCTAAAAAAATATATTTAAAATGTTTTTTTCCAAAGGCAGAATTTTTTGAAATCAGATATTTTCAGGTTGTACATTTATACAGGATATTGTAAAAATACAGGGCAAGGAAAGGAAACTTTACTGATGGATTAAGGATCATATCAGATTGTAATCTGGTCTGCATATTGTAACTTTAGAAGTGACTTGACCGAAGGGTTGGTTGGGGCAGAGGGGAGAGGTGTTGAGTGTGAGGAGGGGTCTCTGTCCCTTTGTCAGGGAGGATAAGGAGAGGTAAATGGAGATGGCAAAAGCAGCACACCACATCTAGCGCAGTCCCTTTTACCGCTTAGAGGATGGTAAGATCAAGGTCCCCCAAGAAGAGTGTCTGAGAAGTAACTATTGGTTCTCGGGAAGCCGGTGGCGCGGTCATCTCCCCAAGATGCTGCTGGATCATAGAAGGATCTCCCATCAGGACCCTGATATGGTGGAGAAGGGCCAGCAGAGGGAGAGTCATTAACTCCCGTGGTGGCACCTTTAGGAGAAGAGCCAAGGACCATCTGCGCTGGGTGAACATCCTAGAAACTGAATGCCCGAGTTTTTAGGCAGTGCTCCAAGAGTATTCAACCAGCGGAGAGCTTCCCTGAGGGCAGAGAGAGACTGGAAATGGGGATGGGTGAGGGACAGAGAGAGAGAGTGTGTCATGTAATCCTCTAGCATTAAGCCTTGCTTATCCTCATCTGTAATAATTGTATTTATGTAGGAGTCGCCACTGACCAGGGAGTCCTTCAGGCAGAAAAAATGGGTCATGGTTTCTGCTACTGTGACAAGCTTCTGATTTCTTGGTGTGGTAGTACTAAAATTTTAGCATATCCTTTTTGTTTTGCCTCTTTCTCTTATAGCAGTGAAACCCAGTACTGGTAGGAGTGAAGTTTGGAGCCTTTGTGTAGAAAGTGCTTTGGGTCTGCTTTGGGTTTCTGTCCTCAGAGCTTGCCTGCCAGAAGCTGAGAGCTCCAAGTTATATTCTGAGCAGATGAAATCCTACATGAGGAGGAGGAAGAGTAGGCAGGAATGGACAGTGTGGCTTCTGCCTTTTGAGGGTTTTAGACAAGAACATGCTGGGGATCCCTGCAAATTGGTTTTTGAAAAATTTCCAGCAACACGGTCCACATCTTGCTGGATTACACAAGGGCCAAGCAAAGGTTAAAGTCAATCCTCAAGCTTTTGGGGAGTTTTGATAGCCCAATATGAATGCACCAAAATGGTTAAAACCTTTAAACTGGGGTATCTGAGCTCACCCCTAAAGCCTTGGAAGGACTTTTTCTGTGGGCATTTACAGACTGGATCTATGTGTGGGGCTGGTCCGCCTGTCTAGGGCTTCCGATCCCATCCTGCAAGACTGAGGGAGTCCTGAGCACATGGACAAATGTGATATCACCAGCAGTCCAATGAGAGCGGCCTCTGTGGACAAGTGGGGCTAGGCTCCAGCAAGCCTGTCTGTGGTTACTGTCTGGCAATCTGTCTGCCTCAGGGACTTTGGCCCACTGTGCTCCCGGGGTATCTGTGAACTCAAAACTTGGCCTTAGTCTATAAAGAGAAGCAAGCTTTCAACCCTACATGTCCTGAATTTGGTAACTCTCCCTTTCAACTACCAGGGATTAATTATACCATTTTGTCAAATGACATTGGGCCATCCTACCCCAAAATATTCCAGTTCATTTTTAAGAGAGCATGACAACATCTTCAGTAGCAAAATATGAGTGACTTCTTAGTGCCTATCACTGTGAAATACATGGGGGAGTGTCGCTTCAGGCTTTTAATTACACATCCAGAAACCGACTAGTTATTTGAGGGATGGAACTGTGCAATTCCAGTATTTTATCGGCTTTTATTTTATTCTAATCAGAGATGTTGCATTAACAGAACCGCCCAACTAGATATTATATATTATAATTATGTATTATTATATTATATAGCAGGATAGCTATGAGATTCCTCGTGTGTTCGTTCAGGTGAATGATGTATAATAATTTCTTATAAAAGAATATTTGCTTTGAGCCACTCTGAAGCCCTTCTGCTCTAGAATTGTGGAAGGATGATTTTGGTTTCCTCTGAAAACTAAATATAAGACTATGAAACCTTGGCAACCACTTATATTAGAGTCTTGAAGGAATGCACATGAATCAGCCTTTAGTACTTGGCTAATAAGCTGTTCCAGTAATGTGTAGTAGCAAAGGAGCAGTGAGTGCACTGGGAGATTTCGAATACATTATCTTTTGTAATCCTAAATCTCTTATCTGCCTACTTAGTGCAGATTACAAATGCATTCTGAGAAGGCACCGATCTATTCCCAGGTCTCTTTGCACACCACGAAGTGCCTTATGTAGTCAGTTGATTGGTGGAGCTGTAGAAATATTTCATGGAGTGGTTTGCTCAGAGTTTCAAAATCAGCAGCTCCCTTTTAAATAAGGCTAAATTTTTTGTCTGTGAGGTTTTGTCATTTGGAGCCTGCGCTGCAGAACAAGGTCCATAAGTGGGTTATGCTTTAGGGATGAAAAATGGTAATCTTGAAATGGCAAGAAGGTTATCAAGGAGGGAAACCAGCATTTGATTGCTCAAGGTGTCCTGTTGCGGACAGATTCCTGGACAGGATGGACTGTTTGGCTGGCTAGACTAAACCTATGATGATCCTTCAGTTAATTTAGGTTTCTATGAGCAGTAAAATCCTTATAACCACACCAACTAATCTGAGTGAAAAATGACAGTTCCAAATTTGTGTGTGTGGTGGAGGATTGAATTTTGAAGCAGTTGCAAATAAAAGTCAAGCGTCAGGTGGGGACTGAGGTACGGTTAGGTGCTGCCCTGGAGGCAAGGTTGGGAAATGGCTGCTCTTTCGCTCTTTTAATTCCCTTTTCTCTTATTTCAGTCCCCGCTTGGGAGCTAAATGGGTACTGTTGGCTTTGAGGCTCAACCCGATACCGTTTTGAAACTCACGCTGTTTGGCATCGCACCCCCCTGTAGTCACGAATTCATCGTCATCCGTGTATATTGAGTACTCGGGTGCAGCACACGGTTCTAGGAACCGAGGGGCATGATATGAAAATAGAAGTCCTGGTCCCTACCCCCCAGGGTTGTGGGTTTTGCGTTAATCTCTCAATTTTTTTTTTTTCCTGACACATTAGTCTTCCAGAAGGGAAGTTCAAGATGGAGATCTTGTGCCAGGACCTAAATTGTCTCTCTGGCTGTCAGTCTCCCCTCAAATGACTACACATCGAGTGTCCAACTCGTAGTAATAGTAGATACTTTTTGAGGAGGAGGATTGCAGGAGTTACTAAAATATCCCAGAAAAATCCAAACCAAGATCAACTTCAGCAGGAATGAGTAGGAAGATGGAGGCTCCAGTCTTTCAAATGGTAATTTCCTTATCTGCAGTGTTAAAAGATTATTTTTTTTTTATCATTACATTTCTGCTCTTAAACCAATTAATCTTAAAGATAGAAAGAAATCGATCCCAAGATTCTGGCCCCAGATCTGGTGTGGGGTGTGCGTTTGGGTGGGTGAGCTCCCTGCTGTTTTGAGCCATGCAGTGAACTGCAAACTGTGCGTGTGTACAAAAGGTTAAGAGCCCGGGTAGCCGAGTGGGGTGCCATGCTGTTGGCAGACGACGAAGGCAGTATTATTCACCAGGTGCACGCCGTCAGCTCCGTGGAAGATTCCATCTTCATGGAGTCATCTCATGGTCCACATTTTTCTGAAGCCAGGTAACACTTTCCTCACTCCTGGGCCAGACATGCCAGATGTCGTCCAATTGGAAAAACTCAAACAACTTCCCGGTCCTTGGACTGATTTTTTTTTTCCCTTCCCTTTCAAAGAAACTGCCTGTGGAGGAACTAACACTTGCAAGAAGGAATGGACTTGTGTTGTCATTTCACTCTGTAAAAGCCCATTAGGGATGATCGTAAAAGTAGCAATTTGGGGACAATCCCTAGATTGCTTAGTGTCTAGTTGCTGTGTATTAGTGATAAGCATGGGGCACGTTGATTCCTACAGTACTGCAGAATGCAAAATTACTTCAGTGGTTTTCTCAGTAACATTTCAGATGGTGTGGTGTGACGCGCAGCGTGATTGCACAGTCTGCTACCATAAAGGAGCAAATTAATATGTGGCCCCTCGCAACTTGGCTGCTAACCGTTTTGCCCATGCTGGCTTCTCAGAGTCCCTCTTTTGTGATGACCTCTAACTTGTCCCTATATTTGTTACTTTAAGATAGGTATAGAAATAACATTCCAGAGAATACTTGCAAGCCTTTTTGTCCGTAGGATTCTTCCATCACCTCAGTTTGCATTTGTTTAACTTGGGCTTTGGGGCCTCTTCAGTAAAATCGCTGTCATAACCTTTACTTGAACATTTATGCTTCTTTGCAGTAAGCTGTCATACTTGAGACTCTTTTGAATACGATTAGCAGAATTTTTAACAGAGCATGCTCACAAACTAGTTGGTATTGTGGGGGAGATTGGGGTCTTGGCTGTTCTTTTCTTTCTTTTTTTTTTTTGTGACTCATAATTGGCTTTTGTGTGTCATTCGACCACTTCCCTTCCATCCTGTTACACGATCTCTTTTCCTTGGTACCACTGTCGCTGCCTGTTTCACTAACATCCGGTAAACGCAAGTTTTAGGGGTGGGTTTTTTTGGTCGGTCGTTTGAATTCTCCTATAGGTTTCTTTGGGATGCAGGATTTGCAAAGTTAGGTTTCACCTTCGCTCCTAGAGAAGTATTGTCACTTGTCATTTATCTGCTTACTAATGGCCTCTTGAGACTCCCGTGAGCTAGACCTGACTGCAGATTTGTGGCAACCTTGGCAGAAATAAAATCAGCTCAGTCTTATTCTTACTCTGAATAACCCCACAGGTATTTTAAAGCAGTGAGTGTGTGTGGTAATCTGAATCCTAGAATTTCGCCCAATCCAAAATCTTGACCGAAGAAAAAGACAATCTGTGTCTTTTTCTCATACATAGTCTTACTTAGTCGATTAAGCCTTTAGGCTTAAGAATAAATATCCATATCGATAGAAGGTTTGCCAAAGTAGTGAACTTTTAATTAGTCTGACAAGTGTCCTGATACTTCTCTAAAAGAAGCTTATCGCATATAAAGCTTATGTCTTCATCCCCTCCAATTCATTTTGTTTTTTAAATTATTTCTTCTTCCCACAGGCACGTGACACAAGCTGACCTCAAGAGCTCTACATTTTGGCTTCGAGCAAGTTTTGGTGCTACAGTTTTTGCGGTTTTGGGGTTTGCCATGTACAAAGCTTTGTTGAAACAGCGGTGATCTCAACAGAAATTACAACACTGGTCCAACCAAAAAAAAAAAAAAAGAAGGAAAAAACCTTTTATGTACCTTCTGAATGCTTTAAATTCTGCCAGGAATCTTGATATTTATATATGCAGAGTTACTTTATTAATATTTGTAATTTCTGCATTAGATTATTTTAAATAAATAGCTTTAATGCAGTATTAGAGAATTTGAGGAAAGAGAAGTCCTTATCGGCCAAACTAAGAGGGCTTGACTTTCGAGGCCAAAAGGGAATAATCTGTAAATAATGTACATATTCAGACCGTCATGTGCAACTCCATGAAAACTCGAGTTACGGAAATGCAGCTTGCCCATGTTTCAACAGAAGTAGTGACAGATTAGTATGCAATTGGATCTCATTCACAGTTTTAAGTTCAGCTCGAAGAACGTATCAAATCGTGGATACTTATTTATTTCATGTTGATTTGAGATTATTCCTTTGGGACTTTACGGTCCTCAGACAGAATATGCCATCTTTCTCTCCCTTTTTAAAGCTGGAGAGTAGGGGGTCTCACGTACTGATGAACATTATATTTCATACCAAGGGCAGATTCGCTGTGGAGGGCCAACCAGGGAGGTATGGGACGTTAGAAGACGAGTGAAATGCTTAGGTGGGTACCAAACTCCTCTCAGAGGACAAACTGAAAAGGGCGGAAGAATCAATCTGTGTGTATGTGTGTGCGTGTGTGATTTTGTTGTTTCATTTTTCAGTGGGTTGTGTTTTATGGCCCTTCAAAGTCCAATGGGAGGCGGAGGGGGGATGGTGGGAGGCAGGGAGATAACAAGGTTGTTTATTGTAAATGTTTATGGTTCCCCAAAAAGAAAGAAAAAGTGGCCATTTAATTTCCTTCCACATTGTAAATCATTCTTGTCACAGCTGACTGAGAAAGGTGGTGGTAGTGCACAGTTCTTACTCTGCTGTAGTACATTTCAGTAGCTGCATGTTTCATGAAGTGTTCTATATCTGGTTAAGACTACCTGTAGACAGCACCTTTTTTTAAATGATTAAATATGAGTACAAACGTTCACGATAAACCTATTTTTTTTCATCATCAGTGTTTTCAGGTATTTCAATAAAGAACGACTGTTTACTGTGCTTGGTCCCTCAAGGTGTGGGTTGGTTTCTTTTAGAAAGTACTTTGGGTTTTCCTGTACAGTGCTTCCTCCATTTACAGAGGGTGGCATTCCTCAAAAACGAGTCTTTTTTTCAAAAGCCTGAAAAAGTGATTTTCCCAGGGAGCTCCAGGTACCAATGAGGGCGATATATTTCTAAACAAAGGCCTCGGAGGAAAAACCCTGGGTTTGGAACTCCGGAGATCGGATTCTAGTCCCAGCTCTGCCTGCTGGCCCGCTGTGTGACCTTAGACAAGTCTCTGCCCCAGTTACCTCATCAGCAAAGTGGAGATGAGGTGCCTCCCTCCCTCCCTCCCTCTCAGATGGTGAGCCCCGTATGGGTCAGGGACTGGGCCTGACCCCAGTGTCTTGTGTCCGTCCCAGCAATTAACCCAGTGCTTTGCCCATCGTAAGCACTTAATACCACAGTTAATCAGGGTAAACCTTACTCTCTGTGGAAATCATAGTGAAATATGGTCAATAGACATGAAAGAGAAAATAATCTATTCCCCCCAAAATTCACCATTCATATGGCTTTTTGGAAGGTCTGCTGTAGCATCTAGGCTTGTAGAAGTTTGTGTGTGGGGGGGAGTTTTGAGTATGTGTGCTAAGTACTTACTCTGTGCCAGGCACTGTACTAAACGCTGGGCTAGAAAGAAGCTAATCAGACTGGACACGGTCCGTGTCTCACCTGGGGCTCATGGTCTTAATCCCCGTTTTCCAGATGAGATAACTGAGACCCAACGAAGTGAAGTGATTTGCCCAAGTTCTCACAGCAGACAAGTGGCGGAGCCGGGATTAGAACCCAGGTACCGATTCCCAGGCCCGTGCTCTATCTACTAGGCCACGCTGCTTCTCGAAACACCTGGAAGAGCACTTGCAGGTATGCCCCTCCCTCTTCCTTTCTCTTCGCCGTCCCCCTTCGCTACCCCCAAAACTGTGAAGAGACCATCCCAGGCCTTCCATCTGGCTCAATCAGAGGGCACTGGTAAGCATGAATAGTTGTATTCTTGAGGACCTGGGAGTTATAGTTTCGGGGGCTAAAGGCATCTCTGAGCATTGTCTCCCATCCTCCCTTCCTGTTTTCTTCCCAGTTTCCTTTGTTCTAAATGGCTACCTTGCCCCTTGCCAGTTGTGAGATGCATAGCCACTCACTACGAACAGAAATCACCTTGCTGGTTTAGTACAGTGCTAGGGAAAGTTAATATATAACACCATTAGGAATCGTTCTAAAATGATAAGTCTGCTGATTTCCCCCTGCTCATATGACTCTCTCCTTCTCCAGAAATGTACCTGTTGCCACATAAAAAAATAAGCAGTTGCCTCAAAATGTCAGCTGTTGCAGTTATAGTGACCAAAGCTCTTGCAGTCTTGGGTTCCAGGGAAGCATTAGTAGATGTAGCTAGAGCGTAAAGTCTGCGAGAACCTCAGGCACGAAGCTGGAAAGCTCTTGATGCAGCCCAGACATCATCTGCCGTGGAGAAGAGGAAAAAAGGGGGAAGGAGGAAAAACAGGAAACTCACGTGGTGAACTAGACCCAGATGAGACTGAGAACTCATCCAGTCCTGAGAAGCAAATGAAACAAATGGTGAGAGAAGATGTGTTTTTTGAAAGCTTCTTGAAGAAGCAAAAGACAAAACGGTAGGTTCACCTCAAACTCTTCTCAACGTGGCGTTAGGAACGTGCACGGTTTTTATTGTTGAAATTAATTGATCAGTAGTACTTACTGAGCGCTTACAGTGCTGGAGTAAGTGCTTGGGAGAGTACAACACTTTAAGGTCACGAACCATACCGTCAAGGAGCTTAATACTCGAAAGTTATGGCTCTCCCCGGTACACTGAAAATCCGGGCTGTGAAGTTTGTTTCTCAAGTCTGATATTTTCACAGATATTAGAAGATGATCTAACCTTCTACATCTGCCTTTGAAGGGTTCACTCAGGAAACAACTGGTAGGGAATAGAAGAGTCTCATAAGTGTTTCTTCCTCAGAGATGA
Organism: Ornithorhynchus anatinus; assembly: GCF_004115215.2. Taxonomy (NCBI): domain Eukaryota; kingdom Metazoa; phylum Chordata; class Mammalia; order Monotremata; family Ornithorhynchidae; genus Ornithorhynchus; species Ornithorhynchus anatinus. The sequence continues at coordinate 3,118,124 of NC_041742.1, forward strand.
TCAGGTGGCTATCCGAAGCAACTAGTCTCAGCAAAATTAGTTGCCTGAGCTTTTCATTGTGAGTGCAAGTGCAAAAAGAGGGAGGGATTTTAGGGGGAGTTGGGAAGGAGCAGGCTTTAAAAAACAACGAGGTCAGAAGGCCATCCCCTTGGTCCTTTAATTTAACAGGACACTTTCAATCCAATTTTTTTATGGTGTTCGTTAAGGGCTTCTATATGCCAGGCACTCTACTAAGCAATGGGGTAGAGACAACCTAATCAAGTTGAGCACAGTCCAGAGCCGTATGAGTTTATAGCCTTAATCCCTATTTTGCAGATAAAGGTAACTGAGGCACAGAGATACTAAGTGGCCTGCCCCAAATCACACAACAGACAAGTGGCGAAGCCAGAATTAGCACGCAGGTCCTCTGACCCCCAGACCCCTGCTCTGTCAACTAGGCCATGGTGTCTCAATTCACGCAACTGTGTGGGCCATCACCCCATGGTGTTAGAAGAACTCATGTGAACACCCAACCCGCTCTTTCTCACTTTCTCTGTCCCTTTGATCTGGGTCTTTGCCGTAAATGGGAAAAAAAAAGTCCAGAGGGGTGTGTAGCTAGGGAATCTGAATTCCAAAAAACCCTAGTAGAATCCATTTTTTCATTCTTAGAAACCACCCCCCACACACACACTGGTTTCCCTACTCAGCTGCCGCTAAACCTGGACGGGGTTGGTTGGAGAGTGAGACTTCCATTCAGATTTTCAAGCCAGTGGTGGGTTGGAAAGCCCGCCGTCGCCTTTGTCCTTCTTATTGAGGTTTCATTGCAGCAACACTAGCAGTCGGCCCTCTAGTCTGCCCAACCCGCTGATGGTAGAGGCTCTGTCTGGGCCAGCACATACTGCAGACAAAGGATCTCCTTCATCGAGCCTTTTCTCAGTTAGTCCTTTTTCTTAGTCCTTTATGCAAGCCGAGCTTCTCTGTATCCACGGGTTTGCACGGAAACCTTTCACCATCAGATAACGGCATCGACACTGGGCTGCGATCACTCTGGCTGAAAATCGGTTTTATACTTAATCTTTATTTGGTATATACTTGGCAACTTACTGACCCAACCCACCTAATCTCTTTTTGTACCCACTGCCCCCGCGGGAATACGGCTGACAGGGATAGGGCAGTGTGAGTGAAGCCACGCAAACCACTAGCACCAAAGTAAATTTCTGGACCCTGGTTCTTGGACACGAAGTCATCCTGACTGGACCGAGGTTCACCCTAAAGTATCTTAGCTGTTATAGCGGTGTCCCGAATTTGTGCTCAAAGTTAGTCAAGTGCTTTATAGTCAGTAGCTGTAAGGCGTAACCGCAATTTTCCTCTCTCGCTTCAGAAATTTGTGTGGGTGCAGTACTGGTTCCGACGGCCAAACACCACACTCTTTCTTTATGAAGAAGGGCGGAGATACAGTAGGTGTTTGGTTTATACACAGTCGCCTCTCTCTGTCTGTTGTACATTCTGGGTGCTTGCCCGGGGAGAGGTTTGGTGCCGTGACAGCGTATGCTGTTTGCTTGCAGGTCTGCCTCCGAGGACACTACCCCATGTGGGCTACAAGAGAAACCTCTACGGAAAGTGGCCATGGGCTCCTCAAGGCAACTCGCCTGTGCTGGGACACATGGCTGGGGGGCGGTCCCGTGTCTCACCCACACCTCTCATGGGGAGTCGGGCTGCTCCCCCATTCTAGAGATGGGCCCAGATTTCCCTCCGTCATCATGGGTTGCTAGTGTTCTCTATTGGATTATACTGTATGGGGCTCACTGCCCATGGTCCCCAATTCCATGCCCACATCACCTCTTGCAGGTACAGGCTGTCCGGGAGTTAGGACCCCTGAATGCCGAATACCTCTTTGAATGACAATGCATAAGGAGAAGAAGAAAATTCTGGTAAGGTGGCTTGGACGTGGAAGTCCAGGCTGAATTCCTGGGGTCCCTGGAGCCTGGGTGTTTGGCTTTTTAAGTCTTTTCCCTCCCCATTGTTATCTAAAGGGGCAGGGTGGGTCTCTCCTGCACAGTAGGACCAGGCAGAGCCTCTGTCTCAACCTCCTCCAGCTCCAGAAGGGGCCGAGTCTCCTGCCCGTGACCCCAAGGGGAGAATTGGCGGGGGTGGTCCCCAAACTCAGGATGCAGGATGGGATTAGAGAAGCAGCGTGGCGCAGTGGAAAGAGCATGGGCTTTGGAGTCAGGGCTCATGAGTTCGAATCCCAGCTCTGCCACTTGTCAGCTGTGTGACTGTGGGCAAGTCACTTAACTTCTCTGTGCCTCAGTTCCCTCATCTGTAAAATGGGGATTAAGACTGTGAGCCCCATGTGGGACAACCTGATTCCCCTGTGTTTACCCCAGCGCTTAGAACAGTGCTCTGCACATAGTAAGCGCTTAACAAATACCAACATTATTATTACCTGTCGCCCTGGGCGAGGTGGACAACAATCCCGGGATAGCGGTGTCATCCCCCACCCCTCCACAGCCTCTGCTGTCCTCCCCTCCACCTACATCAGGTCCACCCCATTGAGCGTGAATAGGGAGGCAACACGGACTGAAACAGGAGACTGGGACTCAGAAGCCCAGTCTAGTCCCAAAACAGCCATGTGAACAAAGTCACTTAAAGTTTCTGGACCTCAGTTTCCTCATCTGTAGAGTGGAGGTAAGATCCCTGCTCTCTCCTTCCTCTTAGACTGTGAGCCCTGTATGGGAACGGGGACTCTGCACGCCCTGCGTACTGTGACCCTGTTTCAGAAGTGCTTGGTACCCAGTACATGCTGAATAAATACAAAAGTCATCATTAAGAGACAGAGGGAAGAACAGAGGAAGGGAAATGACAGCAGGCTTTAAACCGCCATCCACAAAATTTCTCTCGGACAAGTTGCTGAGCCTTGCGCATTTCCAGAAAGCCCATCCCCTGTTCCCTCGGCAGGCGGCAGAGACCGCTGAGCTCCAAGCCATCTGGATCAGAGCTTTATGGAAATCCATGCAGATCCCACGTCCGGACCAGAACCCGGCTGCCCGGGAAAGGTAGGTAGGACTCTTCAGAGGGGAGTAAGACTCCCCAAAGAGGGAGCTTTGAAATAACCCACTTATTGAGTCACGGTCCAGGGCTAGCAGGGTGAGACCCCAGGAGGGTGACACGGTCTGTAGATTGTTCTCCAGAAAACCCCGATCACAAACCCTAGAGGCCCAGAGAGGGCTGAACTTCCCCCGACTACCAGCTCATGCAGTAGTACCACCACCAGCTGGTGAAAACTATTCTGATTGCCCCTGTTGCCGGCGCTGAGCCCAAGCGCACCTCTTCGGTGACCAGCACGTAAGAAGGATCATGCCCAGACGTGACTGGCAAGGGGAATAATGCCCAGACTCGGGAGTTTGATGCAAGCTGATCCATCTCCAGGGATCCCATTGAGACAGGAGCCCAACTCCATATAGGTTTTTCCCCCGCTTTTCACCCAGTGGTTAGACACCATGGCTATCCGTGCCCTACCTACCTTGTCTGCTCCTTGTAGGAACCCCATCTTGGAGAGTCCTCAAGCGCACCTGTAGGGTTGTTAGCAAGGTGGGGGAGGGGAGTTTGGTTTTTTTATAGAATGGTATTTGGTGTTATGGCCTATGCAAAAGGCCCCAACTGTGCTCAGGAGGCTGGGAAGGGCTGGAGAGAAGAGGGAGGAAAATCTCGGGGGATTCTCAAGGCCGGTAAGGGAATTCAACTGAAATCAGTCACTGCCGATATCCTGGAGCTGCCGCTCTCCATTTCCCGTATTCATTCACTGTTATATTTATTGAGAGCTTACTATGTGCAGAGCACTGTACTAAGCGCTTGGGAGTGTGCGGCACAACAATAAACAGACACATTCCCTGCCCACAACAAGATTACAGTCTAGAATGGGGGAGATAGAAGTCAGTTCAGATTACAAATTTGTAATTTTTATTACATATGGATATGTATGTAAGTGCTGTTGGACTGGGATGTTGGAGATATAGATTGAATGTGACACACACACACCTCTACATGTGTGTGCCTATGTGTTTTCATGGCATGGTTTAGATATAACGCCATTGACATAGTGGGGAATGTTTTTCTCTCAGCACGGGAAGCCCAGCCTCGCCACCACCCTGATGCCGCCGCATTTCACAGCTCGAAAATGGCACTTAGGTTAGTTCGGAGGCACCAGGGAGGGGACCACGATGCCTCTGTGTCAAGGAAGGAAGGGTCAACAGCTCCCCTCCTGCAAAATGGTCTGTATGACATCAGCACATCACGCTGTATGCCCAAAGTAATGTGATGTCAGCTCACACGGGGAAACCAGTTAAATGCTGAACTCCCCTGGCTATGCAAATGAAAGCAAAGATCAGTTGACTTTCAAATAGTCAGACTCTGTCAAAGAAGGAGAAGCTCTCTTGGGAGCTTCAGAAACTGCAGGGGTTGTTGCCCGGGCCTTGTAATAATAATAATGGTATTTGTTAAGCCCTTACTATGTGCCGCACACTGTACTAAGTGCTGGGGTAGAGATGCACAGGTCTTGTAATATAATAATAATAATGGTATTTGTTAAGCCCTTACTATGTGCCATGCACTGTATTAAGCACTGGGGTAGATAGAGTCAGATCGCTTTGGACACAGGCCCTGTCCATGTGGGGCTCACAGTCTTAATCCCCATTTTACAGATGAGGTAACCAAGGCACAGTGTAGTAAAGTGATTTGCCCAAGGTCACACAGCAGAGAAGCGGCAGAGCCGGGCTTAGAACCCATCACCTTCTGATTCCCAGACCCGTACTCTAACCACTACGCCACGCTGCTTCTCTAAAACTGGGACTTGAGCGGTAGTGTCCGGGATGGGCACCCGGTCTTGGCCCAAGGGAGTGGGTCAGTCTTGAGAGGGGAATCCTCGAACTCCGTGCCGCAGCCTCGGTTTTTGTGGAAAGAGCACGGGCTTTGGAGTCAGGGCTCATGAGTTCGAATCCCAGCTCTGCCACTTGTCGGCTGTGTGACTGTGGGCAAGTCACTTAACTTCTCTGTGCCTCAGTTCCCTCATCTGTAAAATGGGGATTAAGACTGTGAGCCCCACATGGGACAACCTGATTCCCCTATGTCTACCCCAGCGCTTAGAACAGTGCTCGGCACCTAGTAAGCGCTTAACAAATACCAACATTATTTTCATCTTCATTGACTTAGTCACGGCGGCGGAACCATCCTCGTTGAATGTCCTCGTCGCAGCCTCGGTGCTGGGATGAAGACTGAGTTGAAGCCTAGGAAGGAGCCTGATAGAGGAGATGGAGTCACCGGGCCACGGAGTGGCTTTTGTGGCGTTTTGGGTGACGCCCTGTCGTTGGGGAGAAGTGCCGGTGCTGCCCTTGGCCTCGGCCGCAGGCCGAGGCTCCGGCTCTTGGCGGAGAAGGGCACTAGGATGGCAAAAGAATGGCACTAGAGGGCGTCGTGGCTTCAGAGCACCACCGGGCGAGGATGCTCTTCGCTTCTCCCCTGCGATCACCGGAGGCCTCCTTCCCGAGGGGGTTATTACCCACTCCGCCAATCCGTCGTATTTATTGAGCACTGACTGTGTGTAGAACCCCGTACCGAATACTTGGGAGAGAACGCTACTGTAGGCCCAATCCCTGCCCACAAGGAGCGAACATTCAAGAGGGGGGAGACGGGCACTCACTCTGTTGGCATTTGTTAAGCGCTTACTATGTGCCAAGCACTGTTCTAAGCACTGGGGTAGATACTGGGGTAATCAGGTTGTCCCACGTAGGGCTCACAGTCTTCATCCCCATTTGACAGATGAGGGAACTGAGGCACAGAGAAGTGAAGTGACTTGCCCAAGGTCACACAACTGAAAAGTGGCGGAGCTGGGATTAGAACCCGTGACCTCGGACTCCCAAGCCCGGGCTCTTTCCACTGAGCCACGCTGCTTCTCTAAGCACTGCTCTCCGTGCCAGGGTAGGTACCAGTTACTGGGTCGGACACAGTCCCGTCCCGCATGGGGTTCATAGTCTAAGTACGAGGGAGAAGGGATATTCAATTCCCATTTTATAGTTGGGGAAACTGAGGTGCGGAGAATTTAAGTGGCTTGACCAAGGTCATTCAGCAGCGAGTGGTAGAGAACCCAGTCCTATGACTCCCTGGCCCATGCTCTTTCCACTAGGCCACTTTTTTTCTTCACAGCTCTCCTTCATCCTCCTGAAGGGAGGAGAAAACGTGGATTTCCTCCCTCTTTGGGAAGCTGGTTCATCCTTCCTGACGTTGTTTATCGTTGGTCTCTACCTCCCTTTCGTGCCAAATGGTGCAGTCCAGGTACCATCCTGAGCCTGAAGGGACAAACCAAGTGGACTTTAAGGGATGCTGAGAAGGGAGAGGGGGAGGTAAGAGCCACCCTTGCAGATTGAAATGCTAATACCATTTCTCCTTTCAAGGTTAATGGGACAAAACCTTTTCACATTAGGCTTTCTTAGGTGGGCAAGGTTGATCATTCAGTCAGTCGTATGTACTGAGTGCATACAGTGTACAGAGTACTCTACTAAGCATTTGGGAGAGTACAATAGACTTAATAGACATAGTCCTTACCTTCAAGGGGCTCACGATATAGCAGGGGAGAAAACACACTGAAAGAAATTATGGATGGGAGGAAGTATCCACCCTAGGGCTTAGTACAGTGCCTGGCACATAGTGCTTAACAAATGCCAGAGTTATTATTATGAATAGAGTATAAAGATGTACATAATTGCAAGGCATTGCAGGGTGCTGCAGGGGGTTGAAAGTAAGTGGTGAGGAAGTGCCAAGTGTCGGTCTGGGAAGTATGAGTTGGAGAGAGTGCAAATTCATTGGGGAAGACCTCGTGGAGGAGATCTGATTTTGGCTTTGAAAGTCAGGAGAGCAGATTCCTATTGGATGTGAAAGGGGTGGAGGGTTGATGGTGGGGGAGAGAGTTCCAGGCAGGGGGAGAGGTGTGAGCAAGAGGTCAGCCATAAGAGAAATGAGAATAAGGCACAGCAAATAGTTTAACTGGACAGGAACAAGGAAGATGAGCTGGAGTATAGTGGAATTCCAGGCTGTAACCTCATTGTGGGCAGGGAATGTGAATGCTAACTCGGTTGTATTGTACTTTTCCAAGCACCTAGTACAGTGATGTGCGTATAGTAAGCTCAGCTCTGCCTCTTGTCCGTTTATGTGATCTTGTGCAAGTCACTTCACTTCTCTGGGCTTCAGTTATCTCATCTGTAAAATGGGGATGACGACTGGGAGCTCCACGTGGGATATGGACTGTGCCCAACCTTGTGTCTACCCTAGAGCTTAATACAATGCTTGGCACATAGTAAGCGCTTAAAAAATGCCATAAAAAAGCGCTCAATAGATGCCATTGATTGGAATGACAGTAGATAAGTAAGAGGAAAAGAGTTGATTTGTTTGCCTTAAGGCCAATGGAAGGATTTCTTCATGTGGAAAGGAATGGGCAGCCATTGGAAGTTTCTGAGGAACTGGAGAGGTGTGTGTAGTCCTTTCCAAGGAGGATGGGAAAATTAAATCCTCAGAGAGACCCCAAAACCCCCATTTCACTCCACAGCTCCAACCTCCTCCCTCCCCCCTCCCACCTTCTTAGACTAGAAATAAGGAGGCAGCAGGGCCTAGGGGAAAGGGTATAGTCCTGCGAGTCCGGAGACCCAGGTTCTAGTCCTGCCTTTGCCCCTGGCTAACTGTGGGATCTTGGGCAAGTCTCTGGGCCTCTGTAAAAGGCAGTTAAGATCCCTACTTCTTAGATTGTGAGCCCTGTGCAGGGTGAAGATTGCGTCCAATTTGATTACCTCAAATCCACCCCAGCATCTAGTACAACGTTCGGCGCGTAGTAAACATTTCATCCAATATTATTAAGGAGCAAGGTAACCTAGTTTGAGTTCCAGTCCTTTTTATTACTTCTCCCTCTCCCCGATGGAGGGGCTACTGCTCCCTCTTCCCCCAATTTTTTCTCTTTATCTCCCCTTTCCAGCTTGGGTCTGCGTGGGGGCGGGAAGTAGAATGTTTGCCTCTGGCTATTCTCCCTTCCCCTCCCTTCTTGTCCCTGGGTCATCGCATTTATCCACAGGCCCTGGACATGAATAATACAGAAAGCTCATTTCCACGAAGAGGGGCCACAGCTTACTTTCCAGTGTGGGCAAGTTGCAAACAGATGGTATTTACAATGCAAGCTGAGAAGTTCTCTGTGGCAGGGAGGCAGAAGAAATATCTGAAAGCATTCTATGTATGTCTCCCCGCTCCTCCACGCTGAGCCCCAGGGAGGTCAGGTAACCATGTTCCATCCTATTATCTTGTCTCTACCCCCAGCGCTGAGCATAGTGCCTGGCATATAGTAAGCACTTACCAGTACCATAATTACTATTATTCTTAAAGGGTTTTGGATCAAAGGACGATGGAAATGTGACTATAGTATTGTTACCCTGATACTCTGGAGGGAGAGACCTGTGACTTAGGTTGCACTTCCCCCTTCGTAAGGTTTGTGTCAGCCACGTCCCTGCCCCATCCCCGTGTTTTTCTAACTTGGGCAATGATTCGAGGTACGTGGGGAATGTGGGCCCTCAGGGAAGAGAAGAAAACGATGAGCAAAAAGAACGGAGAAGGTATTTTCCTTTTGATGTCCTAGAAAGAAGGTAATAATGGGAAAATATTGGCCAGGTTTCGATGGCGAGATGGGGCTCTTGTGAGGGCATCTCCTCCCTTGGTTCTTTTGGCTGTTCAAACACGCCAACTTCAAACACAACCTGGGGATTCCGGTAGAAGAAAGATTTAGAAGCCGGAATTGAATCTTGGTCAAACAAATCTTGTGTTTTTATCCAAAGGCAGATGAGAAGGGTGACTGCCACAGGGGCTTTGAAATGCCAACTCTGACCAGACTGGAGCTCCAGGCGAGACTGGGGATTGGCATCTAGAGTTAATAGCGGGAACAGGCCAAGGTTTCTACAGTACCCTGCCCAGAGAGGGCATCTGGGATAAATAGAGTTTGATCCTCCTTTCCGGGAGCTCAATCAATCAGTAATATATATGGAGCGCAGACTGTTTGCGAAGCTCATAAGTGCTTAGGAGAGCCCCGCAAAGGCATGATGATGCTGATGATGCTTACTATGTGTCAAGCATTCTTCTAAGTGCTGGGGTAGATACAGATTAACCACATTGAACACAATCCATGTCCCTCATGGGGCTCCTAGTCTTAGTCCCCATTTTACAGGTGAGGTAACTGAGTCACAGAGAAATTAAGTGACCTTCCCAAGGTCACACTGCAGGCAAGTGGCAGAGTTGAGATTAAAATGGGACTCAAGGTAAGTTCCCTACCCAGAGGGGCAGGGTACTTGTCTACCAACTCTGTTATATTGTACTCTCCCAGGTGCTTAGGACAGTGCTCTGCACATAGTAAGCCCTCAATAAATACCACTTATAGGTTGATTGATTTCAGCCTAATGGGGGGAATCTTAGCACCTCGCTATCATCTCTGACTCCTCTCTTTTACTTCCCACATTCAGTCCACATCCAAAGCCTGCCAGGCTTTCTTCCGTTGACATTATTTCCCAGATCTGTTCTTTCCGCTTTCTTCTAATAGCCACCACCCTAGGCCAAAGCCTTTTCACCTCACAGCTGGGGATTTCCACTTTTCAGACTGTCCCTCACTCTGCTGCCTGGATCCCCTAAACTGTAAATTGGTTATGAGCAGGGAATGTGTCTGCTAATTCTGGCGTGTTGTACTCTCCCAACCTCTTGGCACAGTGCTCTGCACTTTGCAAGTACTCAATAAATAGCACTGATTGACTGATCTTCCTAAAATGCCAAACAGAATGCATCACCACCCTCCTCACAAATTCCCACTGTCTATCCATTTCTCTCTGCATCAAATGGAAACAGTCACAGTGACATTTATTGAGCTCTCACTGTATTCAAGTCTCTCCACCAACTGTCTTTCTCCTTATACTATACCCTAGTTCACTAGGATAAGCAGTGTGGCTTAGCAGAAAGAGCACAGGCTTGGGAGTCAAAGGACGCGGGTTCTAATTCTGGCTCCGCCAATTCTCTGCTATGTGATCTTGGGCAATCCACTCAACTTTTCTGTGCCTCAGTTCCCTCATCTGTAAAATGGACATTAAGACCGTGAGCCCTACAAGGCACAACCTGATGACCTTGTATCTACCCCAGCGCTTAGGACAGCGCTTGGCACATAGTAAGCGCTTAACCAATATTATACCCTAGCTCACTCTCTGCTCCTCCCAAACTGAACTACTAAAAAAAGAGTTTTTTGTTCTTAGCCCTCCTGTCTTAGACCCATGAGACACACCCTTAGCCCTCCCTCGCCCAAATCAACCAAAAGGCACCCCTTCCCATCTTCAAAGTCCCTCTAAAAGCTACTTCCCTTCTTCCTGATCATACCGCTTCAAAAGCCACTCTCAGCATTGTTGCGTGCACAATCTGTTTATTCCATTCAAATTCTGCTTTTATTTTATTGCACCTAGGTTTTGACTTCTATTCCAGGTGTATGTGCATGATTTGAATCTGCCTGCCCTGTCTTTTAGGTGACAGAAAACTTGAGGACAGGGATCTTGGCTTCTGCTGTATTTTTGCAGAAGCTCAGTGTTGTACACCCCATAAGCAGCTGATAAATACTGATGTTGAACACGAGATGTAGATTTTGGCTGTTGGACTAATCCAGAAACCCCAATTAGGCCCAGATGCGCTCTGATATGGTGGAGAGTCTAGTTACTGAGCAGTCATTACGGGCATGGTCTGTTGCTTCCTTGTCATTCATTAACCTTCAGGTGCCCACACTCTCCCCATCTCTCTTGCTGTCTCCACCACCATCGTCGCCATCGCTGCTGTTGCTGCAATGGGTGATCCTGCAGTGGGTGACCAGCCTGTGCTGCCATCCTGGTAGATTTATCAGCTCAACCAAGCTGCTGCCCGGAGGTTGAGGGAGGAAGAGGATGTAAGATATTTAAGAAATGGATTTGGACTTCTTCAAGTCCTACAGCTGGAAGGGGAATGTCTAAACCATTTAGAACAGTTGGAATTTTTTTTTAATGTGTTGTAAAAAGAATCTCTCCACAGATAAGAACTCTAACCTCCCTCTGCAGACCCATTCAGTACTTTATCATTCTGACAGTCAAAAATTCTCCCTCATGCCTAACCATGTCTAAACACTTTCTCCATGGCGAAGATCTAAGCCTGTTTCCTCTTGTTTGGTCTTAAGTGAACAATCAGCTGGCATTCTCATTTAAAAAAAACCCTTCCTAGGCTTATTATTGAAGATCCCTACTGATGCACCCTTCAACCTTCACCTCACCTAGCTTCAGGAGCCCAGGTATTCCCCCCAGAGGACCTATTTCAACCTCTTAAAGCCATTTTTTTATTGATGAAGCGGAAATGGTGGGTAGGCAGCAGGCACCTATCTTCCCTGGAGTTGACTTTAAGTGCAGGTGGAAGGATTTAAGTTGGACATTAGGAATGCTTTTCTGTCAGCAGCCAGAATAGAAGATTATGAAATCACTTCTCTTAGCAGTGTCGTTCAGAATGCAGTCTGGTCCAGAGGCAGAGGGATGCACTGAATGACCTGTAATATTACTTCGCATCCCAGTTTTAGCATTTTCATTCTCCCATCTTTCCTCCTCCACCCCAGGCTCCCGTAGTGGCTTTACTTATATTGTTGTGATTGAGACAGCATAGCCATGGGCCAGGCAGAGTGAGTATCGGAAGTGAGTTTGAATCATGGCTTCTCAGCTTCCTATATTCCTCTTCCTCCTTTGCTTCTGATGTTCTCGTTGCTAAGCTTCCCTAAGATCCATTGTTGTCTGTTTCCCAAAGGCTCTCGGCAAATTCGCACCCCAAGTAGACGTTTTTATTTACTAAGACATCTTCCCAGGAATGAAGTTTACTTTTTGGGAGGGAGGGGGAAAGCTCCAAGGGTGTAGAGCAAGAATGCTCTAAATTAAGAGACTCCCTGGAGCTGAGGCCAGCTTTAGTGTCTGGAATGAGCACACCTAATTAGAACTTAGTTAATTTCCATTCCAGCATTTTTAAGGGAACAGGCAGGCACTGGATGAGATGGTTTCAGCTTGTAAGAGTGGGCTCGATTTCAGCTCTGCGGTTTTGTGTGTGAATGTATGTGTTATAAAGATGAGAGTGTTAATTGTAACTTTCACTGTTGGGTAACAGGAAAGAGGAGGGAGAAGGAGGAGAGGAGAAAGAAAGGAGAGAAGGGAGAAGGGGGAAAGCAGAGGGGGAAAACGAGGGGAGAGAGGAAGAGTGTGTGGGTGAGAGAGAGAGAAAATACTGAAAGGCTGGAGAGTGGGTGGAGGTGGCGGAGTGTCCAGGGAGGAACAGAGAAAGATTTGGCACAGATTAAGACTTGCGAGGAGTGCGCCAGATTTAGATGATGGCCAGGTAGTTTCTGTCCTCTAACCCAAGGAGAAAGAAATTTCATGTTTGACTGAGGCACCAGCTTTCCTTATTCCCCCGTGGGGAGCCCTGTAGTCTGCTGCCTCAGGCAGGTGGGCTGGCAATTCCTCACCTTCTCCTTGAACCCTGGGCGTAAGCAGGATAGGCCCTGACACAGAGCTGGGGCATTTCTGAGTTTTCCTTTCCAGGTAGGGGCAAACCCTACTCTCTCTTTTTTCAGGGGGTGAGGAGGGCTTCTGGATGGTGGGGTGATGGTGCAGGGGTAGAAGAAGCAAGCTGGATGGGCCTCGGGAGGAGTGGGCAGGCTTCCTTCCCAGAGCTAAAGAGTCAGAAAGAGCCAATTGGAATTGGAAGCTCCCAGGCCTCTGCCTCGGTCTTGACCGGTCAACTGGGGAGCAAAGTTGAAAACGGTAGCTTCACCCCCACAGCCGGAAACGCGCAGGGGCCACGGCGACCCCCACCGCCCCCGGACAGTCGGCCCCAGTGACCCATCAGCCTCCTGTCCGGCCAGGATTACTTGGAGATGGCCCAGCGGAGGTTGTTGGTGCTTCTTTCTCCGGGGGAGCAGCAACCTGTCTCGCACATCTCGGGCAGGGTAAGGTCGGAACTGGGCGCTCTAATCATCCCACTGAATGTGAATGAATGGCTCGGCAGCCGCCCTCCCTTTGGCTGCGGCTCAGTATCAATTCATTCATTCAATCATATTTATTGAGCCCTTACTGTGTGCAGAGCACTGTACTAAGCACTTGGAAAGTACAATAGAGCAATAAAGAGGGACAATCCCTGCCCCCAATGGACTCACAGTCTGGTTGGGGAAGACATCATTCATTCATTCAGTTGTACTTATTGAGTCCTTACTGTGTGCAGAGCACTGTACTAAGCGCTTGGAAAGTAGAATACAGCAATGAGGAGGGGCAATTCCCACCCCCGATGGGCTCACATTCCAGGGGGGAGGACAGACAGACATCCATACAAGTAAGGAGGCATCAAGGCAAATCAATAGGATTATAGATATGTCCCATGTGCTATTCCTATTATAGATAAGCGCCGGGGGTCGCTGATGCGGAGGAGAGCTGTAAAATGGGGATGAAGACTGTGAGCCCCACGTGGGACAACCTGATCACCTTGGATCTACCCCAGTGCTTAGAATGGTGCTTGGCACAGAGTAAGTGCTTAAATGCCATCATCATCATCAAGAGCGGGGTTTAGCCTGGAAAGGCCTCTTGGAAGAGGTTCTGGGGGGTTGGGGGGGGTTGCGGCCTGGGGCTCCCCCCCTTCCTCCCTCTCCTCCCTCCCCCTCATCCCCTAGCCCCGCCCCCGTCCTGCGCGGGAGGGACGCGGTGCGGGAGGAGGCGACTCGTGTCCAGCTGGGGCTGCGGGGGGCCATGGGGGCCGGAGGCTGGGGAGGGGGCGGCGGGGTCCGGACCCCCCCGGCCGCTCCGGCCCGCATCGGACGCGGGGGTCGCGGCTGAAAGTTGCCCGGGGTGGGGGGCGGGGGGCGGGGGGGGGGGTGTTCGTCATGGGTGAGCGGCTGACCCAGGCGTCCCCCGACCCCAGCCCGGCCCCGGCCGTGGCCCCGGCCGCCCAGGCGGAGGACATCGAGGAGCTGGACCCGGACGGACCGCTGCCCATGGCCCCCGAGGACGTGAGTCACCCCCACTTTCCCGCCCCCGAAACTTTGAGACGCGGCTGGGGCGGCTCCAGGACCGGACACCCCAACCTTGGCCGGGGGATTCGGTGGGGCTGCCTTACGCCCTCCTCTACGCCATCCCCCCCCACCCCACCAAATTTGCAACTTTGGGATGGAGGGTCCCCGGGGATTGCGGGGGGAAGCTGTGGGAAGGTCCCGGGGAGCTGACCGGACTCGGTGCTGAATCTACCCAAATCCTGCCCTCCTCCTCCTCTCCCTTCCGGTCCTCCTCGACTGGACGTCCCCTGCCCGGCAGGGACTCGCAAGGAGAACTAGCTTGAGGGATTCGGGGATCCCCCTCAGCCCCCCATGGCTTCCCCAAGTCCCCCCGGGTCTCCGGAGTCCCCTCTTCTTCTCTCCAGGGTCCAGCGTCCCCTCGGCCGGGCATGCGGTCACCCTGCTCCTTCCCTCGTCCCGCAAAGGGCAGCCCTCGCCGCTGGTGCAGCCCCCCGGAAAGGGACACGCGCCGAGCAGATTTCCCGCAGAGGCCAAGACGGCAGAGGCAGGGACTACCCCCTCCCCCTAACACACACACAAACACACACACACAACACCCCCCCCCCCCCAGCACATCTGTCCCTGAGGTGCTTTGAAATCCCCTGGGAAGAGAACCTATAGGTGCCCTATAGAGAACCTATAAGAGACCCCTTCTCAAGGAACACTGAGAGCAGTGATGAAGAAGGTCGGGGGAGCAAAGCTCCCTGGCCCCCCGACCATACCCCTCCCCCACCCTAACCGAGTGATTTGGCCCTAGAACCCAGACCTGTTTCCCCCCCGCCCCCGGTCCCAGCTTTCGGGGAGGGCTACGGAGGTGGGATGCATTGATTTTTGTTCTTACAGCAAAGACCAAATGGGCCCTAGGGAGTTGGGGGAGGGGGGATTTGTGAATCGTGAAGTGGCAGAGG
Source organism: Ornithorhynchus anatinus (assembly GCF_004115215.2). Lineage (NCBI taxonomy): Eukaryota > Metazoa > Chordata > Mammalia > Monotremata > Ornithorhynchidae > Ornithorhynchus > Ornithorhynchus anatinus. The sequence continues at coordinate 3,133,154 of NC_041742.1, forward strand.
GGCAGGTGGGAGGTGCTGCTATATTGGGGGGAGGGAAGAGGAGGAGGGCAGCACTGCACCTATGACCTGAAAGGGAGGCATTGCCACCGTCCCTCAGTCTCACCTATCTGGTTGCCCACCTCTAGCCACATCTTGCCTCTAGCTTGGGACGCCCTCCCTCTTCATGTTAGACAATTACTCACCCCCTTTTCCCCCCAAAGTCCTATTGAAGGGACATCTACTCCAAGAGGTCCTCCCTGACTAAGTTCCCCTTTACTCTTCTCCCACTCCCTTCTGCATCACCCTGACTTGCTCCCTTTATTCACCTCCGCCCCCCCCCCCCCCCATCTCAGCCCCACAGCACTTACGGACATATCTGTCATTTATTTAATTATTTTAATGTCTGTTTCCCCCTCTAGACTGTAAGCTCTTTGTGTGTAGGAAATGTGTCTATTATATTGCTGTATTGTACTCTTTCAAGGGCTTAGTACAGTGCTCTGCCCACAGTGAGCGCTCAGAAAGTACAATTGAATGCTTGTACTCTAGGGGCTTCACTGGCCCCCTCCACCAAAGGATTGGTTGGTTTGAGGATCGGGGGCTCCTTGGAAGCGGGGGTGGGCCTCGATCTGTCCTGCTTCTACTCCCAAGTGGGATGCGAACTGTTCTGAGGCAGAGGGAGCGATCCACACATCATTCCTGCTTTTGGGAGGCCCCGGGTGGGAGGGTCATCCCGGCTTCCGAAGCGCCCAGGGGTTCTCTGTGGCGCTCTAGGATGAGTGGACGTGCCCCGTGACCCCGGAGGATTAGAAACTGGCATCGCGCCTGCTGCCCGGGGCCCCCATCACCGTCCTGCAAACTCTGCCCGGCCCCAGTGGGGAGTGGGGAGGTCCCGCTGGGCTCCCAGCTGCTGCCAGCAGACCAGGCTGACTGGAGCCAAATGAAGTCCAAGGCCAGAGGCGGCCTCTGCACCGGCTCCTCTTGCCGGAGAAATGAAACAACATGGACATCCCCCACCCTGAGATTGTAAACCCCAGTCGAACGTGGTGAGTCCGGTCTGGGCTGCGCCATCTCTGGGGCGAGGGGCGAGCTGGAGGGGAAGCCGATGCCCACCTTCCTAAAATGAGGGTCTCCGTCCGGGAGGTGGAACGGTCGCTTTCAGATCCCTTGAAAGAGATGTGTTGGAGTTGGTGCAGAGGCTTGTGGGGCCCTTGGCGGGACCCAGGGTGTGTGTGTGCGGGGGGAGAGCGAGGGAAGAGTTCACCTCAGGAGTGATGTCCTGACTGCTTTTTCTCTTTCTCTTTTTCTGTTCCTGTACGGCTTCCCTCACCTCAGCACTGGAAAGTCCTGTTCGATCAGGTAAGTAAGCAGTTAACTTGGTCCTCCCTGTCTTCTTCCCCCCTCCCCTCTGGGCCGCTACCTCCCTGAGCCCCTCCCCCTGCTGCCGCTGCTGCTGCCGCTCCTGCGTGGGCTTCCCCCTCTGCTGCTCACAGTGACGCTGCAGCTTGACGCATCTCTGGGGCTAGATGACTCTTCCTCTCCCAAGCTCAGTGGATCAGGACATATCTCTCTCTCTCTCCCCTCTCCTCCCCCCATCCCCGGTGAGACACAAACACACACTCTCCCTCTCTCTCCCTCTCTCTCTGTCTTTCCCTCCCTTCCTCCCTCTCCCTACCACCCCCACACCAATTCCCTCACTCTGAAAGCCCTTTTCTGTTCCTTAGGGAGTTGGGGGATATTCAACATCAAGAATGGAATTATGGGGACTCTGAGTTTCTGTGCCGATCAGCATCTTTGGATCGAGGGAAGAGGGGAGGAGAGTCTGGGAGACCATCGTTCCCATCTTCTTTCCATCCCCAGTTCTCCAGTCTCTATATCACCCCCCACCCCAAATACCATACCCTTCCAGGGAAGTGCTGTTTGTGTTGATTGAGTACTTAGTTGTCGAGGATCCTTGGGAAGAGATGGACTTGGGGAGGTTGTCGTGGTAGACGTGGAAAACTCAAGTAGTTGCTTGCAAGAAAGTCAAAGTCCCCGACTGGCAATTGTGAGGGCTTTGTGGGGTATGGGGAAGGGTCGATATCATGGGGTCGGTGCACTGAGTTTGTGCTTTTAACTCCCAAGTTAATGTTGGACTTTCAGAGAGGAAGCAATCCGTGCCTTTTGGGCAGAGAGAGGAGCTGGAGACCGGGGAGATACCCACCCCAGACACCTTGGGGAGCTGAAAGATCTGGACCGGGGGGTGCGTTTAGGGGAGGATTTGGGAGGAAGGGTCTGAGGGTATGCAGTGAGCACTGGGCTAAAATGTTCCCATCTCTTGGTACAGATGATGGGGCCAGGGGTGAGGGAGAGGCCAATTCTTCATGGGGAAGGGCTTGGAAAACCCCAGATAAACCTAGAAAAGAGAGCTCAAATGCCTATTCTCCGGACAGGGTCTGCCTCTTTTTGTTCTTTCTGGAGGACACTAAGAGAGACCCAAGTCAGACATCAGAAGGGACTTCCTGACATTGCAGGGCTAGAAATAAATTCTCAAGTCGCCCCTTGAGGGCAGCCAGGGAGTCCAAAATAACAAGAACCATCCACTGTAGCCTAGATCTGCCCCAAGGCAAGGGACTGGACTAAGAAGCCTGTCAAGGTCCCTCCTTGCCTTGAGGAGGCTTCACTGAAGGGAGAGAGGGGGATCCCTGAGCACAATGGATTGAGCTCCCAGAACCCTGCTCTCCCCCAAGAACAGGGGCCAGCCTCGGAAGAAAGCTGCCCGGCCCAAGAGATTTAGTCGGGTCCTCGAAGGGGAAGGGAGATTACTGTCACCTGGGCACCGTAAATTGCTAATTGAGTCCGTCTCTACCTGCCCCTGCTGCCGGGCGGCCACCCCCATGTCCATCTTAGCCCCAGTGTCCCCGGAGTGCGTCTGCTCAGCTCAGTTTGGGGCCTGGAGAGCTCCGGTCTAGCAGTGGGGCTGGATTCCCCCAGTGTGTGAGCAGGCGAAGCGGCAGATGCTTCCCCTTGTATTCCCGACAGCAGCTGCTGCAGCGGCATCATGGGAGCCCAGAGCTGTGGCACTGCCAGCTCTTCACACCCCCTGCTCCATTTAGAACCAGAACCGACACAAATTGTATTCATATTCTCTCTCTCTCCCTCCCTCTCCCCCCTTCCCCTCTCTCCCACTCCGAGTCTTATTTGCTTGGCGTTTGTGTGTGTGTATATGTGTGGGTGTGTGTGTTTCAGTTTTAAGTGAGCCATTTCAGTTAATAGAGGAAACTCTTAGGAAAGGAGTTGGAAATCTGAGGATGGCAGGCTGAAGAGACTGTCTGTGAGTAGCCAGGACCTAGGGGATGTTTCAGGGTGAAAATGATCTCCAGAGCTCTCCTCATCCATCCCCCTGCCTCCAGTCGGGACGGCACCTTCACAACCGCGCAAAGACTCGTCCCGGGTGACTGCGGACCCCAGCGCACATGCCACCCGGGCTCTCAGCCCTGTTGGCAGGAGTCTGCAGTAGCTGTCTGTGAGGCCGGGGAGTGGGACTGATGCAGGGGCTGATGCGTGAGGTCCCCGGGATCCCCGGCAGAAGCAGGAGCTTCCAAGCAGCAGCCCCAGGGTTGGCTCTCCCCCTCCCCTCCCATCCTCTGACCTGTTCAGCCCTGCTAGAAGCAGCGTGGCAAGGAAAAAAACCCACATTATTGCTGATGCCTGATCTCTCTATTTTTAAAGAACTCCGGAGATGGAGATTCCACCGTCACCCCGCTCCGCGGTGTCTCGGGACTCGGGAAGTTCTTGAAATCAAACGCTTTACCTCTTAAGCTTCCACTCAAGCCCATTTTCTCTCCTGCCCTTAGTGAGTAATAATAAAAGTAATAATTTCAGGCAGAGCATGAGGAACTCTGGGGCCACTGGAATGAGTGGCTGGGGGTGCCATTTATACCTCTCCCTCCCTTCCCAACTATAGCTGTTGTGGAGAGAAGAGGGGGTGTTATACACTTCCCCGGGGAGGGTAAAGCCTAGGGTTCCTGGCGAATGGCTCAGATTAGATTTCATTCTTTTTCCTTCCTTCCCAGGGGGAGGGAGTGTGGCAGGTAGACAGTGGGCAGGCCTGTACCTCAGGTTTGTTTATAAGACTAGGTTGAATTTTCACACCGCAGCATGGGCTGGGTGAAACCCTTGCCCCGGCCCATGGTTGAGGGTGAGAGGGTGCTCCATGCGGAGAGAGGGGAATCCTGACTCCGATCCCTAGTGTCTGACCCTCACGGACCTTGCGTGATTGTGGGCAGGACTTCGGAGGGGGTCCGCTCCAGCAGCTGTAAGGGCCAAATCGGGTCTGAAGGTCCGCCCCCGTGGAAAGCCCGGGACTGCTGAGATTGGCAAGATTCCCCAGCCAGAACCCTGCAAGGAAAGGAGAAGCTCAAAGGGTCCTTTTCTCTTAGGGCAGGCCCCCTCTGGTCCCCACCTTCAAGAACAGGGACTCAGCTCATTGCCAGCCTGCTGAAGCCTCAGCTCATTTGCAGTCCTTGGGTGAGCTGGCTCGGGGGAAGGGGCGGGGGTTGGAGTGAAAATGGGACAGACAAGGGGGCTGAATAGATTAGCAAGGAGCCAGAGGGCTGGGGGATAAACACCTGCCCCACTCGGTATCATCTGCTGCCCCCAGGCCCTGGAACACGCGATTAAGGAGAAGGGGGTGGGGTTGAGGAGGGACAAAGGGCTGAGACTTTAACAGAGCTCTCAGTTCTCTTCTGTCCCCTCAGTGGGGCCCAGCTTAAAATTTTCAAGTGGGAGACAGGACCCATGGGGCTGCTGTTTCTCTCCTCCTCTGTGTCTCCTTCCTGCTTGTCACATGGCATTAACCGCTTGCCTCCCTTCCCCCTTCTTCCCCGCGAAATCAATGTATGAAAGTTCTGTCTGGGTACCCAGAGGTTACTTGCACTGCAGCTATGTGCTTGCTCTTTTAAGAGCAATCTTGCCTAGAGGCTGGGGGATGGAAGAGTTGACCAATGGAGGTCCCTGGCAGATCTAGAAGGTAAAGTAATGATAATAATAATGATAATAATGGTTCTTTTTAAGAGTTTACTCCGTGCCAAGCACTCTTCTAAGAGCTGGGTAGATACAAGTTAATCACGTTGGACGCAGTCACTGTCCCACATGGGGCTCACACTCTCAATCCCCATTTTAACAGATGAGGTAACTGAGGCCCCGAGAAGTTAAGTGACTTGCTCCAGGTCACGCAGCTGACATGGGGACCCGGATTAGAATCCAAGTCCTTCTGACTCCCAGAACGGTGCTCTGTCCCCTGAGCCGCCGTCCCCTTTGGTTCAGAGGTGATGTATCTCCAGACCCAGGAAAGGAGGGGAGCAGAGCAGGTGAGAGAGATGAAGGGGGATGAAAAGGTGCATTTGGAGTAGTAGTAAATAGTAATAGTAGTAATGGTCCATGGAAGGTGTCCGGGATTACAGGGAGAGGGTGAAGGACTGCCTGAACAAGCAGGAATCGGCTCCTTTAGGCCCTTGAGAGTGTGAATCAAGTGCCGCTGGAGTGTCTTTCGCAGGGACGGCTGATTGGAAGCAGGCCTAGAGTCTCCTTGAGGACGGGCTCCTACTCCTTGCCCATTACAGAGGGAAGAAATGTGTAATGTAGAAAAGATCCTGTGACTTAGCAGAGTTTAAACTACTCCCCCTAGGCCTGGGGATGTGTGACTGGGAAGGGACCCAAGGAGGCTGGCAGGAACCAGAAAAGTCTGCAGTTCCTTCTGGGGAGCCCCATCTTGGCTCTGCTCTCCAGAAAGCATCTCCACGACAGGACACCCCATATCTGAGGTCGGGGATGGGGTGTCTGATCTGCAGGGCACAGGGCCTAGGAATCAGGAGGTCAGGATTCTAGTCCCAGTTCAGCCATTGGCCTGCTGTGTGACCTAGGGCAAGTCATTACCCTCTCTGGGCTTCAGTTTTCTCATCTTGGTCCCCTGCTCAAGAGCTATCTTCTCTGTGCTGTTGGGAAATGGAAGCGGTCTGCAAGTTGCAGACCTGTTTGATGCCCTGGGCCTCACCCTTTTGGGGGGCTCTTCCCTCCACCAGCCCCACCCTGAGCCAGCTAAAGGGGTGTTGCTGTCCTGAGCCTTTCTCCCCCAGCCTCTCCGAGTCCTCAAGCTGCGGGAACCCAGCCCTTGAGCGGTTCCCCAAAATGACCTCGATGTCACCTCAGCCCACAGCCAGGCCAAGGCCCCCCACTTGGCTGAGACCTCAGGCCTAGAAGCCAGGAGGATGGGACCAGACGTAGATCAAGGTCTATTCAAAGCCTTGCAGACTGGCAACTGGTTTCCTCTCTGGTTCTGGGGCTGGGAGACCTGGGATCACTGTGATTACTGGTTTGCTTGGTGCACTCTGAGCTGGCCTGCTCTCTACCACATTGCTTTGGAATGGAGTAATAACATCTGCTCATGTGAAGCCTTTCTTCTGGAAGCTCGAAGTAGTTTCCTCAGGCTTTCCTTGTGAGTCAGGGAGGGGAGGAAAGGAGGTCATGGGAGGGGAATAGGGGGCCGAAGGCTGGGTGTCTGGCTGTTGCCGCGGTGGCGGGCCTTGGATGGAAAATCCCCAATGAGAGGTCGGCCGCTCCTTTCAAGGCCATGGCGGGAGGGCAGGGGGGCTTCTCCCCGCCCAGGAGCCGCCACTTTGTGCCATTTAATTCCCTTTGGCCTCGTTTAAGGCCCCACCCCTCCCCACCCCCCTGCTCCTCAACTCCCCCATTCAAGCCATAGCTTTAAGCTCAGACCCCATTCAGGGTGGGCTGCTCTCTGCCCGGTCTCTGCCCCCGTGGATGCTCCCTCTGCCTCCTGTCCCATTCATCTCAACCTCAAGCCTCATTCAGCTCAGCCCGCCCACCACCCTGACCCTTTTCACGGCTCACATTCCTCCAGCCGGCCCAGCCCTGCCCTGTCCCCCGCCCCCACCCTCCCCAGACCACCCAATTTACTCCTTCCCCGTTCCCTAACGTCGACCCCATCAGTTGGGCCCTGAGCTTTCATCACAGCACCCCTTCAGTATCACATCTTAGATCTTGTACCAACCAGACACGGGGGAAGTGATCACTTATATTAGTATTGTAGTAATAGTAATAGTAGTAGTATGGTATTGACAGATTATTGTGCTATTTACAAAAATTTACAAAAATTGTGCTAAGCAATGAGATAGATACAAGAGAATCAGATCAAACACAGTCCTCGCCCAGGTGGGGAGGTCACAGTCTGTATGATAGGAAGGGCGGGTATTTTATCCTCTTTTCCCAGCTCAGGGAACTGAAGCCCAGAGATATTAAGTGACCTGTCTGAGGTCACACAGCAGGCTAGCAGCAGAGCTGGGACTGAGACCCAGATTTTGTTTCGTCCTACCATCTTTCTTTCAAAGAAATCGCGCAATTATCTCCTCCCTTAAAAAACACTCCAGCCTGGGCCTGTTTGTTGAACCCGCCGATTGGTTTGGTGGCCCGGTCTCTCCCAATTTGAAGCTTCTGGGTTTGCCCCCGGTCCAGCTGCCACTCTTAGCTGTCGGATCAAATTGTCCAGCTGGGCCCCCGGTGTCGTGTCTCTGCCCTCGCCCTACTTGTGCACTCAATTGTCCCTAACACTGTGTTTGCAGGGGAGCAGGGCCATCTCGCCCTCTCACCCCTGCCTTGCACTCTCTAGGCCAAATTGGGGGTGCAGACTTTGGGGAGGGGTAGGAATCTAACCAAGCAGTTTCCTGGAGTAGTGTTTGTGTATTTATCTGTGTGTGATTTATTCATCCACTTAGGTCTATAATTTATATCTGTTTCTCTGTTCGTCGAGAATAGAGACACCATTTTATGTCTTCTGTCTCCCTTAATAGATTGTAAGCTCCTCGAGGCCAGGAATGGTGTCATGAGGAACAGCATGGCATAGTGGGAAGCGCCATAGGCTTGGGAGTCAGAGGACCTGGGTTTATAATTCCGGCTCTGCCTCTTGCCTGCTGTGTGACTTTGGGCAAGTCACTTGATTTTTCTGGCCCTCGGTAATTATAATGGGGGAGTTCAGTGCCAGTTCTCCCTCCTATTTGGACTGAGCCCCCTGTGGGACAGGGACTGTGCCCAACCTGATAAACTTGTATCCACCCCAGCACTTGACACAAAGTATTAAAACAGTGCCTCACACATAAGTGCTTAACAAATGCCATAATAGGCATTTATTCTTTTAATCTGTTCCCCAAGCAACCAGTTGAGTGCTGTGCGTACTATAGGTCCTCAGCTTGGTGTGACTCACACACAAAGTGCCCAATCCAAAGCTGTGCACAAGTGTCCAGTACAGTGCTCGGCACACAGAAGCTTTGGGGTCCTATGGACAGTGCCTTAAGTGTCTAGTGTTGGAATCAATCGGTTATATTTACTGAGCACATGCCGTGTGCGGAACCAATAGAATCAGTAGCTTCAAAGAGCTTTCAGTCTAGTGAATTATTTTTTTCTAAGGTGGCTCCTGGAGGGGCATTCTTTCAGCTGGGGGAGGAGGAGGGGAGAAAAGAGAAAGGACAGAGGCTCGTGGGAGAGAGGGACTTCCTTCTTCACTCTACATGAACCGGGAGGACTGGAGAGGTTGGGTGGTATTGAAAAAACTGCCCAAATCCACACCAGGGCAGGCTGCCTTTGTGGCCCCCAAAGACTTCCATTTTGACACCCCAATCTTTCCAGAAGCCTGGAATAGGGCAGAGACCACTTCTTTCATCCTGGACAAGGAAGGAAGGTGCTGGATTTTTCGGCTCAACAGGAAGGAAGGGATTGGTATAAAGGGGCCTTGGGAGGTCAGGTTGTTTAGCCCAAGGGCATCGGAGAGTAGAGGGAAGAAAGAAGGAGAAGTGGTGTTGCTTGAGAAAACCAGGTTTGCTTCTGGAGCTAATGACCTCCCTCTGACCTCATTCTGACCTGCTGCCTGCCTGTTGTCCCTCCTACAGTTTGATCCCGAGAACACAGGATACATCAGCACGGACAAGTTCCAGAGGCTCCTGCAGAGCCACGGGGCTGAGCTGGACCCACACAAGAGAGAGGTGCTCCTGGCCCTGGCCGACAGCAACTCGGACGGACAGATCTGCTACCAGGACTTTGTCAACCTGGTGAGTAAGCCAGCCCCGCTTCCGCCACCGTGACCCCACGGGATCAGTCGATGGGTTGGACCGAGGATGGCTGTGTGGGCAGAGTGCTGTACTAAGTGTTGGGAGATAAGAGGTCAGAGAGGGAAAAGACACGGTCCCTGCCCTGAAGGAGCTACAGTCCAAGAGGGGAGACAGACACGAAATAAGTTACATGCAGAAGGCACAAGAGAATGAAAAGATGGGTAGATGAGTAAATGAATGTTTAAACAGTAAATGGAATATGTAAATGGACATGCACGTAAGAATGGATGCTTGATGAAGGTGGCCAGGAATGGTACTTGAAAATACCGAACACAGAGACCCATGTGTCTCTTTTCAGGGGCTTTCACCGCTACGGTCCCAGTCCCCAGTAGCCTAATCACCAATGAATACTTACTGTGTGCAGAACACTGTACCAAGCTCTTGGGAAAGTACAATAGAGACATGGTCCCTGCCCTCTAGGAACTACGATCTAGTGGTTCACGATGTGGTACTCGACCCTTGGGGATTCAGATCACCCCTTGGTGCAATCTGGCCCACTTGCTCTCAGAAGGTGATTGGGATGGGTGTGGATGTGGTCGGTGGGGGCGGAAGTGCCTGGCCGGGATTGGCACGTGCCCGATTCGATTGACTCGGCAGTCTCGCGCTTGCCATATTCAGGGGCCGCAGCGTCCTCTGCTTCTCCCCAACCTGTGCCTTGCACCTTGCCTTCCCTTGTCTGATCCAACTCTTTAGCAGACAAGTGGCCAGCCCCATCCTCCTCGGGTGAGCGGGACCGTGTGAGGCCCAAGGAATAATCGGATAATCCCCAGGCAGCCGAGGAAGCCAGTGTTTCCAGGACACGGAGATTATCCAGCCAAGAGACCGGAGGCCACAGACAGGACCGGGGGCTCGTAGGAGGCGCTCGGCTCAAAAATGCTTCTCCTTGACAGGGGCCGGGTCCACCACTCTCTTAATGGGTCTGGGCTTTTATCCCAGACTTTGGACTGCCCTTGGGAGAGGAGGGCTCCTTTGTAGTAGAAGTAATAATAACTAATAATAATGATAATGCCAAAGCCCTGTGCTAAGTGTTGGGGTAGACAAAACATTATCAGATCAGTCATTCCTTTTCCCACACAAGGCTCACAGTCATTTTAGCTTTGTCCTTTCCCTTCTTTTTTGTATCTCTCCAGGCTCCGAAAGGGCCTTCTTTAGCTTCCCTCAGCCCTCTCTCAAGCTCCAGCATCCTTTGCCTCTACAACATCGGGTCTTGGAGACTCTAAGCTCACTGTGAACAGGGAACTTGTCTGCCAACTCTGTTATATTGTACTGTCCAAAGTGCTTCGTACAGCACTCTACCCATAGTAAGCACTCACTAAATACCACCGATATATGGATTGTTTGAGACTAGGCCCGTGTGACTTTCTGGGTGTGGTGAATAGGTCAGGTGACTTGGAAGTCCCCTGGAGAGGAGAATGCAGCAAGAGGAATGATCATTCTCCACCCCTGTTAACCCGCTGCTCTTTTGGAGGGTCTGGTTAAGGCTTTGTCTGATTCCAGTCTAGAAGATGATTTAGGAGGACACAGTGGAAACGGGCCCAAGCAGACCCCCAGTTCATCCTCAGGGCTTCATCCTGACCTCCGGGACTGAAGATGCTCCGCTCACTTTGTCCTCTTCCACCCACCTCGCTGCCTGATGCCCGGGGAGGGTCATCCTGACTCAGCTGTGCAGTGGAGCAGGAGCAAGTGTGAGGCTTGAGTCCTGTCCAGGGCACTGACTGTTGGAGAAGCAAGTCAGAGAGGCCCACACCTGGGCAGAGGGGCTGACTTTTCATCTTGAGTTGGAAGAGGGCTGAGAAACAGGAGGGAAAGAGGGACAGCCAAGGAGAACATTCATTCATTCAATAGTATTTATTGAGCGCTTACTATGTGCAGAGCACTGTACTAAGCTCTTGGAATATACAATTCATCAACAGATAGAGACAATCCCTGCCCATTGATGGGCTTACAGTCTAATCAGGGAACAGCAGTTCAAACTTCCTTCTTCCTTCCCCCACCCCTTCCTCCCTTATTGTCCCTTCTTCTCCCTTTTCCTCCTTCTTCCCCACCTGCACTTCTACTGTGAGAGACACTGGGGAATAAGTGCACTACAGGGGCATTCTCAATGGTTTCACTCCCTCAGGTTGAGGACCAAGAAAGCCTTGCCTTCCTGTACCTCCCTCTCAATTCATCAGTCAATCCATCGATGGTATTTATTGAAACTTTACTGCATGCAGATCACTGTACTAAGCATTTGGGAAAGTACAACAGAATAGAGTTGGTAATAATAATAACAATTATGGTACTTGTGAAGTGCTTCCTGTGTGCCAGGTACTGTATTCAACGGTGGGATGGATACAAGCAAATCGGGCTGGACGTGGTCCCTGTCTTACTTCGGGCTCACAGTCTCAATTCCCAATTTACAGATGAGGTAACTGAGGCACAGAGAAGTGAAGTGAGTTGCCCGAGGTCACACAAGAGATAAGTAGCGGAGCTAGGACTAGAGCCCATGACCTTCTGACTCCCAGGCCCGGGCTCTATCCACTGCACCATGCTGCTTCCCTAGATGAGATTCCTGCCGATCAAGAGCTTACAGTCAACCTGGCGAGACAGACATTAAAATAAATTGCAGCTATCCAGACGGGAGAATGAGTGTATGATGTGCCATCTCTTTCTGCTGCTTGGCCCGGTGGAGATGGCAAGCAGTCACCGACAGTAGAGTCAGCATAAATCCCTTCCCTTTCTATTGTTTGGACAGCCTGAACGTGAACCCCCGGACCTCCCCGCTCACTGCTGTGGTCCTTGTGTTTGTGCCAGGCTGACCTGCTGCTAACAGGGCAAGGAGCCCAAAGGAGAGCACTGTGTGAACTTAGGGCCCTGAAGCCTCCCGCTTGCCACTCAGGCAAGAGGCTCTGTTGACCCCCGGAGGAGGCAGCAGCAAGCCGAAGCCAGAGAGCGGCGTACCAATGGATTGCTCATTGGTCGCTGCGGAGTTGGGCCCAGGAGAGAGCTGGCAGGAAGTCAGTGGCAACCCTAAGAGCAGAATTGATTGGACTAGCAGCCGTGCTCAGCCAGCTGGGTGATAACGTGGCAGCTGAATGAGGCTTTTAAAGAGTCTTGGGATACTCGTACTTTAATGCCCTGGCCTGGGTCAGTGGGGTGAACGGCTACAGGTAAATGGGCCGGGGAGCCTGGGGCTGCAGCCCAGCGACGGGGGACCAGGCAGCTGGAACGAAAACACGAGGCAAAGGTGTCAGAGTTCTGTGCCAGAGTCCAGAGTGGACTGTTGAAGGAACCGATGGGGAAGGATACTAAAATCCCTGTTCGGGATGAGCCCCAGTCTATGTGGGCAACTTCCCCGGAATGCATCCGCTAATGGGAGAGGCAGGAACAGCTTAGATCAAGACAAGAAAGAAGGGAATCCAGTTCCGCCCTTGTGGTCAGAGCCTCTCATGGAGTCTCTCCCCAGGCCGGAGGGGAGGGGTGTTTGACGGGACTGACCTAAATCACAGAGATGAAAGGCCCGGTGGCCCTGAACGTTTCCATCTTGGGTCCAAGACTGTGTAGCTGGTAGCACCCCCGCCAACCGCTTCCTCCCAGTTTAGCCACGGTCAGAGCCTGGCCCGACACGCCGCTGGCTTCGGAAACCAGGAGAACGCTCTGTTGAGTGACTGCAGCCCTGACCAGTCCCCATCAGCCTCTGGCCCCGGCTCTGCTGCAGCGGCGGTCTTGGCAGCAGGCCTCCTGAAAGAAGAGGCATGCCACCCTGGCTACTTTTGTTAGTACCACGCTAGCTGGGCGTCGTCTAGTCGGGACCGGGGCCAGCAAGGAGTGATGTCAGTAAGAATGATCTCATGCATCCTTTGCTTCCTCCTGTCCCTTCCCGATCCTCCTCTTTGGCTCCGTGTGGCCCGTTGGGCGATGGCTCGGGCGGTCAGTGCGGTGTGACAGTGGGCACCGCCGTTACACACGCCTTCACTCTCTAGCCGTCAGCCGTGGATTTGGGGGTCGAGCGGCGGCGGGGCCGCGGTCACCAATCGAGCCTCCAGCCCGGCCTCACTGGGTGCGTCGAGCCCACCGGACACCGCGCCGTGCTTCGGGAGCAAATGACCCGCTCGGTCCGTATCCCTCCTCCCCGCCCCCTTCACCTTCTCCCTCCCCCACAGATGAGCAACAAGCGATCCAACAGCTTCCGACAGGCCATCCTGCAGGGGAACCGACGGCTGTGCAGCAAGGCCTTGCTGGAGGAGAAGGGGCTGAGCCTGCCTCAGCGGCTAGTCCGACACGTGGCCTACGAGACGCTGCCGAGGGAGATCGACCGCAAGTGGTACTTCGACAGCTACAGCTGCTGCCCCCCACCCTGGTTCATGGTGGCCATCACCCTCATGGAGGCAAGTGGCCCTGCCCCGTGTCGGCTGGGCCCGGGGGCCAGAGGGGACAACTAGCTAGAACAAGATCCTAGAGGAGGGCAGGTGTGCCCAGGGGAAGGAGGTGAGGCAGGGGTGCACCTGTGAGGGCCTGGATTCTGACCCCGGGCAAGTGACTCGACCCCTCTCGGCCTTCGTTTCCCCACCTGTAAAACGGGGCTTGGAAAGAGGCCTTCCCTAAGGAGGCACCTGGCTGCTCTATTGGGGATGGATAGGGAAGGGGGAATTGAAGTAGCAGCGATGATTGCTGGTTCTTACGGGGAGAGAGTCAGGGCCCATTCCTTGAATTCACTAGTGAGCCTAACCTGTCTCTCTGGCCATCGCCACCCCCTCTCTCCTGCCCACTCACCGTCTCTCCTGTCCTCTTGTATTTCTTCCTCCATGGTAACCAGATCTCTTCTCCCTGGATGCTTTTCCAGATAATCTTTTTCCTCTACAACGGATTGGCCCTGGATCGGTTCGTGCTTCAGGTCACTCACCCTCTCTACTTGAAGAATGCCCTGATTTACCACCCGCAGCTCCGGGCCCAGGCCTGGCGCTACCTGACCTACATCTTCGTGCATGCGGGGTGAGCAGAGCGCCGTCTCCCCTCACCCCACTACTCCCCAGGTTCCTGCCCCCTAAGAACAGTTCCCTGAACCAGTAGGGTGAGAGGAAGAGAACAAGACCGGGATTTGGGCTGCTCCAAGGGTAAGGGGAGAAATCTAGGTCGTACTTCCCAAAGCATGTGTCATTGCATGTTTTGCACTGGGCATTCAGGGTCGTATCCTACAGAAGCCCAGACCAACCCCCAAGCCTTGGGAGGGACCCTTGGACCCTTCCCCCCAGGCCAGTTCCTTGCTCCAGAGCCACTGCGGTCCTTTCCCCACCTTCCGACTCGGGTTGTACTCTTCCAAGTTTTCAGTCGTATCCTCCTTAATAGTTGCTCCCTGAAGCAGCTGCGCCTCTTGCCTCCTAGCTGGAGTCTGCCTTGAGAGAGAGGCAGCAGGCACTTGTCTGGGATTCCAGGACTCGTGGGTTTTGGATTCTTCCAGACCCCTTGTTGACCACGGGACTTGAGATGTGCTCACTTTGGACCCCCAATCCCCATTCTGCCTAGGGATGGCTGAAGTCACCTGGGTATCAGCACGGGTAACAAAGCATAGTGTAGCGGATAGAACGTGGGCTTTGGAGTCAGAAGGTCATGGTTCTAATCCCAACTCCAACACTTGTTTGCTCTGTGACCTTGGGTAAATCACTTCAATTCTCTGTGCCTCATTTACCTCGTCTGGGAAATGGGGATCGAGGCTGTGAGCTCCATGTGGGGCAGTTACTCTGTCCAACCTGTTATCCTTGTACCCACCCCAGTGCTTAGTACAGTGCCTGGCACATAGTAAGTGCTTAACAAATACCATAATAATAATAATTATTATTATCAGACTGAAGTGGTTCTGATTCTAGCTTATGGCCCGGCACGAGCCTCTTCCTCCACCACTTCCCCTCTGTCCATTCCTTGGCCTGGGAGGGACACTTGACCTGAAACAACCAGGTAGCATTCGGGTGTGATTCTGAGGGCAAAAGGGAAAGAAAAACAATCATAGCAAGGTGCCCCCATCTCCCGTGGGGCTGGATTCCAGAGTCTTGCCTAGTCCCTCTTGGTAAACATCAGTGATTTCTGTGATGGAACCCTGGGGTTTTGGTATCTCCCGTTTTTTCCCTGCCACATTTCCAGGGCAACAAAACCAGCCAGGGAAAAGGTCTCTGAACCCCAGGTTACCAGAAGAGTCACCCCCAGTTCAGGAGTCCCCATAAATTCCCCCTTTCACATCCTTCCACCCCCTTACCACCTACCCTGGTTTCATTGTTCTTGTGTTGAGGCTGAAAGAGATGGATGCATTTGATGCAAGAGGCTCATTAGGGCTTCCCCATCCCACTGAGACTTTAAAATGGTAATTGGGGCCCTATCCCTAATTTACTGCCCTCCTTGGCTGGGAGGGTTATGAGAGGGGGATGGAGTAGGCACACTCACTCTCTCTCTCTCTCTCTCTCTCTCTCTCTCTCACACACACACACACAAAATATCTCTCTCTCTCTCTCTCTCTTTGGCTCTCCCTCTCTCTCCCCCTCCCCTTGTCCTGTACTCACTCCCCTCTCCCCAGAGCTGTAAATCTTGCTCCCTGGCTCCAGCCTTTGATGTCCTGGGGTGGAGGAGAGGGCACATGGAGCTGAATCTCATTGATTCCTTTGGCCATTCAGCCGTCCCCAAGGTTACTGAACATTCATAAATCAATTGAGTTGTGTCCCTGGGAAGAGTGACAGGCTCTGAGCCTCGGACTGCCCTTGGACTGCAGAACTCCTCCAAGGATGTGGTAACTCAGCCACTTTGGGGACCCGCTCCTCAAATAGCCACTCCTCCACCCCATTGGTGAGGCTTCTGAACCTCCCCAGATCCCAGAGAAGGAAGCTCACAAAAGTGGCTTCTGACAAAGCTGGCACTTGGGGGAGTGTGAAGGTGGGTGCAGAGACAAGGCACCTCGGGCTGACCAAGAGTATTTATGTGTTGGGCAAGTCCTAGGGGCTGACCGTTCATTCCCTCCTCCTACTTCTCTTTCTACTCCTCCTCCCCCTCCCATCTCTCTCCAGCTGGGTATATATTCAAACTGGAGGGCCAGGAGGAGGCCTCAGGCAGGCATTTAACCACTCTTGCCTCTGTCCTGCCGAGGTTGGCCAAGGCCATCTGGATACTTACCCAGAGCCCGCAGGGGTGTCCGCCCTTTTCCGGATGGGAAGAGGAAAAGAGCGGTGGCCGGTCTCTAGACTCTGGTTTGTCCCTAGTCCTCCTGAGGGCACCCAGACTGGCCCCAACCTGCCTGACGCTGACCTTTTTGAAGGTGGGCCCTGTGGAAGGGAAAAGGAGCTGAGAAGGAAAGGGCAGGTTGTTTGTCATTAACCCTAAAGGGTTAGTGACGTCTCAGTCACCGATATGTGATCTGGACCAGCACCTAGAAATCGGGGGAAGGAGGCTGCCTCTTGTGGGGCGTTCCTCGTCCCCGACTGGGCTTCGTCCCTGGAGCTGGTGGGGTGGTTGGGAGATGGCAGGGCCATTGAATGGGCCCCCCCTGACCACACTGTCTTTGGACCCAGGATAGAGCATCTGGGACTGAACGTGGTGCTCCAGCTGCTGGTGGGCGTCCCTCTGGAGATGGTGCATGGAGCGGCCCGCATCGGCTTTGTCTATGTGGCCGGCGTCGTGGCCGGTGAGTGGGGAGTTTCTGGAGACGGCACTGGGGCTCCTGAATGCTCAACTGGGGGCTAAAAACCAAGGGCCCCTCATGCCACAACACAGGAGAAATGTCTCTTTCTTTGTCCACAATTCCCGGGCACAGTATCTGAGGCACAGCCATCCAGAGAATGACCGACCCTTTAGGGTCTCATCTCTCTCATATCCCGAGACTGAAGCAAAAAGTAGTGACTGTGCAGTGGCGAAGGCCCGTACAGCACTGTCCTGCCTGAGCTGAGCTTGGATCACTCTCCCTACCTTCTCCTCCCCACAGCCCATCCCAACTTCCTTCAGGGTGAAATGACTGAAGAATTCCCCACAGAGGTGGGTAAGATGAGTGCCAGCCAGCAGCCTGATCCCAGATGAATGGTGTGAGAGCCAAAGAGAAGCAGTATGGTCTAATGGATAGAGCGAGGGGCTGGGAGTCAGAAGGACCTGGGTTCTGATCCCAGCTCTACCACTTGTCTGCTGTGTGACCTTGGGCCAGTCACTTAACTTATGGAGATTGTGAGTCCAATGCAGGAAGGAGACTGTTGCCACCCCGATTTACCTGTGTCCACCCCAGCACTTAGTAGAGTCCCTGGCATGTAGTAAGTGCTTAACAAGTATCTCAGTTATTATTATTAAGGAAGGAGTGGGGGAATTCCCAAAGGCCTACAGTGCAAATCTGACTTCATTATTACGGGGAGAAATTAAAGCTGACAGCTTTTATGAGGTTTCTCAGCTCCAGCTCTCTATCTTGACAACAGCATGGTCATTGCTCACAGGGCTTCTGCGGTTGTGTGTGTGTTTAAATAAGATCTTAATCTATTCGGAGAGGCAGTAGGGTTCCACTCGAGGCAAGAGGCTGGCAGCTGGGCTCTGGAGCCAGGGTTCCTGCACTGGCTCCAACACTCAGAATCACGTCCGGCTCTCAGGCCAAGACACACACACACTCGAGCCCCTGCCTGGGGTTGCCAGGTCCAGCAGGAATCCCTGCTCTGCCGGCTAGTTTATTATTCATCCTGGCTGCCGTTCTGAGGGGCCTTTCCATCCCTGATTCCTCCTCCTCCTCCCTGACGCCAGCTGCATTGAGATGGTGCACTGATGTCGTTTGATCTGGGCTCAGAAAGAGTGAATGGAATACTGTCCGGCCCTCTTTGCGCTCCCTGACTTCCTCCACCCCTTAGGATCAGGTCAGACGTGGATGGACCTGCCTAATAGGATTCAGAGAGGCCGATCAGTCAGTTGATCCATAGTATCGACTCAGTGCCTACTGTGTGCGGAACACTAAACTGAGCACTTGGGAGAGTATAGTAGAATTAGTAGACATGAACCCTGCCCTCAAAGAGTTTGCAGACTAGTGGAGGGGATGGATACTAAAATGAATATATATGAGTATGAATTAGAATTAGTATGACTTATGAATACTTAGTGTTCAGGTATCTTGCAAGGGGAGGGATTAGAAATTGTGGACTAATGGAAAGAGCACAGCCCTGAGAGTTAGAGGACCTGGGTTTTAATGCTGGCTCCACCAATTACCTGCTGTAAATCACTTAAACTTCTCTCTGCCTCCATTCCCTCATCCCCAAAATGGGGATTCAATGTCTTTCTCTCTCCTACTTACACTGTGAGCCCCATGTGGAACCTGATTATCTTGCATCCAACCTAGTGCTTAATAGAGTACTTGAAATGTAGTAACCTCTTATCAAATAATTATTCTTGTTTGATTATTAGACCTTCATTCAGTCAGTCGTTTTTACTGAGTGCTCACTGTTTGTAGAACACTGTACTAAGCACTTTGAGGAGTCCAATGTCAATAAACAGAAACATTCCCTGCCCACAACAAGCTTACAGTCTAGAGGGCAAGCTTACAGTCTAGACCTCCTGGAGGAGATTGATTTCAGACGTTGTCTTGAGTCATCTACAGTCCAAGTACCCCACAGAGGCGGGTCTAGTCCCTTGTTCAGTCTGTCCTTCTCTGCAGTGGAGCCCAGAAAGGAAGAATGCCAGGAGAGCCACCCAAAGTAGTCACACTTGCTTGGGTGCTCAGTGATGAGCTAATCCTGGGGCCACTGTATTGTCATGACTGATTTTTCAGAGAACCCAGAGCCCCTGATTCTGACTCTATACCTGGCCACAAAGTGCCTTTTTGCCCTTTAAACCCACAGGTGATAGGTTGTTTCCTGGGTGGAGGAAGCAGTCTTTGATCCCTCTCCAATAACTATTTCTTGGGAGACTTTAGTCTGCTTGACCCCCAACTGCTGCTCTAGCGTGTCAAGTTCAGCTGTTTCCTGATAAGGAAACTTCACCCAGGAAAGAGGCCAACGTGAGGAGACTGGCTGTATCTCAGCCCAAATCCTAATGATCGAACAGAAGGATATAGTCTTCCTGTGTTCCTGCAGCCAAGTGGTCGACCTAACCCCCGCAATGCAGTGTTCTTAGATAGTAAAAGCCTCAAGATGATGAGAATCCGTTGTCATGCAGATCCTGTGGGTGGAGGATGAATGGGGGAGGCAGATTTGTTTGGTGAGATGTTGTTTTTTGAGTTGTTTTTTTTTTTTAACTTATGGCTAACTCTTCCCCAATGTCGGAGGTGAAAGAAGTTGGCTGGAAATAGATCAATATCTAATTAAAATAGGAAAACGTGAAGGGGGAGCTGAAAGATCCCCGGCAGGTTGGCTCCCATATATTTTTCTGAGCCTGTACATTGTCCCCCTCCACAGTGGGAAGCAGCGTGGCTTAGTGGATAGCGCGTAGGCCTGGAAGTCACAGGACCTAGGTTCTAATTCCAGCTTCACCACTTGTCTGTCACTTGACCTTGGGCAAGTTATTTCTATGTGCCTTAGTTCCCTCATTTGAAAAATGGGAATTTAATATGTGTTCTCCCTCCTACTTGAGGCTATGAGCCCTTTGTGAAACCTCATCATCTTGTATCTACCCCAATGCTTAGTATAGTGCTTGACAAATACCACAGTTATTATTAAGCAGCAGGCTGGGCTGTATGGAGATGGGCTCTGCCCATCATGGGCTTCCTGCAAGAGAGGTTGAGCAGGTATTTAGTTAGGATGACAGGAAGAATTTACTGGCAAGAGTTGGAAGACTGTGAGTTGAATTCCCAAAGGACGGCTAAACAGCTCTTTGCCCAGGGAGAGGTGAAAATAAGGGACATTTCCCCCCACCCCTGGAGTCTGGGAAATGGACAAGATGTCCTTTAATGCCCCCCAGACTTCTCACCATAGACCCCTGAGGGCCTGGCCAATCTGGGATTAGAGCTGAGCCCTGAGCCGACGGAAATCTGTCCCTGACAGCTCCCTGAGTCTCCTGCCTCTCCTGCTTGCAGCTGCCCGAGGGTAGGGAGCTTCTCCCTGCGGTGATTTCCTTCAATTCCTGTGGGCTCATCCGCCACCCCCCCTGCCTCCTCCGGCCCCAGCGGGCTCCGGGCTAAACCTCCTGGTTATTTTTAGCTTCCTGCATCCTCTCCAGGAGTGGGGGCCATTGATCACACTTAAAGGAGGACAAAATAATAAGTCACTTGTCTCTTTTCTTAGTCTCTTTCCTCCCAGGACAAATATTTTCCTTTCCCAGCCTAGAGTCTTCTCTGTCTCCCTCTCCCTCTCCCTCTCCCTCTCCCTCTTCCTCTCTCTGTCTTTCTCTCTCTCCTTATTCTGGGGCCAGGCCTCTCTTCACTGATGCCTTATCAGGGCCTTTTTCTTTTTGCATCCAGCCCTATCTCCCACTCCACCTTTGAGTCCTTGTCCAGGAGCTAACCTCTGCCTCCTGCCCTGTACTCTTTTCTAGGCCCATAGTGGGGTGGGGTAAAAAGGAGGGGGTCCAGAGGGAAAACATTGGCGTTGCAGTTTCCAAGGACTTGTGCAGAAGAGGAGGAGGTGAGTTTTCGTAGGGAAGGGACATGTAACCCCTAGCAGAAAATCTTCCTTTGCCACCCCCAACCTGCCGGCAGGTAAACTGAGACTTCAAGAAGAGGAAGGGGACTGCTTATACCAGGTTATCAGCCCAGGGCTCAATAAAATCTCTAGAAGGATGTACTGAGCTGGTGAATGTGGACTAGTTTTGGGAATTTTTTTTGATGTAGAGGATAGGGAGAAGATGATCTCTGTAGGTCTCTTCCAGCCCACAAATTCTGTCCTCTCACACAGTTTTCCTTGGCTCCAGCACCTGAAGGTCAAGGACAAGACTACCATGTGGCCTCTCCGGGCCTGGGAGCAGAGGACTGGCAATCAAAAGATTCTCATTTTATTCCCAGCTCCTCCACTTGCCTCCTGTGAGACCTTGGGCAGGTCACTTAACTTCTCTGTGCCTCATCTGAAAAATTGAAGTAAAATACATGTTCCCCCTTCCTCTTAGATTGGGAGCCCTTTGTGGATCAGAGATATCTGTTTGCTAGATTGCAAACTCTTTGAAGGCAGGGATAGCAGGTCTCCTAATTCTATTGAACTCTCCCAGGCACTCAGTACAGTGCTCTGCATCCAGTAAGTACTCAGTAAATAATACTGATGGATTATCTCTGTCTATCCTAGTGCCCAAGCACCGACTTGGACTATGGGCCCAAGTCAGTGCTTGGCACCTAAGAAATGCTTATTATTATTGGTTGATTATCTTATATCTAACCTACTGCTTAGCATAGTGCTTGGCACATAGTAAATGCTTAATAAATACTATACTACTTAAAAATGCCAACAAACTCACTGTACCTCAGTCAGGTCTATCTCCCCGCTGACGTCTCACCCACATCCTGCCTCTAGACTCGATCGCCCTCCCTCTTCATAACCGACAGACGATTACTCTCCCCGGCTTCAAAACCCTATGGAAGGCACATCTCCTCCAAGAAGTTTTCCCTGATTAAGCCCTCTTTTCCTTTTCTTCCTCTCCCTTCTGCTTTTCCCTTACTTGCTCCCTTTATTCATCCCCCGCTCCCAGCCCCACAGCACTTAGGAACATATCCATATTTTAGTTATTTATGTTAATGTTTGTCTCCCCGTTGTGTTTAGAGAATGTGTGTTATATAGTTATATAATATATTGAGGAGCAGCGTGGCTCAGTGGAAAGAGCCTGGGCTTGGGAGTCAGAGGTCATGGGTTCTAGTCCCGGCTCTGCTGCTTGCCAGCTGTGTGACTTTGGGCAAGTCACTTCTCTATGCCTCAGTTACCTCATCTGTAAAATGGGGATTAAAACTGTGGGCCCCACGTGGGGCAACCTGATACCTTGTATCCCCCCAGCGCTTAGAACAGTGCTTTGCACATAGTAAGCGCTTAACAAATACCATCATTATTATTATCATTGTTATATTGTATTTTTCCAAGTGCCTAGCACAGCACTCCACACCCAGGAATCATTCAATAGGATGGATCCACCATCCATCATTGTAATTTGCATTGTGGCCATGGGTCACTTAATTCACCAGCACATACCTAGGAACCAAGCTAGAAGCAGACTGGAACCCAGGCTCTAGAAAGTGATTGTGATTCAGTCTCTGAAGTCTTGAGATTTCAACCCAAAAGTGACTGGGCTGGCAATGAGGAGAGGGAAGAAGCCAAGCGTTCCCCTGGGTCTCCCTTCTGTCTCCTCCAGGCTCCCTGGCTGTCTCAGTGGCTGACATGACCGCACCGGTGGTTGGCTCCTCTGGGGGGGTCTACGCCCTCGTCTCTGCCCATCTGGCCAACATTGTGATGGTGAGTAACCCGCCCAGCACACGCCCCAGACTGGCAAAACCAGGTCCCTCCATTGCCAACACCTGGAGGTTTGAACCCAATGCCGGGACCTTTAATCAGGGCCGGGAGGGGTACTGTGGTTTAGTGGAAAGAACATGGGGCTGGAAGGCAGGAGATGTGAGTTCGAATTCAGACTCTGCCCCTTCTTGGTCCTTGGGTAAGTCACTTAACCTCTCTGGACCTCAGCTTCCTCATCTGTGAAATGGGGATAATAATCCCTGCCTCTCTCTACCTCACAGGGACTAAATGAGATAATTCACGTGAAAGCTTTTTGGGAATATATAAATGTTCTGTCCAAAAAACAAGGTATAATTATGATTATATCCTTCCTCTCTCCTTTGAGATGTAAGAACTCAGAAGAGTATCAATCAGTCAATTCCTATCGATCACTTACTGAATACAGAGCACTGTACTGAGCACTTGGGAGAATATAGTATAAGTTTAAATATTCGATCCTTACTCTCAAGCAGTTTAGAATCTACTGGGGGAAAGAGGCAGACGTACCTTATTTTACAAAAAATTTTGTGGAATATGGTGGACAATTATTCTCCTACTCCCTGGGTGGTTTTGTAATTTTCATTCATTCAATCATATTTATTGAGCGCTTACTGTGTGCAGAGCACTGTACTAAGTCACCACCCTCAGCCCCATGGCACTTAGTTACATATCTGTAATTTATTTTAATGTCTGTCTAGCCCTCTAGGGAACGTGCCTTCCACCTCTATTACCTCCTACTCTTCTAAGAGCTTAATACACTGCTCTGCACACAGTAAGTGTTTAATGAATTTGATTGATTGATAGTGGGTATTCAGTAAATAGTATTGATTAATTGATTGATGTCCCCACCCTCAGCCTTTGTCCTTTCTAGACTTTCTCATTCCTCTGCTGCAGAGCTGCGAGGCAAAAGCACTCTCTAAATCTTGGGGCAGGAAGTGTGGGTAGACCCCTCAGTGGACTACAGATAGTCCTGGGGGAGCAGTGGAGACCTGTCCAGAGGATTGTTAGTTGTGGTCCCTAGAGTGAAGGAGGAGAGGGGGACTTGTCTCCTGTGAGTCATTGGCAATGCTTAAGGCAGATGTGGCCAGAACAGAAGACTTAATAACCACCCCCTGGGGAAATGGAGTCTCCTGGGAACACCTGGAATCAAAGAGAGAACTGGGCTTGCCCAGGGCTCTCCCCCGACCCTCATCTCCTATGCACAGGAAGGTCCCTATGGAACAGGACAGTGGGGCAGTTGAGGCTTAGGATTCCTCTGGATCCTCCCACTTGGGCTGAGGATGTTCTGAAGCTCTCCTGATTGGAAGCAGGGTCTGCCACGTTTGCTAAAGCCTCTCCTCTCCACTTGTGTACCCTCCTTACCCCCCTCCCCTGCCCTCCCGGGCCCTCACGCAGGCTGAACAGTTAGCAGAAGGGTCCTCTGGAGCCTGACAAACGCTTTCCCAGATTTTCCTTTCCATTATTCTCTCATCTCGCCTCCCCTCCCCAACTCCAGCTCATTGAATGTTCATTCACGACCCCCTTGAACAATGAAAAAGGCAGATTGTATTTACCACTTCACTGGCCGTAAGATGTGTGCGCGCGCATGTGCAGGTGTGTGCTCTGAGAATGTATGCCGTGTAGCCTCCTAAAACATTATGGTGCCTTTCGGCTGTAAGTTGGGCCCATTTTCAATACCAGTATTCTACTTATGACTTTATGGATGAGGGTACTGTCCCAGGCTATTTCATTTACATCTCTCTTCTCCCGCACCCTTCCTTTCTGGGATCCAAAGATACGCTCATCCCACCGGCTCCTCCCAAGCTTCTATGGGGGTGACAGTGTGGGATGAGGTAACTCAGGCACAGAGAAATGAAGTGACTTGCCTAGTCACACAGCTGACAAGTGGCAGAGCTGGGATTCGAACCCATGACCTCTAGCTCCCAAGCCTAGGCTCTTTCTGCTGACCGCTGCTTCTCTATGAAGCAAGCTTTTCCCATCTTTCCTTCCTTCCTTTTCTCCCTCGTTAACTCACTGCAGAGCAACTTGGAGTGTGGAATGTTCTAAACCAAACAAGTGAGAATTGGTTTTCTTTCAATGTATACTCTTCCATCTGTACGGGTGCATTAATCAGTCAGTGGTATTTATGGAGAGCTGTCTGTGTGCAGGGCCCTGAACTAAGCACTTGGGAAAGTACAGTAGGGTAAATACTAAGTAGAGCATGATCCTTGCCCTCAAGGAGCTACCTCTTTATCTAGAAAAAGATAACTCCAATCAATCCATTGTACTTAGCACCTAGCAAAGTGTAGTGGAGGTCAAAAGCCTAGTCCCTGCCCTCAGGGAGTTTACAGTCTAACCAAGGAGTTAATGGAAAGAGGTGTTTGACAGATTGTCTTTCAAGCAATCAATTAATCATATTCATTGAGCATATGCCAAATGCAGAGAACTGTACTAAGCACTTGGTAGACTACAGTAATAATAATTATGGTATTTGTTGAGTGCTTACTTGTGCCGGGCATTGTTCTAAATGCTGGAGTAGATAAAAGAAAATCAGGTCGGATAGAGTCCTGTTCCTCATGGGGCTCACAGTCTTAATTTCCCATTTTACAGATGAGGGAACTGAGGCACAGAGAAGTGAAATGACTTGCCCAGTGTCAGACGGCAGACAAGTCACGGAGCCAGGACTCCCAGGCCCATGTTCTATCCACTAGGCCATGCTGCTTCTCTTATGTCACGTGTCATTTGTTCCAGGCCAGAGGCAGGTACGGCGAGTAGGTTGGGGTCATAGGAGAGAAGTGAGCTGAATGTACTAGATTGTAGTGGGGAATCAGTGAGGTAAGATAGAGGGCAAGGTGATTTTGTGTTTTAAACTCAATAGTAGGGAGTTTCTGTTTGATGCGGAGGTGGATGGGCAATCACTGGAGGTTTTTGAGAAAAGGGGGAACATGGACTGGATGTTTGTTTAGGAAAATGATCCAGACAGTAAAGTGGAGTATGGACTGGAGTGGGGAGAGACAGGAGTCAGGGAGGTCAGCAAAGAGACATGCTGTAATCAGGGTAGGATAGCATTAAGTGCTCGGATCAACGAGGGAGAAGTTTGGATGGAGAAGAAAGGGAGGATTTTAGTGATATTGTAAAGGTAGAACAGACAGGATTTAATGTCAGATTGAACCTGTAGGTTGAATGAGAGAGAAGAGTCGAGGATAATGCCAAGGTTGTGGGCTTGTGAGACAGGCAGGCTGGTTGTGCTATCTCCAGTGATGGTAAAGTCACTCATTCATTGATTGTATTTACTGAGCGCTTGCTGTATGCAGAACTGTACAAGACAGAGTTTGGATGGGAAGATGAGGATTTCTGTTTTGGACATGACAAGTGCCCTGTTGCAACAGAAGAATATTTCTAAATGGGATTATGTTTAAAGATTTTTTTTTCAAAGAAATAACCTAGGACTCCAGTTTCCTCCCCAGGTCTCTGTAGCAGAAACCACTGGGTGAAGGGAAGGGACCCCAGAGGCCACGGACACTAAAACCAGCTGGGTTTTGAGGTTTCTCCTCTCACCTTCTTGGAAGGGGGGAAGGGAGTGCTGAAACACGTTTAAGAGCCAGGAAGGCCTCAGGCCTGGAGCCTTTATAGCAGCAGCAGCTTGCAGGGAAAGTGTAAGATTTTTCTTCTCACTCTGCTAATTTTATTGGCGAGGACCATTAAGCAAGCCAAAGTGGTAGCTGTTAGGACCCTGATTCAAAATAGTACATTTCAGTTTAACCCTTCACTACCAGTTTGAACTGGTATATATCCCCTACGGAACCCGAACGCCAAAGATGGACTCTATCTGTACGAAAGGATCGGGCAGCCATTTTGTCTTGGTCTGGCCTAAAATATCATGCATTACATATTCTGCCTACAGCTTTAAGAGATTTATATAGCTATAAAAATAGAGTGATAGATTATAAACTTTTAGAGCCGGAAGGGACCTCGCAGGTAATTGATTCCATCCCCCTGCTTGCAGGTGAGAATGCTTCTAAACCATCTTGGCTGCTCTGCTGAACTTTCCCAAGCGCTTAATACAGTGCTCTGCATACAGTGAGGACTTAATAAATACGATTGAATGAATGAATAACTATTTACTTAAATTTATCAGTCAATAACTAGCATTTATTGGGCACCTACAGTGGGCAAAGGATTGTACTGAGCACTTGGGAGAGTACAGTAGATTTAGTAGTCAGTCACTTGTATTCATTGAGCACTTACCGTGTGCATAGCACTGTACTAAGCACTTGGGAGAGTACACTGTAACACACACGTTCACTACCCACAACGAGTTTACCATCTAGTACACATAAACCTTGCTAATCCCAGATCCAAGGAGCCAGATCAGCACTGGCCCTCTAACCTCCAAGTGAGCCACCGTGGCCCCCAGCCTCACCGCGCCCCCCTCTTCTCTCGTTTCCCCAGAACTGGTCGGGAATGAAGTGCCAACTGAAGCTGCTGAGGATGGCTGTGACCTTGATCTGTAGTAAGTACTGGATCTGGCTTCCTGGGGGAGGGACACAGAGAGCCAGGTGGCCTGGAAGAGGGGAGAGGGGAAGGGAGAGGGTAAGAATGAAGAGGCCAGCCGTCGCTACCCCTCCCCCATCCATGCCTTTGGCCAGAATGGCTCAGACAGTTCAGAGCTTTTAAATTCTGGCCTCTTCCCCAGCCAGCTGCTCCGCCATGGATGGTCCTTTGAATGTCGTGCGCACAGGTACTTTTTAATGGTATTTATTAAGCTCTTTTACTATGCGCCAGGCACTGTACTAAGCCCTGGGTTAGATGCAGGCTAATCGGGTTGGACACAGTCCATGTCCCCCATGGGGTTCACAGCTTGAATCTCCTTTTTACAGATGAGGTAACTGAGGCACAGAGAAGTGAGGTGAGGCAGAGCCAGGATTAGAAACCAGGTCCTTCTGACTCCCAGGCCCATGCTCTGTTTACTAGGCCATGCTGCTTCTCACACACTTACAGACCCCCAGGACTTACATCTGCCCACACAGAGTCAGGAAGAGAAGTATGAGGTACAGAAGGTTCTGGCTTTTTTTAAAAGAAATTTTTATGTAAATTCTTTTCTTCTTATTGGGGGAAAAAAAAGCAAACCCCCAGATCTTAAATCTCTTAAGATAGGGTACAATCTGGAGAGAGAGAGAGAAAGAGAGAGAGAGAGAGAGAGAGAGGGATGGTCTTTAGCACTCATTTTGGCCAGGAATGGAGCAACCTCCCCCACTGCCACAGACAGGCGTGGTGTGAGTGAGGCGGAAAAGGTCACTGGACTCCTAGTCTTGCTCTTTCTGGTCCTCTGACAAGACCTAGGAGTTTGCAGTCAGGGCTGAAAAGACCCTCAATGTTGGCTGCCTCCATCCCGCTGAAATCCCTGCCCCCTCTTCTGCCCCGGCACACACAGTGAAAACTTGGTAACTAGGGGTTTGAAAGCCAGAAGGGGCTGGCAGGCAAATTGTCCTGGCCCTACTCCAGGCAGGTCCCGGACCCTGCGGGTCTTGGGTCCGTGCCCAGAGGTGCTGGGGCTTAGCCACTGGAAAAATGAATCCCGTTATCTCCCACCAGCTTCTCTCCTGGAGCCAGCAGAAGGCTTGGAG
Organism: Ornithorhynchus anatinus; assembly: GCF_004115215.2. Lineage (NCBI taxonomy): Eukaryota > Metazoa > Chordata > Mammalia > Monotremata > Ornithorhynchidae > Ornithorhynchus > Ornithorhynchus anatinus. The sequence goes on from NC_041742.1 coordinate 3,161,264, forward strand.
AGCGTTGATCGCTTCTTCTCTGCCATCTGGAGGGGTTAAGGAAAAATTGCAGGCCAACGTGCTAATTAACGTTCATTTATTCATTCGTTGACAGTATTCAATCATTAAATCGTATTAATTGAGTGCTTACTGTATGCAAAGCACTGTACCGAGTGCTTGGGAGAGGACAGTATAATAAGAAACAGACACATTCCCTGCCCACAAAGAGCTCACAGTCTAGAGGGGGAGGCAGACATTAATAGACGTAAATAAAGATATTTATTGAGGCCCTTTGAATGCAGACAAAGCTCAGTACTAAGCAGTGATGCCCTCTTGTCATTTTGAGCAGGAGTTAGGCGTGAATTTATCACATGGCTTCCAGGAGGTGCAAGAGGAGAGGCTCAGGGAGGAGAAGACAGACAGACATCACATGCATCACCAGAAAGAAAAATCACAAGCATGGAGACTTTTTTTAATGGTATTTGTGAAGCACTTACTAGGTGTCAAGCACTGTGCGAAATTCTGGGCTAAGTACAAGGTTGAACTCAGTCCATGTCCCACTTGGGAATCACAGCCTTAATCCACATTTTATAGATGAGGCAGCTGAGACACAGCAAAGTTAACTGACTCGCCCGAGGTCACACAGCAGACAAGTGGCAGACCTGGGATTAGAACCCAGGTTCACTAACTCCCAGGCCCGTACTCTTTCTGTCAGGCCGTGCTGCTTCTCACTTGCTCTTCCTCCTAGGTGAATGGGAGATGCATGGTCCCTGCTCCAGAGGGTTTCAGAGGTAGAGAGAGCAATCAATTAATCAGTGGTATTTATTGAGTACTTACTCTGTATAGAGCCCTGCACTAAGTACTTGGAAGAATACAATACAGTAGAGTTGATAGATGTGTTCTCTGCCCCCAAAGAGTTTAGAGTCTAGAAGGGAGAAAGAGACATTAAATAAATTATGGATATGCACATGAATGTGGTGGGGCTGAGGGCGGAATGAAAATCAGCTATTTAACGGGTCCAAATCCAAGTGCGTAGGTGACACAGACGGGAGAGCAAGATGGGGACATGAGAGATTAGGCCGGGAAGGCTTCTTGGAGCAGAAGTAATATTAGGAGGGCTTGCTTGAGGGTTGCATAACTACAGCAGGTGTCTAATACCCATTTTTCAGCTGTGAAAACTGAGGCATAGAAAGGTTTAGTCACGCACTAGGCAGCGTGGACTACTGGATAGAGCATGGGCTTTGAGTCAGAAGTCAGTAGCATGTATTTTTACCCAAGAGCTTAATATAGTGCCTGGCACATAGTAAGCACTTAACAAATACCTTTTTCTTTTTTTTAAAAAAAAAAAAGGTCTTGGTTTCTAAAACTGGCTCTCACTTGTCTGCTCTGTGACCTGGGACAAGTCATTTCACTTCTCTGTGCCTCAGTTACCTCATCTGTAAAATGCGGATGAAGATTGTGAGCCCCATGTGGTACATGGATTGGGTCCAATTTGATTAGCATTTGTCTACCCCAGCTTTTAGTGTCTGGCCCATAGTGAGTGCTTAACAAATATCTTTAGAGTCCAGGTCTCTAGGGCTCCCAGTTTCACACTCCTTCCGCTAGGCCATGGTGTCTCCCTGGAGGGAGACTGACAACCGGAGAAGTTGGGGATTCACATCAGGTCTGCCCGTGAGTCAGCGGCGACCCTGGGACTGGACCCCAGATCTCCCAGCTTCCGGCCCAGGGTCCCGTTCTCCAGCCTGCCTGACCCCTCTCTCTCTCCCCTTTCAGTGAGCATAGAGTTTGGGAGAGCTGTGTGGCTTCGGTTCCACCCCTCTATGTACCCCCCGTGCCCACACCCCAGCTTCGTGGCCCACCTGGGTGGCGTGGCCGTGGGGGTCACCCTGGGGGTGGTCGTTCTGCGCAACTACGAACAGAGGCTCCAGGACCAGTCGCTGTGGTGGATCTTTGCGGCCATGTACGCTGTCTTTGTGCTGTTTGCCATCTTCTGGAATATCTTTGCCTACAACCTGCTGGATCTGAAGTTGCCCCCTCCCCCCTGAGGGCCAGGGGTGGGGTGGGGGCCGGCTGAGGAACCACTCGCATTTTCGGGGTTTCTCATTGCCAGGTTTGTTTGGAGATGCAAGGGGGCAGGCGTTCGCTTCATTTCTTGTATAAGGATTAGCCCGGGCTAGTGTTTCCCGGACAGCAGACGATGAGGAGACGGATTTTGGCGTGGCGTATGCCTGACTCTGAGCACAAACCCCGAGCAGGTGAGGGGATGGAGCCAAAGTCAGCGCTTCCTAAGTGGGGGTGGGCTGCCGGCAGGTTGCCCTCACTCTCCTGAGACAAGCCCAGCTGAAGGCATTCGGGAAGGATGAACCCCTCAGCCCGGAGAAGACGATGGCGTTTGGCCCCCGGGTTTGAACCTAAGGGAAAAGAGAACTTGGGGTGTTGGGCTATACGCTGCCTTGGTTTTTCACAGTTACCCTAGAACTGACCACGAGACGTAACTTCCCTGCGGAGCAGCCGCAATGGGGAGAATGAAGCCTGGAACGTAGACCTCAAGATGGCTCCAGTGTTGACATGAGCCTTGGGTGAGCTCCTCGATGTGAGGGAAGCGTGGAAAAGGGTGATGTGGGTGTGTGTAGGTGTGAATTTATCTGGCAACTCAGTTGTCTGGGGCAAGGTCTGTCTCCCCAGCCCTGTCTCACCCCTCTTTGAATCCTCGGAAAATCTAGGGTACCCCGGGGAAGAGTTACAGATTTCGCCCTCCGACCTTCCCACACGGGCCCTTCCTTCTCACCCCCACCATCCTCGGTCCACTCGCTTTCTCTTCCCCAGACACATTCTCCTGGTGTTTTGCTGCCCTTGTTTCCCGAATGTGACATTTGGCACGGATGCGCCCAGCTTCCACCTCCTCATCCCTGACCCCACAGTAAGAGGACAGAATCTCCCTGTCTCCAGAGCCCCAGGACACAACAAACTGCCAGGAGGGAGAGCAGGCTCCCTGATGGAGCTTGGAAATGGTGAGTGTCAGGCTTAGAGACCACCTATCAGTCAGATTGGTGTGTCCTTCTTGGGTTTCCTCCCCACCCTCCTTTTTCAGATTCTCCAAGGGCAACTACACCAGGGCCATTGTAAAAAGGTCCCTAAGCTCTCTCAGTGGAACACCTGGGTCTAGCCAGACTCTTCGTTTCAGTCGCCTCCCTTAGAACTAGGACAAGGAAGAGAGATTTCCATCTGCCATAAATGTATACTGGTAGGCACAGTGAGTTCCTGGAAGGAAGAGGGTGCTGGCCAGGTCGGCGATGGTGGGAGGGAAGAGGAGTCCAAGTTTTCTATCTCTTTCCTTTGAGAAGGGACAGATTTGTCAGGGGCCATTTTGTTTGCACCCCCCAAGGTTGTTACTGGTCACAGCTGAGTCCCGGAGCAAGAGGATATCAGAGTATTTCCTTGTTTTAGAGAGAGTTGTGTCTATAGGGAAATGGCTCTGGAAAAGGAGCTTCCAGATTCTGGCGCTTCTCAGCTCCTTCCCATCCTCACCATCTGTTCCAGTGGGGAAGAGAAATGACCTCATTGAGAGGAGTCTGGCTAGAGACAGACATACAGTGATGTGGGGGTGCGCAAGCTAGCCGTGGGCCTCTCCTTTGAGCCTCCTTTGAGGTGAGGCGGGTTTGGGTTAAGACCGGTCCTGGGATGGGCCAGAAGCTGTTCACAGCACGATCCCCCTCACCCAGTGGGGTTCCTGACACCTGCGAGCTTTGGGCGTGCCTAGAGCTAGTTTTGCTTTCTCCACCTTCCTCCAGGAACACAGAGGGGGCCTACTCTCTCGGTGGGACCCCCAGGCCCAGTGGGCCTCTTGCCTTTTAGGTACCTCCCTCAGAACTGGGTCAAGGGAGAGAGATTTCCACCTCCTCACAAATTTAAACTGGTTTCATCTCTTCCACCAGCCTTAGCTCCAGTCACTTCTGTCCTCTCTGGGCTCTGTCTCCAAGGGAAGAGAGTCTGGTGAGGCAGCCCCTCTCTTAATCCTGCCAGGTCACGCTTGACTATCGCCTCTTGACTCCCTCTCCCCACACCGATCATGCCCTTGCACAAAGAACAGATGTCTCCATATAACTGGGCCCAAAAGCAGGAAGAAATGTGTTTCACCCACAGCAGGGCAGACTCGAGTTAGACTGAAAATAAGATTTTCCAATGGTGAAGGGGCATAGGAAGATGGGGCAGGCAACCGGGGGGATTAGCGTGGCTTCTGCTTTCAGAGAGGCAAGTTCCCATAGACCGTGAGCGGGAGGATGGACGTGATGGCCTTTTGAGTCTCAGACAGAGCACCAGGTGCCCTCCCCATGGCGACCAAGGACCGAGTCTTTCAAGAGAGGACCAGCCAGGCAACCTTCCTGACATCTAAGACCAGTGCAGCTGCCGCTGTACCAGCTGCCCACCCCATGTTTACCCTTGGGTGTGGGTATGTGCCAAGTGGCCAGCTGAAAGTCCCGTGGAAGGCAGCCACAGCCAGAGCCTAAATTGTTTGCCCATTGGTTGTGGGGTACTAAGGTATTGATGCACATACCCCCTACCTCAGTCCCAGGGCTCCTCCTCTAAAACCTTCTGCCTAGGGGAAGAAGGAGGTCTACAAGCAATTGGCTAACTGTCACAGAGCAAGAGAGCTATGGGACATCTTAATAATAATTATGGTAGTTGCTATGTGCCAAGCACTGTTCTAAACACTAGAGTAGATATAAGTTAATCAGGTTGGACACAGTCCCTGTCCCACCTTGGGCTCAAACTCTTAATCTCCATTTTCCCGATGAGATTGTCTCTCTCTGTTGCGGAATTGTACTTCCAAGCGCTTAGTACAGCGCTCTGCACACAGTAAATGCTCCATAAATACAACTGAATGAATGAGGTAACTGAGGCCCAGAGAAGTTAAGTGACTTGCCCAAGGTCACACAGCAGGAATGTGGCAGATCTGAGATTAGAACCCAGGTCCTTCTGATTTCCAGGCCCGTGCTCTAGCCACTAAACCACGCTATGTTTCATCTTGACTTCCTTATCTCCATCCTGCCAGCCTGTCCCATGACAGTGATATCACTCTTTAGCGTAGGGGAGGAGGAGGTGGCTCATCTGTGGGGTGAGGGACATTTGCCTTAGAAGTAGCACTAGTATTTATTGAGTACCCTCTGGATGCAATGCACTGGACTAAGTGCTTGGGAAGTACAAAAAAAGGTGACAGATTCCTTGCCACCCAAAGTGCTCCCTCTCTAATGGGGTGCCCTGGTTGGGGGAGCTCTATCTAGGTCCCTTCCCTCTTCCTCCACCCCCTCAACTCACTGAGCTTTCTCGGTGGTAGAAGGGTTCTTTGCCAGAAACTTGGCTATTGGGAAGAGTAGAGTCTACAAGCGAGTTCCCTGCCCTGGAGAACCCAGGATATGGCTTTAGGTGGGGTTGCAACCGATCTTGGACCAGGGAGGGTTGAAAGGTGAAGAAAACCTTTGAGGAGTGGCTCCAGGGTCCGAGGATCTCCACCGTGGCTTCTCACGGCCCAGGAGCCAGAGATTGGGAAGGGACCCAGGTTGCTTGTCTGGACCAATAGTGGATACAGCAGCACAAGCTTCCTGGATGCATCGCTTCCTCCAGCCTTAGCTCCAGGCTCTTCTGACATGTCTGTGCTCTGTGTCCCAGGGAAGAGAGTCTGGCAACGCCTCCCCTCTCTTAATCCCGCCAGATCCCCACCTGGCTCTTGCCTCTCTCTCCTCACCCATCAAGCCCTTGCACAAAGAACAGACGTCTGTCGGAAGTGGGCCGCAGGGCTAGTGGAGTTTCATCAGGGCAGGAACAGAGGCAGGAACTGTGGACAGCCCCTCACCCTGCGTCCCCTGATGCTAAGCAAGTCCACGATGACTCGTTGCTTATTCCTGCCAGTGAAGACGGCCCTGGGCAGGGAGCGGAAGTCTCTACTCATACCCCAGGAGCCCCCACTCCAAGCCTTCACCAGCAGCATGCCAGCTATTTTCATCTCAGGTCAGTTGCTAGCAGTTAAGAGAGATTTGCTACACACACATCCCCTGCAGACTTGACTCTTGCTTGAATTTTATTTAAACAGTTTTTCTCCCCACAAGCTCCTTCCTTAAATTATAGCTTTCTGTCCCTTTTCCTACCTGGAAAGTACCCTTCTCTGCTGCCTGTTTTCAGCCCTGTCATCTCTGCCAGCAGTGGCCTAAGTCCTGGGTTCTAGGTGCTGTAAGGGGAGGTAGCGGGGGCTTGGATGCCCTCACTCCTCCTCCCTCCACCCCCAATCACCGTCCTCAGGCCTGACCAGGGTCTCCCTTAACCCTTCCCCTCCCTGGCAGCCAGAATCTTTTCCACTCTCCTTCCCCTTGTGGCAGGTGCAGTCAGCCTCCCCTGAAGTTGGGAGGAATTTGAGCCTCCACTCTACTCTCTCAGGAGAGAAGCTTCATTATCCAGCTGGGTGAATGGAAACTGAAGCCTAGCAGGAAACAGCAGCAAATAGGTCCACATAAAAAAAAAAAGAATAATTACAGCACCCAGAGGAAAAAAGAAAACCTTGAAAGGAGGATTGAGCTCCTAATGATCCTATTAATCATTAATTTTGTTGTAATTGAGGAAAGCTGGATAAGGAGGCCCTTTTAAATGGCAGCAGGGACACAGCAGATTTTTATTTGCTGGACAAGTCCCCGCAGAGGAAGATCAACTGGATAGATTTCCAGGACAACAGTACCACCCAAGGGATTACCCTCACTGAACTCGACCCTGCTCCCACACTGTCTCCCAATTCAGTTTGGAAATAAAAGCAAATTCCTGGGGCCTGAAACTTTCTTCCTCTCTTGATATCATTTAGTGCGGCTTCCAGTGGACACTGAAAAGCATCAATATTTTTCTGCCTTAAAAAAGTCAAACAAATGAAACTTTCCCTTCAAGGGCTAGTTGAAAATGATAGTTGAAAAGTAACCCAAGCTGTAAACGTTTGTTTCTAAATATTTTTGTATCGTGTACATTCTGTATATTTTTGTTCTAACGAATATTATTTGAGCACAGATTCATTAAAGAGTTTTTTGGGTAAAGCCATTGGTTATGTAAAATGCCAACAGAAGACCTTTGATCGCATTTCATGTTCTAACAAAAACATGGGTGAGTCAACAAATCTCTTTTCAATGCTATATGAGTTCTGGGCACTGGATTAGGAACTGGGAAACTTGTGGAAGGTTGGACCCCAGTTATTCTCCCAGTTGGAGATGCTCAAGGGGGAGAGGATTGGGTTAGAGTTGAGGGTAGGGGATAGGGATCAGTAATAATAATAGCAGTAATAGTTAAGCACTTATTATGTGTTAAGCATTCTTCTAAGCCCTGCGGGTAGATACAAAGTAATTATGTATCTACCCACCTGGGATTCACAGTCTAAGAGGTAGAACTGATAAGGAAACAGGCTCGGGGAAGTTAAGTGACTTGCCCAAGCAGGCACTTGCAAAAAGCAGGCGAGTGGCAGACAGGATTAGAACCCAGGTCCTCTGATTCCCTGGGTATCGATCCGTGGGTGGAAATTCTTCTGGCTGGCCTCCTATTTGAACAGAAGATGCCTTATTGATCCCTTGGCCCAGAAATCACGTTGGTTCATGGGACAGCCCGTTTCAGGTCCTCCCTAGAGAACAAAAAGCCACAGGCTCAAATCTCATTCCCACAGCAATCTCCCAAGCCTTGAGCTAAACCCCAGGGCTTAGACCCCAGAGATTTCAGGGGTAGTCCAGTTGCCTTTAGCATTTAAATTAAGTGACAAGCCTTGGGCTTGAGTCCAGGTTATTGTTGATACTCATACCAGTTTGGGGCAAGATTGGCCATCACCTGGAAAGGTTGTCTGGGTTCAGCTAGGCACTTAGCCTACATTGGTGGTGTGATTGAAACTGCTACATTATAGGTAGGCACATCTTTCTGCTTCCTTGCTGGCCCAGGACAAAACACCAGAAACAAAAAAAACAAAACCCAACGACTTGCTCTGTGGGAGGAATCTCTACCTTGGGACTCCAGGAAACCAGGCAAGGGTGACACAAGGTAAGAATTTCATTTTCACCTCAGTCCTCCGCCAGGGCCGGATGCACCCGTGGGCAGCAGTGAATCTGAAGAAGACATGGAGAATTCTGCAGGCACTGCCATTCATTCAATCGATGATATTGACTGAGAGTCTGTCGTATGCAGAACACTACACTAAGCACTTGGTAGGTACAGTAGAGCTAGAAGACATGGCCCCGGCCCTCAAGGAGCTTCCTTTTTAGCTGTCTTGGCTGAAGATCGAGCAGTGGGAAGGGTTTGGAAAGTGAAGGGCTGTCTAAGAATGAATCAAAGGAGTTTCTAGAAGAGTATTCTCCAAGTATAGGCAAGAGTTCAGAGAGTTCATTTCTCTAATTAACGTGTAAAATCTTGTGAGGAAATACCAGTTATACTAGTTATAGGAAGAAGGGGTAGTGGGGAGAAGGCTGAAAGATTTAAGGGAGAGTCAGGGTGGATTCAATTCATTTTTGCAGTTTCTGTCTAGAAGATCCCCTGGTGCTTCAGTGCAATTCCAATTGGTATTCCTTCCCTTTTTTTTTGTCCTTCTTTCGAACGTTGCAGGAGATGTTCAAATTCAACTGAAGTCTCTCTCGCTTTGTCTTTGGGACTTTTGCATCCTGTCGGTTAAATGCTCGGCTCTAATGGTCCTTCAAAGAAGCAAAGTTCCCAGCCAGGATGATTCCACAGTTCAGTAACAGCATGTGGAAGGGGTGAGAGTGAGGTAGCATTTCCTGCTAAAGAGGTGTCAGAGTTTTTGGTTCCACAAACATAGACTGTACCTGCTCTCTACCACCAGGACCTCATCAGGTTTTCCCTGAATACTGGGCAAAAGAGTGTGGATGGTTCAGTGTAACCCATCCTCATGGGAAAAATCAAATTAAGCACGTCTTGTCAACAACAGGATATTCTTTCCCTCCTCCTCCCATCCCAAACTGAAAGATAAGGGCAGCTCCATATTGATTTCAGTTGCTGAAGGGGTAGCAGCATCTTTCAAGAGCATCCCTGGCATCTGAGCAGCCTCTTCATGAGTATGCTGTTTATTCCTTTTTTTTGCAAGGGGCTAAGAGAAGCCATCTCTTCAGGTGCAAGGCATGGAAAGGGCCATTTTTCCAGCCACGAGCACTGTCAGCTGCATTGTCTCTGAGCATGTGCAGCCACATGAAGCAGCAGCATCAGCCTGGCAATCATAAAGGGAAATCAATAAGTGCAGTTTGCTTTTTCGAATTCAACCATTCAGGAGCTACATTCCTGGGGCAGAGCAAAGCACCTCAGAAATAAGCCTTTGCACCATCGGCCCTCCTGTGGCATAGAAATATTTCAGGTAAAAACATTAACTTCCGTAATTCCGACACTTCCTTGCAGGGTGGCCACTTATGAGACTTGTCCTTCAGAATGTTTATCACCTTCAGCTAGAAAGTTCCCAGAGATAACGGGGCTCACCACGGAAAGGGATGAAATTGGCGGTATTGTCATTGGCATTTTGCTTCCTGAAAGACCGCAGGCCCTTCCTTCCCTGCATCAGGACACGTGGCACTTCTGAAAGGGATTATCATTCTCTACTACTTAAAAATGCATGAGGGTGAAAGGAAGTGACTTTCGTTTTCAATTGGGTTGGGAATTGCTTTACTGAACTGTGAGTGGATAAAATATTCTGAAGGAAAATCTCCATCCTGCCTGAAGTCAAGTCTGCGAACCTCTAATACGGGAGATAATCCCATTTTCTTTAACCTCATTTAAAAAAACCCCAAAACCCAAGAAAGCCAGAATGCCTTTTTATTGTAAACATAATCACAGATTTAAATTTAAGTGAATGTTTGTCAATTGAACAACACGCTCCCTCTCTAATATACAACTACTGGTCATTAAATTTAAAAAAAATCACCATTGCAGTAAGTATAGACTGTCATTTTCCTAAACTTTTTGGGAGGGGCAAATAAAGGAATGACATGAATCAATCATTTTGAAAAATTCATAATGTGACTATGGCTGTTTGAAAGACAATTCCTTAGCTCTACTTACTGCCTCTGTTCTTTAGTGAACTGCTAGGGCAATGGAAACTTAGGTCTCACATATCCTATTATCTAAATCAAGACATCACTGTCATCACCGTCATCCAATAGGATTTATTCAGCACCTATATGCCCATGACATAGTATACTTCAGAGCACAGTTCATGAATCTAATTTGGGCTTCAGGGAGAGTAGCATGTGACCATCTGAGGGCCGTGCTCAGTCCTGTCGATCGATTCGGACTACAGTGATCTGAGAAAGTGATGCATGAATAAAATTAAAAGGCCATGCACCAGATTTGATTCAATCAAGAAGCCCTCTTGAATTCTTCCCATTATATTTTTCGCTTGCTACTTTGATCCCTTGAACGGTTATCCGTTTGTTGAGCATTTTGATTTCAACCCTGAAAAAACTGTTAACGTATTTTAAAAATGGACATAATTGGGATTATGATCCACTAGTTTTCCATCTGAATTATTTTTTTAGCTGATGAGCACTTTTAAATATGATTTATCTGTTGCAAATACAAGACTGATTTGCAAATGAGCAAAAGAGGGGGATTATTATCATTAAAAACATTCATCAAGCACCCACAGAGTGCATAGCGTTTATGATGTGACATATTTACAGATTGGTTTGGGGATTACATTTGGGGAGTAAAATCAGTCTAAAATTTGGGATTGAATTTTTTTTGGTAATTAAGTGGCATCAAAAGCAATGATAAACCCAAGGGTTGCCAAGAAAGACTCGCCACAATTTATTGCCAGGTGGGTTGCTGACCACTGAAAGAGGGAACTGAGGGAAAATAAATATAAGATTTGGGGTGGCAGTCGTCACCTCCATCTAGCCCTAAAATTCTTGATAGCTTGGGCAGGAAACATGCTCAAAGTTGACAGCATGTCAAACCTCTTTGGCTATCAGGCCCCCATTTCGTTAGGCTTTGTTTCTCCCTATAATTAAATTTAAAAAATGTAAAAAGCTCCCCTCCCCCCTCCCTGGAGTCTCATCTTATTCCAAAGTAATCTAAATCTCTTAAATTAGCATGAACGATGATCACAGTAGCAAATTCCAACCACAAGTTCATGAATGTTCAGTACTTGGTCCCCACTCCCTAAAAAGAAAATGATTAAAAACGTTGGGCCGTTGCTACTTCTCTCATGAATTCCTCAAGGACCAATATCACATTTTTGGCTTCTGGCATTTCTGCGTGTTCCACTTTGACGATCTTCAGCAGCACATCTCCACAACCACAGTTCTTCAGAAACATGTAACACTTAAATAAGGCATAATGATTCATTTCTGCCTGGCGGATAAATCGCTTCAGATTGTTTGTGTCTTGAATTGCCTGGAATAGAGTAGAGCGGCAGTGTTCACTATTCATTTTTCTCCACGCAGATGGGTCACCTTAATATTGACTTAGCTAGAACCTTCTGAAATGAGATGACAACCAGAGTTTTGTGCCATTCTACCGTATGGTGTTGTCCCCATATGCTTTTATCCTTAGGCAGTCTTTTAAGGCTAAACTGCCTTAGAGGCAGGCCCCGTACTTAGACATTTCTGAGGGCCTCCAAATGATCACAGCTCTCCTGAACCTGAGAACATCGTGTTCCCGGCCGAGTCTGGGGACACCCCGCCTGGTTGCGTACCCGTTGGCTGCAGAGTGGCGGATGCCACTGCCGCCTCAGTGACCGGCGCCCAAAGCGATTAGCCCGGCCTTGAAGCCCCGGGAGCAGGAATAATTACCTTCAGCTTAAAATTCTCTAGCAGTTGTCGGAAGAGAAATGGATGGCCACCCTCGGCCCCGTTCAGGAAGGGCTGCAGCCAGTCCTCACAGAACTTGTTGCTCCCTGCGAGACACGGACAAGTTTTTAAGATCCCAGGCGGGAGCCTGCATCATCCACATCAATAATGACTTGAGCCTCGCTCGGCCTTGCCCGCTCACCCTCGGAAAACGGAGTGCAGCGGGAGAAGGCCTGCTCTGGAGAGGAACCGAACCGCTTGGTCGAGACATCAACCTCACCTGCGTTCTGCACCTGGGGCTGTGGCCCGCTACAGTCTATCAGCACTGCCTGGTGCCGTTCCTCTGTCATAGCCATGCATAAGGAGGTCATGGTCCCTTCATGGACGAGCCCCTGCAGGCTGGCCACGCTGAGAAACCTGACACACAAGAGAGGTGTTTTTCACAGACAACACTAAAGAAGCAGGACAGGAAATGCATATTTTTCAGACGGTGGCGCCGAATTTTCGCGAGGGAGAAGCTACCCGGGGCCCAGCCTCTAATTTTAGAAAATGGCAAGCATTCTTTACCTATTAATATCTCGCTTGATTTTCTCATCTTGATGCTTTAACTTCAACGGGAGTATAACTCAAAGCCTTTTAAAAGAAAAGTAAAAACATCAATTTCTTTGCAGGCCCTATTTTGGCATTTTCCAATATCCTTCTTTATTCACTTGAATGAAGGATATACATTATCTCCCCAAACTCCACATCTTCTGCTTCTCGATCCTTGGCCATCGAATACAACCTTGGCCAAGTACTGATTTTATTCACAGCCAACTCTAAGTCACTCTAGAACCTGGACTGGCATATTTAAGGGGCTCAGTGGATCTTTCTCATTAATATGGGAAGTTAGTACACATTTCATCTTCATTAAGGTACTATTGTTTGCCAAATTAGTAGCCAGACAATTGCTGGTTTAATATGCTTTGTCCGCTGCTCAAAGGACTGAATTTAAGCATTAGCCCATGTCCATACCCACTTCTCCTCCTCCTTTCTATGATTTCAGTGTTTTTGTCCCTCACTAGATTGTAAGATCCTTGAGGGCAGGGATCACGCCTACAAAGTTTATAGTACTCTGCCAAGTGCTTTGTACTGGGCTCTGTACACATTAGTTGCCCAATAAATGCTATTTATTGAGTGATAGAATTGCCACCTGGAACTGCCTTACTAATCTATTTGAAAAAGCTTTCTGAAGAATTAGGTCATTGTCTTTATAGGTGGTATTTACACCCTAGGAGTCTCTTTAAAGTTTCCAATGACTTTTTTTAAAAATAGTATTTGTTAAGCACTTACTCAGTGCCAGGCACTGTACTAAACTCTGGAGTTAGATACAAGCTAATCAGGTTGGACACAGTCCTTGTCCCACATGGGGTTCACAGTCTTAATCCCCATTTTACAGATGACGTAGCTGAGGCACAGTGAAGTGACTTGCCCAAGGTCACACGGCAGACAATTGGCAGAGCAGGGATTAGAACCCAGGTCTTTTGAACTCCCAGGTCCTTGTTCTATCTAGTTGGCCAAACTGCTTTTGTAGAAATAGGTCTTTGTCTTCATAGGTGGTAATTACACCCTAGGTATCTCTTTCAAGTTTCCTATAACTGCCAAACTGGTTCTCTTTGAAGCAAATGTTTTTGTTTAGGCCATACTTACAGCGTGTAAGAGAAATACAAGCTTCTCCTGAAGGAGGAGAACCACCCTCTGGATTGGGCACACGACATCCTCAAACCAGTTGCTCAGGTAGGATTTGATGCTGGTCTCCAAGTTACTTTCCTGTATCACAATAAAGAACAGATTTGTTTCTTTTGACATCCACTCTTAACTCCAACCCCACCAAAAGATTCCTTTATATACATAAATATGTATAATATATATATATGTTAGTTTTACAATTACTTATTCTGATTACTTCATAAATATCTTGTCTCTCACCTCTGTCAGAGTGGAAGTTCCTTATGGGTAGGTAACATATCTCAATTAGTAATAGTAATAATAATAATGACAATGGTACTAAGCATTCACTATGTTCCAAGATACTAGAGAATCCGATCAGACACAGTCCCTATCCCACTCAGGGCTCATCGTCTCAGCAGGAGGGAGAAGAGATATTTATATTTCCATGCTACATATGAGAAAACTAGGGCACAGAGAAGTTAGGTGACTTGCCCAAAAAGTCAGCTAAGAGGCAACCAACAGTATTTGAGCACCTACTGTGTACAGAGAGCTGTATTAAGTGCCCGGGCGAGTACAACAGAATTAGTAGACACAATGCCTGCCCTCAAGGAGGTCTTCTGCTTGTGTTATATGTTTCCAAGTGCTTATTACAGTGCATCAAATCTAGTAGGAGCTTAATAAATAACCATTACTCCTACTACTATTATAGGTTAAGGAAAGAGGAAAATGCTATCTTGGATTTTGGTGGCAAGGCAATATACCCTTCCAGCAGCGCCACAGTACCGAAACCACTATAGTAGAGCTTACATGTAATAACTGTAATAATAACTGTGGTATACGTTAAGTGCATACTACATGCCAGGCACTGTACTAAGCGCTGGGGTGACTATACGCCATTGTGTTGGACACAGTCCGTCCCACATGGGGTTCACAATCTTAATCCCCATTTTACAGAGGAGGTAACTGGGGCCCAGAAAAGTAAAGTAACTTGCCCCAGGCCACAGAGAGAAGCAGCGGGGCTCAGTGGAAAGAGCATGGGCTTTGGAGTCAGAGGATGTGGGTTCTAATCCCTGCTCTGCTACTTATCCGCTGTGTGACCTTGGGCAAGCCACTTCACTTCTCTGTGCCTCAGTCACCTTTAGAGAAGCAGCGTAGCTCAGTGGAAAGATCACGGGCTTAGGAGTCAGAGGTCATGGGTTCTAATCCCTGCTCCGCCGCCTATCAGCTGTGTGACTGTGGGCAAGTCACTTAACTTCTCGGTGCCTCAGTTCCCTCATCTGTAAAATGGGGATGAAGACTGTGAGCCTCACGTGGGACAACCTGATTACCCTGTATCTACCCCAGCGCTTAGAACAGTGTTCGGCACATAGTAAGCACTTAACAAATACCAACATCATCACACAGCAGAAAAGTGGTGGAGCTGGGATTAGAACCCATCACCTCCTGACTCCTAGGCCTGTGCTCTATTCTCTACACCATGCTGTTTCTCCATTATAATATCTAGTTAATCTAAAAAAAAGTCTATGAAGTTTTTTCAGATGTTTCCCTGGCTTTAGTCATTTTGCAATCTCATTTTTAAAAATGGGCATCTTACCTTGCAATCAAAACTCATCTTCAGGTCTTGAACATACTTGTCCAACTCAAGCCTGAAGGTGTGTTCTTAAGGAAAGAGTAGAAAAGAACAGAGCAAGACACCGGCTCTAACACTTTTACAAAATGTATAAATCGAGGCATTTCAGATACTGTCAACTATATATATATATATATATATATATATATATATATATATGCTATATGCGGCCTAAAAAAGTATAAACCCAGGCTGAAAACGAAGTCTAACAATGCACTGGAGTGGGAGTAGCAAAGCCAAGGTTTCAGAGTCCATTCTTTCCTGTAGCCAATCCCCGCAAATCAACAAAAAGGATATAGTTCAAGCCCCTTTTCAGAGCCACCTAAAAAACAGACCACATACTCTGGAGGATTCAGGTCAGGGTCATCTGTTGTGGGTTCAGGGAATGACTTTTCTTGTTGGAAAAGGCAATAGTAACAACCAACTCTGTAGTCTGGAAGACTGAAGGAAAAATGAGAGGTAAATAAAATAGATTGCTGACTTATGCAACCTAATTTAGTGGATTGCTCTAATACTGTTCACCTCCATGCATATCTTTTAGGGTAGTTTGTCTTACTATTTATCATGCCCAACTTGGGAGAAAAGAGTTAACTAGCACTAATTAAGTTCAAGTAGGGTATTTTATTTCTCCATTTTGTTATATGACAGTGAAAGTCTCAACATAGGGCATTTGTTGGCCTTTTGGAATTGGTTACTTGGGCTTAACATGTAGATAAAAATTCAAGATCCAGCCTAATCCCTTACCTCAACTCCACTGAAGCAACATTACCCAGACCTTCAAAGAGCGCTCCTTTATTCAGGCGCTTGGCAATGAAACTGCGCAGTTCTGTCTCTATTTCAGATGGTAAGTTGGTGTCCACCAAAGAGAGACTTTAACAGAAAAGAAAAAAAATATTTACATTAGCAGAAATTCTCACTCTGCAACTGGGTTCTAGAGATGATCCTCTATTCTGTCTCTTCCTTTTCTCTTCCTCTCTTAGCAGACGCTTTTCCTCTTTTTTCTTTTTTCTTTCATTTTGGTCAAGTTGGATGGTTTTGTAGCTCTGCCAACACTTTTTTCTTCTACAAATGCCTCACCCTCCTTCTCTTTACTTCCCTCTGATCTCCTTTTCTGTTTTCCCCACCCTTTCCCCAAGATCTAATCCTCTACTGCCACCTCTGTTTACCTCTGCTGTGCTTTCCCTTGCTCTTCTAGAACTGCCATCATTTCACCTTTCTGACTTTGCTGCCACTCCTCTTGCTCTTTCTCCCTGGAATGCCTCCATATCTCAACTCCCCGCCTCTCTCTCGTGGGACCACTTTTTTCCAGTCCCAACATGGACCATCCCTACCCTGGTGGACCTTTGGTTTTCTCCTTTCCCTGTGCTTTCTCCATCTCCTCCTCCTGGATCCAATTGCTTTCCAATCTTTCTCCAGCTTGGGGCTTTTCACTGCACTGAATTCAAGTCACGCAGGAGGGAAACCCCAAGCAGCTATAATAGAATACGGGGGAACATTTTTCATTTATGCAACACAGTGATTCCTTAACATTCAGTACAGTGCACTGCACTCAGAGGTTACTAAGTGTTTAGTACAGTGCTCTGCACAGAGTAAGTGCTCAATAAATGTCAATGGGTGATATAGGGGCTCAAAAACAGTACTACTCTTTGACTACTTACTGATAGAATTGTGGACTCCTGAAAATGAGCAGAGCTTTCTAATAACTTCTATGGACTGGGTGAAGCTGTTTATCTGATAGCTGTGGCCTATGAAAAATAACTGGGGCCTCTTACCTAGTATTCTAGGTGGACAGCACATGTCAAACTAAAGAAGTTCCTTTTTTGAACTAAATATAAAATCCTACGTTGAGTTAGAATATCAACACAGATTCTAATGTGTTCTATTTCCCCAAGCATTTGGTACAGTGCTTCTCCACCCAGTAAGTGCTCAATAAATACTACTGATTGGAGAAGCAGCGTGGCTCAGTGGAAAGAGCATGGGCTTTGGAGTCAGGGCTCATGAGTTCGAATCCCAGCTCTGCCACTTGTCGGCTGTGTGACCGTGGGCAAGTCACTTAACTTCTCTGTGCCTCAGTTCCCTCATCTGTAAAATGGGGATTAAGACTGTGAGCCCCACGTGGGACAACCTGATTCCCCTATGTCTACCCCAGCGCTTAGAACAGTGCTCGGCACATAGTAAGCGCTTAACAAATACCAACATTATTATTATTATTATTATTAGACAGAGCAGGCTCTCTACCCCAAGCCTGCAGACAAAAATATATATATATAGAACAGTATTTTAGCAAACACCCTTGGCAAATGTAATAACAGTATGCAAAGGAAACAAATATCAACTAATCATTATTCCTTAAAGTGAGATATATTTTAAAGCCACACATCAAGATCACCAGGGACGATTACTAAAAATTGGATTTTTTTTTTCGGATCTATGCAATCAACTGAATTCTGACAATCAATTGAATTCTTCTGAGAAAGATGGGGCCCCAGCAATG
This sequence comes from Ornithorhynchus anatinus, assembly GCF_004115215.2. Classification (NCBI taxonomy): domain Eukaryota; kingdom Metazoa; phylum Chordata; class Mammalia; order Monotremata; family Ornithorhynchidae; genus Ornithorhynchus; species Ornithorhynchus anatinus. The sequence goes on from NC_041742.1 coordinate 3,178,872, forward strand.
ACCTTGACAACAGTAACATTCACTCTATCAGGACTAATGTTCAAAAGCCAGGCCTTGAGAAGCCAGAACAGTGCTTGGTACATAGTAAGCGCTTAACAAATACCATCATTATTACTTAAGGGAGGATCTGAATTTCTGATAGATGGAGACATCAGGACAATTGGCGTTTGTGGGTCAGATCTGCAATGAGAAGGTGAGGGCAGAATCCAATCAAGTGATCAATCAATCGAACCAGTGCAACTTGCTGGTTTACCTGAAATCTTGGGCAGCAGGAGTTTCTGTTGTGGAGCCGCTTGCACTGCCATCATCACTGTCACCTCGCTGGTGAGTTGACCTGGAAGCCCCAGTATTATCGAAAAGGGATCGATCAGGGAGAGGGATGCAACTGGCAAGCAGGGAGGGGTAACTGGGAGCGTGCTGACCCTTTCCTCTGGACTAGGGCCGGCGCGGGGGGGAGAGGGTGGTTGGAAAATTAAGAGGTAACACAGGGAGAGGAAACACGTCTGAGGCTTTGAAAATGAACGGGGGGATTTGGGAGGTAAGGAAAACATCTAAAGATCTCCCAGCGCGGGAGGGGCGCCTGAGAAACCGATTCAATTCAATCGTATTTACTCTGTGCAGAGCACCGTATTAGGCCATCAAAAAGCGAAGGGGTTTCGATCACACTGTCTTGGGGGCGACCAGGAAAAAGAGGGAGGGATAAGGGGGCACAGCCCAACAACTGGAGGCTTTTATTCTGTCCACAGGAGGCCGGCGGGGGACGAACGTAGCCGATCCGGACGAAAAGGTGGGAGTGACATGGACGTCACCGGGGAAGGAGAAGGGGGCCCAGAGGGAATGGGGGAGGGAGGCAGGGGTCAGAGTTAGAAGAGAGGAGGATCGGGGGGAAAAGGGGAGCTCGGGTCCGGCGGGGCTGGCACCTGCTGTTGCTGTGATAAGCGTACAGACAGTAGGAGCTGCTGGGGGTCCGCTCGAGGGGGCCGCTGTCGTCGCCGCTGTCCAGCTCTCTGTCGTCCCCGTCCAGGGACTCCTGCAGGGCGGGCAGCATCTCCGGTCCTGGGCAGGGGCCGAGGGACACAGCGGTCCGCTCAGCCGCCAGTGCAACCGGCAAACCGCTCCCCCGGCTGCCTTACAGACCCGCCCCGCCCCGTCGCGTTCCGCCGCCTTCATTCATCCGATCCGTATTTATTGAGCGCTCACTAGGTGCCGGTCACTGGACTAGACGCTTGAAGTGGACAGCTCGGACCCAGATAGAGACCGGCCCTGCCCAACGACCGGCTCACGCTCCAAAGGGGGGGGGGGGGGGAGACAGACCGCAAAACAAGTGGCCTGGCGTCATTATCATCGAGATAAATAGAATCAGAGGAATAAACACATCATTAGAGTAATAAATAATATAGACAAAGTGCACAGTGCTGAGGGGAAGGGGGTAGAGCAGAGGGAAGCACACAGTAAGCGCTTAACAAATGCCATCATTATTATTAGGGGCAATGGGGAGGAGGAGCAGAGGGGCAAGGAGGGCTCAATCTGGGAAGGCCTCCTGGCGGAGGCGAGCTCTCAGTAGGGCTTCGAAGGGGGGAAGCGGGAGTGGGTGCCAATCCCCGCTCCGCCACTTGTCTGCTGTGTGACCTTGGGGAAGTCACGTCACTTCTCTGGGCCTCAGTTCCCTTATCTGGAAAACGGGGATTAAGAGTGTGAGCCTCAGGTAGGACAGGGATTGTGTCCAACTTGATTATAATAAGGGCATTTGTTCAAGCGCTTACTCTGTGCTGAGCACTGTTCTAAGCGCCGCGGTAGATGCAAGGTAGTCAGATTGTCCCATGAGGAGGCTCACAGTTTTAATCCTCATTTTACAGAAGAGGCAACTGAGGCACAGAGAAGTTAAGTATCTACCCCAGTGCTTGGCACAGACTAAATGCTAACAAATACCATAATTGTGATGATGATTATTTGGAAATGATCTTCATCCGTCTCTTTTCACATGCCCAGCCGGAATTTTTGTATCCTGAAGAATAATGCAGGGGGGTGTTTCTGAACCAAACATTGGCCTACCTGTTTTCTGGAAGTTTAAAGCTATCCCCCCACAGAGATATTAAGGAGTCGATTTCCATTGATAGCGGGGGAGCGATCCCTCTACGATATTAACGGGTGGGATACCGGCTGTGGCATTTGCCACTGCTCCCACACTTTCAGAGCGACCTGGGAGGGAACACAATCCGGCGGACAAAGACACACATGGGATCTATATGCCATCACCACGTGCCAGTGTGAGACGGCCTACCAAATGTGACATCACTGACACATATCAGAATCCGGTTCGAGTGACATCGTCATTTATTTGTTTAATCATATTTATTGAGCGCTTACTGCGTGCAAAGCACTATACCAGGCGCTTGGAAAGTACGATTCAGCAATGCAATTCATCCACTGTCTGCCTTGGGGCTGACCTGATCAACTGAGTGTGGCGAATAGAAGGCATAATTATAATAATAATAATTATGGTAGTTGTTAAGGGCTTACTATGTGCCAAGCACTGTTTTGGAGCACTGGGGTAGATACGGGGTAATCAGGTTGTCCCATGAGAGAAGCAGCGTGGCTTAATGGAAAGAGCCTGGGCTTGGGAGTCAGAGGTCGTGGGTTCTAATCCTAGCTCTGCCCCTTGTCTGCTGTGTGACCTTGGGTAAGTCACTTAACTTCTCTGTGCGTCAATTACCTCATCTGCAAAAATGGGGATTAAAAAATGTGAGCTCCACGTGGGACAATCTGATTATCCTGTATCTACCCCAGTGCTTAGAACAGTGCTCTGCACATAGTAAGCACTTAACAAATACCATAATTACTATTACTATGTGGGGTTCACAGTTTTAATCCTCATTTTACAGATGAGGTCACTGAGGCACACAGAAGTGAAGTGACTTGACACGTAGTAATAATAATAATAATAATAATAATAATGATGATGGCATTTCAGACAAGTGGCAGAGGCAGAATTAGAACCCAGGTCCTCAGACTCCCAAGCCCCTGCTCTTGCCACTAATAACAGTGATGATGATGGCATTCGTTAAACACTTACTGTGTGCCAAGCACTGTTCTAAGCACTGGGGAGGGGTGCAAGGTAATCAAGTTGTGCCACGTGGATCTGGCTCGCAGTTTTAATCCCCATTTGACAGATGAAGTAACAGGCACAGAGAAGTTAAGCGACACACAGCAGACAAGTGGCGGAGGGGGGATTAGAACCCAGCTCCTCTGACTTCCCAAGCTCCTGCTTTTGCCCCTAAGCCACATTGCTTGGCAAAAAGTAAACAGATCATAAACAGCTTGTGTATAAAAGTCAACAGATTGGCTGTTGAGTTTAATCTCCGATTATCCCAGGCACCGATTAGACCCCATCACTGGGCAGGGATGGTCTCAAGCTGTTGCCGAATTGTACAGTCCAAGCGCTTGTGCTGTGCACATAGTAAGTGCTGCATAACTTCATTCATTCATTCATTACTATTTATTGAGCGTTTATTATGTGCAGAGCACTGTATTAAGCGCTTGGAATGGACATTTCGGCAACAGAGACCATTGCTGATTTGTACATTCCAAGCGCTTAGTACAGTGCTCTGCACATAGTAAGCGCTCAGTAAATACTACTGAATGAATGAATTCCTGCCCAATGAGAGGCTTATAGTGAAGCGTCGTGGCTCAGTGGAAAGAGCCCGGGCTTGGGAGTCAGAGGTCATGGGTTCAAATTCCGCAAATTCAAAGTCAGCTGTGTGACTGTGGGCGAGTCACTTCCCTTCTCTATGCCTCAGTTACCTCATCTGTAAAAATGGGGATGAAGACTGTGAGCCTCACGTGGGACAGCCTGATTATCCTGTATCTACCCCAGCGCTTAAAACAGTGCTCTTCACATAGTAAGCGCTTAACAAATACCAACATTATTACTATGTGCAGAGCACTGTACTAAGCCCTTGGAATGGACAATTTGGCAACAGACCATTGCCGATTTGTGCATTCCAAGCGCTTAGTACAGTGCTCTGCACATAGTAAGCTTTCAATAAATACTATTGAATGAATGAATCCCTGCCCAATGACGGGGTTACAGTGTAATCAGGGGAGACACTGAATAAAGAAATGAACAGCCTGCCCCTCCCCGGGGTTGTAGACAGAGAGGCAGGGGAGAGGGTCGGCATGCTCCATCACTGGAAAGAGCCCGGGTTTGGGAGTCAGAAGTCATGGGTTCAAATCCCAGCTCTGCCATTTCTCAGCTGTATGACTGTGGGCAAGTCCCTTCACTTCTCTGGGTCTCAGTGACCTCATCTCTAGATAGATAGAGAAGCAGCGTGGCTCAGTGGAAGGAGCACGGGCTTGGGAGTCAGAGGTCATGAGTTCGAATCCCAGCTCTGCCACTTGTTAGCTGTGTGACTGTGGGCAACTCACTTAACTTCTCTGTGCCTCAGTTACCTCATCTGTCAAATGGGGATTAACTGTGAGCCTCACATGGGACAACCTGATTACCCTGTATCTACCCCAGCGCTTAGAACAGTGCTCGGCACAGAGTAAGCGCTTAACAAATACCCACATTATTATTATCTCTAAAACGGGGGCTAACTGTGAGCCTCACGTGGGACAACCTGATTACCCTGTATCTACCCCAGCGCTTAGAACTGTGCTTGGCAGAGAGTGAGCGCTTAACAAATACCCACATTATTATTATCTCTAAAACGGGGGCTAACTGTGAGCCTCACGTGGGACCACCTGATTATCCTGTATCTACCCCAGCGCGCAGAAGAGTGCTTTGCACGTAGTAAGCGCTTAACAAACGCCAAGTCTTTGTGTTTTTTTAGGTGGAAGTGCAGAGGAGGAAGGCCCAGGGCCACGTCAAAATGGCCGCCGCCCTCCCCCCTCCGTCGTCCTCCCCCCTCCGTCGTCCTCCGCTGGGGCCGAGGGGGAGCCGGGGGTCACGTGACCGCCGCCGCGCGGCCCGACGGGAGGCGGAGCCGCCAGCGAGGGCGGCGGCGGCCATTTTGTGCCTCTGGCCCTTGCGACGCGGCGGGCGGGCTCGGCTGTCGGCCTTCCTCCGCCTCCTCTCCCCGTCGTCGGTCGGAGCTCGGCATGGGCCGCAAAAAGAAGAAGCAGCTGAAACCCTGGTGCTGGTATCCTTGGCTGGAGGAGAAAGGCGGCGGCGGCGGCGGCGTTGGCCGTTGGTGGGCGACCGTTGGGCGAGGCCAGTCCTTCCCCGCCATCTGCACGGGCGAGGCCTCTGCTCCCTTCGGGCCCTTGCTGCCGCGCTCCCGCACCCCCCAACACTGTGCGAAGCGCTGAGGTGGAGGGGCCTCCCACCCCGGCGCCCCGCTGTTGGAAACCTTTGGTCCTGGCTCCGTTTGGGAGGCTTGGGCCCAGTGAAGGCCGGGGAGCCCGGGCCACCGGATCCAAGACCCTCCCCCACCTCATCCCGGCGGAGCAGCAGCCTGGGCGCCGGAGTCGTGAGTTCTAATCCCGCCCCGTCACTTCCCGGGGCCTCATCTGCAAAAGGGGGAGGTGAATAGTCATAATAACGATGCCATTTGTTAAGCGCTTACTATGTGCAAAGCGCTGGGGGAGGGGTACAAGGTGAGGAGCAGCGTGGCTCAGTGGAAAGAGCACGGGCTTTGGAGTCCGAGGTCATGGGTTCGAATGCAGGCTCTGCCACTTAGCTGTGTGACTGTGGGCAAGTCACTTAACTTCTCTGTGCCTCAGTTACCTCATCTGTAAAATGGGGATGAAGACTGTGAGCCCCACGTGGGACAACCTGATTCCCCTGTGGCTACCCCAGCGCTTAGAACAGTGCTCTGCACATAGTAAGCGCTTAACAAATACCAACATTATTATTATTACTATGAGGTGGTCTCCTGTCTTCATCCCCATTCTTCAGATGAGGGGACTGAGGCCCAGAGAATAATGTTGGTATTTGTTAAGCCCTTACTATGTGCAGAGCACCGTTCTAAGCGCTGGGGGGATACAGGGTCATCAGGCAGTCCCACGCGGGCCTCACAGTCATAATCCCCATTTTACAGATGAGGTCACTGAGGCACAGGGAAGTGAGGTGACTTGCCCACAGTCACCCAGCTGGCAAGTGGCAGAGCTGGGATTCGAACCCACGACCCTCCAGCCCGGGCTCTTGCCCCTGAGCCACGCTGCTTCCCCCGTGGGCCCCACGTGGGACGGCCCCATTGATAATAATAACGATAGCATTTTTTAGGCGCTTACGATGTGCGAAGCACTGTTCTAAGCGCTGGGCGGGGATACAAGATGCCCAGGTTGTCCCCCGTGGGGCTCCCAGTTTTCATCCCCATTTTACAGATGAGGTCACTGAGGCCCAGGGAAGTGAAGTGACTTGCCCAAAGTCACACAGCTGACAAGCGGCGGCGGTGGGATTCGAACCCACGACCTGTGACTCCCCAGCCCGGGCTCTTGCCACCGAGCCACGCTGTTTCTGTTGCCTCGTACTCCTCCAGTGTTTAGAACAGTGCTGGGGCCACAGCGCTTAGCAAATCCTGATTTATGGCTCCAACATGAGCCATAAATATCCTCAGCCTAATTTATGGCCCCAACACGAGGGGCACGACTGCAGTGGTCATGTTTTGCAAAAGGCCTGGTTTTTCCCCTGACCGGCTTCAAAGTTTTTGAAACGTCACCTTTGCCTCTCGAATCCTCTGCCCAAGATCCTCGGAGAACTAAGGGAACCCTTCTTGTATGCCACTTCTTTTATTATAATAATAATATATTAAGCGCTTACCATGTGCCAAGCACTGTTGGAAGCACTGGGGTAGGTACAGTGTATTCAGATTGTCCCACGTGGGGCTCAGTCTTAATCCCCATTTTACAGAGGAGGGAAGTGACTTGCCCAAAGTCACACACTAAGTGGCAGAACTGGAATTAGAACCCACCACCTCCGACTTGCAAGCCCGGGCTCTTTCTTCTAAGCCACACTGCCTCTCTGTTTTTTTTTTACTTTGTAATCCACGGTATAAGATTTTTGAAGAACTAAATGAACCGTTATCGTGTGTCACTTCTTTTACTCTCTTTACTTGGGGTAGAAATGTGTATTTAATAATAATAACAACGGTATTTGTTAAGCACTTACAGTGTGCCAGCCGCCGTACTAAGCGCTGGAGTGGCTACAAGCAAATCAGGTTGGACCCAGTCCCTGTCCCTTGTGGGGCTCACAGTCTCAATCCCCATTTTGCAGATGGGGGAACTGAGGCCCAGAGAAGTGAAGTGACTTGCCCAAGATCACACAGCAGACAAGTGACAGAGTTGGGATTAGAACCCATGACTTTCTAACTCCCAGGCCGGTGCTCTATCCCCCTACGCTTGCATCCCAATATTTACCGTGTAGCATTGGTTTGTTAGTTTGATGGCATAGAAACCACCCCCCCTCCCACCAAATTAGATTTTCTCTGTCAAAGGACACGCATGGAAACTAGCATTACTTTGTGGGTTGTCCGGGTTTTTTGTCGAACTGTGGGTAGCTTCGAAATCAAAAATACAGACTCCATTTGAGAAATCCTCGCTGTAAATTGAGCCTTTAAATTCAGTAAGTGTGTAATTTCCCCATTTCTCTTGTGGAGAAATGTCCACGGCTTTGTAAATGCAGGTTTCAGTTTTCTAATGAGAGAATTCTAAACAACCAACTGAAACTTAGCAAATCTGGAGGAAAAGTTATCTATTTATAAAGACCTAAAATGATGAAAATACAAGACTTCTATAAAATGCTTCCTGCTATGTAGAGTTTAAATGTTACATTGGGTAGAATAATCAGGATTCAGTGGTAGAAAAAATTTATGTACTTTGTATAAATTATTCCCTTTGCGATTGCTGAATCAAATCGTGAAGCACTGTTTTCTTGAAATATCCAGTATTGTGCTCTATTCCTTAACAGATATAAAACAGGTATTGTAATAGAGATTTTGATGATGAGAAGATCCTTATTCAGCATCAAAAAGCAAAGCACTTTAAATGTCATATATGTCATAAGAAATTGTATACAGGACCTGGTTTAGCAATTCACTGTATGCAGGTAAGATTATGCTCTCCAGCTTTTAACACGTTTTAGCTTTTTGTAAAATGACTTTTTTTCTGTTAGAATTAGGGAGAGATCTAGAGGAAATGTTTTCTTATTGTTAAAATTTCTCTATTCGACAGTACAGTTTATTTCAGTAGAAGAGAAACCAGAATGGGACAAGGATGAGTAGCACCATCAGGAATATGAGCAACTCCTGCAATTTTGCATTCATATTGTTTTGTGACTGTAAAATTGAGCAGATTCATAAGTAATCGCCTGTGTGTTTGATCTAATTATACTGTATACAAATCAATCTACTACTTTAAACTTGGGGTTTAGCACATACTAAATGAGGGTGTTAAAGAATGTGAGCTTGTGGGAAGGGATTGTGCTTATCAACTCGGTTGTATTGTATTCTCCCCAGCGCTTAGTAGAATGTTTGGCAAGCAGTAAGCACTCCAATAAGTACCGTTGATTGATTAGTACTATAACTTGACCGGCAGTGTATGGTGCATGGCATCATAGTGGTGGGACTGGGAATCTTAATAATAGTAAAATAGCCATCAGCATTCCTTACTACTCACCAGGCCTGGAGTTAGTGTTCATGGTATTGTTTTGTGGTAGTTGTATACTAGGCGATGGCTACCATCCTGTTAACCCACCCCGTCCCGTTAACTGATTGTAAATAAGATACAACAGGTTAATTTTCGGCCTCAAGTGTCCTGACTGGATTTTTTTTTGTTGGTTTGTTTAAAGGCTTGTGAAATTTAGTCTTACTGGATGTGGTGTCAAATTGTTGTTGCAGGTTCATAAGGAAACAATAGATGCTGTACCAAATGCTATACCTGGGAGAACAGATATCGAACTGGAAATCTATGGCATGGAGGGTATTCCGGAAAAAGATATGGATGAAAGGAGAAGACTGCTTGAACAGAAAACTCAAGGTAAATATTTCTAGGGATCTGTGCCCCTTAAAAGTCCAAAACTGACATCTAGCAGTAACTGATTAAAAAAAAAAAATCAGTTGCATAGTCTGAAATATTGCACTTGAAAATTGGTTCAGAAAAACAGAAGAGGCTTATTTGGAGTCCAGTTTGTAGAAGTTCACCTATAGAGGGTAAAGTCTTTTAGCGCAAAAGACACACTCTCTGTAGCAGCTTACACACTGTTGGAGCTTGGTAAATATTATTTAGGAATTATACTATGATTGTTGAAAATAGTTGAATTTCTAAGTGGAATCTGGGGGTGGCGTTTGCATATTCCTTGTGACCTCAAACGGGGGGCTTTGGAGTGGTCAAATGTTTTTACCTTGTCTTTTATTGTGATTAGAGAAGCTAGGGTGAAAATGAACACTTTACAAATAACATTATTTATCCTTTACGGGTAAACCGAAGAGTGTTGCCATTTGATTTAATTAAACCTGGTTGCCGTGACAGTATTCTGAAGGACCTCAAGTTTCAAGACATGATTGCATGCTAAACACATGGAAAATAGTGTTGCAAGTTTGTAACTGATAGGATTCGATTGCACCTTAGCAGAGAGCCAGAAAAAGAAGCAGCAAGATGATTCCGATGAGTATGATGATGATGAATCTACAGCTTCAACCTCATTTCAACCACAGCCCGTTCAGCCCCAGCAAGGATACATCCCTCCGATGGCACAGCCAGGATTGCCGCCGGTGCCAGGGGCCCCAGGAATGCCACCAGGTAGCGCTGATTTCCTGACTATGAATAAGCCAACCGTTTTGCACTTGGGTTCTGATGAAACCCCTGTGACCAGCACGTTTGTTATGTCCTGCCTAACATCTAAATATTAAATCAATAATGCTTTATATTCACATGTTTTAAATTTGCAGGTATTCCACCATTAATGCCAGGTGTTCCTCCTCTTATGCCGGGAATGCCACCAGTTATGCCAGGCATGCCACCTGGGTAAGAAAACTCTTTGATTCTGTTGGCCTGGGCTCATTAAAAATAGTCATTGGGTTTTTTTTCCACCTGAAAATCAAAGTGAATTTAAATAATTGGCATTAAATCGCCACCTTCTGAAGAAGTAACTGTAACCGTACAATTTTATGGAACCTATAAATCTCGAGCCTCAAAAATGGATTATGAGTATAAGTGGTTCAAAGAAAATACTTTGAACAAATACATTAATTTCACTTACCATTGCTGTATTTAGGGTGATCGTAGGCTATTCATTTCGGTGGTTTGCAACTCAATGGTCATCTCGAATTAGGAGCAAACTCTAGCTGATTTAACCAAAATTAATTTTATTTTGGGGTGCCCATACATTTTTTCTTGAATTTTATCAGATGTGACAGGTTTACAATACACTCTCCCAATGTGTTTTGAAAATCACAGCTAGATTTTGATTTTGTCATACATTTTCACAGATTGCATCATCAGAGAAAATACACCCAGTCATTTTGCGGTGAAAACATGTAAGCATTTCATTCATAACGTGATTCAGGAGGTACATTCATAATGTCAATTATTGTGTACAATGGTATCTGCCCAATGGACTTCAAGTTGCTTAACTTTCTCACTAACCATCTAACTCCTTAAAGCTCATTGACACAGGCCTTAAAACTAAGGAATATCCAAAAATGAGTGATAGATCCTCGGAAGTTAATTATAAAATGTCGATTGTGTATGTCTGAAGCTACCTCCACCTATTTGTGGGGTTTTATTCGTATGCTTAGGGATCAGTATTAGTTTGTTATAAGCTAGCTTCATTTTTTAAGTTGCATATTATAGCGTAGCCATTGAGCTGTATACTTTTTTTTCTTATCTCCATTATGAAGTCCTAAACCTACAGGAATGGAAACAAAGAATGAGAAGTTGAGTTAAGTTCTTGATGAGAGTTGGATTCTCTACCTGTAGGAAAGGAAAGATTTGGTTTGGAAAGCCATGGCAGTTGGTAGTAAGGTGGTCAGGTTCTAGTTACAGACTGAGGTAGGTGTTAATTTTGCAGGAAGAACAATGCTATTCATCCTGAGATATGGGTCTGAATGTTTCTAAATGATTCAGATGACAAATGATTCCTTTTCTTTCATATGTAGTTTGTGTCCTGCGGTCTAAACATGAAAAACAAACCCAGACTGCCAACACTGCCTATTAGGAAAGCTGGAAACCTATCTGTTGGACCTGTAGGCTAGAATGGAGAAGCCACTCAATGACAAGTATTAAGTGCCAACTATGTGCAGAGCACTGTGTTAAATGCTTCAGAGATTACAATACAACAGAGTTAGCAGACATGTTTGTGGCCCTCAATGAATCTAGAGAAAGTCATAGCTTTTGTTTCTAGTGAATTTTCACCTTCCTTTTTTTTTTCCCCCTTCAACTGCTTATCTACAATAGAGTGGAAAATTTGAAACTGATTTTAGAAATGGAATTTTGGGGGTCACCTTGGTAAAATTAGTATAAAATGTATTATGGGGTATCTACCGTTTTGAAACAGTTCAGGCGAGGAGATGGGTTACTTTTTCTGATAGAATTAGTGGGGCTTTTTGTTGTTTGAAGAGGTGATTTTCTCTTGTATGGTTAAAAATGGACTGGTTTTGATTTTGGAAGTTAAGGCCTTTGGCGTTCTCGTTTGACTCTTACCTCCAACATTAGTCAAAATGTTGTCTCATCTCTTATTGGACTTTTAAATTTACAGATGTCTTATTTGTTTTTTAACAGAATGATGCCAATGGGTGGAATGTTGCCTCCTGGACCAGGAATACCACCTCTGATGCCTGGAATGCCACCAGGTAAGAAACGTAAAACCTTTTTTATGGCTAACTTCAATATTTTAAATTTTGGGTAAAAGTGGGGCATTTTCATCAATTCTCCTTAACAGTCTTATTGCTTTGATTTTAGTTTGTTGAACTTTTCTAGCATATTTATTTGGCTCGTGATCAGTGTCAGAATCTTAGGGCCATTTGTCACCATTTAGATTGGCACTATGCAACTTTTCAGGCATCCATCAAAATTGTAGTGACTTGGAAGTAATTTAAGATGAAAGTGTTATAGAATAATAAGGTTAAAAATTGGCTATCCTATTTATTTTTTTAATCACTGGGAGTTAGAAGTTTTTGCCTTAAAGCACAATTTCTGCCCAACTGCTGCCACCATCTAGCCGTGGAGTTGATCTCACTGGATGATGATGGAGAGGGGAGAGAAAAGTTAAGTTCATTTCGGGAAAAGGCTGAGTGAATCACAGTGTTAAGATGTCACGTGTCCCTTGACATATCAGGGTTATTTGGCTTTATTCATACGACTTCTGGAAGAATAGGTTTCCTCCCTCCCCCGCCCTGAATCAAAGTCAATATTTAAGTGCCTGGCCCTAAAGCTCCTTCTGTGTTTACAGGTATGCCGCCACCTGTTCCTCGTCCTGGTATGCCTCCGTTGACGCAAGCGCAGGCTGTGACAGCCCCTGGTATTCTTAATAGACCCCCTGCTCCTACTGCAGCGGTTCCTACCCCACAGCCTCCAGTTACTAAGCCACTTTTCCCCAGCGCGGGCCAGGTAAGCTGTGAAATGCACGAATGTGGGTTTGTAAACTGTAAGCACAGAGGTCTATTCAGTTATATTTGCAGTTGACTATTTCTAGCCTTTGCACATAGCCTTGTGTATGCTGTTGATCCTGTGAGTGTGCTCACTTGAGGGGATGGAAGGAAAGATGGCTTATGCCCTCCAAGAGCTTTTAAAGTACTGCAGTCTTAGAAGATTGCAGATGGTCTCAGAAGAACTATTTAGTGGGATTTTGACTCCTGAGCAAGTCCTTTAGGATTGCATTCAGCTCACATAAACCCCTTCCTCTTAGTAGTGGGGACCCTCGCCCCAGGACAAGAGCCCCCAAAACCCACAAATCTTCAGTAATAACTTCAGATAGAGTTTCACTCTTTGTTAGAGAAGCAGCAAGGCCTAGTGGAAAGAGCATGGGCCTGGGAGTCAGAGGAAGTGGGTTCTAACCACTTGTCTGCTCTGTGACCACGGGCAAGTCCCTAGACTTCTCTATGCCTCAGTTCCCTCATCTGTAAAATGGGGACTAAGATTGCAAGGCCCCGAGGGGACATGGAATGTGTCCAACCTGATCTCGTATTCTACCCCAGTGTTTAATGTACGAGGCCTGCCACGTAATAAGCGTTTAAAAAATGCCAAGGGAAAAAAAATAGTGGTACCAGTTGAGTCTAGCTATGTTTTAAGCAGACTTGGTCAAGCTTCCCTGCTACGTACACAAATACAGAAAATACTAAAATGGTATATTCTTCCTGGCTTTTGGCTCTGGTTGGCCCAGAGCCGTGCAAGTGCCAGAGAGAGGGAGATGAACAAGCCCCGAAAAATGTTTTTCTGGTCCATTGCCACTTTAAAGGTTGTTTCAAGTAACGGGATTTCTACTGAAAATGCTTTAGGATTGAAGGGTAGTTTGAGCCTAAGTTACTGATTCATCTTGACTGCTTATTCGTTAAATTAATTTTGTTAGAGTATCTGGTGCTCGTTGTGTGTCAAGCACTGTTCAAAGCTCCCGGGTTAGATACCAGTGTATCTGACTGGATGCTGTCCCCGTCCCACTTGGGGCTCAACAGTCTAAATAGGAGGAGCTTTGTTTAATATTCTTTTATCAGTTAAAAGTTGCTTGGATTCAACTTTTCTAATTTTTGAATGTACAGGTGCACTTGTAATTCCTATAGAGAAGATATTTTAAAACCATGTGGAGTCTAGTCAACTTGTTAGATTTAATTGATGTCTTTTCCTTGAGTGGCTCACCTGCTTAAAAATGCGAGGCAGGTTTTATTAAGGGAGAATTATTTTTCATTTGAATTACTGAGAAGGGAGAAAATCGTTTGAGGCTTGTGACGATTTGAGTGTGGTAGTTTCATAATTGAACTGTGTTCAAACAGCACTTGAACAGTCTCTCTATACCAGGAAAATAATTTGTCATTTACAGAAATTCAATCATTAGGGTTTTAAAAAAAAGTCTACCACATGGCATATATTTACCCATTTGTTTGGAGACTTCACCATTTCCTTTTTTTTATGCTACAGATGGGGACACCTGTCACAAGCTCAAGTACAGCTTCATCCAATTCAGAAAATCTGTCTGCACCTTCTAAAGCTCTGTTTCCTAGCACAGCTCAAGTATGCAGGAAGTTGCAGTTTAAAATAATTGCTTCACAACTTAACCCTTTGGACCTGATATCTAATCCAAGTCTAAAAGTTCTTCTAAACATCTTTAGTAGTACGATTGCTGATTTTATGTTTAGTTAGTTACAAAAAGCAAAATTACAGATCCCAAGGCATGAATAACAAATCCTGAAAAGTGATCATTTTTCCAGAGACTATTGTGGAGGGAAAACCCTCAAACTCCCATGGTTCTAAAGGGTTAAAAAAAAAAAAAGCATGAAAGCAGCAAATGCATTTTAGTGGCCAGTAGTTAACTTGATGCATGATTAAGCCGTATTGGTATATGCTTTTGAATCTGATGCATCATATTTAATGGAGACTTGTCTATAGTTGAAATTTATGGCTGTGTTAAACACAGAGAACTGATAGAATTCATGACTTGGTCATAAGGCCCTGTAAATCTACCTTAACTTGGTTCTTCTTTCAGAAGAATAAAGTTTTCGAAGGAAGATCTATAGGTTGCTGTGTAAAAGAAAAAAAAATCAACTTGCAGGCTCTTGCCTTTGAAAAGATGTAGAATGAATTTTAGTTATTACTGGCACTATCTGTTTTTGTTGGGTTTGAGGATTCAACTCGAAATTGTTAATAGTCACCCAAGTTTTTGAGTTTCACTTGGGAATAGTGACAACACGAAAACTGACAGTGTTCCAACACGCTGTGATTAATGTAGTTTGATGTAATTAGAAGCTTTATAAGCTTTTTGAATGAAGGCTAAGAAAATTCTTCAAATTTTATACCTAGTGGATTTTCACTGATTTGTGTTTGGTTGTGGCTTTCACCCAGCATCCTTGTCGTTCTTTTAGAGTGTATTGAATTTGTGGGGCTTTTGGTGTGTGCGTATTTAGTCGCTTTAATATTTTTTGAGGCTGTGAGCTTACTGTGGGCTAGCTTATGTGATCTGTGCTTAGTCGGAAGTTCGAGTACCAGCTGTGGTACGTTTACGGTCCGGCTCTTTGGTCAGTTTACTGGGCTGATGAGGATTGTGTTTTACAGGCTCAGGCGGCTGTTCAGGGTCCCGTCGGTACTGATTTCAAGCCTTTAAGTAGTACCCCAGCGACAACCACAGAGCCTCCCAAACCTACATTCCCTGCTTATACCCAGTCTACCGCCTCAACCACTACAACAACAAACAGCACTGCAGCTAAACCAGCTGCCTCTATAACAAGTAAGCCTGCAACACTTACCACAACCAGTGCAACCAGTAAGTTGATCCATCCAGATGAGGATATATCATTGGTAAGTTTACAGGGTTTATAAAGTCGGGTCAACACCGCTGTTAGCATAGTATACCCCCAGCTTGTACTGAGAGAAATGTTAAAAATGCAAGTATATCTTCCGCATTGCGTTCATCGTGAGTGAAAAGTCTTGAATGATTTCTGTAGTGGTTTGATCCTCAAATCTCCTGCCTTTAAATACTTGATTGGATTTATCTCGTCAGTCCTATCACATTTGAATTTCGATGTGATCTCCTCTGAGTGTGACGGGGCCAAAAAAACCCAAAAAACCCAAACAACCAAATGCCCTGTACCCTCTATTCTTCTTACCATCTGAGCTCTGCGGGCGTGATTTAAGGATTTAAGTGAAAGAGGGAGTAGTGGGAATCTTCCATCTACAGCAGCCAGAATCAAGTGCTAAAAGGAAAACCAGCACCCTGTAATTCTTAGTAATAGCTCCGTGCTCGTGCTCCAGCATTCGGCGGGGCGTGTGGATACACAGAAGATAAGGGGGCGGGCAGGGGCAAGTGTCCAGCTGGTTCCTTGTTGCCTGATGCTTGTGCTTGTCTGTTCAAGAGAGAGAGTTGAATTTAATCGGAAGGATGTAAACCATTCTTATAGTTCCAGACTGGTTCCAGTCACACACACACCCCCCCCCCAAACGAAAGGTTCTTAATTAGCTGTTTGTTTTTCATGATAAAAGGATTAAAATGTTCTGTTTTGCGATAACACCAGCGGCAAAATGTATAAAGAAGCCTCGCGTGCCTTAAAATCAAGGTTCCGGTATTGTTTTCCCACGTATGGAAGTTCTGCGTAATTACTGTGTGGCCGGTTGCCTTTATTGCTTTATAAAGACATTTTTGACCTATGTTCCGTTCTTAGGAGGAGAGAAGAGCACAGTTACCTAAATATCAACGTAATCTTCCTCGGCCAGGACAGGCCCCCTTAGGTAATCCTCCCGTTGGACCAATTGGAGGAATGATGCCACCGCAACCGGGGATTCCTCCACAGCCACAAGGAATGAGACCCCCAATGCCGCCTCATGGTATTCTTTCTTTGCCTTTTTCATTACATGTTACTCGGATGGTGGGGAGTCGATCGTAGAACCCCTTCTTTAATGAGTATTTTGGCATCTGTTTACCTGGTGTTTTTTTTTTTTAAAGAGTTTGATGTTGGTGGAGTTCTGCCAAGTCCTTTTTACCCATTCTCTGCATTTTAAATGTGTTTTATTTGTAGGTCAATATGGTGGTCATCATCAGGGTATGCCAGGGTACCTTCCTGGGGCTATACCTCCGTATGGGCAGGGACCCCCAATGGTACCTCCCTACCAAGGTGGGCCTCCTCGACCGCCAATGGGAATGAGACCTCCTGTGATGTCGCAAGGAGGCCGTTACTGATGTTACTTCACGCAGTTTAATAGGTTTGGAGATTAAACCTTTTCTCATCTTGTGCTGTTTATATAGCCGAGCTTCCCGTCAATTAAGGCTTCATTGTGACTTTAAAACAGTATCTTCTCACATACCAAGAACTATTGGACATTTGTTTTACTTGGGAAAAGTGATTTGGAATAAAAGCAGGAGTTTTTCCTGATGTTGCAATTTATACTGTATGGCTTCTTTTTCATGTTTCATCTAGGTTTTTAGAAGTGAAGTATAGTAAATATGGTTCGTTAAATTGTGAAGGCGCTGGAATTACATGAACATACCATCTTAAAGGCAAGTTCTGTAACATTATGTTGCTATTGGTAAAGTGATGCCTTCACAGCATTTCTGATGCTGTTGGACTTCACGTCCCCAACATAGCTTGGTGAGGGCTGTAACTGTTTCCAAGTACCTGTAAATTGGAAGTCTGAGTGTGTAACAGTATTTAATGTATTTAGAGTTGCTCATGTTGCAGGGCTTTAAAAAAAAAAAGAACAACGATAAACAAACAAAAAATAACTGACCCACTAAGTCATGTGACTTTCTGTACTGTTAAACTTCATTGTAATAAAATGAGAGAACCATTTATGCCTTTTTATTCATGGCCAGCTGTGGACCACTGCCTGGAAGGTTTGTACATATGCATGCCAAAGTAGATGTCCACAAATAATAAAATGCATAATTACTGGTGCACTTTTGCTATTCTTGGATTCTGTCTGAATTATGGTCATCTTTAGCTGCATGTTCTAAATTGCTTATTCCCGGGCGAGTGGACCTAGCCCTTTCAGTGTGCATAAATGTTTAGGCGTAAAAATCTAGGGGTCACCTTTCAGGTATCTATCATTCCACAATGGGTATAAATGGTTTGGCTTTCTTCCTAGTGCTTTCTTTCTTTGGTTTCCAAATAGAGGTTTAAGATGTGAATGTTGATAATGGCCTCCTTCCCTCCTTTTCTCCCTTACCACACCCGCAGCCGACCTTATAGAGCCTAGTGCCAGACACATTAGCCGACCTGACCATTTGATAAGCAGACTAGTTTGCCTGGACCTTAGAAATCCTCCAAGGGAACATGTCTAGAAGGCCGCCACTAAATTTGGATTGTATCTATCCTAAAAGCACTAGACACTCAGCCCTATGCTGTCTCACCACTGGAGTATCTTTGAGAGCTTATGCTTGGATATTTTTGACTGCTAGAAGCATCTGTTTGGCACATAATTCCCTAATTGCAATGCTGAGCATCTCCTGTAAGTGACTGACTTGAAGTGTAGGGTACCTTACTGTATACATACAAAGCATATCCACTTAATATATGGTGGTCAAAAATTTATACTAATTATTGTTGCAGATATTCAGTACTTGAGATGATTTCCCTTTCATTACCAATAGATTGTCATCAGATTTCGGCATGGCTTATAAATCCACTGTTGTCAATTTTTTTGTGTTCTCTGCATCGAAAAGAATGAACTTTTGAACCAAAAGTTAGTACCGTTCTTAGCTTTGATCATATAAAGCTTGGGTGACCCACCCAAATTGATCTGAATGTAAAATTCTAACCCACTTTTTTGATGATCAGAATATTGGATCTAGAAGCCTTCCTTATTTTGTGAAATTAAATGTTTGGATAGATCAGCTCTATCCTGGGTGACTCTTACTTTTCCATCTTGAGATAGATGACTGGACTATTCGATCTTACTATTTCTCTTTTAGCTCTCAGACTTTGTGATGTCTACTAGGATCTAAGCACTAACCAGCTGTTTTAAATGATAAATGGCATAAATCTTCTATTGACTGCAAACTTACTACTAATTATGTCCTGCATTGATATGGGGGAGGTGGTGGCATCTCAGAAGGAAGTGAGTCTAAAAAAATATTTTACAGACAGTAATCTGAAATGGTTTAAGTTCAGTGTTCTAAAAGAAGGTGCTCAGCATTTCAGCTTAGTTAAATCTGGTAGAACCAAGAGGCAAGACATCTTTCCAGAACCCGTTATTACCAAGATCAAAATTTAAATCCTAGCCTGGGGATAAGACCCCCTTCGCTCCCCACCTCCCCGTGAAGCGAATTATTGACCAATTTTTTGAATTCTGCTAGTCTCTTGTTGCTGGAAACCTCCCTGCATAAAGCTGTTTAACCCATCTATCAGAGGACGTTATTTTCCCACTAAGATGATTCTAAGAATTAACGGCCTGTGGCCCCATCATTTTTTTGTTAGAAATATTGCGGTAGAGCCACTTTGTTCCATAGGTCATAGATTCGAGTGATCCACAGAACTGTGGAGGGTCGCACGCTAGTAGTGGGTTTTTTTTTTTTATTTATTTTCCCCCTTCCCAAGGAGACAGCTGGCAGGGCTGCCCCTCGTCTCCCGTTTAAAAAAGAGATCTCTTCAAAATCTGTCTGGCACTAGCTGTTCTATCTTGAACTGGTCTAGCTCTTGACCCATTCGACCCAGGTGAGGGTAAACTTAGAGTGACTGATTTGCTGATACAGTACTCTTAAAGGCCATCAAGCTTGGGGGAAAAAATAACCACAAGCGACTGTGTTCTCATGTTCCATTGATCAAGCAGCAAAGTGAGTGTTTAAACTCAGAGTAGAGTTTGGACTAGTAATGAATAATGCAAACAAATTAGCTTTCATTTTTTAATTTGCTTGATCTTTGGAATTTTGTTCATTTTTGAATGCATGTCTCTTCACTTTAATTGGGTTGTGTTTTTCTAAAATTGAAATTTTCTTCTTCCTATAGCCCTGCCATAGGACAGGCTGAGGCTGAGTCTCAGTGTTGCCCTGTTCAGTCTGAGGCAAGTGGGATTTATTTTATTCCTTATGGGGGCTTTCACAGCTTTATGGCTGTTGGATATTCATGTCCCCAAACTTGCAGCAAGTTTGGTGAAGGCCCCTAAATTTAATTAAATTTAGGTTTTTATATTCTATTGGGTAGAGAAGGCTCTATATTAATATTCGTGTTTGACTGTGGTGTGTTAGGCAATGTGACAACAAAATTATAGGAATTGAACAGTTTTACCATTTGAGAAGATTGCCGTCCAGTCTGGTTGTCATTTAACTTTATCAGCTGTGCTTTATAGCCATTGGACCGCCTCAGTTGATCATGTCTTGACATTTTTTAATATGGGCGACCTTTTTCATTCCAATGCTACATCCTGCCCTTCATCTGGAGGATGAAAGCCCTATTTTGAAGCATTTTCAGTCCTGAATTGGGTTAATCACTCTATGAGGAGAAAAGTTGTCTGGGTATATAAATTCAAGTATTTCATTGAGTCCAGTTCTTAGAACTAAAATTGCACTTGGAGTCTTTAATTTTCTACATTATTAATAGCATTAAAAGAATAAGTGGTAGTGCTCAATATGTTATAATTGTTACAAGTCACCACATCAGAGAAAATGTTAATGTAGAGCCCTATGAGAAGTGAGGGTGGGGGAAACTACAAATTTTACTTGCGAAAGGCAACTAAGAAAATGGCTGACGTACTGGCTGACATTTTTATTCAGTCTCATTCAGAGGTGGGGGATCCAATGAGTAATTTAGTATCGCAAGCACAGAATTTTGAAATTACAGCTGGGGGTTGTGGGGAGGGGCGGTGTGTGTGAGTGTGTGGTGTCCTGAATAACTAAGTTTATCTTTTTTTTTTTTAATTTGGAGAGCGAGTGGGTTTGGAAGGAGGTAGGAATAAAACAGGCATTGATTTCACTGTGATTCATTAATGAATTTTGACCAACAGTTGTGGCTTTGTTATTCCAAGTGTTCCTATATAAGAAGAAAATCAATCAGTTGTATTGATTGAGTACTTACTGTGTATACAGTGCGTGTCCCGAGTTTGTTCTTAGGAAATACAGGATTTTGTTAACGTGGAGTTAATATATATGGGACATCAGCCCTTGAAAGATCTGAACAAAAAAAGGTGAATGACTTGCCAACAAAATTCATCCCAAGGTTTTCTATTAAAACATGATTTGAGCCAGTGCTGTTCCTGACCTTGGAAAAGGACAGTGAATTTGAATTGGCATTTTGAATCGCTAACAAATCTGAAGACATCCTGCTTCCACGGGAAAAGGGAAGCATTTGATATTTCCTCTGTTGCCCTAAAATGTAGCCCTGGTTCATGTTCTGTTTCTCTTTTGAGGTCCAGAAATTGCTTGTTCTAATTCTGACTTAATCAGTCTATATCTGTGTAGATTTAGGAATACATTATAAAATAGCAGCTGAATAGCATTTTTTGATAGTCCTTTGATTTTAAAGATAATGGTTTTGCCTCAAGCCCCCCCCCCCCCCCCCCCCCCAAACTACTGAGAAAGTAGCCCAGAAGGGTGAGGAGGTTGGGGTGGGAGGAGTTGGGTGCAGGAGTAGTTGGTCAGGAACAAGCAAGGGTTCAAGGGAAGACAAGGACAGCAGAGCTTGACTCCTTGTGGCCGGGATTCTTCTATTATGTTTAAATTTTGTTTTGGATATCAAAAATACCTCTTAGACCTTAAATGATGAAAGGTATTAACATTGGCTAATAGCTTGTTTTTCCAAACTTTGTGTTTTAATCCCCAGTGTAGATGTGTTCTGCCAAACCCAGTACTCTTATTAGGGAATTAGAAATGCCATGCGCCCTTTGACTTTACCTAAGTGACATACTTAGCATTTGTTTGTCATTCTTCGATGTACCCATTGTCAATTTATGTTGTATTCTCTTCAAGAGGAGGTTAGCATCTCAGGAATAAAAATTGCATATGAGAGCCGGTCTATGTGCCAGGCACTAAGGTAGAAGTTGATCAGGTCGGACACAGTCCGTGTCCCCCATAGGGTTCACCATCTAAATTAGGAGGTGGAGTAGGTACCGAATTCCCCATTTTACAGATGGAACTGAGGCACAGAGAAGTTAGATTTGCCTTAGGTCACATAGCTGTCAAGTGGCAAAGTGGTAATTTAAGGTAGCAGTATCTTTGAAGATAAATATTTATGGAAGTTGTCTCTTTTCCTCTCTGCCTTTCTCAATGATACTTTGGCTGTTTCTTCTCTGGTCCTGATTTTCACAATATTCAGTTAAATTTTTTCCTGTTCCACATCAAAATAGAAGATAAATACTTAGCATTTCTAGTACTTGGTAGTGTGCCTACATATTCTGGCAACCCCTCTTCTCAATACCTAAGTCACCACCCGCTGCTTTACAGAAGTATCCTGGTTCCACCCTGTCTTCTAAATCTCACTTAGATAGGTGGGTAGAAGGGAAAGTCAGAACTCTCCTTAAATATCTAAAGATCCTGCAACAGCCCCACCTAATAGCTTTGTCATCACCTAACACACAGGGTTGATAGTTAACTTGGAGATAGAGGTGAGGAATTAGTTCTAAATTTGGAAAGGAGATGAAGAACAGCATTTTAGAGATTACTGTAAAGAATAACAAAAGGGCAAAGCACTAAAATCTTTACAGTCTGCACTGAGTTGTTAATCTTTTTTGAACCATGGTAGTGTGGAGCAAGGCCCCGGGTGGCGGGAAGGTGAGGTGTTGGCTCCCCATTGCCATCTTTTTCAAGCTAGTTTGTAGCTTGTGGTTACACAACTTGAAAAACTGAAAGAATGTTCTCAGAATCCTGTCAGCCCAGTATATTTTTGAAAGATTATCCTATCATTAACTCCTAACTAAATATGCAGAGCAGAAATCTATGAATTAGCTTTTAAATCATTAGTATTTGAGTGCAGAGCACTGTAGTGAACACTTGGAAAAGAATTGGAGAAGTGAAAGACCCAACCTATGATTTAAATTCTAGAATGGGCAGGAATGCTTCAATTGAGCACATAGGATCAAAATAGGTGGTACATGGTTAACCTGAGGTTGTGGGCGATATGAAATATAACAGATGTGTGGTGGTTACAAGTTGTATTATGGCAAGTGGTGGAAACACCTTTATCACGTTTGGTTAATGGTTCTTTCTAATTCTGTGTTTTAGAGGCAGATTCATCCCCTTAATTGGCCTTGCCCTTTATTCCCCATTTGTGGGGTAGCTGATTTATTGAGAAGCTAATACTGGCATCCTGTTCCACCAGTTTGGGCAAAAATAAAGAAATAGGTTTTTACCTCAAGAAAAAACACTGAGTTTACTTGACACTTAAGTTATGTGAAGGGGAACTAGACCAGACTTTTTAATAAAGAACATTGGGAAGGAGTTTTTTTAATGGTCTGTTACTATAACAGAAAATTGTGGGGGCCAAAACTCAAACATTTTTCTTAGCATTGGAAAGCTTAATTTTATACATCCAGTTTGCCTTTAATGCAGGGAGTATTTGATGGACAGAGGCTTCTAAATTACAGCAGTGCTCTATCCAAAATGTAGTCAAGATGTACACTCTAGCAGAACTGATCATTTTCTTTACCATATTGAAAAGGAGCATATGCTTTCCTTGTATTCCATTTGTGGTTTTGAAGTAGGAAGGTAGGGAAGTGATTGGTGAAATACAAATTCTTTTGTCTCATGTCTTTTGAATGGAGCAGGGAGTGAGAGAAATGAGGTAAAACCCACCCTTTTAGAGCAAGGGTGCAGGCGAAAAGCAAAGAGTATCCATAAGAAAAGGGAAGAAGGGGTAAGAAGCTGGTGAAATCTGTACCATCTCTTTAAATAGAGCCCAGTATGGGGAGTTGTGTAAGTTAAAAACTAGTGTCAAAGCTTTAGGAAATGGCCCCTTTCACTTCTGAAATTAGCTGCCTTTTTACTAGAGATTGACTAACCTGGTAACAACCAACCACTTCTTGTTTCTTTTACGAGACTTCCTATTTAGAATAAACAGCTCATAATTCCCTTTACAGAGACATTAGTCCAAGAGATGGTATCTGGTCACATTCAATTGAAAGGAACTTTGTGACACATAGGGGAAGGAAGAAACAGCCAAGTGTTTAGCAAGCTCTGAGGAAACTTAATGACATTGACTTTTTAAATTCTGGATTGAACTCCTCAGTTTAATACAATTTGTGTTTTTGTTAACTAGCAGCAGAATTTCAGCATTTGCTACTTACTGGTAGAGAAGAAAAATTCCACAGCACTGCCAGTACAGGTTAGTTTAATCTGTAAGTACCTGATATTCATTTTTGAAATACTGTTTTCCAACATTACCACATTAACTACATGAAGAAGAGAGCCCGTCAGTTACTCAGATGTGACTCCTAGTTAACTTGTATATGTTAACTCTTTTCTTGGCCTTGAGCGGCTGGAGGGCTGTTGCCAGCTTTAAAGATTCATTGCTGCTGTGGCCAGATGTTAGCTCTCTGCACTTCAAAGTTAATAATTGAGATTAACTGTGCCCAAATGTAAAGACATTGGGACCCAGACAGGATTCATTTGGAACACTTGGGTTGCTGCACCCCCTTCCACATTTTCTTTAAGAAATCACTTGAATGTGGCTTGATTTTTTTTTTTTTAATTTTTCTTCTCTCTTCTCTTCCCTTCCCACCCCACCCATCCCCACCCCCCACCCCTACCCAAATAATGGCTAGGTCAATATGAAAATAGTATTCAAAATGCTCCTTCAGTGTGTGACTGGCTGTTTTTAAACAGCTAGTACATCAGGTAATCAAGGTAGTTGCTGTTATGTGACTGAAAACCCATATGTTAATGTTAAAAATTAGAGCCTTCACTACGATTTCAATTTTCCCTGTTTAATACTATCTCATTAGCATGGGCTCAATCACTCGGTGGTTATTTATTGAGCGCTTATTCTGTGCAGAGCACTGTACCAAGTGTTTCTGAGTACAGTACAACAGAATTAGTAGTCACATTTCCTGCCCACTTATAGTCAGAGAAGGGCTCCACGGGGCTTGAGTAGTAGAGCTAGTGTATTTAGTAGTTTTGATATTGCTTTTAAATTCTGGGGGAGAAATCATTACATATTCCCTGGTGGTTGAGGCAGATGTGTGATTTCACAGAGTGTAGCTAGGAACAAAGGGTAGCAGTTGATATTAGCTCTGAGAAAGAAATGGACACTGGGCTCAATTCCCTTCTAGATCATTTCCTCCAACAACAACAAAGTGGAGCAAAGAGCAGGCATTCCCCCTTATACTCCCTGCCCCCCAACCTTCCCTCTCCCCTAATAAAAACCAAATAAATCCTTGGTGGTTCAACTAATGATGTGTATTTGTAAGACTATCCACTCACTGTTTGTTTTTTTTATATGAAACCGAGGGCAAAGTGTCCTTGCCTTTCACAGTTTAAGCTATTTAAGAAATGGACTAGATACAGTGGAAGTGGTTTTCCTTTTAAAAAACATCCTTATGCAGAGCTGCCTCTGGTGAGTACTGCTTTACTCTTTTATGTCCATATTTACATCAGATTACAGTGAACCGGGAAGATCCTGTACTACTTGAAATAGTTAACCACTACTTGGAGAATTCTTATTTAGGCTTTTAGAGTTTGTCTTAATTATGTGGGTAGAAACTAGGGGAAACCGTGATGCTTGTTGCATGGCTTAACCTTTTCACTAACATTAACTTTTTATTTATCTATCTTATATAGATAGATAAACACATCTGTACACACACACACATATATCTATATACACATACACACAAACACACTCTAAACATAATTATAGTAAATCAATGCCACAGCTGTAACAGGCTCCATCATAAAAGTGGTGAATTTTCACCTAAGGCTGCAACTAGACGTCTTCAGGCAGGCTTTGGTTCAACGTTCAGAAAGGGGATGTTTAAGCTGCAGGTGAGAAGGCTACCTAATTCTGGCACCCAGCCAGGTCTCAGAAAGGTTGTGTCGACTACATTGTTTGGGTGGTATAAAGGACTTTTCTGATGTTTCTTGAAAGGTGAAATTGCTAGCACTAACCTTGCACGCAAAGTAGTTTAACTGCAGATACTGGGACAGTTGTGTCAACTGCCATTGGGATTCGCTGATTGATATGCTATGTGCTTCATTCCCCCAAGACTGTTCCCCTTAATGGAATTTTTTCTTGTTTTTCACCACCTTCCTGGCTCTTTTTTATAGTGAACTAACAGTATTTCTGACACGATGGTTCAGACACAATAAGAGTTGGTATATTTTTGAAGAATAAATTTGTCCTTTTGCAGAATTAAATAGTCCTAAAGTATGGCATCTGGGTCTTGGTTCCCAAAATTCTAAAACAGTAGTTGGTCATTCCATTTGAAAATCAAACTGGTGAGTATGTAACACTGGGGTGAAAGTACCGCTTTGAAAGTCTTTATTTAATCTGTATACATATGTAGTGCTTTAGTCATAGCAAAACATTAAATTTAATTTGATTTGACTTTTGTCTACGCGTTGTCTGTAATGAAGTAAAATGCACGGATCTACGTGGAGAATAGTAAAGTCCTTGAGAAATTTGTCATTCAGAAATGGGTAATATTTTACAAGGTATTGACACCTGATAGCAGGAGGATAGCTGTCCACAAGTTGCCAGAAGTTCCCAAAGGGTAAGGACATGAAAGGTAAAAAATAGTACTTTGATGTTCTGGGGAGAGAAGGAGAGCGAGAATGTGAGAGAGAATGTAAATGAGTGGGAGAAATTAGGGGAGGATTTATGAAAAGGGAGATTAGCAAAGAGGATTTAGGGAAAAGTGCTAATAGAGAAGTTGGGAAGAATTTGAGAAGATAATTTAGGGGAGATTTTACGAAGGGAGAGTTAGAGGAGAATATGTGCAAAGAATTGGGGAGAATTTAGGAGAGAATTTGAGATAGAGGAAAAAAATTTGGGAGAATTAGAGAAAAATGAGGGAAACTTAGATTGAAACTAAATATAAGAATGAGAAGGGAGAATGATTGAATATGAGAGAATGAGTATGAAAATGAGAGGATGAAAGAATTAGAATGAGACAGAGTGAACGAAAATTACCTCCAAATTCCAGTCCAGCCTTCACTTATATATCTGTCCTAACGATTACACTACTGCTGGACACTTCAGGGCCTGACAAATGCCATCCAAGAAGACATTCCAGGATTGTGGGAGGTGAGCAGCTGTTTTTCACCTGTAAAGCTCAAATTCTCTGAGATTTCCATAATATATACAAGTGGTTGTTGAAACCACTGTGCATACATGCCAATAAATACTGAACTTTGCATCTTTGCAGTTGATTCCTATGGCATTACCTTTGAAGAACTGATAACAGCGTTTCCACAGGATCATCGTCTAATGGTATTTAAGCACTTATTATGTGTAGAATATATAATCTGGGGGGGGGGAAGCACACATAAATTTCTACTACACAGTTTTTCCCTTTAAAGGTACTGAAAGCATTCCTGATAGAGCCCTGACCTTTTACCAGTTACCCTATTCTTCCAAGCAATCATAGTTATTGACCACTTACTATATACAAAGCCCTGTATTAAGCATTTAGACCTGTTCCTAGTCCACAACGAACTAACAGTCTAGAGGGGGAGGCGGACATTCATATAAATAAATCAAGGATATGTACAAAAGAGCTGTGGTCCCAAAGGTGGGTGAAGGGTTCAAATGCAAGGGAGACGGAAAGGAGAGGGAGATGGGGAAATGAAGGCTAGGCAGAGAAGAGAGGCAAAAGAGCCCGGGCTTGGGAGTCAGAGGGAACCGGTTTGAATCCTGGCTCTGCCACTTCTCAGCTATGTGACTGTGGGCATGTCACTTCACTTTTCTGTGCCTCAGTCACCTCATCTGTAAAATGGGGATTAAGACTGGGAACCTCACGTGGGACAACCTGATTACCCTGTATCTACCCCAGTGCTTAGAACAGTCCTCTGCACATAGTAAGCGCTTAGCAAATACAAACATTATTTGAGAAGCAGCGTGGCTCAGTGGAAAGAGCACGGGCTTGGAAGTCAGAGGTCATGGATTTGAATCCCGGTTCTGCCACTTGTCTGCTATGTGACTGGGCAAGTCACTTAACTTCTCTGTGCCTCAGTGACCTCATCTGTAAAATGGGCATTGACTTTGAGCCCCACATGGGACAACCTGATTACCCTGTATCCACCTCAGCGCTTAGAACAGTGCTCTGCGCGTAGTAAGTACTTAAATATCAACATTATTATTATTACTATCTTGGAGCTGTGACTTTAATAAGGTTCTGAGGGTAGTTTGGTGTCCATGAAGGAGGAGGGAATGCCAGGTCAGGCCAGCAGGAAAGTGAAGGCTCATGGTCAGGGTCAAGTTAAATAAAATAGAGGTAGATGAACCTCTGAAGAGCAAAGTCTGCGGGCTGGGTTGTAGGAAAGCAGTGAGGTAAGAGGGGAAGGTGGTATGAGTGCAGTAAAGCCAATGGTAAGGATGTGGAGGTGGGTCTTGGGGTGGGTAGAAAGGAGGGGAGGGTGGTTGGCTTGGAGACTGATAGAATCATCAAGGCAGGAAAGGATCAGTATTTGGATCAGAGTAGCTGCAGTTGGGATGGAGAGGAAAGGGAGGATTTTAGCAATGTGAAGGTAGATGGGATAGGATTTGGTGACCGAATACGTGGGTTGAATGACAGATGAATGGCGGATAATGCTAAGGCTTTGGGCTTGAGACAGGGAAGGAGGATGGTAGTGCTGACTATAATGAGGGAAAAGTTTGTGGGAGCGTGGAGGGATGGGGTTTGGGTTAGATGAGTTCTATTTTGGATGTGTCAGTGGGACTTGCAAGTAAAGATGTCCTGAGGGCAGGGGGAAATATGAGACTGCAGAGGAGAGACATCAGGGCTGGAGAGGTAGGTTGGGGAAGCGTCAGCGTGAAGATGGTAGGAGTGAATGAGTTATCCAAGGGAGTGGGTCTACTTGAAGAATGAGAGGATGGAGAAATGAGCTTTTTCAGACTCCCACAGTTAAGGGATGGGAAGCAGAGCCTGCAAGAGACACCGAGAAAGAGTGGCCTGAGAGGAGAACTAGGAGACGACAGTGAAGCTAGGGTTGGATAATGTTTTCCGGAGGAGGTGGTCCACAGCGTCAAAGGCAGCCGAGAGGAAGAGGATTGGGATGGAGTAGAGGGTGTTGGATTTGGCAAGAAGGAGATCATTTGAGAGGGCAGTTTCAGTGCAGTGAAGGGGGCGGAAGCCAGACTGGAGGGGGTAAAGGAGAGAAAATGCTCATCCCGATCTAAAATGTTCAAACACTATCCCTGGCCCAGGCGCACAGGGCCTTGGGGCCTTTGTCCTCCCTGGAGCAGGCAGGAAGAGGAATTGGAGACAACGGGTGTCAACTCGGGAGGTTCTCCAGCAACAAGTTGGAAGGGCAGGACGCAGAGGCCCCTGGGGGGGGGAGGGTGCCTTACTGGAAGTGCAGAAGCCACGGAGTGTACACACACACATACCAGATGGTATACCTGCCATTTGAGGTGACATTTTGGGGTGGAAGTAATGCTGGGAGGGGTGCTGAAAATAGGGCCCCACGGTTTGGGGGACTGACCCCAGGTTGGACCTGGGAGGGATGAGCAGTTGGGCTCCTCCCTGCAGCTCTTCAGGCCAGGAGGGTGCCTACCGCAGCACTTCCAGCCGGCAGGGCCAGCCCTAAGGGGCTCTTGGTTGGGGCCATGCTTCCCCGCTCCTCAGCAGCCTCCAGTGGTTGCCCATCCACCTCCAAGCCAAACGGAAACTGCTCACCATTGGTTCTAAAGCCCTCAATCATCTTGCCCCTTCCTACCTAACCTGGCTATTCACTCAGTTCCTCTAAGGCTGACATCACTGTGCCTCATTCTCGTCGATCTCGCCACCGGCCATTCACATTCATTCATTCAATCATATTTATTGAGTGCTTACTGTGTGCAGAGTATTTGGAAAGTACAATTCAGCAACAAAGAGGAACAATCCCTGCCCACAAAGGGCTCAAAGTCTAGAAGGGGGATGAGACATCAAAACAAGGAAATGGGCATCAGTAGCATCAATATAAGTAAATGGAATTATAGATATATAAAACCATTAATATAAGTAAATAGAATTATAAAAATGTAAATATATACACATAATTGCCGTGGGGCGGGGAGGGAGGGCAGAGCAAAGGGAGTGAGCGGGGCCATGGGGAGAGGAGGTGGAGCGAAGGAAAAGGGGGGCTTAGTCTGGGAAGGCTCCTAGGAGGAAGTGAGCCTTCAGTAGGGCTTTGAAGGGGGGAAGTGTGATGGGCGGATTTGAGGAGGGAGGGCATTCCAGGCCAGAGGCAGGATGTGGACCAGGGGTCGACGGTGGGATAGGCGAGGAAGTGCCAATGTGAGAAGGTTAGCACCAGAGAAGCTGAGAGTGCGGGCTGGGATGTAGAAGGAGAGGTGAGGTAGGAGGGGGCAAGGTGATGGAAAGCTGTGAAGCTAATAGGAGTTTTTGTACATCCTGCTTCTGGCCTGGAATCTTTCCCACCTTATATCTTACACCCAATCTACTCATTTGACCTTAAGAAAACCAGATTTTACCTAGATAGCACCTCTGAGAGGCCTTGGGGAAGTTACTAAGAAATAATTCTCTCCCTGCCCCTCAGCACAGTTGTGAGCCCTCAGTGTGCCTGGCCTACAGGGTCAGTCAGTTGTATTTATTGAGCGCTTACTGTGTGCAGAGCAATGTACTATGCTCTTGGGGGAGTCCTATACAACAATGTAACAGAGACATTCCCTGCCCACCACCAGCGTAAAGTCCTTGTGTCTGTGCCCACTCTTCAGGGCAGAGACAACCAATAGTGACTCGACTAACAAGTCACCAAATGGAAAAGCTGGCCAGTTGACAGTCCAGCAAATTCAAGATTGAGGAGGGGGAAGGGGATCTGTGCATCTCGCCTCCAACCCTGCCCTTCAGTTGTTTCTAAATGTCAACCCAATTCTCAGGGATTTTTTTCCCTCTGTAGAACCAGCACCCTGTGGGGAATTTCTGACAGAAAGCAAATCTCACCAGGAAAATCCAGGGAGTTAGTTTCCAATCAATCAATAGAATTTATTAAGCACATTCTGTGCTGAACACTGGACTGTGCACTTAGGAGAGTACACTCCAACAGATTTAGCAGACATATTCCCTGTCCATAATGAGCTTACGGTCTAGAGGGACAGTCTATAGTTGATCAATCAATGGTATTTATTGAGCACGTTCTATGTACGAACACTGTACTAAGCACTTGGGAGAGTACACTTCAACTGAATTAGCAGACTTGTTCCCTGCCCTGTACTAACTGCTTGGGAGAGTACGCTACAAGTGAATTAGCTGTCACATTCCCTGCCCATAAGTTTACAGTCTAGAGGGACCATCACTCATCTTACCTAAATTACTGTATTAGCCTCCTTTCTGACCTCCCACTCTCCTGTCTCTCCCCACTCCAGTCCATACTTCATGGCACTGCCCGGATCATCTTTCTCCAGAAGCGTTCAAGACATGTCACTCCCCTGCTCAAAAATCTTCAGTGGTTGCTTCTCCACCTCTGTATCAAAGAAAAACGCCTAACCATTGGCTTTAAGGCGCTCCATCATCTTGCTCCCTCCTATCTCACCTCACTTCTCTCCTACTACAACCCAGCCCGCACAATCCGCTCCTCTGGTGCCGCTAACCTTCTCACAGGGCCTCCATCTCACCTGCCTCGCCCCCTGGCCCATATCCTATCTCTGGCCTGAAATGCCCTCCCTCCCTAATTCCACTAGACAATTATTCCCCCCACCTTCAAAGCCTTACTGAAGGCACATCTCCTGCTGGAGGCCTTCCCAGACTAAGCCCCACTTTTCCTCATCTCCCGCTCCCTTTTCTGTCACCCTAACTTGCTCCCTTTGCTCTTCTCCCCCTTCTCTGCCCCACAGCATTTATATATCTGTCATTTTATTTATTTATTTTGCTCTCTGTCTTTTTGTAATGATGTCTGTCTCTCATGGCAGACTGCAAGTTCGTCATGGGCAGAGTCTCTTACTATATTGTACTTTCCCAAGCGCTTAGTACAGTGCTCTGCACACAGTAAGCGCTCAATACAATTAAATGAATAAATGAATGAATTTGATCAATCCAGCAATGGCATCTATTGAGTGGTTACTGTGTGCTGAGCACTGTACTAAGTGCTTGGGAGAGTCCAGTACAATAGAGTTGGCAGTCACATTCCCAGCCCTTAATGAGCTTCCAGTCAAGAGGGCTTGGCCCCCTCACCTGCTCTTAGGCTCCCCTTTTGGAGAGGCTCAAGGTGTCTGTTGGGTGTTGAACACACTTGTATGGTCCAAATAAGACATATCTCCAGACTGAGATGATGAACTTGATCCCAAATGTCCTGCCTGATTTTGCACAGTATACCTCCCCTGCCACCCTCCAGAAAGAAACGTTCTGCCTGGACTGAAGAAGGGGCAATGATGCAGAATCTTGCCTTCTTGCAGTTCAATTACATTTATTGTGCACTTCGTACAAAGCACTGTACTAAGCACTTGGGAGATTCCACTAGAACAAAATCGGTAGACATGTTCCCTGTCCACAAAAAGCTTACAGCGTAGAGTGGGAAACAGACACTCATATAAATCAATAAATTACAGATATGTAGATAAGTGCTGTGGGGCTGATGCGGGGGGTGAATAATGGGAGCAAATCAGGGTGTTGTGGGAGTGGGAGAAGAGGAAATGAGGGCTTAGAAGGGGAAGGCCTCTTGGAGGAGGCCTTCTGAGTTATCTTCTCAGGAGATTCTCAGCCCCCACAGAACACCGTGTGGTATTTGTAAGCACTTACTATATGCCAGGTATCTTACTAAGCACTGGAGTAGTTACAAGCTAATCAGGTTAGACAAAGTCCATGTCCCACATGGGGCTCACCATCTTCATTCCCATTTTAAAGTAAGCATTTAATAAATACAATTGATTGATTTTACAGATGAGGGAACTGAGGCACAGAGAAGTGAAGTGACTTGCCTAAAGACACAAAGCAGCCAAGTGGCAGAGTCACGATTAGAACCCAGGACCTTCTGACTCCCAGACCCGTGCTCTATCCACTAGGCCACACTGCTTCTCTTGAAGCTACCTACTTGAGAAGAATGAAACACACAAAGTGCGATGTAGGGGGAGAAGACTGAGGATAAGTTGGAGGAAGGGAGATGCGTCAGCCCACGCCTGGAAGTCAGAAGGACCTGGGTTCTAATCTCATTTCCACCGCTGGTCTGCTGTGTGACCTTGGGCAAGGCATTTCACTTTTATGGGCCTCAGTGGCCTCATCTGTAGAACAGGAATGAAGACAGTAAGTAGGACAGGTACTGTGTCCAACCTGATGAGCTTGTATCTTCCCCATTGCATAGAAAAGTGTCTGGCACATAGTAAGTGCTTCACAAACACTTTTTAAAAAAAGTGGAAGTGATAGGCCCAGAACTGGGGACAGGCCCCAACAGCCTCAGACTGCTATACAGACCTTGAGGTGGATGTCTGAGCTCTTTTGCACATCTTTCTAAACAGCTTCACTCTGCTTTGGTCAAGGAAGATGTAGACAAACACACACCATTTACTGACTGCCTCCAGCACAACTCAGATCTCCACATCCATGAACTCATCTATCGAGATGGCCAGCACCTGGATTGGGACAAGGCAGGGTGTTTATCTTTTTTTTCTTTTTCAATGGTATTTATTAAGCACCTACTATGTGTCAAGCATTATACTAAGTGCTGGGTACAGGTTCATTTGGTTGGACACATACGCTGTCCCGCACGGGGCCCATAGTTTTGGTAGGAGGGAAAGCAAGTAATCCCAATTTTCCAGTTGAGGAAATGGAGGCTCCGAGCAGTGAAGTGACTTGCCCAAGGTCACACAGCAAGCAATCGGAGGAGCAGAGATCAGAACCCAGGTGCTTCTGATTCCCAGAACCGAGCTCTGTCCACATTGCTTCTCTTCATCAGACACGAGGTCACGTTCCCTCTCCACACACCAACTCCCAGTCCCCATAGAGAGTGGCATGGGGGGAAGAGGGCCATTTCACCAAGATTTCAGGGAATCTCAGTCCTGTTTCAATGTCTTTAGTGGAGGGAAAGAAGGGAGAAAAGGACCTGAACCAGCAAATAATTCCACTAACTGAGGTCAAAAAATTCAATTACCTGAACTTTAAAAGTAGGAGGCTTTTTCTGCCCTTTGATGTGTAGAATTTGCTAATGTAGGCCTGATCAAAAAAGATCATAGATTAGACACTGCACCACATTCCCCATTTATCTTATACCTCATCCCGTGCCTTAATATCTGCAATTTGTGGTTAGCTTGCTATCTCTAGTAAGCTGCTTAACTAATTCTAAAGAAAGTAGCTTTGGTTCAGCTGGGAACGTTTGGTGAAGGAGCCAGCTGAAGGAGCTAAGGGCTCTTGGCACAAACTGAAACCAATCAAGGAATTTCCCAACAGATAATTGATACTGGGGATGCCTGTCACATCTCAAGTCCATGAATATGTCTTGCCTGTTATTAATCAGTCTATGAGTCCATGGTATTTTTCTGCTGTGTCACCTTGAGTAAGTCACTTAGTTTCTCTGTGCTTCTGTTTCGTCATCCATAAAATGGGGCTTCAATCCCTGTTTTCCCTCCTAGACTGTGTGCCCTGGGTGGAACAGGGACTGGGCCCAACCTGATTATCCTATGTCTGCCCTAGAGTTTGGCACACAGTTACTTCAACACCAGCATACTCATCGTTGTGTTTAAGAGCTTTGTGTGTACCCTGGTTGAAAGCAGGGATTAGCCAGGCTCAACAGGGATCTAGCTTGCTGTGGGCAGGGAATATGTCCATTTATTGTTGTCTTGTACTCTCCCAAGAGTACAGCACTCTGCACATAGTAAGCACTCAAGAGAAAGGATTGAATGGATAATTAGCACTGCTCCCCATGCTCAGGTTTTTCCTTCCGGCCACCCCCCAGCCCTGCTGGGACCACCTAGAAGCATTCATTCATTCAGTCGTATTTATTGAGCACTTACTATGTGCAGAGCATTGTACTAAGTGCTTGGAATGTACAATTCGGCAACAGCCAGAGACAATCCCTGCCCCAAAATGGGCTCACAGTTTTAAACGGGGGAGACAGCAAAACAAAACAGAACAAAGCAAAACAAGTAGTCTGGCATAAATATCATCAAGAAAAATAGAATCAGAGATATATACACATCATTAACAAAATAAATACAGTAATAAATAATATATACAAATATGCACAATGCTGTGGAGAGGGGAACGGGGAAGTGCAGAGGGTGGGAGAAGGGGGAATGGGGAAGGGAGGAGGAGCAGAGGGAAAGGGGGGCTCAGTCTGGGAAGGCCTCCTGGAGGAGGTGAGCTCTCAGTAGGGCTTTGAAGAGGGGAAGAGAGATAGTTTGGCAGATTTGAGGAGGGAGGGCATTCCAGGACAGCCGTGTGGCCAAATGCTAGGAATAGGGAAGACCTGGGTTCTAATTCCCACTCTGCCACTCATCTGCTGGTAGACCTTGGCCAAGTCATTTTACTCCTCTGGGCCTCAGTTACCTCATCTGGAAAATGGGGATTAAGGCTATAAACCCCATGGGGGACAGGGATTGTGTTCAGCCTGATAAGCTTGTA
This sequence comes from Ornithorhynchus anatinus, assembly GCF_004115215.2. NCBI lineage: Eukaryota > Metazoa > Chordata > Mammalia > Monotremata > Ornithorhynchidae > Ornithorhynchus > Ornithorhynchus anatinus. The sequence continues at coordinate 3,214,140 of NC_041742.1, forward strand.
TCTACCCCAGTGCTTAGGGCAGCCCTTGGCACATAATCAGTGCTTTCCAAATAGACTCTTACCGGGAAAACCAATGCAGCAGAAGCAGCAGCTGTGGTCTTTAACCCAGCAGTTATGTGTGTGTGTGTCCCCTGGCAGGCAGCAGCAGCGTGGCCTTTAACCGGGAAGTAGTTCTAAGTCACTTCACTTCTCTGGGCCTCAGTTCCCTCCTCCGGAAAATGGGGATTAACACTATAAACCCCATGTGGGACAGGGGCTGTGCCCAACCAGATTATCTTGTATCTCCCCACAGTGTTTGCAACAGTTTGGCACAGAGTAAGCACTTCACAAAAGCCATCATAATAATAATGGTGGTATTTGTTAAGCACTTACTATGTGCACTGTTCTAGGCGCTGGGGGGGAATACAAGGTGATCAGGTTATCCCACGTGGGGCTCACAGTCTTAATCCCCATTTTCCAGATGAGGTCACTGAGGCACAGAGAAGTTAAGTGACTTGCCCAAAGTCACACAGCTGACAAGCTGCTGAGCAGGGATTTAAACCCGTGACCTCTGACTCCCCAGCCTGGCCTCTTTCCACTGAGCCATGCAACCACCATTATTGGTGTGCGTGTTCTCTGGCAGACAGCAGTAGTGGTGCAACCTTTAACCCGATAGCAATGGGTGTCCTCTGGCTTCCATTTTCGTTTTGAAGCCCGAGACCCTTTGCGGGCCTCCAGGCGGCATCACTGGGGCTCCCTTGGGGATGGTAGATGCCCCTGAGCTCATGTTCCCTCTACCTTCACTCCACCCACCCTCTCTCCCTTCCCCCTTCAGCCAGGATCCACAGGTCTCACCCATTTTATGCCTGTCGGCCCAGTTCTCAGCCGGTCTGTTCCCTGGCAAGAGCCGATGAGGCATCGGACACCATTTATACCCGTTGTTTTTCAATTGCAAATCCCGGGGCCCGGAAGAGGATCCCCGATCCATAGGAGCCAGGCAGAGGAAACCAAAGAGGTCTGGAGTGAGGGGATAGAGGCCAATCCATGGGGGCGAAGAGGGTGATGGAGTAGGGGCTCCCAACTTTCCACGTTCCTACTTGCCCAGATCACAGAGATTTCCAATTAAGGCTGAAACGAGCACAGGTGGCAACTGGCTGGCCCCTTAGCCCTTTGAGGGCAGGGATCGCATCTAATCACTCTATCAGACTCTCCCAGTTGCTGAATACACAATGCTTGACACAGGGTGAGTGCTCAATTCAATAGTATTTATTGAGTGCTTACTATGTGCAGACCACTGTACTAAGTGCTTGAAATGTACAATTAGGCAACAGATAGAGACAATCTCTGCCCTGTGAAGGGCTAACAATCTAAAGGGGGGAGACAAACAGCAAAGCCAAACAGAACAAAACAAAAACAAGACATCATCGAGATAAATAGAATCAAGGAGATATACACCTCATTAACAAAATAAATAGGGTAATAAGTAATATATACAAATGAGCCCAGTGCTGAGGGGAGGGAAAGGGGAGCATAGGGAAAGGGGGGTGGAGGGTAAGTCCTGAGGGGCCTTGTGTGGCACTACCCAACCCCGGATTTGGGAGCGGACCAGAGAATCCCACAGCAGACTGGCTGTGTGGCCTCGGGTGAGTCACGGGCCCACAGACAAGGTGGCCGGTAGAATAGCCATTTGTCCGAACTGACCCTTCACCTAATCTGATATGGTAAGGGTCAGTACTAAACGCCTTCCTGTCCACCATTTTCATTTTCCACGCCCAGCCTCCCTCCACTCTTTTACTTCACTTGAAGAGTTCCACGGCTCAGAGGCGGTGCCCGTGCTTCCAGGGACCGGAAAGAGGGGAACGCCACTAGAGAAACACCCAAGATTCAGGCGGGCTTCCGAAAAGGAGCGAGGCCTTGCGGAAAGATCCCGGGCCTAGTGGTCAAAGGACCCGAGTTCGAATCCCAGCTCCGCCAAATGCCTGCCATGTGACCTTGGGCAAGTCGCTCCTCCTCACTGGGCCTCAGACTCCTGTCGTCCGGCAGCTTGGCTCAGTGGAAAGAGCACAGACTTGGGAGTCAGAGATCATGGGTTCAAATCCTGGCTCAGCCACTTGTCAGCTGTGTGACTTTGGGTAAGTCACTTCACTTCTCTGGGCCTCAGTTACCCCATCTGTAAAATGGGGATTTGACAGATCCCCATGAGCCCCATGTGGGACAACCTGATCCTGTTGTATCCTCCCCAGCGCTTACAACAGTGCTTTGTACCTAGTAGGTGCTTAACAAATGTCATCATTCCTTAGACTGTGAGCCCCTTATGGGACAGAGAACGTCTGACCTAATTCACTTGTAAATGACTCGGCGTCTAGGACGGTGTTGAACACATAGCACTTTACAAATGGCATAGAAAAAAGCGTTCTACGAGACATGTGACACCCCGGGAATCAGTGCTTAACTTAATACAGTGCCTGGCACATGGCACGTGCTTAACGAATACCATTATTATTATTATCTGTTGGTCCAAGACGTGCAAGGGCCATCAGTGGCCACCCTTGTGGCCAGCCTTAGAGCTGACCTGCCCTTCCTTCCTGTCTCCCCCTCCCAGCCCCCTTGCCCGTGTTTAAAAAGCACCCCAAAGCTGGCCTCCTCTACACCTACTTCTTACACCAACAGTCCTTCCCCAGAAGCTGAACGGGACAGAGGGAGAGAGGAGAGAAGCAGCGCGGCCTTCTGGAAAAGGCCCCGGAGTCAGAGGACCTGGGTTTCAACCCCAGCTCCTCTACCCATCTGCTGCGTGACCCCGAACAAGTCGCTTCACTTCCCTGGGCCTCAGTCACCTCATCTGTTAAATGGGGGAGCGAAAGTGCAAGCCCCACGTGGGACAGGGACCGTGTCCCACCCCACTGTCTTGTATCCACTGTGGTGCACATTGCTTGGCACCTGGAAAGCCCTTAACAAATATCATTAAACAGGAAAAAAGAAACAAAAAGGAGAGACGGAGTGGAGGAGACAGTGGGGCCTGGGAATGGGAAAGTCTCAGTGAAGAGTTTGAGTTGATTGATCGACTGATTGATTCACTGTCTCATTCATTCTTATTTATCGAATATCCCCTTGGGTACAAAGCACTGTCCTAAGCGCAGGGAAAGCACGGGGAGAGAACCGGCCCCCAACTTCGAGGAGCCTGTGAATGGGTTGCAGGTGTTTACAATGAAGGATGTTTTTCCAGGACCATTTAACGATGAGCAGCTGCAAACCCCCTTCTCCTATTGGTCTCTTGCTTCTCCAGCCCCACGCCCAGGCACCCAATCTCTCCCTTGGATTCCCCTCGGGGCGGGGTGGGCGGAGTGACACTGCCCCTTTAAAGCCTCAGAGGTTTCTGGAACTTTCTCTCCCTTTTATAAACGTCCGTGCTTGAGACGTTTGGTTTTCTTTCTTTCTTTCTGCTGGTGTGGAGAGGGGTAGAGCGTCTTGTTCTGCTCCTTTGGGACGTAGGGCTTATGAGGCCTTGCTTAGTTTCTCTCTTTTTCTTAGCCGTCTTAATTGACGTTTACTGAATTAGGTGTTGGGTAGAGGTTCGTTTCGATGGTTCTAGAAGCACTCGGCTTGGTGTTTCGGCGGGGCGATTGAAGGCTGGGCTTCTTAATCTTTTCTCCGTGGGTGAGGGGTTGGTTGTGGCGGGAGGTAGTTTTATCTGAGTTCTTCAAAAATGAGGTGGGTGCTGAGAGGGTTGGCTTATAATGCTAATAATATTTAAGGACTTAATCGTGTTGTCCCTTGTGGGCTTCCTAGTCTTAACTCTTCCAAACGACGTAACTGAGGTACAGTGAAGTAACTTTCAATAACTTATTGAGTGCTTATTGTGTACAGTAATACTCTCTTTCGCGCTCTTCTTTGTCGCGGTTTTTGTGCCCGCTCCCTTGCGCCTTTTACGCGCTCTTTGCCCGTCGTATGCGCCGCCTTTTGTGCGCTTTTTTTCTCCTTTTCTGTGCCCGCTCCCATGCGCTTCTCTGCGCGCTTTTCTGCGCCACCTTCCGTGCGCGCTCTTTTGTGCGTCTTTTCTCCCTTTACTGCGCGCTTTCCTGTGCTCGCTCCCGGGCGCCTCTTGCTCGCTCTTGTGTGCGCCCTCTCCAGTGCGCTCTTTTGCGCCAACTCCCGTCCCTTTTTTTTGTGCTGTTCTGCTTCCTCTTCCGTGCGCTTCTGTGTTTCTAAGCGCCCGCTCCCGTGCGCCTCTTGAGCGCTCTTCTGTGCGCCCTTTTTTTCTCTTGTGCGCCTTCTGTGCCCTCTCCCGTGCGCTTTTCTGCGCGCTTTGCTGCCCCTCCTTCCGTGCGCCTCTTGTTCGCGTTGCTGCGTTTTTGCCCGTGCACCTCTTGCACGCTTTTCTGTGCGCCTTGTTCTCTCCTGCACCTCTTGCGCCCTCTTCTGCATTCTCTTGCGTGCACTCGTTTGAGTCTTCTCCTGTGCCATTCTTGCGCTTCAAAATGCGGTCTCTACCGTACGCCTCTTGCACGCTCTTCTGTGCACCTTTGCGTGGTTTTCTGCGCCCTCTTCCGTGCGCTCTTCTGCGCGCTTAGCTGCTTTATCACCCGTGCGCCTTTTTCGTCTTTTGCTCTTTCTGCGCGCTTCTTGGCGCGCCCTTCCGTGCTCCTCTTGCACACTTTGCTGCGCCCTTTCTTGTGGTGTCGATAGATTGAGCGCCGGGGCTGGGTCCGGGAAGCATCAGTGTGGGTAGGTGGGTCAGCCTGTGAGTCCCTCCGGGGCAGGATCTGAGAGCCGCCGCCAAGGGAGGGGCGGGCTGCTGGTATCGTCGTGTGGCCCTCGACGGCTCTAGAATGGAAGCCTCTCCAGGACAGAATTGCGCCGCCGTCAGCTGTTTTTCGGGGGACTCTCTTTGGGGGCTTCCCTCTGGCTGTACCCCAAGAGTTGAGTCTCTTTCCATCCCCTTGGAGCTCCGTTATAGCTCCCTAAAAGCCTAGGTATGAGGGGGGCTCAGAGCCCTACCCCCCGGAGTAGATTGTACGCTTAAGTTGAGCAGGGAATGCATCTGTTATGCTTTTTGAGTATTCCTTTGCCTTCGACCGATATGACGGACTGACTCGGACCATGGTAGTAGCGACGGAAGCGGAGTAACGGCGTTCTTTGGGTATACTAATACCTACTGAGTCAGAACCTCGTCTGCGAAAGACTTCCAGTGCACTCTCCCTCGGCTCGTCGTGGCTCCTAACGAAATGGCTGTAATTGTATTTCTACTCCCGTCTGTCGCTCCTTGTACATTGTAAGCTCCCAGTGCCCTCGGCTCCTCGTGGCTCCTAATGAAATGGCTGTAACTGTATTTCTACTCCTGTCTGTCGCTCCTTGACCATTGTAAGCTCCCAGTGGGCAGGGAATCCGTCGATTGATGGTCATACTGTGCTCCGCCTCCGGTAAACGCCGGATGAATACCACCGACCGACTGCAACGGACGCCCTTCGTGATGGAGGCCTCTTGCCCATCACGTTTTGCGTACGGTGCTCTCTGCGAGAGCCTTCAATAATCACTAGCGCCGTCTTAATGCGATATTGCCACCCTTCACTCTCTGTACTGATGTCCCTTTTTTTTTCATGTTCTCGAATCGCCGTTTCAAGCTACCCCTGGGTTCAGTGTGCGCAACTTGATGTTTCGACCTGCAATATGCCTTTGCACCTGTGTGTGACTTAGTTGTAATGTCTGTCTTAAAGGTTCTCGAGCGCGGGGGTCATGTATGCTCTGTACGGCATGAAGCATTTGGTACCGTGTTCCAAAATCAGCGCTTCCCCAATGTCTACTAAGTGGTTGTATTCCCCCAGGGGCCTAATACGGTGCTTGGCTCACAGAGCTCAAATAAACGACTGACGGACTCGGGTTGTAAACGCCCACGGGGGAGGGCCTGCGGCTCCTCCACCCAGCTTGCCAAAGAGGGTGTTTAATGGGGTGGTCCTAGCTCAAGTCGGAGCTTAGGGGGGCGTGACGTGGCCCAGTGGGGCTCCGTTGGGGGTGGAGTGGAGGAGGAGCGGCGGTGGAGGACCGGACCGGCAATGGGTAAGTGTTGGGGAACTTGGCTGCGTGATGAAAAGCAGAAGCCCAGCTTCTTTCTGCCCCGCTGGAGAAGTCTCCTGGGCCATGTCACTGACAGGTAAGACTGTGGGGAAGTTGGGGGTGTGGGGGTGTCAGCGGTGGAGCCTGACGGGGCTGAGACTTTCTTTAATCCTAGGAAACCAGACTGCGTGGGGTGTCCTGCCTTGGAGAGACCAAGCCAGCCAGGGCCTCGTCTGCTGGGGATGTGAGTGGCAGCCGCTCTGTCGGGTGTCTTTCTATCACTCTCTTGGAAGGGGGTCTCGCGCTCGCCCTCTCTCGTGCACGTTTGCTCTCCTGGCTCTGGGCCCCCCTCCTCGGCTCGCTTGCTCGCCCCGGGCACGCCCCCCCCCGCCTCTTTGTCTCTCTCTCTCTCTCTCTCTCTCTCTCTCTGGCCCCCCCTCGCCTCTTGCTCTGGCGCCCCCCACCCCCCCCCCGCCTCTCGCCCTGGCGCCCACCGCCTCTCGCCCTGGGCCCCCCTTTGCCTATCTCTTTCAGTCTTCGCGTTCCCCCCCCCCCCTGGTTCTCTGTTGCCCTCTTCTTCTCTTTCTTTCATTCTTAGCACCCCCTGACCAAAGTAGGGGGGTAGAGCAAGAGTGCCCTGAGCCCTGATACGGTATATCCTTAGGGTCAATGAAGAAGCCTGAATCCCAGATGGCATGCCAGCCCCAGCTGCCCCGCAGACATCTTGTTGGAGACAGGATGAGACTGGAGAGTAATCAATGGTATGTATTGAGCATTTAGGTGTAGAGCGCTATAGGCAGTGTTTGAGACAGTAGAGTGATAGGCACACTCCACTGCATCCTTCTAGTTCACAAATAGGAGCAGTGACGGAGTCCCACTTGGCCCAGTCGTGACCCCTGGCCATGCTCCTACATAACATACAACTTCCTGCTCCCTGGCTGCAGACCCATCCATGCTTTGTCTTTAACCAAGTGGGGGTGGGCTAGCACTACCTCCTCAGCCCCCCGGGGCGGGCTGGGTCATGCCTCGGTCATACCTCATCAGCCAACCAATGGTCCCATCCATTCCCAGGATGCCACAACCGGGACCTGAACTGGACCACCCATTCCTGTGGACAGTGGACAACTCACAGCCCACTCTTGGGAGTCGGAGGGTGCTGGGCTGGCCCCACCCTGAAGGAATCAGTTGGTACCAGGCTGCTGCCCGCTGGACCCGCAGCCCCCCTCCCCCCCCCCCAAGCCCACAACTGTGTAACTTTCCTCCAGACGATGCCATTTCCTTTGGTGGTTAAGGGTCAAACACTGCATCATGGGTACCAAACTACCTTGTGGCCACTCCAAGAGGTGATGGATGTACTTGTTTTTGTGTGTGTGTTGTGAGAGCTAGGGTTGGGACAGTGCAGGGTCAGAGGGGCCGCCCCACTTTGGACCAGTTGACGGGTTATGGAAACAGGGGTCTAGAGCTTTGGACAGGTGCTCTGGTGCCAGACCGCTGAGCGGGTGTGAAGTTGCCTGGGGCCCTTAATTCTATAGTCAGCGTGACTTCCTCCTGGTCTGGTCTGCATCGAGTTTTCTGCCCACCTCTGGCTTCAAGAGTACAGACTCCCGTCACTGCCCAAGGGGGGTGCCTCTGGGGGAGTGGGTATAGGGATAGAGGAGTTAACAGTTGGGGGTGGGTGTGTGTGTGTCTCTGTGTATGTTTGTGTGTCATCCATCCTTGGAGCAGCCACAGGAGGGGGGTGGGAGAATTAGTAGCAAATTGCAGAGGGGGAAGATGCAAAGTGGTTCCCCCCCCCCCCCCCACTGAAGGAAAAGGCACAGTCTGGTCCCCTCCTCCTCCTCCTCCCCCCTACCCTTGCCGGCCTGGACTCTGTAAGGCCAGATGTATCTGGAATAAAATGTATGTGGTTTTCATCACTCCCAAATGTATGTGAGTCACTGGCAGCTGGCCCTGCCCTCCAGGAAGGTTAGAAGGTGGGGGTACCAGCTGTGTATTCCGAGCAGGAGGCCTGCTATGGGCTTCTAAGTGCTTCATAAGCAATCTAGCACTCACCCTCCCTACCCCCTACACCTCATTACTTCAGTCTATCCCTAGGCAGGGTAAGGGGGCAGGAAACTGTAGAATTGAAAGGGGAGGTGATGACAGCCTTGGTCTCCTTCCCTCTTCCCCACCCAGCTTGAGGGTCTTGAGAGGAAGGGCCCAGAAGAGTGGCTCTTGCGCAGGGGTGGGGGTGTCTCAGACTTCTCCCTACCCTTGTCAACTCTGCCAGCCTAACCTAGAGTAGAAGATGGAATCATCTAGGCCCAAAAAATGGGTAGAGGGGAGCACAGGTAGGGTTGAATAGTGGCTCAAGGGCTGGCTGTCTCAGGTTCTACTAGCTGCTCAGTGAGTCAATCAATTGTACTTAAGTGACTTGCTGAGAGATTTTAGGGGTGTACCTTATTCTGTATGGATTTCACCTCACCCCTGCCTTTTCTAATACTAATCATTACAGTAACTGTTGTATTACATGTTTACCAAGTTCCAGGATAGCCATCCCTTATTTATATTCATGCCTCTCCCCCTCTAGTCTGTAAACTTCTTGTGGGCAGTAATGTGTGCTAATTTTTTTTTTAGTATAAGAGTAGTAGTAATAATCATGGTATTTGTAAAGTGCTTAGCATGGGGCAGGCCCCACCACAAGCACAGGGATAGAGCCAAGGCAACAGTTGGATTTGAGATGGTGTTTGTCCCACACGGGTCCCTGCAGTGTCCATCCCCATTTTAGAGATGAGGGAACTAAGGCCCAAACAAGTTGTTACCTGCCCAAGGTCCCACAGCAGACACAGGGCAGAGCTGGAATTAATGAACTGGGGTCTTGGTTTGAGCATCCCCAATGTGCCAGGCAGGATAGTAAGCATTAATGGGGGTGGTCATGCAAATAAGGTTGGACACATTCCCTGACCCCCATCTTAATCTCCACTTTACAGATAACTGAGGCATGGAGCCAGGGAAGCGACTTGCCCCAGGTCACACAGCAGATAAAGGTTGGAACTGGGATTAGAACCCATGATCTTGCTTACTACAGTACCTGGCACAGAGTAAGGGCTTATCAAATCACCATAATTATTACACTGATGCCCAAGGTGTGGCATTGTCAGGTAATACCCCTAGCATGGAGATACCATAAGATATGGCATATATAAGCCCCTTAAAAGAGACAACTCCACCTCCATGCACAGCTAGCCCAGCTGTGTGCCTGTGCATGCCCATGACTGCACACACACAAACAGCTTTATGCCCCAGATATTTCCCTGCTTCTAATTTTATTTTGGTGTCCACCTCCCACAGTATAACATAACCTTGAGGGCAGGAATTGTCTCTTGGCTGGGTTGAATTCATCCAAGCTTTTGGGAAAGTGGCCTGTGTAAAATAAACCCTCTTGATTATTCCATCATTGACTCAATCATACTTAGTGAGTGCTTACTGTGGGCAGAGCAATGTACTAAGCACTTGGGAAAGTACAATGCAGCAATACAGAGAGACAGTCCCTGCCTACAACGAGCTCACATTCTAGAAGAGAGGAGATACATGTTGATACAAATAGACATGGATATAAATGAAATGACTGATATGTACCTAAGTGCCATGTGGCGGGGCAATGGGGGAAGAGCCAAGGGAACATGTCAAGGTGACAGGGAAGGGAGTGGGAGATAAGGAAAACTGGGGATTGGTCTGGGAGGGCTCTTGGAGGAGATGTGCCTTCAGTGAGGCTTTGAAGAGAGGCAGAGTAATTGGCAGACTCAAGGAAGGATGGCCTTCCAGGACAGAAGTAAGACGTGGGCCAGGGTTCGGTGGTGAGACAGGCAAAGTGAGGCCCAGGGAGAAGGTTAGCGGCACCAGAGGAGCGGAGTGTGCAGGTTGTCGTAGAAGGAGAAAAGTGAGGTGAGGTAGGAGGGGGCAAGGTAATGGAGAGGCTTAAAGCCAAGGGCAAAGAGTTATTTTGTGATAGGTGGATGGGCAACCACTGGAGATTTTTGAGGAGGGGGATGACATCCTGAAAGTTTGAGGAAAGATAATCCAGGCAGCAGAGTGAAGTATGAATTGGAGTGGGGAGAGGCAGGAGGTTGGGAGGTCAGACAGGAGGTTGATGCAGAAATCTAATCTCCCGTGTGGCTTCAGCAGGGTCCAGCCTGCCAAACCAAACCCCCCCGCCCCCCCAGTTAACAGGGCAGGGGGAGAGGGGAGAGAACAGAAATCTGTTGAGAAACCAGCTGGCCCCCACCGCCTCCCACATCATCATCATAACTGTGGTGGCACAGAGAAGCAGCGTGGTTTAGCGGGAAGAGCGCGGGTTTGGGAGTCGGAGGATGTGGGTTCCAATCCCTGCTCCACCATTTGTCTGCTGCGTGAGCTTGGGCAAGCAACTTAAGTTCTTTGTGCCTCAGATACCTCCTCTGCAAAATGGGGATAAGGAAGGTGAGCCCCATGTGGGACGTGGACTAGATCTAACTGGATTATTTTAACTCTCCCAGTGCCTATAACAGTCCCTGTTAATAATAAAGTGCCGAACAAATACCATAAAAAAGAAAGGAGAACATGTATTGAATTCCCATCCTATAGATGAAGAATCTGTGGCCCAAAGCAGGTAAGTTACTTAACCCAGGTTTACACAGCAGGTAGGTGGCAGAGGAAGGATCGGAACCCAGCTCTTCTGACTCCCGGATGGGCACTCTCTCCACTGATTGGCCTGGCTTTCCTCTATCTCTGGCAGGAATGGATTCCCTCAGATGAATTCTCAACTTTCTGAGTTCCAGGAGGGACAGGACCAGGCCTCAGAACTTCTTTTACCAGCAGGCTTCATTTCTGGAGAGGATCCTAGCGGCCCCCTTGGGGGGATGGGGCCTGGTCTCCCATTCCCCCTGGTGTCCCACTCCCCTCAGTGCCCCTTCCCAGTCACCAATCCGCCTCATAGGGCTATGGGAATTGGCCGGGGCAACCGGGCTGCTGTGAACAAGGGGGGAGTCTCTCCAGATCGGGGCTTCTGGCTAGGGCCTAAACTATAAGCTCCTTTGGGAACATGTCTGTTTATCGTTATAGTGTACGCTCCCAAGCACTTAGTACAGTGCTTTGCCTGCGCTAAGCTCCCGATAAATGCAATTGAATGAATGCATGAATGAAAGTTTTGGGCAGGAAACCTGTCCACCAACTCCACTATATTGCAGTCTACCAAATGGTAGAGTGCTCTACACACAAGTGCTCAGTAAATACAATCGATTGAGAAAGACCTTCCAAGGGAAAGTCCAAGAAAGAGTACTCAGGAGTGGAGATTGAGGTATTAAACTCCTGCCATGGTGCAGAGAGGCTCTTCCAGGTCAGACCCGCAGGAACCACTACTTACCACCCAGTTTCTTATGTCCAAACCCCATTGTACCCCCTAAGCCCCGTGGTGGGTTACTCCCCAGATGGGTGGGGTCTTAGGAGACAACAGGCAGGAACCAGAAAGTCAGTCCCAAGGCCCCCTTTCTAGACTTTGAGCCTGTTGTTGGGTAGGGATTTTTCTCTATCTTTTGCCAAACTGTTCTTTCCAAATGCTTACTACAGTGGTCTGCACACAGTAAGCACTTAATAAATTTGAATGAATGAATGGAATGAACATTGCTTTCCCCGAAAGAGCTCAACCCCACTGTGAAGGTAAGCAGACACCAGTGCTTACCACAGAATTTCTTGTGTCCAAACCCCATTCTACTCCCTAAACCCCGGGGTGGGTGGCTCCCAGACAAGGTGGGGCCTTAGGAGTCAACAGGGAGGAACCTGAAAGTTTGCCTTGTTTTTCTTCCTACACATTTCCTCCGTTCTGGACTGCGAGCCCGTGGTTGGGTAGGCATTATCTCTATCCGTTGCTGAATTGTACTTTCCAAGTGTTTAGTACAGTGCTGTGCACACAATAAATGCTCAATAAATACACTTGTATTGAATGAATGAATACCAAGCACTTAGTACAGTGCTCTGCACAGAATGCTCGGTAAATACAATTGATTGATGAAAGACCTTCCAAGAGTACTCAGGAGGGAGACTGAGGTATTAAACCCCTGCCAGGGTCCAGAGGGGGTCTTCCAGATCAGACCTGCTCCTTCCAGGTAAGAGTTAAGTGGCTGATGTGTTTCACAGGTGCTACCACTCCGAGGCTACGCCCACCAGATCCCGTGCACTGCTTTCAGCGGGACCCCCGAGGAAGTCAGGGCTTTGAGCTCGGCCATGGTGACGCTGCTTTCTCCGAGGAAGCTTAACTGCACTGTAAAGGTAAGCAGACACCAGCGCTTATCACCCAGTTTGTTGTGTCCAAACCCCATTCAACCGCCAAAACCTTGGGTTGGGTGACTCCCAGACAGGTGGGGCCTTAGGAATCAACAGGCAGGAGCCTGAAAGTTTGGCTTTTCTCCCTGCACGTTCCCCCATTCTAGACTGTGAGCCCGTGGTTGGGTAGGCATTGGCTCTGTTGCTGAATTGTAATAATAATGTTGGTATTTGTTAAGCGCTTACTATGTGCCAAGCACTGTTCTAAGCGCTGGGGGAGATACAGGGTAATCAGGTTGTCCCACGTGAGGCTCACAGTTAATCCCCATTTTACAGATGAGGTAACTGAGGCCCAGAGAAGTGAAGTGACTTGCCCACAGTTACACAGCTGACAAGTGGCAGAGCTGGGATTCTAGCTCATGCCCCTGACTCCAAAGCCCGGGCTCTGTACTTTCCAAGTGCTTAGTAAAGTGCTCTGAACACAATAAACGCTCAATAAATATGCTTGTATTGAATGAATGAATACCAAGCACTTAGTGCAGTGCTGTGCACACAGTGCTCGGTAAATACAATTGATTGAGAAAGACCTTCCAAGAGAAAGTCAAACAAAGAGTATTCGGGAGGGAGGTGGAGGTATTAAACCCCTGCCAGGGTGCAGAGAGGGTCTTCCAGGTTAGTCCCGCTCCTTCCAGACAAGGGTTAAGTGGCTGATATGTTTCACAGGTGCTACCATTCTGATGTTCCACCCACCAGATCCCGTGCTGTGCCCTCTGTGGGACCAGACCACCGAAGAGGTCCGTCCTCTGAGCTGGGCAGTGGTGAAGCAGCTTTCTCTGAGGGAGCTCTGAAGTTCAACCCCACCATGAAGGTAAGCGGACACCACCACCACTTATCACCCAGTTTCTTGTATCCAAACCCCATTCTACGCCATAAACCCCGGGGTTGGGTGACCCCCAGACAGGTGGGGCCTTAAGAGTCAACAGGCAGGAACCTGAAAGTTTGCTTTGTTTTTCTCACCACACACTCCCTGTTTCTAGTATGTGAGTCTGTTGTTGGGTAGCGATTGTCTCTATAGCTGAATTATACTTTCCAAGTGCTTACTACAGTGATCTGCACACCAAGTGCTCAGTAAATAGCCTTAATTTTACTGAATGAATACCAAACAGTAGAGTGCTCTGCACAGAGTTCTCAGTAAATACAATTGATTAAGACCTTACAAGAGAGTCAAAGAAAGAGTACTTAGGAGTGGAGATTGAGGTATTAAACCCCTGCCAGGGTCCAGAGAGGGTCATCCAGGGCAGACCCGTGCCTTCCAGGCAAGGGTTAAGTGGCTGATGTGTCTCACAGGTGCTACCACTCGGAGGCTCCGCCCTCCAGATCCCGTGCAGTGCTCTCAGCGGGACCCATAGGAGGTCAGAGCTCAGAGCTGGGCAATGATGAGGTTGCTTTCTCTGAGAGAGCTCAACCCCACAGTCAAGGTAAGTGGACACCACCACCTACCTCCCAGTTTCTTGTGTCCAAACCCCATTCTACCCCCTAAACCCCGGAGTGGGTGACCCCCAGACAGGTGGGGCCTTAGGAGTTAACAGGCTGGAACCTGAAAGTTTGCCTTGTTTTTCTCCCTGCATGTTACCTCCTTCTAGACTGGGAGCCCATGGTTGGGTAGGGATTGTCTCCATCTGTTGTCGAATTGTACTTTCCAGGTGCTTAGTACAGTGCTCTGCACACAAAGTGCTCAATAAATATGCTTGAATTAATGAATATCTAACCCTTATTATAGTGCTGTGCACACAGCGCTCAGTAAATACAATTAATTGAGAAAGACCTTCCAAGACAAAGTCAAACCAAGAGTACTCAGGAGGGAGATGGAGGTATTAAACCCCTGTCAGGGTGCAGAGAGGGTCTTCCAGGTTAGTCCCGCTCCTTCCAGACAAGGGTTAAGTGGCTGATATGTTTCACAGGTGCTACCATTCTGATGTTCCACCCACCAGATCCCGTGCTGTGCACTCTGTGGGACCAGACCACCGAAGAGGTCCGTCCTCTGAGCTGGGCAGTGGTGAAGCAGCTTTCTCTGAGGGAGCTCTGAAGTTCAACCCCACCATGAAGGTAAGCGGACACCACCACCACTTATCACCCAGTTTCTTGTATCCAAACCCCATTCTACGCCATAAACCCCGGGGTTGGGTGACCCCCAGACAGGTGGGGCCTTAAGAGTCAACAGGCAGGAACCTGAAAGTTTGCTTTGTTTTTCTCACCACACACTCCCTGTTTCTAGTATGTGAGTCTGTTGTTGGGTAGCGATTGTCTCTATAGCTGAATTATACTTTCCAAGTGCTTACTACAGTGATCTGCACACCAAGTGCTCAGTAAATAGCCTTAATTTTACTGAATGAATACCAAACAGTAGAGTGCTCTGCACAGAGTTCTCAGTAAATACAATTGATTAAGACCTTACAAGAGAGTCAAAGAAAGAGTACTTAGGAGTGGAGATTGAGGTATTAAACCCCTGCCAGGGTCCAGAGAGGGTCATCCAGGGCAGACCCGTGCCTTCCAGGCAAGGGTTAAGTGGCTGATGTGTCTCACAGGTGCTACCACTCGGAGGCTCCGCCCTCCAGATCCCGTGCAGTCCTCTCAGCGGGACCCATAGGAGGTCAGAGCTCAGAGCTGGGCAATGATGAGGCTGCTTTCTCTGAGAGAGCTCAACCCCACAGTCAAGGTAAGTGGACACCACCACCTACCTCCCAGTTTCTTGTGTCCAAACCCCATTCTACCCCCTAAACCCCGGAGTGGGTGACCCCCAGACAGGTGGGGCCTTAGGAGTTAACAGGCTGGAACCTGAAAGTTTGCCTTGTTTTTCTCCCTGCATGTTACCTCCTTCTAGACTGGGAGCCCATGGTTGGGTAGGGATTGTCTCCATCTGTTGTCGAATTGTACTTTCCAGGTGCTTAGTACAGTGCTCTGCACACAAAGTGCTCAATAAATATGCTTGAATTAATGAATATCTAACCCTTATTATAGTGCTGTGCACACAGCGCTCAGTAAATACAATTAATTGAGAAAGACCTTCCAAGACAAAGTCAAACCAAGAGTACTCAGGAGGGAGATGGAGGTATTAAACCCCTGTCAGGGTCCAGAGAGGGTCTTCCAGGTTAGACCTGCGCCATCCAGGCAAGGGTTAAGTGGCTGATGTGTCTCACAGGTGCTACCACTCTGAGGCTCCGCCCACCAGATCCCGTGCACTGCTCTCAGCGGGACCCATAGGAGGTCAGAGCTCAGAGCTGGGCAATGAGGCTGCTTTCTCTGAGGGAGCTCAACCCCACCGTCAAGGTAAGCAGACACCACCACCTACCTCCCAGTTTCTTGTGTCCAAACCCCATTCTACCCTCGTAAGCCCGGGGTGGGTGACCCCCCCCAGACAGGTGGGGCCTTAGGAGTCAACTGGCTGGAACCTGAAAGTTTGCCTTGTTTTTCTCCCTGCATGTTACCCCCTTCTAGACTGGGAGCCCATGGTTGGGTAGGGATTGTCTCCATCTGTTGACGAATTGTACTTTCCAGGCGCTTAGTACAGTGCTCTGCACACAATAAGCGCTCAATAAATATGCTTGAATTGAATGAATGAATACCAAACACTTAGCACAGTGCTGTGCACACAGCACTCAATAAATACAATTAATTGAGAAAGACCTTCCAAGAAAAAGTCAAACAAAGAGTACTCAGGAGGGATATGGATGTATTAAACCCCTGTCAGGGTCCAGAGAGGGTCTTCCAGGTTAGACCTGTTCCTTCTAGGCAAGGGTTAAGTGGCTGATGTGTCTCACAGGTGCTACCACTCTGAGGCTCCGCCCATCAGATCCCGTGCACTGCTCTCAATGGGACCCATAGGAGATCAGGGCTCTGAGCTGGGCAATGATGAGGCTGGTTTCTCTGAGAGAGCTCAACCCCACAGTCAAGGTAAGCAGACACCACCACCTACCTCCCAGTTTCTTGTGTCCAAACCCCATTCTACCCTCGTAAGCTCGGGGTGGGTGACCCCCAGCCAGGTGGGGCCTTAGGAATCAACAGGCAGGAACCAGAAAGTTTGGCTTGTTTTTCTCACCGCATGTTCCTTGCTTCTAGACTATGAGCTTGTTGTTGGGTAGAGATTGTCTCTATTGCTGAATGGTACTTTCCAAATGTTTAGTACAGTGCTCTGCCCACAATAAGCGCTCAGTAAATATGCTTGAATTGAATGAATACTTAACACTAGAGTACTGTGCGCACAGCTCTTGGTAAATACAATTGATGGAGAAAGACCTTCCAAGATAGTCAAAAAGTACTCAGGAGGGAGATGGAGGTATTAACCCCCTGCCAGGATGCAGAGAGGGTCTTCCAGGTGAGACCTGCACCTTCCAGGCAAGGGTTAAGTGGCTGATGTGTTTCACAGGTGCTACCACTCTGAGGCTCCGCCCACCAGATCCCGTGCACTGCTCTCAGCGGGATTGCTGAAAAGGTCAGAGCTCTGAGTGCGGCCATGGTGACTCTGCTTTCTCCTAGGAGGCTTAACGGCATTGTGAAGGTCACTCTCAGAGGGACCACGGGACCATCAAGGTGGTCAGGGCTCTGAGCTGGGCAATGGTGAATGGTGACGCTGCTTTCTCCTTCTCCGAGGGAGCTCAACCCCACTGTCAAGGTAAGTGAACACCACCTATCACCCAGTGTCCTGTGTCCAAACCCCATTCTACCCCCTAACCCCCTGGGGTGGGTGCCCCCAGGCAGTTGGGGCCTTAGGAGTCAACAGGCTGGAACCTGAAAGTTTGCCTTGTTTTTCTCACTGCACATTACCTGCTTCTAGACTGAGACCCTGTTATTGGCTAGGCATTGTCTCTCTTGGTGAATTGTACTTTCCAACCACTTAGTACAGTGCTCTATACACAGTAAACACTCAATAAATGCAATTGAATTGAATGAATGAATTCCAAACACTTAGTAGAGTGCTCGGAGAATACAATTGATTGAGAAAGACCTTCCTAGAGAAAGTCAAAGAAAACTCGGGAGGGAGATTGAGGTTATTAAACCCCTGCCAGGGTCCAGAGCGGCTCTTCCAGGTCAGACCCGTGCCTTCCAAGCAAGGGTTAATTGGTTCTGTCTTACAGGTGCTACCGTTTTGAGGCCTTGGGCATCTCAGCAATGGTAAGGCTGCATTCTCCTAGGGAGCTCAAGCTCACTGTGCAGGTAAGCAGACAGCACCGCCTACTGCACAGTTCCTCCTGCCCAAACCCCCATTCTTTCCTGTGTTCAAACCCCATTCTACCCCCAAAACCCTAGGGTGGGTGACAGGTGGGGCATTAGGATTCAACGGGTGGGAACTTGTAAGTTTGGCTTGTTTTTCCTCACTGCACATTTCCCCCTTTTAGACTGTGAGATGGTTGTTGGGTAGGGATTTTTCTCTATCTGTTGTTAAATTGTATTTTCTAAGCACTTAGTACAGTACTGTGCACACAGTAAACACTCAAATACAGTTGAATGATTACCAAACTTTTAGCACAGTACTCTGCACACAGTGCTCAGTAAATACAAGTGATTGAAAGAGACCTTCCAGTACTCTGGAGGGAGATTGTCACAGTGAGCTCTTGACAAATGTCGCATTCATTCAATCAATCATATTTATTGAGCATTTACTCTGTGCAAAGCACTGTATTAAGTGCTTGGGAGAAGATGATATAACACATAAAATAGCCTGGAACTGCCAGGGAACTCACAACTTTGTGTTCCCTCTTCCCATACCCCTGAGCACCTTAACCCCTCTTCCCCTTCCTCCCATAAAATGGGAATGAAGACAGGGAGACCCACTTGGGCTGGGGGCTGAATCCAATGGGATTAGCTTGTATTGACCCCAGTGCTTAGTGTGGCTTAGTAAGTGGGTTTAAAATTGTATGTGGCCGTCTTTTTTATTTTTTTAAGTCAGGTCGAATACTCTTGAATGAAGCTTCTCCCTTGAGAATTAAATCACAGTACCAGTAAATGAGCTGGGCTGTTAGGATGAGCCAGCTGCATTGTGGAACTCAGCCAGAGCAAGTATAGAGGGTTTTATGGGGTCTGGATTTAAGGGATGTGTCACATATTGTCCAGTAGAGGTGATGAGGGGACCCGATCTCATTCTCAGATGGTCTCCTTCCGGGGCAGGACTCGATACGGAACAGAGTTGATCCTTGTCCGTCGGTCAAACAGTTGGCAGAGCTGGAATTAGAACCCATGGCCTCTAACTCTCAGGTCCATGATCTTTCCACCAGGCCACACTTCATCACTTGTACATTACCTTGATGCTTGGAGACTTAGCTTACCCCAGTTAGTTCTGAGGACAGATTTTTAGGCTTAAGTATGTATCTTTTTAGGCTTAAGTATGTATCTTTAAAGTCTCCTGATGGCCTCTTCCTGTGATTTATTTTAGGGTCGGTGTCTAGATTCGAGGCTCCTTGAGGGCAGGGAGCGCATCAGCTGAATTCTGTACTCTCCCAGGCGTTCGGTATGGTGCTCTGCACAGAATAAAAGGTCAGTAAATGCTATCGGTTGATTGACCGATTCCCCCCCTCATTGATGAAGCCTTCAAATGGGTTCTGTATAATCATTTTTGTGACCCACATGGTGAGTGTATCCTGAGAATGTAGTGTTGCTGCCCAAGTGGATGAGTTTTTAGTGTCACAGAACTGAAAAGTACAGGGAGTCTGGAAAGATTTCTGAAAAGGGAGCATTTGTGTTCTTCTGGGGTTGAAAAGGCAGCTGTTTCAGAGTTTTCAATTCATTCAGTAGTTCTCATTCAGTAGTATTTATTGAGCGCTTACTATGTGCAGAGCACTGTACTTAGTGCTTGGGATGTAAAATTGGGCAACAGACACCATTCAGTAGTATTGAGCACTTACTATGTGCAGAGCACTGTACTAAGCGTTGGGATTTAGAATTCGGCAACAGATAGACATGATCCCTGCCCAATGATGGGCTCCCAATCTAAACGGGGGAGACAGCAAAGCAAAATAGAACAAAACAAGGCAAGGTCATGGAGCTAAATAGAATCAAGGAGATAAACACCTCATTAACAAAATAAATAGGGTAATAAATAATATATACAAACGAGCATAGTGCTGAGGGGAGGGGAAGTGGGAAGAGCATAGAGTCAACCTCCTGAGACCTTTGAATGGATTGCAAGATGCTTAGTGGCGTGTAAGTACAAACTAGCTTCCTGACAGATCTTTCTGTATTTTGGAGGTGTCTCTCTAATCTGTAGTGGGTGTCAAGGGGACCTGGAGAATTCTGCTTTCAGCAGGTGGTGCTGGTGGGTTTATGTGGAGCCCAAAACTCCTGTTGGTGAGAAGCAGGTGTGACCTGGTGCACAGTGCCGGGGCCTGGGAGCTAGAGGACCAGGGTTCTAATCCCCACTCTGCCGGTTGATGGCTCTGTGACCTGGGACTAGTCATTTCACTTCTCTGAGCCTTGGTCACCTCATCTGGAAAGTGGGGACTGAAACTGTGAGCACCAAGTGGGAAAGGGGCAGTGTCCAACCTGATGACCTTTTATCTGCCCAGAACTTAGCATGGTGCCTGGCAAATAGTAAGCGATGCAAAAATCCCATACAAAACAAACAGAAAAAGCCTTTTGGGTTTTTTTGGGTCCAGGTTTCCCTCTACTTCTCTGAGATAGTCTTTGGGTGTTGGATTGTTTACTTTTGTGCTGCTGTCCCCAGCTTCTGCTTAGAGTCAGATCTTGCTTGAGCATTGTCCCTGGGTTGACTATGTGGCAGTGACTGTATAGCTGTCTGGGAAATGCTAATCCCAGTTGTCCCCCTGGTTTGCTGCGCAATTTGGGCATGAGCATAACATAATGTTGGTATTTAAGCGCTTACTATGTGCAGAGCACTGTTCTAAGCGCTGGGGTAGATACAGGGTAATCAGGTTGTCCCACATGAGGCTCACAGTTAATCCCCATTTTACAGATGAGGTAACTGAGGCACAGAGAAGTTAAGTGACTTGCCCACAGTCACACAGCTAAGTGGCAGAGTTGGGATTCGAACCCATGACCCCTGACTCCGAAGCCCAGGCTCTTTCCACTGAGGCCTGCTGCTTCCCCGTGGCTCACCTCATCTCATCGCAGCTCCCAAATCCACCACTTAATAATCATGGTATTTGTTAAGCGCTTGTTCTGTGTTGTACACTGTACTAAGCCCTGAGGTAGATGCCTTGAGCTTACAAAGTAGGGGGAACTTATAAAGGAACTTAAAAAGTAGAGCATATAGACTAGAGGAGGAATCTGTAGATCAGCGGAGGATCTTCTAGATTAGAGGAAGGAGTTCAGAAAGCAGAGGAGGAATTTACAGTGTCAAAGAGGAACTTATAGAATTAAGAAGAAGCTTAGTCTTGAGGAGGAGGTTACAACCTAGTGGAGGAGCTTATGGCTAGGGGAGGCATTTGCTGTCTAGAAGAGTTCCTTAGAGTGTAGAGGAGGAGCTTAAGGACTAGAGTTCCTATTGAGAGTGAGGACAAGTTGTTCAAAATGAGCTCTAGTGTCCTGGGGAGTATCAGCCATTGAGGCACCAACCCCCACTGACCTTTCTGTGACACAATGGGAAAAAGGGATTTTAAGCTATTTACCTCTCGGCTGCAGGACAAGGGCATTGATAACCAAGTTCCTAAGGGTTTTTTTTTTGTGCTATTTAAGAGCTTA
Organism: Ornithorhynchus anatinus; assembly: GCF_004115215.2. NCBI lineage: Eukaryota > Metazoa > Chordata > Mammalia > Monotremata > Ornithorhynchidae > Ornithorhynchus > Ornithorhynchus anatinus. Next base: position 3,235,134 of record NC_041742.1, read on the forward strand.
CTATCTGCCAGGCATTGGAGAGAGCTAATTATATCTGCTCACATGTCCCCTATGGGATTCACAGTCTTAATCCCCATTTTCTAGATGAGGGAACCGAAGCCCCTTGCACAGGGTCACCCAGCAGAAAAGCGGAGGAGATGGGATTAGTACCGAGATCCTCTGACTCACGGGCCCCAGATCTTTTCACTAGACCTCAAGGCTTCTCAGGGTTGGGCCCAAACTCTAGATGCATAAGTTGTGAGGCGCTTTCGAGGATGCTTTAGGTTACCCTGCGAGGCACCTTTCTGTGAGAGCGTGAGCAGTGATGTTCTTGTTTCAGATCCATGGTCTGTGAATGCCAGGACTTGGTCTCTGACAGGGGCACCAGAACACTTGGAGGAATTATTTGCTAGTGGACATCCAAGAGATCTCATCTACAGAAACACTGGCTTAGGGAGGGGCCATTCAACATCCCCGCCTAGCCACCAGTATCCAAGTAAGGACCATCCAACACCCCCGCTTTCCTCTTCCACACCCTTAACTTTCCCTCTAGTAATGTACTTGGAGCATCTCTTCTAAGAATTTATCTCATAATGCAGGTTTTTTCCTTCATGCATTCAAAGCTTTCCAGTATTAAAAATTGTTTATAAATCTTCTTTTAGAAAATCAGGTGAAGTACTATTTGCTCACAAAGCAAAGGCTGCTTGGGGGTTGAAATGTATTATGAAAAAAATCCAAAAGAGTGTGATTTAACTCATTCATTCCATTGTATTTATTGAGCGCTTATTATGTGCAGAGCACTATACTAAGGGCTTTGAAAGTACAAGTGAGCAACAGAGACAGTCCCTGCTCACACTGGGCTCTCCCTGTCCAGGACGGGGGAGACAGGTATCAGAACAGACATGCATAGCATCAATAAGAATCAACCGAAATACAGATATATACACAGAATTAATATAAGTAAATATGTACATGTCAATATGTAACTTCATATGGCGAGTGATAACTAGAGTGGAATTGCAGGCGTGACACTGCTACTACTAAGGCCAGCATTCAAATCAATACGTTCTATTTTGATCAGTTGCTTCTCACCAGTCCAGGATCGAATGCAGATAGATGTTGCTCTTGTTTCAGTCCTTTTTTTTTATGGTTTAAGTTAATCTCTTAGTATGTGCCAGGCACTGTACCCCTCTGGACTGTAAACTGGTTGTGGAGAAGGAATGTGTCTACTGATTCATATCACTCTCCTGATGGCTTAGTAGGGCGTTCTGCCCACACTCAGTGCTTAATAAATATGGGTGATTGTAATAAGTGCCAGGGTAGATGCAAGCTAATTGTATTGGACACAGTCCTCATCCCAGATGCATCTCACAGACTTAGTCACTTAACTTTTCTGTGCCTCAGTTACCTCATCTGTAAAATGGGGATTAACTGTGAGCCTCATGTGGGACAACCTGATTACCCTGTATCTACCCCAGTGCTTAGGACAGTGCTCAGCACATAGTAAGCGCTTAACAAATACCAACATTATTATTAATCCCCATTTTACAGATGAGCTGCCTGAGGTCCAGAGGCGTGAAGTGACTTAGCTACTGTCATGCGCTCGGAGAAGCTATTAGAACCCAGGTCTTTCTAACTCCTGGGCCCGGGCTCTATTCCTTAAGACATGCTGCTTCTCTCGTTCTATCAGAGTGAACCCTACCAGTGAATCAGATGATCTCAGCGGTGATGTCCCATGGGCGAAGATGGAAATGTCCTGTTGGGTCACCGTGGTCATGAGGAAGTCCAAAGAGGAAATGGTGAATCGGAAGCATTCCCGAGTTATGCCAGGAACACGGACCTTCTCCCTATATCTGGGTATCATTGACCTCACTGCTGACCTCTTGCCCACATCCCAGCCATGGCCTAGAATGTCCTCCCTCCTCATAGCCGACAGGTAATTACTCTCCCCACTTTCGAAGTCTTTTTAAAGGCCCATCTCCTCCAAGAGACCTTCCTGACTCAGCCCTCCTTTCCTCTTCTCCTACACCCTTCTGCTTGACTTGCTTCCTTCATTTATTCTCTGCCTCGAGCCCCACAGCACTTATGTTAATATCAGTAATTTTTTTGTTTCAGATTATCATCTGTCTCCCTCTTTAGACTAATAGGCCCACTGTGGGCAGGGACCATATCGGTCACGTTGTATTCTTCCCCATCCGACCCCCTGCCTGGCTTCTTGGCTCTAGATTTCCCAGAGGTCTTGACCCGCTTAGCGCCTTGGGTGTGTATTGTATGTAGGAACCTTAGTTCAGCGCTCTACACATAGCATTTGATGGATTGGCCTACGGCCAACCTGGTGATCTTGTACCTACCTGGATGTTTATACAATGTTGGGCACATAAACAGTTTGCGAGTTCAGAAATAATAAATCCAGGTGCTCTGGGGGTGGGCCCCAGGATGGTGTGGTCATGGCCATGCTGAGCCTGAGCTTTTGGGGCCTCCGCCGTGCCCTCCCCTCCCCTGTCGAGGCCCCTGGCCAGTTGCCCATCGGATTTAAGGACGGGAACCCTGTAGAAGCCGCGTGGCCCAGGAGTTAAGACATGCACCTGGGACTCAGAAGGATCTGGTTCCTACTACCAACTCCACCACTCACTTGCTGGGTGACCTCGGGCAAGTTATTTCTCTGCACTTCAATTACCTCTTCAGTAAAATGGGTATCAGGATTAGGAAGCTCCATATGGGACAGAGAGTATGCCTAACTTAATCATCTTGTATCTTCCCTAGTGCTTAGCACAGTGACCGATCCATAGTAAGCACTTAACAACTACCAAAAAAAAAACCACCAAAAAAACCCCCAAACGAATGACAAGAAAAAAAAACCTTTTGGGGGCTTCCTCTCTCAATGAATCAGTCGTATTTATTGAACATTTATTATGTACAGAGAGTAGTACTGAGGGCTTGAGAGAGCCCAGTACAACAAAGTTGGAAGACCCATTCCAAGTCCACAGTGAACTTAAGACCTAGAGGGGGAGAGAGATGTTGAGATAAATGAATAAATTGCAGATATTTACTTCTTTACTTTCTTTACTTCCAGAAACTGCCACAACCTGTACTGCTGCCCCTTCTCTTCAAAATGAAAAATAGAAAAAGAAGTTTATCGGTCCATCGCTCCTGATTTAGGTCTTGCTGTCCCACCCCACCTAATTGATGTCGTATGCTGACCCAGCCATTTCTCCCTTAATGGCAACTACCGGCTCTACCTCGATCTCATCTCTTGCTCGCTGACCCCTCGCCCCCATCCCGCCTGGAATTCCTTCCCTCTTCATCTTGGACAGTCCACCATACTCCCCAGCTTTCTGGTCTTCTGAAAAGTCGTATGTCCGGAGTGCCAAGTCCTCATGAAGAGAGAGGAAGAATGGGATCGATGCAAGGTGACCCCTTCGAGTTCAGGTGGGTTTTTTGATGGTGAAAAGTACGAGGGTGGGGACTTAATATCAGACTTTTGAGGTCCTCTCCTGAGGGCCTCCTGCATTGATGCTGCACTCAGAGGGCGTCCAGGATGGGCTTCTGTTCCATGGTCACGCTCTGGGTGAAATTAACAACCGAAAGTCTGGTTGAATGAGTAAAAGAATTCTAACATCCAGAGCCCAGTGGATATTCCAGACCTAATATTTTGAGCTTTTAGTTTGTCTTCCATGATGCTGCCAGAATTAGATCTCTCAGAGCAGAGCAGTGTGTGTGGTGCTCCTTTTCCAGGATGGCAAAACTCTATTGGCTCCGGGAATGGTCCCACAACTTGCTAGCCCAGATCTGGTGGCTATGACCCAGGTTGAGACAGACTGGAAAGTTAATGGGTCTCTCTCCCAGACATTGACCATATAAGGGAAACAGTGTGTCCTAGCTGAAAGAACATGGGGCTGGGAAGCAACGGACTAGGGTTCTAATTTCTGATCTTCCAGTTGCTTACTGTTTGTCCCTGGGCAGGTCACTTAAGATTTCTGGGTTTGAGTTCTCCTATTCCTACCACTTTGGCTGTGAGCTCCACCTGGGAGTGTCTGTGTCCAATTTCATCAACCTGCATCTATCCCAGCACTTAGAAAAGCTTCTAGCACATACAAAGCACTTAACAAATAACCTTTTTAAAAGAAAACGAGAGGAGCGCTCCCAGGCACGGGCTCGTGTCTGCTGAGAGGTGGCAGGGCCTGGCAGATGGAGCATGGTAGTCAGAATGACCCGGGTCCCAGACCTGATTCTACATATTAGGTGACCTGGAGGGAGTAATTTCACTTCTCTGAGCCTCAGTTACCTCATGTGTAAAATCTTTTGCAACTCAAGTTTCCATTACAGGTATCCAAGAGATCTTCAGCCATTCCACTGCGCAGGAAAGTCGTCATTAACAGCAGACGGAATGGGTGGGGTGGGGCTGGCTCACCTCTTTGCCTAGTTGGGCCCCTCAGAACTCTTCTGTTGTGGGGTTGGGGCAGCCCCATCTGTGTCCCTACTGCCTGGCTGAGCGCTAATGCAACAGGTTCTTTGCAGCTGAGGCTTTAACCATTCTCTTGCTCCCCAGAGGACTGGCTTGGTGTGCAGAGTCCTGGAGTCCTGGCTGCTGGCCCCTGATCTGCTGTGTCATGAGGTATTCATCCCCAATTTCCAGAGCGAGAGACTGAGGTCCAGAGAAGACACTCCCTTCAACTACCCCAAATGTGAAAAACCGGGCAAGGCTCCATCTGTCCACTCTACCTAAGCTCCGACAAGATCACGGCCAGAGGGTGTCCGCTGGTCCCACAGATGAAGATGTAAGTACAAGACATCTCTGGACTCAAGCCCTGTCCCATTTCCTAGCAAAGATGGTCTGGTTGGATGTTCCCCAGAGTGGCTGGGTAGATACTGGGCGGTTTCCCAGTCAAGCGGAACTGAGTCTGGATCCCAGGGCTTCTGCTCCTGGGGCCATAGCCAAGTAGAAGGACTGTCTCTGGCGGACTCGTTTGGAACATCCCAAGCAGTGGCGAGGTTCTTGCTTTTGTCCACTTTTTGGGATGATAACCAAAGTGAGAACCATGGTATTTGGTAAACACTTTTGCTGTGTGCCAGGCTCTGCACTGTTGGGGTGGATACAGGCAAATCCAAATGGACACAATACATGTCTCACACAAGGCTCACATTCTTCAGCCCCGATTTCCAGATGAGGTAACTGAGGCCCAGAGAAGTGAAGTGCCTTGCCCAAGGCCCCACAGCAGACAAGTAGTGGAGCTGGGAATAAAACCCATGCCCTTCTGATGCCAAGCACTGTGCTCCAGCCACACCATGCTGCACCAGACCATGGCTCTGGCATGTCTTGTGACAGCTTCCGTTAGTCCCCTCAGGTTCCCGCACTGGTGGACCCCGTGTTGCCAGGTGACTCGGATGCCACCCTCCCATCCTTCAGTTGAACCAGGGCACCAACTTTGCTATGACCCTCAATGTCATGTCTCCTCCCTTCTCACCCTGAGCTCCCTCCCTGATCAAGGTAGTGTAGTTGATGATGATGGTATTTATTAAGCACTTACTATGTCCCAAATACTGTTCTAAGCGCTGTGGTAAATACAAAATAATCAGGTTGTCCTACATGGGGCTTAGAGTACTCATCCCCCTTTTACAGATGAGGTAACTGAGGCACAGAGAGGTGAAGGGAGTTGCCCAAAGTAACCCAGCTGATAAATGGCACAACTGGGATTAGAGCCCCTTCCCTCTGATTCCCAAGCCAGGGCTCATTCCATTGAGTCACGCTACTTCCCCTCCAGAGGAGGGTGCACATTGTGTATCCTGATTCTATCGGGGTGTTCTGAGCGCTTCGCCTAGTGCCCAGAACAGAGGAGGTGTTCAGTAAATCGAATGTGTGGATCTTGTTTTTCCCAGCTTGCTTTGTCAAGAGTCCAGCTCCCAGTGGCACTTAGGTGGAGAGTGGGTATGTGGCGTAAGAGCAGTGCCAAATGAGAAGAGAGAGGAAGGTTTTTGCTGCGAGTGTAGAGAAGCATTTGTTTCTACCATATATTGTCAAATGCTTGGTGGAGGTGATGTATTTCCAGCCCTGCCACTTGTCAGCTGGGTGATTTTGTGCAAGTCACTTCACTTTTCGATGCCTCAGTTACCTCATGGGAAAAAGGGGACTGGATACTGTGAGGACAACCTGAAGTGGTTATATCTACCCTAGAACTGAAAACAGTAAGCGCTAGTAAGGCACATAGTAAGCGCTTAATAAATGCCATCATTATTTTTTTATTGAGTGATTACCATGTACCAAGCACCTTAGTAAGCACTGAAGAATGCTATCAATGTGCAGAAGATGTCTTGTAGGTTAGTGTGTGGATGATTTAAAAAAAAAAAAAAAAAGCAAAAGGTGAACTGAGGAAGATCACACTTAAGTGAAGGGAGCATCTATCAACTTGCCTCACCCCCTTCCTGGCCCCATGGGGGTCATATACATATCTGTGATGTATTTATATTTATTAGCACCTCCCCTCCCCCCGCACCTGCAACTAGAAGGTGAGCTTTTTGGGGCGGTGTAGAGGAAAGGGGAGCATTTTATTGTGTTCTTGTACTCTTGTACTCTTCCAAGTGACTAGAACAGTCCTTCACATACAGTAAGTGCTGAAGACATATGAGACATGGGTGGAGTCCAATATCCTATGAAAAATTTTTTTTTTTTGTTACATTACCCTTAAACATAGAGCATCTTTCTCAGTTATACCAACACAAATATATATTTAAGTAACACATTACTTGTCTCTGTGGAGGTGTAGACATAGGTGGGTTCTTATTTTCCTTTAGGCAGACACTGACATAGAAGCATCTGCAGGAAGTCAAATGAGATGCTCTAACAGACCATGGAAGGTACACATCACAGTACTTGTTGATCTCCATGCCCATGTATATGTTGCATTTAGAGTGGCCTAGGGGAAATGGCATGGGCTTGGGAGTCAGAGGTCTTGGGTTCTAATCTCAGTTCCGCCACTTGCCAGCTGTATGACTTTAGGCAAGACAAAGGCTTCCTGTCAGTGGGACAACCTGATGACCTTGACCACAGAACAGTGCTTGGTGCTTGGCACCTAGTAAGCGCTTAAAAGATAGCATCATCATCATCATTATTTACAGGTCAGCCCGGAGAGTTGAATGGACAACGTGGCAATTCAGAGCTGGGACCCAGACCTCTGTTCTGCAAGCTACTTCCCTGGTGTTGCCTGCTTGGCTCTCCCCCTAAAGCTTTCCTGCTAAAAAAAGTGGGGCTCCAAAGGCTCCTTCCTGACGGAGGTCATCTGGGAGAAATAGTCAACCAGCAGCTTCTGCTGGGAGGCCTCCTGGAACCAGTAGGAAAGGGAAGGGCTGTTGGAGGCTGGAGCTGTGAATCTCCAAAAGATTCCCAAGGCCCAGGAGGGGTTCACACCCCCCACATGGAAGCCTGAAAGGTGAGACTCCTAATCCTAAGGCATGGGGCACCCCGACACTGGCATGGTCTTGGGCATTACAGATGCTAAAGGGGAATAGCTGACATTGCCTGACAGCAAGCAGATGCTAATGGAGAAAAGGTTAAATCCATCCACACTCATTAGATGTTAATTAAGAGGCTATCAATCAGGAATTAAACATGGATCAGCAGTAATTTAATATAAACAGTGATTTAACATTAAGAATCACTGAAATGGACAAATGAGACAATGATGAAGATTAGGTGAAATTAACAATTATTAGACATTAAGAACCAGTAAAAATCACTTAAATTACTGTTCATTATTGTTAAGATTCATTACAACTTAACAGTAATTTAACATTAAGAATGGGTGAAATATATAAGAGGTTAATGAATAGCAGGTGAAATAAATCAACAGTCATTAATCACTATTGAGAAATTTACCTGTTACTGTTTAGACATTTAATTAGAGAAAAACAGGTAAGAATCACTCAATAGTGATTAGACATTAATCAACAGTAATTAAACTATAACTAACAGTAATTAGACTAAGAATAGCCAAAAGCAGTCAAGTAATTAGACATTAATGAAGATGAGGGGAAATCAATATATACTAGACAGAAAAGGTGAAAAATGACTCAAAGGTGATTAATTACTTGATTAATGTCTAAACTAAAAACAGCTGAAAATCAAGCCATTAGACATTAAGAAAGAGCTGGTGCAATCAGTAGTAATTGCCTTACTGTTGAGTGATTTTTACCTGTACTTAAACATTAATCAACAGTTATTAGAACAGCTGAAAAGGAAGTCATTAGACATTAACAATAAGGACAGGTAAAAGCAATTAACAGTGATTAGACTGAAGAGCTAAAATGAATTAAGTGAAAACAGGTATCAATTGAAAACAGCTGTTGTCAATTGAAAACTAAAATCAATTGAGAACAGTTTTCAATTAGTTTGATATAAACAGTGAAAACATGTCATGAATTAATAGACTTCCAATAAATGAACACCTATGTTGAATTGATGGATTACTGGATAGCATCAGATTTCAATAGACTAAATAATTTACTTAAAAACACCTGATTACAATTATTGAAACCACATGAGTTTAGTTAACTGCTTCCAATTAATTGAAATCTGAATCCAATTGAGTGAGAGCCCTGACTGTAGTTCATTAAGTGAAAATGGCTGAATCCAATTGAATAACTGAAAAAACTGGAATCCAATTGATAAATTGAAAACACCTGATGTTAACTAAGAGGAATTCAGTATTTTCAATTAATTATTTTGGAAACTCCTGATTCCAATTAAGTAATTAATTGAAAGCACCAGATTGCAAAATGATTCATTGTAATACTGAATTATAATTAGTTAAAAACTCCTGAATCCAATTAAAGAATTTCTTAACTGAATGACAAGTAATGAATTGGTCTAACACTCCTGATTAAATTGAAAAATGAATTGAAAGAACTGAATACTTGATCCAGATGTTTTTGATTAATTAGAAATCAATTGATTGAAAGGTGTATTTGATTGGAATCAGGTGTTTTCAATTAATTAGTTAAATGATTAATTGGCATCAGGTGTTTTCAAGTAATCAATTAATGAATTAATTGGAATCAGGTGTTTTCAATTAATCAATTAATTGGAATCAGGTGTTTTCAATTAATCAATTAATTGGAATCAGGTGTTTTCAATTAATCAATTAATTAATTAATTGGAATCAGGTGTTTTCAATTAATCAATTAATTGGAATCAGGTGTTTTCAATTAATCAATTAATTAATTAATTGGAATCAGGTGTTTTCAATTAATCAATTAATTAATTAATTGGAATCAGGTGTTTTCAATTAATCAATTAATTGGAATCAGGTTTTTTCAATTAATCAATTAATTGGAATCAGGTTTTTTCAATTAATCAATTAATGAATTAATTGGAATCAGGTGTTTTCAATTAATGAATTAATTGGAATCAGGTGTTTTCAATTAATCAATTAATTGGAATCAGGTGTTTTCAATTAATCAATTAATTGGAATCAGGTGTTTTCAATTAATCAATTAATGAATTAATTGGAATCAGGTGTTTTCAATTAATCAATTAATTGGAATCAGGTGTTTTCAATTAATCAATTAATGAATTAATTGGAATCAGGTGTTTTCAATTAATCAATTGATGAATTAATTGGAATCAGGTGTTTTCAATTAATCAATTAATTGGAATCAGGTGTTTTCAATTAATCAATTAATTGGAATCAGGTGTTTTCAATTAATCAATTAATTGGAATCAGGTGTTTTCAATTGATCAATTAATTGGAATCAGGTGTTTTCAATTAATCAATTAATTGGAATCACGTGTTTTCAATTAATCAATTAATTGGAATCAGGTGTTTTCAATTAATCAATTAATGAATTAATTGGAATCAGGTGTTTTCAATTAATCAATTAATTGGAATCAGGTGTTTTCAATTAATTAATTAACTGGAATCAGGTGTTTTCAATTAATCAATTAATGAATTAATTGGAATCAGGTGTTTTCAATTAATCAATTAATTGGAATCAGGTGTTTTCAATTAATGAATTAATTGGAATCAGGTGTTTTCAATTAATCAATTAATTGGAATCAGGTGTTTTCAATTAATCAATTAATTGGAATCAGGTGTTTTCAATTAATCAATTAATGAATTAATTGGAATCAGGTGTTTTCAATTAATCAATTAATTGGAATCAGGTGTTTTCAATTAATCAATTAATTGGAATCAGGTGTTTTCAATTAATCAATTAATGAATTAATTGGAATCAGGTGTTTTCAATTAATCAATTAATTGGAATCAGGTGTTTTCAATTAATCAATTAATTAATTAATTGGAATCAGGTGTTTTCAATTAATCAATTAATTGGAATCAGGTGTTTTCAATTAATCAATTAATTAATTAATTGGAATCAGGTGTTTTCAATTAATCAATTAATTAATTGGAATCAGGTGTTTTCAATTAATCAATTAATTGGAATCAGGTGTTTTCAATTAATCAATTAATTGGAATCAGGTTTTTTCAATTAATCAATTAATGAATTAATTGGAATCAGGTGTTTTCAATTAATGAATTAATTGGAATCAGGTGTTTTCAATTAATCAATTAATTGGAATCAGGTGTTTTCAATTAATCAATTAATTGGAATCAGGTGTTTTCAATTAATCAATTAATTGGAATCAGGTGTTTTCAATTAATCAATTAATTGGAATCAGGTGTTTTCAATTAATCAATTAATGAATTAATTGGAATCAGGTGTTTTCAATTAATCAATTAATTGGAATCAGGTGTTTTCAATTAATCAATTAATTAATTAATTGGAATCAGGTGTTTTCAATTAATCAATTAATTGGAATCAGGTGTTTTCAATTAATCAATTAATTGGAATCAGGTGTTTTCAATTAATCAATTAATGAATTAATTGGAATCAGGTGTTTTCAATTAATCAATTGATGAATTAATTGGAATCAGGTGTTTTCAATTAATCAATTAATTGGAATCAGGTGTTTTCAATTAATCAATTAATTGGAATCAGGTGTTTTCAATTGATGAATTAATTGGAATCAGGTGTTTTCAATTAATGAATTGATTGGAATCAGGTGTTTTCAATTAATCAATTAATGAATTAAATGGAATCAGGTGTTTTCAATTAATCAATTAATTGGAATCAGGTGTTTTCAATTAATCAATTAATGAATTAATTGGAATCAGGTGTTTTCAATTAATCAATTGATTGGAATCAGGTGTTTTCAATTAATCAATTAATGAATTAATTGGAATCAGGTGTTTTCAATTGATCAATTAATTGGAATCAGGTGTTTTCAATTAATCAATTAATTGGAATCAGGTGTTTTCAATTAATCAATTAATTGGAATCAGGTGTTTTCAATTAATCAATTAATGAATTAATTGGAATCAGGTGTTTTCAATTAATCAATTAATTGGAATCAGGTGTTTTCAATTAATCAATTAATGAATTAATTGGAATCAGGTGTTTTCAATTAATCAATTGATGAATTAATTGGAATCAGGTGTTTTCAATTAATCAATTAATTGGAATCAGGTGTTTTCAATTAATCAATTAATTGGAATCAGGTGTTTTCAATTGATGAATTAATTGGAATCAGGTGTTTTCAATTAATGAATTGATTGGAATCAGGTGTTTTCAATGAATCAATTAATGAATTAAATGGAATCAGGTGTTTTCAATTAATCAATTAATTGGAATCAGGTGTTTTCAATTAATCAATTAATTGGAATCAGGTGTTTTCAATTAATCAATTAATTGGAATCAGGTGTTTTCAATTAATCAATTAATGAATTAATTGGAATCAGGTGTTTTCAATTAATCAATTAATGAATTAATTGGAATCAGGTGTTTTCAATTAATCAATTAATTGGAATCAGGTGTTTTCAATTAATCAATTAATTGGAATCAGGTGTTTTCAATTAATCAATTAATTGGAATCAGGTGTTTTCAATTAATCAATTAATTGGAATCAGGTGTTTTCAATTAATCAATTAATTGGAATCAGGTGTTTTCAATTAATCAATTAATGAATTAATTGGAATCAGGTGTTTTCAATTAATCAATTAATGAATTAATTGGAATCAGGTGTTTTCAATTAATCAATTAATTGGAATCAGGTGTTTTCAATTAATCAATTAATTGGAATCAGGTGTTTTCAATTAATCAATTAATTGGAATCAGGTGTTTTCAATTAATCAATTAATTGGAATCAGGTGTTTTCAATTAATCAATTAATTGGAATCAGGTGTTTTCAATTAATCAATTAATTGGAATCAGGTGTTTTCAATTAATCAATTAATTGGAATCAGGTGTTTTCAATTAATCAATTAATGAATTAATTGGAATCAGGTGTTTTCAATTAATCAATTAATTGGAATCAGGTGTTTTCAATTAATCAATTAATTGGAATCAGGTGTTTTCAATTAATCAATTAATTGGAATCAGGTGTTTTCAATTAATCAATTAATTAATTAATTGGAATCAGGTGTTTTCAATTAATCAATTAATGAATTAATTGGAATCAGGTGTTTTCAATTAATCAATTGATGAATTAATTGGAATCAGGTGTTTTCAATTAATGAATTAATTGGAATCAGGTGTTTTCAATTAATCAATTAATGAATTAATTGGAATCAGGTGTTTTCAATTGATCAATTAATTGGAATCAGGTGTTTTCAATTAATCAATTGATTGGAATCAGGTGTTTTCAATTAATCAATTAATGAATTAATTGGAATCAGGTGTTTTCAATTGATCAATTAATTGGAATCAGGTGTTTTCAATGAATCAATTAATTGGAATCAGGTGTTTTCAATTGATGAATTAATTAATTAATTGGAATCAGGTGTTTTCAATTAATCAATTAATGAATTAATTGGAATCAGGTGTTTTCAATTAATCAATTAATTGGAATCAGGTGTTTTCAATTAATCAATTAATGAATTAATTGGAATCAGGTGTTTTCAATTAATCAATTGATGAATTAATTGGAATCAGGTGTTTTCAATTAATCAATTAATTGGAATCAGGTGTTTTCAATTAATCAATTAATTGGAATCAGGTGTTTTCAATTGATGAATTAATTGGAATCAGGTGTTTTCAATTAATGAATTGATTGGAATCAGGTGTTTTCAATGAATCAATTAATGAATTAAATGGAATCAGGTGTTTTCAATTAATCAATTAATTGGAATCAGGTGTTTTCAATTAATCAATTAATTTGAATCAGGTGTTTTCAATTAATCAATTAATTGGAATCAGGTGTTTTCAATTAATCAATTAATGAATTAATTGGAATCAGGTGTTTTCAATTAATCAATTAATGAATTAATTGGAATCAGGTGTTTTCAATTAATCAATTAATTGGAATCAGGTGTTTTCAATTAATCAATTAATTGGAATCAGGTGTTTTCAATTAATCAATTAATTGGAATCAGGTGTTTTCAATTAATCAATTAATTGGAATCAGGTGTTTTCAATTAATCAATTAATTGGAATCAGGTGTTTTCAATTAATCAATTAATTGGAATCAGGTGTTTTCAATTAATCAATTAATTGGAATCAGGTGTTTTCAATTAATCAATTAATGAATTAATTGGAATCAGGTGTTTTCAATTAATCAATTAATTGGAATCAGGTGTTTTCAATTAATCAATTAATTGGAATCAGGTGTTTTCAATTAATCAATTAATTGGAATCAGGTGTTTTCAATTAATCAATTAATTGGAATCAGGTGTTTTCAATTAATCAATTAATTGGAATCAGGTGTTTTCAATTAATCAATTAATTGGAATCAGGTGTTTTCAATTAATCAATTAATTGGAATCAGGTGTTTTCAATTAATCAATTAATTGGAATCAGGTGTTTTCAATTAATCAATTAATTGGAATCAGGTGTTTTCAATTAATCAATTAATTGGAATCAGGTGTTTTCAATTAATCAATTAATTGGAATCAGGTGTTTTCAATTAATCAATTAATTGGAATCAGGTGTTTTCAATTAATCAATTAATTGGAATCAGGTGTTTTCAATTAATCAATTAATGAATTAATTGGAATCAGGTGTTTTCAATTAATCAATTAATTGGAATCAGGTGTTTTCAATTAATCAATTAATTGGAATCAGGTGTTTTCAATTAATCAATTAATTGGAATCAGGTGTTTTCAATTAATCAATTAATGAATTAATTGGAATCAGGTGTTTTCAATTAATCAATTAATGAATTAATTGGAATCAGGTGTTTTCAATTAATCAATTAATGAATTAATTGGAATCAGGTGTTTTCAATTAATCAATTAATGAATTAATTGGAATCAGGTGTTTTCAATTAATCAATTAATTGGAATCAGGTGTTTTCAATTAATTAATTAATTGGAATCAGGTGTTTTCAATTAATCAATTAATTGGAATCAGGTGTTTTCAATTAATCAATTAATTGGAATCAGGTGTTTTCAATTAATCAATTAATTGGAATCAGGTGTTTTCAATTAATCAATTAATGAATTAATTGGAATCAGGTGTTTTCAATTAATCAATTAATTGGAATCAGGTGTTTTCAATTAATCAATTAATTGGAATCAGGTGTTTTCAATTAATCAATTAATTGGAATCAGGTGTTTTCAATTAATGAATTAATTGGAATCAGGTGTTTTCAATTAATCAATTAATGAATTAATTGGAATCAGGTGTTTTCAATTAATCAATTAATGAATTAATTGGAATCAGGTGTTTTCAATTAATCAATTAATTGGAATCAGGTGTTTTCAATTAATTAATTAATTGGAATCAGGTGTTTTCAATTAATCAATTAATTGGAATCAGGTGTTTTCAATTAATCAATTAATTGGAATCAGGTGTTTTCAATTAATCAATTAATTGGAATCAGGTGTTTTCAATTAATCAATTAATGAATTAATTGGAATCAGGTGTTTTCAATTAATCAATTAATTGGAATCAGGTGTTTTCAATTAATCAATTAATTGGAATCAGGTGTTTTCAATTAATCAATTAATTGGAATCAGGTGTTTTCAATTAATCAATTAATGAATTAATTGGAATCAGGTGTTTTCAATTAATCAATTAATTGGAATCAGGTGTTTTCAATTAATCAATTAATTGGAATCAGGTGTTTTCAATTAATCAATTAATTGGAATCAGGTGTTTTCAATTAATCAATTAATGAATTAATTGGAATCAGGTGTTTTCAATTAATCAATTAATGAATTAATTGGAATCAGGTGTTTTCAATTAATCAATTAATTGGAATCAGGTGTTTTCAATTAATTAATTAATTGGAATCAGGTGTTTTCAATTAATCAATTAATTGGAATCAGGTGTTTTCAATTAATCAATTAATTGGAATCAGGTGTTTTCAATTAATCAATTAATTGGAATCAGGTGTTTTCAATTAATCAATTAATTGGAATCAGGTGTTTTCAATTAATCAATTAATGAATTAATTGGAATCAGGTGTTTTCAATTAATCAATTAATTGGAATCAGGTGTTTTCAATTAATCAATTAATTAATTAATTGGAATCAGGTGTTTTCAATTAATCAATTAATTGGAATCAGGTGTTTTCAATTAATCAATTAATTAATGAATTGGAATCAGGTGTTTTCAATTAATCAATTAATTAATTAATTGGAATCAGGTGTTTTCAATTAATCAATTAATTGGAATCAGGTGTTTTCAATTAATCAATTAATGAATTAATTGGAATCAGGTGTTTTCAATTAATCAATTGATGAATTAATTGGAATCAGGTGTTTTCAATTAATGAATTAATTGGAATCAGGTGTTTTCAATTAATCAATTAATGAATTAATTGGAATCAGGTGTTTTCAATTGATCAATTAATTGGAATCAGGTGTTTTCAATTAATCAATTGATTGGAATCAGGTGTTTTCAATTAATCAATTAATGAATTAATTGGAATCAGGTGTTTTCAATGAATCAATTAATGAATTAATTGGAATCAGGTGTTTTCAATTAATCAATTAATTCAAATCAGGTGTTTTCAATTAATCAATTAATTGGAATCAGGTGTTTTCAATTAATCAATTAATGAATTAATTGGAATCAGGTGTTTTCAATTAATCAATTAATTCAAATCAGGTGTTTTCAATTAATCAATTAATGAATTAATTGGAATCAGGTGTTTTCAATTAATGAATTAATCATTACTTATTACTTAACCCATCTAATATATCATGCAATTGTTTTCAGTTAATTGGATTAATCAATTTTCAGTTCATTGGATTCATCCTTTTTAATTGAAGTGCAATATGGGCTCAATTTCTCAATTGGATTCAGCTATCAATTCATCAGGATCAGGTGTTCAGAACTAATCAAAATCAGACAGTTTCAATTAATTGAAATCAGTTGTTTACAATTATATTATCAATCAATTGGAAATGGGTGCTACCCATTAATACATTGGAAACACTCAATTTAACAATCTATTAAGTGTTTTCACTTGAAAGGTGTTTTAAGTCAAGAGATTGAGAACAGCTTTCAACTGATTAATTGATGACAGCTGTGTTGTTGATGAATTAATGGCACCTGTTGTCAATTAACCCATAACTGCTGTTTTCAATTGACATTTGCTTTTAATGAAATAATTCATTCATTGCAGCTGTTCTCAGCATCTAATTACTGTTACTTGCTTTACCTGGCCTTTCCTCTTGTCTAATTACTTGATTTTCAATTCTTAGACCTTGAGTAATAATTGATAATTTTTTTACCCCTTCTCACTGTATATTATTGATTTCACCTGATTTTCACTTTGAATATTAGGAACAGGTGAAATCTAACCATTACTGTTACTAAATTTCTAATCACTTCATGTGATCATTGTCCAATTACCTTGACTATTTATTGCCATTGTTCTTGTCTGTCCATCTCTCCCTATTAGACTGTAAGCCCATCAAACAGCAGGGACTGTCTCTATCTGGTGCCCACTTGTTCATTTCAAGTGCTTAGTACAGTGCTCTGCACATACTAAGTGCTCAATAAATACTATTGAATGAATGAACAATTACTTGCTTTTCAGTTTGTAATGTAATTATTGCTATTGTTATATCAGTGATTTTTACCTGTTTTTAAATGTCTGTCATTAATGTGTAATTTTTGTTAGAGTTCATCTTTTCTTACTGTTTAATTTTTGGTGATTAATACTTAATCTTTTCATTAATTTTTACCTTTTCTTCATGTGTAATTATTATGGATTTTCCCTAATCGTCATTGTCTAATTGATTTTTTTCAGCTGTTCTTAGTCTAATAATTCTTAATGTTAAATTGCTCATTAATGTCTAATAACTATTGAGTGATTTCCACCTGTTCTTAATGTCTGACTTGATAAATATCACCTGTTTTTCATGTTAAATTACTCTGTTAAATTACTGTTCATTAATGTTTAATCACTGTTCATTTTTACCTGTTCTTATTGTGCAAGTCCAGTTGATTTCCCCTGATCTTCATTAATGTCTTATTTGTTACATTTCACCTTTTTTAATTTAAATTTACTGTTGATTAATGTTTAATCACTGTTGAATGTTTTCTTTTACCTTTTCTTCCTGTCTGATTGATTTCACCTGATCATCAATGTCTACTTGATGTTAGATTTCACCCCTTATTAAATTACTGTTACTATTAAATTACTGTTGATCAATGTCTAATTCCTGATTAGCCTCTTAATATCTAATGAGTATAGATGGATTTGACCTTTTCTCCATTAGCATCTGCTTGCTGTCAAGGTGATGTCAGCTCTTCTCCATTAGCATGTGTAACTCCCAAGACAATGCCAGTGTCCAGGTGCCCCATGCCTCATGATTAGGAGTCTCACCTTTCCCTCTTGCATGTAGGGCATTTGAACCCCTCCTGGGCCTTGGAGATCTTTTTCAGATACCTACCTGCAAGGGTGGGGGTATTGATTATTAAGACCTGGTTGATTATTTCTCCCAGATGACCTTGGTAGGGAAGGAGCCTTTCAAGCCCCCCTCTTCTTAGAGGAAAGCTCCAGGGGCAGAGCCAAGCAGGCAACACCTGGGAAGTAGCTTGTGGATCAGAGGTCCAGCTCTGGGTTCTGAATTCATTCCCACTTTGTCCGTTCAACTCTCCGGATTGACCTGTAGATAATAGTAAAAATAATAAATGATGGTACCTGTTAGGCGCTCACTAGCTGTCAAGCACTGTTTTAAGGGTTGGGGTAGATACAAGGTCATCAGTTTGTCCCACATGGGGCTCCCAGTCTCCATCCCCCTTTTACAGACAAGGGAACTGAGATACAGATACATCAATCGACTTGCCCGAAGTCACACAGCTGGCAATCGGTCTATGACATCCTATCTGTAGCCCATGCCCTTTCCACTAGGCCACTCTAAAATGCAATGGATGTGTATGCCTGGAGAGAAGCAAGTACTGTGATGTGTACCTACCATGGTCTGTAATAGCATCTGCAGCAAGTTAAATGAGATGCTATATGTCAATGGCTGCCTTAAGTAAAATAAGTGTATCCATCTATGTCTATACCTCCACAGGGAAAGTATTGTATTCCTTAAGTGTATGTTGGTGTTGGTGTAACCCTAAAATGCTCTCTATGTTTAAGGGTAATGTTCTAACAAAAAAATATTTTTTTCCCCCATAAGAAATTGAACTCCACCTAATGTCTCCTATCTACTGAGTGCTTACTGTGTGCAGAGGACTGTACTATGCACTTGGGAGAGTACAACAATAAAAAGACATTTCCTTCCCTCCACTCCCCTTTCCTCCTCACTGCCCTAACAAGCTTACCTTTTGGGGTCAGGGGGCAGTTATTAGTAAATATAAATAAAACAAATATTTATGTGATGGCCACAGGGCATAGAGGGGGCTGATGGAAGGTGATAGATGCTCCCTTCATTCTAGTGTGTTGATCTTCCTCAGTTTCTACCCCCCCCCCCTTTTTGTATCATCATCCTCATGCTCACCTCCAAAATACATTTTCTGCACATTGATAGCATTCTTCAGCCCTTTCTACAGTGTTTGGCACACAGTAAGAACTCCACAAATAATCATGGCATTTGTTAAGTACTTACTATGTGCCAAGCACTGTTCTAAATCCTGGGGATACAAACAATTCAGGTTGTCCCACATGGGGCTCTCAGTCTCCACCCCCATTTTACAGATGAGGGAACTGAGGCTCAGAGAATTTAAGTGACTTGCCCAAGTCACACAACTGGTGTCAGAGCTGAGAATGGAACCCATGCCCTTTCCACTAGGCCACTCTAAAGGCAATGTATATGTGCATCTGTAGAGAAACAAGTACTATGATGTGTACCTACTCTGGTCATTTAGAAGCATGTGCAGAAAGTCAAATGAGATGTTATATGTGAATGTCTGTGTCAAGTAAAATAAGTGTGTACATCTTTATTTACATCTCCACAGGGAGAATTAATATGTTCCTTAAGTGTATGTTGGTGTTGGTATAAGCCTGAATAAGATGCTCTGTATGTTTAAAGGTAATGTTCTAACAAAAAAATCTTTTTTTTTTCCATAGGATATTGGACTCCACATAATGTCCCGTATCTACTGAGCGCTTACTTTGTGCAGAGGACTGTACTATGCACTTGGGAGAGTACCACAATAAAAAGACATTTCCTTCCCCCACTCCCCTTTCCTCACCACTACCCCAACAAGCTTACCATCAAGGTGGGGGCAGTTAATAAATATAAATACATCACAGTATGTACATGACTGCCATGGGGCCTGGAAGGGGGTGATTGAAGGTTATAGATGCCCCCTTCATTCAAGGGTGCTCTTCATTCACCTTATGCTGTTTTGTTTTTTTTTAAATCATCCACACACTCACCTCCCAACAACATCTTCTGCACATTGATAGCATTCTTCAGTTATTACTACAGTGCTTGGCATACAGTAAGTCCTCAATAAATAATAATGATGGCATTTGTTAAGCGCTTACTGTGTCCAAGGACTGTTCTCAGGGTTGGGGTGGATATAACTAATCTGAGTGCAGGGTGAGTGCAGGAGGCCCTCGTGAAACCACTTCAAAGATCCTAGATTAAGTCCCTACCCTCATACTTTTCACCATCAAAAAACCCACCTGAACTCAAAGGGGTCACCTTGCACCTATCCCATTCTCCCTCTCTTCATGAGGACCGGCACTCTGGACATACAGTTTTTCAGCAGGTCAGGACACTGGGGAGTGTAGTGGACTATCAGCGATGAAGGGAGAAGGAGTTCCAGGCAGGATGTGGGCGAGGGGTTGGCGAGCCAGAGATGACATTGAGGTAGAGCCAGTAGGTGCCATTAGAGGAGCAAAATGTGCAGGCCCGGTTGGCATAAGAGATCCGTAACATGGACGGAGACAGCGCCTTCAAGCCGACACCAAGGATGGAGAGATGTGCCGATAAGCTTCTTTTTTGAGTTTTGATTATGAAGGGAAGGGGCGGCAGTTCACATCATGGCAGTTTCTGAAAGTGAAGGAGAGGACAAATATATGCAATTTATTCATTTATATTAACATCTGTTTCCCCCTTTAGGACTAAAGCTCACTGTGGGCATGGAACAGGTCCACCAACTCTGTTGTATTGGGCTCCCTCAAGTGCTCTGTACTTTTCTCTGCCCACATTAAGTGCTCAATAAATTTGACTGATTCATTGAGAAAAAAGTCCCAAAAAGGTGTTTTGTTCTTGTCATTTGCTTGTTTTTTTAAGGTAGCTGTTAAGCGCTTACTATGGATCTGGCACTGTGCTTACAAGATGAACAAGTTGGGCAAAATCTCTATCCCACATGAGGCTCCACAAACCTAATACCCATTTTACTGAAGAGGTAACTGAAGTGTAAGCAAGTGAAGTAACTTGCCCAAGGTCATCCAGAAAGCAGGTGGAGGAGTCAATACTAGCACCCAGGTCCTTCCGAGTCCCAGGCCCAAACCTTAGTCACTGGCCACACAGCTTATCCAGGGTTCCTGTCCTTACACATCCAATGGGCTTCTGTCCGGGGCACCGAGCGGGCAGGGGAGAGTGGAGACCCCAAAGCCGTGGGCTCAGCATGGCTGTGGCCTCCCCATCCCGGGGCCCTGCCCCAGAGCTCCTGAATTTCTTATTTCTGAACCCTCAAACTGTTTATGTGCCTAACATTGTGTAAGCACTTAAGAAGTTACAAGATCACCAGGTTGGGCATAGGCCAATCCATTGAATGCTCACTGTGTGTAGCGTGCTGAACTAAGGCTACTACGTACCTTACACGGCCAAGGCACTAAGCAGGCCAAACCCTCTCGGAAATCTAGAGCCATCAAGCCAGGCAGGGGGCCAGACGAGGAAGAATACAACCTGACAGACACGGTCCCTGCCCACAGTGAACTTACAGTCTAGAGGGGGAAGCAGACATTAAATCAATAAAATTACCAATATGGACATAAATGCTGTGGGGTTGGCGGGGGGGGGGGGGAGGCAATGAATGAAGGGAGCAAGTCAAGCAGAAGCAAGTGGGAGAAGGGATGAGTAAGGGAAGGTCTCTTGGAGAAGATGAGTCTTTAATAAGGCTTCGAGGTGGGGAGAGTAATTACCTGTCGGCTATGAGGAGGGAGGACATTCCGTGGCAGGGTTGGGATGTGGGCAAGAGGTCAGCGGTGAGGTCAACAATACCGAGGTACAGTGAGGAGGTCAGCAGGTCCTGGCATAACTCAGGAAAGCTTCCATTTCACCGTTTCCTCTTTGGATGCAACCACATCCACACAACTGCGGTGACTCAACAGAACATTTCCATCTTCATCCATGGGACATTGCCCCGAGGTCATCTGGTTCACAGGTAGGGTTCACTCTGATACAACCAAGCAACATGGCATCTCCTAGGGGATAGAGCCCGGGCCCAGGAGTTAGAAAGACCTGAGTTCTCATATCAGCTCCGCTGACCACGTGACCATAGTTAAGTCACTTTACATCTCGACCTCGGGTAGCTCATCTGTGAAATGGGGATTAAGTCTGTGAGTCGCATGAGGGACGGGGACTGTGTCCAATACGATTAGCTTGCATCTATCCTAGCATTTATTACAATCACCCATATTTACTAAGCATTAAGTGTGCGTAGAACACCATACTGAGCCATCGGGAGAGTATGATCTGAGTCAATAGACACATTCCTTCTCCACAACCAGTTTATAGAACTGAGTGGTACAGTGCCTGGCACATACTAAGTGATTAACTTAAACCATAAAAAAAAAAGGACTAAGCCAAGAGCAAGATCTATCTGCGATCCATCCTGGACTGGTGAGAAGCAACTGATAAAAATTGAACGTATTGATTTGAATGCTGGCCTTTGTAGTAGCAGCGTCATACCTGCAATTCCACTCAAGTTATCACTCGCCATATGAAGTTACATATTGACATGTACATATTTACACTAATGCTGTGTATATACCTGTAATTCTATTGATTCACATTGATGCTATGGATGTCTGTTTGTTTGTTTTGATATCTGAGTCCCCCCTTCTAAACTGGGAGAGCCCAGTGTGGGCAGGGACTGTCTCTCTTGCTCAATTGTACTTTCCAAGCACTTAGTACAGTGTTCTGCACATAGTAAGCATCAATAAATACAATTAAATGAATGAATCCATGCTCTTTTGGATTTTTTTCACAATCAAGTCCAGCCCCCAAGCAGCCTTTGCTTTGTGAGAAAACGGTACTTCATCTGATTTTCTTCAAGAAGATTTATAAACAATTATTAATGCTGGAAAGCTTTGAATCCATGAAGGAAAAAACCTGCATTATGAGAGAAATTTTTAGAAGAGATGCTCAAAGTACATTACTAGAGAGAAACTTAGGGGTGTGGAAGAGGAAAGTGGGGGTGTTGGATGGTCCTTACTTGGATACTGGCAGCGAAGCAGGGATGTTGAATGGTCCCTCCCTAAGCCAGGGTTTCTGGGGATCAGAGTGAGTCCCTTGGAGGTCCACTAGCCCATAATTCCTCCAAGTGTTCTGGTGCCGCTTTCAGAGACAGAGTCCTGGCGATCACAGACCATGGATCTGAAACAAGAACCTCACTGCTCACTCTCTCACAGCAAGGTGCCTCGCAGGGTAATCTAAGGCATCCTCGAAAGCGCTTCACAACTTATGCATCTAGAGTTTAGGCCCAACCTTGAGAAGCCTTGAGGTCTAGTGAAAAGATCTGGGACCCTTGAGTCAGAGAATCTCAGTATTAATCCCATCTCCTCCACTTTTCTGCTGGGTGACCCTGTGCAAGGGGCTTCGGTTCCCTCATCTAGAAAATAGGCATTAAGACTGTCAGTCCCATAGGGGACATGTGAGCAGATATAATTAGCTATCTCCAATGCCTGGCAGATAGTAAGCTCTTAAATAGCACAAAAAAAGCCCCTTGGGAACTTGGTGATCAATGCCCTTCACCACCAACCAAGAGCTAAGTAGTTCATCCCATCAGAATCACTTTCCCCCACTGTGTCACCAGAAAGGTCAGGGGGGTTGGTGCCTCCATGGCTGATACTCCTCGAGGACACTAGAGCTCATTTTGAACAACTTGTCCTCACTCTCAATAGCTACTCTAGTCCCTAAGCTCTTCCTCTACACTCTAAGCCACTCTTTTAGATAGCAAATGCCTCCCCTAGCCCATAAGCTCCTCCCCTAGGTTGTAACCTCCTCCTCAAGACTTTAAGCTTATTCTCAATTCTATAAGTTCCTCTCTGAGGCTGTAAGCTCCTCCTCTGCTCTCTGAACTCCTTCTTATAATCTAGAAGATTATCCATTAGTCTATAGACTCCTCCTCTAGTCTATAGGCTCCTCTAGTTTTTAAGTTCCTTTATAAGATCCCCCTACTTTGTAAGCTCAAGGCATCTACCCCAGAGATTAGTACAGTGCACAACAGAGCAAGCACTTAACAAATACCACGATGATTATTATTAAGTGGCTGATCTGGGAGCTGTGATGAGATGAGGTTATGCTCATGCCCAAAGTTGCACAGCAAACCAGGGGCACAACTGGGATTAGCATTTCCCAGACAGCCATACGGTCACTGCCACATGGTCAACCCGGGGACAACGCTCAGGGAAGATATGACTCCAAGCAGAAGCTGGGGACAGCAGCACAGAACTAAGGAATCCACCTCAGAGAAGTAGAGGGAAACCCGAATCCAAAAAAAACCCAAAAGCCTTTTTCTGTTTGTTTTGTACGTGATCTGTGAAGCGCTTAGTACATGCCAGGCACCATGCTCAGACCTGGACAGATAAAAGATCATCAGGTTGGACACTGCCCCTTTCCCACATGGGGCTCACAGTTTCAGTCCCTGCTTTCCAGATGAGGTGACCGAGGCCCAGAGAAGTGAAGTGACTGGTGCGCTGTCACGGAGCCATAAACCAGCAGAGTCGGAATTAGAGCCCTGGTCCTCTGGCTCCCGAGCTCGGGCACTGTCCACTGGGCCCAACTGCTTCTCACCAACAGGAGTCTTGGGCTCCACATCAACCTACCAGCACCACCTGCTGAAAGCAGAATTCTCCAAGTCCCCTTGACACCCACTACAGATTGGAGAGATGCCTCCAAAATACAGAAAGATCTGTCAGGAGGCTAGTTTGTACTTACACACCACTAAGAATCTTGCAATCCACTCAATGGCCTCGGGAGGTCGACCCTCTGCTCTTACCCCCAACACTGTGTTCACTTGTATATATTATTACCCTATTTATTTTGTTAATGAGGTGTTTATCTCCTTGATTCTATTTAGCTCAATGACCTTGTCTTATTTTGTTTTGTTCTGTTTTGCTTTGCTGTCTGTCTCCCTCATTTAAACTGTGAGCCAGTCACTGGGCAGCATTTGTCTATCTGTTGCCCAATTGTACATCCCTAGCGCTTAGTAGAGTGCTCTGCACATAGTAAGCACTCGAATACTATTGAATGAGAACTATTGAATAAATTGCAAACTCTGAAGCAGCTGCCTTTTTTACCATGGAGAAGCTCAAATGCTCCCTTTGCAGAAATCTCTCCAGACTCACTGTACTTTTCAGTTCTGTGATGCTAAAAACTCATCCACTTAAGCAGCAACATTACATTCTTGGGATACACACACCATTTGGGTCACAAAAAATATTATACAGAACCCATCTGAGGGCTCTGATGTGGGGGAGGGGGAATTGGTCCATCAACCAATAGCATTTACTTACTTTTTATTCTGTGCAGAGCACCATACCCAATGCCTGGGAGAATAGAGTAGAATTCAGCTGATGCGCTCCCTGCCCTCCAAGAGACTCGAATCTAATGAGACCCTAAAATAAATCACAGAAAGAGGCAATCAGGAGACTTTAAAGATACATACTTAAGCTTAAAAATATGTCCTGAGAACTACTGGGGGTAGGCTAAGTCTCCAAGCACCAAGGTAATGTACAAGTGATGAAGTGTGGCCTGGCGGAAAGAGCGTGGCCCTGGGAGTTGGAGGCCCTGGGTTCTAATGCCAGCTTTTCCAACTGTTTCACCAACGGACAAGTAACAACTCTGTTCCACATCGAGTCCTGCCCCGGAAGGAGACCATCTGAGAATGAGACCATCTTAGAATGAGATCAGGTCCCCTCATCACCTCTACTGGGGGATGCGTGACATCCCATAAATCCAGACCCTATAAAACCCTCTGTACCTGCTCTGGCTGAGTTCCACAACACAGCTGGTTCATCCTGTCTAGCTCATTTACTGGTATGGTGAGATAATCCTCAAAGGAGAAGCTTCCTTCAAGGATGTTCAACCTGACTCAAGTTGTAACTGAACCGGCCTTTTTTTTTTTTAAAAAAAAAAAACACACTAAGTCATACTAAACACTGGGGTCAATACAAGCTAATTCCATTGGATACAGCCCTCGCCCTGCGTGTCTCACTGTCTTCATCCCCATTTTACAGACAACTTAACTGAGGCACAGCGAAGTGAAGTGACTTGCCCACGGTCATACAAGAGATAAGCGCAAGAGTCGGGATTAGAATCCAGGTCCTCTGACTCCTGGGCCTGTACTCTAGCCATTAGGCTATGCCGCTTCCATGCTTACATCAGTGCTTGGTACATAGTGGGCACTTAAGAGACATCATAAAAGAAAACAATGGAGACTCTCATTCATAGATATAAGGGGGAGATAATTCAGTCCCTCTGCACACTGTGCCAGCGATCTAGCTTTGTCACCGGGCAATTCCTAAGCGCACCCTGCATCGTTCGCTGTCAATGATAGCACCCGTACGAAGGAGATGGGTCCCAGCATTGCCCAAGTGCCTGTACAGAAGCAATCCAAGCATTTCATTAGATTGCTAAGGCTGGGTTTTAAAGCACTGTTACCCAAGTTGGCTTGGGACAAACCTCTCAGCAGATGGAGAAACTGCCCAGGATTGTTGGCTATCTTAATGTCACTAACCATATCTGACTCATCAGCTGTTTGGGAGAGAGGGGTCCATCTGAGTAATTTGTTTCATCCATCAGGTTGGAGGGACTCCAAGGCCAATTCAGTCAGGATGGAGAGGGGTGAGTCTGTGGCATTGGAATGTCTGTGCTGGGTCCCTGGGCAAGAACCAAAAGACTCAAGGGTGTTGGAGGGTCCATCTGGGGTGATTGGGGGAGAGTCAGGGGTATTGCATGGTTCATGCTTGGTCACTAGGAAGAGTCAGGGATGGCGAGGGGAAGTCAAGGGGCGGGTGGATGGCCTGTGCTGGGTCACTGAAGGAGAGTCAGGGGAGCTGAATAGTCCATGCTGGAGGGGGAAGTCAGGGGAGTTGGGTGGTCTGTGCTGGGTTACTAAGGGAAAACCAGGGACAGAGAGGGGAGAGTCAGCTGTGTGAGCCAGTCCTTGCTGAGTCACTGGAGAGATTCAGGGAAGTTGGATGGACCATGCTGGGTCACTGGGAAGAGACAAGGGATGGAGAGGGGACAGTCAAGGATGCTGGCTAGCTCGTGCTCAGTCCCTGGGGAGAGTCAGGGATGGAAAGAGGAGATTCAGGGGTGTTTGAGTCAGTAAAATCAGTCCTAAAGTCCTTATGTTCATTTTGTAATGTAATTGATTTCTTTGAACATCTGTCAAACCCTCTACACTGTGCACTTGTGAGTGGACGATGTGCCTGTTTATTGTTATATTGTACCCTCCTGAACGCTCAGCATGGTGCTTTGCACACGCAAAGTGCTCAATAAATACGACTGAATGAAATCGGGAGGGTCCACATAGGGTCAGTGGGAGAGAGAGTCAGGAATGTGGAGACTGAGGGGTGCTATACAGAGTGGACAGAGCACACGCCTGGGTGTCAAAGTTGTGGGTTCTAATCCCAGCTCTGCCACTCATCTGCTGTGTGAGTTCAGGCAAGTCGCTTCACTTCTCTGAGGGTCATTTACCTCGCCTGGAAAATGGGAATCGAGACTCTGTGACCTATGTGGGATTGGGACTCTGCCAAACCCCATCTGCTTGTCTCCACCCCAGGGCTTAGTACACTGCCTGGCACAAGGTAAGCACTTAAACACCACCATCACTATTATTAGTATTATAATGGACACAAATTCAGCAAGACAGCTCTCAAAACCGAGGAAGATCTCTGCCCCAAACACACATCGGGTCCCGCTTTTCCAGAACCCGCATCAGGGGTCCCTCTTGAAAGTAGTTTGTATCTACCCCAGGGCTTCGTAATGTGCCTGGCATACAGTAGGTGCTTGACAAATACTATGTCAAAGAAACAGACATGAAATCTAAAGCAGTTTTAGAAAAAAAATCACATTCCAGCTCCCTCGGGGCTCTTGGTTTCTCTCTCTCCTCCATCCGCCTCTCCGGAACTGCCCTCCGATTTCTCCTATCTTCCTTTCTCTGCTCTGTTCCCTCGATAAGTACCATCGATTGATTGCTTCTCCTTCCGGGCTGGGCTATTTTTATGGTACTTAAGTGCCTACTACATGCAAGGCACTGTGTTAAAGGATAGGGTAGATGCAGGCTAATTAGGTTGTACCACAAGGGGCTCACTGTTTAAGTAAGCAGAAAGTAGGATTTAATCCCCATTTTTCATCTGAAGTAACTGAGGTGCAGAGAAGTGAAGTGACTTGCCCAAGATCACACAGCAGACCAGTGGCAGAGCAGGGATTAGAACCCCTGGCCTCTGACTCCCAAGCCTGTGCTCTTGCCACTAAGCCACGCTGCTTAGATACAAGGTAATCAGTTGAGAAGCAATCCCATCCAATCTGGTACCCAGAATCTAAAAGAGAGGGAGAGCAGGTACCCTAGCCCCACGAGGAAACTGAGGCCCAGAGAGGTATGGGGAATAACCCATCACATAGCAGATCGGGAGCACCGGAAATGGAATCTAGAGCACCATAGCACAGTGGATGCAGCACCGGCCTGGGAGTCAGAAGGTCATTGGTTCTAATCCCCTCTCTGCCACTTGTCTATTGGAAGACCTTGGGCAAGTTGCTTCACATCCCTGTGCCTCGGTTACCTCATCTGTAAAATGGGGATGAAAACTGTGAGCCCCACGTGGGACAACCTAATTCCCTTGTATCTACCCCTGCGTTTAGAACGGTACTTGGAACATAGTAAGCGCTTACCAAATACCAACATTATTCTTATTCTCTGTGCCTCAGTTACCTCATCTGCAAAATGGGGAATAAATCCTACTCTACACCTACTTAAACCATGAGTCCTACACAGGACAGGTACTATGTCCAACCCGATTTGTTTGGACCCACTCCGGCACCTAGTGCAGTGCCTGGCACAGAGTAAATGTTGAAATACCACCACCATTATTATAGGCAGCCACAGCCATCTGTGCACCTGAAGCCCTCAAAAGCATCACAAGCATGGAAAACATCAGCACAGTCTCTGACTGCTAACCCCTCACCCCAAACCCTGCCTCACCCCAGGGTGAGGACCTTTCCAAATAGTCGCATTATCATCTGAGCCTCAGCTACTAACAAGTCTCAGACTCCCTGGTCATGCCTCCAACCCCAATTACTCCCCGGACCATTACTCCCTCTGCCCCGGGACAACCAGTGTTATTTAAACGACTATAATTCAGCCCCATAATTCAGAAAGCTCTTTGCTGAAACAACAAAATCAACCCCTGCCAGGCATTATCTCCTATGTGTCATCACGCTAACTGCCATGGTCACTCCCAGAAGCCACCACAACCCCCAACTCACCAGACCCAACCATCAGCTGTTCCCTGTCTCCCTCCCAAATGCCCACTGGGCCAGAAAGGGGCTCGGGTATCTTGTTTATGGTAGGGAGGGTTCAGAATCTTCACACTTTCAAGTCAGGTTGTTGAGAGGGTCTCCTGTCTCCATTAAGACAAGTGTCTTCTATGACTTGAAACACCTAAGGGGAGGGACCTTGGGCCTCCCCTGCCCCATCCCCTAAATCTCCACAGCTGTGGGTGCTCTAGGCAAAGATGGGGCCTAGGATGAGGAGGAGAAGGAAAATGAGATTTTTAAACTGCTCAGAGGGCAGAGAAAGTGTCTATAAACTCTGTGGCAGGTTCCCAAGAGTTGAGTCAAGTGCGCTGCAAACATTAAGGGCTCAATAAATACCACTGACTGATTAAGCTGATCACAATGACTGCTGATAAGGCTGGAGAATGAAAGGGCTTAAGGGTCACTGTGACCCTGGGGTTTCACACCTTCCCCCCTTTATGTTTCACCCTTTTCCCTCGCCTTCCCCACAAACCTGTTTCAGTCTCCTTCCCATGTTGCCCCCCACCCTCTGGAGGCTTGGGAGCTGCCCCAAAGGACTGCACCCAGGTTTCCTTGGAGGCCCAGCAGCCCCCCCCCCCCCCCCCCCGCCCATCAGTCTCTGCTCACATGGCCCCCAGGGCCTAGGTGTTCAGTCTAAACCCCAAACACCCCAACACCCTATTCTAACTGCTTAGCTGCTGAGGGTCTAGAACCAGATTTTAGTCACCCCCTCCCAGCACTTATAAACTTATTACCTGTCAGGCAATGTTCTAACAAATGCCATCATCATCATGTAACAAAAAACACGGTTATTCCTAATACTACTATGGAGAAGGAAGTAAGGAGTTGTGGGTGATATAGTAGGAGGTGGGTATGGCACAGGGTAAAAAGAGAGAGGGGGAAGATTTCTCACCCCTTAGACTGAGTCCCACGTAAGCTTGTGGTGGGCAGGGAATGTGTCCTTTTATAGTTATTTTGTACTCTCCCAAGTACTTAGTACAGTGCTCTCCACATAATAAACTCTTGACAAATTTGACTGAATATGGGGCAGGCCCTGAATCCCACCAAATTGATTTGTATCTACCCCAGTGCTTAGAAAAATACTTGATATAGAATAAGTGCTTCAACATATGAATTATAATAATAATAATTAGGGTCTTTGTTAAGCACCTCCTATGTGCCAGGCACTGTACAAATCAGGGTGGATATAGTTTCTCTCCCCATTTTCCAGATGAGGTAACAGGCACAGAAAAGTCGAGTGACTCGCTAAGGCCACACAACAGGTAAGTGGCAGAGCTGGAATTAGAACCTACCACCTCCCGACTCCAAGTCCTGTGCTCTGCCCACTGTGCCGTGCTGAAAGGAAGGGGGTAAGCCATTAGAAGGGGTGTGGTGTGGGTAGGGAGGTGAAGAGGGTTAAGGTGCTCGAGGGTATGGGAAGAGGTGACACAAAGTTGTGAGTTCCCTGGCAGTTCCAAGTTATTTTATATCATTTTCTTCCAAGCACTTAATACCAAGCTTTGCACAGAGTAAGTGCTCAAATATGGCACTGAATGAATGGGACATTTGTCAAGAGCTGTGTGACAATCTCCCTCCAGAGTACTGGAAGGTCTCTTTTAATCACTTGTATTTACTAAGCATTGTGTGCAGAGTACTGTGCTAAAAGTTTGATATCCATTCAACTGTATTTGAGTGCTTATTGTGTGCAGAGCACTGTACTAAGCGCTTAAAAAATACAATTTGGCAACAGATAGAGAAAAATCACTACCCAACAACCATCTTACAGTCTAAAAGGGGGGAATGTGAAGTGAGAAAAACAAGCCAAATTTACAGGTTCCTGCCTGTTGACTCCTAAGGCCCCCACCTGGTCTGGGGGTCACACACGCCGGGGTTTAGGGGGCAGAATGGGGTTTAGACACAAGAAACTGGGAGGTAGGTGGTGGTGTCCGCTTACCTTGACAGTGGAGTTGAGCTCCCTCGGAGAAAGCAGCCGTCACCATGGCCAAACTCTACGCTCTGACCTTTTCAGCATTCCCGCTGAGAGCAGTGCACGGGATCTGGTGGGCGGAGCCTCAGAGTGCTAACACCTGTGAGACACATCAGCTACTTAACCCTTGCCTGGAAGGAGCTGGTCTGACCTGGAAAACCCTCTCTGGACCCTGGCAGGGGTTTAATATCTCAATCTCCCTCCTGAGTACTCTGACTCTCTTGGAAGGTCTATCTCAATTGGATTTATCAAGAACTGTGTGCAAAGTACTCTATTAAGTGGTATGCATTCATTAAATTCAAGTACATTTATGGAGTGCTAATTGTGTGCAGCGCACTGTACTAAGCGCTTGGAAAGTACAATTGTCAGCTGTGTGACTGTGGGCAAGTCACTTAACATCTCTGTGCCTCAGTTACCTTCTTTGTAAAATGGGGATTAACTGTGAGCCTCACCTGGGACAACCTGATTACCCGGTATCTACCCCTGCGCTTAGAACAGTGCTCTGCACATAGTAAGCACTTAAATACCAACATTATCACAATTCTGCAACAGATAAAGATAATTCCTACCCAACCATGGGCTCACAGTCTAGAAGGGTGGAACGTGCAGGGAGGAAAACAAGCCAAACTTTCAGGTTCCAGCCTGTTGACTCTTTAGGCCCCTACTGTCTGGGGGTCACCCACTCCGGATTTAGGGGGTAGAATGGGGTTTGGACACAAGACACTGGGTGATAAGCGCTGGTGTCTACTTACCTTCACCGTGGGGACGAGCTCGCTGGGGGAAGGCCGTGTCACCATCGTGCTGGCAGCCAGGCACGGGATATGGGGGGCGGAGCCTCAGAGTGGTAGCACCTGTGAGACATCAGCCACTTAACCCTTGCCTGGAAGGAGGGGGTCTGACCCCCCAAGACCCTCTCTGCACCCTGGCAGGGGTTTAAAACCTCAATCTCCCTCCTACTATTTAACTCTATCTTGCAAGGTCTTTCTCAATCAATTGTATTTACTGAGAGCTGTTTGCAGGGCACTCTACTGTTCGGTAGTCATTCAAGTGTATTTATTGAGCAGTTATTGTGTGCAGAGCACTGTACTAAGCACTTGGAAAGTACAATTTGGCAAGAGACACAATCCCTACCCAACAGCGGACTCAAAGTCTAGAAGGGGTGAACATGCTGTGAGAAAAACAAGCGAAACTTACAGGTTCCTGCCTGTTGACTCCTAAGGCCTCACCTGTCTGGGGGTCACCCACCCCGGGATTTAGGGGGTAGAATGGGGTTTGGACACAAGAAACTGGGTGAGAGGTGGTGGTGTTTGCTTACCTTGACAGTGGGTTTGGAGGTTCCTCAGAGAAAGCAGCTATATCATTGCCCAGCTCAGAGCCCTGACCTCCTCGGAGGTCCCACTGAGAGCACTGCACGGGATCTGGTGGGCGGAGCCTCAGAATGGTAGCACCTGTGAGACATCAGCCACTTAACGCTTGCCTGGAAGGAACGGGTCTAACCTGGAAGACCCTCTCTGCACCCTGGCAGAGGTTTAATACCACCATCTCCCTCCTGAGAACTCTGACTCTCTTGGAAGGGCTTTCTCAATCAATTGTTTTTACCGAGAGCTGTGTTTAGAGCACTGTATTAAAGTGCTTGGTATTCATTAAGTTCAAGCATATTGAACATTTACTGTGTGCAGAGCACTGTACTAAGCGCTTGGAAAGTGCCATTTGGCAGCAGATAGAGATAATCCCTACCCAACCATGGGCTTGCAGTCTAGAAGGGGGGAATGCGCAGGGGGGAAAAAAAAAAGCCAAACTTTCTGGTTCCTGTCTGTTGACCCGGGGTTTAGGGGTTAGAGTGGGGTTTGGACACAAGAAACTGAGTGATAAGTGGTGGTGCCCGCTTACCTTGACGGTGGGGTTGAGGTCCCTCAGAGAAAGCGGCTTCAGCACTGCCCGGCTCAGAGCCCTGACCTCTTGGGTGGTCTGGTCCCTGAGAGCACTGCACGGGATCTGGTGGGCGGAGCCGCAGAGGGGTAGCACCTGTGAAACACCAGCCACTTAACCCTTGCCTGGAAGGAGCGGGTCTAACCTGGAAGACCCTCTCTGGACCCTGGCAGGGGTTTAATACCTCCCTCTCCCTCCTGAGTACTCTTTGACTTTGTCTTGGAAGGACTTTCTCAATTAATTGTATTTACTGAACACTGTGTGCACAGCACTGTACTAAGTGTTGGGTATTCATTCAATTCAAGGGTATTTATTAAGCA
Source organism: Ornithorhynchus anatinus (assembly GCF_004115215.2). Taxonomy (NCBI): domain Eukaryota; kingdom Metazoa; phylum Chordata; class Mammalia; order Monotremata; family Ornithorhynchidae; genus Ornithorhynchus; species Ornithorhynchus anatinus. The sequence goes on from NC_041742.1 coordinate 3,268,508, forward strand.
CTTATTGTGGGCAAAGCACTATACTAAGCGGGAAAGTACAATTCAGCAACAGATAGGGACAATGCCTACCAAATCACAGGCTCACAGTCTAGAAGGGGGGAACGTGCAGGGAGAAAAACAAGCCAAACTTTCAGGTTTCTGCCTGTTGACTTCTAAGGCCCCACCTGAGAGTCACCCACCCCGGGGTTTAAGGGGTAGAATGGGGTGTGGACACAAGCAATTGGGTGGTAGTCTACTTACCTTCACACTGGGAATGAGCTCCCTCGGATAAAGCAGCATTTATTCATTCATATTTATTGAGCATTTACTGTTGGCACAGCACTGTACTAAGCGCTTGGAAAGTACAATTCAGCAACAGATGGAGAAAAATCCCTACCCAACAACAGGCTCAAAGTCTAGAAAGGGGGAATGGGTCCTGAGAAAAACAAGCCAAACTTTCTGGTTCCTGTCTGTAGACTCCCAAGGCCCCACCTGTCTGGGGGGTCACCCAGCCCGGGGTTTAAGGGGTAGAATAGGATTTAGACACAAGAAACTGTGTAGTAATCCCGGGTGTCTGCTTACCTTCACAGTGCTGTTAAGCTTCCTCGGAGAAAGCAGAGTCACCATGGCCAAACTCAGAGCTCTGACCTTTTGAGCGTTCCCGCTGAGAGCACTGCACGGGATCTGCTGGGCGGAGCCTCAGAGTGGTAACACCTGTGAGACACATCAGCCACTTAACCCTTGCCTAGAAGGCGCGGTATGACCTGGAAGACCCTCTCTGGATCCTGGCAGAGGTTTAACACCTCAATCTCCCTCCTGAGTACTCTTTGTTTGACTTTCTCTTGGAAGGTCTTTCTCAATCAATTGTATTTACTAAGCGCTGTGTGCACAGCACTGTACTAAGTACTTGGTATTCATTCATTCAATACAAGCGTATTTATTGAGTGCTTATTGTATGCAGAGCACTGTACTAAGTGCTGGGAAAGTACAATTCGGCAACAGATAGAGACAATGCCTACCCAAACACGGGCTCGCTGTCTAGAAGGGCCTGAGAAAAACTAGCCAAACTTTCTGGTTCCTGCCTGTTGACTCCTAGGGCCCCACCTGTCTGGGGATCACCCAACCCCGGGGTTTAGGGGGTAGAATGGGGTTCGGACACAAGAAACGGGGTGGTAAGCTTCGGTATCTGCTTACCTTCACGGTGGGGTTGAGCTCCCTCGGGGAAAGCGGCCTTACCAACTGCCGAGCTCAGAGACCTGACCTCCTCGGTGGTCCGGCTGAGAGCCCAGCACGGGATCTGGGGGGGGCGGAACCTCTGAGTGGTAGCACCTGAGACACATCAGCCACTTAACCCTTGCCTGGAAGGAGAGGGTCTGACCCGGAAGACCCTCTCTGCACCATGGCAGGAGTTTAATACCTCAATCTCCACTCCTGAGTACTCTTTCTTGGACTCTCTCTTGGAAGGTCTTTCTCAAATCAATTGTATTTACTGAGCACTGGGTGCAGAGCACTCTACTAAGTGTTTGGTAGACTACAATATAGTAGAGTTGGTGGACAGGTTTCCTGCCCACAACTTTCATTCATGCATTCATTCAATTGTATTTATCGGGTGCTTACTGCATGCAAAGCACTGTACTACGCACTTGGGAGCATACACTATAATAATAAACAGACACGTTCCCAAAGGAGCTTATAGTCTAGCTTCTAGCCAGAAGCCCTGAGCTGGAGACAATCCCCCCGTTCACAGTTGCACGGTTGCCCCGGCCAATTCCCACAGCCATGTGGGGCGGACTGGTGACTGGGTAGGGGCACTGGGGGGACTGGGACAACAGGGGGAATGGGAGACCGGGCCCCATCCCCCCACGGGGGCCACTAGGATCCTCTCCAGAAATGAAGCCTGCTGGTAAAAGAAGTTCTGAGGCCCGGTCCTGTCCCTCCTGGAACTCGAAAAATTGAGAATTCATCTGAGAGAGCCCATTCCTGTCAGAGATAGAGGAAAGCCAGGCCACCCAGTGGAGAGAGTGCCCATCCGGGAGTCGGAAGAGCTGGGTTCCAATCCTGCCTCTGCCACCTACCTCCTGTGTAAATCTGGGTTAAGTGACTTACCCGCTTTGGGCCACAGCTTCTTCATCTGTAGGATGGGAATTCAATACCTGTTCTCCCTTCTTTTTTATGTCATTTGTTCAGCACCTTACTATGTGCCAGGGACTGTTCTAGGCACTGGGAGGGATAAGATAATCAAGTTAGATCTAGTCCACATCCCACCTGGGGCTCACCTTCCTTATCCCCATTTTGCAGAGGAGGTATCTGAGGCACAGAGAATTTAAGTGGCTTGCCCAAGCTCATGCAGCAGACAAGTGGCGGAGCAGGGATTGGAACCCACGTCCTCCCACTCCCAAGCCCAGGCTCTTCCTGCTAAGCCACACTGCTTCTCTATGCCACCACACTTATGATGGTCATGTGGGAGAGGGTGGGGGCCAACTGGTTTCTCAACAGATTTCTGTTCTCTCCCCTTTTCCCCTGCCCTAGAGGAGTGGGGGGGTTCGGCTTGACAGGCTGGACCCCATTAAAGAGGGCACACGGTAATTACTCTAGATTACTGCATCAACCTCCTGTCCGACCTCCCAACCTCCTGCCTCTCCCCACTCTAATCCATACTTCGCTCCGCTGCCCGGATTATCTTTCCACATAAACTTTCAGGATGTGTCACCACCCCTCCTCAAAAATCTCCAGTGGTTGCCCATCCACCTCCCTATCACATAACAACTCTTTGCCCTTGGGTTTAAGCCTCTCCATTACCTTGCCCCCTCCTCTCCTTCTACGAGTTAGCCCACACACTCCGCTCCTCTGGTGCCACTAACCTTCTCTCTGGGCCTCCACTTCGCCTGTCTTGCCGCCGAACCCTGGCCCTCCTCTTACCTCTGTCCTGGAAGGCCATCACTCCTTGAATCTGCCAATTACTCTCCCTCTCTTTCAAGCCTCATTGAAGGAACATCTCCAAGAGGCCTTCCCAGACTCAGCCCCACTTTTCCTCATCTCCCACTCCCTTCTCCGTCACCCTTGGCTTGCCTCTTCCCCCATCTCTCCGCCCCATGGCACTTGGATATCTGTCACTTTATTTATATCCCTGACTTTATTTGTATTGATGTCTATCTTCTCCCTTCTAGACTGTGAGCTCATTGTGGGCAAGGACTATCTCTCTCTATAGCTGCACCGCACTTTCCCAAGCCGTTAGTACAGTGCTCTGCCCACAATTAAGCACTCACTAAGTATGATTGAGTGAATGAATGATCAAAAGAGTTTAATTTACGCAGACCACTTTCCCGAGAGCTTGGATGAATTCAACAGAGCCACTAGACTAGACTCCTGCCCTCATGGGCCTTACATTATACCGGTGGGAGGTGGACACAAATTAAATTACAGGTAGGGTAATATCTGGGGCATGAAGGTGTTTGTGTGTGCGTGCAAGTGTACCAACATGCAGAGGCACACATCTGGGGTATCTGTGCATGGATGTGTGGTTATTTTGAGTTGTCTGTTTCAGAGGAGCCACTATATGCCCATTCATTCATACCTATTTACTGAGCATTTAACATGTGCAGAGCACTGTATTAAGTGCTTGGAATGTACAATTTGGCAACTGAGAGACAATCCCTGCCCACTGACAGGCTCACCATCATGTTGTGGGTATCTATTCCACGACCTGGGTATCAGAATAATAATGATGGTGATTTGTTAAGCCTTACTCTGTGCCAAGTACTGTATTAAGCAAGCTCATGGGTTTTAATCCCAATTCCACCCTTTATCTGCTGTGTGACCTGGGTAAAGTCACTTCCTTTGCTCTGTGCCTCAATTATCTCATCTGTAAAATGGAGAATAAGATGTGGGTCAGGGAGTGTGTCCATCACAATTTGCATGACCACCCCCCTTAAAGCTTAGTACCCTGCCTGGCACATTGTTCAAGCATCCCCAAAGACCCCAATTCATTAAGTCCAGCTCTGCCCTGTGACTGCTGTGGGACCTTGGGCAGGCAACAACTTGTTTGGGCCTTAGTTGCCTCATCTCTCAAATGAGGATGGAGATGGCAGGGACCCATGTGGGCCAAGCACCATCTCAAATTTAACTGTTGCCTTGTATTGATCCCTGTGCTTGTGGTGGGGGCCTATCCCCTGCTGAGCACTTTACAAATACCCCAATTATTACTATTACAATAAAACAGAGTTAGCAGACATTACCACCCACAAGGAGTTTACAGACTAAAGAGAGGCATGAATATAAATGACATATCCTGGAACCTAGTAAGCATATAATACAACAGTTACTGTGATTAGTATTAGAAAAGGGGGAGAGGAGAGGTGAGATCCAGAGAGAATAAGGTACATCCCTAAAGTCACACAGCAAGTCACTTAAGTACAACTGATTGACCTGCTAGTGGAACCTGGGACAACCTGGCCCTTGAGCCACTACCCACCCCTATGCTGTGTTCCCCTCTCCCCATCTCTTGGGCCTAGAGGGTCCCATCTTACTCTATTTTAGGCCAGCAGAGTTGACAGGAACAGGGAGAAATGAGACTCCCCCCCGCCTCCTCAAGATCCACTCTTCTGGGCCCTTCCTCTAAGAGACCCTCAGGCTAGGTGGGAAAGAGGGAAGGAGAAAAAAGGGTGTCCTTACCACCCTCACCTTTGAATTCTACAGGTTCCTGCCCCCTTACCCTGCCTAGGGATAGACTGAAGTAATGAGGTGTAGGGGGTAGGGAGGGTGAGTGCTAGATTGCTTATGAAGCACTTAGAAGCCCATAGCAGGCCTCCTGCTCGGAATACACAGCTGGTACCCCCACCTTCTAACCTTCCTGGAGGGCAGGGCCAGCTGCCAGTGACTCACATTTGGGAGTGATGAAAACCACATACATTTTATTCCAGATACATCTGGCCTTACAGAGTCTAGGCCGGCAAGGGTAGGGGGGAGGAGGAGGAGGGGACCAGACTGTGCCTTTTCCTTCAGTGAGGGGGGGAAAAACCACTTTGCATCTTCCCCCTCTGCAATTTGCTACTAGTTCTCCCACCCCCCTCCTGTGGCTGCTCCAAGGATGGATGACACACAAACATACACAGAGACACACACACACACCCACACACCCCCAACTGTTAACTCCTCTATCCCTATACCCACTCCCCCAGAGGCACCCCCCTTGGGCAGTGACGGGAGTCTGTACTCTTGAAGCCAGAGGTGGGCAGAAAACTCGATGCAGACCAGACCAGGAGGAAGTCACGCTGACTATAGAATTAAGGGCCCCAGGCAACTTCACACCCGCTCAGCAGTCTGGCACCAGAGCACCTGTCCAAAGCTCTAGACCCCTGTTTCCATAACCCGTCAACTGGTCCAAAGTGGGGCGGCCCCTCTGACCCTGCACTGTCCCGACCCTAGCTCTCACAACACACACACAAAAACAAGTACATCCATCACCTCTTGGAGTGGCCACAAGGTAGTTTGGTACCCATGATGCAGTGTTTGACCCTTAACCACCAAAGGAAATGGCATCGTCTGGAGGGAGGTTATACAGTTGTGGGCTTGGGGAGGGGCTGGGGGGGGGGGAAAGAGGCCCGTGGGGCCAGCTGGCAGCAGCCTGGTACCAACTGATTCCTTCAGGGTGGGGGCAGCCCAGCACCCTCGGGATCCCAGGAGTGGGGGGGGTGAGTCGTCCACTGTCCAAAGGAATGGGTGGTCCAGTTCAGGTCCGGGTTGTGGCATCCTGAGGATGGATGGGTCCATTGGTTAGCTGATGAGGTATGACCCAGCCTGCCTTTGGTGTGGGGGGGGGGGAGCGAAGAGTGCTTGCTCATCCCCCTTTGGTTAAAGACAAAGTATGGATGGGTCTGCAGCCAGGGAGCAGAAAGGGTTGCATGTTATGTAAGAGTGTGGCCAGGGGTCACTACTAGGCCAGGTGGGACTCAGTCACTGCTCCAATTTGTGAACTAGAAGGATGCAGTAGCCTGTGTGCATGTGTATAGTATCACTCTACTGTCTCAAGCACTGCCTATAGCACGCTAACATTTAAGTGCTCAATACATACCATTGATTCCTCTCCCTTGTCCCTCATCCTGTCCACACCAAGATGTCTGCGAGGCAGCTGGGTCTGGCCCGACACATCTGGGGTTCAGGCTTCTGCATTGGCCCTTAAGGATACACCAGATCAGGGCTCAGGGGACTCTTGCTCTACCCCCCTACTTGGGTCAGGGGATGCTGAGAATGAAAAACACAGAGAAAAGAGATCAAATAAAGAGAGAGGGGGGAGAAGAGGCCAAATAAAGAGAGAGGGGGGGAGAAGAGGCCAAATAAAGAGAGAAGGGAGAGGAGGCCAAATAAAGAGAGAAGGGAGAGGAGGCCAAATAAAGAGAGAAGGGAGAGGAGGCCAAGCGAGGAGAGAGAAGGGGAGGGGCGAGTGGGGTGGGGGGGGCGAGCCAGAGAGAGAGGGGCTGAGCCAGGGGAGATGAGAGCCGGGGGAGGGATGGGGGGGGGGGGAAGCTGAGAGCCAGGGGAGGGATGGGGGGGGGGAAGCTGAGAGCCGGGGGCGGGAAAGCTGAGAGCCAGGGGCGGGGGGGAAGATGGGGGGGGAGAAATGAGAGCCGGGGGCGGGGGGGGGGGAAGATGGGGGGGAGAAATGAGAGCCGGGGGGGGGGGGAAAGATGGGGGGGAGAAATGAGAGCCGGGGGGGGGGGGGGGAGATGAGCCAGAGGGACAAACCAGGGGGCGTGCGAGCCAGAAGGGGGGGGGGGCGCGAACCAGAGAGACCTCCCTTCCAAGGGAGTGATAGACAGAGACCCGACAGAGTGGCAGCAACTCACATCCCCTGCAGACGAGGCCCTGGCCCCTGGCTGGCTTAGTCTCTCCAAGGCAGGACACCCCATGCAGTCTCGTTTCCTAGGATTAAAAAAAAAAAAAAAAAAAAAAAAAAAGAGTCAGCTCCTGCAGGCTCCATCCCCGACACCCCCACTTCCCCAAGGTCTTACCTGTCAGCGACATGGTCCAGGAGACTTCTCCGGCGGGGCAGAGAGAAGCTGGGCTTCTGCCTTCTCTTCTCACGCAGCCAAGTCCCCGAACACTTACCCCTTGACGGTCGGGTCCTCCACCGCCGTTCCTCCTCCACTCCACCCCCAGAGTCCCACTGGGCCATTCATTCAATAGTATTTATTAAGCATCTATGTGCAGAGCACTGTACTAAGCGCTTGGAATGTACAAATCGGCGACAGAGACACTCCCTGCCGTTTGAGGGGCTTACAGTCTAATCGGGGGATAGAGACAGACAAAAACAATAGCAATAAATAGAATCAGCTCACCCCACTTGGCTCCGACCTGAGACCACGCCCCATTAGACACCCTTTTTGGCAAACTGGGTGGAGGCAACGCAGCCCCTCCCCACTGGGAGATTACAACCCGAGTCAGTCGATTATTTGAGCTCCGTGAGCCAAGCATTGTATTAGGCCCGTGGGAGAATACACCATCACAACCTAACGGACTTCAGCACGCCCCCGAATTTAGAGTCTAGAGGGGGAGGCGCTGATTTTTGAACACGGTACAAAGTGCTTCAGGCAGTACAGAGCATACATGACCCCCGCTCTCGAGAAATTTTCGGGCAGACATTGAGTCACACACAGATACAAGGCAATCTCCAGGTCGGGACAGGGTTATCTTAAAACGGCAGTTCGAGTACAATAATTAAAAAAAAAAAGTACATCAGTACAGAGAGTGAAGGGTGGCAATATCGCATTAAGACAGCGCTAGTGATTATCAAAGGCTCTCGCAGAGAGCACCTTACGCAGAACGGGATGGGGGGAGAGGCCTCCATCGCAAAAGGCGTCCGTTGCAAGTCGGTCGGTTGTATTCATCCAGCGTTTACCGGGGGCCGAGCACAGTATGACCATCAACCGACAGATTCCCTGCCCACTGGGAGCTTACAAGGTACAAGGAGCGACAGAAGTAGAAATACAATTACAGCCATTTCATTAGGAGCCACGACAAGCCGAGGGCACTGGGAGCTTACAATGTACAAGGAGCGACAGACAGGAGTAGAAATACAATTACAGCCATTTTGTTAGGAGCCACGACGAGCCAAGGGCGAAGTGCACTGAAAATCTTCCCCAGACGAGATTCCGATTTAGTATCTATTAATATACTCAACGAACGCCGTCAGTGACTCCGCTTCCGTCACTACAACCGCGGTCAGTCCGTCATATGGGTCGAATTCAGAGGAATATTCAAAATCCCTTAACAGATGCATTCCCTGCTCATTTTAAGCGTACAATCTACTCCACGCGGGTAGGGCTCTGAGCCCCAACTCATACCTAGGCTTTTAGGGAGCCATAATGGAGCCCCATGGGGGTGGAAGGAGAGACTCGACTCTTGGGGTACAGCAAGGGAGAAGCCCCCAAAAGGAGTCCCCCGACAATTGGCTGACGGCGGCACAATCCTGCCCTGGAGAGACTTCCATTCTAGAGCCGTCGAGGGCCGCACGACGATACCAGCACCTCGCCCCTCCCTTGGCGGCGACTCTCGGATCCTGTCCCGGGGGGGGCTCACAGGCTGACCCACCTGTCCACACTGATGCTTCCCGGACCCAGCCCCGGCGCTCAATTCAAAGACACCATAAGAAAGGGCGCAGCAGAGCGCGCAAAAAGCGCACCGAATAGGGCGCAAGAAGCATAAGAGAGAGGGCGCAGACGAGGGCGCAAGACGCGCATGAAAGATGGCGCAGAAGAGCGCACGGTAGACGGCACAGAAGGGGAAAGGCGCAGAGCAGAGAGCGCAAAAGGCGCAGAGCAGAGAGCGCAAAAGGCGCAGAGCAGAGAGCGCAAAAGGCGCAGAGCAGAGAGCGCAAAAGGCGCAGAGCAGAGAGCGCAAAAGGCGCAGAGCAGAGAGCGCAAAAGGCGCAGAGCAGAGAGCGCAAAAGGCGCAGAGCAGAGAGCGCAAAAGGCGCAGAGCAGAGAGCGCAAAAGGCGCAGAGCAGAGAGCGCAAAAGGCGGCACAAGAAATACCCGGGAGATGGCGCAGGAAAGGGCGCATAGAAGTGCACAGAAAAGAGCACAAGAGGCAAAGGAGTGCCCAGAAGAGCGCGCAAGAGGTGCATGGGAGACAGCGCTGTAGGGAGCGCAAGAGGCAAAGCGAAGAGCGCGCAGATGAACGCGCAAAAAGCACAAGGGAGAGGCGCACAGGAGAGGGCGCAGAATTGGGCGCATGAGGCGCACGGGAGATGCCGCAGAAAAGCGTGCAGAGGAGAGCACTGGAGATGGCGCAGAATTGGGCGCATGAGGCGCATGGGAGAGGCAGAAAAGCGTGCAGAGGAGAGCACTGGAGATGGCGCAGAAGAGGGGGAAAAGGCGCACAGAGGAGCGCGCAAGAAGTGCACGGGAAATGGCGCAGAAAAGCGCGCAGAGGAGCGCACGGGAGAGGACGCAGGAGAGGGAGAAGAGGCGCATAGAAAAGCGCGCAAGAGGTGCACGGGAGATGGCACAGAAGAGGGCGCATGAGGCGCACGGGAGATGCCAGAGAAAAGCGCGCAGAGGAGCGCACGGGAGAGGGCGCAGAAGAGGGAAAAAGGCGCACAGAAGAGCGTGCAAAAGGTGCACGGGACAAGGCGCAGAAGAGCGCGCAAGAGGCGCACGGGAGTGGGCACAGAGAAGAACTTAGAAGAAGAGGCTATTGTGTACAGTGTTCTGCAAACAATAAGCGCTCAAATGATTGAAAGTCACTTAGCTTCTCTGTGCCTCACTTACCTTATCTGCAAGATAGGGATTAAGACTGTGAAGCCCACGAGGGACAACCTGGTTAAGTGGTTAAATACCATAATTAGCATTATGATAAACCAACCCCCTCAGTACCCACCTCCTTTCCGAGGCATCTAGATAAAAACACCTCCCCGCCACAAGCCAACCCCTCACCCATGTAGACAGCATTAAGAAGCCCACCCTTCAATTGCCCCGCCAAAAGACCGATCCTGGTGCCCCTAAAGCCATCGAAACAAACCTCTCCCCCAAACCCAGTTCAGTAAATATCAATTAATACGGCTGAGAAAAAGAGAGAAGCTAAGCAAGGCCTCAAAAAGCCAGAGCCGCACACTCTGTCTCCTCTTCAAGGCCAAAGAGAGAATGAAAAAGGAGGAACCTCAGCCACGGGCGTCTATAAAGGGGAGAGAAAGTTCCAGAAGCCTCTGAGGCTTTAAAGGGGCAGTGCCACTCACATCCCCCCCTCCCCCCCGAGGGCAATCCAAGGGCGAGATTGGGTGCCTGGGGGTGGGGCTGGAGAAGCAGGAGACCATTAAGAAGTGGATTTGCAGCTGCTCATCGTTAAATGGTCCTGGAAAAACATCCTTCATTGTAAACACCTGCAACCCATTCACAGACTCCTCGAGGATGGGGTCCGGTTCTCTCCCCGTGCTTTCTCTGAGCTTAGGGCAGTGCTTTGCACCCAAGGGGATATTCGATAAATAAGAATGAATGAGCGAATGAATCAGTCGATCAATCAACTCAAAATCTTCACTGAGGCCTCCCCATTCCCAGGCCCCACTTTCTCCTCCATTCTGTCTCTCCTTTTTGTTTCTTGTTTCCTGTTTAATGGTATTTGTTAAGGGCTTTCCAGGTGCCAAGCAATGTGTGCCACAGTGGATATAAGACAGTGGGGTGGGACATGGTCCCTGTCCCACGTGGGGCTTGCACTCTCGATCCTCCATTTGACAGATGAGGTGACTGAGGCCCAGAGAAGTGAAGCGACTTGCCTGGGGTCACGCAGCAGATGGACAGAGGAACTGGGGTTGAAACCCAGGTCCTCTGACTCCGGGGCCTTTTCCAGAAGGCCATGCTGCTTCTCTCCTCTCTCCCTCTGTCCCGTTCAGTTTCTGGAGAAGGACTGTTGTTGTAAGAAGTAGGTAGAGGAGGCCAGCTTTGGGGTGCTTTTTAAACACGGGCAAGGGGGCTGGGGGGGGGAGGCAGGTAGGAAGGGCAGGTCAGCTTTAAGGCTGGCCACAAGGGTGGCCACTGATGGCCCTTGCACGTCTTGGACGAACAGATAATAATAGTAATGGTATTCTTTAAACACTGCCATGTGCCAGGCACTGTATTAAGCACCGATTCCTGGGGTGTCACATGTCTCGTGGAACGCTTTTTTCTATGCCATTTGTTAAGTGCTATGTGTTCAACACCATCCTAGATGCCGAGTCAGTTACAAGTGAATTAGGTCAGACACGTTCCCTGTCCCATATGGGGCTCACAGTCTAAGGAATGATGGCATTTGTTCAGCGCTTACTAGGTGCAAAGCACTGTTGTAAGCGCTGGGGAGGATACAAGGTGATCAGGTTGCCCCACGTGGGGCTCACAGTCTTAATCCCCATTTTACAGATGGGGTAACTGAGGCCCAGAGAAGTGAAGTGACTTGCCCAAAGTCACCCAGCAGACAAGTGGCTGAGCCGGAATTTGAACCCATGACCTCTGACTCCCAAGTCTGTGCTCTTTCCACTGAGCCAAACAGACGACGGGAGTACCGAGGCCCAGTGAGGTGGAGCGACTTGCCCAAGGTCACACGGCGGGCATTTGGCGGAGCTGGGCGTAGAACTCGGGTCCTTTGACCACTAGGCCCGGGCTCTTTCCGCAAGGCCTCACTCCTTTTTGGAAGCCTGCCTGAATCTTGGGTGTTTCTCCAGTGGTGTTCCCCTCTTTCCGGTCCCTGGAAGCACCGGCACCGCCTCTGAGCCGTGGAACTCTTCAGGCAAAGTAAAAGAGTGTAGGGAGGCTGGCCGTGGAAAATGAAAATGGTGGACAGGAAGGTGTTCGGTACTTACCCTTACTATATCGGATTAGGTGAAAGATCAGATCGGACAAATGGACAATGGCCCTCAGGACTTACCCTCCACCCCCCTTTCCCTCTGCCCTCTCTCTCCTCCTACCCTCTGCTTTTCTCCCTTCCCCTCCCCTCTTCTCCCTTCCCCTCCCCTCAGCAGTGGGCTCATTTGTATATATTATTTATTACCGTATTTATTTTGTTAATGAGGTGTATATCTCCTTGATTCTATTTATCTTGATGATGTTGTCTTGTTTTTGTTTTGTTCTTTTTGACTTTGCTGTCTGTCTCCCCCCTTTAGACTGTGAGCCCTTCACTGGGCAGGGATTGTCTCTATCTGTTGCCAAATTGTACATTCCAAGTGCTTAGTACAGTGGTCTGCATGTAGTAAGCCCTCAATAAATACTATTGAATTGAGCACTCACCCTGTGTCAAGCATTGTGTATTCAGCAACTGGGAGAGTCTGATAGAGTGATTAGATGCGATCCCTGCCCTCAAAGGGCTAAGGGGCCAGCCAGTTGCCACCTGTGCTCGTTTCAGCCTTAATTGGAAATCTCTGTGATCTGGGCAAGTAGGAACGTGGAAAGTTGGGAGCCCCTACTCCATCACCCTCTTCGCCCCCATGGATTGGCCTCTATCCCCTCACTCCAGACCTCTTTGGTTTCCTCTGCCTGGCTCCTATGGATTGGGGATCCTCTTCCGGGCCCCGGGATTTGCAATTGAAAAACAACGGGTATAAATGGTGTCCGATGCCTCATCGGCTCTTGCCAGGGAACAGACCGGCTGAGAACTGGGCCGACAGGCATAAAATGGGTGAGACCTGCGGATCCTGGCTGAAGGGGGAAGGGAGAGAGGGTGGGTGGAGTGAAGGTAGAGGGAACATGAGCTCAGGGGCATCTACCATCCCCAAGGGAGCCCCAGTGATGCCGCCCGGAGGCCCGCAAGGGATCTCGGGCTCCAAAACGAAAATGGAAGCCAGAGGACACCCACTGTTATTGGGTTAAAGGCCGCACTGCTACTGCTGTCTGCCAGAGAACACGCACACCAATAATGGTGGTTGCGTGGCTCAGTGGAAAGAGGCCGGGCTGGGGAGTCAGAGGTCACGGGTTCAAATCCCTGCTCAGCAGCTTGTCAGCTGTGTGACTTTGGGCAAGTCACTTAACTTCTCTGTGCCTCAGTGACCTCATCTGGAAAATGGGATTAAGACTGAGCCCCACGTGGGATAACCTGATCACCTTGTATTCCCCCCCCAGCGCCTAGAACAGTGCACATAGTAAGTGCTTAACAAATATCACCATTATTATTATGATGGCTTTTGTAAAGTGCTTACTCTGTGCCAAGCATTGTTGCAAACACTGTGGGGAGATACAAAATAATCTGGTTGGGCACGGCCCCTGTTCCACATGGGGTTTATAGTGTTAATCCCCATTTTCCAGAGGAGGGAACTGAGGCCCAGAGAAGTGAAGTGACTTAGAACTACTTCCCGGTTAAAGGCCACGCTGCTGCTGTCTGCCAGGGGACACACACACACACACATAACTGCTGGATTAAAGGCCACATCTGCTGCTACTGCTGCATTGGTTTTCCTCGTAAGAGTCTATTTGGAAAGCACTGACTATGTGCCAAGGGCTGCCCTAAGCACTGGGGTAGATACAAGCTTATCAGGCTGAACATAATCCCTGTCCCCCATGGGATTTACAGCCTTAATTCCCATTTTCCAGATGAGGTAACTGAGGCCCAGAGGAGTGAAATGACTTGACCAAGGTCTTCCAGCAGACAAGTGGCAGAGTGGGGATTAGAACCCAGGTCTTCCCGATTCCTAGCATTTGGCCACACTGCTCTCCTGGAATGCCCTCCCTCCTCAAATCTGCCAAACTAACTCTCTTCCCCTCTTCAAAGCCCTACTGAGAGCTCATCTCCTCCAGGAGGCCTTCCCAGACTGAGCCCCCCTTTCCCTCTGCTCCTCCTCCCTTCCCCATTCCCCCTTCTCCCACCCTCTGCACTTCCCCCTTCCCCTCCCCATAGCACTGTGCATATTTGTATATATTATTACTCTATTGATTTTGTAAATGATGTGTATATATCTATGATTCTATTTATCTTGATGATATTTATGCCAGACTACTTGTTTTGCTTTGTTCTGTTTTGTTTTGCTGTCTCCCCCATCTAGACTGTGAGCTCATTTTGGGGCAGGGATTGTCTCTGGCTGTTGCCGGATTGTACATTACAAGTGCTTAGTACATTGCTCTGCACATAGCACTCAATAAATATGACTGAATGAATGAATGCTTCTAGGTGGTCCCAGCAGGGCTGGGGTGTGGCCGGAAGGAAAAACCTGAGCATGGGGAGCAGTGCTAAATATCCATTCAATCCTATCTCTTGAGTGCGTACTATGTGCAGAGCACCGTACTAAGCTCTTGGGAGAGTACAACAATAAATGGACATATTTCCTGCCCACAACAAGCTAGATCCCTGTTGAGCCTGGCTAATCCCTGCTTTCAACCAGGGTACACACAAAGCTCTTAAACACAATGATGAGTGTGCTGGTGTTGAAGTAACTGTGTGCCAAACTCTAGGGCAGACATAGGATAATCAGGTTGGGTCCAGTCCCAGTTCCACCCAGGGCACACAGTCTAAGTAGGAGGGAAAACAGGAATTGAAGCCCCATTTTATGGATGAGGAAACAGAAGCACAGAGAAGCTAAGTGATTTGCTCAAGGTGACACAGCAGAAAAATACCTTGGACTCATAGACTGATTAGTAACAGGCAAGACATATCCATGGACTTGAGATGTGACAGGCATCCCCAGTATCAATTATCTGTTGGGAAATTCCTTGATTGGTTTCTGTTTGTGCCAAGAGCCCTTAGCTCCTTCAGCTGGCTCCTTGACCAAACCTTCCCAGCTGAACCAAAGCTACTTTCTTTAGAATTAGTTAAGCAGCTTACTAGAGATAGCAAGCTAACCACAAATTGCAGATATTAAGGCACGGGATGAGGTATAAGATAAATGGGGAATGTGGGGGGGGTGTCTCATCTATGAGGCTTTTTGATCAGGCCTACATTAGCAAATTCTACACATCAAAGGGCAGAAAAAAACCTCCTACTTTTAAAGTTCAGGTAATTGAATTTTTTGACCTCAGTTAGTGGAATTATTTGCTGGTTCAGGTCCTTCTCTCCCTTCTTTCCCTCCACTAAAGACGTTGAAACAGGACTGAGATTCCCTGAAATCTTGGTGAAATGGCCCTCTTCCCCAGATGTCCCTCTCTTTGGGGACTGGGAGTCGGTGTGTGGAGAGGGAATGTGACCTCGTGTCTGATGAAGAGAAGCAATGTGGACAGAGCTAAGGTCTGGGAATCAGAAGGACCTGGATTCTGATCTCTGCTCCTCCGATTGCTTGCTGTGTGACCTTGGGCAAGTCACTTCACTTCTCTGAGCCTCCATTTCCTCAACTGGAAAATTGGGATTACTTGTTTTCCCTCCTACCAAGACTATGGGCCCCGTGCGGGACAGGGCATGTGTCCAACCAAATGAACCTGTACCCATCACTTTGTAAAGTGCTTGACACATAGTAAATGAAATACCCTTGAACAAGAAAGAAATATAAACACCTTGCCTTGTCCTGATCCTTCTCCCAGCTTTATTTCAGTTGATCAATGGCATTTATTGAGGGCTTACTGTGTGCTGAGCTCTGTATTAAGCACTTGGGAGACTATGATATAACAATATAGCACATAAACTCTCTGTGGGTCCCCCCGGCCGTGGACTGTAAGCTTCTTGTGAACAGGGAACATGTGTGTCAAGGAGCTAATAGTCTTATTAGCAGCATGGCACTGTGGATACAGCACGGGCCTGGGAGTCAGAAGGTCATGGGTTCTAATCCTGTCTCTGCCACTTGTCTGCTATGTGGCCTTGGGTAAGTCACTTCACTTCTCTGTGGCTCAGTTACCTCATCTGTTAAATGGGGATTAATACTGGGAGGCCCATGTTGGACATGGATCGGGTCTAACCTGATTAGCTTTGTTTCTACTCCAGTGCTTAGCACAGTGTCTTGGCATATAATAAGCGCTTAACAAATACCACATATTGCTCTGCGGGGGCTGGGTAGCTCCTGAGGACATAACTCAGGAGGCAGCCTTCTCTGATTAAGCCCTCATTTCCTCTTCTCCTACTCTCTTCTATGTCACCCAGATTTGCCGCCATTATTCATCCCCCATCAGCCCCACAGCACTTACGTACATATCCATAATCTTTTGCTTTATAATAATAATAATGATGGTATTTGTTAAGCACTTACTATGTGCCAAGCACTGTTCTAAGTGCTGGGGTAGATACAAGGTAATAAAATCGTCCCACGTGGGGCTCGCAGTCTTCATCCCCATTTTACAGAGGGAGCTGAGGCACAGAGAAGTTAGAAGACTTCCCCAAAATCACACAGCAGACAAGTGGTGGAGCCAGGATTAGAACCCACATCCTCTGACTCCCAAGCCCAGGCTCTTTCCGCTAAGCCACGCTGTTTCTTTATTTATAGACATGCCTCCGTTCTAGATGTAAATTCGTTGTGGGCAGGGACCGTGTCTACTGATTTTGTTCTATTGGACTCTCCCAGTTCTTTTACTACCGGGCTCTGCACACAGTAACTGCTCAATCGATACCATCGATCGATTGAACTGTGAAAAGGCAAGGTTCTCCATCAACATCCCCTCTTTCCTCGAGACAGAACATTTCTATCTGGAGCGTGGCAGGAGAGGTGCACCGTGTAAAATCCGGCAGGAAATTCTACAGACGGATGCAGGAAAAGTTCATTTCGGACTGGAGCTAAATCTTGTCTGGATCATACAGTTGAGTTCAACATCCGTCTGTCCCCTTGAGCCTCTGCCAGGACGGGTAGCCGGAGAGTGGGTGTTCATTCATTCATTCAATAGTATTTATTGAGCACTTACTATGTGCAGAGCACTGTACTAAGCGCTTGGGATGAACAAGTCGGCAACAGATAGAGACGGTCCCTGCCGTTTGACGGGCTTACAGTCTAATCGGGGGAGACAGACAGACGAGAACAATGGCGATAAATAGAGTCAAGGGGAAGAACATCTCGTAAAAACCGATGGCAACTAAATAGAATCAAGGCGATGTACAATTCATTAACAAAATAAATAGGGTAATGGAAATATATACAGTTGAGTGGACGAGTACAGTGCTGTGGGGATGGGAAGGGAGAGGGGGAGGAGCAGAGGGAAAAGGGGAAAAGAGGGTTTAGCTGCGGAGAGGTAAAGGGGGGGTGGCAGAGGGAGTAGAGGGAGAAGAGGAGCTCAGTCTGGGAAGGCCTCTTGGAGGAGGTGAGTTTTAAGTAGGGTTTTGAAGAGGGGAAGAGAATCAGTTTGGCGGAGGTGAGGAGGGAGGGCGTTCCGGGACCGCGGGAGGACGTGGCCCAGGGGTCGACGGCTGGATAGGCGAGACCGAGGGACGGTGAGGAGGTGGGCGGCGGAGGAGCGCAGCGTGCGGGGTGGGCGGTAGAAAGAGAGAAGGGAGGAGAGGTAGGAAGGGGCAAGGTGATGGAAAGCCTCGAAGCCTAGAGTGAGGAGTTTTTGTTTGGAGTGGAGGTTGATAGGCAACCACTGGAGTTGTTTAAGAAGGGGAGTGACACGCCCAGATCGTTTCTGCAGGAAGATGAGCCGGGCAGCGGAGTGAAGAATAGACTGGAGCGGGGCGAGAGAGGAGGAAGGGAGGTCAGAGAGAAGGCTGACACAGTAGTCTAGCCGGGATATAATGAGAGCCCGTAGCAGTACGGTAGCCATTTGGGTGGAGAGGAAAGGGCGGATCTTGGCGATATTGTAGAGGTGGCTGGGACCTCTAGACTGGAAGCTCCTTGATAGCACGGATGTTGTCTGCCAACTCGGTTGTACTGGACTCTCCCAAACACTTAGTACAGTGCTCTGCACACAATAAGCACTCTATAAATGCCATTGATTAATTGAATGACTATAGACTGTCCCTTTAGACTCTAAGCTCATTATGGGCAGGGAACATGACTGCTGACTCACTTGTAGTGTACTCTACCAAGCGCTTAGGACAGGGAACATGTATGCTAATTCAGTTGTAGTGTACTCGTGCAAACGCTTAGTATTGAAAGGAATAAATAACTGAATAATCAGTGTAAGGCCCTTTGGTAATTAAAAGCACCACCTAGAAACGCAGTTGAGAAGCAGTGTGGCTTAGTGGGAAGAACACGGGTTTGGGAGCCAGAGGACGTGGGTTCTAATCCCTGCTCTGCCACTTGTCTGCTGGGTGACCTTGAGCAAGTTACTTCACTTCTCTGTGCCTCAGTTCCCCCATCTGTAAAATGGGGATTAAGACTGTGAGCCCCACGTGGGGCAACTGATTACCTTGGATCTACCCCAGTGCTTAGAACAATGCTTGGCATATAGTAAGTGCTTAACAAATACCATTATTATTATTTTTATTATTACTGCGCTCTGGACATAGAAAGTGCTCAATAAATACCATTGATTGATTGATGGATTGTTTAACTATAGACTTTCACTCAAGACTGTAACTTCATTATGTGCAGGGAACCAGTCTGCTAATTATGTTGGAGTGTACTGTCCTAAGTACTTAGTCCAGTTTTCTGCACACAGAAA
Source organism: Ornithorhynchus anatinus (assembly GCF_004115215.2). Lineage (NCBI taxonomy): Eukaryota > Metazoa > Chordata > Mammalia > Monotremata > Ornithorhynchidae > Ornithorhynchus > Ornithorhynchus anatinus. The sequence goes on from NC_041742.1 coordinate 3,286,945, forward strand.
GCACTTAATAAATTCCACTGATTGACTGATTGGAAACTAACTCCCTAAGATTTTCCTGGTAAGATCTGCTTCTTGTCAGGAATTCTCCATAGGGTACTACTGGTTTGTCAGGGGGAAAAAGATCCCTGAGAATTGGGTTGCCATTTAGAAACAACTGAAGGGCAGGGTAAGAGGAGACACACACAGACCCCCTTCCCTAACTCTGAATTTGCTGGACTGCCAGATGGACAGCTTTTGCATCAGGTGATTTGTTAATAATGTCACCGTTGGTCGTCTCTGTCCTGAGGGGTTAGCACAGGCATAAGGACTGTAAACTCGTTGTGAGCAGGGAATATCTCTGTTGCATTGTTGTATACTGTTGCACATAGGAAGCGCTCAATAAATATGATTGACTGACTGACTGATCCTGAATCAGTTATAGGTCTGGCGCACCAAAGGCTCCCATCTGTGCTGAGGGCAGGGGAGAGAATCAATCTGCCAGTACCTCTGGCCTGGAATGCCGCCCCCCCCCCCACATCTACCAAACTAGCTCTCTTCCCCCCTTCAAAGTCCTACTGAGAGCTCACCTCCTCCAGGAGGCCTTCCCAGACTGAGCCCCCCTTTCCCTCTGCTCCTCCTCCCCTCCCCAGCGCCCCTCCTCCCTCCCTCTGCTCTACCCCCTTCCACCCCCCTCAGCACTTGCATATATTTGTACATGTTTATTATTCTATTTATTTTATTAATGATGTGTATATACCTATAATTCTATTTATCTATTTTGATGCTATTGACGTCTGCCTACTTGTTTTGTTTTGTTGTCTGTCTCCCCCCTCTAGACTGTGAGCCCACTGTTGGGTAGGGATTGTCTCTTACCGAACTGTACTTCCCAAGGGCTTAGTATAGTGCTCTGCACACAGTAAGTGCTCAGTAAATACGATTGAATGAATGAATGGTGTTTATTGAGCACTTCCTGTGTGCAGAGCACCATTCTGAGAGCTTGGGAGACTACAACAGAGTCAGGAGACACAATCCCTGTGAAAACTGACTGGCTTACTAATCAATGAATCCACTAACGGTTTCTTTTTTTTAAATTAAATTTATGTGCTTACTCTGCCAGGCACTGTACTAAGCACTGGGGTAGATAGACGGTTGGCCTTACAGTTTTAATCCCCATTATCCCTGTGTCCTCGGGTCTGTGGACCCTCTGAGCAGCTGTCCTGAGAGAAGAGGAGGACAGGAGGACAATGGACCAGGCTCATCCCCCAACCCAACAGGTGTCCCTGTAGGCAGTCTTACTCAACGGGAGCAGTGAGATGTCTCGGCAGACAGTTGATTTCAAACCCTGAGCCCAAGTTAGTGTGTGTTGCTGCAATAAACTGATCCCAATACCCTACCCTAAAAGATCAGTGATACTACTAACCAGGGCAAGGCCAACCAAGTAAACACTTCCCAGTTAGAGCTTATGGATGAAGGCAACACTGTAAACTGGCTTACTCACACTCTGCTAAGACTCACCTTCCTGCCCAAGAAGGCTTCAACTTCCTTCCCATTATCCATTGGAAATAGAGATTTGGAAACCCCTAATTGCAGCAAGTTGGGGAAAGGGGGAGGGGAAGGGGATGAGGGGAAGGCATGAAATTGTGCTTAACCACATCCTGGCTGGGGTTGGTGGGCATTCTTAGGAGTACTGGGAGGGATTTTTTTTATGGCATTTGATAAGCAGTTACTCTGCATCAAACACTGTTATAAGTGCTGGGGTGGGTTGGATACAAGTAAAACAGATCAGGTCAGCCACAGTCCCTGTCCCAAGCGGGGCTCACCATCTAAGTAGGAGGGAGAACAGGTAATCCCCATTATACAGTTGAGGAAACTGAGACCCAGATAAGTTAACTGACTTGCTCAAGGTCACAGAGCAAGCAATTGGCAGAGGGCGTCCAACCACAACACTGCAGTTTCCTACCTGCTGGAAACACTGCAGAATTGCATTTCACCTGGCTCAGGCTCAGGGCCAGATACTCTCCTTCTGCTCCCTTTAACACTGCAGCAGCAGCCAGCACCATCTCTGCCCCCCACACCCTGCCTACCCTCCAACCTGCTTCAAACTCTCCCAGACAACCTTCCCAATGATTACCAGAACTTTGGGCTGGAAGAAATCTTGGAAAGAAGGGGATTCTTCTCAGAGGAATGGAGACTGTGGCGGGTAAGGGAGGGGTGGCGGGCAGGCTGTCGACACTCGTATTCAGCAGCTGCTCCCTTCCCGGCCCAGTTCCAGCCTGGTTCCGGCCCGGTTCCGGCCCTGCGCAGGCCTGCCTGGTCCGCCGGCCCGCTGGGTCCCACTGCTTCCCTGGGGGTGCCAACGCAACACACTCGACTGGCCTCTGGTTTTCCCAGGATTTGTTGTTTTCTCTCTCTGTGTGGAATTTCTAAGGCATTAAGGAGAGGGACAATGCTCCCAAGTCTAAATCTACCTTTATTTGTAGCTTGCTGGGGCAATCTGCATCAATATCAGAATTATAAAAGAGCTTTAAATCAGTGGTACAAAAATATGTTCCAACAACTTTAGTTTACTCCAAAATAGCCTTCAAGCTTTCAGAGCTTTAAAAATCCACGTAAAAACTGCGCAACCCGGACCTTTTGCCTGGATATCGGCTTTTAGAAATGTAAAGCTTCAACAGGAGGAAGATTGCATTCGACAATTGACAAACAACCCTTTTAACACTGCCCATCCGCACGATTAACCGTTCATTTAAAAATGAAGGACACAATGGCACAAGATTTTGTATCAAACCCCATAAAAATATGAACTTTCCCCGAACCCAGTGATTTACTCCCTTATGACAAAATGAAAAAGATTCACTCATGTGCAACAAAAATCCAGTCTTTTTTCCCCGTCCAGTTACGGTTTGGTTTTAAATGATTAGGAAAGAAGAAATCAAATTGGGGCATGCGTTATGCTCATACAGTTTTTAGACGATACCCCGGCCGAGTAAAAATTAAATAAATATAAATAGGATAAATAAATAGGTCGTGGCGAATATAATACACGAGAATCATATATGGACCTGCGGCGCCCTGGTCGGTCCCTAACGCGTTGGTTCCCTTCCGGTCATGGCTCTGGAGCGCTGGAAGGGTAGGCTGCAGCCAGCCAATAGGTGAGCAAGGTGGGCTCAACTTTCACTTTTCCTGAACCCCCCCAAGCTGGCCCTCACACGGCTCTCCAGCCATTAGGACTTAGCATTCTTTGATTGTGAAGCCTGTCTTCCGACCTCGCAAGCTTAGCTATCAACAGGTCAGGCCATGCCAGCCCAGAGCCTGCAATAGAAGAGGCCAGTAGTCTCTGCAGGACACTGCGGGAGGTGCTTTGGCCCCCTTGCTCATTTGCTGGCTTTCAGCTCTTCAGCCTTCTCATCGCTCGGGGATACATACCACCCACCTCCTCTGCCTGTACTGGCCCACGTAGTAGCACTTCCAGGCTTGTAAGACCATTTAATAGGAGGGTAAAAAGGCGAGCCATCAGGGCCCAGCCATCCAAAATGGCTACTTATCCGCTCTTCCAAGGAGACTATTAGTCAATCCATCAGTGGTACTTACTGAGCGCCTGCCGAGAGCGAAATGCATACTAAGCGCTCGGACGGGCGGTGGCCCCCATTGACTCCCTGACACTGACTGCCTGGGCTCAGAAGGGTCACTGCCCCTGGGGGGGGGGGGGGGGGGGGAGACTCTCAGTTGGTATCTTCCATGGGCGTCACAGATGATCCGGCACCTCCTCCTAAGCTCTTTGGACAAGTTCTGCTACTGGATGCTAAGGACGAGCCAACAAGCATTCCACTGCCCCAGAAAGCTCCCTGGAGGTTTTCCTTCTGTCCCCTTCCCCACTGCTGCTCTCTTCTGCCGGCAGAGACCCTTGGAGGAAGGCCAGACTTAGCTGAGGCACCCACAGCCCAGAGGCACTCCCCTTCCCGCAGCTTCTGGGCCCTGGCAGACAAATCTGCCATGAACCATGACAGGAAAAGAAAGAGACAGTGGAAGCCGTTCCCCTATCCCCAACTGAGTCCAGCCATCCGGGAAGAGAACAGGATGGCTTCTTCTGTAGGCAGCTTGGGCCCTGTCCATCGGGGCAGCTCTAGCAGTCCGGGCTCTGTCCACGTTCACCGTCCTTGGGATCACCTGCTGGGCACAAGGAACCACGTCTCTGCTTTCCGGGGTCGGTCCAGCTCGTCTACGCCGGGGGGCAGGGCAAGAGGCACAAGGCACTTGGTTTAGGCAGCGAGATCGGCCTCTTCCGACTCAGGTGGCCCCAGTGGGGGCCCGGGCCCCTGATCTTCCTGGACTGTCCCCCACGGTCTTCACACAGGCTGCCACGGACAGAGAGGCTGGGCCTTCCTCAGAGGCCATCCAACGTCACGGGGGGGCCGGGCTCTCCTCTGGGCTCTCTGGGTTCCTGGGAATAGTAGGGCTGGAAGAGCCGTTCTTGGCTGCACAGCTGCATGGCACGGTAGGTGTGAGCGAGGAGGTGCGGGAACCGTGATGTGAAATAGCGCACAAAGTCATCGGGTATGGAGCCCAGGGTCTCCTGCACCTCCTCGGGGAGCTCCCGGTAGTGGTGCTTCTAGAAACAGGGCACAGGACAGAAGAGAACTTAGCCACAGGACAGCAGGTGCTCGCCAGGTGCCGGGAGACCGCCATGAAGAACCCTAGTTCCTGGCCAAGATGAAGGGCTGGAGGCCTTGCCACTTCCCTCCCCTCACTTTGTCTGGACCCACGAAATCCAGAGCATTCACCCTCTACTGGAGCTACAGCTCCCCCTTGGCCCGACTCCCGGAACCAGGGCCCTGGCCACCGCTGGGGAGGGCGGCTCAGACGGGGGGCCACTGGGCTCAGATGGACCAGCATGTTTCCAAACCCCAGTTGGGTCGGAGCAGGAAGGGGAGGGGGGCAAATTCCCCCCAGAGCCCTCGTTGGGGACAGGCACATGGGCTCCAGGCAGTCACCACTCAATCCAGACCGACCAACTCCTCTAAAGCAGAAGCAGTAAGCCACCGAGCACAGGAAGGGACCAGAGCACAGATCCCCAGAGGCCTTGGTTCGGCTCTGCTCAACCCCAAGAGCTACTCCCAAAGGCACAACTTTGGACATCGGTGTAGGGTTGCTCTACGCTTAGGTACCAGCAGACCCGAACAGGTGACAAGAACCTGACTTTTGGGTGGGGAAACTGCCTTGAACCATGACCAAATGCTGAGTACCCTCAATGCCCAGAACTCGCCAGATACAGTCTCACAGTTTCTCTCTTTCTCCCTCTCTTTCTCCTGTTTCAATGTGTTACACCCCGCTATCCGGCTGGATGTTCTCTGAAGCGTTCAACGGCAGGCCCAATCTTTTTCTTGCACAGAAAAGATTTGATTAGGACTGTCCAAGATAGATCAAGATTTCTGAATGGGAACTGCTAAGATTTAGCAATCTGCATTTTTTTGTTGTCACTTGGCCCACAAGTGGGGGATGTTGATTCCCCCCACATTGGCATCCCGATGTGGAGGCAGAACTGTCATTTGTGGGATGAGGCCTTTTTCTCCATAGCAGCAGGAACAGTGCATATTATCTCTCTGGATAATGAAGCAGGGGGAGGTGATAGTGTTCTCGTTTTGACAAACTGATAAAATCAATGCTTGAGAGATGCTACGCCCTTAACTTCTCCTAATTTTATCTGCACCATCAAAAGCAGCAGCAGCAAATCCTACCCTGTTAGCAGTGAAGTCACTTCCTGAGCATGGAGCTACAGAAAAACGTTTCTCTAAGGGGCCCAAGCACAAGACACTGATATCTCCAAAGGAGCAGGCTTGGGTCTTGTGTACCAGGAGACCTCCCAAAGCCAAGAAAATATACTGTCAGAGATGGGGTGGGCTTATGAAGCGGGCTCACAGGCAGCTCATACACCAAAGTGAGTAGAGTGCCAATTGAGAAGAGAGTCCATCAGAGGTGTGGTGCCACTCACCCCCGTTCCCCATTCACTTTCCTCAGGACCTAAGGGGACATGCAGGCCCCCGATGGGAAACCTCCTCTCCCTTGACTAAAGCTCGGCCAGTATGCAAAGGCCTGCCCCTGCCACCCCGTCCCGACCCCATACCTTATTTCTCATGGCACGGAGGAGATCTCGCACGGAGCCACCTTTGTAGGTTCGGAATTTCCGGAGATCTGTGAGAGGAAAGGGGCACATGGATTTGAAGCACTGAAGTAACAAACGACTGGAGTTACTAGTCCTTTGGGGTTCACTGGGGTCACCTAGCTAGCCCAGCCCCACCACCCTCGAGTGCTACAAGGGTGCACTCGAAGCAGCGTGGCTCAGTGGAAAGAGCACGGGCTTTGGAGTCAGAGGTCATGGGTTCGAATCCCGGATCGGTCACTTGTCAGCTGAGTGACTTTGGGCAAGTCACTTAACTTCTCAGTGCCTCAGTTACCTCATCTGTAAAATGGGGATGCAGACTGTGAGCCCCACGTGGGACAACCTGATTCCCGTGTCTACCCCAGCACTTAGAACAGTGCTCGGCACATAGTATCCCAGCTCTGCCACTTGTCGGCTGTGTGACTGTGGGCAAGTCACTTAACTTCTCTGTGCCTCAGTTCCCTCATCTGTAAAATGGGGATTAAGACTGTGAGCCCCACGTGGGACAACCTGCTTCCCCTATGTCTACCCCAGCGCTTAGACCAGTGCTCGGCACATAGTAAGCGCTTAACAAATACCAACATCATTATTATTATTATTATTACATAGTAAGCGCTTAACAAATACCAACATTATTACAACGGATCTGGATCCGGGTGAGCAAAACACAACCCGGAGCCCAACCCGGGTTTGGGTCTTGAGGCAGCTGTGAAGGTGGTAAGCAACCTCTCAGCAGCACGAGGGAATTGCTGGGGGCCTTCCCAGCCGGCCAGGAGCCTGGAGGACAAGCAGCAGTCGGGAGAAGACCAAAGTGCAGTCGCCTCTGCCTTTCAAGCCCCGCCCCTGCCCCATCCTGGCTAATCGCTTTCGGTTGGCTCTGAGGCACTTACAAAATGTGGTGAGTAGCCCATAGGCCCAAATAACTGGCCGCCCCAACCTCCACTCTTGTCATTTGGATAAAACTAAGATCTCCATCTGGCATAGACTCAGCAGGTTGGGCTTTGTTTTTTCCAACAGGCTCAGGGCTCCGGAGTTTCTTTAAAGGCTCCAAGGGCCCCACTTTCCACCTCCCCCTCACCCAGCTGACAAATCCAACAGCCCAAACTGAATTTTCACAACTGGGAAAGGTGGCCAAAGGTGGTGATTGCCTCAACCTACAAGTCACTGTGGGGACCGATGCTGCCAGGCTAATAATAAGGGATATGGGGAAATCCATCATTATATGCAAAAACTTAGGACCCAAGCCCAGTAGGTAAGACCCAAAGTAAGTTCAATCAATCGTATTACTTGTGTGCAGAAGGCTATACTAAGTGCTTGGGAGAGTACAATATAGCAGAGTTGGAAGATATGTTCCCTGTCCACAATGAGCAACTTCCTTATGTAAGTCCTGCCACAGGTGAATGCATAAAGCTTATGCCTTCTCCTTTCCCCCATTAGATTGTAAGCTCCATTAGGGCAGGGCCTGGGTCTTTTATTCTTGCTGAACTTTCCCAAGTGCCTAGTACAGTGTTCAGGACAAAGCAAATATTAATGAAAGAAAGAGGGGAACATCCAGATCTAGATTTGAATTCAGATTCCTTTAGGGGGAAGGACCAAAAAACCCCGTTCAAAGTTACCTGTTTGGGAGAGGAACGGTGATGTTTTCCCTCCAGTCCATTTTGACCACATATCTCCCTCCTCTTTCCAGCTGTTTAACTATTGGTCCATCTAAGGATTCCTTTTCTATTCGGTCGCTCACATCCTACAGTGAAAACCAGTGAAAGTGAGAGATGAATAAAGTGAGACTGACATACCCGTAACCTGCTGGCCACGCTGTCAAGCAACACTTTGGTTTCTATAGCTAGAACAGGGAGCAATTTTCTGTGACCCCACAAAATCAGCAGCAACTTCCCAGTGAGATGTGTGCAACTCTGGGGTTGGAGCAGGTTTTGGAGGTCAGGACTCGCAAATCTCTAGCCCATCAGCAGGTTACCATGGAACCCCATTCACTCAGCCTGTCTGGGACTTTACTGCCTCCCCAATGTCAAGTGGAGTTCACTGTCATCCTTTAAAAGTGCTGGGAGAGAAAGAGAAAGGCTAGATGAGAAGCAGTGTGGTCTAGTGGAGAGAACATGTGCCTGGGAGTCAGAGGACATGGGTTCTAATTCCGGCTCCATCGCTCGTCTCCTGTGTGACCTTGTAAAATGGGGATTAAGATAAAATGGGGATTAAGACCGTGAGCCCCATGTGGGACAACCTGATTCCTTGTATCTACCCCAGTGCTTAGAACAGTGCTTGGCACATAGTTAGCACTTAAATACCAAAACAATAATAACTATTAAGGACCTTTTGTTCTAATCCCAACTAAGCCAACTCTCTGCTGTGAGACCTTGGGTGAGTCACTTAACTTCTCTGGGCCTCAGGTACCTCATCTGTAAAATCGGGGATTAAGATCGTGTGCCCCAGGTGGGACACGGACTGTATCCAATCCGATTAGCTTGTATCTATCCCATTACTTAGTATGGTATTTGGCATACAGTAAGAGCTTAACAAATGCCATAAAAAGTAATAATTTTTCAGATAATCCTATTCACAACGGATGGGGCATCAACCCCATCCGGATTACGAGGCCAGGTAGACGGCCCGTCTCCCAGCACCAGCACCACAGCCGGGATGCCTGGGGTCTTCGCTGAGGCCCCCGGCCTCTCTCTGCATCGCCGGGACCCTCGCCTTAACCACCTTCATCCTCATATTAACTCTTTAGGTTTTGCCCAGGAGGGAGCTTTCAGCAAGGAGCTTCTGAAATAAAGCTGTGTAGGGGGTTAGGTTCTACATTCACAGCTAAGGGCAGAGGGAGGGAAGTGGCAGGGGCTGGGGGGGAGGCAGACACACCACACACACCTGAAAGAACTGCAGCTGTTTCTCCAGACCCCAGAAAAACGGGTGTTTCAGCACGTGCTTAGCCGAAGGCCGTTTCTGAGGATCCATCGCGATCATCTTCTCTATTAATTCGTGAGCGATAATGTCCTCTGAAAAGAGCAACAAGACATCACATTGATATTTCTGGGCTCTGGCAACTCAGAGGCCCAGGGAGCTAGCCACCCAGCTAAAGCTTCCCTCCAGCCCCAGGAAATGCTCCGGAGAGAGAAAAGAGATAGCTTGGTTGGAAAAGGCTTCCTTCCAGACTTTAGCAAGCTCGCCCTACACAAACATCCTGGCTGCTGCTGGGATTTGGCTTCCAAAGACCTACAGAACTTGAGCTCCCATCACACCAACTACTCCAAGCCCACACCTTCTTCCCTTGCCCGTTAGAGGGCCAACGGAGGGCATTTCCGTCCACATCTCCCAAGTCCCGGCGGGGAGGCCGCCTGTGGGGCAGTGGACGGGATGGGGGTCGGGAAGTCAGGGCCAGGGGAGGGTCACCAGGACAGCAGCAGAAAGCCTTCCCGACCACTCACCCGTGCTTCTCTGGGTGCAGGCAGTCCAGGCTGTATGCGCCCAGGAGATGTTGGCTTGCCGCTGCAGGGACTTGCCAAACGGTGATTGCCGTCGGATACCACGTAGTAAAACACACAACCCGCAGAGAAGATGTTCCACTGTGTAAGTCTGTGAAGAAACGCCAGAGCATTCGGGTGCCCACATCCCTTGGATCGCCCCAATCCCCTGCCCCAGACACCAGCCTGGAACCAGGCCTTCAAATCATGAACTTCTCAATTGGGAAAAAGGCCCTGGCACGGGCTAGTGAAGCGGGCCCGCCTTGAGGACGGGGACTGGGGTTCGTGAAATCTGCTGCATATTTTCTAAACAACATTGGGAATAAAGGCACCGACTCTTTCTCCACCTTCCTGGACAAGTACAGTGCCTCGGTACAAAGTAAGCACTTAACAGATAACATATTAAAACAAACAAATAAATAAATAAATGTCACTGCGTGACAAGATGATCCCATGCAGCTGCCAAAGACTCTGCCTTTTGACAGGAAAGAGGGCAACCTTGCAAGGGAGATGGTGTGCATGTGATTTTCCATGAAGTGTTCACCCTCTGTCTCTAATTGTGATGCCGGGTTGCCTCTCTGGTGAGGTTGTGGTTACTTACTTGCCACTTTTCAGGGCAGCCTTGGTCAAGAGGACTTAAGACAAATGATCATACTTCAACTTTACAGGGGTAACTCAGGATAACTGCCCCTGGATGGGTGGCTCATGAGGAAAATGAGCCTATAAGAGGCTTCGAGTTACATTGCTTCTCCTCCCATAAAGTCGGACACACAGTGAAAACCCGACTGTGTTCACTGTTTATGTATTTAGACTGACTGCTTCATGATGAGGTCAGGGCTTGGGTGGGGAGTTTACAGGAAATATTCCGAGGCCTCATTTCCTCATTCCTTTCTGCTCTTTCACAGAGCCATCCTGTGAATCACTTGGGGGGCGGGGATGGACGAGGAGACACCAAATGAATGCCCCAGGAGCTGTCCCATGCCACCCCTTACATCGCCCTGACAATAACACAACAAAGATAGAAAAATCTATTTCAGAAGTCCTTCATTGCAAGACACTTGCTTATAATAATAATAAAAATGATATCTGTTAAGTACTTACTATGTGCAAGCACCTGTACTAGACGCTGGGGGTGGCAACAAGCAAATCAGATCGGACACAGTCCCTCTGTCCACATGGGGTTCACAGTCTCGATCCCCCATTTTACAGATGAGGGTAACTGAAGCACAGAGGAAGTGAAATGACTTGCCCAAGGTCACACAGCAGACTAATGGCGGAGCCGGGATTAGAATCCCATGGACCGTCTGACTCCCAGGCCCCAGTGGTCTATCCACTACGCCACGCTCATCTCTACAACCAGCTCAGAGCAGCCTAAATTTCACACTTTTTAGCCCAGATAGGACAGGGTTATATCCAATAAGATCGCAAATACTTGGAGGGCAGGGACTATCCGATACTTTGGTATGCTCTCCGAAGAACACTAAAGTACTAATGATCAGTGGCATTTTATTGAGCACTTACTGAGTGCTGGGCACCATACCAAGTGCTTGGGAGAGTACAGCAGTTAGCAAGGAGTTTACAACTCTAGCGGGGGAGCGAAAAGCATTTCGATGGTGAAAGCTGGAGGCAGGAACGAGTATAAAGCATGAACTGAATGGTCTACCCACAGTAGGCACTCCGGTAACTACTACTGAAGGATCGTTGATCGCTCTAATTTGGTTGCTCTTGCAGACAGGGGCACAACCCTGTTCATCCCCTGAGAACTCAGAGAAAACAAAGTCCCATAACTCACAGGTCTCCCTTGCAGATCTTCACTCAGCATCTCTGGAGCGATCCAGCCCTCTGTCCCTGCACTCCGGAGCGGCCGACTGAAGTCGTGCCTGCCCACCGAGCCAACTTCTTGACAGGCCAAAGTCAGAGATCAGGCTTTTGATCTGGGCCGTGGGCGTTGGGGCATGGGAGATGAGAAGGTTGTGTGGTTTCAGTCTCCTATGAACTAAGGTGAAAACAGAGAAAGGCCCAAGTTATGTCAGTGTCCTCGTTACCTTCCTCAGTGAGGGCCCTAGCGGAACTGCAGCCACTTCTGGGGGCAGTGGCATCCAGTGATTCCTCGGGGGAGACGAAAACTCAGGGCAGGAGGCTCCGCGATTTGATGCTAAAACTTATTTCTCCTCCGTTTCCAATCTGCGCAGACCCGATCCGTGGCCTGTGAGATGGTTCCACGGCTCTCTCGGACCCCACCGAACCTACTGGCCCAAATCCAGCTGCATGTGGGCCCCGGGCGGTGGGGGAGAGGGTGCGGGGTGACCAAGACCACCGGAGCCCAGCTGGATTTTTCAAGGGGCATGGGTCTATCGGAGTCGGGCCCCATAATGCTCTAGCACAAGCTGAGCTACCAGAGTAATCCACTGTGGCTGTCTCCACTGGCAGGCAAGCAATGGGCCACGGTCACCCACCAGGGCTCTCTCTCTCTCCTCTATTAGGAAGGTTTCTCACCGATGCTGAGGGAGTGCAGGTAAGCAAGACCCGACGTCGTCTGCTGCAACAATGTGATTGGCTCTAATCCGAGGTGAGAGAAGTCCTTCTGCCCACGTACTGAAAGAAGGTGGAATAGAGTCAAAGCCCAATTGCCTGGACCTTCCCTTCTTTCTGCCTAAAATGGATTATGTTTGGGCTTGGAAAGCCTTGATAAATCATTACAAGTGTGCACCACTCACAGCTCATAAACCTCTCCGCAACTATCCGTCCCCAAACTCCCTCGGGGAAGAATTTCTCTCTAATCCACCAGAGGCCATAATTTTAGAGGCTAGGCTTGGCCACCAAGCCCAGGCAGGCTGCTCAGCCACACTTCCACCTCTGAAACCAGAGGACGCTGAGCCCTGACTTCCTTGACCACTGGACCAAAATGATGGCCAGCGAGTGAGCTGTACTTAATCTTCCAAGGAAGTGCACTCTTTCAAACTCGAGTTGTCTAAGCCATCTGACATTAATGGGGGTCAGTTTACAACAGGAGGCTCTGTGAGCAGGGCTGGACCTCCCACAGTCTCTGTGAGCCTGGCCAGCACTCCCATAGTCTCTTGCTAATAATGTTGCTATTTGTTAATGTTGCTATTTGTTAAGCGCTTACTATGTGCCGAGCACTGTTCTAAGTGCTGGGGTAGACACAGGGGAATCAGGTTGTCCCACGTGGGGGCTCACAGTCTCAATCCCCATTTTACAGATGAGGTCACTGAGGCACCGAGAAGTGAAAGTGACTTGCCAAAGTCACACAGCTGACAAGTGGCAGAGCCGGGGTTCGAACCCATGACCTCTGACTCCAAAGCCCGTGCTCTTTTCCACTGAGCCACGCTGCTTCTCTAGCAGCGTTGCTAGCCAGGCCAACCCCACTAGCCCTACAGCCAATGCCGACGGAGGAGCCGGACCCTACCTCTTGGCAAGGTGGCCGTACACAGCTCGATCGCGATGTACTGGGAACTGTCTGTCTCTCTCTGTGCAGAAGTAGCGGATTACATTGGGGTGCTCGTCCGACTCCCGCAGCAACTCACCTCCCGGGTCGCAAAGCTGAAGCACTCGGGAGGGATCCTCTTCACGCCACGTCTCGGTTGTCAAACATGCCTCTACAGGAGAGGAAGGTTGGAACTCTGCTTTCTCCGGCGCCCACATGTTAGGAAACATTAAGCAACAACCCCAGAGGACCCTCCTCCCCTTCTCAGTTGCCAGCTTGTTTTGTGCCTTTGCCGGACTGAAGCTTTCCCAGGCCGCTCACCTGTACACGATCGTGCCCTCTGCACCGTGTCCCAGGACGTCCCTTGGGCAAATGAAATCTTCCCAACCACCACCACATTGGTCTCGTCATCTGGACATTGACAAGGGAAGGTTGGTTTAAACAAAGGGGCAGAAACATCCACCTTTGAAGGCCAATCTTCCCTACTCCCCCACCACCTCCCCAGCCAGTGCTCCTTGAGATATTTCCCAGTGCAGAATTGGGAGCTGCTGTTTGCGCCTGTTTGGGCGTAAAATGTTTAAGGTTCTGGGGTCAGCCCTGGGCGATTTTGCTCTGATTTTGCCTGAGGTCAAACAAGGGACTATCCTCACCCCTCATTCCGGGAAGAGGGAAAAAGAAAAGGGGCTTCATTTTTGGTGATTCTGTCTCTGTCCCCTGAGTTTCCCAGGTGCACTCTAAATCACAGTCCAGTCACCCGCAAGCCCTTCCAAAAGGATAAAAGAAAGCGGCACATTGCTTTGGAACTATAACACACCACGAGAAGCAGTGAGCCTAGTGGAAAGAGCACAGGACTGGGAGTCAGAGGACCTGGGGTGTTAATCCTAGTTATGCCACTTGTTTGCTGTGTGACTTTGAGTGAATCACAACCTCTCTGTTCCTCAGTTACCTCTTCGGTAAAATAGGGTTTAAGTCTGAGAGCCCCATGTGGAACAAGGACTGTATACAGCCTGATTATCTTCGATCTACCCAGTGCTTAGTACAGTGGCTATGTCATAAGCAGTTAAATACCGTTAAAATAAACATCCCTTAGCATCAATCCCAGAGTTGAGCCTACGTCTCGCTCCTTGGCTCCCTATTTTCTTCTCAAAGGGCAGTCCCAATTTTGCTTCTTTGAACCCCTGACCTAACTCCCCACAGTCTAGACCCATTTGTTCTCTTCCTACACAGCTGGTTCTCACCCAACTACTTGTTGCCCTCTTTCCCTGCACACTTTAGCTTTCTTTCCCCTGACTACCTCTTCTTTCATTGCTGGATTTAGTGGCAGAGCTGGGCCAAGGGGAGAGGAGACACAAGAGGACTAAGGAAGGCAAGGCAGTGTGCCCAAGCAGATGAGGAGTCCAGAAATTAAATTCCCTGAGAGGAGAGAGTAGCGAGAAGAAGGTTTGGTGATGGCAGCTGTCCATGAGTTGGCTTCGATTTGGGAAGAGTAGATGAAGGGAATTTGTTCTAATTGGCCGAATTTGTTCTAATTGGCCTTTAAAAGGCTTGGTTTTCAAAGATTTGATGGATAAATCAATCAGGTGGTACTTATTGAGTACTAACTGTGTGCAGAAAACTGTACTGACTGCTTGGCAGAGTACAGTTTGATACTATTGTGTTGACCAGGAGAATGAAGGAGAAGGGGTTAGCATTATGAAGGATAGTTAGAGGCAAATCCTGAAGGTAGGGGAAAAGGGGAAGCTATTTCCCACACTATCTGTCAGTCTGTTTTGGCAGCTTACAAGAACAGAACTGTCAAAAAATTGAGAGGCGACGGGGGAGGTGATGGGGAAGAGAAGGACGCTTGCTTACCTGGCTTCTTCTTGCTCCCGGGTCACAGAGGTGTTGGTGCAGCGAGTGGTTGGAAGCCCTGGGGGACACATTGGGGCTGCTGGTGGCTGAGCTCTCCGAATGCCCGCAGGTGGCCACGTCCAGGAAATCCGGGTCCTGGGCCAGGTCACCAGCTGGGTGGAAGGGAAGCTGCTGTTGCTGCAAGAGCTGGATCTTCTCCTCCAACTGCTTCTGGAACTGCTGGTGTTGGAGCTGCTGTTGCTGATGCATACTCTGGGGAGACAGAAAGGGAAAAGGGTGGGGGGAGACGTCCCCCGGCCACAAGATTCGCCTGGTAACTCTGGTGCCTGGAATTTCGCAGCCACAGCCTCTGACCCTTCTAAGAGCCAGAAGGGCAGTGGCCTTGCAATTCTTCTAAGAGCAATGCTCTTGGCAGGGGTGGTTCGAGGGCAGAAGGCATTACCATGGGGTAGGTGATGATGAAGGCAACCCATCCCACAAGTAGAAAGGTGCTCAGGATGATCGTAGCCATGTCCTTCAACATGAGTCCACTGGGGCCTCAGGTTTGGCAGAGAGCTCGTGGATGAGCGTCTCTTCAATATCTTGAGAGTCGTGGGAGGCAAATCCCCGAAGTTTCATCGACAATATCGATAACCTTTGCAGGAGAGGAGTCGGAATCATTATATTATTAATATTTATATAAAAATAATATTTGTTGATGCACTTACTATGTGTCAGCACCGTTCTATGCGCTGGGGTAGATACAGCTAATCAGGTTGGACACTGTCCCTGACCCACACGGGGCTCACAGTCTTAATCACCATTTACAGAGAAGTAATTGAGGAAAAGAGAAGTTAAGTTACTTGCCCAAGGTCACACAGCGACAAGAGCAGAGCCAGGATTAGAACCCATGTCCTTCTGACTCCCAGGCCCTTGTTCTATCCACTAGACCATGCCGCTTACTGCAAAGCTCCTAGTCAGGGCACAAATGAACCAGGGTTTGGAGAGCATGTGCCCCATGTTTTAAGAATTATCGCAGTGGGATTTTTAAAATCCCTTTCTGGCATTAAAGACTGTGCCTTACAAGACGCTGGACTGACCCTTCTAGGATTCAGAAAGAGCTTGAACATTTCCAGAGGTTTTGAAGGTGGACTTCCTCAGGATATCCAACAAGCAAACCCTCATGTTATGGGATCTACCATCACTAGTCAAAACTGGAATTTCTCCCACTTTTCCAGCTTCTGCTTTTCACCTACTGCACTTCTCTAACAATATCACCAGGTGTTGACTTTCTCTGGGCTTTGTTGGGAAGGCACTGCTCACATCTGAGTTTAGAGGGCACTTCAGCACAGTAAAACCTAGAATAACTACCTCGGCAGTGTGCTCTTAGAAATAATGCATCGAGGGAAGCCAGTGAAGGAGTAAACGAGAAACAGCATGGCCCAGTGGATAGAGCATGGGTCCAGGAGTCAAGAGGACCTGCGGTCTAATCCTGGCTCCGCCACTTGTCACTTACCTTCTCTGTGCCTCAGTTACCTCATCTGTAGTAATGGGGAAGCCTCCAGCCTTGAGCTGTGAGGCCCATGTGGGACATGGGACTGTGTCCAGCTTGATTAGCTAAAACTACCCCATGTGTTTAGTACAGCCTGGCACACAGTTAGCGGGCTTAACAAATACCATTAAAAAAATTTAAAAGTACTTGGGGGAGGGTTAGTATACAGAAAGAAGGTGAATTTAAAATAGATATCCTAGGCAGTTCAACAGGCCTATTTTCTGTGTGTGTTCTAAGTGTGTGTTTGTGGTGGGCATGTTTGGATGTGCTGAGCTTCTCTAACTTATGCTATCCCCTGGCCATCTTTTTAAATTTTTCTGTAAAGTGTACCACATTTCACAGCATGCTATGATAATCCATTTGAGAACCAGGCTTGCAGGGCCTAAACATTACCCGGGCAGTGAAAACAACATTCTCATTTATCACCCACTCCCCTGCCCAGTAGTCACAGCAAAATACAGCAGATCTTTCTATTCTTCACCCACCTCCTCGAAACTTTTTTTCTCGGATTCAGCCGGGATGATGTTTTCAGCGCGCTTGGGCAGGCTGTTGGGAAACCTCTCCAGAATCTTGGTGGAAGCAGAAAGTGGGGTTTCATGGTGCCCTGAAATGCAAAAAGACAGAATGTTGCTATGGCCCACGGTATCTACTATGGCTCAGACTTCTTTCGTGCCCATGTCTCCCAGCAATTTCCTCAATTACAGCTCCAAGGAATCAATCAATCACATTTATTGAGCACTTACCTATGTGCAGAGCACGTACTAAGTGCTCATGAGAGTACAATATAACAGAGTTGGTAGACACGTGCCCTGCCCACAACGAGCTTACAAATCTAGAGGGGCAGACAGAAATGAATGTAAACAAAAACAATTACAGATACGTACATAAGTGCCGTGGGACTGAGGGACGGGTGAATAAAGGTTGCTATACAAGTGCAAGGGTGGCAGAGAAGGGAATGGGAAAAGGGCAAATGAGGACTTAGTCAGGGAGGGCCTCTTGGAGGAGATGTTCCTTCAATAAGATCCCCTCTCTGCTTCCCTCAAAACAAGGATGCCCTTATCACTGCAAGGGTCCTGCCTACGCCAAAGCTCCGGAGGTTAACAATAGGAAGACATGAGAGAAATGCCTGAATAACTGGGAGTGGGCAAGGGGGAGGCTTCCCCTTTCCTAACCGCCCTGGCCTTGACCACGGCAGGAGACTTCTTGGGGAAGTGCTCAGTTAACCCACAGATTTCCTTCCCTTTTCCCACTCTAAGGGTCTAAGGGCTCAGAATGGCTTCGGAAAGTCTCCCCAACAGAAAAGAGTCAGTTATCTCTGGACGTCAACGCTTGGTAGGAGAACCCGGTTAAGATACACCGCACCCCAAGACGAGCTGGGTGACCATGTCAGGGTGCCTGGGCCCAACGGGATCCCGCTGAAGAAGAAACTGGGGGACAGAGCATGACACAGAGTGGGCTGGGGACAAATGCTAGCAAGTGGGAGAATTTCATCTTGCTGTCGGTCTGCAGGGTCTCACAGACTGTGAAGCCTGTAACCTCCTGAAATGTGAGGTGTACTAGATAGCCAATACATCCTTCTCATATCCCTTTATGACAACTGCCTACGGTATGTGGGGGGTTTAGGGGTCGTCACCGGGTTAGGGAATTCTTGCCTGTCAGGTCATGTAGATGTGAAATCATGTGAATTCAATTTGAAAATAACAAGTAATCCAAACAGAAATAACACTTTATAGAAGTAGAAATGGGCGGCTTACTAACCTACTCTTTCGGCCAATCATTCGCAAGGCTGGATGAATTTTACCCAATTGTCTTAAAAAAAAAAAGGAATTGAGCATCTCAGGTTTCCAAGTCAAATTCAGGATTGAAGACAGTAGGTGGTCTTTTAAGAAATTCTTGCTTACAGAGTTTTCTGTAAAGCCCACTTAAATTCAGAAATTGGCTACTATAAGCCTGCCACTGCGAGTAGAACTCTGGGTGGATGGAAGAGTCCGAAGAAAGAGAGTCCAAAACCTCATTTTAGCCAATGTTTTCCATGCTTCTCTGGGCCATCTAACCAGAGACAGGGGAAACACAACTGATTTTTACTCTTCTGCTCCCTGCCCGCCTCTAGTGGATGTGAGGAGTGGTAATGAAATAAATGGCCCACGCGGTAGGGAAAAAGAGCGAAGATGAGAATGAAAAGCAAGAGGGCCCGGAAAAAAAAAATGTAACCAATTGTTTTAGCCAGGGGAATGACGGAGAGTCAAAAAGAGCCCATCCTAATCCTAGTTGAACCCTGAAGGCGTCCACAAGAGGGCAGCTCCTGCCAAGTGGCAGAGGCCAGGCCTCCTATCCTATGAGCAGCCATAGTTCCTCCAGTAATCCAGCTTGTTCTCCCCTTTGAGGCTGGAAGCAAACTTCAGGTCCGTACTGGGGGTAAATTACGCACTCTCCGTTGTCTTTGATGGTGAGCGCCGTCCGTCTGAGGCCCCTCCAGCAGGGGAAACGAACTGCCGCGCGGCTGGGAAGACAGACTGGGGGTGAGAGGAGCGATCTCATGCAAGTCCAGGGAGGCGGCATCGCTTGGGGGAATTCTCTGCTTCTGTCGGCAGGCACCCACACAACCTCTCACTAGGTGCCGCAGATGAAACTCCACTGACTGGGGTGGAAGGGCTTGGAGCCCTGCCTCCTCCTGGGGAAAAATAAGCGGTCGACGGCCTAAGAGCCGACACGTCGGCAATCGCAAGCAGTGTGGTCTAGTGGAAAGAGCGGTGGGTCAGGGAGACAGGAGAGCTGGTTCCCGTTCTGCCACTGGACTCTGCTATGTACCATGGGCAAGTCCCTTGACCTCTCTGGGCCCATTTCCTCACAACCAAATAATAGTACCTGCCCCCACCACCCTGTCCCGCCAGCCGTCTTTGACTGTGAGCCCATGTGGGACAGGGACTATGTCTAGTCTGATACCCTGTATCAACCCAGCCCTTTATTAGTACAGTGCTTATATCATAGTTATATAGACCGGTCGAAGTACAGATACTCGCCGGGACTTACCACGACTGCAACGCCCTCGTGCACCATCGATGGGAAGCATAGAGACTAGTGGAATATTTCCCGACATAGGGGTGGCCTAGAAGGAAACAAAGGATATATTTACTGGAGGACACATGACAGCTTAATCAATCCTCTTCTGCAAAGCCAGGAACTGAAGAGCAAAGCTGCTCGATGTCAGCAATTTGGCGAGGGTCTAGTATGGTGGCATGGCTTCCTTCTCACTGCATTTTGGGCACAAACTTTCACACTACTGGTCTGTGAAACTTTCTCTGGGGAAGTCTGGCAAGATGCTAAATTGCAGGGTCACCTTCCAGTTGTTAAGGTGATGGGTATTCTTAGATCCTATCCCCATGATTCAAATTTAGTAGTCTGTTTGAATAAGGTCCAGGTTCTTAAATCAGCACAAGGCACAAACATAAACAAAACAGTGTTTACTGTACTCTCCCAAGGGCTTACTATACTGTTCTATAGACAGTAGTGACCCAGTATATACCACTGATTGACTAAATAGCTATGAAATAGGGATTACATTCATTGGCCTTTTTTTTGGTGGGGAGGGGAGGGGGAGTCAAAGAGAATAATGTTGTGCCTAAAGAGCACTTTTCATTGGATATTTTTCACCCTATGCATCCAGGTGGGCATTAGGAGCCACAGAGCTAAAGGGGTCGCTTCTCTTTTCCAATTAACAGGTGAAGAAACTCGGTAGGGGAAGTGACATCCTCCGATCACAGGGCATTCAAGATGGGTAGGGGATGGCAAAACCAAATCTCCAGGCTTCCTTCCCCGACTCGGACGCCTGCTGGTTTCAAAGCCCAGCCCACAGGCAGAGAGGGGAAGAAACGAATTTCAGTTAAACCCTCAGACTCACGTCAATTTGCCTTGGTCTCGGTCTCCCTTAGGGAAAGGGTATTTCCATTTGGTGATGCGCCCCACCTCCCCAGACATGAAGGTGAGGTAACGCAAGGTTTCCACGGCCACGTTGGTGTGCAGCACCTTCTGCAGGCCCTCTCGCTGCCAAATGTAGAAGGCCACCACCGGGGACGCATAGTTCTGGATCCACAAGACGTCCCCCGACTCGCTGTCCACTGTCACCACCAGTCCCATCTCCGTTGGACACAAAGTGGGACATCTCTGAAACAGGATCAAATACACGAGGTCGGGTCGGGTTTTGCAGCCATACACATTTCTATTCTCTTGGAGTTACTCCGAAAGCGGACTTTGACCATTCGGTTAAGAAGAACAAAAGATTTCTAAGGATCCCGGGAGTTTTGAGATCCCGCCTGATGTGGGCCTTTGCAGACGTTCCAGGAACAATCCCCTGATCCAGGAAGTGTTGACTCCTGTGCCCAACAAACTGGGGAGTTCTGCCTCATTTTCGATATTCTGGAAGCTGAGCCGAGGACAGGACCTGAAAACTGAGCTATCTGCCAGCGTGGAGCAGACGGCATCTCTGGCAAGCACAAGCAGTCCTGGTTGGGAGGCGGAAGGCCCAGGACAAGAAAGGCATGTTGTTTTTACAGTATTTGTTAAATGCTTACTATGTGCCCGGAATGTACTAACACTGGGTAGATACAAGGATGGTCAGGTCGGACAACATCTATGTTCCACATGGGGCTCAAAGCTTAATTCCATTTACAGATGAGGTAACTCAGGCACGAGAAGTTAAGTGACTTGCCCATGGTCGCAGAGGCAGACATATGCGGAGCCGGGATAGAACCTAGATCCTTCTGACTCCAGGCCTGTGCTCTATCCACTGGGCACATTGCTTCTCACAGTATCCAGGAACAATACTATGGAGCTCCCCTCTTCCCTGCAGGGCTTTGACCACTTTAAATAACCCCCAAGACACTCCCTCACCCCTGCCCTGAGTCCCTTTGTACAAAAAATCACTGTTTCATGCAGCATAAAACCTCAAAGGAGAATTTCGGGGATTCTCTTAAAAAAAACCCAAACAACTACTTCCTGGCATCCCCTTGGTCCAAGAGAGACAGCATTGGGCCACCTGAGCAGGCCTCGAGGTCTTACTGTATTCCACGTTCTCCTCAGGAAGAGTGGCTGCATAGTCAAAATAAGTAGCGTTCCAGCGCAGTTCCCGGCTCTTGGTATCAAACATAGTGATGGTGTACTCTGCATGGGGAAAAAAGAGCACTGTGAACCCATTCCCAGGTATCTCCGAACCTGACATGAGGCTGATACTCTCCGATGATCCTGCCTCATCCTTCCACGCTAACACCCTCTCTCCTTGCCTGCAGAGGCAGGTGAGTTAAATGGCTGTCTTTCCACACAAATAATCTATATATAGTCTAACCACAGTGGAAGTGGATCCGAAAAAGCCTGTTTTGTTGGTTCTATCACTGAGGAGGCTTGTGATTAAGATTTTCTTCCCCACGTCCCTAAAAATCACAACACAGGTTTATCTTTTTTCAAAGCATTCGGAGGAGAGTCCCGCGCTCTACAGTTGGCTAGTGGAAGAAGGATGAAAAGCATGAAAAATAAAATCATTTGGACATGTTCCCTGATGCCCAGCTGAAAGAACAAAAGGGACACCCAAATTTTCTCTTACCAACACACTCCTGCAGAAGTACGAAGAACTACAACCTTTGCTACTGATTTCTTCCATATTTATTCTTCATGTCAATTTCAGCTCCCTGAGTTCCTCCACCTGGAATCTCTTGAGTAAAGTCATGGAAGAAGCTCAACCTACCCGGAGCATCTGGGAGAAAAGGGACTGGCCGTGGCCCCTGGAGGACTGCACCTGAGTCACACAACTTTGTCGCCTTCTGCAAGCCCACCCAAGAGTTTTTGAAAGAGGAGAAAACCCGCATTTTGCCCACCAGAAGAAAGCCCTCCTACTTACCTGTTCTTCCCAAGATAGAGGAGGGAGGAGGATGGGCAGAGGCTCGTCCTCAAATGCGACGATAAGGTCTGTTGCTTCCGCGCGGTCATGAGTCGAGACGACTTACCAGATGTCCTGCTTCTTACCTGAAGAACATGAAGGACTTTCAATCTATTCATTTGGTCTGAAGAAATTAGGGTAGAACACACCTGAGGGAGTGGACTCCGAAATATACAAAGATTCAGGCCCCGTTGGGTAGACAGAATAAGGGGTTCATAAAAGTGGTTGATTGAGTCGGTTGAGTTACGCATGCAACAACTGCCCTGGCCCATCTGTGAGGGAAGTGGGACCCATGTGGGGAGAAGTCCAGCTCACAAAAGCATTTTCTCCAAGAGATGCTTTCTCTCTTCAGAGCAATAGCTTTTGGGCGTTGAATCTACAACTGGATAATCACTAGTCTTGAGCCTTCCTAATGTGAACCACCGCTTGACCACCATCTTCCAACTCGCCAGTCAAAGAACCAAAGGGGAGAAAACAGCTCCAGAACTACTATTCCATTTTCCAAGACCTTCCAAAGCCTTTGGCACCATTCAGTGGAGCTGGGCTGTGGCAATTACTAGGTAAATATGACTGCTCCACATGGTACACGATAATATTTATATGGAGCATGACTGGTTGGATCAGAGTTGAGGGGGCCTTTTCTGAGACTTTCCTCAATATCATCTGGGTAAAGCAGGGCTATGTAGGGGGTACAGTGCTGTTCAATCTATTCCATGCAGACATGCTGGTAGATTCTATTGATCAATGGTATTTATTGAGCACTTAATGAGTGCAGAGCACTGTATTAAATGCTTGGGAGAGTATTTATAATAGAATTGTTAGATCTATTCCCTGCCCACAACAAGTTTACAAACTAGAAGACTGTAAGTTTTAACAAGAGGCCCAGATATTGGGGTTAAAATCCATTTCCCATCCCTGAGAAACTCTTCCAACTGGAGACAGTCTTTCGCAGCCAGGCAAGGCAACACCCTCACTGTGGGAAGTATGTTGCAGTGGGAGCCGGGGCTACGATCGACAATAGGAAACTGAGGTACTGTACGCTAGCCTGCAGTAGGAAAATCCTTCATGCAACTAGAGATCTTCAACAGTAACAAGGAACTGAAAGCTGTCTTGAAAATCTCTTATCTAGGCAGCACATTAATCCAACCAACCAATGACGGACAAGCAAACAGACAACCAGAGAAGACGGCCAGCATATCCTCTGTGGGTAGCAACGACGTCTCAAACTTCATGCTACACTGAACACCTCCAGAATTGTACCGCTACCCAACCTTGCGAGATCCGAGAAAAGGCTACTGCCGGCTCCTTGAGCAATTCTCGCAGTTTCATCTAGGTGCTAAATTCATATCATATGGTAAGAGCAATTACCAACAACCAAATCCTAGAATGAAGCACTAACATTATGCTTATCTTAGCTTGTTCAGGAATTTATTGAGCGCTTACTGTGTGTGCTTGGGAAGGAACAAAATAATAAAGTTGATAGACATGCTCCCTGCCCACATTATGATTTGGGGAAGCAGTAAATAAAACCTCAAACAAGGTGACATCACCACTGAATGTAGGGAACCAGGTGGACCAGATCGGTGTGCCTACAGTTGAAAAAAAGAGTGGAGGTTTTTGCACATAAGCACTTACAGAATCACTAGGCAAATATCAAAACAGTGCCAAGCGCTGCAGAGAACAAACAGATTAGCACAACAAAGCACAATCTTTGCGTATATATGGTGTGGTCAAGGCTGTCTGTCCTGCAACGGCCCTTCTGGCCACACTTACACCCTCGAGTAAACCTTCCTGTCAGTAGTGTCATTGCTAAATATCAAAGACAACTATTAATAGGTGGAGATTAGGTTTCTTCTCAGGGTTTTCATCTGGAAATGACCGTGGCCTTGTTGACAGGTACATGCACCACGCATAGAGTTCACATGAAAATCAGGATTCAGCTTTATCTCCTTATTCAGCCAGTTGCAACTGCTGTTCTTTACCTGAACACAGTGACTTGATCCATCCAGGTGAAAATAAGAAATGCTATTACTGAGTCAAACTAATGGTCCATGCAGGCTAATATTCTGTCTCTACACTGGAAACCCCCAGATTTTTGGAGACAGAAGGTTGGTTGGGCATGGACCGAGTACAGAGGCTTTTATGAGTTTTGCCTAGGAAGCTCTCTGCCCTTCTCCTATACTTGCATGTTGAAAAATTCATATCTACCATGTTGCATTTTGGCTGGATGCTACATTGTGACTCACAGAGAAAATAGGCTCCTCAACAGTAACTCAAGCAATGTCTCGACTCGACGGCCCATAAAATGAAAAGCAGTGTGGCTCAGAGGATAGAGCATGGATCCGGGAGCCAAAGGACTTGGTTCTACTCCCCGTTCCGCCGTGCCTGCTGTGTGACTTTGGGCAAGTCATTTCACTTCTCTGGGCCTTCATTACCTCATCTGTAAAATGGGGATTAAGACTGTGCACCCCGCGGAGGACCTGGACTGTGTCTAACCTTGATTAGCTTGTGTCTACCCTAGAGGCACATAAGCCACAATTAACAAATATGATTAAAAAAAATCCAAACTCCTCTCAAACCCACTGAAGCCTGCAGCTTTCTATATTGGAAGATTCCATATGATTACTACTCATTAGCTGAAGAAGTACTTCCTTTTGTTTGTTTCTTCATTCTGAGCCTATTACCTTTAGGATTAATGGACACTCCCTTCACCTCTGACGGGATTTGGTGATTTCAGTGCATGCCCTGGTTTTGTACACTTCAACCATGTTCCATCTTAGGCTTTGCCTTTGAAGCATGAAGAGTTTCAATGCTGTCCATCTAAACCTCATTCAAAAGCCCCCCAACTTCCTCATCAACTGGGTTGCCCATCTTTGGACCCTCTCTGGTCAACCGGGTTCTTCCTGTGATGTGGCAACCTGAACTGAAGTAGCCAATTTGTTCTTAATCAATACCTGAGATTTCCCTAATTTGTCAGCACTTATAGTTCATTAATGACCCGATCAATGCAACCTTCCCTACATGTTATATTCTCACCTTGCTTTTCTTTTATTTGTCTGGGAACTCTTTGGGAACATCCCTCAATTATTATCTGTGTGATGGAGCATTTTTAGCTCTCTGTGCTTTCAAATATTTCTGATGTAAATGTCACAGGCAAAAAGATGCCCATTTGCACGTCACATTCTAACTGCCTTAAGGTAAATTATTATTATTTTTTAATCAGACACATGTAGTCTCCTGCGGCCAAATGGAAGCTGTTTTGCCACCCAGATATTGGGGAAATGAGAATGTGACTCCAGAGTGAATTGTGAACTGTGAGTGAGATACCCCCAGAGAATATCAACAGTCCCCTGAATTCACTGGGCACCTTCCTTCAAGGCGCTTAGCCTGCTTTACAATATGCTGAACACTTCTCACCAAATCCTAGTAGAATAGACAGATAATCCTTGAAGACTACTACTCTCAAATATTCTTGTAAGAGAGGAAGAGCATAAGTCATTTGAAATCCACCATTAATCCTAAAGTCAATTTAGCTATTATTTTCAACCTCTTCTGTCAAATTTTTGATATGAGCTACTAGTAAAACTGTGACTTAAGTATCCCTTCTTTTTCCTCCCCCAGTCCACTTTCTAACGAGTAAGCACTCAGTAAATACCATTGATTAAGGAGTGAAATTGCCCCAAATATGGCAAAAAGGAGATGGAAGACAAACAAGTGGGTTGATAATCTGTCCAAATCAATCCAGCTCAACAACCAATAGTATTGAGCGCTTTCTATGTGCAGGGCTTGGGAGAGTACAGGACAATGGAGTTGGTAAGAAACAATCCCTGCCCACCAGGAGCTTACAGTCTTAGAGCTAACCCAGAGAATAAAGAAAGTTACTGTCCCTGAATAAAGAAAATTGATTTTATCCCTATATCACAGAAAGGGGAAAGAGGCAGAAGAAAGGAAAGGAGAAATGATCCCCCCAAAATCTCCACCTACACCACCCCGCAGCTGCTCTGCCCAGGTTTCAGAAATTGTATCTGGTTGGGAACCTGGGCTCAAGTCTGGATGAGCCCTTTGACTTGCTGGGAGATCTTGACCAACTCCATCCACTCCGAAAGGCCACCAGCAACCAGCTACTTCAGTTTAGAGTCCAGGTGCGCTGTTGGGGAGTTGAGGAAAGAATAAACAGTACCTGCCTAAGTTACCACCAGCTCTGGCAAATGTCCTAGGTTTGTCCATTTCATAAGAACTGAACCTGCCTGCTGCCCATGACCTTCCTCTCTCCCTGCCTCCCCCAACAATAAAGCCCACTGTGAAAAGACCTGAAGGGTAGAAAAGAGAGAGATAGAGACAACCCCTGCTAGCACAGCCTGTACTCAGGAGCTAAAAAGAACATTGCATCACTGAAAGGTGAACCACAGCTTAAAACAATTTTGATTAAACCCAGCAGTGCCCCGAACAAAGGAATTGGCTGTACCAACAAGCTTTTAAGTACACAATTTGGACTGATTTGAGGTAGTACTTGGGTCCCGAAAACAAATGCACCAGTCTAAACATGGCCGAGGTAACTCAATGACAGCTGGAAACGGATGCCCCAAGCATCTGTGATCTTTGGCATTCCCTAGGGCCACGGTGCTTCCCTTTATGGAAAGCTGAGACTGGGAATGCAGGGTACCTGTGTCCTCCCAGTTGAGTGTCCTAGCGTAGGGGTGAAGGAGGTATGTCGACTCCAAAGCAGCCTAAAAAGTACTGCTAGGCTCCCTAAGAACCTCAGGCAATGAATGCCCTCAGAGGAGGGAAAGCACTTTAGAGTCAAATTGAGAAGAGTGCCTGATGGGCTCTGCCCCACAATTAGAAGAGCTTCGCTCCACCCCACCTTCCCCTTCTCAGAGGAGCTCCCTGTGAGGGTGCCATGGAGGATTGCGATTTGGACCCTTGCATGAGGTCGCTGTCTGTGTTAAAGAAAAGCTGCTGGATCCTACAGGACAAAGAGGTTTGGGGCAAAAGCCACTGTCCTGGAGGGGAGGAAACCAAGCTGGGACAAGTGATTCCACCTCTTTGAACCCTCATTTCCTGATTATGAAACAACTGCCTCACGCCTCTCACTGATAAACTGATCCCAAAAAAGCCTTTGTTAAAAGTCAAAGGTGAAACAGATGGTTTGTGAAAAAGCCTCTAAGGTCCTCTCAAGAAAGACGGCATGTGAATATAAGATATCACCGTCACCATCATGCCAAGATAAGTGTAGATTTACTCTGATAAAAATGGTGTTATTAACTCGTGTTTTGGCAGGAAAAGTGAGGGTTGGAAAAAAAAAATACCTCTGCAAGAACAATGCACATGGCCTATCCCATCAAGCTAAGTGCCGTTTTTTTTTTTTACCATGTGATCCAATATCAGGAGGAAGGGAGAAAGTACTATAATTAGTAGTGATAGCAAGCAGGGCTCCTTCCCTGGTGCATGATGCTCTATACTTACTTTAAATTTCATTTTTAGTGGTGGCCCAGTTTACCACAAAGTTTAAATGCCCCAGGGCAGATCGATACGGCAGGACAAAACTGGCAGGGGAAATATCTCTTATCGCACTTTAGTAGTCACAACCTCCAACAGCACTTCTGTATATATCTTACATGTCTATTACTTAGACACTAACTCATGTACATATCCCCTTCTCTTTCTTCATATTTATAATTAATTTTAGGGTCTGTCTTTCATGCTGATCTGCAAAATCCTTGAGGAAAAGGACCAGGTCTTTACAGTAATGTCCGCCTCCCCATCTAGACTACAAGTTTGTTGAGGGCAGGCCACATTTCTATCAACTCTGTCAGAGTGCATACTCTCCCAAGCGCTTAGTACAGTGCTCTAGACAAACTCTCAATAAATAACCACTGTTGATGATGATGACATTAATTTTACTGTACTCTCCCAAGATCCTAGTACAATGTTCTGAATATAGAGGGTCCTCAAAAAATTCTATTGATTGATGAAAAGCAGCCTTGTAGAAATTCTCTTTCATGCGGGAAAACTACAACACCCACCCCTCTCTCATCAGATGCCTGATAGTTTTGGAACAAGACAGGCTGAACAATTCAGGTAGGGCTGTTTCCATAAAACTTAGAAGGGAAGGGCATTCCTTTGCCTTTCTGGTAACTAGTCACGTTCCCAATTCACCTGGAAACTCAAAGAGCCAGTTTTCCCTGGCCCCGAGGCGAGGTCCTGGAGTCTCTTACCCATGTAGAGAATTCCATCTGAACTCCGGCATGGAGATGCGTGCACCAACTCGGGAATAGTAAACGGCAGTTTCTATAAACAAAAAACAAATGTACGAGGAATAAAGTTGACTTAAAAAAAACTATGCAACCTATTACATTTTGGCTACTCTTCTTCATCACTCAGATCTGATATTCACAACCAAGGAGGGATGGGATATGTAACTTAGAAATATGAGGAACCAGGCAACATTGGAAAAAGTCAGGAAAATTTAAGGAAGACAAAATTCCATATGGATTCATCCCGCTTGCCTAATCTGGATCACAGTCTTCTGTTGTCTGATTTTTACTGATAATGACATAGTGGTATTTGTTCACCACTTACTATTTGCCAAGCATTTTACTAACTACTTGAATACATACAAAATAATCAGGTCAGACACAGTCCCTGTCCCACATGGGGCTCACACTCTTAAGTAGGAGAAGGAACAGGTACTGAATCCCCATTTTACAGAGGAGGGAACTAAGACACCAAGAAGTTAGGATGCTTGCCCTAGGTCACACAGAAGGAAAGTGGCCAATGCTGAGTTTAAAAACCTAGGTCCTCTGACTCCTAGGCCCGAGCTCTTATCCACTAGGTCACGCTGGAGTACTAGTTCTTGGCAGCTCTAACTTTTGTAATTCCTTTTAACCCCTCTAAAATGCTTCCCCTGCCTTTTCACAATTTCTCCCAAAACAGATTCCCCCTCCATCTGCCTCGTCACCCTTCTTTCATCACCCTCTCAATTTCTGTCATATCCCTCAAGCACTACAATTTAAATCCTTCCCTTCCCCCTATGCATTATCCCTTAAGATACACAACCCTGAGGACACATCCCCTATGGCCACACTTGAGAGACCGGCCCACCTGCAGAGGAGAGGGAATCCATTGCCAGCAGTAGCAGCAATCCCAACTTTTTCCACCCAAAGGAGCCTCTCTCAGCTAGGTCCTTTGGGGGACACTTCACTGTTGCTGAATGAACAAGACGAAAAAACTGCCTTGCCCTCAACTGAGGAAGAGCTGATCTGCCTGATTCTTATCCCCAAAGCCTGAGGGAGTGCGAGAGACTGGCTAGAGGTTGGAACCAGAGAGGCTGAGGGGTGAGATCCCCAGGCCATTTGGGCCACGTACACCACCAATAATTTCAACTCCTTTTTACATGGGTTCACCCTCCTGGAGAGCCCCTATGACTAAAAGGAAGGGTGGTCTATGACAATGAAAACATTCCCAGCCCTTGGGTCTCCACAGTTGTGAACACAAAAATAGAAGATAGATAACCTGTTCTTTCTAAGGGATAAGAACCCAAGGGTTACAATTTACGTGAGGCTTTTAACCCAAGGTGGAGAAATAAGGAAAGAACTAGAGAGGCAAAAGATTAACTCTGGGCAAAAGGAAACTCAGTGCCCAGCCCTGAGAGCTCCCTACACCTTTCCAGGAAGAGGCCTGAAGAATAGCTGCACGGAGAACATGACGGAGCTAGAAGACAAACCCTTAAAGCTCTCTGCCAGAAATGCCTCTCTGTTCAAACAAAAAGGTGCCATGGGGGAGGGGGAGAAAGACTCAGAATTAGAAGGAAGTTGTGGTGGGTGCCAGGAAAAGAAATTAATGGGAAGCCAAATGTTTCACTGCATTTCATCATAAAACACGTTCTTCGTAGACGTACAGCTGACACCTGAACTGCTTCCAAATACGGTAGTTTTGGAAGGGCCACTATTTCTGAAGCTTTTACCACTTTCATTCTGTTCTTATAAAACATAGAAGTGACTGGGGGTCAGGAGACTGGGGTTCAAATCTTGACTCCTCCTCTTGCTAGTTGGGCAAGTCACTTATCTGTTCTGGTCAGAGCAGTTAATAAACTATCTGTATTTCTTCCTCTGTAGGATGGGGATTGAATACCTTGTTCTCCCTTCCCTTTAGACAGTGATCCCTGTGAAGGGCAGGGATGGTCAGTGTTTGAGCTTATTGTAGTGTATCTACTCCAGTGCTTAACACAAAGTAAGCCCTTAACAAATACTATTATTAGTAGTAACTCCAAGCTGAGATAATTTTTTTTTTAAGGACGGAATAAGGACAGAATATTGATGGACTTTAAGGAATTTTTTTGTATCCGCTGGATTTTTAAGGAGGAGTTTTTGTGGTTTTGAAATAAGAATAAGGGTTTCCTCTGGCTTAGCTAAACATTTTTGTAAATTTTGTGCACTTAATGACTACTTAGCATTTCCCTTCCAGCCAAGAGCAACAAATGGTGCACTCTGCAGACAATAAATTCCACTGATTAAATGAAATGGGTGTCAGGAACAGGGTTTCAACCGAGTGGCCAGGGAAGGGGGGCGTGCTGTGTTGGACCCATTTGCTTTCCAGGCCTTGGCCCCAGGCTCAGCCACGCTGTCTGGGAAAGACCAGATGTTTGCAGAGCAGTTCTAGAACAGAAAGTGCTAGGCCTTACAGTATAAGCTCCGTACCCCAGATTGCCCCCTCAAAGCCTTGGGCAAAATACCAAGAGCACCTTGCTCCCCCAGTGGTGATGTTATCTTGGCTCTACTACACCATGAAGTCAGAAATTCCTGTTTCAGATCTGGTTGTTCCACTCCCGGTTAGATGAATTCAGTTTTTACAGCTGTCTTCATTCTAAAAGGGATAAGGGCCATAATGGCTCCTAAGTTGTTCCTACAACATTCTGGCATGAATGCTTAAGACGATGATGGGGTGAGGTTGGGGGGGGGGGTTGGGGACGAAGGGTTTGAGGAGGGCAAGAACTTTTACTTCCTTCCCCTACTCTCTTAACTGGCTCTAAGTGGTGTCATACTCGTTCCAAGGGCCCAAAAAATAGGCAACTTTTATGAGCCAGACACTCTACAGAGGGACACAGACCATGCCACAAGGGCCCCAAGCCCCAGGTTTTCCCAGCATCCCTGTGGCCAGCCCTGGGTTGCTCCTGAGAATCACAAAAGCGGCTGCTGCCCACAGCACGTCAGCTACAACTGGGATGTCCTGCTCAAAAATATGGGACTCTGGCAAGTGGCACAACGGATGAGCTATGACACTTCAAGCCAAAGACCCAGAGACCTAGGGGATGCTCGCTTCTGCAAGGCATAGTCCGTCTGACTGATCTTTACAGCTAATAGTTACCAATAACAAGAAAGGGCCCACATCCAGTAGCAAGCTTCCAGACCCACACTTAGTACTAGATGCCCAAACCATACCTCACCGTCAGGCCTTCGTTGTTTTTGCCCCCGACGGTGTACAGGCTGCCGTCATTGGGGATCTGGGAGGAATGCAGGCCTAGGAGTCAAGCCAGAAAAGGCGTCAGGGAGGACCCAGTGAATAGAGCCTGGACCCAAGAGAGCCCTGGAAAGGTAGAAGTGTCCATGTGACCATGTTACTTCCCTGACTTCAATTCATGTTCCATTTCCTCCCAAACCAGAATAATCAGAGATGGGGGCTTATAATAACAATGATGATGGTATTTGTTTGCTGCTTCCTGTGTGCCAAGCACTGTTCTAAGTGCTGGGGGAGATACGAAGTTATCAGGTTGTTCCAGGTAGGGCTCACAGTCTTAATCCCCATTTACAGATGAGGCAACTGAGGCCCAGGAAGGTGAAGTGACTTGCCCAAAATCACACAGCTGGGATTGGAACCCACAACCTCTGACTCCCAAGCCCGTGCTCTTTCCACTAAGCCACGCTGCTTCTAACACAAGAACTAATGCAGAGGCTTCATTCGGAAATGTACTACAAGATTCAGAAAACTCTGAACATAATAATAATAATAATGTTGGTATTTGTTAAGCGCTTACTATGTGCCGAGCACTGTTCTAAGCGCTGGGGTAGGCATAGGGGAATCAGGTTGTCCCACGTGGGGCTCACAGTCTTAATCCCCATTTTACAGATGAGGGAACTGAGGCACAGAGAAGTTAAGTGACTTGCCCACAGTCACACAGCCGACAAGTGGCAGAGCTGGGATTCGAACTCATGAGCCCTGACTCCAAAGCCCATGCTCTTTCCACTGAGCCACGCTGCTTCTCATATTCTCTATGTTCTCATGAACATATTAAAAGAGGATCAAAAAGGGAAAACCATTACAGGTTATGGTCCAACTTCAACTTTGAAAACACACTCCAGGGAGAGGATAACCAAAATGTAGAGCCCTGGCAAGTTTTAATGTACAGTGACCACCTTCCCCTAGAGTTTATTGCCCAAATCCAGACAGCAGAACGTTTGGTGATCCTCTAGACTGTGAGCTCATAGTGGGCAGAGAATGTGTCTGCTACACTGTTGGGTTGTTCTCTCCCAAGCACTTAATATAGTGTTCTGCACACCGTAAGCACCCAATATCGACTGACAAGCATGTCTGTCTGTGAAGAACATGATGTGGTATCACTACCACTCCTTGAAAGCAGGGATAATGTCTAGTAATTCTATTGTACTCTCCCTGCACTTGGTATAGTTTTTGGCACACAGTAGGCACTCAAAACCTACTACTGATTAGAGGAAACCTGACTTTGGTTTTATTATGGGGAAATGGGGTTCCCTGCATATTCTCCCCTTCTCAAATTCCCAGAACTTCTCCATGGTTTGGGAGTTGGAACCTCTGACTTTCTTGCCCTGTCTTGAAAAAGCAGAAACAGTCTAACTAGATGGACGTGAGCTGAAGCATACTTACTCTTCCACATGTGTTGGAATCTGCAGGACTGGATCTGCATGAGAAAATAAACAGTATGTCGATGAACAGGCAATGAAAAGAATCAGGGCCCCAGAGAAGAGGCTGTGAGATGGCAGAATAAGACTGCTGGAACATTCTTAGATTGTGAGCCCCCTCGATGGACACGGTCCATGGTCTAACCCCCACCTGGGTACTCTGCCCTAGAGCTTAGTCCAGTGCTCTGCACACGGTAAGCATTTAATAAATACTATTATTACTACTACCCCATAGCTTCCAACTGCCACATAGGGCAAAACCAGGAGTCTAGGCACGCCAGCCTATGTCTAACCAATCTAGCGCTAGTCCTCGTCCATTCTAGCGAGGCCCAATCCAGGAGTAGTATCAATAGCATCAGTACTCACTAAGTTCCTATTTTGGGACGGCACTGAACCAGGTGTTTGGGAATTTCCAGAATAAACTGGCATGTTCTTTGACTGCAAGGAGTCTACCCAAGAGTCATAAACATAAAAATATTTACAGGAGTAGTGAAATAAATCATTGAATGCACAAAGGATTAAACATACATTCAAGGGCGCTGAGGATGGGTGTAAGTACGGTCAATAAGGCTAGAGCTGTCTGTTGAGTTTATGCAGCTTGATGTCCTGGGGATTAATTGGGGAAGGTTTTGTTGAAAGAGGTGGGATTTTCAGCGTGTTTTTGAATGTGGGGAGAGCTGTTGTTTGTCAGATTTAGGACGGGACAGAGTTCTGAGTCGGGGGAATAACCTGGATGAGGAGACAGAGGTGGGAAAGTAGAGAATAAGGAAACAGCTAGCTAAAAGTTGGCTTGGGAGGAATGAAGAGAGCGAGTTGGAGAAAAACAGGTGACAGAACAGACAGTTAAAATGCGGGCCAGTTGGTGCATAGCCTAGAAGAGCCTAATTGGCTTGAGGGAAAAAATTAAGCAAATCATTTAATGAGGAATAATGTGCTTTAGAATACCCAAAGTAAGATCCTACAGTCGGTAAAGCAGTCTGCTTTATCTTCCCATCAATCCCATCACTATTCCTTCACACATGGTGATCAAAGGAGGATATAAAAGTACAAGATATTTGTCAAACTGCAGTGGGCAAAGACCTAAAATGGTAGCCATGAAGCCTTCCAACTTAATGTAGCAAGATTCTTGAATTTTAAAGATCAGGATATCAGTGGCACATTTATTGAGCGGCTTACTGTGTGTACAGCACTGTATTAAGCACTTGGGAAAGTACAATCCGGATAGGGTTATGGACATGTTCCCTGCCCATAAGGTGCTAATTTACAGTCTACAGAGGGAGCCAGACATTAAAATAAACTAAAGCTGGGGGAAATGGGAAGAATGTAAGGATATTTACATAAGTGCTCGTGGACAACAAGTGACACAGTCAAAAAATAGAATGATAAATTCTCTGCTTCCATAAGTTCATCATGAACAAACTGAGACACTTAAATACAGGTAACAAACTGACCCTAAGCAGTCTTATGGTAGGAACTGTCCTGAGCTGGTAGCTTGTCCATTGACCAACTGAATCAAGAAATCAGATTTGAAAATGTGCACTGGTACCAGACAAGCCCAATTAAATAAAGACAGAGCTTTCAAAAAAATCATCACGAGATCTTCGAGAGGCTCGTGAGGCTAAAAGGCAAAACTGAAAATGTTATCAGGTGCTGCAGCAGGAAACAAGTCAGCACAACAGGTGGATGCTTTTTTGGAGACTAGGGTTGTTAATCCCACCCCCACTGGTGGGTAAATTTCACAAAAAAAGGAACACTCTTTTGTAATATGAAAGAGGTATGTAGGTTGTGTGTTGGGTGAATGCTCATATTATAGCTAAAAACCATGCCGCTCAAGGAGTTTTATCACATTTTGTAAGGCCTTTTTTTTTTAACATGCTATTTAAATCCTAAAAGGGAAAATGGAAAAAAAAAATTCCATGATTGGAAAATTAGGAACAAGAGTTAAAAAAACCCCCAATAAATGAGTTTAAATCATTTCAGTCTACTCAAGATAAGCAGTGGGAAGAAACACCAGCTGCTCACTTTATACTCTAAGACAAACACACCAAGTCCTTCCAATTCTACCGCAAAGTGTAGAAATGATCCCCAAAAGCCTTTTAAATATGAAGCACATAAAGGAATTATCCCTCTAGGCTATTTATCTTAGCAAACTCTCAGGAGAGTTATCCAGTGATAAGCACTTTTAAATGGTTGCACTGTTATGTGAAACCGTTCTGTGGAAGGCTATTTTCTTCTGCTTCCCCCACTAAATTCAATGCAGGAGACTCTCAATATTAAAATCCAATTCTGCATCAAATAACACAGATATAGGGCATAAATATGCATTTATTTGACATTTGCCTGGAAGGCTTTGCCATATAAGTGAGGGAAGACTGAGAACACAGACAAAGGCCAACATGTCTTCTGTCATTTCTAAGGACAATGTAGAATGGCCCAAGAAGGGAGAGGGCCTTTGGAAAAGGAAAGAAAGAAAATCATCATTTCAGGTTTCCTCACACCCCAAGTTGGTTGATTTAGAATGGAGGAGAAAGGAGATTTGGAAAACCTATCAGTGGAAATTCTGCAGATGCCCAGGGGTGAAGACAAACTACAATTTAAAACAAAGTTCCAATCCTGACTTGAAGGCAGCATCCCCACCTAGGCTGACTTGGCTTAGAAGCTTTTCTCTAAGAGAGGAAAACAATCAGATGCCTTTGCTGATTAAAGTCACTTCTAGAACAGAGTGCTCATTTAATTGTTGCTCAAAGAACCCTAATCTGAGATCATTCTTTTCCTTAAGTGATCACCACAGGGGAAAAGAAAAAGTTGTCTCCAGCCTAGACTGGATCTTAATGATAACTGGATGAATAGTTGCTCGAGCAGCCATTTCACTTTGTTTTTTATTTAGCTTTCTTAAAACCACAATCCCTTACCAATGGAAAATGCAGGAAATGACCAATATCACCTTAAGCTTGTTCCCGAATTGTACTTTCCAAGTGCTTAGTACAGTGCTCTGCACACAGTAAGTGCTTCCTTAAATATGATTGAATGAATGAATGAACTGAAGTGTTCCCTTTGTTTACAGTGACACACTTAACATTCATCAACCCCACTCCTTGAAAATTCAACTGCCTTCTTTAATACACCCCAGCCTCAGTCTCCCAGCACGTCTGCACATATCTGTAATTTACCTAAAGATCTGTCTCCCCGTTTGGGCTGTAAGCGTTCTGTGGGCAGGAAACGTGTCTACCAATGCTGCTGTATTTCAATCCCCCAAGCGCTTAGCACAAGGCTCTGCATATAAGAAGCGCTAAATAAATACTATTGTTTGACTGAGCTGGGCCTTTGTACCACAGCTAAACTTAGAACTTTGTCTGTCCAGAGCAGCCTACCAAGACAACTAATCAACTCAAAGCAAAACTCTTTTGCTCCCTCTGGGAGCAGAACACCTCACCATCTTCTCTTTATCATATCCATTGGTCAGGGATTCCTTTGATTTTTGAAAAACAGCCTGACATCCCCAGCCATGAGGAATGGTTTGCTCAATTATTTCACCACAATGCCAAGCCTCAGTCTGGAAGGCTTTAAGCATGATTCACTGGAATAAGGTTCCTCATCTTTATTTGCTGACAAAAATTATCCTTCCCAACTCAAATTTTATTAAGCTCTCAGCCAAATTAAATCAATACATCCTAGTTCATAGATTGT
The DNA here is from genome assembly GCF_004115215.2 of Ornithorhynchus anatinus. Taxonomy (NCBI): domain Eukaryota; kingdom Metazoa; phylum Chordata; class Mammalia; order Monotremata; family Ornithorhynchidae; genus Ornithorhynchus; species Ornithorhynchus anatinus. Next base: position 3,323,928 of record NC_041742.1, read on the forward strand.
TGGGAAGAAACTTTTCCCCAAATATAAATTTATTCCTGGCCTTCTGAGGAAAGGGCTAGATTAAGCCTAATCTGCAAGTTTACACCTACTAAGTACTTAGATCAAAACTATAACATTGGGGCAGGATTTACATAAGACTCGATTTAAGATCCTCAGACTCATAAGAGCTGGAATGGGTGTGGCAAACTTTCTTCAAATATCACATTATTAAAGATAACAGTATTGCAGATTTTGCTCAAAGCAAAGTGTAATAATAATAATAATAATAATGTTACTTGTTAAATACTTAGTATGCACCAAGCACTGTTCTAAGCTCTGGGGTAGATACAAGGTCATCGGGTTGGACACACTGTCTCTGTCCCACATGGGGCTCACATTCTTAATTCCCCTTTTACAGATGATGTAACTGAGGCATAGAGAAGTGAAATGACTTGCCCAAGGTCACAGAGCAGACAAGCAGCAGAGCCGAGATTAGAAGCCAGGTCCTTCCGACTTCCAGAGCACGGGTCACACTGCTTCTCAATGCATCAATTGAACAGATTTAGAAAATAATGATTCTCATTTATCCACAGGAACTGATGCATGGTTCTGCAGCACAAGCAAAATAAAATATGGTAGCCAAATAGGAAAATAGTCAAAGGAGAAAAAACGGTGGAGGGAGACCCAATATTGCTTGGTACAATTCCTGAGGAGCTCATCAAGAGGAGAAAACTTCAAAGACCCAAGCACAATGTTTCCCAAATACAGCTAAGTAAATCGAGATGCAAACATGAGGAAGGGTCACCAAACAAGAATAGACACAGTATTCATTTAATTCTACAACTTCATTCTGTTCAAAACATACTAGCATCAAAGTGTGCCTATTAATGAAGTGAAAATGTAGGTGGAGGTTTCTGAGGAGCCAACACCCCCTTCTCAGGAAAGCCAACAGAGGCCAATCTCACATCCTCCCTAAAAGAAAATCAAAAATTTTCCTCTCTGTCTTCAACAGAACAGAGGAGACCACCTTTTAAACCACCCACGGGGCACTGAAATAAGTTAGAGAGCTTGAAGAGTATAAAATCAATTAATTAATCAATCAAGAGTATTTATTGGGTGCCTGTGTGCAGACACTGTTCTAAGTGCTTGGGAGAGTTTAATAAAGACAGAAGATAAGATCCCTGCCCATAAGGAACTTAAAATCTAACGGGGGAGACAGAAAATAATTTGCAAAGAGGAGGAAGAAGTGCTCAACTAAATTCTAAAATTAATTTCTAAAAAAAAATATTCAATGTCATCTTCCAGACCCTCCCTACCAGTTTGGACAACATCAACAGATTTCCCTCCTTGAGCAACGTGGCCACGCCTGCAGAGCGGTAAAGAAATCCAACTACTGAAAAGGAGAAGTGGAACACTGAATCAAGAGACTGGACAAGCACCAGCTCCTGCTGCCGCGCTGCAAAAGAGCTGAAAAGAGAGTTTTCTCAAATTAGAGGCTGAGTGCAAGGACTTTAATTCACTGGAACTAAATAAACCTTGTTCTGTTAATTGAAGTCCATGATCCCAGATCAAGATTGGAAATACTCTTTTCATTAGCTCTTAAAGCCATCCCAGTCTCTCTTCTCTTTCACTTGGGATTTTCTGATTCCAGAAGGGTCGGAGTCCAGCTGTCTAATTACATGTCCTTGAACAATTTTGTTAGTCCAAGACTACATTTCGGCAGCTTCACGGTTCAAGACAGCAATGAAGGAAGCTAATTTTTCAGCATTTCGGAGCCCCGATCACTGATAATTTTGACCACATTAAGTTTCAGTTCCCAAAAGTAGGCATGATGATTTTAAGCAGAGGGTGGCTCACCAATCCAAATCTCTCACTGCTAGGACCAAGAAAGCCCGAGGATACTGTATTTCATTGTTAAATGTCCTTGTGAGCCTTGCATGAAAAACTAGGAATGACCAACAGTTCCAAGTGAAATTCCCATTACTGACCAATCACTACTAAGGGTACATTAAGGGAACCTTGAATAGACTGGACTTTTACCTCTTTCGAAAAGTCATCTGCCTAGCAGAAGATCAACTCTGATTTCCTCTTTAATCTCTCTCAGCTATATCCAAATTATACCACGTGGAGACACCGAAGCACAAGGAGGAAGAGAAAAACAAAAGGAAGGGATGTTCTGAAGAACCACTACTAACTTCATCATGGATAATTTAGACATTAGAATGAGCATTATCTGGCATTGTTGAAAGGAGGCCTGAGTCCCCTCTAGACTGGAAGCTCACTGCAGCCAGGGAATATTTCTACCAACTCTGTTATACTGTACTCTCCTAAGTGCTTAGTAAATGTTCTGCACAGAGTAAGCATTCAATTAATACAACTGAAGGGAAGCAGCATGGTCTAGTGGCAAGAGCACGGGCTTGGGAGTCAAAGGTCATGGGTTCAAATTCCGGCTCCGCCACTTATCTGCTGTGTGACCCTGGGCAAGTCACTTAACATCTCTGTGCCTGAGTTACCTCACTGTAAAATGGGGATTAAGAATATGAGCCTCATGTTGGACAGCAACTATGTCCAACCCGATTACCCTATATCTACCCCAGTGCTTAGAACAGTGCTTGGCACATAGTTACATTTAACAAATACCATAACTATTAGAGGAACTTTAAACAGGCACGTCATTCGGGGCACAGATGTAATAACAATAATAGCAATTATGGCATTTGCCAAGCTCTTATGATGTGCCAAGCACTGTTCTAAGTGTTGGAGTAGATAAAGGGTAATCAAGTTGTCCCACATTGGGCTCACACTTTTAATCCCCATTTTACAGATGAGGTAACTGAGGCACAGACAACTTAAGTGACTTGCTCAAGGTCACAGAGCAGACAAGTGGCAGAAGCGTGATTACAACCCACATCCTCTGACTCCCAAGCCCATGCTCCTTCCACTAAGCCATGCTGCTTCTCTGTGAAACAGTGCTGAGGCTGTTGCCATCAGATAACGTGCTAGATGAAGAGAGATTGCCGTGAAGTCTTTAGGACCTCCATATATTCCATTTCTAAAAAGATATGGAAACTGTTCTCCATCCAGGTGTGGTTTGACACTGCAGGCAAAGTGGCCTTCATTTCTGGGAACAGGAGCACATGTTTGATTAATCAGATTATTGGCCAGCAAAGGCATCTAGAGGAACTCCTCTGTGAACAACCCCCGGTCTTTAGGGTTACGGGAAAGGTTACACTATGAAACTGGAGGATCCTGGTACCATGGAGCTGAATCACCATCTTTATATGCTGAATTTGGGCCAGTTTTTATGAAGCAACACCACTCATCTTAAAGCAATTCCAGTGAGTTATTAACAATGGTTTTCCAATCTCTCCACCTAAATTCCCAGCAGAAATTTCTCGACCCTAAATTCCTGTTGGATTGCCCACTGGTTTACCAACAAGCGGGAAAGAGAGGGTGGTACAACCGAGGACATGGTGGTGGGTGAACTCAGTACGGTGGGACCGAAGAACCCAGCTGTATGTGGGTGGCCCAGCACTGATGGCTGACTTAACTGCACTGCATTTGATTACATTTTCAGGTTTGGCAGCGACCCAAATAAATCCCCATTATCTTATTCGGAGGACCTGACTCATTATTAGGTTCGGCATCGGCTCAGCCCGGCAACAAAGATAACCTGGGCTACGCAAGATTCGCTAGCTCAAGGTAGACTGCTGTAAAAGAAGAACTTAAAGGAAAAATATCTGGGGGACTTGAGGGGCAAGAGGAGTGGCACGGCTGTATAAAACAGTTAAAGTTAGACGGATTCCTTAGTGTCTAGTCTTCATGCAAGCCTTAGAAAGGTGAAATTCCAGGAGAGGGAGGAGAGAGGCCAAACAGAAGGGGGCACGATGCTTTACATCAGAGTGTTTTGACCTGTTTGAGACTAATCCTTGTGAGAAGAGAGAAACTCAGAAGGAAATTAACTCTGCTTTAGAAGACAGGGAGAGACTTCACACAATAGAGGCCAGTAACAGAGAGCTGTCTTGGGGCTCAACTGTCGTGCCACTTCTTCCCAGTTACCCTTCCTCACTTCAGCTATGAAAACTCCACCATTGCTTTCCCTCGCATCACTGAGGACCCCTGATGCCAGCATGCTCTGTGCATGCCGGGTCAGGGATCCAAGTCTGCTATGGCACGCTTGGCATTTCCCCGGCTGGACAGCGATCCATGCTGCCTTGCCCAGTACCACCCTGTCCTGCCTTCCATCACCCTGGCAGGAAAGGCATAAACACTCGCAGCATGAAGGATCCCCAAAACCTCAGGAAGATTAATGGCTGCTGTGTGGCTACAGGTTTGTCTTGGATTCTGAGCCACAAGAAACCTCAAATTCTTGTCCTCTAGCCCAGTACTGCACCCCACTGATTTTTTTTAATTGTGTGTAATTGTGTTTGTTTCAGCATTCCTGACGTTTGTCTTTCTCTCCACCATGTCTAATTTCCCACCTATGTGCTCTCTCCCAGCATGTGATATAATGCTCTACACACTGTATCTTAATATTTATTAAGATTTATTTATTAAGTACTTAATAAATACCATTGCTACTATTAGGGTTTGGGCTGCAGGACTTACTAGGCAATCCTGGAACCTGCCAAGCAAGATGGCAAAAGCAGCCTTTGCTTCCAACCTTTAGATGGCAACAAATCCTGTCACTTGTGGTGATAACATCATGCGTGACCTTCTGACACAAGCGAAACCTTTTCCATATGGAATGTTATTTGGAAACATTTATTCATGAGATGAAAACACTTGCTGTGCTCATTAATGAATCACAGAGGGTAAAAATGGAAAATAGGTTGGCCATGTTCTACCTGAAGCCAAGTCAGAACTGCTATTTTACAGAACAGTAGAAAGCACAATATGTTCAAGGGTACAGTCTGTAAGTCCCATAACCTGTCCCTTGCAAGATTTTCCTTGAAAGATTATTTTCTTGAGTATCGCCACGCTCTAAGGTTTAAAGGACAAAAGCTTTTGCAGAATGAGTTGAAGGGCTACAACAAAATTTCAATCTCACTTCCTCTAACGAACCCCACTGGAAGTTGACCAGTTTGGTAAACATTCTCTATTGCCCACATTTTGATGAGCCCTGTAACAGTTTGAAGGTAAGCCTCATGAATTGTAAATACAGAGGCAGTTTCCTTGCAAATATAGGAAGCCTGACTTCAACCTTTAAAAAAACCCAAAAATGTTAAAAGCAACTTGTCCTCACAAAGACCAGCCTGATAGAGCTGTTATTAGCAAAATGCATGCCAATTATATAAAGGTACAGGCTGGATGGCTGCAAACAAATCCTAATGAAACATTATTAGTGTGCAAACAGCCCTTAACACATTTGGCAATCACACTAACACAACTGCTAAAATACTCTAATTGTACATTTTCCTCAAGCCACTTTCTCCTTTATTGAGTAATTATAACTGCTTCACTTTCTTTGTCATCGGGAATGAGTCTGGGATTCAACAGTTCAAGATCAGCTCATCAAAATGCCCACCTCATCCCAAAAGTGGTTCCAAATTACCTTCTTTTAGAGTCCATTTGATGGAACCAGTCCTCTTGCTGACAGCATGCAAACTTCCATCCAGAGTAGAAACAAACAATAGTGTTTCAGGAAGGGTTACTGTGCTGGTACTTTCAAAACTCTGAAAGGGGAGAGGAAAAATAAAGAAAATCTTACTATTAACACAATCTGCCCACCACACAGCTGTAATTCCACAGTTGAGAAGTCGCCCTTCTGGAAATTCATAAGCCTACCGGCAGACAGAAAAAACAAACACTCAAAGCAGAGGAACAGGATTTACAAACTGGAATCACTGGTATGGCGTAATAAATGTCAAACAGTGAACAACTAATACAATGAAGATAAGATGCAAGACCCTGTGCAACCCACATCCTCATCTCCGTTACTTCTAAGTTGCTCTAACAACTCTTAAGGGGGAAAGTGCATATGGATTTTAAAAGGCCTCAATGTATCTTTGACATCTTTTTCCATGTGAACTGTTACCATCTACCAAAGAGAGGCCACTCAACAAACTGATGCAGATCCAGGGCTCTAGATTTCCTCAATCAAAAAGCTAGGCCATAATTCTTATTTAAATGGTAAATTCAAATGGCATTCTAATCACAAGTACTTTTAAAAGTTAAATATAAAATAGCTTTAAACATTTACAAACAGCAGCAGCAGCACCACGTCATTCCGGGGGATGAAAACAACAGCCAACTGCCTTTAAGACTACGTTCTTGTCCATCATAGGCTGGGGAAATAAAATACATCTTCTATTTCATAACCCAAATGGCTTCCCCAATATTAAAAAACAAACTACTTAAATATAAATTCAAGATCTGCATGATGAAAGAGAGGCAGGGGGGCCTGAGTCCATCTTTGCAATGTCCCAGGGGCAGGACTACATCATGAGTGATGGGTTTGAACCTTCTGACTTTTTTTCCATGCATCCTCAGACTACCCTGGAGGTCACTCTGCAAGTCACTCCGCCAAAGAGAAGGCTCTCCCAAGGGGCGGGCTAAATAACAAATGAGAAGTAAAGCGTGGAAATTCTCAGTCTAGTCTTGCAACTAATTTGAATGGAATAAAAGCCCCTGAAAAGCAGGAAATGCTTCTTCAATTACATGGCTCATGGTATGGAACCATACACAGGAGAGTGCTTAAATGTCATCTCCCTGACAGTCACAAAGAATCTGGAGGTACTAAAAATTTTGGGTCCCTCTTTTGCTTTACCTGACCTGTGTATTGCGGTCACTAGCAGTCAATACCAATATGATTCCTGTTTTCCTCCTTCCCTGCCCCTTAGAATTCTCTTCCTGTACCTTCCTGAACTCTCAAGGCCACCCTGTTTGGCTACTGAGAGGGTCTCTCTCTCTTCTAGGCTCATTTTACCTGGCTTTAGGCCCGACCTGTTAGTTCAAGTTCTTTCTCTCTTTTCCTGCTCCTTTACTCCCTCACAATTACTGTCACCAGAGAGTGTTAGATGATGATGAATTTGCTACTTTTTTATTAATGTTAGTCATTGGCTAACATGACAGTATGGCTAGTCCTCTCAAAGTTGTGGGTACACTCCCTGACACATTCCCCATCAGATAACACTGGGTTTGGAAAAGGTTCTGCTCAACTTATTGGATGTAGTAATGCTGGAGAATGCAACAAGAAACCTGGACACTAATATTAGAATATATATTCCCATCAGCCAAAGACTTAGATACCATCATTCCAGTGATGCTTTATGAGGATTATTGGTCCCTTGAGGTACTCCTGTAAGGAGACCAAGTGATGATCAATTGTTTTTTACGGTATTTGTTAAGTGCTCACTATGTGCCAGGCACTGTACTAAGTTCAGGGGTAGATACAACCTAGTCAGGCTGGACACAGTCTATACCCCACACGGGGCTCACAGTCTTAATACCCATTTTACAGATGCGGTAACTGAGGCACAGAGAAGTGAAATGCCTTGCCCAAGGTCACAGAGCAGAGAAGTGGCAGAGCTAGAATTAGAATCCAGGTGCTTTTGACTCCCAGGCCCATGCTCTATTCACTAGGCCATGCTGCCACTCATGGCTTCTCAAAATGGCTCTGCAAAGTCAGCCTGACTTAATTGGCTGAAGATAAACTTCAAGAAAATGGGGGAATTGAACCAGCCTGCACTAGGGAAACTCCACACAAGTTCACAGATTTTAATCAGCAGTACAGAACTGAAAGTTTTGCTATCTCTGGAGCAAGCTGTCCAGTGACCCTGTGACTAAACAAAAAAGTCAAAAACCAAATCAGGAGAGACTGTGCCTTTCAGGAATCTGTCAGCGCATGTGGGTGACTTCAAGCTTCAGACCAGAGTGTCTACAAAACTGTAATGTTGTCCAACCTCCTATACAGTTTCAGATTTGAACCCATTACAAACATATCCAGTGTCTTGACCAGTTCCATTCATTATCACACTTGACATCACATGACAAGACAGGAGTACAAATGGATAGGCCTTGGAACAAAGGGACTCTGACAGTATCAAAGCTATGTTCATCTCATCAGAGCTTTGCTGGGTGTGGGACTCGTGTAGCACGGAGGGTATTATGATACCTAAGAAGCGGCTGTACAGTTATCTGAAATGGAGCAACTAAAAGCCAGGAACACAAAGGAAGAACTTAAAAGCTCACAGTCAACCACTACCTTAGATAATGCGGGATGGCAGTTGAATGTTGGGATACAATTGCGGCGGGCAGCTTTGACGTGACAGGCTGCCATCGAGAATAGATGACGCCTTGTGAGCCGAAGCTGTGAGAGTATCACAAGTCTGAGACCCAAAACCGAAAATGACACCAGGTGCTACAGACAGCAAAAACACAGGGAACAGTCTTTGTGTACGCACAGTGAAGCTGGGACTGACAGGCTAATGGCCCTTTCAGCCATTTTCCCACCTGTGGATATACTTCACCATCACAAGAAGGATCTTTGAATTCAAAGGACAACTTCATATGCACATTTAAATATCTGCTGTATCTCAGGCCTTGTCTATTAGATTAAGAACACCTGTTCTTTTAACAAGCCTGAAAGACAAATATTATTAAAAAGTCTCCTAAAAACAGAAATAGCTGTGTATCTGACATGACAGATGCACGAGAATGAAGACTTTGCAAATGATTTCCTATTTGGGGCCTGGACTGTGTTCTACAGAAACTGGGGGATACACAATGATGCTCACCTTCCAGAGAAGAAAATGTTCTCTTGGAATAACCTGAATTTCCTGGAAGCGGTAGCATGGCCTAGTGAAAAGAGCACAGGTCTGGGAGTCGGATGACCTGGGTTCTACCCAGCCTCTGCCAGTTGCCTGCTGCGTGACTTTGTGCAAGTCACTTAACTTCTCTGTGCCTCAGTTTTCTCATCTGCAAATAGGAGATTCAATGCCTATTCTCTTTCCTACTTGGGTCATTAGTCCCACGTGGGACAGGGAATGTGTCCAACCTGATTAACTTGAATCTACCCCAGTGCTTGACACACAGTAACTTCTTAACATGTAATAAAAGTCATCATAATAATAATAAAGGAACGCTGGGCCTAGGAGATGACAGTCTCATCACTGTGGCATTTATTAAGTGTTTATACTCTGTGCCAAGAGTAGATGCAGGATAATCAGATGAGGCAAAATCCCTGTCACATCCAGGGTTCACACTGTGCGAGAAGGAGAGGAAGGGGCTAGAAACATTCTCACCAGTCCGGGCATTCACTGCAGGATTAATCGGGGTTAAAGAGAGAGTTTGGGTGACAATTTTGGGAAGGGAGTCAACCAGAGGGATCGGATGCTGTCTGGGGGGGAGGGAGGTGGGCACCGCCCGCAATCCTGACACTCCAGATAAGTCTCTTCAAGCGGCCAAAATAGAAGCCGAGGGAGTGGGCAGTTGAGGGCCAACAAGTAGTTAAGGGCGAAGAGTGGTGCTGCAGGCCCCGGGCAGCAGCCGAAATCCTGGCGGGGGTCACCTTACGGGGGATTTAGATACAGGACAGAGCTGCAACCTAGAGGCAGAGGCCCCGGCACATTACAACTGCAAAGGCAAGATCAGTTCCTGGAGCCCTTCTGTCTAGAAACAACTTCTTCTGAGGTCCAGAGGCTTTGCTCCTGGAAAAAATCCCTCTCTTTGACCTTTCTCTACTTGACGTTCACCATGGAACTTCGGGAAAACTCACCCCCAGTTTACAGACAGGAAAATGACTAACTGATCAGGCTCTGAAAATTCTTGGTTTCTATGACACATTCTAAATTACTTGTGCTGCTTTATCTGCCTGTTCCTCCTGTGCCTGTAATGGTTCATCATTTAGTGAGGGACAGGAGAGATGCTAATTTCAAAAAATTCTTGCATAAATCAAATGTACCATCAATATAATAAAAAACACTGAAATGATGGAAAGCACTAATGAATGGGCTAAAACAAAAACAAACTTCTGAACTGCTTTTGGAATACTCTTTTTCCACCCTGAAGCTTTATTTCAGTTCAAGTGTCTCCTAACTCCTATATGTTTATTTTAATGCCTACCTCACCCTCATGACTCTAATCTCTTTCGGGCAAGGAACATATCTATTAATTCTACTGTACAGCACTCTCCCAAGCCCCTAGTACAGAGCTCTGTACACCGTAAGCGCTTATAACCATGGTGTGCAGAGCTCTGTACTAAAGCTTGGGAGAGAGTACAATATAACAGAGTTGGTAGACAGGTTCCCTGCCCACAGCAAACTTACAATCTAGAAGATGAAAAGGCCACTGATACCGATACCACCGAATGACTGATGATCCATCCAGTTACTGACACAAATTGGCAAGGCTGGAGGTTCCACCAGAATATACACCATGCCATTGTAAAACCACCCATGGCAGGCCCGTTCAGTGTGGTCTAGAGGATAGAGCATAGGCTTGGGAGTCAGAAGGAAGTGAGTTATAATCCCAGCTCTGCCATTTGCCTGCTGTGTGACCTTGAAAAAGTCACTTCACTTCTCTGAGCCTAGGCTGAAGCAGCGTGGCTCAGTGGAAAAGAGTCCGGGCTTGGGAGTCAGAGGTCATGGGTTCTAATCCCGACTCTGCCGCTTGTCAGCTGTGTGACTTTGGGCAAGTCACTTAACTTCTCTATGACTCAGTTAGTTCATCTGTAAAATGGGGACAAAGACTGTGAGCCCCACGTGGGACAACAAGATCACCTTGTATCCCCTCCCCCCAGCGCTGAGAACAGTGTTTTGCACATAGTAAATGCTTAACAAATACCATTATTATTATTAGGCTCCCTCATATGTATAACAGGGATAAAGACTATGAGCCCCATAGGGGGGCATGGACTGTGTCTAACCTGATTAGCTTGTATCTACCCCAGCGCTTAGTACAGTTCCTGGCACTTAGTAATTACTAAAATCCTACAATTATTAAATGTACATCTACATTTTCCATGGAAACCAACTCCCTCTAAAGTTCTAAACCGCCAAATTCCGGGAAAGGCAGTGTTGCAGACACCGTATGCCTCCCCGCCCCCGTTTACAGATTGCCCAATGTGATGGGCTCAAAGGTCTAGAAATAGTCCAGACCCTTTCATCTCCGAGTCAGTACTTACATGAGAGGCACTGCTGCCCTCATCTTTTTAGTTAAGATCAATTTTTCCCCCCGGGAATCTCCACTACAGGGGTAATTTAACAGCTGGTCTGTTTGTATTCGGGAGGTGGTTTTTCCCACATGTGCAACATGCATCTAAGATACATCCTGCTGGAGCCAATCTCTCTCTAAATGCATGTTACATCTAGAAAGTCAATTTGTTTAATCTAAACCAATAGCTGGATCCATGTGCTTAATTCCACTTCTAGTAATAATAATAGTAATGATGATGATGGCATTTGTTAAGCGCTTACTATGTGCCAAGCACTGTTCTAATACGGAACCACAAATGGAACATCACTTGGGCAAATGAGCTTTTTTAAGTATTAATTTTTTTTCTTTAAACTTTTTTTTTGTCCCACAGGGAGGAAGACCTGGGAGCTAAGGTGGATTTTCGAGAGTAAATATTGACACAACTCAAAGTGTCCTATAAAAGGGTTACCATAATAAAATTGCAACACAACCTGCAGAAAGGAGTTTTTGGGTCCAATCTAGCCCTCCGGGTCAGAAGACAAGTGCTCTTTAGTCCTTTAATTCCCAGGCTGGGGCACAAATTTCTCTCTTGCCATTTATTAATGAAGAAAAATTGCCCCTTTCAGCTGTCTCACTGCTGGATTGAGCCAGTCACTCGTGGACCCTCTAATGCTTAGAGTGAAGCTGCTACTTTTGGGACAGGTCATTCCTGGAGGGGAATCAGCTTTTTCCTTTCTCGAGTCGGCTCTCAATTGCAGGGAGTGAGAGGGAAGAGTTCCTGCGGTTTAGGGGCGCTGAGAAATAAAACTCGAAACAATGGGCCATGTGCTGGTCATGACCAGGCTGGTGCATTCAGTTATTTGCCTCCTTACAGCTTCTCTCAACAGGGATCACCATCCTTGCCAAGCAGCATGGCTTAGTGGAAAGAGCATGGGCTTGGGAGGCAGAGGTCGTGGGTTCTAATCCCGGCTCCGCCACTTGTCTGCTGTGTGGCCTTGGGCGAGTCACTTAACTTCTCAGTGCCTTAGTTACCTCATCTGTAAAAATGGGGATTAAAAAATGGGAGCCCCACGTGGGACAATCTGATTACCCTATATCTACCTCAGCGCTTAGAACAGTGCTCAGCACAGAGTAAGCCCTTAACAAAGACCATAATTATTATTACTGTTATCTGACTATGCGACACAAACAATCGTTTGGCTTTAATCACAATTTCCTTCTCTCTTTAGTGGGAAATGAAAATACTTTTCCTTTTTCTGTAATCTATATAAAAGGTGGGCTCACGAGGGCACAATGTTCTGCAGTCACAGACCACACCCACCTATCTCTGCCAGCTACCAAGCTGCTAGGCAGAGTGGGAACGCGGAGGTAAAGTTGAAATGTCAACACAAATCTTCGAAACTACTAAAAAAAAAACCACTACCGTGCACGTTCTGGTGGTGGAAGAACATACTTTTCTTCCTATCCCTAAACTAATACCCTAGTAAACATGGGGGGGTTCCTATATGTGTGTTTGTATATACATAAATAAAATATGTATTATCAAGGTTCACAGATTTCTTTAAGGACTGTAAGTTATTTATATTAACGGTTGGCTTTCCCTCTAGACTGTAATCTCATTAAGAGCTGGGAACATGTCCACCAACTATGTTGTATTGTACTCTCCCAAGCCCTTAGCATTGCACTCTGCACACAATAAGCACTCAATAAATACTTTGGATTGATTAGATACAATTGACTGATATATAAGCATCATAGGATCAGTTTTGAAGGAGGGACTGTTTCCTACTTTAAAAGAGGGAGGAAGGGAGGAGGGGTTCAAAAATATTAAAATAAAAATAGCATTTCAGAAAAATGTAAAAGACAAAATAAAGGCCCAACAAATCACAGTGACTACTGCCATGTCCAGGATTGGAAAAAGACTTCTGTGTATTAGGAATTCACATTTTAGGTGTGACACAAAAATCCCAAAGGCCTGGAAAAGACCTGGAGAAGTCTAGCACAATATTATTCTTGTTATAATTTTATATTCCAGGCTTTAAAAAAAATCCACTAGATGTACATTTCTCCAATTTTAAGCATTATTTAATTGCTCCATCTTCTGGTTCTGCTCTCATTCACCTCCAGAATCAGCCAGTTTCATTCCTCACAAAACAAGCATATGCTTCCTTCTCACTGTCACATCGATTTCTACCCTAATCACAAGAGAGTCAATAAAGATGTCAGTTAACTGTGATATTTGCTTTGGATTCAATCCTTTAATTTGGGATGTGAAAAAAAACTTGCTTGTGCTCAGTTAACTGAATGTGGCCGTGTGGTTTCCGAGCCGAATGGCTCAAAGAGAGACGTTTGAATTTGTGGCAATTCTGAGGTGTGTAATTACCACCATTTCATACCATCATAGTTTAGATTACCCTTTTCCCTCAATGTGACTGACAAACTTTTCTGGGGGGGGGGGGAATCCAACTCTTTCTTGAAACTTGCCCAGTTTGGTGATTTCACACCAGCTTAATGTATTTCCTTGGCACTGGGCATAACCTGATCGACAGAGCATGGGCCTGGGAAGTCAGAAGGACCTGGACTCTAATCTAAGCGTTTAACAAGTACCATAATTAGTATCATTATTATTAGCCCAATGGGATTCCGGGAAAACCCCGGTTGGCCGTTGAGACCCCAAGCCGGGCCTCAAGCAGTTCCTTGTTTTGGTGGAGCACCGAGCCACATGAAGTTGGTAAGAAGTAATGTGGAAATTGGCTCTAGAGAAGCTTCTATACCTCAAACCTCCAACTCCTGCTCTCCAAAGGTTTACACCCAAAGTCCCGGGTGAATGGAAGAGTCAATGCAGCCCTTTTCACTGGTGGTGGAGCCTCAGTTTTGCCTACTTTTGTCCTGAGTGAACAGCTTACGATGGGGCTTGAAGATTAACGTCTTTGGCATTAGCCACCCAGCCTGACTGCTTGGGGCTTTGCCTTATCACTGAGTAACTTGATCTCGGAGTCGCTGTCCTTTAAGAAATGTTAGACCAAGACCCTTTCTTTTTTGCTCAGAAAAATACATGTAGTGGTAGTTTTAAGGAAAACTACAGGAGTAGTTGGCCTACGGGGTAGGTTAACTTACCTGTTACTGTCAAACAGGTTTTTATGCCCCGGGCTAGGGGTACACCTGTTCTCCCTCCTACCTAGACTTTGAGCCCCTTGAGGAACAGGGAGTGCGTACAACCTGATCAACTTGTATCTCCCTCCAGTGCATAGTAAGTGCTTAGCAAATACCAAGAGAATAATAATAATACACATTTCTGCTAAATGCATCGGCTGTTCTAATGCCTCCACGGTCCCTCGTTCACTAGTATGCAATATTATTCTGAAAAAAAAACAAAAACCCTGGGGACTGACAGGTCCCACACAAAATGTCTTTCCACTCTATTTCACTTTTCTCCTACGGCAGTAACCGACAACAAGTCTTTGTTCTTAGTCAGTTGACACAAGTGGGCAAGGTAGGAACAGTATATCACCAGTATAGATCAATCCTTTGGAAACTGATAAAGCTGATAAGACTTTTAGAGACCTGGCTCATTTAGCTTCACGGCACTGTCACTATCAATAACTGAAAAACATTTGTTGACCTCCTGTTTGTTGATGGAGCTGATATAAATATGTGCGAGCGCATTAGATATGACCTGTGAACTCCGGAAGCGGGGAGACATATTAAGGATTAATATACAGTTGACATACATGGGCAGGATGATGGTAACTGGCTCAATAAAAGACACCATTTTATCTACCTGTTTAAAGTCTCGGAACAATAATAATTTCTAAGAATGGACTATAAAAAGCAATGCGTAATAATCCTCCAAACCATCACTGCCATCTGTTGCTTGGTGAAAAATCCTGAAATGGGAGGCTAAGGAACTGAATAAAGGCTCCAGTTGTTACAACTACTTTCAAACAAAAACCATGTACAGCACATCAATTGCACTTGATTAAAAAACACCTCCATCTGCCAGATGTCATTGAGCCTTATTCTGTAAGTTAGCTACAAGAGATAAGCCTGTTTTTGGAGGGCCACCTGTGCCGACTTGCTTCTCCTGCCCAGAGCACGTGGTGTTACACACTTGGAAACCTTCCTTTCCAACTCTCTCCTTAGGCCCCCTGTTCCTCCCCCTCCCCCATCTCTCACCCCTAATGATCTGGCCACCTATTTCCTCACGAAAATCAACACGATCAGGTCTGAGCTCCCCAAAGTCACCCCTCCGCCTCTCCCCTCCCCCCCAACGACCCCCTCCCCTACTTTCCCATCCTTCCCTGCAGTATCCTCAGAGGAGATCTCCTCCCTCCTCGCAAGTGCCACCCCCTCCACCTGCGCCTCGGACCCCATTCCCTCTCACCTTCTTAAAACCATCGCCCCTGCCCTCCTCCCTTCCTTAACTTCTATTTTTAACCACTCGATCTCCAAGGGCTCCTTCCCCTCTGCCTTCAAACACGCCCACGTCTCCCCCATCCTAAAAAAACCCGCTCTTGACCCCACTTCCCCCTCCAGTTATCGTCCTATCTCCCTACTACCCTTCCTTTCCAAAATCTTAGAACGAGTCGTCTACAATCGATGCCTAGAATTCCTTAACTCCCATTCTCTCCTAGACCCCCTCCAATCTGGCTTCCGTCCCCTCCACTCTACCGAGACTGCTCTCTCTAAGGTCACCCGTGACCTCCTTCTTGCCAAATCCAATGGCTCCTACTCCATTCTGATCCTCCTTGACCTCTCTGCTGCCTTTGACACTGTCGACCATCCCCTCCTCCTCCATACCTTATCTCACCTTGGCTTCACGGACTCTGTCCTCTCCCGGTTCTCCTCTTACCTCTCTGGCCGATCATTCTCGGTCTCCTACGCTGGAGCCTCCTCCCCCTCCCATCCTTTAACTGTTGGAGTTCCTCAAGGGTCAGTTCTTGGCCCTCTTCTGTTCTCCATTTACACTCACTCCCTCGGTGAACTCATCCGCTCTCACGGCTTTGACTACCATCTCTACGCAGATGACACGCAGATCTACATCTCCGCCCCTGTCCTCTCCCCCTCCCTTCAGGCTCGCATCTCCTCCCGCCTCCAGGATGTCTCCACCTGGATGTCGGCCCGCCACCTAAAACTCAACATGAGGAAGACTGAGCTCCTCATCTTCCCTCCCAAACCCGGTCCTCTCCCAGACTTCTCTATCACCGTGGATGGCACGACCATCCTTCCCGTCTCTCAGGCCCGCAATCTCGGTGTCATCCTTGACTCGTCCCTCTCGTTCACCCCACACATCCTATCCGTTACCAAGACCTGCCGGTTTCACCTCTACGATATCGCCAAGATCCGCCCTTTCCTCTCCACCCAAACGGCTACCTTACTATTACGGGCTCTCGTTATATCCCGGCTAGACTACTGTGTCAGCCTTCTCTCTGACCTCCCTTCCTCCTCTCTCGCCCCGCTCCGGTCTATTCTTCACTCCGCTGCCCGGCTCATCTTCCCGCAGAAACGATCTGGGCATGTCACTCCCCTTCTTAAACAACTCCAGTGGTTGCCTATCGACCTCCGCTCCAAACAAAAACTCCTCACTCTAGGCTTCGAGGCTCTCCATCACCTTGCCCCTTCCTACCTCTCCTCCCTTCTCTCTTTCTACCGCCCACCTCGCACGCTCCGCTCCTCTGCCGCCCACCTCCTCGCCGTCCCTCGGTCTCGCCTATCCCGCCGTCGACCCCCGGGTCACGTCCTCCCGCGGTCCTGGAACGCCCTCCCTCCTCACCTCCGCCAAACTGATTCTCTTTCCCTCTTCAAAACCTTACTTAAAAATCACCTCCTCCAAGAGGCCTTCCCAGACTGAGCTCCTCTTCCCCCTCTACTCCCTCTGCCATCCCCCCTTTACCTCTCCGCAGCTAAAGCCTCATTTTCCCCTTTTCCCTCTGCTCCTCCACCTCTCCCTTCCCATCCCCACAGCACTGTACCCGTCCGCTCAACTGTATATATTTTCGTTACCCTATTTATTTTGTTAATGAATTGTACATCGCCTCGATTCTATTTAGTTGCCATTGTTTTTATGAGATGTTCTTCCCCTTGACGCTGTTTAGTGCCATTGTTCTTGTCTGTCCGTCTCCCCCGATTAGACTGTAAGCCCGTCAAACGGCAGGGACTGTCTCTATCTGTTGCCAACTTGTTCATCCCAAGCGCTTAGTACAGTGCTCTGCACATAGTAAGCGCTCAATAAATACTATTGAATGAATGAATGAAAGTCCCAACTGTAGGCCTGGGCACTTATAAGCTCCTCCCTCACATTCCCTCAACTTCAGCTAGTAGTCACCAAAGTTCTATGTCTCCATTATTTTATAATCTGCACCACAAAGCTGAAAAGGGGGATGAGCTGGCAGGATCTAGAAAAGGTTGGTGACTTCTAACTTCTTTAGAACCACAGGTTCATATCCCAGCAAATCTGAAATAACACATTCCAACTAACTCAAGGTGTGCTTCTCTGAGCCCTCTATGAGGAGCAGCATTTTAGAGATAGCTTGGAAATGCAAAGCTTGACTGGCCCCTGAAGACTCTAAATCCAGTCTTGGTTTTTAGAATTCGATTTCCGCAACCCCACCTTCACAAAATACCTGAAATTCATTCTCTAGGAGGAACAATCACTCATGAAGCAACACTGCTTCCTGAGCTGCCCAATTCCTCTACCAGGTGTGACCCTAATGCCGAAACCTACACAATGAGCAACGGCAGAGCCTCTGTACCACAAGACCCATCTCTACCCAAGTTGCAACCTGACAGAGGGCAAGGCTGTTTGCAAAACCAATGGATCAAGCCAGCAAACATCTGCTTGCCCCATACCTACAGAGCTGATATTACCAACTCAAAAGCACTTTAAAAAAATGCACCTTTCAAAACTGGCTTATGGTACTCCATTTGGGCTTCCTGAACTCTTTAGAAACATCACCCTGTGGGGTCGAGATGTGGAGGGAGAAACCCCATGGATGGAGGCTGAGCTATACAGCCAGAGGTCTGCAGGAAGAGAACAGGCAAAATGCAATAGTTCATACTAGAGCAATACTGGGCTCCCCAAGACTCTCAGAGAAAAAACAAAAAATAGAAGGAAAGAATTACTAACGCCAAAAAACCAAACCTCCAGGGATGGCATCAACGGTCCTCTGAGCAACAGGAAAAAGTCAGATTATCTCATGGCCCCCAGGCGAATGCTCATGTTAGCCAAACTACTTATATCCAGCGGGCATAAGTTTGAAGGTTTCCCCCTCCCAAAAGCCTCAAGCACAGACAGTAGTAGACAAGGTATCTACTGAGTGCCCACTGGGTGCAATGCTTTCACTCAACTCTGGGAAAAATACAGTGACGCATAACACAAGATCCCTGTCCACAAAGAGCTTACCTTCCAATTGAGGAGGGGGAGAAACCTATCTACAAATAGGTCATCAGAAGGAATTAAATGACTATAAAATCAATCACACGTGTATTCAAATGTGTTGAAGAGGGACAAAAAGTCACAAATGAACATCTGATGCTGCAACAGGTGACAATGTGGGAAACCTAATAAGGGTGAGAGAGTCTGCATCACCAGCGTGGCTCACTGGAAAGAGCACGGGCTTTGGAGTCAGAGGTCATGGGTTCGAACCCCGGCTCTGCCACTTGCCAGCTGTGTGACTTTGGGCAAGTCACTTAACTTCTCGGTGCCTCAGTTCCCTCATCTGTAAAATGGGGATTAAGACTGTGAGCCCCACGTGGGACAACCTGATTCCCCTATGTCTACCCCAGCGCTTAGAACAGTGCTCGGCACATAGTAAGCGCTTAACAAATACCAACATTATTATTACTATTCCTCCCACTCACACAGGGACCTGAAAACTCAGAATTGAATACTGAGACTGTGAGCTCCACATAAGACAGTGACTGTGTCTTATCTGATTATCTTGTATATACCCCAGGGCTTAGTACAGTGCTTGGCACAGAGGAAGACTTAATCATTCATAGTTACTGAGCGCTTACTGCTTGCAGAGCTCTTTACTATAAATGCAAATGCCACAATCATTACTATTATTATTACAAGTTCCTCGTGTACTCTGCAAAAGGTTGGGGGATCATGGCACCCTCTTTTGGAAGCACCTGTGATCCTCACACCAACCAATCTAGTCACTGTACTAAACTGCTGGGGTCTGGAGAAAACCAGGCGTATTTACAGGACTTGGCATGATAAGACATGCGGGCGTGGACTTTCCAAGGCTAACACTGTGGAAGGGTTCCCTCACACACGCTGCTCAAAGAAGAAAGGCTAAAAAAGCTGAAAAGTCAAAGAACAAAACAAACCAGGGCCTTGAAGTGAGAAGGGAATTCTTGCTTCTCTCTAAACCACAAACCAGATGTGAATTCAAACTCTACCCACACTCTGATAGCCCTTTAGATCTCAGAGTAACGAATGATGACACTGGAGATTTTAAAAGCTGTTTTAGAAACAATGTGGTTTCGTTTTAAGTCTGTTGGGCACTAGAGTGTAGAGACTTTGCCTGCAATCAGTTTTGTTTTTTTTTTTTATGGCATTTAAGTGTGTACAATGTGCCAGGGGTTGTACTAAGCACTGGGAGAGATATGAGCTAATCAGGTTGGACACAGTCCACGACCCACATGGGGCTCACAGGCTTAATCCCCATATTACAGATCCCCATCTTATAGATGAGGTAACTGCGGCACAGAGAAACTGACCTGCTCAAGCTCACATTGCAACCAAGTGGGAGATCGGCAATTAGAACCCAGGTCCTTCTGATTCCCAGGCCCATGTTCTATCCACTAGATAGAGCACCTAAAGTCACCTAAATACCTTTTGTTTCTTGATTTTGTGATTTCTTGAACCCACCTCAGGGCTCAGAAGAGATCTCAACAAGTAGTAAGCACTTAACAAATGCCATAATTATTACTTCTAGTTTCCAGTAAAAAAAAAAAACTTAGGTATTTTTTTCTGGATAGTGGTCCAAGGCAATTGTGAAAAAAAAAATAACACAAAAACTCCTAAATCCTAGTAAGAAAAAGATGGCAAACCCCAGGAGGATTTTGGATTGTTCAGTACGGCATCTTCAGACCCCTCCATTCAGTCCTGCATTACCTGGTCTGAGGACCACCAGGCTAATTTTGCCCCCTACGCCAACCTCACCGCCCGCAAGTTAAGGGTATCGGTTTTGCGTCCCTCCCCATCCCTGTTCTCTTCCAGGAATGGAGGAAGGCAGTGAGGGAGGGCCTTGGCCTGACCCAGAATGGTCCCCGCTTCACTCCTTTCCCAGGGCCACACCTGAGGTGTGGGGAAAGAGAGGAGAGAAGGAGGGTGTGGTAGCCATCCGTCCCAAGCCCCAGCCTAGGCTTTGGAGACGGCACCTAAAGCAGGTGAGCAGGTTTGGTACGGCTCTGGATTCAGAGCTTTGCAGCTGGCTGTATGCTGCTGACGGTCCAGTCCACAGGCTCACAGCACCAGCCAAAGGCTCCCCTCCCCTCCACCTCTGAATGCCTGGCAGAAGGAGCAGGGGTCTGAAGCAGAGGCAGAGGACGTTGCCTGGGGCCATATCCTGGGTCAGATTATTGGACGAGGGGAAGGAAGGGTAATGGCGGGCCCTGTTTTTTTATCTTCTCCTCTGCTCGACCTCCAGCAGCTGTCCTTCCCTGGACTTACGCTTTAGCCCTTCGCCACCTCTCACATTGAGATTCTAAGGGTTCCAAAAAGGAAACAACTACTTTTCAAAAGAAGCCCTGACGGCTCCTAAATTGACCACAATACAAAACTCCATGTTGACAGCTCAAAAAAGATATTAAGAAATACATGTGCCAAGGAGGTTACCTATCTTGCCCTTTACCTTGAAGCTAGTGGCACATGCCCATAGAGGGTAGCATTTAACAGTGTTGTACACTGGTTGCCTGGACTCTGTGCCCCCAAAATATCACCCTTTGCCAGGCCATGGTCAGGAAGGAAGTCCAAGTTATAAGAACGGTCAATACGATTTTTGGCCAGGCCTTTACAATCACCAGTCAGTCGTATTTATTGTACGCTTACTCTGTGCAGAGCACTGTACTAAGCGCTTGAGGAAAGTACAGTATAAATCAGCCACAACGAGCTTACAGTCCAGAGGGTCACCAAATGTCCTGCTGGGAGACTGCAATGAAGTTGAGTTAGTAGACAGGATCCCCACTCTCAAGGAACTTACGATCTCACAAGGAAAATAGATGCTAACCTAATTTACAGACAAGATGAAGCAGTACGGCGTAACCCAAATCACCAGGAAACTCAGGAGCTCATAATGAATTTCTGAACTTCACTGGGAAAAGCAGGCTTCATCCCAATGCTCAAAAAACTAAGGGTGAAAAGAAAGGTGAAGCTCAGGCACACGGCTGAAGAGTCTTGTGCAAGAAAATGCGAGGAGCTAGGACACAGGAACGTATAATACTGGACTGCTGAGTGCCAATAATAATAATAATGTTGGTATTTGTTAAGTGCTTACTATGTGCCGAGCACTAGTTCTAAGCGCTGGGGTAGATACAGGGTAATCAGGTTGTCCCACGTGAAGCTCACAGTTAATCCCCATTTTACAGATGAGGTAACTGAGGCACAGAGAAGTTAAGTGACTTGCCCACAGTCACACAGCTGACAAGTGGCAGATCCGGGATTCGAACTCATGACCTCTGACTCCCAAGCCCGTGCTCTTTCCACTGAGCCACGCACTTTTGGGTGTTATGAGCCAAGGAGCTGGGTGGCCAAAATACAGAATTTAAGCATAAAAAGAGTTTGTTTTTAAACCAAGAGTCTGTTATGGGAAAGCAGCAATGTGGTTTAGAAAAGCAGCACGGCCTAGTGGAAAGGGCACAGGCCTGCAAGTTAGAGAATCCAGGTTCTAACCTCAGCTCCTCCACTAGTCTGCTGTGTGACTTTTGGCAAGTCACTTAATGTCTCTGTGGCTCAGTTATCTTCACCTGTAAAATGGGGACTAAGACTGAGCCATTGTGGAACCTGGACCGTGTCCAACCTGCAAATCATGTATCTACCCCAGAGCTTAGTACAGGGTCTGGGCATGTAGTAAGTAAGTGCTTAACAGATACCAATAAAAAAAAAATTGTGGAAAGATCAGAAGATGGGTATGGAACTGTGAAAAGGAGAATGGGAAATTGGTACAGAAATCATTAGAAATAAGGTAAAACTGCTTGCATTTTAAGATATTTGAATGTAATTTTGTTTATATGAACTGCTTTTATCAGATGACTTTTATAAAATCCAAATACAGAAAATCAACAGCTTATGTTTGCAGAACTCCAGTTTACTGCCAACTTCTACTTGGGTAGGCTTTCCAGAACCTTTTGATTTGGCTTATTCCCAGTGACCCAAAGGGAAATTTGGTGGAGTTCAGCTACAAGTGAAGTTAAATCTGGCCGCTTAACCGGCCACTTTGGTAGCTCCCTCCAGCAACAATCACAGTTCAGGGACTGGCCACTTTCACCTGGAATTCAACTGCCTTTAAAAGTTAGTGGAATAAAAGTGTTCTGAAATTCACTGGCGCCTCAACTTTCTGCACTATGCCGCATGTGACTGGGTCAGCCTGAACACTTACAAACATGGGACTGCAATAAATATATGTGTGGAAAAAGTGAGGCAGGAAAACAACCAGATTCCAGAACTTGCTTACAGAATCCCTCTCCTCTCCTGCATTCTGAGAAGGGCAGCTCCTTCCTTGGGCTATTTGCTGTGCCTTTTTGTTATTATCATGGTATTTGTTAAGCACTTACTATGTGTCAAGCACTGGTCTAAAGCCTTCCACCTTACCCTAGCCACTTCTGCCTCATATTTTTTCAGGCTCTTCTCCAAACACTTGAAAGCCTAGAGTGCAGGACTGAGAGTCAGGAGACCTGAGTTCCAGTCCCGGCTTTGCTACGGGCCCTCTGTGTGACCTTGGACAAGTCACTTAACCTCCCAGTGCCTCAGCTTCCTCTGTAAAATAGTGATAAGAATCTGCTCTTCCCATGTCTCAAATGGTGAATTCTGTGTGCAACAGAATCTGTGTCTCATCTGATTATGCTGTACCTACCTTAGCACTCACCATTTGGTACATACTTAATAAATTCTATAATTATTACTCATACGGTTTCCGAGAAAAATACCTTACTGTGAACCTGACTTGATGCTTCAGGAAGAAGTAATTAAGCCCTAAAAACAGCATTACTTAATTCCTAAGGTTCCTACAACTCAGAGAACAGAAAAGAAACCCAAAAATGGGTAGAGGGGCTACCCCAGTATGAACGGATGTAGTTAATTTTGATTATTCTACAATTAAAAGTCTCAGTTAATAAGAACCTCCAAAAAAAAAAAAATCCATGTATTTTTTCGAGGAGAAATGGAAGAGACCGCAGGGAACAGACAAACCCACCAAGCTTTGTATCCTGCTGGAAGGCCTCACAAGTGTCTGCAACTCACTCATCCCTCCAAAAAATCAAGGGGTATTTAGTTCTGTGGAATTTACCAACTGAACAGGGAGGAAGAGATGAAGGACTTTAGGCACCTAGTACTAAAGTTGTTTGTGCAGATAAAATAAATATGAGGAGTTCAGTTTCCACGGCGGCTAGACCTGTAGCCTTGACAAGCCCAAAAGGCTCTTCGCAGGAATGCAGCAAAAAGAGATAATCAGCCACTGGGATGGGCTATGGTTTAGAATGATAAACAAGATTTCCCCTATATCATCTTAAAGGGGTGATTTTCAAAGCCAAGGTCAGAACAATTTGGGCTCCCAATTGATTTTTAAACAGTGAAAAGTCAGGCTTGGTAAAAATGAAACCAACCCAAAATCATCCCCTTAGGTGTATCAGGCTTGTTACTGGAAAGCAAAACAAACAAACAAAATAGTTAAAACAACCAAAAAACATGCCCCATAAAGCTCCATCCCAAAGAATTGGTCTGAAGAGTTTCCACTTATTCCTGGAAGAACAGGAGGGTGAAAGTGTTGCCCCTTCCATATAGCTGGAAAAATGTCCATCCCTGAGTGCCTTTCATTCCAAAAGAACATTAATTCCTGGCAACGGGAAAGGGGAATTATTTGAAAGACGGGAAGACTGCATAAGGAAATTCACTCAACCCTCCCCCCGGCCATTACTGATTTTGACAAAGGTCTGCTCAAACTGGGACCTCTTCAGGGAAGGCCAGTTTCAGTTACAGACATAACCAACAAACGAAATTTCAGTGTGCTTTACAGAAATATTACAGGGCTCTCTAGGGCAGAACACATGCACCTGCAGGGTTATTATTAGTGCACAAACAAAGACTACATTCTGGGTTGATCATTTCGGGCTGGTATTACTCTTCATCTTTACGGGCCACATCTCCCTGTGACCCAATCAGGTCATCAGGCTCCAGAAAAAAACAGATGGGTCAGTCACTCTGTTGATGGATACTCCCCAAAGAAGGTCCATAGCCGAAATACTTATGATTCTACACCTCTCTAAAAAATGGGTATTCCCCACTTGCGAAGCATAGGGTACCCAGCTCACCCCCAGGTAGAGAAGGGGAGAAGGAACACAAAGGGAACCTTTCTGGTGATGGAGAACACTCAGTCTGCCAAAACAGGGCCATCCCTCCCTGCAGCGAGGAGTAAAGCGGGAAGAGAACTCTTTTGAGAATACAGCCCTTTGGAAGAAAAAGAGATGGCTCAACCCTTCTGTTCATTCACCATCCCCTTAAGAGGGTTCGGTTTAGCCACCATTCCTGCCCGGATGAGATACTTTTTGTGTGGAAAATGGGCAATGCTCGGCTGGTGTGGAGAAGAAAACCACCACAGCCACTGGACAGGTGTGTTCTAAAAGCTCAGATGCTTCCAGAGTGCTGGATGGAAACCCCAACAGACAACAGGACTCTCTTACCCCCTTTCTCCACTCCTGCCAGTGGGTCAGTACAAGAAAGCAAATCAAGCCACATCTTTTTGAAACAGCGAAAACCAAACATACAGGATGGGCATGTGATTGCTATAATATTATTGACTTTTTCAAAAAACAAACCCCCCTGTAACCAAAAAATAAAAAAAAAAAAAGAAATTCAAACAGAACTTGGCAAACTTGGCTTCACCAGGCCCAAACTTCATGCAGCCACTGGATAAAGCTTTAAAAGTTTGCCCATTCAGAAAAAGTTTCAAGGAAATGGTTTTGATATTAAGTCGTCAAAACATGAAACCAGGATTGTATTTGGAGAATCTTGGCACCACCTAGGTGCTACCCAGGGTTTTGAGCATCTCAGAGGCAGGGACCAGGACTTTTCTTTGTAAACTTTATTTGACTAGACGGCACGACAGACCCTCAAATATCTACGATGCTCTGTTGACCTGGAAAGAAGACCTTGGAGATGAGACAGGATGGAAAACACACAGCTTCTGGTAAATATAATATGCAGCAGCCAGCACATTCATCATTCATAGCCTATGATTCACTGCCCCTATTTGTTAAGCAAGCACTATACTCTAATTACATTGCTAGGCTACAGGCCTAAAATCATTTGTGCATAATAAAAACTGAAGCCATTAAGAGTCACACATGGAGACGTTTGCCATATTTATGGACCTCAAATTAAAATCTCTGGTAAGGGAAGTTGTAACCGACAAAGTGCGCAAACATGCAGGTATTCTGAAACCAAAGATGCACAGTGATTTTCTAAAGAGATATGGATCCAAGTGTGGATTTTCCAAAACAGAACCTAATCTTAATTTCCTCCAGGACTGGTAAAACTACTTCCCCACTCACACTCCAAGCCTGCCGGGTCACAGGATGCTGCCCCTTGGACTCGGCCTACAAATTCCTGTCCCCAAAGTGCAAATGGTAAGCTTAATATGTACAGATTTTCAGTGGATCCCTTTCTCTCAGTGTGAGAGGCCCAATGGAGGGACCCAGTGACCTGGGTCACAAGCTGCCCAAGAGTGCTGAGAAGTTGGGCAAGCTCATACATATGCTCAAACCCTAGGATCACTGACTTCTGCCACAGCTAATTTTACGGCTTACAGAAGCTAGCGCTTTAATAAAAACATTATTATTCCAGCCTCTCAAAAGGCCATGGAGTCATCGGCTAGGAGGATAATACATGCATGCGTGTGAAAAGAATCAAAATGAATCATAAAGAAGGCCGAGACTTTGCATTCGACCTCATTTCCCTTAAGAATGCACTCTTTATGTGATTTCTCACACACATTCGGCACCGGCTGAGGTAAGTGAGGAAAAAGTACAAGTAACTACAGCAGGGAAAAGACTCCCCTAGGCCACAGTCACTTCTGTAAAATTGATAACCGCTGAGAAGGGACGGTATCTGGCACCCTAGACCTTGTGTGCAATGGCCTACTTAGGGGCATTTGAAGGTGTCCCTCCTGAAGGTAAAATCTCATCCTCTCGGGTGGGTTTGGCTGAACAGGCTTATGCTTGGCTGACAATCCACTCCATAGTGCAGGCACAGAAAGATTGTCCTTTGCTGCCTGGGAGCCAGAGGACCTGGGTTCTAATCCCAGCTTTGCCCCCTTGCCTGCTGTGTGACCTCAGGAAATTCACTTCATTTCTCTGGGCCTCAATTTCCTCATCTGTAAAATGGGGATTCAATACCTAAATCCCTTCCTACTTGCACTGTGTCTGAGCTGATTATCTGGCCTCTGCCCCAGTGCTTACTTAGTTCAGTGTTTGGCAGAAAAAGAACTTGACAAATACCGCTGTTATTATCATTTTTGCTCAACTGATGCTCCGCTGTTGGCAGAGCTTATTGCTGTTTTCAAAACGAGCTTCTGGATATCCTGATCTGAAGTCACTGCTCAAAGGAGAGCAATCCCTGGCCTGACTGTTGTAAGCCATGTCCCGCTGATCTGGTTCAGCCTCTGCTGGGATCCTATTCTGGGACCCAGTTTTTAAAATGTTTCCTCTCTTGCCTCCACTTGGGCATGCCCCAATTCAGCTCACCATATCGCAGTTTTTAACCCCTCTTCTCATGCATCTCACCCAGCAGCGTTCTGTTGTATAGAAAACTGCCTCAATACTAATGAACTGACTATAGCCCTGGACATCACGCTGGTAATTCTATTTTGCCATTTGTCCTTCAGTGTGGCTTGCAGCTGATGCTGATGACACTGAGTGATTCATGCAACCACTAATGTCAAGGTAAAGGAATAAACCCAAACAAGAATCTAAAAAAGCCCAGGTTCTATGAGCTAATTCTGGACTACAAATGACAGGAAAACAAGAGAAATTCCTATCGGATAAACAGCAATCATATTCAGTTTTGCACCCGGTAGTCTGAGGGTCCAAATGTGCCTCTGCCTATCCATCCAATTGAAACCCTGAAGTAAAATCTCAACTCCACTGGACATGAGTAGCTTTGCATCCAATGATTTGACTGCCTATTTGACCATCAGAAAACGGAAACCCACCTACAAAATACTCTTAAACTCGGAGTTGTTTTTATACCTATACTCCTAGTGGGTTGTCGAGATCTCACGCACATTCCGAAAAGGACAAGGGTCTGAATGATCTACTTTACAAGAAGATGCACTGATAAGGCCTCACTTTCACTTTAAGGGGCAAAGCAGCAAAACTAAACCTTTTACATGCATTCCCCTTTGCTTAAAAGAAAAACTGTTACACTGGGGGCCTTTTTTTTCTCCAATAAACCATATTTTTTGCTGTTGGAAAGTTATGACAGCCAGTTCCGACCTCTTAAATAATAGCAATTACCAAGATGCAGAATTTGGGCTTGAGAGATTTACAAAAAATAGACCACATTTCCATCTCCAAAGTCCTCCCGTACAGGAACTAGTCTGTTAATGTTCTGCTCTGTTTTAATTACTTACATGAACCCTGTAACCCAAGGATACCAAAGAGTGAATATTTAAAAAAAAAAATCAGGAGAAAGGTATAGGCCACCTATACCAGGCTTATACCAGGTCAATAATTTATGGGAGTGCCTTTACTTAGATACCACAATATTTGTGAAAATGCCTGATAGTGTGTTGCAGCAGTCCAAAACGTTAAGTCATTGCTCATTTAGACGATTTCATTTTCCATTAATATTCTTTTCTATCAAATCGAGTCTTTAGTTTCACTGTCTAGAGAGGGATGCTCACGTAGCAGTATTAACGAAATTACATTTTTTAGGAGATTTTTCTTCATTAATGCAGGATTTGTTCCCTTACCTGAAAAGAAAGTTATACGCCTCTGCGTGGCTAGCATCACAAGCACACCAGGCTGACATACTTTTTCACACTGTTAATAAAGGTGACTTTAAAAATCACAGCAGTCCTGTTTTCAAACCCTTCTTATTCCCAGATCACAAAGTCCATTCTAAGAGGCACAAGCTCAAATATGACTCTCCAGCCCTCAGGGTCTGTACCTGCCAAATCTGCAGATCTGCCTGACGATTCGGACACCGGATACAACGAAATTCATTAAGCAGAATATGTATTTGCTACACAAAAAATACACTAGTTGTTCATCGCCCATACCCTCCTGGACAATAATACACACAGCTTTATGGTCATTTGAAAGGCAGACTCCTCTTGCCCACAAGGGAAAAAGTCCCTTCAAATGTCCTTGAGTCGGTTGCCTCTCTTAGGCTATCCATCCTGCCTCTATTGCGGTCCAAGTACCTCACGGCAAGATGCAGAGAAGGGTTTTAGATACCATCAAAAATGCTTTCAAGTGAGGAAACAGACACCTCAAATTCCATACAACTTCACCTGTGGTCCCTTGGGAGGGAGGTTTAAGTGAGCCACTCGAAGTCGGGGTACCTGGCTACAGTCAGGCTTAGAAACCAGCAAGAACAGTACGGAGGTGAAGGAGCAGGATCCAGCCGGGTAACTTGCAACAGGGCCACAACCTAGTCTTTGAAATAAGGATTAAACCTCTCCCCTTAAAAAAAAAAACAAAAACCACCTTCCTTCTTCCTGTTATCCGCAGCAAGGCTGCATGGAAATGCCAGGGAATAAAGAGCCAAAGCCAAGGCCTAAAATCGCCACCGATGAGCCGTAAAGGGCTAAGGAAGTTGGCCCAGGGACCCCAAAATACTTCTGGGGGGAGAAAGGTGACTGCCTTCGATGCCTCCCATTTTTGGACCGGTGCGTGGTTCAGCAGCGTGGCTTAGTGGCCAGAGCCCGGGCTTGGGACTCAGAGGTCATGGGTTCTAATCCCGGCTCCGCCACTTGTCAGCTGTGTGACTTTGGGCAAGTCACTTCACTGGGCCTCAGTTCCCTCATCTGGAAAATGGGGATGAAGACTGTGAGCCCCAAGAGGCACAACCTGATCAGCTTGTATCCCCCCCGGGGCTTAGCATAGTGCTTTGCACATAGTAAGGGCTTAACAAATACCAACATTATTATTATTACCTCTCATTAGAGCCCCCCACCCAGGCAGCCCACCGATCCATCCAGTCTGCCGAGCAGGAGACCGGACCGGTCCTGCCCCAAGCTGAAACGGTGGTCGTGTCCGGCCGGCCCTTCCGCACACGTTGTCACCACTGTCACCTCCACAATAACCACCACGATGCTCTCTGTGGGGTGCTGCCCTCCGTGTCCGGCACTAAACGCTGGGGCGACCCGGGGCCTGGGGTTGACGGTCCAAGGGGGAGGGAGGGAGGGGGCTCTTCAGTGGCCCTGCCCACGTCCCCCGGCCATATACACACACCACAGCCGCTCACACACTGCCTCCCACGCTCCGGCCACTTACCGGGGGCCCGAGCAGGAGCAGGAGCAGCGGCAGCAGCCTCCGGGGCAGGGGATCCGGGGTCCGGGGGCCTGGCATGGCGGGGCTCGTTGTCGGAGGGAGGAGGGAAGAGGGAAGAGGGCGGGCGGCGGCGGCCTGGTCGTCGTGGTCTCTTCACCGAGCGCGGAGGCGTCTCTCCAGCAGCTCCTCCATTCCCGGCTCGCTTGGGCCGTGTGCTGAACGCCTCTTCCTGGCGGGGCGGGGCGGCCTGGGCCGGGCCTGACGAGAAAGGCCTCGAGGGGCGGGGCGGGCCCGGCCCCGCCTCAGGCCTTCGTCCCCCTCCTCCTGCCCTCCGACACACACTCATTCACTCGTATTTACTGAGCCCTTACTATGTGCCAAGCACTGGGCTAAGCGCTTGGGATGTACAATTCGGCAACAGAGACCCTCCCTGCCCAATGACGGGCTCTCATGGACAGCAAAGCAAAAGAGAACAAAAAAACATTCATTCACTCCATTGAATTTACTGAGCCCTTACTATGTGCAGGGCACTGGGCTAAGCTCTTGGGATGTCCAATGCGGCAACAGAGACCCTCCCTGCCCAATGACGGGCTCTCATGGACAGCAAAGCAAAAGAGAACAAAACAAAAACATTCATTCACTCCATTGTATTTACTGAGCCCTTACTTTGTGCAGGGCACTGGGCTAAGCGCTTGGGATGCCCAATGCGGCAACAGAGACCATCCCTGCCCAATGACGGGCTCTCATGGACAGCAAAGCAAAAGAGAACAAAACAAAAACATTCATTCACTCCATTGAATTTACTGAGCCCTTACTATGTGCAGGGCACTGGGCTAAGCGCTTGGGATGTCCAATGCGGCAACAGAGACCATCCCTGCCCAATGACGGGCTCTCATGGACAGCAAAGCAAAAGAGAACAAAACAAAAACATTCATTTTCTCCACTGTATTTACTGAGTGCTTATTATGTGCAGGGCACTGGGCTAAGCGCTTGGGATGTACAATTCGGCAACAGAGACCATCCCTGCCCAGTGACGGGCTCTCAAGGACAGCAAAGCAAAAGAGAACAAAACAAAAACATTCATTTTCTCCACTGTATTTACTGAGTGCTTATTATGTGCAGGGCACTGGGCTAAGCGCTTGGGGTGTACAATTCGGTAATAGAGACCATCCCCGTCCAATGACGGGCTCACTGTCTAAAGGGGGGAGACGGACAGCAAAGCAAAAGAGAACAAAACAAAAACATTCATTCACTCCATAGTATTTACTGAGCGCTTACTATGTGCAGGGCACTGGGCTAAGCGCTTGGGATGTACAATTCGGCAACAGAGACCATCCCTGCCCAGTGACGGGCTCTCAAGGACAGCAAAGCAAAAGAGAACAAAACAAAAACATTCATTTTCTCCACTGTATTTACTGAGTGCTTATTATGTGCAGGGCACTGGGCTAAGCGCTTGGGATGTACAATTCGGCAATAGAGACCATCCCCGTCCAATGACGGGCTCACTGTCTAAAGGGGGGAGACAGACAGCAAAGCAAAAGAGAACAAAACAAAAACATTCATTCACTCCATAGTATTTACTGAGCGCTTACTATGTGCTGGGCACTGGGCTAAGCACTTGGGATGTACAATTCGGCAACAGAGACCATCCCTGCCCAATGACGGGCTCACTGTCTAAAGGGGGGAGACAGACAGCAAAGCAAAAGAGAACAAAACAAAAACATTCATTCACTCCATAGTATTTACTGAGCGCTTACTATGTGCAGAGCACTGGGCTAAGCGCTTAGGATGTACAATTCGGCACCAGAGACCATCCCTGCCCAATGACAGGCTCTAGGGAGACAGACAGCAAAGCAAAACAGAACAAAACAAAAACAAGAACAAGACAACATCATCAAGATAAATAGGATCAAGGATATACACATCTCATTAATGAAATTAATAGGGTAATAAATAATATATACAAATGAGCACAGTGCTAAGGAGAGGGGAAGGGGAAAGAGGAGAGTGTGAGGGGCTGGGGGGAAGTCTCCTTCTCAGGCGCTCGTTCACACACACACTCCGCCACCCACCCCAGCATCCCAAACTGTCCTTTCCAAACGGCATGAATGAAGGGGGCCCTGACCAACATTCCCTTTCTCTTGGATACGTGGTGTGCCTACATTCGCATTCATTCATTCAATAGTATTTACTGAGTGCGTACTATGTACAGGGCACTGGACTAAGCGCTTGGAACGAACAATTCAGCAACAGAGACAATTCCTACCCAATTTTACAGTAGGGAGAAGCAAACTTCACAGATGGTAAAACCCCACTGGCAGCTCCTTTCCCAGCAAAATGTTTTACTGCTGGGAACCAGCGTTTTCTAGGGGATAGAGCAGGAGTCAGAAGGATAATAATAATAATAATAGTATTTGTCAAGTGCTTACTATGTGCCAAGCACTGGTCTAAGCACGAGGGGGTGATAAAAGGTAATCAGGTTGTCCCTGAGGTTCCTGGTCTCCTTTCCGAGCAAAGGACTTTCCCAGGTGTAATTAGGTGTTCTGTTTGAGAGTCCTAACGGGTCGAGGTGGAACTCATCAAAAACACTTTTCTCCCAGCTCTTCTGAGCCAAATTAAACTTTTTCTACACACACTTTCCTATACTTTTCCTAGGAGAGGAACTCATGGACAGTCCCAGAGTCTAATCCCGGAGCCCAGTGCAGGAGCAAAGGATATCAGCACTGCCAATGTACTGGGTCAAATCAACAGATGCTCAAAACAATCATACAACAATTGCCCTTCCATCATCACTAGCTAACATGTTGAACTTTTTCTTCTCTATTATCCCTCCAGACTCCTTCTGGGCAGGGAACGTTTCTACCCACTCTATGTTGTGCTCTCCCAAGAGATTAGTATGAGTGCTCTGATCACAGTAAGCGCTTAACAGATATGACAGATATCCTATCCCTATCCCTACTGGTCTTTTTAGCCTGCACAACTTCCTGTTGAAACAAATTTCAGGTGCTTAACACTAGCTGCATGGAAAAATGGGGTTTGTGGGGTTTGGGTTATGAGGAAACAACATGGCCTAGTGAGGACAGCATGGGTCTAATCCCAGCTGTACTACCTTGGGCAATTTACTTAATTTTTTTTAATATTTGCTAAGCTCTTACCATGTGCCAGGCATTGTTCTAAGCACTGGGGCAAGTTAATTAGGTTGGACACAGTCCCTGTCCTTCTGCCAGGGAGAGGAGCATCTGGTCTGACACCAGAGCTTGACAGAAGTAACTGTGGGTTTGGGGCCGGAAGAGCAGCTGGCAGTGTGTTTTACAGGGGTGTATTTTCCCCAGGCACCTAGGAGCTGGCAAGCAGGCGGACTTCTTTTCTTGCCCTCATGCAAGAGTTCATTAAATATTTTAGCTAATAACTTACTGAGTAAAATACAACAGTCAGTTCAGCCATGCCCAGTGCTCTTCTGATGCTGACCTGGCCCTTTGACATCTCTCTCAAACTAGGGTATGGACCTAACCTATTTCTTCCACTTAGAATCTGTAGGCCCATGCCCACTTCTGGCACTCTCTTCTAAATAATTACTTGCAAAAACTCTATACTCTCAGAACTTTCTTCCTTTCCTTTTTGACCTCTAGATCCTAGATCCCACATGCTACCACCACCCTCTCATCTTGACTCCTGTTGGGAGCGGTTACTTGTACCTCACCCCTAATTCTTTCACCTTCTAATTCCTTCCTCAGATTTGTCCCTATTGCTTTGCTCTTTTGCCTTTATGAGATTTCATCCTTTCTTTCCTTGAAATTCCTGGCTTCATTCCTCTCTCTGACCACCTTCCCAATACATTTTTCTAAATTTCTCATCACTTTTTCACCTTGTAGAACTCAGTTATCACCCCCCAGAAAGTTTTTTTCTTAACTTGCCTATCCTTGATCTTGAGGGCTAAATTTCCCCTTTCTCCTTTCCTTCTCCTGTCACAGTAGCTCACAGCAGGAGGGTACAGCTAACCATATCCAGGACCCCTAGTTCTGCTTCTGTTCCTGAGTTTCTGAGAAGAGGGAAGAGCGGAGGGCTCCACAAAAGCCCAACAAAGAGGCGTTAAGGAGCGCTAATCTCTAAAACAAGCAGCCCTTCCAATTCTGCCCATCTTGTCTGCAGCACAGATGGACCTTGAGCCTGTGGCTCAGAGGACGATCAGTTAGGTGACATGAGATTCAGAGGATGGGGAGGAGTGAAGGAGGAAATGACAAAGAAATGTGGAAGACGATCAAGTGTGCCATAGGTCAAATACAGCTCACTTAGGTCTGGTCTAGGTCAGGCAGAAGTGAGCAGACTGAATCCCAGTTCCCTTCTGAAGAGTTCCTGTCTTAGCATGACTAGGGCAGTTTAGAATGAACCCACACAGCATGAGTGATGAATCCAACCCATAAATTAAGAGTTAAGCTACATCCAGGCAAACGTAAAGGCTGTGGGCATGTTCATTTTAATAAATGTTTGCCGTAAATTTAGATGCAAACAGCTTCCCTCTGGATTAACAAGTTGGGGCACTGCGGCTAGATTCTGGTGAGGAGACTGGCTCTCTAAATTGCTAGCAGGGAGCCCCATTGCTGCTGAGCCACTAACAGGTGTCTCTGAAGAAGACTGAAGCAAACAAAACTGGGAGTAACACTTTAATTACTACTTTGTCCACAATGCAACCAGAAAAAAACAGGATTTATACGGTGGTGGTGGTGTGGTCTAAGAGAAACTTGAAGAAAGGCCCCTTTGCAGATCAGTTCTCCATTGTTTTTATCAGATTAAAAAAAATTTCTAGGAGAGGGACTTTATGTGCTGAAACTTCAGCCATTCCTTTTAAAGCAAAAATGTCACCGTGACCCTGCTCCAACCGGTAGAGATGGAACACAAAGAGATGTGTTACCTTGGCCAGACCCATAAATCGCAATTACAGATCCTTGAAAGAAATAAATGAAGAGAGCCAAGTGAGTAATGGGGTCTGGTGGATAAGGCTTGGTTCCGGTGAATTTGCCAGGACCAGCCCTGTTTGGTAAATTATTACACCGATAACCTGGTTTGTGCTCTCCGAATCCCACAGCCATCCCATTTAGCACTCACACTTAAAGATTTCACATTCCCAGTGGGCTTTGGGGTCCTCTTGGCAACGGCCCTGAAGATTAAACCATAATTAGGGGGAAATTTTGCTAATCATCTATAATCATGCCCTAAAATATTGCTTTGGAGTTTTGATTATAGTACAGCTAGAAGCTGGTGTAGTTTATAACAACATATAAGGATTTTACATGCAGCCTTTGAACAAGTTTGTCCCTCCACTGTGGAAAAAGCTGGAAAACAGGCAGTTGCTGTGCAGGGCCCACTAAAAAGAGTTATGCCCTGGAGAGGATACTGCCTTCTTTCCTGATCCAAATTCTTACCTGGATTTGGGGGCTTACCTCGGTTGTATCCAGACTCTCGTTTGACCTGTCACCTGACTACCCGACTAGGAGTGGGCTGGCACGGGTCCCACAGTGGGCTTGGGGCAAGAAGGAGCTGGCAAGCAGCTCTACTTCTTTCCTGAAAAGTCAGGCCACATCTGGGGCTAACACGGGAACGCAAAGAGCTGCCGACCCTGCCATCCACTCGCCGGACACCAGCCCCTCAGCCTGTCAGAGGGAGCCTTGCCCCCGGGGAGAATCGGGTGAGCGGGCAGCCTTATGCATGGCCCAATGGATCCCACTTTCCAACTGGTTCCTGGGGGAGTGGGGGTCGGAACTCAGTTGCCCCCCGGTCCCCAGGCCTACCTCACAGCTGGAAAGTGGGCGATCCAGGGTACTTGGTGGGTGAAGAAGAAGTCAGAGGGGGGCTTCAGGCAGCAGAGATGGTTAAGAAGGAAAAAGAAAAAGATAAAGAGATGGATAGAGACACCAGGGAAATGGATGAGGGCAATGATGGGTGGGGCAATAAAATAGCATGATATTTGTTAAGCACTTACTCTGTGTCAAGCACTGTTTTAAGAACTGGGGTAGATACAAGATAATCAGGTCGGCCACAGCCCCTCTCCCACAGGGACCTCATGGACTGAGTGGGGGGAGAACAGGCACTGATTCCCCATTTTACAGATGAGGAAACTGAGGCACAGAGAAGCAAAGTGACTTGCCCAAGGTCACACAGCAGGCAATTGACAGTGCTAGGATTAGAACCCATGGCTTCAACTACCTCCTCTAGGAGGATGATATCCAAATGTACAACTCCAGCTCTGATCTCTCTCCCTCTCTCCAATCTCACATCTCCTCCTGCCTTCAAGACACCTCTACTTGGATGTCCTCCCATCACCTCAAACTTCACATGTTCAGAACCTCCTCATCTTACCACCTAAACCCTGTGCTCCCCTTGACTTTCCCATAACTGTAGAAGGCACTACCATCCCTCCTGTCTCACAAGCCCCTAACCTCGGCATTATCCTTGACTCCTATCTGTCATTTAGCTCACATATTCAATTCGTCGCTAAACCCTGTCAGTCCCACCTTCACAGCATTGCTAAAATCCGCCCTTTCCTCTTCATCCAAACTGCTACCACGTTAATAAACTCATTTTATCCGGCCTGGATTACTGCATCAGCCTCCTTGCTGACCTCCCAGCCTCCTGTCTTTTCCCACTCCAGTCCATACTTCACTCTGCTGCCCAGATCATTTGTCTATAAAAAAAAGTTCAGGACATGTCACCTCGCTCCTCAAACAACTCCAGTGGTTGCCCATCCCCCTCTGCATCAAACAAAAACTCCTCACCATTGGCTTTAAAGCACCACACCACCTTGCCCCCTCCTACCTCACCTCGCTTCTCTCCTTCTACAACCCAGCCCACACACTTTGCTCCTCTAGTGCTAACCTTCTCACGGTGTCTCACCTTGCCCGTCTTGCCGCCGACCCCTAGCCTACGACCTGCCTCTGGCCTGGAACGCCCTCTCTCCTCAAATCCGATAGACATTTGCTCTTGAAAGAGCACAGGCTTGGGAGTCAGAGGTTGTGGGTTCTAATTCTACTCCTCCACTTGTCAGCTGTGTGTCTCTGGTTAAGTCACCTAACTTCTCTGTGCCTAAATTCCCCCATCTGTAAAATGGGGATTACGACTGTGAGTCCCACGTGGGACAACTTGATTACTTTTTGTCTACCCCAGCGCTTAGAACAGTGCTTGGCACACAGTCAATAATAATATCATCACTGAAGGCACATCTCCTCCAAGAGGCCTTCCCAGACTAAGCCCCACTTTTCCTCATCTCCCACTTTTCTCTGCATCACCTTGATTTGCTCCTTTTGCTCTTCCCCCTCTCCCAGCCCTACAGCACTCACGGACATATCCGTCATTTTATTTCTTTGTATTGAAATCGGTCCCCCCACCCCTACCTCCGCACTGTAAGCTCGTCATGGGCAGGGAATGTGACTTACTGTTGTATTGTACTCGCCCAAGCACTTAGTACAGTGCTCCGTACACAGCAGGCGCTCAATAAATACCATTTGATGAATGAATGAAGATCCTTTGACTGCTTCTCAGAGAATTGGGAAAGAAGAGGGAGGGAAAGGCCTGGGCATTTCTGCTAGTGCATTTTTGGGTGTGAGTTCTGTGCAATAGAGCAAGGAAAGCATTGGGACTGGATCTTGGCGGGTGATGGGAGTTTGCACTTCTGTTCAAATCTATTGGCTTTGAAAATTGTGCCCTCTTGTGGTAGTATTTGCGCCCTAGACATTTTAAAAGGTTTCTAGTTGGTGGCTAATACCAAAAAAATTAGTTTAAAAATAATAATTATGGTATTTGTTACGCGCTTACCATGTGCCAAGTAATAATAATAATAATGTTGGTATTTGTTAAGCTTTTACTATGTGCCGAGCACTGTTCTAAGCACCGGTCAAGGTCATCAGGTTGTCCCACAAAGGGCTCACAGTTTTAATCCCTATTTACAGATGACATAACAGAAGCACCGAGAACTTAAGTGACTTGCCCAAAGTCACACAGCTGACAAGTGGAGGGCCGGGATTAGAACCCACAAACCCTGACTCTCAAGCCAGTGCTCTTTCCACTAAGCCACGCTGCTTCGCTTTAGAAAGGAAAAAGAAAATGAAGGACGAGAGTAAAGTTTCACAGACTTTGGGATCTAATAGGAAGACCCAATGAACTTGAGAGATAAATCAACTCAAGAAAACTGGTTTATGGAGGAAAAAAAAGTTTCTTAAATTCACTTATCTCCTAAATCTGGAAGAGAGCAGAGAGTGCAAAAAAAAAATGTAAAACTGTTAAACAAAGACTTGAAAAGTGAGAAAGATACGAAAAGTGGAAATCAGGCCACATCTGAGTATGAGTTGTATCCGGGTATGATCGGGTACGGATAAGTCAGAAAAGTTCAAACTAGAAGGAAATGAAGCTAGAACAGGATATACAATACTTGTTTGTTTTCAAAGATGCCTCTGATAATGAACTTTACTTGCCTGGGTGTGACTACTAAGGGTAATGTGTCAACCCACCAGCTCCTTATGCAGTTATAACAATTCTCGTTATTTATACAAATTAATTTATTTTGTTGCATCCTGACATTCATACCCACTACCTCTTATTACATCTGTGCTCTTCCTCTTGCTTCCACTATGTGTACATAAACGTGTTCAGTCTACTTCATTATCATTAGACCATAAGTAGATTTCAAAATCCTTGAGGGTACGCTATCTATTTTGTTTTTGCTGAACTCTTGGACGGCCCAGTGGAAAGAGCCCGGGCTTGGGAGTCATAGGCCATGGGTTCTAACCCCAGCTCTGCCGCTTACCAGCTGTGTGACTTTGGGCAAGTCACTTAACTTCTCTGTGCCTCAGATATCCCATCTGTAAAATGGGGATTAAAACTGTGAGCCCCACGTGGGCCAACCTGATCACCTTGCACATAGTTAGCGCTTAACAAATACCACCATTTATTTTTTTACACTTCACTCAGTAGAAGCTCAAGATGTACTTGGCCTAGTGGAAAGGGCCTAGGCCTGGGGGTCAGAAGACCTGGGTTCCAAATATTTGCATGGGTTAATTTTGTAGTGTGTGACTGTGGGCACGTCACTTGAGTTCTCTGGGCCTCAGTTCCCTCATCTGTAAAATGGGGATGAAGACTGTGAGCCTCACGTGGGACAACCTAATTACCCTGTATCTCCCCCAGCGCTTAGAACAGTGCTCGGCACATAGTAAGCACTTAACAAATACCAACATTATTATTATTATTAGTGAGGATTGGTGAAATGACATAAAGGACTAAGGAAATAAGGAAAACAATTATTACAGTGTGGTCATGAAAATTTAGCAGCCCTTCCTCCACTTGCCTTTTGTGTGGACAACTGGGCAAGTCACTTAACATTTACTTTTCTGTGCCTCCGTTTCCTCGTCTTTAAAAAGGGGGTGAAATATGGGTACAACCCCCTCCAGAGATTGTGAGCCCCACCTAGCACCGGGATTGTGTGCGACCTGACTGATGTGCACCCATCCCGAGAAACTTGTTTCCCTCCCTGCGTTTGGAACGGTGCTTGCCACACACAAAGGGCTCAACAAATGTCACAGTAATAATTGCAATTCATGTGACACCCCCCTTCCAAACTGCCATCCCCAACGGTATTTTACTGAGCGCCAACTGGGGCCAAGGGCTCTCTGATTAGGCATGTGAAAGGAAACCCCTGAGGAGGGAATTGCGAAACCCGACCTCTCGTGAGTTTATTATCCAACAGGGAAGAAAACCAAAGGCGGGCAAATAATGAGGAATTACCACACTTCACTGCTAGGCCAGTTCGGTCGAAGTCCTAACGTGCTGCTTTCCCTTGCATCACCCAATCACACGACGGTAAAACTGCTGCTACTCCTGAAAACTTTTTCCACCCCTACAACCAACAGAAATAATAAAAATTTGCCCCTAATCGGGCCTACAGGGACTATCTCCAGCCGCCCCTCTCTCCCTGGCTCCCCGCTCTCTATGATCAGCATAGAGAGCCGCTCTATCCACCGGAGGACTGAAGCCTCTATGACCAGGCGCACCTCACGTGGACTCCGATCTGCCTTTCTATTGGTTGGTTCCGGGCGCAGGGGGCGGGGCGTCAGGCCCCCCCTATAAATATCGCTTAGGGGGCCGCTTTTCGGTCTTTTTGGGAAGGGAGGGCGGGTGGGGGCAACCGGTCCTTTCTCTGGCCTTAGTAATAATAATTATTATGCTGTTTCTTAAGCGCTTATTATGTGCCGAGCACTGTTCTAAGCGCTGGGGCTGATACCAGGTCATTAGGCTGTCCCACGTGGGGCTCAGTCCTGATCCCCATTTGACAGAGGAGGGAACTGAGGCCCAGAGAAGTGACTTGCCCAAGGTCACCCAGCTGACACGTGGCGGAGCCGGGATTAGAACCCATGACCCCTGACTCCCAAACCCGGGCTCTTTCCACTCAGCCACGCTGCTTAGGCCTCAGGTGGGTGGTCTCCCCCCCCCCATTCATTCGTTCAATTGGATTTATTGAGCGCTTACGAGGTGCAGAGCACTGTACTAAGCGCTTGGGAGGTACAGTTGCCCCCGGGGGGGGGT
Organism: Ornithorhynchus anatinus; assembly: GCF_004115215.2. Classification (NCBI taxonomy): domain Eukaryota; kingdom Metazoa; phylum Chordata; class Mammalia; order Monotremata; family Ornithorhynchidae; genus Ornithorhynchus; species Ornithorhynchus anatinus. The sequence continues at coordinate 3,364,326 of NC_041742.1, forward strand.
GGTCCCAGAGGGGCTCGGCCCGCCTTGCTGTGATGACTTCCCTTGAAACGTGTTAGACTGCTGATGCGAATGATGCCACTTCCAATCTGAGCCCAGGGCGGGCCGGGGGCGAGGGAGCAGGGCGGCCCGGTCACCCAAATCCACCTGGGGACTCGCTTCTCACCTCTCTCCTTTTTTTTTTGCAGCTCCTCGTCCACCGGACCGGTCTCCCTCTGCCTCGTTCCGCCCACCTGGGGAGCAGGGAGATCCGCTTTGGAGCAACTGTTAATAAAAGTGATTTAAAGAAAAATGGTCTGTCGCCTTTTGCTTTATTCGGGTGCACTGTCTTTGAACCCATGAAACGCCTCGTCCGTGGCTTGATGGGCTACGCAGCGGTGCAAAATTATGAGCTTGTTTATAACTGGGGCTGCTTGGTCAAACCCAAGTGGCTCTTTTAAGAACAAGTGACATTTTTAGCAGACAAAACCTTGGCTGTAGCGCGAGGGGTGCTGAACCTTAAGTATAGTTGGGTTTGTTCGGGGGCATGATAGCACAACGTTTGGGCAAGCAATTACTTCTAACCCCCATCCAATAGCAATTTCCAACTAGGCAGCATGGGGAGAAGGCTGCAGCAGAAATAAAAACAAATCTACATCTCCAGCCCTCATTGCTGACCTCCCTGCTAACTCCTTTCTCCCTATTCCAGTCCATGCTCCACTCTGCTTCCCGGATCGCCGTTCTACAAAAACGTTCAGGCTACATTTCCCCACTTCACGACCTCCATTCATTGCCCACCCACCTCCACATCAAACTCCTTACCATCGGTTTTAAAGCACTCAATTTACCTTGTCCCCCACCTTTCATTCAATCAAATCGTATTTACTGAGTGCTTACTGTCTGTAGAGCACTGTAACAAGTGCGTGGGAAGCAGCATGGCTTGGCCCTCAGAAGGTCATGGGTTCTAATTCCAGCTCCGCCCGTTGTCTGCTGTGACTTGAGCCAAGTCACTTCACTTCTCTGTGCCTCAGTTACTTCATCTGTAAAATGGGGATCAAGACAGCCCCAATGGGGCAGGGACTGTATCCAGTCTGATTAGTTGTGTCCACCTGGGTGCTTAGTACAGTACCTGGCACACAGTGAGCACTTAAATACTGTAATAATTGTTGGGAGTGCAGTTGTCCTTTCTGTCTCCTCCAACTCAACCTGCACACTTCACTCCTCTAATGTCAACCTACGCACTGAACCTCCATCTGCATCACTGTCCAACCCCATGAGCCCTTATCCACCCCAATGCTTAGTACAGTGCCTGATACACAGTAAGCCCTTAACAAATACAACAATTATTACAATCGCTGCAGATCTATCTATCCCACAACCCACCTCTAGGTTGAAACATCCTCCCTCTTCATATCCGGCTATTAATCTCCCCGCCTTCAGAGTAGGTACATCCCCAAGAGGCCTTCCCTCTTCCCACTCCCTTCTGCATCGCCCTGATTTGTTCCCTTTATCCACCCTCCCTCAGCCCCACAGCACTTCTGTACATATCTATAATTTATTATTAATGTCTGTCAGACCTTCTAAACTGTAAGCTTGTGGTCAAGGAATGTGTTATAATGTCCTATCCAGAGCACTCAGTACAGTGTTCAGCACACAGCACTCACGCTTGAAAGCTGGAGGACGCTCAACTATAAAATGAAAATTCATTTTTTGGGGAAAACATGTCATGAACTTTGTTGCAGCAGGAAGTAATTTATTTTGACACTGCCGCCCTTTTAGAAATTGTAGTAAAGTACACATTCCATCCCCACAGCACTTACAAGTACACAGCTGCCTGCTCAGAACTGCCCGCCCCACCTCCCAGCTACAATTTTTCCATAAAGTTATACGATTTACCAGTTCTTCAAAACAGCTCAAAGATACAAATGACCAACGCTCCAGGGCCCCTGAAAAAACAGTAAGGGACAGTATGCACATTGCATCCCATCTGCTTTTATTGAAACACCTGTCTAAACAGTTATGTAAAAATAACTTAGATGCTGTTAACATTAGACAAGAGAAATTTATTTTTTAAAACAAATGCAAGCGGATTGTAATTCCTTACATACTATCTTGATTTAAGTGCGATAGGATACCTTCAAGTGTAATCCTACACACTAGTGCATCTAAGTTCTTTGACTTTAGTTATTGCACAAATATTAAATCATAAAGATCCCGTGAACAAGACATGCGGATTTTATGAAAGGCAAAGGGTGCTGACGTAATGAAAAATAACCGTACACAAACTGGAATGGTCAAATATAAATTTAGTCAAATATAATATTGCAATTGAAAGTAACCAAAAATAAGTGTTCAAATATAATTTCTTTCAATATATTAAATGCTTTTTATGCTTTAGGCAAGGTGCTGTTTAAAAAACCTTCACTATTAGCTTTGTCTAGACATGGTAAATTATCAAAAGTTGCACAAAGTAATGTAGATTTACATCGAATGCAGCTTTTGAACACAATACAAAAAACTCCCCCCAAATTACTTTAAAGCAAATGATACAACTAAAGGGAGCCTAAATCTCCCCTTATTTGTAAACTAAACATTCTGACACAGATGCACAAATAAAATTGGCAACATTGAGCATCAGAAGAAAAAGTCACAAATGGTCATGATCAGATACGTAGTGTTTCAAAGAATTCTGCAAACTTTTGGTCTTGAATTTAATAACAGGATAAGTAACAGTTTCTTTCCACTTTGGCCACTTTTTAGAAAAGGAAACTGTTCTTAACATTATCCTGGACCAGTTTACATAAGCATTAATTTAAATAAGCATTTTAATTCCTATATAAAACTTCCAGAAATAAAATCATGGCTGGGAAATCATTAAGACACCCACAGGACTGTCCCACTCTCCTTTGGCCTCTACTGAGAAGGCTCCACTGACAAGTGGGACAATTCATTATTTCTGGACAATGTGTGCAGTGTTAGACATTTTCATGTGTGCTCATGTCTCACAAACATTCAGGACTAGTCACAAACCATGGTGATTGTACCTCACTGGTAAAAGGCTTGGTATGGTCTGATCTCATGGCTTTGCCTAAGTGTTTCACAAAACCCTACCATTCCCACCCCCAACAGATAGTGTGTAAAGTGTTTTTGTATGTTTTATGGCTACTTGCTTCCAAAATGCACTAGTTAATATGAAAAAAAAACCACCCAAAAAACAGCTTAATGCTTTTCTGCGTCCAGTGAAATCATTCACTAAATACTCCATCTGATTTACATTCTTTTCAGGCGAACAGTGGGCTGAGATTGCACAACATAGCCCACTTGGCCACAGGAGTGGAAAAAAAAGGTTTAACTAGGTTCCTCTAGCTGTCAGAGGAAAAGCTATAGAATAGGGAGGATGAAGCTTTCTAGTGGACCACTTTCCTTTTGTACTTTAGTTCCATTGGCTCAGCATTGCCAATCCTCGGCCACCAAGGTAACACCTCTAGTGGAATGAGGATGACACATCCCAAATTTTGGGATCCTCCAATTTAAGATCTACCGTGATCAGCTTCCCTCATTCACCTTTGCCAACTGTCAGAGCTCGACCAGCGGCTAATCCATCCGCTTGAAACCTGAAGACCTGCGCTGTGGTGGAACAGGTAAGCAGAGCATAGGGATAACAGAAGCAGTCCTCCTTTGAGAAACAAAACCTGTGGCACAAGTTAAGGATAAGACTACGACACAGAGCAAAGAGAACTAAAATCCTAGAAATCAAATTTCATTTAATACTGTAAACGGCAAGTCTTCACATTCACAGTTGTTCAGCAGCCTCCGGGAGCGGATCTTTGAATGGACAGGCAGCGGAGCGAGGATCCATGGCCGAGTGCATTACAGGGAGATAAACATCATCCATGTTTGGCATGACAAAAACTTTCTGCAAAATTCATATTAAAAGGAGAAATTACACATCCTCCATGCTGAAGCCCCAGTCAGAATAGCTATGTGGCTCCCCACAAACCCTAGCACGTTCACTGAGAGGTGAGCAAACCAGAGTGAGTAGGTAGTTTCTAACACTGTCCTGGACAGATCCTTCCTGGTATATTATGTTTACTTTTGGTGTTGAGCATTAAAAATGATGCAGAAAAATCAGAGAGGTTGCAGAAAAATTAGAGAAGTTCCAGTAAAGTAGCTAAAGAGGCAAACGGGGCCCAGAAAAAAAGGATTAGAGAAGGTGAGGTTATTTAACCTAGAGAAGAGAAAACTGAGTGACAAGTGTCTAAGAGTATAGAGAAAGGTTTCATGAGGAGGGCCCTACTCAGTTCTTCATGCCCTCAGAGACCTGAATAAAATGACAAGCTCAAAGGCCAACAAAAGAAGTTTCTTTTAGTAAGAGGAAGAATTTTTGAACTGATAGAGATAGGAAACACCAGAACAGCTCCTCAGAGGGCTTGTAGTCTGTCCCTGGAGACCTGTAACAAAATTCACCATTTCATCCCTCTCTGTTTGTAGTAAGTATACAACCTCACTACCACATTTAATACCTTTAAAACGAGTCTAATAAAAAAAGCTTAAACTAGTACTTTCCTCATTGGCCTTATTGCTGCAGGATCCAAGTCTAAGTATCGGACAGGGAACTTGTCCACCAACTCTTACACTGTATTTCTCAAGCACTAATAAAGGGCTCTGCACACAGTAAGCTCTCAATAAAGATGACTGATTGACTCGGACCAGAGATGCTCTGCTTAGAAAAGAGCAGGATATGTTTCATTAGTAATTCTCTGATGTAGAGAACCAGAACCCTTCCTTGATCTTGAGCTAGCCAGTCTCTACTCCACGAGTAAGACCTAGGTAGAGGCCTATAGTGAACACATACTTTCTGATAATCTAGACTGGCAGATCTCTATTTTAGAGCTGAAGGATGGAATATTTATTCAGGTTTCCTTTTATGTTTCCCCCATTAATCCCTATAAGGGTTTGTTTATACTAAACACCAGAAAACAGAACATACTTGAAACTCTTGCTCCAGTTTCTTTTCAATCCATTCAGTCACGTGGACTAAAGTCACTTCTCTCTCCCCAAGTTTTGGCCGGGCTTTCAGTTCCACGTATGGCGGTTTTCGGAAACCATACCTTTCAGGAAAATAAACATAAGTTAAAAGACATATTCCTTCAGAAGCTAATACCATGTTAGTCACATCCTTATCTTACTATTTTGTTTCAAAATGTTTCTTTTTTGCTGTATCTGAGCCACAGATACCATTACTATTGCTCATAAACTAAAATCAGCTCAAACAATTGCTTAAAATTCCCTACTGCCGAGAGAATGTAGCCCAGCTCACAAAAAATTGGCTTTTCTGGTTTATTAAATGTGTTCACAACAGATGACTCTTCTTCCAAATAAAGTGAAATCCTCCAACAATGACGGCTGAGTTAAATTAAAAATTAAAATTTTTTCACATTCCTAGGCTTGAAGAATAGTGACTTTTCAGCTGCTTACGGGAGAGGGAAAAAAAACAACTGAATATGTCAATACCAACAATAAGAATTGTGGTACCTGTTAAGCGCTTACTATGTGTCAAGCACTATCCTAAGTGCTGGGATAAATATAGGATATCCAGGTTGAACACAGTCCCTGCCCCAACCAAGGTTCACATTCTAAATGCGAGGGAGAACGCGTAGCAGTGTATTGACAACTTTGCAGATAAGGAATGGTTGCTCCATATTCCTGTGTCCCTTCCTTGTCTCTGTCCCATCCGCTAATCTGCCTGTCGCCCCTCCCTCCCATCCCAGGTCTGCAACAGATGATTGTGAAACTCTCTACTCTAAGACATACCATATTCGGTCAGTTGGAGGTGGTGGAATGTTGATGGCCAGGGTTCCTTTACACTCTTGAACTTCGACCGTTAGCAGCAGTGGCGTATTAGAGACTTCTTCAATTTTCTTTTTAATGAACTCTGTCTCAGTTGCCTTTTGAAAGTATTTCGACTTGGTGATTTTATCTACAAATCTCATTATCTTACTGGTTCGATGACCTCCAACATACCTTCAAATTCAGATCACAGAAAGTATTATTAAACACTCAACTTGATTCCTCCAGAAAGTCATGAGATTTTGAATGAGGTATAGGGGAGTATATGAATGCAATACATTCCAGCTCACTCATATAGATACAAACTAAGACTCCGGTGTAAGATGACATCATATATCAGTTCTGAACAGACACTTTATTTCATCTCTATGACTATTAGCTAGCATCGTACAATTTACTCCTTTTTCTCCCCTTAGTTTCTGTCAGACAAGCAAGATGCCAGAAAGTAAATGTCCCAAAAAACAAGCCTCAGTTAAAGTAGTCAGAGTCACCATCTACCTATGACTTTAGGGGCCGTGGACAATTTGAAGCCAGAGGATTTTTTTTTTTCTGGGGATGATTCTTAGGACCCCAAAATTAAATCCTGCTAGGCTTATATGCAAGTTGGATTTCTCACGTGTCAATTAAATTTTAGTACTTTATTCATTATCTGGATCAAGAAGAGATATGCTACACGAGGAGAGTACTTAAAGCAAACCTAAAGTTTGCTTCTGCTAAAATCCTTTGGGTTTTAGCTTGGGACCTGAGCCGCTCTAAGTGGAATTAGCAGCATGTAGGCATACAAGAAAATTATGAGCAACAGGGATGTGCTAAAGAATGAAAAGAAAGGCAAAATGTTGGCAATCAGTACAAAAAAACTCATGTCAACCACCTGAAGATTTTAGACTTCTAACTTTTAAGTCAATCAATGTATTGAGTTCTCACTGTGTGCAGAGTACTGCATTAAGTGCTTGCGAGACTACGACAAAGTTGGTAGCCACGACCTATGGCCACGAAGAGTTTACAGTCTATAAGGAGAGACAGACATTAAGATTCTACTCTTCATTATAAATACGATTCTAACAGTTAACTGCTGTTCACTTTCCTGCACTTAACTTGTAAAACATTTGGAACTGCACTGTCTCTTAAGGGCCTGTGGGAAAGAGATGAACAGGAATTGGGCCTAAAATCCCTAAAGCCACTACCACTTGGACAAAGCTTCCACAGGGGAATACTACAATTATAACAATAACTGGTTTTTGTTAAGTGCTTACTATATGCCAGGTGCCGTACTAAGCGCTGGATTTAGACTGGTCCCAAACTAAAGCCAAGAGAATTAAGTGGAAGCAAACTCTGTGGTCTGCAGTGAAGGAAACCACAGGCAAACAACATCTGGTTAGCCGTTTGTGTCTCCTTGTTGGGTAACGAGGAGAAAAAATTACATGGACTAAATTGACAAAATAATTTCTCACATTAACCACAAGGAGGAGACACTACAAAATCAGTTTGGTGAAAAAAAGATCCAAGGACTGCATATTTAAGATCAAGTCACTGAATAGTGAAGAGTTACATACTTAACCCTGGAGAAGGGGAAGAGTTATGTTTTTTATTTTTTTAATTCTGCAGAATGTTTCCTCCTACTACTTACCCTTCAGCTCCAGGAGCGAAGGGTTTATCTCCCGTGGTCACTTCTGGGGCATCGTCTTCATCGGAGGAGCCGGCGCTGGAAGACTCCTCATCGCTGTCGGCGAGACAATAAGCCCTAGGCCTGGATCTGTTCAAGAAAAAGAATCACAACTTCCCACTGTGAACTTCTCAGCTTTGTCAAAATGAAAAGTTATGGTCTAGCAAGAGACATATATTCAATGCCATGCTGGATGGTAATCCTTATTTTTCATAAAGCTATCCTACCCATACCATCGCCCCTCTCAAGACAGACTAGTTGCAAAATCCTTGAAACCGACTTTCCAAAACCTAATTTCTAGTCTGATATTCCATATTAATGTGATACATAGGGCCACAAGATTTATTCTGCATGCAGTATAGGACAGACGACAGGTAAATGTTTTCTATACAACAATGCAATGACCTCATCAGAAGCTGCCAGGCCTATGAAGAAGGTTAGTAGTCAATATTCTACTCAGGAGTTAATGTGAGAATGGCATGGTTTCAGAGGTGAGATGATAATGCATTTTATCTTGTACTGGACACACGAGTTCGTACAGGGGACTTTTCTGCCAGGGCACTGCTTCCAGAGGAGTCTCCTGGCTCAATGGGACTTCTGCCACATGACCCGGGTTTTTCATGCACCCTAGGGGCCCCAGCTTCACACCTTCTCAGGCACTGCCTAATGGGGAAGGAGCACAAAAGGCAGGGAGTCCAAAGTACAGTTGTCAGGGGGTGACACATATGTCTGGCTTCATATTGCTTTACAAGGGAGGTGGGAAATTAAGATTGACCTTTTTCAAACAACAAAATATATATTGGTGGGAGCTGTGGGGTAAAGTATCTTCTTAAACAGGAAAGAGCATGCATTGGCCTGGGATTCAGAGGACCTGGATTCTAATCCCCGCTCTGACACTTGCCTTCTGTGTGACACTGGGCAGGTCGCTTAACTTCTCTGTGTCTCAGTTTCCTCAGCTGTAAAACAGGATTCAATACTTGTCCTCCCTCCATCCTCTTTAGGCTGAGAGCCTGACGAGGAACAGGAACTGTGTCTGACCTGACTAGCTTGCTTCTACCCCAGTGCTCAGGACAGTACTTAATACCCAGTATGCATTTAACAAAATGCCATCAATCAACAACGGACCAAGGACAAATTCAAAGCCTCAAAAGGCAGAGAAGACATTGGTTCAAACTTCTGACAGCCATCTCATGCCGTATTACTCTGCTTCTCAATGGGACATAGAAACAGACAGTGTAGGAGGAAGCAAAACAGTGAGAGGGCAGCTCTCCTGCTGGACAAAGTCCACTGTGAGGGAAAGGAAAAAGAGCATATAAAGACAGGCCACGACTTGCTCTATAAGCCAGAGAGTAGGACATTACATGAGATTTCACTCTTTTCTGGATTGCTGTGTCTTCTGGAAGGAGATGGCTGCTATCTTGCTCTTAGCAACTAAAATCTTTGTGATTCATTCTCAAGCAATTTGAGTGTATAACATACGTGTCTCAGGACTATTAGCAGGCAATTGAATAGTTACCCACTACGAGATCTTTTTGACACATTTATCTCTGTCAAAGACAAAATGATCCAGACAGAGAATAACAGTTGTGTAACATTTCAGTGACTAGCTACTTTAATTTTTGTTGTTCATCTGGTTTGCTTCTTTTCTCATGGAAAATCCTCTTGGTATTGGCCACCTCACACAGCAGCACTTTAAGCACAGAGGGCCAACAGATCAAGAATAGACTGATAGGCCTCCACAGTTAAGTTCCAAACCACGAACATATGGAACTTGGAAGTTGGTATTGCCATTGGTGAGAGGTCCACAATAACTTCCTTGGAATAGGATCTGGTTTGTTGGGTAAAAAAAGCACCTCAACATCCCTCCTCAATGTGCCAGGCTGATCCTACCCTGCCCGTTTGCTGGCCTGGGGGAAGGGGAGAGTCTGGTTGCAGTTAAACTTTAAAAGAAAACTCCCTTTGACTTGAGCAAAAGGCACTAGGACTTACCCCCTGAAACTGCATTTAATGGCCACTTGCTGCTCCCAGAATTGCTGACTAAAGCTCTGAACAACATCGACAGGACATTCTAAGAGTAAAGAGTGAGAGCTTCTCAGTGCAATCACTTCGGAGACCTCACTGATTAGGAAATTGACTGTGTGGCCTTCTTTGGCTTAAAGGGTACTGCCTGAAAGGATTAATTGCTCTCTTTTGAGGGTGCACACAACCTCTTCTCCAAGGACTGTCCCCAAAATTTTTAAAATTTCCACAGTTTGGGGTTTTCCCCTAATTCGCTTCTGAGAGCTGATAATGAGGGGGTTCAAGATCTCATTGTAAAACAAATGAGCACTGTATTTCAGGGAGATAGCTCTTCAGTTTCAGGAGCTTGACGTTGCTTGTACAAAAAGTCTTGGATCCCACTCAGTCTGCTGACTCATCCACATTCTTTGCAGGGCAAACTTTAGCCTCCATTCAGCAGCACTCCAAGGGGCAAGAACTGCACTGAGTTCTCATGTTATGCAATCAATTGCTCTTGCAGAGATTAGCGGACCAAAGATAATAATTTAAATGAAACTACTACAGTCAAAACACCTTGTGTGTGATAGGAACTGAATTTTTTAATTGTGGTGCTCACTCATGTCGAGTTACTTTCTACAAAGTAACACCAAATTAAATACTTATGGAATACTAAGACTATGCCTCCTTAGTTTTGATTAGAAGGGTGTAACCATCCCACAATCTCAATGTACTCATTGGCTGTGGTGGTTTTATAGGATCCCATCTAGGATTACAGAAGCTATTAGGAACTGAAATGAAGAGTGAAGTAGCATGAGAATCCGTCACAGCAAGTTCCTCACAAAGAAGTAATACTACTAAAAAAACTTCCAAGTCATCTCATGTCTAAAAGTTTCTTTCCTTATTACCCCAAATCCTTTCCAAGGCATCTCTCCTCATTCTCAAAAGAGGGACTGTTCCTCTCCCTTGCCCTCTTATTTGACTGAATTCCACTTGGGACACTTTGTTGCCTAGGAATTGAACCTAGTTGGAGGGAGCCCAGTGAAGAGTGGAGATGAAAGAGAAGAACAGAAGAGCCACAATCTGTTCAGTCCAGTTTGCTGGTATTTGCTGACACAAATGGAAAAAGGAATAGTATGAAGAAAGATGTCCTAAAGCGATGGGAGTCTGAGGAAAAGCAAAATTCTCATCCTGAAAAGCCGCCATTTGGGAGGACTTACATAGGGAGTCATTTGTTCCCTGAAACTAGGCAGGTAAAAGAGGTGCTATATGAAGGGATCCTGCACTTGCAAAGACACTGATCAGAGGGACCTACCAGGAACAGGATACTAAGGAGTTTGAGGACAATGACTTTTATCATAAAGTGAGCTTCTCAATAACTAGATGGAAGAGTGTGAAGGATAGTTATCTAAGTATTTTGGCTCCTCATTCTTGAGTGAGTTTAGAGAAGCAGTGTGGCCTAGTGGGGAGAACACAGGTCTGGAGTCAGAAGGACCTGGGTTCTAATCCTGACTTTGCCACCTAACTGCTATGTGACCAAAGGTAAGTCACTTCACTTCTATGTGCCCCAGTTACCTTATCTTGTAAAATGGGGATTAAGATTGAGACACAAGGACTGTATGCAACCTGATCAGCTTGGATTGACCCCAGCACTTTGAACAGTGCCTGGCACATAGTAAGCACTTAACATATACCAATTAAAAATATTACTTGGGAGCAAATGGTGAAGGAAAATGCCAAAATTAAAAGCATATGTTTAATGGCTTTTACTGCTTACACTCATTTCTTATTTCAACTCTGGCATTCAGAGCTCTAAGGGTGATTTCCTAACATTCATGGCTGCAGTTGACCTTTGATACTATCATTCTTAAAATTTTTGGACCTTCCTGCCAAATGAGGCATTTTGAGTTATATTACCTTAATTTGCTTTGCAAGACTGTTAAGAATGTGGGTGTTTTTTGAGGGGGAATGTGGAGGATAGCTTTTCTCCAGAGCCTACAGAATTGTGATTACAACTGCTTTGCATGAATTTGTTATTCTAACTCTAGAAGACAGTATAATGCTCCAGGGGAGGTAATTTATTTTCTATTTACAACTAAGATCCAAAAATTAACTCTTCCTTAAAAAGAAACTCACCCTGAATTTCCAACTCACGCTCCAAAGGTGCACACTGTCTCACCCAATACCCTGACATTCCTTATGTCAAGAAGCCACTGGGTGGATTTTAAAGTTAAATTTAATTCCATCCAAAATGAAACTGAATCCTGAATTTCAAACATTTCAATAATGACCTTTGAATTTTATGCCTGCTTTCTGGGGTGGCCATTTTATACTGAAGAGAGAAATACTGTCTCTGATGACATTTCTAAGGCTTTGGGCACAGAATCCTTGGAAGAAGGCCAGTTTGGGGGGGGGAGGGCGGCAGTGGCGGGAGGTGTGTGTGTGTTTCATACATTTGCAGTTACATACCCGGTAGAAGGAACCTACATGGCACCTTTCCCTGGTCAGACTCCCTTGGAGAGCCCAGAGATCTCCATGCTAGGCTGGAAGCTAAGGACCGGCACTTGCTAAAAACCCAATTTCACAATAACGCTACAGAAGGAAACCAGACACCCAGGCAAGCTGTGTCCTGTTCCAAAAGGCAGGGTTCAGAAACTAGCACTTGAAAGCAGAAGGATTTCTTGTTCGAGAAGCTTTGTAGATCGTCCCTAGAGATCAAGATCTCAATGCTTTCTGACGTTTGTGCATTTTCCCATATTTCTAGGAATGTGGGGGAAAGAAAAATTATGGTTGACTTCAGTACCAAGAAGACTCAAGACTCACAGGGCATGAAATGCTAATGGAGAGTTGATAAATACCACTCACCAGAGAATACAAATCCACAGATGGACGAATCCCAACATATTATAATAAATGGAGAAAAAAATGAAGGGAAAATAGCACATATACAAGTTAGATGAGATTCAGCAGGTGAAATTCTGAGATCGTTACGCTAATAAGCAATTGAACAAAACTTCCGGACTGAACAGATTATCCAAGTAAAATACCTTTCCAAATGTATTACTTCCTTCCCCCCAAACATTTACATTATTGTTAGATCAGCACTGAATTGTATTACAGGGGAACAGCACACTTACTCAGGTCATGAGCAAAATGCCTAATGAAACAATAAAAAGGAACCATATTTCAAAAAACTGCTTGTCCACACTAAGTGCCACATGAACACAAATGGGGCTATAGACTGATGGTAACACTTTGAACTATATAATAATTTCAATTAGGGTCAACCCCCTAAGAGGGAAAGCATTTGGGTCTATTTGCAGTCCAGATATTTGGAAAAATACTAGCAGAAATATGGCTCTCTAAGTATTCACTAACCTACTGTATGGGTGTACAATAAAACTGCAGTAGCAAACAGAATAATAATTTAATTTTCACTTATGGCCCATGACCTCTACGTCACAGGACTGTTTCCCTCCAAACTGGCTTAGTTATTGTAATTCATTCAGGCCCATGAACCTTTTGGACTTCTATCACAGATTTTAGACAAGAAATTTGAATCTTAGGAGAAGCATTAAAACAGAAAACTCGGGGGTTAAGGACCAAGAATATCAAAGTTTCTTCTTTTCAGTTAAAGCTACATTTGTTACTTTTCTTAAGAGGCCATCATTTACTAAGATATAATGTGTTCAAGGCTTGAGAAGATGAGGCACTTTGATATAAGTGGTTTATTACTTTGTCCCTAAGTTACAGGCTACCACCTGCTGCTTAGCGGGGGGAAAGGCCAAAAGAAATTAAATGAAACAAATTCACTTAGGTCCATAAAATGGAACACCTCCTCTTCGCTACAAGTTAAATAGCAGGGCAGTTATGCAAAAATCAATAAGTCTCCTTTAAAAATAAATGTGACTTCAAGCAAAGTTAAATATTTACTCCCCTCTCCCCAAACTGCACAAATTGAGTTAATGCTAATTATCTCTTACCCTTCTTTGCCAATTTCTCCAACTTTGAGGTCTTCACAAAGAGGCTCTTTACCCAGTTTGGTCAAATTCATTTTGGTCTCAAGAGTCATCAGAAAAGACCCAGTGTAAGACATTTCCAAGTCAATCCAGAGTCCTAAAGTGTTAACACAATATGAGAATGCAATTTTGATATGAAAACAGAATGGGAACAGGACAAAAAAAACCCCAAGATACTTGCCTCCAACAAAAAAAGGTTGATGAAATATAATCTTTGGGAAAATATGGGCATCATTAATCTTGTAGCTTTGTGGAGCCTTGGATTTTGTGTTCCTGGGTGACCACTTAAACCTCTCTGTCTGAAACCTGCCCTTAAGGAGAGGATGTGAATTGTAATTAGGGGCCACATATGAAGTGTTTTGGGTGGTACTCTGGGTGCAAGTGGAATGGCCGAGAAGCAGCATGGTCTAGTAGAAAGGGCATGGGCCTGGGAGCCAGAGGACCTGGGTTCTAATCCCAGCTCTGCTTCTTGTCTGCTCTGTGATTTGGGGTAAGTCACTTAACTTTTCTGTGTCACGGTTACCTCATCTGTAAAATAGGGTTAAGATTTTGAGTTTTATGTGGGACAGGGATGTTGTCCCACCCGATTATTTTATATCTACCCTACTGCTTAGTATAACACCTGGCACACTGTCAGCACTTAATGAATACCATAAAAAAATTTGCCAACCTTGATGGTTCTGCAGTGAATCAGGAAATCATAGTTTGCTATCCTAAATACTGGAAAAAGAAGCTATAATATGAAATTTTAGACTCAGAGCTCTAGAATGCTTAATGGACTATCACCATCCATCTCAATCTGATGTTTATAAGAATGTCTAAAAGATGCTAATGCAACAGGAATGAATCAATAGATTTCAATTCACACCACACTGACGAGTAAGTCTATTTTGTTTCTGTGGGTTTGTCCTGTGGCTCGTTATCTGGCTGCAAGGAGGACCTTGGCAACCTGGCTGGAGATGTGAAGCCTAGATGTGCCCTGAATACTGGGAGCACTTCTATTCTTGACAAAAGGGTCCCTAGATCTGGGTGAATTGTCTGTCCTTGATTTGGTGTTATCAGGAGAGGATTATCCCCTAGAACCACTGAACTTTCCACTGAACCACTGAACTTTGTACTGTCTTCAGTCACAGAACCATTTCAAGAAAGCTTAGTATGGTGTTAGGAAAATCTCAACTTGATTAACAAACTGAACAACCATGGAGGAGTAGAGAAAAGCCAAAGAAATGTTCAGGCTTTCACTACACTGCATGGCTCTGCTAAAGGCAGTAATTTTATGTGCAGGCAGTCCTAGATTTGTGACTTTTCAAGTTTGAGTTTCAATGATTCTGAATTGTGCTATAAGCCTGGGGATTTAGAAATTTTTTTAGGAATGCCACTACATGGCCTTTAAGAAATGTGTGTCACGCTACTGCTCTTTGGCATAAAAATACTCATTTTCCCCTTAATCCATGGAAAGGGTTGATTTCAATTCTCAGCAGAGTAAACACCAGACTGAAAGGATGATCTCTGACACATTTCCCAAGTATTTCAATGCCGCTCTCATTTACTGTGTGGTAATGACAGCGCTGTCCTCTAACCTAAACAGTCAAATGTCAGAAATGATTATTGGAGGTTTTGAGGATAATTTTCCCCTTCCTTCTTTCGAAGTTGGAGTAGCAGACAAACCATTAAAGCTTCTTGGGAAAGGAGGCTTGGTTCCAAGCCCAGGAAACTAATGATTTGGTTCCAGCAATCACTCCAAAAACGGCCCTCAGCTTTGCTCCTCACAGAAAGGCCGGGCGACACCTTGCTGATCTGCCTAGTATATCTCAAAAGGGGTGAAAAACTTACTGACGGTAGAGCTACATATATGGAGGTGATGTTATTAAGTGTTCATTCAGGAAAAACACTGATGAGAGCAGGATGAGCTATTTAGGTACAACTGTTTCTTTAAAAGAAAAAAAGAAAATATATCATGGGAGATGACAGTGGAGCTGTGGGCAGGGAGAAGCTATATGACCACCCAACCACACAGTGGTTTTTCCAGCACAACAGACTCGCAAGCTTACCAAGCAGAGCACCAACTTTAAGGTCTTCAGAGACCATAGAAGTCTAGGATTGAAACAAGAACATATGGAGAGGGTATGCCCAGGGTAGTTGTCTAGTCCATCTCTCTTTCAATTATGACAATAACAATGATGGTTTTTGTTAAGCACTTACTATGTGCCAAGCACTGTTCTAAGCACTGGGGTAGATACAAGGTAATCAGGTTGTTTCACATGGGACTCACAAACTTAATCCCCATTTTAAGGATGAAGTCACTGAGGCACAGAGAAGTTAAGTGACTTGCCCAAAGCCACACAGCTGATGAATGGCAGAGCTGGGATTAGAACCCACAACCTCTGACTCCCAAGCCCAGGCTCTTTCCTCTAAGCCACACTGCTTCTCAATCAGTTATCAATCGGTAATGCTTACTGAGCACCTAATGGGGGGTTTCCTAGCATTTCTCTTATATTGCTGGCCAGACACTAGTAAGGCACCTAGATTTTAAATAGCAGAGAGGTCATTCAAGCAGTCATTAGTGCTTAACAACGGATGCTGTCAGGTTCTTGAATGCCGTTTCCCTTACTGAGAGTTGCTGGGAAGTGCTAGCCTTCTCCAGAGACTCATCAAAGCTTGAATGTTTACAAGCTTGAAGGTCTAAGCAGGCTCTACGACAACCTGAGCCAACAGGAACCTCTTTCTTGCAAAATACACAACTCTACACAATATTCACGGCTCCCATCTTCAATTGATTTTGTAGGAAAACACTGAGGGAATAGAAAAATGGTTCCACTGGCCAGTAGTCTCACAGTCTGGTTAAGGTTGAAGACTGACCCAAAATGACAACCCATTTTTTCCCTTTTTTATACCAAATTAAAGGACAGTAGGGAAAAGAAGGAGCTGTGACTCGGGAAGGCACTTTCCATTGGAAGCTAGGAGGCTTCCTCACTCAGAACATGGTACACAGCAGGGACAAGGACAGTAGTCATGGCATTTTGCTGAACAACTACTGGGTGGTGTACTTCACTAGGCACTTGGCAAGTACATAATAATGAAGTGCACGTTTCCTGCACACAAGGAGCTTCCAATCTAAGAGGGGAAGGAAACAATAAATCTACTTACAACTATAGAGGTCAAAAATAAAGCAGACATATGTACATGAGTGCTGAAGAGGGTGTGAATACATTCATAAGTGCTACAGCTGGGTAAACTGGGTGAACTTAATCGCTCCCACAGCTTCAACTATCATCACTTTGCAGATGACACCCAAATCTACATCTCCTCCCCTGTTCTCTCCCCCTCCCTCCAGGCTCGTATCTCTTCCTGCCTTCAGGACGTCTCCACCTGGATGTCTGCCCACCACCTAAAACGCAACATGTCCAAGACTGAGCTCCTTATCTTTCCTCCCAAACCCTGTCGTCTCCCTGACTTCCCTGTCACTGTGGACAGCACGACCAACCTCCCGTCTCACAGACCCGCAACCTTGGTGTCATCCAGGACCCTGCTCTCTCATTCAACCAACACATCCAATCTGTCACCAAAACCTGCCGGTCTCACCTTCACATATCGGCAAGATCCGCCCTCTCGTCTCCACCAAACAAAAAATTTTTGTCTGTCTTCCCCCATTAAATTGAAAACTACTTGACGGTATGCACTTTGTTACAGTTATACTCTCCCAAGCACTTACTAAACTTAATTAAAACCACCGATTGACAGGAGCAGTGTTTAACAGGCTCTGCAGTGAACTTCTTACAATGTTTAGCATATTTGTAAAATAGCATAATCTCTTCAGAAACCTTTCTCCACCAAACTGTGAAATGCATAAACATACTTTTCAATTTGTGAATTGCTAAAGGTAAATACTAAGTGCAAGTTTAAACACTACGGTAATTCTATACATTTCAGCTTCTATTTCCAGCTTTTCATACTTTTTGAAATCATGCACCTCCCATAGTTGAATTTTATGAGTGCTTTCAAAATAAACATGTCCTTCAGGTATGCTTTATTTGTTCTCCTTGGCCACATTTTGATTGTTCAGATAGCTATTTAGAAAAAATGTACACAAACCTTACCTAAGAATGACTTAGCTTAAAGATGCTTATTTTTAAAAAGTTTCATTGCAAACACCTTGTTTGCTACTTCCCTGAAGGATGTAATTACTTCATTCTGCTGCTTAACAGGTTCCTTGACCAAACCCAACTTGCTGTTTGTCTAAGAAGAATTCATTAATATGCATTATACTGTATTTCCTATCATACATAAAAATATTTATAAACCAGTTTCCAAAAAAAAAATAGTGAAATGGGATTTTACAGAATTGTGTACGATAATCACTCTTTTCATGGAGGTTAAACATGAACACTGTGTGCATAGTGTTTTATTTTTTTTAATGGTATTTGCTTAGTGCTGAACTATGCTTTAGAGTCTAACTGAGACTTTCTCTTCACTCTGACCAGATGTCCTCTCAAGCACAAAGAGCGGCTTGGTCCAACTGTCGGTTCAACAACCAGTATTTCCCCCTTTCTCTTTTGACCAGATAAAGAAAAAATTTACCTTGGTGATCAACATAAGGCTTGAAGGCCTGAAGGATCTTTGGCACAGCCACTCCCATGTCAAGTTCTGTCAGAGTTAGCTCATTCATGAAGTACGGGAGCTAGAGAAAGATGGAATATTAGGGTTGGGGGAGTTGGAGGGGACTATTACAAAAGGATTAATATTTCATTCAGTGCCAACTACTCCACTCAGCAGCCTCCTAGTCTTAAACCAACAGACTGAAAGCAAGCCAGCCTGAGATCTCTTCCATTCTTTAAATGCTTAGGGTAGTGCCTTTATCCAGCAAGGACACAAATACCATTGACGGTCACTAAGCAGGCCTCTCCTAACCAGATGATCCCAGGTGGAACACTTCCTTTTCTCTGCCTCAGTTTCCCAATCAACTTAATGGAAATAAAACTTGCTAATACCCAGCTGATAAAATGTTTTGAGACGGTTTAGTCTGTTGACATGTTTCCCTGGCTACGGCGCTGGAGAAAGAAGAGTAGCGCACATACGCATAATCTACAGCTCTCTCGAAGTAACTGCTGCCCAACCATAGCTGAAAGCAGTCAGGGGATGAACAAGACCAAGCTTCTACCCTCCAGGTCCGTGAGTCAGGAGCAGAGGGCCAGGTGCTGACTCTGCTGCTTGTCATGATGTCGGGCTCTGTTCTAAATAGGTTGAATGAGGACTGCTTAAGAGACCAAGTAGTAGTTTTTCCCCCAACCACCGCTCCCCAGCAGTGTTTGCATTATTCATGCAAGAAATCAAATCTAATCACTCTGCGTGATACAATACCTTTATTTTACTGAGTTTCATTTGGATTTTCTTCGACACCAGATCAGTCCAATATTTCTCTCCCAGAAAGTCCCAGAATATCCTTCCAAACAAGGCATTAACCCAGGCCTCCTGTTCTTCCTCTTCAGGGGCTTGGGCCTCTGGCAACTGAAAACAGAGATGGAATTGAACAAGCAGCATTAGGACAAAACAGCTGGGGATTTCTGTAGTCTAGACAGGTATTTCCCCTCTCAAATTCTATACTTTAAGGGTAATGGCGCAGACTAAGTCAGGCTCTGAAGCCGGCTCGGCACCTAAGAAGACTACTCTGGCTTGGATCACGTTTCCTTCTCGGAGCAAAATTTCCTTGAGCCCAAGCATGACACCGCTGCTGTTGCCTCCCACTCCTGGTGCCAGGAGCAGTGCTCCTTCCTGATGGGAATCCCTCTCCAGGATGTGGAGGTGCCAATGGCTATTATGGGGCCACCTCACTGACCTTGATCAGCTGTCCTCAAGAAAAACTGGGGGCAAAATAGCAAATTCTCACAATGGGGAAAGAAAAGGTGGCAAAAAGGTGGCTGTCAAGCCTAATGATAAGACTAGATATGGAATGGATTAACTGCTAAAGCCGAGAGTCCGGGATAAATCGACAAGCCGGGAATGGGGTTGGGGCTTCCAAGATGGAAATATTGGAGAAGCTTTCCAGCTCAGTCAAAAGGAGTTCCTCATATTTCTCTCCTGATATCGACTGCTGAAGAAAAAAAGTATAGCCATGAAGTTCTTCATTTACTTGAACCCAGACTTATCTCTCACAGATTCACAAATGTAGTGATCAGGCCTCCATGTGACTCACTTAGAAAGGAAGAGTTTAATTAGAGCCTGGAAAAACTGAATCTCAATATAGTCCAGAATTAGAGAATTTGCCTTTCATTTCTAGTACATCAAAGCCAGGTATAAGTCAGGTAAAGGCGCGACCTAGTGGTAAGAGCACAGGCCTGGGAGTCAGGCGACCTGGATTCTAATCCTGGCTCCACCACTTGCCTACTGTGGGCAAGTGACTTGACTTTTCTGTGCTTCAGTTCTCTCTTCTGCAAAATGGGGATTCAATACCTTTTCTCCCTCTTACTAAGACTATGAGCCTCACAAGGGACTTGATTATCTTCTATCTACCCAACGACTCTGTTGAGTGCTTGGCATAGTAAGCACTCAATAAATACTATTGAATGAATGAATGAATATAGCAAGTGCTGTACCAAATACCACAAGTAATATTGTTACTATTAGTAGTAGTAATAATAATAGTAATAAAAGCCTAAGATTCATTTCCCAGAGCTGTCAGCACACTCTCAGGCAAGGGGTCTAGAGACTGCTGTCCTCTGCACGAGATGACTGCTAAATCTAATGAAGACAGAGGGTTACCATCCTTAATTCCATCATATTTTACTTATCATTAAGGTCTGTAAAATAAAAGCTCCAATACTGCCATCCCCTGGGCCTGAGTTTTTGCAACCCCTTCAACACAGCCAGCACCCCTGCTGCACATTTTCTGAAAAATTCAACATTCAGAATCTGTTCAGGCTATGGCAGGGGGTTTTCAGATCAACTGGTTCCTATCACACTCCCAGATCCAGGCCTGTTTCTGAACCTCCAAAACCTACATCTGCCATGCTATTTACACCACTTGTGGGTAGGAAAGGAGACCTTGTTGGCTGGAGTTTACCCCTGCATCCTGACAGCCCTCAGAGTTGGCAGGGAACCAGTTTAAAAAAAAAAGGAGAGAGATAGAGAGGGTCAAACAGGGCATGGCAAAAGGTGGAGTTATCAGTTATTCAAGGGGAAGGATGTAGCTAAACTGGTAGCTATCTTGGTAGGATATCTCAAGGAAAGATGTTGCAACTGAATGGATGGAATATGACTCCCTTGAGTTTCTCCATAATTAATTCTTGGAAAGGCTCCTGAAGCGTCAAAGTGAAGGAACAGGGAACCCCACCCAATGTCCTAACACACTAACAGAGGACTGGCTCTAATGGCCACTTCAACATCATTAAAAAAAACACACAGATTTAGGTGATCGTACAAAGTGAAAAATCTTAATATGAAGTTAACAAGGTAGAAGGTATAATCATTCAATCAGTGGTATTTATCAAGCACTGTGTGCAGAGTACTGTACTAAGCTCTTGGGAGAGTACAATATAACAGAGTTGGCACACAGGTTCCCTCCCCACAAACAGCTTACATTCTAGAGGGGGAGACAAACATGGAAATGAATTAAGGATATATACATAAGTGATGTGGAGTTGAGGGTGGGGTGAATAAAGGGTACAAATCCAAGTGCAAGCATAACACAGAAGCACGCTAATTAAGGGCTTAGTCGGGGGAGCATTACAAGGAGGCTTGTAAGATGGAGAGAGTTGTGGTCTGTCATGGGAGGAACCCCAGAGGCAGGATGAGGGCATGGGGTTGGTGACAGGATTGAGGTACAGCGAGTAAGTTGATGGTAGAGCCGTCAAGTGAGCAAGCTGAGTTTTAGTAGGAAATCAGTAAGGTAAGGCAGGAGGGGACAAGGTTTAGAGTGTTTAAAAACCAGTAGTAAGGGGTTTCTGTCTGATGCAGCGATGGATGGGCAACCACTGATGGCTCAAGACTGTAAGCTTGTGGGCAGGAAATGTTTCTGTTATATTGTAATCTCCCAAGTGTTTAGAACAGTGTTCTGCACACAGTAAGCAGGCAATAAATATGATTGACTGCCTGCCTGACTTGAGGAGTGGGGAAATGTGAGCCAGGTAGCCAAGTGAAGTATGGCCTGGACTGAGAAGAGACAGGCGGGACAGAGGTCAGTAAGAAGGCTGATGCAGTAATTGAGGCAGGATAGGATAAATGCTTGGACTAATGTGGCAGCAGTTTGGGGGGAAAGGAAAGGGTGGATGTTAGTGATGTTGTGAAGGGTGAACCAACAGGATTTGGTGACAGATTGAATATGGGGGTTGACTAAAAGAGAGATGAGTCAAGGATAATGCCAAGGTTATGGGCTGTGAAACAGCAGAAGAGTTCATTTTCTCCACTTTGGCTTCTCAACTAATTTCGAGGGAGATCTGACTGCCAGAGCTAAAGGCTTAGTTGATTATGGTCTCCCTGAAGAACAAGGTTAAAATAATTAAAAAAAAAATAAGTAATGCTATCTGTTAACTGCTATGTGTCAAACACTACAGTAGATGCAAGTTGATCAGGTTGGACCCAATTCCTATCCCAAATGGGGCTCACAGTCTTAATTGCCATTTTACAGATGAGGTAAGACAAATTAAATGACGTGCCCAAGGTCACACAGCAGACAAGTGGTGGAGCTGGAACTAGAACCCAGGTCCTTCTGACTCCCAGGTCCGTGCCCTATCCACTAAGCCATGCTGCTTCCCTACCAAGAGTTGCACAATTTCTTACGATCCTTCTGTTGACCTAATGTGCACAGTCTCTACAAAGGCCAAGGTGCTGTTAATAATAATAATAATAATGTTGGTATTTGTTAAGCGCTTACTATGTGCAGAGCACTGTTCTAAGCGCTGGGGTAGACACAGGGGAATCAGGTTGTCCCATGTGGGGCTCACAGTCTTAATCCCCATTTTACAGATGAGGGAACTGAGGCACAGAGAAGTTAAGTGACTTGCCCACAGTCACACGGCTGACAAGTGGCAGATCTGGGATTCGAACTCACGAGCCCTGACTCCAAAGCCCGTGCTCTTTCCACTGCGCCACGCTGCTTCTCGTTAAGAAACACAGACCACGAATGCTTCTCTCCTGAGAATATAACCGCCACGTGGCAAAAATACAACTGCAGTAATTACAGTCAATTGTACGCGGCAGCTATCTACTATGGAATGGTGATGGGTTTGAGGGTGGAAAACAGGGAGTAGGAAGAACTTCTCATAGAGCAAAAGAACAATGTAATTCCCTGGCAGCCATTTCAGCATCCTGGGTTTTGGCAGAAGACCCTTCCAATTCTAGCCATTATGCCTGTAAAATGCTCAGAAACAAAGAACAAAGATGAGAAACTCAAGTTTTCACATATAACACAAACACCACAATATGCCTTCATCACGATTTATCCTATTAAAATTGTGAAGCTCATCGATGATCTGATCAAATAACCCATAGTAATAGAAGCAAATCCTTTTACCTTTTTCCCAGCTGTAGGGCTGCTCTCTGCACTCTGAATTGGGCTAACTTTGGGGCTTCTATCTTCCTGTGGGATACATTTGGCCATGTACACATTGTAGTCCAGAAGCATTTTCTGCCGCACAGCACCAGTCAGCTCCTTTTGCTTAGCTGGAGACATGAATTCTTCTACACTGCCTTTGCTGCTGTTGCGGCTATGTGTTAGGTTCCCAGACTGGCTACCGTGTCTGCTGTGGGTGGGCAAGAACCCTGAAGTAAAGGAAAAACAATTACAACAAGAAAATGACAAGATACAATAAGGCGAAACTTCAAAGTGCTTGATCTGAGGCAGACGGTAATGGCTGGTTTTTACAGTTGGTATTTTCAAAGACATTAAAAGCCTGTTCCATAGTTCAAAGCAGAAAATGACCTAGAAAATGCTGCCTTAAATTCCCACATTTTATACTGTTGTTCTTTAACGTAAAATTCATTATCACCTTCAATGTTTCAGAACCAAGTACAGTCCTAAAATGGGAATTTGACTCGAGGGAGTTAAAGTATGAAGTTCTTGGCCAAGTACTGTATTTTTTTTTTTTGATCATTCACATCATTGGTGTTCGACTGAGGTAGTCAATGACAGGGGCAATCACAAAAAATGGAAGAAAACTAATTGCTAGTGGTAGTTTGGGCTAAATTTTATGAAAGAGATAAAATGATCTCCAACCCAATTTGCTAGTATCCACCTCAGCATTTACTACAGTGCCTGGCACAGAGTAAGCACTTAAATTCCACAATTATCATTACTATTTTTATTAGAAGGATTCCATCATATGACAGGCTGCTCCCATCACGTGAGAAAGTTTTCAGTTGGAGAACTTTTAGAATTATTTTTATCTTGAATTAATCAAGAAAAACCTGCGGTCAAAATGAGATGTGAGGTAACAAGAAAAATTACAACGTAGTCATACTAAAAAAGTAAATGGACATGTACTGGATAATATGCATATACTGTACATCCCCCTGATTTTCCCATCACTGTAGACAGCACCACCATCCTTCCTGCTCTTAGTCCCATAACCTAGGCATTATCTTCATCATCATTCATTCCTCATTCAATTTGTCACCGAATCCTGTTGATTTAATGCTCACAGCACTGCTAAAATCTCCCCTTTTCTCTCCATCCAAACTGCTATGTTAATCCAAGCTCTTATCCTATCCTGCCTTCATTACTTAATCACCCTCCCTCCTGACCTCTCTGCCTCTTGTCTCTTCCCATTCCAGTCCACTCTTCGTTCTGCTGAGAGGATCATTTTTACACAAAACCTCTCTGTCCATGTTTCTCCACTCCTCAGGAGTCTCCAGTGGTTGCCCATCCACATCAAACAGAAACTCCTTACCATTGGCTTTAAAGCATGCAATCATCTTGTCCTCTCCTATTTTACCTTACTGATTTCCTACTACGACCCAGCATGCTCACTTTGCTTCTCTAACACCAACCTACTCACTGTACCTCGATCATATCTATCTCACCACTGACCCACCAACCTACTCACTGTAACTTGATCTTATCTATCTCAGTGCTGACCCCTTGCCAATGCCCCACCTCTGGCCTGGAACTCTCCCCCCCTTCACATCTGACAGACTACCACTCTCCACACCTTCAAAGACTTATTAAAATCTCATCTCCTCTATGTGGCCTTCCCTGACTAAGCCCTCAATTCCCTGACTCCCCGTCCCTTCTGTGGCACCCTTGCACTTGAATTTGTACTTTTAATTCACCCTATCTTTAACTCCACAGCACTTATGTACATAGCCATAATTTATTTTTCTCTCTCTCTCTCTCCCTCTGATCTTGTGGACAAGGATAATTTTTACCAACTATGTTATACTGCACTTTCCCAAGCACTTAATACAGTACCCTGTACCCACTAAGTGCACAATAAATATGATTGATTAATATACAGTGAGTCCTTCAGGTCAAGTTTCAGTCGAAATGAATCCGAGAGACTACGTATCTTAAGTAATCCTGGAGAAAAGGGAACACAGTACTGAGGAAGAAACTCGATAAAGCAGTTTCTATCAGAATACTTGAGGGAAATAATTGAGTTTTATGCATTTCCCACTCTACACTGTTAGCTCACTGTGGGCAGGGGACATGTGTACAAAGTCTGCTGTATTACATTCCCCCAAGTGCTTAGTAAAGTGGTCTGTACATAGAAATAGTGCAACATGATTGATAACTACTGTACTCTCCCAAGTGCTTGCTACGGTGCTTTATACATAATAAAGTACTCATTAAGTGCCACTGATCGACTGATGTCATCCAGTGAATTCCCAAGAGTGACTTGGGATCTCCCAGTAGTCAAAAAGAACCAGATTTTGGTGAATTCAGATTTTTGCCACTTTGGGGACTGGAAGAGAAGGGGAACGGTTGGAATCTCACCTTCTGCGATGCTCCTCTGCTACAAAACATACTTACACATCTTGAAGAGTTGTCTCCCAGTAAAGTTTCAAGAATCATTAATTTTTTTTTAAATGCTATTTGTTAAGCTCCTATGTGCCAGGTACTGAACTAACAGCTGGGGTTAAATATAAAATAATTATGTTGGACCCAGTTCCTGTCCTGCATGGGACTCACAGTTAACTTCAGAAGGAGGTCAACTTAATCCTCATTTTACAGATGAAGGAAGTGAGGTACAGAGAAGATATGTGGGCTACACAAAGTCACAGAAAGTGGATAGGTCCTATCAGTATCTACATAATTTTTAGAAAGTTGATATTTATCCAGCTAAAACCTGCTGAATAATTTCTCATCCACAATGGCTGACTTACTTTGCTCAGGGCCAGATAACTGGGAGGCTCTGGATTTCATAAACAGCTACCTTTTCTCCTAGGTCAGAACCTCTGATTCTCCAGGTCAGGCCCTATAAAGTACAGTTAGAGTTTAATATCCATATCACTACCTGGCTTGTTTCCACAAAGGTTGAGTGGTTTCTTCATTTCAGATTTCAACTTGGAAGCAAGAACAAATCTTCTGAACCACTCCTCTTTCTCCCGACCTGTCCTTCCAAAGAGATAAAGGATTTGATCTTTCTGGCCTGTAGATTTTCCTCCATCCAGAAGTTTCTTTTGGTCATCACTTCCTGAATCCCTCTCAGCTGGTGACTTCTCTTCCAAGGCATCTTTATCCGCCTGGACTTTAGACATAAAGTCATCTTGTTTACCAAGTTCAATACAGATTGGGTACTTTTTGTTCCAGATTCGCTTACGAGCCAAACTCTTGGGAACAAGATAAATCTACAGAACAAAGAGGAAAATGTAAGTTACTTCTCAAATTAAAGTTTTCATGATGCAGCTACATCAAACACTCAAAACTATAGCTCAGTAACATCACTTTCACTTGCTGGCCCAGAATGAGATTTGGAAAAGCTCACTTACTAATAAGCAAGGTCTCAGGATACATTCTAAAATAGGCATTTTTTGCAAACTGTGCAGAAGTTTTTTGACTCTAAGTCTAGTGTTCTTAGATATTTGCCCAACTGGTTCAAGACTTACTGGGACAAAGAAAAAAATAACACTTTGTGTTTCAGTTAATCATTCTTCTGTGATGCTCGGAGTGAATGCCAACGTTTTTCAAGAATCCATTTACTCAGTGCACAAGATTAAATGCTAAGCCTTTTGTAGAATTTTGGCACAAACCAGATTATAGGTTTTTGTTATTCATGTGAAAATAATCAAATTACATGTACTCTTTAAAATTTCCCAGACAGACCCTATCAGACACCATACTAGATCACATCTGTGAAAACAGGCAGCCTGGCAGCTCGTCCACACAGATAGGAAAGTCATAGTGTAGCCACACTAGTGGTGCCATGGGAAGCAGCATGCCTTAAAAGATAGAGCACGGGCTTGGTAGTCAGAGAGTCGTGGGTTCTAATCCCTCCTCTGCCACTTGTCTGCTGTGTGACCTTGGCAAGTCCCTTCCCTGGGCCTCACTTACCTCATCTGTAAAATGGGGATTGAGACTTTGAGCCCCATGTGGGAAAGTGACTGTGTCCAACACAATTCACCTGTATCCACCCCAGCGCTTAGTACAATGCCTGGCACGTAGTAAGCACTCAACAAATATCACAATTACTATTAATTTTACTATTCCAAATACAGGCACCACTGATATCCCTCCCCTGACTTGGGTGGGCTGAATCGAGAACTCATGGATCTTTATTTTCCAGAGAATTATATAATAATAATTATGGTATTTACTAAGAGCTTACAAATTGTGAAGCACTGTTCTAAGCACTGGGGTAGATACAAGTTAATCAAGTTGGACAGAGTCCCTGTCCCACATGGGGTTTACAGTCTAAGGAGGAGGGAGAACAGGTATTTCACCTCCATTTTACAGTTGAGGAAACTGAGGCCCAGAGAAGTTAAGTAATGTATTTAAGGTCACACAGCAGACAAGTGGCAGAGTCCAGATTAGATCCCAGGTCCTCTGACACCCAGGCCTGTGTTCTTTCCCTGAGGCCACACTCCTCCGTTTTAGCCTTTTCAGCATTTTAAAACTACAGGGAAATATAAAATTGTTATCAGCACATCATGACCTAATTGTTTTGGCAGTCATTTACAGATCAACCTCACTCGTAAGGCCTCATCCTGCTTGCCTTTTAAGATATAATTTGGTCCTATCTCCCAAAAACCTTGACTGGGCAATGTTTTCTGAGCAAAAATGATGATTTCAAAAATGTAAAACCTCTGCTTTACAAATGGTACTCTCTGAAACCTTAAATCTAGCCTACAAAAATCAAGAGAATTAAGTCATTCCCAAATCTTCTATGGATTTTATTGGCAAAGCACAATAAAATTCACACCAGTTATTTTCCTAAGAGACCACCTTTGCTGGCTGTTCCCTCTCACATCATTCTGTTCTCCTGAAAGAACCACAATTAATGCTCTTAAAGCTGTCAAAAAGCAAGTATGTGAAATATATCTGTTAAAATAATACATTTTTGATGTCACACGAGACAAAAAATAAAGCAAATATGGTGATTTTAGAGGCAAATTCATTCAAGGAAGTTCTTAATTCCAGTGTTCCCCCGTTACCTTGCTTTCTGAAATATCATAAATCTTCTGGCTGATGTAAGTGACCTCGGGCTTTGGCTCGTTGAAACTGGCTCTTCTGGATATATTTTTGTTGGGCTTTGAAAGCCTTAAGGTTTCTCCTTCAAGTCGTACATAGATTGAATGGGTCAAAGTCGCATGGTAAGTTTCTGGATCATAATTGTAAATCTCATTCATCCATCCCTGATGAATAGAAGAATTGTGTTACTGACACTTAAATGGATTCCTAGTAAGAGATGAAAATGGCAAGCACACCTTTCCTCCTGAGGGAAAAACCTACCATCTCATGCTTAATATTGCACTGAAATAATGGAATATGATGGCGGAGAGATTGACTTATGTGAAACAAAATGATCACATAGTTTGCCAAGACAAATATTTACTTTAAAAGGGATAATCAATATTAATGTTCACTGAATAAGATTCTTTTTATATCCAAGCATTTGGAAATCTATTCATTATGGTCAAAAGGTTCATTACTTACCCTCTGAGTCCCATAAGGGACAGGGCCTGTGTCCAGTCTGCTTATCTTGTATCTCCCCCAGTGCTTAGTACAGTGTTCTACACTTAATAAGTCCTTAATAAATACCGTTATTATTTAAATAAGCCAATGGTTTAAAAAGAAAAACTTGATGTATAATGCATAAACCAGAAAACAGGAGTTTATACACCAAGATCTCCTTAACTAACTTAGGAATAGTTCTGCATTGTTGACCAGTGGGGTAAAAGTGATTAGTGTTGACTAGTATATAAATTAGTATCATATTTGGCTCTTCACATTATTTATTCCCAAACTCTGAATTTCCTGGAAGAAATTATGAAGTAAATTCTCAGCACTGCTTGAAGTCAAAATAGGAAAATGTTAGACCTTCAGTTTTAGTGACCATTAAATTGCTTTAGCTCATATGCAAACTAAAAATTAGAAATATGATCCAAAAGGCCATACTAAAATGGATCACTTTGGGCAGGAGGTTACTTTGGTGAATCTGAAAATCGGATTCTTTGGCTATTATTTAGCTTCTACCCCAAGCATCAGGTTTCTACTGCTTGAAACACACACACACACACACACGATCATCTTAATATCCACAGTATCAAATCAAGAAAATTTTGTAAAATTTTTTTGAAATATAAGTTCACAGAAAAAAAGAAGTTTTATTAGGTATCAAGAAATAAAGTAAAAATATGAATCATTCTGGGTTTTTAGTATTGTAGGAGAAAGAATTTGTAATTCATAGGTTGAAAAGTTCACAGTATTTGTAACATACTGCTGAGATCCTGGAAATCCTAAAATGCGGCTGAAAGGTTTATATTGGAGGATTAAAAACAGTCTTCTTTCAGATGAAAAAGAAATTGTGTTCAATGGAATTTGCAGCATATATGGTTCCCTAGAGGTTGCAGGAGCTGAAGCTTGTTTTTGCTGAGGTTTAAAACCCAGGAAAATGACCTGGCATATGCTTTCCTATCACCTTCTGCAGTTAAGCAACAAGGTTATCATATGATTTGCCTCTAGGTCACAAAAGTCGATAGTTCCCTGCAAAGGCATTCACTGGAGCTTCCGACCCTAGGCCCTAACAACACAACCAATGGCCACCCAGTGACAGAACTGTACAGCAATGTGCCACAGTAAAAGTTAGAATATTATTAATAACAATAATCGTAATGATGATGATGATGGTGGTGGTGGTATTTGTTAAGCTCTTACTATGTGCCAGGCCGTGTACAAACCAACTGGGTTGGAGACGATCCCTGTCCCCCATGGGGCTCACAGTCTTCATCCCCATTTTACAGATAAGGAAACTAAAGTTCTAAGAAGTCAAGTGACTTCCCCAAGGTCACATAGCCAACAAATGGCAGAGGTAAGATTAAAATTCAAGTCCTTCTGACTTTCAGGCCCATGTTCTACCCACTAAGGCCATGGTGCTTCTAGATCAATCTTGTAGGTCTATTACATGTTGATCCAATGCAAACCCCACTCAAAATACATCTCTAGCTCTATAGTAAAATCAACACTGTGGATTTAAACTGCTCTATATTTTGTATGTATATAACTGGCACATTGGGTCCACTAATCTCCATGGATTGTAAGCTCCTTGAAAGTAGGGGAGTATCTTAGTTCTAAGGATATTCCTCAGATGTCTAGAACAGTGCTCTGCAATCAATCAGTGGTACTGAGTGCTTACTTGGTGCAGAGCATACACAATAGGAGCTTAATAAATGCTGCTGATGATACCCCAACATGTATTTTTTTTCCCAATGAAAAGTGAGAGATACTGCTCTCACTTTTAGGAAACTGAGTCACGCTTGGAATAAAGAGATCTTATTTAATGATTTTTCTTTTTCTTTTATATCTGGTCAAGGGAAACTAAGTGGACCTTTGGATTTTGGAATCTTGAACCTAACACCTTTAAACAAATACATTTTTATTTCAATATATTATGACCTATAAATGAAAACAGAGTCTAGGATGTAACTTTATAAAGGAAACAAAGCACTCCTTTACAGCCATGATGTGACCAGGAGCATCCTTCTGGAAAATGTGGAATCCTTTAAGTCCCCTCTCAAAATTAATCTGAAGATAAAAAACTAACTACCGTGATATAATTTGTTGATGGTAGCAGTGC
Source organism: Ornithorhynchus anatinus (assembly GCF_004115215.2). Classification (NCBI taxonomy): domain Eukaryota; kingdom Metazoa; phylum Chordata; class Mammalia; order Monotremata; family Ornithorhynchidae; genus Ornithorhynchus; species Ornithorhynchus anatinus. Next base: position 3,395,054 of record NC_041742.1, read on the forward strand.
AGAGCATTTATCAGCAGGACTGAACCAAAAATGCTCATTTGTACTCATCAACAAGCGTGACTTGATGTGAAAGAAACAAAACACTATTATTGGCAGTTGTGTGTGTGGGTGGGGGAGTTTTCTCTGACATGAATCTCACTCTCTGCGGAGAGGAAAAAAAATCAATATTAAGCTGGGTGAAGTTTCTAACTAATTATAAGTGCCCTGGCTTATTCTCTGAATTATCTCTATTGGATGGCCTAATCGGAAAGTAAATCGTGGCCTCATATCCATTTACAGAATTGAAAATTCCTTTTAAAAAATAATTTAATTTCTGCAGAGACCATAAAAAAACTTCAAAAAATAGGTTACTACCCTATTATCATGGCAAAAACTCCTCAAGAAATCACATAATGTACTTCACCATCAGAAAAAACCCCTGAGGAAATATTTTTACATAGAACACATTTGAGGGTCACTAGGTTTTTGTTTTTTCTTGGCATTTCCTCTAGTTCAATTACTCTAACGCTTAATTTGGAATATCACAGAAATGATTCACTGATTCTCTGTCAAGAAATAAATAGAGGGAGTTTGGAGTAAAGAGAGGCATCATAACTGTAATTCTCATTTCATTTTAGCCCTTCTGCCATCAAAAAGTAGTCCTGCTGATACCTTCAGTGCAAGCCTCAGCAAGTGAAGCTTTATCACTATTTCTTTTTGTTCTTAACCTTATAAAAATGGGAACATCAAGCAAGTGCTTTGGAACAATGGGTATACAGTCAGTCAGCTACTCTGCAGCTGTCTAACTATGCACACTGATCTTGTGATTCTCATTTGTTAAAGGTCAGTGGTTTCTTTGAAATTCCCTGATGGGTTTAGGAGTGTGTATGTCTGGCTCTAAGTAGATCACAACAAACTTCAGTGGGGTGGTTAAATTGCTAGTATAAGTACTACATTCACCCTTTTGAGAGAGGGTGAAGTTTGGAAGAGTTGCATGAGCTGGAACAAGAATGAGGCTTCCAGTTGAAATGAAAATGGGCTTAGGGAACCACTAAACTAGTTCACAAAATCATCAAGTCCCACATGAGGCTCACAGTCTCAGAAGGAATAATAATAATAATGTTGGTATTTGTTAAGCTCTATGTGCAGAGCACTGTTCTAAGCGCTGGGGTAGATACAAGGTAATCAGGTTGTCCAACGTGAGGCTCACAGTTAATCCCCATTTTCCAGATGAGGTAACTGAGGCCTAGAGAAGTTAAGTGACTTACCCACAGTCACATAGCTGACAAGTGGCACAGCCGGGAGTCGAACCCATGACCTCTGACTCTGAAGCCCAGGCTCTTTCCACTGAGATGGGGGAACTGAAGTACAGAGAAGTGAAGTGACTTGCCCAAGGCCACACAGCAGGTGGAGCTGGAATTAGAACCCAGGTCTTCTGATTTCCAGACCCATGCTCTTTCCAGTAGGTCAGACTGCTTCCCACCCTGCACTCGAATACTAGGACTGCTGCTGTACCGACAGTCTATAATTCAGAGCTTCCAAAAGGCCCTGCCACCATATTTCTCTCTCCATTATCAAGGTCAGAAAACTCTCCAGTTGTGGCTAATCTAGCCAATATTAGAATCACCCAGAACAGTTTTCCTGCTCTTATGTTCTGCAGACATCCCGAGAAGCAGCATGGCTCAGTGGAAAGAGCATAGGCTTGGGAGTCAGAGGTCATGGGTTCGAATCCCAGCTCTGCCACTTGTCAGCTGTGTGACTGTGGGCAAGTCACTTCACTTCTCTGGGCCTCAGTTACCTCATCTGGAAAATGGGGATTAAGATTGTGAGCCTCACGTGGGACAACCTGATTACCCTGTATCTACCCCAGCGCTTAGAACATAGTAAGCGCTTAACAAATACCAACATTATTATTATCCTGATTTAGGCAGGGCTGTCTTGGAATTTCAGGGCACATTTCCAAGCTTAGGTTCTTTAGGACACTTTGCATTCTAAAAAACTAAATAAATATAACGAGAAAACTATGGTTGGATGAGGTGCACCTCCACTTCAGGATGAGAGGGATCATACAGGGAGAGTAATAAGTTCCCTGCTGACTGCAGAGGAAGGAGAAAGCATACATACAGGAAGAGGATGGAGCAGAAAATAAGGCAGCAGGAGGGGGAAAGCTGCCCTGGGGAAGAGGAGGGAAGAAGAGGAGAGAAAACAGCTTCTCTCATTCCTCCTCTTCTCATTCCTTCACCTCTCGGCAGGCTGTCCAGGCCATCTTCACCCAGGACAGTTGGAAGGCTTTTCTTTCCCATGTCAGTTCAACAGGTGAGTGAGGGATTCTCTCCCTGGGAATCTCACCCCTCCATCTCTGACCTGGAGACAAGACCCCTTTCTGCTATATCTCGCCCCAAACCCCACAACTTCTTGACACTTTTATGAATCCCTGCCTCAAGTTTGTTCCTGAATTACAAATGAAAGATTGGCACCTAGTACTAATAATGATATTTGCTATGGGCTTCCCAAGTGTTAAGCCGTGTACAAAGCACTGGGGAAGAGACAAATTAAAATAGACAATAATCCATTGTCATAAAAACTTTGTGGGTTTTAAAGATAAAATTACTCATCAGTTTTAGACAATCAAAACATAAATAACTGTGCCAAGCAGGGGCAAATCCTAGATCAAAGTATTGTCAAATGGGTTCAGATCAACTCCTCAAACCACCCAACCCTCTATTATCCACCCTCCTCATAAGGACAGGAGGGGTTGCCAGAAGGGCCCCTAACCCAGAGGAACAAAATCTCTAGTCCACAATAATGGGGCAGAAGAGTTGGGCCTCACATGGCCTCTCCTCCAACATTCCTGATGTTTTCCAGATAGTAAAAGTACATCCCAACTGGCATCCATATCACAATCTACCACCAAACATGGGAATTTTACTAAATTGAACTCAGTGAGTCATAGACTGGTGTCCACTCATTTCCAGCTGAGACCCTCTGGCCACATCTCAATGAGTTCAGCCCAGCAATATCAATGGTATTTATTGAGCACATTCTGTATCTAGAGCACTGTAATAAGCACTTGGGAGAATACAATGCAACAGAGTAGTCAGATAAGATCCCCGCCCAAGAGGAGCTTGCACACAAGAAGGGGAGACAGACAAGAAAATAAATTACACGTGGATAGATACTTAAGTGTTGTGGGATGAAACAGAGCAATCCCCAAGGGTGCCTACTGGTGAATTTGCATACTTTGGAAATGTGTTTAGCCTATGTAAGTGACTCACTTGGAGAAGAAAGCTGGGGGCTGAAATTGAGAAATGGTTTTGGCCTGGTGGTTCATTCCTTGACAGCCCAGAAAAATGACCTCTAGTGCCAAGGGTACTTATATTAGAGTGAGATGAAAAAATAAGATCAGTTTCTTTTCACAAGGCTCATGGCTTGCTGCTGAAGACCAACACAAAGCAATCCTCGCTCCTTTTCTCTATTCATGCTAAGATCGCCTACGCTGGCATTATCTTTAGGCCTCTTTCAAATACTGGCTTCTGAAGCTGGAGGAAGGTTTTTAATGCAATCAAATCGAAATTTACAAGTCCAAAACAAAACTACTTTTCAAGACTGACAGTGTGTCCCACACACAGTTACGCTTTTAAAATATCAAATTCGAGAATGGGTTCAGGGTCCCCCAAAATCTACTGTTTTGAAATACTTCACTTCTATTAATTGTACAAGTGCGTGTTGGAGCGGAGATGAAAGGAGAGATCAAGGCAGCCAAGAGACTATTAAAGAATCAGTTTTCATTTTTTGAACTGGACCCAATATTGCTCTTCAGGCTTCATTCAAAAACAGTTCTAAAAAAAGGGTGATACTAGAAGCTGGAGAAAACTGCACTGAAGATTTACTGACAGTTTCAGGCCCAGAAAAATATTCCCTGAAACTCTTTTGCAGTCACTATTTTTTTTTCTTTCTCCCCTACCTCCTTTCTGTGGACTCAGCCTAGAGCATGTCTCTTGAGATTTTAGCAAAGAACCTTTCCATACTTCACTGATCTGCTTCGCTCTGCCACCTTCCCAAATCAGAACCTAAAACTGGGGGAAGCAACATACCTAAAAAGAGCCTTAACTCTCAAAAAGGAATGAAGTCCAAAAGAACCTAATACCACCACCCGGAAAAAGTTAAAACAGTTAGCCACCTTTCAGGCAACTATCCGGTCAAGGCATCAAAGGGCTTGAATGTCCCACTTAAAACAGGCAACAAGCTATCTTCTTCAGCCCTCCCTGCAGCTGCCAGGGTACAAATGCTTCCTCTTGTGGGTGGTCAGAGGATGGTGTGGGGACAGTATTTTGGGCTTTACCTACTAAAGCCTGGCATCTTCAGTGCTGGAGAGACTGAAAACTGCATGGCAAGCTCTTCTTTTGCCCTCCTTGCAGCTGGTTTCCTAAAACACTTCACTATCAAGCTACACCCAGAGAAGCAACATGCCCTAGTGGAAAGAGCAAGGGCCTGGAAGTCAGAAGGACCTGGGTTCTAATCCCAGCTCCGTCACTTGTCTTTTCTTTGACCAGGGTGTGGGGAGAGGCACCATATGCACCATATGAAATAACTTGTGCCTCCCTAAAAGAGGAAAAAAATGACAAGACACTTAAGTTAAAATCCTCCCTCTTCTGAGTATCAAGATTGGCTCATCTCACTTTCCAGCATTACTATGCTTCTATCTGCATGGGGATGGGACTGATGGGGTGGTCTGAAGAGGACAGCACTTGCCTGCTGTGACCTTGGGCAAGTCACTTAACTTTTCTGGGCCTCAGTTACCTCATCTGTTCAATGGGGATTAAGACTGTGAGCCCCAGGTGGGACAGGGACTGTGTCCAACCTGATTACCATTATTATTAAGTGCTATCGAGTCATTTCCGATTCATACTGATTCCATGGATATACTTTCTCCAGAATGTCCTGTCCTCTGGCATAATCCACAGCCTTTCTAATGGTTCTTCCATTATCGCTGTTATGGTCTCTATCCATCTAGCTGCTGGTCTGCCTCTTCCATGCTTTCCCTGGACTTTTCTTAGCATTAGTGTCTTCTCCAGAGAATTAGTCCTGATTATGTGTCCGAAATACGCAAATCTAAGTCGAATCATATGGCCTTCCAAAGATCACTTTGGTTTAATTTGCTCCAAAATCCTTGGGCCTTTGTTTTGTCAAGAAAACAAAGACCATGACAACTGCAAGTTTTAACACATTTGCAGTGGATGGAAAGAAGACTGAAATAGTTGACATTTTTCTTTCCTGGGATTGATAATAATAAAGGAACTAGTAACCAAAAAAATAAAGGCACATAGTAAGCGCTTAACAAATACCATAATAATTTATTATTATCATTATCCCCAGCAGCATCACCTGAAGAGAGGTTACATAGCTACTCTTGGATTGTTAGCTCCTGCACTGGCAGAAACTATCTAATTCCCTCCTCTCTATTCTTTCCCAGCACTTAGTACAGTGCTCTGCTCAAAGTAAGCACCTACTAAATAAATATTATTACTCCCACTCCTCTGTTCCCATAGCAGCCAGCCATGCTTAGGAGTAACTGCTGATGCAAGTCATTGCACCTGGCTCTTGAAAAGCAAGAGGTCACCTTCTAGTGCTCGGGGCTCTTTCCCGGACTAGAAAATGTCAGGTTCTTCAACAATGCTCCCATTAACTCTGAAGAATAAAGCTAAAATGTAGCTTCAGACAGACAATTCAACTGACAGGGAAACCTCTCCAGAAAATAAAGGGAGAAAAAAACCAAGAGAGAAACATACATTAAAAAACAAAACCAGACAGTCCTGCCCTAGTGGGATGATGAGATCCCTACCACATCTTTCCTTTGCCAAAGTCTTACATTTACAGAATTACACCTCATGTGTGAAAGCTCTCCAAATGAATGAGTTGGGCTAAATTTTCATTGTTGCTTCACTGTTTTCCCACTATCCACTGACATGGGTCTGAATTCTTATTTTGGGCCTGGAAGCTAACGGCATGCATGCAGTGGAGGGGTGGGGAAGGTGACTTCTTGGGGTGGGGCTGCCAAAGGAAAATAATCTCTAAATACATATTTTCTATGAGATTACATAAAATTTAGAAAAAACTAATGACACAAAATGGGGAGGGCAGATAATGACTGCCCAAAGTATCCGTTTTCATGGACTCTAATAAACCCGCAACCTCCAGCAGAAAGGCTGAACTGTAGTTATTGCCCAGGAAGTTGAATAACTCCTTCTGCTGCATGTGCAAAAACCAACAGGGAAATATGTGTTTACTTGCCTAGATGAGTAGTATCACCATGGCTGCCTCTGTGGTTTCTGGAGGAGTGGGAACAGCGACCACTGGGTGCTTTAGGGGGTCAATATTCCCAAGACCAGCAGTTGGGGGTGTGGCAGCGCCTTTGCACGGGACAGTCCAGGCAGGGGGCAAGGTTGGGAGGCAATAACAGGTTCTCGATCTGGGTCAGACACTTTGCTGGTGCTCCTGCAGTCTGGGGCTTTCCAAACCAAGGGAGAACACAAAACTGGAAATTCCTTGTAGGCAGAGATCATGTCTACCAACTCTATTGTAATGTGCTCTCCCGAGTGCTTAGTACAATGCCCTGCACACAGAAAGAGCTCAATAAAAAAGCAGGATGGCCTAATAGAAAGAGCACAGGCCTGGGGCTCAGAAGACCTGGGTTCTAATCCCAGCTTCTCCATTTGTCTGCTGTGTGACCTTGGGTAAGTCACTTCACTTCTCTGGGCCTCAGTTTGCTCATCTGTAAAATGGGAATTAAAACTGTAAGCCCCAGGTGGTACAGGGACTATGTCCAACCCAATCACCTACTCCGGTGGTCAGTATAGCACCTGGCACATAATAAGTGCTTAATATCGCATTTATTATCATGATTATAATTACGATAAATACTGCTGATTGACTGCGAGTCACTGGGCACCACTGATTAGGGAGTGAATTACATCTGGAAGAAGGCCTGGCCTGATTTCCAGGGAAGGCCCACCATGTGTGTGAGGAAACTTTGCTCATGTGCAACTGTCCCCAACTTCTGGGATTATAACTCCCAGCCATTCTGAGCATGTACAGCAGCACTTTCCAGAAATTAGTTACTGAGTTAAGTAGGTGGTTATTGCTTTCTTGGCACACGTGCAAATCACTGAGGTAAATATATCGATCAATTGAAACACCATCCTGTGCTATAAGGAGTGCATACTCTAACCTGGGGAAAGATACACAGAATGATAAGTGAGGCCCAAAACTCTGCTCTGTGAGGGACTGGAATTGGATCCACCCAGAGTTCCTACTCTTGATAACATGTTAGGGGCCAAGGGCCCTGCTAATTAAGGGCTCAAGACCTGTTCTACCTTTGAGACCCTCTTCCTTCTCTCTGTCACACCTACTGTTGCTACTTCACTCTCCTCCCTCCATCACTGATATCTCTGCCTCCTCCATCACCATCTCCTCTTTCTACACTTCTCCCATGTCTCCCCCATCCTAAAAAAAACCCGCTCTTGACCCCACTTCCCCTTCCAGTTATCACCCTATCTCCCTACTACCCTTCCTTTCCAAAATCCTAGAACGAGTTGTCTACAATCGCTGCTTAGAATTCCTTAACTCCCATTCTCTCCTGGACCCCCTCCAATCTGGCTTCCGTCCTCTCCACTCTACCGAGACTGCTCTGTCTAAGGTCACACATGACCTCCTCCTTGCCAAATCCAATGGCTCCTACTCCATTCTAATCCTCCTTGACCTCTCTGCTGCCTTTGAAACTGTCGAACATCCCCTCCTCCTCTATACCGTATCTCACCTTGGCTTCACGGACTCCGTCCTCTCCTGGTTCTCCTCTTATCTCTCTGGCCGATCATTCTCGGTCTCCTTCGCAGGCGCCTCCTCCCCCTCCCATCCTTAACTGTTAGAGTTCCTCAAAGGTCAGTTCTTGGCCCTCTTCTGTTCTCCATTTACACTCACTCCCTTGGTGAACTCATTCGCTCTCACGGCTTTGACTACCATCTCTATGCAGATGACACGCAGATCTACATCTCCGCCCCGTCCTCTCCCCCTCCCTCCTTCAGGCTCGCATCTCCTCCCGCCTCCAGGATGTCTCCACCTGGATGTCGGCCCGCCACCTAAAACTCAACATGAGCAAGACTGAGCTCCTCATCTTCCCTCCCAAGCCTGGTCCTCTCCCAGACTTCCCTAACACCGAGGATGGCACGACCATCCTTCCCGTCTCTCGGGCCCGCAATCTCGGTGTCATCCTTGACTCGTCTCTCTCGTTCACCCCACACATCCTATCCGTTACCGAGACCTGCCGGTTTCACCTCTACAATATCGCCAAGATCCGCCCTTTCCTCTCCACCCAGACGGCTACCTTACTGCTACGGGCTCTTGTTATATCCCGGCTAGACTACCGTGTCAGCCTTTTCTCTGATCTCCCTTCCTCCTCTCTCGCCCCGCGCCGGTCTATTCTTCACTCCGCTGCCCGGCTCATCTTCCTGCAGAAACGATCTGGGCGTGTCACTCCCCTTCTTAAACACCTCCAGTGGTTGCCTATCGACCTCCGCTCCAAACAAAAACTCCTCACTCTAGGCTTCAAGGCTCTTCATCACCTTGCCCCTTCCTACCTCTCCACCCTTCTCTCTTTCTACCACCCACCCCGCACGCTCCGCTCCTCTGCCGCCCACCTCCTCACCGTCCCTCGGTCTCGCCCATCCCGCCGTCGACCCCTGGGCCGCGTCCTCCCGCGGTCCCGGAACGCCCTCCCTCCTCACCTCCGCCAAACTAATTCTCTTCCCCTCTTCAAAACCCTACTTAAAACTCACCTTCTCCAAGAGGCCTTCCCAGACTGAGCTCCCCTTCTCCCTCTACTCCCTCTACCGCCCCCTTTGGCCTCTCCGCAGCTTAACCCTCTTTTCCCCCCATTTCCCTCTGCTCCTCCCCATCTCCCTTCCCATCCCCTCAGCACCGTACTCGTCCGCTCAACTGAATATATTTTCGTTACCCTATTTATTTTGTTAATGAAATGTACATCACCTCGATTCTATTTAGTTGCCATTGTTTTTACGAGATGTTCTTCCCCTTGACTCTATTTATTGCCATCGTTCTTGTCTGTCCATCTCCCCCCCAATTAGACCGTAAGCCCGTCAAACGGCAGGGACTGTCTCTATCTGTTGCCGACTTGTTCATCCCAAGCGCTTAGTACAGTGCTCTGCACATAGTAAGTGCTCAATAAATTCTATTGAATGAATGAATGAATACACTTCTTTCCAATCTCCCCTCCAATTCCACAATCGCCACCGCTGCTCTCTGCCCGCTTCCAGAAGAAGCCAGACTACCCCTGGCTCCGGCGAAGCCGGTGAAGAGCAGGCGCAAGAGCAGTGGTGTCACGATAGCGTGTCATCAGCCTGAGATGGGGCGATGCCAACCCCAACCCACACTCACTGACATAAAGATGAGGAGTAATGAGCTTAGGGCTCCTTACATGGGGATGAAATGATACTTCTTTCCCCACTCAGTTGGTTATATGTAATTGGCTGTTTGAGTCAGACAGCCGTGCATCAGGTTATTCAGCCGCTTTCACAGGCAAATTTCTCCATCGGCAACATCACGATAGCAATTAATAATTATGGAATTTGTTAAGCGCTTTCGAGGGGTGAGGCACTGTCCTAAGCACTGTGGCAGATACAACACAGTCCCTGTCCTGCATGGGGCTCACAGTCTAGGTAAGAGGGAGTAGGATTTAAACACTTTTACAGATGAGCAAACTGAGGCACAGGGACTTGCTCAAGGTCACACAGCAAGTGGAAGAGTTGGGAATAGAACCCATGTCCTCTGACCCCCAGGCCTGTGCTCTTTCCATTAGAACACACCAGTCATCTTTAAATACAAAAGACAATTATAATTATGAATCAGGTACCTGTATCACCCAGGATGGCGTAGTGGATAGAGCATGGGGCCTGGGAGTCAGAAGGTCAAGGGTTCTAATCCCAGCTTCATTAATTGTCTGCCGTGTGACCTTCCTTGGGCAAATCACTTCTTCCATGTGTCACAGTTACCACACCCGTAAAATGAGGACTGGGACTTTGAGCTCCATGGGAGACAGGGACTGTGTCCAACCTGATTTGTTTGGAACCACCCCAGCACTTAGCACAGTACCTGGCATTTAGTAAGCGCTTAACAAATACCACAGTTATTACTATTTCAAACCAAGTTCAAAGGGAAGAGAACACTTGGAATTTTATTGCAGCAAGGGTGGCTATTTTTGCACCCTGATGAAACCTTTCATGTGTTTCATCTATGTGGCAAATTTATTCAGGAGACTAATCTCCCTTTCCCAATCCCACAAGATTTGCGTTGAGAAAGCCTCTAAATTCACAGGAATTGGAAAATCTAGTCTTTCAAGACACGTCCTCTCTAGACCAGTAAAATTCATGGAACCAACTCTACAAGATGCATAAAGAATTTACTTCTTTAACTGACACAGGTAGAACAGGAGCTTAAGAGAAAGGCTTCTGAGCTCTGTCACCACTGATTTACTGGCTAATCCTGAGTAAATCATTCTTTGCGCTTCAGTGACTTCATCTGGAAAAAACAAGGGCACCTTGGGCCACCTGCCTACATCTCTGGGATAATAACAATTATGGTTCATATTAAGCCCTTACTATGGGCCAAGAACTGTTCTAAAGTGCTGGGATAGCTACAACTTCATCAGGTTGGACACAGGCCCTGTCTCACATAGGGCTCACACTCTTAATCCCCATTTTTCAGGTAACGTAACTGAGGCCCAGAGAAGTGAAGTGATTTGCCCAAGGTCACCCAGCAGACAAGTAGCGGAGCCTGAATTAGAACCCAAGTCCTTCTGACTCCCAGGCCCATGCTCTATCCACTAGGCCATGCTGAGAATGAAGCTCTGTTCAAAACCTGAGGTCTTTGGAGAAGAGTAGGACATGTCTGATCAGTACTTTACTTTTCTTTGCACCAGTCAACTATGCTACACAAGCATGCCATTCTTCACTTTTACTCAGCACCAACTGGGATGCTGCCAGTTTTACACACTTTTGTATTCAACTACAGCAAGGCTCGAAATCATAATGTGCTCCCTAATCCAAGAAAAAGCTCAATTAAAATACTCTTACCTTCAGTATTTCAGGCTCTTTGATATCCAGAGGTTCTGTTTTCCCACGTTTCATATTTTTATATAACCTGGGATATTTTCGAGCACTTGGTGGTGTAAAAAACCAAATTACACAAACTGCAGTCATAAATCCAAGGGCAACTCCCAGAAAGAGTCCACTCACATAGCTTGGAAGAGGGATTATAAAGTAGGCATAGACTAGCATTATAAATAAATACAGCGTCTTCATTGGTAAATTAGGCTGTGGCACACACCGGTCGTCTTCATCTTCACTCTCAAGAACGGCACCGTTTTCCTCACGCATCTGTGACTTGGAAGATGTATCTATGGGTTTATCCCCTCTGTTTTCCTCCTCAGTATCCAGATCAAAGTCCTCGGTGTACAGCTCACAAAATTCCTCATCCTCTTTGCTCGCCAAGGCGGACATCGAACATTTTTCAAGTGCCAGGGAAACCTTCAAATTCACATCCTTTGTGCTGCTTGAGTGAGAGGTTTCTTGAGCCAGATCCTCAGCGGGCTTCGTGGAGTCATTTTTACTGATGTTTGAGTCACTTCCATAACAGTCCCCTTCTGAATCACATTCCTCTTCTTTAATGCTGTAGTTGTTATTGCTTTCCAAATGGCCATTTAAGCTGGAAAGATTGGAGAGTTCCGAAGCACTTGAAGATAAGGCTTTTGGCCTGTGGCTGCTGCTTTCGTCTCCCATAATTTTGCTGAGGAGTTGGAAAGGTTCATATATGACTTCGGACAGGCGCCGTTTAGTGTCTTCTATTTTCGCCTCCATTTCGGGCACTTTAAAAAAGGAGCGAGGTTCCGAGGGAGATGTCAGCGGAGAGGAGGGAGCAGTTTTGGAATCTCCCCCCGTGTTGCGTGGCTGAGTGAACTGCTTGAACAAGTGCAAGTTCAGTTTGGAGTCGGGGGGCTTGTAGGCCACAGTGTCTGATTCTTGTTTGGAAGTGTCTGTGGACAGAGACTTCACTAGAGTCTTCATCAAGTGCCTGTGCCTCAGGGGTGACGGCGAGTCTTTTGGCTCTACATCTGTGGAGAAGGACTTGACAAGGCTCATGAAAGGTTTTGCACTGGAGAGGGTGGAGGAAGAGGCACTGGAGGAGAGGACAGGAGACTTGGAAGGCGAGGACAATGGGGAAGAAGAACTGGTCTTCTGCTCCGAGAGCGATGACACGCTGGGTGAGCTAGCTAGGGGAGCGAGGGGGGAAGATGCCTGCAAAAGAGCCGATGGCACCGTACTGAATACTTGGGCAGCTGGAGGAAAGGGCTCCAATGGCTCTACAGTGTCCCCGGTGACAGGTAAAATGGCAGGAGATGAAGCTAGGGACTTTGCTGCCAGATAAGGCAAGGTAGCGGGTCCTGCAAAGTCATGGCCACCATGTTCAAAATCAAGGTCTTCCTTTGCTTCGAGCCCAGTTACAATGCTTTGGTCGTCTACCTCCTCACTGGGGGACTCCCTAAACCCCTCCTCTTCCTCTTCCTCCTCCTTCCCGGAGGCCGAGAAGTGAATAGTGATGGTCTCTCGGGAAACGGACCGCTGGACCTGCACCTTGGGGGTTGTTGGCTTGGGCATGTCACCGGTTTTCTCTGCATGGCTACTGTTCAGACTTGTCATTGCCGTCCTCACCAGGCATCAGGCTCTGTTAAAAAAACAAAACAAAAAACAAAACCATGTCGGGAAAAACAAACAAAAATCAGAGCCAATTTCTCCAAAACAGACCCTGTCATTTTCAGATCTGCCTAACTGGGCTTTCTTTGTGAAGCCTGCTAATTACATTTTTCCTGAAGACAGCATTTTTTTACCCCCTTCAGTGGATAATTGGCATTTATCTGGAGAAAATTTAATCGTGAATAACGCTCATAGAGGCAAATCCTGAAACGTTTCTCTATGTTTCACATAATCCACTCACACCCACCCTTCCAAAGCTGTACGGTTGCTTTTCCATGCTTCCCCTCGTCCTTGAGGTTCCCGAAAATAATCATTCAGGGGAGTGCACATTGTTGCTCCCTTATGATGGGAACCACCAAAGATTAACTCCACCTGAAAAGAAACACTAAAATCCAGGAACTGGAAGGGAATCAAGACAGCCACAAAGTCTATGACTATTGTCCCATTTACCCACATACTGATGGGTTTTATGTCTTCACTTGGCAGACAATCATCTCGTGGTCAAACTAGTTCAGTGACCAATGTTTTAAATGAACCAACCTGCAGATTTTAACTGGTGCATTTAGAAGAAGGTTAATTTTCAGTAAGAGCAAGGAGAACTAAACAAAGTAAATCATTTTAATAGCAAACGAGGAAGTGAATTTTTTTTTGAAAACTATACTGATCAAATTTTAGCTCATGTGCACAGACTTTAGATGTCTTCAAGGGATAACTGGGACAATAAACAAAATTTTAATTGGTTTTCCTATAAATCGGGACTTAGATTGGTGGGTAACAACCTGCAACTGCACATTAAAGAAACCCCCTCTGGAGCATGTGGTGGGAGTTGATCATTGACACAAACATGTGCAAACATGCATTATGCAGTACACTGTGCTAAAAACTGCACTAAAATGAAAGCCTAGACCATGCAAGGAAGATGTGCCTTAAAAGTACCCGCCAAAACCACAATTTCCAGAGATGACGATTCCATAACTTCTAAAGGTTTAAACTTCACAGTCAGAAAGTTTTAATATCCAGCCAATTCACACTGCAATTTATTCACCCTTGCTTGGGCCTTCCTGACAAGGGCAAACAGTAACCATTTTCCTTATCAAAGTCCTTCAGGTATACCGCATCAGTTAAACCCCTACCCACGTGTTGTTAGTAAAATGGTGGAGCAAAGATGACTGTGAGGGGAGAGAGGGTTTAACCGATATAATATTTCTGAGGAAGATTAAAATAACAATGGAATTTATTAAGCGCTTACTCCATGCCAAAGCACTGTGCTGAGTACTGAGATACAAACAAATGATCAGATAGGAAACAGTCCCTGAGTGTGTCTGTTATTTTGTTTTACTGTACTCTCCCAAGCTCTTAGTGCAGTGCTCTGCACACAAAAAGCGCTCAGTAAATACAAGTGATTGATCCCACCCAGGGCTTGCCATCTAAGAAGTAAGAAAAGCAGATATCTTGTCCCCATTTTGCAAAAGAGGGAACTGCAAGTCAGAGGGCTGAAAGTGACTTGCCCAAAGTGACTTGGCTGGATGGGACAGAACTGGGATTAGAACTAAGGTTTCCTGACTTCCAGACCCATTTGCTTTCCATTAGGCCCCAAAACACTAATTTATTTACCCTTTCCTCATATGCTATTTTCCTTCTCCTTTAATCATTTGTCTTGCTCTCCTCCAAACCCTCTTTTTTATGGCATTTGTCCAGTTTCTCCTCAACATTTTAAAAACACACTGGCCAAAACAGACTTCAAAATTTGAATTAGAGTCTGCCAATACATAATATAATGGAAATATTTCCCAGTTTTCCATACTTCTGGGAAAACATCCCAGAATCAGGTTGGGAGTTTTAATCCTGGCACCCATGAAACAGAGAAGAGAATTGCCAATTTTACAGCACCTCTCAAAACAACTTATGTTCCAGGGTCATAATTACACCTTTGAAAAATTTCTCAGTGAAATAGAACATAATACTTTGAGCCGCTTACAATACCAACAATAACCAATTATATTCAGAGTACACTGTATATCAGTCTCAACCTGATTAAAGTTCTCCAATTATCCATTTGTGCTTCAGTAGATCCTAAAATGCTGATTCACACATCAAAAACTCACTGAATCTTGACCAATTAGTTATGCATGTTTCTTGGTCCTTCCACTCCTCTCAAGGACAGCTGCAACAAGCTACCAGTCTTTAGATGCTCAGCGTTGGAGCCAAAGCTATTGCACCTTCCCTTTCTTTCAAGATTATCAGTTCTGAATACCACTTTCCTTCACCCTACCCAATCAAAAACCTACTAGATCCCCTTAATTCCCACATCAGTTCAGGGAACAATTTTCTAAGCAAAGAAATAGTCCCATTCCTCTCCACCCCAGAAAAAAGGAAATGAGGGTAGAATGCAGGGATATGACACCAAAAAAGCAAGGGAAACATATGCTGTTAGACTGACTCAGCTTTAAGCCTAACCTTTCTCGACAAAAAAACAGTTTTCATTAGTGAGCAAAGTTCCCAGGAATATTTGTAATTCAGCAGCAAAATTATCTCTCCAGAGGTTCCCTCCACCAGCAAAATCAAATGCAATAACTGTGTTTTATTTTTTCCCCATTAAGAGTACAGTTATTTTATCCCATAACCCATTAAGAATAATCAATAAGAAAACATACTGTTTTCCATGGCACTCCTTACAGTACATGAAAAGCACTACATGAATACAATCACCACAGAACTAGTTGGCTGAAAAGATCAGGTACTGAAATTCTAAGTAGCATAAAAGGCGATAGGGGCAGAGAATATACACCAATTACGGCTTGATAAAAAAAAAAAAAACTAGGTCAAACCTCAAAGTCTCAGTCCCCAGTGGACAGGATTCCAAAGCAGTAGTTCTAGAATGAATTTTAAGAAGTAGAGAATTCTAAGTGTGACAATGCTATGGAAGCTGTCCAGAGCTCACGTGCCCAGTTACGGGGGTGGGAGGGAGAGAAGGGGAGTTGGTGGGGGGGAATGATGAGTCTATAACCTTTTAAGTATTGCATGCTAAAAATATTTCAGCTTACAAAGAGTTTATCAGACACAAAGTTTTCCTTGAATGTTAAGTATTGATGCATTTGATGGCAGTGAGCATAATCTAATTTTTGATCTGAATTAACCTCTGCCCTAATTTATTTATATAATCTGATTTCTACCACCTTACCTCATGCTGTAACAATGGGAGGACTGATTCTCCCTTTCTAGGCAACCACAAAGATTCCTGTTTTCTCTCCTGGTAGTAATACTGAACATAGCAGCAGGACAGCAGAGTGTCAAATTCAAGTTCTTTCTCTGCTTCCTTCTACGTCTTACTCCTTGCCCATCCTTCCACCCACCACCCATCACATTCATGCAAAGAATACATCCGCTTCAGCAGATCTCCTGTATCACCTACTTGCCACAGGGAATGGACATGTCCTAAGTATATAGCATGTGTTAAATTGAGAAGCAACATGGCCTAGTGGATAGAGCACAGGCCTGGGAATCAGAAGGTCATGGGTTCTAATGCCAGCTCTGTCATGTCGACTTTGTGGCCTTGGGCAAGTCACTTCACTTCTCTGGGCCTCAGCTCCCTCATCTGTAAAGTGGGGATTAAATCCATGAGCCCGATGTGGGACAGAGACTGCGTCTAACCCGATTTGCTTGTATTCCCCCCCAGTGCTTAGTACAGTGCTTGGTACACAGTAAGTGCTTAACAAATACTGCAATTATTATTATTAGAGAGTTATATCTAGATGGCATTAGTAATTGAGTTCGCCAGAACTGTCCCAAGGGCTACTTACTGAATTTGTGTTCAGGGTTAACACAGCAACTGCAACCTATAAGGAATCTCCTCCTCTTCCCCACAAAAGCACCTACCCATGCTGACTATTCTGATAGAGTTTGCTAATGTTCCACTGATTTAAAATTGTGGGGTAAAGGATGAAAATCACCTTGTCAGGAGATAGATGTAGGGCTGTGGCATGAGAAATAAAAACCACAGACATATCAGCATTAGTCCTGGGTTTCAAAAGTTTAATCCACCATCTGATCTTTCACCCAATAATTTAATTCATTCATTCATTCAATAGTATTTATTGAGCGCTTACTATGTGCAGAGCACTGTACTAAGCGCTTGGGATGAACAAGTCGGCAACAGATAGAGACAGTCCCTGCCGTTTGACGGGCTTACGGTCTAATCGGGGGAGACGGACAGACGAGAACGATGGCAATAAACAGCGTCAAGGGGAAGAACATCTCGTAAAAACAATGGCAACTAAATAGAATCGAGGCGATGTACAATTCATTAACAAAATAAATAGGGTAACGAAAATATATACAGTTGAGCGGACGAGTACAGTGCTGTGGGGATGGGAAGGGAGAGGGGGAGGAGCAGAGGGAAAAGGGGAAAATGAGGCTTTAGCTGCGGAGAAGTGAAGGGGGGATGGCAGAGGGAGTAGAGGGGGAAGAGGAGCTCAGTCTGGGAAGGCCTCTTGGAGGAGGTGATTTTTAAGTAGGGTTTTGAAGAGGGAAAGAGAATCAGTTTGGCAGAGGTGAGGAGGGAGGGCGTTCCAGGACCGTGGGAGGACGTGACCCAGGGGTCGACGGCGGGATAGGCGAGAGCGAGGGACCGTGAGGAGGTGGGCGGCAGAGGAGCGGAGCGTGCGGGGTGGGCGGTAGAAAGAGAGAAGGGAGGAGAGGTAGGAAGGGGCAAGGTGATGGAGAGCCTCGAAGCCTAGAGTGAGGAGTTTTTGTTTGGAGCGGAGGTCGATAGGCAACCACTGGAGTTGTTTAAGAAGGGGAGTGACATGCCCAGATTGTTTCTGCAGGAAGATGAGCCGGGCAGCGGAGTGAAGAATATACCGGAGCGGGGCGAGAGAGGAGGAAGGGAGGTCAGAGAGAAGGCTGACACAGTAGTCTAGCCGGGATATAACGAGAGCCCGTAATAGTAAGGTAGCCGTTTGGGTGGAGAGGAAAGGGCGGATCTTGGCGATATTGTAGAGGTGAAACCGGCAGGTCTCGGTAACGGATAGGATGTGTGGGGTGAACGAGAGGGACGAGTCAAGGATGACACCGAGATTGCGGGCCTGAGAGACGGGAAGGATGGTCGTGCCATCCACGGTGATAGAGAAGTCTGGGAGAGGACCGGGTTTGGGAGGGAAGATGAGGAGCTCAGTCTTGCTCATGTTGAGTTTTAGGTGGCGGGCCAACATCCAGGTGGAGACATCCTGGAGGCGGGAGGAGATGCGAGCCTGAAGGGAGGGGGAGAGGACAGGGGCGGAGATGTAGATCTGCGTGTCATCTGCGTAGAGATGGTAGTCAAAGCCGTGAGAGCGAATGAGTTCACCGAGGGAGTGAGTGTAAATGGAGAACAGAAGAGGGCCAAGAACTGACCCTTGAGGAACTCCAACAGTTAAAGGATTTAAACAATGGCTAATCCAAAAGCAATTTAAACAATGGCTAATCCAAAACGGCATGAATTCACTGGACCAGCTTAAAAAACAATCAAATCAACTACTTCATGTCTGAATCCAATAGCAATCTAGTTAATAATAACGATGGTATTTGTTAAGTGCTTATTATGTGCCACTTTTCTAAGCGTTGGGGTAGATACAAGGTAATAAGGTTGTTCAACGTGGGGCTCATGGTCTTAATACCCATTTTACAGATGAGGTAACTGAGGCACAGAGAAGTTAAGTGACTTGCCCTAAATCACATAGCTGCTAAGTGGCGGAGCCGGGATTAGAACCCACGACCTCTGACTCGCAAGCCTGGGCTCTTGCCACTAAGCCACGCTGCTTCTCTATTGCACCCATCAACCATACGAAGTACTCAATCTCGGGAACCTTTTCAATCTAACATTTTGACTAGCAATAAGTGTTTTCTATTTTTCAGATTATTTTCACTGATCTCTTACATAAATGTTAATTAGCTGGTGCTCAAACAGTCTAACATGCCATGTATTTGCAACTAATACTTAATTACCTGAAACAAACTAGATTTATTAACAATATCCCATAGCAGCTTGGTGTATTAGAAGAAGTCTAGGATTGGGAGTCAGGGGACCTTTCTTATGGTATTTGTTAAGTGACTACTAGGATCAGGCACTATGCTAAATGCTGGGGTAGACACAAGATAATCAGGACCAGAGTTCTAATCCCAACTCTGCCATTTACCAGTTGTGTGACTTTGGGCAAATCACTTCTCTCTGCCTCAGTTTCCTTATCTGCAAAATAGGGATTCAATCCTGTTCTCCCTCCTACTTAGACTGTGAGCCCCATGTAGGACAGGCAGTGTATCAACCTAATTATTTTGTATCTGTTCCAGCACTTAGTACTGTACTTGGTACATATTAAGTGCTTAAATGCCACATTTATAACCCTATCCCTGTAGTTGAAGGCCCCGAATTAACTCTTTTTACTGAACTGCTCCCAACCCTAGAAATAAACTCAACATCTTGAGCTACTCTTTCCATCTTCTGTCCTTTCGAGTCATCTGTGATAGTGACTGGGCAAAAGATTAGTAGGAAGAAAGGAGAAAAGAAAGGGGCTAGACAAGCCAATCCATTTTTTTCTAGGTCCCTCTTTCACATTCCCTCCTCTCCTAATAAAAACAGACATTTAGTCATAATATTTAAAAAATAAATAATCTATACAATGCAAGACAAAGCCTAAACTGCTCTCAACTTAAACCATACAAATACAGACCAAGAGTATGAATGTAAAGTAAATTTGCTCAAATCTTAACAGCTCCTTATGTGAACTGGGCTTAGTTCCATTTAAAAACCACACCGAAGAAATACGCTGAAGACCGGATACTTAAAAAGGAAACAGTTACCATGGTGATGCTTTTAAAGACCTCAACAGACTCTCACTTGTTGGTAGCTTGTCCTTGAGAACTTCAGTTTCAGAAGCTGGGCTTAAGGAAAGCAAAATTTAACCTGGGAAGCAAACTTCACCAGGGAAGTCATACACCGGGGCCCAGTTGTCTAGGAGAACTGGGATTCAGCCAAATTGACTTTGCATCAGGGTTTAACTTCCCCAGAGAGATGGGGAAATTTCAGGGTCTTCCCATGGGGCTAAAAGAAGGAGTATCCGGATTTTTTGTTGACTAACACGGACCCCAGTCAACTTTCTACACTATCCTATAAGTCTCCTTACTGTATGGGTGGAGTCAGTGGAAAAATAGCACAGAGAAAGAGCCGCAAAAGCACTCCAGTTAATTTTGAGGTGGCCTTATCTGAGATTCATTTAAGACTAACTGTGTATGCATAGAAATACTTCTGGGGTTGCCGCTTTACAATTCTCAACACACCTTCTACTACTGAAGATGAGGCCTTTAGGAACATAGCAAAACAACCAACGTATAAAGACAAGGCACCTGTCCCATCTACCGAGGAAGTCACTGCAGCAGCATCAAAAATATTATTCACTGAGCACCCACTGCATACAATGCACTATATTATGGGCTTGGGAAAGTACAACCAAAGCACAAGGCATTCTCTACCCTCGTGTAACTTACAGTGTAACAGGGGAGACAGACCGAAAAATATTTAAACACAGCAGAATCTGAATAACTGAAAATACACATATACACAAGTGCTAAGGATGGGTAAAAGTCAATACCCGATAAATTCTAGTATATCTTGCTAATCACATCTACAGCATTAATTTTACATGAGAAATAATGATCAATCAGTATGGATCACTCATGCACTAGGCTTCATTTCAAATTAGCTTGAGAAAGTAGGTTAATTTTAAATTTGAGACTAGATCCCTAAAGGGTTTAGCACATTTTGGAGTTTTCAATTAATTCCACTCACTGATCTCGGGTAGACAATATAACTTGAAGCTACGTAGTTGAATGTTTGGGATTTTTTTTTTGGTCCAAGTAGTTTTTTTATTTTATCCTTAAAACCCTGAATCAGAAAATTCTGTCCAGTCATCTTGTATCAAGCAATTCTTCCAGACTCCAAAAATGAAACTTACCTAAGACTGCCTTGCTATGGAATTGAAAATTACTTCAGAAGCAGAGGTACCTACATAGAGACATTGACAGGAATGTGTCATTTTGCTGTGTGTCACTAGACACACGTTGCTGCCCAGTGAAAAGTCTTGGATGATGCCAACCAAATGCTGAGGCTGCTCCCCTTAAGAAGGGCAGTGCCTCTGAAGTTGCTGAATCTCAGGGTTTACCAGCAGGGTCACGCTGGATCCTACACTCTTGGCCGAGGTTCCAAACTCTTAACCATAAAGAGGAATAAAATGACAAAGGGGGCAACTGGTCTGAGGGGAAAAAGAAACTCAGGTAAGCCCTCTGGTGCAGGCAAACATGAGTATAAACCAGGGTGAACAGGAGCTTCGCAATATGAACTGCTTGGCTGGCCGGGCGTCTATTTCCCTTTTGCACAACCACACCCCAGAAGTCATCGGAGCGGGGAGTGCTTTACTTGGTGCTGTCCTCTGGCCCAGCTTTTCTGAATCATCATCACCATCATCAGCAATGGTATTTACTGAGCACCTACTGTGTGCTGAGCACAGTACTAAGTGCTTGGTGGGGTACAATATAATAGTATCATTATTAGTATTTCAAACAAAGAGAAGTGATTTGGGGGAGCAGGGTCTTCCCTGTTGCAAGGATTCCAACAAAAGCATGGACAAGAGCAAGCACATGTAGGGAGACGAGAACCTATAAAATGCTCCCTCATCTGGAAGTTAATATTCACATCCTGAAAGGTTTGAGACAGCCAGCAAAGAAATACTGGGTAGGTGCTGATGTGCCCAGACCCATCTGTGCATCAAGCTGGGCAAAGGTCATCAAGATGGGCTGATTGTGGGGAAACAGCATGGCTCAGTGGACAGAGCATGGGCCTGGGAGTCGGAAGGTCATGATTTCTAATCCTGGCTCCACCGCTTGTCTGCTGTGTGGCCTCAGGCAAATCACTTCACTTCTCTGGGCCTCAGTTACCTCATCTGTAAAATGGGGATTGAGAGTGAGAGTTCCACGGGGGACAGGGACTGTGTCCAACCCAATTTGCCTGTATCCACACCAGCGCTTAGTACAGTGTTTGGCATATAGTAAGTGCTTAAATACCAATATTATTATTATTATTGTTATGGTGACCCACTCAGTGGGGACTTGCTTTGTAATAGACTCTGGGCAGCTAGATCTAGGCTTCCTTGTGGGGCAGTCTTTTCTAGCCCCAATCAAAGTGACATACAATACTGGCATGTAGCCAATATGATGATGCTAAGAGGTCTGTATCATTGGGCATGAGGATATCAGTGGGAAACGTAGACAAGTAATGCTAACCTGGGTCTGCTTGGGATCTCCACAAGCATGTCAACTGAACAAAAGAGCAAGCAAGGTATGGGTTAAGAACACAGCCTGTGCAGATACAACATCTTCACTCATGTTTATTCGATGTAAAAATTCTACCCAAAAGAGCAGTGTGGGGCAAAAATGTCATCCAGGGGATTGAGTAAAGTGCAATCTGCACAAAAGGGAAAAAGTCTGGTCAAGGTTTTGTGTGATTATGCAAGTCTGAGTAAATATGACCAAGTCAAGCATGCAAACCTACGGAGGCAAGTGGAGCCTTTCAAAAGTAGAGGTCTAAGCGAACATGCCAACCTAGGCATGTTGCAAGTCCAAATGGAAATCAAAATAAACAACAGCTCCAACATGCCAACTGACTCAGAGAGCTAATCTAGGGTAGTGTGTCAAACTGTTGTTTTATGCTAATTTGGGATGTCCAGATAAATGGCTACAAATTTAAGAACCACTAATTCATGGGGAGCTGAAGATATTGCAAGCAACCACCTCATAATTCTTGAAAACTGCCTAAGATAAAAGTTGGTATAAAATGCTGAATTAAGGAGATGTATAGATTAGTGCTAATCGGAGTATAGAAGCAGAGAAGCAGCAGAGAAGCAGAGAAGCAGAGAGCATAGTAGAGAAGCAGCGTGGCTCAGTGGAAAGAGCCTGGGCTTTGGAGTCAGAGGTCATGAGTTCGAATCCCAGCCCTGCCACTTGTCAGCTGTGTGACTGTGGGCAAGTCACTTAACTTCTCTGTGCCTCAGTTTCCTCATCTGTAAAATGGGGATGAAGACTGTGAGCCCCACGTGGGACAACCTGATTCCCCTGTGTCTACCCCAGCACTTAGAACAGTGCTCTGCACATAGTAAGCGCTTAACAAATACCAACATTATTATAAGAACCTACATCGATGTATAAATATATATTTACTAGTCAGAGGTATCAACCTGCAAACAAGTCTAAGCTGCTGTGCAAATCCGACTTAGCATACTAAATAAGCTAAGAAATGAATGTGGGCTTACATCACAACATGGCTGTTGCCTTGTAACAGCATTTAAAGGCCTCAACAGGCCAAAAAAGTTGCCCAACTTTTGTCCTAACATTTGTTCTGGTGGTAAAGTTCCTATTAGCAATAAAATTTGCCCATTTTGAGTATGTGCATAGTTTTGCCAAGTAAATATAAGTTTGCCAAGGTGACCCATTCAGTGCTCCAGTTTCTGTTGTTGCTTAGCAGAACCTGAGTTGAGCCCATTCCCTTTCTCTTGTTAAAGTTACACTGAATGTACAGCAATCATATTAATAAATGTGGTATTTGTTAAGTGCTTACTAGGTGCCAGGAACTGTACTAAGTTCTGGGGTGGACACAAGCAAATCTGGTTGGACGCAGTAGCATACCCACTTCCAACTCTCCCACTGTAGACCTTTTCAACCCATCTTTCCCCCTTCATGGTACCCTAACCCCTCTCAAATCCACCAACTCTTACCCTCAAAGCCCTCCATGAACCTCCTCCTCCTTTTTGAGGAGGCATTCCCTGAAAAATCCCTACCTCCCAATCTAACTAGCCACTGGTAGCACTCATGTACATAGTTTAAATCTCAATGATATGACTGTACGCTGCAGATTATCCATGTCTTTCCCACTGTGGTGTGTCTGAGCCAAGAAGGTTCTGGTATTGAGTGGGACGGTGCAGTGAGTAGGGCTTGGGGTGGCCAGTCCTGCTCAACACCACGGTCCTCACAACAAAAACTGAAGTTTTTCCAGATCTGGTGTGCTCCCGTGTCCACTGTTTGGGTAATGCCGGAACTTTAAAATCTCCACAGTGAGCCAAAAGAGTAAACAGCTGAGAGTGAAAACCTCTCAGCTCAGGAGATCCATCTGAACAGGAGACACAGAGGCCTACTCAAGCTGGAAAAATCACCAACCTTAGGAAGAGGTATTAGAGAAGCAACATGGCTTAGTGGAGAGAGCCCGGGCCTGGGAGTCAGAAGGTCATGGGTTTTAATCCCGGCTCCACCACTTGCCTGCTGTGTGACTTTAGGCAAGTCACTTCACTTCTCTGGGCCTGTTACCTCATCTGTAAAATGGGGATTGAGACTGTGAACCCCACGTGGGACAGGGACTTTGTCCAACTAATTTGCTTGTATCCACCCCAGCACTTAGTACAGTGCCTGGCACATAGTAAGCACTCAACAAATACTGTAATTATTATTACATTGATTTTCTACTTCACCTGAGTTGGGAGACTGATCCCTCAAAATCTAGCATTTACTTTACATTTGCTTATTTCATTCACCCATCCTGCCTTGTTTTTATCATTTGTATCTGCCATTTCATTCGTATAAGCTTGCTGTGGGCAGGGAATGTGTCTTTCACCTTTTATATTGTCCTCTCCCAAGTGCTTCGGACAATGCTTTGCATACAGTAAGTACATAATGTAACTGATTGTTTAATTGATTGTTCTTACTATGTTTTTGCAGTGTGTGTCTGCTCATCTCCCCCATTAAACTCCTAAGCTCCTTGACGGCAGAGACCGCATCTTCTCTGCCTATTCCTAAGAACCCAGAACAGTGTTTGGCAGATTGATGAGAATGGACTATGCAAATTTATACAAGTGTTAAGTATGCCAATTCAAATTTAGAATTGTGTGATGATGCAATGGGGGTCATTTGGTGAAGGTGATGTCATCCTCTCTCTCCTAGAAAGAGCTCACTGAATACAGAGGGCCTATACGGACTGCTCACATACGTTCTCTGAAAATGTTAGCGGCATCATACCTCTCCCGATCACAGTACCAACATGTCATCCAGGCAATCCTGGCATCTTCCTTCCTCTCCCCACCCTCTCAATCCCACCTCAATACTACAAGTTGAGTGCAGTCTGGACAAGCACGGCAGGCAGCAGGGGGAACCATGGAAATGGGAAAGGGGAATCTCTCACTTCCCATTCTAAAAGTGCAGCAGTGGATCCCATTTCCCTCTCGGGATAATAGGGAAGCCGTGTCAAAGGGTTTAAGGGAAAATTAAGTGCTAAATGGATCCATTTTCCCCTTAATTTTACCATTTCTTTGACTTTGGGGCTATTGATTCTCTAAAGGATAAAAAGAGAACTCCCATCCTCTAAATCAAAGTGTCTTCAGGTTGTGTGGAAAGGAGAATGGGAAAGGATTGGCACTGAGAGGGTTCTTCTTAGAAGATCAGCTACTATTTACTGAGAGAAGAGACAGAAGGAGGGATCTGTAAATATTGTGAAGTTTTAACTCTATTCAAACTCTTATAGGAGAACTTAAGCCTATACTTATAATTAAAAATTTAACCAGCAAAATTCATTCAGGGATTAAAAGGTATCCTGAGCATAAAGTTCATAGCTATATAATTTGTCTTTTTTCAAGGTGCCTGCCTATCTACTTTCCCAGAACTCCAATTCTAAAACATCCTCGTGAACTTCTGTGATCCCTTTGGAAAGGCTGAAGGAGCCAGGTGTCATTACTAGCTATACATTTGAGTTCAACTTCTAATCCCTATTTTCTAATTCAGTTTTTTTTTCTCACATTCATGATACTCCCTTTTCAGCAGCTTATTCACACATTCCATTCGATTTTTAAATCCAGTCTTATCTTTCTTTCCCTTTTAACACCAGTGGATACAATATTGCAGCCAGTTCTACAACGTACATTCTTGATGATACTTCAGCTAAGGAAAACTTGCATTTGACTCACGTGTGGCCAACGCTCTGCACCTATGTACAGACATTTCTTCTGACTCCACATGGCCTGGTCTCCAGACAAGCACTTGAGCCTTGTCAGACAATCCTTAATCCTGCTGTCACGTTCTATCTAAAACACAGAGTGAAAACCTATATTCCCATAGAATGTAGGCTACTTGTAGGCAGGGATCTCATCTACCAAGTCTACTGACTTGGTAACTGACTTGGGGAAGCAGCGTGGCTCAGTGGAAAGAGCATGGGCTTTGGAGTCAGGGCTCATGAGTTCGAATCCCAGCTCTGCCACTTGTCGGTTGTGTGACTGTGGGCAAGTCACTTAACCTCTCTGTGCCTCAGTTCCCTCATCTGTAAAATGGGGATGAAGACTGTGAGCCCCACGTGGGACAACCTGATTCCCCTATGTCTACCCCAGCACTTAGAACAGTGCTCGGCACATAGTAAGCGCTTAACAAATACCAACATTATTATTATTAATTTAGCTAATTTAATATTTTATTATATATAATTATTTATGATTACAATATGTATTTATAAAAATTTGTTTGTTATATCATCATTTATTTAAACAATTTATTTATATTAGTCTGTCTCCCCTTCTAGACTGTAAACTCGTAGTGGGCAGGGAATGGGTCTGCTATATTGTTATACTGTACTCCAAGGGGTTAGTACAGTGCTCTGCATACCGTACATGCTCAATAAATACGAATCCTGAATTATACTTTTCCAAGTGCCTCATACAGTACATTGCACACAGTAAGTGCTTAATAAATACCTAAGATTGAATGATTCTAGGAGAACTGACTCTACTTTTTCAACATTTAACACAACCAATTTTATCACCAGACACCCATCTACCCCCACCCCTATTGAGAGTTATGCTTTTATTAAAGCTCAGATAGGCTATATTTAATTTTTAAAATGTTATGGGACTCCCCTCAATTATTTCTCACAGCTTGTGTCACTCTTTTGTTGGCCATAATAATACAATTTACTGATGTGTATTAGAGTAAAAAGCTCCTTTCAATTATTTCACATTTCCTTCTACAGATTAGCATGTTGCTAAATTTAATACCCTTCCTCATTTACCACATGAGGAGCCTGATCTAGTAGTAAATTCATACAACAAAAACCAAAACAAAAATATTCAAATTCTGAAACTCTCTACTGACAATTACTCTTCTCCACTTCAAAGCCTTATTTAAGACACAACTCCTCCAAGAGGCTTTCCCTAAGCCCTCTTTTCCTTTTCTTCCATTTCCTTCCGAGTCGCCCTAACTCCCTCTATCACCCCTCCCAGCCCCAGAGCACTTATGTACGTAACTGTAATTTTATGGAATAATAATAATAATGGCATTTGTTAAGCACTTACTATGTGCCAAGAACTGAATGTCTGTCTCCCCCCTCTAGACTGTTAAGTTCATTGCAGGCAGGGGAACGTGTCTGTTAGATGGTACTCCTCCAAGCACTAGTACAGTGCTCTGCATACAGTAAGCTGTCAATAAATATGACCGACTGAGGGTCAGCCTGGTCAACTGCCTACCCTACCCACTTAGCAAATGGTGAAAATAATTTAATAACAATCAGTCTTGGACATAGGTGTCATTTGAACTCCTGCTGCACTATACTTTTATCTATCCCAAAACACCTACATAAGGAGGCAACCATATTTATTGGAAGGTGGTAGGATCAAAACAAAAGGAAACACCGCCTCAGGTGTAAAATCTGTGGAACTTACCTCATGTGTTATCTCAAAAAATGCATTCAGCCCCAAAACATTGACAGCTTTTAAGAGATTGGAAAAATTAATGGTCAGGAGGATCACACAAGATTACAGGAGGAAAAGTTAAGGAACTAGTGGGACACATTAAGTACAATAGATGATAAAGTCTGAACTATTAGGTAGGCAACTAGAATACGGCCATGGTCAAAGACCGAATACTGGACTGGACAGAACATTTATGTTACTATTCTTCTAGTCAGATTAGCCTTCCCTCCACTTTCACCTCTAAATCACCTCCCAGATTTTTATTCCTATTTCAATTTTACTAGAGTTCTCAGTACTTTTCTCATGAACAGTTCTCATGTAATAACAAACATTTTATGTTTTTCTTTCAAACAAAAGGCATCCATAATCTGTTCCAAATCTATGGATTGAAAAAGAGAACCTCTCATAGCTCTTGGTGGAAAAGACTTTGTCCTTACAATAAAGGGTTTTGGGTAACCATAACATAACCACAACCATAGCATAACCATAACAATTGGCTACGTAACAACGATATGTTCATGGATTAAGTACACAAAAACGGCATTTTCAAACCTTGCAAAATGCTAGCAACACACTATTATGCATTTAATATGCTTCACTATAACAGTAGAACCTAGTAATTTAAAATAAGCTCCTGATATCAAGAGACAAAGCAATTAGTAGCTTCTTCTTCCCAATCAAATGACTATACTATCGTGATCATTTTGATCAAAGGCAGGACAGACAGTAGGCCTCAATACAATGTCCTTTGCTCAGCCTAAAATTCTCTAATTTTCACAACCTGTCTTAACCCACAGAGACGATCCAATAGAGTCAGGACTGGAAGCAGTTTGAAAAGGCAACAAGCCTCTGGAGGAATGTGCTGCTGAAAGAGCAGTGCATTTATAGTTCACGATTTAAGGCATTTTAACATGGATTTAAAAGTGGATGTGAGTAGGCTCCTCGGGCCCATTCATTCATAAATTAAATGTGGTTCTGATTCATTAAAAAGGGGTTTCTTTTCCTTCACCCCTTGTTAATTTCCCAGCCAGGCGAGAAATCTAGGGTGATCTGCATTATAGTTTAAGAGGGCTGGGGTAGGCATGAACTCGGGGGGGGGGACCCCCTAAAACCAAGCAGCCCCAAAACACCCTCCTGCTGAGAAAGAGGGAAGAGAAAAAACAAGAGTCAGGGCTCCCCTTTCCAGCTCGAGGTTCTTCCTTTCTCTTGGGTCCTTGGCAGCAGAAAGGGCAGGAGGCTGTTGTGCCATCAACCCAAGGTCCTTTCATTTATTCAACCATATCTATTGAGCACATACTGTGTGCTGAGCACTGTACTAAGCGCTTAGAAAGTACGATATAGCAATAGGGACAAACCCTGTCCACAACGGGCTCACAGTCTGGGGGCGGGGGAGACACAGTCATTCAGTCCTATTTATTGAGTGCTTATTGAGTGCAGAGCACTGTACTAAGCGCTTAGGACAGCGCATTATAGCAATAAAGAGGGATAATCCCTGCTCACAGCGGGCTCACACTGGGGGGGGGGGAGACATTCATTCATTCCAATTTAGTAAGCGCTTACTGTGTGCAGATACTGTACTAAACGCTTAGGACAGCACAATAGAGAGATAATCCCCGCCCACAACGGGCTCAGAGTCTAGAGGAGGGAAGACATTCATTCATTCAATCGTATTTACTGAGCGCGTCCTGTGTGCAGAGCACTGTACTAAGCGCTAGGAAAGCACAGCGTGGCTCAGTGGAAAGAACTCGGCCTTGGGAGTCAGAGGTGGTGGGTTCTAATCCCGCCTCCGCCGCTTGTCAGCTGGGTGACCTTGGGCAAGTCCCTTGGACTCCTCTGGGCCTCAGTTCCCTCCTCTGTAAAATGGGGATGAAGCCTGAGCGCCCCACGTGGGACAACCTGATGACCTTCTAACCACCCCAGCGCTGGGAACAGTGCTTGGCACATAGTAAGCGCTTAACACATACCAACATGATTATTATTACTACAATTATTATTATTCACTCAATAGTATTTATAGAGCGCTGGCTATGTGCAGAGCACTGCACTAAGCGCTTGGAATATCCAAATCGCTAACAGATACAGTCCCTGCCCTTTGACGGGCTTACAGTCTAATCAATAATCTAATATTATTATTGCAATTCCCCGCCTGCAACGGGCTTGGGGGGGGGGGGGGAGGAAATAGACATTAAAGGAAGGCAAAAGGGGACCGTATAAAGGGAATTACAGAGAAATGTTTTCTTCCCCAGCCCAGGGATTCCAAGCGCTTAGTACAGTGCTCTGCACATAGTAAGCGCTCAAATAAATACTACTGAGTGAATGAATGAATGAACCGTCCCTGCCAAGCAATTAAAGTCAGACTGGCCGGGGGGGGGGGGGTTCATCGCCATCTCCTGCCCATGCACTTGGTGCCTCGGCGCCCCCTTACCCCCCTCCATGCCACCTGCCAACAGGTGCCGGTGCCCGGGCCGCCCCCCCCCTCCCCCCACCCCGTGCTTACCGCAGCTCCGCCGCCCAGCTCATTGCACGGCGCGCCCCCGGCGGACAGCGCGCGCGCACGCGCGCGCCCCCGCCCCCCCCGAGGCCCCGCCCCCCTCGCCTCCTCCAATCACGACGCCGCGGGGGCGGAGCCTGCCCCTGCCAGCCCCGACCAATCCAGCGCCGAGCGCCTGGAGACCGACGAAAGACCGGGGCGATTGGTTGGGGCTCTTAAAGGGGACGCTACCGAGATTCCCTCACTGCCGGCGGGGGTGGGGGGGGGGGCGGTGCCTTCTTCGCTTGTCCTTCATGGCGCCCCCTGCTGGAACATCGTGATAATGTTGGTATTTGTTAATAATAATGTTGGTATTTGTTAAGCGCTTACTATGTGCCGAGCACTGTTCTAAGCGCTGGGGGAGACACAGGGGAATCAAGTTGTCCCACGTGGGGCTCACAGTCTTCATCCCCATTTTTACAGATGAGGGAACTGAGGCACAGAGCAGTGAAGTGACTTGCCCACCGTCACACAGCTGACAAGTGGCAGAGATGGGATTCGAACCCATGACCCTCTGACTCCAAAGCCCGTGCTCTCTCCACGGTTGTTAAGCGCTTACTATGTGCCGAGCACCGTTCTAAGCGCTGGAGGAGACACAGGGGAATCAGGTGGTCCCACGTGGGGCTCACAGTCGTAATCCCCATTTTACAGATGAGGGAACTGAGGCCCAGAGAAGTGAAGTGACTTGCCCACAGTCACACAGCTGACAGGTGGCAGAGATGGGATTCGAACCCTTGATCTCTGACTCCAGAGCCCGGGTTCTTTCCACTCTTTCCAACATAATGATAATGTTGGTATTTGTTAAGCGCTTACTCTGTGCAGGGCACTGTTCTAAGCGCTGGGGGAGATACAGGGTCATCAGGTGGTCCCACGTGAGGCTCACAGTCTCCATCCCCATTTTCCAGATGAGGGAACTGAGGCACAGAGAAGTGAAGTGACTTGCCCACAGTCACACAGCAGACAAGTGGCAGGGCGATATTCGAATTCATGACCTCTGACTCCCAAGCCCGGGCTCTTTCCACTGAGCCACGCGGCTTCTCTGGAGCATCCCTTCCTTCACCTCTGTGGTCTGTTGAGCCCCCAAGGAGTCAGAGCTGGAGGATCGTCCCCTTTCCTCCTCCTTCTCCAGATCCAACCTCGAGGTTTAAACAACCGAACCAAGACCAAAGGAATCCCTAGGCCCCCAACCCTTGACCCCCTAACCCTTGACCCCCCCACCCCCAGGCCTCATGCCCAGGGCCCTCCTTCTCCTGATTTTCTGGGCTCGTGGAGGAATAAAGGCCAAAGGCTTCGCCATGCTGCACCGTTTCCCAAATGCCAATTTGCATTTGGGAGCAATATTCACCTCTCCTTGTAGGAAGAAAAAACAAACCACTGAAGACAGTTTACATCCTGGAAAGGGAGGGCAGGAAAAGTTTCACAAGACCAGACTTCCTTCAACTCTAATGTGTGCTCCTCCCCTTTTGAAATCACATCTCCTCCAGGAAGCCTTCCACAATTAATTCCTAATTTCTCCATCCCTTCAACTCTCACGTGTGCTCCTCCCCTTTTGAAATCACATCTCCTCCAGGAAGCCTTCCACAATCAGTTCCTAATTTCCCCATTCCTTCAACTCTAACATGTGCTCCTCCCCTTTTGAAATCACATCTCCAGGAAGCTTTCCACAATTGATTTCTAATTTCCCGTCTTTATATGCCGCAACGGCCACTTCAGCCTTTCCGTGACATTCAAGCACTTAAGTACTCACAACCCCAGTCGGTAGCCCTCATGTACATATTTTTGTACTCTAATACTTCCTCCTCTCTGTAATTTATTTAAGTATCTCACCAGATAGACTGTAAACTCCCCAGTTCAGGGATCGTATCTGCTAATTCTATTGTACTTTTCCAGTTCTTAGTCCACCCAGTATTCACTATTGTACACCCTTAATAAGGTGCTTAATAAAGACTGCAAATTGAGTAATTGCTATCCACTTCAAGACAAATGAAGTTTTAGAAATATAACTTTAAGGAAGAAAAAAATTCTCAAAGATGTATGGGTAGTTTGGTATGCTTCAATGCATATACATCACGATATTGTTTCAAAAAGTAATACCCAGGACAGCAGGTCCCTATTACGTGTGATATTATATAATACTATATTATATAGTATTATATATATAATATTAGATTATTACCATATTATTGCTCTCTGTTGCCAAAGAGGCAGCAGTACCTGTCTGCTGTACCAGGAATTTATCCTTGACTCCTCTTTATCATTCAACCCACATATAATAATTATGGTATTTGTGAAGCACTTACTATGTGCCAAGCACTGTCCTATGCACTTGGGTCGATACAAGGTAATCAGGTAATCAGGTTGGACACAGTCCCTGCCCCAGATGGGGTTTACAGTCTTAATCCCCATTTTACAGATGAGGGAATTGAGGCACAGAGAAGTTAAATTACTTGTCTCAGACACACAATACACAGCTTGTCACACAGCAGGCAAGCGGTGGAGCAGGGATTAGAACCCATGTCCTCTGACTCCTAAGCCTGTGCTCTTGCCGCTAGGCCATGCTGCTTCCCCATCACTAAATCCAGTCGGTCCCACCTTCACAGCATTGCTAAAATCTGCCCTCTCCTCTCCATCCAAACTGCTACCTCATTAATATAATCACTCCCCCTATTCCACTTGGATTACTGCATCAGCCTCCTTGCTGACCT
The DNA here is from genome assembly GCF_004115215.2 of Ornithorhynchus anatinus. Lineage (NCBI taxonomy): Eukaryota > Metazoa > Chordata > Mammalia > Monotremata > Ornithorhynchidae > Ornithorhynchus > Ornithorhynchus anatinus. The sequence goes on from NC_041742.1 coordinate 3,427,887, forward strand.
CCCAGCCACCTGTCTCTCCCCACTCCAGTCCACACTTCAGTCTGCTGCCCAGATCATTTTCCTACAAAAAAAGTCCAGTACATGTCACACCACTTCTCAAAAAACTCCAGCGGTTGCCCGTTCACCTCTGCCTCAAACAAAAAGTCCTCACGATTGGTTTTAAAGCAGTCAGTCACCTTGCCCCCTCCTATCTCACTCCCCCACTACTCTCCCACTACTATCCAGCCCCCACACTTCACCCTCCTAATGCTAACCTTCTCACTGTGCCTCCATCTTGACTATCTCACTGCCGACTCCTCACCCATGTTCTGCCTCTTGCCTGGAACAACCTCCCTCAGATCTGACAGACAATCACTGTCCCCACCTTCAAGGCACATCTCCTCCAGGAGAACTTCCCTGACTAAGCCCCCCTTTCCTCATCTCCCACTTCCTTCTGCGTCACCCTGACTTTCTGCCTTTGTTCTTCCCCCCTCTTAGCCCCACGGCACTAATGCACATATCTGTAATTTATTTATATTGATGTCTGTCCCCCAGCAAACTGTAAGCTCTTTCTGGGCAAGGGATGTGTCTCTTCATCGTTGTATTGTACTCTCCCTGGTGCTTAGTATAGTGATCTGCACATAGTACGTGCTCAATACATTGAGTGAATGAATGAATTTCATGGAAGCCCAAATACCTGCCCCCAAATAAAGCTAGGGCTGAGGGAAAAACTTCAGGATTTTCTTTATGTCCTGTCCTATGCCAAGCTGCAAAGAAATCCAAAGCACAAAGCAGCCTGTATGCATTCATGTCCAAGGGCTTCACTCTTTTTTATTGCCCATCTCTGCTGGTGTTAGTAACTCTCCAACTGCCATCCAGTCCCTTAGCTGCCCCCTGAATATCTGCATTCCCTTGATAGTCGTCCTCATAACATCCCCATCAGAAGTAAACTCCCTGACTTCTGACTGTTCAGCAGTCTCCCTGGACTGGCTCTCATCCCTAACTCTGGTACCATCAGCTCACAACTGAGGCTCTCACACTTGTGGGAGGGGGAAAGTGGCTCTCCAATTTGTGTCACTCCATCTCTAAACTCTACCATTACCTTTTCCAACAGTCTTCCTACCTTTCTGAATCACCAACCCCTCTCCTTTTGTCTATAACATCATGATCCACTCACAAATACACTTTGTCTTAGAAACCCAACGGCTTTTACGGCCCTTAATCTATAAATAATCCAAGTCTTGTTCTCGCTGCGTCCATTATTTGCATCTTGCTTTTCAGCACCACAAGGCTCCCTGCAGGGAAATTAACTAGGTGTCCCTTCAGAATGGGAGGTGGAGCCAAGGAAGTCTACAGATGCCTGGCAGGTGCTGATTATCCAGCTCTGGGGGTGGAAGTGATACACAATAGGTTCTTGTGTTGCCTTAGTTAGCCTGTCACTAAGCCAAGCTGCCATGGGGTACTAATAAAATACAAAAAGGAGGTTGAGAAAGCAACAGCGATTTCCTGGAAGGAGGGAGGATTTGGAAACTCTTAAAAATGAACATTCTTGGTACTAAAGAAGCTGAGGGAAAATCATTAAGTAAGGAACAAGAAAGGAATGTTAAATGGTCTCATGATCAGCAGTCCTTGACTCCTGGGTTTGACCTGGAACAGTTTTTCAGAAATCAGGGATGCTAAGTCTGGAAGAAAGTCAAGATGATCTTGGATTTTATATCCAACATTAGCTATACAGAACAAATACAGATTATATAGTTGCTTGAAGTACGTGCCCCCCATAAACTCATGGTGGGCAGGGAACACGTCTATCAACTCTATTGTATTGTACTCTCCCAAGCGCTTAGTACAGGTGCTCTAAACACTGCAAAAGCTCAATAAATACCATTGATTGATATTATCCTCCACCACCTAGACTTACAGGAGAGGAATAGCAGCATGGCTTAGTGGATAAACCACAGGACTGGGATTCAGAAGGATCTGGGTTCTAATCCACATGGTTGTGTGATCTTGGGCAAGTCACTTAACTTCTCTGGACTTCAGTTACCTCATCTCTAAAATGGGGATTGAGAGTGTTAGCCCCATGAGGGACAGGGACTGTGTCCCACCTGATAAACTTGTATCTACTCCAACACTTAGAACAGTGCTTGGCACATAGTAAGTACTTAACAAGTACCATAATCATTATTATTATTAGGAGTAGGAATAAAATATATAGAAACCTTTGTCGTAGTCTCAGTTCTGCCCCTAGCCTGCTGTGTGACCCTAGGCCTGTCATTTAATTTTTCTAAACCTAAATTTCCTCATCTGTAAAATGGGGATAATAATACCTGTCTCTCCTTACCTCACAGGACCGTCATAATAATAAAAGAGATAAATGATGTGAAAGCGCTTTGGAATAATAAAAACACTACCAAAAACAAGCAAGATGGAGGAACAAACCTACAAATAATGCAACATTCACGGGGTCATGTAACTCACCCACAGGAAGAGGATCCTAGGAGCTAGGAACTTGAGAAAGGCTTTTATCTGGTCACACTGGTGTTTCATCCCACCCAGTGTTTCATCAAACACAGAAATAAGATGCTTGAAGGAACCAAGTTACCTTCCTTGAGATCCATCCTAATGGTCAGGGATGCACTATTCAACATCCTAGCTTTTCCCTCCAATCCCCCAACCTACCTTCTAGTAATTATTACATTTGAATTTACCAACACCTTTAAAATGATCTAGGATTTTCAGCCTACCTGATTTCCCCAGGAAACCAATTCTATCTTTTTACCATCCACTGCATGAAGTGCTTTGTTTTGAACATTCTACCTTCAATCTTTAGTGGGTATCCTTTGAAGGTGATGTGGAATTTGGCAAAAAAAAATTTCAGATTTACTCTGTTCATCCCTTTCAGGATTCTGTAGATTTCAAACACATTCCTGTTCAACCTTCATCTTTCTAGGCTGGAGAGTCCTCACTTTTTCAGTCTATTCTCAAAGACTTCTGCATTCTCTGATCCTTGTTGATCTTAGTTTCCCTTTGCTGAATCTCTGTGATTATGTCTGCTTTTCCTAAGATGCAGGAATACCACCACATGCAAAATTCCAGGTGTAGTTTTCTTTGATTTTACTGAAGGCTCCTTGTAGTCAGTAACATGTTTCATGCTTCTGTTGTACTTTTTCCAGCTCTTAGTAGATTGAACTGCCCTTCAATCAATGAATATTTACTGAATGCTAATTATGTTCAGAGCACTCTATTAAGCACTTGGGAGAGTACAATGCAACAGTTGGATTCCTGCCCACAAGAAGTTTACAGTCTAGATATTACTGAAGGTCAATAAATATCATTACTAATGCTGTGCCTTTTGTTTTTGATTCCCTCTTGAAGGTGGTTATTAGGTTGTCCTTTTGACTTCTGCAAACTGTCAAACACATTATTATTCCTGTATAAAACAGCAAGGTCCCATTCGTGCCCCCCAACACACTCCAGGAAAAAAACACACACGAATGAGGTGGGAACCATTTGTTGACTTGTCATATGACAAATGAAAATCTGTTCCTATACTAACATTGATGGGCCCTGATTTTTAGAGACCTAATGAGGAATGTTCTCTGGGAGTTTTCAAAAGCTTTTAAGGACCATTTGTTAGGTTTTTAAAAAAACGTTCTGAGTAATTTCCTGTGATAATGGAGTGGCAACCTATTTGGTGACTCTTCCTTCTGGTATCTATTATTTACTTTGTACTTAGTATTTGGACATCATTATTAAATACTAGCATTTGAAAGCCAGTCATTCCCTGGCCTGTTTGGGAACTGTGGCTTTTAATTGGGCTCCAGCTGGTGCTGATGATACAACGTGGGAGTTTTCTGAATGACTCTTCTAGACATTGTTTTGCTCTCTCATTTGTCTCCTGCTAAGCTTAGAGGAGAGCTGAATGGTATCTCAGAGATAGAGGCACTTCTTCTTCCTCACTCTCCTTCCAGAAGTGAATAAGCTGCAGCAACAGGAGGTAAATGTCATCTCTCTGCTTAGAATTTCACTTATAACTCTTTCTTTGGCCTTGACCATTGAACTCTTCTTCCACCCACATATCTCTCCAGAGAAATCAGGACTCACCCCCACTGAACCACTGTGGAATGACCTGGGGTAAGAGAGGGCGATACTCAGAACAGTGACAGCAAGAAGTCTGGCCTGCAGTGATTAAGAGCCAGAGTTACATGAGTGAAATATAGTGAAAGACTTCAATTTCCAAACACACGGAAAGCCGAATTACAGGTCCAATTCTCCAGTTACAGTATTTAGTGGGAGCCCTGTCCCTAAGGACAGAATAGAGCATGACATTTTGTTGAAAGACCATGGGGCTGGGAGTCAGTAGGCCTGGGTTTCAGTCCAACCTCCGCCACTGGCCTACTTGTGTGACCCTGGGCAAATCACTTCACCTCTCTGTGCCTCAGTTTCCTCATATGCCATAATAGGATACTAATATCCATGTTCTCCCTTCCTCCAAAACTGTGAGCAAGGCTCTGCACCCAATCAAATTATTAGCACATAGCACATTGCAAGTGCTTAATGAATACTATTATATCTACATATTTAGGTTGCGAGATCTCAGAAGGAACTTGGATGCTGCCACAACCTGGGTCAAAAACCCCCAGTTGGAGGGGTGGCCCCAAAGAGGGTGAGTCTGAGATGTCATGCCTCTTGGATTAGCACAATCCCCTTCTTTAAAAAGCAACAGAGTGATTATTTCTAAAAATCAAAGGAAGATTACCAATTTAGGAGAAATATACATTTTATCTAAGGTCCTGGCCACCCATATTAAGGACTTACTTTCTTCCCATTTTCCCCCTTGCCAAAGAGCCTCAAAGGAGCAGAATGGAAGCAGTCTCCATTACCACTGTAATAAGCTAAAGAATGATAAAACTACAAACCTTTCTACCGGTTGTATCTCTTTCACATCCCTACATGCTCGGGTTTCCTAGTCATATCCCTGGCATTCTGCCAAATTGTTGGAGCAAAGCGTTTCTACCATTTGCTCTATTCAGTTTTAAAGGTCCTGACAGGACACAAGAACCTACCACATTCCAAACTTGCAAAGGGATTCTAGTAAGCAAAGGAAGGTAATAGAATGATAAATGGAAGGCACCCTATCCTAGCAGAAAGTGCATGGGATTGTGAGACCTGGCTTCTAATTTCTCCTCTGCCTCTGGCCTGGCTGAATGATTTTAGGCAAATCAATTAACCTTTCTGGACCGTGGATTTCTCATTTTGAAAAATGGGGATGACACCTCTTCCCATACCTCTTAGCTCACGAGCCACGTGTGGGACAGATATTGCCCAATCTGATTATTGCAGAACTTGGCACTTAAGTGCTTTACAAAAAGAAAAAAAAACAAGAGGCATTTTGAGGCGTGAGGAACTGTGGGGAATGGATGGCGGAAATAACAAAGGGTTGACTGGATCCCAGGAAAGTCAACCGCCAAATGGCTCTGTGGAAAAATGAACATCATCCTCAGATCAACTCACTCCATACCTTCTGGCAAAGCCCTGCTTCCCTGTTAACTTCCTCTTGTGAAACATGGAATTAGGTGGATCTGGGGCATCGTCTGTTTTGCGGATGAATTAATTACCGCTTGCAAAACACTTTGAGTGGCAAACTATGCTGAGCAAGTGCCAAATAAACACACCCAACTTGCCTGCAGTACTGCTAGGATAATACAATTAAATGGTTTTGAGGCTGAGCCAACCCAATCTAACTCAGCAGGGAATGGGAAAGGGGAGATTTCTGAGCATTTTGACATTAAATGAACATGCAAATTATGTGGAAAACAATGTATAAGATTCTACTATTTAAGTTGCCAATTCAAGCACGCTTAATGCTAAGATGATTTCACTGGTGCATAGGCAAACTGGGTTATTAGAACGCAGGTTTTGCTCATGGACCATTTTTTGGTACACCCCAGCTCTGCGTACCCCTATCTGATATTCAGTACACTCTTCTGGTTACTGTGGAATGCAATTTTGAGTAAACACTGTTTTCGGCATTTGGTCAACAGCTTGTCGCCTGCCATTTTCAGATAACCAAGCTCTTCCTCATCATCAACACCACACTGAGAGTCTCACCGTGGCTTTCAGGGTAGCACCGTCCTCCAAATTTCACCCATAATTTCACTGCCCTTCATCAGGACTGCTAAGCAAAAAGTGAGCAAGAAAACTGTGGAGAAGGCATAGAAAATGCTGCCTTGGAAAAGAAAGTGGGACTGTGGGAACATGGAACATATGGAGAGATCATGGTGTCTGGAGGGAGGTGAACAAGTTCTCTGTAAGAACCATTAAGAAAAGTAAGACTATCAGTGGGGATGAATAATAATTATAGCAATAATAACAATAGTATTCATTAAGCATTTACTAAGTGCCAAGCACCATGCTAGAGGAGAACAGATTCGAAAATATACCTAACTCCCTCTGAAGGTTAATTCAAGGAGATCTTTCTAAAACAAAGCAGCAAAACAAGGAACAATCCTCGTTCATGCAATATCATCTGGTTTAGAGTTTTACATCTTGAGATTTTCTGCTTTATCAACAATGGTATAATGGGACTGGATGAGATCACAGGGTAAAGATAGCTCCAAGAAAATCTCTCTGATATTTTACACCCGCCAGCACTGCCCTTATCAGTTCCATGGCTCCACACAGACTCAGGCAGCTCTTTTAGGCTATGGGGATCAAGAAGGGGAAGAGATGTTCTCTCCTTAGCCATCTTTTTAGCATCCCCTTGCCCTTGCTCTTATCTCCAACAGGGCAACTCCCAGGGATTGGGGTGGAGAGCCTATCTTGAGAGACATGAGGGAACTTTGACCTAGGGATCAGCCATTGAGCATTACCTCCCCTGGCCCACCAGAGCCTTCAAATGCTTCTGTCACGTGCCTACAAAGTCCAAACGAGCTCTGCCCCACCCACCTTCACAGGAACTTTCTTTCCCCTTCTAAAACTGAGGTCCTAGGGAGAAGCTGATCGCCTATCCCGCCGTCGACCCCTGGGTCACGTCCTCCCGCGGTCCTGGAACGCCCTCCCTCCTCACCTCCGCCAAACTGATTCTCTTTCCCTCTTCAAAACCTTACTTAAAAATCACCTCCTCCAAGAGGCCTTCCCAGACTGAGCTCCTCTTCCCCCTCTACTCCCTCTGCCATCCCCCCTTTACCTCTCTGCAGCTAAAGCCTCATTTTCCCCTTTTCCCTCTGCTCCTCCACCTCTCCCTTCCCATCCCCACAGCACTGTACCCGTCCGCTCAACTGTATATATTTTCGTTACCCTATTTATTTTGTTAATGAATTGTACATCGCCTTGATTCTATTTAGTTGCCATTGTTTTTACGAGATGTTCTTCCCCTTGACGCTGTTTACTGCCATTGTTCTTGTCTGTCCGTCTCCCCCGATTAGACTGTAAGCCCGTCAAACGGCAGGGACTGTCTCTATCTGTTGCCGACTTGTTCATCCCAAGCGCTTAGTACAGTGCTCTGCACATAGTAAGCGCTCAATAAATACTATTGAACTGTGGTAAAATTCAGTCTTCTCTTCTTCTTCACTTTTTGCCTCTCTAGCTTCTTTTGGTTGTAAAACGAGCATATTCATATGTTCTTAATGAAGCATCCTTGACCATCTCGGAAACACTGTTTTAACCCGGCTGAGGAGATGATGGAGGCCTGGTATACTACGGATATGAGATCATCTCTTCCTTTATCAAAGATAATAAAACAGCCACTCTAGGAGATGCAGGGAAAGAGGCGGGTTTCATTAGGCAGGAAGTCTCTCACCCTCAAACTCCAATGCTTTGTCAGTGACTGATGCATCTCTTTATTTACAGCTATGATGGACTGGGAAAGAGACCAGATATTTACCTTCTATTAGGACTATTATGCTTGGATTAATAAATCCAAGGCAGATTTGTAAGAGGCATCGGTGGCTTTTATCAGCTGCTCCTGACAGCCATTCTGGTAGAGAAAACTGGGTTGCTCCCATTTTGAAGATAGAAACACCAGTCCAGAAAGGTTAAGGTCAAGGTCAGACTGTAATCCTGTGATCCAGATGGGATTTCAATATCGGGCACTGTGTCCTCAATCCATATTGTCTCCCTTTTCATTCTAATCCAAGAATCAAACACAGGCTGTCAATGGAAGTTCTACTGCTCGTCTCCCCACCTTCCCCCATGAAGAATGCCCAAATCCATTACTAAAGAGACCCGGGTGATGATCTTGGATTACACGTGCTAGCCACAGTGGGAAAGAACCTCCCAATAGTGGTGATGAATGTCAACATACCCCATTCAGACTTGGGAAGCCATGTTCATGAAATGCAGGTGAAGATTCGTGAAATGTTCTATTTTTTTTTTCTCACCACCAACCCCCTTCCCCGGGTCCTCCTTCGGGCCTGGAATGCCCCCACCCCATTTATCTCCAACAGATGAACCTTTTCCTCATCTTCAAAGCTTTACTAAAATCATGTAATAATAATTATGGTATTTGTTAAGCGCTTACTATGTGCTGAGCACTGTTCTAAACGCTGGGGTAGATATAGGGCAGCGTGGCTCAGTGGAAAGAGCACGGGCTTTGGAGTCAGAGGTCATGAGTTCGAATCCCACTCTGCCACTTGTCAGCTGTGTGACTGTGGGCAAGTCACTTAACTTCTCTGTGCCTCAGTTACCTCATCTGTAAAATGGGGATTAAGACTGTGAGCCCCACGTGGGACATCCTGATTCCCGTGTCTACCCCAGCGCTTAGAACAGTGCTCGGCACATAGTAAGCGCTTAACAAATACCAACATTATTATATAGGGTAATCAGATTGTCCCACATAGGGCTCACATTTTTTTTCCCTGCCAAACCCCTTCTCTGACTAAACCCTCACTTCTCCATTTGCCCTCACTTCGAGGTTGCCTATGCACTTGTGTCTGTACCCCTTAAGCACTATGATTTTCACCCCACTCCTGAAGCTCTTAAATATATCCATTTGTGATTTATTTTAATGCATTTCTCCCCCCTCTAGCGTGTGAGATTCTGTGGACCGAGACCATGTCTACCAACTCTGTTATATCGTACTCTCCCAAGGGGAGCAGCATGGCTTAGAGGAAAAAGCATGGACCTGAGAGTCAGAGGACTTGGGTTCTAATCCCAGCTTTGCCAACATATGTTTCCTTAAGGAGCTTGGCAAGTCACTTAATTTCCCTGTACCTTAGTTCTCCTGTTCTCCCTCTTACTTATATTCAGAGTCTCATTTGGGTCAGGGACTGTGTCCAAACTAATACAGTAGCATCTACTCCAATGCTTAGAACAGTATTTGTCAAATAGTAATTGCTAACAAATACCATTTAAAAAAGTGCTTAATAAAGTGTGAACCCTAGATAATAATTAATAATAATTATGGTATTTGTTAAGCACTTACTATGCGCAGAGAACTGTTCTAAGCGCTGGGGTAGATACAGGGTAATCAGATTGTCCCACGTGGGGCTCACAGTTTTTAATCCCCATTTTTACAGATGAGGTAACTGAGGCATAGAGAAGTTAAGTGAATTGCCTAAGGTCACAAAGCAGACAAGAGGCAGATCCTGGATTAGAACCCACGACCTCTGACTCCCAAGCCTGTGCTCTTTCCACTAAGCCATGCTTCTTCTCTAACCTCAAAATCTACTTAGGGAGGAATTGTTTTTTACTGACCTTCCCAGAGGTGTCAGTAATAGAATTCTTCTATCTACTATAATTATGCTTAACCTTTCCACAGGCAGAGCTCACACCAGGGAATGAATGAATTTACATTTCATGGCTTGAAGACTGCCCTCCCCGCCTTGCCCTCGGTCTTCCTCTAGGCTTCCCCACCACAGCAAGCCATCTATGATTCCCACCATGCCAATATGCTGGGGCAGCCTCACCCCTCCCCTCCCAAAGTTGCAAACATCCTGCCCACTCAACCCTTTACTTAGGGCCCAACTCCAACAAATCACTTGGCCACTGGCCTTCATCATTAGTAGCCACAAGCTTTCCCCAGCTGCTCTGCTGGAGGTTAATTTCCCCATCTCTTCCAACTATACTCAAGAGCTGGCACATAGCAACTAGCAAAGATAATAATTATTAGTAGTAATGTTATTATTATTATTATTTTTATGAAAAATATTCCAGCCTTCATTCCAAGGGGATCCTGCTGGAATTTCACCTACTTAAAAAAGGAAGAAACCCAGAAAAATGTGAATTCTTATGGACATGGAATGTTTGTCTTGCTACTCTCTCTCAAGTATGTAGCATAGTGTTGGTATTCACTCTGCATGAAGCAGCATGGAGCAGTGGAAAGAGCATGGGCCTGTGAGTCAGAAGGTCATGGATTCTAATCCCAGCTCCTCCACTTGTCTGCAGTGTGACCTTGGGCAAGTCATGTCACTTCTCTGTGCCTCAGTTACCTCATCTGTAAAATGGGGAATAAGACTGTGAGCCTCAGATGGGACAGGGACTGCGTCCAACTTGATTTTCTTGTACCCATCCCAGTGTTTAGTACAGTGCCTGGCACATAGTAAGTGCTTAACAAATACCATAATTATTATCATTATTATTCGCCCAAGCATTTAATATGAGGCTTTGCATCCAGTGGACACTGTTGATCTTAAGTGTTTGGAGAGTCTCAAACTAGCTCCCCCCGCAAGGGGCCAGCATTACTGTTCCATCTCCATCTGTGGGTCGAATCACTATTCCAGCTCCATGACACGACCCCCAGGCTGTCAGGTTTCCTACCACAGAGAATGCATGAGACACTGCTTCTTCGGAGCGAGTTTTTAAGATACCGGGCAACAGCCTTACCCTGAAACAGCACAATCTTGCATATCAATGGCCTACTGGTTCCTTTAGCCCTGAGCACTATACCCACCAACCCTGCTCACTCTCAGCATGACACAAGTGGAGAAATCAAAGTACAAGCCACTTAAGTGCTTGCTGCCTGAGTTTCCCCATCTGTAAAATGGGGATGAAATACTCGTTCTCTTTCCACTTTAGACTGTGAACTCCAAGTAGGGCAGGGACCGTGTCTGATCCGATTATCTTGTGTCTATGCTAGCCTCTAGTTTGGTGTTTAACACATAGTAAGGGCTTAAAAAATACCACAGTAATTATGATGATGATTACTACAAGCGAAAACAAAAACTTCCCATTTTTCCCTACCTGGACAAAAGAGTTTAGTTTTCTGAGTTTCCAGAACCACGTCCCACCTGCAAAAAAGAAAGTGAACTCCTCAAGAAGAGGACAGCTGATCCCTCCCCCTCCTCCATTCCTAGGGCCTGCTCTGGTTTCACCACCCCTCAGAGGCAGCCAGAACGCCACTGCTGAGGGCCCTGAGTTGAAGGATCAAGCAGAGTTGTTTATCCTGGCGGGGGCAGGGAGCTGGGGACAGCATGTCTTCATGGAAGGAATGCATGTGTACAAAGGTCCTGGCCATGGATGGGAAAAGGAGAGGGAGCGGGGGCCATGGGGGATCCTGCCCCTAGAAGCAAAATTCACAAGCCTTCTCAGATGCTGAGCTTCTCTAAGTACCTGACTTCCTTGCTTTATCATCTTCCTGCACCTCTATTTAGGGACTTAAAAGAGTTTAAGAAAACATAGAAATAAATGGGCCTAACCAATAACTAGTCCTCTGCACACAGCAGGTGCTCAGTAAATACCTTTGAAGGTCCTGGGTTCTAATCCCAGTTCCATCACCTGTCTGCTGTGAGACCTTGGGCCAGTCACTTCAGTTCTCTGTGCCTCAGTTACTTCATCTGCAAAATGGGGGTTAGGACTGTAAGCCCCATGTGGGACAGGGACTGTGTCCAACAGGATTAGCTTGTACCTACCCTAGTGTTTAAAACAGACACATAGGAAGCACTTAACAAATACCATCATCTTCATCATTATTATTATTATTAATAGATCGATTGATTGGCTGACCAGAGAATGACCTCTGCCTCAGCAAGAACATAAACTGGTGAAGACGAGGGAGTATGATTATCCCTCCACACACTATTATCACAATAATAGCAATTCCTGGGTACAGGTTCTTTATTCTGATGTCTCAGGACCCAGGCTCAATCTTGATGGGGGACTGCAAGATCATACTAGATATTAGAGAACATTCAGTAGACAATGTGATCTCTTCCTTCAAGGAGCTAACAAACTTACTAGTCTCATTGGCCTTTGGGTAGAGTCCTTTGAGCTAGGCTCTGCTACCTTATCAGCTGCTTTTTGCACTTGAGTATTTATGTCCATCCTCATCAGTCAGTCGATGGTATTTATTGAGCTCTTACTATGCTCAGAGCATTGTACTAAGCACTTGAGAGAACACAATATAACAATAAACAGAGATACACCCTGCTCACAATGAGCTTACAGTCTCTTGCCTGTGGGATAGGGACTGAGTCCAATCTGATTATCTTGTATCTACCCTTATGCTTAGTAGAATGTTTGGCATATAATAATATACATTTAATGCTTGTCTCCCCAATTAGAGTATAAGCTCCGTGAGGGCAGGGAGTGTATCTTGTGTTTCTGTCGTATCTCCCAAGTGCTTAGTACAGTGTACTTCACTCAGTAGGCACTCAATAAATAGCACTGTTACTACTACCACCCATCACCCCCACCACCAAGTAAGGTTTAAGTTATGCTGAATTGAAGCCAGTTAACAGACATGACATGAAAGTCCAGCCCATTCCTCAAAAAAAAACAACCCCCAAAGCCCCCAATTTGCATGAGACAGAAACTCATTATAGCAGAACTTTGAATGAATAATGTAAAGACAGAATCTGGAGGCAGAAAAATCCACTGGCAAAAAGTCATATGGGTTGATCACCTGGCAACAATCAGATTTGGGACATGGGGCAACTGCCAGAGTCACATTACAGCTGAAAGTAGAAAAGATTCAAAAATAAAACTGAATAATTTTCCCCACCTGAGACTGTTTCTCATCTCCTCCAGCTGCCTCACTTCTCATTCCTGACCATTCAAGATTTCTGAACATATTGCCAAGTTTTCTGCCTATTGTTCCAACCATTATATCTAGCTAAAAATAAATTAATAAGCAGTTTAGCCAGTGTACTTGCTTGAACTCTTAAAGCAGCTATTGTTATCACAATAATCAGACTGTAAAAACAATTTGGGTATGGAGCAGTTGCTTGAAAACACACTGAAGAAGCTACATTCTTTGTGCAAACACATTTTATATATGCACAGTTATGATATTTTTATAAGACATATATATGCATACTATGAGAATATAGACTGTACCTACTTCAGTTTGGTTTCAGATAACATATGCATAATAAGGAAGGGAAACCTGTACTATATATATTTTATTATTTTTATTTTGGATGTTAAAAATTATATATTATAAAGTCTTACTGACAGTATCAACCAAATGCAACAACCAGGATTCTGTGGCAGCTTCTTTAGTGTGATGTGTTCTCTGGAAGCAATTTAGTAGACTCATCTCCTTCAGATCCTTACAGACCCCTGAGAAATTATCCAGGACTCCTTTTAATGAAGTTGAAAATCTAAATTTGCCCTTCTCTTATTCAGGTTAGCAGCTGGGGTTTCTTAAGCTGGCTGACCTTACTTTAGCATTTCCTGACCATTTTAACTTTTCTGTACACATTTTTTCTAAGGGGTTCAGCCTGTTTCTCATCTCTTTCATCTGTCTTGGTGATTATGATCAGTCCCGCTCTGGAGGCCAGGGGCTAGACTTCATGACCCCTTCAGGTCTCTTTCAGCTCTAGAGTTCTTAGAATTAGTTTGTGGGTTTTGTTTTCACTCTGGATCATTATTTAAAAACAGGCCAGCCGGTTGGGGGCTTCCTACAGCCTCAACTCTGAATCACCAGTCCCTCTTGGGGATGATGGAGTAGACTGGTTGGCCTCATGAAGCTTTCCACAGACCCAGAAGTCCAGGAATTTTTTTTTATTTTAAGTAGAAAATCTCCAGATCCAACAGGGAAGCTAATTAAGACCCTAATGCTTACAGCACAAAGTGACTCCATGGTAGAATAAAGTAGAATAAATAAGAAAGCAACGTAGCCTAGTGGAAAGAGCATGGGTCTGGGAGTCAGAGGACTTGGGTCCTAATCTCTGCTACACCAGTTGCCTGCTATGCGACCTTGGGCCAATCATTTAACTTCTTTTGCCTCAGTTACCTCACTGCTAAATGGGGATTCTATACCTATGTCAACCTGAAATACTTGATCTATCCCAAAGCTTAAACAGTGATTAACACATAGTAAGCTCTTAACAAATACCATTAAAAAAAACAAAACTAGATTCAAAGTTGGGAAGGAGGTAGGACCTCTTAGGGAGGGAACAGAAAGAGAGAATAAGGGATGAGGGAGAAAGTGAGAGAAGAGTAAAGAAAGAAGCAGAAGAGAAAAGAGAGGAAAAAAGGATAAAGAGGATTTCCATTCATTCATTCATTCAATAGTATTTATTGAGCGCTTACTATGTGCAGAGCACTGTACTAAGCGCTTGGGATGAACAAGTCGGCAACAGATAGAGACAGTCCCTGCCATTTGACGGGCTTACGGTCTAATCGGGGGAGACGGACAGACGAGAACAATGGCAATAAATAGAGTCAAGGGGAAGAACATCTCGTAAAAACAATGGCAACTAAATAGAATCAAGGCGATGTACAATTCATTAACAAAATAAATAGGGTAACGAAAAATATATACAGTTGAGCGGACGAGTACAGTGCTGTGGGGATGGGAAGGGAGATGGGGAGGAGCAGAGGGAAAAGGGGAAAAAGAGGGTTAAGCTGTGGAGAGGTAAAGGGGGGATGGCAGAGGGAGTAGAGGGAGAAGAGGAGCTCAGTCTGGGAACGCCTCTTGGAGGAGGTGAGTTTTAAGTAGGGTTTTGAAGAGGGAAAGAGAATCAGTTTGGCGGAGGGGAGGAGGGAGGGCGTTCCAGGACCGCGGGAGGACGTGACCCGGGGGTCGACGGCGGGATAGGCGAGACCGAGGGATGGTGAGGAGGTGGGCGGCAGAGGAGCGGAGCGTGCGAGGTGGGTGGTAGAAAGAGAGAAGGGTGGAGAGGTAGGAAGGGGCAAGGTGATGAAGAGCCTTGAAGCCTAGAGTGAGGAGTTTTTGTTTGGAGCGGAGGTCAATAGGCAACCACTGGAGGTGTTTAAGAAGGGGAGTGACATGCCCAGATCGTTTCTGCAGGAAGATGAGCCGGGCAGCGCAGTGAAGAATAGACTGGAGCGGGGCGAGAGAGGAGGAAGGGAGGTCAGAGAGAAGGCTGACACAGTAGTCTAGCTGGGATATAACGAGAGCCCGAAACAGTAAGGTAGCCGTTTGGGTGGAGAGGAAAGGGCGGATCTTGGCGATATTGTAGAGGTGAAACCGGCAGGTCTCGGTAACGGATAGGATGTGTGGGGTGAACGAGAGGGACGAGTCAAGGATGACACCGAGATTGCGGGCCCGAGAGACGGGAAGGATGGTTGTGCCATCCACGGTGATAGAGAAGTCTGGGAGAGGACCGGGTTTGGGAGGGAAGATGAGGAGCTCAGTCTTGCTCATGTTGAGTTTTAGGTGGCGGGCCGACATCCAGGTGGAGACGTCCCGGAGGCAGGAGGAGATGCGAGCCCGAAGGGAGGGGGAGAGGACAGGGGCGGAGATGTAGATCTGCGTGTCATCTGCGTAGAGATGGTAGTCAAAGCCGTGAGAGCGAATGAGTTCACCGAGGGAGTGAGTGTAAATGGAGAACAGAAGAGGGCCAAGAACTGACCCTTGAGGAACTCCAACAGTTAAAGGATGGGAGGGGGAGGAGGCTCCAGTGAAGGAGACCGAGAATGACCGGCCAGAGAGGTAAGAGGAGAACCGGGAGAGGACGGAGTCCGTGAAGCCAAGGTGAGATAAGGTATGGAGGAGGAGGGGATGGTTGACAGTGTCAAAGGCAGCAGAGAGGTCAAGGAGGATTAGAATGGAGTAGGAGCCATTGAATTTGGCAAGAAGGAGGTCATGGGTGACCTTAGAGAGAGCAGTCTCGGTAGAGTGGAGGGGACGGAAGCCAGATTGGAGGGGGTCTAGGAGAGAATGGGAGTTAAGGAATTCTAAGCATCGATTGTAGATGACTCGTTCTAGGATTCTGGAAAGGAAGGGTAGTAGGGAGATAGGGCGATAACTGGAGGGGGAAGTGGGGTCAAGAGCGGGTTTTTTTAGGATGGGGGAGACGTGGACATGTTTGAAGGCAGAGGGGAAGGAGCCCTTGGAGATTGAGTGGTTAAAAATAGAAGTTAAGGAAGGTAGGAGGGCAGGGGCGATGGTTTTAATAAGGTGAGAGGGAATGGGGTCCGAGGCGCAGGTGGAGGGGGTGGCACTTGCGAGGAGGGAGGAGATCTCCTCTGAGGATACTGCAGGGAAGGATGGGATTTCCAGAACCAGGGCGGAGGTAAGTCACCAAGTTGTTGCCTTCTGTGACCTTCCACACCTGGCGTTACTGCCAATCTCACTGCTGCTGCTGCTGCCATTCTCCACTACCACCCCTTCCCAGAAGAACTGTCTCCTCTGAATAATTATGGTAATTATTATGTGCTTACTGTGTGCTAAGAGAATCAGAAAAGGAGCGTGGCTTAGTGGAAAGAGCATGGACTTGTAAGCCAGAGGGCCTGGGTTCTTATCGCATCTCTGCCCCTATCTGTGTGACCTTGGGCAAGTCACTTAACTTCTCTGTTATACTGCATGCTCCAAGTGTTTAATACAGTGCTCTGCCTACAGTAAGTGCTCAGTAATTACAATTGATTGATTCCCTGTGCCTCAGTTTATTTCCTCATTAGTAAAATAGGCATTAAATGCCCATCGTCCTTCCCCATGTGAGGCAGAGACTGTGTCTGACCTAAATATCTCATATCTCCCTGGCACATATTAGGCATTTGACAATTATTATTCTTATTTTTACTAAGTCCTGTGATAGAGTCAAGATAATCAAATTTTACACAGTCCCTGTCCCTCATGGGACTCACTACCTAAAAAGGAGAGCACAGGTATCTTATCACTATTTTACTAATAAGGAGACTGAGGCCTGGGAACACGTGGTGACTTGCCCAGGGTTATACAACAGGATAGTGAAAGAGCTGGGTCTCCTGATTCCCAGTTCGATGTTCTTTCCATTAGACCATGTTGCCTTCCTAGACCAAAATAAGTAATAGTCCAGAATAGCCAGCTCTGTTGGGGTCAGGCAGCCTCTTTCTTGACCTACATCTGTCACCACCGTGGCTAGCGGTTTTTCCCCTGTCTAAAACCACACCATCATGACTAAGATGTCCCCGGCTGGCACCTGAAGATCCCAGATGATGTCTTGCCAACCCAGAGATGCAAGTTGCATCGTGTGCCTTATGCCAGTTACCCGAATTAACAAAGATGTGATCCAGAACTTTTGGTGGAAATACGAGGAATCTAATGCAATACCAGGTTGACCCCCTGACCTCCCCCTTATGCTTGAGAGATGTTACATTCCCCTTTCAGATCTGTGTAAACAGGAGCACCTCTTCTGAGCCATCCTCTATGTCCCCTATCTCTAATGTATTTTAATGTCTGTCCCCCTTGTAGACAGTAAGGGCCTTAAAGGCAGAGATTGTGCCCACCAATTGCATTATATTTCCCAAGCACTTAGTATAGTGCTCTGTTCACAGTGAGCACTTGATAAATTCCATTGCTTGAGTGACCGATTGCTAGGATGGGGCTGCAAAAGCCAAACAGAGGGAAGCTAGGTAATGAGAGTGAAATGATTAGACGTAAAGGTGCCTGGTGCCATTCCGATACAAAAAAATGAACAAACAAAATCCAACTCATCAGTTAAAAATCAGAAGACCGGGCTCTCATCCTGCCTAACGCAGGCCGTCTGGTCACCTTAATGCGGTATCAACCCCGGCCGACCCACCTCAGTTGAGCGTGTTGAAGAGCCTGGAGCACGTGAAGTGCCCCATGGTCCTCACTTGCCAAAAGCTTGCTCACAACTGAAGCTTAGATTCCAAACTTTTACTTCAAACGGGTAACAGGAATAAAAAAAAATGACTGAGAGTTGTATGGAGCAATAAAGACAACAATGGCAGTAGTTAGTACTTCCCCGCAAAGCGGCAAGGCTTAGTGGAAAAAGCATCAGGCTCAGAGGACCTAGGTTCTAATCCCCACTCCTCCACTTGCCTGCTGTGTGACCTTGGGCAAGACACTTCACTTCTCTGTGCTTCAATTACCTTTTCTGTAAAATGGGGATTAAGACTGTGACCCCCATGTGGGACATGAACAGTGTCCAGTAGAATTATCTTCTATCTACCCCAGCACTTAGCACAGACACAGAGTAAGCGTTACCAAACACCATGAAGGAAAAAAAAAGTACTGCTCACACTAAGATTTCCTGAGGCACTGTCTCAGCTCTTTGTGCTGGACTGTACCAATAGAGTCTCCTATTATTAGCAGCGGTAATACAATCCTCAGCACCAAACGGCAGTTTAGAGATTTTTGGAACAGTCTAACTGCACTGAAGCCATACATAATGCACAACAGTGGCAGGACATCTTGCAGAGTGTAGATGACAACTGGACAACTATACAAGTCAAGGGTAATGTCTGCAGGCAGGGAAGGCAGAAGAAACTCAAGTCATCAAAAGAGGCAACCTTAGGCAACATCATATTGCCGGGACAAAGCTGTGGCCCGGAATGACACAGTCAGGAATAATTTTACTCTCTCTGTATAGTCCTACAATACAATGGAATCGGTAGACACATTCCCTCCCCAAAAGGAGTTTACAGTCTAGAGAGGGAGACAGAAATTAAAAGAAATTATCAGCAGTTCATACATGCTGTGGGGCTAAGGGTGGGGTGAATATTCAGGGCTTAGAGGCTATAGTCTTTAGTATAGTTAACATCACCATCACCCTCACCAAAGTATAATTTTACCTCACGTCAAGCAAAGCAATGGAGGGCAGCATGTGGCAGATATAGCCAAGTGGAAAGGGCTATTAGCCATGTAAGCATTTGATGAGGTGGTCCCAGCAGCAAGTACTATAGAAAGTGTCACTTTTACATGGATGGGACATGTAATTTGGGACCAAAACAAGGCTAGAGTAGGAGACACTGTACTCCACAGTAACAGCAGTTGTCTATCTTCCTCAGAGGTCTCGGGGGTTGTTCCTCCTGGCCCTGACTCCAGGTTGGAAAGGGATTTGTAGGGGGCAGAGAGGGAAAGTAAGAGGGAAGAGCAGGGTGATCCAGAATGGAGGGAGGGGTGCATGGACCCAACAACATAACTATGGCAGAACCATAGGCCGTTCTGGGGGGCAAAAAGACAAGAGAAGCAACACGAGTCCTCTCGACTGTGAACTTGTTATGGGCAGGGAATGTGTCCAATAATTCCACTGTATTATACTCTCCCAAGTGCTCAGTATAGTACTCTGGACAGAATAAGTGTTCTATATATGATTGTTTAAATTTTCTTAGGGTCGAACCCAAATTTTCAAAGGAATTAAATGAGTCCTATCCATAATTCATTTATATGAATGCCTGTCTTCTCCTATGGACTGTAAGCTCATTGTGGGCAGGGGATGTCTACCAACTCTGTTATATCATACTCTTTCAAGTGCTTAGTACAGTCTCTGTGCACAGCGAGGGCTTAATAAACGCTTGGTGGCAGGTAATTTGGGAAAAATTAGGGAAACAATGAAACCGGGATTCTAGTAGGTCGTTCAAGTAGTGTGTCGCACTCCCCAAAACAAAAGAAAGCATCCTGTTCGTTTGGCGCCATCTAGTCACCTTCCCATATAAACATACAACTCATTCTCCAACCGCCGCCACCTCACTGGTTTCAGCGCTATTTCTCTTCACAGTCCCACATGGGACTCGCAATTTTAATCCTTATTTCACAGATGAGGTAGCTGAGGCACAGAGAAGATAAATGGCTTGCCCCAGGTCACGTAACAGACAAGCAGTGGAACTGGGAGTAGAACCTAGTTCCTCCGACTCCCAGGCCCATGCTCTTTGCACTAGGCCATGCTACTTCTCAGTTCTTGAGCTGGGACAGTGTTCTACCATGCCAGAAAAGGCTACACTGGGATTCGTGTGCACATGTTTAATCTTTGGGTTGTACCCTCTTCGACAAGATGAGCTGGGCCCACTGCTTTAAGGGAGCCACCTTATGCTATGACCCAAGACCCCACCCTGAATTTAGGGACAGTGATAGGATGGAGGAATCCCCAAAGGACATACCCACCTAGAGATAGCATATTCCATTCATAAACATAAGATAAGGAGAGTTCACTGAGTCTCATTTGGCCCTCTCTACTGTCTTAGTAACCTAGGAAATATCCTACAGGACAATAAAGCCATCCCCTAGAACATTCTTCTAGCCTATTGAATGTTAATGCCACATTTCTCTCTCACTCCAAGATAACACTGGAAAGTTTGCTTTGCTTTCAACACCTCCATTCCTCTCCTCCACCTTTGAAGTGCAGTCATCCTTTTCCCCTTCCCTGGAAGGTAAATGGATGTGTTTGTCCCAGCACACTCCAAGAAGCCCTGCTGGTGAAATTCACCTATGGCTGCAGGGTGGCTGAAAAGGCCAATAGGGGACCCATGGACCAGATGCCAATCCTCTTTCCAGCACCAAGCCAATGGAGGTTGAATAAAAAATGCAAATATAAAGACAAGAATGGCCTACCTTGGTCGATTCCTTGCCGCTGCTAGATTCGGGTCCAAAGAGGGCTTCTTGTTCCTTTTATATCCGGATGCACCCTTCAAGCCCCACCTCCCTTCCCCGGTTGAAAACCTGAGGACAAGTAGGTTATGTCATTATAGTCCTCTTTCTTCCTTCCTTTCTCTCTCTCCCTGTCTGTCTCTCTCTCTCTATACACCCACTATACATATACATATATCACATGTTACATGCATGTAAGGAGTTAGTGTATGTGCAGTGTATATGTAATGTGTATGTAGAGCAATCATATTTATTGAGCACTTACTGTGTGCAGAGCACTGTATTAAGCGCCTGGGAGAGTACAACAGTGTTGCTAGACACATTCCCTCCCCACAGCAAGCTCACAATCTAGGGAGGAGACAGATGTTAATATAAACAAATACATTTTAGATAGGTAAATAAGTGCTGTGGGGCTGAGGGAGGGGTGAACAAAGGGAGCAAATCAGGGCGAGACAGAAGGAAGTGAGAAAAGAGGAAATAAGGGGGTAGTCAGGGAAGGCCTCTTGGAGGAAATATACCTTCAATAAGGCTTTGAAGGTGAATGTATATCTATATGTTTATAGGAGCAGCGTGGCTCAGTAGAAAGAGCACGAGCCTGGGAGTCAAAGGCCATGGGTTCTAATCCTGGATCCACCACTTGTCAGCTGTGTGACTTTGGGCAAGTCACTTAACTTCTCTGTGCCTCAGTTACCTCATCTGTAAAACGGGGATTAAGACTGTGAGCTCCACTGGGACAACCTGATCAATTTGTATCCCCCCAGCGCTTAGAATAGTACTTTGCACATAGTAGGTGCTTAACAAATACCATTATTATTATTACTATATACATGTATTATCTCTCCATATACATTATATGACTATAAATCTATCCTCATTATCTTGCTCTCTATATAGCTTTCTATACAGAGATACCTAGATATAGATACCTATACATATATCTATATTTAGATATATATAGGGAGATAATGAGGACAGATATGTAGACAGGAGCAGCATGGCTTAGAGGAAAGAATGTGGGCCTGGGGGGTCAGGGGACTTGGATTCTAATTCTGCCTCTATCACTTGCCTGCTGTGTGACCTGTGTGATCTCCATTGGACTCCCAGGACTTTTCAGATATTATCTCATTTACTTATATGTTTTCACTCGTTCCTGGGCGTTTGGGGCAACCAGGTCATTTTTAACAAATAGAAGCAGTAGATAAAGAATCGATGATCACTTCCCCCCGAGGTCTGAGTGCCTGCCTAAGGGTTGAAATGTTTGATTCCACCAGGGGTCAGTGCTGCATCGTGCTTCCTCGCGGCTGCTTGAGACGCTCAGGGCTGTGGAATAGAGGGAATGAACCTGGTTTGGCCTCAATTACCTGGGTCATCACCACCTTCTCTGCTCTGCTAAGACTGTGGCTACCAGACCACAGGTTTTTTGGTTTGGGTTTTGGTTTTTAAAGGGAATTTGTTAAGCACTTACTGGGTGTCAAGCACTGTTTTAAGTACTGGGGTAGAGATGTAGTTAAAGGTTGGACACGGTCCAATATCCCACTTGGGGCTCACAGTCTTAATCCCCATTTACAAATGAGATAACTGAGGCCCAGAGAAGTTAAGTGACTTGCCCAAGGTCACACAGCAGACAAGTGATGGAGCTGGGATTAGAACCCAGGTCCTTCTGCCTCCCAAGTTCATGCTCTGTCCGCTGAACTGTGCTGCTTCTCAAGGGAGTTGCGTCCCACTGGCTCAGAGGCAAGGATTGAGAGGAGGCCCATTTCTAGGTCAAGCTGCTTGGAATGGGATCTTTCATAGATGAACACTGTCCTCCAGGATTCCTGGTGAAGTAGAGTGAGGGCAGGAACTGGGATGACCCTGACTCAAAATTTCTCTCCTGGGAAGAAACAAAGAGGCCCATAGTAGCAACACTGAGTCAGGCCTGGACCGGATTCCCCAGTAGTCATGAGGGTGGCGGGAAAGAGATATAAGGGTCTGGGCCGGGGTTGGGGAAGCGGGGAAGACATGGTCAGAAACAAGTACCAGTAGTGATTTCAGCAGCACTGTCTCCCTGTCGACCCCTTGCCCACATCCTGCCTCTAGCCTGGAACTCCCTCCCTCTTCATGTGAGCCCACTGTGGGCAGGGATTGTCTCTGTTGCTGAATTGTACTTTCCAAGCACTTAGTACAGTGCTCTGCACACAGTAAGCGCTCAATAAATATGTCTGAATGAATAAATGAATATCTGACAGACCATCACTCTCCCTACATTCAAAGCCTTATTAAAAGCACATCTCCTCCAAAGAGGCTTTCCCCGACTGAGCCCTCATTTCCTCTTCTCCTACTTCCTTTTGGGTCACCCTTGCACTAGGATTTGTGTCCTTTATTCACCCCTCCCCTCCGCCCTCAGCATTTATGGACATATCCGCAATTTAGTTATTTATATTAATATCTGTCTTCCCCTTTGGCTGAAAGCACCTTATGGGCAAGGAACAGGTCTAAAGAGTCTGTTATATTGTACTCTCCTAAGCACTTCAGTATTGTACCCCCATTAAGCGCTAGGGAAGCAGCACGGTACAGTGGATAGAGCACGGGCCAGGGAGTCAGAAGGTCACGGGTTCTAATCCCAGCTCCACCATTTGCCTGCTGTGTGACCTTGGACAAGTCACTTCACTTCTCTGTGCTCAGTTACCTCATCTGTAAAATGGAGTTCGAGTCTGAGCCATTTGAGGGACAGGGACTGTGTCCAACTTGATTAACCTGTATCTACCCCAGCGCATAGAACAGTACTTGGCATAGAGTGAAGGTTTAACAAGTACAACAATAATAATAATAATAATTATGCACTCAATAAATATGATTGACTGATTGTGGGCAGCTGTTGTTGCTCCTGGGTTTGGTAACTAAGATACTGTGGGCAGGCTTTTCACCTGGTGGGGTTTTTTTGATTTTTTTTGTTTTGTTTTGTTTTAAATCCCTTAGGCGACTTCGGCCCTGATGAATTTCATCAATTAATGGAAGACCATTTCTTTAGTTTTCAGAAATCATTTTGCATTCTTATTCTGCTTTCAAAGGGCTTAGCAGCACCTCCCAGTTTAGTATCAATGATAAATTGGACGAGCACACATTCAATTATCCCATCTGAGCTGTCAACAAAGATATTAACAGAAGGAATTCCAGGATCAATCCCACTTAATACACTCCCCTCAAGTTGATATCAAGCTGTTGATTACTTGCTACTCTTTCAGGGCTACCATCATGCCAGGTAGGCACCATCTTAAACAAAACCTACAACATGTTCTCCTCCCCTGATTTGCTCTTTCCTTTTGACTATGAACCCTGCCTGGGACAGGACCACATCCAATTTACTTGTATTACCTCTACCCCAGTACTTAGTACATAGTAAGCAATTAAATTGAAGAATTATAATGCTATAATTATATTGTTATTAATAATATGGGTTTTCAGCCTAGACAAAATAGGATTTAACTTGTGTTGTAGGGCTTCACTAGACTTTGATTATATCCCATTCCATCCCAGGGGTTCTCCTCAAAGAATTGGAAATCATATTGAAATCCTCATTCTTCACCTTTTCTCTCCTGAAGAGTTTTTTTTGTTCAATGATAGCTTCTCCAGGCTTAGTCCCTGGGTGTCTAGTGGGGCATTCGGTATGCTGCCCTCACCTCCCCTCAGGGCCAGCAGAGGGGACTGATAACCACAGCAGAAACTCATAAAGAAATTTCTGGCCCTGGACTGGCTGTTCAGCTCAACAAGACATTCCAGGAAAATGAGCACATCTCAGTGCTGTTTGAAATAGCGAAGAATCCAATGGACAGCTCTAGAGAATAGCTGCATTTAATAATTCCACCCACAGAGCTTGCTGGGAAGGAAGAAAGTTACATCAGAGCAAATTTCCTGCTCACTGATTGGGGGGCCAGGCATGGCTCTCAAGTAGTTTGCCCACAGGCTGCTGCCCTGACAATTAACTTTTTCCCAGGGTCATTCATTGTTCAATGAATGGAGGGAAGTTTCATAAGGGAGATAGTCTCTCTCACAAGCACTCAGTACAGTGCTCTGCACACAGTAAGTGCTCAATAAGTACGACTGAATGAATGACTACTTTTGACCTATTTTGTAGCTGGGGAGCAAAAGAGAAGGAAAAACAGTCACTCTGGAAGGTCATGCATCTAGAAATTCTAGGCAGATGGCAGCCCTGGGGAAGAGAGCACACCAGATCGTTCTAGAGAATGAGGACCTCTCTTTTTTCCCAGGAAAGACCGAATTCAGGTTGCTGGTAAGTTGCTTCCCCCGATTCTATAGGAGCTGCCTCTACCATAGGATGGAACTCAAAGGTTACATCCCAAACCAAACTCTTCAAATGAAGCCAGATCCTCTAGTCCCACCTGCAAACACCATCAATTTGACATGGGTGTCCTCATTAAGCCTCCTGCTTTTTCAACCTCTTACCCCTCTATCCTGGTTTGGACCCTAGAAGCTCCCCTTCCTCACAATGGGTAGATTAAGTTCCTTACTCTCTCTGAGCGAGTCCTTATGGAACATCAGAAATCACGCTGACCTGTATGGGATGAGAGAACAGAGCATCTCATTCATCTTTCCCAGACTAAAGAAGGGAAAGTAGGGGAATGGAACTTAGAAGGGCTTTGCCCATTTGGGCTAATATTTAAATAACAAATTGCTGTTTGTCTTCCCCTCAAGTTAATATCATAAGTTTAGAACCACGAGAAGAGAAGATGGTTCTTGGGTCTGTTTCAGGGTTGTTGTTTTTATGGCATTTGTTAAGCACTTACTATATGCCTAACACTAGACTAAGCACTGGGGTAAACACAAGTTAATCAGGTTTGGCACAGTCCATGTCCCCACATAATTCCATTTTACAGATGAGGGAACCGAAGCACGGCGAAATGAAGTGCCTTGCCCAAGGTCCCACCACAGGCAAGTGGCGGAACTGGGATTAGTTCCCAGGTCCTTCTGACTCACAGCCCCATGCTCCTTCCACTAGACCTCCCTGCTTCCCACTGTTCCAGCAGAGCTTTAGGTGATTTGTCTTATCCACAAAGCACTCACAGCCAAAATGCTAATGGGTTTTGGCTCTCCATGTACCATTTGTGGAGGATGACAGAAGCACAGGAAAACACCACAAATAGACCTCGGGGCATGGACTGTTGGGTCAGGGTCGCTGAATGAACTGGGCCAGTTAGGGAGACAGTAGAATGCTAAAGAGATAAACCAGTGGATTCTAATGCTTCATTGTTTAGGACTCATACCACATCTAGGCACATCTTCAAAACAAGGCCTCTGCCCAAGCATATGTTTCAGCTGGGGAATAGTGTCTATTTAGCTGTCTCCAGGCTTAGGCTCTGAATCAATCAATCAATGGAATGAGTAGTGGATTAAGCACGGACCTGGGAGTCAGAAGGTCCTAATCCTGGCACGGCCACTTGACTGCTTTGTAATCCTGGGCGAGTCATTTCGCTTCTCTGTGACTCATCTGTAAAATGGGGATTGAGACTGTGAGCCCCGTGTGGGACAGGGACTGTGTCCAACCCAAATGGTTTGCATCCACCCCAGCACTTATTACAGTGCCGGGCACAAAGTAAGCACTTAACAAATACCCCAATTATTACGAGAATGTACCGTGTGCAGAGCACTTGGTATTAAACACTTGGTACAGTACAGTAGAGTTGGTAGGCACGATCCCTGCTCACAAGCAGCTTGCAGTCTTACAGACATTAGATATATTACAGATAGGGGAAATAGTAGAGTAGAAGGGGAAGACATCTCAGAATTTCTAGACACAACTATTTGCATTTTCCTGTTAAATAACATTCCACAAACTTGTGAAAAGTAAAGTCCAGATTTGTTTTTACTAACCCCTTCAGACTTTAAACAGTCGCATGGTTTTGTTGATGGAGCGGGGAGAGTGCTCTAGGTGCACTTTGCTAATACAATTCACCAGCAGAAACTACTGGCTCCCGGCACAATTTGCAGTGCTTTATAATCTAAGAAACATTTCTTTAGTAGGCAATAAATTAAAAGAATCAGTGAGAAATTACAAGTTTACTCTTGCTTGTAGGAACCCATTGGAAGCTCTCCTGTCTCATAGCCAATGGTGGAGTCCTTAGAGCAATGGAGAAGAAGGAAAGATGAGAAATAAAGTAACATGCTTACGAATGCCAGAACTTCTTTCATTTCATTTTTTTAATATTACTAAGGAGGATTGCCCTGGACAATGAGAAAACAGTGCCAGGTCCTGCAAACAACAAACCTGACAGTCCAGCAATCTTTACGGGTTCATGGTACGGTCGGGACTGTGGATTCTGCCTTGGATTTTTCAGCCACCCATGCACCTGATGGGTGCTTTTCACTGCCAGTGGTGTCTTTTCTCAGTGTGAAGGACAATTACAGACATGTACAACAAGACACTTCGAATTAGCATTTCAAAAGATTCAGTCTCCAACTGCCCACTTTTCCCACTCCAAGACCTCCCAAAGTTGTCTGAGGAAGCAACTTTCCCATTTATATATTGAAAGGGGCTGAGATTGGACAGACATCTGGAAGGTGAGAAGGAAAATAAAAAAAAACAAACAAAAAAACCCACAGTCCACGAGCCTGGCCGTATTAACTCAAACAAACAATTTTACCATAAAACAAGAAATAGATCTCTAGGTAGGCACTTTGCAAAGTTCTGCATCTCTGTACAAACAAAATATTCAAGTTTCAAAATATTCCAAAATGGACTGTTACCAGTGACCCTCCTGCACCAGCTCAAACTCTCCCAAATTGCAGGAACCAGAGGACCCAGGACCGAGATCTGTTGGTGAGGGGAGCTGGGTGCGGAATTAAACGGAACACTGGACGTCCATTTCTCTAAGATCTTTACAAGGAGTTTATCCCAAGTGCAAATGATTTAGAGATAGATTCTTTTTTAAAAAACGATAGCTCAGCCTGAGGAAATCACTATTTGACGCAGGGGAAAGGTAGGTTCATAGTCAGGTGATACAGAGCTTTTGGAATATGTGGTCTTCTTGGTTCATGGGTCTCTTTCCAGGATTATCTTCCATGGTCAGTTTTTTAAGTTGCATCAAGAGAGCCTTCTATTCTCTGTTGGTGACAAGAGACAAAAAGACTGATCAGGTGTGTACCACTTATGAAAGCCAAACTATGACAGCAAGCGGGGGTGTGGCGAGAGGCCATCCTAGTCTGTTACTTTTCCAACTCCCCAGTTGTTCATAGAAGAAAACCCTAGCAGGCAAGAAGAGCACATGTGAGGCATGATAGACAGCATCATCCTGGATCTCTAGTCCCTCCCAGGGCAAGGGAATGGCAAGCACATTAGAAGAGTAGAAGCTGGTCATAGTAGAGGCAGAGAGAATCTCTTTTCATCAGTGATAAGGGAAGTTATATCCTTGAGTTACTGAGTTTTTAAACAACTGCTCAGGCCACTGTGTAAGAAATTGACATCTCTTTCCCTTTTCTCTGGCAGGTAGGGATGGGGGAAGACCACGAAGATGGGCAGAAGACTTGCAGGCAGTCTTAAGATCGGGTCCAGAGATCCCAGCAACAGGATGCTGGCTCCACGTCCCACCCTCACCCAGACTTTGAAAGATGTCCAAAACCCTGGAGCGAGCAGTTTTTTGGCTTCCTCTGTACTGTTATCTTTAATGACCATGTGGAAGATTATACTATATTAGCTTTCTCTCAATTTCTCTCGCCACAGTAGCAATGGGAGATACTGTGTCTGGCTCGCTGTTCTCAATCAGGACAGAAGGATGCTTAGACCCTACACTGGCAACTCCCAGCCCGAGAGTGACTCTGTTGCTTCTTCAGGGTTCTCAGCCAAGTTTGTTGGGAGGGGTAGGGATTAGGGTAGGACTGATCAAGTTATCTGCGAAATTACTTAAGGAAAAGTGTCACATATGGAGTCCTCAGGAAGCATGATCCAAACTAAGGGGGAAATGTGGATTTCATTAGGGCTGGGGCCTGTTTGGGTTAGTTTGGGGTTGCTCTACTTAAAGACTTATGGAGAATGTGAGGCACGCTGAGAACCAACTAATGTGGAGAAATGGATGGATGGATGGCATCACGACAGAGTTTTCTCTTCCATCATTTAGCCAAGACCCATATTGAATAATTGAAGATGGTAACTCCTGTGGTTGCCTCCCTGCTCTTCCACTGCTCCATGCCCTGCCCAGAACTGGCTTTATTTAGAGTAATAAAAGTAACTTTCCTCCTTCTGCAGTAGATCTGAAAGCACTCTGGGGTCAAGTGAGTGCTTTAAGGTGCAAGTGGTAAAATTGACCAGTTTCACCAAGGAGAAAGGAAAAATACAAGTTTCTCTCCAAGATCATAAATTTTTCCCTATTCTGGATTTACACCTTAAAGAACAGTTTGTTCTGTTTCATGCTCTGTCTGAAGGCACCACAAAATGCAGCTTATAAACAAGGCAAAATATGGCAGGGGAAAAATGAAGTCAGAATGTACCGTTGAAGTAAGTCAAACACAATACCAAATTAGTATTTGGCTGAGCGGCTATCTCATTGTTAAGATATTTCCTTCAAAATGTTTTCAGAAACTGTAGCCATCAAACAACTAGGAACGATTGCCAATTTTGATTTCAGGAAGGAAACCCCCTCCCAGTTCCCTTCTGGGTAATTCAATTAATTTACTCCTGACCCTTGCAGGCAGATTATTAGGGGAAAATCCAACCAGACCAGCTTCTTTTACAAACCATTTCCATTTGTTTGGATTTAAGATTCAAAATCTCTTCCTAATCGTTCAAACTGTGGTGTTTCCTCTAAATTGTCATACTTTTGTGCTGGGCTTTAGGCCATGGAAGACCAGCATCCCTCTCAGAAGCTTTCATTCGAATACAATTCCCTGCAAAAGCCGGGAGAATTCTGTCTGTGCTTAGAGTGGCTGGTGTGGCCTTTTGGACTGAATTCAAGGTAAACAAGGCAGCCTAATCCTAGTGCAGAAAGTAGGCCCGTCCCACCCGGTGCAGCAGGACTGCTTTGGGTGGATATGGGGCTGTTTATTGGAAGAGGAATTCATTTTTATCTGGGTCCCACACTACGCGGGGAGCAAAGTTTTCAATTTTCCCTTCAGAGCCACCCTTACTGAGTTATATCACTTCTTTCAGATTTGGGGTTGGACTGGGAAAAGCAGTTCAGTTTACATTCAGTTGTTTGCCTTTTCCCAAAACCAGTTCCTCCCCATTTAAGTATAGCCTGAAACTTTCGCTCTCTTGTAGCTAAGCAATAATCTCATTTTACAATACATGTCATCGAATATAATCAAACTCAGACTCAGAGGCCAGAATCAGAACAGCTAGAGATAGTTCCTGGACTCCATGGACTCCAGGCCCTTTGGCAGCAGAAAGCTTTTCCCACTCCCGACAAAGGGGACTCGGCTTTGTATTTTTTGGCACTTAGTACAGTGCTCAGCACACGGTAAGTTCTTAGTACAGTGCTCTGCACACAGTAAGCACTCAATAAGTACTCTGAATGATGGTTCATGCCCAATCTCATGGTCTCCAAGCACTTTCAGGCTTTTGTATTGGTCACCCTCAATTCCCATTTTACAGATGAGAAAACTAAGAACCAGATCAGTTTACGGGCTTTTCAAAGTCACTGGAGGACAGAACCACTCTGCCTTGTGAGCCTGAGAGCCAGTCTGTTTACCGCATTTAAATTGAGAACCAAGATGAGACGAGAGCAATAGAAAAAAAATTTAGCTAAATTACTCCAATGCCAATCCACTTCTCGAATGAGTCTTAAAATAGGCTGGAAGGATTTCTAGTTGTCTTACTGGCTCCTCTTCTGATCTACATGGTTTGGGGTAAGGAGCATGGGGCTGGGAGTCAGGAGACCTGGGTTCTAATCCAACCTCTGTCACTAACCTGCTGGGTGACTTTGGGCAAGGCACTTAACCTCTCTGAGTCACAGTTACCTCATCTGAGAATGAGGATCAATCTATCAGTGGTATTTATTGAGTGCTTACTGCGTACAGAGCATGGTACTGGGAGCCTGGGAATGTATAATACAACAGAGTTCGTAAACATGTTCCCTGCCCACAAGAAGCTTACATTAGAAAGTCAGTTTCACAACTTGACATGATAAGATGCCCAATTTCCCATCTTTAATTGTGAGTCCCATGTAGGATAGATACTTCATCTGATTTTATTATCTTAAATCGACCCCAGCGCTAAATACAAAGAAAATGTTCAGCAAGCACCATAAATAAATATTCTTCTATGGGACGCTGTACTAGGCCTTTCACCTATGTGTGCTTCTATTTCCTGACCTGTAAAATGTGGATCTTACTATTCAGTTTCTGGGAAAGAGCTCACAATCATTGGATAAACAGCCCTACGTAGATGTCCAAATACTGCATTAGAAACCTGGCCTCTAGCTGATTTTTCCATTCAGCATCACAGATGAGAAACATTCCCACAATTTGATTTTTAAAATTCAAAACAGGGACCAAAAGCTTCTGCTTTTCTCCCCACGGGTCTTTTTGGTTCATTTAATCAGAACTAATTCCCATGTTCTCCAAATTCTACATAATGTGCCGGTCTTCCCCTGCTCCAAGTACTAGTCATGCATCCAAGGCAGAAGAAAAGCAACAATAATAATAATAATAACAATAATAGTACTTGTGGTATTTGTTAAGTGTTTACAATGTGCCGGGAACTCTTCTAGACGCTGGGGTAGATACAAGCAAATTGGGTTGGACACAGTCCCTGTCCCACCTAGGCCTCATAGTCTTAATCTCCATTTTTACAGATAAGGGAACTGAGGCACAGAGAAGTTAAGTGACTTTCCCAAGGTCACACAGCAGACAAGTGGCAAAACTGGGATTAGAACTCATGACCTTCTTACTCTCAGGCTTGTGCTCTATTCACTAGGCCGCACTGCTTCTAGAAGGAAGGCTACCAAACTCAGGGTGGAATTCTTTAAAGATCAGCAATTCCTGTTTCCCTCAACAACTGGTAAGTTGGAAAGCAGCAGCCATTGCATGTCTAAGTTAGACAATCAGAGCTGTATGAAAACACCACTTATTCAGTAGTTACCAAAATTCTGCTCTTAACTATAGCCCCAAATTTTGTTACACTGTGTGAGCAGTGAGCTGATGGGTGGGAAAGAACAGGGAGGAGGTAATGTCATCACAGTGGGATAAATTTGGAAAACAAATTCCAAGCATAATTCCAGACCTACTGGAAACAGAGTTCAACTCCTTATAACTGTAAAATAATAACAACTGTTGTATTTCTTAAGTACTTAATATGTGCCAAGCACTGTATTAAGTGCTGGGGTAGTTACAAGATAAACAGGTCCTATTTGGGATTCACAATCTACGTAGGAAGGAAAACAGGCATTTAACTCTCATTCTGTAGATGAGGGAATTGGGACACAGAGAAGTTAAGTGACTTGCCCAAGTTCACACAGCAGGTAAGTGGTAGAGCCGGGATTAGAACCAGGTCCCTTTGACTCTCAGGCCCAGGTTCTTTCCACTTGGCCTTGCTGCTTCTACATGGCTTTCTATCACCACCCACGGTCCCTTCTGTTCATTAAATTCATTCAATCGTATTTACTGTGTGCAGAGCACTGTACTAAGTGCTTGGGAAAATACAATACAACACTAAAGACTAACGATCCCTGCCCACAACTAGCTCACAGTCTAGAGGGCGAGCTCACAGTCTAGAGCCCAGCCCAGTATTAAAAAAATTCCCAGGGGGGTAAAGGAATCAAATGTTCCAGTTCCAGTGACTTTGAGACTGTTCTCTGATTTTGAAACTATCATCATTGTTGGCCCAGTTGAAAAAATGCCCAAAGATATGCAGAGAGAGATTGGAACACAAAAAAGCCACCAGATGATTTTATGAGACCCCAGGGACATAGATAGAAACAGGGGCAGTTAGACTGACAAAAACAGACACCAGAGGTGCACTCAGTAACAAAGAGGAACATATAGGCACCAAATGGATTTTTAAATCACATTCATTTTTAACAGGTTTTCAATGGGTTTTTTTTGCATTACCTTCATTAGGCTGATTTTGAAAAATTAGATAGAGCCACCAAAGTTTTGTGACAATGTTCTTTGAGAAACACTAATCACAGTCTAGAGCCAAAATGCCTTTAAACCTCATCACGGGCTTAACTCTCAGTATCTTGGCAAAATTCTCAGGAATTTAGTATCTAAAGCATTAATCTTACATAATAATAATAATGGTACTTGTTAAGGCTTACTATGTGTCAAGCACTGTTAGAAGCATTAGGTAAATACAAGTTATTCAGAGTGGACACAGTACCTGTTCCATATGGGGCTCTCATTCTTAATTCCCATTTTACAGATGAGGTAACTGAGGCCCAGAGAAGTTAAGGACTTGCTCAAGGTGACACAGCAGACATGTAGTGGACCGGGATTAGGAACCAGGTCCTTCTAATACCCAAGCCTGTGCCTCTATTCCACTTAGACCACACAGCTCTTAAACCACATTACATCACTGTGGGTAGCTACAGCACGAACCTTACATTACCTCCAACTTCCAAACATTTATAGAGCTCATGCTCCCCTTTGGGAGTTTACAGTCAGAGAGGAAAAGGCCTGTGGATGAGTCTGGGGATATTTATGGACCCAGTGTTCCAGTTGTTTCAAATTATTTAAAAGAAATGAGTACTTACAGAATGCCTGTTTACCCCACAATCTGAAAAACAAAGAGAAATTTTATGTGGGCAACTGCAAGCAGCAAGTGGATGATTTGTTGGACCTTTCCTCCCATTCCCCAGTCATTTCAGAAAGTTGCAGTATGTCTTAATGTCTTAATCAATCATTTGTAACCAGGAAAGGAGACTCACTGCTCCCTTGGGACTCAGAAAACGATTCCTGTAAACCTGGGGAGGTAGAGATCCAGAACAGCCCATCTTTCCCCACCCCTCCTCGAGAAGGTCTCATCATCAGGTGAAAGAAATATTCTTGGGTGAGGGTAGAGGGGCTTAATGTCTAGCTGTAGAGGCAATGTGGATGTGCTCCTTAACTCTCATTCCTAGACGAGGCAGGATGGGCAGGGACAGCATGATCTCCTAACTCTAACTCCCAGACAATAAGTTCCTGTTGGTGCCACCAGCCATGACTCTCCTTTGATTGACTCAGCCACATCGGAATGTAGGGAGGTGGCCCCCGGAGACTGATTTCGGAAGCACTAGGCTTTCCTGCCTGATATCTAGTTGGCATTCACTGACGCTTTTCTGAACCTCAGCTGCTCGACTGTCAGCCCAACCTCAATCAGACTGCTGGAAGAGGATCCAAATATTAAAAAACAGGTTTCAGATCCTGCTCCCCCTGACCTTGCACATCTCGTGGGTCCCAGGCCCAAGAAAAATTAATAGATTTGATGCTTGCTGGGCTGTTGCCTCAGTAAAGATATATAAGTGGCCAAGAGCTGGAACTGAGGCTGAGATTCTGAGAGCGCCCTCCTCCACTCAGAGCCGTAGAGATCTCAGATCAGTGAATGTTTTCTCTCATTCACTCTCCACAGTGTTCATTTTGTGGAGCCAGATGAACAGGTTCATTTTACAGAAGGACAACCTGAGGCCCAGTGAGATGAGTGGTTTGCCCGAGTTCATACGGAGAGTCAATAGCAGAACTGGGAAGATAACTCAGGAGTCCCAGTTCCTATTTTAATCCTTTGTCTTTGCCGATTCCCTTCAAAACAAGAAATTCCTACAGCGAGTCTAAAAAAAAAAGGAGAAAATCTGTCAAGAATCAGTGCTATCAAAAGAAACTTGAGTGACCCTGTAATTTTCACTTTAAAGTTTAGTAGGTCCTGAACCTTAACAGGGGGAGTGATTGCAAGTCCTGGGGATAAACCAGGAATGCAGACAAGGACTGGAGGGATGCAGGAAGGATCTCAAGTTGAGTAGCCCACCTTTACTCCCAAGGTCCTGAATCAGACTGACCCAAATGATTTTTTCCTGACATCTGGGCCCATACTTGTCCTCTTTAGCTGACTCAGCATTGGCAAGGACTTCCCGTTCTTTGTTTTATTTTAACCGGGGACAGGGAGGGCAGAATGAAGCTCAAGGAAGTCATGACCCTTTAAGAAGAGTACTGAGTCCTGAAGTTCTATCCAGGAAGGAGGTAGGAGAGAAAGGCCTGCCTGAATTGGAGGATCTGGAAGGAGAATCCTATGTCTGGGTGGGTCAAACACTATGAGGGCAAGGAAATTCGTAGGCCTAATTACAACAGAATGACAGAGTGGGAAACAAAGGCTCAGCATCTCCTGGCAGGAACAGTGAATCCCCTAATGTCCCTGAATCTCAGGGCTAGGCACTGGAGTGGACAGCCGAATGCTTGGGAAAACACAAATAATAATAGTAAGAATAATAATAATTGTGCTTTTTGTTAAGCACTTTCTATGTTCTTCCCCTTGACTCTATTTATTGCCATTGTTCTTGTCTGTCCGTCTCCCCCGATTAGACTGTAAGCCTGTCAAACGGCAGGGACTGTCTCTATCTGTTGGCGACTTGTTCATTCCAAGTGCTTAGTACAGTGCTCTGCACATAGTAAGTGCTCAATAAATACTATTGAATGAATGAATGACTGAATTGCCAAGGGACTCTACTAAGTTAAGGGGTAGATACAGGATAATCAGATCCTACATGGGGCTCACAGTCTAAGTGAGAAGCAGCTTGACCTAGTGGATAGAGCACGGACCTAGGAGTCAGAGGACCTGAGTTCTAATCCAGACTCCGACACTTGTCAGCTGTGTAACCTTGGGCAAGTCAGTTCACTTTTCTGTGCTTCAGTTACCTCATCTGTAAAATGGGGATTAAGACTGTGAGTCCCAAGCAAGAGAGAAACTGTGTCCAACCTGAAGGACTTTTATCTAACCCAGTGCTTAGTACAGTCCCCGGCATAAAGTGAGCTCTTAACAAATAACATATTTTTTTTAATGTAGGAGGGATAACACGCATTGATCCCCCAATTTGCAGGTGAGGGAACTTAGGCACAGAGAAGTTAAGTGACTTGCTCAAGATAATACATCGAACAAGTGGAAGAGCAGGGATTTGAACCCAAGTCCTTTGACTCAAAGGCCTCTGCTCCTTCCACTAGGTCACACTGCATCTACTGGCTCTTCTGTAGGGAAGACTTAACTGGGACTTGAGATGTTCCCTATCACTTTCCCCCACGTAAGGAGAAAAAGCTTTCCTTCAGTCTCTTTATTTTCCCTTCCCTTCCTTATCCTCCCACTGGCTGTGAAGTTTATTCTCTTTTCCAAAGAGCTTCTAAATGGCCATGGGGGAAAAGCATGGAGCAGGGCTGAACTAGGTGGTTCGAGGAAGAGAAACCCTTTCTTGAAACCCAGTTGGGCCTTCTGAAGCTCCACGTTCCAGGAACAAAAGGATCAAAAACCCTGGGAAAGGTGTTTAGTCCAGTGCAAAGACAGCAAGTACTGGAAGCTTCCCAAGACATCTCAGTCTGAAGGGATTTCCATACTGGGATCAGAGTCCCCCAGAGAAGCAATCAGCCTATCAGTACCTCACTGTCAACAATGGGATCCCAAAGATAGGGAGGGAGAGAGAAATTTACTCCCAGGAACCACTACACCACTCAGAGGTCAAAGGGGCTCTGTTCTTACATTCATCAATTCCATTGGGAAAATTTAGTGTAGGCTGGTGGGGGTAGTATCTGCAGTCTTAGAAAGAGTGGGAGAGGAAGAAGAGATAAAGGAGATAGAGGAGAGAAAAGCATCCATTTCAGCTTCAGCTCAGTAAAAACTATTACTCATCCTTACATCTTTTCTCTGAGAAAGACTGAGACTAACAGGAAGTGATTGATGCTCATGGAAGTGAGCCTGGAATGTCAGACAAATCTCACTGAAATTCAGCAAATGGCTAAACTAATTCTGCAGATGGAAAGCAAAGCCAAGGCCGCCGTTCCATCCCACCTGCTCAGTTCCCAAAGATTCCTTCCCTTCCTCTCTCAGCGGACTGCCTTGCCTCCCACTCCCACTTTCTCCTTCAGATCATTCAGGCTGCTCTTTCCCCAGACGAAAGCCTCTTGGCTGTCTCTCCTTCCATAGAAGCCAGATGCCCTCCTGCTTATCTGAGAGGAGCACTTTTCCTGTGCACGCCTGGGGAAAAAATTGCCACAGCAGCCAGAACAATGACCTTTTACGACATGTCCCAAAATAGCCAGCATGGCAGCGCCCCGGCTGTGAGACAGCAGGTGGTTGGAAAGATTAAGTTGAAGGAGGGGAGGGAGAAGGGGATCCCTGACAATTCAAAGATCCAGACTTGGTTGTCCCTGGGCAGGAATGGGCTTACTGATTTCCCTATGCTTTGGATAAAATTAAAGTTTATTCTTAGGAATTTTTCCTGCTGATTTTCTCAAGGGTGATGGTTCCGTGAGGAAAATCCCCAGCAAACTTCTTTAAGTTTCCCCCCCTCTCCAAAAACAATCCTAAAAAGTCATGCTTCCACCTTTCCCCCTTTTCCCAGTCACCCTCTGGGGAAGACAGTGTTCCAGATCCCTACTCCCCATTCAGTTATTTGCTGCAGCCCCAGGGAAGGGAAATAAACATGAAGAACAGAGTTCTGTGTGAAGGGGCACAGTGAATGTTGATGTCTGAGTGCATCATCAGAGAAGGAATGTGGCCTTGTAGAAAGAGCAAGGGCCTGGGAATCAGGAGGACCTGGGTGCTAATCCTGGCCACTGATCTGATGTATGACCTTGGGCAAATGACAACTTCTCAGTGCCTGTTACCTCATCTGTAAAATGGGGGTTAAGACTATGAGCCACATGTGGGACAGGGACGGTGACCAACCTGATTATCTTGTACCTACCCTAATGCTTAGTACAGTCCCTGGCAGATAGCATTTAACAAACACCATTTTAAAAGTTTTCATCTCAGCTTTCCCCTAAGCTCTAAACTAGGCCTAAGCTGTGTTCCTGCCCTCATCTTTATTTTGAAATGTGTGTGTATATATATATATATATACATATATATATATATATATATATGTTAGTGATATGTATATTTATTTTCGCCCCCCAAGACTATAAGTCCATTGTGGGCAGGGGTTGCCTCTCTTTATTCCTGTATTGTACTTCCCAAGCGCTTAGTATAGTGCTCTGCACACAATAAGGGCTCAATAAATATGAATGAAATGTAAAAACTTTTAAAAACTGAATTCACTTTTAAAGTGGTCCTGACATAATATGTTGGTATTTGTAAGCGCTTACTATGTGCCGAGCACTGTTCTAAGCGCTGGGGTAGAACATAGGGGAATCAGGTTGTCTCACGTAGGGCTCACAGTTTTAATCCCCATTTTACAGATGAGGGAACTGAGGCACAGAGAAGTTAAGTGACTTGCCCACAGTCACACAGCCGACAAGTGGCAGAGCAGGGATTCGAACTCATGAGCCCTGACTCCAAAGCCCATGCTCTTTCCACTGACCCACGCTGCTGACATCCTTGGCATCCACCGTGGAGCAGATTCCTCCAGGCCACTTGGAGGAATCACAGGGAGACAACAAGGGCTCTGTTGGAGACTTTGCCCCCACAACAGTTTTCTTTCCTAGGGCAAAGTCTTTTCCAAGTCCGGGTCTCAACTGGGGCTTTCCCAGAGCAGCAATTCTTGAGCACCATTTTCAGATACCCAGATGGGTCATTACTCAGCCTGAAGTACAGTTGAAATATTCAAAATAAGATCTATAAGAAGATGGAGAGTTGAAGATCAACTTAGAAGATGGAGAAAATCAATTTCAAGTTAAAATGAGATAAAGCCATAGCTCGTTAGAAAACAAAGTTAAGAAGTTCTGATAAACAGTAGGGTGGGTACAAATAAGATGTGCTCTTTACATTTCCAATATCCATGAGAGGAATTATATAAATCAAAGGGTTGAGAAAAAAGAATGAAATA
Organism: Ornithorhynchus anatinus; assembly: GCF_004115215.2. Lineage (NCBI taxonomy): Eukaryota > Metazoa > Chordata > Mammalia > Monotremata > Ornithorhynchidae > Ornithorhynchus > Ornithorhynchus anatinus. The sequence goes on from NC_041742.1 coordinate 3,466,509, forward strand.
GCTGGCTCTTCAGAGGCCACTCTTGGGACACTCAACTTCCAAAAAGCCACAGAGGAAAATGTCTCTTTCTAGGAGAAGAGGGGGATGGGAGAAGTTATTTTACAATTGCTTAAACCAAAAAATGATCATGCATGGAGGATCCCCAGATTGTCCCCCCTTTCACCAAGTAAGGGAGGGAAGTGGATTTTTTTTAGAAGTAAAAATGGGAGAGACAAGGCTGGCAGCTTATTACTTTTCCAGAGTGAGCCTCCTTGCACGCAGCAGCTGAGAGGAAATCCTTCCTGACTGAATCGGTAACGATATGACAGGAAACACCCAAGCTTACTGTACAGGGACTCTACCCAGCTAGAGAAGAACATAGTGCTGGCTGACAACAATGCAGCAGTGAAACATTGTCCCCTTAACCCAAGTCTCAGCAGGATGTACTCTTCCCCAGGACGTTTAAAAGGGCAGAGTTCTTCACAGTAGCAAGCTGAGGAGTGGAGGAAGAGTTGGAGAATTGGGCCCAAACATAGTCCTAAAATTCTAGCCCTGGGCAATGGTAAGGCTCTCAATCTCCTGGGCTAAGGAAGCTTTGGATCCTAGAGCAGTGGCAGGAGAATGAAAACCTTGATGTGTTCTGTGATCGGTACTATGTCTGTATTTCTCTCTCTCTCAAGTTTTACTACCATGGTAAGAAGAGATAAAAACACAGAGCCTTTCATTCACAAAGCCCAAAAAGGTTGGGCCTAACTTTGGGAAAAAGAAGACATAAGTCGGCCCTTCCCCCCTGCCAAAAACACTTCCTTTTCTCTGATGGGGGGGGGGGGCGGGGTGGTGTGTGGACACCCCATTCTGGAAGTTTTAAAGCAAGGTTTCCACTGTCTGGGATTGATTCAGGCACACTGGAAATCAAAGGGTCTATTCAGTTTCTAGATAACCGCTAAAATCTAGAATGGATGGCCAGTTTTGCACAACCAGGATGAGCATATCATTTATTTTCTGGCTCAAACAGCTGTGATATGCATGATTTAGTATAATGAAGGGAGGGCAGCAGGTGGGGAGAAGGGTGGGGAGAAGTGGGCAAGCATCCACTCTTCCTGAGGAACTGGGAAACAAGAAGCCCTGATGAAATACAGCACTACAGTTTGAACATGCAAACTACATTTTCTAAATTTAAAATGAGGAACAGCTCCCTAAATGTTCTCCTCAAAATGTTTTACAGAGTCATTTTATAAGTCTTATGCACTAGCAGTCAACCCCATGTTCCAAATATAGTGTGGGTGTCTTATTTAGGGAATGTCTGGGTGTTCAGATTACAGAGTACTTTCAAAATTGAAAAGTTCATTTCTGCTGTGTGGTAAAATGAAATAAAACAATGGGAGATTGTCATCTGCTGGTAAGCTGGGGACATGGGCCAGTGATGAAGCAGGTCAGGGGAGAAATGCAGAAGTCCAGATGGCTCAGAGAAGTCAGAGGGAAGCAGGGCCTCGGGGCAGAAATCTTTGGTGTTTTTCTACTGATAATAGGCTCAAGACTGAAACAGGAGAAGGAGATGTGTATGTCTGAGAGAGATATGATTGAAGCTGTCCTTCTTAATCTTATCCTCTTTCAGGGCCCCCCAGTGGGATTTCCCAGGGCACCAATTTTCTAGATAGAGAGGTGGGCATGGGGATGAATAAAACAGACTGTTCTACCAATGAACTCAGCAGTCCTTCCAACTGGGAGAGCTCCCCACTTTCCCTCCCAACACACCTTTTCCCACACCCCCATCCTTCCACCTGGCCCACTGAGTCGTTTCCCCACCTCCTTCCAATGCCCTTGTTCATTATCTTACTTACCAGAATTAGCCTTTCTGATTTCACTATAAACTGTCTCCGCTGCCTTCTTTTCAGGAGCTGAAAAACCAATGGACACAAAGTCAGGGTCTTTCATACAGACCTCAATAAAAAGCTTCATTAAATTTCAGGGCTCTCTATGCTGGTAATGGCTATTTGTAATATGGTTCCTTATTCATTCATTCATTTGTTCAATCGTATTTATTGAGCACTTACTGTGTACAGAGTACTGTAACTAAGTGCTTGGGAAAGTACAATGCAACAATACACAGACCCATTCCCTGTTCACAACGAGCTTACAGTCTGGAATGGGGAGACAGACATCAACAACAACTACACGTATGTACATAAGTGCTATGGAGCTGGGAAGGGGAAAGGGGGCTGGGAGGAGGGGAATGCACTGCCTCTGGTCTGAGACATCACAGCACTTCCCTTTCCCCAAAGTTAAATTAGGACTTACAACCCTGCCAGAGAAAAGTCACCCCTTTCCCTGATTCGGGGAGGGGTGGAGGACTCAGTTGACTATATTATTCTCTCTGGATGCTGTTCTAATTTCGATGGAGGGTCAGAAGAGGAACAAAACAGGTGCCAATCCCAAAATCGAGGAGACAGGAAAGCACCTTTTTCCATGGTCTAACTTCCCAGGTAAGGCTTTAGGGGATTACCCCAGAAATTTGGTTTCCCAGGTGGAGGGTTGTGAAATTACAATCTATAGCCACTAAGTTTCCTCACAGCTTCCTCAGAACTTCTCCACATCCTTCCCAGTTCTGGCAGCTGGGTGAAAGGGGAAGTAAGATGGGACCACCCCTACTCACCACTTTCCCACATCATGTACCCACCAGCTCAGTCCTATTGCTCATACTCATATCTGGGTGTGCGTAACCTTCCAATTGTGGCTGACACTCTGGTTCTGCTCTTTGGAATCTATATAGGGACCATTAGGGACACACTGTGGTTGCCTCTGTTGATTTGAGTGAACACCATGGAAAATACTTTCCCGGCCACTCAAGGAGGCCTTGTCAGGAAAGTCCACGGCTGCCAGTTTTGTGAATGAGCTTCATTTCATGAATTGATCTGGACATTCTGGGCCCCAGGTAGTCAAAGTTCCAAGATAGTGGCCCAAAACTGTTTCCCCAAGGGCTTCCTCCTTGCCAAAAAAAGCAGGGCAGAATGTTGAAAAAGCAAATCCTAGAAATCTCCTCTTGGTGTCCCCATTCCTTCCCCTTTTCATCAACAAGGATCAGAGTATCTGTATTGCCTTCCCCCTGGAATGTGGCCACATCTACTGGAGGCTAGAAGGAGAATCTAACAGTCACCCAAACTTTAGCACCCTTCAGTACACTGGGCATGTCTAAGGGGAGCCTGCTGTGAAAAGAGATGTTTACCTACTAAAATGTCAAGGGTAACGTTTCTACCTGAGACCAAGCCAAATTCCTGAAAATGGTTTTAAATCCAGATGGGGAAAACAAATGATTTGGAGGTCCCTGGCCCAGGATCCTTGACATCACACCTATCCAAATAACAGAGAGTATTTTAGCTTTCTCTATCTTTCCCACCTTATCATACTGTACTTTTCCTTTGACCTCCTGCAAGTCTGGCAGTACCTGGGCCCAGATAGACTGGTGGGAGAGTGAGGAGGGAGAACACAAGGTTACCAGCACCCTTAAGCTGCAGCCATCAATCACGCAGGTTCCTGAGCCAATCAAGAGTTGCACAAGGAAACATGAACCAGGCCATGAACCTACTTCCTGTCTCCAAGAGCTCAATCTACCTTTTTTTGGTGAAACCAATCTCAACTGCAACACAACTGCTAGTTCCCATGTTCCCCAACTATTAGCTTGCAAGCAAAGTCACTGACATTTGCTATTAAGAAACAGGTGGGTCCTGTTCACTTTCTCTTTCCTTTTAACCAACTGTCCTGCAATGTCGCACCACTAGATAATTCCCTGGGAGACAGGGAAAAGTCACTATACTCTCTTTCTTTCAGTTTCTTGAACTGCAAATTAAGACCCCCATTTATTATTTGGTAAGGGTTTAAAAATATTTTTCACACTTGGTTTGTGATTAATTCAGAGTGAAAACTGAAGGATATGATGACTAGTTATGGTTTCTGGGTTGGCTCACTAAAGTAACTGTGATATCCTGTGTAAACAGCCTGGAAAGATCCTCAGAGACAAGCTCCCGGGAAACCCTCTCAGTTAGCAGGGGCCCCTGCCTCCAGAGCCACAAACAAAGCGGGAAAGAATGGGGAACCTAGAGGACCTGGGTTCTATTCCCAGCTTGGCCCTTGACTGCTGCTCAAGTCCACTTAACTTCTCTGTGCCATAGTCTCCTCATCTGTAAAATGGGGATTAAATCCTACTGCCTCCTACTTAGACTGTGAGGCCCATATGGACAAGGAGTGGTTCTACCTGTTTATCTTGCATCTGCCCCAGCGCTTGATACAAGAGTGGGGCACAAAGCTAAACCCCTTGACAAATACCATAATTATTATTATTTCATTTAAGGTTCCCACCCCTGGGGTCAGCAGATTGAAGGGGGTGGTCCAGGGCCCCCCGGCTGACTTTCAGAGGCATTGAGGAGGTGTCCCAGGGGACACATCTAAAGCCAAGAGCCCCCGATAATGAGCCTTAAAGGTTGAAGGGAGCTAAAATGGCACATCACCTCCTGAGTCTGGGGTATACCAAAACCCAAAATGCTAAATGTCTATGAGGGAAGCATACTGTCCTGAGTTATTTGGCAATGTTAACACTAAAGTCCTTCAGGGCTTGACTGTCATCTCCTGGGAGTGAGCAACCTTCTCAGTGCAGCTGGAGAGTTTTCAATCTTCATCAGTTTTCCTTATCATCTGGATTATCTTTTCAATGTTTAATGGGTCATTCTGCACGTTGGAGATGGTGAACCCCAAGGGGGCCAGAGTCCTAAATGATTTTCAGGTAATCACCATAAAACTTAACTAGTGCTTTGTGCTTTGAATGGGTGTATTAATAATCAATATTGGGATTTTAAAAGGGCTTAAATAAGAGGACATTTTTGTCAGTTTTGAATGGCAACTTGGGTTTCTCAGCAGCTGCTGCAGGTTGTTTTTCCTCCTCGGTCCTACCCTGTGGCTGAGGAATGGACTATTATCTTCTGCACAAGGTTAAGGCAAACTGTCATTTCTTTTTCCCTCCCTTAACTTTACAGCCCAGCTGGCTTCAGATGACTAATCTAGCTAAGAGGGCACTCATTTACCCAGGGCAAGCTGTTACTCTCTTCCCTTGACAGGGATATTTCCTGACCTGGCTTTATTTTGGCTTGTGTTTTTCTTTGTGTTAACAATAAAGAGCTTGATTCACGTCACAGGATTTTCCCAGCAATTACACTTTCAGAAAGTTTGTTAATGGCTGCAGCTAGGCAAACACATTTCTCCTAGGCAAAGGGGTCTTTTTGTTCTTCAGCCACCGTGGCATCCAACACAGCCCCTCTGAGGCAGAGTTCTACAGCTTTGGTACCTTGCACTGATCACCTGGGTTCCTCCTTCCCAGTTGCAGACCGAGTCTGCCCTTACCACACCTGCCCCTCCCGCCCCCCCTCTCAATTGTGGTGAAGAGCCAGAGCTGACCTTGGGCTGCACCAGTGATCACAATCTTCTCACATATCCAGGAAGGACTGAATTTCCAGGTCTCTATGGCCCTGGTTCAGTCCTTCCTCCCATTCCCTAATATTGGGTTCCCAAGGCCCTTTCAGGCTCTAGAAAGCTCCAAGAGTCAAAGAGACCCTTGTTCTACCCTTTAGTGGTGAAATGGAAAATTTCCAAAAGATAAAAGAACTTTCATCATGCCAAATGTTTCCTTAATCCCACACCCTTCTTACAGTCTGAACTTCTCCTCCAACTCTTGCCTAAAATCACCCCAAATCAATATAAAAGGGGCTGAGAAGTCTTGCATGAGTCTTGCACAGAAAAAAAGCATTTCAAAAACTACAGCCACAATGGTTGTTACTTAACCTTCGTGGACCAACATTATGCATGAGTCCAGGACAGGAAATGAAGAAAAATCTTTGGCTAAATAAACTCTCAGGAGAGTCTAGAAAGACAGGACCCAAACCATCCGTGGTATTTTTCCAAAGTGCATTAAGTTTGGATAAGTTTTATTCCTTTCTAAACAGTTCTATTTTTTCAACTTCACCTAGAGGTAAGTATCCTGTAGCTGTAAGCCCAATGCCCTGTGAAAGTGAGACATTCCCAAAGGGGCCAGACAAGGGAATGGTCCCATATGCTACAGACATATCTGTCATCATTTTCTTTCGACCAGTTGAAAAAATGAAGGTTTTTAGACAAATTATATGGGGGATGAATCAGGTGGCAATAGTTGGAGGTGAAACAGAGACCAAAAAGCGTATAACAAGCAACTGGACACTTGTACCACATAGCCTATAAGCTCCTCGTGGGCAGGAAACATGTTAACCAACTCTGTTGTATTATACTCTCTCAACTGTGTAATACAGTGCTCTGCACATAGTAATCGCTCCATAAATATCACTAACTGATGATTCTGCTAAATACAGCTCAGACTGACAATCAAACTCAACTCAGACCTAGAAACTGGAGAGACAAACTCCTCCAGTACCACCCGGGTCAGCTGGCCTAGCCTGGCATGTTGTGATAATGGAGAAATAAAATCTTTACTTCAGTAATAGCCTCATTACTCCTAGCAGAGCTGAGAGGCGTGGCTTAGCTGAGGCCTTTGAGCATGAGTAGTAAAGGAAGTAAAGGAGTTGTCAGAATCACCACTTTATCGTGGGCCTTCGAGAGGATTAATATTAATGGGGGAAATGGACACTGCCAGGTTCTGAGTGGGCACCCAAAGAGCCACTTTACTGAGCTGCTGGAAAACACTATTAGCACTTCAGAAGCATCTAGCTTTTAGAAGGTATAACATGCATAAAGACACATTATGCCTTGTATGGATGCTAGATAGAGCTACCTAGCTGGAAGAAAAATTCTCATAATGTTAGGCCCCTCAGCAGAGATTTCTTTGGAGAGACGAAGGGGTTCCTGAGATTCACCATGGGCTGCTCTGGACAGAGCTAAAGCAAGCCAGCTGACTACTAATGTTCTCTCCTATCACATTATCATCACCGTCAACAGCATTTATTGAGTACCTACTATGTGCAGAGGAGGACTGGACTAGGCACCTAGGAACATAGAACAGAAGTAAAAGGCAAAGTCCTGCCCCTAAAAGTGGTTACCAGCTAAAGGAGGATCCTGAAAAGTAGAAATCACTCTATAGGCCAACAGGCAAATGCCTAAATATTCCCTGCGGGAGACTGATAGACAGACTGATTCTTTGCCACATTCTAATTCCCAGGAAAACTGCCAAGAACATCATTCCCTAGATAGCCTATTGTTCTAGCTGGAAAGGAAGAAGGATTTATTGCATCCTATCATATTCTCTCCCAGTCCCATGGAAAAAGGCATTCAGGTGTTACTGAGGCAGGACTCTTTAGGCCCTGCCTTTCTGTCATCTGGATGGACTGGGCCCACTTAGGTGTAGCAGCCCTGCTCCCCCACTAAAGGAGGTCAACTGGCTACATGCCAGTGGGATCACATGGACTCTTCTTTCGGACAGTGGTTGAACATGCCCCCAATCAATGGAAAGCTTAATTCTGCCAAAGAGGTCTATGACACAGTATGTGTACCCCTTTCATTGCAGCTATAGGCAAGGTTCAGAAATGTCCTCTGCCTGCCAAAAAATCAATGGGTCAGGCCATTTCCAGAGGCCAGGAAGCAAAATGCAAATCAAAGTTTTATACCACATCTTCAGTCCCCCATTACTTTTCACATGGCCCAAGAATCGACAGAGGTGAGAATCATTTACCCTGGTTCTATCAACTCAATACTAAACTCAGGGAACCAATGCTAAATACATCTACATGCTGGTTAATTCATAAAGGTTCAGGTATACTCAATCCAAATTTGAAGTTCTAGATGTGTATTAAGCATCACTAATAGTGTTATAGAACTGGAGAACCTTTTTATCTTTAGGGATGACTTGAAATTAGAAACAGAGAGCTGTCTGCTATAGAACCAGCGTAGAGAAGCAGCGTGGCTCAGTGGAAAGAGCCCGGGCTTGGAGTCAGGGCTCATGAGTTCGAATCCCAGCTCTGCCACTTGTCGGCTGTGGTGACTGTGGGCAAGTCACTTAACTTCTCTGTGCCTCAGTTCCCTCATCTGTAAAATGGGGATTAAGACTGTGAGCCCCACGTGGGACAACCTGATTTCCCCTGTGTTTACCCCAGCGCTTAGAACAGTGCTCGGCACATTAGTAAGCGCTTAACAAATACCAACATTATTATTATTATTATTATTAACCAGGTTTAATTTTGGATCCAGGACACCCCGACTTGGAACAAATACAAGTGGAGTAGAAACTGGGGCAACAAAGTGACTTTATATTTGTAAGATAGAGATGTCTCCTGAAGAACCAGATTAAATATTGGATCCAGAACCAATCAAGCTGGAATGAAATGTTAGTGGAATAATAGGGTCATCAAAGTCACTTTTCTTAAATCCCTTGCTCTTTCAAACTCTATTTCTCTAACACAATCCTTGATAAATGTCAAGAGCTGGAGAAAGATAATTATTGAAACTTAAAAGTGTTTCTTCTTATTGCTTTCCAGTTGAACCAAAACCAAGTTTTATAACAGTAACATGACCTGATCATATTTGGAGGGAGTGTTCCCTGGACCTTAATTCAGAGCCCACTTTTCTCACTAAACCTTATCTTAACCGGCACTGGAAGCTGTGTGCATATTCAAAGATACATCAAAAGAAAGGTTACAGGGACCATGAGTCTTTTGGTTCAATCATTATCTGAGGCAATGCAGTAAAGTCCAGCAAACTGTAAGCAACAACTAGTTACCTCTGGGAGGATCAGGCATCGACACTTCAACTTCAGTATACTCCACCTCAGCGTTCATGTGGTCAGGCCCTGCCCCAAAGTAATGATAACACCCTATGTTTAGACAGCATCTTTCTCTGAGGAGCACAAAGCATGTTACAGATTACTGATGCTCATTCCAATTCTTAAGAGGAAGGCAGGGTGTGGAGCTATTATTACCATTTTCTAGATGGGAAAACTGTGGCACAGATTAGTGAAGTAATTTGCCCAAGACCAGGCAGTGAAGTAGTGGCCGAGCTGGGATTAAGAACCCTTGAGACCGGCTGCAGAAGCAAAAAAATTGACCCCGTCGTTCCATTATTTAACAACTCTCATCGGCAAAATGTACTCGACCCAATTTCTTCTTGTTCTTAAATCAGAGGAGGAAAACATCTGGTCATTCATTTTCCTCTTTAGAAAGAGAATGGCAACTTTCACTTTCCAGTGAGACACTGAGGCCGGTGCTAGTGGCAAAACTAGGATTAGACTCCAGGAGTCCTGCAGCTAATTTTGTTTGTTTCTTATTTTTCCTCTTTCCACAAATCTACCTTTCATCCTTCATTATTCAAAGAAAGAAAAGAAAAATATTTTTCTTTTAGAAATACTTCATAAAATAATTACCTTTATTTTCATCTGTTGGTTTCACTGCATGATTTCCCATATCTTCTACATGCCCTGTACCAAAAATCAATTGTGGAATAAAGGGAAATAAGGGTTATGAGTGAACTTTTTATATTAAGATATAACATTAAAAATGAAACAGTGCCACTAAGAGAGAAAGCAAAGTCCATTGCCCTCAGCAAAATGGAGGAGGAAACTGCTGGCATTTATCAGTTTAGTCACTTAGGATGCAAAGTTTATGCAATCTTTAACGATAAAGCATTTCCACAACACATCCAAGTAGAGAGAGTTATTTTTACCTTCCTTTCACACTGCTAATACTAATAGTAAACTTGCAATCCTACAGGAGGGGCTGTTGAATTTTGTACCCCATATAATTGGTCTAATTGCTTCAGGTTTTTGAAAATGGAAGGGGGCTGGGAGCAAATGAGTTATAGGAAAATGATGAAGTAATTCACTCCCTCCTCAAAGGGGCCTAGACCATCTGTTTTGGGAATGAATGAGAGAAAGGGTAAAACTGAATTAAACTACCAAAACCTCAATATAATACCAATTTAACAGCTGCTATTAGAAATGTACTGAAAAACAAAACCCAAATTCTTGAGTCATTCCCTACTTTGTACTACGTTGTTGTTATTACTAGTATAAAAACATGTTTGTAAAAAAAAAAAGAAAAGCTATCTACAGAAGCAACACAGAGGCTGTTTCTCTCATTAGTGCTCATTCTCCACCTCCTCAGTGGAACATTTCATTTCAGGGAATGTGAAAAGGACACATTTGCTTTTAGCTCTCCCCAATGCTGTTACTAATCCACCCACTGCCTTTCCAGGGTATGTCTTGCATTCCCTGCCTATGAAAGAGAGAAAAATCACAGCTCAGTTTGTATAATGCTCAGCAAAGATGCTACATTTTGATTTTGAGTAGAGGCAACTGGAGGTGGGGATTTTATTGCGAGGGAGTGGGGGTATGACGAGTGGGAAGGGACTGACTTCAAAGAGCCAGTATGTCAGCATATCACCATATTGGGTCTTTTCAGGCCTGATTTAAAATTCTTAGGATGAGCAAGTGTAGCTCAAAAAACGGTGAGGGTGATAACCTCCACACCCCCTTGACGTGGGTTAGTCATTCAATAGTAATTACTGAGGGCTTACTATGTGTAGAGCACTGTCCCGAAGAGCTGAAAAATCTTTTGACAGAGCGATAGTGAGGTTAGTATCAGCTTCAGAGAATAAAGGTGTTAAAGAAAAGCATGTTTGACCATTCAAATTGTCTTTTTTTTTTTTTTTTTTAACTCCAGACAGAGTGAAGCTAAAATAACGCCTGGATCCTAATCATGGTCTTTTTCCTCTGAAGGCAGATTCTGCCCCATTGGGATCGGTGAGCACGTTTACAGATAATGCATTTAAAATGGACAGAAAGAGCTTCACAAGTCAGAGGTGGAAAGCAGTGGGAACCAATACTTTTAAAATGAGGAAGGCAAAGATTCTGTACCATAATGGAAGTTCCCTTCGACACCATCTTCCATGTGTTCTGAAGACATCTTGTCAATACTGTAGTTCGGGTCTGGTTTGGGCCTTAAAATTCAATTTGGAAATGAAAACAAAAACTACATTACTTGGAATCCAACTCAAAGTCATCAAAATGATAACCAGAGAAAACATTTGGGAAAAGAGGGAGCTATTTTCAAGTAAAAAAAAATCTTTACCACCCAATTTAGAAAATAAGCTCATTTCAGTTCTGCAATGATCTGAAAAAGGGCTTTGCTCCCCAAAATATCCATGCTAGAGCCTCTAACCCCCTCTCCAGCTGCTCTCTTTCCAAAGTGTCCACATTCCAGCTACTTATGAGGATGTGAAAAAGCAATCACCTCCTACAATATTCTGTTCTGAGCCACCACATCTCAAAACCCAATCTTTTCCTAATTTTAAAAATAAATCCATAGAACCAAGACACTAACCTGGACATCTCCATTGGTATCTGTTTACCTTTAAAGGGTAAGAGAAGAAAATCAGTTCAGATGATATCTTTGGCAGGAAAGAAATAAATTTTGGGGACATTTGTCTATTCTGAATAATGCAAAATGGGCAAAATGTCATCTTCATCCTTATGCAGGTCTTTCCAGATTGTCTAATACTGACCACATACTGTCAGTTTCTAGTAAGCCCTCAAACTCGTACTGCATACCATGTGAAGTAAACTTTTAAAGAAATTTGATATTATTTCAACCAGTAGTGAAGGTGGATAACATGGTCATTGATATCTGGAGTCTAGAGGACTCTTTCAGGGTTGAAACTCATCTTGAGAAAAAGAAGTCCATTGTGTGTCTCCTCCTTTGTAGTGCATCTTATAATAAAGGATGAGAGGGATGGAGCCCAAGATACAAAAATGAAGGCATTTAACCAACATAAATTCATCCTACAGTTGCATTAGCACACTCAAACTCCACTTCAGGTCTCTCTAGTTCCAGCCTTCATCACCACCCACTTCCCCCTCAGAATTCCTCTAGTAACTTTAGCAATTCCAAACCCCAGCTGGAGAAATGCCAGCCTATTGACATAACATTTATCCCTGCATGAATACCCAAATATTCCCATTATAGATGGTTCCAGTTTCCATCTTTGCCTTAAACTCCAGACTACTTCTATAACTAAATTTCTTTAAAAATGCCCATTAAATGAACACCTAGCATCTACTTGGCACCCTCAAAATCACCAAGGCTCCAGAAAGGTGGAATCACCTATACATACGGATAGCTATGCCGTTAGCTTTTCTTACTTTCCTTGAAAGGAAGAATGAAAGAATGAAAAGAGAATTCTCACCCTTAGCCTTCTTGTTGAAATACCACTTGGCCACAAGAACCATGATGGCGATGATTATTCCAATGACAACCACCGCAATAAGTCCCTTCTTCCATGGAGCAAGAATGACTAAAATTTTTTAAAAAAATGAAGGATGTTACCTATGCTGCTAAGAAATTGCTTCAGGTTTAGGACATAAATTAGCCATAAGGTAATTTTCTGACTTGGATTTTAGTTTCTTGATTTAAAATCTTTACAACCCTTCTAGCCACTTAATATAATTAATATACTTAACTTATACTTAATATATCTGTATAAATCGTATACATTCATTAGAAGGTATGTAAGTGAATTAATTAGCTTTTTTTGGAAATATAAAACCCCCAGTCAGTCCTGACATTCTGCATATCAACTTACTTATAAAGACTGTTTAGCACCATGTGGGAGCGGGACTGTGATCAACCTGATTGCCTTGTACTACTCCAGCACTTACTCCTAGAACAGTGCCTGGCACACAGTATTTGACAAATATCATAAAAAATAAAATAAAATGTTATTGGAATTGACAAGGAGTAGGGACTGGTTGGAAGATGGGAGACATAGGACTGCACACACTCTTTCCCAACTCTCTCCAGAATCCTAGCAGAGCTCTCACCTTCCTTCTAAAAAAAGTAATAATAATAATGATGATAAAGATGTGGCACTTGTTAAGCACTTACCCTGTGCCAAGCACTGCACCAAGCACTGGGTTAGATTCACGATAAAAAGATCAGACACAGTCCCTGTCCCACATTTGGCTCACAGTCTAAGAGGGAGGGAGAAGAACTCACCTCCTCCAAGAGGCCTTCCCAGACTGAGCTCCTCTTCTCCCTCTACTCCTTCTGCCACCCCCCCTTTACCTCTCCGCAGCTAAACCCTCTTTTTCCCCATTTTCCTCTGCTCCTCCACCTCTCCCTTCCCATCCCCACAGCACTGTACTCGTCTGCTCAACTATATATATTTTCATTACCCTATTTATTTTGTTAATGAAATGTACATCACCTTGATTCTATTTAGTTGACATTGTTTTTACGAGATGTTCTTCCCCTTGACTCTATTTATTGCCATTGTTCTTGTCTGTCCGCCTCCCCCGATTAGACTGTAAGCCCGTCAAACGGCAGGGACTGTCTCTATCTGTTGCTGACTTGTTCATCCCAAGCACTTAGCACAGTGCTCTGCACATAGTAAGCGCTCAATAAATACTATTGAATGAAAGGTAACGAATCCCCATTTTTCAGACGAGGAAACTTCTTGGTCAGAGAAGTTAGGGACTTGCCCAAGGTCACACAACAAGTGAGTGGCAGTCAGCCTTTGAGCAAGATGCACCACACAAGTCTAACAACAGACTTTCACCTAATCTGACCAGTAAACTGTACTCACTGGACACACAACCCCTTCTCGACCGGCCTAAGGCTCCCCAAGTGATTTTGCGGATCCTGTTAATTGAGAGGTAACACATTTGGAGTAAAATTCCTTTGAAATCCTCAGAAAGATCTGGGGGCGGTGTTGATACACTGAGGACCGTTTGCTGATTAGAAAAAGAAAACATTTCTTCACATGGTAAAACACAAGGAATTTGCCAACCCATGAAGTTGTGAAGGCTGAAATTGTCAAGATTCTCCAAAGGGGTTCAGGTAAATTGAAATGGGTTACTACAGTGAAGGTCGAGAATGTAAGGAAATAGTTAGGGATGTCAGATGGAACGACCCTAACCGTAAAGATGGATGTTAAGGGAGACAGCCATTGACCTTTTCCTCCAAGCAATTACGGTATTGTTTCCCCTATTCAAGTGTAAGCTTCTTGTGAGCAAAGAATGTGTGACTGTTTGTACTGTACTTCCCAAGCACTTATTACAGTGCATTGCGCAAAGTGGGTGCTCAATAAAAACTACTACTACTACTACTAGAATGCTGGGCAGAATGGACTATTGGTCTGACACAGTTTTGTAATAGCCTTTCTCATGTCCTCCTGTAGAGTCAAGAATAAAATCCAGGGCTCCTGACATTTAGTCACATGTTCTATCCACTAACCTATACTGTCTCTTGCAAGTAGGCTTGCCTCGGGAATGTTCCTTGGAGTTTTCAGTCCACCTGGTGAAACCACAACTTACCTTTCACCGTTATCAAGCTACTCCTGGGAACTTTTTGGTTGGAATTGGCTCTGTTGTAGGCCATACAGTAGTACTGTCCTGCATCGTCTTGGCTTGTTGCTAGTGTGTGCCAAACAATGTGGGTAAGATTTGTGGTTTCTTTGTGAAGGGGCTCTACTTGACCGTGCCTGTAAACTTCAAAGTTGATCGGCCAGGACCCTTCATCTACGGAGCATCTAAGTACAATCTCTCTTCCAGATTCCACTTCTCCATTTTGCAGAATGGTAATGTTGACCTTTCCAACTGGAGCTGAAAATTAAGACCAGGAAAAATATTTTTTTCAGAGTGTAGAAGATCGATTATTTATAACCAAGGATTCATTAAACATTCCTAATGACCTGTTTCCTCACATAAAACTAATTATTCCTGATGAAAGAGGAGGAAGTCCAGTCTCTTTTAATCTGCCTAAGGCAGTTGGAGATTCAGGTTCTCTCTTTCTGTCTTCTCCCTCATTGCTCAGCTCAATCCCCATGGCTCAGCCTCTTATACTTGCGGCTCAACTGAAACTCTGTTAACCATTTCCTTCTTTAGAGCCAACTCCATTTTTTCTTTAGCAGCAGCAGGGAGGGCAAAGGAAGGAAGCAGGGAAAGGTCTAATTATCATAAATTTTGAATAATTGGGAACTGAATTTAGGAGTTCTCTTGTTCTTTAAAGAACACAGCCTGTTCCCTCAAGAAGACTATATAAAGATGCAGCCAGCTATTTTGAGGGGCTCTTGTATGTTACATTAGGTTCAGTAGACAAAATCACCATGCCAACCCCAAAGTATTCACAATATTATTAAACATATTTACCCCAGTGCTTAGGATAGTTCTTGACTCATAGTAGGTGCCTAAAGAATACCATAATTATTATTATTCACCAGGACACAGAGCACCTCAACTCGATATTGGAAACCTCACTCAATGCCCCAAACTCATTATTAGGGCTAGAAGGCTAAACTCTGGATATTAATGAGGTTATTGGCAGCCCATTATCAGCTTGGAAATTCTCAGTGATCTTTGGCAAAGTATACCCAGTTTTCCTAGAATGCCAGGGCTGGGTTTTTGCAACTTAGAAGAAAACTTTTGATGGAAGAATCATCTGACTCAACAATGTGCACATATGGTTTCTTCCAACATGGCAGCGTGCTCTATTCAAACAGGTTTGCACCAATGAACACTCATTTCCCTAACCCCATTCTAATTCAAACATGCAGTGAAAACACCCATTATGGCAAAACTGAGTATAACAAGTCAACTTGCTTAGAAAAATCAAAACTCTCCCTCTCTGACCAGTAGCATAGTCTTAAAGCTATAATTTAGTCTCTGGTTCAGTCGAGTTGCACCAGGTCAATGAATCATTTCCTTTCCCTTTACCTCCTGGTCCTGCCTTTATAAGGCCTGACTTTGTCGCCTCATTGCACCCCATTCCCTTCCTCCTAACGCTGAATGACCTCCAATGAAACCCTGGCTATGATGACATAAAACGTTGCTTTTAACCAAACCCTCTCCTTGGAGGAGGTTACATTATTTCTCTACTACCCACAGCAAACTCAACTTACCAATAACCATGACTTTCAATGCCGGACTTGATTTTCGACCTTGGCTATGGAGATTTTGAGCAATGCATCTGTAATCTACTGGTTTATTTGGGTTGTCCAGGAACAGCGCAGGAGCATGTGATGAGATATTTTTACGCTCTAGTACTTTATTTGCTTTATACAGGGTGTAAAAAATCGGTGGTGTTCCTTCTCTGGACCAACAACTGAGCTCCAAAGTCCGCCCCAACACCACTTCAGATTTTGAGCCGTTATAATCAATTTCTGGGGCAGAAAGCATAGCTAAAAGAGGAAAGAGAAAAATGCAATTGAATTAGAGACAGGAGTGGAAATACTGGACGATTAACATAAACTGCTCTCTGTTCCTTTCCTAATTTCTATTCTGTAAGAGCTCCATTCTAGTACCAATCATAATACTGTGGGCTTGGTTATACCATAAGAGTAAGGATGTCCCTCAAAATGACCGAAGCTGGAATTCTCAACTAACGTTTCGACTAATCTGTTCTCAAAGCGTTCGGGTTTCCACATTCATGGCAGCTAAGTCGGAAAATCTTATGGTTCAAATCCACGGCTGAGCTGCAGTGGAGGTCAGGGAAAGGGACCCAACCACTGAAATCTCGGTAACAGTGAATTAAGTAGATTTAGTTTAGTATTTCTACCATACAAGCCTAATCTAACACAGCTTATATTTATGGATCCAGATAGGCTGAGGCTCTGAAATGTCCTTCCAATCTCCTTGCTCTTCTCGTCCTTTCAGCTGCTTCTTCAAAACCTCAGGTGTCCACATGAACTGAGTCCCGTATAAGAATCCTGGCTCCATTAATCTATGGAATAATAGTGCCATTAAAGCCAGTCAGGCTTGTAAATCGATCAATCAATAGTATTTAATGAGTGCTTACTGTGTGCAGAGCACCGTAATGAGCTAAAAATTGGTAGATTCAGTCCCTGTCCACAAAGAGTGACTCGTCTGCCTGGAGGGAGAGACAGACAGTAATATAATTAAATAAATTATGGATATGTACCTAAGTGCTGCCAGGGTGAGGGAGGAGTATAAGTGCACATCCAAGTCCAAGGGTGATGCAGTAGGGAGTGGGAGAAGAGGTAATGAGAGCTTGATATAGCTAGCTCATATGCAAGTAGTTCCAAAGACCACCCCTGAAGGTATTAATCATTAAAAGTTATACATCATCTGTGTTGATAAAAAATCCATATGTCTTAAGGATTTTTAGGAACTGGGGAGAAAGATGCAGAGTGGAGTAAAAAAAAGTAGGGTTTGGAAGCCTTCAGGAGGAACTAGTAAGGATCAGGGAGAAGAGGCTGAAGGCTAGCAGTGGGGCAGCCATAAATGGAGTAAAATCAAAAGTATGTCACAAATCATTCCTTCAGGGCACTCTTGTTTTGATATGCTTGGTGTGGGGGCGGGAGAGTGGGGGCGAGGAAGGAACCCTTGAGCCCAGTGCCGATACAGGCAACCTACAGGCCAGTTCTCTCTCTCAGAATAACTATCTAGTTGTGGGTCAGACACCAGTCGTATCAGCCAGTGGTTTAGAGGCTATGCAAAATGGTCATCAGAGAAGTAGCATGGCCTAGTGGCGAAAGCACTGGCTTGGGAGTCAGAGGATGTGGGTTCTAATCCTGGATTCATCACTAGTCTGCTGTGTGACCTTGGGCAAGTCACTTAACTTCTCTGTGCCTCAGTTACCTAATCTGTAAAATGGGGATTAAGAGTCGGAGCCCCATGTGGGACAGGAATTTTGTCCAAGTTGATTACCTTGTAATAATAATAATAATAATAATGTTGGTATTTGTTAAGCGCTTACTATGTGCCGAGCACTGTTCTAAGCACTGGGGTAGACACACAGGAATCAGGTTGTCCCACGTGGGGCTCACAGTCTTAATCCCCATTTTACAGATGAGGTAACTGAGGCACCGAGAAGTTAAGTGACTTACCCAAAGTCACACAGCTGACAAGTGGCAGAGCTGTGATTCGAACCCATGACCTCTGACTCCAAAGCCCATGCTCTTCCCACTGAGCCAAGCTGCTTCTTCCCCCATTGTTCAGAACAGTGCTTGGCACATAGTAAGTGCTTAGCAAATACTATTATTATTATTATTATTTTATAGTGGATAAAGCATGGGCCTGGGAGTCAGAAGATCACAGGTTCTAATTCCAGGTCCACCACATTTTTGCTGTGTGACCTTGAGCAAGTCACTTCACTTCTCTGTGCTTCAATTATCTCATCTGTAAAAATGGGGATTGAGACTGTGAGCCCTAAGTAGAACAAGGACTGTGTCCAATTTGATTTGCTTGTATCCATCCCAGCACCTTAGTACAGTTCCTGGCACATAGTAAGCACTTAATAAATACAATTATTATTATTTTCTGCTCCTGATGACCAGTCTTCTGGGATCTACTTAGGTCATCTCTATTTGCCTCATCAAACCACAGCTTAGGCCAATATTAAACCAATGAAATGAAAGCAAATTACAGTACCGCTATTTCAGGAATTATAAATATAGGTTGGGTCCATTTGTTCCATTTACATGTTGTTACGACTGCATGAGAAAAAGAAGTTCCCACAAATTCTCATCTTGCTCCTCTCCTACCCAGCTTTACTCCTGGTGTTGGTGTGGCAAATAAAAGGTACAAATCCAAACGCAGCAGGGGTGACACAGAAAGGAAGAGGAGTAGGGGAAATGAAAGCTTAGTCTGGGAAGGTCTCTTAGAGGAGATGTGATATTAATAAGGCTCTGAAGGTGAGAGAATGGTAGTCGAATATGAAGGGTGAAGGGGTTCCAGGCCAAAGGTAGAATGTGGGAGAGGGGTAGGCGGTGAGATAGACAAAATCGAGGTACAGTGAATAGCTTGGTGTTTGAGGAGCCAAGTGCACGTACCAGGCTGTAGGAAATCAGTGAAGGGGAGGGGGAAGGTGACTGAGTGCTTTAAAGCCAATTATACGGAATTTCTTTGATGCAGAAGGGGATGGGTAACAACTGGAGGTTCTTGAGGTGTGGGGAAACATGGACTGAATGGTTTTTATAAAAATGATCCAGGTAGCAGAGGAAATATGATCTGGAGCAGGAAGAGATAAGAGGCAGGGCAGCTAGCAAGGAGGCTTATGTAGTAGTCAACAGGACAGTAGCTTGCACGGTAGCAGTTTGGATAGAGGGGAAAGGGCAGATTTTAGCCATGTGGTGAATGTAGAAATGCTAAGACGTGCAGCTAGATTGAATATGTGAGTGGAATGAGAGAGATGAATCAAAAATAATACCAACCCCACGGGCTTGTGAGACAGAGGATGGTGGTGCTGTCTACACTGATGGGAAAATCAAGGGGAAGACAAGAGTTTGGGTGGGAGTTCTATTTTGAATATGTTAAATTTGAGGCGTTGGTGGAACAACCAAGTAGAGCTGTCCTGAAGGCAGGAGGAAATGACAGCCTGTGAAGGAGAGGGATCAGGGCTGGAGATGTAGATTTGGGATTCATGTGCAAAGAGATGATAGTTGAAGTCAGAGGGATGAATGAGTTCTCCAAGGAAGTGGTTTAGGTGGAGAAGAGGGGACCCAGAACTGAGCCTTGAGAGACTCCCATAGTTAGAGGGTGAGAGGCAGAGGAGGAGCCCTTGAAAGAGATTGAAAATGAGCGGCCAGAACGGCAGAAGAACCAGGAGAGGACAGTGTCGATGAAGCCATAATTAGATACTGTTTCTGGGGGAAGGGACGGGTCTATAGTGTCAAAGGTAGTTAAGAGGTAGAGGAAAATTAGGACAGAGAAGAGGCTGTATGATTTAGGAAGAAGGAGATCACTGGTCCAGGGCCCCACCACCTCCTTCCCATCCAAACCCTCCCCTCCCCCCCACCCTTCCCCCCTCCTCCCCTTGCACCCACAGCTACTTTCAAGTGTGGCCTCTGGAACCCCCGCTCTATTACAGGCAAGCTACCTTTCATCCATGACCTTTTCCTCTCCCGCTCTCTCCTCCTCCTCGCCCTTTCGGAAACGTGGCTCTCTCCCGAAGACACGGTCTCCGCCGCCGCTCTCTCCAGCGGAGGCCTCTCCTTCTCCCACTCCCCCAGACTCACCGGTAAGGGAGGAGGCGTCGGCTTCCTCCTCTCGCCCCGATGCCGCTTCCGCACTATCCCTCCGCCCCCCGCCCGCTCCTTCCCCTCCTTCGAAGCCCATATCATTCGCCTCTACCACCCACACCAGTTACTTGTCGCCGTCATCTACCGCCCTCCCGGTCCCACCTCCGACTTCTTCAACCACCTTGACCCCTTTCTCACCTTCCTCCTCTCCTTCTCTCTGCCCACTCTGATCCTTGGAGACTTCAACATCCATACGGATGTACCCGACGACTCCTCTGCCGCCCGCCTGCTATCCCTCCTCGACTCTGCCGACCTCCTCCTCCACCATACCGCGCCCACTCACCGACTCGGTCACACCCTCGATCTCGTCATCTCCTACCGCTGCACTATCTCCTCACTCACCAACTCTGAAATCCCTCTCTCTGACCATAACCTTCTCACCTGCCTCATCTCTCACACTCCCTCCCCCTGCAAATCTTCGCTACTGCCCCACAGAGACCTCCGCTCTCTCGATCCCATCCGTCTTTCCAATAGCATCTCGCCTCACCTTGCCGCCCTGTCCTCTCTTCCCACTCTCGACGAGCGGGTCTCCGCTCTCAACTCCACCCTCTCTACTCATCTCGACTCTCTCGCCCCCCTTTCCCTCCGCCGCTCTCGCTCCACTAACCCACAGCCCTGGATCACCTCCTCCGTCCGCCTCCTACGCTCCTATGCTCGAGCTGCTGAGCGCTGCTGGCGAAAGTCCAAGCACCAAGCCGACCTCACACACTTCAAATTTATCCTTTCCTGCCTTAACTCTGCCCTCTCCTCCGCCAGGCAAAGCTTCTTCTCCTCCCTCATCGACACCCATGCCCGTCACCCCCGCCGATTGTTCCGGACCTTTAACTCTCTCCTTAGGCCCCCTGTTCCTCCCCCTCCCCCATCTCTCACCCCTAATGATCTGGCCACCTATTTCCTCACGAAAATCAACACGATCAGGTCTGAGCTCCCCAAAGTCACCCCTCCGCCTCTCCCCTCCCCCCCAACAACCCCCTCCCCTACTTTCCCATCCTTCCCTGCAGTATCCTCAGAGGAGATCTCCTCCCTCCTCGCAAGTGCCACCCCCTCCACCTGCGCCTCGGACCCCATTCCCTCTCACCTTCTTAAAACCATCGCCCCTGCCCTCCTCCCTTCCTTAACTTCTATTTTTAACCACTCAATCTCCAAGGGCTCCTTCCCCTCTGCCTTCAAACACGCCCACGTCTCCCCCATCCTAAAAAAACCCGCTCTTGACCCCACTTCCCCCTCCAGTTATCGTCCTATCTCCCTACTACCCTTCCTTTCCAAAATCTTAGAACGAGTCGTCTACGATCGATGCCTAGAATTCCTTAACTCCCATTCTCTCCTAGACCCCCTCCGATCTGGCTTCCGTCCCCTCCACTCTACCGAGACTGCTCTCTCTAAGGTCACCCGTGACCTCCTTCTTGCCAAATCCGATGGCTCCTACTCCATTCTGATCCTCCTTGACCTCTCTGCTGCCTTTGACACTGTCGACCATCCCCTCCTCCTCCATACCTTATCTCACCTTGGCTTCACGGACTCTGTCCTCTCCCGGTTCTCCTCTTACCTCTCTGGCCGATCATTCTCGGTCTCCTACGCTGGAGCCTCCTCCCCCTCCCATCCTTTAACTGTTGGAGTTCCTCAAGGGTCAGTTCTTGGCCCTCTTCTGTTCTCCATTTACACTCACTCCCTCGGTGAACTCATCCGCTCTCACGGCTTTGACTACCATCTCTACGCAGATGACACGCAGATCTACATCTCCGCCCCTGTCCTCTCCCCCTCCCTTCAGGCTCTCATCTCCTCCTGCCTCCGGGACGTCTCCACCTGGATGTCGGCCCGCCACCTAAAACTCAACATGACCAAGACTGAGCTCCTCATCTTCCCTCCCAAGCCCGGTCCGCTCCCAGACTTCTCTATCACCGTGGATGGCACGACCATCCTTCCCGTCCCGCAGGCCCGCAATCTCAGTGTCATCCTTGACTCGTCCCTCTCGTTCACCCCACACATCCTATCCGTTACCAAGACCTGCCGGTTTCACCTCTACAATATCGCCAAGATCCGCCCTTTCCTCTCCACCCAAACGGCTACCTTACTATTACGGGCTCTCGTTATATCCCGGCTAGACTACTGTGTCAGCCTTCTCTCTGACCTCCCTTCCTCCTCTCTCGCCCCGCTCCGGTCTATTCTTCACTCCGCTGCCCGGCTCATCTTCCTGCAGAAACGATCTGGGCATGTCACTCCCCTTCTTAAACACCTCCAGTGGTTGCCTATCGACCTCCGCTCCAAACAAAAACTCCTCACTCTAGGCTTCAAGGCTCTCCATCACCTTGCCCCTTCCTACCTCTCCTCCCTTCTCTCTTTCTACCGCCCACCCCGCACGCTCCGCTCCTCTGCCGCCCACCTCCTCGCCGTCCCTCGGTCTCACCTATCCCGCCGTCGACCCCTGGGTCACGTCCTCCCGCGGTCCTGGAACGCCCTCCCTCCTCACCTCCGCCAAACTGATTCTCTTTCCCTCTTCAAAACCTTACTTAAAAATCACCTCCTCCAAGAGGCGTTCCCAGACTGAGCTCCTCTTCCCCCTCTACTCCCTCTGCCATCCCCCCTTTACCTCTCCGCAGCTAAAGCCTCATTTTCCCCTTTTCCCTCTGCTCCTCCACCTCTCCCTTCCCATCCCCACAGCACTGTACTCGTCCGCTCAACTGTATATATTTTTCGTTACCCTATTTATTTTGTTAATGAATTGTACATCGCTTTGATTCTATTTAGTTGCCATTGTTTTTACGAGATGTTCTTCCCCTTGACGCTGTTCAGTGCCATCGTTCTTGTCTGTCCGTCTCCCCCAATTAGACTGTAAGCCCGTCAAACGGCAGGGACTGTCTCTATCTGTTGCCGACTTGTTCATCCCAAGCGCTTAGTACAGTGCTCTGCACATAGTAAGCGCTCAATAAATACTATTGAATGAATGAATGAATGGTGACCTTTGAGAGGTCAGGCGGGGAGGTTGTGGTTGGATAGCGGGATTTAGTGAAGGTAGAAATTGTACTGCGAGTAGGGAGGATGAGATCGAATGTGTGAGTAAGGTGGAGAAGATGGTGGAGGTCACTGGATGAAACGGGAGGCTCAACGGGAACATTCACGGAGATGTTGAAGCCCCAACGATCCATATAGGGATGGAGAAAGAGGGACAGAATGGGAAAAAGGGATCAAAATGGTTCAGAAAGTTGGAGATGATGCCTGGGGGG
The DNA here is from genome assembly GCF_004115215.2 of Ornithorhynchus anatinus. NCBI lineage: Eukaryota > Metazoa > Chordata > Mammalia > Monotremata > Ornithorhynchidae > Ornithorhynchus > Ornithorhynchus anatinus. The sequence goes on from NC_041742.1 coordinate 3,489,761, forward strand.
CAGTAGATGACCATCACTAGTAACTGAAGTGGGTGGTAGAGGTGGAAATATGGGAACAAGGATTGAAGAGGTGGAAATGCACCACAAACTATTTCCTTGGTTTGGGAACCTCTAGTAAACTCTGCCAGTTCAGTTATGATGGTCAGTTGCCGCACTGTGACAAGTAACAAAGAAAAAGTAATAATAATAATAATAATGTTGGTATTTGTTAAGCGCTTACTATGTGCTGAGCACTGTTCTAAGCGCTGGGGTAGACACAGGGGAGTCAGGTTGTCCCACGTGGGGCTCACAGTCTTAATCCCCATTTTACAGATGAGGTAACTGAGGCACAGAGAAGTTAAGTGACTTGCCCACAGTCACACAGCTGTCAAGTGGCAGAGCTGGGATTCGAACTCATGACCCCTGACTCCAAAGCCCGTGCTCTTTCCACTGAGCCACGCTGCTTCTCAAGTATTCAAGTATTCAATAGGAGGTGAGAAAGAAGGTATCAGTAGCACTAGTGGGAGTAAACAAAGTTTTTGCTGATTCCTTGATTTCACTTCTTGGATTGCTTTCAAATCTGGGTTAGAATCAGTAAGAGCAAGAGTAGGTGAATTTATTCAAAAAAATGCTTAGGTCTTTCAGAAAGGAACAAAGTCTTAACTCACCATACACAGATATCGGGATGGGTTTACTCTCTTTCTTGACACCACGGATTTCTGCGGTACATGAGTAAGTCCCACTGTCATTGACAGAGACTATCTTTGTGAAGTTCTGGAACTCTCCTATGGCAACATTATTTTTGAGGAAGGTGAAGTTGGCTGAAGGGGATCCTGGGATTTGACACCACAGACTCAGGTTTGCCTTTTCATCCAGCTGATAAGCAGAACTCTGCAGCTCCGGTCTGGAAAACAACTCTGGAAGACAAGCATACTATGGAGTTATGCAAGCCTCAAGGACCATCAATCAAGCATATTTATTGAGTGCTTACTGTGTTCAGAGCACTGTACTAAGCGCCTCGGAGAGTAAAATATAACAGAGTTGGTAGAAACATTTCCTGCCCATGAGGAGTTTACAGTCTAGACAAGAAAGAGACATGAAGGAGGGGATTATTGACCAGAGGACTCTTTAAGCTGAACGATTTTTATCAGAACCAAATAGAAAAAAATAAACGGAACAAGAGCCTCTGTCTTTTTTCTACCTGACCCTGTCTCTTGGGTATTCTTCAGATAAATAGTTTTTTAAGAATACCACGTAACTTTCTTCTCTGTCTTGAAATTCAGGTGAAGACTTGCTTTCAGTTGCTTATCTAGCGAGTTCCCAGAGTTCTCTGTTCTAAGCAGTCTAAATTCCCCCAGATTTCTATGCTTTTAATTCCCCATATTCAATGAGTTTCCCAGACAATAACTGTAGTAAACATTTCAGCAGGCCTGAATAAAGAACAGATTGTTATAGTAGCTATAGAGGTCAGTTTCAGGGTCACTTTTAAGCATTTAGCTGAGGGGCCACTACCTAGGACCAGCACTCACAGGGGATCCACCTGGCATCCCTTCCTCACTCACCCCCTGACCTACCCCTGCAGCAGCCCCCCAAAGTTTTGGCACTGTCCTCCTTGAGGGAGCAAGGGCAGGTATGAGCTCTAGGGTTAGCTAACTTTGGCCTTGAGGGAGCCCTCAGACTCCTTGCTCCAGGACCCCCAGAGGCTTGATCTGTCATGCTGGCCAGGCTTCACTCGGCCCTCTTTGTCTTCCCTGACACTCAACTGAGCTGCTTTCTAGAGTACAGCACAGGTCTGGGAGTCAGAATGTCATGGGTTATAACTCCAGCTCTGCCACTTGACTGTTGTGTGACCCTGGGCAAGTCATTTCACTTCTCTGGGCCTCAGTTACCTCATCTTTAAAATGGGAATTGAGACTGTGGGGCCCACGTGGGACCGGGACTGTGCCCAACCCGATTTGCTTGTATCCTACCCAGAGTTTAGTACAGTGCCTGGAACACAGTAAGTGCTTAGCAAATACCATTATTATTAAAGGTTTGTAAAAGGTTCTTATGCAAAGACAAGAAAGACACTTCGCAGTATATTAGAAAGATACCACGTCTTTCTAACAGTCATTCTGCCACTGATCGGAACCTTCTGTTTCTACAAAATAAGGCAGCAAACCTCAGGAAAGTAGATTTTTTGGCTAGAGTTCAAACACTTCCTGTTTCAGGCTGCCACCAAGAAAAACAGAAATCCCCAAGAAACCATGGGAGGAAAAAGTCTGTTGAATTCTTCTGGCTTCAGAAAACGTCTGGGGTTCAGCTAGGCCATCGGCAGAGGGTCAGTCATATATAGGTCTCGAGCGGTCTGGGGTCGTGGCAGCCAGGAAGCCTCCTCCAGGGCCAAGCTAGCCTGTGCCTCTCCCCAGAGGAGTGTGCACACTCCCCTGCCTTCACACAAACACTCTAGATACTGACAGGGTTATTTTCAGGCTGGAGCAGTGCCTCCAGCAGCGGTCGATGAGGTGGCCAAGGTAACCCCTCCTCCCAACTGGCCAGACATAAGCTTTGTCATTTCTGAGCTCTGACCAAGACCGGTAGAAATACAAAGCGTCCGAGCCTGGGTTCCTTGCTCCCGAGTCTCTGGGAAAAGCATGTCTCCGCTCCAGCTCCCAGGCCAGGGACGGGGCCCTTCCCCTCCCAACAAGGTATTGGGTGTTGTCTGAAAGTAGGGTTACCCCGGTGGCCTTGAGTGGCCCCAGAGGTAGGAGAGCCCTGGGTTGCCCAGTTAGCACAGGCCTCATTTTAGCCTCAGCTTAGTCTTTCCCTAAAGATATCCAGGGAGAGAAGTTCTGTGGCTTCCCTATACTCTATTTGACTACTTTACCACACTGTTTATCAAGAAATTCCTCCTATATCCAACCCGTAATCCCTCCTGTTTTATGGGCACCCGCTTCCTCTCATTTGGACACGGGGCAGATTCCCCCAAATCTAAAACCGTCAAACATACGAAGGTATTTAGTAAGTGAACTCAGACTTTTTTTCCGCAGACTAAATAGCCCAATTCTTTCATCTGTCCTCCTAGGGTTTCTTTTCCATCCCTTTAATCTTTTTTTCCTACTCCCTCCTTTTATAAATACACTGACCACACCACATGATTCTAATAAGATTTTAACCTATGCAGAGTGCTTGCCTGCCAAACTTATACTATTCCATTCCAGAGCCCTGTTAATGTAACCTCAGTAAGGAGGAGGCTGTTGAGGAGCCCATCTTTGCAGTGCCGACAATCACAGTGCCAGACAATTGAAAAACCAAAGGCACAGATGGGTGGTCTTGACTCCCAGTTCTCCAACCAATCCTCTTTCCTTGGTTCCTACCTACGTTGCTTTCCTACCTTCCTCGAAAGGAAATAAAATTCACAGCTAAGGTGCCACTGTGCCCCAAGAGATGGGCGAAACCTCTATCCCATCGAAAATCTAAAATCCACTCAATTGCCTTACAAAACATGAATTCCAAATCAGTGATTTTATATTTAGAAAGAGGCTGCATTTAATGTGTCAGTAAGTGAGAGAAAACCAGTCCCACTAAGTGAGTCACTCTCTAGCTTAAGCAACCAAGCCCAGATAAATTACAACTTGCTCAAGGTCATCCAGCAAAACAGAGGTAGAATTAGACATAGAAAGTTTGGAACTTGTGACTCTGTTCGTAATGTAATACCTGCACGAGATCTAAGAAATACAGGCAAGGCTACAATACAGAAGACTAAACAGAAGCAACAGAACAAAATTTGACACAAATTCACTTGCAAATAATCTAATCCTTTAAATAAAGTATAAAACCTGCAGTGATTGGCTTGCTTTGCGGTGAAGACTCATACCAGACTCTCCAGTTTGCAGTTCACTAAATTCCACTTATTTTCATTTAGGAGACTAATCTCCATTGACTTTTGATAGAAAAGGTTCAAACAAATGAAAGGAAACAAGTCTTCATATAGCAGGAGGTAAGCATTCAAAATTCATTAGCTTGGGAAGTTGCATATGCCGAAATACGAGTATGTTCAAGGGGATTTCGGATAAATGTATGAACAAAACATCCCTACTGGGAGAAGTAGTGGAGAAAATGAGGGATTTTACCATGGAAGATATTTCTATTCCAAGAATATTTTTGCCAGTGCCAGGGAGCATTTTACTTGGCTGGATGAACCATTGGTCTGGCCCCTGATGGTGTTTACTGTAGAAATTTGAGAGTTGGACCAAACAAAAATCTAGAAAGCAAACCAAAGGCTTAATTCTTTTGACTGAATTACTCCAAGCTTTCATCTAGCTCAAGTCAACATAAACCTGCCCTAATAGGAATAACTACCTTGAGTTTCAAGGCTTTTAGATTTTTTGAACTAACTCCCAGTTGCTTTATATTAAAATGAAAAGAGTTATCAGTTGTTCTTACCCGTTATATTGACAAATATACTGCTAACTTTAGATATTCTACTGGATTCCACTTTGCAGGTATAGTTTGCCATTTTTTTCAACTGTAGCTTGAGTAGAATAAATAGCTTCATTATTGTCTCTTCTGTGGGCTTGGATCTCCTTGTCTCTCTGGATTATAATTTCATGGCTCTCACGAGGCAAGTGTGTCACCTGGACGGTGCACTTAATTTCAAGTGGTCTCCTTCTGTGATTACTCCCGTAGGTCTTATTTGGAATTTGGGATTGGAAAAGGTTTCTGCAAGGGGAAAAAAAAAATAGAAATTAATATTCAAAGTCTCTTTTCAGGGAGTGAGAGTTATCCTTATTATTTCCCATTTCTTCTTGCTATCCTCAGCAAGGTTTTCAGTTTTCTACACAGTCTAACCTTCAATAAATCATGATCTTCCATCCGTATTTCCCTCTCTTCCCCCCACTATCTCTCATCTGTTACTCTGAACTATCTTTTCACTCCATTCTTCCTAGGCCCATTTCCTTGTTGCTCTCTAGATTCTATCCATCTCCTCTCATCACTGCATAAACTTAGAATCCTGCTTCATAGCATGTCCATAGTAGACCACCATTTTCAGAGAGAAGGTGTGATGATGACTGTCAACACTATCCCTTTTTTCCCCCACCAGAGGGGCAACAGAGTTCTTAAAAAAAAATAATAAGTGGGTGAGGAGGAATGGGATAAGAAGGGCAGAATCAGAGTCCAGGGACTCACACACATAAGGGAGGGGGCAAATGCTAGTGGAGGGGACCCTTCTTGCTGAAGTCCCAGTGTACTTCGTAGTTGATGATTTATGCTCAGAACACTCATCCCTCTCCCTCATTTAAACACTGTCTTGATCTTGGACTCTCTTGACCACCATAGCCTGAAACAACCTTCACCAGGACCCACACTTTCTTCTCTTACAACTTTCTTCTGCAAAATTTTTCTCATATCACTTCAGGAACAACACTGAAGGTGATGGACCTAAATGTTGAACCAAGGTTTTATTAGGGGGGAAGAAAGAAAAAAAATAACTAGTTCTTCCCCCTATCTCAGCAGAGGATGTGGTTGAGAATACATTTCTAGTTCATTTTCCCTAAATAACTGCACCTTGGATTCCATCAGAACCTATCCTACTGAAGTGCTAGGCCTGAGACAAACCTATCAATGTTTTCATTTTTGTTCTTTATGTGTGTCTCTCTTTCTCCAGTTAACCTTCTTACCATAAGAGGGAATAATAAGAGGGGAAGCTAACTAGGATAAAGATGGAAGCTAAACTAGCAATCAAAATGTTGTCTGTTAGAAGTTAAGGAGAGAGGGAAAGAGAGGGGAATGGAGAAGGAAAAGGTTCAGCAATGATGATGATCATAAAAATAATAACAACAATAATAATACAATAATAATGCTAATAGTATCGTTAAACTCTCACTACCTCTCTGGACTGGAAGCTCACTGTTGGTAGGGAATGTGTCTGCTTATTGGTATATTTTACCCTCCCAAGCACTTAGCATAATGCTCTGTGCACAGTAAGCACTCTATAAATTCGTTTAACTGACTCCTCTATACACTGGGTTAGATATACGCTAATCAGGTCAGACACAGTCCCTGTCCCACATGGGGCTTACAAATTAAGTAGGAGAGAGAACAGGTATCAAATTCCCATTTTACTACTAAGGAAACTGAGGCACAGAGAAGTTAAGCGGCTTGCCTAATGTCACACAGCAGGCAAGTGGTGCATCTGGGATTTGAATCCAGACCGCTGACTCCCAGGTTCGTGCTCTTTCTTGTAGGCCACATTGCTTCCCTCGTTCTGCACAGTTTTTTCGCTGATGGTGGAGTGGGCAGAAGCAGACTTCTCACTTCTGCACCACCTCTAACGGAAGAATGGCAGTGTGGGAGAATCCCCTAGGCAGACATACTAACTGGATTTTACTGAGCAACCACTGAGAAGCAGCATTGCCTAGTGGAAAAAGCAGGAATATAGGTGCTAGGGTACCTGGGTTCTAATCCCAATTTGGCCATTTGCCTGCTGCATGACTGTGGCCTGGTCACTTACCTTCCCTACGCCTCAGTTTCCTCATCCCTAAAATGGGGATTCGATACCTGTTCTCACTCCTATTTAGACTATGAGCCCTATGTTAGACAGGGCTTGCGAGATGATCTGTTCGTCTCGTATCTACCCCAGCACTTAGTACTGTGCTTGGCATGTTGTCAACACTTAATGAAATCATTATTATTATTAATAATAATCAGCACATGGCAAAGTACAACAAAAGCTAATCATTAGATGGAAAGTCAGCTGGGATGAGAATATATCCAACTTTCTGCTGGGGGCAAAAATCTAGCAAATCCAGTCAGTGCAATAAAATGATAGCTTTCATGAGCAACAGCGTGGCCTAGTGGATGGAGCACAAGCCTAGGAGTCAGAAAAACCTGGGTTCTAATCCTGGCACAGCCACTTGTCTGCTGTGACCTTGGGCAGGTCACGTAACTTCTCATTGCCTCAAGTACTTCACCTGCAAAATGGGGATTAAGACTGTGAGCCCCATGTGGAACAAGGACTCTACCCAACCTGATTAGCTTTTACCTACCCCAGAGCTGAGTACATTGCCTGGCACATAGTATGCACCTAACAAATACCATCTTAAAAATATTTTTTAATAGTCAACTTCTTAGGGCACTTTACCAAATAATCCCAGTTTCCCAATCTCTCTCTAAGACTTCCATGTAGCGGATTTGGGAAAACAATTATTACCCCCTCAAAAGATGCTTTTCTCAGACTTCCTAAATAGTATCTGGGTGTTCGGTTTTGGTTTGACTCAGCTCTCATTCCTTCATGGGTTTGTGTGTTTTTGATAACGCTGCTCCTGACAGCACAAGAATGGTGTACATGCCTAAGCATAAGTGCCACAGCTCCTAGATAGCAAGCCGACCAGGAATGTCTCGGTTCCTGAAAAGATGACATGGGCAGATAACAGGCTTACTGCCTCTCACATAAATTTGTCCATGTTCTAGGAGAAAAGGAGCCCCTCTGAGATCCCATTTTCAGGAGGCCTTCAGTGATTAACCTCTCATCTTCCCACCTTATATCCTCCAACTACTACTTCAGCCCTTCTGCAACCCCAACTAAGCCTTTCAGTACTCACAGCCCTTGGAGTACTTATGCATATAGTCTGTATATTCTATTACTTCCTCTTATCTGTAATTTAACTGTCTCTCTCTTCCACTTGACTCTAAACTCCTAGAGGGCAGGGATCACTGTACTAATTCTACTGTATTCTTCCCAATCGTTATAAAATAGATCTGTGCACACAATAGGTGCCTCAATAAATACTATTAATTGATTGGATAATCAAAGCACTAAAAGCCAGGTACCCTGTTCACTAATGCAAGCCCTAAGATTTTTACTTGAAGACAGCAGCATTCCCCAAAACATCACGTTAATAGACAGAACCCTACCAGGAGAAAATTTCCCTGTCAGATCTTCAAGTTCTTTCTACATAGTTCAAAGCCATCCCAAAAGAGGATGCAGGCTACAGAGAGTAATGAAAACCAAAGAAAGAACCTGACCCCTGACGGTCACTATCGCGCTGTCGGTGAATGGTGAAACCTCGCTCGAGGCCCCAGAAGAAATCTTTGCTTGGCAGCGGAAACGCAAAAATTTTGGTCCCCCTTCTTCTATAGGGAAGTCCACTTGCACATAGTTCTTATCCCGGACATTCTTTTCTTTCTTTTGCTTGAAGTTGAAAAGTCACATCTAGTTTTCTCGATAGTGAAATAGATCGGTGGAGTCTCTTCTTTGACTTGACACTTGACAGTCACCAGGACCGCCTTCCATCACATCTTCCTTGTTCAGCGTCAACGTGGGTGCCGGCACTCCTTTGTGGAGAAAAGAAGAGCAAACAGAGTGAGTTTCACCTGGAATCACAAGTCAGACTTTGCTATGTCAGTCATCAGTTTACCAGTCCGTTGGGTCGTTTGTTCTTGGCCACACTATCCAAGGGGAAAAAGGCAAAAGATCAAGTCAACATAGTTATGTGAAATATACCAAGTTGGCCTTGAGCACAGGAGTTGTAGGCTCAAAAAAAAACCCATGCTCAGGAAAACATCTGGTACTCATCGTGTAGGGTGTTCCACATGCCCAAAAGCCACTTATTCCAAAACAGTGGCATCCTATATCCTAACAGGATCGCATCATCAGACAAATATTCTCTAATTCTCTACCACCGTTCTAGCTGAAACATTTAGGTGAAAACATGAACTAGCCAAAAGGGTATTATAATAATACCCCTACTGGGCTCTGGGAAAAAATGACTGTGATAAACTACTTGTAAAAATGCTTAGAAATAATGGGATAAGTTCCGAGCCCAAAATCCAGGTAAGTCAGGCAGTAAACGGCCAAATCTCACCCAACAGCAGGTCTACCCACGGAGATGTGGCCGGGATCAACCACCTCTGCCCGGCCTAATGGGCAAATTCCAGTGATGTTTGGGCATCAAGGAAGCGCAAAAGCATCACCTTCGTTCTAACTTATTGCAACACCCACGGACAATTCTCAGAGGACACTCGCGCTCAAAGATGTGGTTACCATCAGAATCGTCATCTTCAAATGGGGGACTGGTTCCACGATTCCCCCCTACTGTAGTGCCCAGGTCCCCCATTGATAGTCATGAGAGAAATCGATGCAGATTACCACTGATAGTCCTCATGACGGACGGCAGTGAAACAGCAAAGATCTCACACAGTGAGTGCCTCACGACCCTTCCGATCTCAAAATCATACCCTGTCACTGTGACCTATGCACCTGTCCTTCCTTATCCCTTCCCACAGTTCTGGCTTTTGCTGATCAACCACATCCATATGTGAAGAAACAGTTTACCTTTCACGGAAACCTTTATACCTAAAGAGGTTTTCTTCTTCTCATGGGACAATCACGGTGCATCTGTAAACCCCCGTGTTGAGAATCCGGGCAGCAGGGATGACAAACATGGCCTCTTGCATCTCCGAGGTGACATTGCCGATGAGTTCATCGTCCTTATAGAACAAAAACTGGTGCTGCAGCTGAAACTGTGAGGTTTTGCTGATATCCACACTGCAGATAATGTGAGGTTATCCCCGTTCAAAACTTGGTCGGCTTATGACTGATATAGGCACTATTTATGGTGAAAGCTGAATTCAAAAAGGAAAAAAGGACAATAGTGTTGATTCAGCTCCAGTGAAAAGCATTCACAAGGGTATCCTACCTGGTTTTCACTCAGTTAATGCCTCTCCCTACAGCGGCCTTAACTCCCATCACTGGAACAAGACTTCGGTAAAGCTTTTATCTGTGGCTATAATAGTACCTCAGAACAGTTTTGGTGAGGCCTGTGTAATTCAGAGGTGAGTAGAGCTAAGTTCTAGACTGGGACAATAATCATGGTTTTTTGAAAAAAATAAAAAATAAAAACTGCCACTACCCTCTTTCATCTTTTAGGCTTCAGCAAAGCAAGCAAAATACCTGCCAAATGAGGTCAACCGCTGCCTCAGAGCAATACAGAAGAACATATCCAGCTTGTGGAGCACATTACGCCTCTGAACCATACTGGACATCAAAGAGCAAGACAAGACTAAAAAAAATAAGTTCCTGGACTGGAATCAGCTCACTAACACTAAAGGAATGATCAACTGGGAGGGACCACATAAGGAGAATGGATTAATTTTTTTAATGGTATCTGTTAAGCACTTACTACATGGCACGCACTGAGGTAGGTACAAGTTAATTAAGCCAGACACAGTCCTATCCTACACAGGGTTCACATTCTGAGTAGGAGGGAGAACAGTTTCTAATTCCCAATTTACAGTGAGGAAATTGAAAGCCACAGAGAAGTTAAGCAACTCGCCCATGGTCACAGAGCAAGCAACTGACAGAGCCAGATTAGAACCCAGGTCCTCCTACTCCTAGGCCCACAATCATGTCTGCCAACTCCCTTTTGCATCTACCAAGTCTCCCAAGCCTTGCACGCACTTAGAGCTCAAAAAATATCACCGATTGATTGATGAACTGATTGAAATGGGGCATGTGTGGACCAGGAAGAGAGAACAATGAAGGACAGTCTCAGGTAATACAACAAACATAGCAATGGACTGGAAGTGCCTTGGGAGACCTTGGTAGCAGAAAGACCAACCTGGTGGAAGAAATCAGGAAGGAGTTTGCTCTCCTCAAGCAAAGTGTTCCAAAGATTAGGATACTGATTGACTGCCTCAAAAACAGAAACAAAACTCTTTATGGGACAACCCCATTAGCACAGTAAGGATATATACTTATATACAAACAAGGCAGAAGAGCATGTCAGTCACTCTTTGGCCTCTTTGCCACACTCACACAAATGAATAGAATCTCACCAACAGTAAGTAGCATTGTCATCAAAGTACGGTTCTACTATGGGCCCAGGTTGGGGGAAGCAAATAAGTCTCACCCATCTCCCTTTCCAGCAAATAAATCCAACCCCAGAGAAGGCATGAGGACTAATAACCAGAAAGGTGGAACAGTAGCCGAAGAGTTTAAGCCTTGACCACATTCGACTGTGCCTGGAAGAATTCTGTAATTGTGTTGGGGGCCATCTATGTCAAGTAGCTGTGGAACTGGACTTGGCCAGAGAGCAGGGGCAATTAACTGAAGCTCTGAGGTACCTGTGCTATTTGCTGCACGGATAGCTCCGTGCCCAATTGTCCAAAGGCGCTTCTGACACTGCCAGCCAAGATTAAACGAGAAAGATGGGGCTCAAGAAGGGAGGGGGGCATTAGGGAAGCTAAGTCAAGGCTTGATAAATACCACTGGATTGTCTATCTGCATCATCTAAAACTCTAGATTGGGAATTCCTAGTGGACAGGGATGGACCTTTAAGATTTGTACAATACCTAGTTGTTAAGCGTTTTTGACAGTAGGCATTTCATAAGAATTCTCTGGAAACATTGCTGATTTTTAATGAAGGTGCATCTAGAGCTAAGATGAGGAAAATATGATCAAAAAAATACAGCTGTGCGACATATGGTCTGAAGCGTTGAGGGTTTCAGCTGGAATAACAGGGCAAATGAAGTTCAGAGAGTTGGGCGAGGTTTAAAACAATGAGGAATCTAAGACTGTTTATTTTAGACTGTAATCTAAGACAATCTATCGACAGTGCCTAGTCGATATGTGTTATCAATTTCTCGCACTCACAGTCTAGGTATTAAAATGGCTGTGGGGAGTTGCAAGGGAAGTGGAAGATGTGCTCTCTCAAAAATCTAGCAGGAAATCAGGACACAGGATGAACACACAGGAAGCACATATGAGAGAAATACATCTATCTAAACCAAACACCTTGCAGGAACACTGAAAATACAAACCAAGTTCATTCTAAAGATGAGAAGGAGGTTTACATCTGAAGCCTAGTTTTATAGCATCATATCTCGCTCAATTTTTTTGTCCAAAGTGATATACTGTGACAATTGGACAAACGATTCAGACATGTGGTGGATTATTCAAAATCTTGATCTTCAAACATAATCCATTCCCTTCCCTCACTCCTCTCCTTTGCCTAATATAAATTCTAAGACATTTCAAAGGTATTTTTAGGGTTATGTTAATGCTCTTTAGCCCAAGATAATGTGTAGTTTATACTTGTGGAGAGAATGGTCCCCAAATACAAACACTCTCTCTCTGTCTCCACGCCGAAAAAACACAAATCATACGGTTCTCATTTATTGCAACATTTGTGGTTTGTGTGCTCCTACCCAAGCATAAGGTTTAGGATTTCTGTTCATTTGGGAAGTAACAAACAATTAATAATTAAAATTCTGAAAAGTCTCAGCTCTCCCCCAAAAACCTTCTGATCCATTAAGGGAAAAACTGAAGAGACAGCAAGCTATTTTTCGGCACTTCTTTCCTATTTCTTCCCTAAATTTCCAGTAGTTTTCATCACTGTATAAAGTATAACATTTAGCCTAGGAGACACTGTGCTATTAATCTTACTAGAGAAACAACAAAACAGATTTTTCACAGTGACAGAATAAGAGAAAGTAGCAGATTGACATGAGGAAAATTATTTTTGGAATTTTCATTTTTAAATTGTCTCCTAAAACCAACAGTTGCCTTAGAATTCAAATTTTATACTTTTCAGAGCACATGTAATTTTGAATGCACGTATGACTTGTATTCTGGGTTAATAAATAAATACTTTGGAAGGACTGCCTCGATGGAATAGGACTTTACAATCTATTTCTTAGCTTCTACTCAACGGCTACTATGCTTTCATTTGAATTTACGACATCAGGACAAGGATAAAAACTGAGCAAAAGGGTGAAATATTTAAAAACTTACAGTTTTCATTCCCTTCGAGCCTTGAACCTAGAAATGAAAGATGAAATGGCATTATTTTCAAAGCTTCAAGTTCTGTCGAAATGTACCAAGAAAGAAACAGAATAAAAAACTTACAGAAAAAAGAGTCACCAGAAGAACAAGGTACATATTGCCCTGGGATATGAACCACTCCATTCCAGACATAGGAATCTAACTGATGTCCTGTTAATTCTCCCTCCTGGATGTATAGCTCATTAAGCAGAGTTTTTCTCCCTCCCAGATAAAATTGAGGGGAAAAAAGAAGAGAAATTCTTTGGAGAAAAGCTGGAATAAGGTACCGTAGCCTTTTTCTAAGATGAAACGAAAAGGACTACAATATTGGTCAAGTAAATCACTGCCATTACTGGAAAGTGTTGAACAATGAAACTCTATCAACTGTGCACAGGCTTGATAGCTCTTCAGGAAATGACCGGTCTTTTCCTGAGGGACTCAATGAACTCATTTCTTTGTTTAGTTTCTAAGGTAATTTAAAAAACAAGAAGGATAAATGACATTTGCTTCGTACTCCTCTCAATCTTTCTTGGCCATCGCCCACCCCAGCTGCTCTTTTTGTGTATTCTAAAAGGATGTGGAGTTCTCACCCAGAGTGTCTAAAAATATTATTTGGTCCCTATTGCTCTTAGAAGTAGCTCTATCTACAAAGGTATAAATCTGAATAAGTTGCCTTTCCGGACCAGTTAGCAGGTGGGGAAGTGATCTGTAGAAGATCCTGGGTCTACCAATTAGGACTTGCAGGGGTAGACAGCTTTTACTGAGTGTAGCTCAGTAAAATGAAATGAACCGCTAAACTGCCGTTGCTTCATCTAACCTTGGTGTTATAAGGTAGTTTCAAACACTAGGTAGCACCAGACAGAACGAAAAAGTCCACTTCGGTACTGGATCCTCCAAGTGATCATCTCCACGACTGCTCCTCGCACTTAACCCACAGGCTCAGTTTCATATGGTCCCATATGTGCAGCTTTGGATTTGACTGAAAGGGAGCCGCATCTTCCTCCCTTGATTGCCTTCTCTCCCCAGCCAAGGGAAGGGGCCCGTGATGCAGCAGCAAAGCCCCTTCATGGTAATGCGAGCAGCGAGGGGACTAGCAAAGGCCAGAAAATTCATAAGAAATCTTTGCCAAAAGCATCTCACAGATTAGTGGCAATAAGTGCCTTGTACAAGCCTCAGTGCTATGTCACTTGGTTGGAAATTCAGTAAATACTTGTTGACTCCCTCTCTCTCTTATTATATTACCTGCCTTCTCCCCTAGGACCATAAGCTTCTTATACACAGGAAATCATGTCCAACTATATTATATATATTATATAATATATTATAATTTTCATTATATTATAATATATTATAATATTCTATATTATAATTTTATAATAATATAAGATTATTATAATCTTCCAAGTGCTCACTGCAGTGCTCTGCAACACAGTAAATGTTTCAATAAATATCACTGATTGATTAATCGGTGGATTGGCCCAGGCTAAAAAGTGAGATTATGTCCAGTCTGGGAGCTTTCCAAGGGAGTTAAGCACCAACCTTTTGCCCAAACTTTCACTTCCATCCTGGTGTCTTAGATTACAACAGAGTAGCTTCTGGGAAATGGTGTGTTCCAGGAACACAGTGTACTTGCTGAACACTATCAGGTCTAATGATGACAAACCTTTTGGAGTCTAAGTCAATTAAAAAAAAATCAAGTCACTAAGGTTACGTGGAACTGATCCCAGAGGCACCAAAATGGGATTTTTAGCAGAAGGGGGTCCCGCACACCTAGAAAATTAAATGGAAAAAAACATCGCAAAATAGACCCCTAGTAAACCTCACAAAAAGAAAGCAGGGAGAGGAGGTGGGGGAAATATGGGTTCCTCTCTATGGTACACCTTGGCAGGGTTCAAACAAACATTTTGTACAAGCGATTAGCCCTTGCTACAGTGGAGGCTGAGGATACACACACATGAGATCGCTGTGCACTTTGATAATAAGTGAAGAAAAATGCTAAGTCTCTGCATTAAGAATCTCTTTTTAAATCAACAGATCAACCTGCAGCACTTCTTGATGCGCCAGTCTGTAGTTAGACCATCTTTTAGTCTAAACATTTGAAAACGTAACGAAGACGAATTTTTTTAAAAAAATCCCATTGGCTAATTCTTAAGTGCGTTGGGTGTATGACAGTAATGTTTATTTTATTTTTTCAAACAATGATAAGGTGAACTGTATGTGAAACACTAGGTCACTTCTCATAAAAAAAGACTGCCACGTTTCCGCAGATCTCCTGATTCATAGGCCAGTTGTTGAATAATCTGCAGTGTGTGATATGAATCAATGACACATTGGTGTACAAGAGTGTTTCCCTTCATTATTTTCCCTTAATATGTTTTCTTCTTACCTTCCTGCTTCAAGCCCCTTAACTATGTGGTCGGCTTCCTCTTATTCATAAGTGACTGGTGTCATGATAGGCAAGAGGAGATAGGTGACAGTTGGGAGCAGAGATCAAAAAAGGATGTACTGTAATATGTGCTGAGATTTGTTTGGGGAAAAATTGCATTTAAAAACTTTAGATGGATCAGGCAGGAACTCAATAAAGCCTGCGACTACTGCCCTGAGAAACTTCTCAGTAATGACAAACTCATAAAAATGTAAATAATCCCCTTTACCAGATTTTAAAAGGGGTCTCTGAAACTCAGTGGGGTGCACTCGTCAGGGAAGTATATATCTGAATATATATATATATACATATATATATATGAAACATATGTATATACTTCCTTAATGGGATACACCAGCATAAAGTCCATTTAGCCTGACTTTCACCTCATGTTTCATTAGGATCCGGCAGATTATTAATCCTTTCAAAAACCACAGGCACTTCTATGCAGGGAGTGATAGGAGCCCAGGCAGAAAGTGATGGAAGCCCACTATCCATTGTTGGATGGAAAATATTCCTCAGACTAGAGGGGGTTTTCATTTTAATTCTGGGAAGTAGAGGGGAAGTAGAAAAGATAGATATTAATGAAGAAAGCTGTGAACCGTGCATTCCTGGGATGCAGTTCCAGCACCGTGTCCTGATGCCCAAAAGGCACTGGCACATTAGCAAAAAAAGGAAACAGTAACATTTCGAGTATTACCAAACAGTAGTTCTTTCCATCTCAACTTCACCCCTCAAGGTTTTCTTTATTTTTATTGGGGAATTCTCTTCCACTTAAAAATGATATTTTTAAAGTGCTTATTATGTGCCAATTACTGTGCTAATCCTGGAGGAGCTACAAGGTAATCAAATCAGAGAACTCCTTTCCCACGCTAGACTCACAATCTAAGAGGTAGAGAGAGCTAGTAACCTTCCCATTTTACAGATGAGGAAACTGAGGTCCGGACAGTTTAAGTGACTTACCTAAAAAATCCCAGCAGACTAGCAGCAGAGCTGGGACTAGAACCTGAGTATCCTGACTCCCAGGCTTAGGCTCTCTCCACTACAGAGGGAAATCAGTGGCAACTGAAGCATGTGAGTGGAAATAAGAGGTGTTCCCTTTACCCCATCATTATCAACACCACCAACATTTAGGGAGTGCCAGTTGTGTGCAATATTGTATTCGCTGAGCATTCGCAATGTGTCAAGCACTATTCTAAGGGCTGAGGCCAAATCAAGTAAATCAGGTCCAGGCACAGCCCCTGTTCCACATGGGGCTCACAGTCTAGGCAGGAGGGAGAACAGGCATCGAATCCCATTTTACAGATGAGGAAACTGTAGCACAGAGAAGTTAAATGACTTCCCCAAGGTCACACAGCGAGCCAATGGCAGAGCCAGGATTAGAACCCAGGTCTTCTGACTCCCAGGCTGCTGCTCTCTCCACTAGGCCACACTGCTCCTCATTTTCATTCACTGCAAAGGAACTGGCCACATCCAAAGTCAACATTGCAGCCCTGACCCAAGTGAACGCTGACACACACACAGACAGGTGCTGGATACATCAGGTGTTGGATTTGGAATCAATCAGTGCTTACTCTCTGGATGGCTAATTCTGCCTAGCAGTGTAAATGACTAACAATGCCACGCCAAGAGATTGACTTTGGTGCCATCACTAGCATGTAGGTCCCAATAAGAACAAAAGAAAGAAAGAGAAAGAAAAATTCCATAAGTACCTAATCAGACTCAGTATAGCAGACTCACTATATAGAAATATTGCAAGTGGATCAACATGGAAGATTCCTATTTCACCCAGATATCTTTTCTTAAAATTCAGGTAAAAAATAATCATAACTGTGGTATTTGTTAAGCGCTTACTTTGTACTATGCACTGGGGTGAATGCTATCTATGCAGATTGGATAAAATCCCTGTCCACTTGGGGCTCTCAGTCTTAAATGAGGAAACTGAGGCCCTGATCTTGCCCAAGGTCACACAGCAGACAAGTGGCAGAGCCTGGATTAGAAGTCAGATCTTTCAACTCCTAGGCTTGTGCTTTTTCCGCTAGGCCACCCAGCTTGCCTAATGTTAGAAGGTTAGTTTTGGAGGAGTGAAGAGTGTGAGCTTGGGAGCAATAGGTGAGGAGAGCCAATATGTAATTTGGGGAAAGCTGCTGGGCAGTCTTTAAGCCAAAAGTAAGGTGACATAATAAACAACATGTACTATAGACTCGGAGGGAAAGAGGCCGGAGGCAGAGAAGCCAGAGAGGGAGCTGACAAAGTAGTTGAATTGTGGTATTACCAGAACTTTTGCTCTCCATTCCTCAGTGGATAATCCTTTAGCATTATACTGTAAGCTCCCTGAGAGTAGGGATTGTGACTACCAACTGTACTATACTATCCCAAGTGCTTACTACAGTGCTCTGCACAAAGAGTAAAGCATTCAGTAGATAGCATTTTTTAGGGTATTTGTTGAGCACTTACTACGTGCCAGGCTGTGCTAAATGCTAGGGTAGATAAACTATAGGTTGGACGCAGTCCATGTCCCACAAGGGGCTCACAATTTTTAATTCAATTGCTTATTTCAAAAACTATAAATGGCAATAGTTTTGTATCTGTCTCTTACCTTGGAGTGTGAGCTTCTTGAGGGTAAGGAATGTGTCACAACTTTCCCACATGCTTAGTACAATGAATTCCACCCAGTGGGCCATCAGTAAATGCTATTGCTAGGACTACTGCTCTTGAAAATTCATTTGCAAATAGGGCAAAGAATTCTGAAGGTAAAAATGAAAGCCAACTCAGTTTTCAGAGACCATACTGTGTGCCCCAAAGGCTACCTTTGTTTCTTAAGGGATTAAATGGAATTGGTTTTCCCAAGTCTGATTCCTTCAGGTGTGAATTGAGGTCCATGGACAACATCTACTACTCTGGCAGTTTTGCAACAGGAAAAAGGAAGGAACTTGTGATCTGCATAGTGTTGGCATCAACAATGCTAGCACCCAACCCACAGTTTGGAAGAGGAAAGAGAGCTTGGTAGCCATAGCAATAAATAACCAGGAAGTAAGTCAGGGAGTCAGCAATAGGACTGGATTTTTCCCTCCCCTCCTCTCGGTCTCTCTCAAATACATTTTTAACAAAAGCACTGTATGCTGGCACTTTTCCAGATGGGTCTCCAGAGCCACAGGTAGAGGAAGAGAGGAAGAGGTCACCAGCCAGATGGAAACAAAGATTGATAAACTCTAGCTATTGATAGCGGAGGAAGGAAGGGTTTTTTTTTTCTTCCCCTTCAAGCTGAGCAGCAGAGAATCACAAAGCAGAGCTCGGTCTGGCTGGCCTTTCTTATAAGGAAACAAAGACGGGTAACCTCCAAGGAACAAGAGAGGAAAGAGCAAGAAAGGGCCAAATGGGTGAACTAGTTTTTCTATATACAACTCCACTTCAGCAGAAGCTGGCCCGACACTGGAAAGTGCGAATAAAGCATGGAAAGTGGGCATTTTAACAACCTTAGTGCCGGGGCAATACCTCGAGGCAACCCCTTGCCAAATGTAGGCACTTGCTCCCACTTGACCACCCTGGGGAGGCAAATAATTTCTTCTCTTTCTTATGACTACTTTAGTAACTCGAAAAAACTGAGAGAGAAGAGCAAAATAACACTGGGCATTCTAGGGTCCAGCCAGAGCCCTGGTACCTGTTACCCTGACTAAAGCTACCAGTATGAAATTGGGGTAACAGTCACAACCCAAGGAAAAGTCAAGTAGGAAACTGAGCCCCCAACAATTGAGAGGTTATCTTATTTCTTTATCACCAAAGAGAAAAAAGACATCAAAAGTTACCATCCTGGAATAGTGAATACTAAAAGAAAAAATACCACATTTCACCTCATTTAACAAAAGTACAATTCCCTTTTTTCTCTCTATTGGTTTTAAATATTAGGATATTTCCGGAGGATGTTCTCTTAAAGAAACAATCTGCACAGTTGCCAAAGGTTGGGGGGGACATCAACAAAACACTCTAGCTTCTTTTGCAGACATCTTGATGAGCTCTCTTTCCATTTTGATTTGTGTTAAACCTCACAATGGCTCCATCTAATGGAGAATTGAGAACCAAGACAGGGAAGGTGGCAATCAGTTGTAATCATTTTTCCTCGTTCAATAATTTGTCCTTTCCCTTTTAATGGAACATAATAGAGAAACTCTTTTCTCGAGCATTTCCACTGCTTTGGACACCTAATGGCTTGAATTTACAGCTAGGTTACATTTTTTTTATAAGCCAATTAATTTTTACTTCATGATCAAGGCCAAAGAATAGGAGGTAGGAATATCGGGGGTGATGAGGATAAAGGAATCACATATGTTCCTATCTGGCGATTGTGCTTTCCTAATTGAATGCTTCAGTAGAAAGCTTCTTGCTCTATTTTTTTTTCCTTTACAACATTTCTAAAATCTATCTCTTCCTGAGTTTCTTCATCCTAACAACTCCACCTGAGTCCACAACTTCATCACCTCCTAGCTAGACTACTGCATCTTCCTCCTTACAGGTCTCCCTGCCTCCAGCCTCTCCTTTCTTTAGTCTAACCTACACTCTGCTCCTGGGATCATCTTCCTAAAATCTTCTTAAAAACTTCCCTCCTCAATGATGATCCTTACCTGGAGTGGAGTCACAACACTTTTTAGGGTCTGTTTAAGGGCAAGCATGAAACAGAAGGCAGAGCCACTAACACTCCAATGCATTAGTTACCCTTCAGGAATATTTGTCTTCTTGTGCCCAACCATTCTGATTTATCCCCCTGTTCCCTTCACCTAAAAATGCTAGTTACCAATTTCCCTTTCATTAAGTGGAAAATGATGTGGGTGGCTGTTTAAGCTGAAGACTTTATTTACTCAGATTCTTTTTTCTAAGTGTCTGTTACCGGGCTGACTTCAGATTAGTAAACCAGTGAGGCAATTGTCTCAGGATTTATCGGAAGGCAGTGGTTAAAAATTCAAACACTTCCACATCCCCACCACCCACCAATCCCCCCCAACAGAAGTAGTGATTCTGGAGCTAGAAGTTGTTCTGCATTCTCCACAGAGAAACACTCTGGGTTCTGGGGTTCCAAAAATTTCCACATGACATCACTGTATTATGCCGCATGCACACACATCACCACACATGATGTCACACTCAGTGGGTGGAGGTAGCCCAATATCTGAGGCCAATCTTAGTCTGTTTTAGATATAACAAAATTTTGCACCTGAAGACTTGGAAAGGCTTTATAATTACTTCTCTACTACTCCTTCCCCCCGCCTCTCCCCGCCCACCTCTTCCCTTCCCTATGGGCAAAACTTTCCTTGAACAAGTGGTATAAATAGCACGTATTGTGGGCCAATTTTTATGATACCTTGTCCTAGGCACTTGGGAAATACAGATTAACAAAGTCACCTGTTCCCTGTCCACAAGGAGCTGACACTCTATTTGGGGAAACACACATAAAAACATTTACAACACTGTCAAAACAAATAAGTTGAAGACACAACTTACGTGTGTGTCTGTGTGTGTGTCTGTGTGTTTGCGTGTGCTCTAAGGAAGGTGTAAATAAGGTCATTAATGCTAGAGTGGACTGAAGAGATGCTATGGTTTAGGGTGCTGGTAAATTAATCAGAGAAAGCTTTTTGGAGGAGGGGGGATTTTAGGAGAGATGTGAATGAGGGGAGAGCTGGAGTCTATCTTAAGAGGGGAGGAAAAGAGTTCCAAGCTGGGGAAACAGTGTTTAGCAAGGGGTAGGGCTATATCAGACAGAATCTCAAAGATCCATCCTTGAATCGATTCTAGTTTGACAATCTGATACCTTTCTGTTTGAAACCCCTAAAGCTCAGGAGCACCAGTAAATCAATCAGTAACATTTATTGAGTGCTTATCGGGTGCAGAGCACTGTATCAGACTTCCACCGTGGGCAGAGCAATGAACTAAGCACTTGAGAAAGTATAATAAAAGTGGAAGACATGGTTCCTGCCCTAAAGGGGCTGACAATCTAATGAGGGAGATGACCCACTCAAAAGTGATTTTACATAATGGGAGCAGGATTGAGAATGATCTATCAACTATTGATAGCAGAAGTATGCTGGGATAACAAGTATGGGTTAACATAAACCCAGATATGCCTAATGCTAAGGGTGGCTTGTTCCTTTTGCTTAGGCAGGGCCAATGAGATACTCTTGTATATAGGGAATAAAAATAAGGAGGCATGCTAGATAGACATTGAGCCATGAGGGCAGGGAGTCCGGGACAATATGGGTCCAGCTTAGATATACAAGAGGATTCCAACCGAGGCCCAATGTAAATGGAGCAGAACTCGCTTTGCAGTAATGTTTTTTCAGGGAATCACCAATAGATGGAGCAAGACCCATAAAGAAGCTGAAATTCTGTAACTCTTGCTGGGAATAAAGTTCCCCTCAAAGGGACAGATCTGTTCACAGGCAAATCATAAAGGATTCTGGATATAGGGACAGACAGAAAGAGTATTTCCACCAGAAATGCTCCTGCAAAGCTCATCAACCTCAAGGATCATGAGCAGCTTCGGTGGCAACCCAAGATTCAGGAGACCCTGCTCTGTGACTCCAATCTGACTTCACAGCACTTCTTAATATCCGGCAGAGTACAAGAACCTTAAGCCTCAATATCAATTTAAACACCACTTCCTCCCTGAAACTTTCCAGCACTGAGCAGAGAGCAACTCAACAACACCTGCGCCCAACAAAACCCACTAGCTCTCTTTCATTTGCATGCACACTAAAATATATGACAGCATCAACGGACCTAGAGTTTGGCTACTACAAAAAGTTTTCCTGCCTTAAAAAGCTTATCAGGAGCCTAAGATTACTTCCATAATAGTATGGCTGTTTGGGTTAAAATTACAGGAACTTTGTCTTTCCCTTTTCCCAGCACAAATGGAATAAAGCAGGAGTATTTATTAATATAGTCTAGGGCCAGCCTAGTCTACCCAGACACATTAATAGATGCAATAAGAAATCTGGAAGCTAATTTCAGATTGAATAATTAATAATAATTTTGGTGTTTGGTAAGCACTTACTAGATAATCAACATTGGACACAGTCCCTATCCCATATGAGGATCACAGGCTAAGTAGAAGGGAGGAGGATTTAACCCCCATTTTATACAGGAGGCAACTGAGGCCCAGAGAAACTAAGCGACTGGCCCGAGGTTACAAAGCAGGCAAGTGGCAGAGCCAGGATCAGAGCCCAGGTCCTCTGACTCCCAGGCCTGTGGTCTTCGCACCAGGCTACTCTGCTTCCCATTCAAATCCTCTGGGAAACACTAACAATTCAACAGGCTGGGAGCATTGTCAAAAGCCCCTGAATCACTCATCCAGGAGCACCTATGCTCTGACAACTGTGCTGCAGAAGCAAACACTGAAATATGGTACCAGACGTGGACATGATGTACCAGACCTGGACCTGTTATAGGTTTGTTGCTTCAAACCTTCAAATCTTGTTTCTTCAACAGTTCCAGCCCTATGCCACACTAAGTGGCAAGACAGGATCACAGACAAGGTCATGGAATGAAATTTACCAGCACCGAAGCTATGCCTACCTCATCACAGCTAGGCTGGAGAGATCAAGTGAAAAGAATAAATAATAGTAAGCTTACCAAACCTACTGCTGTACGGTGAACTGCAGTAGGGCAACTGAAAGCATGGTGGGAGTGGAAATGCTTTAAGGACAGAGTGAAGTTCAGTTTCAGACAATGCAGACTTACAAATGAAGGTAGAGAAAAAACTGCAGCAAGCAGATGAGACTAGTAGTCCACAATCAAGAAAAGAGTGGTTCTTTTCAAGCAGAAGCTTCTAGAGGACTGGGAAACCAAGAGTTTAAAATGCATATAGAACCAGGCCCTGCAGGCAGCCAACATTGACACCACAGGGAATGATCTTGGAGTATGCGGGGTGTAGTGTGGTGTGGTGGGGACTGTTTGAACAGAATCAGCCTCTTCGGTCACATCTCTACCTATAAGTGAATGTTACTGACTACAGCTTCATCTCCAAAAACCAAAGGACTCTCTTGGCTATGTATATTTATATAACTTGAATGGCAGGTTGGGCAAGACTTAGGCTTTGTGGAGTGGTTTATTGTGGGTAGAAAAGAGAGAAATAGAGGGAAGAAGAAGGGGAGGGGAGACTGGGAGGAAAGAAGTACAGACAAGATTACAACAAAAAAGAGTTATTACTAAGGAGATCTAAATGCTCGTCAGATGTAAACTACTGAAAAGAGCATGGGCCTGGAAGTCAGAGGACCTGAATTTTAATCCTAGCTCTGACAGTTGCTTGCCGTGTGTGACCTTGGGGAAATCACTTAACTTTTCTTCGCCTCAGTTTCCTCATCTGTAAAATGCCGATTAACTGCTTGTTCTCCCTCTTACTTAACCTGAAAACTCCATGTGGGACAGGGACTGTGTTCAACTTGATTAACTTTTATCTATCTCAGCATTTGGAAGTGCTTAATGCATAGTAAGAGTTTAATAAATGCCATAATTAATCAAAATCTTAACTGGGTATATCTGTTTGCAAATTATGTGAAAGTCTCTCAACTTCCTCAAAAACCCTTATTCAAAGGAGGAACTTAACAGAAATAGCCTGTCACGACTGCTCACGTCTTTTTGGCCACCCTCTGATCTTCGGAAAAATGCTGAACCCCCTGACCACCCTATTCCTCATGAAAATCCTCTTCTCTTCTATCAGATGTGAGAACCATGATTACCTTTTTGCTACCTCAGTCTCCAAACTGGAATATAACTATTGTTTCTTCAATGTCATTTTTCTCTCACAGTACAAACAGCTCAGATGGACTACAATCTAAAGAATACCACACAAGGTATGTTTCATTTCCTGCTATTACAAAAATTTTCATTAAAACAATTAAATCTGCCCCTTAGTAGCTATTAGTATTGGTATGAACTAGTATGAAAAGAGCTCTGTGTTTTAAATGTTTTTGAATTCTCCTTTGCAGTCACAAAAAAAAATCCCCACAAGATTCAGGTAAAATGGACTATAACCTGGTTAAGAGAATAGTTTAGGGACTGAGAAATTTGAAATTTGGGTCCCTCTATTTGGGCAGTCCAGGATATTATAGATCCTTGTCTCATTACTCCCAGACCTTAACCCTGCCAGCTTCCAAGCCTTATCCCCATTCTTCTCCTTGCTTCTCGTGAAGCTCACAGGTTTTAAAAATTGTGCCCCTTGTTAAAACCTAGGGATCTGAGCTCAACAAAAGGATTCTTTAAAACTGCTAACAGCAGTTAGCTGTTAGCTCTTCTTTCCTCCCGCTTTGCAAAAATACCAAGTAAAATGAGAATCATGATGGTAGTGAGCTATATGCTGCTGTGGCTCAATGACATCAGTAATATTAATTTGGTTTCTTTATTTTTCAAACAAAATGCAATTTCTCCAACCTTTAGGAAAACAACTTTCTGTACTCCTCAGTAATCCCACTACTTTTTTGGGCCTTTAACAAACAGCAAAAGATAAACAGCAGCAGTGGTTCAGAAATATGATTTAGTTCTCAGTTCTCTGAAATCAGACTACTCTTCTCTTTTCTGGATGGCAAGTTCAGAGCCCCAACCCACAGTTTTACCTTCCTCGGTCATCGCAACTCAGCCAACTACCTCCCAGCCCACCAGTCTGGGAAAGGGGTTGTCTCCAATTGTTCTTACCTGTAACAGTCACTGCTGTAACTACCCCTGCCCATCAACTGTTTTTAGCTGTTCCAAGAGATTCTCCTTGCTTAACCTCTCCTCAGTTGAAGTATGGACGGAGACATGGTAAGAGGGTCTGGTTGTGAGGGAAACAGTTTACAGATGGGATAGTGGCAATTGCTGTTTTTCCTCTTCTACCTTTTCCCTATGAGAAGCGCAGGAAGAATGTGAAGGCTTTTTTTCTGTATTAAAAAAAGGGATGGCATCTTTGGCCATCAGACTTTAAGTGGTTTCCGTGACCCCAATCAATCTAGCTGCAATTGACCATGGCTCTGAAGTTCTAACCACACCTTTGCTTCTCTTGAAAACCAAATATTTTGTTATTTTCACATTAAAGAAAAGGTTAACTCTATAAAGCTCAAGATCCTAGGATAATATAGTCTGAGTGATACATCTTCTCAGTGGGAACATTAAAATCACATTCTGCTATGAGGTTTGAACACCTAGAGCTTTTCTGGGGGTGGTGAAATGGGCGGGGGATGTTAAGAATGAAAGAGATGGAACAGGGACCTGTTCTCACCTGTAACTCATTGTGGGCAGAGCATGTGTCTGCTAAAACTGTTGTATTGAATGCCCTGAACACTTAGTACATAGTAGGCACTCAAATATCACTGACTGATTGATCTCCTCATTCTTATTAAATTCACTGCCCTGCCCAAAGAGAGCTCCCAAGCTCTGGGAAGGACAGTAAGCTCTCTCCAACCCTCTTTAACTCTCTGACTGCTTCAAACATTCGTTTCATCCACCATTGGCAATTCACTCCTAAAGATCAGTCTCCTCTGATTTAATTCTCTTAAAGAACTGTCAATTCTTAAACTGTAAGTTCTCAGGGGTCAGGGAATGCGTGCGTCTGTTTATTCCCTGATTCTAGCACCAACATCCTAATGGAAATACTGAGTAGGTGTATAAGAAATGCCTTTGGAGGATGATTGGAATTTGTTTGGTAAGGAAAAGGGTGGGATTGTGAGGGAGAGAAATTAGAGAGGTTTACAAATCTAACCTGACAAAGGTCAGGGTTTCGTTTGTTGTTTTTTTAAATGGCATTTGTTAAGTACTTACCATGGCCAGGCACTGTACTATGCACTGGAGTAGATACAAGATAATCAGGTTGGACACAGTCCATAACCCATCTGGGACTTTCAGTCTTAATTCCCATTTTACAGATGAGGTAACTGAGGCACAGAGAAGTGAAGTGATTTGCCCAAAGTCACACAGCAGACAAGTGGCTGCTTCTCAACTGGGAGGTCTTTTTTCTTAAAGACTTAAATATTTCCATTTTATTAATCTCGCCCCATGGAGACAGACAAAGCTTGGTGGTGCGGTAGCCACCCACATTCACCTGGGGAGAACCAAGTTCCACCCTAAATAGTTCTAGTACTGACTAACATAAGTAACTTTCTGGAATAAAAAATTTCTAGCTTTTCCTTTGCATTCTTCATTTCTTTAGGTTGCTAAAAGAAACACCGTGGCCTAGTAGATAGAGCACAGGCCTGGGAGTCAGAAGGACCTGGGTTCTGATTCCGGATCTGTGACTTGTCTGCTGTATGACTTTGGGCAACACACAACTTCTCTGTGCCTCAATTACTTCATCCGCAAAATGGGGATTAAGAGTTGAGGCCTCTCTTTCAAGGTGTCCCCAAGTCAGACTACAAAGTAGCTTTGCTTTAAAGTTTATATGTTGGACATAGATCACCATCCTTACAAAAAGTAATAAGATCTCTGAACTTGGTCCTTTTGGCTAGGATTTCGCATTTCAATGATTGCTTTATAAATGGTTTTTACTATGTGCTTACCCTGGGCCAGGTACTGTGCTAAGCACTGCGGTGAATACAAGATAATCATATTTTCTTTTAATTTCCCTAGTCTGACTACAACTTTCCTGACATCCTTGAGTTACTCTTGTTCTACACAGCCTGTTCCAAATTGCTTGGATATGGAACAAAGATTCACATATAGCCAATGTTGAAAGCACCCCTTCTATATGGCAGGGATTTAGCTCCTCAACAAGCAGGATTTTGCTGGACCTCAATTTTCAGAGTAGCAGTTGTGCTCTGCTCAGCACACTCTAATGCTGTGGGAGACAACTTGGCCAAGTGGGAAAGAGCATAGATTTGGAAATCCGGAAGTCAGATTCTAGTTTCAGCACGGGCCCCTGCGCTGCTAAGTGACTTTCAATATTTAACCTCGCTGGGCTTGTTTCCTCATCCGTAAAATAAAGATGTGTCCAAACTGATTATCTCGTATCCGCCCCAGCGCTTACTACAGTGCTTTGGCGCAAACTCTGACCTTAGGATAGGTGAAAGCCTCACTGGGTCTAACAGATTTCCCACTTCTTTCCTTAAAGAAAAGAGGGTCTCCTGGATTGCCATCTTTCTCTTGTCATGGGTAATTATAGAGGGAATCATAGGAGGCTGTTAATATGTATTTTCAATTTTTGTTTTGCAGACTTCCAAATTTTGCCTCGACCTACTCTGTCCTCTAAAACCACTGAGGTCATAAAGGGCCAGACGGTATTTCTATCTTGCTTCGCCCAGACGAGGTTGTTTTCTGTCAAGTACATATTATTCAGAGGAAATAAATGCATAAAAGAGTCTGGTCCAGAGATGGGAAAAGAACAACAAGAGTTTAAGATAACTATTTCAAACACCAGTGAGTTGGGTACATATAAATGTAAGGTTCAACTGCAAGGTACCAGTGATAAGAAATACAGCAACAACTTCAACTTCACCTTTATATGTAAGTTGAATATACTGTCTTTGCTTATAGCAGTAAAAAATGAACTTTCGGTAGATCTACATAAAAATTCCCTATTTTCTTTGGTGAGCATGCTATAATCATTGTATTTAGGATTATTAGGATGTCTTCTTGTTTTTATTGGCCTTCTTCAATTATTCATTATGAAATACTCCTCTCCACCTCGAAGGAAAGTTAGTCTAGGTCACTGAGAATAAGAATTTCCTAACACTCTTTTTCCCCTTTTTTTTAAATTGCTTTCCAAAAAACCTAAGACTTTTTCCATTAAAAATAAGAACTGGCCTAGCATGCATTTTTATATACAGAACTTGATGCCTAAAATAGGATCGTGTGCCAAGTTGGGGATCAATAAATATCAAATGAAGCACTGACATATTTAGTTGAGGCTTATAACAAATATATGGCACAAAAGGCCTGGGTCTTGCATAGGGGTAACACCTTAACACCTCCCCTACTGAGAGCTCACCTCCTCCAAGAGGCCTTCCCAGACTCAGCTTCCCCTTTTCCCTCTGCTCCCTCTGCTGCCTCTCTGCCCCCCCTTCACCTCCCCTCAGCTAAGCTCCCTTTCCCCTTTTTCCCTATGCTCCTCCCCCTCTCCCTTCCCCTCCCCTCAGCACTGTGCTCATTTGTTTATATTTTTATTACCCTATTTATTTTGTTAATGAGGTGTACATCCCCTTGATTCTATTTATTGCGATTAAGTTGTCTTGTTTTTGTCCGTCTGTCTCTCCCGATTAATAATAATGTTGGTATTTGTTAGACCCTTACTATGTGCAGAGCACTGTCCTAAGCACTGGGGTAGATACAGGGTAATCAGGTTGTCCCACATGAGGCTCACAGTCTTAATCCCCATTATACAGATGAGGTAGGTAACTGAGGCACAGAGAAGTTAAGTGACTTGCCCACAGTCACACAGCTGTCAAGTGGCAGAGCAGGAATTCGAACCCATGACCTCTGACTCCCAAGCCCATGCTCTTTCCACTGAGCCACGCTGCTTCTCTATTAGACTGTAAGCCCATCAATGGGCAGGGATTGTCTCCATCTGTTGCCGAATTGTACATTCCAAGTGCTTAGTACAGTGCTCTGCACTTAGTAAGCGCTCAGTAAATACTACTGAATGAATGAACCTTACCACTGCTATTACATAAGTTTCTAAATTTGTTTAAAATTGTGTTACAGTTACAGTTGATCTCTAAAAAATATACCCTTGTTACAAGCTTATACACTTTAGCTATTGAGCATTAGGGTCGGTAGTTACACACTGCACGAGATGGCTACACTCAGAGTTGACTGCACAATAACTCGGGCACCTGCCCTGTCGGTATTAGAGCATACCTTTCTCCTCTTAACCATGTGCCAGAGCAGTGCTCACTCTAATGGCAAGAGATAAGAAAAAGAGAATGACTGTATTTTCACAAGCGAACTAGGCAAATGATTCTCAGAATGACTCACACACACATGGATACAGTCTCACCGTCAGCAGTGGTGTCTTTGAACCGAGGCAAAAAGGGAAGTTCAACTCTACTGAGCTGAAAAATAGCGAACCCAGTTAACTGACGAGCAGGGTGTCCGTTAGGTTATAGAAAGCGGCAAAGGGAAGGAAAATGTCTCTGCCACTCTGTGAGAGCTCTGAACCACCACAAAAAATCCTGGTACATAACACTTGTATGTACCAGCTGA
Organism: Ornithorhynchus anatinus; assembly: GCF_004115215.2. NCBI lineage: Eukaryota > Metazoa > Chordata > Mammalia > Monotremata > Ornithorhynchidae > Ornithorhynchus > Ornithorhynchus anatinus. Next base: position 3,519,124 of record NC_041742.1, read on the forward strand.
GGCACAACCAGTGTTAGCCTCAAGAGGGAAAAGGTTGGCAACCGTGTGATCCTGGCAATTTTCCTAACAACTATGAAGGCTAAGTCCAGGGATAGTCTCCCTCAGAACTAGTGGGGGCATACAGGAATAACAGAATGGGAGTGTTGTCAACTGCTTTGGAATCAGCAGGGGAGAATTGGCATCATGAAATTGTAGCCTAGATTTGCTTCTTACCATCACTCACAAACTAAAGTGAACTTTCTCTTCCAGATCCTGTCTCTACACCACAACTGCAACTCAAACCTTTTACAACCGAAATAGGCCAACATGTGGCACTGTATTGTATCTCATTTAACGGATCACTGCCTATCAACTACACATTCTTCAAGGGAAATTCTAGTGTGTCACCAACAATTTCCAAGACTGTGAGGGAGCCCGCTGTATTTAACTTAACAAATTATGATAACCGGGATTTACACGGATATAAATGCAAGGCAGAAAACAGGTTTCCCAATTATACAGGATACAGCCATAGTGCCAGCATCCCATTAAGAGGTAAGTACATTTTATAACATAATAATATTAAAAATAGACTAAAATTCAAGAATGGATAGCTTGTCAATATTAGGACTCTATCCTGTTTGCTTTCATAAGATATCATTCCTTAGTACCCACAAACCCCAAAGTAAGAACACCTGGGATTCATGAAGTCCAATCTCACTTTTTCACTTCCTTCTATTTCCTCTTGAAAGGTCAAGGACACCAGATAACTTTCCACCAGCTTTAACTCAAATAACCCTTCACACTTTGTCAATTAATGTGACTTTGACTAGCTATCTACTAGTGTCCCCCACATTTTAGGTCTTCCAAATACTGAACTCTAATATTTAAGGAAATAATTAAATCTACTATTACCCTATTTTGATGTTCATTTTACCCTTGCTTGGGAGCCTGTAAAATGATTCTGATACAATCATTCAGAGAAAAAATACCTGCTCCCAGGATTCAGAATTCCCTGTTGGAGGCTGAGCAGGAAAGTAACGGGTTGCCCATTAGAAATCATCAGTTTGTGAAAAATGGGTAAAAAAAAAGTTGGAAGTGATATTGTGTACATCGAGGACAGATATATGCTTGAAAGCCCAAGAAATAGGAGGTCAGTAGACAGAGTGCTGGGTTGATGGAGATAACATCAATCAATCCTATTTACGGAGTGCTTACTGTGTGCAGAGCATTGTACTAAGCGCATGAGAGAGTACGATATAACAGGGTTGGAAAACACATTCCCTGCCCATAGGTAGGAATCTGTTATAGATAAACCAAGAAGTAAATCAGATGATGACTTCATTAGTCAACTCACCGTAGTATTTTTGAAACAGGATCTGGTGGTGATCAAAGATATGGCTAACGTATTTACTTGAGAAGGATTTCAGCCCACTGCACACCATCACACAGGTCTTGGGATTTCATTGGGGACAATAATTTCCTAGTGGAGAAAGTAAGATAGATCAGCTGGGGTAAAATGCACTTCCTGAGTTAATCCTAACAGGAAAGAATTGAGGACCTAAAGATGAGGGGGAATAATCACATGATAACTGTATTCAAGATCCTACCAGAAGGGAAATGATAAGATTTCACAGGCTTAAAATGCTAGACAGGTAGACTGAAGGAAAGGAATGCCTGAGAGGCAAAGGAGTCCAAGAAAATGGACTTTCCTTCTAAATGAGAAATCTTCAAGGTCAGGAACAAATTATTCCATCACACAGGCAGGACAAGATGGGTGACATGCCAAATTAAAGAGAAGCGGTGTCACACAGTGGACAGAGCACGGGTTTAGGAGTCATAAGGATCTGGAACTTAATCCCATCTCCACCACTTTTTTGCTGTGTGACCTTGGGCTAGTTACTTAAATTCTATGTGCTGCAGTTCCCTCATCTGAAAAATGTGGATTGATACTGTGAGCCCCATGTGGGACATGGACTGTGTCCAGCCTGATTAGCTTGTGTCTACCCCAGTCTTAGTACAGTGCTTGGCATATAGTCGGTGCTTAAATATGATTTTTTAAAAAATTAGCTCTCCCCAACACTCTAAAAAGGCTCAAAGAGCAAATGTGAGGGGAGAGGGCAGTCACTCTATCAGAGCTGTGAGGGAGAGGAGTATTTGGGGATGGGAAAAAAGATTATTTTAATGTGGTAAAGGGAGTGTAAGACTTTCAACATAAACCTCATGTGAGACGGGGACTGTGTCTAACCTATTTTATAGCTACCCAGTCACTTAGTACAAAGTTTGACACATGGTTATAATATGGTATTTTATTATATTATTATGAAACTGAAAGAGAAGTGAAGGCTTTATGGATAGAAGGAAAGAACTTCGAGAACAGGGGAGGTACAAGGTTGTTTTAATGTAGGAAGTGGTAATTATAAGCCTACTTATTGGGCAACTACTTAATGCACACTCTTGTAAACATATGGGAAAGCACAACAGAACCAAAAGAGACAGGGTGGGGGAGAGTAGAGGAAGTTTTTCAGCTCAGGTGGAGGAGGGGGAGAAAGGGCAGAAAAGAGACCTACAGCCTTCGTGACCTTTTCGGGGAAAGGAAGGAAAAGTAGGAAGTGTTCTTGATAAACTGCTCAGGGCAGCAAAATTATTCATAGTTGTGAGAACCCAGGTCTACTTGAGAGGTTAAAAACTTTTGTTTGGTGTAAAAACACAGTTTAGAAAGTTTGATGTTGGTTTTCTTTACTTCGGCTGAATTTGACACGGAAGTTTGGAGTGGCATTTATTTAGCACTTACTGTGTGCAGAATACTAAGTTAACTAAGTTGGGAGAGTGCAACAGAGTTGGTAGAAACGTTCCCTGTCCACAAAGTGTTTTCAGTCTAAAGTATTTAAGTAAACGTGCAGTTTTGATGAGGAAAATGTTGAAAGTTGCTTTTTCCTTCAACTTAGAAGCTAATAAGAGGGACTAGACATATTAGACTTGAAGAGTTTTTGGTTGCACATAAGAACTTGACTGCCAAAGTGATTTAAAAACTCTGTAAAAGGCTACGGAAAGAGCTTGTAGAGACATTATCCCTGAAGATCTTCAGGAAAATTTGGAACTAGATAATCTCCCAAGATTCCTTCTACCTGTATAATTTGAAGATTCGGTGATTCTGAAATCACCTCTCTCCTCCTCTTCTCTCGCCCCGCTCCGGTCTATTCTTCACTCCGCTGCCCGGCTCATCTTCCTACAGAAACGATCTGGGCATGTCACTCCCCTTTTTAAACAGCTCCAGTGGTTGCCTATCGACCTCCGCTCCAAACAAAAACTCCTCACTCTAGGCTTCAAGGCTCTCCATCACCTTGCCCCTTCCTACCTCTCCTCCCTTCTCTCTTTCTACCGCCCACCCCGCACGCTCCGCTCCTCTGCCGCCCACCTCCTCACCGTCCCTCGGTCTCGCCATCCCGCCGTCGACCCCTGGGTCACGTCCTCCCGTGGTCCCGGAACGCCCTCCCTCCTCACCTCCGCCAAACTGATTCTCTTTCCCTCTTCAAAACCCTACTTAAAAATCACCTCCTCCAAGAGGCGTTCCCAGACTGAGCTCCTCTTCCCCCTCTACTCCCTCTGCCATCCCCCCTTTACCTCTCCGCAGCTAAAGCCTCATTTTCCCCTTTTCCCTCTGCTCCTCCACCTCTCCCTTTCCATCCCCAAGCTCTGTACTCGTCCGCTCAACTGTATATATTTTCGTTACCCTATTTATTTTGTTAATGAATTGTCCATCGCCTTGATTCTATTTAGTTGCCATTGTTTTTACGAGATGTTCTACCCCTTGACGCTGTTTATTGCCATTGTTCTCGTCTGTCCGTCTCCCCCGAGTAGACTGTAAGCCCGTCAAACGGCAGGGACTGTCTCTATCTGTTGCCGACTTGTTCATCCCAAGCGCTTAGTACAGTGCTCTGCACATAGTAAACGCTCAATAAATACTATTGAATGAATACTAAAAAATATTTAAGGAGCAGCTAGGTGAGCTCTTTCAAAGACACAACAGAAAAGTTATTTTTGAGGAGGATGTGCAACTATCAAATAATATCTTGTTTCTTTGCAATTATCTAGATAAGAGTTGTGCTGTTTGTCAGTTGCTAGTGCTTCTTGGGATACTACTGGGAACAATAGCAGCAATTCTAATAGTTCTATTTTGGATCCTTCCCAAGTACAAAATAAGTAAGTTCTTTATGCTTCTTATATGAACTTAATAACTTGCATTTATGTAGTGCTTTTTTCAAAATGCTTTTATGTTGGTTATATTATTTTTGTCCTCCCAGGTAAGGATGACAAAGGCAGATATTCTCATTTTACATATGAGGAAACTGAGGCACAGAGAGGTTAAGTGATTTATTTGAGATAATACAGCAGATTAGGGGCAGAGCTGGGAATACCAAATTCTGCTTCTGCTGCTGCATTAGCTGTGATCTTAGAAAACTGGGTAATGTGAAGCAGTATTATGACTACCAAACCTGTTCTCGTTCCACTTTAACGTTACCTTTCTTCCTAACTTCTTCCTACACAATCAATGCCCTGAGCTATTTAAGAACTTAATGTTTTAACTTCTTGAAGAGGAAGACTCCCCTATTACCAGTGGGTCCTCACTATAGGTAGGGTTGAGGATCCAAAAGAATGATTTGTAAAATGGCCAGCTTCATAGTATAATATGTCTCTTTCTCCCAGCCCTGGAAAGAGCAAAAGGAGAACCCCAGGCTTTCCCTTCTCTATCCCATATGAGTTTGTTTCCCTTTTAGTGAGTGGCTGCTTCTCCTTCAGTGCTCTGGACACAGTAAGTGCTCAATAAATACCACTGATTGATTGGAAGTTAATCATTAGCATTAGGAGAAGTCTCCGTCCCAATGTCTACAAACTCAACATCCTCCCCCCGCAAAAAAAAAATTAGGGTGCAACATAAGTGCAATAATGAGTTATCTTAAAATAGAATCCTATTGCTATTGGCTTGTGATATTAGCTTTATTTCAAGAGCCATCTGGATGGCATGATCTTCATATTCACTTTCACTCAATCCCATGCCCAGATGAAACTAGAGAATAAGTCCCTTCCAGTTCCACATACATCTCAATCTCTAGACTGTGTCACACTCTAGCGTCTAATGGAATGGTGGGAATTTAGAACATATCTGTTTACCAGATAAGTAACAAAAATGTACTAGCTGAAAGATCTTTAACCAACCTGCCCCCTCATTTCTTGCAAGAAAAACAGACAGCCAAGTAAACAACATCATGCTTCCCTTTTTGCCAAGAATAAACCAGTTCTTTCCTGAAGTTGATGGCCAGGTAATGGATGGGTTATAAAATTTCTCAGTGTGTCCTGAACAAAGAATACACTAAAACCTTGTGTAATGCAATAGCTGTGATCTCAGAAAACTGGGTAATGTTGAAGCAGATAATGAATCATTAGGGAATTTGGGCTTTGAGTTCCAAGATTTCAGAATTTTCAGAATTTAAAAATGCTGTTTCAATCAATCACCTGTATATATTGAGCGCCTACTGTGTGCAGAGCGTTATACTAAATAGTTGAGAGTACAACATGACAATATAACAGACAAGTTCTGTTATATTTTATATGGTATTTAAGAATAATTTATATTTAAAATAGAATTTCTGTGCCCCATGCTTGTTTATCCCTCCAGTGTGGCAGTATGCTTCTCTGGGTGCTTTTCCCTATGTACCTGTGTTCCAAGAATGCGTGAATTGAGTTTAATCTTACTCTCCCTGAGGCTCTGATTGTCTTTCTGTCTCTTTAAATCTGAATATGGAACAGGAAGTCACCTGTCTCCCCTGCTTCCTTTGTCTTCCTCATCATCCTGCATACATGAACAATAAAGTTACTGAGCCTTTGCCTAACCACATTGTAGAATTAAAGTTTGCCCTCCTTGGAAGAGGGAAAAGGCAGCAAGAAAGGCTATGGGCATATTGAAAATATGTTTTAGTAAAGGAGTGCTCACATTTCTCAAGAAGTGCTGGCAAGAGGGTATCAGTTGTGTCTTATTAAAACCACACCAGGTAGATTTACTTTATGTAAAGAAAAAAGAGAAGTCTGAACATCTCAGGAAAAATATCCATTGGGAAAAAGGTCCTTCCCGGGGGCCCCCCAGTTGGGAGGAATAGATGTTTCAGATTCTCAGATGCATAGATGGCTTACAGTCATTTAGGAACATTCTTCCACTGGGCTGAAGTTTCCTTAATCCAGAATTTTGAGATTTGATGCAGATAGAAATATCAAGAAGAAGAAAAGTGTCACTAAGTTTCTCTTCTACATCTTCTTTCTACTCAATGTATAACTAACTGCAGGAAATCCCAAGACAAACCACGTTCCAGAGAATGGCAGGAACGAAATCAAGAAGGGAGCATTATACGAGAACATCAGCAGAACCCAAAGAGGTAACAGTTCTCTGCAAAGCTCTGCGTCTATAGCCACATCAAGGCCCGTCAACACTATTGAGCCTCACTTTTAAACTCGTGTTAATTTGTCTCCAACCCAGGACTGAACAGCATTCAGGAGGTGGAGTACACCAGCATCTTGATCAAAGAAGTGATCCCGGGACACAGAGATAAGAAGCCGGAGGCAGGAAACTTAGATGACATGAGGCAAAGTCTCTTTTACATTCCTCTACTTATATGCCTTTCTACCAGCTCTTTCAGAGCTCCACCCTGGAAGTACTGAACACACTCAATTATGTTTGTTGAGGCCCCACTGTTTACTACGGATTGAGGGAGGCTGGCTAACTGAACGAGTTACAGGGGCCACGGAGGCGGACATGAATGAAAATTCTGTCTTTAGGGCACTGGGAAAAATTGTTTTGAGTCTACCCTGGACAGAAGGTCCTATGGGTCGCCTGAAAGAGGAAGAGCATACTCATGGTAGAGTAGCTGGACTGGCAGCTATCTTGCTCTGACACCATTTCCTTAATGGTATCGCTACCCCTCTGGTGGACAGAACTTCCTCCTTAGATGATTCTGTACCATGGTCCAACAGGCCTAAGGAAGGCCCGCTACGGACTCCACTTTATGCAATGATCGGGGGTGGGAAAGAACTGTTCAGTTGCAGTGACAATGAGGCTGTCACTCCCCCTCTAACCAGCATGCCAGAGTAGCCGTTTCTGGATCAGAGAAGGGATCTTCCAGTACGGCCAAACAAATGACTGGGCCAGAATCCCCTCATCTGACTGGAAAGGCCGGTTCTGAGATGGCCACGCACTCTGGTGGCCAACTGTCCTCTCGAGGCTACCACAACCCAGTCCATCTAGCAGGGAGGCTGAGCTTCGCCCCAGCTGGGGACAGAGCATGTGGCAAATCCCCCTGGCTGGTCTGCAGATAATAATAATAATGTTGGTATTTGTTAAGCGCTTACTATGTGCCGAGCACTGTTCTAAGCACTGGGGTAGACACAGGGGAATCAGGTTGTCCCACATGGGGCTCACAGTCTTAATCCCCATTTTACAGATGAGGTAACTGAGGCACCGAGAAGTTAAGTGACTTGCCCAAAGTCACACAGCTGACAAGTGGCCGAGCCGGGATTTGAACCCATGACCTCTGACTCCAAAGCCCGCGCTCTTTCCACTGAGCCACGCTGCTTCTCAACCGTCTGACCAGAAGGCCAGCCTATCAGTCTCCCTGAGTAGTACTGGGGAGTACAATTTCTCCTGGCCGGAGGACATCTTGGGAGTGGGTGGAGGTAATCCCTGGGTGGCAGAGTTGAGTCAGTTTACCTTTTGTGTCCGTACAAGTCTGTGTGGGCCTCTGTATACCTACATGTATGTTTCCAGTCCTGGGTGTGTCTCTGCAGGCATAAGTGTGTGTGTGTGTGTGTGTGTGTGTGCGCACGCACACCTGTCTCAGTGGGTCTGTAATCTCAGCCCTTTTTTCCTCAGCTTCATCTTTGACCATCTCTGCCCCCTGGTTCCCTCTTGTCTATCTTCCTTTCTGTTCTGTTCTTTTTTCCTTTATTATCTTGCTGTCTGTATATGACTCTGCTGTCTTTCCCATCTTTCCAATGGCTCAGGCACGCTGACGAGGGCAGGGGATGGAATGAGAGAAGTGAAATCCAAATAAGTGGGTGGCAGAAGCAGCAAGGTTGGAGGAAAGTGGCAAGAAATCCAGCCAAATGGCAGCAGGTCCCCAGGGCAAGTGGGAAGAGGGAGGAACATAGGAATAGTTATGCCTAGCAGCTGAGTGTGAGGTGGGAACAGTAGGCAAGATTGAAACTGTAGAAATCTAGGAGACTCATGGGAGCGAGGTAGATTAGTATAGTGCTCTGCATAGTTAGGACTCAATAAATACCATTAATTGATTGACTGAAAACAGAGCCTCAAGTCAAACTGGTGGAACAACCCAAAAAAGAGCAACTCTGGCTTGCCTTCAATTACACAGGCTCCAGATGGCAATGATTCCTTAGCAGAACGACTGTGGCCAAGTAGAAAGAGGACTGTAGTTCTAAACCCGGTCCCTCCATTTGCCTGCTGTATGACCTTGGACAAGTCACTTTAACTACCTCATTTGTAAAATGGGGATTAAGACTGTGAGCCCCATTTGGGACAAGTACTATGTCCAACCTTGCATCTACCCCAGTGCTTAGTACAGTGCCTGGCACATAGTAAGCACTTACCTATCATTAAAAAAAAACACCTAAAACCAAAAAGCCCTCCACTCCCAATTTACTGAATGCCATCATAAACACTTTTAAATTCCTGATTCATCATCAGGGCATGACATTAGAACAATCCAAATAAGAGAACTGCTTTAGAATGAGTGATTGATTTAATGATAGTTATTGGTAAAGAAGGACTCAGAGGAGACACAACACGACAAAATAACCAACTAATGTGATGGGGATGCTTCTCAAAGTCTTGGTTACAGTAGGGAAACAAATGCACACTCAGAACTCCCTTTTACTCTATAATAAATAGAAACAGTGGTGAAGGAAGAAGCCCTCATAGTTATTTTTTAAAGCAATGAAGATGTTAGCCACCTGGCTAAGGAATATGGTATGGATGTTGCCTCAAGATGTTAGAGAATAACACGCTATGTTAGTCAAAGGCCTATAACTTTTTAAAGTTGGATTTTCAAAAGAAACCAGCTAAGAGGCCCAAATGGGTTGAATAAGAATCAAAGGGGCAGCATCCTGTGTTCTGCTATTCCTAGACAGTGGGGAAGAGAAGTGGGAGGGGAGAGTGAACCGTGGCTCTCCATGCTTTTTTCCCCTAAATTTAAGTCTCTTCTTTCTCAATAGAAAGTTCCCTCTTGGCCAGGCTTGGTCAAGACACCAGAAGCCCAAAAGAGGGACAAATTGGGGGTCTTTCAAGACCAGATTAGAGAGCTGGCGTGGGCGAGGTTTGTTGTGGTGCAGCTTACTTTCAGGGAAAGGTAGGAGAGCCATGCTCTGGAAGTAAAAGATTAGATTTGAGTGGAGGAGAGAGTGAGACAGAGAGCCTTGTGAAAATATCAACAGGTTGTTCTAAGCAAGTATTGAATCTGGTGAAGAGACTACTTTCTCAAACCCCAGCAAATACCACTGTGGAACTGTGGGCAGAGGATATCCATCCTACTAAACAAAAACAAAACAAAAAAACATAACAAAAGCCATCCCAAAAAACCCCAAATAAATATCTTGGAGGAAGTGGTGTCATAAAATTCACACTAGAGTTTTCAAAAATACAGACAGATATGATACAGAGATTAGAACAAAGAATGCCCTCGAGGAGAAAGCTCATGTCCCTGAAATCAAGGAAAAAGCTGAATTTGACTTTATGCAACTCTAAATGGGCTATTTAAACTTTATGAATCTTCTGAATGACCTTTTCAGAAAAAGTGCCAGAAATGAAAATGACACAAGAGTCATATATTCTGAAGTCCTCAGATGAAATTTGAAAGAATAAAACAACTTCTCAAGGTAGGTTTCTTATATAACAATTATATGCAAAAGAATGAAATGAAAAATTTGAGAATACCACTAAGATGGCAGCTTGACAAGAAACCAAATAATCCTCATTTTGCATATCTGAACATTATTCTTTTGTTCCAATTGGTTTACATCAATTCTCGAGCCCATCCTCCAAGAATGCTGTTAAATCCTTCTGTAAAGTCTTTACTTTTAAAAAAACCAAAACCTATTTTGTTGATAAATTCTATTATTAATCTCCATTTTTTTTTCCACAGAGGCATTTTAGATGCTGTTTCAACATGGATAAATCTTTACAGGAAATCAATTTTTTTGTAATGAAAACCTACTGCATGCAGAGTTCTTCGGAGAGCACAACAAAAGAATAAGATGTGGTCCCTGCCCTCAAGGAATTCCCTTATTTAGGTTTTATGTTTCTCTTCTCCCATTGCTAAAAGACAAACCACAAATGAAAACACAGAATAAAGCTTAAAAATGGATGGCTCAAAACCCTGAAATACAAGGTACCTGGAAAATACATGGAAAAAGTAGTGCCTATAGAATAAAAGACTTTCAGATATGCTTTCGTCTCTTCCCCCATTTCCTAAGCTTTGGCAGACTTTTGGCATTAATCTTCCCCTGCACTCAAAACTTCCCTCCAAGCATAACAAGTCCTACCAGTGCTCACTGTTGCAAACTCTGATCCAAGTGGAGATGGAAGAATTAAGCAGATTTCCTTTGGGAAACTCTGATCCCTAGAGCTGCAAACGTATTCAGATAAAAGCAATGTTATTGTCACCAGGGTTTATACTGTTTCTAATCTTAAAGTGAAACCCCCTACCTTGTGTTGACTGTCCCTTTTGGGTAAACTTCTCTCTGCATCTGGCCTTAAATCTTTGACATGGAAACAGGACTTCAAAATGGCAAAGGAAAGAGAGAACTCACTCTAGAGACTCCCATCTGGAACTTTCTTCTTCGGGCTTGGGAGGGAGAATATACACATTCAGATTCATTTTAAATGTTCAGGGTTGCATTGGCAATACTTAATCCAGTTATCCTTTATGGTATCAGCAGCGACTACAGTCCTTAAAGGTGGCTGAGAACAATGCTCTCTTCTTTTCTCAGGGTGTCTAATAGCAAACAGAGCAAATGTTCTTTTTCATGGCGAATTTTAAGTGCCAGGAAGCAAAAATGCACGCAAAGTTTCCACCATGGTTCCTGTAGGAATGGCTCAGCTCCCATCCAATGCAGCCAAGGAGCTAGCTTTAAAGCTGCCCATCACAGGCAAGTCAATGGCAGGGCAATGGTGGTGGCTGCCAAGTTGCCCAGAAGATAAAAGATAACTTCCTGGGGCTTGGCATAGACTTGTAGGCCCTGTAAGGGTGTCAGATTTTCCGTAACTCCACTTTCCGGAAAGAAAACTGGTACTTCCAAAGCAGCCCAAGTGAAGTTTAGGATACGAGAAACAATTTGCATGGGATTCCAATAGATTTAACTTGAAACCCACATGGTGGCCTGGAGGTCCGGCAGGGTAGATCTGGAGGTAATCTTAAATTAGGGTTGTCTAGAAACATGAAGTCATTGCCTTTTGGATGATGCCACAAAGACTCTAAGTCACTCGTGATCTATTAAGGTGAAAACGAGTCCAAAGGGAATGAAAAGAGTGGTAACTGCCCAATCTGAGATGGAACAATCGATCTTGTGCAGGGTAGATAAGAGGTATGCAACTTCCAAGTCAGGAGTCCATAACCAGCTTCTACCTGGCTCTGCACAGATTTAATTGCCTTAAGGTCCAAAATCGGTCAAAAGCTACTTGATATCCTGGGAATAAGGAGCCTCTCCCTTCCCTTTCTGAGGTCAGCATGGCCTCTACTGCCTTTTTCTGAAGCTTCTAAGTTCCATGTTTCTAAAACAACTGCTGAGGAGCACATCCTCAGAATCGCAGAATCCTACTGAAATTGGTAGTTGAGGTTCTGCAATTTCCATCTTTCTTTAGTAAGTCATCAAAATCGTGTATCTCCACTCTGAAAATGTAGGCCAAAACATTTTATATTTGCAAAATATTCTTTCAGCTTCCTGAAGAGCCTGGTACTGAGAACTTCGATATTTCCAGTGAACTAATGGAAAGCAAATGCTTTAATTATTCTTCATGTTATGGTGACATGGTCTCACAGACAAATGTAATCTCTCAGGTCTTGAGTTCCTTGTCTTGGAGAGGAACTCTGAGTCACAGAGCACAGAGCAAGGTTCGCACGCAACTGCCCTATGTATCCGTTAAAGAGACCATTACCCTTTTTCTGCTAAGAACAGATCATTTGATATGCACAGATCACACAGGGCATGTTTCACACTGCCAGGCTCCACTCCAGAGCTTGCCCCACTTCGGAGAAGCTGTAAGATTTTCCTTTGTCATGTTGATGCCCCTTGCACTTCCTGGAAGCATTTAGAATCTATCTCTAGTGTAAATCAAGAGTAAAGACAAAAATCCATTGGAAATTTTTGCATCACAACCTTGGCTTCATCTCTTTAGGCAACAGTGTCTCTGTAGGGGCTAAAATGAAGGATGTTATCTTTGTTAGGATTAATCTTCACCAAAAGTCCAAAAGCATTTCCAGTTAATTTAACCTAAGTATTGACAATTCAAATCTTCAGGAAACACACCAGAAGATATTTAGAGTACACAAATATATTTACTCATGTGGCTGGCTACATCTATTTAGATTCCTTTTCAAAAATTATTTTTAGCCCATCTTGAAATACAGTGTCCTGGAACAGACAATTCAGCCGCCTCCAGAGACTGTGATGAGGAATTGCCACTGGGGCTTGCTCAAATCAGTCAGAGGCCCGATATTCCCAGTTTCATTCTTTCCATCTTCAAATCACCATCTCTAGTTCGACTGCAGATCAGCATCACATAATATTGAAGGGCGCAGGATGGAAGGAGTGATGATGAAGCACCAAAAAGTGACTGAATACATCTTTGTCAATGCAGCAGCCTCGATAGAGGAGATGATACAGGAAATATGTTCGGCTTGAAACAAACTATTTAATAAGAAATTTTAACCTATACATTTTTGGCTGCTGTAATATACTTGGTTAAAAAATCTGTAACTTTAGAAATATGCATCATTTCCTTTATCGTAGTGTCTCTGCTTCTCAGTTGTATTACTCCATTTTCCAGAGTAACATCAGTAACAAGAACTGTGAAGAGGATACTCATTTCATCGTACCTGCAAAAAAAGTTAAAATTTCATAGAACACAAGTTCCACCAGTGCTCTCTTCTCATTGCACCATTCAGCTTAAGTTTCTCTGTGGTGTACAAATAGTTGTCCCTCGATTATGAAGATAATAAATACTGTTTCCTGAGAGATTTCATGCAAGCGTGAATGTGGGAGGAAAGACAGCCCCTTTCACAAAAAGATAGGAGGGGATCTTGTCTTGCCCTTTGCCCATGTGGGTGAGCAAGTGCTATCCCAAATGGGCATACTCAGACATTAGGATGGTGTTACCACCTCTTTTGAAAACACGGAACCCAACATCAAGATTCAGAAGTCAGTCCAAAAAAATAAAATCTAGATTTTTCTGAATCATAGTTACAAGACACTTCAAGAGAATTTCCCATTTTTTTTTAATAAGCTGAAATGGAAATTCTAAAAATCAGTTATTTAAACAAACTTTAGTTGAATTTCCAAAATAGATCCATAAAAAGTAATGTAGTTATTGTATTATTTGTAAAGGAAGACATCAGGCAAGGTGGAGGATTCTGAGGAAGTTGCTTATTGCCTGGGGGCCAAACTGAGTCAGGGGCCTGGTACAGAATGGCCCAGTACGGCCCCCTCCCCATGTGCAGTAATAATAATTATGATGGTATTTGTTAAGCGCTTACTATGTGCCAAGCACTGTTCTAAGCGCTGGGGTAGATATAAAAGGTAATCAGGTTGCCCCAAGTGGGGCTCACAGTCTTAATCCCCATTTTACAGATGAGATAACTGAGGCACAGAGAGGTGAAGTGACTTGCCCAAACACACAGCTGACAAGTGGCGGAGCCAGAATTAGAACCCATGACCAAGCCTGGGCTCTTTCCACTAAGCCACAGTAGAAACAGAGGCCTCCCTCCAAAGAGGCTGGAAGATTTCTTCCAGGCAAGAGGGGAAAAGGGGAAACATGTGGATTAACCAATGGGCAATGAGGTGGAAAGGATTCATAAAAAGTATAATAACCTCTCACCACAGAGTTACAGTGAGTGGCCTCCTCCAGGCACTACTCCGATTCCCTACTTTCCAGGGGAAAGACTGAGTCCACGGTAGGCTGGGTTGCCTCTGCCAAAGGGGGCCAGGGCACTTCTGGGTCTCGTGCCAGCCAGGAGGTCTCCCACCTTGCCTTTTAGGTGTCATGTAGGTTGGGTAAGTCAGCTCCAATAATGTATGCCCTGTGACAATTTCTGACATTCCCCACGTCAGGGATGGAGCCCATATGTGGGGCTTCCAAGAGAAGAGGGGAAACAGATCCCTGAAAAGATTATCTCCTTAAGTTGGGTACAGGCGGTAACCGGAAATCTGTGGGACTGGTCACTAGAAATGGGAGTTAGGGTCTGACCTTAGGTCAGATTTTATTAAAGGAGGCCAGGTAACTGGGCCGGCCCTAATGGACCAGACCGAGAGGAAGCCTTCCTTCCCATCAGTTTTCATATGACTGGTCATTTCTCTTGCAATAATCAAAATTTTTTTTATGGTATTTGTTCAGTGCTTACTATGTGCCAGGCACTGTACTCAGCACTAGGGGAAGATAGGCGATAATCAGGTCGGACAGAATCCATGTCCTACAGAGGTCTTAATCCCCTTAACTGAGGCACAGAGAAGTACAGTGATTTGCCCAAAGTCATACAGAAGACAAGTACAAGAGCCAGGCTTAGAACTCTGGTCCCCTGACTTTCAGGCCTGTGCCCTTTCCACTAGGCCATGCTCATTCTTTAAAAACTTTCTTCTAGCACTTGCATGAGTGTAAATAAAAATAAACTTATACAAAAAGCCCTTACATTTGGTTCAATTTTGCCCTTTTTTTCTATGGAAAAAACATATTCTATTTGAAACTGCTCAAATAAGAAAACCAATTTTTTCCAGGGCTTAAATTTGTTCTCTGGTAAAAGCCAGGCATTTTAAAAGGAAGCTGCAATTCCAGGAAGCTGGAAGACCACCAGTGAACAGCCTAGTGCGTTGTTCCTCAATTAGGCAACCATCTGCAATGAACTAGAATATCTCACCCCAAGTGCTCAACTTTATAGCCACGGAGTGAACTTAAGCAGAGAATTGGGCTCTTTAGATTGAATATGAAGAAATGAGCAGTGTAGGGACCAATAAGAGAGACACAGGTATGGGGATGAACATGAATTGGCCCTCAGACTTTTTAATCTGTTTCTGCAAAAGCAGATGTGTGATGGGGATAAACCCCTAGCAAACAAGAAAAGTGAGAGTTAGAAGGTGCGGAAAAGTGCCTCAAAAGCACAAATAAGGAGTCGTGTGAAAAGGAAAGTCAAAGTTAATTTTGTTGGGGTTCTTTTACAGTATTTACTAAGCACCTTGCGAGTCAATGGGGTAGATACAAGACAATCAGACTGGACACAATCTGATGTATGAATGAAATAAGTATTTGCTTTTATTCATTGGAATTTTACTGATCCTAAGTTTATGATGGAAAAAAAAGAGTGCTTTTTTTTTACATGCTAAGAAGTGTTGCATAAATACATTTTTCACTACCAGGATAGATTTTCTTACCTTGAATAAAGTTGCTCCAGGGAAGAGTGCATGGCTTCCAAATAACCCGGCCAAACTGATATTCCATTTTCTGCCAGTTCATTAAATAAGCCCTGACAAACCTAGAAAAATAATACAACTGTTAATAGTCTGAAAGTCATCCCTAAATTCTGTCGCCTTAAAACTACCTGCCTTGCCTATGCAAATATACATATTTGACCAAATATGATGCTTAATGAAATAGCATATCATTTCAAAATGAAATTGACAATACAGTCAGATCTATAACAGAAAACATAAACAAAAAATGACATTTATTACATACCTGTCTCAACTCCATAGCTGGACCTTTTCCTATATTCAATGCCACCTTAACTGGGGCTAAACAAGGGTGAAGTTTGAGTACCTAAGGTGGACACGAGAAATAAAAGATAATTGTACTTCTGGATGACATAAGATAGCCCAAACATGCACACAAACATGGATCCATATTTTAAAACTTTCTATGAAATGCAAAATAAGGAAACTATGGCCAAAGAGACAGAGGCCAGAGAAACCACCGATAGTGCCACATGCCGAGAAAACAGCCTTTATTGACCTTCGAACACAAAGCACTGATCATTAAGATCCCAGGGACATGGTAGAGGGCTGATGACCTCAGAGGTCTTTGAACTGGGAAACCCTAAGAACACTTGTAAGAGTGAGTTCAGGGGAACATATAGTGGGAGAAATTAAAGACAACTTAAGAAAACAAAGATCCTGTACAATCAAGAGCACTCTTTTGGAATAATTGGCCAAGCTATTTATCAAACTTTCCAAGTCTAACGGCACCAGAAAGCGATTTATGAAAAATTTTTACCATGTGTCAGGCCAAGAGGCACTAAGGCTCTCATTTGATTGTTAATAGTTGCCACACGAAAAACCTAAGCATCTTCTAGAATTTGAGAATATGGCAATTGCTGCCCTGTCTTGAGTAAAACCATAAAGCATCTAAGGAGAGAGTACTTCTGGAAGAGAATGGTCTTGTTCCCTTCTGCCCAACCAGACCTGAAAGTTGTACTGTGGAAATTACATAATCTACTGCTTTACTTTTGGATAAAACATCACTGCTACTGTAGCCAAGTGAAATTGCATTACCATCCTAAAGGTTTTATCTTTCTTTTTCATTCACTATGTAATATTTTTGTAATTCTTTAGCATTTTGGATTCATGGTACACCTTTCTTATTAGGTATCAAAAATTTCATAAATGATTATTTTGGATCCTAGTAACTCCTGGACTCCTGAGAAGATTTTGCTAACTACCGCTTTTACCAACACAAAAGACTTTCTGAATGTTTAATTGCCTCTGTAATTTTACATATAATGAATGTGGTCATGCAAAACCCAGAGGCAAGTGAGCAATACATGAAACTAAGGAAAACATTACAATTCTTTGACACTAAGATTTTGGAAGCTGAAACTTCAAGATGGCAAAAACTGTCACAAACCTTTAGGATGTAATTATGTAATTTTGGCTTCCCAAATTTTTCTTCTGAATCCCCCCAAAAGCACCTTTCTCTGCAGAGTTATCTTTCTGGTAAGGGAGTTCTCTGACAGCTGAAGTGAATCATAGAGGAAAGCTAGCACTCCACGGTCTAGATCTCCACTCAGAGAGAGAACATGAGGAACAACACTTTTTCTTCCATCTCGGCCCTTTGCAGGAAACAAGGACAGAAAAACAGAGCAGGTACTTAACAGTACTGACTGGCATATCTTGCATTCTGAATGGCTCTCAATCAAATTACTAAAGCAGTATTATTAGGGTCCTTGGGAGCAGGGATCGTGGGTACCCACTGTTTTGGACTGTACTCTCCCAAGTGCTTAGTACCGTGTACTGCACATAGTAGGTGCTCAATACATACAACTGATTTGACTGTGGGAAGAAAAATTAAAATAATTCTTTCCGCTATGCCGAGGAGGGGAGCAAATAAGTCTTCTCAGATGTTGAGGGGGAAAAAGCCCTCTCTATCCCCTCGGTCACACTACCAGAGCCAACAAACCTCAGGGCCACCCACAGTGCCACTCCTGTTTCCCGGAAAGGGAAGTGCAGCAATAGCCGCCGTTTAAGTGGCAGACTTCCTGGTCATGCAACATCAATGATACAAATAGTATTATTTCTATTAAATACTACCACCATTAATAAATAACAACAGTTATGTGGCCGTGTCCCCACAAGAGGGTAAACTAAGCTAATTAATGAGCAATACAGGAAAAGAAGTAGCAAAGGGAGTTCCACAGCATTACAAATCTCATCTTAATACTGATTTACAAAGACCACCCCTTAAAGGTGTGTTCAGACTGTAGAACCTGTTGGGAAACGGGGCTCTTGGTGGAGATGGCAAAGTATCAAACGAGCATAATCGTCTTCCACATAATCATTCCCATATAAACTGGATTAAAACCAACAAACCATATCATATGCAAACAACCACTATACTGTGGGCTCTGCAGTCAGTTTTTCCAAAACACCCATTTTCCTTATGCATATTAGATTTAAAAAACCCTCGGGAATTTAAGGACATCTGCACATTTGTCTGGTTAGAAAACACTGGGTTTGAAGAAACAATTATTATCCTTAACATGATAATGATGATGATAATTAGTGGTACTCGCTAAACTCTTAACTATGTTTCAAGAGGTTCAAGAATACAAACAAAATTGCCCATATAAGCAACTGATCCAAAGTTACCTCATTTACATACCGTATAAAAAGTAATCACTTGGAATAAGAACTGGTGGGATGGCCTCAAAATTATGGCAGAATTCAAAATAAATAACGTATATGGAATTGTTCAAGAGTAAACAACCCAAGAAGGCATCCAAGAAGTGATCCAAAAAGATAAGCACAAGAGATGGGCTTCAATATAACCATCTATTTACCTTAAGCCCTAAGTCAGCTTCCTTTAACAATTAACTCTCTTAAGGAGAAAAAGTACATGCCATAAGGCTAACCCTGACGATAAATGTAGAGTCAAAGTAAGGGAAATCTTACCTGCAATTTGGAATTATCTCCAGGATACATCTGTAAAAGTTCATGATCTCCTAGATTCCACAAGGCTTCTACTGACTCCTTTCCCCATGGAAAATTGTAGCACAATTTGATTCCCTTTCGGCCAGCCTCATCCTGACAGTCGCTGCTACTGAAGTTTGATGGAGTTAAAGCAAACTAAAAAATAAGAAGCAAAATCAAATTATTTCATGCCACTAATGATCACCAACCCTAGAATCTCTTTGTAAATTTCTGAAGCTTGGGGCCTTTTACAGAAGCAGCAGCTGAATATTGAACTGCTTTGCCGTAAGGCCTATTCTGAGATTGACATTTGATATATCCGATGAAAAAAATACACCAGCATATACCAAAATTACTTGCCGTCCAAGAGCTACCTGTCTTGCTCCTGGCCAACAGCAATGCTAAACACACTTGAAAAATCAAAATCAAAATTCAAATATAGGTTTCGGGGAAGGCTAATTCAAAGTGTTATGGATATTAATGATCAACTCGTGAAACACATCCATGTTGTTCAATGCTGCTCTACATAAGAAGTCTTGTGGGAGAAGACACAATCACTTGACTGAGAAAAGGAAGTTCCTCAAGTGAAAATTGGTTAGGTTACCTTTCTCCACCACAGGAGTCGATGACGCAACCAGAAATCAAGCCACTGGCCTGCTGTTCTTGGAGGGGCAAACCACACGAGGGAAGAAACCGTCCTTTCACCTACTCTTTAAATAACGGGAAGGTCAATAGGTTAGCACTTTCAAAATATAAGAACTTGAAAAAAACTGATGAAAAATGAAAACTTGTATACCTTTGGATGCCATGATTTCCATCCCCAGCATCAGGAATGGGATGAAAACACACCCCAACTTGAGCTAGACCATAAGGCAACTTCTTATTGACCAAATCCAGGCAGTTCACATATTGCTCCAAAGCACCTATCCAAAAAAAATAAAAAATTCAGTTATTTTACTTAACTTTGAAAAATATGCGGACGATAGTAGTAATAATAATTGTGGCATTTGCTAAGCACTTCCTATGTGCCAGGCACGATACTAAGAGCTGGGGTGGTCACCAACCAATCTGGTTGGACACAGTCCCTTGCCCCACGTGAGGCTCACAGTCTCAATCCCCAATTTACAGGTGAGGTAACAGGCACAGAGAAGTTTAGCAATTTTCCCAATGTCACACAGCAGATAAGCGGTGGGGTGAGGATTAGGACCCATGGCCTCTGCCTCTCAGGTCCTTGCTCTATCCACTCTGCCATGCTCGGTCTCGCCTATCCCACCGTCGACCCCTGGGTCACGTCCTCCCGCGGTCCTGGAACGCCCTCCCTCCTCACCTCCGCCAAACTGATTCTCTTTCCCTCTTCAAAACCCTACTTAAAAATCACCTCCTCCAAGAGGCGTTCCCAGACTGAGCTCCTCTTCCCCCTCTACTCCCTCTGCCATCCCCCCTTTACCTCTCCGCAGCTAAAGCCTCATTTTCCCCTTTTCCCTCTGCTCCTCCACCTCTCCCTTCCCATCCCCACAGCACTGTACTCGTCCGCTCAACTGTATATATTTTCGTTACCCTATTTATTTTGTTAATGAATTGTACATCGCCTCGATTCTATTTAGTTGCCATTGTTTTTACGAGATGTTCTTCCCCTTGACGCTGTTTATTGCCATTGTTCTCGTCTGTCCGTCTCCCCCGATTAGACCGTAAGCCCGTCAAACGGCAGGGACCGTCTCTATCTGTTGCCGACTTGTTCATCCCAAGCGCTTAGTACAGTGCTCTGCACATAGTAAGCGCTCAATAAATACTACTGAATGAATGAATGCTGCTTCTCTACAGATTTGCCAGTTATTAATAACTGGTATTCTTTTAAATGGTCTTTGTTAAGTGCTTAATGTGTGCCAGGCACTGTACTAATCACTAAACAATATTAGTTAAAGAAACTACAAAGGAGGTATTTTATACTTGGATATCCTGAGCACTGACAGTGTTGGATTAAAAGGCAGTTTAAACCAAATAGTAGTAGAGTCCATTTTGTGCAAAGCACTGGAAAAAGATACAGATCAGATGGGGTTCCTGCTCCCCAAGGGGTTCATAATTTAACAAAGAGTGTTTAGGAGAGTTGGTGACAGACACATAAGGGAAGATGAAACAAAAATATCAAAGGAAACAGCAAAACCCCACGGAGATTAAAATAAATATTAGGGCATTCCAGTTGGCATACTATCATACAAATGAGAAAGCATTTAAGAAAGTCCCAAAACACCAAAATTTCTGCCTAATACTTTCGCAAGAGTTCACTAAGATTGATTAAAGCCTCCCGGGGCCAAATATTTGAGAAATTGGTGGGGGGGGGGGGGGGTGGGGTGTCACTTGACAATCTGAAAGTGACTGCAACTCATGAAGTCAAAGTTCAGGCATCACTGTCCATGTCCCTTGAACTTGGCAGAAGCTTTGGATATGAAATATACCCTGTTCGCCTATAACACGAGGCTGCGTTTCTGGAGAAAGCCTCGCGTTAAGGAAACCTCATATTTCGAGACACCACACTGCGGTGTATCCACACAGGCTCTGGCTGACCAGTGAGAGCTCCCTCATCCACTAACACCGTACTAAAGAAGGGAGAAAATGCGCTACGGAGAATGGAGTACCGTAGCTTTCCTTCCTAGTATAGTAACGATGGTATATTGTTGCTTACTCTGTCTTTCATTCTGCTGTGTCCAGATGGATAGATAACTATATTTCAGGGCCCATCCTCACCTCATAGAATGGGAGCCCCTTAAGGGAGAAGGATCGGGTTTTCTGAACCCACCCCTGCGCTTAGCACAGTGCTTAGTAAAATCGCTGTGGGCAGGAAACGAGCCTATCAACTCTACTGCTCTTCCCCACTTCAAAGCCTTATTGAAGGCACATCGCCTCCAAGAAGCCTTCCCTGATTAAGCCTTCCTCTCCTTGCCTCCCACTCCCTTCTGCACCGCTCTAACTTGCTTCTTCGTTCATCCTCCCATCCCCACAGTACCTAGGTATATATCTGTAATTTATTTCTTTATCTATACTAATGACTGTCTCCCCCTCTAGTCAGTGAGCTCCTTGTGGGCAGGAATGTATTGGTTTGTTACATAGTACTCTCCCAAGAGCTTAGTACAGTGTTTTGCACACTGTAAGCCCTCAATCCAATCGAATGAATATTGCATTGAAATTTCCCAAGAGCTTAGTACAGTGCTCTGCACACTGCAAGCCCTCAATACAATCAAATGAATATTGCATTGAACTCTCCCAAGGGCTTAGAACAGTGCTCTGCACACCCTGTCTCACCCGTGACCCCTGGCCCACGTCCTCTCTCTGGCCTGGAACAACCTCTCTCCTCAAATTCAACAATTACTCTCCACCTCCTCAAGGCCTTACTGAAGGTGCACCTCCTCCCGGAAGCCTTCCCAGACTAAGCCCTACTTTTTCCTCATCCCCACTCTCTTCTGCATTGCCCCAATTTCTCCCTTTGCTCTTCCCCCCTCCCTATGGCACTTATGTCTCTTGTCATTTTATTTATTTTTACTGACTCTGCATTGGTGTCCCTCCACCCCACCAGATTGCGAGCTTGTTGTGGGCAGGGATCGTCCGTCTACTGAAAAGCAGTGTAGCTTAGTGGAAAAAGTACGGGCTCGGGAGTCAGGTCATGGGTTCTAATTTCGACTAGGCCAAGAGACAAAACACTTCTTTAAGCCTCAATCGCCTCACCTGTAATACGGGGATTAAGACTGTGCACCCCACATGGGTCAGCCTGACTACCCCAGAGCTTAGAACAGTTCTTGGCACACAGCAAACATTTAACAAAGACCATCGTTATTCTCATTATTGCTCTACTGTACTTTCCCAAGCGCTGCTTAGAGAAGCAGCATGGCTCAGGGGAAAGAGCATGGGCTGGGGAGTCAGAAGTCATGACTTCTAATCCCCACTCCATCGAGAGACAAGACACTTCTGTGAGCCTCAACTGCCTCACCTGTAAAATGGGGATTAAAGGCTGTGAACCCCACGTGGGACAACCTAATGCCCTTGCATCTGCCCCAGGGCTTAGAACAGTGCTTGGCACATAGTGAGCGCTTAACCAACGCCATTATTATTATTCTAACCCCCACTCGGCCAAGAGGCACTTCTCTGGGCCTCACCTGTAAAATGGGGATTAAAGGCTGTGAGCCCCACGTGGGACAACTTGATGACCTCGCACCTGACCCAGGGCTTAGAACAGCGCTTGGCACATAGTAAGCACTTAACAAATGCCATTATTATTATTCTAACCCCCACTCGACCAAGAGACACTCTCTGTGCCTCAACTGCCTCACCTGTAAAATGGGGATTAAGGGCTGTGAGCCCCACGTGGGACAACCTGATGCCCTCGCACCTGCCCCCGGGCTTAGAACAGCGCTTGGCACATAGTAAGCCCTTAACCAATGCCATCATTATTATTATTCTAACCCCCACTCGGCCAAGAAGCACTTTTCTGGGCCTCACCTGTAAATGGGGATTAAAGACTGTGAGCCCCACGTGGGTCAATCTGATGACCTCGTATCCGCCCCAGGGCTTGGAACAGCGCTTGGCACATAGTAAGCGCTTAACCAATGCCATTATTATTATTCTAACCCCCACTCGGCCAAGAGACACTTCTCTGGGCCTCACCTCGGCCTGATGACCTCGTACCTTCCCCCCCCCCCCCCAGCGTTTACAACAGTGCTTGGCGCTCAAGAACCAAGAACTGTTGGGATTCCTGCGCTTTCCCCTTGGAGAAAGGGGCGGGGAGGGAGAGCAGACCGTGAAGGAGGCCGGTCCGCAGGGTCCCGGAGGTCTCCAACAGGTCGTGCAGACGGGCCAGCCGGTCCTCCCCGCCCAGGGCTCGGTCGCGCACGATGGCCGTCCAGCTGTCCTCGGGGACGACCCTCAGGGCCCGGGGGTGGGCGTCGGGGGCCCGGGCAGCGTGGTGGGGGGCCTCCACGGGGAAGACGGGCTCCCCGAGCAGGTTCAGGGCGGCCCGCCATTCGGCCGCCAGGTTGTTCTTCAGCTGGATGCCGGCTGGGCCCAGGCCGGGGTGAGGGGCCCTCAGCAGCGACGCCCCGCTGCCCCGCGGGCCCGCCAGGAACCGCCGCCTCAGGCAGACGTCCAGCAGCGCCTCGCTCGCCTGCGCGGCCGCCGTCGACGCCGAGGGAGGCCGGGCAGGCCGCAGCGACGGGGAAGGCCGGCGGACCAGGCGGGCCGCCGCCGCCGCCATCTTGCCGCCGTCGCCTCAGCGCAACGGCCACGGGCCCGCCGGCCGCGGCGCGCATGCGCGGCGGCTCGCGGGACAGAGGCGCACGCGACACCCCCCCCCCCGTCAATCACCCCCTCCGTCCCATTTCTCGAGCGCCGTGCCGAGCGGCGGCGTGCCCCTTACGTCGCCTCTCGAGCGCCCCCTCGCGCCGCTCTTCTCTTTGCGGCCGCTCCTCCCCCCCCGCCGGGCTGTTCCCCTCCCCTCCCCGCTCACATTGGCTAACGCTTCCTGTTTTGCACATAAAGCCAGACCCAAATGTCAGATTTTTTTTTTTTTTTTTTAAATACTGTTGGTATTTGCTAAGCGTTTACTCTGGGGCAAGCGCTGTTTTCGGCTCTGCCACTTGGCAGCTGTGTGACCGTGGGCACGTCACAACTTCTCTGTACTTCACTTACCTCATCTGTAAAACTGAGTCTCATGTGGGAGAACCTGATGACCCTGTATCTACCCCAGCGTTTACAACAGTGCACTGCACATAGTTAGCACTTAAATACCCACATTATTATTATTACAAGGTGCTCAGGTTGCCCCGGGGGGGGGGGCTGTCTTCATCCCCATTTTTCAGAGGAGATAACTGAGAAGCAAAGTGACTTGCCCAAGGTCACAC
Source organism: Ornithorhynchus anatinus (assembly GCF_004115215.2). NCBI lineage: Eukaryota > Metazoa > Chordata > Mammalia > Monotremata > Ornithorhynchidae > Ornithorhynchus > Ornithorhynchus anatinus. Next base: position 3,543,714 of record NC_041742.1, read on the forward strand.
AAGTGGCAGAGCCGGGATTAGAAGCTTCCCTAATTGACACCACTGCAAATGCATTAAAACACATGGAACCCATTTTAATTGTACACAGGTCCACTTCACTTTCTACTGTTTCCTCTTTACAGGGCATTCTGTCCTGTCCCAAGTAAATGGGGTAGACCATTTAACAGTCAACTTGTTAAATATTAGAGGCACAATCAAATCAATCCAGATGGTGCTAGCTCCAGCAGCCATCTTGCTAGGTTATTACAATCCAGTATTTCAATAACTGAGAACATTCTAGATGGATTTCAAGGGAGGCACAGTAATACTTCAATAAGTAGAAGTGGAAAAGAATGCTACGATGCTCTTTAGTCTCTGCCCATTTTATGATGGTAGGCATCCTGCCAGCCTCCATTTAAGAAGTTTAAACAGCTCAGATGTGGTTGCCACTTGAGTCCAAAGTACAGGAACTTATTCTGCCAACGTCATAGACTCATGCTCTGAGAAGCATGAAGCCCCAATTCAGTCCCAATGAGGTTTGGATCAAGGCCCGAAGGGAGCAGTGTTTACAAAGAAGTGGTAAAAGTTGAGAGGAAGACGACAAAAACCTTTACCAGACTCCTTAAGAAAGATCCTTGAACCCAACAGTGTTTAAAACAGCCCATTTTAAAACAAAGCTCTACTCAGTTTAACATAACAAATCTGCATAACAAAATGCAGATGCAGAACTTACTTTGGCTTGCCAGCTCACTAATGTGATTAGACTGTAAGCCAGTCAAAGGGCAGGGACTGTCTCTGTTGCCGACTTGTTCATTCCAAGCGCTTAGTACAGTGCTCTGCACATAGTAAGCACTCCATAAATACTATTGAATGAATAATGTCCAATTCCTTGATCTCAACTGGGCTTCAGCTACACTCACATGGTTCCCATATTAGTTGGGCTGGGGCCAAGAACAGGATTTAAAACAAACACACACTGCATTTTTTCTGTAAATGACTTACCTAAGCCTACAGCAGAGGAAGATGTTTTTACTTAATAAACCATGGATGTAGCAAGCCTTCCATTTTATTGCAAAGTGTCTATTAAACTGAACTTGGAGAACTGATGTGGGAATTGGATAAAGCAGAAAAAGAGTTAATCCGAAAGACCGGTTTCTAAACAGGGCTGGTTGGGAAGCTGCTGAAGTAATCACTATCAGAAGGAATGAGCCGGGTTAAAGTTCACCTCATAAAAACAGAGAAATTTATTGCAGAGTGAAAGGAGAAGGAAAGCAAACTGACTCCACTTGATTGGGTCCATCCTCTAATCACACAAGAAACAATGAAAAAACACGTTCTTTTTCCTTTGTGGGGAAGGGGTCTACAGTTAAAACCATTCAGGAACAAGCACTCTAATACTCATATTCCTTAGGCGGGGCAAAGTGATGATTTTTATTTCACCCCCCCTGAATAGCTAGGTCTGGGTTACTGAGCTGCCAGTACCGGTATTAGGCAAGCGAAGCAGAAATACCAAACAAGCCTAATAGATTTTTTTACTATTATTTAATAGTAAAACAACCGTCCATTGAAGCAAGCTCGTGCATGTGTTGGAGTCAACAAATTCCCATTACAAAGAATCCATCTTCAAATATCTTTATTAGAAGGCCATGCAGTGCCTTCATTTACTGTATTTCAAATCACTGTACATTTACTTTAGTGAAAACACTGCCTGCATTTTCTAGTACAAAAAAAAAAACTAAAAATTGTTTCAGGAATGTAGAGAAATATCCAACTTAAATAGCGAAAAAGTGCACCATAATTACTGCTGCACTGCAGTCATTTCTGCATTTCCCCATGTTTCTTAAATAACTATCCTGTCTGATAACACACAATATAAAGAGCAATTATGAAAAACAGACATTTACATACACTTCTAAAGTCTTATTGAGAGTACCCTGTTGGCATTGGATAACCTATCATAGGTGCGGCTGCAGTGGCAGGATACGCGTATGCCTGCTGGTTCATACCATTATGCATTCCTTGGACATTGCTTCCATATTGCTGAGTGCTGTCGTAACCATTCTGGTAAGTGCCTGTGGGATTCCCTGTCCTGAAACTAGTCTGTATGCCAGCAGACACGAAATTACTTCCAAAGCTGCCATTGGTATAACTCGCAGCGCTGTAGACACCATTCTGAGTTTTTGCCCCAAAATCTCTCTTAAGTAGACTAGAATAACCTCTGTCATAGTTCTCCCTGTCTCTGAAAGTATTAAATCCACCCCTTTTGCCCGCAGAATATCTGTCACGGCGATCATCCTTCATGCCCCCTCTACCCCTGGAACGACCTGTGGGGAAGGGGAAAAAAGAAAAATAGTTTGATATGCCCATTTTTTTAGTGCGCAGACCACTGTACTAAACCCGGGGTACATCCAAGACAGTCAGGTCCCACATGGGGCTCTCAATTTAAGGGGAAAAACAGATAATGATCCCCCCCAGTCGGTAGAGGGATAAAGATCTTGTAGAGCCATAAAGGCCCAAGGTCGTCTCACAGCAAGGAGGTGGAAGAGCCGGGAATAGAACCCAGGTCTTCCGACGCCCAGGCCCACGCTCCATCCAGTCAGTAAGCCACGCCGCTTCCGTTAAGGTGGTAGGAACATTCTCTCTCCCAACCCACAAGATACTCGACACTACCAGCCACCCAAATTACCTCTTCATTCTCCCTTCGGCAAAACCGAGGCCGGTTAACTTCAGAATTTGTTCACCGAGACTCACCTGAACCTCTGTCTTCGATCAACTGAAGCAATTTGGGATTGATAGCCTGATTAGCTTCCCGAAGCACAGAGATGAGGTCGCTCACTTGCTTTATGTTATTAGGAGTAAAGAATGTGTATGCTGTGCCTGTTTTGGTACTGCGGGCAGTTCGTCCAATTCGGTGGATATAGTCCTCTGAGGAGTTAGGGTAGTCATAATTGATGACAAATTTCACATCTTCCACATCTGTAAAGTGTTGCAGTGTGGCAAAAAAGCAATGTACGAAGTTTTGCACACCACAACAGCCAGACCAAAAATACAAAGTTAGACAATTGCACCTCCAAGAAGGTATGGGCTGCAAAGAACACTGTTAGCATGGATATCCATTTGAAGGAATACCATCTGAGGTGTTTGGTTGGTTGGTTGTTTTGTTGGTTGTTTTTTTTTTTTTTAAAAAAAAAGTGTATTATATATTAAAAAAAAATTTACACTCCATTTGGCTCAATCTTGTTCACCCACCCAGTGTTACCTTAAAACATTCTAGTTCAATGCCAACTAGTTCAAAACCAACTCAGCAAAGTCCCCTTTACAGATCATCAAGTGACATCTGAATGCTTCTGCGCAGTAGGGCCACTATAGTTCACAGCAACCTCTTCATGTGTTCATTTGAGGACCTTCCAGCCCAAAAAAAAAAAAAAAAAAAAAGTACCAGGTCCTTTGCATACACACTCATCAGAAGTTCAAAATTCGGCCACACTGCTCGTCTTGCCAAGACCTTACAACCGCAGCTGCAAGAAAACATACCTGTCCCCCAAAAGCCATCAAGTTGTTTTTATGCACTGTGTCTCGTCTAGGCAAGCGCTTCCAAGAAGCCAGGATTCACTTGAGAATGTGTCTCTCTCTGACAGGTCTCGACATGACGACTACCGTGCAGGTGAGGGAGGAACTTTCAAAGGTATTTTACAGAAAGCACTGCTTTCCACTTCCCACTGTCTAGGTGGGAGATGTCGATCTTTCTTTAGATCTCATGTGCCAGTACTCACCAATTTGTACAAGGCTTATAGTACCTTTTAAAGCTGCTCTCTCCATTTCAAACTTGAACGGAAAAAAATTTTCATTCAACATTGAAGTTTGGAAATCTCTTCGACATTTCAGCAAACTCACTGAAACTCAAAGACCCACAGATCACAGCAAACAGTTTGTACGTAACAGCGCTGCACCATGGCAATCATGCAAAGCATGGGACAGAAGGAATACCACGGCAGAGTGAACTGTGAATAACTTCCATTTTTTCCCCTCCCCGAGAGAACAGTTTACGGTGTGGTAGTACGTTCTGCCTTTTGAAGATTACTGGCACACAATGCTTTCAGCTTTTCACCTCTCTATTCGACTGGAAGCAGCCAGCCGATCACTAGTCCTCCATCCCCCTCGAGTCCTCCGATTGTCATGCCTAGGCCTTGTCACAAAGACTGCACCTTTATGTGAAAAAAAACTTAGAAAAATGCAGAGGTTAAAGAAAGCAATAAACTTTCTTTAAAAAAAAATTCTGGGAAACCAAGCCACGAAGGGTTTGTACTAACCTAGCCCTCTGGATGCAACATCGGTAGCAATCAGGATAGGAGCTTTCCCATGTTTGAATTCTATAATGACGACAAAAAAAAAAAAAAAGGAAAAAAAGCAAACCACATCATTCAATAGACATCATGGCCACCTATTTAAAAATAGGAAGAGCCAAGAGCAAAGGTGATAAAAAAAAACTTACCATTTAGAACCCAGTCACGTTCCTGCTGACTCTTGTCACCATGGATACCCATTGCAGGCCATCTGAAGTAAAGAGAAATGCCACTTTTTCAATGAATGCAAATTTGACAAGCACATTTGGTAGAAGAAAACCTTTGACAACACCGCCGACGGCACAAACTGACAACCTCTCACATCTGGGGGTTCCTCAGATGGGCACATCTCAAGCAACAGTGGAAATCATACATACCCATCTCTCCTCATTTTCCTGGTAAGTTCATCACATCTTCTTTTGGTTTCCACAAAAACAATAGTCTTATTTTCTTTCTCACTCATAATCTCTTCCATAAGTCGAATGAGCCTAAGAGATGCAACGCTGCATTAATCACAAATCCTACAGGAGCGCACCCCCAGACTCACTGCTCTGATCACCTCAGCACCATGGACACTCTGGCTGGCTCAGGATATTTGGAAGGGAGAGTAATGCCCAAATACTTACTTCTCATCCTTCTCCACATCATGACAGACGTCGACAATCTGAAGAATATTGTGATTTGCACTCAGTTCCAGGGCTCCGATGTTAATATGAATATAGTCCTTTAAAAAGTCTTCGGCAAGCTGTCTCACTTCTTTCGGCCAAGTCGCACTCCACATCAGGGTTTGTCTGTCAGGCTAAAGAACCAGGGAAATTTAGCAATCTTGTCCAAGACACAGCCAATTTCCACAGAAGACGTTTGAGAACGGGCACTTACTCTAATCTGATCTACAATCTTCCGGATTTGAGGTTCAAAACCCATGTCAAGCATTCTGTCAGCCTCATCGAGGACAAGGTAAGTTGTTCTTCTCAAATTTGTCTTCCCACACTCTAAAAAGTCTATCAGTCTTCCAGGGGTTGCGATACATATTTCCACACCTGCAAATCAGAACAATTTTTTCCAGTCAACAGCAGGGGAAAAAAGAAAAAACACAAAAAAATCCCGAGAGGACTGAGAAGAAAATCCCCCTACCTCTTTCCAAGTCACGTATCTGTGGTCCCTTTGGGGCACCTCCATAGATGCAAGTAGACTTCAAGCGGCATGCCCGGCTATATTCAGCAGCTACTTGTTGCACCTGTTGGGCCAGCTCACGAGTTGGTGCCAGTACCAAGCACTAAGGAGGAAGAACAGTTGTTAGCACATAGCAATGCTTGCCCAGGACCCCTTGTTGAGTAGTGTCTAGTTAAGCCGCCTCGAAAAGGAGCCTCTCAAATGTGAAGGCCAGCTTAGCCAACACATCAATTACCGTTTTATGACACAGAAAACCATAAGGCTCTGCTTCCCACATTTTCTACCCACTACCCCAGCTTTAAAGAGTTTTAGGGTCCACCAAACAAAAACAAGCTTCTAACAATAAAAATAGTGTCGGCGGAGGGGGTGGGGGGGGTGGGTAGTAGATACTTACAATGGGCCCATCACCTCGCTCCAGGAATGGCTGATGGTTGATGTGGACAATGGCAGGCAGCAAATACTATTTTGAAAGAGAAAGACATATTACGTAAGCATACTGAACTATCTTTCTAGTTCTTTCACTGTCCTCACTACCTTGCGATATATTCTCTTCCGGCAAGAGGTGTTATCTGGCTGACTAGCTATTTGTTGACAGGTCTTCAAAAACAAAAACCAAATAAAACCCCCTCCTTCTTACCGACAGTGTCTTTCCAGATCCAGTCTGTGCGACACCAACCATATCTAATCCACTTAGAGCCACAGGCCATCCTTGGGCTTGAATAGCAGTTGGTTCGGTGAAGTTCTGTCTGGCGATCACATCCATGACATTCGCTGTGACAATTAAGAACGTATTTTAGGTCAAGCGGGCCGAGAAGATCCCGCAGCTCAGTCATTAGGGCCCAGTTAAAAGCTCACTTACCAGGGAAGTTAGCTTCGTAGAAATTGAGGATCGGCTTTGGGCAGTTGTGACCTCTCACTGTAACTTCTTTGCTTCTCCTGTACGTGTCAACCTCTTGCTGCAAGACAAAATTTTGAGAGGCTTAAGTTCCTAGGCCGACTACTTGAGGTAGGGTGGGAATCTCCCCCAACCGCACGCCTAATCAACTGCTGAGAGTACATACCGCCGTCCGTCTGGCCAGATCAGGATGTTCTTGATAAAAATTCTTCTCGAATTTGGGCAGTTCGTCCAGGTTCCATTTCTTTTTAATCAGTTTCTCCCCGGGATTTCCAAACTTCTTTCCGGAGAGGGGTCCCCCTCGGCTTCCTCCAAATCGAGGGGCGCCGAACCTGCACAACCACAACGCCCATTTGGATCTCCGGGGGGAGGCAGCCTGCGCCCCGAGGATCTGCCAGCTCCTTAACGCCACAAATCGCCCCGAGGATTTGCCAGCTCGTTAACAAGAAGCAATAGGCCTCTTAACATGAAGCCATCGACGGATTTCTGGGGGGGAAGGGGAGGTTTCTGTTGGGTTTTTTTTTTTTTTCTTTTGAGCCATCAGGACTGACGTGTCAGGACAGCTGTCCCTGGATGGAGGCTGCGGGGGGTCTCGGGCTGGTCCCTGCCAAGAGGTTTGGGGCTGGGGGTCCGGAGGAGGGGGGGGCCTCCCCTGCCAGGGCAAAAGGGTGGCACCGCAGGGCCCCAACGAGGGGAACGGCGTCGTTGTAGGAACGGGGCCGGGGCGGCGAGACCTTATGTAAGGGGGAAGGAGGGAGGAAGGGAGGGAAGAGGGAGGAGCCGCGGTCCGGGCGGGGCCCGCCGGGCCGCCCTTCCCGCTTGGGCGGCGCTTCTTCCCCCTTTGTCTCGCATTTCTCTCTGCGCCACATTTTCTCTCCGCTGCCATTTTGAGCTCCTCCGCCGGGCGGGGTAACAAAGGCGCCGCCGCCATGTCCGGAGCCGAGCCGGCATTTTGTGTGGGGCCACATGGCCTCCCCCCCCCCAACCCCCGCTTTCCCCCATTCTGGGCCTGCGGCCCCCGGGACGGAAAAATCACAAAATCATCCTCGCGAAGGCCGAGGAGGAAAAATAAAAAACCAAAAACACGACGCGCCTAAAAGCCCCCAGTCAAATCGCTTTCCGCTCGGCCGAACCCCCAAAGGACCGGGGGAGAGGGGAGGGCGGTCCTTTAGCTGCCGCCCGACGTCCCGACTTACCCTCGATCCCGGCCGCGGTCTCTGTCACTGGAGTATCCTGACATGGCGTCAATGGTTGCGGTTGGCGGGTCCGGGCGGAGGAGAAAAGGGCGCGGGAAGGCGCGGCGGCGGCGGCGGCGAGGAGAGAGGCCGGCGGGGGTGTCGAGGCCCGAGGAGGGAGTGGGCCGCTGGGGCGCTGCGGGCTGGTAAGGACCGGCCGGCGGGGGGAATGAATGAGGAGCCGTCCGCTCCTCGGCCGCCCCTTTTATAGCGCCGCTCCACCCCCGCCGCCCAGGCCGACGGGAGCCGCTCTGTGACCTCATCGCCCCGCCCAGGGGCGAACCCCCGGCTGGGCGTTGCCGCCGCCGCCGCCATCTTCTCCCCTCCCCCCCGCCCCTAACGGCCCTCGCCCCCCACCTTACCTCGTCCGCCTCCTCCTTTTTCTCTGTGGGCCCTGCCCTCCTCCCCGGCCGGCCTTCCCTTTGGCCGCCCCCCCCTCGGCAGCGCCGGAGGCCGTAAAGCGAAACCCGCCCTTTACGACTCCGCCCTCGGTCTTCCCCCCCGGGGGGGCGGAGCTAAATCCAGTCACGTGACCGCGCCTCTCGGCCCGCCGCACTATTTGGGGCGCCGGCGGAGGGACACGTTTTGGCCCCGGGGGTGGGGGGGACCCACCGACGCCTTTCTCCGCGGGCCCGCCGCCTCCGGGAGGGTCTCGGGGTGGCTCAGGCCAGGGGGAAGGGGTCTCCAGGGAGAGAGACCCCCGCGGGGCAAGGGTCCCTCGGCCTTAAACGGTCGAGCGGGCGCGTGCTGCGGCCGCCATCCCCCCCCCCCGCGGTCGCGCGCCACCGGAAGTGCCCTGCTTCCTCCCGCCCACCAATCGACCAATCAGCGCGGGAAGCCGTTTCAACGGCCCTGGGCCGCCCCGGCCGGATGATCGAGCCCTGGGGGCCGGCTGGCGCCCCCATGGACGGCCGGGAGGACACCGGTGAGTTCGACGGCCTCTGGCTCCTCCCCCCCCCGACCCTGGATGCCGAGGTCGCTCACCACCCCTTTTTAATAATAATAATAGTATTTGTTAAGAGCTTACCACTCTTCTCAGCGCCCGGGCAGATCCAGGGTCATCACGTTGCCCCCCCCCCCCTCCGGGGGGCTCCCCAGTCTTCATCCCCATTTTCCAGATGAGGGAACTGAGGCCCAGTGACGTGCCCCCAGTCACCCAGCTAAGTGGCAGAGTCGGGATTCGAACCCACGACCGCTGACTCCCAAGCCCGGGCTCTTGCCAACCGAGCCACGCTGCTTCTCCTTTTAAGTGGCGGCGTTGGCGATCCCTGCTCAATTGTATATGTTGTTATTACCCTGTTTATTAATGAGATGTACGTCACCTTGATTCTACTTATTGATATTGTTTTAATGAGATGTACATTCCCTTGATTCCATTTATTACTATTGTTTTTGTCTGTCTCCCCCGATTAGACTGTAAACCCGTCGTTGGGCAGGGACCGTCTCTGTCTGTTGCCGATGTGTACATTCCAAACGCTTAGTACAGTGCTCTGCACATAGTAAGCGCTCAATAAAGAGCATGGGCTTTGGAGTCAGAGGTCATGAGTTCGAATCCCAGCTCTGCCACTTGTCAGCTGTGTGACTGTGGGCAAGTCACTTCACTTCTCTGTGCCTCAGTTACCTCATCTGTAAAATGGGGATTAAGACGGTGAGCCCCACGTGGGACAACCTGATTCCCCTATGTCTACCCCAGCACTTAGAACAGTGCTCTGCACATAGTAAGCGCTTAACAAATACCAACATTATTATTATTAAATACTATTGAATGAATGAATGCCTTGCCTGGCCTAGGCCTCTGGCTGGCGGAGGGAATAAATGGGAATGATGAGCTCTCAGCCCATCAGACGTGGGTTTGGGATGCGCAGGACTGTACTAAGATCTTGGGACTCGAGCGCCTTCTTGGAGGATAGAGGTTGACATACAAAATGGATATACCTCTCCCTAACATAATGGATATACATCTCCGTTCTGGGGAGATGTATACTGCTTGGGTACCAGCATCCCCGTGGAGTAGCTGAATGTGCCTGGCTGAAAGGCAGAAGTGAAATGCCCGCTGGATATTAATGTTCCTTTCAGTTCTTTCAGGGCTCGGTACAGTGCTTGGCACAGAGTGATCGCTCAACAGATACCGCAGTTCTCATTATATGGTCGGGTGCATTTTGCAATTTGTACTCATCAACTAGCTCTGCCTTAATTTGCCTTGCAGTATCTTACAGTGTTTCCTAGAGACCCCGCCTTGCTCAACCGGAGCAAATTCTGTATACGGTTGCTCGGGGAAACAGACAATGGAGGGAAAACAGAGACTCGTTGCAATTGCTTGGGGGATACCGAAAAATGGCCATTGGCCCCAAGCGGGTTAAGAATTTCAGTGTTGCCGAGAGCTGAAACGGTAGCGCCTACACAACAGAAGATATAGAGCTAAGAATTCATTCAAACGTATTTACTGAGCGCTTACTGTGTGCAAAGCACCGTACTGAGCGCTTGGGTGCTTGGGAGAGTACTATATCACAGCAGACACATTTCCTGCCCACAGCAACTGACTTCAAGTCCTGTGCTCTATCCACCATTAGTGATTTTTGTTTTTTAAATTTTTATCCCAGGGAAGCAAAGGTCACTGTCGTTTTCTTCTTTGACACCAGAGAAACGTTTTTCTACATATGATACTGGCAACGTACCCATTTCCATTTCTCAAGTTGGTCACAATCAGAATACACGTCAGAATCATACAGGGAGCTTCTACCTTTATTCTGACCAATCAAACACATGGAAATCATTGGACTTCATGAGGAAACCCTCTTGAAGGAGGATGTGATTTTAGTAGTGCATGGCACATAGTAAGCGCTTAAAACAAATGCCATTATTATTATTACTGTTTCTATTATTATTAATAAGACTTTGAAGGTGGGGAGAGGGGTGGTCTGTCCGATATGAAGTGGGAGGGAGATGCGGGACATGGGGGCGGCAGCGAGAAAGGTGAGATGGAGGTTCAGGGAGGATATTGGCATTGGAGAAGCCAAGTGTGTGGACTGGTAGGAAATCAGTGAGGTCAGGTAGGAAGAGGCGAGCTGATTGAGGACTTTCCAAGGAGTTTCTTTTTTTAATAGTGGAGGTGGCAACCACTGGAGGTTCTTGAGTGGAGAGTTATAAACTGAATGGTTTTAGCTTTCTTACCAAATTTTAAGCAGCTCATTATTCTTGCTCCCCCCCACCCCAGTTTTGCCACCTATCAGTGGGTTGTTGTTCTTTTTCTTTCCGGAACAGATTGGATCACTGTTGCAAATACCCTTCTTCTGAAGTGTCAAAGTCACCGAAGGATACAGAAACTTGCAGAATGTGATGCTAATATATTTATTTCTCTTTATCATTCAATATTGGGAGAGCCGGTACCAGGTAAAAGAACAAAAACACTGATTATGTGCTCGCTTATTCACAGTTAGTTTCCATCACCCCAAACCCTTTCAACCTTAAAAGCCACACCCCAGGGATCGTCTCTATCTGTTGCCGAATTGTACATCCCAGCGCTTAGTACAGTGCTCTGCACATAGTAAGCACTCAATAAATACTACTGAATGAATATCCATCTTTGGAAATTTTTAATATGTGTGCATATCTGATGCCTGTTCATCCTGGTGCCACTAGTAACTTGTCAATATTGCGAATGTGTATTTCCTCCATTTGATTATAGGTTTCTTGTAAACTAGGGAACATCAGGTCATCCTGTCGTACTTTCCCCAAACCCTTTGTTCAATAATCAGCTTAATTAGGTGCTTAAAGAATACAATTGTTCTCAAACTTGTGAACCACCTCTTTTTGCAAAGAATGCTTACCTTGCTTGGGGAATGTGTGAATTTCACAATTTTGAAGTTCACTGTAGCTCTTGGCACTTAACCTGCATTTTGTCGCTTCGCTTCGTAAGATTTGCTACTCAAGGGTAAGTGAAAAATATGTGTAAAAAGGGCCGTTTTCTCACACATGCACATGCAGTGGATTTATCACTCGCATTAATTTGCCCCATCATGCATGTTTGTTTGAAGATGTGGTTTTGATAAAGAGTTTAACTCAGATGTCTAGTTTACCAAAATGTCTTCTAGAGAGCCCTGCCTCAGGACTGTTTTAAATGTCCATGCTGGAAAAAGTTTCTGCTTGAATATTGCAATATGATTTTTCCCCCTCCTCCACAGACCTTATAGCTCTTCCCACATGTCAAGAGGATGATGCCCACAATGTACAGGCAGTAATAGACTCTTTGGCCCTGGATTACTTGCAGGTCAGCTTGTCACACATAATAGGTAGGTATATTTAGCCTTGGTACCATATTCCTATGTTGAGTTTCTAGTCTAATGGAGGAGATGGTAAGCAGAGCTAGCATACAAGAAGAAGTATTTTCATAAAGGAACAAATATTCATGGAAATGCAAAGTGTGGCCCCGGGAGGATAACCTGAGGAGGGAAATCGGGATTAGCCAGGAAAACATACTTTAAGAATGTACAGGACACATTAAGTGTTTTCGAGAACTGTACGTATAAGGCTAATGGGGTCATCCTTTGTAATGGAAATATTATTTTGTTAAGGAGAAAATATCGTAAAAGGCGATCAAGAGTCTATAAAGAATCTGTTAGAAATATTTGACGGGTTGCTGGAGTACCTCACCGAACACATAAGTGAAGCATCTTCTCAAAATGGAGGTGAGTTGGAAATGGGTAATCTATCTGGGTACTTCTTAAACTGTAAAACAGCTATTTGTGTTATTTACGTTATGCCTAGTTGAAAACTAAACAGGAAATGCATCTCTCAAAAAAAATATGAACTGGTAAGGAAACCATGTGGATGACAAAATTTTTGAAGAGAAATGTACTACTTAAAATCTGTACATTTTAAAACAAGATCAAGAAATTGTTTATCTGCCGCCTCCTAACTCAGAGAAAAGCATGACGTTGTCTATCTCCACACTGAGTTTATCAGTGGATTCTGACCCAGGATTAAGTAGGAGAAAAGCCATAAGATCCCTCTCTGTTGTTTTTATTTTGACCTCTTTTCCTCTCTGCTGGTTTAACCCAGAAAGGTGGCTGGGGCAGGTGCCTCTGGGGAGGTGAAGCTCTCTTGTCAACATGTGCTCACACTGCCTTTATCAGTGGGTTCTCACTATGGAAGGGATAAGAGGAATGAGTGCAGGGTCTGGAGAAGTGAGGAATATTGCATTTGCTTCAGCATATTTTCAATTCACTTTTTTGCTCACTAACTCCCTCACTGTAACTGGCTCCTCCATTATCATATTCCTTATGCTTGCCAATATTCTGTACCTTGGAAGCGAGAGTCTCATTCAACAACACTGTACAACTGGGATCCCCGCATCTTTCATCCTATACCCTTCAGTAGTCAGACCCAAAAATGGGAGCTTCTGGGAAATTTATGGTTTCCCTGCTCCTGGCCTTCTAGTCATTATGATGCAGGGTGTGGGTTGTTTTTTTTTTTTTTAAAACTGTTTCCATACTGCTCTTCCCTATCTTTAAGGGTCACTTCCTTATTTTACCCCAATTGACTGGGACAGTGAGTGATAATAAAAATTACTAGACATTATGCGGCCTTCTGTATCTTCGGACAATATGGGTGTGGAGCCAATATCACAGCACTGGCCTGACAAAAGACGCCTCATGGAGGCAGGATCTGGACACTCCTTGTTACACAGAGGTCTTTCCATATCAAAGCAGTAACTCAGAGCGCAAGGGTGGATTACAGTCTCCGTTGACCTTTGGGATCAATTCTCCAAATCTACTAGAGTTAGAAATCTGGAGATACTGTTTTGCTGCTCCAAAACAACTGCCCTACTCTTACATATTTCCTGTTTTGATGTTCCTGCTGTTTTCCAGCACTGGTCTGCCTAGTTGTATAGAGGGCAACTGTGGTGTTCTTACTGCTGCTGTTTGGGGGGGAGGGGGGGGTTTTGGGCTTTTTTGGTCTTTTGCTTGTCCTTTGAAAAGACTGGGAAAGATATGCACACACGCACTTGTCATTAGGGAAATCCGAGTAACAGGCGCAGTGATGATCTACTAAGTGGGTGAAGGCACAGTGCTATCTGCCATTGTGGAAATCTAAGGAATATTCTGTTTTGGGACCGCAGTTTATATACTTGTTCTCCCTACTAGCGAACTCCCAATGTGTGCTACTGGCCACATGGGAGCCAAGAAAGAGGGCGGATGGCTCAGTGCAAACTATCGCCACTACTACAGAAACAACTCAAGCACATGTCCTTTTGGGGATTACTGTCACCGTGAATCTCAAGTATTCCTTGTGCCATAAGTCTCTGCAGTATTATCTACTCGACTGTTGTTTTTTTTGTATTTTAAAAAGATAAGCCGGGCAAGCAGAGTCGAGAAGTGATTGACAGTGTTCTGTTGGAGGATAAGCCCAGTGAGCCCACATTGGCACAGAGGCAGCCTTCATGTGCAGGGTAAGATTGATGTTTAGTCAATGCCATTCTAATCCTCCTCAACCTCTCAGCTGCTTCTGGCACTGTCGACCACCCCCTTCTTTTGGAAACGTTACCCAACCTCGGCCTCACTGACACTGTCCTCTCTTGGTTCTCCTATCTCTTTGGCTGCTTGGTCTCTTTGGCGGCTCCTCTTTCCTCCCACCCCGTAACTGTGGGGGTCCCTCAAGGTTCAGTACTTGGTCCCCTTCTATTCTCTATACCCACTCCCTTGGGGAACTCGTTCGCTTCAGTGACTTCAGCTACCACCCTTTTGCGGATGATTTTCAAAAATACATCTCCAGTCACAATCTCTCTCCTTTTCTGCAGTCTTGCATTTCCTCCTGCCTTCACGAAATATCTGCGGGGGTGTCTTGCTGTCACCTCAAACTTAACGTGTCCAAAACAGAACTCCTTTTGTTCCACCCAAAACCTGTCATCCTCTTAACTTTCAATCACTGTAGACAGCACCACCATCCTTCCTGTCTCACAAGCCCGTAGCCTAAGCATTATCCTTGACTCCTTTCCCTCATTCAACCCACATATTCAATGTGTCACTAAATCCTGTCAGTTCAGCTTTCACAACATCACTAAAATCCATCTTTTCCTCTCCATACAAACTGCTACCACGTTAATCCAAGCATTTATCCTATCCCACCTTGATTACTGTATCGCCTCCTTGCTGACTTCCCTGCCTCCCGTCTCTCCTCACTCCAGTCCATACTCCACTCAGCTGCCTGGATGGTTTTTCTACAAAAATGTTCAGTCCCTGTTTCCCCACTTGTCAAGAACTTTCAGTGTTGCCCATCCACCTCCGCAGCAAACAGAAACTCTTACCATCGGCTTCAAAGCGCTCAGTTACCTTGCCCCCTCCTACCTCACCTCGCTATGCTCCTACTAAAGCCCAGTCTGCACACGTCGCTCCTGTAATGCTAACTTTCTCACTGTACCTCAATCTCATCTGTCCCGCCGCCAATCCCTTGTCAAGTTTCCTGCCTCTGGTCTGAAAGGCCCTTCCTTTTCATATCCGACAGTTACTCTCGGCATCACCAGAGCCTTTTTATGCTACTGATGCCTGTCTACTTGTTTTGTTGTCTGTCTCCCCCTTCTAGACTGTGAGCCCGTTGTTGGGTAGGGACTGTTTCTATCTGTTGTCTAGTGACCCCTGTGTGCTATTTGCATATTTGTTCCTGCTAACATCTTCATGGAAACTTATCATGGTGCTTGTGGTTATGTGAAATAAGGACAGTGACAATATAGGAAACTGTCTCTTTCAGGTCTTCACAGTCTTCTGACATTTTTGTCCCATCTTGGGACATTGAAGGATCAGAATCCACTGGTGAATTGATTAGACTTGGGGACACAGCTCATACGTTTTCTTTAAGAAGAGAAGGTAAGTAATTAAGTTTCAAAATAAGTTCCATTCTACTCTGCTGAATTTGAACTGAAGAACTGCGAGCTGAAACAGTTATAATAATGATAATAATAATTGTGGTATTTGTTAAGCTCTTACTATATGCAAGGCACCATACTAAGCATTGGGATAGATACAGACAAATTGGGTGGGGCACAGTCCCTGTCCCACATTGAGCTCACCCTCTCAATCCCCATTTTACAGATGAGGTAACTGAGGCACAGAGAAGTAAAGCGGCTTGCCCACGGTCACACCGTAGACAATTGGCAGAGCTAGGATTAAAACCCATGACCCTCTAACTCCCAGGCCGGTGCTTTATCCACTCAAGTTCCACATTCCCAATTTTTCTCATTAATGGAAAAATATTCTTTTTATGGTATTGGTTAAGTGCTTATTATTTTCCAGGCATTCTTCAAAACTCTGGGGTAGATACAAGATAATCGGGTTGGAAACATTCCCTGTCTCATGTAAGACTCATCGTCATCCTCACTTTACAGATAAGGTAACTGAGGCACAGAGACATTAAGGGACTTGCTCATGGTCACAGAGTAGACAAGCAGGAGAGCTGGGATTAGAACAAAGGTCCTCTGACTCCCAGGCCCGGGCTCTTTCCATTAAGTCATGCTGTTTCTCGTTGTTTTGAAAAGATGGTTCTAAATCTCACTGAGACTCCCCCTCATTCAAAAATGTTTCAAAATACAGGCCTGCCACTGGCTTTCAACTCCAGTTAGTTACTCTATTTCACTGCCCAAGTGTCAATCCAACTTATTATTTGAAGTAAACTGCACACAATGCGGGAAAGTTAATGGTAGGATTACTTCCTGAGGAGGAAATGAAACCATTGTTCTGATGGGCAGAGATCGGGTCTTCTTTTTTTCTAAGTATAGTGCATTGCTTGCAGGGGACACTTGAAAGATTTTAATACTTCTGTTACCATTATTAAAGGATAATTTAAATTGAAAGAGAAAGTGCCAAACCTCAAACATAAAAACCAACTGCACTTCTTAAACTTCTAGAAACTCTGTGAAACTTTTTCTATGACTTTACAGATGCCTGTTCTTCATAACCTTAAGGAATGCTATTGAAAGTGAAGTTTCATCCGTATGTATGGATGCAGCTGAGGAGACAGCCTCTTCCACCCCATTTGTACTATGAGACAGATTTTTCTGTCTCTGCCCAATCGAAGTAAACTGTACATTCCTAAATATGGCTGCTTAGGTGAGAAGGTGCCGACACTGGGCATGTAAAACGCAGTTTGTTTGGGTGGTTTTTCCCTTGTGAGATGCTAGGGCGGCAACTCCAAATGTGTCATCTGTGCGTGGCCGTGTTTCCCTCCCTCCCTGCTCCCTCCAGCTTCTCTGAAGGGAGCTCTACTTCTCAGTTTAATTGATCCTGGACTTTAGCTGAGACTCAGCCCTGGCCGGGCTCCGAAGAGAATATCGAGTTACTATAGTGTAGCCATAGAGAGGAAGGAAAGGCTGAAGGTGTGCTTCTCTGGGCCCTCCTATTGATTGCAAGAGATCAGGGTATTGGAGAGAGGTGAGGAGGCCGTTTAGTGTGGAGACAATATGGGACCTGAAAGTCAGAGGACCTGGGTTTTAGTTTAAGCTCTGCCACTTGCCTGCTGAGTGAAGATGGCCAGGACACTTTACTCTGTGCCTGTTGTCCCAACTATAAAATGGGGATGCCATACCTTTCCTGCTGGTGGAGAGAGATGTGCAGCCAATGTCCAGCTGTAGCTTAAGCCCACGTGGCTGGCGTGGCCCAGGACATATCAGGAGCTGGGAACTGTGATAAGGGGACAACAGGCACCGGGAGGAGTCCTGTTGTCTGATGGTGAGAGAGACCACCAGGTGACTTTTGGGCGTTTTTTGGTTTGCATTTAATAAAGAAGCAGCGTGGCTTAGTGAGAACCAGCGTGGCTTAGTGGAAAGAGCCCGAGCTTGGGAGGTTGAGGGTTCTAATCATGACTCTGCTAGTTGTCAGCTGAGTGACTTTGGGCAAGTCACTTAACTTCTCTGTGCCTCAGTTCCCTCATCTGTAAAATGGGGATTAAGACTGAGTCCCATGTGGGACAACCGGATTACCTTGTATCTACCCCAGTGCTTAGAACAGTGCTTGGCATATAGTAACCAACATCATAATTTAATCATTCTGTGATATTGATTGCTTCTAGGGGGCCGTCAGGCAGTGAATATGGAGGGAGAAAAAAATGTGAACTTGCAGAGGCCCAGTGCACAAGAAGCTGCTCTGAAACCTTCCTCACCTAGTCTCACCCGCAGTGATAGAAGAATGTACGTGAAAGAGAGTAAGTAGACCTAACTTCCAAATTTCATGAGGGGTGATTGTTCAGCCTGACATGACTAACAGGCAACAGGTAAGCCTTGTCTCTCTACTGTGTAATCTATTCCCCTCTTGGCATGTGTCAGTAGATTTGCTTCCAGGTTTAGCACTGATTTCAGGGGAACACCTGGTTTTTGGATATTGAGCCTGGCAGTGGACCAGTATGGATAGAAGGGGATGGGGAGTGGAGGAAAAAAAACAAAACCTGATCATGTCCTTTCAAGTCAAACTTTTTTTATGTTATGTAAGTGCTGACTACATGTCAGACACTGTACTAAGTACTGGGGTAGATGTATGATCAGGTTGGACAAGGTCCATGCCCCCCATGGGGCTCACAGTTCTAACCCCCATTTTACAGGTGAGGTACCTGACACATAGGTAAGTTAATTGACTTGCCTAGGTCACACAGCAGACAAGTGCCTGAGCCAGAATTAGAATCCTGGTCCTCTGACACCTAAGCCTCTGGTCATTCCACTTTTGTACTTGTTTTATATTTCAATCAGTGGTATTTTATTGAGTGCCTAGTGTATGCAGAGCACTGTACTAAGCACTTTCCCTCTCTAGACTAAGCTCATTGTGTCTTTTTATGGTTTTACTGTACTCTCCCCAAGCACTTTGACTGACTGACACTTGGGAGAGTACAATCCAGCAGGGTTGGTAAAAGCATTCCCTGCCCACAGTGAGCTTATACTTATAAAGGTTATTAAACTTCAAAGGAACACATTTTGGAAAATGTTATTAAACAACCTAATTGATGCTTTGTACTCTGTGGCCCTAGCCCATAAAGGCTGAGATGACCTTAGACCCTCCTACTAAAAGGGTCTGTTTATGACAGCCCTCGGGCTAAGTCATGTTTGAGGGCAGAAAAGTTGCTCCTCTCCTTTTATTTTGCAGTTTAAAGTGGTTTTCTGTCCTCTTGGCCCAAAAGGCTGCATGTGTAATGTCTCTTTCCACCTTTGTCTCTCTCCCTTTCTCCCCACTCTGCAGCTGCTCCCTCCAGGGGTCTCCTGGCCAGTGCTAAAGGACTGGGGGAGCCCATCCGCCCTGCCATCCCTTTGCAGCCCCCTTACCACCCCCCGGACTCTTGCCTCTCCTACCCAGCAGGGAGAGATCACTGGAGCTCAGAGGAGCAGGTGGCAGTGTTACCCGCTGGGGAAGAGGGAACAAAGTCTTCTATAGTAAGTGGAAAAAACCTCTTGAATTAGTTGAAATATACTGCTTGTGTTTACAGTGTCTCAGCTGAATGGGCACTGAGTCAGCATTGTGTTTTTAGGGTTAAAGTTTTAATTGACAATCCTAGTTCCCCTGCTGCTCTGGAGCCATGACTGTTTTCAAACAATGGTACTGGAGTGCTTATTGTGCATGGAGCACTGTAATAAGCTTGGAAGAGGTACAGTATAATACAAGTGGTACACACAGTCCCTGTCTGCAAAGACCTTACAATCTAGTGGTTGGTTTCAGAGCTCAAACCATCCTGTACTTTGAACTTTTTTTACTACTACTACTAATAATGTTAATAATAATGTTGGTATTTGTTAAGCGCTTACTATGTGCAAAGCACTGTTTTAAGCGCTGAGGGGATACAAGGTGATCAGGTTGTCCCTCATGGGGCTCACGGTCTTCATCCCCATTTAACAGATGAGGTAACTGAGGCCCAGAGAAGTAAAATGACTTGCCCAAAGTCACACAGCTGACAAGTGGCAGAGCCGGGACTAGAACCCATGACCTCTGACTCCCATTTGTTAAGCGCTTACTATGTGCCAAGTTCTAAGCACTGGGCAGGACCCTCGTGGGACTCACAGTCTTAACCCCCATTTTCCAGATGAGGTGACTGAGGCATAGAGAAGTTAAGGGGCTTGCCCAAGGTCACACAGCAGACAAGTAGCAGAGCTGGGATTAGAACCCACGTGTTCTGACTCCCAAGCCCACACTCTTTCCACTAAGCCACAATCTAAACATTCTTTGATTCTGTTTCATTCAAAATAGACATTAAAGAAGGTGTTGGCATAATTATTATCTTGGGTCCAAGTTGAAATAGTGAGGGTGCAGGCAAACTTAAATGTTTGGGATTGTGTTTTGGTGTCTTCTAATTGACTGAAAGTTGGACACTTCCTATTAGACTCTTCCACTCTTTCCATTGTCTTTAGAAAAAGCTTAGCTCATTTTAACTTAATTTTTTTTGCATTCCTCTACTAAAAGTCTTTGTTCTCTCAATTGCAAGCTCCACACTGACAGAACAAGGGCACAATTATCAGGACAGCAAGATGTGAACCCTTCCTTTTAATGAGCTGTTGACCTTAAAGACCAAAGCAGCAATACCCTTTTTGATATTTATTTTCATACTTTCCCACACTGAAGAGTAATCACTTTCTGGTTCTCCTCTTCCCGCTTCCTGGAAGTGATGTGACTACGTCCCGCACCCCAAACCAGACCAACAGGATAGGTCACACCTTAGAGTCGAAGGCAGGGCAGTAGGATGGGGCAGTCTTTCAGGTAGAGGTGCTGATGCTGGCATTTTGGGTAGCACTAATAGTAGGAAGCTGCCAAAGCATTCATCTCCCCAGAGCATTCTCCCCTCCAGAATTGGCTGGTACCCCTATCTGACCCAGAGAGAAAGAAGGTAAAAAGAAAATTACACTAGAAAAATCCCCTTCCCTACCTGTGCTCGGCGTAGAGAGAGATGGGTTCTGTCAAGTCTCCAGAGCAGAACTACAGCACAGGCATCCTTGAGATTGATGGGTGGCCTTGGGTGTGTTTTTTTTGTTGCTTTCAGTTTTCAGAGCCAGCTGGGCATTTGACTGAAAGAATTCCTGCCTCAAGGCCTTGTTCCAGCCTTGCCCCTGGTAAGAACCTGAGCTTCTCCTGAAATTTCCTCTCCTTTCAGATTGATGATTGTGCTACATCTCACACTGGTGTCAATATACTGTAACTGTTCTTGGGCTCTTCATCAGACTTCTTTATCCGGTTTTGGAACAGGAGGCATGGTGCTTGCCCAGAAAAAAACCTATAGTGTAAGGGGAAATAGATCAAGTCAGCTATAGCTACATTTCACAGCCTTCCAACTGTCAGCGGGCTTCTTAATCCTGCTCGTGCTCTCCTGCGGCTACCATAATAGTTTTTTGCCACTCGCTCTTTCGTGATTTAAAAAGTACTCTACCACTTGCACTGCATGTCCTCCCTGACAGCATCAGGTCCTGAAAATAATTTCCTCAGCATACTAGTGCACGACCTGAGTTCTAAATGTGTTATTGGACTGTTTGCCCTCCCACTGATTGTCTTAGCACCTTAAAAGCCATCCAGAGCAGCAAGGAAATACCATCAGAATGCAAAGGCACTGTCCCCACTCCACCACACCAATATACTCCCTTCTGTTTGGGACTCTGCCTCTATCTTTATCAAAGAACAGCCACCTGCTGTTACATGTTTTTCTCCCCACTTCTATCATTGCACATCTAGCCAGAGATATCCCGGAGTCTAAAGAAGCAAGTGTGCTGGTGGTGGAGGATGACCAAAGGGACAGCCTCGAGGTACTTTGTTGCCTTTAAATGATTACATTTGACATGTTAACTTTCAGTGGTGCTGTTTAAAAACTGAGGGATTAAAAACTTTGAGAATGGTTTCTGTGACCAGTTAAGTGTCCCAACAGTGAATTAAATTCCAGGGAATGACATTTTATCTGGAATTTCTCTCTCAAAATTTTCAAAATAATCATCCCTCACTACTAACAGGTTCTTGATAGAGCTGGCAGGTTTTCTCCAACTTCCTGCATATCTGAAGAAGCCCCAGCTGCTCCCAGGCAGGTCGTGTCTCCATCACAGATTCCAGATAGTAGGGCAAGAAGGATGCCCCTAGAAGAGAGGTAAGGGATATTTGAGGCTTTTGAAAGTTCATCATCAAAAAGCATTTAAGTATTTTATGGATGTGAGGCACTGGATAAAATGATTTCAAAGAGCCCTACTGACAATGTATGTTGGCAGCACAAAAGGACTAGGTTTGATTAAAAAAGGGGAAATATTAACAAGCATGATCACTGATATTTGCATACTGAGTGTAAAGCACAGAACTAAGCACTTGGGGGAGCAGAACTGAAGACAGTCATTGCTTTGGAGATACCATCTGCTGGGGCGGACAGCCAGACAAAAGTTACAAATAGGGTAGAAAGAACAAAAAGTAATACAGATGCACTGAGATGAAATTCCTGAATAAACAGAATATGAAACGAGTGATATTTTATTTCTGTCCTCAGCAGTTACGTTAGTGCTATAGGTGAGGTGGGACTGATGTAATTAGATTGGGGAATTGTATTTATTTATTTTTGGTGCTTGTTAAGGGCTTACAATGTGCCAAGCACTGTATAAATGCGAGTTAATCGGGTTGAAAGTAGACCCTGTCCCACAGGGCTTGCTGTTTGAGTAGGATTTAATCCTCATTTTACAGATGAAACAATTGAGGCAAAGAGAAGTTAAGTGACTTGCTCAAGGTCATACAACGGCATGTCCTCCAACTCCCAGGAACATGGTCTTTCCATTAGGCTATGCTGCTTCTCTAATTGGGGAATTAATCAAGCAAGGCTTCCCAGGAAAATATGGGATTTTTTAGGACTTTGATGATGGGGAGAATTGTGGGTCTTAATTGTGTTCTTTTCTAGCCATTCTCAAAGCCATGATGCAGTTTCCCTCACTGATGGGTCAGCTTCCTGCCAAAGAGCAAGGAATCATTTATCCAAACAAGAGTTGGGTGTCATGTCAGAGAAACTCTCTCGTCAACTTAATAAAATTAATCTGGTAAGTCTTGTTTTCCCTCCTCAGCCGCTTCCTTGGGCAGTAGCAGGTTGTTTTTTTAACCACTGCAGACCTCTGGCTAGGACCAGAAATCACCTTTTTATCAAATGTTGAGCTTCTTGAAAATCTTTGCTAAACAGCTAGGGGTCTTGTATGGGAAGGTTACAGTTTGGAGGACCAGTGATTGTTAAACTGGTCATGCCCTATGTTTCCCTTTATTCGTGAAGAAATAAACCCAAGTTTTAAGGCCACGGCAACTAAATGGCTAGAAAGCTTTACTTCTGTCATTTTAAAGCCAAGGCAGTGCCTGCATTTTCTTCCTCCCCTGCTTGCAGAATGGCCATGGCAGGTTTGGGAGGCTCTGAAGAGAGGGCTTGCATTTCTCCTCTGGTTTTTATTTTGTTGTATTGCACTCAATTACTGAAAATTGAAAAATAATCTCTCAACAGATGCTGAAAAGTGCCCTGGGTGAACAGATCCAAGAAGAAGAGCCTCAAGACTACGACAAACTCTCTCAGCACAGTGACAGTGTCGTGGAATATTGTCAGAAGAAATCGCAGCCAGGTAATAGTCCCATTTGGCTTTAGAATGACAGGTTGCTTTAAGAGAAGTAATCTTGCCATGCATTTGCCTCACAATAGATCACAATTTTTTTCTCCATGTATTCCCCCCACCAAGTTGTAAACTCCTTGAGGGCAGGGATCAGGTCTACTAATTGTATTGTACTCTCCTCAGTACAGTGCTTTCTATGAGAAGCAGCAGCATGGCCTAGTGGAAAGACTGTGGGCCTGACAGGTGGAGGACTTGGGTTCTAATTCCCACTCCACCACTTGTCTGCTGTGACCTTGGGCAATTCATGTAACTTCTCTGAGCCTGTTACCTCATCCCTCAAATGGGGATTAAGACTGTGAGCCCCATGTGGCACATGGGCTGTGACCAATCTGATTAGCTTGTGTCTTCCCTATTGCTTGGTACAGTGCCTTGCACTTAGTAAGTGCTTAAATACCATTTTAAAAAGAGGGGCACTTCTCTGGCACCTAGTAAGCTCTTAAATACCATAAAAATAAGCAGCCTGGCTTCGTGGATAGAGCCAGGGCCTGGGAATCAGGTCATGGGTTCTATCCCCGCTCTGACACTTGTCTGCTGTCTGATTTTGGGGCAAGTCACTACTTCACTTCTCTGTGCCTCAGTTACCTCATCTGTAAAATGGGGATTGAGACTATGAGCCCCACATGGAACAGGGACTGTGTCCAACACGATTTACTTGTATCCACCCCAGCGCTTAGTACAGTGCCTGGTGCCTAGTAAGCACTTAACAAAAACCATAATTAAGTTACTGATTTGATTGAAGTGCTTTTAAAAATCAGTGATCAACTTTAGTATGAAGGTTTTTCCTTTGTACATGACTTATTTCTTATGTAATTAAAACCTTTACCTCTAAATCTAACTAAATCAACAACAAAGACATTTTAATGAACTTTTCCATTCTTTGGAGTCAAGGTGGGAACTGCCACCACACTTTTTTTTTTAGCCTTTGAGAAGCAGTGTGACCCAGGGGAAAGAGCATGGGTTTGGGAGTCAGAGGACTTGGGTTCTAATCCCAGCCCTGCCACGTGTTTTGAATGTGACCTTGGGGGAGAAAAAAATCACTTAATTTCCTCTGTGTCTCAGTTACACCTCATCTGTAAAAGGGGGATTAAATCCTACTCCCTCCTAGTTAAACCGTGAGCCCCATATGGGACAGAGACTGTATCCGACCTGATTAACTTGTATCTACCCCAATGCTTAGAACAATGCTTAGGACATAATACGTGTTTAACAAGTACCATAATTATGCTTTTCATTGTTTCTGGTCACCTTTATGTGTTGCAGGGATTCTCCTTGGCCGGCGGCAACCCGTCAGGCCCCGATCCCTTTCCTCCTCCCCCTCCCCACCTCAAAAACCAATTTGGCCTGAAGCTGAAGATGCACTGAGAAAAGACAGACAGTACCTCTCCCGTAAGGCCCGCCAACACAAACAGAAAGAATTGGAGCAATGTCGAATCAGAGCAAAGGTACCACTTTTACAGCCCTCAGCTGGTCACAGATAAGTGGGTGGGTCAGCTAGCATCCAAAGTGCCCATTATGTTTAGTGACACCCAGAGAGCCATAGGATTTGCGCCAAACCCACTTACTCTGGCTCAGGGGAGGTATTTGGTTGTATTGTTCATTCATTCAATCCTATTTATTGAGCGATTACTATATAATAAGCATTGTTATATAACCTCAGGTCTCAAGCAACATGATCTAAACTGTAATTAGTGAGCACCTCTAGGGGTCATGCAGAAGGAGACGTACTCATGCAGAATGGTGTGCTGTCTACCTCCAAGAAATTTACAGTCTTGATATCCCTCACACTGTGTATGCAAGGAGGCATGATTTACACATGAGAATAGCAGTTGTGAAACCAAGTGGCCATCTTCCATAAGGTTTTTTGGGTTTTTTTTTTCATTTGGTTTTTGTCTTGGACTTGAGCTGGGGTGAAATATTTAAACTCATGGACTACTTCTAAATGAGCATTATAAGTCACTCTAACTCACCACTTGACTTACCTCCAGCATGTAGTTTAAGGATATGCAAAAGCCTTCATACCAAGAACTTTCAGGAATTTTGAGAAGGAAAATGTGATGGGTCCATTTAGAAAGCACTTGAAGGATTACCTGTAATGTGAGCAGTAAATGGAATTTGTAGTCTTTGTTAATCCCAGACCTACTTGTTCCGCAGCAGGCCAGCTGCCTGGCTAATTGTATTCAAAGTTAGAGACCCAGAGCCAAACTAAAATCTAGACCTTTTGCATTTTTTCCTAGGTGCTCACGGAAGCATATGAAGAGGAACTAAGAGGACTTAGAGTAGAAGAGTCAACTGAACCCTCATTGCTAAATGAAGAGGAGGAGGAGGAGGAAACGGTCAGTCTTAATTAGATTAGTGTAGTTTAGTCTGAACAGCAGCAAATTCAGATTGGGGCTCTAATATTGAGAACCAAACACTGCTTACTAGAAGAGGTTTTTGAGGGGAAAGAATTCTATCGTGGCAAGTTGTTCTTAACTCACCTGGCCCAATTGAAGGGAAAAAATGTCTAGAAAGTTGAAGAGAAGGGAAAATTGGACTCCAGCAGATAATGTGGAAGAGTAAATCTGTAAAAGCTTCACTGTTCTTCCTTACTGCCACCAGGAAACTATCTCCAAGTTTAGTTTCCTAAGAATCTCCGCTGAGCCGCTCAACGCAACAGGGAACACAGATGCCTTGTTTTACACTAGCGGCATTCACAGTACTGACTTTTAGGTTTGCAGTGAGAGGACTCATTGTACCAATCCGCATATGTCAATCTTGTCTTGTACATTAAACTATTTTTGTCAAGATATTCAAGGACTGTAAAGTAGTACTCATACCTATTTTCCATCTGTTTCACATCATTCTCAAGGAACAAGAATACAAAGAAAACATCTTTAAAGGACCGTCAAAAAGTCTGCTAGAGAAAGTTTGTTCTAGGAAAACCGCACCTCGGCATCCCAAACACAGTCTGTGGATTCCAAGAGTTGGCTTGGGGAAGCCAAAGAAAGCAGCTTTAAGTAAGAACTGTAAAACGGTGCTGGGTGGAAAGCTGGCATCCTGTGAAAAATGTGTGCTGACCTCCAGGAACTTGAGTCAAGTCAACATATACCAGCCAGTCAGCTGGAGCATTCTCCCCTCTGCTCCGTGTCCCGTCTCCAATCCCTGGAATGAGAAAATTCATCTGAACAGATGTTCAGCCAGGGATGCTCACTGCCAGAGCCAATGTCAATTCTAGCCCCAACTGCTGCCTCATCACTACTGGGAGTTCTGGCCCATCCCTTTGGTTCCCCCCGACTCCACCGCCCCAGGCCCCAGCTGCCTCTTTGCCATTGCTGGGCAGCGGGTCAGGCTGAACGTTAAGCCCAATTAGCCTGCTCCTGGCAACTGTTGCCAGTGAATGATAGGTTCTCCTGGCCTAGGCAAACCATCTCAAACTGAAGGCCGAGTTCCAGTGTCCAAGATCCCTCCGTCACCCCCAGTGTATAGGGTCTTGGCCCCAAACAGGCCCAGGGAAACACAACACATACAGGGCAGGTCCAAGAAACACTGAGCTAGGTATATCACTACAAAGAACAGCTTTCCCAGTGCACTAAAGGGAAAAAAGAGGAATGTGAAGTGCCAATGGAAAAGAGAAGAAGGAAGTTTTTTCATGTTCAGGCACAGGCTGGTGGAGGATGGTTACACCAGCCTTCATAGAGCAGATTTTCTGGTTCTTAGTTCCTTCACCCAGAGCTTGTTACTAAAATACATTCAAGCATTGGCAAAAAGGAAATTAGGACTTCAAATTTTGTTCTCTAGTGTTTGTACATCCCTCCCATCTTGTCTTACAGTGAAAATCAAGGAAAATGACTTCCTGCCTCTCCTAATGGAAGAGCTGCCTTATCTCCAGGTTTCTCGCCAAACCCTGGGCAGACTGTGGAAAAAGCAGGTTGCGCAAATAGAACAACTCAGGGCAGCTGTGTCTGGAGAAGACCGATCAAAGATAAAACTTCAGCATGAGGTAAATTCTTTAAAGTTACAGTATTGTATTTAAAAATTAAGCTTGGATTTTTGGCAAGGCAATGACCTTTTGAAAAAAGAGTGGAACAAAGAATATAGGTTTTGTTTTTTCTACTCTGCGCTATCCTTAACCAGTTTCCCTTTGGCCTTTTCCCCCCCACCAAGGTAGAAGAAGCGTTAAAAAAGCACGATCTCCTTGCTGAAATTATTAGCAAAGAACATGAACACAACAAGAGACTGGTAATCTACAAGCATGCTAATTTGCTAGAATTTTTTGCCTTCACATGCCTTAACCATCACTTGTTCTACCCTACTGAGCTGGGCCCTAGCAGAATAGATCTGTAGCTCCAGAGCTGGAGATGTGCCCCAATTTTCTGACCTGGCCCAACTCTCGGGGGTTCTTTGTATCTGCATGATATCGGGCATTCCTGCTGGTGGGGTGAAAAGAAAGGAGGCTGAAAATCGAAGGGAAGCCCAAAACCTTACCTGAAGATTAGAAAATGTAGTGGGAAGCAGGGGAAACTTCCGTGGCTTACTGTCAGGGTCACTATTGCCTAGAACACACTCTTGGACCTATGAATTGAAAGATGGACAGTGGGTTCTTAGTCTTATTTCTTCTTAGCCAGGTGGCCTAAAACTGTGTTTTCAATCATCTAATGGTTTTCTTCCCTCAGCAAGAGTTTAAGGAGCGAATATGCCGGCAGAAGTTGGCGCAGACAAAGGTGAAAGAGAAACGCCAGCAAATTGCTCGAGCCAAAAAATATTATGAAGAGTACCGTGTCCAGCTACGGGCAAAAATGATGCGGGCCAGGACTCGGGAGGAAAGGGTAAACATGAGTTACTCTCCCAAATTCCATCTAAGGTTAACCCAGGCTGGAGGATCCATTCTCACCGTGTAATAAGATCTACAAGGAAAGACAGGCTCTAAAAGAGTATCAGTGTTCCCTTCTCTACTTAGGGCCTTTCCAGCTGTTCCCTGCCACTTTCTGGGTGGTGTACAGCCAAGACAAGTACTAACCTTGGTTCCCCTAGCATCAGGCAAATAGTTCCAATTTTTGCCCAACAGTTGAGCTATCAGGGGTTAGGCATTTTTTTTCTTATTTATGAAACTTAAAGTAGGATTTACCCTTGAATACTGAGTACCTTTTACTTGCCACTGTTTTCACAACTGGAGCTTAAGCGGATGCAATACTTTAGTTATTCTCCACAGAGGCTTCAGGATCTCCTTTCCACTTTTTGAAAAATTGGGCATTCATAACCTCTGATTTGGATTAGCCTCTCATTTGCTCTACTGAGTAGTCACGGTTTTAATAGAGCAGCCCAGTGATTGTGAGGCCAGCTGCAACATTCAGGAATTCTTTTTAAGGTGGTACTTTAGGGATCTGGACATCTAATCAGTAACTGAAAATTTCCCAACATAAGTGGCTCTTTTCATCATGTAAGTCTGAATATCCAGAAAGAGGAATTACTATCTCTGAGTTAGGGATGGTGAGACAGGCACTGTCTGTGACTTTTCTATTTCGTTATACCTGGATGTGTAACCTCCTGTGGAAGAAGTATTATAACTCACAGGGGCATTAGGTCCTGTCTGAGTCTCTGGAAGTTGGGCTGCCTCATGCTATTGCTGAGTCGGTACTGTTATCTTCACTTTTGGCCAATACAATTGGCAAAATAGTTCACTAGCCCACCTGGAAACTAAAGAGAGTTTGAGAAGCAGCATGGTCCAGTGGAGAGAGCACAGGCCTGGGAGTCGGAAGAAGCCGTGTTCTAATCCCCACTCCGTCACTGGACTGCTTTGTGACTTTGGATAAGTCACTTAGTTTCCCTCTGTTACCCCCATCTGTAAAAGTGTGGATTAAAGCCGTGAGCCTCATGTGAGACATGGACTGTGTCCAACTTGATTAGCTTGGGTCTACCCCTGCGCTTAATGTGCTGCCTGGCACATATTAAGTGCTTGCTCTCTATCTAAGAGCCACACTTAGTCTAAACAGTGGTCTATCTCATCCAGCCCCTTCCACAGTGCCACCAAATACACTTTGACGTTATGGTGATGGATAAACACAATACCATTTGTAATCTTGCCTCTAACAATCAGTCCTGAACTTATCCCTTGCAATCCTTCAAACCTCTTTTTCCTTTTACATCCTTAACAGGGACCTTTCCTTTCCGGATTTGTTTACACTAGTCTAATATGCTCCCTGCCCTTTACTCAGAGTTATTCTCCCATTTATCACTGGGCAAGAATTGAAAATGGAGGATTTGAAAATAGCACCAAATCTTGGAGAAATGTACAAACCTGTCAAGTGGCAAAATGGGTGGTTACTGAATGAAAGATTTAATTGTGAAAATGTTAATGATTTTTGGTAGATCTTTAAGAACCTCTTTGAAGAAGGTCTAGAAATTCAGAAGCAAAGGTTGCGTGAACTGAGAGCCTATTCTAAAGAAAAACGGGACGAGCAAAAGAGACAGCACCAGAACGAACTTGAGTCGATGGAAAACTATTACAGGGATCAGGTACAGTTCTTCGGGCTATTGCAGCATGACAGAAACCAATCCCAAGAGTTAGATGGACCCCACTCCAAATCTGGGACCAGGCTGTGGGGATGGATGGAAAAGTTTCATGGTTGGGGACTGCACCATCTTTTACCTTTTCCAGCTCCAAGTAGCCCCCTGTACCTAATTCTTGAATTACAAATGAAATAAAGGCACCACAAGCGTGGATGCACTCCTTACTTCCTTGAGGCCAGAACAGGGAGATGCCTGCGCACATGCCTGCAGAGCTGATTTTTAATTACTTGCCCAGCAGAGAGTAACTCTGGGCATGAATCTCTTCAGATGATCCTCAGAAACCCTGCCTTTGGCAGAAAGCTTGGCCAGGTGGTGCAATACTGTTTTTTCTCTCACTATAACAAGGCTATCGGGTGGCTTTTATTTCTCTGTATAGTTCTCAATGCTGGCCGAAGCTGTATCGCAGGAACGTCAAGAAATCAATCTGAGAGAGAAGGCCCAAACAAAGGTAATTTCAGAGTGGTAAAGGATTTGGGTGATTTGGTTGAAGGTGGAGTTCAGTCTAAGCCCAGTCAACACAGTTGTCTCTATTCACAAGGGAAATGACACACAGTCCAAAAACTTACTGGGGGCTGGTCTGATTACTGTATCAGTCTCCTTTTTGAACTCCCTACCTCCTGTCTCAGTCCAGTCCATACTTCTCTGCTGTCTGGATCATTTTCTACAAAAATGTTTAGTCCACATTTCCCCTCAAGAACATCCAGTGGTTACCCATCCACTTCCCCAAACAGAAACTCCTCACTCTTGGCTTTAAAACACTCAATCACTTTGCCCACTGCCATCTCATCACTCTCCTACTACATCCCAGCCCACACACTTTGCTCCTTAAATACCACCCTACTCACTGTACCTCTGTCTTATCTATCCCACAGCTGACCTCTCACTCACATCCGGCCTCTGGCTTGGAACACCCTCGCCCTCCCTCTTCATATCCGGCAGAAAATAAACACTTTTTACAATTGATTGACACTGATTTTAAGCCTGTTTTAATCAATCAACCAATCGTAATTGAGTGCTTACTGTGTGCAGGTCACTGTACTTAGCCTTTGGGAAAGTACAGCTGATCAATTTAACCGACATTTCCTGCCCACAACGAGTTTACCTTCTAGAGGTTAACTTCCCTTCTTTTCTTCACACTCTCTGATGAGGTTACTGAGATCAGTCAGGGGCAGCACTGAGGAGTTGAGGTCCCTAAAAAATGGAGTTTTGTCTAATTTTAGTCTTCTCTTTCAGACATTACGTAAGATTAAGAGGGAGTTCAGATCCAAAATGGAAAAAGAAATTCAACAATTACAGGCTCTGATAACTGAAAATGACGATGACACTTTCTTTCGGGAATTGGAAGCAGAGCGCCTAAAAGCTCGACTTCAAATGGCTTCATTTCAGTATCGCACAAGCCATTTCTGATGAGCTCTCCGGGCGGGGTTGGGGTGGCGGTCAGGGATTGTCTGGTGCCCATGGAGTGGGATTTTTCTGGAAATAAGTAATTACGGTAGTTTGAGGAGGCCTTCCCAGGCAATGTTAGAGATGGCTGGAAACATAGCAATAAGAATTACATCTCAATTTGATTTTTAAATAACCTTAACTGAATTGTGATTATAACTTCATTGCAGCGTTTTAAATTAAATAATGAAAAATTTACATGAATGTTTCATTAAAGTTTTATTGCCTAACTTGCTGAACGTCTCGAATAAAACCTGAGTTATTAAACACTGGCTACTTTTGAAACACAGAAGGTCAAGGCTAGATTTTCAATGTGTAGTGAATATTGTAACTATGCCTTGAATAAGCATCCAAATTCCTACCTTGCCAAGACATATCCACAAGAACTGAATGTTAGCAGATACTTTAAAGGCATTGAAACTAGATCTGTAGAAACATTAAGCATAATAATTATGCTATTTGCTAAGCACTTACTCTGTGCCAAGCACTGTTCTAATCCTTGGAGTAGATACAAGGTTATCAGTTTGGTCACAGTCTTTGTCCTGCATTGGACTCACAGTCAGGGTTGGAAGGAATGGGATTTAATCCCCATTTTACAGATGGGGGGAACTCACTCAGGCAGAGAGAAGTTAAGCTATTTGCCCAAGGTCACCCACCAGACACGCAGCAGAGCCAGGACTAGAACCCAGGTCCT
Source organism: Ornithorhynchus anatinus (assembly GCF_004115215.2). NCBI lineage: Eukaryota > Metazoa > Chordata > Mammalia > Monotremata > Ornithorhynchidae > Ornithorhynchus > Ornithorhynchus anatinus. Next base: position 3,575,638 of record NC_041742.1, read on the forward strand.
CTGACTCCCAGGCCTGCATTCTTTCACTAGGCCAAGTTGCTTCTTACTATCCATATTAAAAAATTCCATACCCCCAGGACAAATGTTGACAAGCAATAGTCAAATCAGCATTGAGGACTGGAATTAACCGACAAATCCCTTAAGGTCTGGCCTAAATTCCATCCAGATATATTACCAGTTGAACTTCTCCCAGAAACATTATAAATCGAGCAAAGTAGTTAAACAAACACTCACCACGGGAAGAGGCCAATCCCTGGGGAGAAGCAGAGAGCTAGAGACAATCAGGGCAAACAGAGAGAAAGTAAATGGCCCAACATATCTACTTTTGAAACTCCCATCCCAGGAAATTGTCAGGAAAGGCCTTTTGGAAGACTTTGTTATTATTTCCTGTTCCTGTCTTGGAGCAGAAACCGAATGCCCTTTGCCACCCAGAAAGTGTAGGCTCCTAGTCCCCACCCTTCCGTCCCTCAGTTCCCCAGCTTCACCTCCAGTGAGAGACTTGTGAGGCTGACTGCAAGACAACTCAGAGTTGCAGTTTTCAATATTATTTTAAGAGATGAAAGTCATTCAATTGTATTTATTGAGCTCTGTGTGCAAAGCACTGTATTAAGCTCTTGGGAGAGTATGCTATAGCAATGCCCACAAGCTCCCAGTCTATAGGGCAAGAGAGACCCTGACCCCGCACTTCCCTCGAGGAGACAGCGAGGACAGAGCCCCTTCTCCCGTGTCCCCCGCCTCCCTTCTTCCACCCCAGGGTATCCCAGCCCCTCCCCAAACTAGGCGGCAACGAGGCTCGCCCGGCCCCCCGCCGGGCCTACATCTATACACCTACAAATGCCCCAGATGGAGCACCTAGTTGAATTCCTTTCTGCTCTGATTTCACGTACGATAGGCTAAGCCACTTTCAGTAGAATCAATACAAATACTCTGTGCTCTCGATACCCTGTAAGTAAATAAAGAAATAAAGAAATAAATAAAACCCCTCAAAATGTCATTTTAAACCATTGATACTGTGACAGTGCAAACCGCATACAATTTATTGCTCAAATTCGGCATGGGCACATACATAGTTTTAAAAACCATTTATACAGATGTTATTGGTAAAGCTCAAGTAACAGCTGGGTGAACATACAAAGAATATCTGCTAAAAACACTCTGTAATAAATACAAATACAATGGAAATGATAAAACTAAAAAAAAAAAGGTCAGTTTGAGGGAGGGAAGAATATTACACCAAGTAAACTAATTACATCTAAGAGACAAAACAAAACTCTTTGCATTTGGTAGAATCAAAACCCTAATAGAGTGTTAAATATAATTGCACCTGGTGGTCTTTAGGGTGCCATTTAGACTAGAGAATAGGTATAAGAACTGTCTGAATGACAAAGCTTACTTTGGGGCATTGGACGCAGACCTCTCACTTCCATCAAGGCAGCCTGGCTATGATAAGTTCCAAACAGATGTAGTGACAAGCAACCAAAAAGGGAAAGTAAGAAAATGTGCTCTTGATTTTAGTCAACACAAGGAAAAGGTAAAAATTAGATCAGTTCGGAGGAAACTGAATCCATGTGCAAAAATAATATGAATTTACACACTGTACACAGCACCATTACAAAACTCTTTACACTGAGAAACATCCTCTGAAATGCACTTCTCTACTGTAGAGCTGAGGGTTCAAAATTAAACATTTGTAATGAAAAGCCACAGCATGAAAAGATGACAAGGCATTAAGAGTGGGAAAAGGAACAGCCAGTAAGAGGGACAAGTTGAAATAAATATTCACATTAATTGTGGGTAAAAGTTCAAAGTTCCGTGAAACTTTATGGGGAAGTTTTGCTTTTGTTTCTCTTGCTCCTTTTGGGGGAAACTAGCCAACGTAAATTGGAAGCTAAATTCTGATAGATTATACTCCTGCAGAGCACACTACGGACAACTGTTTTCCAATTTTGTTGGGGGCTAAAACCAGCTTTGTACTGTATATTAGAGAGGCGGGTAATCACTCCACTATACTTTCTCCTTGTCAGTAGATTCCACCACACCTTGGTCCTGGAAGCCTAAAGCCACCAAGTGTTATGGTAAAACCTGAAATGTCAGATCACCAGGTGGTTTCATGATAGGTCTTCTGGCTACTTGACCAACTTCTCAAAATCATAGCCAGCCGCTCCCATAGAGAGACAGCACTGACCCCAGAGGAGAAACTCAAATGAATTTAGCCTGTTCAATCATGGATCGATTGTACTCCTGCTCCATAAGGAAGAAATAGGCCCATCCCATAGCTCTGAGAAAGATACCTCTATTGTTACTTTGCTTCAGGAGCAGTACAGTAGACTTACGTATTCTGGTATGTTTACAAATGGCATGAATGGTCAAAACTAAACAGGCCTGCAATTTCAGTTACAAAAATAAACAACTGTTATCATCCTGACAACTTACTAAAACCAATTATTCTTACTGACTGTTTCTGAGCAGTGTGAAAAATTGTGCAGATTTTTTAAATGATCACAGGAAAAAGTCAGGAGCCATTATTTCAATCCCTAAATCCTAGATTTTCTGCTTCCCTCCCTGATGGCCAAGAGAGTGTATAATAAACCAATCTCTGATTACGGATCACTTTCAAAAACAATCTTTAAAAAAAAAAAATATGTGGAGCCATCAACAAACATGCACTGACCTTCACAGTCCAAGTCTGTCCTCTCTACAGCCAGAGGAACTTCCAACACCTTTTCTAAATTTAACTTCTCAGGTCAGAGCTGGATCGGTCTGGGTTTCTATTCTTCTGCGTAAATCTATTCATCTCTTGCCCACTGGCAGCATTTGGAGCAAAATCAATTCCTTTTTAAAACCATCACACCTGGATTGAGAGTTTGATCGGCTAATGGCAGGAAGACAGTTTGCTGAGTTACTTTAGAAAGCTTCCCCACAACATAACTTGAGCAAACCTATGGCATGAGCAGCTAAACAAAGAGTAAGTGTGGTTTGCTGACAGAAGTCTTGAAGCATTAACTAAGACGTAACATAAACTAAATGCATTTTAAAATTTGGAAGGGCAAGAAAGATCACGTCTCAAGCATGAGCTGATGTCCAGCAAAAGAGCTGGAAACATCACCTCATTAGCATGCTTTTTTAAAGTTCATTATAATGGGCAGCATTTCATTTTAAGATAGAAAGCAAACCCAAAATTGATTCATTACAAAAATGACTATTGAAAAATATCTAAATGACCATTAGTCTCTTTTAAAAAGGGACGCTCCATACCCAAAAGTACAGCATTGTACCTAAAATAATTGAAATGAAAATCGCGCTGAAAAATAGACAAACTGATATACAAGATCCAAATGGTATGTCTGTATTCAAGGAAACTCATGCTTGAAAAGTATTAAAAAAAAAAAAAGACCACCTGGGTAACATTTATGTTGAATGTATAATGCAGAATATCATAATGCTTCAATATAGGAAAATGCAATTAACATGCGAAGTGACTTCATTTAAAAGTTAATGATTCTTTTAGCCAATTTTATTCAAAGTTAGAGTAATCCAAAATATCTGTATTTTTGAAAAGAGCAGGAATAGGTGCTGTTCAGTATCATATGTGTTTAAATCAAGTTGAAGTGTAACTTGTACCGATCGCTGAAGTTGTGCCTTGGTGTTTGAGAGTGTAGAAATCAGATAGGCAAATAGAACAGATTACCTTTTACAAAAATAGTAGTCTTTAAGTGCAGAATACTGCCTAACTGTGGAAACATAGGAAAAGTCAGCATTCTGTAGGTTCAAGATATTAGTTTTTAAATAGCAGCTGAGTGGCCTCCCAGCAAAGCCAAAAGACCGTTTTTCTTGAAAAGGAATTCCAAGTGTCCTCCCCTCCCCTCAGAGTTCTAGAGTTAAAAAAAAGGGAAAAGTTTTTCTGTATTTCAAGCATCTCTTGAATTTTGGTTGCAGGGAGGAGGCTTTCTGACGGAGAGTTACTATAAATAGAGTCTCGAGTAAGTCTGCGAAGGTTGTCACTCCACAGCAAACCCACATGTTTCTTCAATGGCTGTTAGCAGCTTCTCATACAGCTTCTCATAACTTTCATATGGAGGAATGTCTATTCGATTGAAGCTGTGAACAAGCAAGTGAAATAATACAGTAAGGTTCATTCATTCAATCATATTTATTGAGCACTTACTGACTGCAAAGCACTATACCAAGCGCACTGGAAGAGTAAGCTATAACAATCAACAGACACATTCCCTGCCCACAAGGAGTCTCAAAGGGGAGAAAGACATTAATATACATCAGTAAATACAATAAAGAAGATCAGACTGAAACTTCATTGTTCCTGAGTATTTGAACAAAACTCTGCTATACAGACAGATACTTCTCTCTATTTTAATTGTCTAGCACTGGAAAGAAAAGGTTACCTCCTTGCAATATAACTCCTTCAAAGAAACAACTAGTAATGGGAAAGACCATCACCACCAAGTAAGGCTTCTTTGTATCAATCCTGACTGCAAAAAGCAAAACTTTTAGCTCCTTCCCCTCTGAAAGGTTTAGCACTATGAGAAAATCAAAGGAAAAGCTTGACTCCCTACCTCCACAGTGAGATGGAAAATGGAAGGTCAATAACTTACCACGTGTGAGCTTTGGGCAGGTTATTTGTGCTGGCGTCAATCTGGTGTATCGTGAAGAGTCTTGGGCCTGCCGCACCTGTAAGTGGAACCAAGGTTGGAGAAGGTCACCAGAGGCCCTCTAACCCGAAATCAACCCAGGAGAAGAGGGATGGAGGTACTTCACTACTTGGGGACCGAGGGCACAATCTGGACTTTGAGAGCTGAGAATGAAATTGACTCCAATGTCCATATCTCAGACACTCTTTCCAGGAAAGTCTCCCTAGGGGGAAAAAAAAAATCACATGCTGGAAATAATGCTGGGATTTTTCCCCCCTATTTAGAAGCCAACAATTTTAAGCAGTTAAAAAAAAAAAGTAATTTTGGTCAATCCAAGGAGATTGCATACTGAGATTACAGCTCTCACCATTAAATGAAAGAAATTCAAGATTACAGCTTTCACCATTAAATGACAGTCCAAGCAATTTAGGAGATTTCAATTTATTATTTCTGGAGGGAATATGCAATGAATGATGTCAAGGGTGAACATGAAAAAAAAGGGATTGGAGAAGATATAAGCGTTCCCATAATTACTTCTCATTTGGGCCGTAAACTCAAACATACAAGGAAACAAAAATTCCAATCAATGCATGTGGCTTCCTGTTTTCCCCCCTTCTGTTTTAATGGTTTAACTATAACTGAACACTTTTAATGTACTTCCAATCTAGTGAGAATTAAAACACTGTTCCCCAAATAGCAACCTTCCTAATCTGGGAATGGAGTTATAAAGGGTGTGGTACCGTGCTGGCATCGCCACCCATGTGCCTGCAGGAATAGGACAGCCCCACAATCAATCTATGGAATTTACTGAGTGTCTTCTATGTGCAGAGCACCATACTAAGGGTTTAGGAAAGTACCACACAACAGAATAAGCAGACACCTTTCCTGCCCACATTCATTCATTCATTCAATCGTATTTATTAAGCGCTTACTGTGTGCAGAGCTCTGTACTAAGTGCTTGGGAAGCAACTACATAGTGGTCTCACTTTCTGGTTGGGGTAACTGCTGGACTGCTTTTCTGGGCTGATATCTGTGGGTGGCTGCTTGGAAGGATGGCCCTTTCAGGAGAGAAGCAGAAAATGAGGCTGCACTCAAAAAGCAGCAGAAAGGTCTAGCGCTCCCTAAAAGCAGAAGTTGTCCCCGGGGAAAAATAATTTTTGGGAGCTGAAACAGCAAAAGGGAATGGGGGAATACAGCCAGTACATGCACATGGCCTAGCTCTAGCAAAGCAACTACAGGACGGGGAAGAAATTTAATAACTGGAATGAATATTGTGCTGATCCCCAATAATAATAATAGATGTTAGGCCCTTACTCTGTACCAAGCCCTGTACTAAATGCTGGAGTAGACCCAAGATAATCAGGTTGGACACTTTCCCTTTCTCACATGGGGCTCAGAGTCTAAGAGGAATCCCCATTTTACAGATGAGGCCCCAAGAAGTTAAGTGACTTGCCCTAGGTCAATCAATCAATGGTATTTATTGGGTGATTTTACCATGTACAGAGCACTGTACTAAGCTCATGGGAGAGTTAGTTAGTTAGTTAGTGAGTTGGTAGAAAGCTCCCTGCCCATAAGGAGCAAGGTCATAGAGCAGGCCAATTGCAGAGCCGGTATTAGAACCCAGGCCCTCTGCCTCTTTCCTCTGGGCCATGCTGCTTCTCCTTTTTTTTTAAAAAAAAAAGGGGTCAAATAAACCCAATCCAAACTCCAGCACCAACGGCTGAAGTGACCCACTCCATTGGTGCACTGCCCTTTTACCTTGTAATGCTTTGAAGCCCTGCAGAGGCACTCGGGATGATCCAGTCACAAACTGAAGCAACCGTGCTCTCCTTTCCTCATCAAAAAGCTCCACAGCTTTCCAGAACCATTTCACAATGTTGCTGTCTGGTGTACAGTGTTTTAACCGGGTGTTTACCTTCCAGTCACTCACATCAATTTTTCCAAGGCCACAGATGATGAGCTGTCAGGATTGCATATAAGACAGTAAACAAAGGACATACGGGTAGGTATAAAAATCATTTCTCTAGAATGAGATGGAATTGGTGAAAAGACACCCACTGAAAATCTCCTCAGATCCACAATATACCTAAGCCCTTTAAGACTGCATTATATTTTATCAGAAGAAATATGCTCAATCTAATTTTCAGGGTGCTCAGAGCAAATCTCCATCCTAAATTAAGCAGTTCATGATTCATCATTCACTAAGCAAAACATTCATTCTGAATAGACATATATTTGAAATTCTTTTCTGGATGAATGTTTCAGCTGAGTTTACTAAAGACTGATAAAAGGAGAGGGGTCACCACTGGTAAAATTCCAACCTTCACACAAGGAATTTCTAGTTTGGAGCCTAATTCTTCCTCAGATCTGCTATGTGGTACTAGACTACTTCCTGATCGTGTTGACTCCATTCATTCCTCTCAAAGTGAAGCATAATATTCAGCTGCACAAAAGTCTTCAGTAATCCTGCAAATGTAATGAAGAGTAACATATTGCTATGCAGTCCGATTATTAAACAATGCTGTCGAATCGGTTCGTCGACTCAGATGACAGGGTATTTTTATAAGCAGAATAATTTTAATGGTGGTAGGAAACTATACGGAATCAATGGCACTCACCGGTGCAAACTTCAAACCAAAGCTTCCAGAGCTTGGGCCATTTGATAGATGTCCAAAAAGACACTAAACTGAGCAGTGGCCTAAATGTCAAAAATGATTTCCACGTACATAATGTATAAGAAACTTGGTCATATCAGCTAAGTAGCAATGCCAAGCCTAGATTAATCTCATTATTATTATTAATACATGTTATTTTCTAAGCACTCTACTGAACTTTGGGAAAAATACAAGATAATCAAGTTGGGCAGTCCCCGCCTCTCGGCTCACAGATTAAAGAAGGGAGAACAGGTAATTAAATCTTATTTTACAAATGAGGAAACAGGCACAGAAAAAGTAAATTAGCTTAGAACCCATGTCCCCTGACTCCCAGGCCCAAGTTCTATCCACCATGCCATGCTGCTTCTCACTGACATGGAAAATGTAATTATGGCAATGAAAAAGAATGACAGTGTTTTCTATATATAATTCTTCCCTATCTGCTAACATTCTATTAACGAACAGTCAGCTTTCAGTTTTTATCCAACTTGTATTTTATCCAGGTTCTATGCTGCTTCTCCCACTGATATCCTGCTTTTCATCTATTCCACATTTCCTAACACATCCACCAGAGGGTGAAATGCAGAAACAAAGCATATGAAACTCAAATTCTAGAAATAAACTGGTAGGGAAAGGGACTGGGAGTGGTGTAAAAAACACTGGAACTAGGATTTGGGACAATTTTTAAAACGGCTACCCTCCTCCCATAGTTGGATAATAAATGGCTCTACTTGTGAAAAGGCCAGAAAAAAAATGCCCTCTGATATCTATACATTAAATGCACTTGATGAAACTTCCAAGCCTTTAGATATACACAGGATGGGGAAATGAGGTATGGTCAGGGGCAGATCAATTTACTTCTCAAAATGCTGTTCACAGAAAGACTTTTCTGGGGAACAAAACTCAGAACACCACACCTGCAAAATTCTAAAAGCACTGGTCATGCAAGCTTCTCTGTTACTCTGTCTCAGAGAAATGCTTCAGCCTTTTATTGTTACATTTAACGGCAAAAAGAAACTTCAATGCACTGACCTCTAACTCCTTTTCGTCAAATGTCTTCAGCAGATGTTGTGGGATTACTTCATTAAAACCTTTCTGAAGAGCCAGAAACTGAGCCTCAATTCCTCGTAAAAACCTCCAGTTTACATAGAGCCTGTAACAATAGTACAAGAGTCCCTTGATACACTTGATCCCCCAACAGCAACTCCAGTGCCTTAGTATTATTAAAAGGAAAATGTAACAAATCACAACCTGTCTAGCCAAAACCTAGTGGTACAACAATTTAGAGAAAGAACAAACTGGGATGCAGAGCCTTCAACATGGGGTAATGAATGGGGAAATACATCCTTCATTAGCAAAGAAAACAATAGTTGTACTTTCTGTGGCCTGTACGATTTTAGAAAAGCCAAATTCCAAAGTCAAAAATTTTATTTTTAGCCATCACAAAATATCAAAATATCAACCAGCCATGATGATGATGATGGCTGGTGTGGACAGAGATAACCTCTTTATGTTCACTTCAAAAAATTTATATATATACATTTCTTATCTTTTTTAAGAGTTAAATCACATTCAATATTAGGGTTAAAATCATTATCTTCCAGGTAATTTTTTTATCTCATGCCTACTTTATGATTGGCTTTGGCAGAATGTTTGCTATTCACGCTGGAAGAACTTTGCGAAGTTGAAGGGAAAAATCAGGACCACATATTAAAAATTGTGAATGGTAATTTATCTACCCCAGTGCTGAGAACAGTGTTTGATGCAGAGTAGGCACTTAATACAATAATGCTAATAATAATAATGGGAAAGTAACTACCAGCTCTACTATACTCTCCCACAGGCTTAGTACAGTGCTCCGCACTAAGCACTCACTAAATACCACTGGTTAATTGATCTAATTCAGTGTTATTTTGAAATTTTAAAAACTTCAGAACTCTTTTAATACCCCTTGAATTTGATTTCCACTTACTTTAAGTGTTTTCCAGTGCTCTACATACAGTAAGAGCTGAGAAAATACCACTGAGCTATACATCATACACTCCATTAACCTCACTTCTAGATTCTTTATTTACTGTGCTGTCCACTACACCCACTTGGTAGATTCTTTATTTCTCCTCTTTTCTAAATGAAGTTTTCCAATTCTCTTTTTCTGTTGATAAACCTTTCCCTGCAAACTATTTATGAGAATCATAATACCCTGAATGCCATCTTTTCCTGATCCTCTGGCTAAGGATTTTGAGCCAGCAACACTGGTGCAGAACTGTGTGAGAGTGCATTCATTCACTCCAAATTCATCTTTTTAGTGTACAACTGAAGATTTAAAGGGAAATAAATGAATACAGAATTATTATTATTGGCAATAATAATAATAATAATGGTATGTGTTAAGTGCTTACTATGTGCCAAGCACTGTTCTAAGCATTGGGGTGGATAGAAGGTACTCAGGTTGTCTGTCACACGTGGGGCTCACAGTCTTCATCCCCATTTTGCAGATGAGGGAACTGAGGCACAGAGAAGTGGAGTGACTTGCGCAAGGTCACACAGCAGACAAGTGGCGAAGCCGGGATCAGAACCCACGTCCTCTGACTCTTGCCACTAGGCCATGCTGCTTCTCCATGCATGTTGGCTACTTTAAAAACCCCAAAACCTAATTAAAAATTCATATTTATTGAACACTTACTAAGCACTTGGGAGAATACAACAAATTTGCTTAACTCGTTACCTGACCACAAGGAGCCTGCAATCAGCTTACAGTTTTCATGAAGACTTTGGCTGTACTGCAAAATTCAAGTACCGAGTCCAACATGTCGACTCCTTAGTCAGTCATTTATTTCTACTTATTTTATAAACAGTTCAGAAATATTTCCGAGTATTTTCAGCATAGCATCTTTGGGCCTTGTGCCCATATCCATAGGGCCCAGTGAAAACCACAGTTCAATTTCTGTCAGTACTTAAGGTAACAGGCGGAACTGTTGTGGGCAGGGAACGTTTCTACCAACTATGTTACATTGTTATACTGTGTTCTCCCAAGCATAGTGCTCTGCACAAAGTGCTCAATAAAAATGACTGAATGGGAGAAAAAAACCTTACATCATGAAATTTTAACACTGTCTTGAAGATAAAAATAGAAAAATACTGAATTACCTTACATATTCTTTTTTATTTTCCTCTGTGACTGGGATGCTTTTACCATTTGGTTTAAGTTCATGTTGAATAATTTCACCATAAGCATTGTGCTCAACACAAAAGGTATGGTCCAAGACGCCTGTAATATCATTCTCACTAGAACACAGAGGAGGGGAAAATACACATTTACTCCATAGAAGACATTAAACAATATCAATATACATATTCCAAAGGCAGTTCAATTTGCTGGACAAGTAAAGAACAAGTCAGAAAGGCAAAAATTCTTGAGACAAATATCTCCAGCACGTTTTACTTGCCCCACCAAACTGCTCAGCCTAAGCAAATGTACGTTTTTTAGACTTCACTTTGTTGAGGGCACTGGAATCCTGGGTATTGGCCATTTTATTTTCATTACAGAAGAGTTTTAAGAATTCTAGTTCTAATTTAAGAGTGAAAGGGGTAGATTTAATACTTACAGTATCCAGACTAAGCTGTTGTGAAGATCGGGGTCAACCAATTCCATGTCATCCAATGTAATTGGCTTCCCAAGCAATTGTTTGTAAAAAGGCAATGTAAAACCACCATCGATATAATGTCCATGAAACACAGCCATCCCCATTATTCGCCCCACAAAGTGGAAATAAGATAAGTGTTCCTGAAATTGAAAGAGGTTCATTTAGATTCAGATTGTTCCACATAATATTAATGAAATCACACTTCCTCTTGTCAAAATCATTCACCTTTTTCAAGACCACATTTCCCAGTTTTTGTTGAGATTTTCTCTTTCTTAGGGCTGCTAAATGATCAGATCCCTGAGATGTCTTTCTGGAGACTCAATTTGGGTGAGTTTGAGTTCTACTCCAAGCTTTGAAACAGAGCCTCAGTCACTTTGGACAATTAACTCCCTGGGTTTAGGCTTGCCTACACATAGAGTGGCAATCTACCCAGGGCTCCTTCCTTAGGAAGCTCCACTTACTGCAGAGTGCTTCGGTCATGTGAAAACTGCTATCAGCATTTGCAAATTTCCACTGCTGACACCACCTAACGTTTAGCTACTCAATGGTGAAAGGTTCGGTAATTTCCTAAAGAAAACAGTAACAAAGGGACAGTATCTCCCCCAGTAATATATGGGAACTAGTTTAGCAATACAATAATAATATTAATAATAGTGGGGTTTGTTAAGCACTTATTATGCGCCAAATACTGTGCTAAGCACTAGGGTAGATACAAGCTAATCAGATGGGACAAAATCCCTGCCCCACATGGAGCTCACAGCATAAGTAGAAGGGACAACAGGTGCTGAATGTGAAAGGAATCCTCTAAGCAACAGGAAAGAATTACATTTGAAAGTGAAAAGACAGGCTATTAATTTGCTTCATACCGGGTTAACAGCAGAATCTGGGTTAATCTGCAGTGTATATATATCGTCTCGTGAGTACTGGAAGAGGCCATAATATGGATTCAGCATTTCATGGGACAACAGATACAGCCATTCCCTAGGGAAACAACATATTGTAAAAAAAACCATACTTCAAACAGACATTTTACATTCCAAGATCCTTTGAAATTTTTAGCTGCCAACCGTGAACATTTAAAATGAAAAAAGGGTAATCAAGACTCCTCCCCCCCCAAAAAAGTGGTCACTCCAGGTAAAATATAATCTACCACACTCAAAAAGCAAAAGCTGGCCAACTTCCTGGGTTTAATGCAGTTTTTTCTCAGTCCATTAATTTTGACCCACATTTCTGCCAGAATTGTTTCCCTTCGGTATTCCTTTGACTAAACAGTATACAGAATGGAATTAACTGTGTAACTCAGAACCCTGAATCATGTGTCATCTTAAGGTTTACCTAACTCTGAACTGACAAATACTGGCTGAGGTCAGAATAGCCCATAATCTGCCAGATCCCCTGCTGGACTGCAAGCCTCTGGAGTTGGCCCCTTCTCCTAACAACCCCAAATACAGTATCCCAGGAAAGATTAACACTCTGAATAACACTTGGATGAACAGTAAAGAGCTGAGGGGGCACTTACACTGCATAAGTTCTGCCCCTTTCATTCCCAGCAGGTTCCTATCTGCCCGAGGCAGGCACAGGCATAGTAAAAAATAGCCTCAACATTCAGCTTTTCAGGGGGTTACAGCATATCGGGAGCCACCCCCTGAATTCCCACTTGGCTCATGGGGAGGAGAGAAATGCCTGTAGATTAGACTGAATTTTCCTAACCCTAGTGATTTTGCATTCTCCAGACACCAATTCTGGGCCTTCCTTGTCACAAAAGTCAATTACCTTTTGACCTTATACTATTTAACAGAGCAGAGAGTAGAGAACATCCACCTTAAGCCTCCAGCTTTATTTTTAATACGGGAAAAAGAGCGATCACCTACAAGAAAATCACTCAAGGAGAGGTGACAATGTGTGGAAGCTGGGCTGTTTCAATAATAATTTGGTATTTGAATTTGTATTTCAAGAATCAAGGGAGTGAATAGGCAGAAAGGAAAAGAAGTTGGAGGAATAAGAGAACAGAGGAAGGAGGAACAAACATACAATTTATTGGAATTTTTGTCATAAAAATATGACAAAATTTAAAAAGTCTAAAGGACCTGGGTTCTAATCTTGACTCCACCATTTGTTTGCTCTGTGATCATGGGCAAGTCATTTCACCCCTCTGTGCCTCAGTTACCTCATCTGTAAAATGGGGATTAAAACTATGAGTCCCATATGGGACAGGGACTGTATCCAACCTGATTATCTTCTACTTCAGTGCTCACAACAGTGCCTGGCACATAGTAAGCGCTTAACAAATACCCTAAAAAGTCACAAAAATTCCAATAAATTCTATTTGTTAATCTCAAAAATCTAAAAATTAGCTAACTTCTATTTTCTTTGTCTAATTCAAGTTTTAATGTAAAGCTTCCTACAGCATTTACCTTCTTATGAAGAACTGCTCCAATGCAAATTACTTTAGGGAATAGTTGATTGAAAGACCCACAAGAAAAATCTCACTATGAAATTTACATTATCAGAAGTGTTTTAATTTTCAGAGTCAATCAGTTTTAGCAACCGTTTTTCTAATATACTTATGGAAAGGTATTTTTCCAACTATCATGTATTCCTCACCTGGCAACCCCACCATAGTCAAGACCTTCTTCTCCACGAAACTTTATCATTAATCGTTTCCACAAGTCTTTGGGTCTCATTTTCATTACTTGCCTGTATGACTCCTGAAAAAAAATAATTGGTTACTTATCCCATTACCTATTTAAATGGCTTTCTATTAACAGTCATAATCAGCAAATAATAAAATATATATTTAAAGTCCCTTGGAAAACAGGAAGATTCAACTGAGGAGGCCAGAGAAAGAAGAGAGGACTAGGTGACTCCCCCCCCCCCCAATATCTTCTCTCGTTCTTTCTCCCTCCCACCCCTACCTCCCCTCCCCAAAGTTACAGACTTGAGATACACACAGTTTCTAAAGACATTTTTTCATTAAAATACCTGAAGTAGGCAAAAAAGGTAAAACACTCTGTAAGTAATCTACACAGCATGTGGCAATACCAGAAGGTGCAAACACCAAAAATTACAGAAATTCACAACTAATCACAAGAAAAGATTACAGAAATAATGCAGAAGTATTCTCTGTGTCACTTCAATTGGTATTTTCATCATGTATTTGTTATTTTATAAATGAAGAGTACAGAGTTTATTTAAAACGAAAGATGCCTTTATGTTTTCCAATAACAAAGAGGGGTTAGAGGGCCCTATTAAAACTTCGATTCATGACACTTTTAAAATCAGATTATTTCACAGAAACTACAGCAAAGTAGTTTTTAAAGTTTGTAATTTAAAGTAATCTAGGTCTTGATGTTGGAGAATATATTGGGATTTAGTATTCAGCCTACACCAGAAGTAAATTGTGACCAGAAAAATCTGCAGATTTGTTATAACCTTCTTGAACTAAGTAGAAATTGGTGGAGAAACAAATAAAAAAAAAGTGACATGAGGGATAGTTAACCACAAATGAAATAAATCTGATATTTCATGATAATGGTGCTTCACAAAAACTGATGACTTGATTTCACTTGTCTTTTACTCAAGAATATCTAAGTGCTCTGAGGTCAGCAACTTATAGGCTATATGTAACACATCAATGAAAAGAAACCCAATTTTCCATCTGCCCAAATAATCTTCTGTCTGATTAATAAATGATGTAATAAGATGGTGACAGATGAAGAATAAATGATACAAGAAGATAAATGATGAATAACCAAACAATGATGTGCATGTAATGGGACTCAAGTATGATGACACAAAAGAAAAAAATGAGAAAACTACATCGGTAAAGGATTTCTACGAAACTCCAAAATTTACAGTAGTCCATGACCTTTTAAACAACCATCACAAGAATATTCAACTTGACATTTTTTCCCTCCTGGGCCTCCAGCCTTTTGGAAAAAATAAATTCAGACAGCAATGTTTTTACAAAGTAAGAATTTTGGCTTCCCCCACACCTTTGTGGTCTTCAACAAACATACATTACACAAGCATACTGCAGAAATGATCTGTTACAGACACATGCTAAACTTAGCACTCCACTTCAATTAAACAAATCATAAATATTTATACATTTATAGGTTTGGTAAGATTTTTTCCAATTACATCTTACCTCAACAATGCTTTTACTTACAATAGAGACAGAACGGTTACCTTTCCCAAGCATTGTGTGGCTTTGTAATGAATCCATAGCATTTCTTGAGTTCCTGTCTGCAGAACACTTTAGTAGGTGCTTGCGAGAATACAAAAAGTTAGAGGACACAATCTCTGCCCTCAAGGAGTTTACAATCAAGTTGGAGAAGGAAAACCAGACACAAATACTTAAATGTATCCTCTTAGGATAATGAACTAGAGGGTTAAAAAAAAAAAAGCTTAATTTTTCTCAATTCTTAAGAAGAAAGAGAAATTACTTTCTAGCTTACCTCAAAAATTTCTTCTCTGGAGACCTCAATACGACAGTGGCCAGCTTGGGGCTGTTGTTGTGAAAGTTCCTGCCGCAAAATTTTTAGTTTCTGCACCAAGTCTCGCTTATACCTGGGGACAGTCAGACACTCAGCTTCATCAGGACACAACGACACTAACTGCTGCTGCTGTTGGTCTTTCAATTGGTTTTGTCGGCTAGAAATATAAACAGGAAAGTTCTCAGAAATTGTAATCCCATGCACCAGCAAAAAACATAACCTATTCTGAATGATGCAAAACCTGACAATTATCATTAACCTTATTTCTATTACATATGGCTGCTAGCTTGACAATATTAAAAAAGACTCAATTAAAATGAATTTTAAGAAAGATTATTTTGATGACAAAAGACACACACTTCGGTCTTTTTGACAATTGTCAGCTGGTTCCGCAGTCTGTTTCTACTAGTGACATATAACAAATAAGTACAAGGTTCTTATCCCAGCTCCGCCTCTTGCCAGCTGTGTGACTTTGGGCAAGTCACTTCACTTCTCTGTGCTTCAGTTATCTCATCTGCAAAATGGGGATTAAAACTGTGAACCCCACGTGGGACAACCTGATTACCTTGTACCCCCCAGTGCTTAGAACAGTGCTTTGCACATAGTAAGTGCTTAACAAATACCACCATTATTATTATAAGGTTAGAGTACTTAATAATAGAGTATTATCCAAGCAACTTAAAGACTCAGCTGCTGACAGTGAATTTCTCCTATACTATTTTCATATTTCCTTTGTGTATTTTTACTTTCTCCATTTTAAAATCAGGGTTATGCCAAACCCTACATCTCTAATCTGCAGTCGATACCACAGTCTGTTTTCAATGGCTTGCCTCAAAGACTAAGCTTAAAAAAAGGAGTTTGTACTGGCAGCTTGGCAGGGCCCTCTCCCTTTACCTGGACGAGTCAAGACCACAGGAATGTGAGGAGTTCATTGCAACTAATTAGCACAGATAAAACCAGCACTTTTACCAGCACTTCTGAAAAGGTTTCCTAAAATTAAATTATGACTATAAAAATATACTGTCAGCCAAAAATTTATCTTAGTGTCCTCAACACCCTAGAAACATACAAGATTTGAGCCAATGTGGATGAATTAAAATACATAAAAAGAAATTCTCTTCCAGGTTTCTTTTCTTTCTATTGGCAGAAAATGAATGACTAAATATCCACATTAAAAATCACTTCTTTAAAGAATTTAATTAGAGAACCAAGTCAACCTCTTCTACCTCTATTCCAACCTTCTTTTGTAGAATCAAGATTTTTCTTCATTTGATATCACTGTTTTGAAATTCCACAAAATGAAGATTCACAATAACCGAATACAATTTTATATTGAAATAATTCATGATATCATATTTATACAATATAGAATTCAGCTTAATTTATTAAGTATTTCATTAATGCACAGAACCTCTTTAACAAGTTCTGCGTGAATCAGATTGAAACTTGTACTAAAATTAATGCTAGTCACACCTACAAAGCTAAAATGGAAAGGCTGATTCATTCTTCACTACGGTTGCAATTACAATACCATAAAGCCGGTACAAAGTAATTAAGTTGATAACTTGGATATTGTACTTGAGGAACCACCAAAAATCTAACTGTACTCCAATTTGAAAATTCTAGTAAAAGATAAACATCTGCATCTTAATGTAGACAGTCAGTCACTATGAAACCAACTAAAAACATTCTTTTAAAGCAAATGGTTAGGGCAAAATTATTTTTCCTCAATCAGTGAAAATAATTTATTGGAAGCATATAACTAATCAGTTGAACATTTGTCCTGAATTATAATTGATGGTGTTTAGGCAGAACAGGAACATCATACCCTTTCTTGGAGAATATATTCACTCCTCAAACATGATCTTTGTTAATATCAATAAAACTTTTATACCTATTAATGGTATTTACTAAGCACTTCCCTGCGTGCAAAGCACTGTAATAAGCACTTGGGAAACAATACAGTAGAGTTAGTAGACATCATCCCTGTGCATAAAGGAGCTTACAGTCTAGAGGGGAGATAGACATGAAAATAAATTATGGATAAGTACTTAAATACTGTGGGGCTGAGGGAAGGGATGAACATCAAGTGCTCAAAGGGTATACAGGTCCAAGGGCATAGGGAACATACAATGGAGAGGGAGTTGGAGATATGAGGGCTTAGGCAGGGAAAGACTCTTAGAGATGTCATTTTAACAAGGCTTTGAATGTGGGGAGAATGGATGTTCAGATATTTGGGGGGGGGCGGAGGTGAGTGGGGGAAGATGGAGGGAGGACATTCCAGGCCAGAGGGGGAACATGGGCAAGGGGTCGGTGGAAAGACAGAAGAGACTGAGGTACACTGAGTAGGTTGGCATTGGAGAAGTGAAGCTTGTGGGCTGAGTTATTGTAGGAAATCAGTGAGATCAGATAGAAGGGGGCGAGTTTATTGAGTATTATAAAGCTGATGGTAAGGAGTTTCTGTTTGATGTGGAAGGTGACGGAAAACCACTGGAGATTTTTGAGGAGTGGGGAGATATGAACTGAATGATTTTAAGAAAAGTGATCCAGGGAGCAGAGCGGAGTAAAGACTGGAGTGGGGAAAGACAGGAAGCAGAGAGGTAGACGAAGAGGCTGATACAGTAGACAAGGTGGGATAAGTGCTTGGAT
This sequence comes from Ornithorhynchus anatinus, assembly GCF_004115215.2. Classification (NCBI taxonomy): domain Eukaryota; kingdom Metazoa; phylum Chordata; class Mammalia; order Monotremata; family Ornithorhynchidae; genus Ornithorhynchus; species Ornithorhynchus anatinus. The sequence continues at coordinate 3,593,730 of NC_041742.1, forward strand.
CAGCAGAGTAGCCTACCATCACATTCTTGGAGAAATATTCTAAGCATGGTTCTTGCTCTAAGTGATTTTCACTGGACGGACAATGCTGAAAGGATTTGATCAAAATTCCGTCAATTCACTAAACTAGTTCCTAGGCGTGACTTAAGACTTGGATGGCCTAAATGGAGAACCTCTCTTTCTTGGTTTCCCCTTCCACCAGCACTAACTTCTGGGTGGGCATACGTACTGTAGTACATAGGCACATGCACAGATAGCCCTAGAAGCTGTTGGGACTGTATTACCAATGAATGCACAGGATCTTCCACAAATGACGATGGCACGGAACCCCCCCAGATGGAAGGTGCTGGAGGTGGGCTCCACTCTTCTGAGAGAGACCTCGCCTGGCCTGGCAGCAGCTCAAATTCATAAAACACAATTTAATCCCAGTTCTTAGTGTAGAACTCTCTTGGCCCATAAAACATTTCACATTGGGATTCGAGCTCAATAGCCACACCAAATTTGCAACACTCAATTAACTATGATGCAATTAAAGTGGAGAGGGAATTTTCCTTTGTTTTCACTGCATTAAATCTGCCCCCAACCCAGAACGTAAAAATGCATTCCTTGACTGAGGCCTACCAGACAAATGTAACCCTATATGCTGATTACTGAAAGTAGACTTGTGGATATTAAGGTTTTTAATCTCTGTCTTGAAATGAGCACAAGTTCAAACAGTCTGCAACAAATAACATTTTAAAATGAGATCAAGTATTAAGAGAATAATGACTACTACCAAATAAGAGCCTTAAAAATATATTTTGACATGTAAAATGGGAACTAATATGTATAAAATATGCCTTTTTTTAAAACATATTATTCATCAGAATATTTTACCCACTGCTTCTACTCCCTTTTACTAATTTCATTTTAGGTTTATAATGCTTATTTCCAAAAATGATAATGAAAGGATTAAGAGAGCATTTACTTGATGGATGTTAGCTATTTCACAATATGATGGTCAATAATGCTATAATAATGTTTTAATTTTAAACTGAATTAGATAGACAAGGATTCTCTTTTGATTTGAATGCCAAAACCATTTCAAACAAATAGCCAATGCCTTGAGCTGTAAATTATAATTCTAGAAGGAAAACAATATGTCTACCTGACACCTGAAAATTTGTTTTTAAAAGTTATCTTAAAAAAATTATAGCCTGAAGTAAATGGCATAGTTTGCTTTGGGAGTTAAGAATGAAAATAACTTTCATATATTCTGTCCAGTATACTATGGAGAATCAACTCTAAAAAAGATATATCAGACCTAAAATTTTGCTGATGACACTGCTGGTTGAATTTCTGAAATCCTTTTCTAATAAAAGACAGATGTGTGAGTAAAAAACCTTAAACATTCTGAAATAATTTACTATTCCAAAACTTTTCAGAAGAGCAAAATGGTTCTAAAGATAAATTATTGGATCTTAGTCCCTTACTTCCTTCCCTCAAAAGCACTCCTTTTAATTTAAAAGTAGTATAAAATTATTCTCAAGGGGAACATTAGATAGGGAGAGAGGAAGGAACCTGTGTCTTGAGGACAAGGTTTTGATATTAAGTGATAAAACTCTGATGAAAAAATCTACCTAAAGCAGGAGAAAGGAACTGAGGTAGAGGGGAAATGGACCTCAAAGTAGAATCCAAAATATCTGGATCCTTCTCTAGTCCAAGCAGTTCTAAAAACTACAAGTCCCTGGGTGCTCCAATCAACAATCCAACATGCTAATGACCCATCTCCAATTCCAGGAAATCATTTACCACTTTATTAACTTTCTAAAAACAACTTCCACAGAGGTTCTGTCCCTTTGGCCTCTCTCCTCTCAAATTCTCAAAAAAAACCCATGGCTACTACTTCAAACCTTTCTAGCCAATACATTCTCCATTACTGCTCCCACTTAAGAGAAGCAATGTGGCTCAGTGGAAAGAGCACGGGCTTGGGAGTCAGAGGTCATGGGTTCAAATCCCAGCTCTGCCACTTGTCAGCTGTTTGACTGTAGGCAAGTCACTTAACTTCTCGGTGCCTCAGTGACCTCATCTGTAAAATGGGGATTAAAACTGTGAGCCCCACGTGGGACAACCTGATCACCCTGTATCTACCCCAGTGCTTAGAACAGTGCTCTGCACATAGTAAGCACTTAACAAATACCAACATTATTATTTAATTAATCTCAACTGCACGCTTCCTGAGTGGCAGATTTTTAGAACATGGTTAGGAAGAAGAAATATACGTGTCTATTTTTTGGCCTATTTAAACAAGCTGTTTTCCAGAAAAGTAAGTTTTCTGATTTTCATAACTGGTTAAGCAGAATATCTAAATAACAAATCAAAGCCAATCTTAAAATGAATTAACATGCACTAAAGTAGTAAAGCATTGCAAAAGATATACATATGTATATATCTTTTATATTATCTTTCATATCTTTCATATTATCAAATGTTCTTGTTATTCCAATTGAATTGCTAAATTAGTGAACAGTTTGACTTCTACCGAATATTTTACTATAAATAGTATAACCCTAAGGAGAAACCAAGAATATCTCATGTAAAAAATAGATTAAGGTATAAATACTTATCAATGCTTTACTCCATGTAGAAAATTTTCATCTAGTGAAAAAAATAGGGTCAGGGAGGATTTTTTATAACATGCTATCCTCTGAAATTGTAGACTAGTCACACCTATTGTTAACTCCTGACCATTCAAGCTAATGGCAGGAAAAGAACTTCATGAATAAAGAAAACCTACTGATAACTCCAGTCTCTCATTTCAGTTTCCTCTCCATCCAAGTAAAATCAACTAAAAATCGTACTAAAAATAAGAAATCTGATTAAAAATAAATTTCACCTTCTTTTCTTCCTCTGCCCTCCTTCTAATGAAAATGCTACAAGAACAAAATGTAAAGTAGTGTTGAAGGAGTACGGGAGAGAGAAGAGAAGGGAAAGAGTAGGGGTAGGAGATGGAAAGAGGGAGAAAGGGAGAGACACAAGGAGAAAGGAGAGGTGGGACGGAGGGGTGGGAGGGAAGGCGAAAATAAAGGAGACGAAGCAATAAAGAGCAGGATTAATCCACACACAGGATTGTAAACCATAGGATAATCAAGGATTAACAATAATGGCAACATAATAAAGATCAATCTAGTCTGCTTCCACTTTCCCTGGCAAAATACCACTGTTAGGGGATTTCTCACCTGGGGTGGCAGATCTCTTCCATAGGATGGCACCTGCCCCCCCATGATACCACTGTGGAGACGTCCCTGTTGGAAGGTGGTAGAGATTAAACTTCTCAAAATCACTATCAAAACCATTCTAAACAAACACACTTTCTATACAATTAAATTTCTAACGATTAGTCTCTAAAACAAGTTATCCGGTTCTTCACAATTTATAGCATTCAGGTTTATTCATTTTCACATAGACAATTATTCGGTACTAACTGCTTCTCAACACTTACTTTAAAACTAAATGCAAGTTAGCAGACAGGCGGGGGTCCGTAAACTGCGTCGTCCGGTTGTTATGGTCAACAAAATAAACTCTGCCTGTTGCTGTATTACGAATCTCCCATCCAGGAGGCAGTGGACCAAGCTCTTCGCAATTGATGTTGCTAAGATCCCTATGAAAACAAATATGACACGAAAAATACCTCAGAGTTGAGCCGACTGTGCTGAACAAGTGAAACAGACCAATTCCATGAAGTCTGAGGAACGTATTGTTTCAGAAACTTGATACGTTCAGCTGGAATCTTACACTCCCAACATACAATCCCATGAAACCTCTTTCCTCCAAACTACAGATGCCTCGGAAAAGCCGTTACCATAGCCTATATTTTATAAATTCATCACATTCCAACTTTATGCATGCTCAGAGGTAAAAAGCAACTGCAATGTCTGCAGGCGCAACTTGAGCTTTTGTACCAGTTAAAACAGAAACCCCTATTTCTTAAAAGTCCTAGAGTAATTCTGAATCATTTTAAAAAATGACTATTTACCCAGGCACATCCTCAACCAATTCATTCTTAATCGATTTATAAAGGAAGAAAATCAATCAGATTATGCATTCCTAGAGGGCAAAGATGCTTCCAAACATCTAGTACACTTTTCAGCCTATGGTAGGCATTGAAAAAATACCGATGACTAATTTAAAAATCATAGTATGCTAATGACTAAAAATGGACTTCGATTCTCTGAAATCATAGTCCTGGTTGCAAATTTTTATTTTAACTGAACTTCTTGAATTTTGATCCCAGGGAACCTAAGCATTTAAGTGCTTATCTGCCCCCTCCACCCCCCCAATAACATTTAGGAAGACATCTTTAAACTCAATTGTTTCCCTTAACTGTAATTTATTTTAGTGTCTGTCTCCCCTGTCATATTGCAAAAGTTCATTAAGGGCAGGGATTGTTCTACTAACTCTTTTGTATTCTCCCAAGTGTTCAGAGGCACACTAAAGGCACCCAATACCACTGTGCTTGATGTCCATGCAAAACCAAGTCACAAATGAGCATAATCCCTTTACAACTGAGAAGGAAAAAGTACTACCAATACAAATAACAATAGTAAGTCACCTGGAGAAAGATCATTATCACAAATATTCAAAGGATTAACATATCATAGTAAGCGTGATATGGAAAAGCTGGCAAGTAATCCTCCTATACTGTACTCATCTGAATTGTGCAGTTTTCTCTAGCACATTTTACTATTAAAGTTGATAATATTTTGAATTGGTAGAGCACTTAGTTTTCCTTATATGCTTTCATATGAATTCTTCCTCATTTTATCCTCACAACATTCCTTGAGGAAGTGAGAGGCAAATATTCTTCCCATTTTACCAAAAACGGAACAGAGAGGTTAACTGGTTTGCCTGGCATCAGTGGCTGAATCAGGACTAGAACTCTGGTTTCCAGTCTTCAAGACTAATATTCTTTCCACTAGATTTCACTGCTTCTGCTTTTTAAAGGATGTAGAATAACTTGGAGGTTCAAAGAAAAATAGCAAAAAAAAATTAGATGGAAAATTGGTCCCATGAACTAAGGTTCAAGGATTTGGGATTGGTCAGCTTAGTGATTAAAAGGCCATGGGATGATTTGTATTAAGGACATTAAATGCTTTTATGATGAGGATACTAATAAGTTCTTCTGGTCCACCAGATACCAAAAACAAAAACACCCTAAATTGTAACATGAGAGACTTTGGTTAGAGATAAATAACTCTTGGCTTTAAAGTACGATAAGACATTGACTGGAATAGTCTCTAGGGTGATTGTGGAGGCTCATTCTCTGAGTGCAAATAGAAAGGATAAAACCTTACTGCAAAACTCTCAATCTCTTGCACCTCTTTAGTTTCAAAGGGCCACTATCCAGGTCGACTTATTCCCTGTAAACTACATAATGTCCACCTCTTACTCAGTGAATATTCTTGTGATTCATTCATTCATTCATTCGTATTTACTGAGCGCTTACTGTGTGCAGAGCACTGTACTAAGTGCTTGGAATGTATACTGCGGCAACAGATCACCTAACCTATCTTCTGCCTACCAAATTCATAAAATGCATACCAGATGCACTCACATTTTTTAAAAATGGTATTCACCTGTATACATTAAAGATACAAATTGCTGAAACGGAAGTGAAAGCAAATATGGGAAGTGGGTTAACCTAGTAGGGCTAGGGGTGGGAGGCATTTTTTTTAAATGGTATTTGTTAAGCATTAAATATGTCCCAGTCACTGTATTAAGCACTGGGATCGTTTCAAACTAATCAAGTTGGAAACAGTCCACAATCCACATGCAGCTCACAGTTCTAATCCCCATTTTACAGATTAGGTAACTGGGGCATAGAGAAGGTAACTGACTTGCCACAAGGTCACACAAAAGACAAGTGGCAGGGCGGGAATTAGAAGCCAGGTCCTCTGACTCCCAGGCCCAGACTCGGCATCCTAAACAGTGGCATTATAAAGAGGCAGAGGGACTTCAAGCACAGAGAGATCCAGAAGTAATACAGGATAGAGGGTTGTCCATTTTCTGATAAACTCCTGACACTAAAGCACACACTACATTAAAAAGTATCCAAGCCATTAGGACAATGCAATGCAAGCAGCTTCACAGTAACATTCCAATAATAATAATAATAATAATAATAATAATAATAATAATGTTGGTATTTGTTAAACGCTTACTATGTGCCAAGCACTGTTCTAAGTGCTGGGGTAGACACAAGGGAATCAGGTTGTCCCACGTGGGGCTCACAGTCTTAATCCCCATTTTACAGATGAGGTAACTGAGGCACCGAGAAGTTAAGTGACTTCCCCAAAGTCACACAGCTGACAAGTGGCCGAGCCAGGATTCGAACCCATGACCTCTGACTCCAAAGCCCGTGCTCTTTCCACTGAGCCACGCTGCTTCTCTATAGTCCCACTGGACTAAGGAACCCCACTTACAAGCCCCAATATAAACTGCAAATGGGTATTTTCTTTGCAATACTCCGACATCCACATAGGCAAAGAGAGATAACTGAATTCAGTATATCTACCAACTCTGTTATACTGTACTCTCCCAAGTGCTTAGCAAAATCCTCTGCACAGAGCACTCAATAAATACGATTGAATGATTAAAATTTCTGCAAGCTTTGTGAGGGCAGGGATCATATCTAGTAACTCTCCCAAGTGCTCAGTATATTTCCCTTTGCACAAAGAAGCCACTCAATACCACTGATTTAATTAGTTTGTGAAAATTTTCTCACAGGAACAATTACATAAATGGAGGATTGGGTCCTGAATTAAGGTCAGACATCCTATTTTTACCAAAATTACCCAGAATTGTGTACTCTGTTATGGGTAACATAATTACCTTAATATGTATAATGAATCAGAAAGGGTTCATAATACGGTAGCTGACTTATTTACCTGGGAGTAATATGGATATACCGGCCCTCCCACGTTAACTTGGCGTGACAATCGTTAAAATTAATGACAATATAGCTACCCTCTAGACTGTAAGGTCCTTGTGGGCAGGGAATATGTTCACCAACTCTGTTACAGTATACTTTCCCAAGCACTTAGTATAGTACTCTGCACAGAGTTAGTGCACATGAACATAATCTATTCAGAGAAGATATCTTTGGTGAAGAGTGTACTACATCTAAAACGGTTTGGATAAAAATAATTACAAATTTCATCAAGTTTAAGACGTCAGACCAGATTTCAATAGCAAGAAATCAATGCATTCACAGGAAAATCAACTATGTTTCAAAAAAATGTAATCCTCGAAGTCCCTAAAAAGATAACACTACCAGTCCATAACCACAAAATAGATGACAAACAACGCAGGACAGATAGTTGCCTCTTCTTTTTAAACATTTTTCCAGGGAGAGAGACTTCAACCTCCCTTATATCAGCCTATCTTAATGTTCAAGTGACAGATCTTCAAATGGAATGAAAAATATTAGAATTGTTTTCTTACCTAGGAACTCTTGGATCATGCCATGTGCTCACACCAGTCTGAGTATGTAGAAAATACACCTGACCTTGTTGAGTTGTTCTTTGCTCTGTTAACCAAGAAACATCAATCATCAAAAATAAGAAGCCAAAACTTTGATATCCCCCAGATTTTAGGTTACTAAATTCCATGCTAAAAGAAAAGACTTTGAGACCACACTGTAATTCCCATGACGCTTATATTCCTGGGTGAATTCTATGAGATTAATGTCAAAACTAAACATTACATAATCCCTGGAAAAAATATTAAGAGGTTTACTAATAATTAGTCCATCCTTTAAAGGAAGATTATTGTGTACAACACTATTTTTGTCAGTTTTTAAGGCATTTTGAGGGATAGGGCAAAAAACAATCACAGTTAATTTACCCAATACAGTTGATGTGGTGGATTCTTAGACCCATCCTATTATTATTAGGAAGCAGCATGACCCAATGTAGACCATGGGCCTGGGAGTCAGAGGACCGAGGTTCTAATCCCAACTCTGCCAATTGCTGGCTGCATGACCTTAGGCAAGTCACTTAACTTCTTTATGCCTCAGTTTCCTCATCTATAAAATGGGGATTCAATACCAGTTCTCCTTCCTACTTAAACTTTGAGCCCCATATGGGACAGGGACTGTATCCAGCCTGATAAACTTGCATCTAACCTAGGGCTTAAACTGTACTTGGTACATAGGAAGGGTGTAATGGTAATAATAACAATAATAATAATAAATAGGGCTAAATCTCCATTGCATGTAGTGAGTTATGTATCTCTTGGCTATGAAAGTACACTGCAAAGATGATTTGTTCATTTATGGATTAAAACAATCTAGAGACAGAATTTCATTACTATGACAAAATTATATGCACCAATGGGTAATAAATAGTAGGAATCTATAGCAAATCCTTCATTAAATTTATCAGGCTGGGGAAAAGATCAACATCCCAGCTGCTATTCGATTTTTATTTTGTGAGACCTACCAAATTTGGGATTGCTTCCCACAAAACCTAAACCAAGAGTATCAAAATATTTCCTAGATATAAAAAGACAGAAACCAGGAGAGAAAATATGGCATGATTACAGATTCTTGAGCAGCAGGAGTTGAACTTGGATTTGAAGGGTTTTACCCCCTCCTCCCAGGGGAGCTACCAAGTTGAATTAAACTATACAGTTAACATCACTCATGAAAATATATCTTCAGAAGTAGTTAAACACTACAACAGAACATGTCAACATTGCAACAGTAGCGGTAGTCAGGTTTTTCAACATTATCTAGAAGTTGTCTAATTTTTTTAATGACTGCTTACATTTAATATAGCTGGAACTATGAAAGAACAACTCTAATTAGATAATGAAGATTTATCATCTGGAAAGAGGTATTTCCTGAAGCATCTCCAACACCATGCTTCAAGAAACAGCTGTACTTCATATCTTTTGACATTATGCTTCAACTTGCCTCAGTTTTAAAGGCTCCTAGTGACTATTTATCAGTCAGTTGGAACTATCCCTATCCACAAGAAACTAAAGCTAAACAAATGCAAATTTGAAAAAAAAAATTTAAGAATGTACTTAAACTGCTCAACAGTTATGATCATTTTGAATAACAACATTTCTCTAGAAATTTTAGGAAGAATATTCACTAAAAACTGGGAAGAGGCATGAATGGGACATCTACCAACAGAAGTAGCTTTAATACCTCGAATCCATCATTTTTTCTAAACGGACCCTTTTCTAGCGGATTGGGGCAACTAATACTTTAATGCCTCCAATTCAGCATTTTTTCTAAACGGACCCTTTTCTAGCAGATTGGGGACAACTAATACGAGAATAATGCAAAGTAAAATTCTTTTTTTAAAGGGTAAGGTTTGGTATATTCACTGTGACAGCACCACATTAAACCAATAATTATTAATCTTAACCCAAATTGAGGATTTCTAAGTAGATGTTCTCCATTTATCAACATTTTTAGGTAAAAAAAATATCCCTGCACTTAGAAGAAGAGATCATTATTCTGCTTCTTCCAACAGTTCAAATTTTTAGACATAATTTTCTTCTCTATTCTCTTACCATAGCCTTCTGGTAGATCAGGAGGGGTATGTAAATGTGTTCTGCTCATGTAATTTCTATGTCGTTGGGATCTGACTCTCCTTTCTGCCAGTCTAGGATCTGATGACTGCCCAGAAGTTGCTCCATTTGTTCCAGTAATTGGAGTGTTTTCATCAACAAAGCAGCTCAGAGGTCTGCCTGGACTAGAATATTCAGATGCTGGTCTGATGAAAAGAAATGAGAAAAATATATTTGTCTCAGGTATCTAAAGGAATTTTTTAAGCGTCTCTCTAATTATCATAAAGAAATAATTACCTAAAACAAATGAGAAATACGAGTAAAGGCCAACAATTAACCTTGAATTTTTAAAAAAAAGTAACCACAGAGTTTACTTTCCTGAAGACATGCATAGTTTCTAGAGACTTCAAATAGAAGGGTTCTCGAAATTTCCCAATAAGCTGCCAATGTTAAGCACAGATATACCCTCGCAAAATAAAAATGTGGTTACCTAAAAGGAAAAATCCACTTGGACACTTTCACAAGCTTTAACTTACTTTTGTAAACAATGTCTAAAAATAAAAGGTGGTGTGTTGACAGATGACACACATTTCATCCAACTACTGTACTAATGACTTAGGGCCAAATATACCTTAAAGACAATCTTAACAGAAGAAAGGAAAAGGAAAAGAGGAGAATTAAACATATTTAATTCATAAGCAAATTTTATAGAGCAGAGAGGATCCAAGTGGAATGAGTACATGGAAATAACTACCTAGTGTACAAAAATCACACAGCGTACAAAAAGTCTAAACTCACAAATACAAAAAAAATCAAGTTTGTCAAATGTATAAAACTTTTGGAAGTTGTTCTGTTTGACTAGAAAGCCAGGAGGCATGCTTGGCCTTCCAGTGAAGATATATTTGAACTGAGAGCATTGTTCAGCAGCATAAACGAACCATTTTAGGTTTTATTTTTTACAAGTCTACAGAGTCTCAACAACAGAGTAGCTTTAGGGCTTAAACTGTGTTACATAACATTTCCAGCTTTGATTAGATATTTCCTATTAGGTTAAGTTTAATCTCCCCAACAATAAGAATTTGCCCATTCTTCAGAATAACTCAAAGGTGGTTTTTATTCAGTTCAAAAATTTTCCACAGAAGTACAACTAAGTGCCAATTTCTAAAAATCAACAGAAACCTCTAGAAGCAGGCTAATTTTGGATGTACACAGTGGCACTTAGAGAGCTCAGGGGACAGCAGGTCTGAGAGATCTTCTTCAGTACAGGTGCCGCCCCTGAGCAATATGTTATGGGCCCAGTGAAATGCTGGGGAAAGTGGTTCAAGTCATGAGGGATTCCTTTGGACTCAGGGAGATCTAAGGGAATCCAGATTAAAAACTCCCACCTAAAAGCTGATTGGAGCCCATAGGATGCTACAGGGGTAAAACCGCTTCATTTCCCCAAGGATCCTTCTGGCTGGAAACTGACCAAGAGCAGCTCCTGGATCATAGCTGAACCTCCAGGTTAGCTCATGGCTTGGCAATACTGCCATTTCTACTGCTATGAAAGAAGCCAATCCCAATCACATACAGTGCAGTGTAAGCTAAATGTGATAAGAGACTTGAGTATACCAGAGAGCTTTATTCCTAAATTGGACTGAAAGTTTAAATATTGATAAACAAGTGGCATAAACTAAAAATGCAACCAAAATGCCTTCTTTTCAATCACTTCTTCATAGACTGCTTATATAGTCCCCCAACACTTCAAGAATTTTAAGTGCTGGCACATGAGAAATTGGAATTCATTTTAGAAATAATAATGTTGCTATTTGTTAAGCGCTTACTATGTGCAGAACACCATTCTAAGCGCTGGGGGGGTTACAGGGTTATCAGGTTGTCCCACGTGAGGCTCACAGTTAATCCCCATTTTACAGATGAGGGAACTGAGGCACAGAGAAGTTAAGTGACTCGCCCAAAGTCACACAGCTGACAAGTGGCAGAGCCGGGATTCAAATCCACGCCCTCTGACTTCATAGCCCGTGCTCTTTCCACTGAGCCACGCTGCTTCTCTAATAATTTAAGGGTCCAACCACAATGAGACACACTTACTTTTACAGGCACAAATTTAGAAAGAGAAAAGCTAATACTTCAGGTGGGGGTAATGTACAAGGTAAGGAACAGAAAGGCATCCCCCATATATTTTCTTACCGTGTTGGTCTTTCCCACTGAGTTGTTCGTGTAATATGATTTAGATACTGAATCCGTCCAGAGGCAGTTCGCCGTTCCTCCCAGCTACAATTTAAATATCGAGAAATAATCATCTGCTATTTCCACAAAACTAAGCCACAAATACAAGGTGTTAAAACATGTTTCTTTATAACCAGGGAACTTTTAAGGAGCCAGTATTCTTGAATTAAACAGTATTTACTCTGAATATAACATTTCCCATTCGAAAAGAATTGGAAGAATACTCAACCACCATACTGACACTGTTGAACTATTTAATATTGAATATACATTTTGTCTAGAATGAAATTAGGGAATCAGGGAATATACTTCTTACAACATAAACCTAGTTTGGATTCAGAATTTTGCACTATCAAAGAAATAGTTTGGGTTCTCACGTACAACAGCATGACATCAGAATGGGTAAATTAGAGAAGCAGCGTGGCTCACTGGAAAGAGCACGGGCTTTGGAGTCAGAGGTCATGGGTTCGAACCCCGGCTCTACCACTTGTCAGCTGTGTGACTTTGGGCAAGTCACTTAACTTCTCGGTGCCTCAGTTACCTCATCTGTAAAATGGGGATTAAGACTGTGAGCCCCACGTGGGACAACCTGATTCCCCTGTGTCTACCCCAGCGCTTAGAACAGTGCTCGGCACATAGTAAGCGCTTAACAAATACCAACATTATTATTATTATTATTAAATACCACTCTCTGAGTTTTCCTTAACTTCACACTCTCACAGTCACACTAACTGGATTTTATTTTATGCAAAATTTTATTAACTCTGATCAACTGTTTACAGTCAAGTTGGAACCTCAGAGCTTATGGATTTTAATCTGACTTTACCCTTGTTAGATAACCCTTGTTACCCTTGTTAGATACCCTTGTTATCTACCCTTGTGTGAGACATTTCATTCTCTCCTACTTCAGTGTCTTCACTGATAAAATGAGAGAAGGGCTAAAAAATTTGGCAGAGCAACCTGAACAATACCAAGGAGTGTGCTTTATGACACAGCCCCAGGAGTTCAATCACTACCATGAAAAATCTTCTACAGAAAATAAAAAGCACTTTTCTAAAATTAAATACTATGGAATTCACCAATGTGAAAAATTAACTGAAACATTCACTAAGCCAAAATTTTCAAATTTATAATAAGGGTAGTATAAACCCCATGGAAAAATCAAAAAATTATTTAATTCTAAAATTTAAAGGCTAAAAATGTAGTTACCCATATCATAGGATTTGTGAAATGTTCACTTACCCATCTGGTAAATCATTATCAAACAAACGACTGCAGTCTACAACTTGTCCTCCTGTGCCTATTCGGTCTCTGGACTGAAGACTTACTATTACAATAATAGAAGATAATAATTAGAGACTACAAACAAAATTGCAATCCAAAAAAATGCCATGCTTTAGAGACTGTTCAGTTTCTATATCTTTTTCACAACCTCTTTAAAAATCCATTCTTTTACTCACTCTCCTAAAATAAAGGGGAAAGAAAGACAATGTGCAGTTGCACAAGGTTAGCACAACTGTATTTAGAATGACTCATGTTAAAGAAAATTTTGCCAAGTGTAAAATTTAGCTGTGGGTATTTCATGATTTTTCTGCTCCACATTATCAACCTCCAAAAAAAGTAAGGCACTCAGTAGAACTGTTTTCCTGAGAATGTCTAGATAGTGCGAGAGTAACCCTAATCTGGGGGAGGGCTGGTGAAAACGGGAAAAAGTGGGAAGAGGAGGGAACCAAGACCACTAAAAACCAGTAGGCTTCACAGAGAACTCCTGCTAGTTGGGGCATCTCCGCTAACCTATAAGTCACTCTTGGTAACTATGACTGTACAAGAAAATTAACTGAGAGAAAAGAGGACCCTAAGCTTCAATTTCTAGAGAGGTCTACATGACATGATTTAAAGTAGAGGGCGAAGATGAAATGTTAATTTAAATAAAAGAGCAAAAAAACATCATTTAACCCCTTATTGGTCTTGGTTTCAAAAAGAATCGAAGTCTCAAGCAAAAAGGACTTCTGGGCTTCAATTTAAATCCCAGATGTCAAAAACTGTTACATGATTAGTAAGAAAGCAGGCCCTCCTGAACAAAGGTGTAGTTCAGGAAGAGTAGTAGTTTCCAAAATTTTTTAGTCATATCTGTCACTCACTAGTATTAGGGATCTTTCCTTTTCTGAGTGGCAAAGTCACCCAAGATTTCCAAAAATAAATGCCAAAAATTATATTCTCAAAGCGGTATTGTATTGCCCTGAGTTACAAAACTACTTTAGATTTTGAGTCCCACGAGAGATGGGGATCCTGTCTAATTCCCACCTGTGTATCCTCTCCCAATGCTTAGTACAGTGCTTCGTACACAGTAGGCACTTAATATTATTACCGCTTCTACTACTTTATTATAGCCAAAGGTGGTGTGACCCAGCTGTGGGGCACAACACTGCAACATTACGATGTTCTACAGACTCCACGGGGGCCAGGTCCACCACTTCAGCAGCAATTCAAGTGGTACTCTGAGCTTGGGGAGGGAGGGGATAGACTGGATAGAGAAAAAGAAAGAAATGATTCTATCATTGTTAGAAACCCCGACTTAAGCCGCCATGGTCAGCAGGCCCAATGAGTAAGGAGGTGGGAGAGAACACTGCTCTGCTCAGGCCACCCTTGCAGAGGGTACCCTTACACTCAGCTCAGGATTTCTGCCCCAGCTGCCGGCTTCCCCTAATTCAAGAGCACTGCTGTCCCCCAGCACAACCCTGGGCCCAGAATGCTCAATGCAGATTTCACTGTGCATATTCATATTTAGGATCGGATTAATTTTAATCTGGTTTTATTTTTATTCTTAGTTGTCCTCTCCCTGAGACTGTGAGGCCCCTTGCTGGCTGGAGATCACGTTTTCCTTGATTCATGCTACTACCCCAACATTAAGTTCAGTGTTTTGCACAGCATGAGCATTTATTAGATATTAGTAATGACAAGAAAGCGGTCAAGAAACTAAAAAATTAAAAGATAAAGTCACAATGAAAGAAAACTTGGGATTCCTATTTTAAAATCCCATGAACTTTTCATAGCATCTTGGCTCATTTTTTAAATTAAGTATCCACGTTTCATTCTGAAACTTTTTACTTTAGTATGAACTTACTAAAAGCTTCCACAATACTGTGTCTTGAATTAGTCATTTTTAGATAAGGTAACCCAAATTTTTAATAAAGCAACCTTTAAGTTTCACACTCACCTACTATCTGTCCTCTAACTGTATCATTGTCATTTGGCCCCAGTTTGCATAGATCCAACCTCTGATCTATTTCAAAAAGAAAAATAAAATCAACAAATATGCTTCATTAACTGTAAATTGCTAAAGTATCTTTAGAAATGGAAAGGAATCAGTTCTTTAAAGAAAATTTAACATTTCAATTATAATTATACAATAAGTAAAGCTAAGAAAGGACAAATGTAACATTTAGTTGGATCTGCTGAATTCCTATATTCACCCTAGTGCCTTTTCAGGAGGAAATTAAATTCCAGTAAAACTTCTCACTACTCGGCATAAGTGCCATCTGTAACTAGCCAACTTCTATTACAAAATAAAATAGAACTTCTATCGTCCAGTCAGCAGCAATACAAAAAATCAGGTACTCCAGACCATTTGTTTCCAAGGCTGGAGATCAAGTAAAGTATTGCCACGGGATCACCTAGATCTCATGATACTGTTTGTCTGAGTGCCCAGGCTTCCCCATAGAAGTTACATGGGAAGCAGAATGCTGGAAGATTCCTGAATCACCACTATCCCGGATCCCTGGATCTAAAGTGCTATCAAATTGCAAACTCTCCAGTCCTCTTCCCTGCTCAAGTATCACCACCCTTGTATTACAACAAAACTTTCTGATTTATTTTTCATTCATTCATTCAATTGCATTTATTGAGTGCTTCCTGGTGCAGAGCACTGTACTAAGCGCTTAGGAGAGAACAGTACTGAGTCCACAGCTGCTGGTGAGCTAGAGGTTCCCAGAATTGCCCTAGGAAACTCAGCATCCCAAAGGTGCCCCAAACCCTGATGCTGTGAATCATTCTTTCTCAAATCTGAGAGCATTCCCACATCCTCCAAAGGATCATGCTTCTACTGTAGACTTATCAAAGGGCAGCTGCTTCTTCCTATTTATCCCCAATACTCTTTCCTGTTCCTATCCCAGGACCTTTATTAGGATTATAGAAGTAGAGCAAACATAAACAGGGTTAATTTGCTAGACTGCATTAGTGCCATTGATCACTGCCTTTAACCACGTAAAATTCAAACCACTCATCTAAGCACAAGTGCCTACCAACTCATCCTCAGATAGCAGTTAGCTAGCAAACTGAAAACACATGGCCGGAAAGAAGCAAATTAAAAAGAACACACTTTAAACAGCATTAAAGATACACACCCACATTTTTAAAAAGCTATTATATGAAAAAGTTCTCACTAAAATATTAAATCTTCTGTCATCTACTTACAACCAGTGTCTTTGAGGCGATTGATGGCATTGGAAAGAAGTCGCACACAACCCAGAAAACCAGCACCTTGTTTTTTATGGATTTTCTTGTGATTCCATACACTGATGGTTACCGAATCAGATTTCCCAATATATCTGGAAAAAATTTAAAACATTGCCAGCTATAAGAAACACTAAGCTAATTTTCTGCTTTTCTTTTCACATTTACAAACTGAACATATTCAAAACTGAATTATTTTCCATGGAGAAAACTTAGTTGGAAGCAGATGAATATAAGCAAACCTGCAAGATTTCTACAAGATGTGTATTTCCTTTCTTTAATGTAGTCTCGGACCACTGTCTTAGCAATATAGCAAAAAAAAAAAATTTACACTAATTTTACGAACAAATTCTAAGTCGACCAATTTATACCACAGTACTTTGGGTGGACAATCATGATATGTTTAAATAAAACAATTTTTTATTAGTAGCTAGTTACTGCGAAAAATACTTTTGGAGTCGGTAATTTCATGACCACTGGTTTTCTTTTAGAATGTGAACATGAGATAAGCTCAAAATTTTCAGCTATTCTTCAACAAATATTTGCCCTCAACCCCTTCTCCATGGTCCACTTAGACTGTAAGCCATTTATGGGGCAGGGGCCTGTCTGACCTAACCCTGATTTCATCCCAGTGTCTAGAACAGTACTTAGTCCTGAAGTGCTATATGAACACCATAACAAGCTACAGTCAGTTCTGCCACAAAGGCATCTTTTCATAATGCGTTTTTGGATAGACTATAAAGGCAGAAATAGGGAATGCTTCTCCAATAGTATACATGTGCCTGGACAGAACATAAGGAAAAACTGGAAGACATGGTTGTACCTATACTCATGGCAACATGCCCGGAGTGGATACTAAAACAAAAGGGGTTTTTTTAAAAACAGAGGGATTGCAACCCCTGCATCATGGGAGAACTGGGAGAGCTGACTGCATTGTTCTAATTTCAATTTTTTTTTCCCAATGTCAAGGCTGCTAGACCAAAAATCTGACCTACCTGTTGGGGTTTAAATTGCTGCAGAACTTGAATGTGCGTATTCACGTAACGCTTTTTCCCTGCTTCTTTCCTGTGTGCAGGCCTTGAGAGAGCAGGACCCTTGCAGATTTCACTTTACTGCCTGCAGACAAGCAGAGCAGGGAAAAGCGTTACTGTACGTGTCTATGAGTATATCTGCAACTATGAAAAAAGCTGTGCCCTAGTTAATTGCTAGATGACTAAAACCAGTACAGAGTTATATTCAAGATAATTTTCAGCAGAATACAATTAGATAAATGTATATCTAACAGGAGTCATATTTTTGGTCCAACAACCTTGATCTTTTAAGGTTTATTCTGTAGAGCACACTTCTTTGAAAGAATTTACAGAGGGACATATCAATTTAGCAAACTACTTCCTTAAAGCAATCCTGAACAGAAAAAAATAGCAGACCTTCCATGACTACTGAATCTAAAAATTCCAAAAATGACAATGGGAGTAGCCTTCCAATTGATCTGGTATCGTATTTATATGTCAAAATAATATTCTAAGAACCTGGTTTCTTGTAAATATGTTCTGCTGCTGACCGACATTTTGTTGACTCAGAAAAACACTTTAGGTTCTACCCACCAAGAGAGAGGCCCCATCAAAAAAGATCACTCAATCAATGGTATTTATTGAGCAAAAGATACAAGTATAGCTGCCCCAAGATCCAAAACGTAAAAGGACCCGTTAGGGGGATTAGAAAGACTTCTGTACATCTATCCAGACCATCACCCCTGTCCAGGAGTGACTTAATTACTGTATTTAGAGTGTCTGCAATTTAGAAGGACCCCAAAAGTGCACAAGGGAGGCTCCTGACAAGAGGGAGAGAGGGTCTCCAAGTCCTAACCCACCTCTCTCCCTCCTCCCCTTCAACCAAAAAGTACTGCTGATCTGACCCACTGGGTACTAATCTACTATGTAAGAAACTCAAGTCCAAAAACCACGTATTAAAGAAAATACAATCACACATCACACAACATAACCAAAATACCCGGCCCCTAAAACTCACAACTTCAATTTTTTTTAAAAAATAAAAAAGCATTTCTTTTCAATTTGCAGCTCTAGGGGGAAAATAAAATTTGAAAGTGGCAAACTTATAAGATGTAAAAGTTACAATTAGCATCCCTGAGAAGGGGCCCCACAGTAGAAGGGTAATTGCTTACAAATACCACTGACTGATGGAGAAGTGCATCAGCAACTTGGCCCTGATCTGAACATGCCACTGTCTTGCCAGTTTAAAAAGGGCCCTGGGAAAATAAAGATATATGGGGAGCCAAGGGTTTGGGTGGGGAGGATGAATTTGGGGCTTCCTCCCACTCCCCATCATGCATATCCACCCCACACTCAAAGTGAAAAACTGGCACCAATGACCTGAATATCACCAAAGGAAATCGGCCCAATACCATTTGGGCTGGGAGGTGGGACTAAAAGTGGCTCAAAGTCCAAATCCTTATCCTGGCTGCACAAAGCAAAATCCCATTTAATGTAATCTGGACATCAAAAATTAGGGTTGTCAGCAAATCTGGACAAAAATTTTTAAAAAAAGTCCCAAGCAAAAAAGTTAGTGACCTTCCCTCAAGGGACACAGGGTACTTTTAACATTTTGTCGTTACACTGCAATCCTTACAATAAACCTAAAATGTAGTAAGAATAGCAGAAACTTCTTTCCTCCACAATTCTTAGGGGCACACTACTTATTCTCTGAGGTGCAAAGGCAGAATTCATTTTTAAAACCTGATTTTCAGCTTAAGACTTGGAAGATACTAAATTGGCATTGCTGACTTCATCATCATCAAAAGCATTCATTGGGAGAATACTGGGTACAAAGACATATAATAGAAGCTTGGAAACATACAGCAGAAGTAAAAGACATAAAGGTTGGCATCGAGTATACGGGAGAAATAAACATGAAAAGCCTATGGCAAACTGAATTTTTTTCTGTTGTGCAGCACCTGATTCTAAAAGAGATATTTGTTCTTAAAACCAATTATACCCAACATCTTTTCCTTGAAATTTGGCAAAATAAACCATAAATCAATGCCTTTCACACCAAAAGTTAATGTTTAAGAATTTGAAATTCACCACTGAAGGAGGTGGCATGCAGCCTCCCAGTCCAATGATCAGGTGACTGACAATTTCAATTAAAAAATGGATACTCATTTTCAGGCCAACTAAATCCCAGTAATGCAAAATTTTGACTTCAGCCTTTATCCTAACATCTGAACCAAGGCCAAACCGATTTTCCTTAACGCACTAGGACACAGTTTGCTTTAGTCTAACTTGTGGCAATGGTCTGCTTTTTCACAAGTTCACTGTTTCTGACAGGCTCACCTTCCACACAAAATAACTCAAAAGCTAAAGAACAGTAGTCTGTTTAAAGACTAAATATCTTTGTCATACAAAAGACTAGAGACCAAGTTATGCGTGGTTCCGACTGAGAATATTTGCCAGTTGCCAGGCTTTCTAATTTCTATGCAGAGAATTGAATCACCCATCTTTAGTTATGTTACAATCCAAGATTATAATTACACCTACAAGTCATAATGCTGATTCCACTTGGGATCAAGTGTATTCTTCACAGTATCTGTAGAGTGGCACTGGCCAGATCCATCAACCACCACCTTAGCAAATGGATCAGGAAGTCCTGAAAGAAAGGGTGGGAGAGAAGGATTTTAAAATGACCTTTTTAACCATTAAAAGGAAATAAAGATCAACTTGCCAAAACTCTACATTTCACCATAGAGCAACCCTTACTGAAATAGTACTTGGCCCTAAATTCTGCTTTTAAAACGAGTAACATTTTGACTGCACATCTGCAGCAGGGTTTGACTAAGCATCATAAAAACCATTTGACCTTAGTTTTTATATTCTCTGAATATTAAAAGATACATCTACCATTTGCCATCCTCAGAATCACTGAAAGTCTCCGCCATTCTCAATTTAGCCTCTCACCTTGGGTGATTTGCTCCTTGACCTAGGGAAACACTTAGTTCCCAGAAGTTCTAAAGCCCTCGTCTCGATCCTCAGAGACAGCTATTTGTTCAGAATCATACTCCCGATTGCCACTTTCAATCTTATTTAACCAGGCATCACAAATGTAGAACAAGGAATTCCTTCCCTTAAACCTAGGGATACAACTGCCTCAGGAGAGTTAGCCCTGGGGCAAAGCACTAAATTGCAGGTGGCTGGGCACCTTCTCCCTTGTAAGGGTAACAGGTTTCCCTCTAGATCGTAAGCTCTTTATGAGCAGGGAACATATACACTAATTCTGTTGTATTGTACTCTCTCGGAACTTAGTAGAGTGTTCTGCACACAGTAAGCGCTCAACAAATACCACTGATCGACTAAAAGGCAGATGGTTCTGTCTGTGTCACCATGGGAAAAAAATCATCTGGCTACACTCTTATCTTTACATGACTGTTTTCATTCAACATCACTTCTGGAAAACACAACCGTGTTGATAACACTCCACCAGTCATCCAGTGCTTCTTGAACCCATTCCTGAAGGTGCATAATACAAGTGAATCTTGATTCTATTTATTGCTATTGTTTTTGTCTGTCTCTCCCGATTAGACTGTAAGCCCGTCAAAGGGCAGGGACTGTCTCTATCTGTTACTGATTCGTACATTCCAAGCGCTTAGTACAGTGCTCCGCACATAGTAAGCACTCAATAAATATAATTGAATGAATGAATAATACAATTAATTCATCAGGTTCTTTCATACTTTGTCACCAGTACTTTCTCGTAGTTGGTGAGACCTCTAGTGGCAAACATTTGGGAATTGCTAAAGCATTGTGCAGATTTAAAACCTTTCCTTCCTTTATATTTACCATTGTAATTTTTTTAAGAAATCATTTTTCAATGGTCTTTAGAAATTGCCCATTCAATCAATACCGGTGTTTTACTGCATAGTTAGTTCTTCTAGACAAGAAGGGGACTGGGAAGGAAGGCTAATGGTCCTCAGAAACTTCAGACCTTGAGATGCACATGATGTCACATACATTACGCTGAGCACCCGGTGTATCAGTCAATCGCATTTATTGAGCACTTACTGTGTGCAGAGCACTAGGATAAGCACTTGGGAGAGTACAATACAGCAGAGTAGGTAGACATGTTTCCTGCCCGTGAGCTTACAGTGTATGACATCAAGTGGGCCCGTTTTGGAGTAGACCCATCTCACCCTGAACCTGGAGCATTTCTCTGGAGGAATCCCTGATTCCCTCCAACCCCACTTGCCTGAGGGATATGGGGTTCCCTTGCCAGGCCTTAAGTAGTATGCATGCCAGGTATGGCTAACAGAACACGGAGGCAATACTTGAGACACTGAAAATAAAAGTGCCACACATGAAGGCATCCAATGTTGTAGTCATACTGGTTAGGGGACAGTCAGGCTGAAAAGCTCCGTCTAGTATAAAACCAGATGACTGTCCATCCTAGTGGAAGCCTCTGTTCTTGGAGTATCTCATGTTAATTACTGTAACTCATGTCACAGACCCAAGACTTGACCAGTGCTACACAAATGCCCACTACTGTTTCATCTAACATGACCAAAGCATTTTATTTAGAATGGCTGCATTGCCTGAAAAATGCACCCTAGTTCCACAATAGAGTATTATACACAATGCTTAGTGAAAATACGGTTATAGGAGAACTATTTTCGGCAATAATTTTCTTATAAAAAAGGAAAGTGTTAAGTTTCTCATTTCTATGAAGCATTACCTAATATATACGGGTATCAGACATATTCCGGTTACCACTTTAACAAAATGATTTCTGCTTTCAGGATAATTCTTACTATCCTTGTAAAAAACTCAGATGGCTTTGAAAATATATTCTATGTTGAGTTTACTTAAAATTTTTAAGTACTCAAAATACCACATATTTACAAATTTCTAACAATTGAATTAGAGATTCAAAATTTAAAGGAATATATTCTCTGAAATTCTCAAGACTTTACAAAAAAAAGTTTTAAATACTCTGAAAGTAAAAAACCCCTCCAAAAGTGCAAGGCCTATTGACAAATCCAAAATGATTACTTACTGAAAAAATCCTTTTTCACCAGGTTTTTTGCACAAAGTACTGCAAGGAAAAAAGAAATACAAGAAAATAATTAAAAACTGAAGTTTCATGACTGTCAAATGTGTTACATTCAGTTAAATTGCTGTGATAAAATATAAGTGGCTAAACATGTAACAAGACATGAAATGATCAAAAACTGTTCAAAATAATATGCAAAGCAAAAATAGATAAGCCAAAAAATGACTTAGGCAAAAACTTCAGCAACAGCTAAGAGTGAAAAGTTCATAAACTGCTGTTTTGAGTCTGAATTCCCATCATGTGCAAACACTCCACAGAGTTCTTCTACACTCAGAACATCTCCATAATATTAGAGGAGGAAAGAGAAGGGAACAGGGGACTGAAGAAGGAATGGAAGGAAAAGCACTCAAAAAAAGATCAATGGTATCTGCCCAATTGCTTGGAGGAAAAGTGCTGTGTAAATCCAAAATATGATTTTTATCAGCCAATCACAGCCCCCAGAATTCCAGCAGCTGCCTAGTAGGAATCATTCTTCTTTATAATACCTCTGTGATGATTTGTTGTTATTGATAAATAGCCCCTTAGTAAAATGCAACAAACTAAAACTGCTTTGTCAGAGTTGTTTAAAATAGCCAGCAACTCAAGTCCTACATTAAAGATTACTCAATCCAAAATAAATTTTAAGCATATGATAAATATGGATCTCTGTCTCTTGAAGGACCAGCAAGGGTTTCTTATTCCTAGATATCCTGACCCCTACACTTTGCTGATCTCTTCCCACAAACCAAATCCGCATACTTTAGCTCCTTTAACTCCACCCTTCTCACTGTACCTTAATCTTGACTTGCTTGTCACTGTCCCCCTGCCCATATCTTCCCTCTGGCTGGGAACTCCCTCCCCATTTATGTTACATAGACCATCTTGCTCCTAATCTTCAAAGTCCTACTAAAATCACATTTCCTCCAAGAGGCCTTCCCTGATTAAATGAATGGTATTTATTGAGCACTTACTCTGTGCAGGGCACTGTTCTAAGTACTTGGGAGAGTACCATACAACAGATTTAGCAGATAGGTTCCCTGCCCGTAATGAGTTTAGAGACTAGAGGAGGAGAGTGACATTAATATGAATAATTTATATACATAATTATGTCCCTGTCTTAACCCTCCCTTCTGCATGGCCTAGGCACTTGGGTCTGATTTCCTTAAGCATGTTGATATTCACTCTTTCCCCAGCCCCAGAGCACTTATTTACATAACCATCTGTAATTCTGTAAACTTGTATAAACTCTCTGAAGCGCTTAGAACAATGTTTGGCACACAGTAAGCACTCAATAAATACCACTGCTTAATTGATTGCTTGAGGATTCAACTGGATCTGTGCCAGGTCTGATCTTCGTCTGTATACCCCAGGACTTTGTTCAGACTAAATAAGTCAAAAAGTGTTTGGATTCAGATCACCAGCCTTCCACTGCACTTCAGGGACTACTTCCTGTTAAAACACCTCAAGATTACAAAATATTCCCCTTATAATCTTGTAAAAAGAAAAAGAAATCTCCAATGGGCACTAGAAGCAGCAGTCTTACTGAAGGACTCTAAAAGATGGGGGAAAGACACTTGAGAACTTTAACGCCCATGGTAAAGAGTTCCTGTTTGATATGGAAATGGATCGGCAACCACTGGAGGACTTTGAGGACAGGGGAGATGTGGACTGAGGATCATTCAAAAAAAATGATCTGGGCAGCAGAATGGAGCATGGACTGGAGAAGGGAGAGGGAGAAGGGAGGGAGGTCAGCAAAGAGGCCAATGCAGTAGTCAAGGCATTTCTAATGTTTCATCTTGGAAATTCCTTTAGGTTTAAGAACCATCACACATCACCTGGCTACCCCAGAAATCTGTTGCCCTATGTTGCACTTTATTTTTTTTTTGTGAAAAAGACTTTTGATTAACAGACATTTTTGCCAAAAACAGAAATCACTGTTGCTGCCAATTTTCCTAAGAAATACAGGTTTTGACAGCAGATGACAATAAAATCACATCCCAGAAGCATCATGGTCTAAGATAACAAAGGTTATTCATATAAGGTTCTCCAAAAGTTTCTATTCACCACATCAGCACATCAATACCTCTAACTTGTGCTTCATTTTCTTAGAACAACTAGCTAAGGACCTCACAAAGTAGGGCCTATCAGCTGTGGTCCAAATGACTTGTTCAAGGGGAGGGACCACTTATGTGGACAGGAAAAATCCTATCTCACTGGACCTAGTCAGCATGAAGACTGGAAATCATCCAGAGCATCAACGAAGGAACTCACACCAATAGTCTGATCTGGTGGTCACTCACTTTTGGAGAAAAGTTAATCTCTTCTCAATCTAAGGTTTCAGCTGCTACAGACAATTTACTTCAATCCATGTCTTTTATTCCAAAAAGCATCATGAGTGCCCAGGAACATAACTGATATTTTATCATCTGAAAAATTGGTCTTACAAATTAATCTTTCCCCCTATTAAAACTCTTCTGTCACTCATTAGTACCCTTAGCTCTCCTCTAATGTGGGGTTACATTCTTGACAAACCCCACATTAAGGAAAACTCACATAATTTCCATGCTTTGACCTAAGCCATTCACACATCCATTTCTTCCAATAATACATCGCATACTATCCTTAGAGATGCACGTTGTCCAAAAACATCCCCTAGTTCCTTAGCAGTTCTATTAAAAATGTGTAGTGAAAAAGATATATTATGGAAAAACTGAGTGGGCTACGTTCTATGATGGTTGCATGTAATAACCCAGCTGGTTGTATGTAATATCCAATTATTAATGTAAATTCCAGCTGTAAAAATACAATGCTATTTTGTTGACGAAGGGCGGTGGGCTGATAATGAATGACTGTCTATGCTTTAATCTGAATAAAATTCCCAACTGCTCTGTCTCTTCTTGCCAAAAATTTCCCTTCCTCCATCAGTCTGTGGTTGCATTCCAATTACATTACTGATTGGAATGAGACTACTTCAGAGGGGGAAACACACACACATACTCTCTCTCTCTCTCTCTCGCTCTCTCTCAACCTAAAAATTACTCTTTTTTTAATACTGTTCAGGAGATACATATAAAATGAACAAGCCATTTTCAAGGATTTAGCTGGTACTGCTGTTCTTCATGCTGTGGGAACTTTAATTGCCTTCTACAGATAAGAATTTCCCAGAACTAAAGTTCAAAATGACACAAGATTCTAGTTTGACCATTTTCAAATGCTGAAAAATATCTTATATTTGCCTTCCTTACATCTCCCATAAACACACCACTGCTTCATTCTGCCCCTCCCATTTCTGTCTTCATGGGCCCCCTGAAATAAAGAAAACTCCTAACTAAATCAATTTAATGGAAGAAAATGGTAGGAAGTTTTTACTACCTCAAAATTCTACAGTTAGTCTCCTCTGAAGACTATCAACTTAAATCAGCAGAAATATCTTCTGTATTAGCTGAAAAGTCTCCTCCAGGAAGATCAATATCCCTCCTTAAATACACTAAGAGAAAAATTGATCTCCCATTCTAATACAAACAAAATTTACCACATGGACCTCAAAAGATTTTAGCTTATTAATATCTGAACAGCTGAAGGGTTTTTTTTTCACCATATTGACCATCAATTTCAGACTGCCAAATCTGAGGGAAGGAGGACCGTAACTGTGACTTTACCTGTATGCTGTGTGCAGAGCACTGTTTTAAGCACTTGGAAAACACAATTCAGCAACAGATGGAGACAATCCCTACCCAACAACGGGCTTACAGTCTACAAGGGAGGAGACAGATAACAGCAACACCAAAAAACAACTAGACAGGCATCAACAGCATCAATATAAACAGAACTATAGATATAAATGCATCATTAATAAAATAAATAGAATAATAAATATGTACATATATACACAAGTACTGTGGGGCTGGGAGGGAGATAGGGCAGAGGGAGTCGGGGCGATGGGGAGAGGAGAAAGGGCAGAGGAAAAGGGGGGCTCAGTCTGGGAAGGTTTCCTGGAGGAGGTGAGCTTTCAGTGGGGCTTTGAATGGGGAACTGTGCCAGTTTGGTGGATATAAGGAGGGAGGGCATTCCACGCCAGAGGTGGGACATGGGCCAGGGGTCGACGGCAGGATAGGCGAGAACGAGGCACAGTGAGGAGGTTAGGACCAAAGGAGCGGAGTGTGTGGGCTGGGCTGTAGGAGGAGAGAACGGAGGTGACGTAGGAGGGGGCAAAGTGATGGACAGCTTTGAAGCCATGAGTGAGGAGCTTTTGCTTGATATGAAGTTTGATAGGCAACCACTGGAGATTTTTGAGGAGGGGGGTGACATGCCCAGAGTGTTTCTGTAGAAAGATAATCCGGGCAGCAGAGTGAAGTATAGACTGAAGTGGGGAGAGTCAGAAGGTTGGGAGGTCAGAAAGGAGGCTGGTGTAGTAATCCAGTCGGGATAGGAGCAGTGATTGTACAAGAAGGAAGAGGTCCGGATGGAAAGGGCTTTGGTTTTGGTTTGGGCTTTGGTTTTTAAAATTAGTATCATACAGCTGTGGTCCTAAAACAGTATTGGGGGCTCCCTCGGAATGGGCAAAAAAGGACAATGATAATAAGGTAATGGTATTCGTTAAGCACATACTCTGTGACAAACACTGTACTAAGCACTGGGGTACATACAAGATAACCAGGTCCCACACTGAGCTCGCAGTCTAAGTAAGGAGGGAGACCAGGTTCTGATTCCCTATTTTGCAGATCAGGGAACTGGGATGCAGAGAAGTTGAGTGACTTGCCCAAGGTCACAAAGCAGATAAGTGGCAAAGCAGAGGTTAGAACCCAAATCCTCTCCCAGGCCTGCGCTCTTTCCAGTAGGCCACACTGCTTCCTCAACCTGAAGGTTCACGGACCACACTGAGAAATCCTGCCTAAAGGGAAATATAAACACTATACAAAGTATCTTTCTTACTGCAAAACAAAGCACTTAAGAGTTTCCCTGCAGTGTGGAACTACTAACATTTAATAAACATGTTGCACTGGGCAAGGTACCAATGCAGGCAGCATGCCATTAAAGGGTTTTTTCAAGCTGCTTCGGGATTACACTTTTCAAAAATTGAGGGCTTGAAAAATAGCGGGGACTGTGCACTCCCCAGGAGTGGAGATCAGTTGTCTTTTTTTTTTTTATGGCATTTGTTAAGCACTTACTATTTGCCAGGAACTGTTCTAAATGCAGGGGTAGATACAAAGTAATCCAGCTAGAAACAGTCCCTGACCCACATGGGGCTCACAGCCTCAATCCCCATTTTACAGGTGAGGTAACTCAGGCCCAAGGAAGTTAAGTGCCTTGTCCACGGTCACACGGCAGACAAGTGGTGGAGCAGGGATTAGAACCCAAATCCTTCTAACTCCCAGGTCCATGCTCTATCCACTAGGCCACTCTATTTCTGTGTCCTCCCCTCCCACATTCTCCTCTTCCCTCAGGCTTCTACCTCAGAAAAGGGCAAAATGTGCTTCTGGAAGCTGTGCTCTCAGTTAGGCAATAGCAGAGCAACACATCCTTCGCTTAGCCATGTGACTTTGCCACATGTTTTGTAGCCATAAACTGCCTGGGGGGAAAAAAAACCCTCTCCCTCCACCCCCCTACATGTAAATATGTGCTCACAGAGTTTGCACAGTAAACAAGAGAGGCATCCTTTAATCCCCTTTCTAAACCCATTCATCTGGATTGTACTTTTAAAAGGTTAGAGATTAAAAGAGTATAAAAGAATGCATTGATTTTCATTTTATTGAATTACTCCAATACATTACAAAATTTCTGTGCCTCTTTCCATTCTTACCCTATTTTAAAACATTCAACACAAGCGGCCAAAATATCCTGAAAAAAATCTTCCTTTACATTTTTACTCCAGGGACTATGGATGTCAGTTATACAAACAAACACCCTGCTTTATTTGATTGCATTTAACACAAAGTTAATTTTGGCACTGAAACCCGATACCAAGATTAAAGACTCAGGAGATACTGCCAGAATGCAGGATATTTTAATTCTTTTGAAGCTTGAAAAGAAATGCATGTTACAAAAAATGGCATTTTAGAATATTAAAAAAAAAGGTCCAAAAAAGGGAGGGCAACAACAGGGCACCATTACACACTATCCAATAGATTTTCCTTTTCAAAACCACTTGGCAAAACACTCTAGAACATGTGCTTCCTCAAAGGTTCAACGTCGTGAATTTCAGGCAGCTCTGCACTCGGCAGTACCTTCAACAGGAAGGAAGTGAAAGTTCTTGGGAAAGAAATGATGGAAAACTGCTAGCCCAAAGCAAGTCTCAAGTCTCGACAGTGGCTGGGAGCACAGGGAAGACCACGCTCCTGCCTTGCGTACCTCAGACAGTGGCATATTGCTCAGTCACCCCCACAGTGATGCGCTCTCTGGTGCATAGGGTTGTGTCTTGCAGGAGGATGTCGGTGTCCAACCACACCTCAGCCGGTGGCACAGTCTCCTGGAGAACCTGACATAGTTTGCCAAAGGTGATTACAGGAGCTACTTGCTCCCATGCTATCCACAGGGGGGGTAGTGGGATACTCATTCATTCAATGATACTCATTGAGCACTTACTGTGTGCAGAGCACCATACTGAGTACAATTCGGCAAAAAACGGAGACAGTCCCAACCCATGATCTGAGACCCAATAAATTCCAGTGGGACTTCCCTTCGCCGCGCAGGTAAGGGTCATCATATTGATGACATCCTTTCCTCGGCTGGGTATTAGGAAGACCTTTGTTTTCAAAGTATCTAACTGGATCGCTGTTAGGTTTAGCCTTTTTTAATGACTGTAATTTCATCACAAGAGGGGCAGGATGAATTATAGCAGCTCTTGAATGTGAAGCAGGACTGGACAACTGGAGACACCAGACACTTTGTGAATGCTCTTGGGGCAATTGCCAGACCAAGTGGGTCAGATTCATTGTTGTGCAGGGATGCCAACCTTAAAAAGTAGGTTCATCCTGTTGTTTGAATCCTGTGTGTTTGCCATCATCCATGAGAGAAAGACCTCCCCAATTAATGGTTTTCACACCCTCCTTGTCCAGAAACTCACAACCACGGTGTTACTTTTGATTGATTAGCATATGCTACATTCAGTGTGTTGAAACTGCCAGGTTTTCCTCCACACTATTTCCCAACTTGAACCACTCAGGACTTAAGTGAAAATTAACGTGTTGCGCACTGGGAGTCGGGACAGTCTAAGCACCTGTGCAGGCCGATGTTAATACGCGCCCAAGGCCTCTGCAACCTACATGTTAGAGCACCAAGTGAAATCAGGAGGACCGGTAGCTCTGTATCTCAACAGTGGTAAGAAAAGAGAACTAAACAGAACCGGTCTTACAACTGAGATCATAAAGTAAGAAACCAAGCATCTTGGCAAATAGTCCACCTAAGCCCTGAGCAAACGGCATTAAGAGATTGTCTAGTTTTAAGCAAGAGTGAAAGTCTACGCAACTCAATGAATCTTTGCCTTTTCCCAAAACCACACCACTGCCCAAATCATGTGGTAGTGAGAGTCCACTCAAGTCAGGAGACTGGCAAATGAACAGCTCCCTGAGGCCGTGAGAATTCTGTGCCCTTGCAAAAAAAAAGAGTGGCCAAGCAAAATGATGCCAACTGGGCTAAACATGGCCATGCCAAACTAAGCAGTCCTATCTAAGTCAGTCATCATGTGGCTAAGAAACAACCGCAAAAATACAGGCGACTAAAGTACTGTTAAAGCAAAGATTGCCACGATCGTGCACATAGTGCATTCAAAACGAGTGAGTGTGCAGGTCTCTGCAAAAGAGTAGGCTTTACAAAGAGCATCTATCTTAGCGACTCCGCCTGCAACTGATGGCAAGTGGCTTCAAGTCTCTCCACCAGCTAGCTTACTCCTTATTTATTGTTCTCTCTAGTCCTCCCAAGCAAATGTTCTCACTGTCCCTGGCTCTTACCTTTTCCAACCCCATCCCCCCCTTGCTCATACCCTCCCCCATGTCCGGAACTCACTCCCTTTCAAATCTGCCAGACCACAGCTCTTCCTGGCTTCAAAACTCTCCAGGAGGCTTTCCTGGATTAATTTTCTTCTCCCCAGGTCATATCCTCCTCCCAACTATCACCTCAGTACTTAGCACTCCCCGTCATCCATAGCTCTTTTTCACACAATGATTTTACCTAAGCATTTATTCATCAATCTTTCTATTCTTTTTCTCCCATCTGTAAATAATTTTGTTTCTCCCCCATTAGATTCTAAATTAATGGAGGGCAGGGATTGTGTCTTTTACCTCTGTGGTGCTCTCCCTAGCAATATAGTGCCCTGTCCAAAATAGGGAGCTCAGTAAACACTAAGTGACTCAGTCACCTTATTCTGCAGAAATATATTTCAGTAGAGATTCACACTTCTTAAGTAAGTATGCCTCTTTATAAATTTAAGACACAAACACAGTCCCCATCACTATGTGGAAAGAGAGGAGTTCAGCAAAATTACATTCTTGTTAATACCAATGTAATTTCATCTATCAATCAATCACTTATTGAGCACTTACTGTATACACAGCACTGTGCTAAGTGCTTGAGAGAGTACAACACAACAATAACAGACACATTTCAAGCCCACAACGAGCTTAGAGTCTAGAGGGGGAGACAGACATAAACATGATATAATCTATTCACTATCTACATTAAAGATCCAAATTTCTGAAACGCAAGTGAAAGCAAATAAGGGAAGTAGGTTATCCAGCAGGGCTGTGGCAAGGGGAGAGAGAAGTCTTTTTTTTTTAAAAAAAAAAAATGGTATTTGTTAAGAGTTAATATGTGCCTGGCTGGGGTAGGTACAAACTAATCAGATTGGACACGGTCAATCTTAATCCCCATTTTACAGATGAGGTAACTGAGGCACAAAGAACTGAAGTGATTTGCCCAAAGTCACATAGCAGATAGGTGGTGGAGTTGGGATTCGAACTCAGGTTCTCCCGACTCCCAAGTCCTTGCCCAATACACTAGACCACATTGCTTCTCATGTACCAACCCTCCTCCACGAAAGTCAAGGGAGGGCTTTCCTTTTGTTTTTTTCTAAAGGGAGGGAACATGTTCATGCCCCCTCCCCCGCCACCCCAAGGTCTCACAAGGGTGGACCAGTTCTTGGAGGGAAACTGATGTTGCTCAAGAACACTGCTGTCCCGAGTCAGGGCAGAAGAAAAGGAACAAGCAGTCAGGGGAGAGGAACAGTAGAGTTAGTGTTCTTCCTTTGGACAAAGGACTCCTAGTCTATCAATCAATAAACCAATGGTATTTACTAAGTGCTTACTGGGTGCAGAATACTGTACTAAGTGCCTGGAAGATTACAATGGAGATGATAGACACAGGGCCTGGGAGTTCTAATCCCGGCCTCATCACTGGTCCTCTGTGTGACCTTGGGCACGTCACTTCATTTCTCTGGGCCTCAGTTACCTCATCTGTAAAATGGGGATTGAGACTGTGATCCCCACATGGGACAGCGACTATGACCAATCCAATTTGCCTGTACACACCCCAGTGCTTAGGACAGTGCCTGGCAAGTAGTAAGCCCTTAACAAATACCATAATTATTATTATTATTATCAAGTGCTTGGGAGAGTACAACAATGTTAGAAGACATGATCCCTGGCCTCAAAGAGCTTACTATCTAATGGAGCAGATGGTCACAAAATGATTTACAGAGAGGTAAATAAGAGACTGCTAAGAAGGATACGTGGAAAGGCAAAAGCTTGAGTAGTAGCATATGTAACTTAATATTATTTCAGATCTTTGACCTTGGCTCCATCTCCAATAGGAGCAAGAACAAGGTCACAACGACTAAGTCCAGTCAACAGCTTGTTCCAGAATTGGGGGGGGGGGGGTGGAATAATTAAGGAGACAGGTTCCTTGCTTGGCATTCCTGATATATTCCCCTACCATTTGTGCATGTTGGAGGTTTTGCCTAGGGGCTTCTTTGCACTTAGTAATGCCATTAAAAAAGGTAAAATTAGTACAGCCGGACTCTTGAGCCCTAGAGTACAGGTAAATGAGAAATGCAAAAAAAGCAAGAAAAGAGTCATGTTGATTCACAGAGAAATCTCTAGAAGCGTTGTTGTCCTAAAGCCAATAAGATTAAACAGGCAGGCGGACTCAAAAACAAAGAGGCTGGGGGAGGAGCTAAATTCTAAACAGGAAGACTTCCTGTTCCTCTGCTTCTCAGTAAACACTATTATCTATTATATATTTTGAAGAGTTTGTTTGTTCATGCAAAATAAAGTCATGCTTCCCAATTACCTACACATACCAATTTTATATACACAATCCCACCACTTAAATTAGCTGGATGCACTCTATTTTTACACCAGAAGAAACTGGGTGAAAGGTTTAAATAAAAGGGGCTTTGTGAGATAGCTCTTTGGAGGAGTAGGAGGGGGAGGAGGAGGAGGAGGGAAGTGTTTTGCACACCTAGCTCCCAATACCCACTCCAGCCAGGAATCGCTAGACCCCGAGTTGATTTTCCATGGCAACTACAGTTGCTTCCCAGCCTGTGGGGGCAGGCTCAGGGGAGGGATGGAGGAGAAAAGGGAATGATGCAGTGAGGCCTGCAGGGTGGGGCATGCCATCAAGACGGATTCCCTCAGGAGGGCGGGCGTCCAGGCTGAGGTCTGCCACAAACTGGTCGGGGACAGTGAGGCTGGGTTTACCTCATATTGGTCCCACCCACCCCATCCACTGGGACCCTCCCATTAGGGGCTCAATACTACCAACCCCTAAGAGAATATTATGAGAAGCGGCATGGCGTAGTTTAAAGAGCCCGGGTCTGGGAGTCGGAGGACCTGGGCTTTCATCCTGGCTCTGCCAGGTGCTTGCTGTGTGACCTTGGGCAAGGCACAACTTCTCTGTGCTTCAGTTTCCTCAATTGTAAAATGGGGATTAAATACCTGATATCCCCTTCTATTGAGACTGTGAGTCCCATGTGGAACAGGGGTTGTGTCCAACCTGATTAACTTGTGTCTATCCCAGCACTTAGAACAGTGTTTGACACATAACAAGCACTTTTAAATACCACAATAATACTAATAATAGTAAAGTTAGCTAAATGGAATAAGACCAGACACTACTTTTCTAATCTGGAGAAATATTTACTTTTTTCCTCCAACTCCCCCAAAAAAACAGAAGAGTGACCTTGACTGAAATAACTAAAAAGTTATCCCTGAGGAAGGATACAAAAAAAAAATCCTTTAGAAAGGAGGGAAAAGGCTGCAACATCCAACTCCCACAGCAGCAGCAGCAGTATTTTCATGCCATATCAGACCCAAGTGGAAAGACAGGATCACAAACAAGAATACTCTATAAATAAGACAAGCAACTAACACTGATGTTATGCACACCTCAACAGCTTCACTGGGTAGGGCACGTAAGGAGGGTGGCTGAAATGATCCCCAAAGAGTAACTCAATAACGAGCTAAAATGGAGCGACAGAAAACTAGAGGGACACAGAAAATGTTTTAAGGATGGAGTGAAGTCTCAGGCAGTACTGAACCACAGCTTAAAAACTGGGCGACAACTGCAACAAAAAGATCTACGTGAACCATGTAAATCAAGGAGTGGACCTTTTGGATCTAAACCTTCAAGGGTTCATGAGACTGCAAAGCACATGCAAAATCAAAGCTAGGCCACAGCATACAAAAATATGACTGTACAACAAAGAACAATTTCTGTGTATGTACAGTGTGGATGGGACTGTCAATCTCACATTGGCCTTTCCCACTGCCTGCACACCCAGAAGTATACTTCCCCACCCCTAGTATCTTCAAACATGAAAGACAACTATATATACATATATATAATATATATATATATTCTATTGTTATCATCTAATGTACCTCCCTGCCAAAAATAACTGCCAATTTGAAATCAATGGTATTTGACTGCTTACTGTGTGCAGAGCACTGTACTAAGTGCTTGGGAGAGTACAGAACAATAAAGTTGGTAGACACACTCCCTGTCCACGACAATCTTACAAACTAGACGGGGGGACAGACATTAATATCAACAAATAATTTAGAGATACTCACTTAAGGGCTGATGGTCTGATGGTGGGATGAATAACAAATACAGTGAAAGATTCCATTGTTCCTGATCCTGGTCTCTGAGAACTCACGCCACAAGGTCGAGCTTGTTGTGGGCAGGGAATGTGTCTGTCTGTTGTACTGCACTCTCCCAAGCACTTAGTACGGTGCTTTGCACACAGTAAGCACTCAAATACCATTGATTTCAAATTGGCAGTTATTTTTGGCAGGGAGATACATTAGATGATAACAATAGAATATATACAGAGAGAGAGAGAGAGAGAGAGAGAGATGTATATATGCGCTTAATAAATATGATTGAATGAATGCATTTTTTCATTCTTTATTTCACCATCATCATTATTTACAGTACACTTATTGGGGAGCACTATTCCAGGGACTTGGAAGCAATACAATAAAAGTATAAGATATGGTCTCTGGAGGATCTTTCGCTCTCATAGTGGGGAGCCAGGTAGATCCAGATAGAACCCGTACAATGACAGCAAAAAAGAAAAGCAGAAATACAACTGGTAACCACCATAATGCGCAAAAACTGACTAAAGAAATAGATGGAATAAGAAAGCCATATACACAAGTGTTTATGGGTGGCTAATGGAATAACCTGATCAGGAAAGTGGGGATTAGACATGGAATGCCTTCTAAAATAGTTTATGAAGGCAATGAAGGTGGAGAGGGACATTATTATCAAGGGTATTTAAGGAGTGCTTACTATGTGCAAAGCACTATACTAAGCATTCGGGAAGCAGCGTGGCCTAGTGGACAGAGCATGGATCTGGGAGTCAGAAGGATCTGGGTTCTAATTCCGCCTCAGCTACTTGTCTTTTGTGTGACTCTGGGCAGGTCGCTTAACTTCTCTGTGCTTCGGTTCCCTCATCTGTTAAAATGGGAATTAAGACTGTAAACCCCATGTGGGACATTAACTGTACTCAATCTGATTCGCTTGTATCTTCCCCAGTGCTTAGAACAGTGCTTTGCACATAGTAAGCACTCCATAAAAACCACCGACTGATTAACAAATACCATTAAAAAAAGGGAAGTAATAATAATGTTGGTATTTGTTAAGTGCTTACTATGTGCCGAGCACTGTTCTAAGCGCTGGGGTAATCAGGTCCCATGCGGAGCTCACAGTCTTAATCCCCATTTTCCAGATGAGGTAACTGAGGCACAGAGAAGTTAAATGACTTGCCCAAAGTCACACAGCTGACAAGCGGCGGAGTACAACAGAGTTGGCAGACACATTCCCTGCCCACAATGAGCTCACAGACTAGAAGAGGAGAAAGGCATTAATATAAATAGTTTTTTATACATAATTTAAAGATACATGACATGGTCTAGACAGTAAGATCACTGTGAGCGGGGAATGTGTCTTCCAGCTCTATTATACTGTATTCTCCCAAGTGCTTAGTACAGTGCTCTGCACACAGGAAGCACTCAAATACAACTGACTGGTTTGGAGGATCTGAAGAGAAGGGAGTGAGTGATGAGCTGGAGATAGCTGAGAGCAAGATGCAACAAGGAGAATTGAAGAATTCAAAATAGGGTGCAGGGGGAGCAGGGGCAAAGAGGTGAAATATACAAAGACAACAGGTGATGGAGAGTTTTAAATCCAACTGTCAGAGGTTTCTGTTCTTCCCCTGATCCCTGCAATTCTCCACTAACCAAACCTAGATAAAACCCCCTTACTATATTTTAGCAAAAATTCCCAAAATACCACTGAGTTTATAAAAACTATTTACTTGGTCCAGGATTTGGGACTCATTTAATTTCATTTCTATTTTTAGGCTGTAAGCTTACCAGGGCAGAGATTTTTGTTAGGCATAACCACTTTGTTTGTGGGCATCGCATTAGTTACATTAAAATAATATCAGACATCTGTTACTGTGATTATGGCATAACACAGACCTCCACTGCTTCCCGCTGACTCTCTCCTGCCAACATATCCTTTGTTCACCTGCCTCCCCCTCACTTCCTCTGGAATTCCTCTTCCCTCCCTGGAAGCTGAGAAGCCCAGGTGAGTTGGAGGGGGACGCAGACAGAGGGCTGAAGGGCTGAGGAAGGAGGCGGGCTCCGAGTCTCCATGGAGGGTTGGCTCACTGGACCAGATCTATTTCCAGGTTTGGCCTAATCCAGCTCTCAGCCATTTGGGTTAAAAATAGCCCAAACACTGTCTCAAAAGTCAGCACTGTTATTTTAGCACTGGAAGGCTCGTAAGTAGAACCAGGCAGGGCCAGTCAATGAACTGAAAGAGACTGACTGATACCACACGCTTGGGTCAAAAAGGTACTATTTAAAACTTGAACTGCGGTGAAGTCCGGTGTACGTTACAGCACATTTTGATTTCAACACCATCTTCCCTTGTACACTGAAACGCCAGATTGGTCAGACTGGCCTATAGTGAACAATCAGGCTAGGCTGCTGAATCACTTGGGGTGATGAGCTATGGAAATACGAGAGTATGAGAATAAACCAGAAAGGTCAACAGTGGTTGAGAGAAATGATCAAAGGGGCCCAGAGGAACTCTTGAATTTTCTAAAACTTTTCATACTTTCATGTACTTTTTGAAAATTTCAAAATAGCAAGTAAGGTCTAAAAAAGGAAACTCAAAGGCAAAAGAGAACACAGATACCTTCAAAGTGACAATGCTATATAAAAGAAAAATCATGGTTACCAAGAGAGCTGTTTTGATCATCACCTCCTTTTAAAAGAGAAAAAAATACATCCACACATTTCCTTCCTACCTGCCCCAGGGCCTAGTTTCCTCTTCCCTACTCATCTGCCTCTAGAATGCTACACTGCAAGCAATGTGGAGTGGCAGAGGGGAAGAAAGATTGTTTGCGGGAGTAGGTGAACTGAAATTTAGAACAGAGAATTGCATGAGAAAGCAATAACAAGACCCAAGACATAGTTACGATTTGAAGGCTGCAGACAGACGGCTTGTTGCATCCAGTGAACAGTCAGGGACCAGGAAGGGGGTCGACAGATCACCTGCCCACCTCCCTACTGTTCCACATCAACAATTCCAAAAGTTTGGTAGCCCAAACCAGAGTTTTAGCATTCAGCTCTGTGCCACCAAAATCTCTCTTGTTTTAATTTGCATTTTTCCCATTTGTGGCAAACCAAATTCCTCCTTTTTGGTATTTTTCCTCGCAGCATACATAATACAGGGCCAAATTATCCATCCCACCAATCAAAATTTCTGTTCCTCTAATGAGTGTCCCAAAGGCTTACAGACTTCAGCGAGGCTAGAGAAAAGCAGCATAACTGCTAGAACTCTTAGGGGCAACGATTCATGGCCCTTTCCACCTTTACCCACTCTCCGATAAATGAGCTGGTTCCAACTACATGTCAGGCTCCACACTCCTAAAATTTGATTCAGGCCTGGAAAGGGTAATCTCAGATTTTCAGACCAGGAAGTGCTCCATCTGGGGAGTGGCAGGGCCGTCCCTTGGTAGGAGTAAATCTAGGCAACTGTCCAAGTCTTGTGACCTAGAAAGCCCTGTCTCTCCCAGTATGGGACTCTGCAGGGCCTGTCACTCTGCCATAAAGGACAGTGAGGGGAGGGCAAGAGTGGCTTCCTGCTGATTATGAGAGCCTGGCGCCTCCCTTACTCCCTTCTCCTGCTGGCTCCCACTGAGGCAGCTCTCCAGTCCCACTCAAAATGAGGGACTCTGGTAGATGTGGAGCTTGGGGTTGCCTGGAGCCGGGATGGGGGAGGTAGTATCTCCCTCTTCCTGGGTACACGGTAGACAGCACCAGGCCCCAGCGCCCTAGCTGCCACTGCCCGAAGCCAAGGGGAAGAGGAGAGAGCAAGGGAGTTGGACCCGGCACTACACTTGAGTACACCAGAAAGTTCAGAGTGGGAGTAGCCAAGGCAGGTCTCCTGAAAATTCCATCGCTGCACAACATCAGGGGAGGAATTTCCACTCTTTAAACAGCCCTCACACACCCATGACTGAAGGGTCCTGCCAAACAGCTCCGTCGATCCAACCTCCACATACTCCTAGGATGTGGAACACAACACTGAAGCTGCAGGCAAGAGCTCTACTGAGCGGGAAACTGAGAATGGATCAGGGTCAAAAGTGAAGTCTCGTTCTTCTGAGACTAGAAATCAAAGTATTCACAAGCTAAGCAAGGAACTTCATAATTTAAAACTTTTATGATTTGGAACGCGTCCTAATTTCTAAGACTTATTTCTTTAAAATAAGGGTAATTATAATTACTACCACTCCTCAAAATGTTTCAAAGAAGAAACCCCAATAAAAAAACTGATAGAATTATTTTTTTCAACCAGTCTTGACTTCCTATCCATTAGCCATGTACCTCTCCCTTTTCCTTCCCTCCCATACCAGGAGGGGAAAGAAAAGTTTCAGAGAGTATACTTCCTGAACTCAAAACAAAGCCAGAAATAGCAATATGGTTAATGACCAAATATTCTCCTGTTCAAAGCCAGGAGGTGGGTCTTCCAGTAGGAGGGGATTTCCCTTTTTCAGGTCAACTTAGACTTCCTCTCATTTTTATCTTCCAAGGTATGGACTGCACAAGCATATATCTATGTTGAGTTGACTACCTCAGCCTAGGAAATCACAAACTTCATGAGATGAACAGTCTGACACTACAGACTAGGGTTTAGGTCTGAGGGCGAGGATATTGTTAGGGAAAAAAAGTGGCAGGACGAGGAGGAGGAGGAAACAAACAAAAAAGCAGATTCTGAAGGAGACTGCAACAGTTACAGAGATGGTCAGAGGTGTGAGAAAGGAAGAGGGACATACCGGACGGTGGAACAGATAGTTGAAATACACGACAAGCCCACCGAGATCAGAACATTTGCTCAACCTAAACACAGTGCTGCCGGTGAACTGCACCTGCCAGAACTAGAAGGACTAAGGAAAAGCTGCACTTCTCTGACTTTATTCTAATACGACTCTCTCATACATAAATCCATCATTTCTCGCTCTTATGTACTTATACCAATTCTTAAAACTTTTATATATGTTTAGTCAACTGGGCATCTAACTCTTTATTTTGACTACTTGTGGACAGGGAAAGTGTCATTTCTGTGCTTTTCACAAAACAAATAGTACAGGTGTATTAGAGGATGCACAAATATTCTTACTACCAGTTGAGAGTATTATTTTCCCCTTCATTTCCACCACATTCCTAGAAAGACAATGTCCTCTACTAAGACCCATCCCACAAAAGAAATAGGGCAGGGAAGCCCAAAGGGACCAACCTCACACAGGAATCTCTAATAAAGAGAGCTGCCTTAAAAATAAGATTCCAGTGTAGTTATATTCCAGAAAGATTCACCCAGAACAAAATACAGTATTATGTGGCTACAGTAGGAATAGAGAAGGAAGAGCATTAACTAACCTCTCTTTAAAATAGTATGAAAAAGTTGAACTTTCCACACTCACTCAGACTGCCCAAACTATAAAGTCCAGAAAAGTCCCAACCCAGACACTTCCATATAACCTACTGAGATCTTTGGTGATTGGTGAGAAATAACCAGTAATGGTCAGGATTGACAATCACTGAAGGATGCGGGGAGAGGCATCCAAGAATGGAACACTCTTGGCTCAACTCTTTAGAATGGGATAATCACAATAATGAATAACTGTGGTATTTGTTAAACGTCTACTATATGTCAAGCACTGTATTAAGTGCTGGGGTAGGTACAAGATAATTAGGTCCCACAAGCGGCTCACAGGCTATGTAGAAGGGAGAAAAAGAACTGAATCCCCATTTTGCCGATGAGGGAACTGAGGCACAGCAGCAGGAGGCAAAGAGGTACTAAGAGATGGACAGCAAGCAGATGAGCCAAAAACAGAATAGAAAGCCATACCCAAGAGAGAAAAGGAAAGAGGCAGAAAGTGTCTGAGGAGAGGTAGCTTTATCTGACCAGTGAACTGAGACAGAGTGTCTTGTGATATGGTCTCAGAGGTAGGGAGGAAAGGAGAGAAGGCACCTACCCCCTAGAAGTAGTCACCACAGGCAAACAGGTACCTTCTGGGCTGCAACCCTGCATTGAAGCATATTATTTTTGTTTTTATGTCATCTACAAATTATGATAGAAGTTCAGCATAAAAGTTTTCTAAGGAACGCTTCCATTAAAAGATGAAGAAAAGGTGTTAATGTGTACATTTTAAAAATCAACAGTTGAGTAATACTGCTTTAACTATTTTTGCTAGTGTTACTGAAGAATTCTCAGGTACTTTAAGACAAACACAACATTTTTGGAAAATCAGGTGCAGTAATGCAATTCCCCATTGACTGCAACTTCCATTTCACTGTATATTCTGAGTAGTAGTAGAATAATTACCTCAAGCATCTTAGATCCATGATACAAAGCTCTCCACCCACAGTACATACAGTGGAGATACATTCAAATAAAATGCATCTCATAGGCAATTTATAACAAAGTCTAATCTCCCTGTACCCCAGCCGGGTGGGCTTCACAAGCCTCAGAGAAATTCAATCAACATCACACATGCACACAGCATATCCATACACAGAAACCTCTTTGTGCTACATAATAAGGGGTTTTTTCACTCTTTAGTGTCAATCATAAGGTGAAATTAAAGCTGTTCAATGCATTCAACAATTAAACCTACTGTCTACCTGTTTTGGCTATCTGGCTACTCACTCTAAGTAGATTTTCAGCTGGCAGTCGTTCCAGGCGGAACATTAATTGTTCTTCATTGTTAAAGGAACATGGAAACGACAGGAAGACTGTCAATGCAAGCACTAATCGCTCCCCCAGTCCACTCAGCTTCAACAGCAGATCTATTAACATTTCAAAGCAAGTATCAGCAAAACAAGGTAAATCTATGGGAGACTTTGAGATCTTTTAGCAGGTAAACCTTTTGCAAAAGTACAACAGCATCCTAGTCCAAGTTGCCTGCCTCACCCGAGTTAACACAAGTTCACCATCTGGGCACCCAACAAATGCCCTCTTAGCCAAGAACTTCAAAGAAGAATATGTGGAAATCCTAGAGCGTTGGGGAAAGTCTTAAGGCCTAGATGGCACTGAGGCCCCAGGGAGAAGCACAACTTGTCCCCAGTCTATTAGGCCACCGGTCTCTATTTTCCACTGTTAACACTCCTGCCCAGCTCCTGATGGGTTCTTTAAGCACTCCCCAGCCTTGAAGCCCAAAGAGCAACAGTAACCCAGTTAAAAATGGTGGGGATTCTGACTGTTCTCCCCCTTCTAGACTGTGAGAGCCTTGTGGGCTGGTAATGCCACCGTTTATTGTTGTATTGTACTTTCCCAAGCGCTTAGTACAGTGCTCTGCACACAGCAAGAGCTTAAATACGAATGAATGACTGAATGAATGATTCTGTCTCTGCCCACTCTTTTCCTCAGGTTCTCTTTGAGTCCTTGGGCAAAAATGGGTAAAAAAAGGAAGGGAAAACTGAAGTAGACAAGGAGAGAAAGATTATCATCATCTATTAACCACCTTGAAAAGTGGATAATTACTTAAGTCTTTGAGATTTTCTAAAGTTAACATTTGCTAGAATCGATAAAGAACACAGCCCAGCAGCAATGAGATGCTATCTGTTTCCTGAGAAACAAATTATTTTTCCTTTACCCAGTGGTAAACTTGTTGCTCACTTTCAGAATCATCTGACCCAAGAGATCACCTTCACCTTCCAGACACACAGAACACTTTGTAATTTAGACACTAGCCCCCACAACACAGTTGGGCACATATCCACGAGAGACTACACTCAGCTGAGATTCACTTGACTTGCAACCAACTCCACATCTGAACTCAGGCCAGGAGTATTAGTACTCCATTAAACGGCCTACTCACCAACTGACTCTGTCCTTCAACTTCCTCCAAATTGGTGGAACATTGCTTTTACAGTACTAGTTTCAAAATTGATTTTTATCATTAAAATTACGTGTGCCCTGAGATTTTCATTTACCCATACTTTATCTTCCATGAAAAGGCAAATATTCTACTAATACATAATGATCGGTGAATGTGAGCATTTAATTTATGAGTTTTCAGTCTTCTATTCAATAACATAATTTACTCCAAAAGTACTTTTTTAAATCTATCTCTTGCCTTCCCAAGACTGAAATGTGAAAAAAGTTGCCAAATTTTTCAATTTTTACAATGGACACCATTAAAAGGCAAGAGATCCCTGAGACAATGAGCCCCACGTGGGACACTGACTATGTCCTATCTGCTTACATCCTACCTAGACCTTAGGGCTCGGTACAGCGCTTGGCACACAGTAAAAAATTTTGAATACTATGGTTCTAATTAGTACATTTCACGCACAGCCCCTCTGCTCACATAACCTCCCCTGCCAATCAGCAAACCACCCCATTAATCCCAATCCATCAAAAACAGTCATCAATACAACCCTGGTTTTAGGATGAAATGCAAGTGAAACATTTAATACAATCACAGTCTTCTTTAAAGGAGGAGATTCTCAGTGTTCCACATCTAAAGAAATGTGAAGAAACAAAAAACGTCGAGACCAACTTCATTACCTACCATTGCTGTATCATTTTTATTGAAAAGTTTTCATTTTTAAGATTATTTTTACATGTTAAAAAGGTTCAGTAGTTTTTAAATTTTAGAAAAAAATGCCTCAACAGAATGACTACTTCCGCCTATTCTAAAACTTTTATTGGAAGCTCTGACAGATTTTAAACTATTATTCTCTGTATAATTCTAGTTTCATTTCATGAACTCTAAAGGTTATGTATTGGCATTGACAACTTTAATCTGATCTGCAAGTGCTTTGAGATAAAATGAATTAAAACGTGTTACATGGAGCTACATAGGTTGCTAAAGAACCAAAATTTAAGTTTTTTACTTCGTGGATCCCAAAAGACCAAAGTTCCAAATGCTGACCATATTAACTGTTGTTCTCAATCAATGATTGCTAGGCAGTTTATCAAAATGATAAACTCACTGACTGTGTGAGTCTACTGTAGGATACGGACTGTGTCTGATCTGATTATCCTGTACCCTAGGAATTAACCCAGGTTAAGTGCTTAATAGATTCCATAATAATAATAAAGAATGGTTCTAAAACTGACACCTGAAAACCTGTTTGTTATGAACCCTGGAGACCCCATAGTATTTATTGAAAAGCAGAGAGTAAGTCCTCGACTTAAGACGTTTCAAGTTAAGATGAATGACACATTTCTAAATTTATATCCTATTTCAACTTTAGAAGAGTAGTCTCCTGGGGTACAGGCCATGGCAGGGGTGGGGGGATGCTCAAGAGCTACAGGGAAATCAGGGAACAATTTTAAAAGCCGTGATGGAGGGCAGGGAGAAAGAGGGGTTTTGTGATGGGGAAAAAAAAAAGAGAGAAGGTAAGGGGAGCTGAGCTGAAGACACCAGAAGGCCAGGGAGGGGAGGTTTTTTTCCCCAAACATTGGGCAGAACCACCAGGGAGGGTGGGCTAAGTCCGTTTTATTTCCGATAAAGTAAGAGTTGGCTACCCTGTGGCAGAACTCATCGACTCCCCATAAACGCATAAATGTCTCTAGATTTCCTCACCTGCAAGTTGTAAGAGAGCACAGTTCTGGGCTATTTTTGTTATAACGGTATGTCCAACCTGGATTGAAGAACCATTCCACTCATCCTTAAAGGAAAACTGGTTCCGAATTACATTTAGACTTAAGACAGAGTTTTCAGAAACCAATTGTGTTGGAAACCCAAGGACTTCCTGAAATGCAATATATACCCTGAGCTGAGAGACAGCTGCCTGGTCAAGACGGAATCCCATGTGAATGAAAACTTCTGTTGTGGTATGCACACCTTGATTGACACGGAGCTGCGGATGTGCAAGCAAATCTCCACTCTCACACCGTGCTCTACTCAAGTTGCGTGGTGCCGGAAGAACATTCCCTAATCAGATAGTTTATTAGTGCTTTGGAAATCAAAGGTATTCTATAAATTCAAAATACTGAGATGGAGTATTAATTGACGACTTACGGCAGGCTCAAATAAAGCAAAGAACAATAGTCTTTAGAGTCTAATATCCAGGGTGGACTGCAAACCCAATGAAAGCCTACTTGAAAAAGCATATTTCCACAGTGGTTTTTCCCTTTTTATAAAACCCAGATCTAAATAAACTGTTAAACACTTAGTGTAAAGGTATGCCAAACATTTCTCAGA
Source organism: Ornithorhynchus anatinus (assembly GCF_004115215.2). Taxonomy (NCBI): domain Eukaryota; kingdom Metazoa; phylum Chordata; class Mammalia; order Monotremata; family Ornithorhynchidae; genus Ornithorhynchus; species Ornithorhynchus anatinus. Next base: position 3,638,356 of record NC_041742.1, read on the forward strand.
ACTTTAAGGTCTTGACAAAGAATCAACCTTTTCTGCAAAATGAGGCCTAGGTTAAATATTTTATTTGGCTTCTCAAGATGGACGGAGAAGTTGGGCATTAGCTCCAACCCAATTCCTGGACTCACATCAAACACTGCCCTGTCACTTATCCAGTCAGTCAAAACAATGTTTTCCATCTAACTCTTTAATGTTTATGTCCTGAAAAACTGCTAATTGAATCCAGTTCTTGAAATCTATACCATTCCGTTTACAGATGAATGAGAAAAAGACAGTACATACTATTTTTAAAGGATATCCTATTAAAGTCTGAGTTAAAAAAACAAAAAACAAAAAAAAACACAGGAGGCTCCTATCGTCATCAAATCAAAGGAAAAGAAGCTTTCAAAACTGTCAAATTTCAAAAGAAAAGCATTTTGGAACAGAAGTCTAATTCCCCAGAGTTTTAGTCAATCAAAATTCCCCAAAGCCTTTTTTTTTTTCCCAATCAGAAGAAAAAGAGACTCAAAGTCATGAAAGATCCTTGAGATTTCACCAAGAAAAATCTGCACACACATTCAGTTGGGTTCATAATATTCAATACTGTGTGGAGAACTCTTCAGAAGAGTCATCTTTCCTCCTAAACGAATGACCCTAAGCATAGTTCATTATATTGTATCTAGTACATTTCTGGCCAAAGCAGCTCACAATCATAGATTAGGGTAAAGAGATATGCAGGCATAGCTATAAAAACCTACTGGTATCCAGGAAAACCCTGGAACTCATTGTGACTGCAGAAACTGACTTGGGATCTCGTCCTTCATTTTCTCTACACCAACATGTCTCAAAGACAGGTTCATTACTGTTCACTTATTCCTCATCTGCAATAATAATCCTCCATTTTACATTATGTCATTTTAGATCCAGAATTACAACTTCAGAGGAGAAATAAACAGTAGGAACAAATGAACGCAGTGGACTCCTGTTTAGGCTCGCGCCTGCAAAGTGAAGGGGAAAAGTACAGAAAGTCAGATGGAAAAACATCCTCTGTGAGAATTCCATTTTCCAAGAAAAAACAAACAGTGTGTTGCTGATTCCCTTTCTAGAAAAAGTAAAAACTATCGAAGAAATAAAGAGCAAGAGTGAAGGGAGCGAGATCTCAAGGATAAAATGTTTCCCCACACTTATCCAACTGAATTCATTTGAGCTTCTATCTTAGAAGCGTAACACATTAACTCTGATGGTGACAGGAGCTCAATTACAAAATTAGTCCACATAAGTCTCAAGACCCACTGTAAGCAAATTTAATTATAGTTTATTCTTATTGAAATAAATCCTGCAGGGAGAACCACCTTTCTGTCTGCGCTCCCAAAACACTTCAAGTTTCGATCATTTAGTGCTGTGGGCTCTACGGTCTACTCTGAATGTAGTTTTAAGGAAAACGATGGAATTGCAGTCGGTTCATATTTTTCCGGAAGAGCCATTCATTCAAGAATTCAACGGTTAGCAATGCTCAGTAAAGTTCCCTGTACGGACTTCAATACTGCCACAGAAATTCTGTAGGCAGTATTATGTTTGAATGCTTCTGAAATCATCGTTGTGAAACTTTAAGTGCCCTCATTTAGCAACTATGCTCTTCATTTTTTCAGAAGGCCAATTAGCCCATTAAAAAAAAATCACTCTCTTCTGTTAAGAACTTGGAGGAACATAGTCTTTGGGGGGGGGCAAAAAAAAAATTACAGAGGGGGGCGGTCAGGGTTATGGAAATGGGATTCGTCTTCTCCTTCCAACAAGGGACTATTTATACTACCGGCCAAAAATGTCATTGAGGAAGCTGACTTACAATCCACTCGACCAAAAAAACAGCGTGTACACTGAGTCTGAGTGTTTGGAAGACGCAAATACACCGGAAAGGCAGTCGACTAAGCGTGTCCGGTGTCCAGTTTACAGCAGCTCTTCAAGCCCCCCACCCCTCCGTCCACCTCCTCCGGCCGACAAACCTTTTCAGTTCACAGAGGACGGCTCTTCCCCTTTCCCTCCCCTCCACCCTACTCAAAGCTCACCTCCTCCAGGAGGCCTTCCCAGACTGAGCCCCCCTTTCCCTCTGCTCCTCCTCCCCCTCCACCCTCTGCTCTTCCTCCTTCCCCTCCCCACTGTGCTCATTTGTATAGATTATTTATTACCCCATTTATTTCGTTAATGAGGTCTACATCCCTTTGATTCTATTTATCTTGATGATGATGTCCTCTTTTTTTGTTTTGTTCTGTCTGGCTCTGCCGTCCTGTCTCCCCCGTCTCCCCCGTTTAGACCGGGAGCCCGTCCTTGGGCCGGGATGGTCCCTCTCTGTTGCCCCAGGGTCCATTCCAAGCGCTTAGTGCAGTGCTCTGCACAGAGTCTAGGCTCAATAAATACGACTGAAGGAAGGGCTGCTTCCAACTGTAACCGGGAATAAAATGTGGGTCTAGGATACACACAAGCTAAAGAGCTCGAGGAATCGCACAGAGACACAGTCTCCCCTCCCTGCTCGGGACTCTCCGTCTTAAAACTCTGAGTGTTAATTGGTGGAAGGGGCCCATCCCGTTCATTCAATAGTAATAATAATAATGTTGGTATTTGTTAAGCGTTTACTGTGTGCACAGCACTGTTCTAAGCTCTGGGGTGGATACAGGGTAATCAGGTTGTCTCCCACACAGTTAATCCCCATTTTACAGATGAGGTCACTGAGGCCCAGAGAAGTGAAGTGACTTGCCCACAGTCCCCCAGCTGACAAGTGGCCGAGCCGGGATTCGAACCCACGACCTCTGACTCCCAGGCCCGGGCTCTTTCCACTGAGCCACGCTGCTTAAGTATTTATGGAGCGCTTACTCTGTGCAGAGCACTGTACTAAGCGCTTGGAATGGACAACTGGGCAACAGATAGAGACCATCCCTGCCCATTCATTCACTATTTATTGAGCGCTAACTCTGTGCAGAGCACTGTACTAAGCGCTTAGAATGGACAACTGGGCAACAGAGACCATCCCTGCCCATTCATGCACTATTTATTGAGCGCTTACTCTGTGCAGAGCACTGTACTAAGCGCTTGGAATGGACAATTGGGAACAGACAGCGACCATCCCTGCCCATTCATTATTTATGGAGCGCTTACTCTGTGCAGAGCACTGTACCAAGCGCTTGGAATGGACAACTGGGCAACAGACAGGGACCATCCCTGCCCATTCATTCACTACTATTTATGGAGCGCTTACTCTGTGCAGGGCACTGTACTAAGCGCTTGAAGTGGGCAACAGAGACCGTCCCTGCCCAGTGACGGGCTTCCAGTCTAACCGGGGGGGGGGGGGACGACGACGACGACGAAGGACGGGGGGACAACTTTCATCACCATAGAATCAAGGGGACGGACACCTCGTTAACCAAATAAATAGGGTAATCAAATAGGGACGGATATGGCCAAATCGCATCTAACCGTCTCCTGAGAGAGGGAGGAGGGGGGTCCCCGGGGCCTAGGGGGAAAAGGAATTCGAGGCGCCCCTCCCGACGGGCGTCGGCCTTATTGTGGTGGTTGCGCTATTTTCCCCCTCGTGCGGCCCCGGGGCCTCGCAGACCGAGGGGGGAGGGCAGGGAGGGTCCCCTGGGGGTCCTCACCTGTCAGGCGCAGCTTGACGGGCCCGTTCCTCCTGCCCCCGGGGTTGGACATGTCTCCGGACGATGGCGGGTCGGGGGCGGCGGAGTCAGCAGAGCGACCGGGGCCGCCGGAGGGTCCCGGATGTTCGGGGCTCCGCCGCCATGAGCCGCGGAGGGCTCGGCCTTCGCACCCGCTCCTGCTCCGGGGCTGAAGAGGGGGCGTCGGGCCGCCGCCGCCGCCGCCGCCGCCGCTTCCTCCCGCCGCCCCTCCCCGCACGCCCGCTCGGCTGAGGGAAGGGCCTCCGCGCGCCGCCGCCGCGAGGAAGGAGGGAGGGAGGGAGGGGCCTCGGCACGTCACGGCCCCGCCCAACCGCCGGCGTGGAGCCGGGAGGGGCCAAGAGGGTGGGGCTTTGCGCCCGCCAGAAAGGCGGGGCGAGAGGGCGAGGCGGAGGGCGCTAGGGCCCCGCGTCTCCCCGCCGCTCCCGGGACAAAGACTGTCGCGACGTGAGCTCGCCCCTCCGCCGGCCGGAGAGCGCGCCCGAGCCGAGCCGAGCCGAGCCGAGCCCGAGCCGAGCCCGAGCCGAGCCCGAGCCGAGCCCGAGCCGAGCCGAGCCCCAGCCGAGCCCCAGCCGAGCCCCAGCCGAGCCCCAGCCGAGCCCCAGCCGGCTCCGTTGGAAGGGAATCCAAGGGAGAAGCAGCGTGGCTGAGGGGAGGGAGCAGAGGTCGTGGGTTCTAATTCAACCACCGCCACTTATCAGCTGGGCCACTTGGGGCAAGCCGCTTAACTTCGTGCCCTCCTCTGCAAAATGGGCATGAAGACTCTAAGCCCCACGTGGGACCTCCTGATGACCCACCCCAACGCATGGAACGGTGCTGGGCCCATTCATTCACTCCATCATATTTATTCATTCATTCAATAGTATTTATTGAGCGCTTACTCTGTGCAGAGCACTGTACTAAGCGCTTGGGATGTACAAATCGGTAACAGATAGAGACAGTCCCTGCCCTTTGGCGGGCTTACAGTCTAATCTAATTTATGGAGCAATTACTTTCATTCAATCGTGTTTATTGAGCGCTTACTATGTGCAAAGCACTGTACTAAGCTCTTGGAGTGTTCAATTCGGCAACAGATAGAGACGATCAACCTGATTACCCTGTATTCATCTCAGCGCATAGAATAGTGCTTGGCACATTCTTTCACTCAATCGTATTTATTGTGCGCTTACTTTCATTCAATTCATTCAATCGTCTTTATTGAGCGCTTACTGTGTGCAGAACACTGTAATAAGCGCCTGGAATGTACAATTCGGCAAGCTGAGACGATCAACCTGATTACCCTGTGTCCACCCCAGCGCTTAGAACAGTGCTTGATTCATTTTTCATTCAGTCGTATTTATTGAGCGCTTACTGTGTGCAGAACACTGTACTAAGCGCTTGGAATGTACAGTTCGGCAACAGAGATGATCAACGCTTTTTACCTTGTAGCCACCCCAGCGCATAGAACAGTGCTTGATTCATTCATTCAGTCGTATTTATTGAGCGCTTACTGTGTGCAGAACACTGTACTAAGCGCTTGGAATGTACAGTTCGGCAACAGATAGAGACGATCCCGGCCCAACAACGGGCTTGCAGTCTAAATGGGGCACATAATAATTATAATGGTATTTGTTAAGCGCTTACTATGTGCCAAGCACTGTTCAAAGCGCTGGGATATATAGGGGGTAATCAGGTTGTCTCACGAGAGGCTCACAAGTCTGTAATCCCCATTTTACGGATGAGGCCTGGAGAAGTGAAGTGACTTGCCCGAGGTCACCCAGCAGACGCTTGGGGGAGGCTGGATTAGAACCCACGTCCTCTGACTCCCAAGCCCTTGCCCTTTCCACTAAACCACGCTGCTTCACATAGCAAGCGCTTAACAAATACCATTATTATTATCATTATTATTATTTTTAAAGGGGGGTGGGGATGGCAGGAGCGAATGGTCCCGAGATTGGCAGGAGGCCCCCGGGGCAAGGAGGGTTGGTTGAGAGGGGACCTCAATGCGGCCTCAGTAAGACAAGGCCCCGAACAACGGTCCCCTTGAGAGGTGCTTTGACAGGAGAACCTTTATCTGAGTGGGAAGGTTGGTTTGGTGGGGGCGTCCCTTCAAAGGCACCACCTCGGGCTAGGACAGTCCTTTGGATTTGAATGGCGCTTTTATTTTTCCAAAGTTCCTTCCAAAGTTACTTAGCAGGCGGCATAGCCTAGTGGCTGGAGCCTGGGCATCAGAGGTCATGGGTTCTAATTCCAGCTCTGCAATTTATCAGCTGACTAACCTGGGCAAGTCATTTCACTTCTCTGGGCCTCAATTCCCTTATCTGTAAAATGGGGACTAAGACTGTGAGCCCCATTTGGGAAAACCTGATTACCTTGTATCCTACCCCCCCTCAGCGTTTAGAACAGTTCTTGGCACATAGTAAGTGCTTAACAAATGCTATTATTATTATTGTATCCACCCAACGCATAGCACAGTTCCTGGCACATAGTAAGCGCTTAACAAATACTATCATTACTAACGCATTTTGTGCTCCTACTATCCCTGTGAGGTCGGGGGAGGCAGAGGTGAGTATTAGTCATAAGACTGTAAACTCGTTATGGGCAGGGAACGAGCCTGCTAATTATGTTGTTTTGTACTCTCCCAAGCGCATCGTACAGTGCTCTGCACATAAGCGCTTTGATTGGTTAGTAACCCAAATCCACCAGTGAGGAAACTGAGGCGCAGAGCGGCTAACTGACTTGCCTAAAATCTCCCAGCAAGCCCTTAGGAGAGCTGGACCTAGAGCCCAGGTCCTCTGACTTCCGGACCTATGTCCTTTCCATTATACCAAGCTATCAAAAATATATCATTCAATTTTATTTGTTGAGCTTTTACTCTGTGCAGAGCAATGTACTAAGAGCTTGGAAGAGTATGGTACAACAGAGTTGATAGACATAACAATAATAATAATAATAATAAGGATGGCATTTGTTAAGCACTTACTATGTGCCAAGCACTGTTCTAAGCGCTGGACTAGACATGATCCCTGCCCACAGAGAGCTTACAGGCTAGAAGGGGAGGTGGACATTAATATAAATACTATTTTCCTACTCCCACACTGACTCATTTTATGAACTGGAGGGAGTTATTTGACTGCTCAGTGCCTCAGTTTCTCCCTCTGTAAAATAAGGATGATGAAATTTATCACCGAGGTAGGCTAAAGAGGTGTTGAGAGGATTAATAAATTAAAACAGTATCTGTAGGAGCTTATTTAGATCCTTGGATGAAAGACCTTTTATATATTATTATTACACCTGGGGCACTGTTCCACTCAGAAATGAGAAAATGAAATAAAAATAAATTTACCTTAATCCCAATTCTATGCGTCATTCAAGGCTATTAATTTCCTAGTAGAGTGACTTCATTCTCCAGCTGAAGGTACTGTACAGAACAAATACTTAAATGCTGCACCCCACCCCAGAGCAGCAAAAGGATTTTAGGGAAGCTTTGTGAAGGTTCAGGCTGGGAAACACTTCCAGAAATGTTTCCAAAAGAATACATGGTAATTCAGACCCAGGATTTAATAAAAGAATACGCGATAATTCAGACCCAGGATTTACCCTCTGGTTTCTCCCCTCAACCTCTCTATGTTGCTTAGAAAAGGGAAGTTTTTCATCTAAAGAAATACATTTTTGAGCTATACTATCTTTAAATAAGCCTCAATTAATCCTTGGAGCAGGGGCTTCAGAGAGATTTAAAGAGACTAAAAAATAGACCAGAGGGATTTTAGGACAGTGAAACATATGCGTATAAACAGGAGACACACCCAAAGTACTGTATGAAACTGTATAAAGGAAAAATAGTCTAAAAATTTGGTCTGTCTGTATAACTTTAAAAAGTAAAGTTCCAGAGGAGCAGGGAGTACAGGGAGGGGCCACAAAGGTGAGCTTAGGAAAGATTCACATGTAATAGTTAAATCACAAATATGTTATTTGTTCTTTAATAAAACATGCATTGACTGACAATTATATGGCATGCAATAGGATACCCAGAAAGCATGATATAGATAGATGAGTTACTAAAGATTCCTATTTAGATATGGAAAAGCTAAAATAACAATTATGCTACTTGTTAAGCACTTACCATGTGCCAAGCCCTGTTCTAAGCGCTAGGGTTGTTACATGTTAGGTTGGTCCAGTCCTATTCCATACAGGGCTCACACTCAATCCCCATTTTACAGATGCGGTAACTGAGGCCCAGAGAAGCGAAGTGACCTGTCCAAGGTCACACAGCAGCCATGTGGTGGAGCCGGGCTAAGACATGACATGAAGCTTGAAAGGACTTGAAATTCACTGTAAACCCTGCTCATTTTTTCCTGCCTTTCAACTTCTCAGAGTCTGTCTTTTAGTTACTGTCTTTCTCTTCCCTACTATGAATGGACCTTTGGCTCCCTGCCCCTGGAGACAAGCAGAGAAAGAGAAGAACAGATGGAGAAAGAGAACGGCGCAACACGGGGACACGCACATGCAAGCACACACACTCCCCCTCTCCTCACTCATTCATCCATTCAGTTCAATCATATTTACTCCAGTCCATACTTCATCCTGCTGCCCGAGTCAATTTCCTTCAAAAACGTTTGGACCATGTTTCTTCACTCCTCAAGAAACTCCAGGGGCTGCCCATCCACCTCTGCATCTAACAAAAACTCCTCACCATTGGCTTTAAAGCACTCAGTCACCTTGCCCCCTCCTACCTCACCTCGCTACTCTCCTACTACTACGTGGAAAGAGCACGGGCTTTGGAGTCAGAGGTCATGGGTTCGAATTCCGGATAAGCCACTTGTCAGCTGTGTGACTTTGGGCAAGTCACTTAACTTCTCGGTGCCTCAGTTACCTCATCTGTAAAATGAGGATTAAGACTGTGAACCCCACGTGGGACAACCTGATTCCCCTGTGTCTACCCCAGCACTTAGAACAGTGCTTGGCACATAGTAAGCACTTAACAAATACCAACATTATTATTATTATTACTCAGCCCGCACACTTCTTTGCTCTAATGCTTGCCTTCTCACTCTACCTCCATCTCGTCTATCTCACCACCAACCTCTCGACAACATCCTACCCCTGTCCTGGAAGGCCCTCCCTCCTCATATCAGACAGATAATTGCTCTCCCCTGCTTGAGAGCCTTAGTGAAGGCACATCTCCTCCAAGAAGCCTTCCCTGACAAAGCCCTCCTCTCCTCTTTTCCCACTCCTTTCTGCACCCCTTAGACTTGCTCCTCCATTCATCCTCCCTCCCATTCCCACAGCACAGATGTAGGTAACCATAATTTATTTATATTTATTAATTTATATTAATGTCTGTCTCCCCCTCTAGACTGAGCTCGTTGTGGGCAGGAATTATTCTGTTATATTGTACTCTCCCAATCACTCCGTACAGTACTTTGCACACAGTAAGCTCTCAATAAATACGATTGAATGAGTGAATGAATGACTAGTAAGTGCTCAATAAATTCCACTGAATGATCTATCCCAATTTTGTTTCTGTGTTGGGGGATTTTTGCTTTGTTTTTGTTTGAGGGTCCTGGAATTTTTTTTAATACCATAATTAAAATATGAAGAAAGATAGAAAATTGATTTAAGAAATCATATTTTAGAAATGGAAAGCAGAATTACTCATTGCTTTTCAACTTTTTCCATTTGGCCACACAGGTTGTAAATTTGTTTCTCTGATATGGAATGAAATGCTAGCCAAGAGGTTTGCTGATTGCTAGTGTTCGCTAACCAACAAGTGTACAGTACATCATTTTCCTTCTGCTTAGTTGACTATCTCTCTTCCTCTCAGCAAGTACATGCCCAAGGTTTCTATCATAGCTGTTGGCTATTTGCTAGCATTAGGCAGAGGGAACATTCATTTTATTATTCTAAAATTGTAGCAGCACCATCAGGCAGCTCTTCCTGAACACTGAGGTGTCAGTAGTAGAAGTAGTAATGGTACTTACTGAGCACCTACTGTATTCAGTGCAGAATACACTAAGAGCTTGGGAAGTGCAACAGAAGCAAACACACTGGCTGAGGAGCCCTGACCTAACCCATTTCTGCAGGGCATGACGCCAGGGTGTCACAGTTCTCTTTATCAAAAAGACTTTTGTGGTCATGAATTGGATTGGCAGAGGTTTATGAAAATCATCAATCTTATAGAGGATCAGTGTATGTTAACCTTCAGAATTAAAAGGAAAAACTAGAATTTGACTTTCCTTTTACCTTAGCACTATGTTATTTCTTTCAAAATTGTAAAAATGTTTTTCACAAGCATTTTCCAAAAAATGTTTTTGGAGAATATACCTCTCTGCTTTTCTCAAGCCTTAGGATTTCATTTTTCACTATCATTTTTGTCTTTGCCATTCTTCTAGGTCAAAGAACTGTCCAAAAAAAATTGGAAGTCTTTAGTCCCTGAAGACTTTTAATATGATCTCAATGGAATGGGCCTACCTCACATATTACTTAAGGCATTTCCATTGGCAAAAATTGTACCACGGCCTTTTGACCTCAGGAATCAATAAAATTAACCTTTTTCTATGGTCTTTTGTGGCAGATTTGTAATAATGAAGACAATAGTAAAACATTCACTTAATAGTTCTGTTGGTCAAAATGTTTCAAAACATTCTATCAACACATCAGTCCCCACAGTTTCCCCTCGAGGGTGCCTTTTAAAAAATATGCTTAGGAAATACAAGAGAGAATGCCGAAGTTGCTGCTTCTAAAAATTCAAAGCTGGACGCTTCACAAAAATGTTGAAAAACAAATTTGTGAAATGAAGGATTTTCAAAGAAAATAATTATTTAGTTAGCAGCGGTGAAAAAAAAATGCTTGAAGCCACAAAAGTATGTTTTTGGCTTTCTGGTACCTAAAAAACCAACAAACATAATTTGACTTTGGATTTTTGAGAAAATAGTTTGCATCCAGACTAAGTAACTGCCAAACTGATCCCTCATTCTGGGGCAAATTTAATATTCAACATTAAATATTTTACAAACTAAACACCAAAAACAAATCCCGATTGATTTATGGAAGGAAAGTACCCTAGAAAGAACTGTAACACTTTGTTTTAGATACTTTACACTTTAAAAGGCAAAGTTGAAATGAGATTAGCTGCGTCTTACCCACAAATGCTTACCAGCTGGAATGTTTTTCTTTCTTCATTATTTTAGTGGACAACCACTTTATATCAAAATGTATCTGAGTTTTGGTTATGTTAATGATTATACGTCTAAAAGATGGCAGCATTTTAAAAATATAAATTCCCAACTGGATACAGTTGGGTTTTTTTTTCCTTTTATTGGAGGCAAACAACAGAAGCCAGAGCACTTACCATGTTTAGATGCAGGAAAGCAGTAGGTGAGGTCTTTCATTTTCATGTTCAGTGTACAGAGTACAGTTCTCTGCACACAGTAAGCGCTCAATAAATACGATTGAATGAATGAATGTAGCATTTTTAGATCTACTTAATATTCTAATATTAAATCATTTTACAAGTCCCCCAAATGCATCTCTATTAATCAAAGTACCCTATTATACCTAATTTTTTGAAATGGATAATTACCGCGATACAATCCAAACCTCTGCTTACAAATACCAAATTAGACTGTTGATAAGAAATACACTGAGTTCAGGAAGTCACTTTGTTACTGGTATTCTTTGGTCAGTGAGATTGATCTTTTCATAGAAGACTTTAAAGTACACATAGGGACAAGAATGCTCTACGCTCACTTTCCAAAGAATATAAATGGTTCAGTTCACATTGTGATTTTGAATTTCACAAGTTTGAAGATATTGCATACTTTTAAAGCCAATCTGGTGATTTCAGCAGTAAGGTATTACAATTAAATGCTTGAAAAGTTATCTGTGAATGTTTTGCTGTTAGTTGATATCATTAAGCAACACATCTTTTCAAGATGAGGTAGCATGGTAAGCCCCAGGGAGAGGGAGCGGTTGTATCACTGCACAGCCATCTCCTTAGACAACTGAGAAAAAGAGACGGCCTCAGAAACCATCCAGTCATCGTTAGAAAACACAGGAATGGCTACAACTGAGGGAGAAAATGTAGAGTGTCTAGAGTGAGTAAAGTTCGGAAAGCCTCAAGAGCCAACACAGATAAGAAGAATTAATGAGGAAAACTATCTTCCCAAGAAAACAAGTCACTGCCACCATATACTGATCATTTACTTCACCAAATCTGTACAGTTTGCAAAGGAAATTGTACAGAAACATTACTTGCTCCTTAGAGATAATACTACTTTTAAATCCAAACACATGATTTTTTAATTCTTGTATTTCCCGAATGACAGTAAAGTTTTACCCGAACAGATTTTTTTTTTAGAAAGAAACTGAAGATTTCACTATGGCAACTTTTAAAACAATATGTTTAACCAACTGGTGCTAGTTTCTAGTTGAAAATTTTCAATTCCTGTCTGTTTTATGCTTTTTTTTTAAGATAGCTGATTAGCATGGGTAGTGAAGACCACAGTGGCTACCAGGTAGGTTACCCTGAGAGGGTTCAATATCCGCTACCCAGTTTGACAAGGTGATTGGATCATTCTAAGCTTCCACGTTGGGCTGTGGGGACATCTAATTCATGCCTGTAATGTGAGCCATTTGGATGGTTGAATGAGAAAACCAAAAAGAAAAATAATGATAACGATGATGATGATGGTATTTGTTAAGCGCTTGCTATGTGCCGGGCAGTGTTCTAAGCAGCGAAAACGGTGTGATTTCTCTTTTAACTAGCCCTTTGAACATGGAGAGGAGAGCAAGTACCTCGTTCTGGTTTTACAGTTGAAGAAACTGAGGCCCAGAGAGGTTAAGTGCTCTGCTCAAGATCGCACAACAAGCAAGTACCAGAGTCAGGATGAGAACCCAGGTCTCCTGGCTTCCACACCCATGCTTTTCCACTAGGCCATGCTGTATCTCTAATGCCTAGAATGACATCAACTCGTCTGCACAAAACCTCTTTAAGTGCCCTTGTTTCTTTCTCCTTGTGGCACTAGGAGAGGGTGAGGGGGGCAGCTTTACTAAGGCTTAACCGTTCAGAGACTGGAAGAGAGGCTGCCTCTCTGCAGCTCTCTCCAAGGGCCTAAAACTCATAACACAAGCACAGGGTTTCTCACAAGTTGGGGCCCGGTTCCAAAGAACCAGCTGGAAAAATCTTGTGATCGTCCAGTCCTTACTCCGTCCATTTTTGGTCAATTTTGTGGTCATTCTTCTTCTGAACCCCTCTTACCAAGATATCTATTATAAATAAGCTCACTGTGGCCAGGAAAACTGTTTATCAACTCTTCCAAGTGCTTAGTACAGTGCTCTGCACCCAGTAAATGCTCAGTAAATACCACTCATCGATTCATTCATTTATGCAAGCTGACAGAAAGTGGCATGATTTCTCAACCTCCTAGATTATTTTAAAATAGAGATAAATTCTTCTGGCAGAATAACATCAACCAGGAACATTGGAAAACCTGAAACCTTGCCAGTGACCTTCTAGATAAATGCCTTAACATGACTTTCTGCAGACACTGCCTCTTTTTCTGTAGGATTTTAGCTACAGTGAAGCAATCCTATGCGGCAACAGTCAGATTGACATATCACCAATGCAAATGAAGCAGCATGGCCTAATGGAAAAGAGCTTGGGCCTGGAAGTCAGAAGACCTGGGTTCTAATCCCTGCTCTGCTTGCTGTGTGACCTTGGGCAAGTCGCAACTTCTCTGTGCCTCATTTCCCTCAACTGTAAAATGGGAATTAAATCTACTCCCTCCCTTCATAGACTGTGAGCCCCATGTGGGACAGAGTCTGTGTCCAATCTGTTAAACGTCTATCTACCTCACCTCTTAGAACACACAGTGAGCAGTTAAATACCGTTAAAAAGAAAGGGACAAGACTCTCCATCCAAGACCTCAAAGTGTTTTTCAGATGAAAGCTAATGAAACCCCACTCATCCTTATGATATTAGTAGTGTACGAAGGACACCTACTTCTTGTACAAATCTTCTTCCAAGCTTAAAAGGGCAACACCGATAGGAAAAATCATATGGTAACATATCATCAATTGTGCTCACAATCTAAGATCCCAAGCTACTAATTTTGGGTCAGGGATCGTTGGTTTTAATGATAACTGAGAAAAGTCTAGGCCAGATGAGCTTTAAAAACCAAAGCGTCATGAGTTTTGGCCACCTTAAACTGTCTTCCAGTCACACAAGGGAAATAAGCAATACAGTAGTTAAATGATCAATTTGATACAAATACTACAGAGGCAAGGAACACCTCTCTGCTACATGAGAAGTGGCATACCTTTTTGCATCCTCTAGGCCAGCAAAACATGAAAATGGAATGGGGGCAATTTGGGGTTTGGGAAAAGAGTAGCAGGGAGGAGAAAAAACTTTAGCAAGGTTGGTATTGATATCTGTCAGCCAACTGTATTTATTAAGTGCTTAATATGTGAAGAGCACTGTACTTAGCACTTGGGAGAATACAGTACAATAATATACAGTCACATTCCCTGCCCACAAGGTGCTTATATTTCCCTGCAGCCCCTATTCAATTAAGCAATCACATAGCTTCTTCTATGTACAAAGCACTGTACTAAACACTTGGGAGAGTACAGTAGATCTACTCTAACTCCTCTGTCCTTCTCTGTGTGGTATATTTGGGGTTAGATGTGCGGTTGAGGCGTGGGAGAACTCCAGGACCACAGACAGTCTGGAATGGTGGGAAGAGAGAAGGGGAGGGAGGGAACCGCAAAACTTGCTACCCTTGGTCTAGAAGAAAATTCACTTCGCCATACCTCACAGGTACAGAGTCCGGCTGAAGAGCAAGAGCTCTATAGACCAAAGAAGAGGCATATCTATGCCCTGAACCTTCTGCACAGGGGTGGGGGAGCAAAAAGCTGGGAGCAGCTAAGGATACTCCCACTCTCCAGAAACAGGATGTATACTGAGGGGAAATGACCGCTGCTGTGACTGGATAGAAAAATGCACAATCTCCATGTGACTGAGTGAATACTCTGCTGATTAGTCATCTAGGAAAATTCCAAAAGTTCATTCTTGCCTTATGAGAAAAAGTTGGCTGAGGCTCCAACTGGCTCATTTTGAGTCCTAGAACAATCCATTTCCTTAACTGTCATCATCCCATCTGTAAAATGGGGGGACTTCTTATGGGCAAGGGAGAAATGGGGGAGAGCAGCAGTGCTGCCAGTGCAGGTAATACAATAGAAGTCCAGGATCTGAAATCCTTAACCCAGCTCTAAAATGAACTTGCTGTGCGATGCAGGAAGTTTTCTAGTGCCTAGTTTCCTCATGTACAAATTTAAGGTGGTGGAATAGCCCATTTGTCAAAACATGAGGGTATTATAATGACAGGGATTTTGCCGTCTTCTGTGGGATTCTCCCAAGTGCCCGGTACAGTGTTCTGCACACAGGTGCTCAATAAATACTACTGAGCAACTGGTTAGCAGTCCTAGATAAATCCTGGGAAAGCAGTCTTTCTTAATGCTTGAATGATGGAAAGACCCATTTTAAGTCTAAATATCTCATCTCTATCTTGCCACTGACCTCTCACCTGCATCCTTCCTCTGGCCTGGAATGCTCTCCTGCTTCATAGCCAACAGATGATCGCTCTCCCCATCTTCAAAACCTTATTAAAAGCACATCACCTCCAAGAGGCTTGCCCTAAGCCCTCATTCCCTCTTCTCCCAGTCCATTCTGTGTCGCCCTTGCACTTGAATTTGCACCCCTTATTCACCCCGTCTGCCCCCAGCACTTCTGTCCATATCCATAAATAATTTATTTTAATGCCTGTCTCCTTCTCTAAACTGTAAACTCACTCTGGGCGGAGAACATATCTTTCAACTCTATAGTACTGTATTCTTCCAAGCTCTTAGTACAGTGCTCTGCACACAGTAAGCACTCAACAAATACAACTGATTGGTTAATAAAATGATTTATCCATTTGAAGAAAAAGGAAATCAAGTTGGGTTTTTTGTGTGGTGAGAGTTTGAAAGTCAAAGCTCAACAACAGTTTTTAATCCTACAGGTAGAGTGGGGGAGCAGTGAAGTGAGAAGATTTCATGGTTCCCACATCTCACATCAGCTCTGATCTCCCAGGTTAATAATTTGAATGACAAAATACACTCAGGCTGAAACAGGTTTTTCACCACTTGTTTTGGCTATAACATTGTTTGTGAATGAAGGAACATTCTTGGCAGGAGCCTGATGCTGCCAATTTAGAAAGGCCCTATCCTATCCAATGCAAGCAGCCCAACTCCCTGCCCTGGCATGACCCTGCCCACTGTTCTCCCCAAAAGCATAGGGATTTGGAAAATTCAGGAAAATTTGCAGTTTACAGCCCCAGGTTGGGATGGGATGAGTAGGGGAGATTTAAACCACCTGGGACCCTGAGCCAGGGTAGAGTAGGTGATTCCAGAATGGTTGCCATTTGGGCTCAAGCTTGGGAAGGGGAAGTACAAGGAGTGGCTCTGCCCCAATAGCAAGTAGTTGCACACTCTAACCTCTTTCTCTTTTCACTGTCACCCTCTCCCCAGCAGAGAGACTGGATGTCCCTGAAGCTGCCAAACTCCTGAAACACCAGCCCCTTCCCGGCCTTCCTGTCTGCACTCTGTCTGATCTCTGTGTTCAGGCTCATCTCTCTCTGGGCAAGCCAGTCTTACGTCTTTTATCAATCAATCAATCATATCTAAGGAGTCCCTGCCCTATGCATAACATTATATTAAATGCTTGGGTGGGTACAATAGAGGCAGAAAGCATGAACTCTGCCCTCAAGAAACTTACAGCCTAATGGGAGAGACAGACAAAAAAATATTTATGAAGAAGAGCCATTTTTTCCATCCTCACTATCACTATTGGTTAAGCACCTGCTGGATGCAGCGTGCTCTCCCTGACACTTAAGGAGAGACTCAGAAATAAAAAAGTGCCATCCAGCCTTAGGGAGCCTCCATCTAATGTGATTGACTACTGGTCCCTGATTCTGTTATTCACAGGTTTCTTTGTAAAGCTTATTTTGGAAATGACCAGATTTCTTCAGGAGACAGCTCTGGTTTAAAGTATTCTTATTTATCATTTCAATTATACTTATTAAATGCTCCATGAGAGGGTTATACTCATAGCTCTTGGATAACCTAATTTCACTCTTGGCATTAGAATCTCTCCCAGCCTTGTAGCCTACCAGACAGCAAAGCCCAGTTTGCGTCTCCTGAAGGAAGCCACTTCTGTGGATCAATCAATCAATGGTATTATTGAGCAACTACTGTGTGCAGAGCACTGTACTAAGTGCTGAGAGAGTGTAATTCAAAAGAGTTGGTGGACACATTTTCTGCCCACAATAAGCTTAAGAACTAAGTGGGACAGAGATGCATTCAAATAGTTAAATGTTTCTATGGACCAAACAGAACTGAGCTTGGCTAGGAAAGATATGGCAGTGATTTTGCTTGGTAGCCAAGCTTCCTTTGGATTATACAACCTAGCCTGGGTTTGGATAACCAGACTGTTTGGAGAGTCTCTGAATAATTGAAACTTTATTTTATCCCAACATGTAACATTTTGCTGTGTAACATAATGGCCCAGGGCCTCTTCTGGGAGAGTATGGTAACAACCGCAGCTGGGCAAGCCTTCCTTCTGCCAAAGTCAACCATGGATTCATTTTTGTAACTACTTTTGTAACTCATTTTTTCTCTTGACAAGAGAGAGAAGGCTCCCACCTCAAGGTCATTAAGATTCATTACCAATGTCGTGTTCTAAGAGGAGAGCCAAAAAAACAAAGCGTTGAACTCAGACAGTCACTACCTGAATGGCCACCCTATCAAATTACATTGGTAGAATGTGACTCAGGTCTATTGCAGTCTCCAGAATCATGTGCCCATTATACAGTTACTGTGGTTATCGTACGGTTTAAATTCCATATACCATAGAGAGCAATCTACATTTTAAACAAGATGGATAATACATGAAGAGGAAGGGTTTTGGCCATAGGGTCAAAGTTTTTTTTTAAGCTGTCACCTTCATTCTAGTCTCTTACAATCTATTCCTGACATCTCCTTCAATCTCCCATGAATCTGGGTGCAGACCATAGTCTCCTCATTATACAGGAAACCGAGGCCCTGAGACTCGAGATCCCAGGCTGACTCACCACCAGTCTAGGCTTGGACTAATCTGGGATTAGTACTCTGAATTTCCATTGATAAACCCCAACACAATGTCTGGCGCTTTGCCTGCCGACATTAAAGGGCCCAGAGTTCATCATTTCCTCAGAGCCCTGAGTGAGAACCTTGGGAAATGTAGGAGGTGATTTTATTCTTAGAGTTAATAATTAGGTATGGAATTCCTTAAACATTTACTTTGGGCTAAGCACCATGCTAAACACTGGGGCAGGTACAAATCAAGCATAGTCCTTGCCCACTCTAAGTGGCAGGGAAGAGAAGATATCTCAAACCCATTTTACAGAAAAGAAAGCTAAGGCCCCCCAGTGATATTAAGTGAGTTACCTTAGGTCACACAGCAGGCCTGTGGCAGAGGTGGAAGTGAAACCCGGGTCTCCTAACTCTCAACCCATTATTCTTCCCATTAGGCTACACTGTCTCCCTTCTCGGCCTAATCTAAAAACACGATGTCGGTTTAAAGTTCATTCTATTCCTCTGAACCTAGGACCATTCCCCAGGTTTAGTTTATGGATCAGAAAAGCCTAGAAAGGTTAAATGATTTGAATGGTCACCCAACAAGGGATTGGTAGAGTCGGGTTTAGAACTCAGACCTGAGAATTAGCTGGAAAGGCATTTCTCCTCTCTCAGGGATTTCTTCAATCCCCAACCTTCCCAAAAGACTGCAGAGTGAGTGCTGAAAGAAGGCAATATCAGAAGACACACTGCTCTCCCTCCCAGAAAAACAAGCATTTTAGATTCTCTTTCTTTACCACAGGACTTGGTTTGGAAAGTCCCAAAGGAAAGTCACTTCACTGTTCAGATTCTGTCCTAGAGGAAATGGGAAATATGATCCCAAACCCTGAGCTGGGAGCCAAAAGAGAAACAAGAAAAATAAATGCTTTCTCCGAGGCCCAAATTTATTGATACATTAATAATGGCCTAGGGCTTCTCTCTTGGCCTGTCAACTGCTGAATGTCCTCTGGCAAGTGAGCCAGGACCTGTCCGGTGGGAATCTTACTTGGAGACAGGAAAGTAACTGCTGACCCACCTGGCTGAGGTGTGGGAATGGAGAGTGCATATCCCATTCCTCAGTGATTTCCCAGGAAATCATTAACCCCAAGTTAATTACCTCGAGCCAAAGGAATTTCCCTTCCTCCAGCCACTGTGAACAAGGCTTGATGGGAATTCACTTTACTTAGCCCCACTCTAGAAGTAGTGGTTTCTGACATGCAGAAGAACCATCTTTCTTTACATCTTAGGGAAGCAGCTGTATGCATATAATCATCCTCCATTCTCAAAGGAGACCCCTTCGAAGCAGCTGTACTGTTGCAATAACAAAAAGAAAAACAATGAATAGAAACACAGCAAGGATCTACCCTTGCGTGCAAACAATACAGCAGGATGTGTTGGCAGGACCGACTCCAGACATTCGGCTGCTCTGAGACAGGGGAAACATTTGCCAACCCCTTCTCTTTCTGTGTGACACTGTCACGCTACACCCCTACCCACCTACTTACTCAGTGCACTCGGTGCTGCAGGAGAAGATGCTGGCAGGGATAAGAGAGTTGGGGTCCATGAAGTCTCAGGATCCAGGCCTGCTGTCTTTATTGACGGAAGACTCTACTGTCATGCCGCACACAACTATGTGGATTATGGTGCAAAGTTCAGTAAGGCTCCCAAAACTTGAGTGTTTCTCCAGGCCTGACTACCCCACCCAACCACCAAACCGGGACGACCAAAGTGGGAGGAAATGGACAGAGAAGCAGCGTGGTGTAGTTGGATAGAGCACGGACCTGGGAGTCAGGAGGTTATGGATTCTAATTCTAGCTCGATCACGTCTGCTGTGTGACCTTGGACTAGTCACTTCACTTCTCTGTGCCTCTCTTACCTCATCTGTAAAATGGGGATGAAGACTGTGAACCCTACATGGTACAACCTGATTACCTTGTATCTCCCCCAGTGCTTAGAACAGTACTTGGCACATAGTAACCGCTTAACAAATACCAATGTTATTATTCTCTGGGCCTCAGTTATCTCACCTGTGAAAAGACGAGTAAGACTGTGAGCCCCACATGGGACAG
The DNA here is from genome assembly GCF_004115215.2 of Ornithorhynchus anatinus. Classification (NCBI taxonomy): domain Eukaryota; kingdom Metazoa; phylum Chordata; class Mammalia; order Monotremata; family Ornithorhynchidae; genus Ornithorhynchus; species Ornithorhynchus anatinus. The sequence goes on from NC_041742.1 coordinate 3,658,250, forward strand.
GGATTGTGTCCAACCTCATTTGCTTGTATCCACTCCAGCAGTTAGTAGAGTGCCTAGCACACAGTAAGCACTTAAATACAATTATTATATTATTGTGGGCTGAACTCTAGCTCACCTATGGCCTCTCCCATAACCCCCTGTAGAAGGGGAATGCTAAAGATACCAAAGGCAGATCAACTAGCCACATGCAAGTATGATTGTATTGGCAAAGTACTCTGCAAAGCCTGAGGAAAATACAAGAAAATCAGACCAGGCATAATTCCTGTCCCCCATAATCTGAAAAGTAGAAAGAGCAGGGATCTTATTTGCCTTCTACAGATGAGAGAAGTGAGGCACAGAGAAGTCACATAACAAGCACATGGCAGAGTTGGGACTTGATTTAACTGTGCTATTAGTTACTTTGACCCAAGTACTGGGCTAAATGCTGGGAGACATTCAGTCAGCTGTCTCCATGTCTCTTGTTTTCCAGTCCCATGCTTGTAAAAAAAAAAAACAAAACAAAACATTTTTTTTTAAATGACCAGATTATTTTAGTCCTAATGCTGGAGGCATAGCATTCAGACAGTCAGGACTAATGGACAAAGGATGGTCTCTCCAAATCTATTTAAAGAAGAGGCTGTCCCGCTTGTTGCATAGAATTTATTCTGTGTGGTACAAGACTTAAGGTCACGTTGTGAGGCAAGTATGCTTAAGGTGCAACCCCCACTGAGAAGCAGCATGGCATAGTGGGTAGACCACGAGCCTGGGAGACAGACAGTTATGGGTTCTAATTCCTGCTCGGCTACTTGTCTGCTGTGTGACCTTGGGCAAGTCACCTCACTTCTCTCATCTGTAAAATGGGGATTGCAATTGTGAGCCCATATGCATACCCAGTTCTATATTTGTAACTGGTCCATATTTTTTAAAAGTGGCAAATCACCAATTCGTCTTTGCAAAAAGTATTATCAGTCACTGGATTTTTGAGCCCTTATACTAGCAAACTGACTTGTTTGTAGCCACCCCAGCACCTTAGTACAGTGCCAGACACACAGTAAGTGCTTAACAAATACCACACTATTATTTTTATAGTCACTGAGGGCTAGAAGATGACTGGCTGCAGAAGCAAAGAAGTGGGAGGAGAAGGATTCACGGGAAACTGTCCCCTCCCACCTCAACCGGCAACCCAGCTCCACGCTCCAAGGTGAAGGGGTCTGTGCTGGAGCAGAGGAGACCATGGTAGGCCACAGGCCTTCCAGCCTAGTATGGAGCTGGGGTAGTCAACAGAGAGGCACAAAGCGCGCAAGTGACTTGCTTGAGATCACACAGCAGAACCAAGACTAGAACACTTTAAACACAGCACTTGAGCACATATCCATAGTTCATTTATTTACATTAATGTCTGTCTCCGCTTCTTGATTGTAAAGGCATTGTGGGCAGGGAACATGTCGACCAACTCCCTTACACTGTACTCCCCAAGACGCTGAGTACAGCACTCTGCATACATCAAGCGCTCAATAAATATGATTGATTGGTTGAATATAGGTTCCTCACACTCTTTCTGCTAAACCACTGCTTCCTGGTTAATGGGAATAAACAAAGGAACCTACATTACAGGATATTAAAAAAATAATTTTTGCCCAACACCAGATGCCAACTTTGATGCCTCACTGCACTGTCACCCAGCTGTTCCTGTTCATGCTGAATTTGGGGGATTACACCAGAAACAGAGCTTTTCCAGTGCCTGCTTTCCACTCGCCTTCAGTCCTGGGTTCAGCTTCCTGATGCTCTCATACCACCCAAACTCCGTGACAAATGATTTCCAGCCTGATCAGTCTAGGAGGCTTCTCTTTGAGGAGAATTAGTTTGTGTTTTCCTAACCCAAAAGCTCAGTCATCTTGAGCAGCCTCAGGTTGGCTTAGCTGGTTGCTCTTCAGGAAAGGGGGCTTCCTCTTTTCCCTTTTCTGCTAAGTGATGTCTATTGAGAGTTCCCCTGACTGTAAAATCACTGTTATTTTTTAAATTGTGAGAGGAAAGGAAATGATGTAGAGAGACTTGACATCCCCGCCCACTCCTAGAGAGCCCACCCAAAGTGGGAAGCAATGGAGTGTCATCTAGTGTCACTGCCTGTTCAAAATGGGGTTGATGGGTTAAGGGAGATTACATGGGGGGCTAGGGGGAGGTCGGAGGATAAGAGAGACTACATGGGGTTAGGGAAATAGGCAAAGGGGTGGAGAAATTGAATTTAAAATTTCTGCTTCTGGGAAGGATTTCTGGGACTGAATATGGCCGCAGCCCTTTTTTGTGGAACAGTGCACTGAAGAGAGCTCATCCTATATTTGTTTCACTTCAATGGGTAACAGGAAAATGGTTTCTGTGCTGAAGGAACACCTCACAGGCCTAACCAAGTTTGTTAGGCACCACCACATCAAATCTTCCATGGGCCATCTAGCCTGACTTCACGCCCAGCATTTGCAGCTATAACACCGCCATGAATTACTGCAATACTTTCTACTCAGTACAGAAATATTTCGGTCCTACTCGACTTTAATGGGGAAAACAGGCTCATCAACTGTCGAGAGATGCTCGTTCCTTGGCTCTGAAGCAAAACCTGCGCTTTCCTCATTGGTCCTGTTGGCCTGGTAGCCGGATGCCAAATTCTAACCGGTTCAGCAAAGTTCAGCTAGAGACCATTTAGCGTGGGGCTTCTCTCTCCCTGTGAATTAGCTCTGGATTCCTCCACGAAGCAATCACTGCAGAAAGTCTCTGAGATTTGAGTAGACAGATTAGGTCACATATCCACCATGCCTTACCTTAGGGCCAGGTCAGATTTCCTAATAGACTCCACAGACCTAGGCCTATAGGTACAAATTTGGGGGAAGGAGGCAATTTTCAGGAGAAAACCCTCCTACAAACTTTGCTATTTGATTTACCAGTTACTTGTACAGAAAATTTTTCTTTCCATTGCAGTTTTTGTCTAGTTAATTATCTGAGCACACAGCAAAATAGATATACTCCTCTCTCCTACAATGTGAGAGTTACGTTCCTGAAAAATCCTCATTTCAGAAAACGTGTGTTATACCACTCGTGCCAAGACTGACACCATGTGCAAGCACACAACTGTTTCTTCCTCCACAACGCTGTGCTGTATGCAGGCAGATATACATACGCAGAAGAACGTTCCCTAATTTTGAAGCATTTTGAAAAATTTTGCTTTCATACAAAACATATAACAGACCTGAATGCAGTTTGTAGGACTCAACCAGGTAGGATTCCTGGTGTAACTAGTGGGCTCAAAAGAGAGCATGTCTCCACAAATGGCATTGTCATGAACGAGAGACGACTATTTTTTTATGGCTAAACAGGGTAATATGCTTAGCAGCTATGGTGTCACAATGAGAAATACATATAGAACCCAGTGGAGAGAGAATTAACTGAATTCAAAGTCCCTGAACCTCTGACTACCCCTTCCTCTATGCAGAGGATGGAGAGAGGGGTGAGAGCAGCTCCCAGGGACAAACCAGCCCAACAGGATTCTGGCAAAATCCCCTAGAGTCAGTGTTAGCCGGTAAGAACCAATCTGGGTTGCATCTGTGATCCTGAGGGATAATGGGAGGGACAGAACCAGAACCGGAAGAAGAGACGTCTTGTGAATGTTCAGACTTGATCTCAGCTGTCCTTATCACCAACTCTGGGATATTTCAGGCCAAGAAGAAACGGGAGAATATGTTTCCTGCAGACAAGGGTTTCGTGCTAGCTAACTTCATGAGAATCAGAAAGACTCAGGCCAGGAGCACTAAGCAAGAGGAAATTGGGAAAGAGAGAACACAAGACAAAGTCTAGTCCTTATGCCTTTACATCTGGAGGAAATATGCCTTAGTTGGAATGGAAAGATTGGTCTAAAATTACCCTAGAGTGTCCCACAATTACAAAACAGTAGTTCCCCATCTCAATTTGGCAGTTAGAATCGATGTACTAGGAGAAGGAGAATATGGTTGTAATCCTGCCCTTTAGAGGTTAATAAGTAACAACATCAGTGAACTTAGCATTCATTAATTACTCACTTGGGATAGTTACCTACTTTGGGTGAGTGACTTCTTGCAGGGTAGGCTAAGGACCCTACTCCTATTATGAAAGACAGGGCAATCAGTGTCTATGGGTAAGCCTCCATCATAAGGAATATATGTGTCCCCTTGCTCTGGCCCGCCCTTCTGTCTGGACCTCCTCCTCTTTCACATCTGAAAGATCAAAGCCCTACTAAAATCACGTCTCCTCCAGGAAGCCTTTCCTGACTAATCTCTCATTGCCCCACCTTATTTTCCCTTCTTCTGCATCACCTACACACTTGGAGTCCATAACCCCCAACACTAAATACTTAAGCCTCCCTCCCCACAATACTTACATACATTGCCTTCTAGTTGGCTGCCTCCCCTACCCGAAATTTATTTTAATAACTGTCTCCACTGCTAGACTGTAAGCTCCCAGAGTGCAGGAATGGTGTCTATGTACTCCTTTGAGCACTCCCAAACACTCAGTAACATGCTCTGCACAGTTAGTGATCAATAAGTGACATTGCTTGATTGAAATATGATGACGGTTTTGTTAAGCACTTACTATGTGCCAAGCACTGTACTGTGAGCTGGGGTAGATTCAAGGCAACCAGGTTGGACCCAGACATGGTTCTCAGGTAGAGACACCAAGTAGAAAGGAGGATAGGTATTGTTAAATAACATCAACATTTCCTTTTAGCCATTTTTGATAGGATCAGATTTAAAATAAGCTCTCCAGGACAGAGCGCTCATTTAGAAAACTCTAAATGATAGTTTAGAGAAGCAGCGTGGCTTAGTGGGAAGCGACCAGGCTTGGGAGTCAGAGGTCATGGGTTCTAATTCCGGCCTCTGCCACATGTCTGCTGTGTGACCTTGGGTGAGTCACTTAATTTCTCTGTGCCTCAGTTACCTCACCTGTAAAAAAAAAAAATGGGGATTAAAAAATGTGAGCCCCATGTGGGATAATCTGATTACCCTGTATCTACCCCAGCACTTAGAACAGTGCTCTGCACATAGTAAGTGCTTAATACCATAATTATTATTATTTAGTGTTTCTCATCCATTAAGTAGGAATGGCTTAATTTGGTGTAATTTCTTATCACTGAGGACGACTGAGACCTTCCTTCCTAGGTTTCTTTTGTACTTTTCTCATAAAAGGAGGAACATACTTGTTTATTTGAGGTCTCTGAAATGGCAACAGAATTCCTACCCTCTACAAGAGGGGAAGAGAGGTTGCTTAGGTGAATAGTACCCCCTTGTGGAAAAGCCCCTTCACACAACCCTCCCTCGTCTCCATAAAGGAGACGAAGCTGGTGGAGGCAAAGCTCTCCACTTGTCGGCGACTACCAGTAGGACACCCCCACCTTTCCCTGCAAGCCAGAGGCAAGAACAAGAGGGAGAGAGAACACCTTCCCTGCCTGCAATGAGAGAATAACCCCAAGATGACCAGCCAACTCTGTTCATTCTAGGAATCAATGTGATTTTAAAGCCCAGAAGATAGCCAGTCCCTTGCAGTGCAGTGCCTGAGTAGGGGGAGTTTTTAGAAACTTGCCCAGCCAAATTCTACACGGGTTGTTTAGGGGAGGACCAAATAAAATGAGCCCAACTGTGATTTGTTCCTAAAGTGCTCCAAGATCTTCCCCCATCCCCAGAACTGTCTGAAAGTCAATTTCCTTCGGCATCTGTGAAATTCCTTGTCCCACTAACCCCACTCCGGCTATTGGCCACATCCTGCCTTGCTATGGGTCTCCTAGGAGAGTGCAACAGACAGCAAACAGAACAAGGCTGCACACATGAGTTGCACAGGAAAAAGCATGAAGAATGTATCCTTTACTGTTGCTACTACTTCATTTGTGAACAAAGGGAAGCAGTGAAACTTGCCTGGTCATAGTGAGCTAGAAAAGAGGGGGCTTTCTCAGCTGCTGGGATCTGTTTCCCTCACCTAGCAAATATTTACAAAGGTTTCAAAGGGTAGACTCCCTGAGCAATGGGGAGAGGACAGTTGTTCACATAATAAAGGACATTAAAATCATAAATATTAAAGTTAAATATAAATGCAGCTAGAAGTTTCTGCCAGTTGGGAATATGATTCATTCCTGAAGAGGGTGTGCCATAGGAGCAGACGATTTGCAAACTTCTCGTTTTCCATGAACGACACTTGGATGATTAAAAAATGCATTTGACTCATTCAGAACAGATGGTGTGAGAACTTCCAGCAGCATAAATACTTCACCAGGGGTATGTACAGGGTTGAAGACATGTGTCAGCACACACACATCATCTTTGGCAGGGGAGCGGGGAGTCAAGGGAAAAGGCTTAGGACTAGTGCCTGAAGCTTGTAGGCCTTATGTGATCAGATTGACCCAGGAAAACAGGGTTATGTCCGTTCGTGACCACGGGTCTGTCAGAAAACTTTATCGAGGTACCTGCTTAAACACAGTCATTATCCCTGCCCTCATGGAGTTTATTTACTTATTTATTTTTTAGTGGTATTTGTTAAGCACTTAGTATTTGCCAGGCACTCTTCTAAATGCTGGGGTAGATTCCACATAGGTAGGACACAGGCTATGTCTCACGTGGGGAAAATACTAATAATAACAATAATGACATTTGTATTTGTTAAGCGTTTACTATGTGTCGGCCACCTTACTAAGTGCTGGGTTAGATATTAGATACTCAGGTTGGACATGGTCCTGTCCACATGGGGTTCATGGTCTTGAGAGAAGCAGTGTGGCTCAGTGGAAAGAGTCCAGGCTTTGGAGTCAGAGGTCATGAGTTCGAATCCCAGCTCTGTCACTTGTCAGCTGTGTGACTGTGGGCGAGTCACTTAACTTCTCTGTGCCTCAGTTACCTCATCTGTAAAATGGGGATTAAGACTGTGAGCCCCACGTGGGACATCCTGATTCCCGTGTCTGCCCCACCGCTTAGAACAGTGCTCGGCACATAGTAAGCGCTTAACAAATACCAACATCATTATTATTATCCCCACTACTCAGATGAAGAACCTGAGGCCCAGAGAAGTGAAGTGACTTGCACAAGGTCACACAGCAGCCAAGTGGTAGAGCTGGGATTAGGACTCAGGTCTTCTGACCCCCAGGCTCATGCTCGAGTTTTAATTCTCATTTTACAGATGAGATAACTGAAGCACAGAGAAGTGACTTATTCAAAGTCACACACCAGACCAAAAAAACATGACCAAGCAGGGATTAGAACCCAGATCCTCGGACTCCCAGTCCTAGGCTTTTTCTAGTAGGCCACACTGCTTCTCAAAAGAGTCTGAGTCTGCTGGGCCAGGAGCAGAAAATACCTCTAAGTTCTGAGCAACTATGGTTTGCAGGCTTCAGGCAGCTGTCCATAAAGCTCCCTGAACCTTTTAGCATTAATGTGAGCTCTTGGTTAATCCATCAACCAATCATATCTGTTGAGTGCCTACTGTATGCAGAGCACTGTTCCAAGTGCTTGGAAGTGTGCAATAATTAGTAGATCTCATTCTCCTCAAGGAGCTAACAATCTAGTGGAGAAATAGATGCGAAAATTTATAGGAAGAAGGAAGAGAGAATATGAATGAGTCAGTAAGTGCTTAACAGATATCATCATCATCATAATAGGGTATTTAGAACTGTGTGTCAAACAGTGTTCTAAGAACTAGTGTAGATACAAGTTACTCAGGTTGGACACAGTCCCTGTCCCATATGGGCTTATAGTAATGAAGGAGGGATAAGAGGTATTTAATCTCCATTTTACAGATGAGGAAACTGAAGCCCAGAGCAGTTAAATAATTTGCCCAAGGTCATGCAGCTGGAAAGTGACAGAGTCAGGATTAGAACCCAGGTTCTCTGACTCCCAGTCCTTGCTCTTTCCACTAGGCCATGCTGCTCCTCATGTAAGATATGGACTTAAGTGGAACAGGTGGTTGGGAGTCCACAAGTTTATAGTTGGCACAGGAGTGAGCTTGACTGTGGGCAGGGATGTGTCTGTTTATTGTTATTTGGCACTCTCTGAAGCTCTTAGTACATTGCTTTGCACACAATAAGCATTCAATAAATATGACTGAATGAATGAATGCTGAATTGGCTGTTAGCACTTTTTCCTGCTCCCAAAATTCCTAAAAGCTCAATTAAAATAATAATGGCAAAGCCACTTCCAAACTAAAACTCCAAAAAAAAAAAAAAAAGTGTAGTAATTTTGCTTTGTCTAACCAAATTCACCACTGCTGTTTCCACTGTGTATGGTATTTGGCGTCACTTCCTCTCCACTGTTTGAATGGTTGCTGTGCAGGGGTGAAAACAATGGCTCAGTTCCACCCCAGGGCTGGCTGCAATTTCCATGGTGGATGAGGTGAACCCTCAGAAATCTAGTATTTGCTTCTCAAGGTGTCTCATACTTATTTTACAAATATTTGTCAAGTTCCTTGAGCAAGTCAGTTAAAATATACACAGTACTGTGGAGATCCAAATTCCCCAAGTATCCTTTGACTTATTAAAAAAATGTTCTTTGTAGAGAGAAGCCAGGAGAGAGATCAGGGTTAATGGAGATGCTGGGCAGAGTGGGAAGAATTTCTTATAAAATCCACTTCAGAATATAAAAAAGGAATACTTTCCAACTTTTTGGCCTTCTTTTTATTCTCTAGAGCAGGAAATTATTTCAAGTGTTTCCTGAACAGCTGAACTACGTTAGAAACCTGTTAGTATTTTCTGCACCATCTCCAGGAAGTTAAGACTGAGGAATTTCTCTGAAATGAGGAACCGCTTTTGCCAATGGGGCTACCTCTTCCCATCTAGATAGCCCTAGAAACAAGAGAGAAGCAGTGTGGCTTAGTGGAAAGAACTTGGGCTTGATAGAGGTTGTGGGTTCTAAACCCCACTCCGCCACTTGTTAGCTGTGTGACTTGGGGCAAGTCATTTAACTTCATTTAAATTCCCTCATCAGTTAAAATGGGGATTAAGATGGTGAGCCCCTAGTGGGAAAAACTAATTACCCTGTATCTACCCCAGTGCTTAGCACATAGTAAGTGCTTAACAAATACCATATTTATTAAAGTGCTCTGCACACACTAAATGGTTAATACTACTATAGAAACTCAAATAGTTTCACTCTATTATTGCTCATTAGCTCTCCCTTTGTTAAAATGCACAAGATAGGAGGTAGTGTAAGGAAGGAACAACTTGAATGTATTTTATTTTCTGGTGGAGATAAAGGGTAATAAAAGCAAAGTGGTTAGCCCTCTTCTCATCCTTCACCCCTCCCTTGGAGAGCCTTTCCATCTCCAAATACTACACTCGGATAGAGCATAAATCTTCAGTGGGTTGAGGGGGAGCGGCGGGAAAAAGACGAGAGGGAGGTCTGTTCCAGCTCAATTGAGCAAAGAGGCACGTGCCTCCCAAGCAAAACAATGACTGGATATTATGGGGGAGGGGAACTTAGTAGGGGCCATCTGGGAGACAGCTGTGGCTCTTTGACTAACAAACTACATTGGTTTGGTATGATAAGTCTTCAGAGTGATTACCACAGCATAAATAGTCCAGAAAATGGCCATTATTACCTCCAACTGCAGAGAACAAGGCCCGAGGAGGAAAGCCAGTTTTTGAAAAGAATGTCAGTACTCATTACCCTGTTAAATCCAAGAGAATTCTAGGCTTCCTATTAGCAATTACAAAACATTTCCCCAGGCAGCTGCAGAACTGGGATCCAAGTGCTAGATAAGTGCACTGCTAGTTTCTAAGAAACCTGGCTGTAAATCAGCCCCAGAGGTGCCAAAACCCAAGCATGTTTCAGCTCTGACCCACCCTTCTCTGACCTGAAGGGAGGCCAGGACAGAGGAGGGAGAAGTCCAAAAACCTACCACCCTCCCTTGGACAACATCAGGGTCAGATTGCTAATGTGGAGTTCATGTCTTGGAGAATTGACTCAGTTTGACCAGACGCTCACCTCTGGAGGCCACGGATAAGGCCCTTCTGATCCAAGTGTCTCAGTCCGCCCGAAAGCTGCGCCGCCAGGTGCCTCTGTGAAGTCAGCGTGGGCATGTCGACTTCTGTTTCAGTTGAACTCGGCTTCTCGGATGCACTTAGCGTGGCCCCAAATCAATCCAGTTGCTGTGAAGGAACTGAGTTGGGGATGGGAGTCCAGAATAGGAGCAAAGTGATTGCAGGTAGATAGGATCCCAGAACACCACCGTTTGCCAAATGAAAGTGGGTGGGGGAAGAATCAAGGTGCTGGGGTTGTCGGGCTGGAAAAAAAGCCACGTGAGGTAGAAATATCCTATTGTATCACTCTCCCAAGTGCTTAGTACAGTGCTCCACACACCGTAAGGGCTCAATAAATACGACTGAGTGAAAGAAATATCAGAAGCAGGGTCAGAGGTGGCCCGTGTGTGCTAAGGAAATTTGAGAACCAGAGAGCTTCAAAAATGCTGCTGCTCTTGCAATAGGCCAAACCAAAGTATCTCACGCTGAGAATGGGAAAGGTATGCTAAGAATGCAAGTCCTGGGTGGGTAAGAAGGTTCGGTGCATAAAACTCCCACACAGGGTTATGAAACTGACCCAGATAAGCAAGCGGAATCGAAGTTTAAATCCCCGACACCCAGTGCAGAAGATTGACTGTCAAATCATGCCCCAACTCTGCTACTGAGCATTCTGGTCCTCGACCTTTCTTAAAACAACCCTATTGGATTGCTTTGTTCATAATTCCAACTGTGGCTATGCTCAATGAAATTGCTAAAAACTCTTTCAGGTGACCCTTCCCTGGAGTGAAAGATGATTGAATCAGCTTTAGCAAGTTAAGATTTAGGCCAATAGCTCATACCTAAAGGAAAGGCATAGTCATGGCATGAGTTCTACAAAATGACCCAGCTGAGCTACTTCAGCAAGGGAGCAGGCAGGTAAAGAGCCATCAGCTGCATCTCAACAGAAACCTTTCTGACTGGAGGCTCCTTCAGTCCCATGTCTTTGGTCTTACTCTGTCTAGAGAGCTTGAACAGAGTCTGGAAGACAGGGGAAAGATTTTCCCCTAAAATGATTTGAAAATGTTGACTTGAATGGAATCTGCACTTTATGAAGATTATAAGTGTTGAGTGGTAATAGAGAACACATGTGATTGGACTTTGGAAGTCAGATGGAACAGTCTTAGAAAGGTGAAAGATGCCACAGAACGGAGGTTGAATAGGTGAAGGATATGCAGAACACACTTTTTTAGGTAGGGTCGAGAAAAAAGTGGCTTAGTGGTAACAGCTCGGGCTTGGGAGTCAGAGGTCATGGCCACTTATCAGCTGTGTGACTTTGAGCAAGTCACTTCACTTCTCTGAGCCACAGTTCCCTCATCTGTAAAATGGGGATTAAGACTGAGTCTCAAGTGGGAGAGCCCGATTACCACCTTGAATCCCCTCCCACCCAGTGCTTGACACAGAGTAAGTGCTTAACAAATACCAGAACTATTATTAAAAAAACCAAGTACCCAGTTCTGTTCTGAGATTGCCCTGTTTACCAAGTATAAACTAATTGAAGATGAAAGCAGGTAAATTCCTATTCAAGGCAACTTTCATCACCATTACTTTTATGTTTCTCAGAGCAAATTAATGTTCCAATACAATGACTCACATTCTACTGGCTCAAGTTTAATTGCTCTGGAATTGGACCAAGGGAAGTAGAGGCTAAAGAAAGAGAAGCCTTCATTACATTGGGGGAAAAGAGGTTACTCTGGAGAATTAAGGAAACCCCACTTAGATGAGATTTAGACAGTCCCTGCTATGAAAGTTGATGAATATGTTATAGTTGTCATTAACATGAGTTCCTTCTGCAAATGCCTTTATCAATAAATCCAGCCACAAACCATCTGAGTCCTCAGGAACCTGAAAGCCTCCCATTTGGGAGGACGAGATGGCCGCTCTATAATATTCTCAAGAGTCTTGTAAATGAGCCTGTCTTCCCTTAACTCCTGCATCTGTCATCTTTGCCTGTTTGCTTAGACCATACCTGCTCTCTGAAGGCTCCTTGCCCTGGGATCACATACAAAGTCTGCCCCAGGAGCAGAAATTCCAAGTTGTTTATTAAGCACCTATAACAGGCCAAAGACCTGGTTAAAACACAGAATAGATACAAGATAATCCAATTGGATACTGTCTCTCTTGGATCCCTATCTGACGGCTCCTCCATTGCTTTCAAGCACAAGCTTGTATCCCCTCTGCTACTAAATCCTCCCTTTTAACCATTCCTCTCCAAACTTCTTGAGTTGTCTACGCTCACTGCCACCTCTTCCTCTCCTTCAACTCTCTCCCTCAGACTTCCAACCCATCCGCTCTGCCGATATGGGCCTTTTTCAAGGTTACCAATGATGTCTTTCTTGTCAAATCCAGTCAGTGCTTAAAACACCTTTTTTTTCCTCCATCCAAACTGCTACTTTGCTGACCCAACCAATTATCATAGCCCACCTTGACTACTTCATCAGTCTTCTCGCTGAACTCCCAGCCTCGTGTCTCTCCCCATTCGAGTCCATACATTGCTTTGATGCCCAGATCATTTTTCTAAAAAGTCTGCTCAGACCAAATCTCCCCACTCAAGAACCTCTAGTGATGGCCCATCCATGTCAGCATCAAACAGAAACTTCTTACTCTAAAAATCCCCTATCTTACCCCACTGATTTCCTACAACACAATGTACGTACCTCACTCCTCACAATGCCAACTTACTCACGGCATCTCATGCCAGCCAATAAACTATAACTCCCTTCCCCTTCATATACAACAGATCACCTAGTTCAGTTCACTTGAACAAGTCAAAGCTCCTCACTTCTCAGAGATTTCCTGAAATGGCAGCAGTGGAAGGCAGTAGACATCAAAATAAGCCAACAACTACACTCTGTGACTCAGAGATTTGAAACGCCTTGGACATGACAAATGGGGATAAAGAGCTGATAACTCAAAAGGCCCAGATATTTATTTACAGATTAAACTAAATAGCCCACTTATATGCAACCAAACTCATGCTTATTGACTGAGGCCAATATTCTCAAGGCCCTTCTGATTCTTAGTAGCTATTACAATTTTTAAAAAATAGTATTTGTTAAGCACTTACTATATTCCAGACACTGTTCCAACCACTGGGGTAGATACAAGGTAAGCAGGTTGCCTTCTCTAGGTTGTGACCCCAATCCCTTTGATCTTTTCCCCATAAGACCTATTTTTGCAACCCTTCCACTTTGTGTTCCCCTCTCTCTCTCACCCCCCCCTCCATTTTGTGCCAAAGTTTTCTTGAAAGTTCAGTTAACTAACCTAGCCATTATCTATTTAAAAGTCCATCTTCACAGAAATAATGGTAAACTAACTTCCATGGTTCCCTAGCACCAATACAGGTGGGTAGGATAGCAGGTTGCATTCCAGCAACAATGTTGCTTTCTTCACCTGATTGGGCCTTTACCCTTTCTTCCCTAATCTACACTTGCTAACTTTAAATACAATTCCTTGCTATAGCCCTTAGTGCTTTCATCCTATTTTGTATCATTTGAATTCCATTTGTTTTCCCACAGATTAGCAACCCCACCCATTTGGTAACAAACAATGAGTAGGCTGACTGCATCCCAATAAATGAGTAAAGAGAAGACTTATTAAAGTCAGGTCCAGAACAAGTCTCTGGGAGAGGACTATCACTCAGTATATATGCTGGGCTGACAATAGGTCCTTTGATGATAAGCCTTTGGAGAAGCAGCGTGGTCTAGTGCCAAGAGCAGGGCCTTGGAAGTCAGAGGAAGCCCCACTCCACCCTTTACCTGCTGTGTGACCTTGGGCAAGCCATTCTCTGTGCATTTCACCTGTAAAATGGCAATTCAACCATCTCTGACCCGTATCTCAGCTCTTGGAACAGTTCTTAAGACACAGTAAGCACTTAACAACAACTGCTACTACTAATTACCCTTTAATATACTGAAGCCAGCTGGGCAAACAGATCAGAAAAAAATTTAAGAGAATATGACAGGCAAGGTTGAGGTAAAGAAGATCATGGAATCAAGTTTTTATTTACAAGACATCGAAAAAACCCAAATTGAAATTACACATAGAAATAAAAAAAAGCCCACCAAGGGCTTTATGAGGTTTCCACAGTATATACAGTTCCCAAGATGTTCAAGTATGCTTTAGTTGTAGAAAGTGCTACATTGAAAGTCACATTAAAAAAAAAAAAAAGACTAACAGCAACAGACGGGAGACAAAGACAAAAGATAGACAATACACAGTAACCAAAGATTTTAGAGGCTGGCAGTATGCAATCTAAAAATTAAAGGTCCCAGGAGTGTTGTCTTGAATCTGGAAGGCATAACCATCAGAGGTAGATTCTGGCACAACATTTTGATCTTCCTCTTCCTAGAAGAAATATCATTAGAAAGAAAATGACTTAACAGTGAAGGGCACGCAGTCTCGAGACCCTAACCGACACAGCCTTGCTGAACTTCAAATATGCCTTCCAATCGTGTCTCCGATGCCCCTTTACCCCACAGCAGCCATTACAGCCTTCCAAGTCTCCGCTCCGGTCCCCACAGACCTTCCTATATGCACCATCACACTTATGACTACGACCCAGTACCCTTACCGGGACGCAGTCAACCCAGTAGTGCCCAGGAACACAGTAGTTATAAAGTATACTGCACCTTGTGCGTGCCACCCATCCCCATAGGTGTCTATCTTTGTATTGTACTTTCCCAAACGCTTAGTACAGTGCTTTGCACAGAGTTAAGTGCTCAATGAATAAGATTGAATGAATGAATGAATAAAAATGAGATCAGATTTCCTGGGTTCATGCATAAATTTTTGGTCCAAAGCTACTGAAGCTGATCGATACACTGCCAGACATACACCCCCCCAAGTTAGATTTCGGCTTAGATCCTGACCTGTGGCTCACAAATGAGCCATCTGGGTTTCAGGTGTTGTAAAAAGTAGCAATACATGAAGCACTTCTTGAAACTCACATGGCAAACAGACATGCCAAATTCCAAATGCCCTCATTTCCTTTCCTGTTACTCACCTCTGCAGAGAAATACTTCTCAATCAAACTTGAGGAAGCTTTGTATATCAGTTCATTTTCATGAGATTGGAGAGCCTCAATTCTGTCCAGACCCCCACACTCTTCGATCATGATGCACAGTTTCTCAGTTTCTCCAAGTTTCTCAGCAGCCTGAAAGAACCACCGTCAAATGGCAGCTTGGTCAGTACCCAGTTGTTTTTCAACCCAACATGAGTAACTTTTTTCTTTCATTTACGTGGCTCCAAATGCTAGCTGATATTCATTAATCTAATTAATGCAAAGGTCAAAAATATCACAAGGTATAAGGACTTGGGAGCTACAGTTAAACACATATCAGATGCTAAACAGCAAAAACAGATTAATTAGATCCATCAATGTTTTTACTGAGTGCTTACTGTGTGTGCAGGGTACTCTACTTAACATTTGGGAAAGTACAACAGAGTTGGTAGGCACAGACCCTGAATTCCAGCTTACAGGCCAGTGGGGAAGAGGTTTCCATCTAGCCTCAAAGCTCTAATATTCGGGACCCACGCCACCCGGACCCCATTTCATCCTAGGGCTTTCCTCTCAATCTCCCTTGAGGTGCAGAGACCACATCTTGTTCATCCCCATGCTTAGAATAGTATTCTGCACAGAGCGGGCACCTAAAACTATGTCATGAATTTTAAAAAAAGTTCAAACAATAAAATGGTACATACCAGGAAAATATTTGTAATTGCATCCAAGATAACCAAAACAATTTTGCTGTCTTTGGCAGTTAAAAGGTTGATTAAGGGTTCCATAATTCCACTCTGGACTAAGTACACAATCTGTTCAATTGTTCCGCCACTTGTGTAGTTGGTGACTGCCCACACGGCTTCCTTTTGTGACTTGAAATCTCCCTGTGTAATAAACATTCAGGGAGGAAGTTTATTTCAGAATAATACAGCTGCACAAATAGTAATGCCACGAGCACATGTTTTCAGTAAAAATGCCCAAACATTGGCACCAGTGGGTTTTACCTTTAACAAGTTTTGACCACCTACTGTCCAAAATGAGGTATGTCAAGATGAACAATCCCACAGTGCCTCATGACACTCCAAACTAATTTTGGAATATATCAGTACAGACCAAACCACCCACACCTCTTCCCTTTTTTAGTTCCAGGATTTGATTACCTTCGACAGAATTTCAACAAGGTAAGGGACCAGCCCATGATTCACAACTTGTTGGATCTGGTCTTGCCGGCCCGCTGTGATGTTTGACATGGTCCACGCGGCCTCCTTCTGGATGTTAGTTTTGGGATGAGTGAGCAAGCTGGGAAAAACAGCAAGGGCTCCTGCCTCTATTACTATTTGAGTCTGTTCATCCGTCCCTGTGACGATGTTTCCTATGGCTCGTAGAGAAGGGGTCTGAAAGAGAAATTCATATTTCAGAAGGAATAAACTATACTGGACTCTAGGAAAAACCACTGCCCCTTTCAAATTCCAATAAGCTTTCCCCAAATTCTGAACTAGCAGCAGTCCTAGGATTGTGGTAACAAATACTGCTCTTGAGGAATTATAGAAATCCAAGATTAGAAAGCTACTAAAATGGTATTCTCACGTATCTTTAGTTACGCAAGTGGTTACGTAGATCCATTGTAAGGAAAACACCGCCCTGATGAAAGTTGAAAAGATTCCCCTCACTTCACCCCATTATTAAATGAGTTTAGAGTGAGCAAAGTGGCTTCACTAGATACTAAGGCCTTTCTTACCACAATTGGCAATTCACCAGATCCTAGAAGTTTCACTAGCTGTGGGACCACTCCGGTTTTCACCACCACTTCAATCCTGTCGTTGGAGCCATCAGTAAGGTAGGAAATGGCCCAGCAGGTGTCTGCCAGGACATCCTGATCATCATGATGCAGGAGGCGAACTAAAGTAGGAAGGATCTGTTCAATAGCATCGATGGGTGGGGCCGGATTCTTGTTACGGCATAGATTTGAGAGTGCCCAGGTGAGATTACGTAGATAGCCACACTGGAAAAATGCATGAAAACAAGTGAGTTGCTTTATGAGGAGAAATGTGAAGCAAGAATAAATTTTATCTTATTAAACGAAAAACAGTTAGCTTACAGCTAAAGAAGATATATCTGGAACGGCAAACAGCGCTAGAAGAGGATCTATTGCACCATATTTTATGACCAAGTCTCTGTAGGCGGAACCATCACCTAAAAAACAAAATAAAGGTCAAAAGTCTTAGTAGCATCGAAGGGGAATTTGACAGTTGTGTGTATCTGTGCAACTGCTCAAGAAGAACATTTTGGATCAACTTTCCCTCCCCTCCCTCAGGGCTCTTTCTGGCTTCGATAACAGTTTATGGGCTGACATTTTGACCAGTCAGCAAACCAATCGTGCACCTCCACACCTCTAAATCTTCCTGCCCAACACAACTGGTGTGTGACTTTAGGACATGAAAATAGTGACTTTGTCGAATCAATCAATAGCATTTGTTGAGTACCGGTGTACAGAGCTCTATAAAATACATTTCTGCAAAGACTATTCAAAGCCAAATCCTAGGTAATACATGGTGCTTTCCCACCGAGCCATTATCCACTATCTCAGGCAAGTTATCTGACAAAATTAGATAATGCCAAGTGGAGTTCAGTGCGTACATACCTGCAATGTTTCCTAAAGCCCACACAGCCTGTTCACTGATATGAGAATGGGGAGATGCAAGCAGAGAAATAAATGCTGGGATACCACCTCCATCTACCACAGCCTTGGTTTGGTCTGATGTGCCAGAAGCGATGTTGGTAAGAGCCCAAGCAGATTCAAACTGAATAGGACTACAGTCTGATCTGCCCAAGAAAGATACAAGCTTTGGAATCATCCCAGCTCTGATTATACTATCTATGGGGGGCTGTTTTTCTTTAGACAGTAGTTTCCTATAGGGAAGGAGAAAGAAAGAAAAAATGAAGTTAATCTAATGACCAAAATCTGATTTAAAAAACCCTAACACTTTAGAACAGAATTCTCCAATGTAAAAACCAATTCTTAACAAAATGAATTTTAACCACAAAACATGATGGAATTCAGTGGGTTTTGTTTAATGAGTTGCTTTCCAATTTCAATTGAGTTAGTTTGCAGCTCAGAATTACACTTTAAGAAACAGTTGGATGGAAATGACAAGATACTCAAAAGGATCATTTTATAATGAGAGTTAAGTGATCCTTCAGTTGCCCAAATTTGGCAAATCTTAAACTCTCCTTACATTCCATGCTTGTATGGCTGCAACATTACTTTTTAACATATACTGTTTTCTTCTTTCAAGTTGTTACTTAGGTGCAAAGGAAATAGAACAAATGAAATGGTGAAAAGGATCCTTGACTTAGCTCAAAATTAGGTCTAGTATTTGTGACAAAATACAACTATGGAGGGACTCGATAAGCAATATGGAGACTCATTTCAATGATGACCAAATGTATTATCTCCACTGATTCCTCTGGCCACCATTTACTTATCAGGAGGAAAAAAAAGAGGCTCACCTAGCAGCTTGGGTAGCCTGCAACTGCAGTTCTAAATTATTGCTGTTTATGCCTCGGACAATCTCTTCCACAGACCAATGTGCTGAACCCTGTGGAAGATGAGAAACCAGAGAATTTTAGGAAGATTAATGAGTAGTCTACACAGCAGTGTGGTGTAGTGGAAAGAGCACGGGCCTAGGAGTCAAAGGGCCCGGGTTCAAATCTCTGCTCTGCTACCCGTCTGTGTGATCTCTGGCAAGCTACTTAACTATTCTGTGCCTCTGTTACCTCATCTGCAAAATGGAGATTAAGTCTGTGAACCGCACATGGGACATGGATTGTGTCCAACTTGATTAGCTTACATCTACATCTATTGCATCTCTATCATTGCACTGTACTCTCCCAAGTGCTTAGTACAGTGCTCTGCACACAGTAAGGGCTCAATAAATATGACTGAATTAAGTATGATTGAATGACTATCCTGGCACTTAGTACAGTGCCTGACACAGTAAGCGCTTAAATGCCATTAATCATTAAATGCCGCTCCCCAAAGACATTTGGAGATGGACAGTTCAGCACCTGAAAAATACTTTCCCCATCGAGTAACTATTAGATTGAACTTTTTTTTTTACAGGTATTAATGAAGCCCTTATATTCACCAGCATTCAGAAGCATTTACCTGATTATTCCTGTTTTCTTGTAGAGGAGAAGTAGCATCATCAGGAAATGTACTGACATTTCTTCTTTTTAGCATCTGGTCATCTTTCTTAGCCTTCCTCAGTTCCACATTAACTTCAATCCTTCGTCGCCTCATTTCCTTGAGGAAACAAAAGGCCATATAGAATTTTCCTCTACCTACCAACAGACACCCTGCTTGCCCCCCCAAAACATTTTGGATTTCTCAGAAGCTTCTCAGAGACAAAGAGGCAGAAGATACTCACTGAGCTGTCTTTTCCCTTGTTCTTAAATCTGTTAAGACGAGCAGCTGGGGAATTGGCATTTTCGTTGGTGGACATAGTTCTGTATGGCAGAATGAGAACGAGGAAGGAACTGAAAAAAACACCACCAAAACATTTAGGTAAATTATCTTGCTAGAGATGGTGAATTAGAATTCAGTTAGATAACTGATATGGGTCGCATGCTGGGTAATCTATAGCTCTTCTCACTTAGTTCACATCTAGATGTTCCATTACTGAGTCAGGGACTTTCAGCCCCTCCACCTCCAGTGCTGGGGGGGGGAGCGTTTAAAGCCCAGCAGGGCAGGAGACCAATAAACCAATAAAATCTTCCTGTGTTCAGACCACGCCCTTCTCCAACGTCAAGCCCATTAAGGGGAGCAGAGCAAGGGCATGGTCCTCACTCTCAATTACCCTCCTGGTGGCCAAAAGGCCAGAGAAAATTAGGAACGGAGAGGGTGTAGAGGCAAGGAAACATCCTCCTGTCAGTCAGCCATCTCTTTCCCTAAGTAAAGACCCCCTCTACCCCCACCCCACAGCCCTTCTAGACGGTCGTTGGGTAGGGATTGTCTCTGTTGCCAAACTGTACTTTCCAAGCGCTTAGTACAGTGTTCTCCACACAGTAAGTGCTCCATAAATACAAATTAAGACAAACCAACGAATGGTATTTACTGTTCAGTAAGCGCTTGGGAGAGTGCAGTACAACAGGGTTGGTAGACACGTTCCCTGCCCACAACGGGCAGGTAAAAAACACTTGACCACTGACCACTTTGAGCCTTCTGGTGCAACTTTGCAGAAAATCAGGGAAGATGTGGGGGCCTGACATCTGGGAACCTGCCAAACTTGGGCGTTTTGTTCACTTCTCGGTGGCAGGGGGTGAGGAATTTGGAAACCTATGCTTGACCTCTACACAGCGGTGACCATTCATTCCATCGAATTTATTGAGTGCTTACTGTGTGCGGAACAGTGTAATGAATGCTCCACCTTACTGGGGGAGGCCCCGACGTTGAAATAAACGCGTGGGCATGTGCTCGAAAAAGGCCAGGGTCCCAACCCACCACCCGCAAAGGCTCCCTCCGTAAGCAGCAGCGTGACGTAGTGGCAAGAGCACCCGGGCCAGGGAGTCGGAAGGTCATGGGTTCTAATCCCGCCTTCGCCGCTCGTCTGCTGGGTGTGATCTTGGATAAGTCACTTGTCTGGGGCCTCAGTTCCCTCCTCAGTAAAATGGGGATGAAGACTGTGAGCCCCATGTGGGGCAACCTGATTATCCTGTACCCGCCCCATTGGCTGGAACAGTGCTTGGCAAATAGGAAGCACTTAACAAAGGCCGTCATTATTATTATTACTTCCCTGGGGCCTCAGTGCCCTCATCTGTTAAACGGAGATGAAGACTGGAGCCCCATGTGGGACAACCTGATGACCTCGTACCCACCCCCCCCCCCCGCGCCCAGAACAGTGCTCGGCACATAGTAAGCGCTTAACAAATGCCGTCATTATTATTACTACTTTCCTGGGGCCTCAGTTCCCTCCTCTGCAAAATGGGGATGAAGACTGCGCGCCCCACGTGGGACAACCTGATGACCTCATACCCCCCAGCGCTGAGAACGGTGCTTGTAGTATATTATTATTATTCCTCCTCCTGGGCCTCAGTTCCCTCATCTGTAAAATGGGGATTAAGCCTGCGAGCCCCACGGGGGCCACCCCGGCGCTTACGACAGCGGTTGGCTCGTAGTGAGCGTCCGATAATAACGAGGGAGGGAGGGCAGGGCTGGCGCGAGGTACCGGTTGGGTCCTCGTGGCCCGCCAGCCTGTCCTTCCGTTGCGTCGTATTTATCGAGCGCTGACCGTGCGCAGAGCACTGCAATAAGCGCCTCGGGGAGTAGGTCGATGGGCAGGGATGGTCTCCATTGCCGAATTATCCATTCCAAGCGCTTAGCACCGTGCTCTGCACATGGGAAGCAGCGTGGCTCAGTGGAAAGAGCCTGGGCTTCGGAGTCAGAGGTCATGGGTTCGACTCCCGGCTCTGCCACTTCCCGACTGTGGGCAAGTCACTTCACTCCGCTGTGCCTCAGTGACCTCATCTGTAAAATGGGGATTCACGGTGAGCCGATGACCCTGTATCTCCCCCAGCGCTTAGAACAGTGCTCTGCACATAATAAGCGCTTAACAAAATACCAACATTACTAGAGTAAGCGCTCTTGAATGAATGGATGGAACATAGCGGTGCACGAGCTCCCCCCCCCAAGTTCCCCCGAGGAGACGGCGTGGACAAAGCACCCCCCTCCCCTTCCCAGGCGGCTACGACGCTCACCCGGCCGCAGGCTACTTGATGAGCGACGACTACGTTGCAGATGGAGAAGACGGAGAAGAGATGGACCGCAGGGCCTCGGCAGCAGACTGGCGCGTGGGACCCCTCCGGCGCTATTTAAATTTGCCGGCGGCCCGGCGCTCCCATTGGCTGGTTCGAGCCCAAGCAACGCTCCCATTGGTCCATTTGAAAGACACCGGGCGAGCTCCCGCACGGGGACAGGGCAGGGAGGCGGAAGTCTCGCGAGAGTTGCCCTCGGCCGCCGGCCCGGAAGGCGTTCGCCTCGCAGTCCGGAAAACTACAAGTCCCAGAATGCAGCGGGAGCGCCCCGGGGGCGTTTAGGAAAGAGGGGGCTCACCTGGCTGTGATGGACGATACACCGGTCCCTTCCAGAGGCTTAATTAATAAGAAGGCCAAAGCTGCGGCGGGGGGTTTTCGATTGGGACCGAGTTGCTAGGAGAGGCTGTCACTCTGGCACGCTGGTACTTGTAGTTTCGTTAGGTCGCCCGGCCACAGGCAATACCGATTATTTGTAGAACCGGACTTCTAAAATCAATAAAAGAAATGAAAAATTAAAGCACAGATTATTCGGGTCTAAGTAGTCGGGCAATGACCCGAATTCTTGTCTTTCCTTTGATAGTGAAGGGCAGGCCTCATAATTTGTGAGTTACGGGATTTATTCAGCATTTACCCTGGAAGCAGCGTGGCTTAGTGGAAAATGGGAGTCAGAGGTCACGGATTCCAATTCCAGCTGGATGACTTTGGGCAAGTCACTGAACTTCTCTGTGCCTCAGTAACCTCATCTGTAAAATGGGGATGAAGACTGTGAGCCCTATGGGGGGGTAAACTGATAACCCGAACTGTGCTAAGGGTTACGGTAGACAATCAATCCGAACTGAACTGAGAATTGACTGCGTGCAGAGGTACTATACTCTGCAGAGGTATTGTACTATATTAAAGTACAATAAATTATTATCATCATTAGCTGCTAACACTATTATCATTAGCTCCACACGTGTTAATACTATTAGTATTGTTTTTGTCCGTCTGTCTCCCCCGATTAGACTGCAAGCCTGTCAGTGGGCAGGGACTGTCTCTATCTGTTGCCGATTAGTCCATTCCAAGCCCTTAGTACAGTGCTCTGCACATAGTAAGCGCTCAATAAATACTATTTAATGAATGATTGAATAAAGTACAATAAATGAACTAAGAGGCCCATTGTCACCAAGAATGCTACACTCTAATGGGGAAGGCTGACACAAAAATAAATTACAGATTAAGTAAAAGGGTAAAAGGATGCAACGAGGGGGTGTGTAGTGCACCCAAATGTTTAGGTGACACAGAAACGGTAAAACGGCAGGGGGGGGGGATATAAAGAGGGGCTATTAGAAATTTAATTGGGGAAGGCCTCCTGGAGGAGGTATCGTTTTAGAAGGGCTTTGAAGATGAAGACAGAGCAGTGATCTGTCAGATCTGAAATGGGAGGGAATTGCCGGCAGGGGGAAAGGTGTGAGGAAATAGTGGCAGGAAGAGGAGAGCGGGACTACTTTGTAGGTTATTTGAGAGGAATAAAGTGTGTTAGTTGGGGCGAAGTGGGAAAAGAGAGTGGATAAGTGGGCAGAAGTGCATTAAAGCCAACGGTCAGGAGTTTCTGCTTGCTATTTTTTTCAGGCTACCGCACTGGCAGAGTTCCACCGTTTATACCACTCCAGGCCGATAGGCCGGTTTACCCAGCAAAGAGAGGCCCGGATCCCACTAGATTGTAAAGTCCTCAAAGAGACGGTTTCTTTGTTTTATTTTTCTTTTTTTGGTATGTTCCTGGGAAGCCTAGAGCCAGTTTAAGGGAGGAGTAGATGATTCAGCCCAGGGTCCATATGCAGTATATACCGTTTAGACTATGAGCCCGTCATTGGGCAGGGATTGTCAATCTGTTGTCGAATTGTACCTTCCAAGCGCTTAACCCAGTGCTCTACACATAGTAATTGCTCAGTAAATACTACTGAATGAATGAATATATGGGCCCGGAGGGGCAAAACCGGCCTGACTTTAAGAAGCGGTTTTAAGGAGCCAATTAGCTCTTAAATACAATTCATTGGTTGGGGGAGAAAAAGTTGCAGTTTCCTCTGGAAAAAGGAAAATAAATGGATAGAGCCGCCCTAAGCTTAAAAGAGATTTCCTGGCTTTTGCACTTTGTATCGCCGAAAAAAGAAAATCAATTTAATCAGGCGGTGTACAGAAGAAGGTAGTATGAACCAGAGCTTCCAAGGAGCGGGATCCCACGGGGAGAGGAGGAGGGGGGGTCCTCCGGCGAGAGCAGAGTGGGCCGAGACCCTGGAAGCAGCGTGGCTTAGTGGAAAGAGCACGGTCTTGGGAGTCAGAGGTCACGGATTCCAATCCCAGCTGGGTGACTTTGGGCAAGTCACTGAACTTCTCTGTGCTTCAGTAACCTCATCTATACAAGGGGATGAAGACTGAGCCCCATGGGGGGGTAAGCTGATAACCTCCTATCTTCCCCCGGCGCTTAAAACAGTGTTTATTATTCGTATTATTATTACCCTGTTAAGGCCCCACGGCAGTCACTCGAATGGGGAGGAGCTGAAAAAAGTCACGCTCGGCGCCAGGATTTCCGGTGTAGGCGGGGCGAGAGGCCCCGGTTTGGCCAACGGAAACCGGCGGGGAGGAGACTTGGCGCACCGCATAAAGGCCGTTTGCGAAAGACGGCAGCTCACGGTGACCCAGTGGCCTAATGGATAAGGCATCAGCCTCCGGAGCTGGGGATTGTGGGTTCGAGTCCCATCTGGGTCGTACCTGTAATTTTGCAGGCCCACCCCCTGAAAAAGGGAAACGACGACGGGAACAGGTCTCGGATGGCATTTCATTTATAACTCATCATCCCCAAACTGAGAGGGTCCCGGGCAAAGATGTCGCCTCCGCCTGCCCGGGCTCCCAACCTTTCCGTGCTTTTTCAGATCACCACATTACACCTGAATCCCCTGGCTAATACCAGGGTTTGAACCTCCACGACCCCAGTTCTGTTAGTTAATTTATATTATATTAGTTATATGATATAATTAGGGCGATAGAACCGACAACAGTGTAGACTTTTTTTTTTGAGATTCTCAGCCTGTTGCTTAGCCCTGAAAAGCCTTAGGGAACCGTACCCCTTCCCAATACAGGTTTAGCAATATATTTGAATGTTCCCAATTTGGATTGTTTACTTTTCAATTTGCTATTTTTGTTTATAATTCACTCAGATTTTGAAAGCTTTATAGAAATGGCAAGCATGTATCCCAATTCATTGTAGGAAGTTATTGAAGAACATCACATACAGAGAAATCGTGTAATAGAATTACCAATTCATCGGAAATTAATGGGAGGGGGTAGATGGCTAGACAATACCACCATGACTGATTTTTTTCTTTTTACGAATTCCTAAATTATTACGTCCATAAATCGAATTTTTTCCCCTTTGCCCCTCATTACTATTTTACGGCATTACATGCTGTAAAGTTGCAAAAGCTCAAAGAAACACAAGATTCTTAAATCCCCTGGGGTGCAGAAAAGTAAGGCTGAAGCAGAGGCTGGGAACTGCACCCGCGTCTCGTCTTGCCCCCCACACTTTTGCAAATCCTATCTTACACCAAATCTAGTTATACTGACTTTTGTTTGCGTTAATAATAATAATTATTGTATTTATTAAGCACTTACTATGTGCACTGAGATAGAGACAAGGTAATCAGGTTGCCCCACATCGGGATCACAGTCTTAATCCACATTTTACAGATGAGGTAACTGAGGCACAGAGAAGTGAAATGCCTCACCCAAGGTCACCCAGCAGACAAGTGGTGGAGCAGAGATTAGAACCCACGTCCTCTGACTTCCAAACCAGTGCTCTTTTCACTAAGCCACGCTACTTCTCTACCACGCTGCTTCTCTTTTAATACCAAAAGAGATTCGTGTTGTAGAAAGAAAGTTCCTTAATTCTTCCATAGGGCTATATCCAAATAGCGTAATGATGACATGAGTTATTAACACAGTGCTTGGCCCATATTAGGCTCTAGCTGTTGGAGGAGTCCAACCAGCTGTTTTCTCTTCACTACTGGCAAGAATTGCATTAGAGCTATGCGGATGTAAAATATATAACTGACACTAGTGATTATTTTTCTTTTATTTGCCACAAATGACACCCGAGAGAGCAACAACAAGTTGTGTGCAGCTGTGTGAGGGACTGCTTTTTCTAGATTTTGCATCAAAAGCAAAGGAGAAATGACAACCTTTACTCCAAAAATGTAGAAATGTGAGCGTGACCTGTGGCAAGCAAGAGAATATATAGCCTTGCAATAATTTCCAATCTTTTACCTTGGAATGATTTCCCATCTTTCTTGAGTAGCAACAATTATTTGGAATCCTAAACGTTTTTAAAACTGGTTTAATTGCCAGAAATACTGTGTTAGAACCCAAAGAGAGTTGAAAGGAAAAAAAAAATTGACAGGTGATATTCCCTTGGCCAAAAATCTCAACGCAGTTGCTATGAATCCCTTCCTTTGGGGCACACTCTTTTACCTTGGTCTAAAAGTACTAGAACTTTGTCACTTGTCAGCTGTGTGACTGCAAGCAAGTCACTTCACTTCTCTGTGCCTCAGTTACCTCATCTGTAAAATGGGGATTAAGACTGTGAGCCCCACGTGGGACATCCTGATTCCCGTGTCTACCCCAGCGCTTAGAACAGTGCTCGGCACATAGTAAGCGCTTAACATAAAGCAACATTATTTATTATTATTAGAACAAGATAGAAATCGGAAAGGTCGTGGGTCTTTCAGGGCTTACACAGGTCTCCTCTCAGTGAATGCTGCATCTGTTTCACCAGCAGCAGAGGACCTCAATCGAGGGCCAACCAGTACTATGGCTGGGGAACGCATGGTCTCAGACTTCAACATGGATTTTAGGCGAGAGGCCTGAGGAGGCACCAGTCTGATCTCTGTGTCTAGAAGGCCCTACACCTTCAGGTATTTAACCAATCAGACTGATTTTCTACCTTATTAAAAAGGAGACCAGTGTTACTGGAGGCTCCCCCACTACAATAAAACATTTTGTAATATATAATAAAGCAGCATGGTGTAGTGACTACAGCACGGTCTTGGGAGTCACAAGGTCATGGGTTCTAATCTTACCTCCCACCCCCCGTCTGCTGTGTGACCTCGGGCAAGTCACTTCACCCCTCTGGGCCTCAGTGCCCTCACCTGTAAAATGGGTATTGAGACAGGGAGCCCCATGTGGGACAGGGATTGTGTCCCGATTTGCTCACGTCCACCCCAGTGCCTGGCCCGAAGCGCTTCACAAATGCCATTATTATGATTTATAATAAAGCATATTCCAATTCTTATCCGTTTCCGCAGGGAATCGATTTCCTATTGCGCGGTCACCTGGGATTCTCTTCACCCATTCAAACCCAAACTGCCTCGGCATTTGTTTGTTGGCTGGTTGGTTGCACAATTCCCTTCCAGCTAGTGCAGAAAAACAAGCCTCCGCAAACCCGGCTCCCCACCCGGCCAACACGGTCTCCAACCAGGGGCTGATAGAGAAGAAGGCGATAGCCAAGCACTGGGGACGTGGGGGGGGGGGGGGGCAGATCCCGGGACGGCAGAGAGTGGACATGTAGCCATTCAGGTGACCACAGGCCCCACTCGGGGCCCAGGGGTGTGTGTGTATGTGTGTGTGTTTGGGGAGACTGGGGGCAGGTGGCTTTGCTCGTTCCCGTTAGGGAGAGGGAAGAATGGCAGCAGTTTGGTCCTGCTCCAGTGGTCTGTCCAGCGAGTGCGTCCCGCTTCCCCCCAGGCTGCCCCTCATTAGCATGAACGGGGGTGGGCTAGGGGGAGTCTCCGGGGGGGGGGAGGGGGGGAGAGGAAGCAAAGTCTGGGAAAGTTGCCTTCAAAATGACAGCGAAGGCTCTCTGGCTATTCTGTTTGATCTTTGGATCATCCTCAGAAAGCCCAGAAGGAGAAAGAAAAGGTAAGATGGACAGAACTTCGGGGAGGAGGGCGGGGGGCGGGGTCCCCGGGAAAGGAGGAGGAGGGGTGGGGTGGGGGCGGCGGAGGTGGGCTGTTTACAGGTTCTCAGGCGGGAGCACGCAGAGTGCGCCGCAGTGTTTTGCGCCTCTTTCGGAGAGGCGCTCCTTTCGGTGCTCAACGGAGAGCGAAGCGCAGGCTGGGAGAGAGCTGGCATGCTCAGGAGTGGGGGCACCGGAGGGGCGAGTAGACCGGGCAGCGGGATGTGTCAAAGGGGGGTGGGGGGTTGGCGAGAGCCTCCCGGGAGCTGTGCCCATGCAAGTCACACAGGGTGCAAGTCACAGGGTGCAGGCTGCGGACTGGGCAAGTGGGCAGGCAGCGGGCATACCTCCGGCCGGCCGGGATGGTCCCTCGGCGGCGGGCTCCTTGCTCGGCTCAGGCTGGTCCCGACCACCTTCGTCTCCGGCTGGCGGGCTGAAACACCAAGTCCTCCAAAGGGAAAGGGGGGAAAAGAAACCAGGGGTGAACTTGGCGGCGGTGGGGAGGCGGAGATTGCACATCCCGGGGAATCTCTCCATCCTTCGCATCAGTGCGAGAGACAGAGAGATGGAAAGAGAGTCGCTGGGAACAGTCAAAGTCAGATCCAGCTTTCCTTAAAGTCGCATTTCACGCCTGGAATGAAACAACGAGGCGAAGGCGATTAAGGCAGATGAAGGAAGTTTTCGCACGGGTGGGTGGGGGGAGGAGGGGGAGAAGGAGAGGGGGGCGGGTAGAGAATATTGCTGTCAATTGTCAATTTGGATGATCTCTCTTTCTTCCTGTTTCCCGTCAGAAGAGTTTCCACACCTCAAAGGACGGTTTACTTTAGATTATTTGGGGCTGTTTTTCCCCATGGAAAGTCGTATGACTTCAGTGGCATTTAACTCTAAGATATCAGACCATCTTTCCCATGACAACAGATGGTGATATCAATGGGGAAGCGGTTGGGAGGTCAGAGCTGACCATCAGGAATTGGAGATAAAAACAGGACTTTATTCATTCAGCTGGGTGTAGTGCGATTTTTAACACGATGAGTCAGAATCGGCATTTGGGATTATGTCGACTATAACAAGCTATTACTGCTGGGGGAAATCTGATTTTAAAGGAGATTAACAAACTGGCAGGAGAAATACCTTCAAATGAAGTGTTGACAGGATTGCAAAAGGGGCGGACCAGGCACTTCAACCTAAACGGGGAGAGATGCCAGAAAACAGCAGTTAAATAATAAAACGGGGAGGGGGGCGGGCCTGAGACTGAGGCAAACGGGAAGGTGATGTTGTGTAATTGTGTCTGGAAAACTGCCCAGCTCCCGAGCCGACCCGTAGTCTCCACACCAACCTGTCTGTCAGATTTTGGGGGGGGAAACAAAACAGAAAAACCAACGTTAATACACTATTTTTTTATACACACAATTTGGGAGTCTTTTTTTTTCTCAATTCTCAGAGCTAGAGAATGAGAGAGTGGAAGGGGGCCTGAGGCTGCATCAATGGCCTTTGCTGCGAAGCCAAAGGCTTTTTTAGGGCCGCGGCACACAACAGATCCAAAAATCCCCATAAAGGTCCATTCAGAGGCGCTCAAAGAGCTGGGCATTGAAAAGTCCAAGATGACATTGTCAACACGGGTGGGAAAACCAAATAGCTCGGTTGTTAGGGACGCCGAGACAATTCCCACAGGCGGCGATGGGAAACCTTCCCCCCGCTGGGGGGGACGGAACGCTCCCAGGCCCGACTGTCGGGGCCGCCCGTCAGAGGGGGAGGCCGTTGTTTTCCTGGATTGAAAGGAGGAGGAGAAGAAGAAAAAAAAAACCGCATTTTTTTCCTCCAACCGACATAAATCCAAATGCAAATCTCAGAACCCAAGGAACGCGCAGATGTCCTCGGTTAAGAGGAGCCGCGGGGGTGGAAAAAGGGGCCGAAATGGGGCCGTTCTCCAAAGGCGGCCCGTCCTGGGGGGGAGGGGGGGGGTTCGTCCCTCGGTTCTCCCCGGGGGAAGGGAGGGGGTGTCACCGACCAAGCGGGGGGGGGTGGTCCGGGACACCGGGCTGACCCCTCCGTCCCACCCGGGCCCTCCTCACCCCCGTTTCTCTCCCTCGCCCCCCGCCGCCTCAGGGCCCGTGTCCTTGGGCGGGAAGGCCTGGGGCCTGTCCGGCCCGTCCCGGGCCAAGGCTCCGCCCGCGGCCGGCGGGGCTGAGGGGAACCGCCTAGCTCCGAGGTCGCCCGGGCCGGCGGACGAGGGCCCCGGGTCGTGGCCCTGGGCGGACAGGCGGCGGAAAGGCCCGGGCCCGGCGGCCGAGCAGGAGCGGGAGCAGGAGCAGGAGCGGGAGCGGGAGCGGGAGCGGGAGCAGAAGAGGAGCGGCGGGGGCGCTGCGGCCGGCGGGGCGGCGCCCTCCAGGGGGCGCTCTCGGCCCTCCGGCCCGGCGGCGGCCGCCCGGCTCCAGGGCGCCCCCAGCGGCGTGTCGTGGGCCCGGCCGCGCTCCCGGGGCCCCCCGCCCCACCTCAACCGGCCCGGCCGGGCCAGGCCCCACCGCCCGGCAGACCAGCCCAAGCCGTCCTGGCTCACCAACCGGCAGCCCGCCAGCCTGCTCCATCACTTCAACCTGCTCCCCACAGGTGGGTGGGGGTCCCGGGGGTGGGGAGGGAGCCCGGCTGCCCCCCATCCAGCCGCAGAAGCTTGGGGCGGGGTGGCGAGCGGGGGCCGGGGGGTCGGAAGGTCAGGCCTCGTCGGCTGCTGCGTGAGCCTGGCTCGCTGGAAAGAGCCCGGGCTTTGGAGGCAGAGTGGAGTCTGCCACTTGTCAGTTGTGTGACTGGGGGCAAGTCACTTCACTTCTCGGTGCCTCACTTACCTCATCTGTAAAATGGGATTAAGACTGGGAGCCCCACGTGGGACAACCTGATTCCTCTGTGTCTACGCCAGCGCTTAGAACAGTGCTTGGCACATAGTAAGCGCTTCACATACACCAACATTATTATTAGTAGTAGTAAGCGCTTTACAAATACCAACATTATTATTCTCTGGGCCTCCCGCACCTCACCTGTAAAATGGGGATGGAGACCGCGAGCCCCGGGTGGGGCAGGGACAGCGTCCCGCTTTGCTTCTCTGCACCCCAGCGTTTGGCACATAGTACGTGCTTAACAAATAGTAGAATTATTAATCATTATTATTTGTGGACCGAAAGCCGATCCTCTCGGCCCAACTTTTTCCCTCCTTCCGACATGACCTCTGCCACTTAGCTGTGTGACTGTGGGCAAGTCACAACTTCTCGGTGCCTCAGTTCCCTCATTTGTAAAATGGGAATTGACTGTGAGCCTCACGTGGGACAACCTGATTCCCCTGTGTCTACCAGCGTGGCTCAGTGGAAAGAGCACAGGCTTTGGAGTCAGGGCTCATGAGTTCGAATCCCAGCTCTGCCACTTGTCGGCTGTGTGACTGTGGGCAAGTCACTTCACTTCTCTGTGCCTCAGTTCCCTCATCTGTAAAATGGGGATTAAGACTGTGAGCCCCACGTGGGACAACCTGATTCTCCTATGTCTACCCCAGCGCTTAGAACAGTGCTCGGCACATAGTAAGCGCTTAACAAATACCAACATTATTATTATTATTATTACCCCAGCGCTTAGAACAGTGCTCTGCACATAGTAAGCGCTTAACAAATACCAACGTTATTATGACCTGGGCTCCAGAGGAGCATATTTCAAGCAGCCCACCCTCAACCCTACTGCCGGTTTCTTACAGAAGAGGGCCTAGGCCGGACCTCTGTCGGCAAAATCTTGTGACTGAAAACCACAGGTGGAGGAAGGTTATGCCATTCCTTCTTGCCTGGCTTTCATTTTAGGTTCCTCTACTCAATCTCACCCCCTTCAACCCTCCCCATCAGATTCATCAGAATGAATAGGGGTGGCCCCCATGTAAATGAGCACTATCAATCCCCCCCCAACCCCCACCCCCCCAAAATGAACCCAAGGCTTGTTCTACAGGGCCTCTTGTCTCCTCTTTTAGACCCTGACAACACGGAAAAGACCTGCGAGATTGAGTGCTGGCGGGACCGGGATGAAAGGGAACACTACTGCATGAGTGAATTTGGTAACATTCCTTCTCTTCTTTCAGATTCGCTTGACCTGGGCCCACAGATTCACATAGGACAGACTTTCCCGGCTTTAAGCACGGGACCTGACTGAGCAGCATTTAGGAGGAGAACAGGCACGATTGCACTGAACAGCTCTGGAGTGATTTTGCTGGTAATCTGACTTGATCCTAAAGTGCAGGATCATCGACATTTTTCAGGTCTCCAAAATTAATGGGAAACAGTGAACTTGAGGTCTGATACACAGTTCCAGATAATTACCTTAGTTCTCAGCACCCCTTTGCTGATGGAGACCAGAGACTAAAACATGAGATTGTGAAGCTCTCTGGTGGGATCCTGAGGTTGGTAAAACAGATGTTACACTGTTTGGTTAAACTATTTTTTTTTCTTTTCTTGAAAGCAGCAGTGAATGGAATTGTCCATGATGTGGAAATGCTTGGCAAAGGCATCCAACTGGTAACTCTGCTGGTGAACAACGATGGGCTGTATAAGCTGAGCCGCCTGTACATCACCCCTGATGACTTCTTCTTTCGAGTAAACATTCTAGCTGTGGATTCATCCAGCTGCACTAAGCCATGTCCAGATTTTAAACTTGGTAACCAAACCCAGCTAGATTGTTTTCTTATTCGGTACATGTGCTTTTCCGAGTAGTAGGACTGCACTGTCTAGAAAAGGATCCCCCCATCTCTCATGTCAATAGCATTTATCGAGCATTTCCTGTGCACAGAGCACTGTACTGATCAAAAAAGTAAAAACAGTTTGCAGACACTCCCCCGTCCAGTCCCCTCTCCTGACTTTTATATTTAATCATCCTGGAGACCCAGGGACCGTGTCAAAGAACCATCTGTGTGGTCTTACCCAGTGTTTTTAGCATTGATTCATTTAGGCCTTGTGCTTGGCATGGAGTAAGCTCTTATCAAATACCATAACTATAAGCTTACAGTCAGGCAGTTTAATAGTCTGATAATAAAAACACTCCCCTTTTGAGGAGGGTGAATTTACATATTCCAGCCTCTCATTTCTGGCCTTTTAGGACTATTTTATTGCTTTGACTCAGGCAGGGAAACCCACCACTGCTAATTGCGATTGAATGCACCTAGGCTATTTTTGCTGCGACACCACTGACCCAGCCGGGTCTTCAAATGCAAAAAAAAAAACCCATTTTTTTTTTTTCAGGGAGCAGATATATCGTGATGGGTCAGATCTACCATAAGAGGCGCCAACTGCCCACGGCCCTGCTCCAGGTCCTGAGAGGGCGCCTCCGGCCAGGAGATGGCCTGCTTAAGAGCAGCGGCGGCTACGTAAAGCGGTTCAACCGAAAGAGGGATGGTAAAGTCCAAAGTGCAGTGCACACCAAGTGCAGATGAAACTCACTGAGGGCAGTTGTGCGGATACTACCCTAGAGTGACGCATTGCGGTTGACCTGTGAGGTAACTGACCTTTTCCATTCCTAGGTCACCGCATCATATTTACTTTAGTTTTTTTCCCCAAGTAAGTTAATTTGCATGATGTGCTTTCTTCTGTTTTTGTTTTTTTTGATTTAAGGCTTAGGTTATTTTTGAGGAAAATAATTAACTGAAAATATTTTCTTAGGTAGTTGAATATACACCTCGGGAGTATTTAATTTTATAATCTAGCCGAATCGTTTAATCTTTTCAAAATACATCTTCCACCCACATAATTCAAGATATCTACATAACAATAATAACATTAACCAACAATAGTCAAGTGTGAAGGTACATCTAGGTTCTACATTACCTCAGATTCAGTGCCAGGAGAAATATTTAAATTTTACATTTCCAAAAATACCTAAAGGGCTCACAACAAGTGAAATATAGCAAAGATAAATATTATTCCTCTCAGCCTTCCTGGGGTATCAAAGTGTCAAATACTGAGTTTATTTTCATACTTTCCTGTTTTTTGAAATTTATGACTGTGGCAAATTGGCATCTTTCCCAATGTTAAAAATATTTTAAATGTATCAGGTATCATTTTTCTATTAACACTAAGTATCATGTTTATATTTGCAAAATAGTAAATCTTGTCCTGAAATCAGATCTTTGAGACACTTGGTTTTCAGCTTCATTGCACCCACAGACTTGGGGAAATCCACCTTTTCCTCACTTATTCCAAAATCTTGGAAACAAGAAATCACAGATAACGGCTTTCTTCTACATGTGGATTTAAGAGCTTCTCACTGTTTGTTTTAATGAGCCTCACTTATTGGCTGAATTTCATATGAACACCAAACTTTAGACTATGGGAGACATGATTTTTTACCCCCAGGACCTCAAACAGTGCTCTAAGTTATTTTAGAACACTGTAAAGAGGGGCACTAACATGCCATGATTGAAGATTGTTGCCTTAGGGAGGCTAAAACCGCTGCCACTGAATAAAAGGAGACAGCTCTTTGCTTTGCCAGAGCAATGGTAGTGTAAAAAGGCTCAGAGTGAAAAGTGTTCAATGCTTCAAAAATCCAATTCCCTATAAAGCCATAAAAAGGGAGGCAGATCTCAGATCTGGGTTCCAGTCTTAGTTTTGCTACTTGCCTGCTATGTACCTTTTGCTCAAATCACTTCATTTCCCTATGCCTTAATTTTCTCACTTGTAAAATAGAGATAAAGTACCTGTTTGTTCCTCCTCTCTCTCAGATCTGAAGCCTCATATGGGAACCTTATCCGATCTTAATACTTTGTATCTTCAACAGTACTTGGCTCACTGAAAGCACTTATTTTATTGTCATCATTAGTGTTATTATTAGAGCGCATCCAGACTTCTCCAAGGCATTCTTTGAAAGCTGCGTGGAACACAAATGGGATAATCTCACTAGAGTACTACGTTCCCAGTGAGTTTCACTTTCTAATGTACTGAAAAGACGGGGAAAGCACTAGAGCTCATTCCAAAATTGTCATGATATATTGTTGCCAATACCGGGGCTCTCTAGGCTCAATGGTGACAAGATAGCTTTTAACAATTAGTCGACAATAGGTGATGCTATTTCATCTGTGGGCAAGACAGTCTACGTCTCTTTTATGCTCCCAGGTGCCTAGCAGAGTGTTCTGTGCTCAGTTGTGATGGTGAAGGTCAACACTTCATGACAATGCACACCTCTAAAAATGTCATCCTTACTTTTGTTTGCTTTTTCTAAGTGAACTATCAGATTGATTACTGTGGTCGAGACTATTTAGATAGGCTTTGGCCCTGAAAGACCTCCGGTTAATACAAACACCCCAAACACTGACAGGGCAAGGTTTTCGACTGTCTAAAATGGGGCCCTTTTTTTTTTTAAAACCAAAGATTGGACTGTGAGCCTTATGGACAAAACAAGTTCGTTAGGGCCACAATAGTGATGAATTGTGATAGCAATGCCGCTTCTGTGAACAGAGTTCATTGGCACTCTGAGGTCACAGAAAGCTGCTTCTAATCATTGTCTGTTTATACCAGTGGCCAGGTCTCGTAAAACACTCACTTTGCAGCAGCGCTAACGCCAACCATCTTTTTCTTGGAAATTCGCACGGAGTAATCCACTCCCATTGCATTAAATCTGCACACCCTTTGGAGAAGAGGCTGGTTTCTCAATTATTAAAAAAGCTTATCTAAAAAAAAATTACACAAATTACAGTTCCATATTTGTGAGATGGGTGAAAGATTTGAAGACTTTTGTGCATTATAGGGTTTCTGTCGAACTTAAGGAAAAAAGAATAATTTAATGGTGTAAGGATTCTTTATAACTGTAGCTCTGAAAACATATTTCTATTAAGTTTTTATTTACCTAATTTAAAGACTATTTTGTTATACAGGTCAATGAATTTCCTCTTAAAAAAACCAGAAGTTTGATAAAGGAAACTTGTATAAGGACAGGGAAGATGAACACCATATTCCATGGCTCACGATTCAGTTAAGTCAGAATTTGGGTTGTGATGTCAGTATTTTTACAGCAGATATCAGTCTTCAGGTTTTGTGGTTTCTTAAAGAAAATTAGACTAAGTAAGAACTAAATGCATCAAAAGATTAAAGACAACCTGTGAAGACTGAATAAAATTGGTCTTACGTTCCAGGAAATTTATTTCAAATTCTAGAGAATTCCAAATACCCAACAAGTTTCCAAGTATGAAGCGTAAGGCTTCTCACACAGTATCTTTCACCAAAGTAACTTGAATAAACTTATAACCTAATATGCCTCTCTGACCTTGATTGTCATTCTCATCAGTGTACAAAGGCCACATCCCTAGAAGAATCACAGTGGTGTCTTTTTAAAACCACTTACCAAAAAAAGAATAAAAAATGAATCCCAAACTATTTAAGCCCAGGATCACTGGGCATTTCAATGGATGGATAGCTGTTCTACAAGGGACATGAAAAACCGATCACTGAACTCCTAAAACATCCATTAGGGGATAAGTTTCTAATAGGCAGGAAACATGTCAGATCTCTTTTTTGCACTTTCCAAGGATTTAGTACAATGCACTGCACTCAATGAGTGCTCGATAAATATTACTACTATCAGAAATACTCAAAAATCTGGATTTGCCAAATGGAGGTCAGAAAGACAGAAAAAGATGTTTCATATTCAGATTCTAGGTGGGAATTACAAGGGGATAAACGCCCCCACATCTCCACCCCCCATGTCAGTGTTACTAAATATTAAGCTCAGATTTTGCATTTAGTGGTTCTAACCTCACAATCACAATTACTTACAAGTTTTATAGGACTGGTAGTAGAATTTTAGCCAGTATTGTGCAAAAGTCCTTTTTAATAGTATAAACTATGTGAACCAGGTGGCTCAAGGTGAATGTTATATGCACTGGGAATGTCTGTAGTTAAGTAACTAGTGGGACACAGGTTTATTATATTTACCTTTCTCTTAAGACTCAGGCAGGAATTCTTATCTCTCTTGTGAGGGGGTCTGTCCAAGTGAATGTTTTACCACATGGAGAAATAACAATTAATTGGCTAGCTAAAACATCTGACTAGCCACTGATCATCACCCTATCAAATACAGAAAACAATATTTTGGAAACAGGTTGTGATTCTGACATTTTTCAGATAGGCATAATTTTCAAAATCTACCAAGACTGCAAAAACTCTGTATTTAATACAACTATAAAATATTTTCACATATTACTTTATAGATTATATACAATAGAAAAAGACCTTTTCAGGGCCAAATATAGATAGGAAATTAACATCAGTCTAGCCCAAAAGATCCTATAAAAATTCACCGACAATTCTAGCAGGTAAATACGATATTCCAAAAAATCAACAACCAGTAGTATTTCATTAGAAATTGCACCGAATCCAATGTCAAAAACATTACTTTATTTATCTAGGATGAAATGTCCTATTACGTACAAAAAGAATTGCTCTTTAGAGTTTGCCACAATTTGTTAAAAACATAGCAATCTATTTGCCTACAGGTAGGAAAATTCTTTCTGCAACTTTTTTAAATGATAAAGTTTGTATATATAATTATCTCTATATATGAATAGAACAGAAATACTGTGATGTGATGAGATGCAGAATAATTTCATAATGCATTAAAATTTAAGATCTTTGCATCAGCACAGTGCATACAATATGTAGCATTAAAAAAGATCAAAGGACAACATAACCTAAATGCAACCACCTTAAAAAAAGACATAAAAGCTTGTTTCTATGTTTTCACATTTAACAATTAATTTACTTTAACTTTTGAGCCTAAGTTTGAGTGACAAATATCTGTATGTACAGAAATGAATGGGCTTGATTAGATGAAATTAACCCAGAATACCTGTACACCTGTACACCTGAGTCTGGTACTAAGAAATCTGAGTTGTGATCAGTAGCAACGTCTTACTTTCAGGAAATTACAGTTTGGAAAGGGTCTTGCATAGCAGGGTGAAGTTAAACCTAGGATGAATTTTTTAAATCCATAATCGGGTAAAACAGAACTCTGTTGGGCAAAGATAATGGAAAATTAGTGCAAAATTCAGTAACAATTTTTGTAAAGCTGCAAATCCAACCATGGCAAGTTTCCTAGAAGCATATTATATGATGTAATACAGTGTGTCAATGCAAGATCTTAGGGAGGAGAGAAAAATATGCAAATACCACCTTCCTCACCTGGTTTCATTTCTCTCACGCCACTTTCATTTCCTCATGAAAAACAGTCATTTAAAAATGCCTATGAGATTTAATTGAAACAGTCAATCATGCCTCTAATTTGCTCATTACCATTATTTTGTGGGAAATGTCCACTCCTTAATACTTCCTCACTACTGATCAGTATCGACTGAGGCAGCCATCACGGTACCTCTGTATAATTTTTTTTTTTTGAAGAGATAAAAGTTGAATTAAAACGAAAAGAAAAAAGGGTTACTTTCCTCGAGAAAGTTTTCTCTGTCCTATTTTCTCTTTGACTCCTGAGGGAACCTTCTGATTTACTGCAGATCCATCCCCACCTGAGCCTTACACACATAATCATTAGCGCACATTCAAAGACACCTCCATCTGTGGGAGAACAATGATCTCCATTTATTTTGTTTCATATACATCCATATTTTGAATTTAATACAAAAAGAAAAAATTAGAATCTGACAAATGTTTACAAACAAGATACCTTCAAATAGATTTTACTCATTTCAGTCTGGTGCAGAGTAAATGACAAATTGTTTTGTTATATTCAAGGCAACAGAGTCTGTAGTCGACGACTACTTAGCCCAACCTTTATGCAAGCTTAATTTTTATCTACCATGAACAATAAACTCATTGTTGATTCCCAGTTTTCTCTGTGTGTGTATGTATGTATGTATGTGTGTGTGTGTGTGTGTGTGCACATGTGTACATAGCAGCTCCTTTCATAGAAAGAAAAGACATCTAGAGGTTGTCTTGTACTTTTTTTTACCTACAGGAATCATGATAAGATACAGAATGGATTACATGTAACCGGGGCTGGATTTTATAAGAAAAAATAATTAGCTGACAAATGAGGGCAGCAATAAAAAAGCGTCTTTTTTGCAACAATAAATAAATACAGTCAAAGTTTTCTGTGTGGACTTTACACCAGCTTCTTCACTGAAGAGCAGACGTGGCATTTCCATGGAGTTAAATGTGACCCCATTTATCTTTTTTCTTGCTTTCCTTTTCTCTCTCTCTCTCTCTCTCTCTCTCTCTTTCTCTCTCTCAATAAAACAAAGTTTTCCTGCTTCTGCCACAATAGTACAACAATTGGATCTTGACAAGAAAGTGGTGCTGCTGATTTTGTTTTTCCTTTGTCCGTTGGACAAAATAGGCCAAGAATATGGTGACTGTTGTGACTGATAAAAATGCAGTTTAGGTCAACTCTTGTCAGGATAACCTGACTAAAAACATCTGGCTTCTTTAAAAAAAAAAAATTCAGACAACCAGATTCTTGCTGTGTTTTGTGTTAAGGAAACACGTTGAACTCTAAGAAGCTGTAGACTGCAGTTTGTTGTTATGTGACCTGCAGAATACAGAAAACAGGGAACAATTAAGCACCCTTCCATCTCTCAGAACCATGATGCCCTAAAGTTGATGCTGGGGAGAGGGGGAGAAGAGTAAAAGGGGAGGTCAATCAATCTGAGGGAAAGCAGCCATGCTGTCTCAGTTCAGTTTATTTACCAGCAATAATGTATCAAATAATTAATTCTGAACTTCCTCTGAATTTTTTTAACCTGTAGTATTAAAATTGTCCACTGCACACAAACCATGATATATTTTACTAATAAAGGTTACAAAATTTTTCAGTCTAAGGAATGATTGAGACACATTTACAGAAGTACTTCCATCTTGGTAAAAAATATACAAATTATTTTACATTGATTTGAGAAGTCTGGGGGAAAACTCAAATGTAAATGAGCATGAACAGTAATTAAAATCACATTTTTCTACTAAGAATTCAAAAAAGCCTCCTTCCTAAGCTTCATAGCTTTATTCACAACTGCAATTAGTAGACTAAAATGCTGTACAAAGTTTCAAGACTAAATCAATTTACTTTAAGATGCAACATCTGTTTTAATACAGTATTCAAATAATTTACAGTAATTTTCATATTACATTGTTCAACATGGCTGCTAGAAAAATGATTGTTTACTGCTACACATCTTCCAATAATTCATTTGCATTTTTTTTGATAACAGAGCTGGACTCTCTAGGGAGGTGTTTGAAATAGGTACTGTCATGGTACAAAAAATAAAAGTGACCCCACATCCAGTTCTGATTCCAGTTAAAAAGTTCAGACTAAAGATATCACAATCTGCAAGAAAAGAAAGAACATGCATGGTGTAAATGAAGAAGCATAACAAATAAAATGCAGTACTGAAAATAATGCGCACAAACACAATGCTGGATGACAACTAATAATGAGAAGGAAAAACGATAGCAAATATTGGAAATTCATGATAAAGTGACATCTTCAACCACTGACTGCTTCTCCCCAATTCACCTCACTTCTGCTTACTCCTTGGTGACTTTCTTGTTTAGACCCCATAGGTGTCCAAATCCTGCTCTGGAATGCCTAATAGTTACCTACAATATCACAACACAAACAGCTTTGGCTTCTAAGGCACATTCTGGCAAGTTGATATCCACAAAACAAAAATAGGGATGAATGTGCTAAGTTACAATGCATGGAGAGGTAATTCTGAACAGAGACAACTGCTGCAGAGTAGTTCCCACAATTTTATTTCGATAAACCCAGCAGTGAGTTTTACGCACAAGGCTCATATATCCTGCCTTCTAGCAAATGCAGACAAATTGCTGAGAAAGTTTGCTTTACCTTTTTAAAAAATTCTAAATATTAAAAAAAAATCAAGGGTTCATTTTAAAAATAAAATGAGAAATTTTAGCCATACCCAATCAGAATTAATCAGCAATAAAAACATAAGCTAAAGGGTGACTACTTCAAGCAGATCAACATGAGCTTAATTTTCTAAGACCAAATTTGTGAAGCCTATAACCAGTCAATTATTCCTACTGAATCTGGATTCATTTCCTCCAAAACTCCAAATCTTTTGGAAAGGGCAATAGCCCGTGGCGCAGTGGAAAGAGCCTGGGCTTCGGAGTCAGAGGTCATGGGTTCGACTCCCGGCTCTGCCACTTGTCAGCTGTGTGACTGTGGGCAAGTCACTTCACTTCTCTGTGCCTCAGTTACCTCGTCTGTAAAATGGGGATTAACTGTGAACCTCACGTGGGACAACCTGATTACCCTATATCTACCCCAGCACTTAGAACTGTG
This sequence comes from Ornithorhynchus anatinus, assembly GCF_004115215.2. Lineage (NCBI taxonomy): Eukaryota > Metazoa > Chordata > Mammalia > Monotremata > Ornithorhynchidae > Ornithorhynchus > Ornithorhynchus anatinus. The sequence goes on from NC_041742.1 coordinate 3,699,389, forward strand.
CTTTGCACATAGTAAGCGCTTAACAAATACCAACATTATTATTATTATTTATACGAGAGAGCGGTTAGCACAATAGTGGTGCATGAAGTCCGAGGAGCTGTATTAGTGTAGAGCATCAGCAAGTGAGAAGGTCGTGAGAGAGGATGTTGTTGCTCACCTGCTTGCTTTGAATCCTTTCAGTTTTTGTACAAAGAATGATTCAAGAACTTCTGCACATTGGTAAAAAGGGGAGTCACTTGGATTGTAGTAACGACAGTTATCAAAAATTTTGGTCATATCTGCCACAAATTCTGTCAGCTTTTTGTAATAACGCTTTTGTATCCGTTCTTCCATGGTGGCAAGGTCTTCAACACAAAATATAAAGCACCATTTTAATCTCGAGAGACATTCTTATAGAGGTTTCAAAATGCTAATGTGTACATCAGGAATATTTGTCCGAGTTTACGAAAGCTGTACGTTCATCAGCTAAGCCACATGGTTCATCTCACTTCTCCTAATCTGGGCGCACAGAATCAACTAGGTCCCCTAAATACATCATCCTAACAAGAGCAAAACACAATGAACATTGAAGGATTTTCACAGAGGAGGAGATAAATGACTTGCTCAAAGAGCAGAGTGGGACTGAACTGCTGGACCCTGCATCCCGGCTCTTGTCATCAGTCCACTGGAGTTCAAGGGGGAAAAATTACAGTACATAAAATCCTTTACCGAAAAGATCCTGATTTAAGTGAATCTCAAAAACAAAATAAGAGAAATGTAGACTCAAAAGGGGTATTAACAATTTTCAAAATTTCCCAGGCTATCAAATCATTTGGAACATTCAGATTATGATTCCTTTCTAAATTTAAAATTCCAAGAAAGACCTAGGAATCTTAAGTATAAATTTATCTTTCTTCCGGTATATTGCTTCAAAACCAATTTTAGGCATGGACCCAACAGAACACAAAATTAGATGTTGTTACGATTAGGTTAAGTGCCCCTGAAGAATAAATTTCCCTTTTTGTTTGACTTGGAAAAAAAAATACAAAGGGATCATCTTCTGCAACAGGAAGGTTCCTTCTGAAATGTTTGCTTTCTTGGTAATTTCACCAAGTGCCATAATACTTGCAAACATTAAAGGAAACAGTCTGACCTGAATCTTAGCCTGTAACAAAGCGCCTGCTTCTCACTTGGAGTAAAGTGAGAAAACATTAATTGTATCCTTTTTCCACTGAGAAGACAGTCACTTGATCATCTCTGAGCATCTATCACCTGCTTGTGAAAACAAAATTAATAGGCTGAGAAATGACCCACTTGGTTTCTTCTGATTATTTAGGAATTACTCCTTTTCTCTTTATTCCATTTCCCAGATCTAACTAAAAATTCCAATTTAAATAGGGGGAGCATAGAGTCCGGGCCTGGGAGACAGAGGACCTGAGTTCTAATCCCAGCTCCATTTGCCTGCTGCGTGACCTCGGGCAAGTCACTTCATTTCTCTGTGCTTCGGTCTCCTCAACTGCAAAATGGGGATTCAAAATCTAATGAGCCCTGTGTAGAACAGAGACTTTATTAGGCTTGATTAACTTGTACCTATCCCAGCGCTTAGAAGAGTGGTTGACACACAGTAAGTGTTCAACAAGTACAATTACCCTTTCTAGTCCTGCCATATTTAAATAAGTTGCATTGATCATAATGCTAAAAAGCTTCTATCAGCAGAAAAAGTCTTCCATTTGAGGCAGACATTTTACCCAATGTATCTGTGGTGGTTCAATTTTCCCCACCGGTAGAACCCCGGCTCTACCACTTGTCAGCTGTGTGACTTTGGGCAAGTCACTTAACTTCTCGGTGCCTCAGTTACCTCATCTGTAAAATGGGGATTAAGACTGTGAGCCCCACGTGGGACAACCTGATTCTCCTGTGTCTACCCCAGCGCTTAGAACAGTGCTCGGCACAGAGTAAGCGCTTAACAAATACCAACATTATTATTATTATTATTATTATTAATTTTCTAAAATGTCGAACTGTATTTGAAGAGACTTCCTATGGGAAAGTCAACCAGCAGAATCTACTTGTGGAAGAACACATTTTACTTTATTAGAGTAACAGAATTGACACAAATTTTAAAATGGTGAGAACTACAAATTTTCTGAAGGGACAGTTCCCCTCCAGTGGCCGCTCACATCAGTTACACAGGCTGATGGAGTTCCTTGTTACATATATTATACGTATGCCCTCAGAGATTCGTTGTAAATATTTTCATGTTTGTCTCCTCTTTTAGAATGAAAGTTCCTTGTGGCCAGGGACTGTGTCACCACTTTAATCTGTACTTTCCAAGTGCCTGGTATACATACAGTGCATCCCATCCAGTGGCCACTTAAATACATGTTGCGACTTCTACCACCCTAACTATGACTGCCTATCTGTTCTACAAATGTTACACATCTGTCTCCTCTGGGGAGACTGAGAATAATGACAGAATTCTCTATTCAACTCAAGTACCTACCCATAGGTTCCTTAATAACGCCATAGTAATCTGGGGCATCATTGGGATCAACTGGTTCCAAGAAAGGCCATGCCATTTTGTGAGCCTAAAAGAAAAAGCAAGCACCATTACATTCAGAAGAAAATATAAAATGACATTTACTAATGAAAATACTGATAATAAGGGTGGTATTTGGTAAGCATTTACTACGTTTCAAACACTGTTCTAAGTAGTGGGGTAGATAAAAATTAAATCAAATTGGATGCAGTCCCTTTCCCAAAGGGGGCTCACAGTCTACGTAGGAAGGGGAACGGGTATTGGATCCCCATTTTACAGATGAGGAAACTGAGGCATAGAGAAGTTACATGACTTGCCCATGTCACAGAGCACACAAGGGGCAGAACCAGGATTAGAATCCAGATCCTCTGATTCCCAGGCCTAGGCTCTTTCACTACTCCACACTGCTTTTCTAGGAAAAGAGGACAGTTACAAGAGTTAGTGCTTAGGTAGTACTGGGGTCCATAGGATGAGTAGCTAAGTGCCACCCAAAACAGATGGGGGACCTGACAGAGCCCAACCCCCAGCGCGCTGGTCCCAGCATTTTTCTGTGGACGCAGGGGCTCCGCCTTGCTCCTACGCATGTTTCATAAAATACACGTGGAGAGCACAAGGATAAAACAGCCTGTCTTCCGGTTTTACTAAAAAAACACAATTTAGAGCTTACTAATGCAGAGCAATATCTTCTCAAAAAAAGGTCTAATGGATCAATAATGAAGGCATTTACAGCAAATACCCATGGCTGGATAGAAGATGGTATGAAAAGATATATCCACAATAGTATCACAATTATAGCTATCTGAACTCCATTGTAGGACACACAGCTTCCCAGCCATAATTCACTGGCTCTTTTCAATTTCCCCAAAACAGATATCAGTCCAAGTTTCCAAATCTTCTCATAAAAGAACCCAGATTATCAATGAAAGACTACTATGTTATGTTCATAATCACCCTATTGTTTTACTTGTGAGAGCCTTTTTTAGGTGGTGGCATTTCATACTCATTTCTTGAGCTGTCAGAGGCTGAAGAACACCACTGCACTAATAAGTGACTAGTTAGGCCCACAGAGGATGATTCATTTTTGTGTTTTATCACCGAGTTGCCTCTTTGGCTTATATGACCTCCATTATTCTCCATTCACACCGTCAATATCCACCCTGCAACCCTCTTTTTTTTTTTTTTAAAAAAAAAAAGGAAAAAAAGGGGATTCCCTTTGGAGGGGCCATATATTCAAGGTGGAAACTCTGGTGATAAATCTGGTAGACTGTAAGTTCCTTTACGGTAGGGGCATGTTCACCAGCTACTGTATTTCCCCAAGTACTTAGTACAGTATGCTGCACATGATAGTCCCTCCAGGAACCCCAGCTGTTTCTGGTCATGGAGGGCAAGATGGTGGAGGTTTTTCTGGAGGGGCTGCCATCCTGTCAACCTTCCTTCCTTTCTCCTGCCCCAAATACTTCCCCTGCTTCCAGCACTTTATAAGCCTCAAGGACCCAGTCTCTCCCTTCTCTGGTTTCTGTGGCAGGGGGAAGCAGGTAGGGACACTTTTTTTTTTTAAAGGTATTTGTTAAGTGCTATGGGCCGAGCACTGTACTAAGCCCTGGGATAGATACAAAATGTAAAATGGGGCTCACAGTCTAAGTAGGACGGAGCAGGACTTAACCCCCACTTAACCCCGGGCGAAGACACTGGGGCACATGCAAGTTAAGTGATTTATCCAAGGTCAGGCAGCAGGAAAATGACAAAGACACTTCTGAAGAATATTATGGAACCAGGTGAACACCCGCCAAGGACTGGCTGGTAATTAGGCTGAAAGAGCAGACACCCTCGCCACGAGAGTGGAGCAGTAGCGATGGCAACTGCTGTTGCCAATGCCATCACAGCATGTGTGTGTATCTGTGAGACAGAGAGAAAAAGAGAGACAGGGGAAGCGTGTGTGCCAAAGAAACACGGGTGGGATTTCCATGGCAGGAATGTGCCACCTCTATGGGACACCACCCCCACGCTGTCAAGAGAGGGAAGGACATCCTCTATCCCAGGACAGAGCCAGGATGATGGGGACCTGGTTTCATTCTGCATATTAAATGCTCCCCGTATCTGTTAAAACTAACTCCCTTCCCCCCCGCAACCCGTAGCCATCATTGGGCAGAGACGCAGAGAACTAGGATCGGCAGGAAATGTGCCTTTCCTGACCCGACCTACTGAAACGGGGTTCCTCACCTGTAGAGAACGCAGCACTCGTTTCAATCCCTCATAATCTTTATCGGTCAGTGGACTAAGGACTGTCATAGCATCCTCCGTTGACTGACATTGTGGACAGACATACTCATCAATGAGGTCTGCCTCACTTTGCAGAATACCCACACAGCGCCCGTGATACCAGTTCTGACATCGATCGCAACCGATGTAAAATCTGTAAGACCCAAATCACACAAGTTAGTTCTAAAACGATGGAAGAACGTCATAAGGCAATTTTATAAGTACCAATATCTTCACCTGAAGTCGTGCTAAGTGTCAGGATGGAAAAATACTTCCATTATTACGGTTTCAATACCCTAAATTAGTGACATTCTATCTTTCAGGATTTTTTTCCTCTGGCAAAATTTAGTTAATCGATCTGTCGAAGCACCGGGTCATTAGTAACACAAACTAATACTGGAGAATGGTTTTCAAGAAAAATTACAAAAGCTTATTGTAGATTTTAAACTTCAGAAGAGAAGGAAGAACATCAAAATCTCTCACAACTGGTAGTGTATCAAACGGGGTGGCTAAAAATAGCTCCCATTTTCATTCTGATCATTTGGAAGCCAAAATCCTGCTGTCGGATAACAGGCGCTGAGACCCTCTCTTCTCAGCCTGGACACAGAATAGCATTTTCCTAAGTAAAGATAAAGCACCATTTCAAGCACCGGTAAATCCAAATGGGTAATTTCTATCCCGATAAATGAACCACCCTGTTAATTTCGTGGTCATAGCTTAAAACATCGCATCCGCCTTTAAACCACATTTTCTCAACACATCACAAGGATTCACTATTAAGCAACAAAAACTCGGAAGGGGGAGAAAGTGGGAGAAAATAAGAGGAAAAGAAAATCGGGGAGGAATCTGTAATATCAATGAATAATATATGCAGAGTAAAATAGCTTTCTTTTTTTTTTTATTTAAGGAGAAGAAACAAGTAACCAGTCTGAGCAGTCGGTCTTCCTAAATAATTAAATAAGATGCTCTTATCAGAACTCACTGTGACTCATCATAAGGTGTTCTGCAGATACAGTACAATTCCTCACTGCTGCCCTCTTGTGCCCGCTTACAATCATTACAGATGTACACATCCATTTTCTTAGCCTCCTTTTCTGTGATGCCAACACATTCTCCATGATACCAGTTAGTACAAAGATCACAGCCAATATAGAACCTAAAAGTATTCACAATGAAAATGACAATGTGATTGTCATTTTGAACGGCATGGCACTTTTCCCCCTGCCTTTCCTGTCACTACTGCACTTTCCTGCGGGGCTGTTATCTGCAAGGGGTCGGGCGCCTTCCTGAACCGACCAGTCTACTGAGGAAAGCTGGCACCTGACGCTTGTAGCTCCTGTGAAACTCATCGGTCACTCTCATCACTCTCAAAACATGCCAACTCTTTGGGGGAACTATGAGGTCTGAATAATGTACTGGAATGAAACGGACGAAAAACAAAACAAAAAACCCACCCCGGAGACGACGCCTCCGTTGCGAGAGGCACACAGACCGACGCCGAGAAACAACAGTTTTCAACTGTCAAAACTAGGCCACGAGGCATCTCTTAGGTCGGTTGGAAAATGCGTCTCATAAGTAGGTTTAAAAACAGAAGCAAAGCGCAAACACCAGGTAGAAGTTATTCTACAGGGAAACATGCACAACAGCCATGGCACAAAATATACTGGCGAAATACGATGTGAATGAGAAAACTGGGAAAGGAGTAATAGCAGTAATTGAACTTCTGCTAGGTGCTCTGAAGACACAAAAGGGATTTCGAGTAACTAGGATCACTGCCCCCCTAACCACAAACACGGATGGGAATCATTCTTCGGAAAACGGTACGTCGGTTCGGAATCAATACAGCGTGACAAGATATGCTATGACGATGAAGGTAGAAGTTCAAGGAATTGACTTGATGCAGAAACACACGGATGGCTCCTTCCAGAGAATGGGGAGGAAACGCCTGTACGTTACTGAATAGGAGACACGGGAGTACTTTGGACTGGAACACTCCCTAATTTCCTTCCGCTGGGAGGAACCTAATCAACCTAACCACTTGAGATCTCCCTTTCTGATTGTCACCCAACTAAAATGATCATGAGAAACTTCTCCTATGCTTCACAGTGGGACTGCTATACGCACGAGGCTGCAAACTTGCAGATGGCCCCTAGGAGGAACAGCTCCAGTGTGGGCAATTATAGGAAAACCTCCCCGTGAGTGAAATGGATGCAACTGGCTTGCCCAGCCCTGCCCAATGAGTGGCCAACAGAGCATTGCTTCCACACGCCGGCATGGACTGCCTTGGAACGTTGCACTGCTGTAGGGGTGTTGAGCCGGCGGGGCCCATCGCCCCCAGCCCAGGAAACCTATCAGAATCCTTGACTAGGAGGAATCAGGGCCATCCTGCCTCTCCCTGCTCTCCAGCTCTGCCTCTGTCCTGAGGCTCAATTTCAACTCCCAAGAACCTTCAGGGGGGCATGATGCTTCTGGGGAAACGAGCAGGGAACGGTCTGCGTGGAAGGTCAAGTGAGACGCCGATGGCCGTCGAGTGAAGGTTCAGGCGACTCTGCTGCTGCTGGGGATATATGGTCCAGACACGACAGGCCACAGACCAAGGTGAGGGGAAGGGGGACAAGAAGTGTGCAGTGGGAGGTACCATGATTCCTGAGAGCCTGGAGGGGAGGGGAAGAAGGAATTGAAGGAGGAGAAAGGGAAGAAGGAAGGAGGAGGAGAGTGAGAGTTGGGGGTGTCGGAAGAGCAAGTGGGTAAATGGGGGTTTGGGAGGTTAGTGCTCACAGTGCAGGCAGCTGATAAACTGGTGGAGAAGGACACTTCTGTTCTGTGTTGTGGTCTCGCAAGTGTTCCCACACCTAAAACAATGCAACTCCATTGCTCCATCCATCTTGCTTCTCACCCTCAACTTGGAGTAGAAGCCAGCCCTTGAGTTTTTTCCTATAGAGAAATCCAACTCATCAACAAGTCTGAATTGGACACTTCTGCACTAACTGGAACAAAACACCTCCCCAAACTTCCAAGATTTCACAGAGGTTGAATCAATGTCCTCTTTCTCTTTCTCCCTCCCACTGGACTGTTCTTATCTTCCCCTTCTGCCCTAGGGGGCCAGGGATTCTCTTTTACTACCATTATGGGGACTGGTCACAGGGAACGGGGTGCTTTGCCTGCAAGAACCAAGTGAACTGTCTCCATAGTGCTCCATGGCCAGAAGGCAGCCCGGAAGCAGGACTGTGGCTTGAACATCAGTTATCTCCATAATCTTGCCCCTAGATTCTCAAACTGTCGACTGGGAAGTACAAAGGAATCCCAAGAGAACATAACAGCTAGCTGACTCTTCCTTCTCGGAACTGAGGATGAGTGAACCTGGCGGGCCTGAATGTCATTAATGCAAAGTGAACGATGGGGAAGATCCATAGAATGTAGGCGACCTCGAAAGAATGTTCGTATGAAATGTCTTAATGTTCGTATGAAACTGAGTGCCATCAATCGATAGGGTTATCGCTTTCAATGGGACAAACCAACTCCATGAGAATTTAGGGGCTCTGAAACAGTGGCACTACCCCATTTGCTTGAAATTTCAGAGAATTCAATTCAATAACCAACTTAACCCACAAAATTTCCAGCCCCAGAATTTACAAAGGGAGCAATAGAATCAGATAATATCACCAACACAGATCGCTGTTTTTTCAAACATGCCTATATATCGTCAGCTTTGAGGAACCAAGGCTAGAACTGATACCAGTGGAAATATATTGAACACCCCTAAATGAGCCAATCTTTATGAAGAATTGAACATAGCTTGAAAATTGCTTGCTCAAATTTATTTGGTGTCAGTACTTTTATAGAATGGCACACACTTCTAAAATAAGGTCATTTGGTGCTGGCTTTGCTCTTCAAAAATGGGGCACAAATTATTTTCCCAACCAGGGTGTAAACAGCATCACACTGCTAAACTATTTCTTAAACTAATGATCATACCTCCCAATAGAGGGCATGTCTCAAAAAGATGACTTCTTTTACTTATCATTTACTGAAACCCATGCAGGATGCTTGTGGGGTGTCCTGGGTCTTTGGGAGCACTTAGGGGAACAGATCTGTATTTTCTCTTGACTTTACAGACAATGAACAAGTAGGGATGATTACAGTAAAAACAGGCTAAAATCCAGTGGCAGCAACTCTACTGGGAAGTAGCTGACGTTCTAAAGTAATGTTTGGTTTGCCTGCTGCTGTGAGATTGTTCTTCATTGGCGGGGCTGGGAGCACATCTCTGCTCTAGAGATACCACTATCGATTAATTTGTGACGAGGAGCCAATCATTTGTTTCCAGAGCCGAGGTGAGGGCTCCTTCCCACACAGAAAGAGCCAGAAGGGGAGAAAGCAAGGGAGCAACAGAAAGCGTGTGGGCTCATGACAAAGAAGCATACAATGGAAAGACAGATGGGTGAAAACAGGGGGCCAAAGTCAAGATCTTCAGATGAAAAAACAAACATGCAAAATCACTTTGACACCTCACACTAAAAAATGCCTTCCTCTACACGATGCCATGTTTTTTTTTATAAGGCACTGCTCCTAGGTTCTTCACTTTTTCTCAGTTAGCAACTAACACTTCAAGTCTACGCTGAACAGGACCGAACGCACGGAAATCACTGGACCAACTCACTTAGATTCGTCGTAAGGCGTTTTACAGATGCAGTAAAGCTTTGTGTCCTTCTTGGTTTCCTTTGAGGTAGTAGAGATCATTTTCTTTTTCTTGGACTTGGAAGCCGAAGACTCTCTCTCCTCCTCTCGCTTTCGCTTCTGGGAGGATACGGGTGTGGGTACCGTTGGCGTCGATGTGACACTGGCTGCATGTGGGTGCTGTACCGGTGGTGGCGGTGGCGGCGGCGGAGGCGGCGGTGGAGGAGGTGGAGGAGCTGCGGCTGCTGCTGTGGCTGCTGCCGCTGCTGCCTGTGCTTTCTCCTTTTCCTTCTTAATTTTACTGAGGTCTTTCTTTAGCTCTTCCTGCAGCAAACGATGCAAGACATGCAACCGTGAGAGTAATTTCAAGTGAGATTGAAACCTTTTCTGAGTACTGGAGGACTAGAAGAGAGTTCACATCTGGGAGTGATCCTCCCAGGCAGGATTGAATCGGATCGAATCTACCCCATCCTAGTGTCAAAATTCACTGGGAAGGAGCTTTCACAACCAACTCCTCACTCGGGTTCATATGCCTTGGGATTCTCTAGGCCCGGAAGGTCTTCCTAATAATTAACCTCATCTTTCCCGCTGCAACTTAAATCCCAATCAAAACCAAGGAAACGAATCAAACCATTAACAACAGAAATTGATAATTACTACTAAAAGACTGGGAAAGCATCTTGAGACACGAGAGCGGCCCGACTGGGGTCACTTGAGGCTCCCAACGAACTGACCTTCAAACAAGTCCTTTCGAGACCTGAAGAGCCTAGGAATGCTTTGAAAAATTGAAAGATCCACAGGAAAGAAAAGAAATAAAATTAACAAAGGAATCATTAACTGATTGAAAAAGAATGGTCTTGAAACTGATGGTATGGACTGCCTCCCTTATATTTTCAGGAAGAAAATTCCACCGACTCTGTGCCGGGATTATGTACTGTTAAGACAAAACTTTAGCAATCTTAAAATACCATAGGAATTTCAATAATTCTGATATATTGTCCCGCAGAATGCCCCGATCCAACTGTCAAGCTGTTTCTCGTTCCGGAACCAGCAAGGATTGAGCTGTCTGGTTCAGTGGCAGCGGGAACAATCTCACAAAAGTCCGATCTTTCACTCACTGGTCAGAAAGATAGAAAGCTAGGAGTAGGGGAAAGGAAGAGAGAAAAATATGGTGAGCCCCAATTTGTGTGAGAGGAGCAGGGCTAATTGTAATCAGTAGGGAGGAAAGATCTTGAATCAAACCAGAATTAGATACATTTTCAAGAGACAAAAGACTCACATTATAGACTGTAGACTGAGTTCTTAATTCTTGGAGTTGAAGCAAAAATCCAAGGAAATAATTTGTGAAGATGCATACTGAGTACTTTGCAACACATTTAGAAGATGAAAAACTATCTGCTCTTACCTGCACTTCTATTTGAAGATCTTTGTCTAGCAGGGCTCTCTTTTTCAATATTTCAGCTTTCAGTTGTTCTTTGTGTTTGAAGAGCAGAGCTGACAGCTTGGTAGCATTTTGCTTGCTACGTTTCTGTTCCACACTCTCCTCCCGTTTTCGCTTCTTAGCTGCCTGTTTTTCCTCCTTATCGATCTTATCCAAAATATACTTCATGACCTGGTTACATACTATCATTCTGGGAAAGACAAAGATATGTAATTCTGAACATATAGTCAAGAATAACAAGAACCACTCAAGTGATATACTGATTCAAAAACTTCAGAATTGACATAATCCTTAAAAAGTTGTTTCCAGAAAATTTGAAAATCATTGGCTAAAGCTTGACCCAAAATTTTAGAAATTCATTACCTAGTGCTAGGTCTTTGGTACCTTTATCTTCTTTTTTGTTTTTTTGGGGGGCCAATTGCAAGGAGAAAAGCTCAAATACTGCATGATAAATGCATGCATTGAGTATAAAACAATGAATTTCCATCTGAGTTACAAAATTTAGAATAGCAACCTGTTTTGTCAGGGCCAGAACTTCTCTTGGTTTGTCTAAACTAAATACACTTAATAAGCAGCAATACACTTAGCTCCTTATCAGCGTTTTCTTCCTACCTCTGGTTTTCTTCTCTTTCAGCTGGTGTCATAGTCTTTTTTTGTTTTAAGTGTTCTATCACAGCATTATGCTTCATCACCACCTTAAATATGGGGCAAAAACCAAATAATTCAAGTGAGACTCAAAATTGATCCGGTCAACAGCAGAAGAAACTTGAACGCTTTACAATTAGAAAACCAGTCATAATTTTCAAATGGGCAACACTTAGCAACGTAAAGGGCTGTACCAATAATTAAGGATAATAATGGTTTTTAAGTACTGCTTTAAATGCTGGGGTAGAGAGAAAGTAATTAGGTTGGACATGGTCCCTGACTCACATGGGGCTCACAGTCTTAATCCCCATTTTACAGAGGAAGTAACTGAGGCACAGAGAAGTGAAGTGACTTGTCCAGGGTCACACAGCAGACAAGTGGCGGAGCTGGAATTAGAACCCATGTTCTCTGACTCATAAGCCCATGCTGCTTCTTTAGGGAATGCTGTGAAAATGAGTTGGCTCCTTGAGAGCAGAGATTGTATCTTCTACCTCTTTTGCAGCTGCCCATGATCTTAGCACTCAGTTATTCCAAAATGCTCGCGCTCCCTATGCATTTTGGACAAAACACTGTTTAGGTGCTAAGGGATGCTCTTCTGACAACACATGTGTCCGGATGGGATGTGCTGCGGTGTGGGAAGAAGTGGTTGTGTGCATGTCCGAAGCATCGACCAAGCAGGGCGCATTCTAGCATGAGTTTTCCTTAATGTGGTGTTTGTCAGGACCTGAACTCTTGCCTTAGAAGAGAAATGTGTGCACTTAATATGGGCTCAAACAGCACTCCTGACTTATTCACCTTCAAAGTCCCATCCGGGCCTGTGCTAGCCTTTTGTGTCTTGGGCCCATCTGGCTTGGGGAATTGGCTAGCCAGGTTATGTTGTGAATTCTGCTGGGGGCTTTGGATCAGATTCACGTGGGACAGGTGGCCCGACTCTAGGTTCTGCTTCCTGACTCTGGTCTCACCTGAGTCGCATGAGGTTCAGATAAGACCAGTAGGGCGGAGGGGTGGGTGGTGCCTCCGGGTGCGATAAAAACTGCACCTATGTGACAGATCTGGAGTCTCAACTATTAGAATAACTGAGGAGATGGTGGCAGTTTGTAACTAAGGGCTGTTGTTTGGAGCAGCGAGGAATCTGAAGACCGTTCTCTCCAGAAACTGTTGTAACTACTTATTTTGTTACTTTGGATGGTGGAACCTGGAATTTACTGTTGCTCCTATTTTACTCTTATTGTCCCACACATCTGTATAATACCCCTTCTTAAACTGAGTGCCTCGGATGGGCCAGGGAGAATATCTGAGGCTGATTATCTCATATTATCAATCAGTGGTACTTACTGAGTGCTTGGGGGATACAGAGCACTAGAATAAGTACACCAGAAGCAAAAGACATGGTCCCTTCTCCCTGGGGGGGTTAAGAATTGAAAGGATTCACCCAGCGCTTTGCATGGGTTCAGGGCCTCAAAACCCTAACTAATTAAAAAGGGAGGTTCAAAATGAAATGTGAAAACTCCAAAGTACTCCAGAGTGGTGATGCTGAACAAACGAGCTCTGTAACAACACTGTCCTTATACATTTCATTTGACATTCAGATTCCTCTCTCACGACATCCAGTGCAAAGTTAAAAATGCTTTCAAAGCGGCTCTTTCGGTCCCCACTTCCTCCTCCCTCTAATAATCTAGCAAATGACCAGTGACTGAATCAGGCCAACCAAAAAAGTCCCGTGATAACAGCACCCGTTCATGATTTTCAGTCAGCCTACTACCTCTCATATATTGACACAGAAGCAGTTTTGGTACCTTAACTGGGCAACTCAAAGCCACCCAGGGGATTCAGGATACCGCATTCTAACCCAGGCTAAAGCCTGCTTCTTTTCTGGACTTTTGGAAAACTTACCTGCTTCTGGATGATTTCACTCTGATTAGAGGCCTGGAGGCTGTGCTCACGCTTAATTTCAATCTGCTGCTGTTTCTTCTTTTGCTGTTGCTCCCTGAGCTGCTGAACCCTCTGCAGTTGTTCTTGCACGCTGGCCGCCTGCACCGTGACCACATTCTGGATCTGGTGCGTCTGCACAGGGCTGGTTTGCTGAATCTGAATGGGTAACTGGAGCTTGATTTGCTGAGGCACAACCCCCTGCTGAGCCTGTATCTGAGCCACCACATGAGACTGGATTTGAGAGAGAACCTGTACTTGCTGCTGAAGCTGTGGAACGGTGATGACTTGAGTCTGAGGCTGTTGAATTTGCAGTTGAGGGCGGGACGGAGATTGGACGGTGACTTGGTTTAAAGCTGGGGTGGCCGGAAGGGTCTGAACAGTGGACTGGAGTTGAGGCTGTGACGGCTGTGGCGCCTGCGGTGGAATCGGGACGGACGGATGAGACTGATTTTGCACCTGCGGTGGACTTGAAGTCGGAACTTGGGCCGCCTGGGCGGCGGGTACTTCGGATGGGGTTGGTGGGTGGATGTTCGTCTGTGGCGGACTCTGCCCTCCAGCGGGAGACTGTCCCTGGCCCTGACTTGGAGGCTGCTCCTCCCCTGTTTGGGGTTTGGTTGTCTGTGTGAGAGAAGGTTGAGGTTCGGATGTATCTGGGGATGGAACGGTGGCTTGGGCCTGGGCTTCTGCTTGGGCCTGGACTTCAGATTGCCCTGGGGGCTGGGGTGCCTGTGTTGGGGCCTGGGGTTGAGCGGAAGATTGAGCAGTCTGTGTTGGGGCCGGAGATTGGGTTTGTGGCTGGCTCTGAATTGGTGGCTGAGCTGGTGGAAGCGGTTGGGTTTGCTGTCCTTGGGTCTGGGGTGTCGGGGAGGTTTGTTTCTGTTCACTCGTAGCTGTGAAAAAAGATCAAACCACCCCATCAGTCCAAATCCTTTCAAGGAAAGCCGCAGCAGAACCAAGACGATTTTGAAGTTAAAGATATTTTCCTTCGGTTTAATTAACACTTACACCCACGCACGGGAAAATATATCAACAGAAAGCTGAGCGCCACTTTTTGGGTCACCACCGAAAGTTCTAACAGGCTTGCGGAAGCTTCCCAGACTAGCAGAGTGGAGGCACAAGGAGACGGAGATGGGAGGAACTCATTTCTGAAAACAGCACAAGCCTTACTGTTAAACCCGAGTCTCACCTGTGGTTGAAGTGGAAACTGTGGTGGTGGTGGTGCTGGCTGTTGTGGCTGCTGTGGCTGCTGCTGGCAGTGGGGTAAAAAGGAATCTCTGAATGGTACCATTTGGCATTGCAGCCTGCATTAACTGTTGTCCCGGTCCTGGAATTACTGTCACCCCCTGAGGGATCAACTGCAATTGTCCAGTAGTTTGACCCTGTCCCTGAATTACAACTGTCAAACCCTGACTGCCACCCTAGGAGAAAAAGGTCACCACGTAAATACAAGTTGTTCACCACACAGGCTTAAGGACTGTTCATCATTAGCACAACAACAAACAACTCCCGAGAACCCCCTGGATGTCCAGCCCTGAACGGAGAGTTCTGGGGATTTAGAGAGGTTGGAGAATATTCAGTGGTCTTCTCTTTCATGGGGACTAGATGGGTAGCATAAAGATGGTGCATATAACGTGTCAATGGGAAGACAAATTCAAATGTACTTGCGCATAGGGGATCTGGTCTTACAATCAGTCAAATTTCTTGAGCGCTTACTGTATGCAGAGCACAGTACTAAGCCTTGAGAGAGTACGGTATAACAGAATTGGCGGACGTGTTCCCTACCCAAATACGCTTACAGTCTAGAGGGGGAGACAGGCATTGATATAAGAAAATTACGGGTAAGTTCAGAACTGGAATTAAAATACCTGAGTCACCACATCACCTGAGCATCACATACGGACTAGTCCCCGCAAATGTTAATCGGAGATCAAGATGTGAGCGAGGAGTAAATGACTAGGGACTTTCTGCCCCTAAGCATTTTTGTGGACCACAATCTCAACAATTTCTAGCTTTAAGAATGCTTTAATTTTCACGGTGCCAGTAGATACCCTAAACAGATACCCTGAGAATCTGTGTGGCCTAATGGAAACAGCATGGGTCTGGGAGTCAGAAGGACCTGAGTTCCAGTCCCGGCTCTGCCACTTGTCTGCCGTGTGACCTTGGGCAAGTAACTTAACTTCTCTGTGTCTCACTTACGTCATCAGTAAAACGGGGATTAAGATTGCGAGCCCCGTTTGGGACAAGGACTGTATCCCACCTGATTATCTTTTATCTACCCCAGAGCTTAGAACAGTTCCTGGCACATAGTAAGCACTTAAGCGATACCATTAAAAAAGCCCCCCAAAACTCACCAAACCAAAAAAACATATGAAAACCCAGCTAACCATATATGCATGACAGGATATTCAGCTCTTGATAAGAACTGAATGACTCCAACATCTTAAACAGGAACCACAAAAATTATTTCATCTATTGACTGATTTCCACAATAGCTGAAGGCACATTTATTAGAGTACTGGCACCCATTCCAAGAATAAGTACACCTTCCAAGCTTGCAGCAGTAACTCCCAAGAGAACATAGTGAGGAGGCATCTAAGAATGAAAAAGAAAGCCACTCTTTACCTGTCCTTGGGTTAGCTGTGTGAGCTGGGCCATGGTAAGCTTCACCTGGCCTTGCTGGGGCCGAGTGGCTTGAGGAGTTGAAGGCTGTGGTGGTATATGCTGTGAGGCCGTTCCAGAGGTTGTTACTACCTTCTGTCCGGGACTCGAAGGGACAGTGCTAGCACTAGACACTGCGGTGGAAACAGGCTGCCCTCTTATGATCTGTGTTACTACTTGTTGAGACTGACCTGTACAAAAAGCAAAACATCAGTGATGACCAGCCTGTTTGACTGGCAGGTCTTGCAAGCTATCTGTGGGAAACGGGTAGGCAAAACCACTGAGCTTATGGAATATAGAGGGTGAAGGACTACCTGGCTTTGATCCCAATGGGTGAAATTCAGGGTTTATGGAAAATGATCAAAAAGGACTCTGGGCCTGTTTCAATCCTGCTATGCTCTCACTCACTACCTAGACTGTCCTGCTTCTTCGCTATCCATTAGCATTCCACAGGGAGCTAATTTGGAACTGCTTTAAATGTAACTGCCTAAAGTTATCAGCAGCCCTTGGTAGGTGAACTTTTAAACAGTTAAAACTGTCTACAGTGGTGTTCCAAAAGGACATTTGGAAAATTGAGCAGGGTTACCCAGAGTTATAGTCGGTGAGAGACACTTATAATTTCAATTGGACCAACTGGATTCTTCTTTGTTGCTAAATCATTTAAGCTCAGAGCAACTTCTTCAGTACGTTAGTTTAACTCCAAGAGGCAAATACACATTCAAACACGTGCCAAGGGCAGGAGGCTGACCCACCGTCATCAAAGCTCCATTCCCACCTCCTTAACCTTTTTAATCCCTTCACCTCCTACCTAGAACTGTACCTAGCCATGGATGCTTAAAGTTGCCAGCACCTTTGGGCTACATGCAGAACACAGAGCTAGAGTGTTTCTGCCTCCTTTAATACATTTCTAGGACAGAAGGAGGCTACCTGCAAGGTAATAATAAGAACCATTTTTTTTTAAAACTAAGCAATCCACATGAACTTTGAAGCAGACACGCAGACTGAATACACCATAGGTGTGTGACACCCTGGGACCAAGCAGATTCAATCTGAAGCTTCTTCAACAGTTTAACTAGGGAATTTGTTTTTCCTTGTATTTCCCAGCAGCCCCTGCTACCCTAAATCTAGTAGGGCAAATGAGGATGCTCTCCTTAATGCAAGTGTCGGCTTTAAAAGGCTAACCTAACCCACAGATTTTTAGCTGTACTTGACTTCTTCATCTATGAAAATTCGTGGATCATTTCTTACTATATTCCAGTTTTTTATTCACTCCTGAAAATTTCTATTTCAGTTTTTGGTTACTTTTTTTTTTTTGCAGGGGAGCAGAGTAGAAGCATGTAATAGAGAAAAGTGAATACTACAATGTCATTTTCTAGGGGGCGATGAATGGTATAGAGCATGTTCAGGTATGGAGAGGCAGCTGATGGATTTCACAGACTGGGAGTTTAAAAGTAAAAGTGAACCTACTGGCTGGAAGAATACCTTGCTGAACCACCAGAGGTGTTCGGATGATGGCTTTTCCAAGAGTTGACTGTTGGAGCGGTGTTCTTATCACTGTCATACCGGAACGGATCTGGGTTCCTGTGATTACCTGCAGGTGGCAGATAGGGCTTGTGAACTTTTTTTTTTTTTAAGACCACGGCACACTGAACTTAAAGTTCAAAGTTTCTGAGTTTTCTAGCTTTCTACTCATGGACACCACATCATCAGATACCTTTGGCATTAACGAAAAAGGACTCTCATTCTCCTGCTCAGTATGGTTCAGTACTTAGTAGAGTTCCATTTTAAAATTACTTCCCATGAGACTATCTGTCCTTGAGGCCAAATATAGACTAAGTAGGAAGACACCGCTCAGCCACACTGTTGGTTTTTAGGAAGGCCTGGAAGGCAGTTTGTGAGTAAACTGTTTTTCTGGGACCAAATTATAGTTGCCAGCTCAAGAAGGAGAATCAGATTGAGGAGCATTACAAAATGAAAGAAGAAACAATAGGATATATGACTTAAGTCTTGAAGTTAGCTTGAATGAATATCAAGCCGGCAAAAGTGGCTTAGAGATAATACATCTGATTTGAGAGAGCAGCAGTAGCCTCAGGAAATCACACACTTACTGTGCTTACAGCACTGCGCTAAGCGCTTAGAAGAGTGCAGATTCTTGAAGCCTAAACCAAAGTTAACAGGCTAAGCTGCTCGGAACCCAATTTTTGCCATGGAAGCCCACAGATAATTCAATAATCACTGTGCAAAAAGCACACCTGTGGGTGCTAGGGAGAAAGACTCCTTAGTTCGAGGTATTCAACTGTGCTACCACGCGAGGCCGTCCAATTTCCACAAACATCCCAAGCAATCATCAATTAAACGGTAACAGGAAAAATCTAGATCTTAGATGCAGTCATTTTGGAGTTCCAACCAATAACTCTGTATTAAACCCCCCGTCCCCGAAACACCAAAAAAACTCCCCCAAACCAGCTCAGAAATGAAATCTTACTTGTGATGTGCTTGCGGCACCTACGGTCCCTGGGGTGTTTGGCCTAATGGTGACCGTTGCCGTCCTTGGCTGGAATGAGGTAAAGGTTTGCTGGCTCGCCCCTGTACCTGGTGGAATGATACCCAGTACTTTTTGTTGAACTTGAACCACACCTTTAAAAAAAGGTAAGAATGAATGAACGAATGAATGAAAACTGCCCCTAAAGGCATGAGGCAGGAGCACTTTTTTCCAGAAGATGTGAGCTGGGAGAATAACTGTGGGCTACATATAGAATATGAGCCCCACGGGAATAGCTATCAATGGGAGAGCCATAAAAAGCAACAATACTTCCGGGTAAAAACAAGCTTTTAATGTTTTCCTTCAATTTCCTTCACTCCTTGCTTACCTCCTTGCGTCGTTGGCACATTGACGGCGACAATCTTGCTGTTTGCAGGAAGTGGCAGCTTGGTGATTACTTTTCCTGCCATAGTTACTGGACTGCTTGTAATCTGGAACGTCTGACCTGTGCTGGCAATTGTGGTGGCGGAAGTGGCCGCTGTGCTGGTGGCTAGTGAAGTATAAGACAGTCAATAAACTCCAGGTATAAAACCCCCAGGATCAACATACTTCTAAAAGGGGGGACCAAAGTAAGCACCTATCTGGTTGGAACAATGTTAATAAACTTTATACTTTCCCCGACTAAAATCTGTTGACCACTTTTACATTTGTTGAAACTGAAATAATGCGGAGAACCTCTCCACCCTGAAAGACAACTGACAAAGTTACAGGTTGTTGGCTCAACCAGCTTTCAAAACACCTAGTCATCTTCAAAATGAGGATTCATTTCAGAGTCGGAACACCTTTCCGAATGGAAATCAACCCTCCGATCACACAGTCGATGGTGATGGCGACTGTTTACCTGCATTCGACTGGCCTTGTTTAACCCAGGTGGCAAATGTTTGGTGAAAGTTCTTGTTCTGCTGGAATGTTACTGTAGCCGGAGACCCCACTTTAGTTGTCAGAACCACTTTGGTTCCTGTGGACACCGGACCAGATAAGGGGCCCGCCACCACTTTCTGGGGGGTGGAGACCGCATTGGCTGTACTGCTTGTTGCAGGAGCGGTAGAAGACGAAACTACTGTTGGTAACTGTTTCTGCTGCTCCAAGCGTTTCTATAGAAGAAAAGAACTCAATCAGAACTTCAATCTAATTATAGTTCTGCAAAATAGAGCCTATCAATATGCTTTCCAATAAAAATGCCCATAAGGCTAAGTGCTATTTCCATCCGTACTTCCAAATTAAAGCATTTTCCCAAATCGAAAGTAATCGAATGCATACATTCTATATAATATACGTTTACCGCTACAGCTTAAATAGCCAAATGCCATGAAGAAATCAGAATGCTGGAATAGTAGTCATTTTTTCAGCAAAAAATGCCGCTTCAAGTTTTCCTACATTTGAAGGCCAATAAAACTTTCCTTCTCAACTGGACCTGATAAGCTTACAGCAGGCTGGAACAACTCACTCAGTGTTAGGTGCCAAATGATGAATATTGCAAAAGAATTATCATCATCAACTATGAAAAGCTGCTCACCCAGATATCAAACCTGTTTTCCAGAAGGCAGAAAACTGTAAAACAATTTCTACACTTCCCACATCATTACGCAAAAAAAAAAAAGAAAGAAAGAAAAAGAAAGATCACCATTTGCGCTGAGGAGACAGTTTTACTTTTCCATCTTTCACACTGTCATCTTACCAGACAGAGACCACTTTCCTTACCCCAACCAAAAATAAAATATGCTTGCACCATCTCTTATCTCATCAGTAACAGGACAATGAACGATTCTGGGAAAGAATTTGAATTGATCACTTTAAAAAACCTAACCCCTAATTACCTGAAAAAATACGAAGATGAATAATTAAGTCTACCTGGAGAATAATGATGAAAAAAATAAAATCTATCCAATATCAGTTCTGTGTCCATTTAGACTTTTCCAAGGGCCACATCTTTAATGTGGCATAATACTATGAGATGATTACAACTGGTGGGTTCAGTTTTCTAATAGACCTAATTTAAATCCCCGTCCCAGAAATATACAGGGATATTTTCCTTCTTACATATGTTTATACCTGGCTGTTCACTCTACCACAGCTGCATCCTCTTTGTAACTCTGGAAGAAATCGGTTTTTAGAAACCATAGAACTTCAGAGAAATTGAAAGGAAGATAATGAATAAAACATCCTCTTTTCATGCACTGTACTTCACATACATAATTTTTAATGCAGAGTTCAGCACATGTAAAGTGCTGTTTTCAGTGAAATTTGTGTGGGCGCATCATCTTTATAAATGGGAAAAATGTCAAATATCTTTCAAAGACATCGGTATGTAAAGCTGGACTTGGTGAATGCACATGCACTTTGGCTAATGACCAAATTCTTGACAGGTGGGACTATTAACAGCTACTCCACCTGCTGGGCAGCCAATCATTGCTGCTTTAGCTGAGCCTCCATTTGGGCCTTGAACTCCTCAACCATCTTCTGTTCACTAACCTTAGCTTGCTGTTCAATTGCCTGTGCCTTTTCTTTCTCCACTCTGTAGGAAGAAAGGAGAAACAGATCAGATCACTAATGGCAGTTGGGGATCCCGGCTCTCTGCACACATTCTTCCGTGCTTCAGAAATATTTTTAGTGTCCCAGGGAATTGCTGGGGGCTAAGATACCATAAGCACGTGATGGTACAGAAAGTGTTACTTTTTGTGACCATCAGTCCTCTCTGATGAACCCCATTCCTAAGCACACTGGAGCTTCTAGATGGAGCCCTGCATTGGAACCCACAATGACACCCTTCTACCGTGCACACAGTGAACCAAATCCAAGTCCCAAACTACCATTATGTTTGATTCCCCAGTGAATTGTAATACTCAAGACATAGCAAAATGTAATTTTCTAAATGATTAGGAAGTACTGCAAAGTTAATGCATTACCTTTCTGCAAATGCCCTGATCTCCCATAATTCTAATTCTTCTTCTGCAACCCAGGTTTCAATTATAACAGGGCCTGTTTGCTTAGGGGTCTCGGGTCTCTTCGGCCTCAGGGCACTCGATCGAAGGCCTTTCCTTTGAGGTGTAGGAGTTTCTTTGGAGAGAAAAGGTAGTCAGATATAGTAAGCAAAAGAATAAAGTTTTTGAAAACAATCTATAAAGGTTACGACAGAAGCATTCTCCCATTTTAAAGGATTCTTTAAAATAAGGCTATTATTATATTTCTTCCAAGATTTTAGCCTTGAGTTCTACAGATCTTCCAGATCACTTTTTGAAAATATGAACCAAAAGCCAATCCTAGAACTGATCCTTGAAGAGCCTGGAGGAAACTCCTCCAGCCAGAAAAAGGGCTGCTTAGCTCTAACCCATTTGCTAGCTCCTGGCCAGTTTTCTATCTCAGAGAGGAAATTCCTTCCAATCTCATGGTTACTTGGTTTTTAAAAAAGAGGTTGGGGTGAAACCATTTCAAAGGCTCTTGGACATCCAGATTACTCTCTACTGGTTCCCCTGTAACCACATGCTTAGTGACCTCCTTCAAAACTCCGACAGATTGGTGAAGCTTGAGTCGCCCTTGGAGGGATCATGTTGTCCTTCCCCCACCTAGGTTAAAGAGGGGCAAAAGGCATTTTAGGGTCCAGAGACAATATTTTTGCTTATTCTTGGGCACAAAATGAGGGATGGTGGAAGGAGATTCTAAATTTAGATTAACTTCAGCATCATTCTCTTAAAATTTTGGTGAGAACAATCTGTTAACATTTAACTCCAAAAATGTGCCAGGAGAAGACCTATAATAAAAGATACATCACACATCTCTCCTGCTAGTTCTGTGTTTCATTCAGGACACTCAGACTAAAGTTTTATAACTGAAGTACTTGTGGACAACTAGAGCTCCTACCACATACACTACAGTCCCCTTACCTTTTGGGGCCTCTGGAACGCCAATGGGGCAAATGATTTCCTGATACAATATTCAGATCGAATACCATAGGGTCCAACATCTCTCCTCTTGATTATTTCAGTTGTTGTAATTTCTGTTTCTGATGTTTCTATGGTGATTGAATCCACATAAATTGAAATGCAAAATAAAATACTCAAAAGAAAGATTAAAGATCCCAGATACATGACCAAGAATTGTCCCTTCTGGTATAAATCTACCTCCTAGCTAATGCCTAGTGACATTCACTTTATGCGCTTTTGCCAGGAAGCGCTACACCAATGGTAATGGTAAGACAATGACTGACTTACATTAAGCAAGATAATCAAAGGGATGACCCTCAGCATCCTGCACAATCAGAAGAACCCAGGAATAAATAAGGTGTTCCTTGAATTTGATAAATCTAACATCTGAGTAGGAGCACTCCCCCCGACCTTATTTATTTTTTGGACTGATAGTCCTTCAAAAGCCAGAAAAATCTATCTTCACTTCCAACCACTGTCAGTACATTCAACTTGCGAAGACTCTATAAGGAGCCTAGGATGTCACCTCACTCTCCTTCTCCTGATCTGCTTGTTTCTGCTGCTCTCTGTTTTAAAACATAAAAAATACTATCTGTTGGTCAGATCAATGTCCCACCCATCCTAGCATGCTGGCTACAAGAACAGTGTGATAGCAATATTTTGGAATGAACAATCTAAAACTCTCCCTTCCACATTCTTACCTATGAATTTATCCACATACCTCTTGAATCTACTAATATTTTTAGTCTGCACAACCTCCAGTGATTATACCATTCCTCACTCTATTTTTTTTTTTTCTGATTGGTTTGAATTTACCACTTTCACGCTTCACTGGGTGCTCTTCTGTCCTGAAACTAAAGGATTTGTGGAAAACATTTTTGTGTTTTTCTATCAAATCAGTGGCATTTATTGAGTGTTTCTATGTACACAGCACTCTACTAAACATTTAGGAGAGTACAACAGAGAACGTAGACACAATCCTTTCTCTCAAGGAGCTAGTCTACTGGAAGAGACAGACATTTAATTAAATTTACTGGTAAGGGAAGCACCAGAATATAAGGAAATATTCCTAAGTGCAGTAGGAGGCAGGGGTGGCGCAAATTTGACTGACCAATTGAGAGGAACTAGGTGTACAGGTTAGGCAGTAGGGAAGGAAAATAGGGTGGGTGATGAAATCCTAGGGAAGGATTCTTCAGGAAGATGTGATTTTAGTAAGGTTTTGAAGATGGGAAAAGCGCTAGTCTGTTGGACATGAAGAGGAAGAGAATTACTGGCAGGCGAGAGGGTGTGAACCAAGAGTCGATAGCGGGAAAGACCCCTTTATGATTTTGTAGACTTTAAGAATGCTGAGAGTTTTAACCTCTTTGGTCTATTCTCATATGGACATAACTTTGTCCTGATGATCACCTTGGTGGTTCTTCTATATTGTTTCTCCAGCTCACTTTATTTTTCCTCAGATGCAGTATTACAAGGTTCGGCAGACCATGGTTTTATAAGGTGACAAACATGTCTTTTGTTTCAGTTTTCCTTTCCCGATGATGCCAACCATAGTTTTGGTGGTCCCCATCAACCCCTACCCTGTTTCTGTTCCCTCATTTCTCCTCCTTAGATTACTCTGAACTTTCCTCCTTAATCCACTTCATCTTTCTCGGATGCTACGGGACCACGTTTTCCCCTGCCTCTCAGCCACTATGAGCACCTCTGGCTTGGCCTGTTTCCCATCCACTCTGGTTTGAGAAGAGCACACACTACTCTCCCTTGTCTCCACTGAGTTTCCACAGTACTGATGATACACAAAGTTACACAGATGATAATCTTCACAATGAGAAGTACAATTAATTGCAGGAAATTTAGGTAGCACTTACTGAAACTTATAGATTACTTACAGCCCAGTACACTTTACAAGATGCATTTCACCAACATCATCTTGAAAATAGTATGGAGTGCCAAACCTGAGTTCAATAAACTTTAATATTCAAAGTTAAATGAGAAAAATATTCACTACCTGTTCGGGTTGTCCCTCCCCCAGGAGGGTTTTGGCTGCCATGTCAATCCCACCTTAAGCTCGCCCAAAGTAACCGCAACATTAGGCTTACTCCAGCCAGTGATTTCACTGTTTGAGCCTATAATCTTGAAATAAATTTCAAAGAGACCACAGGTAAATCTAAATCTGAGTTTAAAAATGCACGTCAGCTAGTCAAGCAGAAGTCAAATTGAAATCTTTGTATTTCCTCACCACCTCTTCTACATTTAAGAAACTGGATGTTTGCAGTACAGCTTGTTGAATACTTTGGGTTGATTACTTGCCTTGGAAGTTTCTGGAATACTGCGTGGATCAAAGGGGCTAGGGGATAAGGCTCGAGAATGAAGACATGTTCTCTAGTAATTTGAATGATAAAAGCTACTTCTCTAGCCAAATGTTTCTTTCCCATAAGCTGGTACCATACAACTTTATTTCTGTATTAAAATCCTATATACAAATTGCATCCTAAATATTTCACTGTAAAATAGTTAGGACAGGAAAACTGCAAGCATTAGCCAATGAGAGGAGATAAATATAGTGAGCCAAGATTAAATGCAATGGCGGCAACAGCTTTTCGACAGGTATTCCTGTTGCAGACATTCATGTCCTCCACAAAATCCACTCGAGTCCTCATCTTTCTTTCTACCTCTTCTGAACCTAAAACACAACTAGCTAGGCTGCTCAACATAGTTTTGCCTAGAAAATGCCAGCACAGTAGAGGCTATGGCCTTCTTTGAAAAGATCTGAATAATGTGTTTATGAAATCCACTCAATCATTCAAATTCCGGGTTCTGTGTTTACATGGGACCAACAAGCACATAATTTGGTAGTTCCCTGCCTTAGCTTCAACATCTAATTGTCAGGGGCCACAGTATGTCCCTTGAGTTATAGGACACTTTTAAAACAGCAATGCCGAGTTTGAGTCCTAAAGCATGAGCTTTTTTTTTTTTTTTAAAAAGCTAAGAGGGAAGGAAAGAAGAATGGGAAGATACCAAAAAGACTCAAGGAAAAGGATTCCTGAACAAGAAATCTCAATTCTTTGATGGCAAAGTTCTTGGGTATCTAAGACATCCTTTCTGAAAATCATTTCAGAATCTATTAAAAAATTATTCCTCTCCCAGGCCTGGAAGTCAACTTGTTAAGGGTGAAAGACAATCAGCTTCCAAACAGTATAAGTCATCTGGAAAATGTCTTTACACATTTATCTCAACTGCAGCAAGTAGAAGAGATTTTCCACATGCCTTCCTTCAACAATAACTGTCTGCTACGGAAAAATAGGTGTGGAGTCCTCAAAAGCAAAAATCCACTTGACTCCAATCTTTCCCAAATTCATTGTTAAATGATGCCAAGTGAAAGCTCAGGCAGTAGATATGCCTTGTCCTTGCAAAGAGCTTTTGGCTGATAGTACTTTGTGAGCACGGCCAAACTTTTTTCCCCCAGAGCGCAGAGAAAACACCCCAGTGGCCTGTATCTTCCACTCTGGTTAGTGAAAATCAGCATCTTGTACCTCAACAGCTATCTTTAACAAAATATTTAAACAGTAACTTCTCCAGTGGAAAGAGGTTACTGCAGGATAGTCAAGGATACGTTTTGGGCCGCTCTCAATGAAAACAGCTGAAAAGTGCAGAGTATCCTGCAAGTCCATGAATTGTAATGTGGTTTTCCTTGGTCCCTGCAGGATTGCAAAATCCTTCACTGCCGGCCCTGCAGAGAATGTACTTTTCAGCTGTCTCTATTGTATGTGTAATGGAGTATATATAGTAATCCAAATCAAAGGAAGAAAATTGATGGCCAAGTATAATTCTAGTTTGCAATAATAGGATTGGAGAACCAGCCAAGGATCCTAATTTCACTGAAAAAAGCACTACCTGAATCTCATTTGCATTCCCTTTGGGACTTCCATCTTCTTGGATCTGGGAGGAGGTAACTACACATCAAGAAAGTAGTATATACCACAACTAGATATATACATCTACATCTACATAGATATATACATATATACATATCGGTGTATATACACACACACATATATACATATATATACATATATATACACATCTACATTTTAACAGATTCTAAATAGAGAAAATCACCCAGTGAATTCCTGGAACAGCATTGGTATTAATGGAAACACTATCTGAACTGTGTGTGAGGTAAAATTCATTTCTTCCAATATTCATGCTTGAATCAAGTAGAATCCCCCACAAAATTCAATGCCTCAAATGGAAAATATGTCCCTTTATCATTTTCCCCAAACCTCAAAATTTTACCTCTTGTCTTAGCTAAGACAATCACTGGCCCACCAATCTCTTAAACTTTCCCCCTTATTACCTTTAATTAACTATTATAACGTCAACTCCTTGTTAAGAGCATTTAGAAGAGGAGGCAGCTGAAATTTGCTATGAAGAGGATCAAGGCTGAGATGTCCAGCACAGCGATGAGTGGGAAAGAGGCATAGAGAAGAGGCCGCAGAACTGGGATGGAGTGAATGAGAGAGAAGCCAGGAAGGGAGCAGCTAAGTGAGGTCAGGTGGTGACAACAAGAGAAAGGGCAAAGAAGATGAAGTGACAGAAGGCTGGGAAGAGAATATGCTTGTAAGGAGAGAAAGGATGGGCAGGCAACAGAGGTGGATCAGATGGGAGAGTATGGCAGATTCAAGTCACCGACTGACAGACTTAGAGAGAAGTGGAAAAGAAAAACAGGAATGAATTAGTGTACTCTCTTAAGTGTGCTTATTGCTAACCAGGGAGAGCTTGTCTTCAAGGGGAAGAGAAAGAAGGTAAGTGTCTCACTCTGGAAGACCTACGTGAAATTAGTATCAATATAATTTCAAGCCGTGGCATTTAGGATGCCTGGATGAACCAAGTGATGGCTGCCTGTCCTTGTCATCCATCCTGATGTCAGGGACATTATCATAAAATCCAATAGTTGTCAAAAATACAAGTCATACCATTTGGAACTCCATTTTGAAGTTTTAGGTGGACATGGGATTACAATTAAATTCCTCTACCTGAGCAGCAGAGGCTCCGTTCGGAACAGCACGAGGAGTGAGATCCACACATCAACCTCATGTCAATCCCTAGATTATGAGTCCCAACCTAGGTCACTGATCCCAAACAGATCCAAGACAGATCCAAAAGAGATCTCTGCCCAGTTAGCCCAGGGGCAGTATGAATGGAATTCAATAAAGGAATTAAATCCTAAAATTCAGGGGCTAGTAGGGTGGAGTATCAGCATATTTTTTCTGCGTCCAACAAATAATGAAATACCACAATAAACTCTGATCACTCCAGAATGGAGGATACCAACACAAAGAACACCTCAATTAAAATTTTACTCCGAAAACTCTGAATTTGAAAAATTTAAATGGTAAGATAAACCTTGGGAGGCTTCACATGCAAAATACCCCCCAAAGAAACCCAAAAAACAAACTAAACAAAAACAAACACAAGCCCAAATGAACAAAGAGAAACCTAGATGGGGGAGGGAAGAGGGAAGTGACTGGCAAATTCAATAAATCATTGTGCCACAGTTGGGAGGTTGGCTCTTGGAAAATTCCATTATGTGATTCCATTCAGATTATTTGAGGCAAAGTTTGTCTTACCTTTAAGAAAAATAAGTGTAAATATTTCAGGACGCTAAAGATAAGAGATATTAATAACCACCAATTACTGAGATCAGAGCAAAGATGGCAAATCTGGAAAGTAACATGATGGAAGAAACTGCCTTTTGAAATTTTTTTTCCCTATAGAAAAGCTGAGGCAAGTGTCAAAATTTCTCAATCTCCCCAAAGAATCTTTTACCATCAGAAACTCCCTCTATTTTCCCTTTAGTGAATTGATTTCTTTCTCTGATATGTCTAAGTAGCTTCAGACATTAAAAAAAATCATCATATTTCTGGTGCAATATCTCATTTTAAAAAGTGAAGATTCTCTTTTAAAATTCAGTCAAATCTCATTAAATTTGATTTTACTGATTTGAAATTTTTGATATTCTTGACAGCATTATATCTGGCCTTCTTTTGCCATCTCTTGGGTGTAAAGGCAGGGCAGGCTTTGATCACAATGTGATAAACAAAGCCTCAGGTAAAGTTATCAGTAGCCAGAAATATGCACAGGCAATAGGATCGCCAGATGCCCTAAGCAGATTGAAAGGTGTAGCCTACATTTAGAACACTGAGACAGAGATGCATGGGAAACACTCACCTATAGAAGTGGGAGCAGGGTGGCCTAGGGGAAAGAGCAGGGGCCCAGGCTTCAGAGGACCTGGGTTCTAGTCCTGGCTCCACCACATGTCTGCTGTGTGACCTTGGAGAAGTCACTTCCCCATGCCTCAGTTACCTCATTTTACCTAACCAGAGCTTAGTACAGTGCTTAGTACAGCACATACTTAAGTGCTTGCTTAACTTAGAAGCATTAGAAACAAACAAGAAACAGTTGTGGAAATGACATGGCAAGAACCACTCTAATTCAGAATTGATCTTTCCACCAATTCAGTGGAATTGCCACTGTTTTACTGTGAAAGAGTAACCACCAATACCCTGCAATACAAATTCTTAAAGTCCATACCTCCACGTGATTCCAAACGTTGGTCTTGGGGACGGGTAAGGCATATATCCAAGGCAGGCTTTGCGTGTGTAATTAAAACAAGGGACCTCTCGGATGCCTCCTCTTCTGGCCAACTTTTTTAAGTCATCATTGGGCAAAACAAATATACTCTTTTTGCTGCTCTTAGTTACAAATTTCCTATAGGATGGCAGAGCCTGTTCCAGAACGGGCTTTTTGGGCCTTTGAAAAATTTCATCAGCTTCACTTTATCTTTTGTAGAATATTCCTTGCTCACAGTCATGGAAGTGACTAAGGTGCCTCCTGCAGTGGTGAGCGAGTCGGTTACATGTCGTCGTGACCACGGTTTACTGTGTTCCTTCACGAGATGACGTCAACGTTACTGTCGGAAATGGGTGTGTCAGCTTGGTTACAGTGGTGGTGGTGGTGGTGTTACGGTGGACACATGCACAGTTCTCTGCGGAGGACACTAATGCTGGTTTATCTTCCTGAGAGGCCGTTTCTGCCACTGAAAATACCCTTTTTGACTCTGTTGGCAATGGGTACGACGTGGTGGTGGTAAACTTCTGTGGATCAACCGTTTTTTCTTATTCGCTTTCTCCATTGAACATCCTCAACTCTGTCTACCGGTAGGACCAATTCTGATCAAGAAAATCACTACTGAGGCATAGATTCCCTCTTCAGAAGTGAACAGGTGAAAGGAGTACTTCCTTAATCCTCTGAGTTTCAAGTCCTCCATACTTTCTACTTGATTCAGGATGACCGCTTTCTTTACAGGACAGTGGAGATCGTGGAGAGGTGGCGGTCGTTGGGATACCCTCTGGCTCTCTTAGCGGAATGTAAGCTTTTCACTGGTACTCTTGCATGGTCTGTAGGTCACTTTGGAGGAGAAGTTTTCTCCAGCCTCTCTAGGGGTTCACTATCAGCATCCGAAGAATCAGTACGCAAGACCTTGTATCCGAGTTAAGTTCTCATTCAATCTTCATGGTGACGTCTCCATTCATAAATGGCTTTACAGCTGGTTCTCTCACCGGTGGATGGTTTTGAATCATGATCGGCGGATTGTTTTAGTGACATTATTAGCCTTGGTTCCGGCGTCATCAGCTCCTGCCTTACTATCAGGGATCTCCTTCAAACAGTCATCCTTTGAAAATATTTTAAGTTCACTGTTTTGCCATTAATGTGAAATGCAGTTGATTTTTCTTTCTCTTTCTTCTCTGTTTCCCCATTTTCGTTATTTTTTTGTCAGTATTATTCTTCAGAATTACCTGATCATGACATTTATTGACCAGACTTGCTCTGAGTTCTTTCCTTGACTTGGCTTCTCCCCATTAGCTTCAGTCATCTTAGGGTGTTAGGCATATTCGTCACTGGCTTTTACCTTGGACTCCGAAGTCTGGTTTCTTCAGGATACTTTTCAGAAAGTAACTCAGTTTTCAAATGTTTTTGGACTTTCAAAAACTGGTTCATGATACTCTCTTTTCCTGCAGTCGGGAATATTTTCATTGATACTCTGAGCAATCTCATCCTCCTCTTCTTTCTCTCGAGTGGGCCCCGTCTCAGAACTTTTGTCCAAAGTGCTGTTAGTTTCTGAGGCATGCACCAGTTCCCTAGGTTTTTCTTTAAGGCTGTTGTTCCAGGGGTAGTCAGAACACCTCTGTCGTAGGTGCTTCGAGTTTCCGTCATCTGGGAGGGGCTTTCGGGTTCACCCTGAGAGCGGCGGCGTTGGGCTCTTCCTCTGACTGTTTTTCATTCTTACACTCCAACCTACTTGATTCCTCTAGACTGATGGGCTGGGTTTTATCCTCACTTTTTTTAGTTTTAAAACTTCCTGCTCCTGACCTTTATCAGAAACTACTGGCTCAGAAAAGCCCTCATTTGGGTCATAACCCAACAGAGCTATGTTTTGGAAGGTCTGGACCTGAAAACTGATCGGAGACTTCGTCTGAAAGCTTACCTGTGTGAGGCAAAGTGGTCTCAACAGGATCACCTGAATTGATATCGGAAGACTGGTTATTTTGTGAACATGTCTGAATCAAACCTTCAGTTTTGTTACTACTTGAATGTTGGGTTTTTTCTTCATTCAGGTCGGTCTGACTCCCTTCTTTTGTTTCATCAATACCTGGGATTCAGGAGTGCTCTTGAAGGAACCTAAAGAGGTTTTCCCAAGGATTTTAACACCAGTTTCCAATTTTATCTTTTCAAGCCTTTGCTTTCCTCCAGTGTAAACTGTTTAACTCTCCTTTCAAGCAGTCCATCTAATTTGGATGATTTTACTTTCTTTGGTAGCTAGTCCTTAGATGAAGACCTTCACTGACATTTATCAAATCACTTGGAAGAGAACTTTCCTCACTTGGAAAGGGGGATTCGCTCTTCACTTCATCTACCTCCATAGGTTCTTCCTTGATAGGTTATCATTTTCAAATGAGCACTTTGTTTTTCCTCTGTGAAGAAAAAAAAATACTAATCAACATGCTTTGATACATTAGCCAACCTAGACACACAGAAATACCCAGCTTATGAAAATGAGATAAATAAATTTTAAAAACTCTTTACAGCTCATCAACATGTTAGTGGAAGAATGTGTAAAATACCTTTTTCTTCCACAGGAACTAAATCTGAAGAATTCACATCAACTTTTGGCTTTTCTTCGACCACTGTAGTCTCCTTTTAGCTTGGCTTTTCTTCTCTGAAGGTTCGGAAGTTTTTCTCCAGTTTGTACTATTCTTGTGAAGTCTCTGAAACATCTTCTTTGCTCTTTTGAACATCATTCTCTATTTTTACTTTTGTTGGACTTTTTCTTTTATCCAATTCACACTGATTTTCACCACTTTCACTATCTTCTGCTGGAGAGAGAAAATACTTTATTATTAGCTGAATTTCAGAGATTTTTTACAATTTCACAAATTTACCCTTCCTCCAACCTCTGTTCTGCAGCTCTCTAGATAGAGGCGCGGCCTTTAACCTTAAAAAGAGTCTAGTCTCATAGTCTGTATAGAGTAGGAGCACCTATAACATGGCAGCTGTATTCTTGGAAAACTCTGCTTCATGAAAAGCTGTCCTGAGTCACTGAGCCAGTAGGAAATAGATAATTTAGTTTTTTGGCTCTCATTTGGATGAGAATTAAAGAACAGTACATTCTTAGTGGGCAACAGTATTTATATGAAGGATACTCCTATGAGGTGGATGTTCACCTATCAAAGAGGGTGACAAAGAGGGCTGAAAAACCTTTTTGAGCCGACTGCAATCAATTACTTATATATACTGATTATTATGGTGTGTGGAACATTGTGGGAGAGAACAGTATAAGAGAGTTGGTAAACACGTTCCCTGGCCACAGGAGCTTACAGTCTAGAGGGGGAATAACTTTTAAGTATGATCCATCCTGTGGGCTTTCACATGTAAGACAGCCTGGGGATGGACTGAATGGGAGTGACTGAAAATTCTTCCCCCTTTTTCCTTCTGTGGTTGCACTGCCCTCCACCACTTAGCTTGTTAAAGTGACAATTTGAGAGTTGCAGAAAGCAGGTCAGGGGAAGTGGGAGGGGAAAGAAATATACAGAGCGGAGCACAAAATGGGTGGAGAGAGAAGCAGGGAATGACAAATGTGGAAGGCCACTGTAAGGCTGCTGGAAAGGAAAATGGATGGAGAACACAAAGAGAAAGAGGGAGATGGAGATAAAAAGTAGGAGGAGAAGAGATGGACTTAAAATTCAGCAAATGCAAAGATGGGGTGACAAAATAAAATGCCTAGAGAAGAGAAAAAGGATGAAAATTAAACTACAGAGATTACAGAGAAGGGTGGCTGAAAAACCAGAAGAGGAAATGGAAGAGAAAATCAGAGAGGGTGGGGAAGGGGAGAAAACTACAGGTAAGTGGCTAAACCCAATCAAAAACCCCACACTAAGAAAGAACAAGGGGAGGAGAAAATTTTTAAAAAGGCAAAAATTAGATACAGTTGCAAATTTCAAAATAATATACACAACAATTTAGGACAGAACGAAGCAATTTTCCTATTCTACACATGAGCAGGGAATGGGCCTTCCAACTCTGTTGGATCTTACTCTCCCAAGCACTTAATACAGTGCTCTGCGCCTAGTTAACCTTCAATACCACTGATTGATTTATATGGACAAAAGGCAAAATGCAGAGATTCTTTTCCTTGCCTTTATGCATTAGACATATTTGGGAAATGATTTCCCTGGAAAATGAAAATGCTTTCATTTTTGTCTAATGCGCTGTTTAAACTGATCATTTAGAAAATATTTCTGTTTTTCATTTAAAGTTCCCAACTGGATTTTATTCAATTTAATTCAGCCATCAATCAAAAAACCTAATCTAATAACCATGATTGCTTTCTGATATCCATCAACTCTTACAATCAGAAAGGCCTTGATTTCGATGAACTTATTTCTTAAATCTCTGAGAAATTTTTCCCTACTGCGCCACCGGACATTGGTGTGTAGTAAAAGGACTATACATTCAACTTCTTTTTCTTGTAGGTGAGCAACCAAAGAGGGGCCTCTGTGGGCTCCTGGTCCACTGGCAAGACTTTGAACACACTCTCCAATTCAGCATTTTGCACCACGGACCCTGCTGATCAATTTTGCAATGACAACTATGGGAATGTTAAAGGGCCCTAGGTAAATTGCGCTTTTGAATGATGAGGATGGGTGGGGGGAGGTGAGGGCAGAGGAAAGCAATTACAATACAGTGGAAGCTTCAAGGGTGGGTGGCTTGTGGTTTCCCAGTGGGCTTGTAAGTATGCATTGTTGGCAGCAGGCAGAGATTTCAATTCCGAAAGCTCTGCCTTGTGCAATTAACTTTTGGCTGGATGGTTATTTTTATTTCTCTGGTGAATTGGCTATAGTGGCTCTGAAAAAATGAAGTAAAGGTAGACCTGCAGGGGCTGGATCACACTGAAAGAATACCGTCAAAGGAACTAACTGGGCCCGATGAGTTACACACACTAAAGCAATGATAATTCTGTAAGAGCTACCTAATCTCTCTGTCAAAGCTCCACTAACTGCGGTTCAACCTTTATAGGGATTCTACTATTATGATCATTCTGTCACCTAATCAGTTCCCCCTTCTGGAGTTCCCTTTACTGGCGATTTAGCCCTGGCATGGCAAATACTTTTATAATAGAGTGAAACTTGTTTACTCTCCTGTGAAGGTCTCTTACTGCATAGTCTCCCAGACTACTTTTACTCCTTGGGGGGGGCTGTCTCAATCTATGGAGCCATTTAATACATACCCTCCAGATTTACAGCAAATACAGCTGTTGATTTCAATTTGAGGATTGGTAGATTGTGCTTCAGCGTTCAAACTCGATGGGATTGCAATGTGTGGGGTCCTAAGACTACCTGGAAGGGTAAGCAGCTCTTCATCTTCCGCTTTCACAATGCCAAGAAAGAAAAGACCCAACCGGTGGAATAAAGCCCAGTCAAAGTGGTTTCCAGGTCCTGGATGTCTGAGCATCCCTCATTTACGGGCTTCTGGGATGACGTGTTTGTGTGCAGATCTTTCTGTCTTGCAAGCCTTGGGTGTTTGCATAGAGCTGCGCTTCCTTCAGGTATGTGCTGTGCTTACTTGCCTGCCTCGTTCTCTGCCTGCCTTTTGAAATCTCAAAGGAAAGTGCCCTTTGAGATTTGGGAAGTGCCAAAGTCTTCCAAGTGGACAAGGAGCCCACAGGGAAGTAATGCTGCGGCTCTTGGGTGTTCAAGAATAATTCACTTCACTGAGGCTGTTGTTAACTACAATGTTAAAGAAAAGCATCCTCCTTTAAGCTTACTTTGCTTTACTTGGAAAAAGAGGGAGGAAGCTGGGTTACAGGGATATAGAACTACAGACCTACATCTTCAGGGAATCCCTTAATATCTCAAAAATTGAGACGTGTGAGGTGTCAGCTTGCCTGTCATTTTATTTAAGGGAGTAAGAAACGAAATGGAGAATTTCCATTATACTTTACTGATCCGTTAATTTAATAATAAAAATAGAACAGAAATAAATCATGCTTTGAATATCTGCTAAAATGAATGTTAATGAGGATATTACTAAAATAAACAAATATGAAAAAGTGACTTTTCAACAGGAAAAATATTTTCAGTTACTTACCTTCTAGCATTTTTCTGTAATTCACATTAGTATTTCCTGGTAATTTAGGCACAAACCTATAAACATGTGTTTTACTGATCCAGCTCCAACCACCATAACCCGTTACTCGATATTCTTCTCCTTTTTGTTTCCAAACCTGTTTATTTTTTGGGGGGGGGGGGGGGGTAGAAAGGAAATCAAAATGATCAAGTGACAAATGAATTGCTTGCAACATATATTTCACACTCTAAAATAATCTTTGTCATAACTAAGGCCTAATTTGCCATTTTTGAAATAGATAAAATCACCAACAGCTAAAATTCAAAATTTTTTTTAAATGACTGCCTGAGGGACTTCTACTGGGGGTGTGAGAGGAGAATGTGGCAGAAAATCCCAGGGAACTAGATGGAGAGTCAAGTTCCTTCCTGAGTGACAGAAAATGGATAACGGGACCAAAAATAACAATATGAAGATTGCCAATTCCTTTGTGGCTTTGCCATAGGTGAGTGGGCAACAGTCTTCTGCCCACATCTAAAATCCTTTGTACTTAATCTGCAATTATTCCAACAACTTCATTGCCCTACAGAATGGAATGGGAAATGTTTTGCACGACAGTATCTCATTCTGTCCAAGCAGCATTTCCCGGCATGATACATCAAAAAGCCAATAAAATGTAAAATGCTACTTGCTCCCAGGAATACTGACCAAAGTATGACAACAAAAACTAAAGGAATGTTCATATTCAAAGTCAAATCCAAGAAACAGTTAACGGAATTTTAAGAACCTAAAATGCCAAAATACCTGATGCTTGATTGGAAATGTATATTTCACCCACGTAGCCTGTTGCATTGTTTCTTCCTCCTCTTGTTTTCTCTCCTTTTTTTTTACCTTCTCCTTTTCTTCTCTTTCAATTGATGTCATTCTGTGTAATCTAAAGGCGCACATGAATTAGTGGACTTCTAAGTTCTGAAAAATCAGCATTTGTTCAGTTCTTCCATGTACATGTATTCTAATAAGAGAATAATTCTTTGGATACATACTCCCAAAAATGTTTTACCCATTATAACTAATGCTGGGGTCCCACAGCTGCCTCAGAGACTCTGTTTTAGAGCAATAGTTTTCAAATAATATTTTTCTGAGGTCACCAATGTAATGTCCATGATATTTTAGGCTTGTATCTTTTAAAACCTGGTGAAACCCATAAAAATTCTGCAGGGGACCATAGCGTTCTCCTCTTCTCAAGATACCCTTCGGCACCCTCTCTGTCAATCCCTGATGGGCCCTTCCTCACACTAGTTTCATTCAATCGTATTTATTGAGCACTTACTGTGTGCACAGCACTGTACTAAGCACTACCCCCTCCCTTTTTCTAAGCCCTCTTAGTGACTTTCTTGGCTACTCCAGGTGCCACTTTGGTTTTGTTTTGAAGTCTGAATTTATTGAATACATACTCAACTTGTATTCTCCTAAACACTCTGCACATCGGCTACATGACAGAAAGTCACCGGAATTCATGGTTGGTGGCTTTGAGTAGAAGGCATCTTGCAAGCAAAAAGTAATGAAAATACACACAAAAAAGACATCTTCAATTAGAATGCTGATGATTTTGATTTTATTTTGTCTGGGGTCCTACCAAAATGACATGGTAGCCACCATAACTCACTACCTGTAAGAACACCCTTTTTGGGAATTTTATAGTTATTACCTAAATCACTGGCCACATTTTATTAGGAGATGTCCTTCAATGGGAAGAATTTTTCTACAGAAAATTCTACCTTGGGGCCAAATACTCAGGAAGCAAACAAAATTTACCAGGATTGTACTGGGCAGATAGGACATAAAGACTGCTGGAGTCATACCCTCAATCTCATCTCTAAATCCACTCTAGAAAATTTGACATCAGTTTATGACAGTCCTCAATCCAGCAGTCTAGGATAGGATAAGCCTGGGAGGGGAGTATAAAGCCAAGCGCTCCCCTAGATAACAATTGTCAATTAGGGGTGGGCCCAACTGCATTTGGGGAACAGCGAAGGCAATCTCAGAAGAAAAAAACTGCCTTGACTGCACAGTTTCAACCTATTGCTAATTTTTAGTCTTCTTGTGAAAAACTGTGACAGTTAAAAACTAGGGTTAAATCTCCTTCATGTTTATTATCCAGTTGAGATAATACCCACACCTTTCCAGAACAGCAAAACTTTATCATCTAATCATGAGGTTTGCCCCATGGTTAGGAAACGCAAGAAAATCAATCATCAAAAGACTTAATAATTCATCAGAGATGAAAAAAGGTTCAAAACAACCACTACAGGATTCTTGTTGCTTATCATTGGCTCTATTTTAGACTTCCTATTAAATACATCTAGAGGCAGGATCTAGATTTTTAAAATTTCGAGAAACTATAAAGCTAATTAGGAAATGAGATACATTTTAAGTTGCAACACCCAAGAGGGCTTTGGAACCAAAAGTTCTTACCTTTATTATAACTTCCATTACTGTCAACTCATTGTTACAAATGGGATTAAATGATTCACACTGCACATTCCCAAAAACTGTCTTACCTGGTATGTCCCAGGGATTCTCGCCATATCGGCAGCATGACAACTGGTTTAATTGCACACTCCAAAATGGCCAAGGCTAGTGCAAATTCTCTAGGCTTACTACACATCTGAACAGCCTTAATCCAGTTTGACCTACAGTGAAAAACATGACAAGCTGTTCTACATTATTCTGCAAACACAGCATTCCTAGGCCACAAAAAGAGGGTCACATCATAGCCTTGGTTAGTACGGTTAGCAAAAATAACACCTTGACCCAAAATTTCCATTTCTTCAACACGTTAACCAAAAGGCCCAGGTCTACAGAGGGGACAATCCATTCAAGAAACTCAAAATAAAGTTACCTACTTCTCTGGAAGGCCCACTACGACTTCCCCTAGCCCTCGGTGATCCAGCCTGATTTAACACAATTTGCAGTTGGTGACTTAGGTTTCTAAGTTGATTTGAATTTGCTTTACCTGTGCGAGGCCCAGTTGGGATGAAGGAATGATGCTGGGATGTTGTTCTCTAGCTGGATGATAGTTAACCTCAAAGTGGATATGGTAAGAACTTTGGACCCATGTACTGAACCATTCCATTTGAACTCTCCAGCTGGAGTCAGACAAAATTTATGTGAGAGATGTCGTCTCTTATCATGGTCCTCTCTGTGCTGGTGCTTGTTCAGTGCAAATGAATTGGTGGTGTACTGATTGTGATAAACGCGATACTTCCCCTCTTGACCTAGCTTGAAAAAGTTGTTGATATTTCCTTTCATCACGACTTCCTTCTTGGCATTCAACTTGGAAATTTCTCCTTGGGAGTTAACCACCAGGACCTTGCCAAGAAAACAGAGGTCAACAAAATAATTAATTGATAAATATTATTTCCTCTCAACAACTTGCTGCTATAAATTCCAAGCTACCCTATCACTAGAGTAAGAGATTGGCAACAACAGTCAATCCACCAGTGATAGTGAACTTTTTAAAGAACCGATGAATGGGTAAGATTTTGAGAACCAAAGATTAAACAGTTACATCTGAAATCAAGAACTTGCAAAGTAGCTCGCTATTACATACAAATAATTTATCTATGCTCAGTTCTTTTCGAGTGCATGTTTTCACTCTACTATTTAGATGAGATGCATGGTAGAATTAAGGATCATTTCTTGGGACAACTCATACCTTCCTAGATACAGGGCGATGTTGGAAATGGGATGAGTATACCTCAACACAGGTTTTCCTTAACATTGGGACCTAGAGAACAGCAACAACTAATTGATGAAAACAACCCAAATAAAAAGTAACATTCCTAGGTGTTCTCTATCTGATGATTTCAGTGTTCCTTCAGCATCCTTTTGGGGCTCTCCTCATATCGTCAAACCTACTGCCTTTCACATTATCATACCAGGACAGTGCACTGGGGCCTTGCCTTGATCAGATCCAACTCACACCTGATTGCGGGGAGCGCTGCACATATGCAACACCTTGCATAGGTGCAAAAAGTCCTGGGGCCTGAGCAGAGACAACACCGCCAAAGGGTATCAGGCAAACTGCAAACATACAAGTCCATACAACTGCAAACAATCAGTTTAGTTCTAGCTAAAAGATGAATAAGTGTTGGACTGAGTTTGGACATCAGACCCACTTGTCTTGGCTCTGTAATTTCAATCCATCCAGAGCTTTACAGGTGAGGGATGTTGAGAAGTGTTCCTGTCTGTGAGGTGTTTTGTGACTTCTGGACTAAAATGATTTACTATGAAGAAGAGGAGAGTACCATGGCCTAGTGGAAAGAGTGTGGGCCTGGGAGTGAGAGGATCTAATCCTGGCTCTGTCACTACCTTGCCACTAACTCAAGCAAGTCACTTAACTGCTCTACGCCTAAGTTTCCTCATCTGTAAACTGGGGATTCAATACCTGCTCTCCCTTCCCCTTTAGTCTGTGAGCCTCATGAGGAGGCAGGGACTGTCTGACATGATTATCCTCTATCTGCTCCAGCGCTTAGTACAGTGCTTGGCACATAGTAAGTGCTTAACAAACACCAATATTATCAGCCCAGACCTGGCCCCATCGGTTATTTTTGTTTGTTCATATGTTGGGTTGAATTAAGATTTCACAAAGCTAACGCAAGGAGCAAAACCAAGGACCAAGATCTTCCTAGACTGAGAAGGGGGTACTACTTACTATATGAGAAGCCACCGTAGTCCCACAAATAGGCTTGCAAAATTCACCATTTTATATAAATATATGAAATGGTATATTACACTATACCTAGAAACCAAAAATTTTTTTATCTTATACTTAATAAATACTAATCATAACATACCCTGAAGAAAATATTCCAATTTTAGAAACCGGGAAAGAGGCAGAGGAAAAAAAGGCTTTTCTAAGGCTATGGAAAGGATTCTGCCTCAACCCCACAGTCAAATTTGGCCCTGACAGCATACATGCCTTGGGGGTGGGGGAAAGTCGCTCATCTCTCCAATGGCCTTTTACATTACTCTGAGTTCAGAAGAAAATACAACGGTGCCATCAATAGCATTTCTTTATGGAAAAAGATATTTTCTATTTTGGGAAGAAATCACTTCTGACAGTCTCAGAAATGAAATGGATTTTACATGCGCAAGCACAGAGGTTTAAGCGATTAGGGGTGAACAGGCACCGACAGAGCAATTAAAATCAATAAGGTCTAGCATTGGTGTAATCTGGTGAGATCTTTTAAAGCATTCGCTGAGGCTAGTTAAAAAAGCAAGACACTTGTATATAGAATATCCGAAGGATGAATCACTGTCACTGTTGCAAAGAGAATAGAGTCTTTGTTTTTATTTCTGGGGTAGAATAGGCAGGTGGTTTGTGCTTCTTGTCAACTGAGCAAATTTTCATTTGGGAGTTTGGGCTTTGCTATATCGTCTCCCTAAAGTCGGATATGATCCGGATTTCAAATCACGAAAAGAACGGGGGTCCACAAAATCTCCAGAGGGAAGTCAACTCAGAAGGCTACTTAAATGTTACCATGAGGTGGAAATACAGATCATCAGCATTATTCCATATTCCTTAACGTCTTGATGAGAACGCACCTCCCTGCCTTCCTTAAATAATTTATTTGCTTCTTGAGCTGCTGCTGCAACCTGCTGGCTCTTCATCTGACTCAGCTTGCTGTCAGGATTTCGCAGTCTCGTGACCATACGGGTGGAGCCAGGGGTTCCTTTCCCCGCGCCTGGGGACTCGCTCCTCTCCCCGTTAGACTTCTCCGATTTGAAATCTCCTAGTGCCAAGAAATGAGCAATCAGAAACACTAAGAAGCGGACATCAGAAAAACGGACATCAACATGTATTAAAAATTCGCCTGTGAGCTTCTTAGCTCCTTTCTGGCAGCCGAGCAAGGGAAAGGGCCGATATGTCAGTCAGTGCTAACGGTCTCTAGGCATCCTCTCCTCTTATTCTCCAATATCCAATCCCTTTAGAGGAGGAGCGGAGAGTCTGGCTGGCAAGCGGAACTGTCCCACCATTTGTCACCTTCTGTAAGTGTGAATTCAAGGGCATGTTCCACACAATGCCTGCTCGCTTACCCAGCTCCTCTTGACTACAGGCAGGAAGTGGGGAGTCTCCTCTGACACTTTCAGAGTCATCCGACGGTTTAGTAAGCAGTTCACCCTGGGAAGAACTGAGCTCGCTGCCACCGTTGCTGTTTTCCATATTGGACGGGAATGGGATGACGGCTGTATCAGTACCAGTGTTGCTGTCACTTGTCTTGGAAGTTTCTTCTAGAAAATGAGAACAACGCGCTGTTAGATACGCAGTTCTACATCAAAAGAGGCAGATGTCAAAATAGGAGCTTAATTCTCTTTTAGGTTTTCACTACAAAGACGGTAAGAAAAGCCGGTAATGGATGAGTAAATGTTATGTATGGAAAAAGAAACTCAAGGATGCTTACGATTAATAGAAAAATTCAGCCTACAAAGGCTACAGTCACATGAAGCTTGGCATGAGGTAGAAACAACCAGAGGCACATGCAGTTTTTCATACAAAATATATAAAAATCCTTTCCTTCAAAATCAGACCAAGTAATGCTCATAAAAGTGTAACTTTGAGCCTCGTACTAAGCCTATAAAAAAGTGCTTCGCCCATCCTGCCAGTGTCTTATAACTCAAGTTCTGTTCATTAGTAAATTTTCTATTTTCAGCCAATATGGTCTTTAGATAAAATTAATGGTCTTTTTGCTCACTGGATCAGTTCAAGACAGAACATCTGTCAAGTGGACTAAAATAAAAGAATCACAAAATGTAGTGAATGCATCACAAAATGGACTATGAGTGCACTGGTTCCAGAGATGATTTCGTTTCGATCCCGTTCACTTCACCAGGTCCCAAAGGAGATTTTCATTCTTCCGCTAAGAAATTCAAATGTTCTGTTTAATATTAGACCTCAGGAGGAAAGTTATTTATTCCTAATTTTTTTCTACCTGCATTTTGAGATCTCAGCATTAAGTAGATTGAAAACCCTGTGTGTTTACTCTTAAGAGCATTTCCACACTCAACTCCAAAAACTGATTAGCACATTGATGAGGACACGCATGCGCAAAAAGACACATCATTACAAGGTGAGGTGTAGTTTAAAAAGAGATACATGTGAAAAGCCCACTCCTACACATTCAAAACCTAGGTCCTCTAACAGAAATCAACTCAGTGCCTAGAACGGTGCTCCAGTGCTTAAAACAGTGCTTGACACACAGTAAGCGCTTAACAAAGAACGCACCAAAAAATCATAAAAGATAAAGGAATTTCCCTCTGAGTTATCCACACTGTCATCACTAACATCAGTATTGATAATATAGTCATATTAAAATAGTTCTCAAAGTTAGACAAGAAAGGGTATTCAGAATCCAACAGTCACTGTACCCTTACCAGAGCTCAGCTCACTATGATACAACAGCAGATAATGAAGCCAAGAAATGAATCATACGCAGATAACAAATTTCCCATAAATCCTGCCTTTATTGTCCTCTGTGGCTAATATCTGGATTGATAAAATCCTGAAATTTAATTCCATAACTATACAGTTAAATGGAATAATGAAAAGGAATACTCAGGCTTTTGGGAAAGTCCTCCCCTTACGGAGAAGGATACTATGTGCTCTCTAAAACCGATACAATTTGTGGCTTTCACCCAATCC
Organism: Ornithorhynchus anatinus; assembly: GCF_004115215.2. Taxonomy (NCBI): domain Eukaryota; kingdom Metazoa; phylum Chordata; class Mammalia; order Monotremata; family Ornithorhynchidae; genus Ornithorhynchus; species Ornithorhynchus anatinus. The sequence continues at coordinate 3,742,364 of NC_041742.1, forward strand.
ATTCCAACCTGAGAGAAACGACAGTTTGGAAAAGAACACTTTTCTCCCCTTGCAGATTCTGCTTCTTTACCATTCACAAAGTCCTTCTACTTTTCCTCCATTACGTTTTAGGCAACGGTTACCATTTGCAAATGAACAGTATGCTATAACTTAAGCATTTTCCAAGATTCATTCATTCAATCGTATTTACTGAGTGCTTACTGTGTGCAGACCACTGTACTAAGCACTTGGAATGTACAATTCGGCAACAGACGGAGACAATCCCTGCCCAACAATGGGCTCACAGTCTACAAGGGAGAGACAGACAGATAAACAAGTAGGCAAGATGACATCCAATTTCAAGACTGGAGTTCTGACAGTACGAATTCAAACTGGAAACTTGGATCTATGAACATTGGGCATTTGATATTCACCCCACCCTCAACCCCACAGCACCTGTTATATATTCTAGATAATATATAATATAATCATTTACATTTACATCTGTGTCCCTGTCTAGACTGTAAGCTCATTGTGGGCATTGTGTCTGCCAACTCTGTTGTACAGAACTCTCCCAAGTGCTTAGTACAATGCTCTGCACCTTGTAAGTGCTCAATAAATACCCCTGATGATGATCATGAACCTCCAAGTCCTGTCTCAACGCAAGCAGCGTGGCGCAGTGGAAAGAGCACGGGCTTTGGAGTCAGGACTCATGAGTTCGAATCCCAGCTCTGCCACTTGTCAGCTGTGTGACTGTGGGCAAGTCACTTAACTTCTCTGTGCCTCAGTTCCCTCATCTGTAAAATGGGGATTAAGACTGTGAGCCCCACGTGGGACAACCTGATTCCCCTGTGTTTACCCCAGCGCTTAGAACAGTGCTCTGCACAGAGTAAGCGCTTAACAAATACCAACATTATTATTATTAAGTCACTGCACTTTTCAAGCAATATTTCACATCTACTACCGTAATCTTTATTTCTTGTAGCATGTGCCCAAAACTACAAAATCAAGATCCACGGACAATTATTTTATGTTGTTCCAAAATAAGAAGTCACTTAAATCTTCACTCTCTCAGTATGAATAAAAAATTTAAAAGTGACTCTAGGCGTCACAAACTCTTTTCAGATATTAGGTTTCCAGCAGTGCTCACCACAGTGGAAAAAGGAGGCTGAGAGCTTTTTCTTCTAAGAATAAAAAGAGGAAACCAAGCCCATGCCAAAATATGAGACACAGAAAAATCAATAATCACTATGAACTTTCTGATTTGCAATTATGACCCAAAGAAAGTTGGAAGTGGTTTATCCTAAAGGACATCTGAATGGAATTAAAACCTGAGAATTTAGTTCACAGCAGCATATCCACGGGCTAGGGATGGTGATCACCCCAACATTACAACAGCATGGGACAGCAGCTTCCACCCTACGGGACACCCAGCCACTAGCCTCTGCTCCCTTTGGGTTCCAGAATGCACCAATCATCACACTTCTCTTAAAACAAAGTGGAAATAGAACAGTGGGTTGTCTTTTGGGAAACACATACCGCACTCTGGCACGATGGAGTGAGTCTCCGGAAGTCTGAAATAGAGCAACTTTCCTCCTACAGTTCTAAACCTCAGCCGTGGCAAAGACACTTGAAAATGAGTGTCTTTGTGAACAACACCGTGTACAACACATTTGTTGTCAACATGTTTTGTGGCCTCTATAGAGAGCCTTTTGGTAATACAGAAATCTTTCAGGGCCTTAGGAAACAGAAGGCTCTCACAGAAAATCAAATGAACTCTTTCTAGAAATTACTTAACCAAATCTCTCTAGTCATGAAAATTTTCGTACTGTTGAAGCTGTCAAAATGCTTTTAAAACTCATATTTTTTAGCAGAATAATAATTAGTAGGCCCTACATTCTGCACCTAACCTCTCTTGTAGGCAACTTCTTTACAAAACCAGAAAATTCCAAATTTTCCAACAGAGCATTTCAGAAGGAACTAAAATCACTCAGGAAAGTAAAGTGAGTTTTGCCCTCTTGTGGCATAGTCTCAACCCTACCAAATTCAGCCAAACCTAAAATCAAGCACAAACTAGAGTATAACTCCTCGGTTCCCAATCCCCTCATCTGGTTTCATGTGTTCCAGCAAATAAAGAAGAAGAAGATTCCTTCATTTTATTGCTTGTTTATACAAATCTACAGGAAAAGTGGAAGAAATAATGGTCCATTTGGAGTCTAAAATAATACAGCCATACAGATTCATTCTGCTTCCTTGCAGTGTGGGGCCTCTTTCTCTTAAACAGTATCCCTACCCTGGAATCCCATAAAAAATATTTGGGTCTTAACTAAAAAATGAAGGAAAACCACAAGTTCAGGATAAGATATTAGGAAATCAAGTTATTAGAAAACATAGCAAATTTTTTAAAAAATAGCAACTGCTGTACTATTCAGCTCTATATGAAATCCCATTCCCCACCAGATCCTCTTGAACCCCATTACCTATGTTTCAGAGGCAGCATGGCCTACTGGAAAGAGCATGAGCCTCGAAGTCAGAAGACAGGGGTTCTATTCCCAACTCCGCCGCATATCTGCTTTGCGACTTTGGGCAAGGCACCTAACTTCTCTGTGCCTCAGCTGTTTCGTCTACGCAGATGAGTCGTCTCCGACCCATTGCGATGCCATGGAACACATCTGTCCCACAACACCCCACCTCCATGTGCAATTGTTCTGGTAGTTTTCTTGGTGAAAACAGGGAAGAGGTTTACTATTGTTGCCTCCTTCCACATAGTCAACTTGAGTATCTGCGCTCTACTCGCATGCCGCTGTTGCCCAGCACAGGTGAGTTTTGACTTGTAGCAGATTGCCCTCCACTTGCTAGGCACTGCCCAAGCTAGGAATGGAATGGGTAGGCCTCGGCTTGACTCTCCCTCCCATAGTCGAGTCTGGTAGAGTACTGGAAACACTCCAGGTGCCACCCCGAGAGGGGGGTACCTCAGTTAGCTCATATGTAAAATGGGGATTAGGTCTGTGAGCCCCATTTAGGACAGGGACTGTGCCTGACTTGTTCGCCTTTTATCTTTCCCAGGGCTTACAACAGTGCTTGGCACACAGGAAGCACTTAAATACCACAATTATCGTTATTCATTATTATTATTATTTTGGTTGGAGTGCCTGCAGAAAGACCCACTGCTTTGTTGAATTTGAGTAGGTCTGAGTGGTATCCTGACTTTCCAAGCTAAGTCATCTGGGATCGCGAGAAACTATAACGTCGGTGCAGCGGCCCCAATTTTGCCTTCAAACCAAAATGGCATCAGAAGCAGCATGGTCTAGTGGATAAAGCTTGGGCCTGGAGGCCAAAGGACCTGAATTTTAAACCCAGTTCTGCCACTTTGTTGCTGTGTGACCCTGGGCAAGCCACTTAACTTCTCTGGGCCTGAGTTCCCTCAACTGCAAAATGAGGATTAAATACCTGTTCTAGCTCCCACTTCGACTGTGAGCCCCATGTAGGACAGGGACTGTGTTCAACCTGATTAACTCGTATCTACCCCAGTGCTTAGAACAGTTCTTAACACATAGTAATGTTTTTTATATGGAAACTATGAAAACAAACCACCAAGTAACAAAAAGAACCGTAAGCACAGAAACTCATAGTAAAAGCAGGACCTTCCAACAACCACCAATTAGTCTGTGTATCTTGTGAGATCTAGAGGGGTCAAAGATTGCAGCAAGTGGAATGATTGTGATATTACTAGACACTTTTAGTATTTTTTGAGAAGCAGTGTAGCCTAGTGGAAAGAGCATGGGCCTGGGAGTCAGAAGATCTGGGTTCTAATACCAGCTCTGCCCCTGGTCTGTTGCGTGAACTTGGGCAAGTTACTTAACTTCTCTGTGACTAAGTCTCCTCACCTGTAAAACCAGAATTAAATAATACTCACCCTCCTTAGCCTGTGAGCCCCATGTGGAACAGGGACTGTGCCCAACCTGACTAACCACCCCAGCACTTAGAACAGTGCTTGACATATAGTAGGTGCCTAACACTTAAAGACATTGAAAGACTACACCCCCCTTTTCCTCAGCTCCCCCTCCCCTCCGCATTGCCCCGAGTTGCTCTCTCTCCTCTACTCGTCTTTCCTGCTGCGGCACTTATGTACATATGTACATATCTGTAATTCTATTTATTTATATTAATGCCTGTTTACTTTTGACGTGTATGTATCTATAATTCTATTTATTTATATTGATGCCTTTTCACTTGTTCTGATGTCTGTCTCCCCACTTTTAGACCGTAAGCCTGGTGTGGGCGGGGACTGTCTTCATTGCTGAACTGTACTTTCAAGGCGCTTAGTACCGTGCTCTGCACACAGTAAGCGCTCAATAAATATGACAATGAATGAACACCCTAAGTATTATAATTATCCTTATCAAGAACACAATGAAGGCTCAAATACAACTTTCTCATGCTCACAGAGAAAAATCTAAATTCACTCATCAAACTTCCACGTTTTCTTCAAACTACTCAATTACCTCATCTGTAAAATGGGGATTAAGACTGTGAGCCAAGTGTCCAACTTGATTAGTCTGTATCTACCCCAGTGCCTAGTGAAGTGTCAGCACTTATTAAAGACCATTTAAAAAATACTACCTGCAAAATTAATCCTTATTTGGCTAAAATATTCCTGAGTGAGGAAAATAAATGATATTTTCAGTGGTTTAGGACAATTTCAATGGAAAGCAACTTTGAAATAGGAACCGCTAGGCTTTATCTTTTAAAGATAATTCTTTCAGAGACAAAGTAGGATTTCTTTTACTTCCTTAAAAAGAACTGCATAAGCACATGCAAACACAAAATTCTTTTTGTTAGTATTATGTATAGTATGTGACACTCAGCCATTAGTGTGTAACAGTGCTCAAAATCAAAAACACTGTAGGATGTTAACCACTATGGTGTATGATGAAGTGATAAAAGAGGATATCATTATTAAAAAAAAGTAGTCACAGGGAATGTCAAAAAGCATGGAGGGGCACACCAAGTTTCAGAACGGGTTGCAGGAATGTTATTCGATTCTGAATGTTAGGTGGCAACGCAGCAGTCAAGGATGGCACTGCCAGCAAGCAGCATAAATGAACACATACTATGAATGCTTGTTTTTAGTTGACAGCTGGGTCTTACTACTCAAGGGCAAGTTTCCTCCCTTTACAGAGGCATCGGTTGGTACACTGCCCTCTGTACCTGATGCATCCTGGGGGAGCTCAGATGCCACCTTCTCCTCTGCCACGTTGTTGCTATCATGGGTTTCTGAAGGACACCCAATTGTGCTCTTCCCTTCAGAGGGACTAGTCTCTCCTGCAGAAGCATCTGTGGTGCTGTCGCCCGTATTGGTTGCCACAGAGTTACCTTTATCTCCAAAGTCTGTTGGTTCTACAGTAAAATGTACAACAAAACTTTAAACAGCATCTCAAAATTTGCCTTAAGGTGATCACTGAACATATTCGGAGGAAGATCAAAAGCTGAAAGCTGAAGAAAAGATCAAATGATATCAACAAATCTGCTTACACTAGGATTGGTCTGCGAGCATTTTCTTGAAAAGAACTATTTTCACAAGTCCCCATCCAAAATTCAACATTCAAAATACAAACACCGACATGCAAACATTTTAAAAATGAACATGATATTAAATAGACAGCACTGATAAGTTAATTTTCTGATGAATCCTTGGCAGGTGAAATTCAGATGCTCACAACTGAAGGCACACTAATTGAACATGCTGAAACGGCTTCCACATATCCCACAGGAAAATGCTTTATGTCAAAGAAAGGATAACTTTTAAGTAGTCACATGCTGAACTAGTGAAAAGGTCCACCTTTACAGAAGATGACAGAAGAGGTGAGTGGTTCTGGGAGAGTCAGAAGGAAACAGCGACAGACACCCACTTCTCACACATCATCCCCTGACACCACCCAATCAAAACTCCTTTCCGAAAAAGCACTTGTTCCATCATCTCCCCCAACAGAGTCACACATTTTCTCATTCAGGTCCAGACACATGATTCCCTCAACCTCTTACAGCCCGCTAAACACTTAAATGATGGGATTTTAGTGACTTTAGAGTGGGATACACAGAGAGGAGAGGGATAGAGAGGAGAGTGAGGTAAAAGACTTTAGAGTGGGATACACAGAGAGGAGAGGGATAGAGAGGAGAGTGAGGTAAAAGGGTCAAATAAAGGGGTCAGCAGAAAGCAGAAGGGGGAAAGTTAAAAGGAGAAAGGAGAGATGGGAGGGGTTACTCACGCTCCACTGCTACAAGCAGGAGAGGGGGGCGTTGGGAATAACAGGGCATGCGGACTTCTGATCCCCTACACTTGCACCCTACCAATCCTCTGCCACTTGGGTCAGTCTCCAAACCCATCAGAAGTTCAGAGTTAGGAACCTAATTCAATTTTCCATACAACTTGAAATGGTTGAAACCAGGTAATTTACCCTCTGATTTTCCTTTTTCAGAATCCTCATCGGATGTTTTTTCTTGAGATTGGTCAGCAAGTTCCTCCTTGTTTTTGTCAGAATCTTTTGGGCTTTGGTTCTCAGCCTCATTTTTGTCCTTTTCTGTTTCCTCAGAAGCTGGGCTCCTAGCATCATCTCCTATGTCGCCTCTTTTGGACCTGGTAAACTCCAAAATCTCATCTGCAACGAAGTGAAAAATATTGAATTGAAACATCAAGCAAATACAGTTTCACTTACAGCTACAATGTCACTGCGATTTTTGATTGTGAATTATTACACATGTAAATTCAAGGTGAAAAACATTTTTAGGAAAAAAGTCAGTCTTAGATAAACGACAAAAATGGCAAGGTAGTGCCACTAAACAATGTGAGGGATTAGCAATTAGTTTATTTGCTCGAAAATTCAGGATCAACTGAGAACGGGCACTTCGATACATCTAGTTATCTCTGGGGAGGCAGATGCCAATCTTGGACAGTCAAGGTATTTTTTCTCCCCACCACCCTTTATTATTCTGAGGAAGAGGCCCAGCCACCTCCCTAGGATGGAGGAGGAGCCACCTCTGCTCTCTGCAGTTAGTGGAGGGGAGGGTCAGAGTGCAGAGACTACTACTAGGCCAGGCTGGGCCTTGCTTGCCAAAATTTCTGAGGAGAAGGGTGAAGGGACTGTGGGTCCCTCCCCAACCCCTGGAATGTGAAACCAGGAGGAGGTAGGAAAAAATAACCTAAGATGGCAGGGTCTGAATCAAAACCTGCAACTGCTGCTACTAGCTGTGATGTCAGCAGCCCTAAAACAAGCTATAAGGAGTCATTCATGGTCTGACTTCTTCTTTCTAATGAAAAACAAAAAAACCCAAAGACCAAACCGAACAAAAAACAGGTGAAAGAACTGCCCTGAGAGGAGGAAAGGGAGGAGGCCAGAATCCCAGCAGACATTTGCAAAGAGGGATTTCCCCAAGGCCTGTGGGTTTCGGAGGGGGGTCCCCACAGGCAGAGAGAAAGGGGGAGCCCTAGCAGTCCTATCGAGGGGTGAGCAGATGGGTGGAGATTGAGAAGTTCACCTGAAAAGTCTGACTTGTGGTCTTTCAATACTACAGATTAGAAATGACACTGAAGGTGGGGAGGCTGTTTCCTCAGGTCCTGAGTTCTCTGGTGAAGCTGTCTGAAAGCTATGGAGGCAGTCCCTGCAAGCCTCACAAGAGCAAGTGCACAGGAAACATAGGAGTTAAGTCAATACCAGCGTGATCATCTGGCGGGTACCTTATCTGTGGAGAAGCTATGAACTGGTTTTTATAACCAATATTGAGCTTTAAAATCTATCTGCTCCAGAAACGGAAAAGGAAACAAAATCAGTTTTGCATGTCTAAGGTAGCTCTAAAGGTGACAGAACTTCTAAAAGAAAGTTCTATCTCTGAAAGAAAACCTTTTTGCCTAGAATCATTGAATGTTAGAAGAGGCTTGACTGTGGATTCACTACTGGCCAAAAAAGAGATGACGATTAAAATAACCTGTAAGATTTAATTTTTCTCTTTTGTCTAGTCGTCACAATCAGCTCTAAGTGTATTTGTCACATAGGATTACGTTCGCTTTCATTTCGACCGTTCTTGATACTATGTCAACAGAGTCGATTTGCCCAGGAGAGGATGCTACTTAGGTCAACGAAGCCAGTTAAAGACAAACAGAAAAAGCTCCTAATTCTGCTTCCAGACTGATATCAAAATTACCGCTGATTTACCCCTACACCAAACACTGTCCTAATTAAGAGTGAAAAACAATGGCGAAGATGAGAAGATATGTTAAGAAAAGGGTAAGTGACAACTTAGTAGAATTACACATTTTGATTAAAAGATTTCACAAAAATGATTGTGCACATCCAAGTGTCACAGTCAAATGATATTAGAGAATTTCCAAGTTGTTCAAACAAGTCCTCCACACTTACCGTTTGCTGCAGCCAGGAAAGATTTGTTACTACCCCGGGCCTTATTTGTCAGGTCTTCAGTTATGTCCATGTGCCGATGGATCTCTTCACTCATTTCTTCCAGAGTTTTGCAAAGCTCAGCTTCCCAGTAATCTTTGTCTAGGCATTCAATTAATTCTGCCAGCTGGACCTTTGTGCTATAGTACCAAAGTTTTTTATCCTTCTCATTTTCTGAATCTTCCTCTCTACAAAAACAAAAAACAAAAATGCTCACTGTGCATGATTTCCTTTAGACAAATCAAATTATGACCCACTGCCAGATTCGTAAAAATAACTGAACTATGAATTTCTTTTTGAAAGGAAGAATGAAAACTACCATCAGTTACTGACATACAGAAAGTACTGCACCAAAAACCAAAAGTACCATGAGTAAAAATAGTCAATGGGTTAATCATGCTCAAACCCCATCAAATCCCATCATTTCCCAAATGAACACTGAGATTACACAAAATGATTTTTTTAAAAGCACCATTTGTTGCTGTGATTCAAGAAATAAAGTTTTGAGAAGATAATTTTGAGCACTTCTGCAACAGACCTCCCCCCACTCCCCCAAAAAGGAATTTTAACATTGTGGTAAACCAGGAAGAGTAATGCTAATTGGAAAAAAGGACAAAGAAAAAAGTAAATATGGACTTTGGAATTAGTATTTCAAAACAAAAGTTAGTAACAAAATTTAGAGATATACTTTCCACCATCGTCGCTAAAATAATTTAAGGACCTACAATGCTTGTAATCTGTTCTATTACTTGGGGCATAGGAAAAAAAAGAATTGATCTAGGAGGGGTGGGGGGTGACAAACAGAAACTAAATTACATTTTAAAAATAAAATATAATTATTATGCCATTTATTAAGCTTTTAACACACTTTAAGCACTGCATTAACTGTTGGGGTAGATAGAACATAATGAGCTCAGAAACAGTTTTGTCCCATGTGGGGCTCACAATCTCGGGGATGGATGGCAGGCGATTTATTCTAATGTCAGACAAGAAAACTGAGGCACAGAGAGGTTGTCCAAGGTGATAATGAGCCAGTGGCAGAGCTTGGAATAGAACCCAGGCTATCTTACTCCTGGACCTGTATTTTTTGTCAACAATGAAACAAATGCTACTTGGTATAATTGCTGAGAGGAGCAGAATGACTGCCCTCTTTCTTCCTTTCCACATTCCTTGATACTGAAAAGGCAATTCAATTGGTCCCTTGACTTTCCCTTTCATTCCTGCACAGCTTACGAAGCAAAGGTCTATCTGGTCTCGAGGTCTATTCCTCTGACGGCATCTGTAGAACTCAAAGTAAATCACTTAACTGTGTTCTGACTCAGTTTCCTGGGGACAATATCAATTCTCTCCACATTAAACAGAAATTCTTGGCAACTAGCTTCAAGCCTTTTTATCAGCTGCTTCCATCTTAGCTTTCTACTTTCTTCTTCCACTATACTCCAGCTTGCATCCTTTGCTGTACTTGGCATTCTCTGTCTGTGCTGCGTGACCTTGGGCAAGTCATTTAACTTCTATCTCAGTTATTTGGGGATTAAGACTATGAGGCCCAAGTGGGACTTGAACTGTGCCCAACCTGATTAACTTGTACTTACTCCAGCGCTTATTCTAGTGCCTGGCATATAGTAGGCACCTGAGTACCTTTAAAAAAAATGACGCTTCTATTAAGGTAACGGACATACATGACAAGAGGTGGGGTAGCTAAGCTATCTGATCTGATGCATATCTAGGCTGACCACCCCTAAAACATTTCTATTCACTCCTGAAAAACCATAAGACCCCACCTACACTAATATAGTTTTTCTCAAGTGGGAAGACGGCTCTGCCCTCCTCCCAGAGAGGGAATCCTGCAGAGAGGGCAACCATCATAAGCCTGGGGCAACTCTGTTTCTGTTCTCCAAAACTGGCAAGTCTCTAGCTACTCTTCTGAAAAACACACTAACCTCATATTCCCCGGAACCATAACCTAACATAGCAGACCACAGTATGGCCAGTAGATGATCTTTACAGCATATCAGGTAAAGGAGGATAAGGAGTAGCAAATAGATCCCCTGGCACGATTCTCATACTTCTTACAGAAGCATTCCAAATCATCAGAAATAGGGTTCTAGAAAGTACTAATGAAATTTGGTAGTTCTGAGGAGCTCAAAAAGATTATGACTGCAGCATAGCAAGGCTGGTCATCCCCAAATATAACGATGCCCATCATGATTCAATCCTAAAGCTAGTGGGGTAAAGCCAGACACTGCAGTTATAGTCTATGCGCCCATGCAACCAGGACGCAACATGCAACAGTCACTTTTAGCAGAATAAAAGATCAAGATCGGGAAAGGAGAACTTCCACTTGAAGCATTACTACTTTCATGAGTGGTGATGAAATTGGTAATCGATTCATACATACACATTAAATTACTTTATTAGGTGTTTGGCTTTTATAACTTTATGAAACTTCATTTAACAGAGTAGCAGAGGCAAAACACTAAGTAGACCCTGTGACAAAGCAACAGAGAAAAAACAATTCAGCTGGAGGACATTTCTTTTGGATCTATCTCCAAAGTACAGTCATTAGCATACAGTAGTTTGTGATGATACTCTCAGTGACTTTTGACCATGCTCATAGCCTGTTGAGTTTGAAGTTTCCAAGGACCAGTAGCTTATTCAATGTCAACCTCTGGATTCCTGCTGCATGATTAAGCACAGCAGCAATTAATGGATTGAAGATGCGGCCCATGACTTGACTATGCTTTCTTTTGTTAGCCAGTAGGTACCTTCAATTCTGTTATGGACTAAAATACAGTTATTCTTTTTATTTGAAGATAACACCACTGATGGAAAAATCTTGGGAGGCAGTGAGGCCTACTGGAAAGTGCATAAAATTGGGAGTCAAGAGGCCTAGGCTTTAAACCCAGGACTGCTATTTATCTCTGGGGTAATCAAGTGAATCACGTAACTTCTTTGGGTTTCAGTTTCCTCAGCTGTGAAATGAGAATAATTTACCTGCTCTTCCTTACTCTGTGTGGGACGAGTGGGACGACGCCTGCGGCAGACCTGGTTATCTTGTATCAACCCCGATGCTTAGGTACCAGGAAGCACTTCATAAATACAACAATTATTTACCCAGGGGTGCAAATGTGGCTAAAAAGGTCAATGCGAGACTGATAGTCCTGACCTTATCATGATTACATAAAGATCGTCCCCTGTTGTATGGTTGTGTTTGCTGTTCCTCCTCACTGGCACAAGTTTTTGTTTTCATTTCTTAATCTCTCCATTCATTTGAAGCTTCAGCTCAGGGAAAAAAGTCATTCTTTTCTGGATTAGAGTGCATCAAAACCAGGAGTCTCTCATTGGCACTACCTGCAGAGGCAGGGAGAGACAAGGGCAAGGAAGGAACTACGTAAGGGGTCAGTTGCTAAATGAAATCTGCACCCATGATAGATGGAAGAAAGTGACCATCTCTGGAGTAATTCTCCATGACGGGAGAGGACTAGTGGGATAGCAGCATTTTTAAATCTAGGTTCTCTGGAGATTCTGGATTATTGCTCCCCTAGTCCCAAGGAATTCTCAAGACAAGACACGAAGATTCATTATGATGACCGTGGGCTCAGAATCCTCTCGCTATCTTGTATGACCCCTATGCACATTAGAGGGGTTAGATTTAAATTCTCTTGTAATTTTCTTTAGAATTTGGATGAGTCTTAAAAATGACACCATAGGTCCTATATCAACATCACTTACTGAGCACGTATCTTGTGCGAGGTGCTTAGTACTCTACTAGGTGCCTGAGACCAAGTCACCTTTATCTATCCACGTGACTGTTTTAAAGCTCAAACCTCCCAAGCCTATGAGAGACTTTTGGGGGCTCCTAGTGTTCTGCAACATGATGACAATGAAGGCCCAGTGATGGAAAAATAGCCCTCTTCTTCCTAATACATGTCAGAAAGATTAGAAAAAACAGAGTTGGGGGTTGTAATTTCCAAACAGGAAGCAACTTTCTCCTGGAAGCTATTAGGAAGGGAAGTCATGAGAGAGAAGAGGTCCTTATGGGTGACTGGGACCTATAGTAGTTCCTGGGAACTATAGCCCAGTAGAGGCAGCAGATCCTAAAGGAAAGACCAAAGGACCTAAGGCCACCACTTGCCAACTTCTCTCTGCTTCAGTTACCGCCTCTGTAAAATGGGGATAAGATACACATAGGGCAGGAACTGTGCCCTATCTTGCTTTTTTCCCTAGTGTGTAAGCACATTAGTCCTGCCTACTATCGTTACAGAAAGGGAGCAGGTCAAAAGAGCTGCCTGTAATCCACCCTTTCCGCTCCATCCAAACTGCTACCACGCTAACCCAAGCATTTATCCTATCCCACCTCGATTACTCTGCCTCCTTGCTGATATCAACGCCTCCTGTCCCTCCCCACTCCAGTTCCTACTTACCCTGCTGTCCAGATCATGTTTCTACATAAACATTCAGTCCATGTTTCCCCACTCCTTCAAGAACCTCCAGTGGTTGCCCATCCACCGATGCATTAACAGAAACTCTTTATCATTATGGTATTTGTTAAGCGCTTACTAATTGCCAGGCACTGTACTAAGCTGTAGGGTAGATATGAGCAAATGGGGTTGAACATGGTCCTTATCCCATGTGGGGCTCACAGTTTCAATCCCCATTTTACAGAGGTAACTGAGGCACAGGCAAGTAAAGTGACTCGCCCAAGGTCACAGCACTCAGTCACCTTGCCCCCTCCTACCTAACTTTACTGCTCTCCCACTACAAAATAGCCCAAACACCCTGCACCTCTAATGCCAACCTACTCACAAGATTACCTTGATCTTGTCTTTTCTCACTGTCGACCTCTTGCCCATATCATGCCTCTGGTCTCTTCATATCCGACAGACAATTACTCTTCCCACCGTTACAGCCTTAGTGAAGGCACATCTCTTCCAAGAGGCCTTCCCTGACTGAGCCCTCATTTCCTCATTTCCTACTCCCTTCTGCTTGCCCCGACTCACTCCCTTTATTCACCCCCTCTCTCAGCCCCATGACACTTCTAGACTGCGAGTCTGTTGGGGGCAGGGAATGTGTCTATCCAATCCACTCTGTTGTACTGTACTCTTCCAAGTGCTTAGTAAAGTGCTCGGCCCACAGTAAGCACTCAATAAATATGACTGATTGTTTGAGGTTTAGAAAACTCAATGTGAGGGAAAAGAAAAAAGACGGTCTTAAAACTGCCCAGGTGGTATGCGTGGGGGAAAGTCCAAGCCGTCATATGCAGATTACATCCCAGTGCAGAGTAACTCAATGCAATTTTCTGCCAAGGGGTTTTACAGTCAAGACCAAACAAATGCGTATTGGAGTGCCGTGGGACAGACGCACAGATGATGTCACACCGAGTCCATCCCCTTGCACAGATTTAGATGTTGAGTGGCTGGTTTCAGTGTGCACTCGGTGCCAAGTAGCAAAACGTTCCGCAAGCCAATATGCCTATGCAAAAAACAGGGTAAAGAGAATGCTTTGGGATGGACGACGAGCTAATGGAGAGCTCTTTGAGCAAAAGAGACCTCTGGCGACCGCAAAGAGATGCAGCGGGTGGATGAACAAACACACGGTCCTTAAAACCCGCAAATGTACCTGGATGTACATGACTATGCCAAATCGCATGACCCACCTAATCCTGTCAAATTGCCATGAGCTGACTATGAGATGTGCAGTGGCTGAGTAACAACCTATGACCATCACCATACCAAGCATGCCAAGATGTGCTCCTGAGAATTGTGAAAATCACCAATTCTGGGAGGCAAATTGCACCCCCTATAGATTTCTGTGAGATCGAATTTCCTATAATCTGCTAAAATTGCTGGCTGCCAATCTTCTGCCCATGCTCTAGTTTTGGTTCCCTAAAGGAACTAGAGGACTGTTGCCAAATCTGATGTCAACTGGACAGGTTTAAGGCTCACTGTTGGCTTTGAAACAAGCTTCACAGCTAAAGCACAGTTCAGAGCTTGTGCAGCATGAATTCCCTTGAATGCCAAGAAGCACGCTGGAGTGCACTCCTCAATGCACTACTGAATATTATGACTTCACATTTATTGCTCGCTATACAATTATAATGTTGGCTGCAAAATTTAAGTAAAAGCTCCAAATTGTATAGATGCTGCCAAACAACGCAGACTGCAGGAGTAAGCAAATGATAACCCTGCGGGGATGCCAGTTCTGAAAGGTGCTATATGTGCAAGGAAGCAAATTAGGGTCAGGAAGACAATTTGCACAGGATAGAAGAAATCCAAGTTTCATCTGGAAGGGCTGGGGGTGGAGCAAAGAACCCAAACATTAAAAATTTAATTTTCCCTCAGTATTCTTTACCATCAATACATTTAAAACACTGAGAGGAGCACTTACTGAATGCCTACTACTGAAGTATGAGCATGGGAGTCCCACAGAAGTCTGAGAAATAAGATTCTTGCCCTCGAAAAGCTTACCATCTAATGTGGACTATAAGGGGACACAAACTGAGGAAAACACAACAATTAAAAGAGTGTAGGTAGATTTGAATGTTAGATACATAGCATTGGAATGGGAGCCAGGAAACCTGGCATCTAGTACCAAGTTTTGGCATTAGTCTACTTTGTGACCTTAGGCAAGTCACTCAACCGCTCTGAGCTTCAAATTCCTCATCTGTAAAATGGGGTTAAAATACTTAACTCTTCCTCTCAGATTATGAGTACCCTGTGGGAGAGTAACTGTGTCTGAGTGATAATTTCTTATCTGCCTCCAACAAGCGCTTAGTACAGTGCTCTGCACACAGCATGTGCTCAATAGACACGATTGAAAGACTATAGCAAGTGCTTAATAAACACTGTAACAATAATCCATGAGAATAAACAGACAACTGCATAAAAATGCCAAGGCCTGAGAGGGTGTTGCAACTGGGAAGGTGAGGGAATTACTGATGAATTTATCATCATAAATGCAAGTTCACCCTCACAACACCTGTTTGAATTAATTACTCTTATTGATAAATATGGAATTAGAATTAATGACATCCAAATAACACACGATAATTAAAGAATCTTTACAAACAGCTAAAATGAAATTTGAGCCCTTTAGATAAATGAAGATTACACCAACAGGTGTTTGGGGTTGGGGCTACCTGATCTCCTAATCTGCTATCCTGCTTCACATTGGCCATGGCCTCCCTCCCTCAAACTGGAAGAGTTTCCAGTTTTCAAGCAGGTAAATAAGGTGATAAGGAGGGATGAAAGGGGAAGAGGTTGAGGAGGGAGTCCTCTGGACAGAGGAGTAGGATGCTTCCTCACCCTGAGAGATTCCTTTATTCCTTTAAAACCCCGAGAGTTATAAAGTCCATAGGTGCTGGAGATGGCTGATGGATTTATATGAATTACTGAGAGATTCCAGTAATTCATATAAATCCATCAGCCATCTCCAGCACCTATGGACTTTATAACCATCCTGAGCACTTTTGTGTTGTCTTTGGAAACTAAAAAGGGCTGCCTCACAAGGAGACTAACGAGATCGTGGTCAGGCTCCCGCCATCCCTGGGCCCTAGGGAGGTCAGTCCTTTCCCTACCCTAATTTTTTGGACGATGACCAGAGTGACCGCATACAATAAGAGAACGTGATTGTTGGGAGAGTGGAAGTTTTCAAGACCATGTGGAGTGGGATCACGGATGAATGGAGGAGTAGAGAGAATGATCTTCTAAATCTTGAAGATTCTGGTGAAAGGAGGAAGGAAGGTAATTACCAACACTTTTTCAGATAAGGAGCTTAAAGGGTTCAAAGTGGGGCTTCTTAATACATTTATGAATCAGGGAGGATTCATTCAATCGTATTTATTGAGCACTTACTATGTGCGGAGCACTGTACTAAGCACTTGGAATGTACAATTCGGCAACAGATAGAGACAATCCCGCCCATCAATGGGCTCCTGACCCAGGGATAGGATTTCAAGAACTTGATGCTAGAGGGGAGCTGTCCACCAATTTACACTCTAGGAGTCATGGGAGGCAGAGAGTCACCTTCTGAACTTTGGTATGGATGCTTTGAGACTTGGTCAGTCCAGATGAACTGGATATGATGATGATAATGACACTTGTTAAGCACTTACTATGTGTCAAGCACTGGGGCAGACACAAATTAATCAGGTCAAACACAATCCCTGTCCCTCATGGGGCTCACAGTCTAAGTAGAAGGGAAAACCGGCACTCTTATCACAAGATGGAGAGGAGGGAGTGGAGAAAAGAGGCAATAGTTCTGGGTACAGCTCAGCATGAGAAACATGACGCCCCTCTGGGTGGAAGCCAATTTGGTGGCTCACTTAACAGTCAGCGAGATCCCAGACTGCCCAGTGCAGTCATTTCTACGTAGTTAGGATCACAGATCAAATCTTCTACTGTGAATGCTCAGGCTGTTGCAAGCCGCTTTGAGAGGGGACACCAAAATCATGCTGATTTCCTAATCAAGCATCTTGGAGATTAAGGGGAGAGGTAAGCCTCTTTTTTAAAAAAATGTTATTTGCTAAGCTCATACTATGAGCGAGGATTGATAATCAATAACAAAGGAAAAAGTAATCAAGAAATATGCCAAAGATTAACATTAAGAGATTTGCTATGAGGAATCTGGAAAAAAGTCATGAAATGTGCTGATGTAACAACTGCCACGAAAATACAAATGGTCAATTCTATGGTGTTTCCAGTGACAATGTACGGATCCGAAAGCTGGACAGTGAAGAAACAGGATAGAAAGAGCATCGATTCTTTTAAAACGTGTTGCTGGAGAAGGTTTTTGCAAATACCATGGACTGCCTGAAAAACAAATCGGTTTTGGAGCACATGAAGCCAAAGCAGTCTCTGGAAGGCCGGATGACTGGACTTAGAGTAGCATATTTTGGACCCATCATCAGGAGGACTAATTCTCCAGAGAAGATGCTAATGCTAGGAAAAGTCCAGGGAAACATGAAAGAGGCAGACCAGCGGCTAAGTGGATAAAAACCAAAAGAACAATAACGCAAGAACCGTTAGCAAGGTTACGGGTTATGGCAGAAAACAGGACGTTCTGCAGAAAATATATCCAGAGAGTCAATATGAATCAGAAAGGACTTGACAGCACTTGATGATGAAAATAATAATCATGATAATAATAATGATGTGCCAGGCACTATACTGACCACTGGGATAGTTACAAGTCAATCAGGTTGGACACAGTCCTGGTCCCACATGGGGCTCAGAATCTTAACCCCCATTTTACAGATGAGGTAAGTGAGGCCCAGAGAAGTGAAGTGATTTGCCCAAGGTCACACTGCAGATAAGTGGCAGAGCAGTAACTAGAACCCAGGTCCTTCTGACTCGCGGGCCCGTGCTCTATCTACTAGGCTATGTTGTTTCTCAGTACCCAGAGGGTTGAAAGCCTGAAGTAATGGAAGAGTTCCCTTGCTGAGACATGGCTACTCATTTTAACGATGTGAACGGAAGTCAGGAAGGATTTTCCAACAGCTGATTTTGAAGTATTTTGAGGCGCAGTTAGATGGAATGGGACGGGGCTACTAAACCCAAGTGGTGTAAAGACTTACAATTCTTTTCTTTAAATAAAAGACCAAGACTTACAGCACTGCTAGGGAGAAGTATACTTACCCACCAGTGACCAAGCTTTTTACAATTTCTCACTTGATTCAACCTAGAAAAATGATTCAAAATGGTACCTAAAAAAATACAACCACCTTAGTAGGAGGAAGAGCAATAAAGTTTTAGTCACTGGAAAGTGTCCGATGGAGCAAGCCTCCCCCAACCCAAAATAACTGGAGTATTTTGTTGTCGTTCTTTTTTTCAAATATAACTAGAGTACACTGTCAATTTCCCACACTAATGGAGGGAACCCACTTAATGGACTATTGAAAATTGGGATAACCCACACAGATTCTTACCTCTTTGTAAGAACCCAAGTCTCCCTCGGGAATTACCATGCTACTCTCTGAATCCACATGGGAGACTACACAAAGCAGAATGGATTTTCCAAGGTGCCAAATTGGATTAGCTTCCTTTTTGGGTATGGCAAAACAGCAAATTCCTAGCGCCTTAGAGGTGCTTTTGTGCTTAAAGAAAGGTGAGTATGTGTGGGTGTGAGTGTGGGGGAGAAGAGTGAAGGAATTTAACTTTTAAATTGTATCTGACACATTAATTAAATTAAGATATATTCAGTACAAAAGCTCAGGTTTTTATGGAGCCGTACACTCAATCATTAAAACCTAGAAAAATAAAGGTATTGTAACTTGGACAATAGGTAACAAATTAATCTAAAACTGCTGAAGTATGTTGTTTGCTACCAATTCTTAATCCTGAGTGGATCTCTTTGTAGCAACCAAAGGGAAATAATATTTCTACAGAGATGGTCTTCACCAAGAATCCAGTAAAAGAAGGATTTCTAAATAGCTTAAGTGTGATAGAGATGAGAGATGCTAATTTAAAAAGAAATTGCTATAACAGACAGTATGTGGAATATAAACTTCAATACGTCCTAAAGAATAATCATGTTACTTAAATTTAAGGATATATACCCCTTTCCTAAGAGCAGAAAGTCAGTTCTGTCATAATGTATGTTTTCACTTAGGGCTTTGGCTAGAATGCTTTTAGGAAATTGAGGAATTTGTCCAACAAAGCAAACCTGTTTGGATACAACCGGATGTGGTGTGCAATGAAACGGTTTTGCAAGCACTCAGTGGGCATGGTAGCATACCATGAGTTTCCTTACATGCAGGTTTTTGCAAGAACGCAACCCCCACAAAGTAGGAGAATGGACTGAGGAAGACCAAACATGACTTCTTTGCTTATCTCACGGTCTAAGGTCAGGAGTGGTCACGCCTCCAACTCGAGCTGCAAAGCAAAATTACATACGGACGAGAGCCGCACATGGCAATGGCGGGCATGGGTTCGGGACGTTGGGTAGATAGGAGGGAGGCGAGGGTGAGTGACAGAGGTGAGACAGACAGGTGGGGAGAGAGAGAGGGCCAGACGCTGCACCCTTTTCTGGCCTGGGCCCACAAAAGCGGGGTGATGCTGCTGCTGTCGCAGAAAGGGCTAGAGCAGTGGCCCATTGCAGTTCACTACCACCGCCATCACAGCAAAAATAAACAAACCAAGAACTGCGTAACGTGAAGAACCACAGCTGGGCCACCCACGGTTTCAGTCATTCATAACAACAACCTCCAAGCACTTAAATCAAAGTAAAGAGCACAAGACAACCGAGAAAAATACTTGCTTAAAAATATAGTGGGTATAAACTGATCCTGAAGCAATTTTTTCTGCCAAAAAAAACCATTGCCCATCAGTTGCAAGATGCTGATAAAACTGAACCAATGGAGAATAAAAAAGGTCATTAAAGAAGGGAGACAGGAAGTGTGAAAAGGTGAATCTGGGCCTCCGTTGCTCATGAAATGATGCAGGAAGTAATAGAAAGGGAACTTGTCCAGGAAAAATGCAAGGCTCTTCGGGGTGGTGACACTGGCATCTTTTGGTGATTTGCATTAAAGACAATAAAATGCAAATTTAATCAATTGATGGACTTTTGGTCAGGGCCCACACCTAAATTAGTTAGTCTACGCATAGATACATTTATAAGGCAGAAAAGAGAAATCTACAAAGAACTGCCTGATCTTCATGACTTGGCTGGCTGGGAAAATAAATGGTGGGGCCATCACTTTAAAAATCAAACTTTCCTGTACCCGCTGCTAAGGCTTATACCATTGCCTTAAAGCAATTACTTGGAAAAGCAGAAAAAGAGGACTTTATTACTTAAGTCAATCATCTTATTTACCCAGTAGGTATATTAATCCAATTACCTAAGTGACCTGATCTGACAATGTGTTCCTGTTGAATCATGAACGCAACTATGATTTAAAACTATATTTCTGTATTCCTCGGTTGACCTGATAAGCTGCCCACAAAGAGCTCAGAGTCAGTATCCCCTAGGCACCTTGACACCCTACCCTGACCCCCATAACACTATATGGACATATCCTTTTACTCTGCTGCTTCCCCTATCTGTAAATTATTTTCATGTCCACCGCACAACTCCCAACGGTGAGCTCGAGGGCAGAGAAGAGGGTCTACGAATTTTATCGTACTCTCCAAGTGCTTACTTCAATGCTCTACACAGAGTAAGTGCTGCATATATACCACTGATTGACCTGTGAGTCTCTTCACAAAATTTCAGGATCATAAACCTAAAATATCCAAGGAAGGTTTCATTTATAAATCGGTGTTTCCAATAGGGCATTAAATCTGGCTGACTTGGAAAATGACTGTATATAAGATTTGCTTAAATTTCCCTTAGGTTTTTGGTTGACTTCAGTTTTCTCTTGCTCTGGGCGATTTCTACTGCTGTAAAAGGAACAACAATTTTTTTACCTATGATGCTAACTTTAATTTGTATTTTATTTAATACAATGTTAGTGGGATAGATGAAATATATATGTGTGTGTGTGTCTGTGTCAGACACACACACACATACACATATACATGCACAAGTATATACTTTTAAAAGCTCAATTATTAAAGCAAGTCTTTAAAAAATGTACAGGGATGGTAAAACTGCTCCCTGGATAGCTCACCTTTCATTTAAAAATAAAAGCCAAAAGACATAACTGAAAAGGATGAGTTAAAATTTTCTAATCATTTGGAACGACCTAGGGGACACATGAAACCAAGTTTTTCCTATTGTCTCCAGGCTTCCATTTTTAGCCCACACTGGATGGACTATTGAAATGGGTGTGCCCCTTTTCAATACTCACAACCTATATTTGGAAACAGCCACACTGAGAACTCTCCAAAAATCAGAATTACTCTTTCAGGGAGGAAAACGCTGTAACTTACTAAATACAAACATCAGTTTTAAAACAAATCAGAGTCATTTCACACCTAATAGCAGGAGAATGACTTCTACACACTGTCTCTTTATGTAGACACCAAGCAAGAGCACTGTAAGGTTCACTGGACCACACCTGACAGGAGTTACTTACATAATGAGTCTTCTGTTTAGGAACCAGTATTTCCGCCGACCTCGGTCATATCCAATGGGCTCGTGTCGAATGTACGGTTTATTTTTTTGGATTTCAGCAACACAGTCAGTCACCCCAGGAACCTTATGTGCCACACAGACTTCGCACTGCCACTCGTCCTCCGGTACCTCTTCCAGAGGCGGCTTCACACACTCCAGATGGTACACTGCTGAGCAAGTTTCGCAGCAGAGCAAATCCCCAAGTTTGTGACAAACCCTACAATGGTCATCGTACTGGATCACCCCTTCAGACATCAACTCTTCACGAGCAATATTGGTCGTTAGAAACTGATCCACTAGAAACTGAAGAACTTTGATTTTACTCTCTACTGGTCCATAAGGGTACTCTTCTGCTTCTTGATAAGGAAGAACGTGATGGTATTCTTTGTCGCTTTCACAATATACCCTCAGAACCTCTGGCCACGTCATTCCATCTATGAAATACAGTGTGGAATTCACACTATCTTTCAGATCAGCGGGTCCAAAGGTAGTATTTGAAGTGTCTTCTTCACGCAAAACTGCCTTCAGAAGCACGACATGCATCTCTGCCATAAGTGTGCACTGCTCTTGACTTACCAGAGCAGCACAGAAGTCCTCAAAACGAAAAGGAGATAAACGTAAAACAGTGCCAAAGTTCCGCAGTACCTCATAGATGGCAATAACATTCATTATGTGCTCATTAGGCACCATTAAGTCCTCGGAGGATTTAGGAAATTCAAGGAGTGGGATGTCTTTTTCTTCCAATATTGGAGAACGAGGACGATGCACTCTTTGTCTTCTCCTACCTGTAAATAAACAAGGAGCAGAATTACAAACCAATGCATTTCCACACTCTGACCATCTGCAATGGTCCCGCTTGCCAATTCAAGCCGATAAACTGAGAACTGCAAAACCATCTCCTGCATTACAGGAACTGCCTGGTTCCCGGCAAGGCATCAGAGACAATCAATGGCAATGATTACACACCCTGAATTTTCAAAATTCTCTTGAAAAATATAGATTCGACTTTGGGACTCCAAATGAAAAGGAACAAATTCCAATCCAGAGGTGGAATCTCTTGTCGGGATCACCAGATGAGCCTCAGCCTCGAGACGTCAGAATTGGTCACGGAGCCAATGGCTTGGGCAGCACCCAACTGTCTCCCTTCCCAGTCAAATCTCCTGCTGGGGCACAGAGTGCAACAAGCAAGTAAGTGGCCAGAGGTGGCTCAAATCGCGAGGTGCAAGTATGGTCTTCGCTCAAATTAGCCAACTGTAGGCAGAAATGGGACTGGAACCCAGGTCTCTGGATTCCCAAAGTACCCCTTTTTCCCCAGTGGATCAACTAAACCACGTGGAGAAACAGTTTAACTTATATATTTATCAGCTCTAAGAAATAAAGTGATCTGCAAATGTAGCTCATGAAGTGTCACGACTTTCCAACCTGAAGTTAGGTTTTTATCCTTCCCCATATAAACTTTTCAAAACGGATTCACAATAACTACTGTCAAAAGTCAGAGAGAGTGTTAGGTATATCAGCAATTAGTACATTCACATTTTGGAACACTAATAGGTTGGATCACATTATAATTTATTTTCCAATTTCCTATCCAAAGATTTACTTTATTTTTCTTGGGATCTGATGGAATAATCGGCTCACAGAATTGAGGGCTGGAAGGGCACTGCCTTCAGGCAAGATTTAACCAACTCTAATACATCTGTGCAAAATGAAAAATTTCTAGAAGGATGCCTCCTATCTTTCTCTAGGAGTCTATACCAGAATTTCACTTTCAGGACACTTGGCCTTATTTCTTACCTAAAGACCCCTTCGTTGAAATTTAAGCCCACTTTCTCCTATCTTGGCTTCACCAGGAATGAAAAACAAAACTTCTACATAATAATGCTTTAGAGTCTCAGGTCTGAGGTTAAGTTCTCTGGTAGCCATTTCTTCTCCAAGATAAATAAACAAAAATAACAATCATCGACTTGGTTTAGTGGGACAAGCTGCCTTTTTTTTCATGGATCAGCTTAGGATTCATTTCTGTGTAGAACCTGCAGGTTGATGATCTTTTTGGCTAAAGAATGTGATTTTCCTTGGAAATCTGTTTCCAATCTGTCACTCAGGGATCATTTTCCTGGGAACAAGAGCCCAGAGAAGCACTATCAAGAACCATCTAGTTTCATCTTTTGTAATGTATCTTTTATTCCCATAGGATCACGAATAAAATTAAGTTTTAGAAATGGTTCAGACTGTAGGTTGTAAACTGTAGGCTCGTTACAGACAAGGGAACGTGCCCACTAATTCTGTTGTATCATACTCTCCCAAGTGCTTAGTTCAGTTCTCTGTATATAGTGAGTGCTCAATACCAGTGATTGACTGAAAGCCACGAAGATGATTAAAGGTTTGGTAAATAATGACTAACACACAACAAAGGGAAAGGAACTATGATTCCTAGCCCTAAAAGACATTATAAAATCAACTAAGTAAAATTAGCTGAATTTTAAAAATGCTTAATATGATGAAAAAACCACAAATTATCAGGTGCTTTAGCCTGCAGTGGCTCAAAAATTGAACCTCTGAATGAAAATTAATGTTCAGGGAGAAAACTAATAAATATTAACCATATCTGGAAGGAGAATTCACTTTAAAATAAGACAACACTGGTGAATGAACACTGATGCCTCTCAAGAATATTGGACTCCCTTTTGCAAATTCCTCAACTCCCTACTATCGAGATGACAGACCAGCTGAAAAATCACACTGTCCAATATAAAATCGGCCAAATGGCCACACTACTGGTGAGAGGAAAGAGACTCATTTTAATAGGCTTACTTTTAACCACAACATATGGATTTAACGTCTACTGAAGCAAAATACAACACTATCAAGAATAGGAAATTGCATGGCCTAGCAGAAACATACATATGTTTACTTTATGACTGCTTGCCTGTCAGCCAGGAAAAGCACTACATTTTAAGGCAGTAGCCTCAGTTGGAAGACGTGACTTCAAAAGTTTCTCAGGCGAAAATGTAGGAAAAACTAGAAAACACATTAGAAAAATAGAACCATCTGCTAAGCCCAACTGAAACTTAACAACGGCTTGAGCCTCCTGTCTCCCAGTGACCCCGGGTTAGGACTCTCCAGCCCACTTTCCTTTTTCCAGGGACAGAGACAAAGCTCATCCTAGTCATTACCTGGGTGGGCTGCCCACTTTCATGAGGCCAGCCATTCCTATGTCACTCTGGCTCTTCAAATTCTTCTTCACCCGCCAATAAGGGGCTCAGGCTGGGATTTCGCTTTGCATTTTGGAGAGAATGTAATTGAAGAATTAGGGAATGTTCTTCTGACAGTGCACATCCACCAGGATGCACTGTGTCACATTGTCAGAAGTAAAGGTCTGCGTTCATACCTGTGAATCCAACACGTGCAAGGAGGGTTCTCCAAGAATGCAGTCTAGAAGTTTCCCCTAGACTGAAAACTTGTTGTGGGCAGGGAATGTCTGTTTACTGTTGTATTGTACTCTCCCCAGCACTTAGTAGAGTGCTCTGCACACAGTAAGCGCTCAGTAAATACAACTGAATGAATGCAAACCCGAGTTACAGGAGAAATGATCAATCATTCCGGAGCCAATCAGGCTCAGAATATCTTACCCTCCCACAAACTCACCTCCAAGGGTCCACTTTCATCAGCTGCTAACTTTGGATATTCAACAGAGTTACCGATGCTGGTGACTCTGATGACTGTAATTTACTGATGGCCCCAGAGGTTCGTGAAGCCCAGCTGAGTTTACTATTAAAACAATAATAACAACTGTGATATTTCAACCGTTACTTCGTGCCTAGCACTGCTCTAGATACAAGTTAATCAGGTAGAACATAAGGGTTGGTTAGAGAAGGAATTCTGCGGAAGAGCCAGCAGGACCTAGGAAAAAGATAGGCTTGTGTAGCGCTCTGCACACAGTAAGTGCTCAATCAATATCAGTGAGATTGATTGATATTGCTATCATATTCAGAGCCCCTTTCATTTCACTGGCAAGAAGCTTTGCCAGATTAATCCAGAAATCCCCAGTCACTACAACCCAACATCCCCGGTCGGTACTTATGCATTTTTCTCCTATCCTTAGCATGTATGTCCATATGAGTACTTTTATTCATTTATTCTATTTATATATTACTCGGCACATTAATAACTGTGGTATTTGTTAAGCCCTTGCTATGTGCTAAGCACTGTACTGAGCACTGGGGTAGATATGGGAAGGAGTTTGGCCTAGTGCATAGAGCACAGGCCTGGGACTCAGGTGGTCATGGGTTAATAATAATGTGGGTATTTAAGCGCTTACTATGTGCCGAACACTGTTCTAAGCGCTGGGGGAGACAGAGGGGGAATCAGGTCGTCCCACGTGGGGCTCACAGTCTTAATCCTCATTTTACAGATGAGGTAACTGAGGCACCGAGAAGTGACTTGCCCAAAGTCACACAGCTGACAAGTGGCTGAGCCGGGATTCAAACCCATGACCTCTGACTCCAGAGCCCGTGCTCTTTCCACTGAGCCACGCTGCTTCTCATTCTAATCCCAGCTCTGCCACTTGTCTGCTGTGTGACCCTGGGCAAGTCACTTCACTTCTCTGGGCCTCCGTTACCTCATCAGTAAAATGGGGATTAAGACCGTGAGCCCCATGCAGGACAGAGATCGAATCCAACCCGATTTGCTTGCACCCACCTCAGCACTTACTACAGTACATGGTACATGCTAAGCACTTAAATACCACAATTCTCATTATTATATAAGATAACCAGGTCCCACATGGGGTTCACAGTCTAAATACGAGGGAGAACAGGTAATGAATCCCCCTTTTGGAGTTGAGAGAAGTGAGATGCAGAGAAGGTCAGCTACTTGTCCAAGATTACAAAATAGGTTAAGCGGCAGAGCCACACCTGGAACTTGGATCCTCTCAATCCCAGTCCCAGGCTCAATCCACTAGGCCACGCTGCTTCACACTGTTATTTGTCAAGTGTTTTGTTTTGATATGTAGGTACTTTTTCCTGCTTTATCTTTCTTCTTCCTGCTTCCCTGATCCGTAAATATATTTCTTTCTGTTTCCTCTATTAAACTGAAAGATCCCTGAGGACAGGGAACATACATCTTGCAATTTCTCTACTCTTCCGGGCACTTCAACCAGCTCCTAGCATTCAGTAGGTGCTCAGTAAATACCACTGGTTGATTCAAGTACAGATTTCTGTCTTGTAAATAATAAAATGCTCCAAGCACCACTGGCGCTAAACAAATTTTATCGACCAATTATGTAACAATAGTAATTGTGGCATTTGTTCAACATTTACTCTACGTCAGGCACTGCACTAGAGCCGTGGGGTAAATACAGGAAACGTAGATCAGATGGACACAATTCCTGTCCCATATGGGACTCAAAATCTAAGTGGGACAATAACCAAACAATTACTAAAGTAGTATAAGTACTTTCCTATTTTATGTAATGCAATTATATCAGCTCTAATACCATTTTTAAGAGAAATTCAATATCACTCTCTTCCAACCACAGAGCATTTCGGAGGAAAAATAGTTTTTTTTTTAGTTTTTCTTAGTTGGAATGGAAACTCCTCAAGGGCAGGGGCTGTGTCTTCGGTCTCTAATACGCTCTCCGAAGCGCTTAGTATAATGTTTTGCACATGGTAAGCTCTCAATAAACACTATGGATAAGTTTTCTCCATACTGTACAAGAAATAAAGAACAACACAGGGAACAACCATATGAGTGAGACGCCTTAATTTAGTTTCAAATATTTGAGAGACTAACGGGCCGTAATTTTTTTTTAAATGCACCAAGATTCTGACAGCAAAAGTACAGAAGATTTTACATAAAGCATTACATGGCCCTAGAGAATATAAAGGATGATTTCACACTCCATTACTCACAAAACAGGTCTTCCAACATTTAGAACGGAATTGTTCTAAAACCACAAGAATCTATTCAAAACTCACCCCTTGAGTTCTAAGACCATCAAGTATGTTTCTTGTGAGAATAAAAACTCTTGCTTTTAAATGGCGCGCAGTACAGGGCTGAGGACAAGAAAGAACCATTGGAATCAATCCCAGCACACTGTCCTCTTTTTCCCTTTAGCGATGGACAAAGCGACAGAGCATTTTCCACAAAGCCTCCCCGCAAATATAAATGAAGGAGATGCTCTATAAGCTTTTACCCAAGGTGCCACAGGCTATAGGCTGAAAATAGCGGATTTATTTTGCACTCTTGAAGTCATCCGCATTTCACTCTTCAAGTCACCAGGTTTACTATTTACCATTCCTACCATAACATAAAAATAATCTTTCAATAGATGCCTATCTGCACGGCAGATTATTTTCCCTCTCCACATCACACTTTTTATTCTATTTTTGGGACAGTTTGCTCTTCTGCCTTGCAGTCAGTCCCATGGCAGTTGCAATCGATTAATCAACCAATTGATATCTGAGCACTGCCCAAAGCGCTTGGGAGAGTACCCTATCGAGTTGGTAGACATGTTCCCTAACCATGGGGAACTTTCAGTCTAGAGGGGGAGACAGATGGACCCATGTATTTTACCACCCTCCACACTTATAATATGCATATATGAATACTCATTTACTCTGATATTCCTACCTGGCAATTTTATTCTTCCTATGTGATCCATGTTTTTCCTACTGCTTTCCTCCTGCTCCGGTTATTTATCTGTAAATATTATATATGTCCATTTCCCTCAGATCCAGAACCGAACCTCGAGGGACACCCACAGTTAGGGGGTGGGAGGCAGAGGAGGAGCCCGTGAAAGAGACTGAGAATGAGTGAACAGAGAGGTAGGAGGAGACCAGGAGAGGAATGGTCAGTGAAGGTGAGGTTGAATAAGGTTTCCGGGAGAAGGGAGAAGGGGGTGGTCGAGAGTGTCAACGGCAGCTGAGAGGTCGAGTAGAATTAGGATGGAGGAAAGGCCGTTGGATTTGGCAAGAAGGAGATCATCTGTGACATTTGAGAGGGAGGTTTCTGTCGAGTAAAGGGGACGGAAGCCAGATTGGAGAGTCTAAGAAGAGAACTGGAGGAGAGGAGCTTGAGACAACTCATGTAGACAACTCAAAGAGTTTGGAGAGGAATGGTTGGAGGGAGATGGGGCGATAAGTGGAAGGAGCCGTGGGGTGGGGGCACATTTTTAGAGCGAGGAGACAGGAGCATGTTTGAAAACAGTGGGGAAGAATCCACTGGAGACCAAACAGTTGATGAAGGCAGTTAGGGAGGGAAGAAGGGAGGAAGCAAGTGTTTTGACAAAGTGAGAAGAGATGGGATCCAGTGTGCAGGTGGAGGGGTGGATTTTGAGAGAAGGCAGGAGATTGCTTGAGTCACTGCTGGGAAGGGAGAGTTGAAGAAGGAGCCGGGGTGAGGGGGGTGGGGGGTTGGATAGGAGCAGGGGAGACTTTAGGGAGATCACACATGATAATTTCCATTTTCTCAACATAGTAGGTAGCCAGGTCATAAGGAATGACGAATGGGGGAGGCGGGGGCAGGAGGCTGAAGGAGAGAATTAAACGTTTGCAGTAAGTGGTGAGGGGAATGGGCACAGGTGCAGATCCCTTAAGTGTCTCCAAACCTTGTCTCCCTTCTTCCTCCTCCCCCTAACTCTGCACATGCTCCGATTACTGGGTTGGGGGGGAGGGTGGGTGAGGGGAAGGTCCTAGTCACACCCACCTTCCCAACATTGCTGTTTGTTTTTTTTTAATCTCAGTCCACTGCCTGACTGCAGACATCACGAACTGTGACAGGATGAAGCTGGGACCTTGGCCAGGGCAGAGGCCACATGTGCCTCCCAAGAAAGCTTACTTGCCTCCATGTCAGCTCATGGCAGAGAACTGATTGGGGAAACCACCACTACGAGTTACTGTCAGGCTGGTACATTCCAAGCGTTTAGTACAGTGCTCTGCACAGTAAGCGCTCAATAAATATGATTGAATGAAGATTCTACTTTCAGAGAATTTAAAAAATGCACAGCTACCAAAATGCCATGGAGGCCACAGCAGAATTGGCTTAAGAAACACTAGAATGGTGTGGTTAACATTTCATAACATAAACACTTGGGTAGCCTACGAAATAATGCAATATTATATCAGTAAACGCATTCTGGAATTGGAACCCGATCTACAGACTGGGAAAAATGGGTTTTTCTTTAATCATACTATAGAGCAACAATTTCATAGGTACAAATATCAAGTTGGGAATCCTCAGCATTCTCTCCTTCACTGTCCAAAGAATAACGAGAGAAATGTGACAACTACCCAGGCAAGATATAGCTAACATTAAATGCCAAGCTGTTTCTGAATCCCTACTTTGCGCTCAGTGTGACCTACTAGAAAAAGCCTGGGTGTCAGAGGGGTTGGATTCTGAGAAGCAGAAGCATGGCTCAGGGGAAAGAGCACGGGCTTTGGAGTCAGAGGTCATGGGTTCGAATCCCGGCTCTGCCACTTGTCAGCTGTGTGACTGTGGGCAAGTCACTTCACTTCTCTGTTCCTCAGTTCCCTCATCTGTAAAATGGGGATGAAGACTGTGAGCCCCACGTGGGACAACCCGATTGCCGTGTCTACCCCAGCGCTTAGAACAGTGTTCTGCACATAGTAAGCGCTTAACAAATGCCAACATTATTATTATTATTATTATGAACCCAGCTCCGCTACTTACCTGATGTGTGACCTTGGGCAAGTCCTTTAACTACTCTGAATCTGCAAAACCTGCACCCCCTCTCTTCTTAGATTGTGAGCCCCACATGGAACCTGATCATTGCATATCTACCCCACTTGGAACCCACTTTCAGGCCATCTAAAAATTGCATCTCTTCCAAGAAGCCTTCCCCACTCAGCCCTCATTCTCCCTACCTTCTCTCCCTTCTGCTTCCCCTATACACTTGGATCTATAGCCTCTTAAGCACTTGATATTCACCCCACACTCAACCACACAGCACTTCTGCACCTATCCTTATTTGCTGCCGTTTCCCCTGTCATTTAGTTTACTGTCTGTCTTCCCCTCTAAGCCGTAAGGTCCTTGTGGTCAGGGATCGTGTCCACCAAATCTTCTGTATTGCACAGGACCCAGAAAGAGTGCTCTGCACCAAGTAAATGCTCAATGAAAACCACTGACTAGCTTATTTCCTTTTTTTCCCCTCCACAAAACTAAAAGAAATGTCTCCTCTACAAAACTGTTTGACTTCCTATTTGCATATCTACCCTCGTCATGCTCGATCCATCCTTGTCCGAGATCAGTGAGTTAAGAGAAGCAGCGTGGCCCAGTGGGTAGGCACTGGGCCTGGGGATCTGAAAGACCAAGGTGCTAATTCTGATTTCACCACTGGTCTGCTGTGGTGTGACCTTGGCCAAGTCACCCCATTTCTCTGTGCCTCCATTCCCTCATCTGTAAAATGGGGATTAAAACGGTGAGCTCCATGTGGAACACCAACTGTGACCAACCTGATAAGCCTGTATCTATCCAACACAGTACCTGGCACAGAGAAAGTGCTTAACAAATACCATTTAAAAAAACCCAAAAAAACTTCTCCCAGAATGTGTGTTTTTCACTAAGAGGTTTGGAGAGAATGGATTAGCATGTTTTTTTCAGAAGGCATGTCTCCCTGGAGGGTGGGAGGGAAGGGGGTATCTGTTTGCTTATAACAAGCCTAAATATTTTCACCTTCCTGAGTCCTGGTGACAGCTGTAACAGCTATCGTAAGCACAAGAGCTCTGGGTTGCACTGATATAAATTTGAATTAAAATTCTTACTTTCCCGATTGCAAGGTTACCCTGGAGTCAAATGTTTCATAGACTCAGCTTTGTAAGTGGTTCACCATGCTCCCACTTCACAGATGACGAAACAAATGTCAAGCAAGGGTCGAAGGCCTGGTCAAAGCCCTAGCAGATAAAATTAAGATTCTAAGTGAATGGAACCTTCAAGTTCTGTCTTTCAGTCCCCGAACCAGAAATGAGTCAAAGTTTTAGAAGCCTGCTTTGTACAAAAGACTGCATACGGCTCCAAATGTAAAAGTCAAGCATTTGCTTAAGAGAAATAATCCATTACTCTTGTGAATTCCTCTAGATAACTCGTTAGTTCCAACCCGTGTCATGAAAAACTAACTCAACGACAGACGCTTGGAATGAAAATATCCTCTGAGTAAGATTTTAAATACTTCTAATCAAAAGTTTTACCAATGAGTAAGCTCTATATACCTCCTTATTCTAATGGCAAAAGCAGTCTTCCTGGGAGATCTTCAAAGATCAGTGTGTCGGATGATAAAAAAGAGAGCTCAGTTCCATTAACTATATCCACATAAACTTAATTTCAGATGCTTGTTCAAATTTACCAGACAAGAGCAGTTAGGGAAAACGTATTTGTTGTACTTGTAACTATGGTGACTTTTTAGGAACCTACTTCCAGAAAAGACAAACTATCAGGCATCTGTCCCGTTCCCACAAGAAATTATATTTCACAATTATTGACAAGTCCTTCTTAAAGAAACTGAACAAAAATTAAGTTATGTAAGCAAATATGCTTTTGTCTTTTAATTTTGCCAGATTTTATAGCCAATAACCTTTCCCTAAAAACTAAGTCCTCCAACAGAGGGCTGATAACAAGATACGCTAGGTGACCCACCTCAATGCAATATTTTCCCCCATCAATTTCCTGGTAGCATTTCCCCTCATCCCTCTTGCCCTCCCTTGATTATTTGTTTTATCTCTTTCCATTATGCCTCTCCTTCTGGGCTCCAGGAATTGAATACCTCTGACCTAAACATGAGGCTTTGACAACAAAGAATCAGGATGACAGGCCACATTATGTCACTTCCAGTTTTATAATCTCCTTTCATTATTTCGGACAATTTCCCATCTCATTCACTGTTCTACAGGAGAAGTCAATGCAAGTAGACCAACTATACTATGAGGGGGACTACAGTAGCAGCAGCTCGGGATACAGTGAGTAATTCTGAGTTGGTAATAGACACAGGAACGATAGACACTTTCTTAGCTAGTTTTATAATTCCCAAACATTAAAGAAACCCTAAGCGATCAATGGTGCTCACTGAGCACTTGCTGTGTGCAGAGTACTTACTAAAAGCTTGGCAGAGTAAAATACACCCGAGGAGGTAGGCGCATTCCTTGCTCTCATAGAGCTTACAGTCTAGAGGGGGAGACAGGCGTTGATATCAATAATTAATTTAAAAAGATGTTCATCAGTACTGTGGGGCTGAGGGTGGGGTGAATACCAAGTGCTCAAAGGGTACAGAATCAAGGGCATGGATGACACAGAAGGGAGAGGGAGTCGGGGAAATGAGGGCTTATTCAAGGAAGGCCTCTACTGCTGCCTTTCTTCCCAAAGGCTCTTCCTCTTGTACGAGTCTGCCTTGATGACTTACTCTAAGGCATCAAGGAGAGGGCCTTTCAGGTCTAGGAGGCCAATATCCGATTAATTCAGGTCATCAAACTTCAAAATACATAAAGTGTGAAAAAACAAAATTACAGAAAATTGGAGTTTGTTTTAATTACCTTGTAATCGCTGCCCTCTTTTTTTTTTGGTAGTACAAAATTGACCATAAGTCAAAGAGTGAGATGATTAATTGAATAAGACAACCATTATCGCCAGGGAGTACGAAAATGTGAGATACTGAACTACGGTGATAAAAATGAGCTGAGAAAACTTCTTCACCAAATCTGATGAAATGTTTCCTCAAAGCCGTATTTCAACATGCCCCTCTGGGGGAGGTGGGGGGAAGCAATTCTGTTCAAGACCTCGTCTATGCTAATAATAATAATAATAATAATAATAATAACGGTATTTGTTAAGCGCTTACTATGTGCCGAGCACTGTTCTAAGCGCTGGGGTAGACATAGGGGAATCAGGTTGTCCCACGTGAGGCTCACAGTCTTCATCCCCATTTTACCGATGAGAGAACTGAGGCACAGAGAAGTTAAGTGACTTGCCCACAGTCACACAGCCGACAAGTGGCAGAGCTGGGATTCGAACTCATGAGCCCTGACTCCAAAGCCCATGCTCTTTCCACTGAGCCACGCTGCTTCTCGATCGCTATTTATGGACAAGAGGAACTACAGTGGAAAATGCCCAGAACACCTCTGTAGAGTAGATACGCTCCAGTTCATCTATTTCATAGGTACCCAAAACTGACTTGCTGGAAGCCAGGTCATGGAGCAAAAGCTGGGTTAAGAATAGAAACCAGAACTACTGACTCCTTCTACACTGCTCTAACTCACCAGGCCATGCTTCCTCACAGGTGCAAGAATGCAAAGTTCAAAAAGACAGTCATGGAGGAAGATCCAATACACAGTCTCTTGAAAAAGCTCCCGGAGACTAAACACCTACAATTCAACAATACTTTACGGGGTAATTTTAGAGCATCTGGCTATATTTAGAAATTTTGATGCTTTTCCTCCATTCAATCTGAAGTCTAGCACTTGGCCAATAACATCTCAAAACAGGTTCTACACGTGAGAGGAGCACATTACCCCTTTAAACTTTTTTGGCCAAAGAACCTCACCTGGCATCTGATTAAATATCATCCCTAAGTACTTCCCCAGCCTGGTATAGCTTTCCTTCCTCTTGTCTCTAGGCTTGTGATCTTCCTCTGCATGATAAAAACAGGATTCCACTCAACCATTTATTGAATGCTGAGTGAATGCAGAGCTCCATCCTAAGCACTTGGTACAGTAATAATAATAATAATAATTGTGGTATTTGATAAGTGCTTACTATGTACCAAGCATTGTACTAAGCGCTGGGGTAGATACAAGAGATTTTCAGGCCCCACCTGGGGCTCAGAGTCTAAGTAGGAGGAAGAACAGATACTGAATCCCCATTTTACAGATGAAGAAACTGAGGCACAGAGAAGTCAAGTGATGTGCCATGGTCACACAGTAGGCAGGTGGAGTTGGCACTAGAACCCAGGTCTTAGGACTCCCAGGCCCGTGTTCCTTCCATAAGGCCCTGCTGCTTCAATATACTGCGAAAGAGTAGGACTAGAAAGACGCTCCCTGCCGAATTGTACATTCCAAGCGCTTAGTACAGTGCTCTGCACATACTAAGTGCTCAATAAATACTATTGAATGAACAAGGATCCGATGCACTAGAGAGGGAGACAGACAGTAGAAGAGGTTACAGACGGATATGTATCGCAATATTTCTCGACACTATACTTCCTGATTCTTCATCAACCACTTTCTCTTACTGCTTCTCCCCTTCTTCCTCTCCCAGAATAATTTCTGACTCAAAAGGAATACTGCGAGAAGCAGGATGGAGTCTCCTGATGGCCCAGCCCCCCTTCCTGGCTACAGTAAGGGAGATAGCTGACATGCAGCGGAAAGCAGCATGTTTAGCTAAACAAAAAGAGTCCAACCAGTATACTTCTCTACTTGTCAGAAATGACTAAAAATTCAAGAGGACCAGCGGTTACCCTATGTATAATTAGCCAACCCAGCAGTGGGAGGCAAGGAATTCCGAAAGAGATCAACAGTTAAGTCCAAGACCGGGCCACCTAGGCAAAGGCAGAAGACATCTGTAAGTGGTATTTTTAAATGGTGAGGCAACCAAAGTTGTTGACTACTTCATTTTACCCAACAGTTTCAACCCTTCCCAACCAACAAACCTTTGAAACGCAAGTGCTAGTTGGAGACCGTTGAAATGATTATCTAGAAATAGGTGCTTCATCAGAGCTATTACCATGCAGGAAAGTTGGTAGAGCTTCCTCTCCATTCCTTTGCTCTTCCTTCCTCTCCCCCAACTACTCTGGTGAAGTAGTAATGAACAGTAAAATCTCCAGTTCAAATTTTTAAAATGGCATATATTAAGGACTCTATAATCCTGTGGTTTAAAGGAATGAACATTTTTAATGGAGTGCTGAAATTATGAAATCTAAAACAGTTTTTGCCCTCATATTTGAAATATTTTCCAATTTTCAATAAAACAGGACCACAGCCAATCCTTAATTTCCCAGAATATTTTTCTGAACTCAAATAAAAGCACTTCCACGTTTGTCTCCCTATGCATGCCAAATAACAACGGAAATTATGTGGCAGTGGCCACCGTTTTCTTTGATAAGTGCTTACTACATGCTAAGCACTGGGAGAGGCACAAAAAAATCAGAGGGGATTTAGCCCCGATCCCACATGGGGCTCACAGGCTAAAAGGGAGGGAAATACAGGCAAGTGGCAGAGCTGGGACTCGAACCCAGATCTCCTGATTCCCAGCCCCAAGCTCTTTCCACTAAAAGACTGTGCTGCCTGCCAGCGTAATATGTCCACGCTGACAACTTCCTACCCATATCTAGGGTCAGCAGCGGTCCATTCCCCCTTACAGAGTCAGGCAGTCTGTCTGTCGATCTCTCTCTCACACACACACTTACATACACACTCACCCACCTTAGCTCCCTCAGTCAATCACCTCCAGTCAGTTGTTCCCACTGACTGCCTGGCTTCTTCCCAATCAGTCACACACTCCCACCCCTCTCTAGTTTCATATTTACTTCTTCTGCAGCCAGTCACCTCCACCTCACATACACCCAACCAAAGCTCTACGGTTAAGCCTATTCAGCGGGTCCCCTTCGAGGTCAACCCCTCCTGCCCAATTCATGATGAAGTAATGGAAAATTGAGTTTAAAAGCCCGATGTGTCTTTGGAAGATGGGCAGAAAGAAAGACACAAAAAGAGAACCTGCCACTCATGAAGATTCAGGCCAAACTGAAGGCCTACAAAGTAGAAATAGCCTTCTACCTTCTTTATGGCTGCAGACCTTGATCCATCATCTCCCCCCCCCCCCCCCGCCCCCAATCCCTCTCGTGCCATATCTAATTTCTTGAACAACTCCAACAGTGTCATCTACATACTATACAACATCAAACGGCAAGAATAGATCATAAATAAGATCTTCTATGCATTAATTAGCCTCCTGTCATGGAAGCAGTGCTCACTAAGATCATAGCTTGGGATTTTTTAAATGTTTTTTTTTTTTAAACGGTAACTGTTAAGCACTTACTACGCACCAAGCACTGTATTAAGTGCTGGGGTAGACACAAGATAATTGGGTTGGACACAGTCTCTATCCCACATAGGGCTCACAGTCTTAATCCCCAGTTTACAGAGGAGGTAACTGAGGCACAGAGAAATTTAATGGCTTTCCCGAGGTCACACAGCAGACGCAGGGCAGAGCCAGGATTAGAACCCAGTTCCTCTCTCAGGCCCGTACGCTTTCCACTAGGCCACACGGCTTCTACGTGAGGAGACTAACAGCCAACTATCCAACCATCTGCACTACGATTTGAAATGGGACTAAGCGGGGAACGTACTAAAAATGAGTTAACGTTGATGTGAAGTACCACCGTCAGTGGACTGTTGGAATACCACAGAGATAGGCAGAGTTGCCTGGTGTATCGAATCAGGCACTGGGGTGTTTTTTAGCAGAAAATTATGCTATTAAAATGCATTAGAGGGGAAAAAATAAATAAATGCAATTACATGAGAAAGGATTCTTTTGTTAACAAGTTCATGGTATGGAACCGACGATTAGTAATATTTTGGCCTTTTCAATCACGTTTGAACGCTAGAGCTGTGAGTAGCATCAGAGCTTCAGACACAAAGGACACTTACAAATAATTCAGCTGACTCCAAATGGTACCAAATACGGGTATTTGCAGATGACATCCATCTAGGCGTAGCTGAGTTTTTAGGGGTCTGGGAACATGTTGAAAGGGAGCTCGCTGCTTTGCAAAATGATCTCCAGTGAATACCTAAATTTCTACACGACGGTCGAAACTACTTTGCCATGTACAAGATCCAATTTTCTCTGCCTTCCCAAAGATTCCAGTATTAAAATATTCCCAGAACAACACAGGTATTCAAGAACGGGAAACTTAAGGCCCACTGACTGGAAGAAACATTAATACCCGAGGTTTATTTTTTTTAAAAAAACCCTAAATATCATCATTTGTGCCCACACTCAGCCAAGTAACTATTTTGTAACATGGATCTCGAGGTTCATTTAAATTCGCTTAGTGATCTCGAGGTCTGCATTATCCACCGCATCCACAATTTACAGAGCAGGAATAAAGGAAACACAGATGCCTCCTTAGCCTCTTAACTCTACTCCGACAGAGGCTAACGGTCCCGCCTGATGTCTACGTCTAATAACCACGACGGAAGGATTTAGAGGCCAAAAGTTCTGCTTTCTGTTTCTTAAATGGGGAGAATTCTGAATGGTTGCTCATTTGTCGAGGTCTCTGAAAATCAGGATCTTCACGAGGGCGAACATCCAGCGTTCAATGCCGTCCCGAACCATCATTTACGTGGGGAACTGTGACCCGCCATGGCTGCACGTCGCCGGCCAAGCCGTGGCCCGATTTCCCACTGCTACCTTCGGGGGAGAATCTTCACGACTAAGTTTACCCATGACTGGCGATTCTAGTGGCCTAGGGTAGCAGGGAGTTCTACTTAGCTCCACACTTGGAAACAACCCCAGGTACTACATACGACGGGCCACCACCCTCAACCATTTCTTTCCACTGTATAGCCCAATTCAAAACCCGTTTGGCCAAAGCTGACATTCTACACTAGGGACTGACTTGAAGGGAAAGTTTGAAAATCCAAACTTCCCAGACCTTCTGGAGAACCCCCCCCCCCCCCCACTGTTCGGAACTAATAGGGTTTTCTCAAAACAGATCCATGGCTATTTCAGTATGCAGTCCTGAAATAAATTGAGAGTGTCTGGGAAATAGTCAATTTTGATAATCCTCAAGTGAATTATTCACTTGATAGATAACCAGCGGCAGGTGTTTTTTTTCCCCCATTGTTGTTGTTGGGTATTTTTGTTTGTATGTTTTTGAACTCTCACTGGTTGGAAGCATATCTTCCCTCTGACCTTCTCCCACCCTGAGACACCTGCAGGTTGCAAGGGTGGCAGCTGTCTGGCCCCAAGCCAGTCCCTTCACCCAGGCAGATCCCAACCCTCCCCTCCACCCCACTGCCAAGTTGGGGCACAGGTTGAACTCCCCCGTTTCAATCTGACCAACCTTCAATTATTATTTTAACCAGACTACCTTCTCCCCACGATGTAAACAAGTTGTAAAATAAATAACACTAGTACAGGGCTCTTTAATTACTCTCCTAACATAAACTGTTATTCTTTTTGTGCAGAAGGGTGCACAATCTCCGAAGAGCACCCACCAAGAGCTATTTTATCCGAGCAGTCTTAGAAAAGCATCTTCCAATATAAGTACTCAAAAATGGACCAAATTGAAGCGATTAAGGAAAACTACACACTGGTCCTCAGAATACGGCAGTTATTCCCTGAAGAAACATTTTTCCAGGGACTCCAAAATCCAGACTCCTAGGATGACCTCCCAGGCAACCCTCGGCTTGAATCTCTCTGGGCAAAGCGCTCCGAAATATACAGGGAGTCTGGCTTCTTGCTGGGGGTTGGGGAAATCAGGGAAGAGGAGCGCTCTCCTAGGGAGTCAAACTTTCTAAGTACAGTTATCAGGATATTCAATCTTTTGAGAATTCAAAATAGAAGGGGCTGGGAGTAGGAAGGATCTGAGTTCTAATTGCAGCTCTGCCACTCGTCTGCGGTGTGACTTTGGGAAACTCACCTCACTTCTCTGTCCCTCATCTATAAAATGGAGATTAAGCCCCGTGAGCCCCCTGGATTCAGGCCGGGTCCAACCGCATTATCTCTGTGTCTACCTCCATGCACAGAAACAGTGCCTGGCACATAGTCGGAGCTTAACAAATACCTAAAAAAAAAAAAAAAATCCATCCCTTCAAAATGACCAAAATCACCTAGAGTCTGCCTATCAGCTTTAAATCACTTATGAATTCGATATGTCTCTAAACCCCACGGGCAATTTACATGCAGCATGTATGTTATAATCGATTCTAAACCAATGAACAGGCCTAGATTATTTTTTTTTTAAGATTCATTTGGTGTAGGAAAATCAGTCCAATAGCCAAATCTGTCTGACTGTTGGGGCCTAGAGAATCGCTATCCAAGTTTGCTGAAGACTGCCCTGACAAACCGCCCCCATCTAGAGGGATGGTCCTCCAGAAGGGTTACTCTGTCTTTAAATTCTTGGCAGGAAGAGGAAAACGGTGGACCACACTGTGACTTTTTTTTTCTCGCACTGACTCCAGTTTACCAGAGTCTGCATTGAAAACAAGAATTTACATAACTGAAAATCTCAACGTTATCAAACGCTACCAAATAAATGGTCGATACCAGCTTCCTATCCCCCCAAAGTCAGCTTTTCAAGATTGCTAATTTAAGACACACATAGAGACTATAAATATGGTTTCATCAACTGCCTAAAACCCGAACAAAAGTAAATTCCACCTTCCGGAAAAATTCTTCATGTTTTCAAAATCTTGAATTTTTTTTTTAAACCCACTGAACTCTTATGAATTTTCAGTCCTCAAAAACATCTATTAGCTTTATCAGGCTTTAAAACGGTGACCTCATTTAAAATCGAGTTCCTGCTTCCAAACAACTATTTCAGACTGTTCTTCAGTGTGGCCTAAGAAATATTCTTTTCATACTCCAATCCACTGCTCCTCTCTCTAGCTACAACAAAACTGCAATCGGAACTAATAAAAGATATTTCAGCACCAGCTTGGAGAAACTTCCTGTCAGAAAACAGGAGAGAAGGAGTTACCATGGAGAGACCGATCACGATCACGGAGTCGGAGTGAACTTTCCAATCCAGCTATTTCGGATAAAAAGAAAAATCCACACCCCGACTGCTTGACACCTTCGGGGGTGGGGGGGGGTTGGTTGGACTTTCAACACGTGGGCCCCCAAGTTCGTTTTGGCCGTGTCAAGCTCATTAACCCCATCTTCGGCAACAGGTGAACTAAAAATACGATTTTCCAAAAAGGGAAGGCGTGTTTACAAGTCAAGCTCTCCGAAAGGTACACTTTAAGAGCTTTCTTCTTCTTTTTTTTTTAAAAAAAAAAAATCACTGAAAACTGAACTTCCCAAGTTAGATTTTTTTTTTTTTTTAAAGAAAAAAGCAGCCAGTAATTTGCAACTATCGCCTGCGATCGTTAACATACAAAGAAGAAAAACCGACCGAGATTCTAAGGAAGGCTCCCCCCTCCCCCAACAGAGAAGATACAGCAATTTCCTGAATATCATCTTAAAACTCCACAAGGCCAAGGGGTCTCAGGAGCCGTGTGTTTTCGGTGGACTATCCACTTCATCGCCTAGATCCTCCTCTCTTTTAAAAAGGCCGACCGAGTCGAGGCTCCGAAGGAGCACCTCTGAAAACGCCAAGTGGCAGGCAACACGGGAGGCTCCCGCGACTCCGAAATAAAGGCAGAAAGAAAACCCAACTAAGGCGAATAATTGAGCGCAGACGTGTGGCCCAGAACGTGGCTCCCGCTTCAGGGGGGACATCGCACCGGCTCAAATTGGGGGGTGTGGGGGGGGAGGAATAAATAAATGGGGGGGGAGGGAGGGAGCGAG
Organism: Ornithorhynchus anatinus; assembly: GCF_004115215.2. Taxonomy (NCBI): domain Eukaryota; kingdom Metazoa; phylum Chordata; class Mammalia; order Monotremata; family Ornithorhynchidae; genus Ornithorhynchus; species Ornithorhynchus anatinus. Next base: position 3,783,358 of record NC_041742.1, read on the forward strand.
AGTGTGGCCTGCAAACTGCAACAATGCATTCTCCATTTTGAACAATGCGCCTCTTTCCTCTTGTAAATGTAGTTTTTGGGCCACTTGATGGGCGATTGCCTTTCCCCTCCCTTCGGGGGGAAGGTGGGGAGGGCCGAGCAGGATGCACAGGGTGAGCGTGGTGGGGGGGGAGGGGAGGGTGTGTGTGTTGGGGGGGGGAGGAAGGTGGAGGAGGAGGAGGAGGAGGAGGGCGAAAAGTCCCCGGTGCCCTCGGGCCGGGTGCCTCCTACCTGGGGTGCTGCTGTAGGTGCTGTGGCTCCTGAAGCTGCTCTCGGTGCAGTAGCTGGCATCGTCGTCGTCTTCCATTTCCTCGGGATAGTCGGACTCGTCCTCCTCTTCCATGAGATCCTCCTCCTCGTCGTCGTCGTCCCCCTCTCCGTCCGAGTCGCGCGCCTCCTCCGCGTCCCCCTCTTCCTCCTCGTCGTCGTCCTCGTCGGACACCATGTCCTCCTCGTCGTCGTCGTCGTCGTCCTCCTCGCTCTCGTGGTCATCGTAGACCACTTTGCTGATGGTCCTCCTGGACGGGGTGGGCCGGGGCGGGTGGGGGCCGGGGGCGGCCGTTCTGCCCCCGCCGCCGCCTCCGCGGCCCGCCCGGCCCGGGGTGGCGGCAGCGGCGGCGTTGCCGGCGGGGGGAGCGGCGGCGGCGGCGGCGGCGGCCGCGGTCCCGGAGCCTTGTTTCCTGCGGCCGCCGCCCCCCCGGGTCGAGCCCAGCCGCGCCTTGGGCGCCACCTCCGCCTGGGCGTTGGCGGCCCACCTGCCCCGGCTGCTCCCGCGGTGCCGGGAGCGCAGCCCCCCGATGGGCCCGGCGGGCGGGGGCGGCGGCGGCGGCGGCGGCGGCGGCGGCGGCGGCGGGGCCGGGGCGCAGCGGTCGGCGGGGGCGGCGGGCTGCTTGGGCGGCCTGCCCCGCCTGCCCCTCATGTCGGAGCGGCGGGGGAAGGCGAGGCGGCGGGGCGGTCCGGAGGGGGAGGGCGGGGAGGCCGAGCCCCCCGCGCGGCCGGGGCGGGGAGGGCGGGAGGACGGGCGGAGAAGGCTCCGTCAGTCCCTGGGGCCGGCGGCCCGCTCCCCCTCGCCCGCCGCCGCCGCCATCTTGGTTCTTCTCGCTCGCTCGCTCGCTGACTGAGGGAACCGACAGCGGCGGCAGGCCCGGAGCGCCGCCCACGTGACCCGCCGCGCCAACGCCGCCCGCTAGGGGGCGCGCGCCGCCCGCCGCCGAACGGGCCGAGCCGAGCCGAGCCGAGCCGGGCCGGGCCGGGCCGGGCCGGGCCGGGCCGGAGGAGGGCGGGAACCCCCCCCTCCCCGCCTCCCCACCGCCGGTCCGGGCCTTCTCCCCTCACCCGGAGGCCCCGCTGCAGCCCGGGCTCTCCACGCACCCCCCTCCCACCCGACCCGGGCCCGGCCACCCCCCCCCCCGGCCCGTCGTTGGGCAGGGACGGTCCCCGTCTGTTGCCCAGCTGTATATTCCGAGCGCCTAGTACAGTGCTCTCTACATAGTAGGTGCTCAATACCTAGTACGGTGCTCGCCACATAGTAGACACTCAATAAGTACTATTGAATGAATGCCCTGTTCTGCCAGCCTCTCCCCCTCCCCAACCCGGGCCTGGCCAAGACCCCCCAGCCCGTCGTTGGACAGGGATGGTCCCCATCGGTTGTCCAGTTGTATATTCCTAGCGCCTGGTACAGTGCTCTCCACATAGTAGGCGCTCAATAAATACTACTGAATGAATGCACACCTTGTAGGCACTCAATAAATACTACTGAATGAATGCCCTGTTCTGCCAGCCTCTCCCCCTCCCCCCACCCCCTGACACAGGCCTGGCCACGACCCTCCAGCCTGTCGTTGGGCAGGGATGGTCCCCATCTGTTGCCCAATTGTATATTCCAAGCGCCTAGTACAGTGCTCTCCACATAGTAGGCGCTCAATAAATACTACTGAATGAATGAATGAATGCCCTGTTCTGCCAACCTCTCCCCCTCCCCAACCGGGGCCTGGCCAAGCCCCCCCAGCCTGTCGTTGGACAGGGATGGTCCCCATCTGTTGTCCAGTTGTATATTCCTAGCGCCTAGTATAGTGCTAGGCACACATAGCTACACATAGTAGACACTCAATAAATACTATTGAATTAATGCCCTGTCCTGCCAGCCTCTCCCCTCCCCAACCTGGGACTGGCCAAGACCCCTCAGCCCATCGTTGGGCAGGGATGGTCTCCGTTGCCCAATTGTACAGTGCTCTGCACATAGTAAACGCTCTATAAATTCTATTGAATGAATGAACCTGATTTGTTTGTATCCACTCCAGAGTTCAGTACAGTGCCTGGCCCTTAATAAGCACCTAATACCGTATTATTACTGCTTTGAGATGTACTTTTTTATACATTACAAAATCATTTACTAGGTAACATGTGCAGTTGAAATAGTTTTTGATTGCATCCTGGCCCACCTGAAAAGCCACCTGTAACCCTTACAGGGAGACCAACTTCAACCTCTGTCATTTTCTAGAATGCAGGCTGCTACATGTTTGCTAACTGTTGTCCTCTTCCAGGTATTTAGTACAGTGCTCTGCACATCATATAAGTGCTCAATAAGTGCCTTGATTGATTGCTATTACTTGTGATTCGACTTGCATACCTGACTGACACCCCTCTTCAAAGTCTTTCTGAATTCACATTTCCCCCCGGGGGCCTTCCCTGATTTTTCTTCTCTCCAGAACATATCCCTCAATACCACCTCAGAATTTCTGGGCCAACTATGCACTTAAGACCTCCACACCCATCCACAGACTAGATCTTCTGTAGAAATTGCAAGAGTAGAGGGTGAGTAGGAATGATGATAATTATGGTCTTTGCCAAGTGCTTACTATCGGCCTGTAGAGGATTTTTACAGGTAGGCCTCATTTGCTGCTGAGTATCAAGCATCTTTGAATGCAGTGGAACATGGGCCCGGGAGTCAGAGGGCCTGGGTTCTAATCCCAGCTCTACCGCTTGCCCGCTCTGTGATCTGGGGCAAGTCACTTCACTTCTCTGCACTTCAGTTTCCTCATCTACTAAACGGGGATTCAATAACTGTTCTCCTTCCTACTTAGACTGTAGGCGCCGTGTGGGAACCCCAATTACCTCCTATCTACCCCAGTGCGTAGAATAATACTTGACACATAGTAAGTGCTACGCCAATCCCCCAATTATCATTATTAGGATTTAGTCTTAGGTGACTCCTCATGGGTAAGTCCCTTACCCTCCTCAGTGCCCCATTTGTAGGGTGTGAACAGTGTTACTTCTGCCGTCTTCTGAATCTCAAAGCTACTGTATAACACCTTGAGCTCCTTAGAAGGAAGATGCTCTTCCAATTCCCAGCATTATTTACTCTCATTCACATTATGGAAAGCCTTTAACAAAGGTCAGTCAACTCCATAGGATACTTGTCTCCTGGGGTGGGCACCGAGGGGGCAAAGTCAGTAACTTTGAACCCACGGCTTTTTGAGCAGGACCAGGCAGAGTCACAACCAGCCCACCCAGCCCTTACGGAGCCGCAGAGGGTCCGGAGGTGGAGCTGAGACCTTGCTCTCACCGTCTGTCCCGGCTGGACACCATCCCCAGCAACTTTTCTCACTGGGATCTGGAAGTTTTAGATGAGAGAGGCTCCATTAGCCCATGGCTCCGGGGCCTGGTGAAAACAAGAACCAGGGCAATGATGCCTCAACAACAGGGAACACGATAACTTTTCTACTTCCTTTTTCTTGCCCCCTCTCCGTCAAATCTGTGCTCCTTCCATCCCCCACCAGGTTCATCCCACATCCCTATGCCTAAAATCCCAAGTGCTTCTGAAACCGCAGACAGAAACTCTTAAAGCATAGAGACCCCCGCTCCCTCCCTCCCCTTCACTCCCAGTTCTTGCTCCATACCCACCCTGCATCCAGGCCTATCCTGTGCTGTTGGAATCCCTGACTTCAGCCCTGGGTGGAGATGCACTACCAAACACATCACACTGTGTTTATATCACAGCTTTACTCCATATTGTAGCCCAGTCAGACTCCTCCCAAAGCTTCTCCATTACCTGCCTGACCCAACTTTCCCCGGGGGTTAGGTAGGTTCGCATCTGGTCTGAGGTGCATTCTTTACTTTTTGCCGAACAGAAGTAGTGGATGCTGAAAAAATGAGGATGTGTGCAATGTAGGAGAAATTAAGAACTGAGTCCAGTTTTCCTACCTCCTCGTACAGAGCCCTGGGGTACAAGCGGTCTGTCTTGTTTTTAACCATAATCTGTACAACCATTTCAAGTCTTGATCTTTACTACTGCCTTCCTGAGAGTCACTTTAAGAGTTTCTACTAAGGTTTTTCTTTTTCTAATATTGCAATAATTGACACTGCCTATCAGTCACTAATTCTAAGGCCCGAGTGGGATATGGACGGTATCTCATCTGATGGTCTTGAACCCACTGTAGCTCCCAGGACAGCATCTGGCAAATAGCACATGATATATGCCATAAGTGATAATGGGTGAAATTGGGTAAACAGTCCATTTTTTCCTACCTCCTAGAAGAAGCGATTTGCCATTTCAGTAATGTGTCTCATGATGCTTGTGGCAGAAAAATTAGGCATCAGAAACAGGTACTGTGCATTCCAGGGATTTGGTATTGTTTTTGAACAATGGGCCTTGGGAGGTGCACTTCCAGGAAAGGCAGTTTTCTTTCTTGATCCTAACAGAATATTCATCTACTTGGTACATTTCCCCCGTTTTTGTAACAGAGGGCAACTTCGTTACTGTACGTGAAATATACACAGACGGTAAGGATAAGGGAAGACTTGACCTAAAGTATGTATATTTGCAGAGGGTGTTAATGTTTTGAAGACACCCTGAATGAAAGCTATTCGACTGCCGAATTTGTGTAATTATGCATTTTGAACCAAGTCAAATGACATCAAACGTGGTTCATAAGCGGCTCAATTAGAGCAGTACGTGCTGTCCGACTCCTTCAAGTGTGCCCACAGAGGAGTAAACACACGGCATATTTGATTTTGAACTTCCCAGGGAGCCTTAGAAATGACAGTGAATATAAAATAAAGAGAGGGCAACTGTATGATTACCACCGTAAAGCAGAAACTCCAAGTATGCCCTTTGAAATGGCATGTTCCTTCCCTAAACCAACATCAACTCCCAATGATGGCTTTGCCATTTCTCATCTTTAATTGTAGGACCGGGGGCAGACGGAGCCAACCCATAGAAATGACATTTTTCAAAGTAGTAGCAGAGGGTTTGGGACGGAGGGAGAAGGGCTGATGGGCACTGGGGTCATAAGAAAGCCTGGACAAAGGTCAGGAACACAGCAGGAAATAATTGTGAGGCATACAGTTTGGCCAATCATGGGTCACAGAGAGGTTGGGCTGAGAATGGGATTGTCTTTCATTTCAAAGACAGCACTGTTGGTGGTAAAACTCCATCACTTGCCCACTTGGTCCGTGAAAATAGAGCTCTGCATCTTTCCTGGCTTCTTCGGAGCAGCAAGTCACAAGCAGCACCAAGAAAATGGCGAGTGCTACCTGCAGGCCAAAGCTAGGATTACTTTAGAGTGCCAGATCTTACATCTTATCCTCTCCACTGTGAACTCGTCGTGGGCATGAAACGTGTGTTTGTTGTTGTGCTCTCCCAAGCGCTTGAGTACAGGGCTTTGCACACAATGAGCGCTCAATAAATACAACTGGAACAAACGAATGCTTTGAAGTGGTTCGTGTTCTCTATAATACCTTTCTTAATTACAATTAGGATATGGATTTATAGGGTTCTACTTGTCAATTAAAAAAAATTCAAAGTTAAACCTACAAACTCCCAAATATTGAAACATTTAAATGTCTTACTGCTTTCACTTCCAAAATGGCACCACAGTTGAACCACGAATTCTTCCTACTTCTGCCACTGTCAACAAGTTGATTTGGAGTTTTTGGAGTGAATTTTCAGTATTTCCACGCTCACGAAGAGTCCACATGCAATGGGTTGGAGGAACCTAGACGAGCTGGCCAATTTTAAATGGATCAATTATTTTTTTTTTAATGGTATTTGCTAAGTGCTCACTATATGCCAGGGACTGTACTCAGCACTGGGGTAGAAACAAGATAAGCAGGTCAAACACATTCTCTGTACTACATAGGGCTCAGTCTTAATCTCCATTTTACAGATGAACTGAGGCACAGAGAATGTAAGCGACTTGCCCAAGGTCAGTCAGCAGACGAGTGGCTGAGTCAGGATTCGAAACCAGGCCCTCTGAGTCCCAGACCCATGCTCTTTCTACTAGGCCACACTGCTTCTCAATTTCCTGTTGTTTTACTTTTGTGAAGAACCTGCAGTTTCCTGGCCAAATGGGCAACTACGGTCAGTTTTTGCTTTCCTCTTGTGGGAATATCCTTATTTTTCTCACTCTTACAGCCTCCACCTTCAAAACAGAACTGGAGAGTGTGAAACTCCGAATCGACTTTGGAGTCTCACACTTTAAATTAACCATGGTTGCTCTGACCACCTCATGAATGCCAGCAGGCGGCTCAAGGTCGAATACTCAATTTTAGCCATGGGTATCATATACATGTGAGAGGCCCTGGTAATAATGTGCCAAGCACTATGCTAAACGATGGGGGTATACACAGGATAATCAGAGCTGACACACAGGGCTCAGTCTTTGAGGGAGGGAAATTAGGCAAGTAATCCCTGTTTTACGGATGGGGAGACTGAGGCAGAGAAACTGTGTGACTTGCTGAGGGTGACAGAGCAGCAACTGCTGGAGATGGGACTAGAACCTGGGCCTCTTGAAACTCAGCCTCATGCTCTTTTCCAATAGACAACCCATCTTCCCAGATGCACTGTTTAGAAACATTTCCAAAACATTTTGGTAGGCAACTCATAAAAAATAAGACCTAACCTCAACCGATTTTTGAAGTTTGAGCCATTTTTAGCCAAATGAAAGCCCAAGAATGATATCCAAATATATTTTTCTAGCCTCTCTCTTTCAAATCTAGGCCTGGAAAAGGTACATCTTTTGTTTGATAGATGAGATAGGTCTCTACCCTCTCAACAAGTAGATGGGTCACCTGCACAGTGCTTGAGTCGAGCCGGCTTAAGCTGAGTGTAAAAGATTTGTTCCAAGTCAGGTGGCGGGGTCCTCCCCCCGTCCCCCTGCTCCCCAAAGAACAATCCTGTTCTCTCCACTTACCTTCCAGGATTTGTGCAGACACCTCCTACCCCCGAAAAAAACCAGACCTCTCTGCAACATTAACAAAAAATTACTGCTTCTAGTAAACTAATCTCCAATAAAAACACCATGCTTTCCTTTATTAAACAAGAGTGAGTTTGACAAAGCTTATGGATTGGATCTTTTAAGAATGTATTCGATTTATTTCACTATTCTGTAGTGGATAGCCATTATAGAGTTTACTAGGGAAATTCAGGGCCTAGCAGGAAATTAAGGCTTAAGGCTATGCAGTGTGGGTGACACTAATGGTGCAGGCTTCCTCTAGAAAGGAGATAAGGGTCTCTGCAGGAAACCCACTTCCTAGAATAGGAGAACCTTACATTCAAATTACCTTAATTTTCTTTGCCCTTGCTAAATATATGTCAACAGAAAGATAGAGCTTAGGGCTCAAGTCTAGAAGCAAGTCTGTTTTGAGGCTAGTTGAAGAGCAAAACCCCTATCGTTTCCTCTCCCTAAAAGACACTCAAGCTTCATTGATAAGAATGGATATATCCACTACCAGTTCCGGGTAGAGTGATCACTGAACAGTGCTTGAAAATGCCTTCGATCCCTTGGGTGACTGGAAGCAGACACGACACCTACACGAACTAATGGCACTATATGGATCCCTTTGTGGGAATCCAGCTGCTCAAGCACGTTCCTGGGGGGAACCATGGACCTCTCCACAGGCTCCGGAGCTACTGCGTTCTCCTCCCAGGTCCCTGGAAACACAGGTCTAATTTCAAAGCTCAGGACTCAGCAGCAGGAGGCTGGATGTTGAAAAGAAATAAAGCAAAAAAGAAAAAGCCATAAAGCTTGGGTTTATCAGCACTGGGCATGCAACAGGCCAGTTGAAAATCAGACTGTCATCTGAAGAGGGATAAGGAGCTGCCCTAGTTCCCCGCAGCCGGTTCTATCGATTACGGTATTTGTAAACACTATGTGCCAAGCACTGGACCGAGTGCTGGGGTAAATAACAAGCTAATCAGGTCGCTTGCAGTACCTGTCCCACATGGGGCTCGCACACTTCCAGAATGTAGGAACGGCCACGGGGGGCTTCCTCATCACCTGAATTTATTCCCCTTGTCCCGAGTTGATTTCACTGTTTTCCCCCCTACAATCAGGGATCAACTCTCCAGGTTGGATTGGAACAAGTAGGCACATGACAGAAATAGGAATCAGGACCACAGAGGAAGGAGTGGCAGTCCAGAAGACCAGTCAAGACACACAACTTCTACAATAAAGTCCTTCCCTTTTCATATGACACCAATGGTATATTCATAATAATGATGGTATCTGTTAAAGCGCTTAGATGAGATGGTAGGAATGACTCTGACACCATAATTTGGGGGGTGGGGAGGAGTCCTTAGACTTAGTTCTCTCAAAAGACTGAGAATGGAGGGTGTGGGCTTCTGGTTATAATTGAGAGCGGAACCTCAGCCTAGACAGAAAAACTTAGGGATTGACGATCAGTGTGAAGGACGTGGCTATGCTGCACCATGCACACTCTCGCCCTTGCCAGTTGTTTCTGCTGGGGCAGTGGCTGCAACAAGGCAGTAACCGGGCAGGGATGCGACACACTGCTTAAGCACATGCAAGAAAAGATGCGCACCAACTCACAGCCAAAGTGACTGCAGCAGAGGGGTTAGCAGGCAGTTGCTAGAGTAGGTAAGTGGCCCCAGTGGCCCCTCTCGTCATCAGCCATCTCTTTTCCAGGATTCCCGTTGAGCCTGTCCACCATACAACACGTCCACATCGCCACTGTCCAAATTTGCTAGGGTGTTACCTGTTTTCCCCCCCTTAGTTTTCTCAGTTTTTTGGCTATGTTCAGATATTTAGGAAATTTTCCATACCAAAGGGCATTTCAATTAACAACCTTAGGACCATCACAAATACTACCCTTTAATAGGAGAGAAGCTCTTTCATTCAATGGTGCGCCAGCAAACTCCTGATCTAGAAATTAAGAGAAAGTGGGCAAGTTATTACAGAACAAATTTTTTTTTCCAAGTCAACATTATTCCCTGCAGGGATTTCCTATTCTCAAAACAAGGCTCAGAGCAGGGCCTCTTGATTATACTTTAATTTCCCACATTACAACAAGGTTAAACTAAATTCATCTTTTGAGAGACCACAAGCCACACTTTCCCCCGAAGCCAGAAAATACTTCCAAAACAGGCATCCTTCCCCTTCACCATCACAACCACCCAAACTGAGGTGGTGAGAGTGGGATTTTACAGAATCTGCCATGCATAGAATTTAAGACTTGCATTTATTATTTGGATTAAGACTCCTCTCTGTTTATTTACATCCTTAAAAAAAAGCAAAACATCAAGTCATTCAACTTACTAGTCTAACAAGTAACTGAAAATTTTTTCTTGTTAACCTCTCTGACCCTGTGAGATATTTAGGGGGTGGGAAAGGGATACAGGCATATTTCTTAAACAGGAAAGAGAAATGGCACGTGGCGGGAAAAGGGGAGAGCATGAAGTTAGTGACAGTTTGCAGCCAGCCAGGGAGTTAGTCATTGGCTAAAGGACTAGGCGAAGTGGAAGGAGAGGAATTGCTGTGCACCTACTTGGGGACCTCCTTGACATCCTTGACGGCCTCCAACTCGATGACCACTTCCATACCTTGGTCTAGGTGAAATGTGGTGGAGGAGCAGCCCATGGCTGCTCTCAAAAGAATCAGCATTTCTTCTACTTGCTTGCTGGTCTCTGGCACCCAAGAATTCTGGTTCTGGTCTTTCTCACACAAATTTTATTCCAATAAGGTTGTCTGATTTATTTTGCACTCACACCTCAAGGGCAGCTAAGTTCCTTGAGAAGTATCACTCCAAACATCAGATAAGAAATTATAGGTTTTATGAGTACACAAATAGCAGTTTACTTAAAATCAACCAAATTACATTAAAAAAAATGTTTTTTAGACAGAGTCTCCCCATCTCCCCACATTCTGTGGGACCAGAACAGTCCTTTAGGAAACCCAGAAGTCTCAGGGAGTGAGACGTACCGATGTCGATTTCTGGTAGATTGGGAAATTTGCCTTTGACAAATACCATGTGGCCACAGAACAAACCACTTCTCTTGCCTACGTGAGTAGGAAAAAGCCGCAGAAAAAGGTATCATAAAAGAGTCCGAGAAGAATGTCCGTCTCACTCAAAAGAGTTCATGTACTTCAATACAATAGAATCCTAGGTTAGTTTCCTGGCTTAGTTTCTGTATTTCTTTCCAACTTCCTTCAATCTTGTTCAGTTCAGAATAAATCCATACCTAAAAATAAATAAATACATTTTCAAAATACAGATTTCTTTTAACAGTACACCCCCTGGGTAAACATGGAACCATGATGACCAATAGCTGTTCTCTGCCCTTCAACACTTCACTGAATTGCCTTCTGGACTCTGTGTAAACTCAAAGCTCAATATGCACGAAACATTCACATACTTGGTCTTTCACAAACTTGTAAAGATTCCTCAGTAGTTCTTTTGCTTCTGGTAGCATCACTATGACGGCAAAATGAGCATCAAGGAGTAGGCACATCCAATCCATAATCTGAACATAAAACAAGAAAATTTAAGATGAACTCTAGTAGGTCTTTCTATCCCCAGAGTAGAAGTTGTCTCCCTGGGCCACCGCCAAATCTCTGATTGGTTTGGAGCTAACTCTCAGGTGGAAAGACTAAGAACGAGAGTGAGTGCGACGCTGTGGGGGGAAGACTTTTTTGTGGCAAGGAACTAAACCCAACCCTCTCCCCCGCATAATGACAGGAATAAGTTTACGGGTGGAGGCAGGGACAGCCGAAAAGACTTTTTTTATAATGAGAAAGGAGAGGCAGTGTTGACGAGAACCCAGTAAAAAGAGGAAGAGGAGTTTAGTAACTGAAGAAATTTTGTGGGATTTATGACTAACATGGTCGTTCTCCCCCCGCTGCCATCTACTACCCCCCAAATCCACATATAAGTATGAATCCAACCCATTATACCTATAGATTAAAGCCAATACTTCTCTTCCTCACCTGGTTGAGGGTTGGAGGGCACGGTCCGGGAAGAGTCATACTGACATTTTCACTACACTTCACATAAAGGAAATGCAAATACTGAAGAAAGAGCTGGAAGAAATGCAACAACAAACTACTGGAGAATGTTTCCTCACCAAACATTCATCTAATCAATGGAAAAGAATTTTGTTTTAGGGCAGGACCGCCACATAATTACTCCATTAAGATGGCGGTCCGTCCCATTCTCCGAGACGGCCAGATAAAAAGATGGCAGCATTCCCACTGCAACCTGTTCTGCGCCTCACAGTTGTTTTAATCAATACATTCCCTAGTCTGCTTTAAGGGTCTCTACACCTCATAGCAATTCAAAATTATGCTTTACAGACAGCAGAATGAACGGAATAAGAATAAACTATAAGCGGTAACACTGCAATGACAATGGAAACTGCTCATTTCAGCGTTTTAAATTATTAGTATGTAATAGAACCTTTACTCTTAAAGGAAACACACATAAAACTCAAAGGTAGGAAAAACAATTAGCAGTTGCGTTTGTATTCTGAAATGAATACTTCCACCATTAAAGGATGATCTGTCCATTTAGACCCTAACTTTATTTACACATTGCTGCTAATAATAACTGGTACAGGTGGTGGCCAAAAATTAATCCAACTGTTTTGGAGACTAAGAAGAGAAAGCTTGAGCAAAAGGACTAGAATATGAAAAAGCACATTAAGGAAAGCTGTAAGGTTCAAAAAAAAAAAACAAACCCAAAACCCCCTCCATGCCAATTTTTCTTCCAAAATGCTCTGTAACCACTGCATTTATTTTAGCTAGACAGGGTGAATCACTAAGATCAAATCAGTAGCCAGAACAGCTGATTTGCAGTTGTCTGTCACAAGCAATTCTTTAGGCCCAACAGTCCCAGGGGACCGGAGACAAAGGGAACGGGAAGCCAAAAGAGACCTGGACCCTTGTTAGAGTGGCTCCTTGAGATACCCCTCAGCCTCCTGCCACCAGCAACCAATGATGACAGGAAATTGTATTTCTATCATTGTGCTAGATGATGATGATGGTATTTGTTAAGCGCTTACTAGGTGCCAAATAATGTACTAAGCGCTGGGGTAGATGCAAGATAATCAGGTTGGGCATGATCCCTGTCCCGCATGGGGCTCCCAGTTTAAGTAGAAAGGACAGGTATCGAAAGACAACATCAACATTTCCTTTTAGCCATTTTTTTGCGATGAGCAGAGTTGGGCAATCACATTTAAAAATACACTCTCCAGGACAGACTACTTACAATGACATGCTGCGCCGTCAGGTCTTTCAAGTGAGGGAGGAGAAACGTTTCACTGTAAGCAGACTGGAGAATTGCATTTCTATACAAGGCTATTGAGGAAAATAGTCTTAAGGATGACGAAAAAAAGATCCCCATGACCAACACTCTGCACAAATGACTCCTCGATATTTATGGGAGAAATTTATGAGAATTATGAAATGTCATTTCCTCTAAACCTGCAGAGAGATTTGAAATATTTCACTGTTGTTAACAACTACAGATAGTATGCTCTCTGGAGGCAGACACCACAAGTCTGCCAACTCTGCTATACTGTACTTTCCCAAATGCTTACTAAGTGCTCTGCCCACAATAAGGACGCAATAAAATACCACTGACTAACCTGTGTTAGCCAGAGCTCCTCACAAAGCCATTTGAACAAATGATAATTATCTCAGCATTCCCCGCAGTGAGCTTCAATTAAAAACTAAATACTGTTTCGCTGGTTTTAAATGACAGCAACTAACTTTGTACTTACTCCTTAATTTACACCCAGAAAGGAAAAATGGCACCCATCTGGCCACTGCTTCCACCTACCAGAGGGATGGAAGAGGAGGAGGAAGGGAAAGTCTAAAGGGGAGAGACAATGGAAGACAGCAGAGATGGGGTTATTGTGCTAAATACCAAACAGTAAAAACCAATCTAAATTCAGGCTTCAAAGGATACAGTAAAGTTGCCCTTTTTGTTGTGATAGGGCACGTTAGAAGGGCCTCAATTTTGCTATCTGATGTTTGAATTAACTGATGATCACTGCTCTCCTCTTCCAGTGATGAAGGATCAAAGCCATTCTGAATAATTCCGGTTTGTCTTTCAATTTTCTCCTTTGACTCGATACATGGGTGTTCAGACACTGACTCTGTCGTTATATTTATTCCTTCGAGACAGTCATCACTGATGCTACAAGGGGAAAAAAATGTCACCAATGGTTCGTCTCAGAATTATCACTTAAAAACGCACTGCAGAGTCACTAAAATGTACAGTGACAGTTCCCCGGCTCCATTAGGTCCAGAAGACCTATCGAGCTTCACGTAAATACACAGTAACAGCCAGTTGACTTGCACTAGGTTAAAAGCGCATCAGTCAAATGATGCCCTAAATTTAAGGGAAGAGGAAGAAAAGGGATTGATGGCCTCCTCCTTACCTTAAGAAAGTCTTTAAGCAGGCACAGATAACTGGCTCCGGAATGTCGGGGAACTGCTGGAGACAGAGGTGCAACAGGTGCACATCTGTCTTTCCTATGGCAACGACCATTAAATCGGGACACAAGCTGAGAAACAAAGAGACCAAATTATTTTCAGGCCAGAAACCGCAATTCTACAGTTTGCAAGCTTTTCCTTGAACAGAGAAAAAATTCTAATACACACAGAAAATACTTGTTGTGCACATCTACTAATTGAAGAAACTTTACCTGTATGATAGGGCTTGGGTTCTGACAAGTTGCACCAAACTCTTCTGGGGATAAAACGTTGGTTCTACTTTACACCTGCTCACTATTCCCACGGCTAGGTGCCCAATGGAAATTTGAAAATCAGGTGTCCATTTATTTGATAAAAACTTGGAGAGTTGTTCTTCAATATGCTTTTTGGAAGCACCCTGAAAGAGTAAAAGCAGAAACCCACCTGGTCATTTAAGCTGCAGCCATTTCTCAAATCAGAATGTGTTCCACCTCTCTGCACAATGCCTTATCCAGCATTTTTGAGTAGTAATCAAGGGGTATCGATACATATTTGGAAATTCAAATACCTATCTGTGCACTGCATCATAAGGATGAGGTGGGGGTTGTGGGAGAAGGTGCCCAGGTAGAACAAAGCAGAAACTCAAAAGTGAACTCAACTAAGAACAGATGCAAGAGAACAGGTGACTCAATGCAAATTTCTGGCACTGACTGCCAAACAATTAATTAGGTCTCGGGACCAAAGGGTTTCCCTTGAAGCTCTAAGTGGAAGGCTCAAAACAGAGGAAAAATGAAGGATGTTAGGTGGTATCTCTGCTAAATATTTAGGAAACATGTTACAGAGGGCAGTCCATGGTGCCTCATGCATTCTGACACCACGGCCAAAATCAGAAGGGGTCTGACCGAGCAATGGGTTCTCTCAGGTACTCAGCTCGTGTTTCCTCCACTCTAAAGCACTTTGAACCAGCTGATTTTTTAGACCACTCAAGAAGGCTTTTACTAACGGAGAGTGAGTCAATCATATGTATTGAGCGCTTACAGTGGGCAGAGCACTGCACTAAGCACCTGGGAGGGTACAATACTAGAGTGGGTAGATACGGTCCCTGCCCCCAGTTAGCTGACAGTTTAGAGGGGGAATCGTTCGGCTAAATGTTTTCTGTAATCCTGCAGAGCTAGACCTTGTTGCTTTCCAGGTCCATACTCAGACCACACCTCAAGATTCCACTTCACATTAAAGCCCTCTTTTCCAAATCTCCCTGTGTTCAAAACAAAAACAGAAGCACTTAAGGGAAGGATTGGGAGGCTCAAGCCAAAAAGGTTCCTGAACCCTCTGCAGCTGAGATGATTTTGAGGTTGAAGGGAAGGAGCTGAAGATGGCTGCAGTGGCCTCTGCCTCCACTTGGATTATGGCTGCTTCTTCCTAATACCTGCTGGTCTCTGCCCAGGGAACCAGAAATTAAAATAACCAAAGGCAAAATGAAGAGCGAAGAGCATTCAGCGATGAGCGTCCAGGATGTAACAAAGTTACAGTTTGAGATTAATGAAAAGGAAAGCTGCTATCCTTTTCAACCAAGGGAGAAAGAAAATAATTGCTCAGGAATCTAATCCTGATGACCCTCCATCCACCGACTCCTCAAAACAATGTAAGCACCATCTGTGAGCTTGTTGCGGGCAGGGAATGTGTCTGTTATATTGTACTCTCCCAAGCGCTCAATACAGTGGTTTGCACAGAATAAGCGCTCAATAATACAATTGAATGAATGACTCCCCATGAGGCTCATGACAACCTCGAATGGGTAAGCTTGGATCACTTAAAGAGGCCTGAACTTAATCCACTTTTTGCTCCATCAAACCAGGCTCTAAGTGGATTCTCTAAGAGAAGCTCTCAACTCCACCCTCTCTACTCAACTCACTCACTCACTCACTCTTGGTCGCTCTGGCACCACTAACCCACAGGCCCGGATCACCTCCACTCTCCGACTCCTTCACTCTTAGGCTGGAGCCACTGAAAGCTGCTGGTGGGAATCTAAGACACCAGGCCAACCTTGTCCACTTTGTTTCTCCTTTCCTGCATTAACTCTGCCCTCTCCTCTGCCTGGCAAATCTATTTTTCTTCCCTTATTGACTCCCATGCCCATCATCCACGTCAGCTGTTCCGGACATATAACTCCCTCCTCAGGCCCCGTTCCTCCTCCTCCCCCACCCCTCCCCCCAACAACCATTTGGCCACTTACTTCATTAGGAAAATTAACACCATCAGGTCTGAGCTCCCCAAAATCACTCCTCCCCCTCCTTCATCCTCCCTCCTCTCGATGCCCCCTTCTACTTTCCCATCCTTCCCAGCAGCATCTTCAGAGAGCTCCTCTCTCCTCAAGTGCCACACCCTCCACTTGCACATCAGACCCCATCCCCTTCCACCTTATAAAAACTCCCGTCCCTTCCCTTCTCCCCTCAACTTCCATCTTCAACTGCTCACTCTCCAACGGTTTCTTCTCCCCTGCCTTCAAATATGCTGCCTCAAATTCCTCTCCTCAAACTCTCTCCTCGATCCCCTCCAATCTGGCTTCCGTTCCCTCCACTCCACTGAAACCACTCTCTCAAAGGTCACCGATGACCTCCTTCTTGCCAAATCCAACGGCTCCCGGTTCATCCTAATCCTCCTTGACCTTTCAGCTGCCTCTGACACTGTCGACCAACCCCTCCTCCTCAACACGTTATCCAAGCTTGGCTTCAGTGACTCCGTCCTCTCCCAGTTCTCTTATCTCCCTGGCCGTTCATTCTCAGTCACTATAAGCCCACTGTGGGCAGGGTTTGTCTCTCTCAACTGCTGAACTGTACTTTCCCAGCATTTAGTACAGTGGTCTGCACACAGTAAGTGCTCAATAAATATGATTAACTGAATGAATGATTCACCTTGCCCTTACTCAGAAACCCAACTCTAATGTAAAAGAAGGGAGTACTTAGAACAGTGCTTGGCACATGGTAAGCACTTAATACCATTAATATTATGATTATTCTTTTAATGCACAGGTTCACAAGAGTCTGCTTTTCTTTTCCCGGTGAAGACAAGAGTGATTCTCTTGGAACTCCATAGATTTCTCTTAATATCACCACAGTAATGGTGATAAATTTGAGATTAAAACTGTGTATAGGGCAAGGCTGATGTCTCCACATGTGGGGCATACTGTGTGAGGGAGGACTTGCCTCTTGGAGATAAGATTGGACCTGGCCCCACATTCCTTGGGTTCAGATTAGCTTCGCTTCAGCAGGGTATTTGACTTTCAGGATGAACAGGGCTCTAACATGTAAGGAAGCTGGAAAAAGGTGACAGACTATACATAATGCATGCGATTTAACATCATAGGGCTCCAGTTTTTAGTTTTCATACCTTTATGTCTGACAGTAGTTGTTCAGCTGTCAGAGGCTTTGGTTTGCATCTTGTGACATTGTTTTTTCTTGTCCTCAACTATAGTTTGATTAAAAAGAACAAAAACAAAAAAACGATTAGGACCTCAAAGGAAAAAAGCCTGAGTAAACTAAAATACCAAATTCTTTCAAGTGACTGGCACGCATTGAAGTTTTGCCTTTTTACAATTAGCATAAATTGTCTCTCTTTCATCAGTTGGCAATAGTCTGAGCATAGGCTAACGGCCCAGCATCATGAAAACTACCCAACCACTCTTCTCACTTGCTTTCTCTAGTTGACCTTTGTATTCAGAGACAACACTATCAATATGGAGATTTGCTCCTGGGTGCATGTCTGGCTGAAAGGGTCCAGATGGGCCCATAGTCCCAGACAAGAACATGCAAACACAAAGACCGTCCACTGGACAAAACAGGCCATGTTTCTAGAGGCAGCCCAAAGGACGGGACTGAGTTCATCTTTAGGCCAATGGCAATTTCTCTGGGCTCGCTGTTAACAGGCCCCAAAATAGAAAACCTAAATTTTGTATTGACACTGTTTTCTTTGACTACACAGACTTTGCCTTTGGATCTGATGAGCACACCAATAAAGCTATTTCAGATTACTGATCATTCCAATAGCAAAGGAGTAACAAATGGGACCAGAGAGGGAGCTGCTCTGGGCTTCAAGTTGATCTTATGGCTAAACTCAAAAAGACATGACTGAACTAACACATAAGCACCTGAGCTACAGTGGATTACATTTCAACATCTGTTACTGGGTCACACTGACTGGGACACGTTCTCACTATGGGTGGCTCTGACCCCAGGCTCATCTTTCTGGACCTGTTTTGGGAGGCTTGACCTCCGAGAAAAGAGACTTTCCCTTCTGGATCCCCTCCATGTGGCGACAGTGGTGATGTCAGGAGGGTGTAGGAAGTGGCCTGAAGCCATGAAAGTTTACTTCTAGACCAGGATTTACCGTTGCTTTAGACCTCATTTTGCAACAAATGCAAAGCGCTTTAGGCAACATGGGAGGGGGCTGAGATCAGTATGCTTTTTTTCTTATACCTGTAAGGAAGCACTCAAGACACAGAAACAGTTCAGCATTGCCCAGGGCCCATGCATGACTTGTTATTCTGAGGAAAAGAGCAAACAAAAACAATCCGCACTTACAACTCTCTTTGTCTCTTCCTTTGGTGAGTTGGATTGATCCGAGTCCTGGAACTCAGGACCTTCCCCTTGAAATGTCCTCCAGTTTACAAAGGTAGATAGGGCTTGGGGGTCTGCCAAAATACAAAGTCAAGCAAATACATATGGACTATTTTTACTGCTTGCGATGTTGTAGTTTTAAGATAATTCCACAGTCAGCTCTCCAACAGCAAGTTCTTGACAAACTTCATTACCTATCCAAAATGCATAGGGAAAACACACAGTATGGGAGAACACTCCCCAAAATACAAACTCACATTGCCCCACTCCACCAAAACAACAATAAAGTGCAGAGGAAGCTATTCTATGGATAATGTGTTCTAAGAAGGATTATTTAAATTAAATAAAGTCAACTCAACTAGATTCTCCTGGATCACGGACTACAAAAATCACCATGCTAGTGAACTCTTTTACTAGCATTTTAACCTAATGACAAAAATAAAATGAATGTAAGTCAAGACCAAGAATAGCACTTAATCAAGAATATAGCAGCCTGACTACTAAATGAAGGGTTAGTAGTAGTTTGGTGGGGTTTTTTTTTGGGGGGGGGGGGGGGGTCTTTATGGTATTTCTTAAGGACTCAGTATTTGCCAGGCACTGTTCCAAGTGGTAGGGTAGACCCAAGGTAACCAGGTTGGACCAGTCCCTGTCCCACGTGGGGCTCAGTCTTAATCTCCATTTTACTAATGAGAAATCTGAGGCCCAGAGAGGTGAAGTTACTTGCCCAAGGTCACACAGCAGACAAGTGGCAGAGCCGGGATTAGAATCCCGTTCCTTCTGACTCCCAGACCTGCGTTCTATCTATTAAGCCATGCTGCTTCTCAGAAGTGTGTCCACTACTGGCTAGTCAGGGAATGGATGGGATGGGACATAACGGTGCCCGGCGAGGAGAGCAAAGGTCACACAGAACTAATAAGTACTACTACTCTTATGTCAACTAGAAGCTAACCAGGAGACCTGCAATAGGATGATTAAGTCATTTCCTACCTGGAGCTTGAACAGACTTTAGTTTTCCAAGAACAGATGCTAATGATGACATTTCACACCTGAATGGGTTCACAGTCAGAAATTTTCCATGAAGTATGAAGAGTCTGTGGCCATGACACCAGAGCTATGAAATATTGAACACAAGACCCAAAAATGTTTTAACCATTTTCCTCAACGTTCACCTAAAATTTCACTCAACATAGCAAAGCCTTAACTATAGATAATTTATATGAAAAACTTGAGAAAAGACCACTTACAAGATGGAGTTTTAGCAATTTTTCGTCACAGCGAAAATGTGTCCACTATTCTATCATTAAGGAGACTAGACTTTCCTTAAAACTTCTAAAGCACAACGGTTTCTCTAAGTTTTAGAAAAGAAGCCAATCTATTGCACTTCTAAAAAAAACCCAGTAGCATTTTACACAAGATAGAGCATTGCGTATAACTGAAAACCAAATAACCTGTAAAATGTCAAGACTGTAAAAGACAGGAGGAACACCTGAGCATTTAGTGCATTTGACGTTGCTATCACTATCAAATTCCCAGTCACCCTTCTCAACTCATCAATTCTTAGTCCACATTGGTCACTGATATTTTAGCCTCTTGGTCACAGTCTCCTCTTTATATATCATTCAAATGCTTTCGATCAAAGCAGCAGCTCCTGTAATGTTATATTTGGTTGTGGTGAAGGGAGTTTGAGATTTTGTGCTTTTGGTCACGAAGAATTTTCAGGGGAGGTCTATGAATTGCCAGCTTCTTGGTGTAGGAGCTTTCAATCCAATTCATAACCAGGAAAAACATGTACCTAGAGTTTAGCTGTTTATGAGGTGCTGTTGATGAGCGATTTCTTCTTGTTGCTATTCTTTAAGGTGAAGTCTGGATAGTAAATGCCTGCAGTGTGCTATCACATTCTCTCTGTTCAAACACTACTTTCAGGAGGTTTTGCAATTCATCATGGAGGGAATGGTCATGGAGTGCATCTACCAATTCTGTTATACTGTACTCTCCCAAGAGCTTAGTACAGTGCTCTGTACATAGTAGGCGCTCAGTAAGTACAAAGGATATGTTCTAATTCAATTACACACGTCAAGGACTTCACTGGCTTCCGGGGGTCTGAATCCCTGTAGTGGATTTACTGCTTGGAGAAACGTTCCAAAGGAAAAGCACTTTAAGGAAAATGAAAAATGACCTCATTGTTTCAAAAATCAAGAGAACCAAATAATAGCCTTGAAATACGTTCACTCAACCACCAACACAGAAATCTAAACTACAGAACACTTCCCAAGTCAATTCCACAGATAAACTTTCCCATCTCTGACACGTATATGCTGCTCTTCTATATAATGATCGTATCAACTACGCTGTCAGCAGTGTCCTCAAAAGCCTCAAAACTTCTTGGAACAGTAATGTACTGCGGTAGTTCTTGTTGCCTTATTTCATTTTCTTCAATCAGTGGCATTTATTGAGCACTTTTCACTTTATATTTTTTCTCTCCACGGGTGTCCTTGGCCAGTTTCTCCCAGCTTTAGTCTGTCAGCCAGTAGGGGTCCGGAATTGTGCCTGCATTTTCATCCTTGTTTGTGGTAAACAGTAATGAGAAGGTAACCTGTTTGTTCTTTACCTTAAATGACTGTTATAGACCATACCCATCATAATGCTTATATCCTAACGGAAGGAGATATCAGAAAAGGTTCACTGTCAATAATTACCAAAGAGCTACTTGACAAAGAACTGCTTTACGAAGTAGAAAAATGATGAAAACGTACTTGCCCGTTAGTTCCAAGTGGCAGTTCTTTTGAAGTCTTTACTGTTTGAAATTTCAAGTCCCATATGGAGAGACACTCTTTAAAAGGGAAACACATCATTAGAATGAAGACAATCCAAATACAGATGCCCAATGTTTAAAAAAAATCAATTAGGTTACTTTTTCAAACATTTTTGATTCTCTTGGTCAGTCTTCTGCTTAGTTTTCTGATACAAACCCCTTTGAATTCCAACCACTGAGCTAAGCTATAACCAAATGTATTGCTAAGACATTTTACTCACGTTCAGAGGTTGTAGTTACCTTTAGCAACTTTGGCTGAAGTTCCCAAGACGGCTATGTTATTTCCATCTAGGACAACAAGTGATCCACCTTTTCTGCTACCGCAGGGCATAACAGACTTGAGAAGTAGCGTCCAGAGCAGAGTTTCAGTTTCTTTTGGGGCTTTTTTAGTCAGTGGTATCAGAACTTTATAAACACACCCACTGGAGCCTGTTGGAAATTAGAACATGATATTAGGGCAATTATCAGTCCATTTTTCCATTCTAATATATAAATATGGGACATGAACCCATTGCTAAAAATTTACCTAATACCTACAATCGTTAAGCCATTTAACTAATTTCAGAGTTTTCTCTGTTAAGCTTTCAAGAGTCCAGACTTGACAGCATACTCTGAAGAACGTTAATTCAAAAGAGAAGAGAAAGAGAAGAGCTCCAAAAAGGGTATCAGTTCACTCCCAATCTCTAAGAAGTAAAACCAAACAAAGTTGGGCCTGAAACTTACCTAAACACAGTAGTGAGACATTTCTGTTTTGAACACAGGCTGTAAAACTCAGAGGAATAGATTTTTCATCTCCCGGCAGGAGTGTATATTTTTTTAAGTTATGTGGGGGAAACGTCTGTACGTACGCAAAATAATCTCCATGCTAAAAAAGAAAATGATGATAGTTACTTGCAAAACACAGCACATAATTAGACTATTAATCCCACTAGTTTTAAGGGCTACAAATACTAAACTATCATGTCAGGTAGAAAGACAACATGATTACGCTAAGGGCTCAATTATATCTAGAAAAACTTAAAGCAAACAGCTCATATTAAGTTTACGGAACAGAACTAAATAAATGGCAATTTAATGGGCCATATTAAGGAAATTGATTGAACATCCTGTACTAAGGTATTATCATTCTAGTTCAGACTAATTTAATGAAACACCTACATGCATTAAAAATGTGTTACTCAGTGCCTGCATTCATTTTTTTCTTTAATTTAGAAAATTGCACAATTTGTGGTTGCCACCCCAGGGAGCAAGAACAAAATTAAAACTAATGAAATAGAGAAAAACAAGAGAAGGGAGCAGTTAAAAATAACATCCTTTAAAAAATTATTCACTGTGATAGTGCCATCCGAGCAGAGCAGGCCAGTTTTATGAGACGGGCCTTAGATAAGGTTACATTTGCAAGGGTTTTTATCCATTTTGCAGATTTTAGGGACAGAAAATGAATAAGGTGATGCTTTGAAATGCCACAATTCCTTAGAGTTGAACACCACTCTAAGCCGTGCCCCTGCCTGAAATGCTGCCCCCCGATGGCTCTCCTACCCCTTCCTCTGTCCACTTTGTGCAATTTGACACCCGCCCCCTCCCCAGGAAAAGGAAAGTTTTGGGGGCCATCTCAGCCCGGCTCCCAAGTCCATTAATCAATTGCTAGGCCTCGGCCTTCAACGGGCATACGCTGCTGCTGTCTCCATCCTGTCTTTCTTCCTTTGCCTATCCACTCTCATGACTGTAGCTTTGGGTCCACTCAACCGGGTTCAATCCTTAGGGAACAAATAGAAAATGGCTTCCTGCCCCTTTCTCAAGCCCTCTGTGTCCTAAATCACACAACATATATGCTCTATCCCTCTCCAATTCAGATCTTTGCCTTTCCTTGGGAAGCAGCATGGTGCAGTGGCTAGAATATGGCCCTGGGAATCAGAAGGTCTTGGGTTCTAACTCTGGCTCTGCCACTTGTCTGCTGTGTGACCTAGGTCAAGTCTCTTCACTTCTCAGTGCCTCAGTTCCCTGATCTGTAAAATGGAGACTGACGCTGTGAGCCCTAGGTGGGACAGGGACTGGGCCAGCCCGATGTTTGTATCCCATTCCAGCGCTTAGTACAGTGCCTGGCACATAATAGGCAATGAACAAATATTACTATTCCTTCTTTCACCTACTCAGAAGGCCCCAGAATTCTTCTATTTACTTCCATTCAAAATTCAGTTAGTCCTCATACAAGAACTGATAAATTAGTCCTTAGTTACCGCCATACAGGGATATCTGGGCAAACACACCGAGAGAATTTGGGCAGGGTCATCCACACCCATAAAGGGAAAGAGGAGGATCACTCACTTAGGGACATATGTACACTTCTATCCAATGGGGGTCTCCAGGCTAAGGACACCTCAGAGACCTGCCATCCCCTGAGGGATGAAGCAGACGGAGCCACAAGAGTCCAAGTCTACAGGAAAGGAAAATGAGACACAATGTCCTAATTTCTGAAGCTAAAAGCTGTACTTTGTGGCCCGAGTGAATTACGGATGGACTATGGCAGGCAAGTTTAGACTCCAGGGATTCTCCCAGTCTTACATTTTTTACTGGAAGATCATTTCTACTGCAATTCCCCCAAGTGCTTAGTACAGTGTGTTGCACAGAGGAGATACACAATAAATGCTATCACTACTGTTGCCTGACGGTTGCCACTGGGAGGCCAATAAAAGTGGATTCCAGACACCCGCGTTCTAACTACGCCTGAGATGACCAGAGCTGGTGAGGAGCAGGAGGCAGGCAAGTGACGACTGGTGCTTGTCGATTTTGAAATTTTCGGGGGAGGTAACTCTAGAGGAGGACAATTAATGCCAGCCCTACTGTAATCCACACCCTGAAGATCGGTGGAGTTGAAATTCTGCACGAGCAGTATGGGCAGGAAATGCCCAGATGGGAGCCCTCCAGTCCTATTCCTCTTTTCTTCTTCAGAAAACCAGAGCAACAGTACACTTTTCTAAAGAAAAGGCAGACAAGCCTTAGCCTCCTTCTCTTGAACAGTGTATTGATGGTTTGAAATATTTCTGGGCCGTTTCACCACTCCATAATTGTGTAAAAACGAAACAAAAAAAAAATCCATTAAAGCCCTTTATTTCCAAATGTTCAAATCTGCACTTACTCCAACAGTAAGCAAATCTGATTAAAATTAAATTTGCTACTGCTCAAGGCAAATTCCAAGTAAATCAGTTCCGATGTCTGTGCGGTTTTCCTAGAAACATGGATGGTTCACAAAAAGGAAACACTTACCTTCTCTGTGACAAAAATTAAAACCTGTTGTTGAGCGTCCATAAGCAACTCCGTCCACCTAAAAGTACAAAGGCCATGGATTATTTCTTGCTATAGATAACTGTAATTTTAATCAGAAAATAAAGTGCACTCCACTAAAGATAGAGAATAAAAACATTAAAACCCACCTAAGGCTTCACCACTAACAAGATCCAGTACCTTCCCATCCACTAGCTGGATGTTATAGCAATTCAATTAAAGAGTAGTATTTATTTTCTCTTTTAGGGTATTTGTTAGGTGCTTACTAAATAACAGGCACTGTCCTAGGGGAGATACAAACTAATCAGGTTGGACACGGTCCCTCTGTCCCACATAGGGCTTAGTCTTAATCCCTGTTTTACAAATGAGGAAAGTGAAGCACAGAGAAGGTAAGTGACTTGTCCAAGGTGACCCGGCAGACAAGTGACGGAGCGGGGTCTAGATCTCAGGTCCTTCTGACTCCCAGGTCTGTGCTTTATCCATTATGTTGTTTCTCAATAAATGGCTGTTTACTGAGCACTTACTGTGTGACAAGCACAGTACTAAGTGGTTGGAAAAGTACAGTATACAGAGTTGGTAGACACGATCTCTGCACACAAGGAGCTTACACTCTACAGGCAATTCATGAGATTTACAAAATAATTCATTCCTATCCACATTTCTTAACTGCCCAAAACATTAACTGGATTTTCTTGAGATTTTCCATTCCCACTGGTTGAGGCTACCGAAAGAAGAAATCAGTAAACTAGTGAGGTGACAGACAAAGCTCAAGACCCCACCAAAGAACTTTTCTTTATCCCTGGTTGTGTGGAAAGAGAATAAGTCTTGGGATTGGTGGAGGATTCCAACACAGAGAAAGACGATGTCCTTGGCGAGAGACAGTCTCCCCTTATCCAGGGTTCACTGGCTTTCCAGGGACTTGGCTTCCAAAGTGGATTGGAACACTTCTAGATGGATCCTCTTTTTTAGTGGAATGGAATTTTTGGCTACCTCCTTGGTAAGTGGATCCTGTTTACTAGGCAATTTTCAAAATTAAGCTCATGGTTTCAAACCTCTTTTTTTTTTTTACAAAGGAATAGCCTGTGCTTCTGGTCTTTCTACTGTAAGCAAAGGAATCCATTCAGTCTACTGCAACTTACTTTATTACTTCTTCATCAGAAATAACAGCTTCAATTCTCCGTTGGGGTTTGGCAAGCAAAGCATCTAAGCGTCTGACAGCTCCCCCCTTGAACAGCACCACCGGCTCAGTGTTTGGCAGGGAATGTATCCTATACACATTAGCTGACAGCTGTGGGGGAATAAAAGCATTTCACTTTCCATTCTAAACTTACTTAAAGCTCCTTTGTAACAAATCCCTTTTTATATAAAACTCTCCACATAAGTGTCCCGATAGTTCTGGCAATCTACCTCTGTTTGGAGATGAAGAAAGAAGATAAGTGTGAGCCAAAAGATGAAAAAGAACAGCGTAGTCAATCAGTGGGCATTTATTGTGTGTCGCTGAGGCGAGCACTCGGAGAAGGACACCAGAAGCAAAATACCCGTCCCCGCCTTCCCAGTACCTACAGTGCAAGCTATTCATTATTGGGTTACATTTTGCTACTCCCTTATTTCGGTGTTACGTATCAGATTACCCTTTCCCCTGTGATAACCCATCTAGACCCCCAAATCCATGAACAGATCCCAACTCATAGTGAGCCTATTAAAAGTCCTTGCTTCCATAACTTTTGTGGTTAAGGATTCCAAATGACACAAGGAATTAGAAGGAATATGGCCAGGATGAAAATCCAGCCACCAGCTCGCCCAGAATTCAAGCCACTGAAAGAGACAGTGATCTCACTCTTAAAGAGTTCTGACACTATCATAATATACAGCACCTGCTTGCGGGCCAGACCATAAGCAGCCAAATCTGGGCTCTTCCTGGGGGAGTCAGGTGTTCAGTACAGAGCTCTGAACAGAGGAAGCACTCAGTAGATATTACTGTTTAACTGGGATGACTCCCAGTGATTGGAATACCTCTTGCGTCTGACCCGGGGCTATTAGAGACACCAGCGATATTCAGAGAGACCACTTAGGAATTTAGCCTATTTAGCCCTAGAACTGGCCATAGTTGTAGCCCAGAAACTCCACAGAGGAAAATAAATTCATCTTCTCTCAATGCTACTGACCCATTATAACTGCTGTTTCAAAGTCAAGAGACAGGGGATACGGGCTCCTCTGGCTTAAAGACCTCCGCTCCTCTCTTCCCCAATCTCAGGTATTGTGACAGACTTCTTTATGATATTTACAGAGTGCTTCCTATACGCTACTTGCTGGGGGTAGTGTGATTTCAGCTCATTTCATTTCAGCTTTAGACAACGGCAGATCTACTTAGTACTAGCTAATAGCAGGTCTGATAGCTTAAGGGTCCATTCTGTTGAACAGAATGAGAAAGACAGCACTCTGAAAGCTTTTATGCTTAAACACAGAAAATTAAATTTAAAATATTTTCAATTGGTAGTTATTGCATTGCTATTGGATCACATCATTATATTGTTGGGGTTTTTTTTTTTTTACCATTTTTATTGCTTTGGTCAAAATTTGATGCTTGGGAATGAATTATTCTACTTGATATTATTTCCTAAGGGAAACTACACTCAGTACTCTCTCTGTAGCCTAGAACCAATTAAGAGAGTCGACTGGACTACAGTATTTATTCATTCAATCGTATTATTGAGCACTTACTGTGTGCCAAACACTGTACTAAGCATTTGAAAAGTACAATTCAGCAATAACGACAGACGATACTTACCCACAATGGCCTAACAGTCTAGAGTCACAGCAGCACTTTTACGATCTCTGCATGGGGTAAGGGTAACTCATGCTCGCTACCAGCAACATCCTAAAAAATGACCCAGAAAAGCACTGGGACAGGGGCTGGACTACCAAAGCAGACTTTCCAGACTGGTCCTCCTCCTATTTTGGCAGAAATGAATATCAACTCTGTGCTTGTTCGAGTGAGCCACGGGTCTAAATAAAGACCAACTGGGCCCCCAAACAAGGAAGCCACACTCTAAATTGCTGAGGGATCCTTGAAAGAAATTTGGGAGAGAGGGAGGCCGGGGCGGGCGGCACCTCTCTCTTACAGAGTCATTTCTTGCCAGGCTCCTCGATGAGCGAAAACCTTCACAGAATCTGGCGAGGGGCAGCAAAGGAGCAAGAGGAGAAACAGCTCCTGCTCCAGCCATCGGGCCTCTGCATTGAGGGGGGTGGGGGAGAGAAGCAGGTACGGGTAGGGATTTCTTGTTTATAAATGACTGAAAGCCATGCTGGTAACTCAACAACTTACTGTTGCTTTAAATGCCTTATCCAAATTTACATCTTCATTTTTCCATATCCTTAAAACCTTAAAAAAAAACACAATTCCAGAATTATAAAAGGCACCACATCACCCACCATTCACTTCATGGAAGAATCACATGTGAACACCTGACACCAGTAAACTTAGGAAAATAATATTAATACCTGAATGACTGCAGTGACATTACTTATTTACATTTATCAAGTTAAAAAATGCCAGTATAGAATTACATTAGCCGCATCTCTACCTCTCCATACCAGGCCACTGGCGCTTAGTCAGAGCCGAAGAGGCTAGTTTTACATGTAGAAATAAGCTGATAAAATGCTCAAATCATCTTACCTTTTCATCATGAACGACAACATATTCTCCAGTCTGAAAGTTGCACACAGCTGGACATGTTATATTTTGACCTTGTCTGACTGACCAACAGCCCAAGGGCTTTTGATCTGAAACCTAACAAAATGAAGAAAAAAAGAAAAAAAGAAATGAGATTACTACAATGAAAGTTTTTGAGGTCCTCTTCCTCCTCCTCATCAGTAAGGGTACCTCTGAAATGCTTCCTGTGAGTAGAACACTGTACTAAGAGCTTAAGAGAGCACAGTACAACAGAGTTGGGAGACACAAAACTGTAAACTCTTTGAGGGCGGGATTACGCCTCCTAATTATGGTAGACCCCCAAGTCCTCAGTGCAGTGTACTGCACAGAATAAGTATTCGATAACTGTTACCGATTATTTAAAATAAAAACTACCCACACCAAAAATATAGCATATTATGCACTGGACGGACTAGATCTAGTCAGCTCAAAATCAAAATGCATTTACCGAGCGCTTACTGTGCGCAAAGCACCCCACTAAACGTTTAGGGGAGTACAATACAATAAGGGAGGTAGCCCCGATCTTACCGACTACAGATTACAAAGAGTTTACATACCAGAAGGGCTAATACTGCACACTGAAAACAAATAATTTCCTAAATATTACCTTTCAAACTGATTAATCAGCATCATCTCTCACTCCTTCACAGCCCCTTCTCTCCCTCACCTCCCATGAGCTTCTCCATATGGAAGAGCCTGCTGCCACGGTAGGAAACGCAGCCGAGACTGCCCTTCCGTGCCTTTGCTCCAGGCTGGAGGTGCTCACTGTCTGCTTTCCAACAACTGTGTGCATGAGAGAGAGACTGTACAGTGAGCAGGGGGGAAGGGAGGAGGGAAGAAAGAGAAAGGAAGGTAGAAGGACTGCATGCAAGATTCTCACCCCACCCCAAGAACCCCCAAAAAACAGCCCAGGGCCCAAAACAAGGATCAGGGCTGTTGAGAAGTGTAGGGAAGGGGCAGGCTCAGTCACAATTCTTTCTCTCCTCTCCCTTCTCTGATATAGTCAGTCATCTCTTGGGTGCAGCACGGAAGGAGCTGAGATCTTGAGCCAGGGGTCAATACATTTACGTGAAAGGCCCTAGGAGGCCTCTCAAGGCTTTTGGGGAAGGAACGTGATGCGAAAGAATCGTTCTTTTGGAAAAATGAGTTGTGCAGCAGATAGTTTGGAGGGCCAAGACTGTACACAGGGAGGCAAGTAAGGAACCCATTGCAACAGTCTGGATAAGAAGGTGTGAGCACAGGAAACAGGGATGAGGATTTAGGGTCCAAGTTGAAGAATCGCAATTTTAGTTATTGGATTAAGGCACAGGCAAGAGATCCAGATGGACGTTCCCTTGAGAAAATACAAGACCAGAATGCAGATGAGGGATTGAGGCTAGAAATATAAATTTGAAAAGCTGCTCTGAACTGAGCCTCAGAAAAGCACACAGTTAATGGGAGAGGGGACCAGAAGCCCAGCACAGGGAACCGAGAAGATGTCAGAGTTTAACCAGGAAGGTTCTGGGCTTGAAACTTAGTTCTGAGGAGAAGGTGGTCAGCTGTATTCGAAAGCAGCTTGCTCACATCGAAAAAAATCATTTCTAAAAATTCAAAATTTAACATTCTGGAGTCCAAGGCATCAAGGATTGCTTATTAAAATATGACAATATCCTCAATGACTAAAAAAGAAAGGCTTGACCCTCTTCAGTCAAAAGGACCTTAAATCACTTGCCTTTTTATTTTGTTGCTCTCACACAACACGTGATGATGATGCTGGTATTTAAGTGCTCACTATGTGCCAAGCACTGTTCTAAGCACTGGGGTAGATATTCAAGGTGATGAGGTTGTCCCACATGGGGCTCACAGTCTTAACCTTCATTTTACAGGTGTATACTCATACCCCCGTATGAGACTTGCATTATACGAGAAGCAGCATGGCTCAGTGGAAATAGCACGGGCTTTGGAGTCAGAGGTCATGGGTTCGACTCCCGGCTCTGCCACTTGTCAGCTGTGTGACTGTGGGCAAGTCACTTCACTTCCCTGTGCCTCAGTTACCTCATCTGTAAAATGGGGATTAACTGCGAGCCTCACGTGGGACCACCTGATTACCCTGTATCTACCCCAGCGCTTAGAACAGTGCTCTGCACATAGTAAGTGCTTAACAAATACCAACATTATTATTACATAACCTACTAAACACTCAGACGCTTCCAATTTTCCTTCTTCCTTCCTAAATTACTTGTGCGTCTATAGTGTGTTTGCTTCCAAACACCTGCGGTATGACAGTGTTAAATCAATAAATCTTACCAACTGATTGACAACCTTCCATATGTGGCCTTACCAATCAGGTCTATTTATTGAGCACTGTGAGCAGAAGACTGTACTAAGCCCTTGGGAGAGTCCAGTGTTACAGAAATGGCAAATACCAACATTATTATTATTGTTAAGCGCTTACTATGTGCAGAGCACTGTTCTATGCACTGGGGGAGATGCAGGGTCAATAGGTTGTCCCACCCGAGGCTCCCAGTCTTCATCCCCATTTTTATAATAATATTGGTATTTGTTAAGCGCTTACTATGTGCAGAGCACTGCTCTAAGCGCTGGGGGAGATGCAGGGTCATCAGGTTGTCCCACCTGAGGCTCCCAGTCTTCATCCCCATTTTTATAATAATATTGGTATTTGTTAAGCGCTTACTATGTGCAGAGCACTGCTCTAAGCGCTGGGGGAGATGCAGGGTCAATAGGTTGTCCCACCTGAGGCTCCCAGTCTTCATCCCCATTTTAATAATAATATTGGTATTTGTTAAGCGCTTACTATGTGCAGAGCACTGTTGTAAGCGCTGGGGGAGATGCAGGGTCATCAGGTGGTCCCACGTGGGGCTCACAGTCAATCTCCATTTTAATACCGTGGGACCACCTGACGACCCTTTATCTCCCCCAGCGCTTACAACAGTGCTCTGCACATTGTAAGCGCCTAAATACCAACATTATTATTATTATTATTAAAATGGGGATTAAGACTATGAGCCCCACGTGGGACAACCTGACGACCCAGTACCTCCCCCAGCGCTTAGTCCAGTGCTCTGCACATAGTAAGCGCTTAACAAATACCAACATTATTATTATTATTAAAATGGGGAGTAAGACTGTGAGCTCCACGTGGGACAACCTGATGACCCACTATCTTCCCCCAGCGCTTAGCACAGTGCTCTGCACATAGTAAGCGCTTAACAAATACCAACATTATTATTATTAAAATGGGGATTACGACTGTGAGCCCCACGTGGGACAACCTGATGACCCACTATCTTCCCCCAGCGCTTAGCACAGTGCTCTGCACCGAGTAAGCGCTTAACAATAATAATAACGTTATTCGTTAAGCGCTTACTCTGTGCCCGAGCACCGTTCCCAGCGTTGGGGGAGATGCAGGGTCATCGGGGGGGGGGGGGGGTCCCCCGTGGGGCTCCCAGTCTTCATCCCCATTTTGCAGATGAGGTCACTGAGGCCCCGAGAAGTGACCTGCCCAGGGTCACCCAGCTGCCAAGGGGCGGAGGCGGGATTCGAACCCATGACCCCCGCCGCTTCTCCTGACTTGACAGGGTGCCCCTGCAGCGGCTGGTGGGCCCGGGGGGCGCTTAGTACAGCGGCGGGGCGGGCGGAGGCGCTCAGCACGTGTGTGGGGGGGGGGAGGCACATGGCGGCGGGGGGAGGGAAGGACCGGCCCGGCCCCACCCACCTTGTAGACGGTGACGGTCCTGCCGCTGTCCGTCAGCAGAAAGTGGCCGGGCTCGCGGCCCCGCTCGACGCCCAGGAGGATGTCGGGCGCCGGGGCCCCCGGCAGCTCGCACAGCGCAAAGTCCTCCCCCAGCGCCGCCATCTTAGGGCGCCTCGCCGCTCCCGGCAGCCCCCGCGCCCCGCGCACGCGCGCTCCCCCGTCCCCGGCTCGCGCGCCTGCGCGCGCACGCGCACGCGCTGGCTGACTCTCGCGAGAGCCGCGCCCGACGCCGAGAGGGAGGCCGGGCGGGGGAGGGGGGGGAAGAGCGAGACGAGGAGGAGAAGCCGGCGGAGCGGCGGCCGCCCCCTAGCGGTCGGGAGGAGTGATTGAACGCTTACTAGGTGCAGAGCACTGGACTAAGCGCTCGGAAGGGACCATTCGACAACAGAGACCGGGCTCTGAGTCTCATCGGGGGAGACAGACGGACAGAAACGAGACCACTTAATCTCAGTAGATTAAGCAGCCCAGAAAATTAAGGAGGGAAGCAGCGTGGCTCGGTGGAAAGAGCCCGGGCTGGGGAGTCAGAGGACGTGGGTTCTAATCCCGCTCCGCCGCTTCTCAGCTGTGTGACCTTGGGTAAGTCACCTAACTTCTCTGTGCCTCTGTTCCCTCATCTGTAAAATGGGGATGAAGGCGGTGAGCCCCACGTGGGACAACCTGATGACCCCCTTGCTTAGAACAGTGCTTGGCACAAGTTAATCACAGTAAATTAAGCAGCAGAGTAAATTAAGTAGGGAAGCAGCGTGGCTCAGTGGAAAGAGCCTGGGCTTCGGAGTCAGAGGACGTGGGTTCTAATCCCAACTCCACCACTTGTCAGCTGTGTGACTGTGGACAAGTCACTTAACTTCTCTGTGCCTCAGTGACCTCATCTGTAAAATGGGGATGAAGACTGTGAGCCCCATGTGGGACAACCTGATGACCCTGTATCTACCCCAGCGCTTAGAACAGTGCTCTGCACATAGTAAGCGCTTAACGAATGCCAACATTATTATTGAATATCAACATTATTATTATTATTAAAATGGGGATTAAGACTGTAAGCCCCACGTGAGAAACCAGATCACCTCGTATACCCATCCTCCTCGCCCCCGTGCTTAGAACAGTGTTTGGCGCATAGTAAGCACCTAACAAATGCCATTATTATTATTATTTTATGGGCGTGGTGGGAACCATGGCCCTGATGAGTTTCCAGCTGAGGGTGTGAACGTGTTTCTAGTCTGTGTCAGGCCCCCACGGGGCAGGATACAAGTTTATCAGGTTGGACTCA
Organism: Ornithorhynchus anatinus; assembly: GCF_004115215.2. NCBI lineage: Eukaryota > Metazoa > Chordata > Mammalia > Monotremata > Ornithorhynchidae > Ornithorhynchus > Ornithorhynchus anatinus. The sequence continues at coordinate 3,816,548 of NC_041742.1, forward strand.
GTCCCTGTCCCAAATGGAGCTCTAAATTAAAACTGGAAGGAGGAGGCTTTAATCCCCATTTTACAGATGAGGTAACCGAGGCACAGAGAAGTTAAGTGCCTTGCCTAAGGTCACGCAGCAAACACTCGGCAGAGGTAGGATTAGAAGCCAGGTTCTCTGACTCCCAGGGATCTGCCCTTTCCATTAGGCCAAAATGATATTAATTAGCGATAAGGAATATGAAAATGGTAATTGTGAGATAATCAACAGGCCCTTTGAATAAAATTTAGCAAAAGCGACGTTCCAGATCAACACATGACGTTGAGCTCTCTATCCAGGGCTCCTTATCATATGTCAGAACATACAGGACCTGTTTTCCTTTCTGGATTTCTTGGGCTTTTCTCACGTGGCTCCGCAGGCACGCTCTGCAGGCAGCTAAAGGCTCTCGTTGTTGGAGCAGTGGCTCCGAATCATTCCTGGAATTGCAGGTTAAACTACAACCGTATAAGTGAAATGTTGAGTCAAGGAATTCTTGTTGTTCCCAAATCCCAGGAGGGCATTTAATCTTTATCTTCAGATCCTCTTTTAAGGGGGGAAAAAAATAGAGGCTGAACTGTCCTTCGTTTGAAGATGGCACTGTTAGTGTTGAGGCTGTCCCTGTCCCTGAGTGTCTTTGGAAGGGATTTTTTTTTTTTTTTGCCCATTTGTACCTTTTATCCACACACCTTTTATGGCTCTTTATCACTTGGGAGAACAAGGCTTAAGCACAATCATTAAGAAGGGAGGATTTGCAGCCTACCTTAGCAGGGTTGTTTTGCAGTAGGGGTGCTGGTTCCCAGTGAGCCATCCACACTCTCTCATCAGGTACCTACTGTGAGGAGGCAGGAAGGGAGAATGGCTGCAGCTTCCCATCACAGAACGGTGGGTCTCTGAGATCTCAATAGTAGCAGGCAGCATTGTGCTTTGACCCATTTGTTAAGCCATCCTGGAGTAATGAGGTGCTTAGTTCTGATCCATGTTAATTGAATTAAAAGCATCTGCTGATGTTCAGATAATTCTCCTTCCCACTCTGGAATTATTCAGCAAAAGTTCCTCCAACCCTGCCAGCTTAGGCATTAAATGCAGACGTTTAATTATGAACCATTTGTTCTTAGAGTTCTTCGGGACTCTGTTAAAATCCAGAATTGTCCGGGTCCTATCTAAATGATCCTATCAGAGGACTGAGGGGAGGATTTAGTCAGCGATTGCATTCCAAGGTTAAGATCCAATTTGAAAATGATCAGTAACTTTGGGCAAAGCTGCCTGCCTTAACTTACTCTGTTTAGAGGGCAGAGTGTAAGAGCTCGATAAAGAGGAGTTGTCGATGACTCCGGTGTGAGTGCAAGTTACTAATGAACCGAGTGGGACAGACAGTTCTATGGGGAGATCACAGAGACTAAGAAAACACTGAGTAAGAGGAAAACTGCTCAACACTCAGGTCGTGCTCTGAGGATGCTAAAAGGCAAGTTCTGCAGTCTTTCCTAGTGAAAAGAACATGGGCCTGAGAGTCAGAAGGACGTGGGTTCGAATCCCACCTCCTCCACTTGTCTGCTGTGAGACCCCGGGCAAGTCACTTCACTTCTCTGTGCCTCAGTGACCTCATCTGTCAAATGGGGATTAAGACTGTGAGCCCTGTGTGAGACAGGGACTGTGTCCAACCTGATGAACCTGTGTTCACACCAACACTTAGTCCGGTGCTCTGCACACAGTAAACACACAGTAAATACCATCGATTGATCTGGTGGATGAGTTCAGATTGGTGTGCATAAGCAAGGCTGGAGGATTTGTAAGTACTCTCTACTGAAGAGCTTATATTTTAAGTTTGATTGCCAAACGCCGATCATTGCAAAAACGGCTCAAAGGAAATGTTGATGTTAACTAGTAATACCTGACCTTCTTCCTGCTTAGGTCGTGGGCCTCATGTGGGACGGGGGCTCTGTCCAACCTGAGGGTCTTGAACCTACCCCAGCGCCCATTAAGGTGCTCGGCCCATTGTAAGCGCTTAACGGAGACCACCTTTAGGACGGGGCCCCGCAGATCGTGCGGACGTTGGGATGAAAGGGTGTCTAGACCTAGGGGAAGACCCCCAGGTCCAAGTCCGAGCCCCCGGTTTCCCTAGTGCCCCCGCCTTGCCGGTCAGCTGAAGAAAGGAGGAGCCACGCTTGGAAAGACAGCTCGGTAGTTTATTTACAACAGAATGTAAGAAAAAGTGAGTTATTCACAATAATAAATAACTGGAAAAAAACCACAAAACAGCCACGAAGGGATCTGGAAGGATGGCGTGCTTGACCAAGATCGGCTCTGCTTGCTTTGCATTTGGGAACTCCGGGGCCGTTGGAAAACTTGGCCCCCGGGCAACGGCAGAGTTGCAGTGACTGATGGAACCGATCAGAAATTCAAACCCAAAATGTAAACACGCAAAATTACATGACACTTGGAGTTACATGGAACTGGCACCAGTAAATATGAAAATCAACCTGTTTTCAGGGGTACACAAAGCCTAAAAGAGACTAACAATTCAACAAACATGCTCTCAGCTGAAAGCAAAAACATTTGCGTTAGTTGAGCCTCAAGCGTTTAACTTAGACAACAAAATCATGGTTTAATAATGCCATCTGAGAAAGTCTTTTTAGATATGTTCACTTACTACCCTTCCTTATTGCACTGACTGTATGCCCTAAAAAGATTATACAACCTGTGTATTTTAAAATGGGAACATGTCACTTGAGAGACGAAGCACAGAGGAACTTGAAACATTATTACTGAGCTGGCGAGGTTAGTTTACTGCAGCAGGGGACTTGGGTTTTAGCTAAGCTTTCCTTGTCAATTTTTGTGCAATGTTCTGTTTAAACTTCTGTCCCTAGACAGGCTTGCTTTTTTTTTTTTTTCCCCTTTCAAAGGCACACCACCGCTCCTTCACCCAATCTGGAATCCACTGAAAATGAATGGGACAAGGTTAAGCCTTGGAAACTGAGCAACTTGATTCACTGAGTACTCCAATAGGACTCTTTATTTTGCCAGTCTCACTGCGGTCACATACCCACTCAAGCCCACCGCCTTGTTGGCCATGAGGCCCGAGGAGGTTCTAAAGAAAAGGGCGTGCGAGCACTGGAAAGGAGCCGTTCAACACTGTAACTTTTTCAGGTGGAAAAAAAAAAGAATATGTATACCTCTACTTCCAGGAGGGTCTCAGTCCCTCCCAATCATTCATTACCCAATTACTGCAGCACCTTGGGAAGGAAGCTGGGGAATTCCTTTTGGCATTTTGTGGTACGTTAATGTTCAGGGCTCGACTTCAAAAAAAGTGCCTCCTTAATAAAGAGCTAGGTTTCCATAAAAAAGTAGACTATCCCCATTAAGTCTATTCCACAACTCTTTCCCCACAAAGAGGTGCAAACCCAGAACTGGAGAAATTTAGATTAATTTCTTCATGAAAGCATACGATGGCCATGATAGAGCAGTGGCAGAAACATGATTACGGGCCACTGTGCCTTTAGTTTCTTTTCTTTCCTCAAGACATAGGTAAAGAATAGGTCTCTTGTTACAGACGAAATAAAAGAAAATGAAATGACATTTGGTTTTGTATTTTTTTCCACGGAGCACGTTCCTGCAGAAACACTAAGGTCTTCTTTCATCTGGAAAACAGCAAGAGCAGGGATGCAGGGTACTTACAGCCAATAGAAAGCATGGAGGCATTCTTTGTTGTTAAACCACCAAAAATAGTGAAACTGAACAGAATTTGCATGGTTTCCACCAGTATCAAAGATGAAGATGGGGCAAACACTAACGATTATTGTAAATAGTGTTATTTTAATTCAGCTAGCAGTGACTTCAAACTGGTGGTTTCTCACTCAGCACATTATATATATATATATGTATAAATATATATTTACATATATGATACAGTTTTGGTGAGCAGAGCTGAAGTTTACTGCATTGCATACAGAGGCACTGGGTTAAAAAAATTCTATTTCCCCCCAACCCCGACATGCTTGGTTAATGAAAGTCACTGCTATTGTTTGCTTTCTTTCTAAAATTCCGCCATGCAACAATTTCATTTGCACCCTCTTGAGCTACAGACACATTTTCTATACATGCCTTACCCACAGGCCTATATCACACAATGAGAAATTCATGTACAGAACATGGGCAATGATATCCAGTACTTGAAAACAAGGGTAAATAAAATATTGAAGCTCTTTATGTCAGTTTTGCTAAATATCTCGATTACACATTCAAAGCCGCTAAAAGAATATCTGCATTTCTTTTTTTCTTCAACCTGCCCCCACCACGCCCCTACGGGCAGAAACACGGTTATGAAAAACAGTTCAGAACACAAAATTCGTCGGCCAAAGTACTAAACTATTGTTGGGTGGTTTTGCGTTTGATATCTAGGGAATTAGACTGGCTACAAAAACTTAAGTAGCTCAAAAAGAAATAATCTCTTAGCGTCTTAAAGCACACAGAACTGGTGAACTGGAGAGCAAAAGCTACTTTACAATTGGGAGTCAGAGCCGGCGGGGGTTGCTCGGGGTGGGGGTGGGGGTTGCTGATGGTGGAAAGAACAAGTATCAATGTGAGGACAAGATGCATGACATAAACCTACAGCCCACAAATTCATCTACAAAGAATTAATGATTTCTCCCCCTCCCCCCACCCACCCCCCGCCCCACAACCCTGGTTTCAGCTTGCAAACAAATATACACAACGTTTCAGTGCCATCTGACAGCATTTTCTTCTGCCCCTCAAACCACCCCAGTCCCAACCTGACCCACGTCGCAGACCCCACCTTATGGGCCTTTCAGAAATCCAAGGGGCCTCAGAGTTAAAACTTTCCACCAGTGAATACTTCCACGCTCAGGAAGAGAAGAAACAGGGACCTACTTACTAGCTGTTGTTCTGTAAAGGTTTGACTCCCTGAGATCTGGATCGACACTTCGCCCAGCCAAGTTGATTGCAGAGTGGAAGGAATGAGCCCATCGCTCCCTCTGAGTGCCTGATTTGGGGAAGAGCGTCCCTTTTGAAGGGCCGGGAGGCTGGCTTCTATCTCCTGAGGGCCCCCAGCAGGTTAGGAGACTAGACATAGCACAGTCGAGGGGAAACGGGCAGGCAGTGAGTGACGCATCCGGGCTTACACCTGGACAGGGTAAAGACTCTGAGGAGGCCACTCTCTGTGGCCATCTTCGCTCTCCTCTTGGCATTCCTGGGAGGGCAAGTCTCTATCTTGAGGCTGAAGGTAGTAATAGTAATAATAATTATGGTATCTGTCAAGTGCTTACTATGTGCCAGGCATTGTACTAAGCGTGGGGCGCTGTATTAAGTCGAGTAGAGAGACTGAACATCTGCTGGACTGTAATCCCCTTGAGGGCAGGGATCATGCCTACCTGCTCTATTGTTCTCTCCCAAGTGCAGGACAGCGTTCTTCATGCCGTGAGCACTTAATACACACCGTTGATTGATTGGTTGATGAAAACAGACAACTTTGGCCCGATCTTACATTTTCTTTCTCTACTAGGATTAAAGATAAACACCGAGATCCCACCATCACCTCCTCCTCATCCTCCTCCTGTAATTCAAGAAGGGTCTTTGAAATTCTCTCTGTTGCCCCTCTCTGCTCAGCAAAGCTTCTCTCCCTTCAATCTCTGCCTTTAGGCATCGTTTCATCTTCATCTTCTGATTGAGGGAAAACTAGTCAGAGGCTTGTCTGTGTCTTTTCTTTTCCGTCAATCAACAATCAACCAACCACAGTCGATCGATCTCTCGTATACATTGAGTGCTTACTGGGTGCAGAGCACTGGATTAAGCACTTGGGAGAGTAGAAAATAACAGAGTCGGTAGACATGTTCCCTGTGCCCGACCTAATTGACTCGTGCCAACCGCAGCGCTTAGAACACTCTCTGACCCATAGTAAACACTGGACAAGTACCATAAAACAAACCAACGCAGAGCTTCCAGTCTGGAGGGCTTAAGGACTGTCTGCAGTCTTTCATGTTTGAAGAAGGATGGTATTCCTTCCCTTTTCTCCCCCCAGGGGTCAGGGAGGGAGACCCATTTCTCTTCACCCGATCTGGCTCACACCCAGACCAGAGGTTTCCCGGCCGGGTCCTCCAGAGTGCTGAGATGACTGGGCTGGCAGAGGAAGTGTAACTCTTACCAAAAGTCAAAAGGGCAGAGGGGCCAGAATTTTTTTCACAATTCCCTCCCAATGCTCATTTCCCCACCCTCATTGGTATTTCCCTTCTGCTAAACCCATCCTGGCATGTTAATCAGTGAAACCCCATCACTAATTCATTAAGGGTATTGAGATCTTCAATGGGCGAGTCTAAGAAACCTTACAGGAAGAAAAGGTGTGGCACAGGCAGGCCTCCTGTTCCTTAAATGAATCCCCAGTTGTGGCTGCCACTTGTTCATGTAAGAGAGGAGGCCACGGAGGAGAGGAGAGTGGAGGGAAGGTACTGAAATATAGAAACGGGTAGAATCCTTTTATAAATGATTTTCAAGATATAAACAGGATCGGTGGCCTTAAAATCAGGTCTCATAATTGCACTTGGAGCCTTGGTCCACCGACAGTTTCTTTTCATAAAAATTTAAAGAGTTAATTAGGCCCCAAATCCTGAGTCAGAATAAGCAAAATACGAATCAGAATAACTGCTGTTGGTATTCAAGTATATTGGTGTTAGCAGTTCAAAGGTTCACTGTTAGGTATGTTAAGCCTGAGACAACCAAACTTTTTTTTTAATAAGAAATTCATGTTTAGTGGGAGAAAAAAGGGGCTTCTGCCCATTTGACATAGTCTGGCATCAAAAAGGTACAGGGTCTCGTTCACCCCTGAAGTCGCTGCTAAGGTCATTAAATGCCAACAGCTAGATTTACATCATGGTTTATTACTACTTCTACAGGGAAGATTCAGTTGGTCTTGTACAATCCGATCTCAAGACGGTTTGCTTACATGTAACAAGTTGCGCTGCATGGCTTATTCTGGAAATCAGATTACGTATGAAAACACTGTCTCACGTGCACATACCCATTTAGAGATCTGAAGGAAAGAGTCTGAATAACGTGGCAGTCCTTTCCTAGATCAGAAAAATTATAAGAAACAAAAATGAAAACCCCGACAGAGAACGAACCAAGTGGCTCAGGGATACGTGGAATGGTATTACTCTTGTTTGGGCCGGCAATGCTTGTCTGAAGAACGCACGCTGGGTAAATTCTGGGTAGAACTTTTGCCGGGGTCTGGGAGAGTGAGAGTTTCTGGAGCAGACTTTTTCCGGGGTCGATCCTTGGGGACCGTCAGGAACTCGGGGGCGTCCGTGGAGAGAGGTGTTGATGGGGCGCTGGAAGGGGCACTGCGGATTGAAGAAGGCAGCAGGGAGATGCTAGAGATAGAAATTGCAGGCGGGAAAACTCCGATTTTCTTGTTGGTGGCTTCCTGAGTTGCTCGTTCAAACTCTCGAACTTCGTCCATCGTCATGTCTTCGGTGGGCGGGGAGGGGGAAGGGAGAGAAGGACAGACAGCTGGTTTGTTAAAAGGGGATGCAACTGGCATTGCTACACCTGGTTCCAAAAGAAAACCAGAGAGTCTCATTTTTGGAGGTCCACCCAGACGCCAAGCCAGAGGGCGGAGCGTCTGGGCGGGTGCCCAGGGCTGAAATCCTCACTCGGGCAAAACGTCCCGGAATTAGAATGCAGTCAACTCTCAGCTAGGGAAGGGACGCACTGGTATGGGGGGCAACAGAAGACCCTTGGGAATTCCGAAGGAGAGCAGAGGCATTGCGAGGCCTAGCTACACGACGAGGGAGAGAACCCCTGGACCAGTGAGGTCTGGAGACAGCAGCTACGTGGACTGAGCGTGCGGTAAGGTCAGGGGTAGGGCTACGCTCTCACAGGCTTAAAAAGGCCTGTGGATCATTCAGGAATGGATAACTGAGAATTAAGTAGAATAGCTACTTCAAATTTCCTAGGGCTCCTTTCAATGGATTGAGTTATTTCAATGAGTTATCTCTGCATTCTAAACAAGGAACCCATTAGGAAAACACGCCACAGCCCAGGTGTTTGCACACACTATGCACCTCCGCAAGGCTAGCTCTCCTTCTCCAAGAGGAAGGCAGTTTGATTTACGATGCTTCCAGTGGCAGAGAAAGGAGCTCTTTGTCTGTCTCAGCTCACTGAGACAGGAATGTTCCCCCTCAAGGTAACAAACAAAGCCAATCGCTCACGATTTATCATCCCATCATTTTCTTCCCCCATAAGGGAGCGGGTCATGTTTACACTGAAGTGGCTCAGAGATGCTTTGGGATTAGTCTCTGGAAGGAGACTACTGAGGCTTTAATCGATCTACCTCTCAGGGCAACTAAATAGGGAGCCGCTAATGCTTCGAAAGGCCGGGAAGCAAAACTGATTCTCGGGGAGCCCGAGGAAATGACTGTGGGAGCAAAGGACAACAGAAACTACTTTAGCTAGCTGCTCGGCTTGCGATTCGCCCGATGAATATAAATGAATTGGGGCCATCCTAACGCGGTCACTTGGGAAATAGTTCTTCCCCATCTCCATCACCCAACACCTCATGACATAGGTGGGAGATTTTTACAAGAAAAATGCTGTCGAAGGGCTAGTTACTAGTAGCTTCTTAACGGGGGAAAAAACCCAAAACAAAACTTGGAAGGGAAATGGAAAATTACATTTTCTTTTTCTGGTCAACTAGATTTTTTATCTCCCCGAATTCTTAGGACAGGGGTTGAGCATCTCCCTTTGACAGTTCCGTCCTTGCCCAGCAGAGGACAGGATTGACTCAAAATAAGCCTGATGTGGCCTCCATCGAGTAAAGGAGGAAAATAATCTGCAAGCCCGGATCTCTCTCTGCCAGGGTTCGAAGCTACATAAACAAGCAAGACCTTCTGTCACCTCATCCGTGCCACGTTCATGGCTTCTAGACCGAATTTCCCGGCAGTCTGGCTGGTCTGTGCTCAGTGGATTATTTATAGTAAGCACCTCTATGATACACATAGAAACTCCTTGCCGCAAAATGACTTGTGATTTGGCCGAACGCGAGAAGCCTAGGCAACACCAAGGCATAAACCTTCCGAAGCCCTGAAGAATCTAAAAAAGCTAACAGAAGGCTCAAGACGTAACCAGTCGATTAACTTCTGGCATCTCTCAATACCCGTATCAGCTGGGGAGTGTGTGCTTTACTGCTTTTTAAGCTCCTGACCTGCTGGGGCCCCATGCTCCTTGCTCCTAGACATTCTGACTCTATTTTGAGTTCTGCTCTACGGGTGCTCGTTTCCCTGCCTCTCTCTCTTCCCCCCGCCGCCAGCCCTTGGCACTTTTCTTTCCAGGGCAGGTTCACGGGGAGAATGAAATATTGCTGAGAGGTTCCAAAAAGGAAGTGAAATTTTAATTGAGGAGGAGGAGGAAAGGATCTCTGAGGGGCAACCAACTTCCACTTGGGGGAAAGGAGAAAAGGATGGTTGAGGATGGAGAGGGAGAGTGCAAAAACTCCAGGCTTCTCCACGATCAGCCCCTGCATGCCTAAGGGGTAGAGAACCGGGTCCACACACTTAGTGTTATTTAACAGTCCAGTCTCACATTCACTCCCATGCATGCAAAGATAATACAAAGTCATCTAAAATGTCTCTTGGCTGGAAAGAAGGCAGTGATGCCAAAATCCCAGGGGAAAACAGCAATTATAATTAGGGGCCCTTGCACTCGGTCCTTTTCAAAGGGTACATATTACCTTCTCAAAGCAAGGGGAAGTGCTGCTTTCAGGTCCGGGATGCGTCTTGCCCACCTCCATCCCCCCTACCCCAACCTCAGATTGATGTGGTTTCCCCAGTGCCAGGAAACCTTTTCTATTCTCTACGTTAACCTCTTCTACTCTCTACGTTCCCTGGCTTTACGACCAACACAACAAGCAAGTCGAGTGGCTTTCAAGCAATGAGAATGTTTGCGAACCAACGATGGCATTGACAAATCTTGATCCTGTTCAAATCCTTCCCAGAAAACAACGGCCTTCTGGACGTTTTTATCAAGGACAGGTTGGGAAATGAATCCTTTTGATGTCCTTTGGGACTCACGAAGGCACATTCAGTGAGGGATGGGCAAGACGTTCAAAAAATCTACATACACTTGCTTTGGCATGGCTGTCTATTTCATCCACTGCAGATGAATGCTGAGTGCAAACTTTAATGTTGGTTTGTTCATGCATATTTTTCTCGTATTCTCGAACATCATCCATAGTCATATCTGTAAAAAGGTCAAGATGTTGGCAACTTCCATTATCAAGTGCAAACTTTCAAAAAGGAGGTTTTTACGGAAAGACGTGAGCTTAACAGAAGCCAAGGAGTGGTTTATAAAGCAGGGAGCTCACTAACTTTATGAAAGGTAAGTCATAAAGTTAGGTCAACTAGCCAAGAAGGTGGTGCAAGAAGGTTAAGTCAAAGGGAGTCTTAGAATAGGAAGGAGTGGAAATTGTTTAGGGAGATTCCTGTGACGTGAGCTTGATGGAAAGTGTTGGCATTAGGCATCGTTATAGGCGGAGATCTTCTAAAATGCCTTTAGAAGATCCCATGAATTAAAGGGTAGAAGGTTAGAAATCTTCTTGTTTTATAACTTACCTTCCAGAGACCTTTAAAAAGGATTTAAAGCGGTGCCCTTTATGAGTGAAAAAAAAAATGCTGACACTTTCATTGCTATAGAAGATGTGGCTTATGTTTCGGGAAAGAACTTTCTGGGAACAGGTCAGGAGGACCGAATGGTTTCCTCACCCCACGGGGAATCGGATAAGCATATTTAAATGCACGTTTGGAAACGCAAGCAGTGTTATGTGGTGCAGGCCAAATCCCACAGTCTGAGGGTGACTGGTATTAGCTCAACTTGCAGGTCACTAGCGCTAAGGCAGAAAATGATGCTAATTCATTCCCTGGAAGGACTTCACTGTCTATAGGGTGCCAGGTATGCTTTCTCAGTCAAGCGCTTAGGAAAAAAAGGTACTTATTTTCTGCTCAGACAGAGGAGTCACCCAGCTAGTCACAGTCTGTTGATTCCATGAGTTTACCAGGGCCTCTTCGAGATCGACCTCCCTCTTTTGCTCATATGATTTATCCAACTCAACTTGAGTCTTCAGCTTTCCGTGAGCCTTTTACAATGGAGACAGACGGAACAGTTGCTTAACACCTCAGATGGTGGCCGAAGACATGTCAGTAATCTGCCACCCGGCATGCAAATCAGTGCCTAGGAGATTTCGTGCAGGCATTCGTTCACTGCTTTAATTTTTCTTCGAGAATTTTCTGCACCATGTGGCTCTGTCACTTTTTTATATCTTGCCTGGGGTCATTCGACTCTCTTCTCTTCATCTGGGATGGGAACACTTGACTGGACTTGCACGTCTGAACTGCTCTACTGCAACGACAAACTGACGGTTACAGGTCCTGACTCCTGTGGGCTTTTTTGTTTTGTTTTGTTTTGTTTTTGCAGCAGCCAAGATAAAACAACGGCCTATCTCTGAGTTTGGGCTACAATATTAGGTCTATGGATTCCTCCCTCCCATTAATCTGGAATCAGAAAGAGATCCACAAGCAATGTAAGTATCAAGGATGCCAAGAAGCAGTCTGGCCAAGCAAGGCACATGCTCTGTGTTAGTGAGTTTGGTTATAAAAAAAGAGTCAAGAATCATGGCTTTACAATAAAGTCAGATACATGTTAGTAGTCCACTGAAAACATATTGTATCAAAGGGGTTAATCACTTCACTGTTTTCACTGCTGGTAAGCAGAATTATTTAAAAACAAATACATAACAAGTGTACATACTTAAGTAAAACTTTTAGATAAAAAAACACATACAACTTCAATCTAGGAAATATTTTCTCCCACTATCCCCCTAATCTTCCTTGATCAGATTCTTATTTGGGAACTAAAATCAAAGGAGCCGCTCTTTGAAATTGCCCCTCTTTTGCGATATGCAGCCGAAGCCACGGGAGGCAGCTAAGCCTAGTGGAAAGAACACGGGCCTAGGAGTCAGAGGACCTGGGTTCTAATCCTAAATCCATCACTTCTCTGCTGTATGACCTTGGGCAAGTCATTTAAATTCTCTGTGCCTCAGTTTTCCTATCTGTAAAATGGGCATTAAGACTGTGAGCCCCATGTGGGACAGGGTCTGTCACCAACCCAATTTTCTTGTATCTACCCCAGTGCGTTGTACAGTGCCTGGCACTTAGTAAGCACTTAACAATATCAAAATTGTTATTATTATTATTTTTATTATGCCATTGAGGAAGGATTTTTGAAATACCGTTGAGTCTATTAGTGGTAGTGGTAGGGCTAAAGAAGGGCAAAATTAGGTTTAGGCCCACCTAAACTGGTCAGAGCCAATTTTCATACTGGGGCATTTCCACCTGCCTCTTCTCCCAGAGCTGGGCAGTGGGGCCAACCAGTTTAAAGAGGGTAGACCTGGGCCAGGCTCCAGGTGATGTGGGATGAAGGAAGCGATGGGGCAACTAACAGGTGATAGTGAGCTAGGGAGAGTTCGAGATAGAGCCACCACCTTGAAGCCCCCTGGGACGGATGGAGTGGCCAGGGAAAGTGGGTTCTCACTGTCCCAAGGAGCAGATGCAGCTCCACCTGGCAACTTCCTTCCTGGAGGGCCAGCAGGCCAGACCAGGAGGAGGTGACCAATGCCACATTGCTGCCATGCTCATAAACAAGAACATACTGGGTTATTCTTCATCTTCAAGCTCTCTTATGTATATTTATCTGCACTGTTCACTCTATGGATCCTAATGTCCTTTAAACCGGGTAAGTGGGGTTCTGGGAAACGGAAACTCCTTCGTGTTTGTTTAGCCTGGAAGCTCCAGTGACCAAATGTGGGGCTGTGAGCCTCACTAGAGGGATATAAATTATGGGTACTGGCTGCTCTATGGTTTTCTCCATCCTACAGCCTGGCCTTAGTCCCTGGGAGTTTGAACAGGAGAGGCGTATTTTTACTAAAGCATCTGGTCAAACTGGTCTTCACATCTCATGTTCTTCCTAAAGACATTTTCCCCTTTCCAGTTTCATTCAGGCGACTCAGTCCAAATATGAGCTGTGCCTGCGATGTGTGTGAAGGCAAGAGTCACTACAGAAGTGATGAGCGCTACCCCTGGCCACGGGAAAACTACTGCCATTTTAACGTTTCGCTCAGCTGGACAGCTCCATGATCTTAAAACCCCCAAATCTCCTTCACCTCTACTTTGTCACCATTATCCCACCTTCCACCACATCAATGAGCCATGGGGACTTGTGCTTCCTGTCACACGGCTCCTCTCTTGGCTCTGAACCTGCACTTTTTGCTAGCAGGCTCTCTCTCTTATCGTTCATTTTCCCAGTTAATGAATCACTTTTAAATGTCAACTGCCTCTTCCTTTCACCATCTCCATACGTCACCTTCAGTTTCTCGAAACCCTCCTAGAAGCCTCCAGTTACGGCCTACTTCTGGAAGTCTTTGTGTTCCTCGTCTCCAAATCCTGTCAGATTTCTTTAGGCATAGGCTCTGCTTTATGAAACTGGGTTGCCTATTTTTACCCATGCTCCCATCTCTTGAAGTTCCTTCTATTACTTCTTTGATTAGTGTCTCCGGTCATGCAAAGAGACCCAATACTCATGCATAAAGACCAATCTAGGTCTCTGAAAGACCAGCTCAAGTCCACCATTGGGAAAATTGATAAACTCCATAAATGAGCATGGAGAGAATAAGACCCTTTCAAGGAAATGGCTATGAGACAGTCAGATTCCGAGATTCTGGCAAGAAGAAAATGAATGGAGATAAAAGTTCTCATTCTACACCATCCAGTCTTAATTCCCATTTTACAGATGAGGTAACTGAGGCATACAGAAGTTAAGTGACTTGCCTAAAGTCACTCAGCTGACAAGTGGCGAAGCTGAGATTAGAACCCATGACCTCTGAGTCCCAAGCCCAGGCTCTTTCCACTGAGCCATGCTGCTTCTCACGATCTTTCAGGGTCTTGGACAGCAGCTAGGACTTCAGGGTAATTAGTTATTTTTTAACTCTTTTCACCTGATAGATGTCCCTTTATTTGGAATCTGAAGGTCTCTTTTTAGACGGGTGAGGGAGGAAAATGGTAGTGATGCACAAAGGAAAACGGAATAGTACTCCAGATTCTTCAGGGAATTTGGTAAAAATGTCAAGATGGAATATTTGGCTAGGAAATAGTTCTGAAACCCCAATCCTCAATGTACTCATTCCTATTCACAGTCAAGATACTAGCTGACCTTCTAACATTTTTTGTTTTGTTTTTTAAAGGTTTCATAAAAATGTGACCACAAAGATGGGAAATTTATGTCATGTGGTCTACCTGCCATAGGATGGATTAAAGCTTTCTTTAGGTGCCATGAATATGCAGAAACCTGCTAAATTTTCCCTAAATTAATTTAAAAATAAAAAAATTTCCAGCTGGGATTAGACATGGCCTCCTCATTTGGCTTCACTTGTCTTTTCAGTAAAGTGTAGGGTGAAGTTTTAAAGGTGAATTTCTTCTCCTTTTCTCATCGTGGGTTTTACACCTCTGAAGTGGCCTAGGACAGACTGTCTTGCATTTACTGAGCCAAAGGGATTGTTCTATTTTGTTTGAAGGTTCTGTCCCATTTTTAATCTTCAATTGCTTTTTGAAATAAACCTTGGGGAACACAAGCGAGGAACAGGTCAGAAACTCACCTGCCGAGAGTAATTCGACCCTAGAGGTTAAGGCATGGCCCTACCGCTAATCCCATTTGATCAACAGCTCTCTCATGTCCTTCCAGACCAGGCTGGAAGGTTTCAAACTTCTTCAGATTGCTCCCTGTTTTTAGGACAGGCACCGTTTCCCCAAAATGTACATCCTCCAATTGGCAAACAGTGGCACCCTGATGGCCTGGAACTAAGTGAAGAAATGTCAGTGTTTCATTAGGCTGTTCGCACGGCACTGAAGGAAAGAGGACTTACCATACCATTCATCCACCCACGCAAAAGCTTGCCGGTGCCCGATGAGCAGAATATCTCGGACTACCTGAAAAGGAAGTTGAAACATGGTCACTCTTGACCCGCAAGCACGGGAAGACTCGGTTTACCATGCAGCAGGATGGCACCTGCCTCAAGGCTCAGATGGTGTACAAATACATCTACAGAGGTGCCCGTTCACTGCCTTTGTCACTACACAAATGCATTGGTGTTAGCTCTTCCCGTCAGACTCACGGGCACAGGGCGACAGAGATGAGGACTAGCCAACTGGCTGCAGTTCAGTTGAGGCTAGTGATCTGGAGAATTCCCTCCTCGTTTATCTGTATCTGAAACTGCTTGAACCTTCCATCTACAGCGAGTCAGTGATGGGCCAGAATTCAACCAGTGCTAGAAGATGAGAGCCGGTGGAGAGGAAAGTGTATTCCTGAATGATAAGTCCTTGACCTCGGTGCTCTTTCATGGCACCTATCTCCTCACCGACATCTCCAAGAGCCTGGGAGAGGCAAGCATCATTGTTCCTATTTTACAGGGGTGGAAACTGAAGCTCCAAGAGGTAAAGTGACTTGCCAAAGGTCACAATGCAGGTCAGTGGCAGACTGGGCACTAGTACTCAGGTCTTTTAACTCCAAGTCCCATGATCTTTCCATTAGGCCGTGCTATCTCTCTCAGGCCATCTTCCGATTACTTCAGTAGTCAGTGAAGAGGCATTCTGCTCCATTCTCAAAATCCTTTCCCCGCCCCCGCCCCCCGCCCCACCTTCTGATGTAGAGTCTAAAACCTGGGGTAACACGTGGGGATGCAAACCTGAAATCCAACTCAGTATCTTTTCCATATGGTCTAACTCCTATACAAAAGAAGAGAAAAGCAAAGGACTGTCTGTTCAGGCAGAAAAGACGTGAACTGATGATGCCAAGGAAAGTTGGGTGGAGAAAATTAGAGGATTTTAAGAAGCAATCAGAACAACCAGAAAGAGAGCATAATGGAATGATTTATTTCAGTAAACAGCACTAATAGCCCATTAAACATAATAGAAATCTAAGGAAAATGATTCATACACACTGACTGATATATGAACACTCAGTAGCTCATTGTGGGCAGGGAATGTGTCTATTGTTACATTGTACTCTCCCAAGCACTTAGTACAGTGCTCTGTCCACAGTAAGAGCTCAGTAAATATGACTGAATGAATGAGTAAGTACATCAGGGACAGTCAAACTTCCTGATCGTGAAAAGTGAAAAGAGTTACCTTCAGAAGCTAGAGAGGGGTGACTGGATAGGAAGGGGAAAAGATGGGGAAGTCCACATGGCATTTTCCCAAACTCCAGGGATCTCCCTGGAGTCAGAACTGGGGATGTACAAGCTGCACTACAACTGCACATACACCATACAAGTAACACACATGACATGAACTGATGCATGTTTGCTTATGGTACTCCGGCCATTTACTGAATCTATAGCTGAGTAATCACCAAATCCTGGGCCAAACCAAGCCAGCCACAGCCAAAAACTCTGGTGAAGACTCAGACATGTCCCAGTAAATAAAGGGTTTGAATGTGGTGGTTTTACGGAGCCAGTGAGGTGTTCAGAATGAAATTACTCAAGGCCTCTGAACACCTTGCAAATCTCAGAGAGGGTTTGGAAGAAGGAAAAGACTCATACGGTAAAAATGAGTGACAACATGGAACAATAGACACTTGAATAGTGAATGATTTCAGCAAGTGAAAAACAAAAGGCACCACAAGCTCTATTTCATCAAGCACCACAAAGCTTTCTGCTGGAAACCAGGATTCAAAGACGTGTAAGAGAAGCACTGGGGTCTGATGGAAAGAGTAACATGGCCAGGAGTCTGCACATTCGGGTTCTAATCCCGGCTCTTTATCTAGCCTGCTGTCTGACCTCGGGTGAGTCATTTAACCTTTCTGGGCCTCGCTTTGCTCATTTGGAAAATGGGGATAATAATTCCTGCCTCTCCCTACCTCGCAAGGATGCTGTGAGGATAAAATGACATTATGATTTGAAACCATAAAAGTGCTATATGGAAAACAAGGTTTAATCATAATATTTTAATAATAAACTTTGTTTTAAGGAAACAACCTTGACAGAACCGGTCCGAGCCAGCTCTCAAATGGCATTCTGGGATGTTCCGGTTTTGCTCCATAAGGAGAAAGGTTCTCGAGGTATGTAATGATCGGCCCTCAGCTCAGGGGACCCTGTGTTGGTTAGAGAGGAACAACTCCAGGAGGCAGAGTGAAACAAGTTTTGTGAGAACCTGGGAGAACAAAGGCTGGCCCTCACCCTGGGGGGCCATGATTGGCCCAGCCCAGGGTGCTGCTTTCCTGGAACTTCCTTCCCAGGGTCCCTCCTCTCACACTCTGCCTCCTCCCTGATCTCCTCCCCCACCCCGCTCTTCTGGCTGCGGCTTCTGAAAATAACTACGCTACTGGTTAAAGGCTTACTAAGTGACCAGCACTGCTCTAAGCGCTGGGGTAGACACAAGTTAATCAGCCTGGCCACAAATCCCTGTCCCCCATGGGGTGCAGTCCAAGGGAGGAGGATTTAATTCCTACTTGATGGTTTAGGGAACTGAGGCATGCAGAAGTGAAGTGACTTGTCCAAGGTCACACAGCAAGCAAGTGGCAGAGCTGGGATCGGAAGTTCTCTGACTCCCAGGCTCATGCTCTTTCCTCTGGTTTAGCAGAGGCTCAGACTTCATCTATTGCTGAAAGCCTAGGACTCTCAAAACCCAAACAGAGCCATTGGGGCCAAGTTTTCCAAAGAGACCCAGTGGCTATGCTTTTTCCCTTTGAAGTCTAACATTTTACTCGTTGGCCGTTCAACTCTCCAGTACCCCCAGATTCAGGCCTGGCCCCTCCAAACAGATGTTCAGCTAGCTGATTCATGCAGAGGCTTAGCGTTTGCATACATAGCTGCACTTCTGACCACTTCCGAAATATCTTTAATTAGAACCACACGAGTGGTGATTTTCCACATGGCATTTTCCCAAATCCCCTTAACCACACACACATAAACCACTGAGAATGGAGATATTAGAGCTGAGAATTTCTATTAGGGAGAGTACACTCAAGAAACACAGTTTAAGCAGGAGGGTGGTAAATGCGGTACCGAGATCTCCTATCGCCTACTTGCCTACGTTGCATTCGGCAGTGCGTGATTTCATGACTGTGAGGGAGCTGGATGGGAAGAAAAGCAGCTGATTTGACCCTGATGTGAAAATGCAGTCCAAGCATCACTCCTTGTTCACTGACCTTGTGCACAAATTGTTCTACTCTCGTTTGAAGTCCCCAGACTTCAAATTTCACGGTCACCAGTTTATAGGAACACATGATGGGCTGATGATTGTCTCTCCAGCCTTCCCTTAACTGTCCTCTCCCCGTCTTCTCGGATTTGAAGTGTTTGGGATCCTGAAAAAAGACAAGGTGATTGTAGCTGTTAATTTCAGGTTGTAAATCTTGTCCTGGACCTACAATCAAGGCACTCCTTTCCAGAAGTAGCAGAGAGGTACAGGAAACAAGAACTGATCATAGAAGTCATTCCTGTAATCTAAATTCAGGACAGGAACGACTCCCATTTATCCATCTCTGAAGACAGGGGTCCAAGAGGAGCCCAAAGGGTAAGGTTTATTTAATATTTCCTGTTGAGCACAGAAAACCTCTCTTTTTTCCCTTTCCCCTATCTCTCTACATTCTCCATCTTTCTATCAAGGAGCAGCGTGGTGTGGTAGAGAGAACCCAAACCTAGGAGTCAGAAGGTCATAGGTTCTCATTCCAGCTCCACCACTTGTCTGCTGTGTGACCTTGAGCAAGTTACTTCACTTCTCTGGGCCTCAGTTACATCACCTGTAAAATGGGGATGGAGACTGTGAGCCCCACACGGGTCAGGGACTGTGTCCAACCCATTTCGCTTGTATCCATCCCAGCTCTCAGTACGTTGCCTGGCATATAGTGTCTCTTCACAAATACCACAATAATTATATCATTATTATTATTCGGACTCATTCTCCACCCTCTTTCCTACAGTGAGGATTCAGGCATCTCCACCTCTTTGATAGTAAATTAATTATTCTCTGTGAATTCACTCTAAATCTCTTTTAAATAGCTGGAGTTTAGAGCAGCGATTCCAATTTAAGTTTCCTTCTGATCCCAAATCCTTGAAACACTTTGAAGGGACCTGCATCGGCTGTGTCATCCCCTAAGTAGTAATGATGGTATTTACTGAGCGCTTATGGTGGGCAGGGCCCTGGATTAAGCGCTGTTGGGGGATATACACAGGTGGGAATTCATCACGGTCCCTGTCCCTCCTAAGGCTCTAATATTTACTTCCATTTTCAGATCCTAACTGAAACAAACGAAAAAGCCCATCTATAACAATGCGGCAGAGCCATATCTGCTTCTCAAGTCCCACTCTGTTTGATTGGCCCATCTTATTATGCCGTAAAACCTGACCTCAGTTTGACCTGGAGATTTTGCAGCTGAAGACAACAGCTGGAATTCAGCCCAGTACAACTAGCAAACGCGTAGAGGCACGTAGCCCGCAAAGATTTAGCATTGCCAGCAGACAGTTCTCTGAATTTAAGCGAAGATTAAGGTGGCACCGAGCAGGCTTCGATGTCACTCGGTGGAAAGATCACAGAACTGGGAGACAGGAGCCAGAAGCTCTAAGTCAGCTCTAGCGATGACTCGGCAGCAAGTCACTTAACTTCTCTACCTTCCCATTTCCCCCCATCAAAAACTGGGGTGGAGTTACCTATTCCATCCCTCACTTAAGGCGAAATTCACCTCCAGCTGAGGTACACCACCTTCGGGGAGATGTGCATTTGAGTAGTTTTCTGACTGGGGTGATGGCTTGGACTGAGCTACCCACACTCTCCCTCCCCGCCCCCATGGAGCCAACAGGCCACCGTAGAAACAGTTGGCTCAGGTCTGGGAACACACTGTGCTTGTGGAACGGCACATTGCTGTGAGCCCTCTCAGCGGCGGACCCTGCAGTGCCCTCACCCAATCTGTACCTTGTGGTTGAGGGAGAACATCACATCTCCTGCACCGCTTGTTGTAGTCTTCACTGGGATATGTATAGTATTTGATTACACATGCACGTACACACACAGGCACACAGATAAAAGGCTTCCACTTCTGAGAATGGAGTAGGTGCATTCTAAGTGCCAATATCTCTCGGTTGGAATTGCCGTCTGTCCAATTTCACACTAGAAAATCCAGTTTTCAGCTAGTCTCTTTCCTGCCCAGTACAGATTTGTCTTGGGGCATCTTTATCATCCAATAATTTTATTTTAAATTCCCAGTCTCCCTCCTCATTGGCTCCTCTGCGTCCTAGCTTCTTGGCTCAGAAGGGTTGCCCCCGATCTCAGGGACGTGGGGAGGGAACGGACAAGCTGTGAACCTGTCACAACATGTGTAATGTCGTGTGTGTCTGGATGTGCAGTGGTGTCATCAGTGGTCTCCCATCATAGGTTTGGGGGTTAAACTGTTGTCTTTCAGAAGCCTAGCTAGAGTAAACTACAGCTACCAAGTTCCGTGGCCTTCAAACAGTTTTCTTACTGTTATTGGAAACAGTGTTTCCGTACAATAGACAATGCTGCCATCCTCACTGTGTTGAAACTAGAAGAGGTTTCTAAGAGGTACTAAGCTTACCCAGTTTTTACCTAAGGGTCACTCTTACTGATGAATTCTGAATCAAAGGAGGCACCTGGGAAAGGGGGTTCATTCCAGACTGAAGGCTCCCACAACAGGGACTTCAGGACTTTGGGAAAAACACATTCATTTCCACTTTCAAGATCACTTTGTCTGAATGCCCAAAGGAAGTTAGAAGAACAGAGTGAACTCTAATCTAACTGAAACCAACACCACCCAGTTCAGTTCAGCTCTGCTCAGCTCAAATAACTGTGGGAGCTGTTAAGTGCTCAGGATGTGCCAGGTTCTGTACTAAGTGCTGGGGTAGATACAAGATCATTGGGTCAAACGCAGTCCTTGTCCTACATGGGGGTTCCAGTCTAATTATGGGGGATAACCGGTATTGAAACCCCATTTTACAGCAAAGCAACTCTGGCACAAAGAAGTTAAGACACTTACCCAAGGTCACCCAGCAGGCAGGTGGGAGATCCGGGATTAGAACCAAAATAGATCCTCTGACTCCCAGGCCCGTGCTCTTTCCACTAGGCCATGCTGACATCTTCCCCTTCAGGAGCAGTGCCTGAAACACTGGATTCCATCTGGCCACTACCCACAGGTGTGCATGGCTAACTTCTGGGAAGTCAATGTGTTATCCTGTCCTGGTTAATACTGGCTGTAAAACCTACCCAGGAGTGACTCAGACCAGAATGAAGACCCTGTTACTCCGATGAAAACAGGAGGCAGGGAATTGATAAGAGCAACACCCTGAATTAATTTAGCAGTTTTTCTCCTCTGTCAAGCTCAAAGCACTTCACACACAGATTGCTTCACTTGTCCTCGCTACAACCATGGGAGCTAGGGCAGAACTGGCATTAGCCTGCTTTTTCAGAGTCGCTCTCAGGATTCTCAATGTAATTAACTGTAATTTAAAGCTCTCAATCACCTTGCCCCCTCCTACCTTACCGCACTGCTTTCCTACTATAACCCAGCCTGTGTGCTTTGCTCCTCTAATGCCGACCAACTCTGAACCTCGATCTCATCTCTCACCGCAGACCCCTTGCTCACGAGCTGCCTCTGGTGAGTTACGACCTCCCTCTTCGCATTCGACAGATGATCGCTCTCCACACCTTCGAAGCCTTAATGAAAGCCCATCACCTCCAAGAGGCCTTCCCTGACTAGGCCCCCATCTCCTCTTCTCCCACTCACTTCTGTGCCGCTCCCGCCTGTGGATTTGCACCCTTTATCCGCTCCTCCCTCAGCCCCACAGCACTTAGGTATATCAATGTCTGTCTCCCCCTCTAGACTGTACACTCGTTGTGGGCAGGGAAGATCTCTACAGTCTCTGTTATATCATACTCTCCCAAGGGCTTAGTACAGTGCCCTGCACACAGTAAGAGCTCAATAAATACCACTGATTGACTGGTTTACAGGACAAACCGAGAGTCGAGCCCAGGTAATCTAAGCTTGGCACTCTGGACTTCGTTAGGATCTGCTGCCCGATGACCGAAACACCACGGTGCACTTTACGGCACCATATACCTCAGTGATGGAACAATGGTATTTACTGAGAGCTTCTTGGGTGAGAGCACTGTACTAAGCTCTTTGGAGGGTACGATACCACAGCGTTAGTAGACCCATTCCCTGATCACAGTGGTGGAATCTCCCAGCAGGAACCAAGGATGAACCTCGGTGAATCTGTGCAGAGGAAATGGTGATGGTGAGAGTAATTTAGGTACTGCCACTCACATTCTCTCATCACCGCCTGTCGTGTTCCCTTTAATACTGCTCTGGGAACCAGAGCAGTCCTGGTCCTGGTTCTACCTCCTGGGACTTTACCCCTGATGATGAAGGTTTCTGGCGGAGGAATGGTAGATAAGCCCTGCGGGGATCAGGTAACAATCACTGGCTAAAACAAGTGCAATGGCTAACAACACAATACTCATCAGTTGGCTCAAACGGAAGCCCCCAGAGGGCCAGAACTGTGTTACTGACAGAGCACTGGGGGTGTCTTCCCTCCAGATGAATATTGAAATTATACACACAAATAAATGGCCAGAGGCTCAGAATCACCAGGCCTTACAGGGAGGCCTCTAAGTCACATGAGAACCCAATGCAAACACCAGCCATGCTTCCCGATAATCAAACCACGTATCAGAAGCAGTGTGGCGCAGTGGAAAGAGCACGGGCTTTGGAGTCAGGGCTCATGAGTTCGAATCCCAGCTCTGCCATTTGTCAGCTGTGTGACTGTGGGCAAGTCACTTAACTTCTCTGTGCCTCAGTTCCCTCATCTGTAAAATGGGGATTAAGACTGTGAGCCCCACGTGGGACAACCTGATTCCCCTGTGTCTACCCCAGCGCTTAGAACAGTGCTCTGCACATAGTAAGTGCTTAACAAATACCAACATTATTATTAGGAGCTTGGAGAGGCTGTTTGGGTCCATCTGCCATCATCAAAGGTATTTACTGAGTGCTCACTATGGGCACAGCACTATTCTAAGCACTTGGGAGAGCAGAATGCAACAGAGTTGTCAGACACGTTCCCTGCCCACAGCGAGTCAGGGGATTAGTGGCTGCCAGCCCTTTCGATCACGGGTCTGAAGATTCATCCGCTGCCAAGTTTCTGGCTCGGCTCTTGCTCACAGAGCCCAGGTTCGCAGATGGCATCTCGGGAGCCTGTCATGATGTCCATCTGTCTGACGGCACTCTGCTTGTGGGCTGGCTAGGTTGTTTCTCTGTGGCACAGATGGGCTTGAATGGGCATCATTTCTCCACCCAGAAGATCCTTCCTAGGAGGTTGCCACCCGGCTGTATCACTCCCCAATCTCCACCTCGGCATCAAACAGACCACCGCTCTCCCCACCTTCAAAGCCTTATTAAAATCACATTTCCTCCAAAAGGCCTTCCCTGACTGTACGCCCTGATTTCCCCTATTCCCTCTCCCTTCTAAATTGTCCTTGCTTTTGACTTTGTACACTTTATTCACCCCACTCTCTCCCCCGGAGCACTTAGGTATGTATCCGTAATTTATTTCAATGACTGCCTCCCCCTCTAAACTGTAAACCTGTTATGGACGGGGAACATCTCTACCGACACTAATGTATTATACTCCTCCAAGCACTCAGTACAGTGCTCTGCACACAAAAACTTCTCAATAAATACTACTGATTAAATGATTGACTGATGAATGAGAACGAGTGAGCATTACAGTGAGGTTTGATCAAATGAGTCCCGCAACTAGCTTGCAGATGCACCCGAGGGTCGGTTTATGACCGTCTTCCAGCTTGCGGTGTGGGGATGAACCACAGAGGACAGTACTCTAGGAGACCCTTTGAGGAAGGCAGGCAAAAGTCTCTATGTCAAAGAGACTACTTTAATGGCAAACCTCAGTAGACTTTATATCTCCCTAAAGTGAATTCCACTTAGTTAATTATTCTCTCAATTTAGGGCACAAAGGATAGCCATCAAGGGTGACTTCTCCTGCTCATTGAAATTAGAAGGTTTCTGCCATTAGTATAAGAAACATAAGCAACCATATAAGAAAACAGTGTAAGCTACTAGGCCACTGCTTACTCTTGAGATGAAGTCAATGAACAAGAAAAGGTTTTCCTAGATTATATAGGCTTTCCGCATTTCATTCATTCAATAGTATTTATTGAGCGCTTACTATGTGCAGAGCACTGTACTAAGCGCTTGGGATGAACAAGTCGGCAACAGATAGAGACAGTCCCTGCCGTTTGACGGGCTTACAGTCTAATCGGGGGAGACGGACAGACAAGAACAATGGCACTAAACAGCGTCAAGGGGAAGAACATCTCGTAAAAACAATGGCAACTAAATAGAATCAAGGCGATGTACAATTCATTAACAAAATAAATAGGGTAACGAAAATATATACAGTTGAGCGGACGGGTACAGTGCTGTGGGGATGGGAAGGGAGAGGTGGAGGAGCAGAGGGAAAAGGGGAAAATGAGGCTTTAGCTGCGGAGAGGTAAAGGGGGGATGGCAGAGGGAGTAGAGGGGGAAGAGGAGCTCAGTCTGGGAAGGCCTCTTGGAGGAGGTGATTTTTAAGTAAGGTTTTGAAGAGGGAAAGAGAATCAGTTTGGCGGAGGTGAGGAGGGAGGGCGTTCCAGGACCGCGGGAGGACGTGACCCAGGGGTCGACGGCGGGATAGGCGAGACCGAGGGACGGCGAGGAGGTGGGCGGCAGAGGAGCGGAGCGTGCGGGGTGGGCGGTAGAAAGAGAGAAGGGAGGAGAGGTAGGAAGGGCAAGGTGATGGAGAGCCTTGAAGCCTAGAGTGAGGAGTTTTTGTTTGGAGCGGAGGTCGATAGGCAACCACTGGAGTTGTTTAAGAAGGGGAGTGACATGCCCAGATCGTTTCTGCAGGAAGATGAGCCAGGCAGCGGAGTGAAGAATAGACCGGAGCGGGGCGAGAGAGGAGGAAGGGAGGTCAGAGAGAAGGCTGACACAGTAGTCTAGCCGGGATATAACGAGAGCCCGTAATAGTAAGGTAGCCGTTTGGGTGGAGAGGAAAGGGCGGATCTTGGCGATATTGTAGAGATGAAACCGGCAGGTCTTGGTAACGGATAGGATGTGTGGGGTGAACGAGAGGGACGAGTCAAGGATGACACCGAGATCGCGGGCCTGCGGGACGGGAAGGATGGTCGTGCCATCCACGGTGATGGAGAAGTCTGGGAGCGGACCGGGCTTGGGAGGGAAGATGAGGAGCTCAGTCTTGCTCATGTTGAGTTTTAGGTGGCGGGCAGACATCCAGGTGGAGACGTCCCGGAGGCAGGAGGAGATGCGAGCCTGAAGGGAGGGGGAGAGGACAGGGGCGGAGATGTAGATCTGCGTGTCATCTGCGTAGAGATGGTAGTCAAAGCCGTGAGAGCGAATGAGTTCACCGAGGGAGTGAGTGTAAATGGAGAACAGAAGAGGGCCAAGAACTGACCCTTGAGGAACTCCAACAGTTAAAGGATGGGAGGGGGAGGAGGCTCCAGCGTAGGAGACCGAGAATGATCGGCCAGAGAGGTAAGAGGAGAACCAGGAGAGGACAGAGTCCGTGAAGCCAAGGTGAGATAAGGTACGGAGGAGGAGGGGATGGTCGACAGTGTCAAAGGCAGCAGAGAGGTCAAGGAGGATCAGAATGGAGTAGGAGCCATTGGATTTGGCAAGAAGGAGGTCATGGGTGACCTTAGAGAGAGCAGTCTCGGTAGAGTGGAGGGGACGGAAGCCAGATTGGAGGGGGTCTAGGAGAGAATGGGAGTTAAGGAATTCTAGGCATCGATTGTAGACGACTCGTTCTAAGATTTTGGAAAGGAAGGGTAGTAGGGAGATAGGACGATAACTGGAGGGGGAAGTGGGGTCAAGAGCGGGTTTTTTTAGGATGGGGGAGACGTGGGCATGTTTGAAGGCAGAGGGGAAGGAGCCCTTGGAGATTGAGTGGTTAAAAATAGAAGTTAAGGAAGGGAGGAGGGCAGGGGCGATGGTTTTAAGAAGGTGAGAGGGAATGGGGTCCGAGGCGCAGGTGGAGGGGGTGGCACTTGCGAGGAGGGAGGAGATCTCCTCTGAGGATACTGCAGGGAAGGATGGGAAAGTAGGGGAGGGGGTTGTTGGGGGGGAGGGGAGAGGCGCATTTGGGAGAAGACATTTCCATGAAGAATCTGAAGCAGCCAAGTTTTTGCTCCATTTCCCCAAATCATCATTTCAAACCCAGAGAGCCCCTCCCAAATTATACTCACTATATTCATCGAAATATACCCGATTGGGAGCACTTGCAAGGGAGAGGAGCTCTCTCAGTTTCAATAGAGAAGTGACTGAAACTATATGAAAGGTCACTTTCCCAATCCTCAGCTCTTTTTAATTTTTATTTTTAAGACCTAAAACTACAAGAAAAGACATTCTCCCTATCCTCAGCTCTTTTTAATTTTTATTTTTAAACCAAGAGCAAATCTACCACAGAGGTAGCAGTATTTCTGCTTTGTTAGCAGTTGATACCTAACGTGCTATTTTTAAAGCACTCTGCACTTGGCAGCACAAGGTACTGCAAACACGGAGCAATTTGTGTTATTCCTCAGCAAAATGATTTTGTCAAATGAGCTTGCCTCATAAATTATATCTGTCAGGTTGCAAGGGCAGAAGAATGGAAGGTGGGGGCGGGGGGGTGGGGGGAGGTTTGTCAAGTGTGCACTCACACTCTGAGTGTGAGTGTGTGTGTGTGTGTGTGTGTGTGTGTGAGAGACTTCATGCTCTTGCTGCAGAGATAGGGGATAGTTCTAAACCAAGTAGGGGTTATTCATTCACTCAATAGTATTAGGGTTAGGTGTCTAGCCGTCAACGTTCCCTAGTCAATCGGAGGATGGAGAGACTTCTGTCACTGCCAGAGCAAGGGGAGGTAAGGGACTGCAGAGCCCAAGGAGAAGAGTGACTGCACCTTGGAGCAGAGAGGGCAGGGCCTCCCAACAAGGGTTGTTTCTGGGAAAGCAGCCCTGAGGGTGTCCAGTGCTGAATGCCACGCTTATATCCGTGCTAAGCAACTTCAGCTCCACAGCAGGGAGGGGCAAACTTGTGCAGCACAAACAGCTTTCTGTTTGAAGGGCCAGGTTGAGCATTTGTGTGACTGAAGAATCTTGAGTGCTGGAACTATGTATTTAAAAGAAAAAACAAAACCAAAAACCTCCAACTCCCGAAACATCAACTGTTCTCCAAAGAGTCTGCATGCCTGGTCCTCGCTACCCACACCCAATGCTGGGGGAGAGGTGACACAGTGATACGAAATGTCGACTTGGCTTCCCTCCCCCACAGGAAGTTGTCCCCCCAACCCCCACCCCCCACACACTCACAAGGTTATCAGGGGGCCTTTCACCTCAGCGTCTTTAGCCCCTTCTAGACAGGCAATCGTGGTCTAATGTTCCCCTCAGGAAGGGAGTGGTGCTTCTGGAGATGTTAGTAGTTGGAAACTCTGCAAAAAGCATTCTCTTCCCTGCATGGAAGATGTTCAATCTACTTTGTGTGAGGTGCTTACTTTCCAGGAATGTACATGGGGTAAACCATCCCTCGGCTTTCATTTTGATCAAGCTCCTTTGTTAGATTATAACCTCTTTGAGCGTAGGGATTGAGTCTTCCGAGTGCTTGGTCCAGTGATCTGCATACGAGAAGGGTTGTTTCTCATGACCTCTACCCAGCCGAGATGGGGCCATCCAAAGCCTCATTCCTTCACGTTCTTTCGGCTCGGATTCACCAGAATTGGGAGGCTCAGGCCATGCCTGTCTGGCCTGTGCCTGTCTCTCACCCTAATTGGCCCTTCTCTGTTTCATCCCCTGTAGACTCTGGGCCATTTGCCCTCGAGCTATTTCCCTTTCGTTCTGCATTTGAACTGACTGTCCTGCACCCTTCTGCAGCTAAACCTCAGGCCCACTGCCGTGATCTCATTTGGCATTTAGGAATTAGTCCATCATGATTCTGTTTGATTTATTTGAACTGGCATTTCACCATTAGTTCTGAATGGTGGAATTTTCATTTGCTGCCCTAGGCGATGCATTTGCTTTCAGAGCAAACTGTGGCTGATGTTTAAGCACAATCTGAATCTTAGGAAAAACAAAAACCTCCCTTCTGATAGTCTACATCGGTCCCGGGCTCCTGCAGGGGATCCAAGCTGCTGGGCAAAAAAGCAGGGGTGGGTCATCATCTTCATCCCAAGTAATCAATCGATTACTAATGGCATTTACAGGGTTCCCACTCTGTGTTAAGCACGCTACTAAGTGCTTAGGAGAGAACAACAAAAGAAAAAGAAAACATGACTCCTATCCCAAGGAGCTTTCAACGTCTAGATCTGAGTTTTTCATTGAGGGCCTTCTGAAGATACAGCACTGTACTAGGAGCTTGAGAGTAAATGAAAGAGAAGCAGCATGACCTAGTGGAGAGAGCACAAGCCTGAGAGTCAGAGGGACTCTCTGTTCCAAACCCTGCTCCACACGTGTCTCCTCTGTGACCTTGGATGAGTCACTTCACTTCTCTGTGCCTCGGTTACCTCACTTGTAAAATGGGGATTAAGACTGTGAACCACACGGGGACAGGGACTGTCTAACCTGCTTGACTTGTATATACCCCAGCACCTACTAGAGTGCCTGGCAGATAGATAGTGCTTAACAAATACCATAAAAAAGAGTCCTGATCCTTACCCTCGAGGAGCTTACAATCTAATTATAAGGTTGGGTTCTTTTTCAACAGGGGATATCTTGCCATTCATCACTCCAGAGAAGGAGGATTTCACTGGTCTGATGCTCCTGGATTCCTTCTGATTAGAAGGACTGGGATGGGACTTTAAACAGGTATTGCTCCCCAGAACTCAAGGTACATGAAGTGGTCGGCAAGCTGTAATTGGGGCTGCTGAAAGCAGAGCTGCTGGAACTCTTCAACTGTTCCTGGGCATTCAGCAATAGGCTGCTATTTCTGCAAGAGGGATGAGGATTTTGGAGATGGCTGAGGATAGGATGAAGGGAGTCTGCCAATCTTAATCATCTGCTCCCATCTCCTGGGGGATCCAGGCCTGGATTCCACCTGATATTCCTGAGGGCCACAACTAGTAGTAAGATGGTGTTTCCTGCTGCTCCTGTCATGACAGTTAGGAGTAATAGAAACAGTATGGCCTAGTGGAAAGAGTAGGGGCCTGAGAGTCGGTGGACCTGGGTTCTAATCCTGGCTCCACCATTTACCTGCTGTGTGGCCTTGGGCAAGGCACTTCACTTCTCTGTGCCTCAGTTCCCTCATCTGTAAAATGGGGATTCAACACCTGTTCTCCCTCCTACTAAGACTGTGAGCCCTGGGTGGGCCCTGATTATCTTCTATCTACCCCATAGTCTAGAACAGTGCCTGGAAAGTGCCTGGTATGTAGTAAGCCCTTAAATACTGCAATTATTATTATTAGTAGCACATTATACCATATAGCATATAATATATCAAGCACTTAATAAATGTCATTGTGGTTATTATTGTCCTTCAGTTTAAAATGACCCTGTCAATGATGAGTTTACATCCAGGTCACAGGGCAAAGGGAGTCCTGGCTCTTCACAGAAAGGGGAGTGGGGTGGGATGGGTATGGGGAGGGGTCTGCTCCCAGGACCTCTCCAAATCTCAATACATAAAGGTAGCCCCTGGGTTTCCTGAGGGAGATTTCTTATGTGGTTCTGTAATTCTAGGTCCATGGCTGTTTAATACTGACAACTCCATCATAAACATTAAGTTGCAAAATCATTTCTCTCCCGGAGTAAAACAAATCTTCCTATGAATGTTACAATGGAGTGTGAGGAACTCTGACTTTCCACCCTACGGATTACGCTTCTGTCCTCAGGGCTAAAGGGGATTAGGGTAAAGGGTGGTGGAGTGTGAAAACCCTGATGGGAATGGCCTCCCCAGAGTGCTCAGATGGCTTGTCAGAGGGAGAACTGACCAGAAAAATGTCCAAGAAGTGATTTTGGAGATCAGAGCCATGTTCATAAGGGTCTTCCAAACTTCTTTTCTATCATTTTTTAGGAGGTTACCCCATCTTCAGATACACATGTTTTAGAGAGAAGGAAAAGCAGAAGATATTTTCCAGTTCACTCAACTTTATGAACTTCCCAGGAGATAATTCTGGGAGTGAAAAAAATGACATTCCAGTTTGTCTTGCTCTTGCAGCATTACTATTTGCTACTCCTTGGCCAGAAGAAACTCCTCTCTGGTGAGAAGTTAAGGGGGTGGCCTTAGTCCATACCTAGTCTTCCCAAGAGACATATTATTATTATTTCCTTCTTCATCATTGTAATAATTGCAATGAGTCCTCATTTAAGACCAGGTATAGATCCTGGCCCACCAATGAATCAGCAGTATTCACTGAACCCCTACTCCATGCACAGCATTGTACCATATACTAGGGAGATTACAAAAGTGGCAAAACATACTCTCCCTGCCCTCAAGGAGTTTGTAATCTAACACACTCCTGGTACTGATGGACCTATACTGCCCTCCCATCTGCCTCTGCTCTTGGGGTCCAGGAGGGAAAAGCTGATGAGATGTCGCCTTAGGAACCAAAGTGAAGGCAGCATTTCCTGGTTAATTTTCATGTCTGTCTCCTCTTATAGACTACAAATTTCTTGTGGCTAGGGATCACCCATGCTAGCACAGTGTACTTTCCCAAGTGCTTAGTTCAGTGCTTTGCACAAAGTAAGTGCTCAATAAATACTACTGACTGATCGCCTAAGGAGTGAATGAGCCCCTTATTGCCCAAGAGCCACAGGGGGAAGGAGGAAGTTGGACATAAACTGGCTGTGTTCCACTCTGAGAGAAACAGATTGGAGGAAAAGACAGAAAACCCCTAATACCACCCCACCCTGCAGACCGAAGCAGCTGTATTAAATCTAGCTATTTGGAGATAATTGAAAAACGTTCCCATTCTCGACCACTCTGCTATAAACAGGAAATAAAAAACTTCTAATTTGAGCCTGGAAATATGGTTTGGATAAGGCATTCAGTCCTGAGGTTTACAGCAGTATTCTACAATGTTCCTCTCATCTCCTTCCCCCATCTTTGATATTCTTCATGAACGGCTTTCAATCCCACACCCTTAATAAATAAGGTAAGTGTATTTCTCTCTGTCCCCTTTTTCCACAGGCATGCATAAAAAGGAACACACAATTCGCTCACCCTGGCCCAACGGAGGGAAGGAGCAAAAGTTCCTCAGCTCTGCAGGTGACCCACTCCTAATGCAGCCAATCAGAGTCAGGGGTTAAGTGGCCAAAAGAAAACAATACCACCCTGAAAGAAGGCAGGTCAGCTGGGAGAATAATAATAATGATAATAATATGGTTTTTGTTAAGCGATTATTATGTGCCAAACACTGTTCTATGCCTTGGTAAATACAAGGTAATCAGGTTGAGCCCCGTGGGGTTCACAGTCTTAATCCCTATTTTACAGATGAGGTAACAGAGGCACAGAGAGGTGAAGTGACTTGCCCAAGGTCACACAGCAGACAAGTGGCGGAGCCGGGATTAGAACCCAAGTCCTCTGACTCCCAAGCCCGTGTTCTTGCCACTATGCCATGCTGCTTTTCTTTCGTTTCAGGGAAAATGGAAAGAGACCAAATAATACTTTGAGGGAGTAAATTCAGCATGAGGGAAATTAAGCTGGAACATTACACACACTGATGCAGCAAAGAAAAATGGATGAATTTTCAGACCAGGGATCCTATTTGCTACCCCTACTGTATTTTCCCAAGCACCTTAATTTGTTGAGTACAATAATTTTCTCTTTCACCTTTGAGTCCTTCCACAATGGAGTTCTAACCTGCTCTGCCTGTCCTCATAAGAAAGTCTGTCCTTTCCCCTCATCATCTGGGTCACCCTTCTCAGTAACTTCTCCAGCTCTATCATGTTCTTCCAAAAATGTGGTGATGGCAAAATTATGGTTATTATTTTGTTTTTGAGTAGTAGTAGTATAAGTATCAAAAGAAGACTGGAACCTCCTTGCCTGTGGGCATCGTGTCTACCAATTCTACTATATAATGTACCTTCCCAAGTGCTTACTACAGTGCTCTGTACACAGAAGGCACTCAATAAATACCACTGATTGATAGTAATGGTATTTACTGAGCACCTACTCAATACAATGCACTATACTAACCTTTGGGAGAGTACTCTGAAAGCCCCTGACATATTCCCTGCCCACAGAGATCTTACACTATACTCCTTCCTAATTATCCCCAGAGGTATTTTGGGAAACCAAAGTTGGAGGATTACAAGCCATTACCTAACCACTTTCTTTCAACAAGGCCTTCTGCTTCCACAAAAAGATAAAAACAAAAATGGCGTGGTGAGGGGTGAAGTGTAAGTCTCTGCGGCTCTCCCTACAACAGTCTCCAGACTCTCTGCTTCGCTTCAATGTTAAAGAACTATCTGTTCAACTCAGCAGGAGTTTGGTCCCGGATAGTGGCTTACTGTCTTTGCGTTCCCAGTCTGTGCCGGGTCACACGTTGGATCTCCTGACTCACTGAGTGGGACCCTCAATGTCAAGTCCCAGCAGAGGACCAGAACACTAGGTTTGAAATATTAGTGACGGCAAAGTCTGTCTCCTGACTACACCACTAACTTGCCCATTTAGATACTGGTCTCTCTTCACTGCTTTGGTCAAGGCTATTAAAACCCTTTAGGTTACTCCAGGTAAACAATGTACTTGTACTTTAATACTATTACTGAGGGAAAGGACCTCCACCTTGTATGTTCAGAGATTAGAGGAGATGCTGAAAGATTTGACATTTCCTTGACTGGGCTACTCTAAGACACCTTGCAGGGTGCTGTCACTGAGATGAGGGAACTAAGGACTGAGTAAACTAAAGACTGTTGACCCACAGTAGTGGGGAATCTGAGGAATGACTCCCCTAAAATCAATTCTTTTACTTATCCTGGTCTGTTGACTCTTTCCTCTTCTTGCTTGCAATCCATTCCTCCTGTTGTTTTTTAGTTGTCTAACCCCACCTAGACTGTGAGCCCCAAGAAGAGGGACTGTGTCAGATTTGTTATGTTTCTATCACTCCAGAGTTTAGCATCGTGCTTTACATACAGCAAGTGCTTAACCAGTACCAGACCTCAGATAACAAAGAAGCAACGTTGATGTTACCTATCAAAACCTGTCCTCCTTCCTACTTAGACAGGGAGCTCCATGCAGGACAGGGACCTGTCCACCCTGATTATCTTGTAAATACCCCAGCGCTCAGTACAATACTTGGCACATAGTAAGCACTTAAACAACACCATTGCCATCATCATCATCATCATCAAAAATCCAACAGGCAAAATGGCTGTGGGGAGTTGGGTCTCAGCCACTTGATGTGGGTTTTAAAACTGCAACTGCAACTGCAATGTGAGAATAATGAGGAGGTCATGTACTGGGATATTTGCTGATCCTTACTCTATTAAGGGTGAATAATAATAATAATGGTATTTGTTAAGCACTTAACTATGTGCCAGGCACTATATTAAGCGCTAGGGTGGATACAAGCAGATGGGGTTGGACACAGTCCCCGTCCCACTTAGGGCTCACAGTCTCAATCCCCATTTTACAGATGAGGTAACTGAGGCCCAGAGAAGTGAAATGACTTGCCCAAGGTCACACAGCAGACAAGTGGCAGAGCCAGAATTAGAACCCATGACCTTCTGACTCCAGGCCCGTGCTCTATCCACTTCACCATGCTGCTTCTCTGAATCACCAACCTCAGTTAGTGAGCGAGCCCAGGGACAGGAGGGCAGTGGGTCTCTGGTGGAAAATTCCCTGCTCTGCTCCTTTAACCAAGAGAGATCATTTTTGCACCTGAGGCCTCACTGATTCCAAGGGAATCTGTGCTATTCAGTGGGCACAAAGAAAGAAAAAAAGGGAAGGAGAAAATCCTTCAAACTCTCCACATCTTCCTGGGCAGAAAGGGCTCTATGAGGAGCAGGGAACATCCACTTTTGGAGTCATTAAGTATAACACAAAGAAACAAAGGTCCCCTTACATCTACAGTCACTCGCTCTCAAACTTGAGAGCACTTACCTATTTCTGTTAGTGACACAATCAATTTACAGCATGAAGAAAAAGCTCATAAAGCTGGATGGCTCTCAGATCAACAGCTCTGATTCACAAATGTTAGCTTAAAGGCAATAACAACATCATTTTCTCTGATCACCCAGCGCTGACTGAATCAGCACTGGTGGGAGAGGAAAACTGTCACTCTTTTCAAACAGATTATTAGACCTTCCTGAAACTTTCCTAAAAAGTTTCCCTCACCCTCAGCAACTAGAAACTATTCAGTCGGGTGAGTTCACACTTTTTTTGCTCCAGAGTCTAGCCCAAGGCAGGTCACAAGGCATTCTGACCTTATCCAAACTGGAATGTGCCCCTGGCCCAGTTATCTACACAGGTAGGGGGAGGAGGGAGGGACTGGAGGGTAAAATCCAGCTCTGAGCACAAGGTCGGGCGTCTTATTTATTTTTGGGGGAGGTATTTATTAATTACTATGTGTCAAACACTGTTCTAAACGCTGGGGGTAGGTACAGGTTAAATAGGTCATTCACAGCCCCTGTCCTGCACGGGGCTCACAGTCTAAGTAGTAGGCAGAGGCGGTATTCAATTCCCATTTGACAGTTGAGAAAAATGAGACACAGAGAAGTTAAGGGACTGCCAACAGGCTATTGGCAGAGCCAAAATAAGAATCCTCTAACTCCCAGGCCCGTGCTCTCTCCATAGGCCTTACTGCTTCGGTCTACCTTCCGCAAGGTCCTCGTGAAACACCTCTGTGGCAGATGAAAGCGGCAGGGCTCAGCTGGGTTCGGGTAGGGGGGGACCATGACCAGCTACCTGCCGGGATGACCACGGCACCAAAACATTTTTGCCTTCTCCTTTCCTTCCCCCAAGTATGTCCAGAAAATTTCTCTTACGACGCTAACTGCTGGCATCCATCAAATGCTCTTTCCCTTTTTATTAAACACCATAGGGGGGTGGCTCTGTGAGCAAGTTTCCTAATTCTACTCAGTTAAAGCCTTATTAATGGCTGCTGGAGGAACCCCAGCGACCCACTTGCAAATCACGTGCCAGCGCTGAACGGCAACAGATGCAAGGCTATTTTGATCATTTAGCAACACGTAACCAGTCACAATATGTTTTAGAAACCGAGTCCCAAATTCATCCTTGAGACGCAACACGTGGACTTTGGGAACCCCCCTTTCGTTTCCCATTCTGATGGTTTACGGAGGGATAAACAGACCTTCTGAGGAGGAGTGGCTTGTTGCAGCGCCTCACTGCAGCACGGGAGCAGCTCCAAGTGCTGTCAGAGCTTATTTCCCCACTTGGAAATTTGTTCTGAGATGGGAATCTAACCCGATTTGGCAAATTCAGTCAAGTGTTCCATGGCTTAATTGCAGGCTCGTGTGCCTCAACTGCCATGTTTATATGGACCTGGGAAAGGCAGGACACAAGGAGAGAATTGAGCTGATACAAGGGCTGAGTCATTTCCAAGGGCTACAACCAGTAAGACAGACGAAGAGCCATATGGCCCTCATTCTTTATCCTCCTGCCAACTGGTCCTGTACTATATGGGACTAATAATTCGGCTACTAATGATGATGATGGTATCTATTATGCACCGATTGTGCAGTAAGTCAGTGCTGAGACAGATGGCTTAGTGGAAAGAGCACGGGCTTGGGAGGTAGAGGTCGTGGGTTCTAATCCCGGCTCTGCCATTTGTCAGCTGTGTGACTTTGGGTAAGTTACTTCACTTCTCTGTGTCTCGTTTCCTCATCTGTAAAATGGGGATTAAGACTGGGAGCCCCACGTGGAACAACCTGATTACCTTGCATCTACCACAGCACTTAGAACAGTCCCTGGCACATAGTAAGTGCTTAAGAAATACCATCATCATCATCATCATAATCATCGTTATCATCATCCAAAATGATCAGATTGGACATACTCCCTGTCCCACATGAGGCCCACAGTCTGAGGGAGGGAGAACAGGTATTTTATCCCCATTTTCACAGATGAAGAAACTGAGGCAGAGAGAAGGGAGGTGACTTGTCCAAGGTGTCACAGGAGGTACTAGAATCCCCATCTCCAGCTTCCCAGTCCTGAGGGCCTTCCACTAGGCCACAATGCCTTGTAGGGACACCTCTGACTAGTTCTGGACAACTTCAGAATGGCATCGGGCATTCCAAATGATGAAATCACAGGACCCTTTCCTTTGCAATTTGCACAGCGAAGGCTTTCTTGATGTTTTCTGGGCCTCAGTTATGACTGCTGTTACTCCGTTAACTTTGTGGGTTACAGGTTCTGACACGAGCAGCTGCTCCCAGTTCCATCCTCCAACTTGTCGCCCCCAGGCAGGTCCAGACTAGCCAGGCAGACCAGGGCCCCAGAATTTGCCCCGATATCTTCCTGGGCCAATTTAACACTGGGAGGGAGGAGTTGGCGGGAGAGACCTCTCTTTGGTGAAAATTTTCAACAATTTTCAACATTTTTTTGGGGTAGCAACGGGGCAGCGTGGCTCAGTGGAAAGAGCACGGGCTTTGGAGTCAGAGGGCATGAGTTCGAATCCCAGCTCTGTCACTTATCAGCTGTGTGACTGTGGGCAAGTCATTTAACTTCTCCGTGCCTCAGTCACCTCATCTGTAAAATGGGGATTAAGACTGTGAGCCCCACGTGGGACAACCTGATTCCCCTGTATCTACCCCAGCACTCAGAACAGTGCTCTGCACATAGTAAGCGCTTAACAAATACTTTTTTTTAATCAATTAATACTACTGATCATGTGCCCACAGGGTGCAGAATAATGCACTAAGCTCTTGGAAGAGTGCACCAGAAGGAAGGGGCATTCCAACAGCCACTTCGAACACTTATGTATTTATGTCCATCCTCAGCCTGGGGGTAACCACATTCAATTATTCAGATTCAACTGCTCAACCTTTGAGAAGCAGCATGGCCTAGGGGAAAGATCACGGGACTGCTTGTCAGAAGGACATGGGTACTAATTCTGACTCTGCCACTTAATAATATTAATGATGGTATTTGTTAAGCACTTAACTATGTGCCAGGCACTGTACTAAGTGCTTGGGTGGATACAAGCAGATTGGGTTGGACACAGTCCCCGTCCCATTTAGGGCTCACAGTCTCAATTCCCATTTTAAAGATGAGGTAACTGAGGCCCTGAGAAGTGAAATGACTTGGTCAAAAGCAGACAAGTGGCGGAGCCGGGATTGGAACCCATGACCTTCTGACTCCCACGGCCGTGCAGTATCCACTTCATCATGCTGCTTCTTAACTGACTGCACTTGACTGCAGTGTGACCTTAGGCGAGTCGCTTAATTTCTCTGGGCCTCAGTTACCTCATCTGGAAAATGGGGATTAATCCTGTGAACT
This sequence comes from Ornithorhynchus anatinus, assembly GCF_004115215.2. NCBI lineage: Eukaryota > Metazoa > Chordata > Mammalia > Monotremata > Ornithorhynchidae > Ornithorhynchus > Ornithorhynchus anatinus. The sequence continues at coordinate 3,854,111 of NC_041742.1, forward strand.
CCATGTGGGACATGGACTATGTCCAACCTGATTATCTTGTTACTCCAGCGCTTAGTACAGTGCACGACACATAACAGGCACTTAACGAATACTGTAAGAAAGAAAAAAAAAGACTGCAATAATTTTTGTGGCCGTCTCCCCTGTCAGTTCTCCATACACAGGAAACATCTCTTGTGCACCTGTTCTACATTCCCAAGTGCTCAGTACAGTGCACTGTAGCTAGTGGAAATGCAATAAATACCAACACTACTACGAGAATACCTGGTCCCTGTCTTTTAAGGGGCTGACATTCCTGCCTGGAACCGTCTGAGGTCCTTTCCAGCAGTGTGATTCTGTGATTAGACTGTAAGCCTGTCAAACGGCAGGGACTGTCTCTATCTGTTGCCGACTTGTTCATCCCAAGCGCTTAGTACAGTGCTCTGCACATAGTAAGCGCTCAATAAATACTATTGAATGAAAGAACTCAGTCGGAGCCTGCAACTTCAAGAAAAGGAGCTACCAAATCTTTCAGAATAAATTCTAGGTTTTCTTCCCTTCCCTATCCTTGGTGCCGCCAGAAGATACCCATGGAAACTTCATTTTAACTTGTAGGAACATTTTAGGATCTTTAAATAGAACTCCGGCCCGTGCTCATGGTTGTCGTGCGGCACAGATGCATGCTTCTGTTTCCCGCTTGTGACATAAAGGATCCTTTCTCTTTGTTGCTTAAACCCATCAGGTCAAAAATGAAGCTGAAGGGAATGCTTGGGTGGCGGCCTGGGATGTGCCGGTGGTAGTTAATAATAATAATAATAATGTTGGTATTTGTTAAGCGCTTACTATGTGCCGAGCACTGTTCTAAGCGCTGGGATAGACATAGGGGAATCAGGTTGTCCCACGTGGGGCTCACAGTCTTAATCCCCATTTTACAGATGAGGGAACTGAGGCACGGAGAAGTTAAGTGACTTGCCCACGGTCACACAGCCGACAAGTGGCAGAGCTGGGATTCGAACTCATGAGCCCTGACTCCAAAGCCCGTGCTCTTTCCACTGAGCCACGCTGCTTAGTTTTGGGATTAGGGTGGGGTCTTGGGAAATGGTCATCTGTAGATTGTAAACGCCCCATTGTAGACTGTAAGCCCCTTGTCAGAAGGGTTTGCACCAACCAACTCTGCTAAGATTGTACTCTCTCAGGCATCTAGAAGCAGCGTGGCTTAGTGGAAAGAGCCCAGGCTTGGGAGTCAGAGGTTGTGGGTTCTAATCTCGACTCTGCCCCTTAGCTGTGTGACTTTGGGTAAGTCACTTAACTTCTCTATGCCTCAGTTACCTCATCTGGAAAATGGGGATTGAAACTGTGAGCCCCTTGTGGGACAACCCGATTACCTTGTATCTACCCAGTGCTTAGAACAGTGCTTGGCACATAGTAAGCGCTTAACAAATGTGAAATTATTATCATTATTATTATTATTATTACAACGTTCTGCACACAGCAGGCAGTCAATCAATACCATTAATCGATCGATTGAGTCGGGACCATGAAATCTAAATCAGGCAGGCTTTAGACTTATGACACTTTTGGTTCCTGAAAGCCGCACCTTAAGTTGAAAAGATCACGGTCAATTTTCTCCTAGGACCAATGTATAAGTGAGATCGCTGTAGGCAAGGAACATGTCTACCAACTCTGTTACAGAGGACTCATCTAAGTGCTCAGTCCAGTAAATACGACTGATTGATTGACTTACTGAAGGATTGGGTCCTGAACTACAGATAGATGCTCTATTTTTAGCCAAAAGATCCAGAGTTCTATACTCGGTCATATTTGACTAAAACAGCCCCACTAATGTACTTCTATTGAGTCAGAGAGGTTCTACAATACAGTAGCTGAATCTTATTTCATCAGAAATACAGTGGATGTGTTAACTCTTTCTGGTGACACCATCTGGGGATTGGGCAACATCTACCCTGCCCCACTGACCCTCCTTGAGCTTTTTTCCCCTTCTTGCCTCCTTGCTTTGGCCACTTGTAAAATGATTTGCCCATGGCCCCCAATGGACTACCCCCATGGGCCACCCCCATCCCTCCAGTGCCCACGCCCTTGGAGGCAGTGTCCTACTGGAGTGGGGTAAAGCCAAACCGATCTGTTGTCCAGTCAAAACAAATGTGCCGTAAAGCTGCCAGGGTGCCAATTTAGAAACGTCGCAAGTGCTGTCCGTTGTAAGTCAATACGCATTTCTTCAAGGAGGACTGTGGGTAACCGCCTGCGGTGGAAGGTCAGTGGCTCTAAAATGCCCACCGTTTTGTACCTCAACTGCTCCTTACCTCAGACTCCTTGTAGTAACGTTCGGGAATTTCGTCACTAGCGATGTCAATAAAGCAAACTTCTCTTTCCAGGTCTTTGGCTTCACTGTCAAAAATCTGAAAGAGTGGAGAGAGAAACATCTGGAGGTGAGTGACCATGGGGAGCCTCTTCCTGAAGTCAGGGGGTTAGGACAGACACAACTGGGGCAGGATCAGACCCCATCCCGCAGACCCAGGTGGCTTCGACCCAAGGCTCATTCTCCCTACCTGCCTCCACCCATATTCTTCGAATCACAAGTGGCTTTGACGCATGGTTCCTTTCATTTCCAATCAGCTTGGAACAACAGCACAACTGAGGGAAGGGCGGGGGGGGGGTGTGTGTGGGTAGATTGTATTCTCTTTCAGGGCAGTGATCATGCCTACTCACTCTACTATTCTCTCCCGTGTGTTTCAGTACAGTGCTAGATACATAACCAACACTCAAAAAATACTACTGATCGATTGACTGGGAACTGTTCATCTTGAAACGTTTGATTTCCTGCTAAATCTTTGTTCTTTCTTCTGCTAACCCTACTCAATTTTTATCCATTTCCCCCATTAGACTGCAAGCCTCTCGAGAGGACAGAATGTGTGCCTTAATTTTGTCATATTCTCCCAAGCTCTGTATAGAGCTTGGTGCTCGGTAGGTTATAATAACAATGTGCTTACTAGGTGCCAAGCTCTGTACTAAGCGCTGGGGTATATACAAGACGGTCAGGTCAGACACGATAGTCTGGTCAGATGCTCAATAAACGCCACTGATTGACTGACTGACTTACTGACCCAAGAAGTGCTATATGACTGCCGTAGCTCCTTTGGCAAGGGGCTACGGCTAGGAATGGGAAGAAAAGTCAAGGAGAGGATAAAGACAATTTCTGCCTGCTTTGCAAGGCAGCTGCTCGCATGCACATACGGCAGTACAGAGCAATGCAGTCGGCGTGATGGCTTGTCCTCATGCTAGACCGCCAGCTTCGGTCCAACTCCGCCGGCTGGCTGCCTATCCAGTTTGGGGGAATATTCTTCCCCTCCCATATGACTCGTTGCTAAATTTAGCTGACTTTAGAATCCACTTAATCTTAGGTGGAGAGCTCAACTGCACTATCCTTGGGATGACTCCCTATTGGGGAATTCTAGGTTCCAGAAATTGTGTCAACCTTCAGATGAAACAGAGGGTACAAGAACAGGGTGGTAGGTCACCAGGAACTAGAACTTCCGAGACTAAAACCTGCATTGGTCCGGGGGGCTCTCCCAACGGTTGATTTCCATAGGAAGGAATCATTATTGTTATTGTTATCATTATTACTATTAACATTATTATATTCGTTAAGCGCTTATTTGTCAAGAACCGTCCTAATGGCTGGGATAGAGATAAGTTAATCAAGTTGGACAGAGTCCCTGTTCTATATGGGGCTCAAAGTCTAAGTAGGAGGGAGAACAAGTATTGCATCCCCATTTTACAGTTGAGGAAACGGAGGCACTGAGAAGTGAAGTGAGTTGCCCAAGGTCACATGGCAAAAAAATGCCAGAACCGGGATTGGAACCCGGGTTCTCTGACTTCCAGGTTCTCTGACGCCACACTATTAGCCAAGCATCCTTAGATTGGCTCCCGACACTAGGCCACCGGTTCCATCTTGTTGCCAGTCTTCTGTGCTATACTCTGCCTCAAAATGACCAGGCTCAATGGCAGTCTGTTCCAACTCCCACTTCCCTTCTTCAGGGTACTCAGATCACCCTCGCTGGATTTTCAGAAAGAGATTACTTCTTATGGGAGATTAGGGGTAGCAAATAGGTTGTCTTTAGAGCTCAGGATTGATTCCTTGTTCGGATCCAATCCCCCAACTGTCACTTGAAATCCAGTGCTTTGGGAGCACAGAAAGCTGAGGGGGGAGGGGAGGATGGACTCTTTCCCATCCAGATAAGCAGGAGGCGAGAGACAGCGAAGGAGTTTTAGAACGTGGATTAGAGTCCACCGAATGAAACAGAAGGCCTCCCCGTCTGTGGGAGTCTGTCTCGCCAATGTGAGGAGAGAGAGAACGGGGGAGATCTTTGCATCGCTGGGAAAATTGCTAAAAAGACATAGCTAGGTGTTCAGCCCTGGGAGAGAGAAGCTGGGGGAATTCTTCAGTTGGCAGCTAAAAATAAACCCACGGGTGAAATTTAGCGGATCAAATCAAATGAAAAATGCGTGGAGGAGTGCTGTACGGGTGCCTCAATGGCCTGAGCTTGGCAAAGAGATGACACTTTGCTGGAGAAACTTGCCTGCCCAACTGGATCCAGGCCAACAAGAATTGGGTGTCGGGGGAAGTCTGCTTTATGGGGCTACTCTGTTTCAGAGAAAAAAAACACATGCATCCTTCACTCTGGCCGCCAGCCTCCGGGCTAGCCTCTGTTACTACTGCCTCCCCACTCACTGCAGCCAGGTGAGCTGTGAGGCAGAGACGACCAATGGGGGACATTCTCCTGACTAATCCCCTCCTTCAGGAAGGGGGGTGGAATCAGTGGGAGTGGCTGCAGCTGTGCCAGGGCAGTAACCATGGCAGGTCGAGGGACTCCTTGCCCAGAAGTGGCCTCCCTCTACCCTCCTTTGGCTCTCAGTAGTAGTGCCTGAAGTCGGGGGCAGAAGATGAGGAGGAAGAGGAGAAGAGGAATCACAGGGCTAGGGAAAAGGGAGGCGAAGGGACCTTCAGGGCAGGTGGGGTCCTCAGCCGGTCTTTGCTCTGAGTCTCTAGTCGCCCTGGGAGGTTGGACGGGCCCTCCCGAGGTCACCCACTCTGTTGCCTGCTTCCAGGCTGGACTGCTGCTTGCCAACCGAAGCAGAGTGAAAGCCATCTGAATCCCTTCCTCCAGCGAAGCAAGGGTCCACCTGCAGGGAGGACCACAGAGGTCACCCTTCAGCCCACACCACGACCACAACACACACTCCACTGCTGCTGAGTCTCTGTGGGAATTGGGGTGGCTGGGGAGCAGGGGTCAACTCCATTTGCCAAGGTCAAAAGTTACTCAAATAATGGCTGCTGAGGAGAGTCTTGAGGTCTCCTAACATTTCACTTTGGTCTAACAGCTCAATTCTTCCCCTAGGGTAAAGTGGTGGAAAACAATCCAGAGCAGTTATTCCATCCACATTCCTTCCCACACCCTTCCTTGGACAACTTGCCCCCAACATCAGGGGCCCAGGGTAAGCTGGCCCAGAAAAATGGAGGGAAAACAAACCCCGTTTCATTAGGGATCAGTCAGCACGTGGAACCACTCCTCTGTGCCTCACGAATACCAGTTAGAGATCCGAGCCAAACCATCAGCTCTTTTGGGGGCTGATGAGTGACTCGTCGGTGAAAACTCCTGGAAGAGATGCATCTTGTCATTACGGAATCGGCAAGCTCTGCCAGGGTGCCCACCTGATGACACTGAAGGGGGGAGCACATTCTGACTCCTTCAGCTTCAACGGCAGAAGCTCTCTTCTGCGCCGAGCACCGGGGCTCAGCTCAGAAAGAGTGTCACGATGCTCTCTCCCTCGACGAGAGTGGAATAACATTTCGTTCTCTGCAGATATTTAAAGCTCTTCCGTCAATAAGGAACTCATAGCAGGGAACTGCTCTTCAGTTTCTGTCTCTGCCTCTGACTTACTGTGTGTCACCTGAGTTCCCTCATTTAAAAGACCAGAGGCAAATAACCTTTTTTACCTTCTCACGGGAGTGATAAGGTTCCATAAGCAAGGTGCACTGATTTCTCTGGCAGAAAAGTGTATATGACCGTCTTCTCAAGCGCTAAAAGAAATAGGATTAGGGCATAGGAAAACTGGGTGGAGAGGAGCTGAGTCTTGGGGGCTTCTTAGCTTCAGGACCTCTTCCATACCAATCTGCACGGTGTGAAGGACTCGCCCCACTGAAAGACTGTAAATTGGTGGTGTGGGTAGAGAAGAGGTGGAACCTTTTGGGTATTTGGGAGTGTTTCCTGTTGCCTGGACTGGATAGTTGAGTCTAGCTTCTTGAGGGCAGAGAGTGAGTATCCTGCTTCTATTGTATTCTCCTAAATGCTGAGCACTCAGTAGGTGCTCAATAAATATCACTGACTGATCAGTTGATGTGGGGGAGGTGAGCAACCTGGCTGGGAAGCACTAATTTAAATGTTTAAAATGTTCAATGTTAAATTGTTTCTATATCTGTCTCCCCTTAGTCAGTGAGCTCCTTTAAGAGAGGGACTATCTTTTATTCAATTTTCTACATACCGTCTCCAGCTACTACATGATTTTATGCACTGTAAGTGCTAACTAATGTTAGTGATAATGATGGCACTGAAATTATTATGACTGGGTGGACACGTCCACTCTGTTCCTTAAGAACATCCTTTTACGGTGTCGAGAACTAAATTTGGAGGAAACCCTGCAGAGGCATCACCTTCCGTTTCAGGAATGATTCAAGAGGCCCGCTTAAGTTCTCATGCACCCTACATCGGCCTGGTCCGGGAAGTTACAGGGGAGCAAACTAACTGGAATTATGCATTGAAATATGTGTCCACCAAGAAAAAACAGCAGGAGCAGAGGCATCAGGTTCTATCACAAGCTCCATTGCTTGAATGCTTGATTTGTCAGGGAGAGGGTTACTTTAAGCAACTTGAGGGCAGGGATCATGTCTTTAATTTTTATGGCACTTTCCAAAATCCTTAGAACAGTGCCCCCTGCACATAGTTGGATTTCAATAAAACTACTGGCAAATTTAAAGATTCTCAAAAGAGATCTCTATCACTAGATCAATCCCAGTTTCACCCAGTCAAGGACCACATACGCTTCCTCCACGACCCCCCGGCCCCTTGCACTCAATCAATGGCCTGGATTCCTGATGCTGCTCTTGAAGCATCTCTGTTCTAAGCTGGGACATGAATTGTGAGCTTGTTCCCTGGGCCGTGGTTAATGAAGCCAGGCAAGAACACTCCATCTGCAGCTGATAATGTGACTGAGAGGCCATACTGGGTCTCCCTAGGCTCCTGCCTCCCACAATCCCATTGCCCCTGGGCAAAAGTCTGCACTAGTAATGGAAAACTAGGTGACCCCTGAACTCCGATCACCAAACTATGCTGAGCCCTGTGGGCTTCTGCCCCAGTCTGTCCTCAGGGTCTTGAGGTCTTCTCCAGTGAGACTGCCAGAGGAACTCAGACCGTCTTTCTCATCCTGAAGGATGAGCCTCGGTCTCGAGACGTCAGGACCGAAAACCTGACTGCACTAAGCCATTCGCGGCTTCAAAGCGTGTTTCGAATGGACCCAATTTACGGTTGCATGGGACACGCCCGGCCTCCGACAGCCTCTTTATAAAGCGCCACTGAGACCAATGGGTAGTCAGCCACTGACCCAAGTCCACCGACAAAAGTTAGAGCTCTGCCTAGTTGCTCACCAAATTTCCTGGAGATTCAGGTACATATGCTGATGCTCCCAAACTCTCTGACCTGACTCTTGAGGTTGAGCTGCAGCATCACAGGAAGTGAACCTACTCGACTTCATTCTCCTAAAACGCTCTCCTCTTCACTGGGCTTACGGAGTAGGATGGCTGGGTAAAGCCAACTCATCAATCAGGGGTTAGCTTGGGGGGATGGAGCGGACGAGCCTGCGAAAATGCTTCCTGGCAAACAATCTCGTCAAGGCCTGGCGCTGACATCGTGATTGCTCTCAGGGAGCAGGAGGGCAGGCGAGAAATGAGCTGACGGGAAGCTTTTCAGCCCCGTGACATAAGCGATGGGACTTGATTCTCTTCTCAATTAGGTGGAGATGATACATGGGTTGAGTCTCTGGGATATGAGGGTGTGAGCCCCTGCCGCCTCCTTGCTTACCTCACATTTAGTTTCTTTTTGCCCGAAGGGGTCCATCTCCCAGGCTCCCGCTCCTCGGTAATGAGCTCCGGTCTTGTGAGGAGTGGGTTGCAGCCATCTACTACCCAGCCCCGGGAAACTTATTGCCCAAGACTGTGGCCTGGAGTGAACCGTACCCTGACAAAAGCACTTCCTCTCTCTGCCCTTAACTTCCGATTCTTGTGTTTTTTAAATGCTCCCACTGCCTGTACTTTATTCCTGTTTTTTATGAGACTGCCCTCCCCCATCTAGATTCCGAGCAGTGCTGGGGACAAGGATTTTGAGTGGTTTATCTTGTACCTGTCCTGGACACAGTACTCGGCAGACAGTAAGCACCTAATCGATGATTATCTATATAACCTAGGATGTCACTGCCCCCAGGGGTGGGAATCAGGTGAGCTGGGGAAATTTGGTCAATAAGGAGCCGGACACAGGGGCGAGAACACGGCTCAGCACTGCACTGTGGCAGCTGGGGGCAAACAGGGATGTTACTATTTTGTTTTCTTATTTGCACAAAGAGCTTGAAAACTCTAAGAGACCAAATGAAATGCAAAATTCAGGTGGCGTATCTGCCACAAAATGCCTTTCTTCCCCCTTTCTCCACCCTCCTCAGTGCTGCAGAAAACAAGAAACCAACAGAGACAGAAGGCTAGCCAGAGCAGAAAGTGATAACAATATATTAGGAAGACAGAAGGATGGGAATAACTTAGGGCATTGTTCCAACAGCTCCGAGATGGAATTTAATGGCCAGAAAAAGGCAGATAAATACACCTGGGGAAGAAGACCAGCCAAGAGATAAATTGGGGGAGTGTTATCAAGAAAGTGGTCATGGAGAGAGAGATATTTAGGGGTAAGAGTGGATAACACTGGGGATATGAATCCACAGCATGATACCTTTGAGGGAAAAGGCCATTTCTATTCTGGGATGGGTGTCTAGAGAGGTCTCTCGCAAATCAACTGAGGGTTAAGAGCCACTTCACACTGTGTCAGAAAGGCTGTACATGGAGGGCCGGGGTGAGTTCAGGTAGGAGAGATAAAGGAGGAGAAGAAATGGTTCAAAGTGATGAAGGGCTTCGGCAAAACCTATGAGTATGGGCCCAGGGAATTGATTTTGCTGGAAGAAGCAATGCTTTAAAAAGAGAGTTAAGCCATGGTAACTAATTCAACAGAGAGCAGAAAGCCACACCGAGCGGCATTCAGTGCTGGGACTTAATTAATGTAGTGAAAGATCTCTAAGTGCCCCATACTGTACACTGTCTAAATTTAAAGAGCTGTACCCCAGAGCCATTGCAACTGTGGCCCAGTAAAATACTGGGTTCAAACTCTGACTTCAGGGTAATCTTCAACTCTCCAAGTGCTTTCTTGAAATGAAGGTCTTGTCTCCGAGTGGGTTTGGGTAAATGGAAGTGGCTCTGAACCCTGCTGAGTGCCTTGATGGGGTTTCCTATGGGGAAATGCAGATGAGCCCCAGTCCTGAGGCACAGGACAGAAGAGGCGTGGCCTAGTGGAAAGAGCAGGCATTGGGAGTCGGAGGACCTGGATTCTAATGCCGGCTCTGCCACCTGCCGGCTGTATGACCTTGGGCAAGTCACTTTGTTTCTCTGTGCCTCAGGTACCTCATCTGTAAAATGGAGGTTAAATTCCTGTTCCCCCTCTCCTTGGACTGTGTGCTCTATGTGGGGCAGGGACTGTGACCAACCAGATCATCCTGACTCTCCCCCTGCACTTAGGACAGCATTTGGCACGAAGTAAGTCCTTAACGAGTACCACAGTTGTCATTTTTAGGAGGCTGACCAGTAATCTTCCTAAAAGAAATGTCAGAAGCCACCAGTGATGTCTGAATGGAAAATCTCTCCTCACATCTCCTTCTAATTTCAATTTATAGAGGGGTCTTTGGTTCCCTCAACTGTTGGTTTCCTAAAACTCTTAGCAAATCAGTATTCATGCAGGAATTGGTAAATAATGTCTCTACTGGGGGTCAGCTTTCAATAGAATCATAGCAGTGGTAAGGGTATTGTTTCTCTTCCGGCCTCTCCACCTCCCATTTCTTCCTGAACGTTTTTTTTTGAGTGAACAGTGAAGCTCTTTCATTAGGCAGCCAAGCTCCCAGCCCAGAAACTTTCTTCAGGGCTCCGCTGAGAATCTGTCCCGCCCACCCTAGATGAGGGAAGTGGAATATAAGGAGATGGCCAGTAGAGGCCAGTATGGTTGAGAGAAAAACACCAAGCAATTGGAAAGCAAGGAGGTGAAAGCAAGAGGCCCAGGGGCCACTGTTGGTAGGGGAGTGGGCTTCTGGAAGCACCTGAGAGGACTGGGGAGCTGAAAGGAAGCCCAGCAGGAACTGATATAGGGAGGTTCGAGCCTTCCTGATCTAGCTGAGCAGGAGGAGATTTCTGAAACTCAGTAAATGGTTCCCACTCTTTTTGCCCACGAGAATGGCGGATACTGGGGATTCTCTTGGTCCTTCGTACGATGTCCCTGGCTGCTCAGGCAAGAAGTAGTCATCTGTTCTTTCCAGTATGTCAGACCCACTTAAAATAATTCCTGGAGGAGAAGGTGACCAGATCTTTGTTCGGGAAAACCCAGCCGCTTAATCTCCACATACAGAGGATTCCTAAATCGCACATCATCATCACTACCGCCAACAGAGTTTACAAAGCACTTAATGGGTGCCGGACACTGTACCGGATGCCTATGAAGCACTGCGCTAGCGCAAGGAAACAAACGGACCGGTTAGCCTGGATAGTGACAACGCCCCTTTGTGGAAATGTGGCACCACTGAGTGGTAAGGTTCACTATGGGACCTTAGTTTCTACAAGGAGCGGGCCACCCCCTAAAGACACATGGCCGCTCCCACCTCTGCCTGTAGGTGCCTGCACCAAAGTTGTAGGGAGGGGGAAGTGGAGAGAGAGAAACAGAGAGGAGGCTGTCAGGGACCCAGGACTGATGAGCCGATCCGAGCCCCGCAGGAGTAGCAAGGCGGGCCCCTTGCATCCTTGGAAAACAGGAAAGCTGCTTTCAATGAGTCACGGAGCCAGAGTCCCAAGGTGTTCCTGAGCTGTATCTCCTTCCAACTCATTCTTGGCTTTGCTCTTTACCAAGACAAAGGAATGGGCACCAGCCCAAAACCACTTAAGAATTACAGCAGATTGTATCTAATATCTATTCTGGAGGAGAAGGCGAAAAAGAACAAATTGTTACATGGTCCTGCCAGTTGTGTTTTGTTTTGTTTTCCCCTCTACGTGGTCGTGTTTTAGAGTCACAGTAAACATGAGGTGGCAACTACACACAACTTCTTGGCTGGACTTTCCAGGAATTCTCCGGCCAGCCCTCCAATCCCCGTGGCTCTCTTCAGAAGGTAATCTTCCACCCCGACCCTCTCCCCAAGTTTGCTTCTTCCCTCAAAGGGGACCGGCGAGAGATCTAGAGGAGTTCTGGAGGACAGCCAGTCTCGTGACAGGGTGGACGGGATGGGCAGGGGGGTGGGGAGTGCTCCTTGGATCTGAGTTCCTGAGGCCAGGAATCTCGTGGGTTTTTAGGTTCATCTGAGCTCTGGGAAACAAGGGTGATACATTCTTGCTGACTGATTGATAATATAGAAAATACTGTGGGAACTCTGGACCTAAGGGCCACCTTGTCTCAAGTCTGAAGGATTCGGGGAGCGGCGAAGGCAGAGGAATCTCCTATCCCAGAGCTCTTAAAGCACCAAACAGACCTCCATTAAGGTCCTTGGTGGGCAGGGCATGTATCTTGTACATCTACTGTACTTTTCCAAATGCTTCATAGAGTGCATGGCACACAGTAAATCCCAATACTACTACCTCATTCATTCTTTCAATCGTACTGCTACCCCATCTGCTTGGCCTGGGCTAGGTGTAACCGAGTCCGGAGATGATCTATCAAGTTCCCATCCGGCCCCAGGAGCGAACCAATGGGCCAAGGTCAAGTGCTCATAATTTCACACCTTGTTTTATCTCTGAACCCAAGTGTCAGTATCAACATCACGCAGTTCACCCATCAGTCAAGCAGTAGTGTTGACTGAATCCCTTCTCTGTGGCAAAATGCTGTCCTGTGTCTCTGAGAGAGAGAGAAAAAGGCACGATCCCTATCCTCAAGGAGTTTATGATATAGTAGGAGTTGCTCAATAAGCAGTTGACACAGCAGCACTAACCCTAGCCTTATTCTTTCCTTGGGTTGGGCCCAAGTTTGAGGTGGCTTTGACCAGAATTAAAAATGCACTCTTGGCCACAGTCTTAGTCTGATGCTGCAATAGACCCAGCAGGGAAAACCCCACTTCTCTTTTTCAGCCTTCCTGCCCCTCCCACTAAAAGCTCCGTCCTCCTGCTGCGAGGGGTAAACTGTCTGAGGCTTTTGGATCAGCGGAGATCAGCAGTTGGACCGGAAAGGTTGAGTGATCCCTAGATCTCTGCTACTGCTTCAGGCTGAAAGTCGAAGCTGGCAAGTGTATTGGGTCTGCCTTGATCTTCATTGTAATATTCCTTTTGTTCTTTAGAATGCTTGGGACCCAGATGGAATTCCCCGCCTGCCTGACTGCTCTGCTGCCTTGCTGTGAAGGATGAAATGGATTTGGGTAGGCTGGCTCTGTAAGGGTCATTTGGAAGACTTATCGAACCATCTGAGCCCTGAATGGACATTAAAGGCAACAGGAGTCATAGTAATGGTGTTTACTGAGCATCCACTAAGTGCCACGAACTGTATTGAGCGCTTGAGAATATGAGACTGAAGAAGTGGCACATTCCTTGCCCAAAAGGAGTTATTTGCACTGTATTTCCCTTCCTCGGCCCTGGGCTAAAGTGCTGGCTTCTTAAAGGTGAACGCAGTGTGGTCTCACAAATAGTCACTTTCTGGAACAAAGAGCAGTTTGTCCTGGGCAAGTGAAAAAGAACGTTGATTTAATCTGTGTATCCCTCCTGGGGCATCAATAGGCTCACGTCCCTGTTTGGAATGCCTCCCTCTGTGAGGAGAAAAGGCATGTATGTGTCCAGCTGGAGTCCATGTTCCCCTCCCTCCAGAAAGAGCAGAAGTGAAGATGCTACACATCCTGCCCTCAGGAAGCTCTCCTTCCTAGCACTAACACCCAGCGGGAGATATTTCCAACAAGCATCCACACCCCATGAATTTGCCCATCTCACCAAACCCAGAAGATGAAGGTGTTGAGTTTAGGGAAGGGGCTAGAGCACCAGAATTTGGCTCCTCTTTTCTTGGGCAATGGGGCTGACGACTCCTGCTTTGTCCGATCAGGCTAATGGCACCCGCTCCTTTCCCCCAAGCTAATCGGCAGTTGAGAAGTGAGGAAACAAGTTAATAGGCTAGGGAAATCTTCTAGCAAGCCTTCTTCCTGTTTCTGCCCCAGGAGTGGCCTTCCTGGCTTGGCCTTCCTTCCTGGACTGACCTCTCAGAACAGGCAATGCTTCAGTTCACCCTCACAGCCGCAAATGAAAGCCTCTGCTTTGGGGGTGGAAAGAACATATCAGTCTCAGGAATGCCCCATGCCTGACCTCTTAACTCTGACACGATCAGCTTTCCAGGAGGGTGTTAGCCTTGGGGAGCCTCATCCAAACCTGCTGAATTTAACCAAACTCAAGGGTGTGAGTTGGAGGACCTAGGTCTGATCTTGGCTCCAGGACTTGTGTGACCTTGGGCAAGTCACTTTCTCTAGATCTCAGTTTCCTCATTTATAAAATGGGGATCCAATACCTGTTAGACTGAGCCCCACACGGATAGGGACTGTATCTAATCTGGCTGAGAGAGTGTTCTCCTTTCTTTCCTTTTTTTTAAAACGGTATTTGTTAAGTGCCTATTATGTGCCAGGCACTATGCTAATGCTGGGATAGATAAAAAGCTAATCAGGTTGGACAAAGTCCATGTCTCACATGGGGCTCACAGTCTTAGTCCCCATTTTATGGATGAAGTCACTGAGGCTCAGAAAAGTGACTTTTCTTCCGACTGCAATATTCTTGTGATGGATGATGGAGAAAATCCCATCGCTCCTCATCCCCTGATACACCCACGATTCTGGAAAGAACAGGGAAAGAGAAGAGGAAGAGGAACTCGGAAACTGGCCTGACCGCTTCATTTCTTTCATCAGTTGCTAGGCTTTTTCCTGAAGCCACAAGCTCATGCTAAACATTCTCAGGTTTTTCACCTCCTTCCAAATCGCACTATGAGGCAGGACTGGGCCAAAAGCTTTGGAAACGAGATTCTCTCACCAGATGCTAGCCACTTCCCCATCCCCAGACGCCGGCGGTTCTGACTAGCTCCAGAAACTCAGAGGCCACCGCTAGCTGCAAACTATGAAGGAGCCAGTTGGCCTAAAAGCGTCGACTCAGTAAGGGCTTATTCAACTACTCTCATTCCCTTCCATTAGAGGAACTTCCCCGCATTCTGGGTCCAACACCACAGGTGGCCCTTAAGATCTGCGAAGCAGCCCGGAGTGGCTTGTTGGCTCCTGAAGCCTCAGTTCTAATCCTGCTCCTTTCCCATTGCCAGCTGTCCCAAACTGTGTTGGTGATCCTTCCAATTTCTTTTCCAGCCTTCTGCTGCCACCCACTCTCCCTGGACCCAGGCAGTTTTCTCTGCTCCAGTGGGGTTTCCTCTGGCTGCGAATGGGGAAAGAGGTTTGGGCAAAAACTGTTCTCTCTCCAGCTGAGCAGCAAGAAATGACTCTGCCCAAGCGACAGGCATCCGAGGTTCGGATCAGGGAGGCTCTAAGTCTAGGGCCAAGCAAATGTCCAGCAACCCCTCGGTTTCTGAAAAGGAAAATCTTTCTGCGCATAAGGGTGCTCCGAAAAGAGAAACTGAGTTGTGAGGACCGAGGAAGCCCACGGAGAACCTTTTCAATAAGGCTTGCTCAGTAACAAGCCCCCTTTCTGCCCCACCTCCTTCTTCCTTCTCACAAAAAAGAGAAAGAGTCTGGCTTGGAGCCTAAACTCCTTTACTTGTGATGCTAATCTTCTCATGTTGGCACCAAGCCATCACAATTGGCTCCTGGCCAGCTCAATAACGCGGGGGATGAGAGCAGGTTGTCTCAGAGTTTCCATTATGAAGCTCCGCTGGATGAGACCACAAACACAAGGATTAATGGCCTCAGGGACAAGGTATTTCTTCCAAATGGCCAACCCCTGGGGGATGCAAATTCCATCTCTCTCAGTGTCCCTCTCCACCTCCCAACCCTTTAGATTGGAAGCTCCTTATGGGTAAGGAAGGTGTGCTTTGCTTGGTGCTCAGCAGGTGCTCAACAAATACCCTTGATTGATTGATGCTGACAAAGCTGACCTTCAGAGTTCCACTTTTCCCACTTAAAAGTGTTCTTGCTATCTCCTTGTTTGTCTCTGAGTTGGGAAGGTAAAGTTGAGCTCAACAGGTGCTCAACAAATACCTACCAGGTTCAACGCTCTGCACAACAGGGCCCTATAATAAATGGCATCTAACTTGAGTTTGCAGCATATTTTCATTTCCTGATACCTTCTGTATCACTCACGGGACAGACTCTTCATCTTTTGAACCAGTCGATCAGTCAATAATATTTACTGAGCACTTCCCGTCTGGAGGGCACTCTACTAAGTGCTCAGGAGAATACAAAAGAGTTGGTAGACATGCTCCCTGACCACAAAGAGCTTACAGTCTAGGGAAGGAGACAGACATTAAAAGAAAATGATAGATCTGTACGTAAGCGCTGTGGGAATGAGCTGAATATCAAGTCTTAAAAAGTTCACATCCAAGTGCATATTACACCAGTGAAGCAATAGATTGGATTTGTTTCTCTGTATGTTTATGCCAAGATAGACTTCACGTTCCAGACTTGCAACATCTATTTAATAATAATTTCACTAGAATGGCTTAAGAGACTAGAGTTACTACCCAGTGGATTGTAAATTCCTCACATCTTCTAGTTGTTGTAGTGGTGGTAGTATTGATTAAGTTGTGTGTGTGTGTGTGTGTGTGTGTGTGAGAGAGAGAGAGAGAGAGAGAAAAAAGAGAGAGAGCATGTACACAGAGCACTGTACTATACCCTGGGAAAGAAAATACAGGAATACAGGAGATTTCCCAAGAACCCAGAATAGTGCTCTTCACAAAACTGGCATTCAATAAATACTGATACTATGAGAGCCTGTTCATAAATAATACCTTGAAGATTCTATAGCATCTTGCAAAGCGCTTTTGCACCATTTTCTCATTTTATCCTCACACTAGCCCTGTGAGAGACAGACATTTGACAGATGAAGCCATTTTACTGACGAAGCCATCAAGGCACAGAAAGGTCAAGTGATTTGCTTAAGGACATCAGGAGGTCAGTGACAGAACTAAGGCGAGATTTCAGATCTCCTTAGCCCAGACCACTACTCCTTCTGCTAGGCCCCACTGAGTATTTACACTTCTCTCATTAAAGGCCTCGGGCACATGATGAAATATCCTATTCTCGAAACCTTAGGACGGGACTGCGTAACTTGTATTTAATCAACTTACGCTCCAAATGGCTGTGACATCCGATGTCTGTATAAACAGGCCTTCAATAAATATTAGTGAAGAAATGTGATTTCAATGTGATTTAGCGGCTTAATATTGTTCACATAGCAGTATTACTGCCTCAGAAGATTAAGAGGAGAATTTCGAGGGCAGCTGCTTCTATGTTGCACGCTGGAAAGCGGATGTCTGGTTACAAGCCCAGAGTGGCTAGGGCCGGTGATCTCGGCACATCAGAAGAAAAGACCCTGCTCCGAAACCACTTCCACTGAAAATCTGAACTTTTTCCATCCGCTCATCATTCCCACTTCCCCATCCTTAAAGAATAAACCTCGGGCCGGGGCCTGATTTGGAAGGTTCTTTTGGGGCAGGAAGTGGACCAGGGCTGTAACAGGAAATGCAACTTATAAGGAAATGAGTCACCAGAAGGTAAGAGGAATAAACTACTCCTTTTGGAAGGTGCACTGATTCTCTCCAGTCTCAAATGGATCTTTGAGGCAGAAAGGAGCTATGTCATTCTCCTAAGAGTTCATTAAAATCCCCATCAATGTAGACAGGCCTGAAGCTAAAGTATTAATGACCCAGAAGGGTGACCAGACCAAGGTTCCCATCTTTTACCTCCAGGGCACTCTCACGAATGCTTAGTACAGTGCTCCGCACACAGTGCATGAGATGCCACGATCAAACCGTGGCAGACTTAATGGCGAGTCACTTTTGAAGAATCCCAGATTCCCCCAGAGATTACATCGCGACTCCTCATTGTTCAGCCACTGCCTGGATGCTTAGGGACTCGGGGCTCTGGTATGAGGCTCTTATAGATTGTGAGCCCCACAAGGGTCAGGGTCCATGTCTAATTCCCCCTTGAATACCCTTCCCAAGCACTTAGTATCGTGCTCTGCACACAGTCAGTGCACAATAACTATGACTACTACTAATGTCAGAGATTTGATAGGTCTTTGGACATGATGCCATCCTGTCCAGGCCTCATCTTTCCTCTTTCTAAAATAAAAGTTGTAATGCCCAATAGCAGGGACAGGGAGGAGGGAAAACTGTGTGGAAAGGGCCACCTCTTCCAAGAGGAGTTTAAGGGCTTGCAGGCGCTTACATTTGGATGACAGTAAAACAGGGTGGGGGTGATATGAAACTTCCCACTCCCAAAATGGCACACTTTTGCCTTTTGGCCAGTTTCGGGGCAAAGATGCCCCCTCCGCTAGGGTCTTCCTGACAGCATCGCCGAGTTGAGCTCCTCTCCCCTCCCAGAAATGGCCTCTCTCTGAAGTAAGCAGGCAGTGCCAGGGAGGGTGACATTCAACCTATGAGGCCTGGGGAGAATTTCAGGATTGTTTGACTGAGGGGTTACCTAACTTTCCTTTCCAAGGAAAAGCTCTGTTTCTTTTTTAAGTCCTTGCTGAGTGGAATGGAATACGTCCTGCTTCAGGAAGCTCCAGGCAGTGGGAGATGAATTAGCTCCTCTGCCCCTGGCTTGTTCTTTGAAAGCCCCCAGACCTGGATGGATACACGCTGAGTGGCTGCTGGATCATTCCAGACCATTTCCTGGGTAGACGAGCCCCGAAGAGAAAGTAGATAGACTAGAAGAGTGGTGAAGGAAAAGTCGGGTGTTTCTCTCCACCCTGAGAACTTCCCCAACTAACTTCTCAGCATCTAACCACTCTAAATCATTTCAACCCAACCATCCCCTCTAGCACTTATGGATTTAATTTTGGTCATTCTCAGCATCTATCAGGTGTAAGCTCAGCTATTTATTCTGATCACTTTATTTGTAAGTATATATAAATATATATATATATTTCCTCTGCTACACTGTAATCTACTTATGAGCAGGGAATGTGTCTCATGTTTCTTTTACACTTTGCCAAGTGCTTAGTATAGTGCATCCTGCCAAGTGGGTGTCAAATAATAATAATATTAGTAATAACTGTGGTACTTAAGTGGTTACTATATGCCAAGCACTGTTCTAAATGAGATACAAAGTAATAAGGTTGGACACAGTCCCTGTCCCACGTGGGGCTCACGGTCCTAATCCCCATTTTACAGATGAGGTAACTGAGGGACCGAGAGGTTAAGTGACTTGCCCAAGGTCACACAGCAGATGTCTGGTAGAGCCAGGTTTAGAATCCATGCCCTCTGACTTGTAGGCCCGTGCTCTTTCCACTAGGCCATGCTGCCAAATAAATACTACTGCTCCTACTACCACTATTCAATATCCAGGAGACACAAATCTTCAGTCCCTGGAGCCCAGCAGGGCCACCAGCTGTTGACTTCTCTGCAGAGCCCCAGATTTTTGGCCATCACAGAAACCCCAGCTATCTGTAAGAGGTGATTAACAAACACAAAGGTCTGTCTAGGTAAACATGAGGGTTGCCTTAAAAAATGAAACCAGTTAAGTTCATCATTTTCTCACAGTAATCCAGATTCCCTGAACGAGGGTAGATACAACACTGAAGGCCGGGGAAACAGAAATGTGAAGGGATTGGTCTGAAGACAGGGAACTGGAGGAGAGGAGAGATCTGAGCAATTTCCTTTATTTTTCCCTCCTCCCTCCCTCCCTTCTTAGAGTTCCTGGGCCTATCTAGCTACAACATCATAAAGGATGATCTGATAGTCACTCCCACCTCATTAAACCAAAAAAATCCATAATCAATCAATAAATGGTACTTATTGAGTGCTCACTGTAGGCCGATCAAACGCTTGGGAAAGTACAATTTAACCGAGTCTGTATACACCACCCCTGCCCACAAGGAGCCTACAGCCTACTGAAGGGGTAATTGAGAGCAGGGAATATATCTCATGTTTCTGTTGTATTTCACAAATACCTAGTTTGAGTACTCTTTACACAGTAGGCATTCAGCACGTAAATTAATTCAGATGATTTCACTGCATCACGAATGGTAAGAAAAATTTCCATAAGGAATCAGAGGGTTCTCCCTGCTCTAAACTGAGTGCATTTTGATCCAGAATTGAACATTCTGGTAAACTTTACACTTCATGAATTTAATGCCTACACTGGTGCCTCTTGGAATTCCAATTTACATTTTTAGCACTTTTGAAGTGGAAATAGGAAGACAATCGATAATTTCTTACAACCTTCCTTCCCACTGCCTGCTTATAAACTACGGGAAATCAAATGTATTTCAGGCCTTTGGTTACAATAATCTGATCTTCAAAACAAACCCATGAAAGCCCAAAGCTACAAAAATGCCATCTGAAAATAAAAGGAGCTTTCATTTTCCATAATCTGTGAGTATGGGCTATTTAAGAAAAACATAATCCAATTCAGACATCCGTACCAGTGGATCCTCCTGTTTCCAGGGGTGTCCAAGATCATGCAGTACTTCTAAAACCCGCACTGTAACAATTTGGAACTCTTAATCAATGTCTTAACACCTTCTCTGTTGCAGGGCCACAGACAGGAATGGTCCCCTCCGCTCTGGGTTCTGAAGAAAACTGGGGAGAATATTATATTAACAACAAGCTTTCCATAAATACCATCCTTCCTGGTGGACCATGTTATTCCCTTGTCAGCTGGAGAACTACACTGGAAATAATCTGTCACCAAGAGCACTGCTTTCTGGCCTTATTCTAAAATAGGGCAAAATGAATCAAGTCATCACATTAGGGCATTTCCTCAATTTCAACCAGAAAATACATACAGGGGAATAATTCAAAAGCCCTTACCTAATCCAATTTTACAAGGAACCAAGCCAGAATAAAATCAGAAAATTGAGCTGGGGACAGTGACGGAAACTACTGCAGGACTGAACCAGAGTCATGAAGTCAATAATCCAAGTGTCTTTCTCAGAAAGATGAGAATTTTTTATGGTGTTCAAGGAAGACATTTTTATTTCGGACTGAAAGTGCCAGTGAGCCTGGAGGCTAGGGGTGAGGAAGAGAGGAGAAGAAGAGGTATAGACTCTTCAGATGTTTCTGGGAATCGTGGTTCCCAGGTTAGTGCCGGAGCACAGAACCCATATATTGGGAGCCAACATCGACTTATGCTCAGAAGCCAAGGGAATCTGGGCCTCTCTGGTCCAGAAGCTACTGCTACTGCTGCTAACCGGGCTTCCCCTGCCCTCAAAGGGGCGGCAGCGCCGGGCTAGCAGAGGGCTCATTTAAACCCAGGAGGAAGCTCCCTGTGGGCAAGGAACACGTCTACCAACCTCAGTACTCTCCCGAGAGCTAAGTTCAGTGCTCTGCACACAGTAAATGCTCCATAAATATGCTGATTAATTGACGTCCCTGAAGCCAATTATTAAAGCAATCTTCATCCTTCACTTCTCTAGGCTAAACTCTCTCAACTCCTTTCACATTCCCACACAGGATCCATTTTCCTACTCTTCAATCATTTTGGCTGCTCTTCTCTGGACACTTTTCAGTTTCTCTTAATTCTCTTTAAGGGTGCTGAACCCAAGTAAACAGAGAACTCTACTAAGGGCCTGATAGGTTGGAAGAATTATTTCCTGTATTTTGTGTGGTGTATTTTTGTTGCTTCATCCCAGTATCATGGTGCTATTTTTGAAATCCCATTTGTACCCCTCAGATTGATCATGTGGGAAAAAATGACATTTTCTGACAATTTTTTAGATATCGGTTACAGGTGACATGGCTGTTTTCAAAAGGATCAATAAAGATATAATAATAAGGATAATACTAATACTAACACTACTACTAATAATAATTGTTAAGTGCTTACTATGTACCAAGCACTGTACTAAGTGCTGGGGTAGATACAAAGACAATCAGGTAGGACACAGTCCCTGCCTAACGTTCTACGTAGGAGGGAGAAGAGATGAGGAGATTGAGAAACGGAGAAGTGAAATGACCTGACTAAGGTCACACAGAAGGCAATTGGAGGATCTGGGATTAGAACCCAGGTCCTCTGACTTACAGGCCCGTGCTCTTTCCAACTATACTGTGCTGCTTCAATTATGAGCTCCCGAGACCTAGCGACCTTTCAGTCACCTCTAATGCCCAGGTCTTTTGCTGCTGTTTTTGGCTACAGTACACTCGTGGTGTTTGTCCCTAAATGAACTTGTCCTAACTAGATTTCATCCAGTTTTGGCAGGGCTGTCTTCCCAATTTGGCGACATCACTTTGGATGCTATTTCTGTTTTCCAGAGTGTTAGCAACCCTGCCCAAATTAGTATCATCTGATGGGATCTGACTGGCCAGCTCTTGACAGCTTTGCCCAAGTCATCAAAAAGATACTGAAGAGATGCAGTCTCGAGATCAATCCCAGGGGAATGCCACTTGGTAAGCTTCCTGAGTTTGACACAAAGCCATTGATGACTACCCTTAGGGAAGTAATGGGACTTAGTGGAAAGAGCACAAAACCAGCCATTAGAGTTCTAATCCCGGCTTTGCCACTGTCCTGCTCTGTGACCTCGGGAAAATCATTTAACCTCTCTGTTCTTCAGTCTCCTCATGTGGAAAATGGGTGTGAAATATCTCCTCTCCCTACCTTTCAGATTGGGAGCCCCATATGGGACAGGGATGGGTTGGTCTGATGATTTTGTGTCTTCCTCCAGTGCTGATGCAATCAAGAGCCTTCCTGTGACCTAGATAGGTTACTGCTATTGTTTCTCACTTTCTTTGAGCGCCATCACTCTGTCATAGCAGAAGATGACATCTGTCTGGCATGATTTACCTTACACAAAGCCGTACTGGTGCTTCCAATCTCAACAGAATCCAATTGTAACGCAAGTCTTGTAATTCGATGTAGGTGATTTCCGGTTTAGTCCACTGGTACAGCCAGGGATCGATCAGTCAATGGCTGATGACCCCACTGAATGGGCCAGTGGGGCCAGCTGGCTTCTCCTCCTCCTTCTTCCTCCTCCACCCCATCCTTTGGCCAGTTCACTGCTCATTAGTGCTTGGGCCACAGGGCCCAGGGCTTCAGGGAATGAGCCTCAATTAGTCAGTTATCTGAAAACAACCAGTTCAGTACTAAATGAAGCTGAGGCTTATTCACTAAAATAGGATTGTTTGGGGGGGCGGGGGAGGGGGCAGGAGACTGGATGTGGGTGTTATTTGAGGATTTCAATTATGCATGCTCTTCCTATCTTCCACTGGTCCAAGCCATCAGGAGTTGATGGCTGGGTTGCTGATCCTTGGAGGCCCGCAAAAGGTCAAGGGGGTGATCCTTTTAAACTTTAGGAGTTACTGCTTTTATAGAGCATTTTAATTAGCGTGGGTGAACACTCTATATAACCCTTATGGCCCATGGTCAGAACCTCATTATAATGAGGGAAAACAGGCCCCTCCATGTCTTGACTTTGGCTATAATGCTCACTCATGATTTGAACTTCTTTCTGGAATTTTATAGACTCTGCTTATATGTGAAGTGTCCTCTGGCCTTACCATGATTTTCAGTGGTGGTGTGGGCTTTTTTGGAAGAAGAAATGCAGCCAGCAGCTCTTCCCCTCCGTTTAAGCCAACCTAAATCCAGGATTCCAGCAGCTGAGGCAGCAGCAGCAGCAGCAGCAATTCAGATAACGATAAAGTTCTCGTTAATGAGCACTCCCCTACTCCATCTCTACCATCGCAAAATACCACGGCAGTAACTCTTCAGTTAGGATGCCAGCCGGCAGCTTTTCAGCTGGCCTGGCCCTGACTATTCCAGACAGGGCCCTGGACATCTCTAGATCCGGTATTTTCAATTCAACTGTCCAGCCTCTGCTGCTAAGTCGCGTGGCTCAGAAGATGCTCTGGTGGTTAGAGCGCCCTGGAAGGGGATCACATCAGATCTGGCCCCTAAGAGACACATCCTAGTTGCTGGGGGTTTAGCACAGACTGGCCAAAATGGCAAAAAACAACGCTGCTACGTTACGTCATGCATCTGACACAACATGCGTGCAGGGCTGTTGGTGGCCACCCTACCTTCAGTACTCTCATTTTATGGCCTGGGGCAGTGACCACAACCCAGCCCTGCCCGAATGCCTCCCACTTAGGTCCTAAATAACTCTCACAGACACAGGCTGAAAATAAAAGAGTCTCTCTTTAAGACATGCTCTTTGGTAGAATAGCTAATAAAATCACCAACCACTGGTTTCTGCACCCTAAATAATTGTGTTAGTTTTATTTAAACAGTCAAGAAGATATTTCTATCTAGTCACTCTACTAGAATCACATTTAATTTTACTAGATAATGGACCATGTAAAATGAAGGAACAAAATTAATTAACTCACATGCCACTTGATAGCAGGGGGGTGAAAGCATTTCCACAATTCTATGCACTAATCAATATAATCACCTTCAGCTTCTTTGAGTCCAAATATTGCTTTTTACAATCAATATCTATTTCATTAAATCAGAGGCCACCAGAGGAAGAATCAGAGTTCAGATAATGGCACGGTGAAGAGCGTGATTGCAAGGGAAGTCTAGATTAGCCAAAGTTCCTTTTACATTATTACTGGGTGGATAATTTATTTCTCATGGCCCTTTCTGGGATCATTCTGCAAATTCAAAGTCCAAATGAGAAGACTGTGAAAGTCTTCTGGTCTGCAGGGCTGGTGCTAAGATACCTGCAGCCCTGGGAAAACAAGGGTGGAAGAAAAGGAAGTTTAAGGGGGAAAGGCAAGGAGTTCGTTTTGGTCTCTCTTCAGATGCCAAGATGTCAACCACGTGGAGATGCCCCAAAGGCAGAAGGAAAATGCCAAATGATTGAGTAGTGAGGAGTCCCAGACAGGAGATGCCTATAAGTTCGGGAATTGTCCGCTCTTCTGCCCCTTTCGCCAGCACAGAGTCGACGGCCTGACTGCCCCATCAGCTTCAACGACAGCCAACTGGCAACCTGGGAAAAGTGGTCTGGCTGAACCATGTACTCCTGGGCAAAGCAATGCTCAGCCTCAACAGCCCGGGCTCCCTTGAAGGTCCACCTTGGGGTGAAACCTGGCCAGAGTTAGGGGGAGGAGGGAGCTCCAAAGAGGCCTGACGTAACATACACAGTCAAGGGAAGACGCCAGAGAAGAAGAGAGATGATAGCAACAACAACACTCCTGCATGTATTCATACAGCGCTTTCCAGCCCTAGATGCTAGACCACTTAACCAATATTAGTTAAGGCTCCGAGAGCCCATGAAACATTTTATAGATGGGGCTGATATCACTCTACAATCAGATGCGACATACACAGAATCGTGGCACCAACACAAAACAAGCGATTTTCTCCCTCCAGAGTCAGAGGCCCTGCTAATCACCACGGAGGAGATGCTGTCTTCTCAATGCCAGTTGGATGGCAGAGCCAGGAACGGATCCCCGGGGCCCTCCCTCCACAGCACACCTGCCTCGGGGCAGACTCCCTCCACGTAGAAGGAATCTCCACGGCGACCCGGCCCCCAAGCCCTTACCTTAAGACAAAGGAACAACTTTAATGGTGAGGGGAGACCCCTCTGATGAGAGCATGCTAATGGGACTGGGGACAGGTCCTGCTCCCTCTGGGGAGATGCCACGTCCTCGCCCAATGCCCCGTGGGACCCAGTGACCTGGTGACGGTGGTACGATGAACGCACAACCCGGCCAGGGGGAATACTCACGCTATCGTTGCTTCCTTTGTTGTCCTCATACTTGGTCTCTATGTGTATGGAGAATTTCGGGAGAAATGAGCACTGTGGAAGAGAATATGTCCATCAGTTAGGTGTCACCATCCATGCCACCTGATCAGTACCCATTCATCAGCAAGACCTGCTTGACAATTTGGTGCTCCCTCTCCTGGAGCAGAAATGAGGTCAAACCCAGCCTCTGCCCAGTCCTGAGGGATCCTGGGGTGATTCCTTTGGGCTTGGAAGTACTGGCTAACAAGACACCGTTTACAACAGCTGGAGCATTTGTGTGTGACTGAGTTCCTTGGCAAGGTCTCACTTAATTAGCTTCAACCAAACAGTACAAGTGTTCTGTAATAAATGGTACTGAGAAGCAGCGTGGCCTAATGGAGAGAGCATGGGGCTCATGGTCTTAATCCCCACTTTACAGATGAGGGAAATGAGACCCAGACAAGTAAAGCAACTTTTCCATGGTCAAGTAGCAGAGCAGGAATTAGAACCCAGGTCCTTCTGCCTCCGAGACCCGTATCTATCCACTAGACGATGCTGCTTTCTGTCGGGAGGCGTGAGGTGCCTACACGCTACCCCTTCCAAGCTGTGATTCCTCTTACATACGCTTACTGCTGAAATTGTTGAATAGCTGAATTTTAACCTGTTGTTGCTCTGATTACATTTTCCTGGTTTTATGTGTCTCTCATCCCCGCGTGAGACGGTGAGCCCCCTCTGGGCCTGGGACCTGATCTTTATCTACTAGCAACCCCAGAAAGCACTAGTAAGCACTCGATACAGACCATAATTATTTCAGGTAATCATCTCATCCTTAAGGAGGGTGCTTTGCATGCTGTAAGAGCTTAATAAATCTTGAAAATAATAACAATAATACTACCTTGCATTTGTAGAGTGCTTTTATTTTTTTGAAGCACTTTCACATCAATTAAAATTGCTTTATCCGCTGCGAGGCAGGGAGCGGCAGCTATTACCATTTCCATTTTACGGATGAGGAAAGTGGGGCCCAGAGAAGCCAAGTGACTCATCCAAGGTCACACAGCAGGCCTATGATACATCTAGAATTAGAATCCAGGTCTCTCAACTCCTAACTCCACAGGGATCGCCCTTTGAGACTCACCCCACCCCTGGTCTCACAGCACTTATGTTAAATATCATTCTATTCTATCATTTTCCCTAATACTTTTCTTAATGTCTGTCTCCCCTTTTAGATTATAAGCTCCTAGTGGGCAGTTGGGATCATGGCTACCATCTCTATTGTACTGTTTCCTCGCAAGTTCTTAGTACAGTGCTCTGCATGGCAAGTACTCAATAAATATCACTGATGGATGTTTTCAATGGTCTTTGTTAAGCGCTTACTCCGTGTAAGGCACTGTATTAAGCACTGGGATAGTCCCACGTGTGGCTCCATGCCATTTTACAGATGAGGTAACAGAGGCACAGAGATGCTAAGTGACTTGACCAAGGTCACACGGCAGACAAGTGTTTGACTGGTGGCCCCTTTCCCACCACTCCCTCCTGCCGGGAGACTTATCGCTCCACCGCAGTGGAGTCCCTTCCCCTCCCTCGCTCCAGCTCCTCAGCCTGGCGGATGAAGCAGGTGCCCATGTTTCATTCATCTTCCTTTATCTGCGTGAAGTCGGCAATCCAAACTGTGCCTCTGAGAACATGGATCCCACTAATAGCCTCCAGGAAGAATTATGTCATTCGTTTGGTAACTACATCTTGGCTGCCACATGCTGAAACCCTCCCCACCCCTAAATGATGCCCCATTATTTGGGGCCACTCTGACAAGCACAGGGCAGCCACTGGAAGTAAAGAAGGAAGTCAATGGCTAGAGGTCACCGGAGTTAGCAGAGCACCTCAGAACACCTGAGGTGGCCTGGTCACCTGGTCTCTCAAGTATCCTTTGAGAGAAAGCTGAAGACAGACATTTTGCTGAGTCCCTTTTAGAAGTGACAAGCTTTTAGGGTAATGGAGTTAGCCTGTGGTTCCCAGAAGAAACAATCTATTGTACTTTCCCCAGGGCAGGGAGGACACCTTTTGAGAGCTTGTTTCTCCCTCCCTGGATGTTTGTTTTAAGGATTATTACCTTGAGTCTGAGTGCAATCGTCATCCTCATCATCATCATCTCTACTCTTTCTTCCCTCCTACAAGCCTGTCTGTTATCCTTGGGGTAAATGAGGGAGGGGTTGTTTCAGAGAGGTAAAGGTGGATGGGGCCTGTAATTAGGTGGCTGTGCTTGACTGATTTGATAAGAATGTCTACAGGGGCTTGAACCATCTACGATTTTCAAATCACCAAAACAGGCATTGTTCCTTCCTTCCCTCAACCCTTCCACTGGAGCCAAACGTTAAGGGGTGGGGAGAGGGAAGGGAGGGTGGCTTGGTCAGATGAGCCTTGGGCCACCTCTGGGACCCGTGGAACAGCACCCTGGAGCTCTGGGGAAGAGAGGTCCAGACCCAGCGTGGGCTCCTGAGGTCCTTGGGAAGGACAGGACTAGGGGAGACACATAGTAATAATTATAATATTTAGAAAGTGTTTAGGAAGGGCCAGGCACTATACCAAGTGCTTTGGCAGAAAAAAGATAATCAGATCAGACAAAGGTCCTGCCCCACCCTGGGTTCACAGTGTAAGGAGTAAGGGAGACTGTGGATTTTAACCCCATTTTACAGATGAGGAAACTGAGAGCCAGAGAGGCTAAGTGACTCACCCAAGGTCAGGCAGGCAGGCCAATGGCAGAGCTGGGGCCAGAACCTGCATCTCCGGACTTGTAGTCCTTCATCCTTTCCATTAGCCTTCTTTGCCTCCCTTCAAGAGACCATTTCTAGGGTGTAGGCATGGTAACAACTGGACTCATTGTCCGGAGAACAGCGTTACAATCAATGTATGGCACTTGGGGAAAATAAATGCACCCTACACATTTGGAAAATGTTCTTATCCAATAATGATCCATGTCTTAAAAAGGCAATTACTGCTCCCTCCTTCTCCCAGGAGCTGATCTCTTGGGGAAATCAACCTGTTCTGTAGTCATCGGAACTAATGTTTAGTAGGCCCTCCCAACAGGAATCCCATTTCTTTGTGGTTTCATATTATACTCTCCCAAGTGCTTGGTAGAGTGCTCTGCACACAGCAAGGGATCAAGAAATACCACTGACCTATTGATTTTTTTGCCCCACATAAAGCGAATCTCAGAGCCTGCTGCCTGCTTCCTGGGGAGGAGTGGAACTTTATGTCAGGCTAGAGGCAAAAAAGGATAATTTCCTCCTTTCGACACTGGGGTGGATCTTGGTAAAGCAAGATCGGTATGCTTTAGGGGCTGTGGGGAGGGGTCTAGGCTGGGGAATTAGGTGGCGACTTTGGCAGCAAAAACAATAGCAGCAGCAGGTGTGATAACCTACGAGGCTTACTCAGTATTCCCCTAGAGATGGCTTCTGGGATTGGGCTGGGTTTCTGAGCAGGTCGCAGTGGGAACCTTAGGCTCAGCCACCACGCTTGCACTCCCTCTCCCACTGCCCCGGCGGGGCTGAAGAACCAGCTTCATGCCACAGGATTTGGTTTAGTATTTGCCAAGTGCTAAACCTTCTTCTGTTTTCTAAAGGGGCGTAGGCTTCCCTACCATATAAAACTTCACTCATAAGCCATCACCTCCCTGCCCCAGGGTTCTGGGTCTTGCCGGGAAGCAGGAACATGGAAATATCTGGGATTTCTCATTCTTTTCTTCCCCAGAGTGCAAGTAAACCATCGTCTTTTATAGAGAAGTCTACTGAGACTCGGAGAGTTTAGGTAACCCATCTAAGGTCCCAGTGCAGCTTAGAACCTTGGTTTTGTCACTCCCAGCATAAGTTAGCAGCGATAATGGTTTTTTTGAACACCGTCTGAGTGTGACGCAGTTTACTAGGCCCTTGGGATAGTTCAACAGGAGTACTAGACCCATTTCCTGTCTATATGAAATTTACTCTCTCATGGTTCTGAGGTTCCCGAGGGATTAAGAGCCAAAGGCCAGAAGGAGAGTTTGGGGAGCACCACAGGGTGTGGGGAAAGGAATGTGGGAAGGAGGTTGACCGGGAAGGTTATTCTGTTTTTCCCTTAGGGCCTGTATTGGAAGGAACGGGGTGCCTGTTAGCCGGCAGTCAGAGGGACTCCATCCAGTGAAGAAATGACCTTTCAGTGCCTGAGATTTCTTGCTGATACATCTTCATTTGCTCTGCCTCTGCCCGGAAGGCTATGGTTGCCTTCTTCCCAGGGACTGTAGCTGCCAGACCCCCAATTTTAAAGTGAGTCGTAATTTTCTGTTTTAAGGTCAATCAGACTACAGGCACCGCTGTGACCCTCTCATGAGTTTATTCTCTAGTCTGCCTCACAGATCCACGAGAATGTACTCTTTCTGTAAATCCCTCTCTGTAGCTTGATCAGTTGTGGTCTTCACAGAACTCTGGCAACCTGAAACCTGGGCCAGAGAGATGAGATGGAGCTTAGCCTAAGAGGATTTACCCCATTCAGGGTGACTCTTGACGGAGGTGGGGGGATTCTGCGCCAACAAGAAGGATGTCGAGAAAGACAAGATCTAGGCTAGGGCCTTGGAAGGAATCGTGACCAAATTTCAGGTTCCAACTCTCCTGGGCTCGGTTGCGGGAAATGAAGCAGGGTTTGTAAAATGCCCGACAGAACTGAATTTTCAATCTGCTACAGGCATCTTGTAGAAAATGAAGGAGTTATTTTTAGCCCAATGATTGATTAGGGTTGCCATGGCAATAAGAAACACTTATGAGAGCAAAATTAAACGTAAGCAAGCTAAAGCCTTAAAGGGACAGGGTGGGTCACATATGAAATTTCACATTCAATTTGCAGACAGTTCTGAGAGCCGCTTTGCTGACTGGACATAAGGGAGCCAGGAAAGAGCTGAGGAGATGACAAGATCTGGCAATAAGAATGGAGGTAAGAGGTAAGGAGGTGGAGGCCCTCAAATCTCTTCCTGCCATTCCCCCAGTGGCTGGTTGGTGCCCTCAATCCAGCTAGTTTCCATTAGATCGAAAGCTAATTAAGGGTAGGGAACATGGGCTTGGCATCATTTGCACTCTCAACCACTTTCTAATAATGTTGGTATTTGTTAAGCGCTTACTATGTGCCAAGCACTGTTCTAAACGCTGGGGTAGTCACAGGGGAATCAGGTTGTCCCACGTGGGGCTCACAGTCTTAATCCCCATTTTACAGATGAGGTAACTGAGGCACCGAGAAGTTAAGTGACTTGCCCAAAGTCACACAGCTGACAAGTGGCAGAGCCGGGGTTCGAACCCATGACCTCTGACTCCAAAGCCCGTGCTCTTTCCAGTGAGCCACACTGCTTCCCAGTGCTAAGCATTCAGGTGGAATTCAGTAAATACTACTGATTGGTTGAAATCATAAATAATTGATAAAATGCATAACTGCTAAGATAGGGTATTATTATTTTTTTAATCACTTACTATGTGTCCAACACTGTTCTAAGCACTAGGGTAGATACAAGTTAATCAGGTTGGTTACATTCCCTGTCCCACCTGAGGCTCACAATCTAAACAGGAGGGAAAAGGGTATTTAATCCCCATTTTACAGTTGAGGAAACAGAACTATAGAGAAGTTAAGTGACTTCCCCAAGGTCACACAGCAAGCAATAGGCACAGCCAGAATTAGAAGCCAGGTCCGCTGCCTTCCGGGCCTGAGCTCTTCCACTAGGCTGGACTGCTTCTCTAAATATAACTGTTTGGTTGACTAAGTAAATATTTAAGAGAATGCATACGTGCTAAGAGTGGGTTGGCATGGTGGTGGGGGGAGGGCGGTTGCGAATGAACTGGGGAGGGCTTCCTGGAGGTGGTGGGATTTTAGAAGGGCCACTACCAAATGTTTAGTACCGTGCACTTAGTGCTGAATAAATGCTACTGATCGATTCGTCCTGCCCAAGATGGTAGGTAGCCTGATCCTGCCCACAAAAATGGTCTGTGGGTGGCCCACCACTGATGCAATTCACTCCGCCAGCGGTCTAAGATTGCTACCCTATTCCTGCAAAAGAGAGGTGCTGTTTCAGAACTGACATCACATTCTACCGAGGAGAAGCTTCGGCCCTGGAAGGAAGGGCTCAGTGGTTGGGACTATTTGTGGATGGCTATAGGATTTCCCATGATCACTTCTATTTGCCTTCCTTTAATGGAAACTTGATGCTTCACTTTCTTCCCATTTCCACCTACCACATTACTGACAACTTTACAACCTTTTATAGACCTGACATTTATTGAAAGGAGGGCCCGATTCCGGTATGAACTGCTAAAAATAGAAAAGCATTTATGATATTAAGTGGGTTTCAAAGCCATAAGGGCATTTTTAAGTTTACTAGGAGATAATCAATAATAATCAAATTTTCAAATGCCTCAACCTTTTCATTGAAACATCTGCATTCAGCAAAAGCCACCCTCTATACTCAGCACATCTTGCTGGATGAGAGAAATCAATCGCTGAGAGCTTTGCTTTACTCTGGGATCTTCCCACCTGGGGATCATTTTCCACAGCAAATGCTTCTTCTAGGACACCATGGATCTGAAGGCCTCGACACATAAGAGACTAAGACCTCGGACAGTTCAGAAATACTGGGGATGCCGCTGCGTGGAACAAAGGATTGTGGTTACTCAGTTTGGTTTAACCAAAGGCATTTGACATCAGCCTTTGTTCACTGTGCCCTGGGGGCTGGGCCAGGGGGTGGGATGGAGGGATCAGATAATCAGTGCAACTTCCAAGTGAGAGCCGTGAAGTGTAGTCCTGAATCAGAAGAGGA
The DNA here is from genome assembly GCF_004115215.2 of Ornithorhynchus anatinus. Lineage (NCBI taxonomy): Eukaryota > Metazoa > Chordata > Mammalia > Monotremata > Ornithorhynchidae > Ornithorhynchus > Ornithorhynchus anatinus. Next base: position 3,886,108 of record NC_041742.1, read on the forward strand.
AACACTAGAATCTCCCGTAGGATCTCAGCTGCCTCCCTAGAGCTCACATGTGCACAAAGGTTACTTCAAGTTTATGACACCGCAAAGTTTTCTGGGCCTAGTCAGTAGGAGGTGAAAGTCTTGCGTTAGACCGTTTCTTCTCCTCAGTAAGATTCAGAGATAATTCTCGGTTCGATATCCTGTATTCTATTTATCTGTGTCCTTGTCTTTTAGGTTGTTTTTGTGTTGCTACTGTTTCCCCTTTTCTTGTCTGTCACTAACCTTCCCTACCTTAATCTTAGCTTGTGAACCCCTTGTGGGCCACAGAACGTCTAATTCTCATCCATGCATTTTCCCTCCAGAGCTTAGGACAATACACCACACCCAATATGCCCTTCATAAATACTACAGAATGAATAAATGAATGGACACCTCAAATCCTAAAAAAAAAAAACAAATGGGGAGAGAAGAGATTTTGTCAGACTGATGAAAGTTTGGGGTTTGGGTAGGGTGAAAAGGCCACGGCAGGAATGGGGTCAGGGAGAGGAGGAAGAAGGGAATTAGAGGCACAGAGGGGATAAAGGCTTAAAACAGGGTTAGGATAGTCCAGCAGGAAAGAACAGTGCTTGACACACAGGAAGCACTTAACAAATTCCACTCCCCCCCCAAAAAAAAGAGAGGAGGCAGGTAAGGAGCACCCAAGAAACGAAGAGAACATAGGGATAGACGATAAGACTGTAGAGAGAGGAGAGACCTTAAGAGAAAATGCCACACACAAAAAAAAACAGTGGAAAAGAAAAGAGACGGTAATCTAGAGGAGAGAGGAATGTAAGGGAGGGAGAATTCTGAACTTGGGCTGCAAAACAGCTGTTTGTGTTATACAGACTCTCTGGAGGCGGTGAACATCAACTACAGAACTGCCTCTCACCCCGCCCCCGAACTTGACACAAATGCTCTGTTCATTCATTATGCCATTCATTGATAGAGAGTCGTCTGGCTCTCTGACATGCTGGCTGATGGCAGCTTGTTGGGAAAGCAGGACAGGCGGGCGAGAGAGCAGTCTGTGTGAATGAATGGAAGGCCGGGCTTTCTGAATGGGGGAAGGTGCGCTGGGGCTAGTCTGTTCAAGCCAAGCAGATGAACGGGGAATGGTGCCTCGGCAGTCTGGCTGAGTCTGTCAAAGAGAGAAAGAAGCTGAGGACCCTGGTGAATTCTAGTCGTGATCTACACGGGGCCTTGAAGCTCATTTAAAGAGACAGGAGCATAACCTCCAGTGGAAAGGAATCTCAGCAATAAAGGGAGGAGTTCATCCCAGCCTCTTCTCTTATTGTTAATTTCCAGGCCCTCCCTCTGGACTAAATGGGACATACTTCCCTCCAGCTCTGCACCTAAGAGGCACGCAAAAATACTACTGAAGATAATGAGAAAAACAAAAATGAACTATATTAAAAGTAAACATGCTTCAAAGAAAGATACCCTAGATCAACATTTACGGTGCCAATTTAAGCATCGCTGGAGTATATTAAACAATAGGGGCCTTGTAGTAGTTCTGACACTTTCCAAGGTATCTTCAATTAGGAGGACAGGCAAAAAGCGGGTTAATCAAGGGCAAAAATGTTCCATTGAATTCCTCTTCAAAACTTGAATTTGCTCCCTTAGAATACTGGCAACTTTGCTTCCATCTAGGTTTCTTTATTTTAGGAAGGAAAGGATGCCCCCCCACCCTACCCCCCCAATCCTCTCCCCCTGTCAGCTGGGGCATTGCGATCGCACCCACTCGATCTGAGTAGGAGTCCACAGAACAAATGAATCAACCAAGCTAACCAAAATGTCCCGAATAGCGATAGGCGATCACGGATTCGATGCCACAGTTCTCTAAGCAGTATTCCTTTAAGCAAACATTTCTCGCCGGGGACTCACTCCCAAGCTCAGCTTGAAGTACTACTCTGAGTTACTTGGGTAAATATCTCTAACTATTTTTATGTTAAAGAGCATTTTGTTCTGCTCTCCTGACTCAAAACTGGCTGGTTGAATTATCCTTAAAGTACACAAGGAAAGGCTGTGAAAAGCCGGAGCAAACACAAAGAGCAGAGAATCTGAACTGCTGGGTATGACTAGCCTGGGCCACTGCAAAGGACTATCCCACGCTAGCTCATCAAATCAAATGGCTGGGAGATTGAGGAGACGATGAGGCAAACGATAGCCAATAGCTCTGCATCAGGTCGGGGTTCTCACTCTGGTTCCGCAATCGGCGGTATTTACTGAGCGCTTACTGTGGTGCAGAGCACTGTACTAAGTGCTTGGGAAAGTATGATACAGAGGTGGCAGACACGATCCCTGTCCACTAGAAGCATACAAATCCTCCGGGAGCAGGATGCCTGCTGGGGCCGTGCCAGCAGGTTGGGGGTTTCTGACCAAAGGACCACTGAGGGCATTCGGTGAGATGGGCAGGTCCGGGAAGAATCCTGAAAAATAGCTGACCACTCTGGGTGCCATGGCTACCTAGGCAAACTGCCTGCCATATTACAGCACTAGGGCACAGCATCGACACCATACTGAGGTAACTTCAGCTGAAAACGGGTCCCCCCCATCCCAAACCTTTGTTTGCATTTCCCAATGTCTTATACCCCTCTTGACCTATTCCCTTGCTGCATTCCATAACCCACTAGAACCGTCACTGGCAGAGACAAGAGAAAGGGAGTGGCGCTGTCCACACTACTAATCAATGCCTTGGCACAGGTGTTTGGTCCTGTGATCTCAGGCCCAAGACTCGTATAACATTGTTCTTGATGGGAGGAGACTCCAACACCACCAGGCAAACCATCATCATTTTTCTCAAATGCAGGTCACTGGACTAGCTGATTTTTCTCTGGTTGAGTGCACAACGGGCAAATACGAAGTCACATCGTTCCACCTCGTGGTCAAATGGAGGGCAGTCGCTCAACAGAACAACACTGACACTGATTTTGTAGGATTTTATCACAGGTCTGCCGAATCCAAGAAGCAGGCCTGGGAGTCAAAAGGACCTGGGTTCTAATCCTGGCCCTGCCACTTTTCTCTTGTGGGTGTCTGGGCAAGTCACTTCAATTCTCTGTACCTCAGTTACCTTATCTGTACAATGGGGATTACGACTGCATGCCCCAAGATGGACTGTGTCCAACCTGACAAGCTGGTATCTACCCCAGCACTTAGTACAGTGCCTGGCACATACTGAGTGCTTAACAAATACCACAAAAAATGTTTCCTGGGCCTCGGCACTGGGTCCCATGACTGCTTTGGCCACTTGGGGTCTTGACTGTTGAATAACACAGATCGGCCCACCTCGGTCTCCACCCTTTCTTGAAGTCCAGCTGGTCCCTCTGAATCTGCCTCCTATCACTAACACAATGCTGAATCCTCCTTTGGCACTTCACAGTAACATCTTTCACATAATTGTCTCTTCTGAGGGCTCTTATTAAAAGGGCTTTTGTTTCCTCCTCCAGGTGGTGGTGGGAGAAGGGGATGGGAAAATGCTATTTTCTAGGTCGCTGTCCTGCTTTCCATCTCAGGAGAAGAGAGTGACAAAGGGGAGGAAGCTCTTCCTTGTCTTTTAGGGTGCAAGGACCACCCGGCTGAATCCTGGCAATAGTCAAGGTTTGACTTTTGGGGCTCTGGGATGAAAATCAGCTTCTCAGGAGGAGGTGGGTGGGCGAGTGGATTAAGACAACCTCCCTTGGCTTCTTCCTTGGTGACATTCCAAACTTTAGAAAGAGTTTGCAGCCTCTCTCAGAACCCACTGGAAGGGGGAGGTCTCCTTTGAACTGCGCCCGAGTCGGCTGTCTCTCACTGTCTGATGCCTGACCTGATAGAACCCAGTTTTGTACCCAAAATTTTCACACTGAGGGTTCAAAAGCTTTTTGTCCTCTCCCACTATCTTCCTGAGAAAGAAGTGCAACTCCATCGTCCTCTACCCCAAACTGACTGAATTTCTCTATAACCACCTGGTCAGTTGGCCTCGGTGCCCTTTGACACTCTCCTGTCTCTTTTTGAATTTACTAGTTGTGACTTAAGAGCCCAGGGACAGTATTAGCTGCCAGTAACTCCAGATGTCATTATCCCAACAATTAGCAACCTCCACGCCAAAGCCTTGAGTGAGGGCTGCATTGCAGATCCCTTTGGCACCGTCAGTTTCTGTTCCAGTTTCCCTCTCAGAGCTTGCATCCCTAAAACTGGTAACTCCCAGCCCGGGGCCAGTGCAGAGAATGTGTATTCAAGAGAAGCGACACTCACAGTAGAGAGAAGTTTGGCCTCGCCCACTCTGCCCTCAGCTCGGCCATCCTTCTCTTTCTGATCTTCACTCAGTTTCTTCTTTCCTTATGAACTGAAGCCCTCCTTCAAGAAGTTACTTCAACTTGCTCTTCTTCCAAGTTACTCTAGTCCAGAGAAAGCTGTTCCATTCCCTAGCTTGGTCTCATTTCCCTTTTATAGGTTTGGCTCACATGGCCCCACCTTGCCCCTTCCTACCTCTCCTCCCTTCTCTCTTTCTACCACCCACCCCGCACGCTCCGCTCCTCTGCCGCCCACCTCCACACCGTCCCTCGGTCTCGCCTATCCCGCCGTCGACCCCTGGGTCACGTCCTCCCGCGGTCCTGGAACGCCCTCCCTCCTCACCTCCGCCAAACTGATTCTCTTTCCCTCTTCAAAACCCTACTTAAAACTCACCTCCTCCAAGAGGCGTTCCCAGACTGAGCTCCTCTTCTCCCTCTACTCCCTCTGCCATCCCCCCTTTACCTCTCCGCAGCTAAACCCTCTTTTTCCCCTTTTCCCTCTGCTCCTCCACCTCTCCCTTCCCATCCCCACAGCACTGTACTCGTCCGCTCAACTGTATATATTTTCGTTACCCTATTTATTTTGTTAATGAATTGTACATCGCCTTGATTCTATTTAGTTGCCATTGTTTTTACGAGATGTTCTTCCCCTTGACTCTATTTATTGCCATTGTTCTCGTCTGTCCGTCTCCCCCGATTAGACTGTGAGCCCGTCAAACGGCACGGACTGTCTCTATCTGTTGCCGACTTGTTCATCCCAAGCACTTAGTACAGTGCTCTGCACATAGTAAGCGCTCAATAAATACTATTGAATGAATGAATGAATAAGTGACCCATAAGGAAAGATGATACAGAATGTCAACTGTCCTTTATTAGGTGTGTAGGAAGGTCCCTGTGGGGTGAAAATGTGTTTCCTGCTTATGTTTCATTTTCCCAAGTGCTTAATATAGTGCATTATGTCCAGTGGGTGCTCAATAAATTCCATTCATACTCCTATTACTATGCAAATCCCAACACGAGAAAAATACAGGATGCCTAACCCCAATTTAGAGGCGGAGTGTGGAAAGACTAGGAGCAGTCTAAATGATTTGTCCTACGTCTTGGCGATCACCTGGGAAAAAGCTCTGAGGAATTCAAACATGTGATACTTTTTCTCCTACCTCCCATTTTAGCAGACCAAATGTTTCTAAGCATTATGCCACACAGTATTACCCTATTATCCTATTACCCTATGGGAAGCAGTATCTAGTGGAAAGAACAGGGTCTGGGAGTCAAGAGGCCTGGATTCTAATCCCAGCTTCTCCACTTGCCTGCTGCATGACCTTGGGCAAGTCACTTCATTTCTCTAGGTTTCAGTTTCCTAATCTATAAAACAGGGGCTGAAATACATGTTTTCCCTCCCCTTTAGGCTGCGAGTTCCACACGGAACAGAAACTGTGTCTGACTTAGTTACCTTACATCGACCCTAGCTCTTAGTGTGTTTGGTTCATAGCTTAAAAAACATTATTTTTATTTGCCATCTTCTAATCAAAACAATTCCTCAAAAAAAATCACCATTTCCAATGACGAAGCTACTTCTCTATTGCAGATGGGAAAACAGGTAAATTCTTTCAAAATTAATAGTTAAAAAATGGTTTTAAATGACACTAAAAGCACTTGAAATTAGCCCCAATAAAGGAGCAGAAGCAAGTTATCCCATGATATGTGCTAACCCACCATCTCTAAATCAGACTAAGAGATTTCATGGCAAAGACATATAAGACGTTACGATTATTCTTCCGATCTGAGTGACTCTGAAAATGAGTAAAGGAAAACTTACTGTGTATTCTGGCCCCGATGTGTCATTTGAAGATGAGGAGGGGGAAGAAAAGAGAGAAAGATAACATGATCATACAGGCCACATTTTCACTTAACACAGAACTAGTACTTGCAATTGCACTATGATGGCTAAATATAGCAATGCATTTTTCCCACCTAGGAACTAATATAAAAACTCAGAATATTACAGGCCTGTGCTTGTAGCCCTTGCACCCGAAAAATACACAATGAAATCTCTGGACAGTGGGGGCCAGAATGGCAATGAGATTAGCATGCTAATTATTCCAGGAAATTTTGTATCAGAGGGGAAAAAAGGACTACCATTTGCTGAGTAGAATGAAAAATGTTACCTTATTGCAAAGTAGTCTGAAGTGATGTAGGGAGGATCAAACATGACCAAGTGGGAAGAGCACAGGCCTGGGAGTCAAAGTTGCTGGGTTCTAATCCCAGCTCTGAAATTGACATGCCCTGGAGCCTTCTGCAAATCACTTAGCCTCTCTGGGCCTCAGTTTCCTTGTCTGTAAAGTGGGGGCAGTGATGCCTCCCTCTCCCCATCTCACAGGGTGGTTGGGAGGACAAAATGAGATAAGTAATATGTAGGGGCTCTACAAGTTCTGGGTATTATTTCATCTCAGAAGGAAGCTTTTCCAGTTCACTTTTTCTATTGAAAAGTGACTTTTGAGTATCTGATGAACGTTTTTCTGCTGATGACAGTGCCCCAGGTGCTGGACATTTAACTCTCTTTAGGGATGGGATCCAATTAGCAGAAGGAATTAGTGCAGGACAGTGACTTGAGTTTGAACCATTTGGTCAGAATAAGACTAACAGATTCGTGATTATTGTGGTAACCAGACCAGGTAGAGCCTGGATAAATCAAATCCACACAAAGTTCAAATGTTGCTTTTTTAGCCAAGCGTTTCAACCTCCTTGATGAACAAACGTCTGCTAGAACTTCCAACAGAGAGCACCTCCCTTGACTTCCCCTTCCCAAATTCTGGAGGAAGGACAAATGAGCTCTGAACCAGCCAACAGATGGGGCACTAGGAGGAGACAGGAGAGAAGCCAAGGCCAAAGGACGATACCTAAGCTAGACAATGAACCCTGAATTGCGATGAATTGGCTGTGACTAGTGCCCAAGGACTCACCTGTGATCGTGTATGGATAGTAGTTCCAAGCCTTCTCCGTAACATAAAATATTTTCGGGACAACAGCTCTTGCCCAGCTAGGTAATTTGCTGAAAATAAAGAACAGAGAGCTCTAGTGGGGGTCTGTTTCTGAGCCTCACCCTATTGTTAGAGCAGCCCACACCTCCACATCGCCAAAGGACCAGACTGACACATTTTCCCCTCACGCTAGTTGTGGTATGTGCATTTTGATGCAATCAGAAACCATTTCCTCTGCAGAATTGCACGTTCAGATGGGGCTGCTGGAAGGGAGTTCTATGGACGTCACCTGCTGAATGTTTGAGTTCAGAACTTTTTCCACCCAGCCCTCACCCAGCCCCAAAAGAGGCTGGTGTGGTTGGAACCCGGCCCTGCCTTGACCTTTAGTCTCACGCTAGGGCAGGGACTTCAGACCGTGGAAGGGTCAGTTCTGATCACTAAGTTGTGATTTTTGTCTGTCTCCTCTATCTGATTACAAGCTCGTTGAGGAATAAGAATGCGTGTCTCGCTTCTGATGTACCCACCCAAGTGTTTGGGGAAGCAGCGTGGCAGAGTGGCAAGAACACAGGCCTGTGAGTCAGAGGACCTGGCTCTACCAACTTGCCACTTCAACTCTCTGTGCCTCGGTTCCCCCATCTGAAAAATGGGGATTCACGACCTGGTTCCCCCATTACAGACTGTGAGTCCCATGTAAGACCTGATTTCCTTGTATCTACTCGAGTGCTCAAGGCAATGCTTGACACATAGTAAGTGCAGAACAAATACCACATTATCATTAGTCCAGTACTTCTTGGTAAGCACTCAGTAAATGATTATGGTATTTGTTAAGTGCTTACTAGGTGTCAAGCACTGTTCTAATCACTGAGATAGATACAGGTTCATCAGGTTGGACACAGCCCCTATCCTATATAGGGCTCACAGTCCTATTGATTGGTTGGTTGATTGATGAAAAACAGGGGTAGGGAGGGAGGAGGGGAAAGCAGCTGTCCAAACTCCAACTTTCCTTGGAGCATTGGGCTCAGCTGGCCACATGTAGAAACCATTTTTCGAAACCAGTTGGATGTGGAGGACAGAACTCCACTGGCAACTTGGGAGGGAAGAGGCTACGCTACGCATGGGGAAAGATGGCAAGGAGATTTTCTAATCCTAGCTTCCTTGTACATTGGCTGGATCAAGGAAGCTTCTGCCAAGGAGGAAAATGCCCAACATCAGGGAAACTGGACAGAGCCCCTGGGGCAGAAATCACCTGGTCCCCAAATGCTGGGATCGGGAGAGGGTTCGGCTGACACAGATGAACTTGGCATTTGGCTTCTTGGGTCCGGGGAAAGAGGCGGTTTTTATAGGGTGGAGTATACCCCGCCGCATTTTTGCACTGCTGGGGCAGTACCTAGATCAATCAATCAATTGATCAATTGTATTTATTGAGTGGTTAGCCTGTGCAGAGCACCATACTAAGTGCTTGGGAGAGTACAATATATCTGAGTTGGTAGACACGTTCTCTGTCACACTGCATGCATTGCTCTGCAGGGTGTTTGTAAGGGGTGGGACAATGGAGTCCAGCCTCCTCTTGCCTCCACCCCTCCCTTCTCCTTGCACCAAGAAAGACAAGGGGCAGAGACAGACAGAGAGACTGGATCTGGGGGCCTGGCTCTTTGGAAGCTCTGGGCCAACAGAAGTGACTGTGCTCTAGCAGTGACAAGAGAAATGCTATCTCAGTACGAGGAAAGCCTCAGCTTTCTTGGACAAAATTCAGAAACTTTCCAGGTTCCTCCAAACTCTTTCCTCAAGCGCCTCCAGTCCATATTGTCCCCTGTTCTTAAGTGTGTTCATTCGTGTTCTCTCTCTCTCTCTCTTTCTTTCTCTCTCTCTCTCTCTTTCTCTCTGTCCCTCTCCCTGTCTCCAAACCCCCCAAGGATCAAGAGCTCCACCTTCATCCATCCAGGTCATTTCAACGCTGACCTTAGCCAAATCAGGAAATGCCAGATACATCCTAAACAAGGTTGTGTACAGAGGACCTCATCACTAACTCACACTTTTAGGAAAATCAAGCATTAATGCAGCTTCCTTCCTCCCACCTTCCTTCCTCTTCACCTGGACTGTTGAATTTTCCCTCAAACCCTCCTGGACAGCAGAACTAAAAAGTCCTGCATAAGTTCACATTCAGCCCTTACCCTTTCTCCACCCGTGTCATACCAGACTGTGAGGGGAGGACGGTGGGGTCTTATGACATTTTCTTTTTTGCTGCCACCACTTTGCTACTTTCTGATTCTGGTGCCCGCAGCTGCTTGCCTCTGGGTCTGATGTCTAATACATCAAACCCAGGCGGATGACGCAGGCTTGTAGCTTTTGAAGGCCATACGCTGCCAGGAAACAGTCCTGAATTTTAAGCCGAGTCCACGACGGGGATGAAAGCCCCTCCCAGCTCTGGGTTGAAGCCAAGGAGGTATAACTCATGCCACCCGTCCACTTCAGCTATCCCCAGAAGCTCTCCGCTTCCGATAAACTCACTGCTTCTGGTCCTGCTGTACACAGCTCTAGTGCCTTGCTCAGTACAGACAAACCTGATTTCTGATCGCACTCTGGATGAGATGGGAACTCTGGGTTCTTAGCGGGATTAACCACCTGGGAAATCAGAGCCTTTCTTCCTCGTTGGGAGGAAGTGTCAGATGAACGCAATTACTCTAAGGCAGGATGTCAGTGGCCAGTGAGTTGAGGCAGTTTAATAATTCGCATAACAATTCCTCTTGCAAGCTCTAATGCAGAATTTCTAACGCTAATAAAACTATCTCAGCAGTAACTGCTCATTTGCCTCATGCTCACACCGCTTCTGGCAGAGGTTTTATGGTCTGTGCCAATGAATTACCTCAGCAGGCACCGAGGTTGGAGTGCAACAAGGGGCTGGGCCTGGGGGATGGGGAAATGAGATGGAGTTGGCTTCGGGGAGGGTGAGCCACCAAAAGTGAACTGGGGTTGGTTCCCAGTCGCATCTGTCCATTGTGATATTCATCTGATGGGACAGGTGGGACACTGGGGCTCCTCTCACCAAAGCACCACATCCCAAATGTTTTCAGCCACAAGAATCTCTAATCTTGGCCTCGACTAAAATCTAGAATTCCAGCGGTGACTGGAATCTAGAATTGGTGGGGAGGGGAGTTGTGCGGCTGATGTCTGGAGATCTGCTAGCAAACTGGAATCTGGAACTCCAGCCAAGGCTGGAGTCTAGAATCCTGGGAGTGAGTGGAAACTAGAATCTCAGGAGCAATCTGAATCTGGAATCCTAGCAATGACAGGAATCTAGCCTGGAAACCCCCAAGAGTTCTGCATTCTCGTGGGAATCCTCACCTTCCAACACAGCTCCACTCCGAAGCAAGTACCATTTTCCTGGGATGGTGAGGGGGGCAAACAGATCTGTTCACTGTTGCCACTTGCCTTCCTTATCTGGTTACGGTCACAATTCAATAGGACTTGGCTTTAGTCAGGGTATACAGACTGCTGCTATAATCCACTTGTCCTATCAGACTCAGTCCACTTGTCCTATCAGACTCATACTAATGCTCTACATCTGACTTAATTTGGCCATATTCTGTTGATGCTGGGATAGGACCAAGAATCTCGGCTCTAAGAATCTGACTACTGCTGAACCATTTCAAGAGCTTTTCAAAGCTTCCAACGCGTCCCATTCTTCAACAAGAATCCCCTTGGATTCTCTGCTCCTTCTCTACCACCATCAATCCTTACTCCTTGTTTATGATGGAGTGCAAGGGAATAAGGACTCTTCCTGTCATGATATGCTCCTTGCCAAGCCACGCACAGTACTGATGTTCTGTCTCTGGATCTCCCCTACATGATCCTGTGTCAAAACACAGGCTGGATAGGAGCACAAGAGCACATGAAGTAATGCTATCGTTTCAGCTTACCAGTCCGTTTTCTGTTTTCCTCTCCATTAAGCTTTCTATGAGGGCCCAATCCACCCCACTGGACACATCCCGCCAACACCCATTCAAGATTTATCTCAGAGAGAGGCAGAGGCTAGACTCCACTAGGCCTCCAGGCTTTAGGTTCCCACATGCCCCTTCCATCCATTCCTACAGTCAGAGAAAAAGCCCTCAGAGAAAGTCCCCTCTCCCTGGACTTTCCAAACTTATGAGACAGTTTGGAGTCTTTCCTCAGTGGAAGAGAAAACTGCAAAAAAAGAAAATGGGTGGGCATTCTGCTTCTGATCCAAAGCTTTGGCCGGGCCGCTGGGGTCTAGGGAGGGTCGGTGGACGAGCCTTGATGTCTGGCCCCATTTTGGCCTAGTGGGAAGAGCACGGGCCTGAGAGTCAGAAGACCTGGGTTCTAATCCGGGTTCTGCCACCTGCCTGCTACGTGACCTTGGGCAAGTTGCTTGACTTCTCTGTGCCTCAGGGCTCTCATCCGCAAAATGGGGGTTCAATACCTGTGCACCCTCCAACTTAGAATGTGAGCCCCATGTGGGACCCAAATGTCTTTTATCTACCCCAGCGCTTAGTACAGTGCTTGATAAACAGTACCACTTAACCAATACCGCTTTCCCCAAGTGACCAGCATGAAAGCAAAAATCAACAGTCCAACTCCTCTTCTAAGCTGTCCCTCGGTCACCTCTCACTTGTTTCATTCAGATTATACTCCCACTAATGGGACTCGTTGGAAATGACATGAATGAGGCAGTCTGCTCCTTTCATCTCTTTTTTTTCCCATTAGTCCAAAAAGAATATTCTGACCTCTCATTTCCCCTTTGTGCCAAATGCCCGGAATTCCACAATTATTTGATAATAATCAATTGTTCTTTTAAACTCAGTGGGCGGTGATTTATGAGGTCTTTAATTTAAAGCGACTTCTGCAGCTGCCATTATTTATTCACATTAGTAAACGGTTGCGCCGCCTGTCCTTGCAGCTCCTGTGAAAGCCACTAGGACCGGCTTGAAACCTGGGAAGTGAACAAAATACATATCCGCAGGGCCACCTGGGGAGCCGGGGAAATAAGGCGACTGCACTAAATGGCCCTCTCCACTGGACCAGAAAAGGGGTTCAATCTGTTGATCATTTGCCTTCCCAAGTCCTGCAGCCTGGGGTGAAATGAAGGTGGGGAGTGGAAGGAAGTTAGAGAGAAGAGGAGCAGTTTCTCCTACTCTGGACTGTCCCTGAGCAAATAAGCTCCCAGCCAGGGTCTCTGGGCTGAGGCAGGAGAGAAGTTTCAAGAATGGATCTGGGGGCCTGATAATCCAGGAGAGGAACAAGTCTCCTAAAGTGCAGGGCCCAGGGCAGGAGCTCTGATTCACCCAGCCCCAGGGGCGGGCAAGCTGAGCTCTCCTGTAGACCGTGCCGGTGGCATAGCAAAGGAGGGGGCTTGGCACTCTGGCAGGAAAAATGGTGCTCTCTCTCCCCCGAGTGCCCAGGTCTGCATCAGCAGCACCACATGGAGTAGCTGGCATCTTTCCCTGATGGGCACCTGCCAGCTCAGGCTAATTAATCCTGCAGTCGTGGCGGTGAAGAGCATGTTCTCTTCAAGGCTGAAAAACAAGTCTAAAAATAGCTTCAGGATTTTCCACGACCCCCTCCCTTGGGCACCTTGGCAGATGGAAATTGGGGAGGGGGCGAGAATGGGCTAGTGATGGGGAAAGAGGGGAGATGCTACTTTCACCCACACCCCGGGATCACTGCTCCCACACCTGGCCAGCCCCCGTCTCTGTTCTTAGGACGGTGCTCCTAGGATCTTGGCCACTTCAGAGGAAGCCAAGTGAAGGCGCCGGGCAAATACCTAATGTACAGTAATGGGGTCAAAATGGCACAGGTGAGGGCTTTTTATGAAGTACACAGAATCTAGAGTGCATACTTCCTGGTACACTCCCAATGCTCAGAGACACTGCGTTCCCTCCTGGGTCCCTGTGAACACGGCCACTACTGTTTAAATGTGGGATGCAGTGGCCCAAGCTGAAATGTGGGGGGCGGAGGGGAAGGCTGGGGGGTTTAAGATAAAAATACCACAATTAGGGGCATCCAGTGCCACATGCGCTGGACTACTAGCCAACCAAGCTATGGGGGAGGCAAGGGTTTCTGGGCATTCCCTCCCCTGCAGGAGCCTCAAGTTGTCATCTTGTCCAGGGGTGCCACTGTTGGGCTTCTCGTGCGAGGCATAGCCCTAGTTACAGCCAGACCGCAGGGACTCAGAGGCTGAGGAACTGTTTGTATGTGCATGGGGGGGGGGGGGGCGGTCGGGGAGGGGAGGGGAGGGGAGGGGAGGGGAGGGGAGGGGAGGGGAGAAGAGGGAGGGAGCCTTTTCCCAGAATAGCCCAAAGGAAAGAAAGGTGAGTTGAGTTGACTGCAAGGAAGTACACTTTCCCTAGGTTCAGATCCTGCAGCTCAGTCCTCCTCAACCCTCCTTTGCTGCCAGGACCAGCCCTACACCTCTGCTCCACTTTCTCTCCTATACCCCTGCTCCAATTTCTCCCCAACACCGACATTCCAAGATGCTGAAATTCACAAGGCAAGACCTCCTTACACCCCCTCAAAACACCGCCCCCCCGCCCCCCACCCCCAGTTCCCAGCTCAGCTCCCGGCTCAGCGTCCACGGCAGAGATGAGCTGGCTGCTGGCTGAAAGGCTCAAACCATGGGAATCCAAGCTATTCATAGAAGAGTCACACCGTTCTCATTTACATTTCAGCACGATTCAGGAATTCCCAGGCATCGTACGCAGGATGGATGGAGGACGCCGGGCAGAATCGGCCTCAGCTTCTCCAAATGGGAGTCCAGCCACCGAGAGACTGGGAGGGGCCCTGGATCCCAAGAACAAACCCCTACAGTCTTCCTGGGCTTGGGGCAAGACCCGAGTGAGGATTTAGGGACAAGTGTAGAAACTTACTGGGCGTGAAAGTGGAAAGGGATGTCCATGAGTCAAAGTTTAGGGCTCCACCGACTGGAATTTTGTTTGGGGAACGCAACTGCCTATATTTACTGGATTTTCCAAGGAAAACATATAGACACCACAACCTTGCCGCCATCACAAGGGGATTGATTTTTCTGCAGGGCTATTTTTCTGTCTCTAAACAGGAGAGGAATTGGGGTCTCAAGATCAGGTTGGGCTCTAGTGAGCCAGTGGCACTGTCATTTCAGCTGGCCAGGCCTTCCACTGCTCCCTGAACCATCTGCTGATGTTCCCCCCATGACTCCCAAGCCTCCAGACCCTCAGGCACAGCACCTTGGACCCCCGACAGTGGTTCAAATCCCCAGAGGAGGCAGGCTGCCATTTTCCAGCTTCTACTTCGGAAGTGGCTCTGAAATCTGACAAGAGTGTGGACTACCCACAAGGGTATTACATTTGTTCCTAGGCAGGAACACGGTTTGGGGGTGAGCTATCTCTGTCTGCTTGGCGAGGCTGAAACCTCACATCAAAGATCAAATCTCTCAGGTTGGAACCCACAGGAGCAGGAAGTGGTGTCAAAAGAAAAATGCTTCAGTCTCGGTTATGGATTCTGAATGCAAAAAAAAAAAAATCAATATAAGGGAATGGACTCTGGTGAACATGGAGAAGAAAAGCAGCAGTACTTAGTTCTAGCAGGAGTCATGGAAATTGGGGAAGAGATTCAAAAGCCTATTTCAAGGGTCATATAGGGTGGTTTCACTAGCACTGGCCTTTAAATCAGTGCTGTGACAGGCCCTCAAAAATGTCTCCTCCCAGTGAAAGAGAAGAAGACCCTGCCTTAGGGAAAATAAGGAAGCTCAGATCCCAGAGGTCATTTCTGTCACTGCCTCTCTACTGGGACACCTTGATGCAGGCGGTCAACTATGTACAGAACTAGTGTTTGCTCCTAGAGTGGTCAGACAGTCCTGTTCTCTGCTGGTCTGTCCCCGGCCTGGCACTGTGTGGTGGAGAGTGGTCAACAGAGGGATGTCAAAAGTGGCGACCATATTTGTTCCCAATATTTACTTTGCTGAGACTAAGCTTGCGTCACCAGCAAGTCAGCTGGCCGAGCGCCAAACCTGGTGGAACTGGGGAATCCGTCGAGGGGGTCAGACAGAATTCGCTTCCTCCCTACGGGTGCTCGACCTAAATGGTCAGATGAGGCTTAATGCTCTGGGTGGGATGTTTCATTTGTGGTACTTTACTTTGGCAACATACCTAGAGTTTGCTGTGAAGAGGAAGGCAGTGGGACAACAGAGATGGGTTGGGGCAAGGTAAAACTCACTTGGATGGGTGATATACATTTCTGAGACAGAGAACGCGGGCGGGAGGTGGGCCTGTGGCCACCAGGACCGGATCTCCAGGATTTCAGAGGAATCTTGTGGGTCTGCGCTTTAATCTCACAAGTCCTTGGGAATGTCAGACTGTCCTTCCAATCCACCTGGAGGCACTTTTATGGGACCGATCCCACCTATAGGACCATGAAGTACCATCAAGGGAAAGACAGAATCTTGCCAGAGGAAGGAGAGCTGGAGGTCAGAGCCCCGGCCCTCAGAGCCTCCGGCCACTCACCTGTTGAGATAAACCCGCTTCTCCGTGAACTGGCCGTTGCCATGGTTCGGGTCTTCAAAGGGCTCGTTCTGGACGACCTCCACCCCTTCGCCACGGTCGCTCTGCTCATGGCTGTGCTTGCTGATCATGTACAGCTGTCCTATCTTGTACTGCAAAACAAACACAGGGACAGAGGGCTCTGTAGGCCGCTGAACGAACAGCACCATCACCGCACCGCGGCCCTTCGTCCTCTGCCAGTCAAGAGCCCAGGCTTCCGGCCCACGAGCCACAGTTCATGCCGGTCCCCCTGCAAGTATGCACTCCCCTTCCTCTTGGCCAAATCAAGCTCCTCCTCTTCCTTTAAGGGATTCTGAAAACCCACTTCCTCCATGAAGTCTTCCGAGATAAGCCCTGCTTGACTTTGTTTCTTGGATCACTCTCGCTTCCCCAGCCCTTACGTCGACTACTCTAATTATACAAATGTGCTTCCACTGTTCAAACTCTTATGCATTTGTTCACTGCTGGGTTGCAGTTCACAACTGGCCTCTGCCTGTGTCAGGTTTGTTAAGCCCTTGCTATGTGCCGAGCATCGCACTAACTTTGGGGCGGGAAAAAGATAATCAGGTTGGGCACAGCCCTTATCCCACCTGGGGCTCACATCTAAGAGGGAGGGAGAGTAGGTATTTAATCCTCATTTTTCAGAGGAGGAAACTGAAGCACCAGGAAATTCTGTGACTTGTCCAAGGTCACGCAACAGGCCAGTGGTGGAACTGGAATTAGAACTCAAGTCTTCTGACTCCCAGGCCTGTGCTCTTTCTACTAGGCCATGCTGTCCCATCAATAGTATTTATGTGTACCTCCCAGGTGGCTACTAAACTCTTGGGAAATTATGCCAGAAGCCAAAGGCACAAACCCTGCCCTTAAAGATCTTAAAATCTAATGTGCTGGGTCTTGTGTGTGAACAACTGCACAGGCCCCTCCCCAATCCCCTCTCCTTCCCAAGACTGGAGAGGCTTGTAGACTCCGTACAGAGCAGGAGGAAAACCCCAGGAAAGAGGCCCCCTCTAGGACACAGGAACTCAGGACACTGGGAAAGCAACGGGGAGAAGATAATCTCCAACATCCAGACATCTCCAAGTGGAAAGAGCAAGGGCCTGGGAGTTAGAGAAGCTGGGTTCTAATCCTGGCTTCGCCATTTGTCTGCTGGGTGACCTTGGGCCAGTCACTTAACTTCTCTGTGCCTCAGTAACCTCATCTGTACAATGAGAATGAAGGGTGAGATCACTATGTGGGACAGGGATTGTGTCCAACCTATTTTCTATCTATCCTAGTACTTAGTACAGTGCCTAGCACATAGTAAGCCCTGAGCTACCATTAAAGAAAACAACCCAAAAAAACAAAGCTCCTTCTCTCTTAAAGGGACATGTTCTGTCTTTCTTGAGTTCTCTGCATCACCCCACCCTCTTCCATCTCCATGGGGATCCTGGGTAGGGGTTGACATCCCGCCAGAAACTGACCTTTGTTTCTCATTCTGTGGGATTTGGAAGATGCCAAGCTGACCTTATAGGACCTTATAGGCATGGGGGTAGGGTGGGCAAGTGGGAAATAATAATGATTATGGCATTTAAGAGCAAGATACTGTACTAAGCGCTGAGGTGACTACAAGCTAATCGGGTTGGACACGGTTCCCGTCCCACCTGGGGCTCGCAGTCTTAATCCGCATTTTACAGATGAGGCCCAGAGGAGTGAAGTGACTTGCCCAAGGTCACACAGCAGACAAGTGGTAGAGCCGGAAATAGAACCCAGGACCTTCTGACTCCCAGGTCCGTGCTCTATCCACTAGGCCATGCTACTTGCCTCCACATAAGACAGGGTCAGCCTTGGAGGCGGGGGCTAGGCATCAGCTAGCTACCACGAGAAAATGTCGCATGTGGCTCCCCAGAGATCTGACTGACCACGGAATTCAGGCCCTCCTTCATGCGTAAGCGAGAGGAGGACGTTTATAAATAAGTGGTGCAAGTGGAAAAATAAGAAAGCCAACGACATGAGGAGACCCGGTCCTCCCGAGGCCTGACCCCCGCAGGTCCGACGCACACGGGGGTCCTGTTCTCAACCGGGTGGCAGGTAGAGGGCTGGAGGCGGAGCCGACCCCTCGACCCTGCCTGCGTACAGTTCTAAAATTACCCTGGCTGCACTGGAGTCTGTGTGCCAAAGCCTCGGGGTCCATCCCTGGTAACCATGACAATTGGAGAGGATCACAAACACAGAGCTCTGCCAGCTCATTGGCTTCTGCAGTTGGTTTGGATTTTTTAACTTAGTGGCACCCACTCTTGCCTAAATTCAGATTTGTGACTCTGGTGCTTGGGGGAAATGATGTCAATGAGTTGTGTTTACCAAGCGGACTGGAGGCACTCCAGATGTATTCAGTGACTTCCCTGGGGCACACAGAGGGTCATCTGCAACCCCCCAACTTCAATGATGACCTTCTTATTTCTTGTGCTTCCATTGTACTTTCCTAAGTCTTTAGTAATAGGGCAGTGCAGTTGGGATGCTCAATAAATACCATTACTACTGCTGCTTTTACCTGAAAATAAACTGTCCCTCCTACACTCAGGAAGTGTGTAGGAGGGACATCTCCACATCAAACATAAATTCTTCACGGTCGGCTTTAAAGCACTCAATCAATTTGCCCCCTCTTACCTCACTTTGCTGCTCTCTTATTATAACCCAGTCTGCACACTTCGCTCCTCTAATGCCAAACTATTCATTGTACCTCCAGCTTGACGATCTCACCGCCAACCTCGAGCCCACACCCTGCCTCTGGCATGGAACGCCCTCCCTCTTCATATCGGACAATTATCTTTTGTGTCTTCAAAGTCTTATTGAAGATACGTCTCCTCCAAGAGGTCTTCCCTGACTAAACCATCATTCCTCTTTTCCCACTCCCTTCTGCATCACCCTGATTTGCTCCCTTCATTCACTCCTCCCTCAATCCCACAGCCTTATGTGCATAACCCTAACTTATTTATTTACATTAACATCTGTCTCTCCCTCTAAACTGTGATCTTGATGTGGGCAGGGAATGTGTCTACCAACTCTGTCTATCAACTCTGATATACTGTACTCTCCCAAGTGCTCAGTACAGTGCTCTGCACCCAGTAAGAGCGCAATAAATGCCACTGATTGAAAGGGAGACATTCCCTTACCTCTTTCCTCCTGTCTTCCCAAAGCCTCAATTTCCCAGGGCCTTCTCTTTCACCCGGCCAAGGAAAGTGCCCTATTTTCTGGGTGATTGGACTGGTTTAAAATCTGAACAACTTCCTCTCCTACATGCACCCATCTTAACGGGTAACAGGGACTCCGGCTTTCACTTTTGTTTAGTGAACCCAGAAACGCCAAGTGGTAAATACCAACAGCATGAGTACGTGCCAATCTGAGGTAATTGGCTAAGACAGGAACTCATGGGCAGGAGGGAAGCTTTAGGGCTGCAACACAGACCTCAAAAACTCCCTTCTTTTCGTTACCCCTAATAGCAGCAGCAGTAGTAGTAATAGTATTTATTAACTGTTTACAGCATGCAAAGCGCTGCACTAAGCACCAGGAGAGAATACATGGGTGGGAATAAGACACAGTTCCTGTCCCTCCTGGGGCTCACCATTTAAGCATCGCCTTAGCACCCACTACTACTTGTCGAATTTGTGTACTTTACTTTTTATACACTCTATCATTAGAGCACTTCCTCCTCCTATTTTTAAGTTATTTTGGTCTGTCTCCCCCACTAGGGTATAAGCTCCTTGAGGGCCAGAATCATGTCTTCCTCTGTTGTCCGCTCCCAAGAGCTCTTGATTGATATTGATTGACTGATTGAGTAGTAGCGACAGGCATCAGTATGCACCATGTACTGTATTAAGTACTTGGGGAAGTTCAATCAAAGTACAAGTCACATCCCTGACTTCCAGAAGCTCAGCCTTAAGAAGCAGCATGGCCTAGTGAGAAGAGCACAGATCTGGGAGTCCAAGGGACCTGGGTTCTAAATCTGGCTCCACTAATCATCTGCTGTGTGACCCTGGGCAAGTCATTTCACTTGTCAGTGACTCACTTGCCTCATCTGAAAAATGGGGACTGAATAACTGCCCTCCCTCCTACTTGGACTGTGAGCCCCATGTGGGAGAGGGACCTGTCTTGTATCTGTCCCATTGCTCAGAACGGCGTTCGACACATAGGAAGTGTTTAACAAATACCGTGAGAAAAAACACAAAAGCATCTTGTACTCTAGCATGGGAGGCAGACGTAAAAATGTGTACAAACGATGGAATTAGAATCAATAACTGAAGATACACTTGACTATTCCCATATGCTCAAGGCTGAGGATGGATATAAATAGGAGCCCAACCCCACTCCCCTCAGTTCACGAGACACCTGGGCAGCTGAGTGCTGCCTGGGCAGGGGGCGCGTCACTGAGCCGGTCCTCATGCCCGGGCTCTGTCCACTTGGAGAGCTTCCTGCTTGGGGAGACACCAGAAGCCAATCTGGGAGGCATTAGCATGTGAGGCAGCAAAGCCGATTCGAAGGAGTAGGCAATAGAGAGCTATCTGTGTGCAGAGGAAGGTGTGAGCATCATTGATAATTCTGGCTGGTCCTGCCAGAAGCACACAATGTACCCAGCTCTCGGGGAGGAAGAACTATCAGCTGCGGTTTGGTAAGACTATCGGCTGAGTGAGGTGATGGGCATGGAGGCATGGGACAGTGATGAAGGGGAAAAAGGCAATCTCCCTCCTGCAGTGAGCGTGGGAGTCAATGGAAGCACCTATCACAGGTGGCAGGGATCTGGCCTGCTCCACCCCTGTCACCTTCTCGGCACAACTCTGCCCGCATCATCCCGCTCCAGAGAGGAGGTGGGCAGAGCTCGAGTGGCTCCCAATGGAAAAGCCGATGAAAGGTCTCCAGAATCAATCTTCCCTTCTCCACGAGAATAGATGCGAGGCCCGCAGATTCCGTTTCCAATCTGAGAACCTCTGACCACTGCAAAAACCACAGACCTGAGAGGACGACAAATCAATGACGATCTTGGCTCTTCACCCAAATCTGATGTTTGTTTGATTGAAAATTCATAAAACAAAACAAAACAAAACAAAAAATCAACCAGGCCCCAGGGGCTCCATCTGTGCTAACCCACAATGCTCAATCTGCCCTGGCTACGGTCCCTCTGAAGCTAAGCAATAAGAAAGCTAGGAGATGGTGAAACGAGGATGGCCAAATCTAACGAGCCCAGAGGCCTTCTGAAATGAAAGTCCGAAAGGAAGAACTGCCATATTCTGAAGGAAAAATAAAGATGACACGATTTTCTCATGGGATTTCTAAAACCTGGCTCTGACTGAGTCCAGAGTTCAATAGAGAAAACAGCATTGCCTTGAAACTCAGCTACCTAAAACCAACGGATGGATAACAAAAGTCTGATATCACTTGGCTGATCCAAGTGCTTAAAACCACACTGTATGTGCAGCAGCAGAGCAATTACCTGCCAACTTTGTCCAATCTATTGTTATAATTTAGCAAGTTTAGGTAATCATCATTAGAGGCAATCAGGGCAGGAGAGCTTCTTGCCTGGGCTTCACCAGAGCTATTAGCGAAATACAGCCATCCCAAATAATCAGTCCCAGAGTCAACGGCAGAATGGGGAAGGGGGGCACGGACTTCCCGGGGTTCAGACTGCACTGTTCTCCCATTAGAGTTGGGGAATTCGGGTGAAAGCAGCATTACATAATGCACTCAGCCAGGATACCCAAGCTATTTCGCCGAGCAAGAAACCACACTTGGGGGGCGTGGGAGTGGGTGGGCAGGGGGGTTTCAAATGACAGAGTACTCTTTCTCCTCTGACCTCAACATATGAAGGGACTGGCTACCAAGGTCATTAGGAGCCAGGCCAAAGTCAATAACTCTTTAACATCAAAATGGAGCATTGTAGCCTGGCCCCTTCCCTGGGGAATGGCATTCACTTGAGGGGTGATTTCACTTTGGTCTAAATCCCCCCCCTATGGTTTACCTTCCTCCTGGACCTTCCCCTCACTCTGTGTTGGGACTCAGTAAATATTTTATGCTCATCTCCCCCAGTGGTGTGGAAGCTCTTTGCGGGAAGGGAACATGTCTTCTGCTTCTGTTGTGCTTTCCCGAGTACTCAGTACAGTGAATCGCACACAGTAGGGGCTCGATAAATACTACTACTACTAGTTTCGACTACTATGGTGACATTCATCTGTCACTGGGTGGAGATCTGGCCTTCCCCACTTGCCCTCAGGGGCGTTTCTGGGGGCGGGGGGGGGGGGGGGGGTAAGGCTGGATGGGCAGATCCCCGTGCTCTGAGAGGGCAATGCCCCAGGGCATACAAGATAAACTCATTCCTGGGGATGGGTCTTCCATGTGGCTCTAGGTACATAAACAAGCCACACTTTTAAAACGCTGCAGGGAACCAATTGATTCTTTGTAAAATAACAAACGACTTAATGCACTATTACTAAATAACACCCAAGGGGTGTTCACACAGGCTGTCGTCCACATTTTGATGATCATTAATCATTCTCATGGCATTTATTAAGCAGGTACTATATGCTAAGCTTTGGACAGAAGCCCCCCCCCCCCCCCCCCCCCCCCCGACTGTAAGCTCATTATGATCAGGAAACGTGTCCGCTAATTCTTTGGAATTGTTCTCTTTCAAGTGCTTAAGCAATGCTCTACACATAGTAAGTACTCAGTAAATACCACTGATTGACTGATTGATTGGCAGGTCTGCTGACTTCCCTTATGGCTCAGCTGGAACAACCAGGGCTACCTGGGGCTTCAGTGGGTAGCTGGAACCTTTATCCTTAGCCCCCAAATGGAGAAGGCTCAGGTGGTCCAAGGATGGACCGGGCTGGGGATCTAGCACCAAGACTCTTTTTCCGGCTCCACTCCCGACTCCAAGGGATGCCCTAGGAGCGCCTCATAATGTCCAACCGTGAACCATGTCTCCTGATCCTGTGAAGCCTGAGGCGGTAACACATACGATTTACCCTTTAAGCCCTTGATAGTAACTGCACCCTTAGCCCCATGGCACTTACGTCCATATCCTTACATTCTGCCATTTCTCATCTATCATTTTATAATGTGTGTCCCCTTCCCCTAGAGCGTAAGCTGCTTTTGGCAGAAATTGTGCCTACTAATTCTATCGCACTGGACGCTCCCAAGTGCTCAGTACAGTGCTCTGCATACAGTAAACACTCAAAAAATTCCACTGACTGACTTACTGGGAAGTGACATAACTGGGGCTTTGGGCCTTGTGTTTTGCACAAATACTACATCTGAGTTGGGGAGGCATGAGCTGTGGTTTGATTGTCCCTTAGATCTGGGCACCGGGGATACAACCTCCATGGCTGCCCCTGGGGAATTCCCCCCCACCGCCACCCCGCCCCAACCATCCTCCACTTGCTCCCACCCTCTACATGGCTTGGGGCAGGGGGGAGGGGAGAAAGTGTTCTGAGATTCTGCAGAAAGAGGTGTTAAAATCGATCAATGCTATTGATTGAGTGCTTACCAGGTGCAGAGCACTTTTTTTTTAATGGTATTTGATAAGCGTTTACTTTGTGCCGGGCACTGTATCGAGTGCTGGGGTAGATACAAGCTTATCAGTTTGGACAAGGTCCTTGTCCCACAGGCGGTTCAAGTCCTAATCTCCACTTCACAGATAAGGAAACTGAGGCCCAGAGAAGTGAAGTGACTTGCCCATGGCCACAAACAAGTGGCAGATCCAGGATAAGAACCAGGTCCTCTGACACCCCAGAGCACTGTAGTAAACACACCCATTCACCCTCAAGGCAAAACAGAAGGGCTTGTTAATATGTGCAGAGGGAGTATGTCTTTGAAAGATGAAGGAACCTTAAAGGACTGACTTAAGTGCTACTCCCAGCCATGTCACTAACCACCTGGGTGACATTGGGCAAATCAGTTTGGACCTTGGTTTCCTCTGCTTTAAAATGGGGAGAAGATCCCCACCTCTCTCTATCTTGGGATTCTGTGGGAGCAATGTGGAAAGCTGAGAGAAAAAGAATTTCAGCATTTGGATCGGGCGATGAGGAACAAAGCCTCCTGGTCTTCGGCATCTCGTCAGCTCTCCCCTCGGTGGGTCAATAAACCGTGAAAAGCAATATCCGATCCTACAGAGAAAATACACACTCAAAACCTCATATTTCAGTATATCAGTGCCTCATCGTATATTTATCTCTTCTCCTGGACATTTCTACCGACCCTGTGAGGTGTCCTGTTTACGCAGGAGCTGAGTGATTATGCCAGGAATAGAGGAGAGTGAACAAAGATTTAAGTCAGAGCTACATTATCGATATTTGAGTCTGTGCCCTCTCTTCTGCTTCTTTCTCAAGCAAACTGAGACCCCATCCTCTGCTGATTCACATGTCAGGGGGTAACAAGCAGGGCTGCCCTGGCAATGTGGCTCAGTGGAAAGAGCACGGGCTTGGGAGTCAGAGGTCATGAGTTCAAATCCCGGCTCTGCCACTTGTCAGCTGTGAGACTGTGGGCAAGTCACTTCACTTCTCTGTGCCTCAGTTACCTCATCTGTCAAATGGGGATTAACTGTGAGCCTCACGTGGGACAACCTGATTACCCTCTATCTACCCCAGCGCTTAGAACAGTGCTCTGCACATAGTAAGCACTTAACAAATACCAACATTATTATTATTAATTAGGCAAACGGATTTTTGCCCCAAGGCCCCTACCCTCAAGTGGCCCCCTCTGGTGCTGATGTTGTGTGTGTGTGTGTGGTTATGTATGTGCATACATGCATGAGAGAGAGTGAGAGAGAGAGAGAGATAGGGAGACTGCCCAGAAGTGAATCTAATGAAAGGTTGAAAACATTCCAAATGATTTGCATGTATCTAACTGCCTTGATTGCTGACTCCTATCAGATTAACTGACAAACATTATGGGGATTTTACAAAGAATAAGAACATTAGGCTTAACTGGTCCAGACAGGGTAATCAATCAGTGATATTTATTGAACACTTACTAGCCACAGATCACTGTACTAAGGGGTTGGGAGGGTACAAAAGAGTAAATAGACACCACACCTGCCCTCCAAATTTACAGTCTAGTGGGGAGACAGATACTAACATAAGTGAAAGGAAAGGGAGGCTATAAGTATTGGGTTGGGAAGCGGGTATCTACAGGCTTAAGTGGGTAGGGTCTCAAGTGCACAGCTGATGCAAGAGGGAAAGATAATAAGATTTTCTTGCCATAAGATTCTGCCATTTTTAAAACAAACTGATCAACTCTGACAGGTAGCTGTAAACTCCTAGAGGCAGGAATCATATCTTCCTCCTCCACTGTATTCTCCCAAGAGGTTAGTACAGCACCCCTGCACAGAGGAAGCACTTACTATAAATTGGTCAAGCGGGAGGAAGAGGCAGATGGTCCCAGCCTTCTTCCCTCACCCCAGCAACAGCTTGCCTGGATTCTGGGAACAGCCTTTGGGCCCCGCTGATGTGACCCTCACAACCTCATCACCTTGATTCAGAGGAAAGAGCCTAAATCTAGGAATTAGGAAGTGAGGGCTTTAATTCCAACTCCACCACTGACCTGCTAGGTAACCCTGAACAAGACACTTAACCTCCCTATGTCTCAATTTTCCAATCTTGAAATTGGAAATAATACTACCTGCCTCTCTTTGCCTCCCAGGGCCATTCTGAAGAGAAATAAGGTAATTGATATTACAGTGCTTTGAAAAACATGGGCGGATCAAGGGGTTTAAAAGGAAAGGTACTGCTATTTTTTCTACTTTAGTCTCTGCAAAAGATGAGGGCCAGGGAGTGTGCTATTATCAGGCAAGAGTGAAAATCACAGAAGTGAGGTCAGCTTTATGTAGAACCAGTCAGCTTTATGTAGAACCAGACAAAGAGCGTCAAAATGATATCGGAAAACTGTTCGAGGCCGATCCTCTCTGGGAAAATAAGACCTCAGGTAAGCTTCAAGGTCAATCAAGGTTTTGCATAACCAATGCAAGTTTTGGCACCCTAAGGGAGTCAGGCACACAGGTTTTCTCCACACACACTCCTGAAGGGGGAAATAGATGTGACTCTCATTTATTAATATTCTAATTACTCTATTTGGAAATATTGAAAAAATTACTCTGCTGAAACCGTTGAGAAGGTGTGCTCCTTGTGGGCAGGAAATGTGACTGGGGCTTCTGCTGTACTTTTTTCAGTGTTCAGTACAATGCATGGAGCCAGTGGGTGCTCGATAAAAGCCGTGACCATGACAGATCTCTTTTAATCTCATTAGACCATCCACCTCCTCAGAGACCTTCACCTCTTGGGTCCTGGCAAGTTTCCCAAGAGACACACCAAAGGGCTCTTGGGGGCCTTGCTGGGTGTACCATCATTACATCTGGACTGGGGCCACCGGCCACTGGAGGTGGGGAGCTCTGACCAAGAACCAGGCCAGCTGACAGATAGCCTAAGAATGAAGCAGGGATGTGAAAGCTCATTTGAGAGAGAGCTGGTGGCTCCAGGGCTAAACATTTACTTTGCTGCTTCTGGCCAGAGAAGGATCAGAACCCCCTGAAGTCAATCCAACCTCCGGCCCCCTCCCCCAAATCTAGACTGAATTGGGTTTTCTTTCCCGTAATTTCTACAACCAATTCCCAATGCCCTAGTCATAGCAATCCAACCACCACCCTTATGCACTTAGATATTGTACTCCTCGCTTCAAAACATGTGTACAAGTATATTTTTATCTCTACATTCAACTAATCGATCACATTATTTGAGCGCTTACTGAGTGTAGAGCATTTTACTAAGTGCTTAGGAAAGTATGTTACCATCAGTTGGTAGACATGTTCTCTGCCCACAGGGAGTCTACAGTCCAGAGGGGGGAGACCGACATTAAAATGAACTACAGATACTCATCTATCTCATATTTGTGGCACTTCCTATTATATCCCATATTGTCCTTCTGCTCCCACTATTTGCTAATAATACTTCTGTCTCCCCCTATCAGACGGTAAGCTCCTTGAGGGCAGGAAACACGTATCTTGCTTCTGTTGTATTCTTCGCTCTGTGCTCCATAAATATCAATGAATGAGGCTGATAGAGTGATCGATTGACCCCAATTCTTCATCACAGTAAGAAGCCCAGGTTCAGCCTTGGCAGACTTTGCAAACGTCTCCCTCTTCCCACAAGCCTTTCTGCTGCGTAATAAGCCCATGGGTGTGTTCCTTCAGAAAGCCCCAGAACGGTGGGTGGTCGGTCGGCTGACCAGCTCTGCCCTTGGGTGCAAAAAGGGCCTCAAGTGCATTCGTCTTTAGTTGAACTGCTCTAGAAGAGGCTCTGTCTGCAGATGAGCAAACATCTATGTGGGGGACAGACTCCAAGAAGACAAGGAGGCAGCTCGGCATTATCTTTTGAAACACACCCATCATGACTGCGCCACTTCTATTTCTGTTGCAGAAACTCTGCTCTGTATTACTTTCAAGGTCTGACCGGGACCCCAAGGAGTTACTTTTGCCTTGTTTATCAGCAGTTCAGGCAAAAATGAATTTGCTGATCATTTGTCTAAGAACCGCACAGTCACAGACCTGGCCTCTTTTGCTTATTTTGTTTCTGGCTTCCTTAGGGGAGTGGATAGATGGCAAAAACACAGACTTAGATTCAAAGTCTACTCTAGGGACAGTAACAATTGCTCGATCAAATTGAGTTAAGCCCTTCATGTGCTCCAGCCACACGGTTGGAAATTTCTCACTCTCGCTACTCAAAACCTCCCTTGGGCCACCCGGACAAACAGAACCCCAAACAACCTCGGGGAACCCAGAAATGAGTTTTAGGTCAGATGGAGACACGTCACGAGGTTCATGAGCAACTGAGGGAGCTGCGGGCTGGACATCCACCTCCCGTCTCCCCAGCCTCACACACTTCCCCGGAGCAGAGGACAATTTGAGCAGCCCCACGATAAAAGGCAGCGTGGCCTAGGGGAAAGAGACTGGGAGTTGGGTTCTAGTCTCAGCTCTGCCACTAGCCTGTTGTGTGTCCTTGGGCAAGCCACTTAACCTCTCTGAGCTTCAGTCTCCTCCTATGTAAAATCAGGATAAGATACCTGATCTCCCTTTTCTTTAGATGTGTCAGCTCCAAGTGGGACAGACTGTCTGTGGGGAAGAACTTGTTATCTACCCCAGCTCCTAGCACCAAGTACTCACTTAATGAATGCCATTGTTATTATCACAATAATAACCAGTCCACAGAAATTTGATCTTCCAGTCAGTCCAAAAGGAAAGAGGATGATGTAGCATTTTCTTCCCCTCGGCTGAAAATCGGCTCTTTGTCGCTTTAAGTGGTTAGAAACATCAAGGTTGGGCCGGGGGGACACAGGGAAAGGGTAAATATCTTTCCTCTGGAGCACTGGGGCCCTAGGTTCAGTGCCAATAACAGCCATTTGCAGGTGTCATGAACAGGAGCTCAAAGCCGAGCACTAGCATTCCCAAGGTCTCGGGGCAAGTGAGTGGCAGCACTGGTAAGAAAATGCAAAGGTTCCAGTTTACAGTCTCCCTCCTCCTTCTCTCTCTCTTGTCTAACCAAATCAAAAAGTGACTCTGTGCTATATGTAGCCAAAAGTTACTGTGGACACAGCAAGTGCTCAATACATTCCATTGATCGACTGAATGATTGAATGAATTCAGTAATGCAGCTGGTAGTTCAAGCAATCTCCCCGGGCCAACTTTCCTGGAGCTGAGGAGGGACAGAGGGTGGGATACAAGTCCAGAGCAGGGAGGACAGGGAAGGAGTGTGGCCTAGTGGAAAGACCCCAGGCCTGGGAGTCAGAGCCCCTGCGTTCTAATCCTCTGCCACCTGTCCACTGTGTGACCTTGGGCAAATTACTTCACTTCTCTGTGCCTCAGTACCCTCATCTGCAAAA
Organism: Ornithorhynchus anatinus; assembly: GCF_004115215.2. Lineage (NCBI taxonomy): Eukaryota > Metazoa > Chordata > Mammalia > Monotremata > Ornithorhynchidae > Ornithorhynchus > Ornithorhynchus anatinus. Next base: position 3,914,794 of record NC_041742.1, read on the forward strand.
TGTGGATTTGATACCTGTTCTCCATCCCCCTCAGACTGTGCGCCCCAGGTGGGACCAGATGATCTTGTATCTCTCCCAACATTTAATACAGTCCTGGGCACATAGTAAGTGCTTAACAGCACTTAGAGTGCCTGTCAAGAGCCTTCCCGGTTCCACTGCCACCCACCATGAAAGGTGTGAAACCCCTCCTTTGGATCCCCAGAAATCCTAACTCTCCTGAGCTTTGACTCAACCCGCCTGGAAAACGTACCCCTGGGCTTACTGACGTCCCTTAGACAAAGCCTTTCTTTTTCCTAAGGGGCAGATGGTATTTGCATTCTGACATATTGTAAATCTAGTCACCCGGGTAACAGCGCCACAGCTAGCAACGGCAAAATGAAGGTCAGTTTGAGCCCTTCTAAAATTAGACGTCAGACATGCGTGCTTTTTAACTGTTCAAGGTAGAGGGTTTAATTTGCAGATAAACTCAAACTTCCAACCAGGGCTTCGTTGAGAAGTCCGGTCGGGAAGAACAGATCTAGTTTTACAAACTGGTGTGCTCCAAGGTTTCATAATCAGATATCAGACACCAGGTGGGGTAGAGCTGGCCAGGCAAATACAGCCATAATTAGGGTCTTAAATAACACCAAGAGTAGAGGGAACTATCTGTTTGACTGCTGAGCTGCCCAGGGGAGTTTTCAGGCTCCTGGAGAGACTGCGTCCTAACCCCCGATTCTTGCAGGAGCCAAAATGCCATGGGTCTGGTATGACTCCGGAGTCTCTTCCTCTAAATGCAGCCATCTTGACATGGTCACCAGCTCAACACTGTTCCATTCCCCAGAGCACTTTGGTACAGCTCCATTTTCATACTGTACAATTTAGACACCTACTTCTACACCAATCTCTCTCCAGTCTCTTCCTCCTACCTGCAAATGTGATGGTGTCAGGCTCCACAGGGCAGAGGTCTTTTCCCTCTGTTGTACTCTCCCCAGCCCCGGGTACAAATTCTCAGCATTCGGTAGGGGTTCAATAAATTCCATTAGTTAAATTGTAATAATTCTCCTTTAACAACCTGAGCAATTGGGAACAGGGACTGGGCGACCCTGGATTCTGCTCACAATTATTCCTCTGGATCCCAGTAGCCTTCCATTGACCCTTTTCAGCTGAAAGATTCAATGGGCATTTCAAATGTCAACTAATGAAACCAGTCATGCTAATTAACAAGTCAGTCCAGGCCTTGGAGGCAGATCCGGTTGGGTTTTGGGCAGAAAGGAGTGGGAATGGGAAGCCTGGGGAACAGAGGATCAAGTAGGCATTCAATAGATGCTGTTGGTAATGATGATCTGCTGATAACAGCTCTAGTTAAGTGAGACTGAGCAGAAATGGGCAAAGGTACAGAGAGGTGTGTATGAAATTGTTAGGGTGTTCATGTATTTGCAAATTACTCTTTCTGTATTTTTTATGGTATTTATTAAGCACTTACTAAGTGCCAGGCATTATACTATGAGCTGAGGTAGATATGAGATAATCAGGTTTTGACACAATAACTGGCCCAAATGGGGTAACTGAGGCACAGAGAAGTTAAGAGACTTGCCCAGGTTCTCCCAGCAGACAAGTGGCAGAGCCGGAATTAGAACCCAGGTCCTTGCTCTATCTGCTAGGCCATGTTTCTTCCCTAAAATACCAAATAATGCTAAAATAGGATACTAATTGCCCATGTTTTCCATCCATTCTAGAGGGAAAGTTCTGAGGACCAAAGAGGCAGGCCAGAAAATTTGGGATGGTCACTGCTACCAAGCATGCCTGCCAGACCAGATCCTTCCATATACCCAGAGAACTCAACAAACAAGATCAAGAGTTAAACCTGAAAGAGCGCAATTCCCCCCAACTCTGAGTATGACTTCATGAGGCGTCAAAACGAGGGTCATCATCATGCCACACCTCTGAACATCCTCAGTTCTACAGTCAGAAAAGACACACTGCACTGCACGGACCACTGGTCTGACCCAGGATGGCATTTCTTTTGTTGCTTTCACAGACGGTATTGATTTAGGGGAGGAACCGCCAGATGGTTGGGTTTTGTGAATGTGAGTCCAACTGATGAATTAAGCATGATATGCAAATTGGGAACTTTCAAATAGGCACGGGTCTCTTCACACTCCATTTGAAAACTTTGCATAACCCAGAAAATAGTGAGTTAGTTGTTCATTCTGAGATTTCCATTCACAGCTCTTAATGGGCTAACATAGAACATTCATGATGGTGATCATAGAAACTCCCATGCTTAACACTGCTACGGATAGAGTTACTGTATTTACAAGAGGGAGTATCGGTACTTCCTTGGAACATTCCAACCGCCATCGATATTCATCACCAGCTTCTCTTAAAGGGAGGTGAAGATGCATCAACTCCTACAGGAGTCACTACTATGTGGGAAAACAGTCAGTAAAGGAGGTTTTGAGGGAACCTTGAATCCCAAAGTCTGGCTGGGTACAGGAGAGAAAGGAAGATGGGAGAGTTGGGATATGAACAGCCGGCAGACTGTAAACTCCTTGAGGGCAGGGACTGTGTGTCACGGTTCATCTGTATTGTCCCGAGCCCGTAATTCAGTGGTTTGCACTCAGTAGGCACTCAATAAATTTAGCCAATGGATAGGAGAGGGGGGCTGGAGGTGAAAGAGAGGTGGGGAGCTGGAGAGAGAAGGCAGAGAGCAATCGATTGGGGAAGGAGGGAGCACACGAGCCAATGCCCTAGGTCCCAGCTGTCTGAGATTTCAAATTTCTACTTGTTTGGCCTCAAGCATTATTTCTCCCACATAAAAACGGTACAAACCGGTCCAAGGGCATAGCCCCAAGCAACAAAATTTCTGTTCTCATCCCAGACTAGGTAAAGCCTTATTACCAAATCCTACTCACTGAGGACCCCATGGACTTGGGTCCTGTTGAAGCAGAGATGATCTTTACTACCTGACAGGCTGACTGGGATAAAAACATCTGCTGTGGCCAATTCCAGCTCCAGGCCAGATCTTCATTGCCAAAAGAGGTAGGAAATGTGGGGCGATGAGTTAGAGGATCCAGGAGGAAAAAACTCAATTGTGCTGAGTGATAGAAAAATCTTTCTCAATTCTCCTCATTCCTTCATCTGCCCTGTCTTGGTCCACCAGTGGGGAAAACAAGCCTGCAAAGCCCAGCTCTTCAACACAAATGAAGGCCAGGCTCGGGAGATGTTAGTCGAGATGAAAAACCTCCTTTTCCCTTGCTGATCCTCATAATAAAACCCAATACTAAGGAGAGCATTTTTAAGCCTTAATAAGAGCCTCGCTGGTCTCTTAGGGTGCTGACTCCTGACTGTTCGCCCGTTGCCTAATTTTATGACTTTAAATTAATGTCGGGCGGCAACTCTGATGTTACGAAGTTCCCACTGAGAACAAAATGAGAGGGACTGGGTAGTTTTAAAGCAAATCGGTGGGGGCTCGTTCAGATGGTCTGTCGGGCCCTAGGTTCACCGCACTGTTGAAAAACGTTTCCGAAATCTTCCCTTTGTCCCAAGAACACATGCCCCCGGAGAGTGGAGCTGCTCTTTACGCTTGCTGAGCCTGATCCTTACTGGGGCTCGTTCAGGTTTGACTCCTGGCTGTCCTTGTAGCCCTACGTACCTGGCCAACCCCTTTCTCGATGCCTTCAGGAGGCATTGCCCTTGGGTAGGTATTACAGCGGCCTCAAAGCCCAGGAATTTCAGTAAGGCTTGAGCTTGCATTCATAGAAAAGGAACTCTGCAGGCAAGGATTACATAAGAAAATCACTGACTGCCAGAGGTGCCGAACTCTCACATAACCACTGACAGTGCTCAAAGGACCACTGAGGTGCACGTGATGGCAAATGCATCACGCTGGGAGGCATTGCGATGTAATGATGCCTCAGCTGCCATGCTTGAAAGGATGCCATAGTTGCCCAAACCTGGAGCATTTCCCTGGAGGAGTAAATGATGACCCACTTTCTCCACAGTGCCTTCTCGGGTCCCTCCAAGCATGAGGACTGCTTCTAAGATGCAGAACTTGGCAGTGGGATTCAAGGCAGAGGGAATTGGAATGTTGAATACAAAAATACCTGACATAAAGGTGTCTGGGGCCAAACAATAACAATAATAATAACAATAATAACTGCAGTATCTGTTAAGCATTTACTGTGTGCCAAGCACTGTACTAAGCGCTGGGGTGGATACAAACAAATGCGGATTGAAAACAGTCCCTGTCCGATGTGGGGCCCACAGTCTCAATCCCCATTTTACAGATGAGGTAACTGGCCCAGAGAACTGCAGTGACATGCCCAAGTTCACACAGCAGACAAGTGGCGGAGCCAGGATGAGAACCCATGACCTTCTGACTCCCAGGCCCATTATCTATCCTCTACTCCGCGCTGCTTCCGTAAGGATCGAGAGGGACAGACAGGGCAGCTGGAAACTGAACTGTCTCGTACAATGGGCCACCTTATCTAGTACTGGAAAGAAAAGGTCCACAAGAAGCTAGCCAATCCAGCCACAGCCTCCAAGCCCCACACCTTTCAACCAAACTACTCTGTTGTTCTGGAACATCTTGACAGTTGGCAGCTCCTTGTAAAAGGAATGTTCTGGATGTAATAATAATCGCGGAATGACATTAAGCACGCTTATTATGTGCCAAGCACTGCACTGAGTGCTCAAACAGAAACAAAAGAAACAGGTCAAACACAGTCCCAGACCCACATGGGGCTCACAGTCTTAAGTAGGAGGGAGAACATCAAGGGAAATGTTAGGAAAATGCTGGTGAGGTGAAATGGTCCAGTCACAATCAATCACTTGTATTTACTGAGTTCTTACTGTTTGCAGAGCACTGTACTGAGCGCTGGGGAGAGTTCAACTTAACAGATTTGATAGACACATTCACTGTCCACAAGGAGCTTACACCTCACCAGGATCTCAAGGAGGCATGTTTGCTTGGCACGCAGAATGGAGTCTGAGCGTGGTGGGCCAATGGTGGCTCCCAACAGGGCAGATTTCTTACATTCGTAGGCCACCTCCATTGGTAACCGAATCCACTTCAACAATCTTCACTTGCCATATCAGTTTCTACTTGACCGTAAGCTCCTCTTGGGCAGGAAATGCATCTTTGCTTTTGCTGTACTTCTCCAAGCATTCTCCTCAGGCAGCACTCAATAAATATCACCCAAAAAATGTTTTTACTACCTATTGCCTTAAAGTCCTTTCTTTCGCGAAGACTAAATCTCCCCTGCTGCAATTTAAGATAATATCCCGCAGGTCTGATCTCTGCAAGTCAGTAGCCTACTTTTAAAGAATGAGACCTTAATATAGTTGAAGAACTTTCAGTACTGTCACCTCCAAATTAAATCATTTCAACTACTTTAACCTTTTCCAAGATGTCTATTTCCCTTTCCGTCCCACGGGTCCTGGGTTCAAATGCCAACGAAGAGAGTTGTTAAAGTTCAAGTGAAAGCCATCACCGCTTTGTCCCACGACTCCTTCTCTCTCTAAAGTTCTGAGAACTTGGTGTGAACGGATTAGAAGAGCATGTTCTGTTTCTCAGCTAAGCCGGCTTTCAAAGTTCTTAGCAAGCTACGGATGCTAAAATTATTGCCGAAAAAATGGGGAGATACGGCCTGAAGATTAGGTGATGATTTTTTACAAATGGGCTTGATTCATCTTGTTTTTTAAAGACAATCGGCTTCCTTAATATGACTGCACTCAGAAATAACACTGTGTGGAACTTAAATACCACTTAGAACTCATTAAAAAGCAGCATTAATGGGAATTGCGGTTCGGAGGCCTGAAAAGACTACATGTAATTAACTTTGGGGATTTCACTACTGCAGGTCTTCTGAAGAATCTGTAATTAGATAAAGTCAAGCTAGTTGGAAACTTGGTGTCTCTTTTTATCTTTACAATGAGTCAATCTCCACTGTTCCACACCATCACTGGAATTTTTACTGACATGTGTCTGTGGATGAATGTGTGTAGGTTGAGTGTGTCTATTAGGGAGAACATGAATTTAAAGGTTTATTCCCCCCCTCACCTGCCAATTCACATTTTATTCCAAACCTTTCCTTTACGCAGTGTAAGGCTTTTCTGGAAGGTAAAAACCCTGGAGGAAGAAATGGCCATTCTGCTAAGAGAAGAACTTTATCCCAGGTGTCCAGGCAACTCCAGGATGCCTTCTGAATGAAATAATACATCAGCCCACTTTAGGAATGGTCATGAGGAAAGAGCACTCTGACTCGGACCTGCTGATGAATTTTAAAATGTTATTGAGCCAGAAAATATTTCACCTCAATCAGTGGTATTTATTGAGCACTATGTGCAGGGCACTGTACTAAGTGCTTGGGAGAGTACAGTACCTCTAGCAGTTCATCAAATAATTTGCTTGTGGTATCGTTACTACAGCTTTTCAAAGACAAAGGAGCATTTGCCACTGGAAGGAGACCAAAAAAAAATCTATCAGGATCTGGGGGATTTAAATACCCACAGAACTTGAGGGCTTGACTCTTGTGAAACTTCCCATTAAGGCTGGAGTATGCACCTAACTTTGATTCTGTGAGCACATGCACGGTAAGCTTTTTTTTGGTTTTGTTTTTTTGCTCATGTGGCCTATTGAGCCCAAACTAGCCTGGGGTGTTGGAATAACATTCCCTAATAATGTTCTAGCCAAAACGTATATTGAAAACACAGGTCATGGCAGAACCAAATAATAATAACAGTAACGATGATGCAACAATGTTGAAATTGATAAATTGAAAAACCCCTTCTCGGAGTGAGGATACTGTAGAACTGAAACTCCTCACCGAGAATGCTCTTGGGCTTCATCTCTACAAGTTTAGGATCACGGAGGAGAGGTATAATACACAATAGTCGGTAACCTTCATCCTGCCATTCTGAAGCTTGGAGGGGGACATGAGTTTATTCACCTCCCTGACGTCACAACTATTTTTAACTTCATCTCCTTTGGAGAAGTGGAGTGGGATGAGAATCGACTTAGCGGTAACGCCAAACTGCGTTATTTGATCTTTCTCTGTATTTTGGCTGCACAGGGCATCAAAGTAGCAAAAATTTCAAGCTCTGAAAGTTCATCTGAGCAATCCCAAAGCCCCAGGAGGCAGCTAAAAATATAAATGGGAACACGAATAGTCACATTTCTGCCAAGGCTAAATGGCAGCATTTATCCAACAAGTTATTCCTCCTTTTCTGCAAAATAATTTATGCTGATCAATAAATGCCAATGTCTGACTCGTATTTAATTGCAGTTTAGGCGACAATGTGTAATCCTCTGCCGATTGACCAATCCACTAGAATTAAATAGAGTCACTGAAAAGCCAAAGCCTAGATCCTTACCTCCAAATGCTTCTTCTACATCTTAAGAAAAGTATTGGTTTACACCTTAGATCGTCTGTTTGATTTTGCTTTTTGGCTCTCCCCATGATTTTTTAGCTTCTCAATCCAGGGGCAATATTATAGCCCTAAGCATGTTAAGTGGGGCTAAAGTAATTTGAGGCAGGGCAGAGAGCTAAGATAAGAAGCAGCTTCCCTAATCAGGAACATTTTTCTTTATTTGGGTGCATCTGAAACAGCATTACAAAATCAATTACAAAATTGCACAGTGTGCAATTAAACAAAGTTTCTGAACATGAGATTAGTAGTCAGAAGACCTGGGCTTTAATCCCAGCTCTGTCTCTGTCCCCCTGGGTCACCTTGGGTAAATCGCCTAGCCTTCCCGTGCCTGGGTTTCTTCTATCTGTCAAATGGGGGTAGCTCACTTGCTTCCCCTACGTCTTTTGAGGACCTCTGCGATGATCTTGTACCTACCCCAGAGTGGAGCACAGTGCTTGGCATATAGTAGACACTTATTGTAATAAAGTACGGTAATGCCAGACCATATTTAATACCATTAAAAAACTATCTACACGGTTTTAGACCAAATATCATCTGCTCATACCAAGAACTTTCACTTCCAATTGCCTCCCTCACTAAACCATATGCATTAATCTGCTTTACCCTGACTAGTTGAGCGTTTCTACTCTTCTACAGAATATTAGTACTTCCCAATCGTGGGTAAAATCCCTATTCAGAAGGGGATAATGAAGAACAGCTGAAATGGGCTAAATAAAAGAGCAATGCCAGGAAGGAGAAAGCATTGGACCTGGCCGGAGAAAATCTGGGATAACCAGCCTCACAAGTTCACCTGCTGTTACGGAGAGTTTGCATAAATGTTTAGATGTATATTATACCAATGTGTATACACAAGAAGAGGGCATACAGATTTACACCCTGCACATACACCTCCCCCACCACCACCTCTCCTTATTTGAACACACTGCTGATGGTGAAATTCACCTGAATGGGTATGTGAGAGTGTACTAGCCAACTGTTCAGCCCACATTTCCCCCACTCCTCAAGAAACTCCAGTGGTTGCTCATCCACCAAATAGAAACTCCTTACCATGGGCTTTAAAGCACTCGATCCCCTTGCCCTCTCCTATCTTACTCCCTGGGAGTCTACTACAAAACCAGCACCCTTATTTTGCTCCTCTAATGCCAACCTACTCACTGTACCTACCTTGATCTCACCTATCTCACCACCAACGCCTCGCCCATTTCCTATCTCCGGCCTAGAACGCCCCTTCATATCTGACACACCATAACTCTTCCCCGCTTCAAAGTCTTACCAAAACCCCATCTCCTCAAAGAGGCATTCAAAGACTCAAGTCTTAGTTCCCCTAGTCCCTCTCCCTTCTACGTCACCCTTGCATGGGGATTTGTACCCTTTATTCATCCCACCCTCAGCCCCTAGCACTTCCGTACATACCCGTAATTTAGATTAACGTCTGCCTCCCTCTCTGGGCTGTGAGCTCCTTGTGGGCAAGGAACACGTCTACCTACTCTGTTATACTGGACTCTCCCAAGTGCTTAGTAGAATTGCCTACACAGATTAAACATGCAATAAATATGACTGATTGATTAGGGGCACACAGCCTTACCGAAGACACTGGAATTCATATTTAAACATGATTCTCCTGACCAGAACAGCTCATCTGTGTGTGAGTGGGGCTCATGGTCTAAGTAGGAGGGAGAAGTGGTACTGATTCTCCATTCTGCCGATGAGGGAACTGAGGCACAGGGAAGTGAGGTCATCTGCCCAAGGTCACACAACGGACAAGCGATAGAGCCGGGATTCAAACCCAGGCCCTCTGATTCCCAGGCCCGTGCTCTTTCCACTAGGCCACACAACTTCATTTTTCGAGGGGAGAAGGAAGGAGTGCCCCTTATGCCATGCCTCTTAGCTCTCCTGCCTATACTCCCCGCTGATACCATTGCAGCCCAGGTCCTGCAGAATTCAGGAATGATAACAGGGAGAACCAATTGAGAGGTGGATTCTCTACAGGAGGAGCCTAATTCCCTGTGCAAATGACAATAACAAGGATGAGTATCAGCGAGCCAGGGAGCTACCCTTGGGCCAGGCCAGAGAGAGAGCCTGTAATCTCAGACAGATGTTAACAAAAGCGGGACTCCTGGCCTGAGCTCCCGCTGTGGAGCCCCCACCTCGGAATGGAAGGGAAGCATCCGGTCCTCGCGTCCAGATGACCCAGAAAATGTTTCCTAAGTGGATTGTGCAACCGTGACTCATGCCGGCTTGCACATCTGGTGGCTCTGTGTTACATCACCCGCATTCCTCAACCTCCCGAGGCCTCACGGGAACCAGCTCTGCAGCGTCGTGAGCGCCCAGCTGCAGGCTGGGAAGCCTGGGTTCACGGACAGCTCAGTCTCTTTCCTGGGGCCACCACGCTGGATCTGGGTCTCCTCCATTTCTCTGCACCACCGGGACTACGGCTGCCTCCTCGGCAGCTCGAGAGGCATGGAGCCTCTCGATCTCTCGAGTATTGATTCACCACACTGACTCTGAAGGCCTCTTCCCAGGTGGGCAAAAGGTGGGCAAAAGGTGGCACTCAGTATAGGGTAGCCAAAATGATGCTTCCGTGACTCTACTCCTCTAGCCTCTTGACACCACAATTCTGCCAGAAAACTCACCCCTCTGTGGGGGAAATCATTCTCTTGATTCGAATTTCCTTGACACCCTTCCAGGGATGGTCCAGTCTCCTCCTGCTGCCTGGGTCCCCATGGTAATCACAGACGTCAGCATACAGTGGAAGTCACACTGCACACTTCATGCCACATATGGGGTCGGCAGGTCACGTGACCAGTTTTGCTCTTTAGACGGTCAATTGGCCGTCAGCCCGAATCAGTCAATTAGCAGGACTTTTTTGAGTGCTTCAGCGTGCAAAGCACTGCACTAAATGCTTGGGAGAGTAGGAGAGAGCGAGGAGACACAATCCCTGCCCACAAGGAGCTTAAAATTTTCTGAATGAAGAGCACTGTACTAAGCATTTGGGACAGTACAGAACAGTTGGTAGCCATGATCCCTCCCCACAGAGAGCTTGAAGTCTAGCAGGAGAGACAGGCATTAAAATAAATCATTGATGGGAGAAGGCACGGAGTATAAAAGCACATATATAAACCCCAACTTGGGAAATTCATCAAAGTCACCTTTTCTGGAAGTGACAAGCAGACTCCCAGGCCCAACATAGCCTGGGGAGAATGCGGAAGCCTCACGGAGGGAAGTCTCAGTGAGACTTGGCGGCTGGAGTCACGTCAAGTTTCTCTTTGTCCGAATTTTTGGAGCAGCAACTGGAGCCTTGCGCTCCAGATGTAGTTCAGTGTCTGCAACCAATATCCCCTCTCCTGATCCTGCAATGGCTGAGTTTTCATGGCTCTCTCTCACAAAGTCTCAGAGACCATCAGAGTTGAATTTTATTATTATTATTATTTTTTAACATAGGCCAGTTAATGACAAGAAGGATCTGGAGAACAAGGCACCATACGCACTAGTAAAGGTGGCTTTCATTTCCCTGGGACTTGGGCATGCTGTATGGCTTCACATGGCACTTGCGGGTAGTACGTAAACAGGGCTGACTGCCACAGAAATTGTTCTTAAAAGGCTGCTGCCTAGAGGTTGGTTTACTTCTTTACAATAAATAAGTAGCTAGAGATGGGTTTATTACTTTACATCAAAGAAGTAGCTTTCAAAAAAAATGACTTCTAAACTGTGTAAATGTAAAGAAGAGGGGCTTGGAAGGAGGGTGGCCATACTCTGCCCTGGCAGGTTCTGGAACCATCTCTGCCCATCCCAAAGTAAGAGACAAGCACTATGTTTTGTGCATTGCCCAGACTATAGAATTGAGGTGCAGAGAAGTGAAACGACTTGCTCAGGGTCATACAGCATACGAGTGGCGGATTAGAACCCCAAGGTCTTCTGAGTCCCGAGCCCATGCTCTATCCACTAGACGATGCTGCCTCTCTTCCGGTCCATGAAAACATGGGGGCTACTTCCTAGCCATGAGATTTGGTGGCAGGAGCTGAGGTGGATGGAGGTCAGGTGCTAAAAAATTCAGAGACTGGGCCTAAAGGTATCTGGTGCCTTAGGACAAACAGATAGGAGATTAGGCCGGCTGAAAATCAGACTGTATAGTACAGAACCAGCATATGGCCCTCGTACTTGGAGGCCACTAAATATCTACCAACCCCATCAGGTCATAATAAAAATAGGAATAATCGTGACATTTGTTAAGTGCTTAGTACGTGCCAGGCAGCGTGCTAATCGCCGGGACAGAGCCGGTCGGATACAGTACCTGTCCCACATGAGGGTCACTGTCTAAGGTTCATAATAATGGGCTCAGCTGGATTTGGCGCTGTAGAATACCTGAAGTGCTAAACTCTCCCGCACTGCTAGAACTCTGAGTCTAAAGAAATACCAGAAAGTGTTGTAGGCTGAAATTATGTGAAAACAGATCTTTCTGATGACTTTTAGAGGGGAAAAAAACCCTCCAGTGTCAGGATTTAGTGCTTAATAACTCTCTTACAAGCTAAAGTCTCAGTTTAATCAACTGTGACTTTTAATATTTTATTTAATACAGTCAGGAGACAGCAGCACGAGGGGAATTTTTAAATTGCCTCTAAATTCAATTGACAAAGTTCCATGTTCCTGATAAAATTACATTTTTTTTTTGGTGGGGGGAGAGGGTTCTGCCATAGGCAAATAATTAGATCCTATAGTCATTTAATCTATGTTCCCAACAAATATAAAGTGATGCACAGATAACACTCAAAAAGCCCAACCTGGGCTCCAGGGTGAGAGTAGTGAAAGATACAGTTAGAGCGAGCATTTCTCTTTTCCTAGAAACAACTCAACACATCACTTTGAAAAACACCATTGGATGGGGGAGAAACACCTTCAAACCCAGTGGATTCTGGATACATGGGCACTTGGGCTAGCAACACAGTCAAGGCACAGAGCCTGGGAAAAAAAAATGAGGAATCTGCATACATTTCATTCATTTGATCATCTTTACTGAGCGCTTACTGCATTCAGAGCACTGTAATAAGAGCTTGGAAAGTACAATGCACCAACAGAGAGAGACAATCCCTGCCCACAAACATTTCTGCAGACCCACTAAAACTTCTATCAGTTACTGCAAACTCCTGGACTACGGGCGCCGTGGGTATCCACCAGAGATGGGCACAATGGATTAAAGACACATCTCCTCCAAGAGGCCTTCCCCGATTGAGCCCTCCTTTCCCCTTTTCCCACTCCCTTATGTGCCTCCTTGACTTGCTCTCTTTATTCAACTCTGCTCTCAGCCCCACAGCACTTAGGTACATATCTGTAATTTATTCATTTATTTATATTAATGTCTGTCTCCCCCTCTACAGTGTAAGCTCTTGTGGGCAGGGAATGTGCCTGCTTACTGTTGAACTGTACTCTCCCCAGTGCTTCATACAGTGTCTGCACACAATAAGCACTCAATAAACGTGACCTAATCTGGCTGCAGGGCACTTCTGCAGCACAGCTATGGGGCAATTTCCCATTTACTGAGCACTTACCCATTTGGGGTTGCTGGGAGGAGGCCGGCTTCTTACTGTAGCTCTGAAATGGCCAGTGCACTCACTGCTTATGCTCAACAGGAGGTTCGAGTCACCTGATCAACTTGTTCATCTTGTGGCAGCAGGGAGTGGAAGGCAGAATAATAATAATAATGATGGCACTTGTTAAGTGCTTACTATGTGCAAAGCACTGTTCTAAGAGCTGGGGAGGATACAAGGTGATCAGGTTGTCCCTTGTGAGGCTCACAGTCCCAATCCCCATTTTACCGATTGAGGTAACTGAGGCACAGAGAAGTAAAGTGACTTGCTTAAAGTCACACAGCTGACAAGTGGCAGAGCAGGGATTTGAACCCATGACCTCTGACACCAAGCCCGTGCTCTTTCCACTGAGCCAGGCACAAGGGAACTGAAGTCATGGGGTACGGAACCCCAAGACACCGGGGCTCCGGGGTCTGATGGGACAGAGGAGAAAAGGCTGAATCATGACTAGGGTGGCCACTTCCCTTACCAGCTGCCATCTCTAGCAAGACTGTGTCCTCTATAGGAGCAGGGGGCCGACAGAACTGACCTTAATAATCATAATGATAACTGCGGTATTTTGAAGCGCTTACTATGTACCAAGCACTGTACTTAGCGCTGGGGTGAGTACCAGCCAATTGGGTTGGATGCAGTTCCTGTCCCACAAGGGGCTCCCAGTGTTAATCTCCATTTTATAGGTGAGGTAACTGGGGTACAGAAGAGCGAAGCGACTCGCCCAGGGCCACGAGGCAGACAAGTAATAGAGCCAACACTATTACCCTGGTCCTTCTGACCCTTAGGCCTGTGTTCTATCCACTAGGCCATGCTACTTCTCATATTCCTAAGAGGCTTGTCTGGTTTGGGCTAAGACTGGAACAATAAGGAGCCTGAAGAATCTTCCCTCCCAGGAGGGATGGACTGCTACCTGTTCAGCTGATGCTCTTGCTGAATTGACATTGTTCTCCTCCCTCTCCTCTTTACACAATATGTGTCACCTGAGAGCCAGAGACTGTCTCTCCATTTGCCCTCAGTACAGTGCTTTCCAAATTTTAATTATTCATTCAATAGTATGTATTGAGTCCTCACTATGTGCAGAGCACTGTACTAAGCAATGAATGAATGTCACTAGCATTCCCACCACCACCACCACCACCACCGCTATTAGTACTACTACATCTTAGCTTCAGAGATCAGTTTTTAAAAAGATCTCGCCCTTCTTAGCTCCCCAGTTTGCTAGCTTTTTATAATCCGGTGAACACTTTTACTACCAAACAAAAAAATCAGCACACTGAATGTCTCTTCTGGGTTCCCAGAAAGCCATACCTTGAAACTGGACTGCCTCTGGGGGAAAAATCGCTAATCGAGGCCAGGGTGATTTCAGATCGAGGAACTACAACTGGGTGCAACGATCAGATTCAATCTTCAAGTCTCTTCAACGGCAACTTTGCTGAGACCAGGATAAAGGGGTGGGACAGAAAGCCAATAATGATTCATTTCAAATGAAATCTGACCTCGGAAGACCAGATACACAAAGCGAAATAGCCGTCTCCTCGGTTTTACCAGCCTGGACCCCATCAAGGGTAAAAATCTCATACTCAGCAAAAGACAGAAAGAATTTGCTCTCGTGGAGGTCACAGAAGACCCTGGGTGGCTATTAAAAATAATGTCAGTGATAGTATAATTTCTCCAGAAAGGAAGGAAAAAAACATCATTAGTCCCTTTTTCCTTCTCAACCTATACAAACCTTAAAATACACAAAAAAGTTTTCCCACTTCATTAGAATGTAAGCTCCTAGTGGGTAGGACTACAGATCGCATGCTTCCGTTGGGCTTAGTATTGTGCACTGCAACTAATGGCTGGTCAATAAATACCATGACTATTTCTATTACATCCCCATGGAGGCTCCCTGGCACTAAAGGGAATGAAATCAGAACTCTCTTCTATTCTTCTCAAGCAAGCTGAGAATCCTAAAACTGTACTTCCTTATGATAACTGTCAGGCCCTAGGTGCCAGGCACTGTACTAGGCATTGGAGTAGACACAGCTAATTAGGTTAGACACAGTCCATGTCCCACATGAGGCTCACAGTATCAGTCCCTATTTTACAGATCAGGTAACTGAGGCACAGAAAAGTGAAGTGACTCCCTCAAGGTCACACAGAAGACAAATGGTGGAGCTGAGATTAGAACCCAGGTCCTGCTGACACCCTCCCACTTACCGGTTGTTTATAAAAACTAAGCAGAGTTTCAGGGAAAAATCCTTCGGAGAGGTAAGAGGCGGACTCCAAAAGCATATGGGGTCGTGCAGAGCACACCCAAGAAAACAAGTATTAAAAGGGCACCAGTTCTCCAAGTAGCCAAAAATAAAAGAATGAAATCTGCAGGGTTTTCTTCCCAATTGGTATACATTGCTATCAGACTGGCCTTGTGACTACTTGCCAGGCTGACTCTGCAGGTTTCATTTCTTCACTGGACAGACCTGCCTGGCTACAGTTCCACCTGGACCCAAATCAAGCAGCTCTTTGGAGACCTGAATGACTCTTCCTGCCCAACTGATCACAGTTCTTAGCAGGCACAAAAAGGAAAGTGCTGCGTTACCTGCTGACCATTCACGGATCTCCATCTGGGCTGCCAATTACTCGTTCAAAAACATGTCACTTTTCAGAAAAAATAAATAATTCAGAAGTAAAGTTTGTTTTGAGTACTTTGACATCTGTTGCTCGCGGGGCTTTAAATTATTCATTGGCAAGGATAAACCATTTTAATTAAGGAAATGCACGGTAGAGAAGCACTGAAATCTGAATGAATAGCAACAAATAGAATGTGCAGACTTAGATACCCCTCACATATTTCTGATCCAAATCTCAAAGCTCTGATCTCCATAGATTCTCCAGGCCCACTGCATTTGGTATTCAGATTCTAGCATGTGGAAAGAGAGCACAATTGCTCATATTTCCACATCCGCTATTTTCCATCTTTGGGAAGTGTTTAGAGATAGTGCACCTCTAGCATCAAATTTACTAAAGAAAAACATAAATGGCAGAAGGAGAATGACATAGCTTTTTGAGGAATTCTGGTCTCAGCTTTGGTCTCTTCAATCAATAAAGAAAATTGGCCTTTTTGTTTCTCTCACTCTCTGCAGAAGAGGGCATGGAATAATGTTACGTGCTGGTTAGAAGGGGCTCAGAAAGGTTACAGTCCTGATAATGGGACCTTTTAGATGAAGAAGAGGAATGTGAGGATCTACTTTCCTGAGTAATTGTCCTTCCCTGAAAGCTTCAAGAATTACTTTAAGAGAAACCCTAGTGAAAAAATGTAAACTAAAAAACAAAATGAAAGTTCTCGCATAACATCTGCAGAAGCTTCCATATTGCTCTGAAACCAAGGTGATACTGTATTTCAAGATGAGACACAAAGCCAGGAGAGAGAAAGAGAGAAACGAGGTGCGGGGGGGAGGTGGTGGGAAGAGAGAGAGAGAGAAAGAAAGAAAGGGAGGGAAGGCGGGAGGGAGAGAAAAAACTGGGGGAAACTGAGATAGAGAAACATAGGACACACCAACATACCAAGACAGAGGCAGAAAGAAGAGAGAGGTGGAAGAGAGAGGATTAGGGGGAAAGCATGGAGAATCAGAGGAAATGTGGACACACAATCACAGATACAGATGCAGAGGCAGAAAGTTAGAAGGGAGAGAGAGAATTGTGGGAAATAGCAACAGAGATGCAGACAATCAGAGACACAAAGGAAAAAGAAAAGAAGAGCTAGAGGAGGAAAGAAAAATCTAGAAAAAACAAACCTTACTGCCTTGCTTCTCTTCTGTCTTGAAGTCATCAGTGCTGGCCTCCCCGTTTCTCCTAGCCTAGTGTTATCCCGTGACAGGGAATGGGAATGGGACGTGCCCTCCAAGGCATTTCATCTCTTGATATTGGGTCTCCTCTTCCGGCACAGAAGTTAAAGAAAAGGGAGTCTACAGCTCCCTAACATTCCCAGGGAGAATTTGATGATAAATACCTACATTACGCTAGAATATGAAGCTTTTTTGTTATTGTTGCTCTAAAGATCACAACCTCACTTGAGCTTCAGGGCAATAGTCAAGAGGAAACATCCAAGATCCCTTCTCCTTCAGCACTATCATGTGTGGCTGGTAGGCAAGGTCTCAGGAGCTCTGAGGCCTGTGGAGGCAGCAGCCCCGACTTCTACCCGGCTCTTTGGGCACAACAAAGGTTAGGGTGGAAGTTCCCCTTCCAGCTAAGAGAGCAGACAGAATCCACTGTCACCTCATCTAGTATGTTGGAAAGGGGTTTAGTGGCTTGGGCAGGACTGCCATGCTCTCCGGGCTATTTCTGCCCTGGCAGGAAATATAATAATAATAACGATAATAATAATGACAATTGTTAAGCGCTTATTTTGTGCCAAACACTGGGGTAGACACAAGATAACTGGGTCAGATGCAGTCCTTCACCCACCCGTGGCTCACAGTCTAGATAGGAAGGAGAAGAGGTACTGAATTCCCATTTTACAGATGAGGTAATCAAGGCACAAAGAAGGGAAGCAACCTGCCCAAGGTCACACAATAGGCAAGTGGCAGAACTCAGGTCCTCTGACTCCCATGGTCCAGGCTCTTGCCACTAGACCACAATGCAACTGCCTCTAAAGTGCTTTTTACTGTTGCTACTTTTGAATGATTGAATTTCTCTTGTTACTCTTTCCCTGTTTATCTGCCCCCACCGCTCACCCCCTCTGGATTGTGAACTCCCAGTGGGACAGGGACAGTGTCTGAATCAATGACTGGGCATTCTCCCCAGCAGTTAAGTGCCATATTTTGCATATCCTAAGTGCTTAATGGATGTTAATGATTGACTGAATTCAGAAACGTTTTCCTGGGCCCATCATGTAGACCTTTAAAATGAAAGGGGCCAAAATATCATCCTGACCAGACCGCAGGCAATTATTTCCATGTCCGCGCAGCACTGTCTAGGACTTCCAATGCCCAGGTGTTGAGAACTTGAGGAGGTGTGTTTGGAGCAGCTCAAGGAAAAGGTCTTAAAGAGTTTACAAGGATGCAAAGCACCTCTTTGTTTCCGAACTATTAGAGACAGGGATAAGGTCCAGAGCACCGAGAACTGGAGCTGATTGGACCTACGGCAGGTGCTGATGAAAGCAAGCTTGATGGGGATTTTTACTCCTTGGAGAGTTGCATCTTGGGTTCCCTACAGAAACACAAGAGCTGGTGTGGAAAGCGGAGATTTGCAAGGACACCTGCTCCCCTGAAGAGGACCGGAGAATCGAGAGAAAGTGGCAAGCTCTCTGGCACTGAGGCCATCTGGCACAGCGGCTCCTTACGCTCCATGGTACCGACTGTCAGTGTTGCTGACGGGAGCTGGGTTTAGAAACTTTCGAGATGGAAGGAGTTTTGGGGTGGGAGAGGTCAGGGGTGAAAGCTCTCAAGTTAAAAGCACGATGGAAAAAAAGCCAGAGGCCCGGGCTTTGGCCCTTTCAGAGTTTCTACATTCAAATCAAAGGCAAGGAACTGGCAAGCTCGTTCTCCAGCCGGTGTCACAAACAACCGGCTTTCTGCATAAATTAGTTCTCAAAATTCACTCGGATCCAGGCCCTTGAATCCTCCCCGAGGAAGCACCCTACAAAAACACCCAGCAAACCTGCAAATCCGCTCCCAGCAGCAACTTTCCAAGGGGGACTGACAATAGCCTTTGCCTTTGGAATGATTTTGGGGGGAAGGCAAGTGATGTAAAAAGGAGAACAAAAGCCTGCCTTCCTCTGGATCACCATCCAAATCCTAAATCCTAACTAGAGAGTTTATTGCAAATCAGGGTGTGGGGAGGCAGAACGCCAAGCTCTCTGCCTCCTGCAGGGAGAATGGACAGGACTTTCATATCAATTTTCTGTATAATTTTCCCAGGACCTCCCCCATTCAAAAACCTTCAGAGCTGGTCAGTCCAAACTGGCTTCAATGAGGCATCTGTTTTTAAAAGTGAACCAAAGGAAAATGTTTTTCCTTTCCTGGAAAAAATACACTCAGGGCTCATTTTAGGTGGTAACCGAGGGCAGCGATTACTTTAGGGTATCCCGCTGCAGGAGAGATGGTGGAGCGGCGGAGGGGTGCCACCAATGAGTACAGGGGGTGGGTTGGGGGAGGAATGACAAGGATGGTGATTAAATTTAGAGTGCTCAGTGTTTGGAAGCAGCACCTATGGGAAGAGGTGCCCGGCAGGGGGGACAAAGTGGCTCCCCAGTGAAAGAGGAGAAGAGGTGGATCAGGGGTTCGGAGAGAATTCCAAAAGATGCCATAGGGACTGCATGGAGGAAAAGGAGCGGCAAATGGTTTCCTGTCTGAAGCTGGTCCTGAATACCCTGCATCTAGAGCTCCTGAAGGACTAAACTACCCATTTGAAGTGGGAGAAGACCCATACACAACCCACAATCCCAACCTCTCGGGGCAAGAGGTGTCCACCTTCCCTTCGGAGAGATTTCACGCTTACTATCTCTTTCCTTGTGAGTTACCCAGGCGATGGCATTCCTCTCATGTCAAAGGTGGGGAAACTTAGGCACAGAGCAATGCAAGTCATTTGCCCAAAGCCACCAAGTGCAGAGCTGGTTTTGAAACCTCAGGCTCCTGGCTCCCCCTCAGAAGCTAGCGTGGAGGGTGAATCGCAAACTGGCACTTCGACGTCAGGGATGGGGAAGGAGGATGTGAGGCCTGAAGCTCTCTCTGCTCCGCTGAACAATTTGTCAAAGACAGATAAACGAAGTCCCCCTCCCCCACACCCCAACTGCAAGGGCTCAGGATTCTATAGGCCCAAGGCAAAACCACAACATCTAAGGCGCTGAACAAAGCAATTTCCAGCATCCCACTAGTTTAATATAACCTTGACCTGGCATTGACACAGCTACCATTCTCCCCAGGAAGAACAGAGGCAGCCCACGGATTCCTGACTTGATGACTGCAGTGCTGACGCACGACAGAGAGCCGCGGCCGTGTGAACGTGCCACGACTGCTGGGGTAGGAAACGAAAGTCTTAAAGGGAGAGAGGCGGCTGGGGGAGCTGTCCCTGTTGGTCGTTACAGGGGGCACCTGGGGCGCAGAGAGCCAGCGAGTGCCCTCAAACCCCAGTGGGCAGGCCAGCGAAGCTGGAGGCCACTTGGGAAAGCAAAAAGCCACCCCGGCGAGTTTCCAGAGGTCTCTGCGCTCTCCACTCCACAGCTGCATTGTCTCCTTCGGCCCCGGGTGGGACGAGGCGATGAGAGGAACAAGTGCCCTCTGCTTTGTCATGCTCTGCCAGGCAAAAGCGACAGCCACCTCGATTTCCTGGCGTGAAGATCATTCCTCAGAGACAGGCCCCACAGGGTGGACTGTGGGATCCAGGCGTGCCCCACTGGAGCCCAGGGAGGTCTGACCTGAAATCACTTCCAACGTGGCCGAGGGGTAAGATTTGATATTTTGTCTGTGGGAAGGGCACCGCATATCAAGTTCGATGGTCCAGGGCTGCGCTCCTGGGTCTGCCTCACTCCCTCACTCCCCAATCCTGCTCCCCAAGCCCCAGTCAGGCTTTGCTTTGCTGCTTCTCACGGCCTGCTAGAAAACCACAAACGGAAAGTAAAACAAACACCTCCACCCCAAACAAACTTCCATCCTGACAGGAACCCCTCTAGGCCCCATCAACCTGCCTCGCCTGATGGGTAAATCTACTTCCTCTTGAGAAGGATGCCAACGAGCACTGCAGATGTTCCTAAAAGACAACTCTCCACGGGCTTCTCCCCTCAAAACTTTCTCTTGGTGGTCTCTCCCTACAACTTCCCACGTCGACCCCCGTCCCCCTCTCCCCCATACCCTACTACTTGCAGAAATGTCACTGTCGTAGCTGCAGGAAGGAGGTGGATGAGGAGCCATCACTCAGGGAACCACTGCCTTATCTACGGTGTCAGTTTTAGGGCTATAGCATAGCCCCAAGTAAGAGTCTCTGTGTCAATACCCACTTAGCCCCACATTCTGATTTTCAATGGCTTCTCTAGAGCCCTACACACCCCAACCATTCATCGAACCGCCCTCCCCTTTCAACTCCTGAAAGATCTCATCCCCTCCTTGTCTTCACTGGATTTCCTTGCCCCCCTAATCCCCAAGGACTGTGGGATTAGTACCTCATTAGCTCTCCCAATCCCCCCAATCCCTTTCTGTCTTGGAGACATGTAAATTCAGGGTCTTTCTGGCTCGTGCCATCAGAATTTCTCTGTCCTTGTTACATATAGTGAGTGGTTTACTGGCCAAAGCAGGTTCAGAGCATGTAAGGCTTAGCAGCAAAATAACTGTTTCAAACCCGTTCCTGTCACAAACCAAAACCTTTCAAGCTGGTTCCTTGAGAACTGTCTCAACGATGCCCACTTATTCTCATCTAAAATTGCTGTTTACTGAATAGAATTCACTTAACCCAGAAAACATTTTAAGAGCACCAAGCTGACCACCTTTTGAGCTTTCACTTACTTCTTACTGACATTCTGACAAAATGTCCCAAAAAGAACCAGAGATCTGGGTCCAGGAAAGGTGACCGACAAGAAGGTTTTTTGTTGAGGAGGGAATTTATCATTACGGGATTTGTCCTGACAGTTGTTTGAGCTCAGCACAACTTCTGGAGAAACCTATTTTGGGGGCTTAAACCAAAAAGGTTCCTTAGATTCCTAAACAAAAGTTTGTTATCTTGCTCATCCATCTTGACTTTCAGTTAACCCAACCCTGGGGGCTAGTGCTTACTCCCTGGGGCGCCACCTCAGAGATAGCGACCACATTGCCTAACAAACCAACGGACTATCTCCAGCTTCCAGGGGCTTGGTCTGACTCTAGCCCAAGGCCAAAGTTGAATACTGCTGAGACCCAGGGACACTGCCTCACTGCTTCTACTTTCCTTCAGGAAAGAGAAGACAGAAACTTCTGTGGCTCACCTACAGAGGACAAGAATCTGTTCTACAGACCTAGTAACATAAAAGGACCTCAAATCCACCAGTTCTTAAAATGTCAGCTAAGAAAGGAGGCATTTTATAGGCCAGCATTTTTCAAGGAGGAAGGCACCCTTTAAAGGCATGTATTACAAATCCTTACTCAAATAAAGACACTTTTAATGGTACTGCCTACAAAATGAGATTCCATTCAAAGTGGCTTCCATCACAGAATTTAGATTTTGGCAGTGGGTGCATTTTGGAGAAAACAAAAAAGGCTACCCGTTTTTCAAATTGGGAAGCACCACCGTCCTGCCCCCCTCTTTCTGTCTATGGCCAAGAAAAGCCCTAAAGTGGTATCATTTCCAATAAGGTGTACACAATCAGAAGTTCAGTGTTGAAACAAGTTCTGTTTAACCCACCAGAGAGAGTCTAGCAGCTATCTCCCATTTCTCCCATGCCTGCAGCGGGCACAGATTCAAACTGATCAGTTTCATCCAGTTTACTTCATTGATCTAATCTGTCTGTTGATCTACATGCTTGAATTGAATAGTAAAGTGGAACGCTGCTTCACTGGAAGAGGATAGGGACAGTATTCCTCTTGTAACTTCGTGCGTATTAATTGCTGCTAACTGGCTGATTTCCTTCCTCAGAATCCACTTCTCCATTACAGCACATCATTTCTTCATGGGGGAAATGTGTTTCCTAGAGAAGACCAGAATTGTGGGGGCACACCGCATGCTGCGAAAATCTCACCTGCATCTGAATACAAACAGTTGACCCCTTCAATCTGCTATTAATGCTGGTCCGCAGATTGCTCTTTTCTGCCTGGACAACAAGCTAAGTGATGCATATGTAAATCCTTCAAAAGGAAAAGCTCAGTAAAGGCAAAGATGCTCTGGTATAGGAAAATGAAATCCGTGTACCTGGTCAAGCTGGATGGACAGTGACTGACTATCAGATGTTGTTGCTATGCTTTTGATTTCTTTTGTCCATTAAACTACATATTTTCTTTGTAACTCACAAAGACAGATCCAAAGTTCAAATAAAAGTTGCCCCACATTTGTATTTTGCTAGTTTCTATTGTGAAAGTCTTCCAATTCAATATGCCTTCATCTTCTGCCTTGCCAAAGTCCAACGGCATTTAAGTCCTTCAGAGCTAGTTCTGCTTTTCCTTTCAGAAGTTCACGTTAGTAAAGATGAGGTCCTCCTTCAATGGAAGGAGCTCTGTGAATGCTTTCACCTAAATGCCTTTATGGAGAACTATTATGTTAGCAGATCAAAAATCCTTGCATTTCCTTCATAGAACAATTAGGGTAATGGAGGAAAAAGGAAAGCCCGCAAATTATACAAACTTTACTTTCTCCTATTTAAATAAGCATGTGTACTCTTATCCATGCTGCCTCATACATGTGTGTCTGTGGTGTGTATGTTTCTCAGAGCTAATTCCCTGTGGTCAGGAAATCACTTTGGAACACGTGTCAGGTCTCTCAGAGCACAGGTATAAATGATTAATAAGTTAAATGGCAATATGACCTAGTGGAAAGAGACGGACCTGTGAATCAGAGGACCTGGGTTCTAATTCCAGCTCTGCCCCTTGTCTGCTGTGTGACCTTGGGTAAATCACTTCAGTCCTCTGTGCCTCAGTTCCCTCATCTGAAAATAACAGTAATTATAGTGTTGCTTAAGCACTTATTATGTACCAAGCACCTTTCTAAGGGGAGGAGGAAGACTGTGAGCCCCACGTGGACAGGGACAGTGAACCTGATGACCTTGTATCTCCCCCAGCACTTAGTACAGCACCTTTCACATAGTAAGCACTTAGCTAATCCCAGCAGAAAATGACAAAGCTCCAATTAGTGTACTGAGTAGTCCCTTACTGACCTAAAAGGATTAATGCAGCATCAAGGGTTCCCTGACTACCAAGGGAGAGCTCAGACCCTCCTCAGGAGAATTTGGCTCAATACTGAATGAACTCAGAAGCATATGACTAACAATAACTTGCCCAACTTTGCAAAATAAGGACACCAAAAATGCACCAGGCTGCAAAAATATTGTCCGCCCACCCAGAAAAGATGCAGGATTTCACATAAATGAAATGAGCATTCTTCTATAAATCTCTGGCAAAAACGATTACTCCCCACAGGTAAGCAGTTATCTGCAAAGTTGAATTAAGGTGTGACTGTTAGGTTCTTTGAAACATAAAAATTCTAAAAACAGATGTAGGCTTTGGACACGCCACTGTTCTGACCCTGTAACAGCCCTGCTTACGGTCTAGGATAGAGTCTTGGGGTCATGGCTGGAACAGGACAGGACATGTTAGAAACTGGACTAACAGCAAGAGTCTGCCACACTCGAGTCTCAGGGGTAAGTTGAGGTCAGCTGCTGGAGCATTAGGGTCCTGGCTGGACCCAAACTTGTCACCTTAAACTGCTCTCAACCTCCCATGACCGATGGGCACCCAGCTGCTGCTAGGGAAGGGAGTAAAAACCAATGACTAGCCGCTTTGACAGACAATTCTGGGCCCAGAATCCTTGCCACAGGTAATAAATCAGCTCACTTAAATTTAGTGTTCTGCATGAGAACAATGGATTATGCCAATTCATCACTTCAACCTCTCCATTCTGTCTCGATGACAGAGGGCAAATTGAGAAGGATGACGGAGGGCGGATGAAGGATAACTCCGGGAAAGTTTGGAGGGAACATGAAAAAGTGGCTACCGGGACTCTGAAGGAAAGAAAGGAATGAACATTAAAATAATGAGTTCTCCTCTGGAGTGGCCTGCCCCCTTTTGGAAAAAGTACATAGCCCCTTGCTTTATCGAACAGCTGGTATGGGATGGGACATTAGGGGTTTCCTCTACAAGCCCCGGGGACACGACTCTCACTAGATCTAGGACAAGACCCATTTTTGCTCCAGACCATATTTATTCTGTGTAATAAAAGCTGTGTTTATGGGCCTTACTGATGACTATATAGAAACCGATGCCTCGAAGGGGAAGGATCATAAAATTTCTCAAAAATGGACGGGACTCGAAGGTTGAAAACAACATTTCCAGCAAATACCATAATTGGCCCAGAAGAGTCGAAGGAGGAGGGAGGTAACTGTAGTTAGGAAACTACAAGTTAAAATCCCCCCCATATGATCTTTCTGAATCATTCATTATGGCCCCAGGCAGTGGCAGCTCATAAAAAACCTCCAGCACGATAGACACTTCCCAGCTCCTCCCAGCTCCCTAACCCTCTCTGGTGGCTTCTTGTTAACCTCTGGACCAGATTTAACTATCTCAGTACTGCCTGCAAAATTCTCCACCAGCAAGACCCACCATATCTTGTCCTGTTCAGGCCAAGTCTGCACCCTCCATTCCTATCAACTATGCCATCTCTTAATCCCTTGCACAGAGTTCTCCCTCTCCTTCCCCTAAGCCGACTTCCAAGCTGCTCCTTACACATCAAACAACCTCCCCTCTCTCTTTTACATCACAGCTCAAGAATGAAATGTGATATGGGGAAGAATTTTCAAAGGCTTATTCAACTCCCCAAATATCAGTAGTGCACCCACTGGGCACAACGTACTGTACTAAGCACTTGAGAAGTTCAAACCAAGCAAGTGGCTCATTCTCTGCCCACGAGGAACTTACACCCCAACGGACTCCAAGGGGGAAGTCAGACATAAAACTGCTAACAAAAGGAGAGAAGTCTAAACTGCCACATGAAAGGATTAGGTTGAGATCCCAAGGGTTGTTAGAAAATCGACTGGGTCACAAAGGGATGGTATGGAATTTGCCTTCACTTTCTCACTGGCCTAGGGTGGTCAGCCAACCCCAGAGAAAATCTAGGCAGCCCAGCTGATTGTGGGGAAAACTACTTGGTTTGGCTTTTTCCAGAGAGGAGGTGAGGAACAGCAATACCTCTGGCCTATCTCCAATCCCTACCCCTAATGATGACTCATGAGAAGCAAGTAGATCCCCCAGATTTCAACTCAGAAGCTCCAATCAGGGGTCTGGCGACCTACGAAATTGGTCAGTATGCTGGGCAGGGTTAGTCCGAGCCGAACAGGAATGATTTAGGTGTGGAGGAGGGGGGCGGGAATGGACTGGATTTTGTGTTTCAGTTCCTTTCTTCCTTTAATTTCTCTGACTATCCAATAAACTGCAGAAGGTCATGAGTTTGTTTTTTTCAATATTTTTATTTTTATTACCCTATTTATTTTATTAATGAGATGTACATCACCTTGATTCTATTTATTGCTATTGTTTTAATGAGATGTACATCCCCTTGATTCTATTTATTGCTACTGTTTTTGTCTGTCTCCCCCGATTAGACTGTAAGCCCATCAAAGGGCAGGGACTGTCTCTATCTGTTGCCGATTTGTACATTCCAAGTGCTTAATACAGTGCTCTGCACATAGTAAGTGCTCAATAAATACTATTGAATGAATGAACAGAATTTTTCAGAGGCCAACGATCTAGCTGGAGAATTATACAGCCCCGCTGGCCCTCCTACCCCTCCCTCCCGCTTTGCCTTCTCTTTGCTCATCGTCCTGTTCATTAGCACCTCCACTGATGGGTGGCCAGGGAAGGGAAAACAGCTGAATGCAAATCCATCAGGTTTCCTGTTCACAGCAGCTGCCATGAGAGAAGAGTTGGAAATGACTGGCATGGGAGAGGTTTTGATATTATCCTAGCTAGTGCTAGCCCTGTCCTTCCCACTTCTACTGACAATCTACTAGAGTGTAGAGTCTGGTCAACCCCAAAACCTCCAAAATCTGATCTGAGCTGAACTGCAGTTTCGACATTAATGTCCTCAAACAGATGAAATCAATTTGCTTTTCTTTGTTGCCCTTCCCATCATTTCTAGTCTAGCTCTTCGCCCCGAAGACTGCAAAGCGAACATGCCAAAGACTATGATAAAACTGGAGACAGATATACAGATTGGGCAAGTTGGAATACCATGAACACAACAAGGGCTGTTAGAGCTATAGTTAGAGAATGAGGGACATTCTGTTGTTGGCTGCTGAATTCTCAGGGTTGCAGCCTTGTCCAGTGTCTAATGAACATCCCTTCCTCAAGGCAGGCAGGGTACCACTGTAGTGGGGTGAAAGTCGTATACTCTGCCCCTGAATGCCCCCAGTCTGGTCCAGAGCACTCACACAAATTCTTACCTGGCTACAGCCACTAACATGGACCAACTGGATCCCAAATAAAGGTGTAATTTAAGGACAGACAGTCCAGGTCTGTTCAGTTGGGGGTCGGGGCGGGGGGGGTGGTCAGAGGAATAAATTGGCTAGGGCTGTAATTTCCTTACTGTCACTTGGCTCTTCCCTGCACCATGGGATTGGCAGAGTGATAATAATACTACTGTGGAAATGGAAAACTTCTTGAATCCTGGATGGATTCCATGTGGGCAGGGAACATGTCTCAGGCTTCTGTTGGATTTTCCCAGGCACTCTGTACAGTCCGATGCACCCACTACTATTACTATCACTGATGGAAAAGTGATATGCCCAAGAGACAGGGCACTATTCCTATGATAATCATTCGATCAATAAATAGTATTTACTGAGCACTTATTGTGTGCAGAGCAGAGAAGGGTCCAGAATCAAGAATGAAGGCCTTGTAATGCTGCGTGTACCCTTGTTTCATCCTCCCAAATGTTAACACGATGGTTGTTAGGGCAACCAGGTAAAGGGGAATTCCATTCTACAGCTCCTCCTCTAGACTGAAAGCCTGCAGGCAGGGAAGGTGTCTGTGATATTGCTGTGTTGGATTCGCCCAAGCGCTTAGTACAGAGCCTGCACCTGGTAAACACTTAATAAACATGACTGGTCTCCTGCTTTATAAAGTGTCCCAGGCAGCAGCCGATTCCACAGAGATAATTCCAAGATGACACTGGTCTAATAGGGAAGCTAAATGGAGAAGAGTTGTATTTTTTTTTTGGTTTGGTTTGGGGATTTTTTTTCCCCTTATTTTAATTGCTGGTAATGACTGGCTGTTGTAGTCATCTCACTGCCAGGAAGATAAACAGTCAAGTTATTAAACTATATAGTCTCTTTGAATATAGAAAAAGTGCATATTTCTATCGATGTTTTTATTTTAGCACTGACTCTCTGATGCCATTTATAGAGGGAACATTCTCCGAAAATTAACAGAATGATTTGCATTAAATCAGGAGAGAGAATACTACTTTTAAAAATCACCCGTGCCAGCTGGCTAACGAGAGCAAACTATCCAGGAAATGACAATGTTGCAGGTCCTTCCCCTACCCCAACATGGAGCAATGAAGATTGCAGTGACCTTTCCAGGAATTTGAAAACCCCCTTGAATCACTGTTAAATCTTGGTGAGAAAGGAGTGGGGCGTAGAGGTACACTCGGTTCTGCCACGATGCCTGTTTTCACTACGTGCCTTTGCTAGACTGCAACATCGAAATTTGGGAATGGGCTTCAGACAATGCTTGTATGCCTATATACAGAGCACTGCGTGTCACAAGAACAGTCTGTGTACAGAAGGGCACGCATAAGCAAGCCGTCACATGCTCTGAGTTCTACAATGTAAAGCTGCCCATCCCCCACCAGCATTTCCGTGAATTTTCCTGAATGCCTGCTGAGTGAAGATCACGGTATTTACCTCTTGGGAAGGCAGGGGGCAAAAGCAAGACACATTCCCTGCCCGCCGGGGGCTTATAATCTAATGGAGGAGACAGACACAAATTATCTACAAGGAGTGGGAGCAAGAACAAGTATAAGATATGTGGCACTGTAAATACATCAACACGAAGTAACAGGACGTAACAGTAAATAATTGAATGCACGTAAGTGTAGGGGATGGGTATAAATACATAGACCAGAAATGTGCACCCCTTCACTACTAGATTGGTGAAGTTTGGGTGAGAGATAATGGGTTTTCCTTACCTAGAAACCTAGCAGCTGACCTTGCAAGAAGACATTTGGCAAATTAATCGATAAAATCTGTGGTTTCCACATCTCCCTGGAGTCAGCACCAGTTCTGTCATGACTCATGTAGTCCACTGGTGAGGGCTATTTTAAAAAGATTCAGCTGCCACCCTCACTTGCTGGATGGCTAGAGACTTCCTGAACTGGAAAAGGGGTCATTTGTCCCTTGTTATAATTTTGTCTGATTCACCCAAAGGGGCAAGAGAAAACCACAAGGGTCAACAGGAAGAACTGCTGGAGAAACCCTGCTCCCCTAGTGAAAGCTCTGTAAAATAACCCTGCCTTCCCCCACCCCCCCGCACCCCGCTCAACCCCTGCACAACACACACCCACACACATCCTTGCACACCCCAGCCCCAGAGGACTGCGTTCTTAAAATTCAAAGATGTCTAGAAGAGGCTCTGCTCTTGTTCTTTGATGTGGGGGAAGGGGACATTCGGATTCTGGATTTTGACATTTGACATCCCTCCGTATTTCTCCACTCACAGATGCCTGAATCATATCGATCTCTTTTTTTGCTTAGAAACTGTAGGGAAAGAAAGACTGGCTAAAGAGAGGATTCACACTGACTGGGGAAAGGATGGTTCCATTTTCAGATGATTCACCAACTCGGATTAGGCGATTCACCCTCCCAGGGGAGCTAATCTGCAATAATCGGGTCTCCGTGGGCCGTTTCCTCCCCAGTTACTGGAGTCATGCTAGCTGCACTTTCAACCCTCCCACAGGAATCACTTTTCCGGGTATGAAACCCACTCACCCAGGCCTGGCCCAGGATCAGGAAACGGAGGGAGTGGCACAAGGCTCACTGAAGCCACAAGAAAGGTCTCCCTAGTTTTCAGTGGGAAGAAGTAAGAGATATATGATCCTACTAGATCTCCTGCGGAATGTTTCCCACTAAAACTCAAAAGAGACCCATTGGAGCTCAACTCCGGTTAAGTATGCACACAGATACTCTTTTGGGTCTCTGCCTTTTTTTCTTGCCAGGCTTTTGTATACAGCAGGATCTGACTTTTCTCCCCTCATGGATTAACATGACTTTGCATTGGGAGGGAGGGAAGGAGAGGAAGAGGGGAAGGGGGTGGGGAGGGATGAGAAGAGAGCAGAGAAAAAGAGGAAGAGAGGGAAAGAGGAGAGAAAAGGAGGAGGGAGTGAGAGGGGAAAGAGAACGGGGAGAGGGGAGCAAGGGAGGGAGAAAGAGAAGAGAAAAGGTTGAGAAGAAGAAGGGGAGCAGGAAGAGGGAATGATCAACAATGATACGTACTGGAGGCCAGTTTCAATTTCGGTGCCTTGAGCAACGAAAGCCTTAGGCTCTGAAGGTTCAGACAATGGATCGCACTTGGGCAGCCACATCACTGTATCAGAAAGCTCTGCAGGACAGGACTGTAAGGCTGGCAGCAAGCATAGGTGTTTTGTTTTGAATGATAATGCTTTCTTATTCCCAAGATTAAGTTTAGTGACATAAAGAGCCAGAACAGAAGCAGTTTTACCTGGTTATCTGAGCAAAGGTCTGGACCTTGGAAATGCTGAATTGTGATTTCAGCTTCACTGCTGCCTGGTTTGCTGGAAGTCCTGCCATCACTTACTTTAAATTGCTGTGCCCTACTTTTCTTCTCTATATAGTAACTGCAATTTAGTGATACCTTAATAACAGGGGAAGAAAGAATAGATCAGGGAGGTGAGGGTGCTTTGAGATCCAAAGTGAAATTTAGTTTTTCAGTATTATTGTCACTGTTATCTTTATGTCATTCTTGTGAACAACCTTTAAAGTCACCTTGGATTAGCAGTCACACAGCAGAAAACCTAAGAAACCCCATGGCGTGGCTATTTTCGTCAAGTTGGTCAGCCAGCAATATGCATGGAATGTTCACAGTTCGCAGAGGGGGTATGGAAGGAAATACAGAAACACTGTCCCTGGCCTCAGGAAGATTACAAAAGAACACAAAACCTACACTGAGATAGAAGCTGCGTGGCCTAGTGGATAGAGCATGGACCTGGGAGTCAGAAGGTCAGGGCTTCTAATTCTGGATCTGCCACTCATCTGCTGTGTGACCTTGGGGAATTCACTTGGCTTCCCTGTCCCTCAGTCACCTCATCTGTAAAATGGGTATTGAGGCTGAGCCCCACATGCAACAGGGACTGTGTCCAACAAGATTAGCTTTTATCCACCCCAGCACTTAGTACAGTGCCTGGCACATAGTAAGCACTTAACAGATACCATCATTAACAGTGGCTGGAGGCATCTTGGCCTAATCCAGGAAGACTTCCCGGATGGGGTGGACTTTAATTATACTTTGAAGGTGAGAAGGATATGGTTTAGCAGACAGGAAAGGGGAAAGGGTCAACCCACCTGCACCAGTCTCGAGTTTCCTCCCCAGTATTTGCCATGTTTACCTTAAAAAGCAGAATTTCCCCTTATAGAGGTGCTCTGACCTCTTTAGCATCATCCCTGGAGCCCCCTTCTCATCTGCCCATTACTATTTGCATTCACGGAGCTGATGGAAATGTCCACCTTCAGAAGTCTTTGATCCAGGGACTTGAATCATTCCATCTGAAACATTAGACCACAGTCAATTTGCCCTCTCAAGAGGCCTGCCCAGACTGAGCTCCCCCTTTTTCCCTCTGCTCCCTCTACCCCTGCCTTCACCTGTCCGCAGCTAATCCCTCTTCTCCCCCTTTCCCTCTCCTCCTCCCCCTCTCCCATCCCAACCCCTCAACACTGTACTTGTCTGCTCGACTGTATATATCTTCATCACCCTATTTATTTTGTTTAATGAGATGTACATCACCCTGATTCTATTTATTTGCCATTGTTTTTAAGAGATGCTCTTCCCCTTGACTCTATTTATTGCCATTGTTCTTGTCTGCCTGTCTCCCCCGATTAGACTGTAAGCCCATCAAATGGCAGGGACTGTCTCTTTCTGTTGCCGATTTGTACATTCCAAGCGCTTAGTACAGTGCTCTGCACATAGTAAGCTCTCAATAAATATTATTGAATGAATGAATGAGGCTTACAAAACCATTGTTCCTGCATTCGAGTGTCTCCTTCATGACTCTTCAGGAGGGGTGAGGTGGCTGATAACAATAATAATAATAATCATGGTATTTGTTAAGAGCTTACTATGTGCCAGGCACTGTATTAAGCACTGGGGTGGATCTAAGCAAATGGGATTGGACACAGTCCCTGTCCCACGTGGGGTTCACAGTCTCCATCTTCATTTGCCAGATGAAGTAACTGAGGCCCAGAGAAGTGAAGTGACATTCCCGAGGTCACACAGCAAACAAGCGGTGGAGCCGGAATTCGAACCCATGACCATTTGACTCCCATGCCTGTGCTCTATCCAGTATGCCATGCTGCTTCTCAATTGGACACCAAGACTGGGTTGGTAGTGGACATCCGTGTTGACTGTGGACTCTGCCTCAACTGCAGATTTACCTGCCCTGGTTGGGAAGGACAGGAACCTGGGTTGTGTTCCTTTGGTCCTTCAGGTACTTTAGGCTGTTTCACCTACCTCGAATGAATCCATATTGATGGCCCACTCCGACCATCAGGTCAAATGGATTTCTTTGATAACAACAATTCTGGTATTTATCAAGCAGATTCTGGGGGCCAAGCACTGCACTCATATAAGATACCAGACCATTGGATCGGGCAGAGAAACTGCTCTATACAGGGCTCACAACCTAAGAGAGTAGGTATCTTATCCCTGTTGTACAGATGAGAAAACTGAGTCCCAGAGTGCTTAAGTGCCTTGCCCAAGGTCACAGAGCAGGCCAGTGGCAGAGATCTTCTGATACCCAGTTCTGGACTCTCCACTACCCTGTCATATGACTCCAGACCCGCAGAACCCATAAAAGTAGGTGTTAAATGGAGAGAGTGGCCAGCTTCGGGTTGTGAACCAAACACCTAGTTTATCTGGGACACCATTTATGGTCTTCCTCTAAGTGGAGGGTGCCATGATCTCATACCAACGGCTGAGGAGCCCAGGTGCCATTCCTGAGAATGCCAGGAAAGCTCTGGATCCCCCGCTCATCAGGAGCAGAGTACATAACGGAAAGATGCGGCCTGGCCTCGGAGAAAGAGCACGGGACTGGGAGTGGGGAGATCTGAGTTCTTCTAGTTCCAGTTTTGCCACTGGCTTGCGAGGTGACCTCGGGCAAGTCTCTGTGCCTCGTTTTCCTCCTCTGTAAAATGGGGCTGTGTATCAGCTCTACCTCTCTCTCAGGTGATGTCTCCAAGGGATCAAGAGGGACTGTCCACTAATTCTGTTGTACTTTACTCTCCCAAGTGCTTAGTGCGCTCTGTGCAAATTAAGAACTCAATAAATGCCACGGATCGATTGATGGAATGTGCCCTGTCTGACCATCTGGAACCTACCCCAGGGCTTACCAAACTGGAAGCACTGAATCAATGCCTTAATTGTCAATAATTAAAGCCGGGGCAAAGCATGGGGCGCTAGTGCGTGCCACAACGAAAGCAAGAGAGGACCTGGCTCCCTCAGATATCTGGCTGCCCCGGGGGGCAGGCTGAGTGAGCCGCGTCATGGAGAACCGAGATCGGGGAAAGTACTCGGCACATCAGGCTATTGCAGCCAAGACCTGGCAAGAAACAGTGACTAAACAGGAAGCTGACTGTTGAGCGGCGAATAATTGCACTGACGTCCAGGGCATGAGTTAGAGCACGCTAAGGCGCTCAAGGCAGAGTTAGCTCTTGCTGAATGGGGAAGAGACTCTGAACTGGTCACTCCCCGGGGATGGTCCTGACCCTCAGCCCACAGTGCTCCTGCCCAGAGCCGGTGGCTTTCTCTAGAAAAGACTTCATTCTACATAGTCATGAAGACCGAAAATCACAAGAGCTGAGAGATCCCCACTGAGTCCATTTTAAACCGACAGCTCCAATCTCTTCCCCATCCCAACACTTCAGAATTCTTTTCAGTCTAAGGGGTGACGGGAGCTCTGCTCTGAGCACTCAAACAGCTCGCCCCACTCCTATCTTTCCTCCCTGATTTCCTACTACAACGCAGCTCGCTCACTTCACTCCTCTAATGCCTACCTACCCACTGTAGCTTGATCTCATCTACCTCACAGCTGATCCCACACCCACATCTTGCCTCCGGCCTGGAACTCCCTCCCACTTCGTGTCTGACAGATGAGCACTCTCCTCACCTTCAAAGCCTTTTTACATATCCTCCAAGGGGCCTTCCAGGTCTTTACCCAGATTTCCTCTTCTCCCACTGCTTTCCATGTTGCCCTTGCACTTGGACTTGTGCCCTTTATTCACCCCACAGCATTTATGTACATATCTGTAATTTATTCATATCAATGTCTGCCTCCCCCTCTAGTCTGTAATATCATTGTGGGCACAGAACCTAACTACCAATTTGGTTATGCTGCACTCTTCAAGAGCTTAGAACAGGGTTCTATACCCAGTAACTGCTCAATAAATACGATTGATTGGTATAAAGAAATACATTTGTTGCTGTGGAAGTGTCACTCCAAGTGGATCACAATATAAATGAAACTGAAATGGGGACTGGGCACTTTCCCTCCGGTTCCAAGATTTTGGTTCTAATGGATTTCCAAAGGCTGTCCAGGTCATGAGCTGGCGAAAGAACGCCATTCCTGACCTAGAGTCTAGAATGAAAAGGGACTCGTATCTGGATATCATTTTCTCCCCGCTTGCTCAGCACATCTGAGGCGGGCGCCAATCCACTGAGAACATACAAGAGAATCTGCCTTTGGAAAAAACCAAATAGGAATCACAGCAGATTGTTCCACATGCAGAAAGACATAAGATATGGGGCCATACCTTTAGAAATAAAGGATCTCACTGTCCAAACTGAGAAACGGTGGAGAGCAATTTCCTGATTTGCAGGACATTATCTTAGGCACAGGACTTTAATCCCTATTCAGTCCAACATGGAGAATGAGCCAAAAACATCAATTTGGGGTGCATAAAGACATGGACTGGAATTATGTTAAATTAATACAGGTTTTAGTTAAGATCTTCAGTTGGATAAATTGAAATAGATACCACTGACAAAACTGGTGTACTGTCAATAGTTCAATAATTGAGCCGGTAGCTAGAGGACGCCAGGAGAAAGGTTTCCAAGCTGATTCATGTTTGAGACATAGAGACGTCAGATGTGCTGCGGTGAGTGAGCTTTGCATTTTTGAACACCGTGTTCTCGAATGACTCTAAGACAACTTTGTGGTAAGGTACAAATCTACCCTCATGTGCTGGACCTCAAAAACCAAACTGTTTAGCAAGATTACAATGTAATCAAACCGAATGCTCAGAAGATCTATTTTAAGTATTGCCTTTATTCTGAATATTCTACCCTGTGTCAAAGGCTTAAATATTTTCAGCCCACTCAAGATGTGTAGATTTAAGGTAAAGGACGGCAAATTAACCAGAATATCAATAAGCACCTTCAGAACTCACCAAACACCAGTAAATCAGGAACCACTATGGTCCCACAGCTTTAAAGCACTCACTCACCTTGCCCGCTCCTACCTCACCTCGCTACTCTCCTACTGCAACCCAGCCTGTTCACTTTGCTCCTCTAAATGCTAACCTCAATGTACCTCTACTTCATCTGTCTCGAAGCGGACAGCTAGCCCACGACCTGCCTCTGGCCTGGAATGCCTTTCCTCCTCATATATGACAAACAGTTACCCTCCCCACCTTCAAAGCCGTACTGAAGGCACATCTCCTCCAAGAGGCCTTCCCTGGCTAGGCCCTCCTTTCCTCTTCTCTTACTCTCTTCTGCAGCAACCTGACTTTCTCCCTTTTTTCATCTCCCCCTTCCAGCTCCACAGCACTTAGGTACATATCTATAATTTTATTTATATTAATGTCTGTCTCCCCCCTAGACTGTAAGCTCACTGTGGGCAGGAAATGTGTCTGTTATAACGTTATACTATACTCCCTTAAGCGCTTAGTACAGGGCTCTGCGCACAATAAGTGCTCAATATATACGATCAACTGACCGATCATAATTATCCTTTTCCAATAATGGAGCCGAATACTGGAAGGAGGTGTACGGAAGAGCAGCTTTGACAGGGAAGGTAAAAGAGAGAGTCTAATTGAATGTTCAGGAGCAAGACAAGACAGGAAGCCTAGAAATAACACAGATAGAGAAACGTTGACCATTTTAGTGTGTATTAAAGGAAGGACCAGTCATGTGATTAAGGCTAGGAACAGGGCCAACTTCCTTCACACATTTCAAATTTGTAGATCGGGTAAAGGCAGAAGGTGGAAAGACCTGATTATCTATGATAATCAAATAATTCTTTGTTACTTAAACCTCTAAAAAAGAAAAAGAGCAGGTTGACTACTGAATTCTTTAGTTTTGTTATTTTCCAGCCAGAAAGAAAGCTCCCAGTACTGTGTACAATGTTTGGTACATAGTAAGTGCTTAAAAACACCGCATTATTATTACTATTATTGTTATTTTTCCATGAAGAGAGAGAGGTATGCTTGCCCTAGGTTATTTTGTAAAAAAATGTATACATTTACAGTCTGGATATAGCTGCCCTTTGGGGTTTCTAGATGACACTGTAGATGCTCTAATGCAGATCAGAAAAAATCCTGGTGACATAAGGAGAAGAGGGCGTTGTCAAACAGTTCCTACTGAACGCACGGTGTATCTGAATATAGCCAAACATTAAATACCAGAAGAAATCCTGTAATGCTGTGGGACGATTCAAACTGAGGAGCTGATCTTTAAGGCCTTCTGCCAGGTGGGCCAAAAGGGCAAAGCGAAGAATGGATTGGTATCTTGCTGTGGCAGGGCTCCCAGAAGCTCCTTGTAGAAGGGGAACATGTCTCCTGCTTCTGTTGTACTTTGCCCAAGCTCTTAGAGAACAGTGTGTTCCAGCCAGTAGGCACTCAATAAATAGCACTAATATCATTAGGACTGCCTCCAAACTGAACCTTCTTCCAATTGCCAGTGTCCCTAAAACTGGAGTGTATAACACAAAGGTGGCAAATTTCACTGAATTCAAGGCAGACTTTCTTTCTGGGCCCCTGTGATCCAGAATGGGTGTTTAAATGTCATGTTACATTTCCACAGTTTACTGCCTTAACTCCAAAATGAACCCTTTCTGAAGAAGAGACAGTTGCCTTTAATAATTTCCTTAAGGTTACTTTGGAAGATTCAAATTGCTTCATTACAGTGGTCAGAATCTCCTCTCAGGGTCGCACCCAGAGAGTTTCCAATACTCTACCCGTCTCGACTACGGGAGGGAGAGTCAAGCAGATAGGCCTAGCCATTCCATTCCTAGCTTGGCCAGAGACTAGAGAGGGGAAGGCAATCTGCTACAAGTTAAAACTCATCTTTTCTGGGCAGGAGCAGCACGGGAGAGAGTCGAAGGCGGACACTCAAGTTGACTGCGTGGAAGGAGGTAGTGGTAAACCACTTCCATATTTTTATCAAGAAAACTCTTAGGATCCACTACCAGAACGGTTGCAGATGGAGGTGGGGCATTCTGGGAGAGACGCTGGGAGAGATGTTCGCTCAATTGTATATATTTTCATTACCCTATTTTATTTTGTTAATGAGATTACATCCCCTTGATTCTATTTATTGCTATTGTTTTTATCTGTCTCCCCCGATTAGACTGTAAGCCCGTCAACTTACAGGAACTGTCTCTATCTGTTGCCGATTTGTACATTCCAAGCGCTTAGTACAGTGCTCTGCACATAGTAAGCGCTCAATAAATACATGGCGTCGCTATGGGTCAGAGACAATTCGACAGCATAACACAAGACAAGTGGTCAGAATAATGAACTGTGTGCTAATGGAAACCGATGAAACCATTCGGCTCCTAGACAATGACTGAGGATCATCTGTCCAATGTGTAATTAAGTGTGATAGCAATCCGTGGTATTTACTGAGTGCTCACTGTGCACAGAGCACTGTACTAAATGCTTGGGGAAGGACAAAGCAACATCCAGCAATCACAACTCCCGCCCTCCAGAAGCTTAGAATCTACAGGGGGAGAAAAAACTTAAAACAGGTTAAGAATAATGGAAAGGATTGATTAAAAGGATAGAGAGATTAGATAGAGTGATCAAGAGCAAGTCATTCAAAGGCTTTTCTTAACCCCAAAAGCTTACCATTCATTACTCTGGAAACCTATGCACCCAGCTTGGACCCCGGAGGGTAATTCTGTCCCTGGACCAGCCATGACAGGCTCGGACCAAATGCATCCAACTCTCTGGCTCCCGTCTCCTACAAAATAAGGCAAGTAGATCCCCTCTTTCTCATCAACATTGTGTGAGGCCCAGCAGAGTAAAACGGAGTTAGCCAATTCTAGTTGGAAGGACATAGGACATAGAGTGTAGGAGTTGGAAGGATGTGGGTTCTTGCCCCGGCTCTGCCACTGGCCTGTTGTGTGTGACTTTGGACAGGTCACTTAATCCCTCTGAGCTCAGTTTATTCATCCATAAAAAAATGGGGGTGATGTCTGCCTTTCCCCACCTTCCATAGATATTGTGAGATATTAGACATGATTAGATATTAGATATTATGACAAAAATGAGACAGCGTGAAAGTGCTTTGGAAAATAAAAGCACAAAAACAAAAGTACAAAGGTACAATCAATCCATCAGTTGTATTTATTAAGCACTTACTGTGTACATAGCACTATACTTCAGGGGCTTAGAAGAGTAAAATCCAACACACCTGGTAGACAAAAACATTCTTTACCCACAACAAGTTTACAGTCTAGAGGGGGAGATGGACATTAATCTAAAGAAGTCACAGATATGTACAGAATTGCTGTGGGACTGAGGTACTATTGAAAAAGGAGTGTCTGAGACTACAGGAATGTCACAGGAACTTGGTTTACACTACACCATTTCTGAGAAACTTTAGGACCCTCCAAAGGAAATCACTTAAAACTTTCATGATAAAACTCATGCAAAGAACTTGGACTCCTTCCAGATGTCCACAGAGAGTACAGCAGGAACTAAAAAACTACGAGTTTGTGTAAGAAAAAGGGCCTAAAGGGAATTTCCTGAACCTCTGCTCTGTGTCCAACCAGAGTGGCATTGTAGGCTGCATTTTCCTCTGCTCCTTCTTTAATGCAACAGTCTGGGATGTGCAAGCTTCTGAGCACTCTACAGAGGACCGCCTATTTCTCCATTAGTTTACTTCTTATGAGGTCTGAAATCCCACCTCCTCCAGGAAGCATTCCCTGATTAAATTCCACCACCCAAACATGTCATCCCAACATCCACCTTAGCACTTATTTTACAAAGAGTGCTACATACCTTACTTATTTGGTCATCTGTTTATTCATCAGTCCATATTCTTGCTATTGATAGTTTTATCTTCATTTGCCTTTCTCCTCGCTCTAACTGTGAATACTTTGGGTCAGCCTGTTTTCCCCCATTGGAAAGAAAATTCCTCGAAGGCAGGAGTGATAACTTTTCTCTATGTTGTACCAACCCAGGTCCTTAGTACAGTGCTCTGCACACAAAAAGCACTGATCAGTCCCTCTTCTCTACCTTTTTTCCTGACCCTTCTCTGTGTGACAATAATAACTATGGCATTTGTTAACTGCTTACTCTGTGCCAAGTTCAAGCGCTGGGGTAGATGGGCTTAACACTCTAAATGGGAGGGAGTACAACCATTTAAACCTCATTTTACAGATGAGGAAACTGAGGCGCAGAAAAGTTTGGTGCCTTGCCCAACGTCACCCAGCAGGCAAGAGATGGAATGCCCTCCCTCCTCACATCCACCAAACTAGCTGTCTCCCCCACCTTCAAAGCCCTACTGAGAGCTCATCTCCTCCAGGAGGCCTTCCCAGACTGAGGCCCTCCTTTTCCTCTGCTCCTCCTCCCCTCCCCATCACCCCATTCTCTCCCCTGCTCTACCCCCTTCCCCGCCCCACAGCACCTGTGTATATTTGTACATATTTATTATTCTATTTCTTTATCTATTTCTATCTCTAGAATTCTATTTCTCTATTTTGATGCTATTGATGCCTGTCTACTTGTTTTGTTTTGTTGTCTGTCTCCCCCCTTCTAGACTGTGAGCCCGTTGTTGGGTAGGGGTTTCCCTATCTGTTGCCGAACTGTACCTTCGAAGCACTTAATACAGTGCTCTGCACACAGTAAGCACTCAATAAATACGATTGAAAGAACGAATGAAGTGATGGAAATGGGATTGGAACCCAGGTACCCTGACTACCAGTCCTGTGCTCTTTCCCCTAGGCCATGTTGCTCTCCACTGTGACAAGGTGTTACACGTATTGGCAGAAACACTCTTGGTTAGTAAATCCCACTACCCATTCTAAAATATTGAGATATATTCTAAGATATATCCAGGGAGCCAGAATTCAGGTCATAAGAATAACAGTTTTAGTCACTCACTCTTGGGTGCCAGGCTCTCAGATGTCCCAAAGGGAGGTAACAACAGGGACCAAACACCTTTCTGAAGATTGCAGAATCAATCCATCAGCGTACTGGGTGCCCACAGTGTCTAGAACACTCTACTAACAATAAAAATGAAAGAAAAACGCATATTACCCATAATGAGTTTGCAATCTACTTCACTATCCCCTTTGACTGGCTGAAAAAGGATCCTTACTCATTATGCATCATATGGTCTAAAAGTCAAACCCAAATCCAGATGATATTTCCATTAAATAAGATCCACTGTTGGGTGGTTCTTGGAATCAATCTGCTGTGCAACCTTCTGAACAAGTTGATAAACACAGACGAGCTGACTCACTGCATTCTAGCAAGAGGAATCCATGAGAAATCAATCGACTGCCCAACATGGGAAATGGGCTGGGGGTTAACAGTCAGATGATTAAAACATCTCTTTACTAATAAGCACTTTTTTCCCCTTCAATTTGAAAACAGCAGAAAACAGACTTCCTCTAAATTGAAAGCTCATTGTGGGATGGGAATGTGCCTGCTAACACGGTTGTACTGTACTCTCCCAAGTGCTTAATTCACTGCTCTGAACATACTATGTGCTCAGTAAATATCATGGATCAATTGATTGATAGGAGTCTTTTCATGAATGCACAGCATCTCGATAACACTTCCATTCTTGCTCTGCACTAGACTGTAAGCTCCCTGAGGGCCGGGATTCTGTCTATCGGATCGAATTCTCCCAAGGGCTTCATACTGCAAGCTCAATAAATAATAATAATAATAATGTTTATTTGTTAAACGCTTACTATGTGCAGACCACTGTTCTAAGCGCTGGGGTAGATACAGGGTAATCAGCTTGTCCCACGTGAGGCTCACACTTAATCCCCATTTTACAGATGAGGTAACTGAGGCCCAGAGAAGTTAAGTGACTTGCCCACAGTCACACAGCTGACAAGTGGCAGAGCTGGGAATCGAACCCACGACCTCTGACTCCGAAGCCCAGGCTCTTTCCACTGAGCCACGCTGCTTCCCCATGGATTGATTAATTAATCGCTCAAAATGCTCTAAACCCGATCCACTTCACCCTCATCTTGTCTCTGTGGAGCAAGTGGTGAGGGAGATGGCGAGGCACAGAGAGGAAGTCTTGTCCAAGGTCACACAACGGCCAAGCCGAGAGTTGGTCTACAATGACTTTCTCTCGGCCTGGGACACACACCGCAAGCTATCATTGGCCCTTTTCCGGCATTATATCATCATGCAGTAGCTTGAGTAGGTTTGGAACACTAACACCTTTGCTGTCCAGCACTTTGTTCTGCAACTCCAAGTCCTTTGGCAGTAAGCTAGATGACATAGTGTTTCTCAGCAGGCCAAGTCTTCTCCTGGACATGGGGACTGTTTTAAAGCTGAGTAAGGACACCCGTGAAAGAGTGAAGGAAGGAAAATTTCTCCAGGGCCTTGTGGAGAACACCTCTATTGTTCTCTCTTCAGAAGTATTAGTTGCAGTAACGGTATTTATCGGTGTACTTACTACTTACTGAATTCCTGTACTAAGCGTTTGGGAAGTTTGGTAGAAGAGCAAGACATGCTCCCTCCCTGCAAGGAGCTCACACTCTAATGAACACAGATGTAAAAACGTTCACAAGTAGTTAAAGAGAGAAAAGAGCCCCGAACTGAATCCGGAAGGTTCTAGTTTCAACCCAGGAAAATGTATTTTTCATTCCC
The DNA here is from genome assembly GCF_004115215.2 of Ornithorhynchus anatinus. Taxonomy (NCBI): domain Eukaryota; kingdom Metazoa; phylum Chordata; class Mammalia; order Monotremata; family Ornithorhynchidae; genus Ornithorhynchus; species Ornithorhynchus anatinus. The sequence goes on from NC_041742.1 coordinate 3,956,779, forward strand.
AGTGAGTCCTAACAGTTTCCTGAGATGAGGTCCCTTTAGTGTTTCTTCTCCCTCGTTCAGCCTAGATGAGCACAGTATTATTATTATTATGTCTGCAGGACACAAGGAGCTGAGATTTACATACTTACGTACAGCCAGCTCTTGTAAAACACGGTGGTTGCATTCTTACCAAACCCTGCGCTAAAGAAAACAGGCACTGTATCCTTCCCGCATTCCACTGCCATTCACCTGCTCGCCTGTTTCTTCCAAAGGGGTCCATGTTGTATCCAAATGGGCCCAAATTATCAGGAGAACTTTTCCTAATTCCCTATCAACATTCTATCCAAGGTGTAGAGTGAAAACACGCACTTGAGCAGAACTGAGTGTACCTTTATGAGGAGAGAGCATATCAGAGGAACAAGAAGTGCCAACTGTGTGGGAACGAGACATCAGCTTCTGATCTAGAAAATCAAGCATTAATTTCCACCCACCTCCCTCCGCCCCCATGCCCCTCAAACTCCTTCAGAAATGAGACCCTAGGTACCAGGGTAAGTCTTCATCTGCATCAGTGTGACACATTAAGAAGTCGTGACTCTGGGGTGCCTGGGTTCACCACTCTGTAGCACCTCAGAGTTCCTTTTATTGCAAATTGGGTCAGAGAGAGAGAGACCCACTAGTCATTAATCAATGAAATCTAGTCCCTTCCACGGAAGGCCCGCAATTGCTTCTGTCTAAAATTATGGCCACCGTCATTCAGGCTGAACTTGGGGCAGAACTTCTCTGAATGGCAAATGCCAAGGAAAAGGGGAGAGGGGGAAATTACCAAGGAATAGCCATTCTGGCCAGTTTTGGATCTCCAGTTACGTTTTTCAGCGACAACAGCGATGAGGATAACAGTACTCGTTAGGCGCTTACTATTCGCCAAGCATTTTACTAAGTGCTGATGTAAGTACAAGATAATCGATCCTTCCACTACGCCCTCGGCCCCAGAATTTCCTCAGCTAGAACTCAACACCTGGGTGCATTCCCACACCCTGCTACTCCTCTTTTTACTCAGAAAGATAAAGCACCCTTCCTCAAGAGTGCCCCCAAACCACTGGTCAGTGACAAAAACCACAAGGATTCTTGAGGATGGCAGACCCTCCTGGCATTGTGTTTGCTGGAGTTGGCCAGGGGAAAGAGCCAGGCAAAAATCTATCTGAATGGAAAACAAACTGTCTGAGTATTCTACTTCCCCTGAGTGCAATTTGAAAAGAAATCAAATAAAGATTAATTTATCGTCTGATGGAAGTTGAACTGTAGCTAGGTGAAGATACTGAAGTCTGGGAGATATCTGCATGGAAACACAAGGCATTTGAAATGGGAGATCAATACCAACGCAATAAAGGAATCACTGTGTTAACAACTTGCTCTTTAAGCAGACACAATTAACTACCTTTCATTTCATAGTTAAGCAAAATTTAGAAATGCATATTTCTTTCTCTCTAAATCCTCCTCTGGACATGCTCTTCCCTGCCTCCCTTAGGGACTCTGAAATCCTAGGGCCCCAACTCTCCATGACCAGTTGAGGGGAGGCAAAAATCTGACCATGCAAAGGATGTGAAGGGTAGGACTCATCCTGTAAGAAAGACTTCCTGCATAGGTCTCTACAATTAGATCTCACTGGATGAGAGACTAAAAATCTTGCAAAGTGAGAATAATTTAAACTGGGAATGTTTCAGGTAAAGCTTGCTTTTACCCTGGACGGGTGGAAGAGAACTCAGACACAGAGTAGCTCAGAAATCTGGCCAATATTTGGGGCTTCAAAAGGCCACTAGTTCCTGAAAACAGAAACCGGGTCTAATAGCAAGTGTTTGGAAATCAAGTTCCAGCTCTCCTAACATCTGATACTGTAGCCCAGACAAGTAAGAATTCCCCCCTACTAGAAGTTAAACCCCTTGAGGGCAGGGATCTTGTCACTAACTGTAAAGTATGCTCCCAAATGTTTCAAATGTTTAGTACAGGGCTCTGAACACGGAAGTGCTCCAGATGAATGACTGTTAAGTCATTTTCTGTTTTCAATTCCACCCCACTGTAGGCTGGAGATGACTTCCCTGACTAAGCCCTCATTTCCTCTTTTCCCACTCCCTTCTGCATTGCCCTGACTTGCTTCCTTTATTCATCATCCCCACCAACCCCACAGCACTTATGTATGGATCAATAATTTATTTATTGATATTAATGTCTGCCCCACCTCCCCGAACTAAGCTCACTGTGGACAAGCAATGTGTTTGGTGTATTATGTTGTACTCTCCCAAGCCCTTAGTACAGTGCTCAGCACACAATAAGTGCTCAATAAATATGATTGATTGATCTTTCATTCATTCACTCGATCATATTTATTGAGCACTTACTGTGTGCAGAGCACTGTACTAAGCACTTGGAAAGTGCAATTTGGCATCAGAGACGATACCTACCCAATAACGGGCTCACAGTCTAGAAGGGGGGAGACAGACAACAAAACAAAACAAGTAGACAGGCATCAAGAGCATCAATATAAATAAATAGAATTATAGATATATACAAATCATTAATAAAATAAATAGAATAATAAAAATGTAACTATATATACAAGTGCTGTGGGGTGGGGAGGGGGGTAGAGCAGAGGGAGTAGGGGCAGTAGGGAGGGGAGGAGGAGCAGAGGAAAAGGAGGGCTCAGTCTGGGAAGGCCTCCTGGAGGAAGTGAGCTTTTAGTAGGGCTTTGAAGGAGGGAAGTGAGCTAGTTTGGCAGATGTGAGAAGGGAAGGCATTCCAGTCCAAAGGTAGGACATGGGCCAGGGGTCGACGGCGGGAGAGGCAAAAATGAGGCACAGTGAGGAGGTTAGCGTGAATTAGTGAAATGAATTTCACATCAGTTTGAAACCATGTGTCCTTCTAGAAAAGGACAGAAAAAGACTCTCTCCAGGCACATGGCCTCTTTCTCTGCCAGGTCGGTGACAAATGGGTAAAGATGAGAAAAGGGATGTGAGGCTTAGGACTCAAGCTGGGTCTCGGGTTTGTCGATCTGTGACCTTATGGCTACGGCCTAAAAATTAAATATTCCCACCCTGGAAGCGTGGAAATTTCAGAGAAGAAATGATGAGGTAAGCATGCACATTGACCGGAGAATCCCATGCCCACTGGCCCAGTGACACCTTCCTGAGGCATTTTGTGGGAAATCAGTCCAGTCACTGGTATTTATCAAGCACCTACTAAATGCCAAGCCCTGCCCTGATGTCTTGGGACAGCACGGCAGATGTAAGACATACATTCCCTACCCTCAAGAACTTAACACCCTAATGGAAGTGGATATCACACTTCATTTTGTTCCTCTCTCTGGCAATGACTTTACTATTGTGGGGAATCAATCCATCAGAAGCATTTATTGAGTGCAAAGCACAGTACACAATACTTGGCGAGTACAAGAGAACTGACAGACGTGATCCTTAGCCACCAGGAACTAACAATCCAACCGGGAACTGCAAACTGTAAATACATATTTATTTTCCAATAGGGCTTTATTTCAGAGGGCAGGAGTGTGGAGAGGTTGGATTAGAAAGACCTGTACCAGGCCTGAGACTTTCTGCTCCTTCGTCTGTCCAGCTATCTCTTCTTCCCTACATCTGCTCAGAGCGGCTTTAAGTCAAATGAAAATAACTTGCAACAACACACTCGCTGGAGATTAAGCACCACGCAGGAAGACAATTCATCAGAAACATTTAAGGTCGACGAAAATAGCCGCAGTAGAAAAAGAGAAGGTCAGCCATGTAAATAGGGAGGACTGCTCCTATAAAAAGAACCTGGTTAGAAAAGGGACAGTTATTTTAAGGGAGAGGGTTCCTGTTACACAAAATAGGCAAAGGAAGCTCATCTCGAAATAAACTGCATTGGTTCCTCTCTGGCTTGAAAACAGAACAGTATCCACAATGGGATAAAGTTGGGACCAGGACAAAACACTGGAAGAGATTTGAGCTGGATTCTATGTTGAGGCACAATGGGGCAATTAAGTCATAGTGAGCTGGCTTCAGAAAAACTGTTTTATGAATGGATACCTTGATAAAAACAAAGCCACCTGTTAAGCTGTTATTTTAGTCTATCTATTTTTAATGTCAGGCTTTACATTAATATTTACTCCCAAGCAAGACATACAGCCCCATAGCAACATAAACAGGAGGGATGGTTTTTTTCAGCAAGTGAGATTTAAAATAGAAACCTATAGCCCATGTGGTCCTGAAAATAAACTATTAGAAGGTTACTATGACATAACATTTCCACTCTACAGGCTCACATCCTATGGGGATACCCTTGGAATTTCCCACAAGGAGCTTTGTTTAAGTAGGAAGAAGTGCCTCCAAAATCCCCAGCTAGACTCTGTCAAAGCCTTTGTTAAATTAGTGCTGTTAAAGCCTATATATAATTCCCATTTTCTCCTGTTGTGGTTCATTGTGTCTGTCTCCTGTTTTGAGGTTCTGGCAGAAAAGGTAGTCATCAAAATTCAATTAACTGATACTAGAAATTAAAAGGTTTCCAACGAGGCCATATGTAACCTCCTTGTGGGCAAGGATTGAATATGACTATTCTTTCGAACTGTTCTCTCCCAAGTGCTCAGTACAGTGTGCTACACATGTTAAGCACTCAATGTATTCCATTGGTCGATTGACATCTAAGTGCATTTAACCAGCACAGGAAATTAGAGAGAGGCTTGAGTATGAATACACACTATTTATTTTGGAGGATGCTCGACTAAAAGAAAGAAAAAATATATCTCAGCTACAGCTTATAAATAGGTAACCACCAGATTGCATTTCAACAGTGAAGTGGAAATAGCAAGACACCAGTAGTTCCACCCGATTTCTGCTAGAGACCAACCAAAGAAGACACCAGCACTTCTCTCCCACATGCTGCCGTCTTCACTCTGAGCATATTGGAATGTGGCTTTTGACTTGCTGATTTTGGGTGACTCATTCATGTGCCCAAGCTTAGTTTAACCACCTGGAAAATGATGACCCTAATAGCTCTGTTTCCCAAGGTTACTGCTTTGATGGAGCACTGTGTGGTGTTGATTAACCAACTGAGATTCTTGGGAAAAGATGTTAGGTTAGCAATAATAGCAACTAAATTTCTGTAGCATCTTCCCTCCCCAGTTCTCAAGGTTCTTTGATTTCCCAACATTCTTGTGCGGGAGGGAGGGGCAGTGATGGTTATTTTCATTGTAACAGATGGAGAAACTGAAGCAGAGAGGCTAAGTGACTTGTTCAAAGAAGTACAGTCATTGACAGAACACTGTCTAGAGCTCAGGTATCTTGGCTCTAGACCAATACGCCAGCTACTAAACTCCAAGCACCATACTAAACTCCAAGCACCATGCTTAGGATTCAAACAAAGATCCCTGGAACCTCAGCTGTCATTTTTCTTCACCTTATCTTGGTAATCCTTTTCAGACCATCTCTGGAGAAGGGGCAATTTCTCAAATCCCTCAAGGAAGTAACATGTTTAAATACACTTGATTTTAAAAAAGATGTAAAAATAATGAGGATGGTATCTGTTAAGCCCTTGCTTTGTGCCTGGCACCATACTAAGTGCTGGGTTGGATACAAACAAGTCGTGTTGGACACAGTCTCTGTCCCCCGTGGGGCTCAAAGTCTCAATCCCCATTTTAGAGGTGGTAACTGAGGCCCAGAGAAGTGAAGTGACTTACCCAGAGTCACACAGGAGAAAAGTGGCTGAGCCAGAATTAGAACCCATGACCTTCCGACTCCCAGACCTGTGCTCTATCCACTATGCCATGCTGAGATGGAGTAGAGTCTTGCATGGGTCCACGTGTGGTTGGGCATCCTGCCTGCACTTGGTCTAAGAGCCAGGTCAGGCTGGACTAATAATTATAATAATGAAAAAGCAAAGATTCAACTGAGTTAGGGGCCTAAATTGGAGGCTGTCGCAATGTATTTTGGAGCTTTTGGTCCATTTCGGTATTGAAGAATGGGACTGCTGATCCCAAAGAGCATTGCTAGGTATCATCATTTAAATTCCTTCTGTCCAGTTTAGGGTAACTCTGGTTATGATGGTGGGATGAGAGCAGGGATCCAGCCTAAATGGTTAAAGGGGGTAAGGTAAATGGTTAAAGGGGGTAAGGTAACACCAATCTAGGCTCCACCTCACCTCATAATCCTGGATGGACCGACCCCTAACTAATTTAAAAAAAAGAAATAAGGTCTGAGATCCAAGTGACCCTTAAAATGTAGAACTGATCAGGGCTCTGGGAAGTTGCCTCGGTCATCAGGTGTGAGGAAGTGAGTTTAAATACTGTTAACAAGGTGGCTTTAAATCTCTGAACAGTATCTAGGTAGCTACATTTTATTTTGGCAGAACTCCAGTAGAGTTCCCTCCCACACTTAACTGAGATTGCTTTATTCAGACAGCTCACTACCTGAAGAATTTTTAAACAGTTGTGCATCATGGGGGGAAAAAAGAAGTCAGATTATCTAACACGCTTTTTTTTAAATCAGTAAAATGTTTGATCACGATAGCTCTGTATTTCCTTTAAATGAAGGTTTGGTCTTATTTTTTTTTCTTTATGTGATGCTTGGATAGGGCGAAGGGCATCAATTTCAAAGGGATACCTAAAAGCTGAGAAGCATTTTGAGGGCTTTTATCTGGCAAACACAATTCTCATTTAATGCCGGCATTAAACTCCGGGTTGTCAAGCGTGCAGGAGCTATGCCATATGCTACCAGTTAATAATGGGATTGGCATGGTTCCGTCATCATTTGTTACACCTTCATATGGGAAAGGAAGAAAAAATCTATAATCATTTTAAATCAGAAGCAGTCCAAGCCAGTTGTGCAACTCCCTTACACCCAAGTTAAAATCAAATCAAGATCTAGCACGCTGAAGAGGACACGCAAGGTATCTAGTTTCCTGAACATAGAAACCCTGACCAAAGAGGTGAGAAATCCTGATTCTTCACCTCCAAAACTGCATCTTGAGGCATAACCCCAAGCCCTATCGGTGATCTAACTCATATATCAAGAGTGGACAAGCCTTCGGTCATTCTTTGGATTTGATACCCAACAGCAGTCTCAACTCTCATCCAGAATTATATAAGCCGGGGGTGTCCACTCCGGGGCAGTGGCACTGTGGGGGCAGCAACACAAGCAATACCGGTCTCCTGGGCACAGGATGGGGACCACCCAGAAGTGGAGCCAAAATGCTGGCACCATTTTTTTTTGCTCTCTTTCCCCCAAGACTTTCCTCACCTGCTAGGCTCTAGGGCTGGAAATGGAAGCTCCTCTCGTTCCATGCCTAGCCCTGGAATCTGGCGAGGGAGGTTATCAAAGGACACTTCAAACTTACATACACGGAAGCCATGTGAATTGTTACGGACTTTTATGAGGAAGGTAGGTGATTCAAGACTCAAACCCACTCAAATGACTGGACTATAACCACCCGACAAGTCAGTGGTCCCATTATATTGTCCATAAACTCGTTCTTGCCTTTTTGCACAGGTGATTTCAGTGGCCAACTGCCTCCCCCCTTTGGCCTTTCTCTCTACAATGGAAAAGTCAGAAGGAGCCTAATATTACCGTCTTAAGGATTCCTGAGCACTGACTTACCCAATCAGGGAGCTGGTCCCCACAAGAAAAGAGACAAGACAGGCCAAGTGAGGAGGGAAGTAGGGTAAGTGAGAGAGGAGGGGGCGAGTGTGCTAGGGTACTGATTGGGTATTGAAGGGGCTGGGAAGAATAGAAGAGTGGGAGATTCAGATGGGGCCTGTCATAGCTGTTGGCCGTTCACCCTTCTAATTATTTTACTCTAATATATTTGTACAACCTCCTTTTATATACTTATTTTTTCTCCTGCCCCACGGTGGGTAAATGATTTCCCTTTGTCCACCTCATTACAATGTGTGATCCTTAAGGGCTGTGATCATGCGTCTTTCACTTGGGGTGGTACAACAGTAGTTTTGTACTGAAAAGGCACCCAGTGAACACCACTGCTGAAAAATATGACTGATGATGAAAGAAACTACTTCTTGAACTGGGATGGAAGTTTGAAGATCTCTTACAGTTCCTTCTTACCTAGAGAGGAAAGGAACAGCTCTTTGGAACCGGCATAATCACTCTTGTTATAGAGTCAAGATCAACAGTTTCTCCATGGCTGAAACTCCAGACCCTAGCCTGGCCAAAAAAGGATTTCTTTTGCGCTTCTGGGCTCCCCAGATTTTCATGCAAAAATGACTGTTAGTAAATGGATCCTTTTAACTGCATGGATGGGGATAAGTAGAACAAGAGTTGGATTTTGCGAGCCAAAGTATTTCTTTTAACCTTTACCCACACAAAAAAAGGAAAATTACAATTCATCTTTACAGTGTGACATATACTCCGACGGGAAGAGACAGCTTAATTTCCTGCAGTTCTAAGCTCTGGCCTAGATATACAACCAATGAAAACAATTACGCCACCGTGTTTCCTACAAGTGCTCCTGATATTTTCAAACTGCTTCCCCAAAATGCCCCGCTCTTTCCACCCACCTGGAGGCCTTTAGTTTTAGGGCCTCATCCGAACATTAGAAGGAAGAGGTGATTGTTACTGCTTGCATTTAATTTGTAGGTGCATTTAGAGAGGCCCAGCTGTTCTTCGACTAACATCTTCCCCACAGATATGATCTGTGAAATTCAATATTCTCTGTCTGTTACTAAGAGGCAGGGATGACCAATACTGAAGGTGCTGCTATCTCTTGTGCAGTACTCGGCTCTGCTGCGGGGACATGGAAAGTTAAAGTACTTTTGAAGGGGAGCGTGACTCACTCAGGAGAGTTCATCTAAGGTGTGGCACCCCTTCTGCACTTCCCCAGTGGAACAGGAGGTTGGGCTGTGGCCAAAAACCATCCCCTGTACCCACCAAGCTTCCCTCCTTGGAATCCCAGGGCCTCCTGGCTCCTGGGTTCTCTGACTGAGGGAAACCACAATACAGGAGACAAAAACCTCTATGTCCTTCTGGGACACTAAGAATGACATGACTTGGTTGTTCTAGGGCTTGACTTGTTTTGTTAAGCAAGTAAACCCCACCGTGACTGCAAGGTCGTGCTTACTCGAAGCAACACGAATAACTCCTAAATGCTAACATCACGCAAGACCAGGCAAGTGGTTTTTGCAAATCTCTCAGGAGACAGAAAGATGGGGGAAGTACTGATAAGCAGCCTGCACAATGCCACAGACAGCTTTCCAGAGATATTTCAGTCCTACTGAATTCCCTTCAGGAAGTTGGGAGAGAATACTTCTTAACAGAGTTACATCAGAGAATCTGTTATCTCCAAATATCTACCAACATAAGCTTGGGGAAAAAAAACCCCAAAACCCAAGGGGTTTGGGTGAAGGAAAGGAGGCAAACGGTGAAATGGTTTTGCTGGAGAAGTATGCAACGCTTTGGGTTTCAAAAATAGAAGATACTCAAAAATATCCCAGGAAATCCTCAGCACATCAAACTGGACTACCCCCCACCAGAAAGAGATTTAATAAAACTTTAATGTTTCAGCTCCAATGGTCTTCAGTTATAACACTGTTAAGTCTGTCTTCCCCTTTAGAGTGCAAGTTCCCTGTGGGCAGGAAATGTGTCTTGATCCTCTGCTGTATCTTCCCAAGTGGTCAGTACGGAACTATTACTTCTTCTACTGCTAGGAATCATTCCGTCTCTCTTCTCAGTTTGCAAATATTTACCCACAACCTGGATGATCTCTCCAGCTACCATGTTCAAAATCTGGCTTTAACGCTGGAACCAACCTGTTCTACCAGAATTGTAGAACAGGGAAGGATTTTTCTTTTCTTTTTAGAAGTCAGTCGTTCACAGACCAACCAAGTTGCACTACAGGTAGGCTGCCATCAAATAAAGGTGTTTGGCTCAATTTCTTTTTGATTCAATTTGAGAAACAGCCCTAACGATCAGCGAGCTAGACTACAAAAGAAATGAACAGCTGACATCTTCTGCTCTAACTCAAGAAGAAGAGGAAAACTAGAAAGTCATGGCTCACCCGAATTGGAAAGGGGAAAATGAAGAGGACAGGAGAAGAGGAGAAGGTCATTTTTCAGATTTGATCTTGCCCATCAGATCATCAATTGTTTACACAAGACTCCCTCCTCTATAGACCCAAAAGGGTTTTAAGGGTGGGTCCCTTGAGTCAGCACACTAGGAAGTAACAGAATGACTCACTTTAATCCTTGATGTTAAACTTTAGTAAGCTCTGGCCTTGGCGTTTCTAAATTAACAAACCACATTTTGCACTGCTAATAATTCACTCTGCTGAAGAGCCTGGTTTTCATGTGTGGGTGATTACCCATATACAAGGAGAGTTCACTTCAAATAGTATTATTTACACATATATGGTGCTTTCCTTGAAAATAACCAAAATAACACATATGTCTGCGGCCACCACATCACAATTGGGCCCCAGATATATGGGGAATTGCCACTGTTTCACAAGGGGACTGGATGCTCACTCCAGAAAACTGTATATATAATGGAAACCCGATTAGCCTATTGTCCGTTATTCACAGATCCTAGTTTGGATAACACACAAAAAAACCCCAATCCAAAAACCCATCAGGTGGTGGGAGAGTGCTTATCTGAGATAACCAAACAGCACTGGGTTTGGCTATCTTGGATAAGCGATCTAAAATTTTTGTTTATCTGAACTAAATTTGGCATGGTAATCAGCCTTCTATTATACTTCATTCCTAGCCAAAGGCTAGAGTGGATTCCAACAGGATTCATCACCATCATTCTAGAAAGCCAAGGAATTTTGATCCTGCTGGCAACTGGGCATGGCAAGCTTGTGCTTTTGGCTATCTAAACACTTAACTAGGTTTCACTGTTATAAAAAGAACCACAAAATCGGGAGAACAAACACTAACTGCGCAGATCCTCCGGTTGTAGTTTTCCCAGAGTCGAGGAACTCCAGAGTTCAGTGATTGCATCCCGCTACCTCCATACAAGACTTCACTAAAAAACTCAAGACAGATGAATATTTCACCACCCACCCACCCAAGAAATAGGAGTGCCAGATACTAGTCTACAAGCAACTTCGGGGCTTTTAAGGGAAGAGTTACAGCCTTTCAAAGACAGAGTTGTCAACCGAGCCCAAAGCTGCAATGTGAGGGAAAGAAAATTTTACACGAGGTTAATATTAGACATAGAACACCAACCTAAGGACATATTTTGAACATTTCGAAGTAAAACAATAGTTATTAGGGAATTTATAAAGCACCTATTAGGTGTCAGGCCCTGAGGTAAAAGCTGGATTAGGTATAAGAAGACCAAATACGACACAGTCCTAACTCACACAGAGCTCACGGGCTGAGAGCTGGAGGCAGCAAGTAACATTCCCATTTTACAGATGAGAAAAGACACAGGGAAGGGTTGTGACTTACTTGAGGTCGCGGACTGTCCAAGATATTTGGGAGACAAGGCAGCCCTGGGTTTGATGCGCATAAACTCATTCCTCCAGAAAGAAGGGTCCAGTGAGGCCAACTGGGGAAGAGTATGACTCTAAGCAACTACGGCGCTTCGTTTGATGGGGAGGACTATTGTAAAAGGGGAGACTGGGCTATCATTCTCATTTCACTATGTCAACACTTCGTTCAGAATATGCTAACATGGCCTCCTGCAAAGCCAATTTTGAAGAGTACCAGTTCTTGCATCGATTCACTGCATAGCACCAACTGCTGCATGCTTCCGAGGAACTTTCTATATTGAAACGTTTATATCCTTAGGTTTCATCTCCCACAGCTCACTTCTTCCCCGCCCCTCCCCACCTCCACTTTCATTTAAGTCACCACCGGGAATCTCAGGAGTTCTCAGAACCGGTTCCCAGCAACGGGCGGTGAAAGCCAGCTTTGCAGGTGGTACCCTAACACACCTGCGTTTTCCACTCTGAATGCCCCAAACCTGCCAAAGATGCAAGACTGAATAGAGTGCATTTCAGTAACTCGGGCCTTTTGTTCTGAGCAGGGCCGCTTTTCTGGCACAGTAGTTAATTTTCAAAGAACCTTTCAAAGCTCTCTGCTCACCCGGGCCAACCCGTGCAAGACCAGACATGGGTGCTTCGGCCTTCACTTGAGTTCCTAAAGCAAAGAGCCCAGATACACGGGATCATTTTCAAAAGACCCGGAGCCTTGAAATGGATGCTGTTTTTCACTATCAAAACAGTATGGAATTTAAATAGTTCCCAATCCACACTCGACGGAGTCTCTTGTAGGAGATGACAGGTGAACCTCGATCTTGAGAGTCAAGAACCTGAGCATACTGTACTCCCCCAAGTGCTTAGTATAGAGTTCCGTTATGAGGGAATTTACGAAGCACCTATTAGGTGCCACGCCCTGTGGTGAGTGCTGGAGTAGGTACAAGAAGACCAAATACGACACAGTCCTACCTCACACAGAGCTCACGTGCTAAGAGCTGGAGGCAGCAAGTAACATTCCCATTTTACAGATGAGGAGAGGCGCAGGGAAGGGTTAAGTGACTTACTTAACCTGCACCTTCTTCCAGAGAGCATTCTCTGACCCGACTGACTGACTGATTGATAGCTCTGCTGATGCTCTGCATGGAACCAATCCGCACCCTCTCCACCCTGCTCAACGTATTTCCATCATAAGAGGGTCATTGAAGATGACATCCTATACCCTTGAGCTGATGTACTGATGGTGAAAACCTTCTATTCTTCTAGGAGGTCATGTGGTTTTATGCAAAGAAACTCATGAGCAGTTTAATGTTCTCAGCACACCCTCCAGAGACAGTACTGACTGTATTTCATTAAATCATTTGAAGCAACAGGAAGTGTTTCTGATTTTTCAGAACTATCATTCTCAAAGTGTCATATGTTTTGAAAATCACCCTGTACTTTTCCACTCGATCAGACAGGTAATTACCATCCCCAAAAGGCTATCACCAATATGAACACATTATTATTGATAGATACCATATGAATTATTCTCCCGAAATAGACAAAGTGGGGTAAGCATCACTTTCCGGGTTCACTCGTATACACGTATCGGATTTTTAAAAGCTGCTTAAAAAATTTCTATCCCACATTGTAATATGGAGAAAAATCCATTCTTAAATGAAGCTTCCCCCTCCTTTTTGTGTTTTAAGGGTTCAGTACTTGCTCAAAGCAGAAGTTTGCGGGTGGCCCCAGAGAGATTTAGGAGCTTGCTACAGGCTCCTGAATAAAGAAAAAAACAAGGACTAATTTCTTTCCTCTTTTAATTCTTGATTATTAGGAAGAATGTGCCAGGTTAGGGGAGTTTTAGGACATGCTGGGGGTCTAAATAACTCCCTTTAAACCAGCTTTTAAAAATAGTCATGAAAAGATTATGAAAATTTGCACTGTTTCCAAATATCGTAATTCTTTGAACACGACAGTGCCCTGTCTTACAGCCTGGGAAACAATTACAAGACAAAAATCGAAGCAGCCACTGTTCTTTACCAGTGGAAAAAAAAGAAATGCCAAATTCAAGCTCTGGACTGTAAACTTGATGTGGGCAGGTTAAGTACCTACCAATTCTGTTGTACTGTATTCTCCTAAGTTCTCTGTACAGTGCTGTGCACACAGTAGGCACTCAAGTTCCATTGACTGATTGATGCTGAAAACAAATATTATCTTCTGTACCTAGGCATCTGTGTCAGCAATAGGGCTCATAAAAGATTTTGTTAGCACAAAGCCCATTAAACCTAAGCTCCCCAAACCCACCTCCCAGCTCTTTCCCCATTCCTTTGGGCCATTTGTGACATGAGAAATTCACGATTCATTCCCTAAGAACAAGTTGCTCTCAGAAATGTGGCCAGATGCAAACTCACTGCAAACCCAATATATCAGGTATGAAGGGCCCACGCTCATTGCCAGAGGAAAGAATAGGGCAACAACACACTGTATAGGGATGATTTGACATTTTTTTTCTAAGCTATCTCCCACCCAAGGTACATAAATCAACATTAAACTAAGGGAAAAAGGCACAAACTCAAGAAACAAAAGATTTCATGTTGGGGATTTGTATACATTTATATTTAGTCCACACTTTACTCTAACCTATATGGAACAAATTACCATTCCATCCAATGTGAAAATGCAATTAAAAAAAAAAGGACACCTACATTCCTGATACGTATCAGCCCTACGGCCGGTAGGGTAATGTGCAAGAACAGAAATGTATCAACATCCTCACAATTAGAAAAGGAACTCAGATAAGGGCTAAGGAGGAGAATGATGGTTTCCTAAGAGAGTTTTCTTTCTTAAAAAGTAAATCCTGGAGATGTGACTTCCTATAATGTAACAATTTGCCTGAGACTTTCTATTCTGATATTGATGTATGAAAAATATCTGATTTGGCATCTTGTTCTGCTACTGCCTGCACTGTACTTCCAAACTGGTGCAAAAAAGCCTACTGTCAAAGGGAGAGACCAGACAGAATTAGATCAACATTTCAGGTGTCCACTTGGTTGAGAACATTGAATTTCTCTTCTTCCACAATTTCTCTTTGCTACATTCGGCATGAAACTGTCCATAAGAACCCACCTCTAAAAGTGAGGACCTTGTTACTAATTAACTGTGACTGTTAAACAGAAACTAGATTTCCATAAATTTGGTTTAGGTTTCACTCTGCGCAAGCGAAATCAACAGTTGGAGCAGACTCTGAAGTGCAGTCTTGGGTGCGATACCTGCACACCTGTGTAAACACTTTCTTTCAAGAAATGGAAAGAGGTGCTCAACTTTCTCAGTGCCCAGGGTTTTAGCACTAAAGAGAACTTTGAGATCATCTTGAAAATAACACATCATTCTCAACATAGGGCACCTTAACTATGTAATAGAACAGTCAAGTTTCTTCAGTCTGCCAATTGGCAATGGAAGGCATTCACTGACAAATTAACTGATGTCTTTATTAAAGGGACAAAGGGACCCCTCCTGCTCCCCCCACCTTCTTGTATTTCCATGCAACAAGTCCCCATTCAAGATCCAGACAAAAATGGAGGAAATATCTCTAGGCAGTGTAGAGATACCCGTTAACCTGCCAAAGTGTCTTAATGTCCCTAAACTAGCTGGAGATGAGGAAAGAAGAACCCAGAAGATTGACTTTAGGTGTAAGGCAACGGTTTGAAAAACAAATCACTTAACTGAATTCTCCAGTCCAGTCACGTAACATTAAAAATGTCTCTCACTGCCCCAGAAATCCACCCCTTGGACCTAACTCCCACCGTTAGATTGTCAGCCCTTTGTGACATGGGATCTCGTCTGAACTAATTGCATTTCCCTTAGCACAGTGCTTGGCGCATAATTAGCACTAATAAAGTCCCATATCCATTTCCAGCCAAATCTAAGTTTCCCAACACAGTGGGGGGGAGGGGAGGGGCGGCGGGGTGGAGAAGGTAACTCAAAAATAAAATCTGCACCTACGTTAAGAAACACACTGGGGTTGGGGAGGAGCCCTCTCCAAAACCTGATGCAAAGGGACTGATTTGCGTTCTCCCTCCTCTCTCCAAATCCCCCCCGGAGTACATGTGCTAACCTGGGGCAGACCTAGGGAGGATGGGGCGGGACAGAAAAGGAGCTGCCAAAGGGCCGGACAAGGCACACCCTGGAGAATCCTTTGGAGAATCGAGGTGTGGCGAATGCTCCGATTCGCAGGGGGTGAGGAGGGAAGATGCAGAGGCTGGAAAAATGGGCAGAAGGGCCGGCCCCCGTGATACCCGAGCCGGGATCCACGATCCGCAGCAGGACGAAGAGGGAAAAGGACGAGGAGCGAAGGGAGCTCCGCACCGGGGAGAGGGGAAAGGCGTTCAGGAAGCGCCATCCTGTGGCCCAGCGGCAGCCCCCGAGCCAACGACATCTCCCGCAAAATCCAAAAACCCGGAAAAAAAAAAGTAAAACAGGAGGAAGAGAGACAGATACGCAGACAGAGAGAAAGGGGAAAGGTGGGGGGAGAGAAAAAGAGCGCAGAGAGAGAGGGCAGAAATTACCTAGATTTAAAGTAATGCATTGTATGGGAAAATCCATACCATTGTATGTTATTGTCGTACCGTACTTTCCCAAGCGCTTAGTACAGTGCTCTGCACACAGTAATCGCTTAATAAATGATTGAGTTAATGGAGGGAGGGCGAGAGAAGGGGGTAGAGAAAGAAGTTTGCTGGACGAGATCGTTTCCTACAGGGCAACTACCAGACAGGATGGAGGAATTCAACACTGAGTGCAGTGCTTTGCACATAGTAAGCGCTCAATCAATACGATTGGATCAACTGGGATGGGGGATAGACGTGCTCCCCTAGGCACCCAGACACCCGGGGGTCTAAGGGCCCACGACTACCTTTCTAGGAGGTGGTTTGGGGTGGGGGCGACTCACCCCCCCCAACACAGACACACACACACACACAGAGATACACACACATGACACAGTCCTTCTCCAAAGTCCGGAGTTCTCTGACCCGAGGCGCAGCCACGTGGGGCAACAAACTGAAGCCCCCACCCCTGCCTACCTACCTGGGGGCAGGAGGGGGAATGGCACATGCCAGCTGACCCATTCCCCGACCGAAAAGCTCCAGGATCCCTGAACTGAACCTTCAGGGTGACTTCTTTTTTGGGGGGGGGGAGGGGATGGGAAGTTACATCCCAATTTTTTCCAATCCCTACGTCCCTTGGTCGGGACCTGCCCTTCTTGCACTGGTCAGCTATTTTGGCCACGCTACGTTTCCTCCCCCACCACCCTCACCGCATTTACGGGGCTAAAGGCAATTATCCAGCCCTCCCCACCCCCCACCCCTTTTTTTTTTGGTTGCTGTTGTTGTTGCTGCTGCGGCTTGAACAGGATTTCCTTTCCAGTTTTGCAAAGGACCCGGTTTGGGCGAGGGCAGTCGCCGAGGCAGAAGTTGAACGTTCAGACCCAACGCCCCGGGGGTCTTCTGGTGGTGGGGCAGGGGGGAGGCCGAGGGCCAGTTTCCCTGCCGGTTCCCGGGCGTCCCCGCCGCCGTTTCTTACCTCTTCCACGGTCAGAGGCATGCAGATCCGGTACTCCTTCAAGAGCATATTCCTGCCGCCGGGCTGCAAGGCTGCGAAACCTCGGAGAGGGCGAGGGCGGCCGCGGTCTGCACGGTGCACGCTGCGAAGACGGATCCCGGGGGAGGAGGCGAGGGGGGAAGTGGGGGGGAAAAAAGTCCCCCCCCCCGGGCAACCCCGCTCTTCTCCCCCACCCGAGCACGGGCGGGAATGGGCGAGGGGCTGGGGTCACATAAGCCGGCTCTCACGCCGACCCAGGAAACCCCGGCGGCGGCCACACAGTGCTCGCCGGCTTCCTCCTTCTCAAGCAGAGAGCATGCCCGGATTGGGGGCCGGGGGGGGGATGCGATGGGCGCCGTCCCTTCTCTCTTTGCAGGAGGTGGGGGGGAGAGGGAGGGTTATCTCGGTGGTCTCCCCGCCCCGAAATCACAAAGGGAGAGGCGGGGGGAGGCGATCGGCTGGAAAAGGGAGTGTGGGGGCGTCGGAGGGCCGGCCGAGTGAGGACGGGCAGCTCGATCAAGGCATACCGGGCCGAAGGCATTCAATTAAAAAACGGATCAAACTCCCTGCTCACACACAAAAAAACCTGAAAATAGAAGAAGAAAATGGAGCAGTCCGCCTCCCCTCCGGGTTGCAGCCGTGTCCCGGCCCTAACGTCCCCTGGCACACATTGCGGGCGAAGAAGGTGGGGATGCTGGCTTGGCGGACAAAAGGCTTGGCCAGGGCTCCTTCCCGGCGAGCGGGCACTCGGGGACTGGCCGGGCAGGGCCAGGCAGGGCAGGGCCGCCGCCCACTCCCACCTTGGCTCCTGGGGACGAGGGAGGGCTCCGGATGTTCCCCACCTCCTCCCTCTTCCTCCTGCTCCTCCTCCCTCTTCCTCCTGCTCCTCCCTCCGGCTGGTGCCCGGGGCAGCGGCCGGGCTTTCGGATGCCCCTCCGGCTGGGTCTGCGGACGGGGGTGGGGATTAAGGGGGGTGGGTGGGGGCGTTGGGCAAGTGAGGGCCTGTTTGACATCAGCAGCGGGGAGGGGATGGCCCCGACAGGCCAATGGGGCTCCGGCACCGCGGAGAATGTGGAGGATTTAAACAAAACAGCCTATCTCTCCCAGCCTGCCACCCTGCCTCCCTGCCAGCCTGCCAGCAGCCGGGGCGGGGGGCCATCCCTCCCGCTGGGCCCTCCGGCCCCCGGAGGTGAGACCTCCCACCTGGGCCCATCTCCCCTCGGTGGAAAACACCCAGAAACGTGCTTGAGGCTCCCCTCTGCCCCGCATCTCAGAATAATAACAGTAATATTACTGTTTTATATTGGTTCTAATGATCTATTTTGACGGTATCGATGCCCGTCTACTTCTTTTGTTTCGTTTTGTTGCTTGTCTCCTCCCTTCTGGAGGTGTGAGCCCATTGTTGGGCAGGGATTGTCTCTTTCTGTTGCCCAGTTGTGCTTTCCAAGCGCTTAGTACAGTGCTCTGCACACAGTAAGCGCTCAATCGATACGATTGAATCAATGAATGAGTAATCATAACAATAATGTCTCCAAACCCACACCTTCACCGCCACTTCGCTGCCAAGGGGGGCTTGCGGGGGTGTGCGGCCGGGATGGCAAGGGTTAGGTCCGGTGGGCCTGGCTCTCTTCAGATGCCAGGGCCAAGAGGAACGCGACTAGGAAGATCGCTGACGGTAGGTAAAGTGGGTCTAATTGTACTTCACTGCACTCTCCCCAGCCCTTCGTACAAGGATCTGCCCAAAGTAGGCCCTCGGTCATTAGCCCTGACTGATTTAAACGCTTCTGGGACCTTCTGATCGTCTTATATCCAATCCGGCGCTCACCACATAATAAAAGTAATAATAATGATGATGGTATTTGTTAAGCGCTTACTATGCGCCAGGCACTGTACTAACCGCTGAGGTGGAGACAAGTAACTTGGGTTGGACGCCGTCCCCGTCCCAGGTGGGGCTCACAGTCTCGAACTGCATTTTACAGAGGAAACTGAGGCACAGAAAAATGAAGTAACTTGTCCAAGGTCACACAGCAGACAAGCGGCAGAGCCAGGAGGGCACACACTTAGTAAGTCCCAAAGCTAACATGGAGCCAGGAGAAATTGGAGTGGAGAAAGGAAGAATCGTGGCAGAGCTGGAATCCCCAAGAGATCCCTCTTTTGCCACACTTCCAGAGCCCGACAGCAGGCTTCGCAGAACAACCAAAATGGGTTTTCGTGATGGCAGCCCAGGTTCAAAAAGTCAGAGTGAAATGTCAATGAAAATGCCTGGAGTGTTGGTATTTCATCCATATTAAACAGATCCCTTATTTTAACCACAAGAGGCACATTCTTCGGTTTCTCAGGAAGCAGCAAGCAACGGCTGAAATCTGTTTTCTATTTGTCTGGTATTTTAAAGCTTGTTTTTCAGCTAACCTCGAGGATGAAAACCCTGGCCCCCTCACCCCCCCCCCCCCCCGCTGCAGGCGTTCAGAATAAGCCCACTTTTATTCGTTACCTGGAACAGTAATACATATTAAATCCCCGCTAATGACCAAAATGCACAGATAAAATGCAAATGGTCTTTTCTACACTGGGCATGAATAATTAACCCAAATCATCCATCATAATAAGGAGGGGTTTGTGGCATGGGATGCCCAGAAGGCCAGGGACTTTATTACCCTGCCAACATACCGCAAAGCCCCCCAGAGATCGACAGAGGTACCTTTGATCCCACAAAACTAGGTTCCTCAGAGCAAAACGGATGCACATTTTACTTTCTGGGTAAACATCTCACCAGATGTAGGGCTAAACCAAATTCCTCGAGATGGAAGACTAAATGTGACACTACAGCGATGAATCACAACACTTTTGGGTTTGTGATATGGAAAGAATCTCAGGGCTTGCGGTTCCTGAAAATAAGTGTAATGTCTTAACTGGCACCTAGCCTTCTTTCCCAAGACAGCAGAATCTATGAGCCAGCACAAAGAAGTAGACACCGGCACATGGAGGATCAGTGATTGGCTCACTGGGACCGGGAGAAAGCATCCTAACTGCTGTCTGCCTCAGCTTTTCCTTGTGGCAAGAAATAGCATACCCATACCTAGTTTGGAGAGTGGATCCAAGTATTAGCCGAGAAGATGGCTGCAATGCTCTTTGGAGTTTTCGAAGAAGAAGGGGCTGGTTTATGC
The DNA here is from genome assembly GCF_004115215.2 of Ornithorhynchus anatinus. NCBI lineage: Eukaryota > Metazoa > Chordata > Mammalia > Monotremata > Ornithorhynchidae > Ornithorhynchus > Ornithorhynchus anatinus. Next base: position 3,976,971 of record NC_041742.1, read on the forward strand.
CCGAGCTCGGACTGCAGAACTTTAAACAACTCTATCGTTTTGGAATCCTTGTGATGGACTGAAACAACTTCCTATGATCCCACTCCCACTCTTCTTTAATACGGCGACTTCTCCGAGATGTTCACACTGCCGAGTGGAACCCCATCCATCCTCCCTACAGGTAGTGTGTAGTTAATGTGCCGTAGACATCTGGGAGACAGTAATCTGAACCTTTAACCCATTGGCCCAAAAGGGAGACAGTGCCATCTACTGAGTAAAGAGTGTGCTTCGTTCAGAGCCCTACACAGTCCTATTCACTGGCTTCTGCCGGGATCTTAACGGGCTCTGGACAAGACCAAAGTTTTCTGGAAGGATCACGGTTACGGAGCAACCCGAGAGTCAAGATGCTCTTCTCTAGGTCCAGCAAAAATCTCCCCTACTTTACAGTAAACTCATTTCCTTTTATTCAGACCCCAGTGGACACGAAGAACATAAAACCACTCATTACACTAAGCTATTAAACCACACTATAACTGTCTTTGCCCCGTGCTAAATAATCCCACTTGGAAGACTTATTTTCCAATTTTTTTATTGCTCTTTTCTGGATCCTCTCTGATTTCTCTTTACCCTTTTAAAGGATAGGAATCAAAAGTGGACATAATACACTCGTTTTTTCCATAACGTGTGTTTCCGTTATACATTTGGGAAAGAACAATGTTAGGCAAAATTCTTCTGACAACAGGCGTGCATATGGAAAGAATGCGATTGGGATGTGTTGTCGGAAAAAATGGTTACATGCATGAACGTGCCTGACAACATGCACAACCTATATCGTCAGTTTTCGTCATCATATATATATACATATGTGTATATATAAAAACCCAATATTATAGGAGAACTGAATCAACTCCAATAAAGCGCTAACCAATACAGAGCCCGTGGAAGGATTCCTGACTCTCGTATGATACATTTCAGTACCAGGATGGCTTTTTCACCATCAGCAACACAATCTGTATTAGTGTGGTTTTTTTCATCAAGACGTATACTACTTTGCACTTGTCCCTATTGGATCTCATCCACTTTGCAGGACCAGTTTTCCAATTTAAGTGTTGTCATCCCATCTTCCAGAGGGTTAGCAATTTCACTCAATTTAGTCTCATATAGCCTGCTCTTCATTCCGTTGCCCAAACCAATACAGATGCTACAGAGAAGAGGTTCCAATATCTTTGGAATGCTACTTGATATTTACCCCCAATTTGATCTTGAGCCATTGATGGACTTCCTTTTTGAATGTGACCCCCGAGTCAGTAATACTGTGATCTAACAATAGTGTGGGCAAGATCGTGCTGTCCCACTTTGTCAGTGAAGGTGCCAATGAGGACACCACAGAGTAAAATCCTACCGAGGTTTAGGTTAATCGCACCTTCCCTTTCTATAAGTTCAGTCACATTAAAAAAAGGAGATTAGGTTTGTCTGGCACTATCTGCTCCCCAACAGGGTATGCTGTTTGATTAAGGTAAATTAGGGGTTGCAAATTGGTTTGCAACCAATTGGTTCTGATAATCTAAAATAGGTTCTACCTCCAAAACACTTCTCAGAGTGAACCCTTCCTCTCCACCAACATAACCACCACCCTGGTTCACGTCATATCATGGTTAGACTACTGTTCCTGCCTCTGCAGTCTGTACTACCTGCTACTGCCCAGTTCATCTTTCTGAAACATCCCTGGGCAAATGCTTTTCCACTCCTTCAAAACCTCCAATAGCTACCCACCTCCTTCCACAAGAAGAAAAAACAAAACATAACAAAAATTTATCATCATTGGCTTTAAGGTTTTCTCTACCAAAATACCCCAACCTAACATATCTGCTCTCTTCACCCACAACTCCCCCATCTTTTCCTCTTCCCTCTACTTAAAATCACCTTCTAGAATGCCCCCCCCCCACCACCATTTCCCAAATCCACCAAACCACACCCTTTACCATCTTCAGTGGCCTCCTAAATATCCCATTTATTCTGGGAAGTCTTTTAAAATGTAACTCCACAGGCTCTGCTGACAAAAATAGACCATTTTAAAAAATCCATTTGATAGTTTCTTCCCCTATTGTATTTTTACTTACCAACCTTTCACTTCAAGTGGGTCTTGGCTTGGTTGGTTTGTAAAGTCAGGAGAGAAAATTAAATACTTCGGCCTATCCCAGCCATCCATTTTCAGCCGTCCCTTCCTGGGCACTAGGAAGAGTTAACATTTCCGTGGGGCTCCTCTTTCCCTACTGTAATTGAGGCTTTCTTTTTTCCCCATAGCTTTTATGTCTCTTCCTTGTTATCCTTTCCCAGCCTATGCATTTCTAATCTTGTCCTAGAAGTGCCAACTTCTCTAAGTGATCTGGCTCATTTTCTAATTTTGAATTTTCCCATTTGGGCTCCAGACCCCTCAGAACTTTTTGATGTGGCTAACTTAAGTACCGTAGGCAAGGAGTTGGTAGAAATAACTCTTAAAGAACCACTAGCTTTCCTTTGATTCCTTTGCCTTTCTTTCTACTGGTTCCTTCCTATTAGTGCTCTAAGCGTGTTACAGTTTGCTTTTCTAAAGTTCCTTTTCTTTATCAATCAATCGATGGCATTTATTGAGCACCTGCAGAGGGCAGAGAGCACTGTACTAAGTGCTCGGGAGAGTTCAAAGCAACAGAGTTGGTGGACAGGTTCCCTGCCCACAAAGAGCGCACGGTCTAGAGTCTAAATGCTCACCTCATTTACAATTACATTACAATCCATGAATATGGTTATCTTGTGATCGTGCCTGCTCACATATCTCTCTAAATTTAGATCCTCAACTACTAGTACTTCCCTGAAAGCAGGGGGTCAACCCTAAAGGGCCTCTTCTTGTCCTGGTCAGAGTCTTCGATTTTCAGCACTAGGAGATTTCAATCCAAACACCTCAATGGCCACCTATATCTGCTGAATTTCTTTCATTCACTCGTAATCACTGAGTGCTCACTGGTGTGCAGAGCACTGTTTTAAGCTTTTGGAAAGTACCGTTCAGTAACAGATAGAGGCAATCCCTACCCAGCAGCAGGCTCACATACTTCTTTAGCATATATATGTACGATGTTATAGATCCTAAATCTACCAGATTTTTACCCAAACCCTCTTTAGTGAGTTGACCAAAGAAGTCAGCATTCACCTTCTCTTTCTGAATATCCAGGATCAACTCCTCCCAAGGGTCATCCTAGTTTTTTCCTTATCCCAACTGACCTTCTCCTTTTCTTGTACCTCTGAACAAAGGTAACTCTCCTTAACGTCCTTAGCAACATCGCCTCTTTTTTTTCCCCCTGCCTACCTTGGCCTGACAGCTGATGCCCTTTTCATCCCACAAAGCCAATCTTCCAACACATCTCAGTGGTTCCTATTTCCATTCCAATTCCACTGGTGTTTTGTTAACTGCAAGTGGTTTTGCCATTGTTTTCAAAGAAATGAAAATTAATGTAGTAAACATTGTTTCCCAAGGAGTTACATACCTGAGTTCTGTGAGCTTTTGAAGCAAATGCAAATTTTTTTTGCAAGAAACCCACACAAAACAAGTCCCAAAGGCAGTTTTTCCCAGAAGCCCTGATTAGCATCAGTTTGATAAACACAGAGAACACTTTTGAAAGTGAAATTGCTTCTAGCTGTGCAGTAAAAGACACGTTCAATAAATAGCATCGACAGGTATGTGGTAAAATCAGACTGCTTCAAGTGAACAATCCCCAAACACTGTAGCTCAGGATGCAGTTTCCAAAATTTAATAAATATGTTAAAATTGAACTCTCTACTCTGTGATTCTTTAGAGATCTCAACAGAGTGGTAGAGGAACTCTGAGACAAGTCAAGATGAATATCCTTTTACCCAATCTCCTGCTGATGTGCTCAATGGTCTGGGAAAAATGGCTGGCTACGTCACCAGCAATACTAAATTATAAACTCCTTGAAAGCAGAAATCCTGCCTACCAACTGTATAGCACCATCTACCAATTGTATAGTATGCTTTCAAGCACTTATTATGGTATTCTGCTCACAGTAATGGCTCAGTAAATACCATTGATTGATTGATATTAATAGGCTGCATGCTCTGGGCTTGCAGGTGATGGGCCACTCAACTAAGGACATTCTAAAATCCCACCCTCTTGCTTTCTCCTCCAATCAAGTGCCCATATTTACCAACAAATAGTGCTGGGGGAGGCTTTTCCGGAGGCAGTTGGATGAACAGGCTATGGGATGTGATTAATCCCAACTGTATACAAACCTGTGGGTACCAGTCAAGGACTCCAACTCTATCTGATTATAATCCTGGGTTTGGCAGTTTAGGTTTACTGCACTGATGGTTCATTATATTAAAATGAGTCTTGAATATTTTTGGTTTTATACATTTTTAAAGATTTTTGCATTTCTGAATATTTGGACAAGAATTTATTGCTGAGTATTTGTTCCTTGTTTCAGGAGCACCTGACCTGAAATCCCAAGTGTCATGCTACATTGTAGAACAGATTTCCCCTCAACAGTTTGCTCATACTTGGTGTAGTGCTAAGCCTAGAAGTAACACATTCCAACTCACAGCTCCTCTCTTCCAGAAAGAGACAATTATCCTTTGGACTGTTCCTTTGTCATGAGAATAGGTAACTAAGGCAACCGTAATTAATGCCAGGGTCCTATTATTCCAGAGCACCTTTCAGTCCAGGATCAATTAACAGGAGTTGCAAGACCCTACTGTGTGCAGAGCACTATAATAAGCTCTTAAGAAAATACAGTAGTGTTAGCAGACAGAATTCCTACCCTCAAGGGGTTTACGATCTAGCAGAGGAGACAGATACTGAAATAATTTACAAAGAGTAGGAAGAATAAGATGTGACAGCTTAAATCTGAGAATGGTTCTTCTTGGATGTCATGCTGTCAGTCTTTCTATTACTCTCAGAAAAATAGTAGCCGAGCATGATAGTCATTTTTTTGGAGCGGTAAAATATTTTTCAGATATTCAGTGGAGACTGTTTTCCTAACTGTGTAAAAAAAAACTTATAGGGTCAACTATCTTTCTTGGCTACTGAGACAACTTCAACAGAAAAAAGTCCACTTTAAAATGTCATATGTCTTACTTCTTTACTCAACTGATATAGTGACAATATGTACGATAGAGTTGCCAACTAAAGATTAAATCCCTGTTTCCCATACGAAAGCACGGAGTGTCCCATAAATTGCATCATTTTAAATCAGGGTAATTTTTGCCCCCAAATGATTGCTGCATACAGTTCATACATTTCTTTCTGAACTATCTAGGGATTTTCCGTATTAAATTACTTCCTTCCCCTCGATCATACCCTTCACCCTTCTGTCCTGATGCCAATCTCCTCCTTCAAAGAAGTCTCAGGGCTGAGAATCATCCATTGTTCCCAATGGAAGACTCCCATCATTTCAAGGAGCAAAGTCAGATTTGAAGTTGGACTGTGACAGATACCCCTGTTTCTCAACTCTGAATCCTGCCCTTCCCAGCCCTCAATTCTCCTCCCCTGGATTTTTGATCTTGTTGGGAAATGCCACTTGTCTCCTTTTTTCTCTTCTACAGTTCACTGGGCCCTCTAAATGTTGGAGTTCCAGGTCTCTCTTTTCAATGATCCTTTCTGCTCCTCCCCACTCCTGCAGGGAATAACCCGTTAGAAGAAGGACCAGGCCAACTTTCACAAGACTTTGCCTCTGGCCTGCTCCCTTCCTTCATGCTGCCATCTTAACTCTAGTCTCAAAAGCTTGTCACATCTTTTTAGAGCCTCTCTGCCCTTCTACCAACTCTTCTCCCACTGCCAAGTTTGTGTTCTTCACATAAAGACCAGTGACATTCACCAAATTTTAAAATAACAGAAAAAGTGCAATATAACCTAAGAAAACATGAGTTAAAAAACACACAAGTATAGCCTCTACTAGGGGCTTTCCCAATTTTCCTCACTAGTAAGGAATGAAAAGAATGATGATGGTGTTTGTTAAGCACTTACTATGTGCCAAGCACTGTTCTAAGCACTGAGGTAGATACAAGGTAATTGGGTTGTCCCGCGTGGGGCTCACAGTCTTAATCTCTGCTTTACACATGAGGCAACTGAGTCCCCAGAGAAATTAAGTGACCTGCCTAAGGTCACAGGACAGAAACGTGGTGGAGCTGGGAGTAGAGTCCATGACCTCTGACTCCTGATTCCGAGCTCTTTCTTGCCACTAGGCCATGCAGCTTCACTTTTTCTCCCACTCTCCCCTCCCTAGCAATGCCTTAGTGGCCATAATACCCCATCCCTGGACATTGATCCTGCCCCTTCACCTGCTATACAATTTTTGCCTCTGCCCAAAATTGTTTTTAGCCCAGCATGACTTGGAACTGTGTTTCTACAGAGGCGCTGACAAAATTCATGGAAGTAAGCTTGTGTTGGAATCCTGAGAAATTAAATGTTGAACTCACATAGCATGGCCAGGGCTGGACCGGCTCCTGCATTCTTAGCGGGCAGTTTCAGGATGATACCTTGAGGTGGGGACGGGAGAGAAGGAGATTGAAGAGTGGATGCGCCTTCTCTGCTGCTCACTGTGTCGCACTCTCAACATCTCTGTGAAGGAAGGAGAGGCAGGTATTATTTTCCCCATTTTCCAGATGAGGAAAATGAGGACAGTGCCCAAGGGTCACTGGGTCAAGGGCAGAACAGGAAGAAGAACCCAAATTCTTCAACTCCCATGCTCTTTCCACTGACTGTACAGCTCCAGTGAAAACAGTTGCCGTCCTAAGCATTCCCAGCTCCCATTTTTTAACTTGCTGTTGGCCACTGCATCCCATACAACACCATCCTGTTCCCCGCTCCCCTTCTAGTGATGTCTGGGTGGCCCCTTTGGACAGAACCACGAAGGCCACAGTGATACTCTGGGTCGAAACGCCCATTTTCTCTGATCAGGAGGGCACAGCACAGGCACCATGTCCGAAGGCGAAACCCCTTCTCCCACACACTTCATCTCTCTCACAACAGGCATCCGTGAGATTCCTCAGGCTAGAGAAGCCCATATGAAGCCTGGCGTAATGGTTAGGGTCCAGACCTGGGAGTCAGAAGGTCATGTGTTCTAATCCCGCTCTGCCGCTTGTCTGCTGTGTGGCCTCGGGCAAGTCACTTCACTCCGCTGTGCCTCAGTTCCCTCATCTGTAAAATAGGGATTAAAACTGTGAGCCTCACGTGGGATAACCTGATTACCTTGTATCCACCCCAGTGTTTAGAAAAGTGCTTGGCACATAGTAAGGGCTTAACAAATGCCATCACACCTGACACCTTCAATCCCAGGGCACCCAAAGGTTCGTTTAGATCAAACTATGGATAACAACCTTTATTCATTCATTCATTCAATAGTATTTACTGAGCGCTTACTATGTGCAGAGCACTGTACTAAACACTTAGAATGGACATTTCGGCAACAGATAGAGACAATCCCTGCCCACACCGGGCTCATAGTCTAGAATTGGGGAGATGGGCATCAAAACAAGTAAACAGGCATCAGTAGCATCAACATCAATAAATAGAATTATAGATATATACACATTAGTACATATGCACATACGTGTGCATATATGTACATTTAAAGACAGAAGCATATATTTGCATATATATAGAGAAGCAGCATGGTTTAATGGAAAGGGCACGGGCTGGGGAGTCAGAGGTTGTGGGTTCTAATCCCTGCTCTGCCACTTGCCAGCTGTGTGACTTTGGGCAAGTCACTTCACTTCGCTGCACCTCAGTTACCTCGCCTGTAAAAATGGGGATGAAGACTGTGGGCCCCTCATGGGACAACCCGATGACCTTGTATCTAAATGTATCTATGTGCAGAGCACTGGACTAAGTGCTTGGAATGGACAATTCGGCAACAGATAGAGACAACCCCTGCCCATTGACGGGCTTAGTGCAGAACACTGTACTAAGCGCTTGGAATGGACAATTCGGTGTAGACTGTGAGCCCATTGTTGGGCAGGGAGGGTCTCCATCTGTTGCCGGATTGTTCATTCCAAGGCGCTTAGCACAGTGCTCTGCATACAGTAGGCACTCAATACAGAGGATCCAATGAATGAATGAAGAGAAGGAGGGCTTTGAAGGAGAAAGGTGTGAATCTTTCTTCCGGGGTGAACGTTTATATCCCAGCTTGGCCACTTGTCAGCTCTGTGACTCTGGGCAAGTCACCTCACTTTCTCTGTGCTTCAGTTACCTCATCTGTAAAATGGGGATGAAGACTGTGAGCCCCACGTGGGACCACCTGATGACCCTGTATCTCCCCCAGTGCTTAGAACAGTGCTCCGCACATAGTAAGCACTTAACAAATACCAACATTATCATTATTATTAAAATGGGGATTAAGACGGTGAGCCCCACGTGGGACAACCTGATGACCCTGTATCTCCCCCAGTGCTTAGAACAGTGCTCTGCACAAAGCGCTTAACAAATACCAACATTATTATTATTATTACTATTATTATTAAAATGGGGATTAAGACGGTGAGCCCCACGTGGGACAAACTGATGACCCTGTATCTCCCCCAGCGCTTAGCACAGTGCTCTGCACATACAAGCGCTTAAATACCAACATTATTATTGTTATTATTATTATTAAAATGGGGATTAAAACTGTGGAACCCAGGATCTCCCCCAATGCTTAGCACAGTGCTCTGCACATACAAGCGCTTAAATACCAACCTTATTATTATTATTATTATTAAAATGGGGATTAAGACTGTGGGACCCTGGATCTCCCCCAACGCTTAGCACAGCGCTCTGCACATATAAGCTCTTAAATACCAACCTTATTATTATTATTAAAATGGGGATGAAGACTGTGGGACCCAGCGCTCAGCACAGTGCTCTGCACCTAGTAAGCGCTCAACAAATACCAACATTATTATTATACTGAGGCCAAGTGGGGTAGGGTTCGCACCCCTCGGGAGGTTTGGGGGTAAAGCTAAACGTTGAGGCGAGGGGGGGTGGGAAAGAGCCCGGGCCTTGGAGTCAGAGATCGTGAGTTCGGATCCCAGCTCTGCCACTTGTCACCTGTGTGACTGTGGGCAAGTCACTTCACTTCTCTGGGCCTCAGTTCCCTTATCTGTAAAATGGGGATTAAGAGTGGGAGCCCCACGCGGGACAACCTGAATCCGCTGTGTCTCCCCCAGCGCTTACCACAGTGCTCTGCACATAGTAAGCGCCTAACAAATACCAACATCGTCATCGTTATTATTATTAAAATGGGGGTGAAGACTGGGAGCCTCCTGTGGGACAAGCTGATGACCTTGTATCTCCCCCAGCGCCTAGAACAGTGCTCTGCACAGAGTAAGCGCTTAAGAAATACCAACGTTATTATTATTATTATTATTATTAAGGAGGGGGGCGGGGGCCTCCGGCCCCACGTGACCCGTCCGCTTTAGGTGTCCGCGGCGATGCCCGCTCGTCCGTCGGGGGCCTTCGGGGGCTTGGCGCGGGCTGCCCGGCGCGCTGCCTGCGGTGGCGGGCCGGGGCGGCGGGGCTGAGGGGAAGGAGAGGCGGCTGAGGCGGCTGAGGCGGCTGAGGAGGCCCCGGGGAGCCATGGCGGACGGCGCCGAGCGGGCCGACGGGCGCATCGTCAAGATGGAGGTGGACTACAGCGCCACCGTCGACCAGCGACTGCCCGAGTGCGAGAAGCTGGCCAAGGTGAGGCGGGAGGGAGGAGGCTGAGTCACCGCGCCGGGGACACACTAGGCCTCGCCGGGGCCTCCAGGGCCGGCGCGCACTCACTCCCTCACTCCCGCACTCACTCCCTCCCGCACTCACTCACTCACTTCATTCGGTTTAGAGAAGCAGCGTGGCGCAGTGGCTTGGGAGTCACAGGTTCGAATCCCGCCTCTGCCCCCCGTCAGCCGCTTGACTGTGGGCGAGTCCCTTCCCTGGGCCTCAGTGACCTCATCTGGAAAATGGGGGTTAACTGTGAGCAGCGTGGCTCAGGGGCAAGAGCCCGGCTTGGGAGTCTGAGGTCATAGGTTCGAATCCCGCCTCTGCCACTCGTCAGCTGGGTGACGGTGGGCGAGTCCCTACCCTTCTCTGGGCCTCAGTGACCTCATCTGGAAAATGGGGATTAACTGTGAGCCTCACGTGGGACAAGCTGATGACCCTGGATCTCCCCCAGCGCTTAGAACAGTGCTCTGCCCAGAGTAAGCGCTTAACCAATACCAACATTATTATTATTATTATTATGGGGATGAAGACTGTGAGCCTCATGTGGGGCAACCTGATGACCTTGTATCTCCCCCAGCGCTTAGAACAGTGCTCTGCACAGAGTAAGCGCTTAACAAATACCAATATTATTATTATTAAAATGGGGATGAAGACTGTGAGTCTCATGTGGGACAACCTGATGACCCTGTATCTCCCCCAGCACCTAGAACAGTGATCTGCACAGAGTAAGCGCTTAACAAATACCAACATTATTATTATTAAAATGGGGATTAACTGTGAGCGCACATGGGACAACCTGATGACCCTGTATCTCTCCCAGCGCTTAGAACAGTGTTCTGCACAGAGTAAGCGCTTAACAAATCCCAACATTATTATTATTATTAAGAGCCCGGACTTGGGAGTCTGAGGTCATAGGTTCGAATCCCGCCTCTGCCACTTGTCAGCTGGGTGACTGTGGGCAAGTCACTTCCCTTCCTCTGGGCCTCAGTGACCTCATCTGGAAAATGGGGATGAAGACTGAGCCTCATGTGGGACAACCTGATTACCTTGTATCTACCCCAGTGCTTAGAACAGTGCTCTGCACATAGTAAGCGCTTAACAAATACCATTACTATTAAACGGGGGAGGCAGACAATAAAACAAGTAGGCGTCACCAGCCTCAAGAGAAGTTGAATCATCGATACAGGTACATTGTTAAAAAAAAAATATAGAGAGAGTAATAAGATATACAAAAAGGCACAAGTGCATCATTCATTCATTCGATCGTATTTATTGAGCCCTTACTATGTGCAGAGCACTGTGCTCAGCGCTTGGAAAGTCCACTTCGGCACCGGAGACCATCCCTGCCATCAGCGGGCTCACGGTCTAAACAGCGTGAGAAGCAGTGTGACTCAGTGGAAAGAGCCTGGGCTTGGGAGTTAGAGGTCATGGGTTCTAATCCCGCTCTGCCGCTTGCCAGCTGTGTAACTTTGGGCAAGTCACTTAACTTCTCTGTGCCTCAGTGACCTCATCTGTGAAATGGGGATGAAAACAGTGAGCCCCACGTGGGACAATCTGATCACCCTCTATCCTCCCCCAACGCTTAGAACAGTGCTTTGCACAGAGTAAGCGCTTAACAAATACCACCATTATTATTATTTTGTTATTATTATTATTATTATTATTATTATTAAACGTGGGAGAAAAGACCACACAACAAAGCGGAAGAAAAAAGTAGTAGTTGTCAACATCATCAAGATAAATAGAATCATAGATATATACACATCGTTAACAAAACAGATTAATAAATAATACATAAAAATAAGCCCAAGTGCTGTGGGGAAGGGGGTGGAGCAGAGGGAGGGAGCAGGGGGGAATGGGGAGGGGCGGAGGGAGCGGGAGGGCTCAGTCTGGGAAGGCCTCCTGGAGGAGGTGAGCTCTCAGGAGGGCTTTGAAGGGGGGGAGAGGGTTAGCTGGGTGGATGTGAGGAGGGCATTCCAGGACAGAGGGAGGACGTAGGCCAGGGGTCGACGGCAGGACAGTTGCCAAATTGTACATTGATGGGTTAACTGTACCCCTCCCCCCCCCCAGCACTTAAATCAGTGCTTGGCACATAGAAAGACCTTAAATATTATTAATAGGCCACTTTTCAGTGATTTAAATCATTGCCTGGAGTCTTTTGATCAGACTTCCCAGTGGGTTCTTTTCCGAGAATGTCTTAAAGATATCTTAGTACAAAGTTTTAGGAATGGGAAAATTGGATTTGTAATGGAGATCTAAATCTGGGAACAATGGCTTGGGGAACTAAAAGAGAATCACTTAGAGACAGGTATGATCCATCTCAGGATCAATAAATATGATTGATTGAATGATTGGATGCCGAATCTGGCCTGTTGGGGATGCCCCAGTGTCCTCCACAGATCCACCCCAGTGGGTTTTTATAGTCGTCTTTCATGTTTGACTTCTTGGTTGACATTTCATCCCCATGTGAATTATGGTCAGCGTCTTTCTCTTATGCAGACCATCTATTCAGCTATCTAAACACCCTGTAGAAACAGTCTTGGGATCTGTAAAGATGAAGAATCGGGTTTTTCATGGTTAAACTCCCACTCCATTTGGTCGTTTCCCAGAGCTGTATTTAGCTGTGGCGTGTCCCTGTCCCCCACCATTACTTTCACTAACATCATCAACAAAAAAAGCCTCAGCATATTTGAAGTATTACATTTATCTATCCTTTTTCCTATCTGAAAAGGTGGGGTTTTTTTCCACAGAGAGAAAATTTCAGTCTATAGTGAATAAAAGCTTTTAGGGCCTAAACTAGGAATGTGTGTCCTTGCAGAAGATGGAGTTTGTTGAGAGTGATGGGAGGGGGGGTAAGAGAGAGGGCAGAGTTGGGGAGGTGAGCTGGGCAGGATCGGGTGCAGATCAGAGCCAGGTTATGAGGCTAGTGGGGAAAATTAAAACCCCCAAGTGAGGTTAGGGCTAGGAAGGGCAGTGGAGGTGTGGAAAAGACCAGGGTGGAGAGTTTGTATCCCTGTCAACAGAACTTGTCCATGCAGGGCAGAATGCTAGGTCCTCAAAACCGCCTAAAGGTAAGGGGAGACAACTAACAAACTCCTAGAGATCCCATCGAAGGAGGTGTGAGATGATGCTGAAGAAATGTTACCTCACATCCAAACAGAATGGGGAAAAGTTAACATGTTCAAGGGAAATGGGCAATGGTCAATCGTAAAGGCGATTCCATACATCCACAGATGTTGCGTTGCCTGTGTTTCAAAGCAGTTGAAACTCTCTGCAATCAGCCTGACACACAGCTTTTCCTCAAAGTGCACCAGTACCAGTGAATGATGGATTGAGCCATCAGCAAAATTATTACTATTATCTCTAGCATTCAGTAAGTGCTTACTGACTTGTCAGGCCTGGAACTAAATGCTGAGGTGAAAACCTGAAAATTACTAAAGTCACTCTTCCTGACTAACAAGGGGTACGTAGTCTAGAGAAGGACATAGAACAGTCAGTCAGTCAATCAGTGAACAATGGGAAGAAAGCAAAACAACAAGACAGTAGACTAAAATTCAACAGTTGAAAGAGTATCAGCAGTAAAACGTTTCTGCTCTAAATGATGTGCCGGTTTGCTGTGCTGCCTCATTCTGCCTGGCAATCTTGGCTGGCACTGACAGTAAATGCTACATAGGTGTAATGTGGAAGAGTGCCAGAAATATAGGAACTTGAGATGCTTTTAATAGACTTCTGAAACTGGATCACATTATTAAAGCCACACAGAATCTTGCAAGTTTCTTCCTCAGAAGAATCACCTCTTTCCTATTTAATCTTAACAGCAAGCTTAATTATACTTTGAATTTGTACAGCACTTCTGTTTATTTCAAAGAGTTTTCCCATCCTCACAGTCTCCTGTGGAAAAGAAGACATTATTACTAATCCTCATTTTCAGATGAGGAAACAGAGGCACAGTGAGGTTATATGACTTGTGACAACTGGCTATTAGCAGAGTTGGAACAAGAACTCAGAATTCCTGACTCTCAGACCTATGCACTTTTCTCTAAACCATGTTAATGTTTTGTAGCTTTTTAAAACTCCTTAGAATAATATTTTGGGGGGACTGATTATCTTTCCTCTTTCTAACTGACTTTTGTAAAACACATCTTGTAGTTATAAATCAGATAGAAAAGACACTGATAACTCAAAAGGTTAAAGCAAAGCAAAAGGTTAAAATCATGGAAGAATTAGAATGTATGTAAAAAGATGTTTCAGTTTTTGCCATAGCTGTGACCCTACCAGAGACACAAAACATGCTTTAATATACCCAAATTACTTGGGTTGACATAATGGGGCGGGTGGACAGAGACTTGTCCTGTTCCTTGATGAAATGCCTCTGCATCATTTCTGGCTAGAAGTTCTATATTAATTCATTCAGTTGTATTTATTGAGCACTTACTGTGTGCAGAGCACTGTACTAAGCACTTGATGTGTATATGCATTCTGATTTGTGTGGATGAAATCCCCAAACTGCCTACGTTTAGAGTTTGTAATAGTTATGCTCTTTTGCGCACCTAACGCTAGACACATAAGTAGCATTAATAAAAAGTCATGACAAGTTTCATCTCAAAGCACGGATGTGCTTTGTGTCCAGACTGTTTCACTCTGTCCTTAGCCTTTGCATTTAAATACAAGATTTTCAATTTCCTTGTTTGAACAATTGAGATGTGTATGTCTCAAATGTATATGTATGTCTGTGTAACACTCAAGTGTGTGTGTGTGTGTGTGCGTGCCTGCCTGTATGTTAGAAACAGTGCCCTGGAATAATGCTACCATCTGATTAAGTGATTAATGTGATATAAATAATAAATATGCATTGCAGCTCTTAAGCTCGGTGATATGTTTTCTGCTATATGCAAAAGAAGAGGAAAAGCACTGTTCTCAAGCAGTAGTGAAATATCAGAGTTCTGCTTGATGAGTCATAAAACATAGATTTTTCTTATCAAATTCTGGCTTGTTCGGAAGACTTTATGCAAGCTCTTGATTCTTCAGTTTCTTCCCTGTATAATGCGGGTCGGATAGTACCCTGATTTGGCAGGAAACCAGTCTTCAGATATGGTGAAAAAAACTTCAGTCCCACAGATTTTTCCTCAGTCTTTTGTATAATCATCGGATGGTAATAGTGAACATGAGTGAACTAAAAAAATTCAGTCCTAGGAGTGTGGGTTGAGTTGCCGGTTTTCATTAAAATTCTTCCTAGCCACACAGTATAATTCATTTTCTGATTAGGCCTTTTATTTTTTTCCTTCTATGTAAGTCACAGCTTGTGTTTTCATTGCTGGTCCTTGTCTCTCTCTTTTTTTTTTTTTTGGCTTTTTTTTAGGAAGGACGACTTCAAGAAGTAATTGAAACTCTTCTGTCGCTAGAAAAACAGACCCGAACTGTGAGTAGATTATCCTCCAGGCAAAAATTATTACTCATTTCATTTAATTTGTTTTTGGCTCACATAATGTTTTCATTCCTGCAGGCTTCTGACATGGTATCGACATCCCGAATTTTGGTTGCAGTAGTGAAGATGTGCTACGAAGCCAAGGAGTGGGATTTTCTTAATGAAAATATTATTCTTTTATCCAAAAGGAGAAGTCAATTAAAACAGGTGAGCTTTTCGGTTCTGTGAAGACAATAACTGAAAGGGTAAATAATTCTAAATATCAAATTGCGAAATGCCTTCCCTTGCTGATCATTTTGTTTTCTGGAACGAGAGCTAGAGCTCCATTAGGGGTAGCTCCATCATTCGCTGTTTTCTCCATTGCTGACTATTTGTTCAACAAGTTAAGTCAATAATAATTTATAGCACTTTTCACTTTGAAATCTCAACTTCCTGTGACACTTGAATCATTAGAACCTCTCAGCGAGAGAGTGAAAAGCGTCATTATCCCCATGTGTAGAGATGACTAAGCTCTGGAGCTTGTTCAACCCTCTCAGCATGGCGTAGTGGATAGAGCACACCCCTGGGACTCAGAGGGTGGTGGGTTCTAATTCCGGCCCTGCCATTTGTCTGCTTTGTGACCTTGGGCAAATCACTTCACTTCCTCTGTTGCCTCAGTTATCTCATCAGTAAAATGGAGATTGAGACTATGAGCCCCATATGGGATAGTGACTGTATCCAACTGGATTTGCTTGTATCCACCCCACTGCTTAGAATAGTGCCTGGCGCACAGTCAGCGCATAACAGATACCACAATTATTAATACCACTAATCTGTCAGAACTGCTGGCTCTTGCCACTAGACAGTGAAGGAGAAAGGGCCATCTTTTTTGAATCTTTTAAAAAGAAATTAAAAGCAAAGTAATGAGGCCAGCATTTTTTCATATAATTGGAAAAAAAACACCTAATAGATAAAAAGTGGCATTGAGAATAAGACATATTTGAGTGAGGTCACTCCAGTGCATGTAAAAATTCACCTGATTTAAATGCACCATGTGGAGCTCAATCCTATGTGAGCGTCTTGCTACCAGCTGTCCGAGTATCCTAATACTAATGCATTTTGCATGAGGAGAACAGATGTTAAGTGAGCCTCCATGTCGATCCCCTTGCTTGAAGTCTAGCTTTCCTTTGTAAGGAACTTGTTTCAAATGCCTTCTTTAATTAGAAATAAGAGTCCATTAAAGTTCATGAAAACAACACTAAAACACTTTATCATTTTCTATTTTAGAGAGAGAGCGGCGCAGTAGTATTAATAGTATTTGGAATGGTGGTAATATTTATTAAGTGATTACTGTGTAGAGTAGTGTACTAAGCCCTGGGGCAGAATTTCCAGCGGGGAATTAGACAGAATGTGAGACTAGAGCCAAGTTTATCCACTTCTTTTACCTCTTCCTTCATGCTGTCCTGGACAAAATAAGTGCCTAGGATTGATTATTTTTTCTCTTAGACCTTGTAGGCTTTTTTAAGTGAACCTTTTTTTCTGCCTCAATGCAGCTGAATTCTTAAGGTTTCTCAGCTTTGTGTAGATTGCCTAAACAGAAGACTTCTTTGTCTATCACTTTGCCCTGCAGGTGAAACTTACCTAGCCATAATTAATATTAATGACTTTCTTGCTGTTCTGCAACAGTATTCCAGTGGGTCAAGTTTAAATAGGTTACCCCCCCAAAAAATTCAGTCCCTTTATTTGAGTGTTATGACAGAATCTTTTAAATGGATTCCCTTAGTCCTAAAGGGTTTTAATTTCCGATTTTTGGTGCTTATCCACATGGGGCTGTGGTATAACTGTTCAAATTTTATATTCCAATAAAAGACAACTAATATTATAAAACACCAGATTTTCATTTTTACTTGTCTGTAAGCACTGAGCCCTGATTACCATCCTTCTGAGAATATCGAAGCACACCTGAGATTCTTTAAGAAGAGATTTTTGTACTGGAGGCTCTTTTCTACAGTTAATATGATACCTTCATTTTAGGCATAGTTTTGGAAGGGACCTCTGGGCAGGAATGTGTCTGTTATATTGCTGTTCTCTCCCAAGTGCTTAGGAAGATGCTCTGCACACAGTAAGCGCGCCATAAATATGATTGATGACTAATTTGTAGGAAGGAGGGATTTACCTTCCTCAAAGAATTTTGTCCATTTGAAAGAAGGAAGAGGACATTCTTGAATCTACAAACATGTAGCTCATCCCAGACACTTTGGATGAAATGACATTGTCAGTAGGTGCCTTATTGCTGGGTGTTTTCAATTTTGTTTGGGTGCAGTTGCATCAATTATTGCTATTTAATTTGACAGGCTGTTGCAAAAATGGTCCAGCAGTGTTGTACTTATGTTGAAGAGATCACAGACCTTCCAATCAAACTTCGCTTAATTGACACCTTGCGAATGGTTACAGAAGGAAAGGTAAGCTTTCAAGTAGAAAGACACGATATGTGGTCTCCCACTGTGGAGATGCCCAGTGGGGAATTCAGCTTTGGCTACGCTGATGTTTACCGGCAGAGAAAAGGTAGATGACTTACTACTCTCAGCAGGTCAGGGATGGACCTCACCGTTTTCATTTTGTGTCTTTAGTCTCTCGGCCTTAGTGCCTCTCTTAAAGGAACAAATAAGAAAGGGTAAATATCAAATATGGGTTCTTCCTCTCACCAAGGTAACTCTTAATGGGGATTATTTCCATTATTTTATTGATCAGAATTGTAATTTGCCTTTGCCTGTCTCTTAGAACTGCATTTATTTCCACTTAAGATGCCTCTAAAAATTAAATTCTTAGATTCTTTTTAGCATTCAGAGGCACTTTATCATTCACTTTATTGGAAATTAGAAATTCAGCAACATTACTTATTTATAAAGCAAACTCTAAATGCATTAATAATTCCTAGCAGTTGAGGAGTTGAGGCAATAAACAGTTTCTGATGTAAGAAATATGAAGAAATCGTGAATCATGAAGAAAACTGAGGATATTAATTGAGGAGAGCACATCCTGGAGTGGCCAAAGTGCTTTGAATTGTTCAGTTTTTTAAAATTCTGTTTTCCTTCCTAACTTGTGGCCCAGGAACTTGAATTTTCAATCCCTGATCTCTTTTGGCAGCATATTGAAATGTTCTTGGGAGACATTTGCTAGAGCAATAGCTAGAGGTGATAGATACTTTTTACAGTATCACAAACTGGCAAGGTGGTTCCTGTTGTGCCAATTTGGGATGACAGACTACTTTAGACCCTTTTGATATAGAATATTTCTTTAGGGAGGCGGATGTTAAAATGGAAATGCTTTGTTATCCATTTCAGATCTATGTGGAAATTGAGCGTGCCCGATTGACTAAAACACTAGCAGCAATCAAGGAACAAAATGGTGAAGTGAAAGAAGCGGCATCAATTTTGCAAGAGCTGCAGGTAGCGTGTCATTTTAGAGGGCACTTGATATTATTTTACCCCAGAAATGAACTTTGGTGTTGCAGTGGAGGGTGGTCCTCTTGGCAGTTCATCTTCTCCTTTCACCTGCAAAAAGTAGGATTGATTGATTGGATTGGGATGTGAGTTTTAATCAAAGGGCAATAGATTAGGTGATGACTGGTGCAATTCCCAATCGTCAAGAAAATTTTGCTTTGAGACCTCAAGTGCAAAACACTTATCCATATTTTTTAATGTGACTTTACTAAGATGGGAACGTCTGGGTTGATTTGCTGCATAAAACTGACCCAGAATTGGCACAGTTCAGCAGAACAAAATGGTATCTGCAGTAACGGAATTGTTCAGTCAAGATTGCCCAACACCCAGTAAGTCTGATTTGTTGATAATTGATTTTGTTGTGTTCATGGGAACTAAATTATCAGCATTCATCGAGTGCCTTACTGTGTGTGCAGCACTTTACTGAGCATTTGGACGGGTACAATAAAGTAGGTGATCATTTTCCCCTTAGATTACAATTTAAGGGGCAGATAAAAAAAATAATCACAATAATAATAATTGCGATCTTTGTTAAGCCTTTATTATGTGCCAAGCACTGTACTAAGCGCTGGGGTATGTAAACAATAATCGGGTCACACATGAGGCAGTATTTGAATAGGGTCCCTAAGGTCCTGAAGTCTCATTGGCAGGGGAGCAATTATCCAGGAATTTGAGATTTAGAGCTTTGTGGAAGCCTGTGTCCACTTGAGCATTTGACTACCTTCGTAACAGATGACTAATCTGCAGAGTTCACTGGGGACCAAGTCTCTGCCAATAAGGGATGCACATTATAAAACCGGTGGCTAAAGATGTCACCATTATAATAATTATTGGGGTATTGGTTAAGCACCAACTGTGTGTCAAGCACCGTACCAAGCAATGGAGTAGATTCAAGATCAGGTCCGAGATGGGGCTCACAGTCAAAGTAGGAGGGAGAGTACATATTTTCTATTTTGCTGATAAGAGAACCACGGAACAGAGAAGTTAAGTAACTTGCCCAAGGTCACACAGCAGACAAGTAGCGGGACTGGAAGCAGAACTCAGGTCTTCCGACTCCCAGGCTCGTTCTCTTTCCACTAGACCCCGCTGCTTCTTGGAATTGGTGTCGTATTTTATATTTTGGTTTGTAAACTCCAAGAGAACAGGAATAAGTATCTGTTGGTCATTGGTAATAAGGGCACTTACTAACTACCATTTGATGTTGATGATCATTTCAAGATTATTGGTTTATACTTTATTTTGTGTCCGAGTAGTGGGAATTCAATTTGGTTATATTTTGGTTATTACTGTTATAGGTGGAAACCTATGGGTCAATGGAAAAGAAGGAGAGAGTGGAATTTATATTGGAGCAGATGAGACTCTGTCTTGCTGTGAAAGATTACATTCGGACCCAAATTATCAGCAAAAAAATAAACACCAAATTTTTCCAAGAGGAAAACACAGAGGTAAATTATGAGAAATCACTTAATTTTTTTCTCTTTCCCTGCCTCGTGTCTTCACGCCTCATGTTTACCAAATATTTTAAAAAAAATAACTCTCAAAGTTAAAGTGAATATTAGTAAACTAGTTCTGTTTTTCAGAAGTCTAAATTGAAGTACTACAATTTAATGATCCAGTTGGATCAGCATGAAGGCTCCTATTTGTCCATCTGTAAACACTACAGAGCTATATATGATACCCCTTGTATCCAAGCTGAAAGTGAAAAGTGGCAGCAGGTAAGATTTTTGGTAATAAAATTGAAGTGATCCCCACTACTGCTTCACTTGGTGACTGCAATACTAGGTTGCTGTCGCTTGCATATGCCATCGTTATATGGGTTGTATGAAAACAATTAAAATCCCAGACAGCATCAAAAGAGAATGTAGAATGATTTTGGGCACTCAGTCTTTAAATTATATGGGAAAACACTGTGGTACTTGGGCAGAAGATTATGGTATTCCCCAGATACCAACAAGTTCATTTGCTAAAGTTTTCCCCCTTGTTTCCAACAACTTTATATTACAGTTTCATTATGCTAGGAATGCAGTCGATTTAAAAAAATCCCCAAATATTCGGAAGTATTTGATCTCGATTAGTAATTTTAAAAATTCTTACGTTTTCTGCTACATTGCTTAGTCTTCTGATTTATCAGTTTATGCTTGTGTTTCCTTTTCCTGGTGCGTGTGTGTGTTTCTTTTTTTTCAGGCTTTGAAGAGTGTTGTTCTTTATGTTATTCTGTCCCCCTTTGATAACGAACAGTCAGACTTGGTTCACCGAATAAGCAGTGACAAAAAATTAGAAGAAATCCCTAAATATAAGTAAGTACTTGTTGTAAATGATGCAGTAATGATATATAAGGCAGCCTGATTAGCAAAGGGGGAGGACAGTCAAACATAAAAATCTTTTCCTCCATTGCCCTCCTGCCCAAAGTAGAAGTTAATTAATGGCTGGCAGATCCGATGAAGAAAGCCAAATTGTTCTGGGAAGTGGGACCAAAAAGTAAAGATTTAGATATTTTTATTACAGGAATAGTTCCGTTACATGGTCTTTCCTTTAGTCCGTGTGTCCTCGTTCATTAAGATGCTATTTTATGTAACAGGAATTACAATTTATATCATAATTTTCATGCGACTGGAGTAATAACTGTTTTACCAAATAATTCACAGGGATCTCCTAAAGTTATTTACCACTATGGAGTTAATGCGTTGGACTACGCTGGTTGAGGACTATGGGAAAGAGTTAAGAGAAGGATCCCCTGGAAGTCCTGCAACTGATGTTTTTGGCTATACAGAGGAAGGTGAAAAGAGATGGAAAGATTTGAAGAATAGAGTCGTGGAACATGTAGGTATCTGACAGCTGTTGTTCATTTCCAACTTGGATAGCACAGCAGCAGTTCTTATACTATAACAGACTGTCGGGTGTTAAACATGGATTTCTCTTTCTGACCTCCCTTATTTGGATGGGCCCAAAACACTGGGGAAACAAGTTCTCCTTTTTCCCTTTCCTACTAAGACTGCCGTAGAAATATTTCCATTTTGAAGTGAAACATTTTCTTTGCAGATTGTTTATATGGCTGTTTTGAAACTCTGACTTTTCCATCATTTTTCCCCCCATGTTGGTGGTTAGTATCTCAAAATAGTTGATTCACATTTGGTAATGTTAAGTGCTTACTATTTGCCAAGCACTCCCCTGAGCAAAGAGGCAGATATAGAGAAATCAGGTCAGACACAGTCCTTGTCTCTTATAGGTCTCACAGTCTAACGGGGAGGGAGATAAAGAATTTCACTCCCATTTCACAGATGAGGGAAGGGCAGAGAGAAGTTAAGTAGCTTGATTAAGATCCCATAGCAGACAAATGGAAGAGCCAGGATTGGCACCCAGGTCCTCTGATTCCCAGGCCCATGGTGTTTGCAGTGGGTATAGAGTTGAAAGAAAAGTTTGATGAAAAGTTCAAAGGCCTAAAATGACAGGAACGGCATCATACACAAGTAAAAATTTCATTTTTAAGCTTGAAAGAATGGAAACATTTCCATCTAAAATTAAGCCTTTTCCATATCCTGCCATCTCTCCTGATGAAGTCTGCTCATGGAAGTAAATGCCAGAAGTAACTTTTTCTGGAGTGGTCTTACCTCATTTTCCTGAAGACACACGGGCATAGTCTTTGCAATCAGGAAATTGCTAGTCTCAAGTTTTCCAAATTTTCCCAAAGGCATTAGTAATTACCCTGAATTCTGTGCCTTCCTATGCTACAATTATCATTCTGTTAGGCTGCCCTTTCATCTCCACCCGTGACCGATATCAGGGAGGAAGCAGTACCATACTGACAGCTAATTCTCATGTGAGATTTCAAGGCATGGTTGCACAGTGATACTAAAACCTACAAGTCTTTCAGCAATGTTGGATGAAAGAGATCAACAGAAATGCCCTGCTCTGTTAGAGTTAATAGACATCGTCTTGTAATGAGTTCCTTCCCTAGAAACCAGTTGGTTGGTTATGTCATCTGTTGCCAAGACTTGCTGTTGTGTATGTTTCCAAACCTGGACTGGTCATCACTTTTGCCTAAAGAAAAAAACATTGTATCACAATGTGGCATCTCAAATCCCCATTCCTTCCCCGATGGCTAAATGCTTGATTCTGCAGATTGGAGACACATACAAGTAGCTGTGTAATCAATGGATAAGAAATCCCATCTGCCATTTCCAGTGGGACTAACAGCGTGTCTCTGAGGGTCTCTCTTCCAGGCTGCCTTTAAAATTGGGCACTGTCAGAAGGAAATAGCAGGACTGGGTTGAGGAAAATGCCTGAGGTCAAAGAGCGGCTTGTGGGGAAACAGGCTCACCACTGCCTTGATGATTCTCATGACCCCAGCAATAGGATGTTTATCAAAGCCTATGTGGTGAAAGGCAGAACAAGCCAAGAGGCCTACAGTCCTAGTCATGAGATGGTGGGGCTGAAGAGATAGAGGACCACTCACTAGGACAGAAATCAAGTGAAGAGGGAGCCTGGATCCAAACCCATGACACAGCACCAGGGCAGGGGCAGAGGGGTGCCCATCTTCATCATAAATAAGCAAGAAATCCTAGAGAGATGGTCTACATCCTTCAAAAACCTCCTCAAATGCCTTTCATGAGGTTAACACTCGCTCCCTTCGCTCTATCCGCCTCCCCCCACCCCACAGCACTTGTGTGTATATGTATATATCTACAAGTCTATTTACTTAAATTAATATCGGTTTACTTGTTTTGATGTGTATATATCTATAACTCTATATGATGCCTGTGTACTTGTTTTGATGTCCATCTCCCCGCTTCTAGACTGAAAGCCCAGTGTGGGCAGGGATTGTCTTTCTTTACTGCTGAAGTGTACTTTCCAAGCACTTAGTACAGTACTCTGCACACTGATAAGCACTCAAATAAGACTGAATGAATGAAAAATAACCTGACGGCATACGAAAATTCGGCTTCTGTACCAAAATTTGATGAAGGCATCATTGTTCTTAGGCTGTGGAGTATCTAAAAAAGCTTCTTTGTATGATACCTACATATTTAAAGTAATGTTATTCTGACAGTTATGTCAGGAAAACACCTAGTCTTCTGTAATTTTGACAGATTTGGGATCTTTAACTGACACAGGACCACTTTGATTGCATTTTGCTACAGTTAGCCTTACTGAATGAATTGGCTTTTTCCCCCCCCAGAATATTAGGATAATGGCTAAATATTATACCCGAATAACAATGAAGAGGATGGCACAACTCCTTGATCTGTCAGTTGACGTAAGTCTTTTTAAGCTAACACTCTTACTCACTAGTATTTACAGCACAGCATGTTAAAAATTGCCCTCTTGTATAAAGCATGCCGTTTTACCACGAGTGTTCAGTCAAGTTTTAATATAACTTTAGGGTGGCAGAGGAGTATTTTCCTGGGAATAGAATATGAAGTGGATCTGTTAACTAACTGAAGGTGGCCTTGTTGGCCATTTGTGGAGGTTGCATTCTGGGAAAATGCTACAAACTTAAGTACCACGAATGGCGAGCAGTGAAATCCCTTTAAAGAGCTAGGGTTCATATGACAGTTTCTCCTGGCATTTATCATTAAGGGAATCCAGATTTACCTATGGTACACAGTTGAGTATCTGACCAGACTCTCCTACAGCCCAGAAGTCGTATTGGCAGGGGAGCAGTTAACCAAGAATTTGAGATCTAGAGCTTCAGAGAAGCCAAGTCCACCTGGATATTTTACTATCTTCATACCAGATGAATGACCTGCAGAATTCACTGGGGACAAAGTCTCGGCCAGTAAGGCATGCATGATATAAAACTGGTGGCTAAAGATGTCACCATAATAATAATAATTGGGATTTTTGTTAAGTACTTACTGCGTGTCAAGCACTGTACTAAGTGCTGGTGTAAAGGCAAGATAATCAGGTCCCACATGCGGCCCACAGTCTAAGTAGGAGGGAGGACAGATAATGAATCCCCATTTTGCAAATGAGGGAACTGAGGCACAGAGAATTTAAGTGACTTGCCCAAGGTCACACAACAGACAAGGGGCCCATGATCTTTCCACCAGCCCATGTTGCTTCTCCAAATAAATGAAACCACCTACACTAAATCTTAGGTTGACACAGTCTGCCGAAACAGCAGTTCTTCACCAAATTGTTTTTGCAGGCTAAAAGTTGTCATTATTATAATGTTTTGATCTGTACATCCCGCCCTCCCCTATTTAGAAATTAGAACCCACTGTTTGAAAGACCAGTTGGACTCTGGCTTTTGTCACAAAAATGATGGTTTCATTTTCTTTTTATTCTCAATCTGTTTTAATGTTATACAGGTTACAGTAATAGTTGAAGTTTGCGGTTCAGTTAAATTCAGTGCTAGGTATCCAGCACAGTAGCATTGTGCTTTGTGCAGTAACTGTATCAGTAGTTGACTAGCATTACCCAGGAAGCTAGGCTTATTATAACAGCACAAACTCCCTGGGCATTGTTAACTGAAATACTATTATAGGAAGAGCTAGGAGAAGCCCAAAGAGTACCAGGGTGGGAAGGTAGCCTGATTTAAAGCGATAGGCGGTTGCATTAATCGCAGCCTCAGGAAACTGGTTACCAGAACCATTCACTGTGGTAAGCCAAAAGGGTGTACAGATTTTTAAGAATGGCCTTTCAAAAAAAAAAAAAAAAGGCTGGCAAGGGAACCAGATTATTTGCTCTTTTGACAATTATATTTGTAGCAGAGCTATAACTTGAAGATCTTAGTCAAGCACCGGCTACGTAATAACTGGTATTTATTAAGCATTTACTATGTGCCAGCATATACTGTGTAAATGCTGGACTAGATCCAAGAAAATAAGATCAGACCCAGGGATGTGGATGTGGTCTGATGTCAGTCCTAGTAATTGAGGCTGAAATGGCGGCAAGATGATAACACTAATTCCTAGCACCATGGCTTGCTTAGGCTCAAGGAGTAGTAATTGCATAATGAATTGCTGACAGTATATCATGTGGAATTACGGTAGTATAGAACTCTTTTGACGCTTGTTAGCCTCTCTTAATCCTCAGTTTTGTTATCCTCTCAATTTTACTTTTTCTTTCTCCCTTGCAGGAGTCGGAGGCCTTTCTCTCTAACCTAGTAGTAAATAAGACCATCTTTGCTAAAGTAGACAGGCTGGCAGGAATTATCAACTTCCAGAGACCCAAGGATCCAAACAACCTACTCAATGACTGGTCTCAGAAGCTGAACTCATTAATGTCACTAGTTAACAAAACTACGCACCTCATAGCCAAAGAGGAGATGATACATAATCTACAGTAAGGGGCTCAGTACTCTTAATGCTTTTAAAAAAGCATTAAAACTTGGGGTCATGGAAAAAGACTTAATGTCCCAGTGTAAAATGTTGGGGTTTTTTTTCCCTTATATTCCCGACTTTCATATCCAAAATTTAAAATGTGATGCTGTTTGAGGCCTTGTTTAACCAAAAAAATTCCCTTGATTTCATTTTATCTGTTTAACTTTGCTTTATGTTTGGTGGAAGAATATAATACAACTGTAATGACCGAGTAATCAAAAAATAGTGTCGTGACCTACCCCAGTATTTTTTCTATTGTTGGAAAACTTTTTAGTTATCTTATGTTCCATCCAGCTAACTATATAATAAAAAACCAACAACAGGATATGCTTTTTATTTCTTTTCATGATTACCTCTGGTTTTGAAGATGAATCAGGGGCATTTGTAATGATTTGGTAAGTAGTTTTTTGGGGTTTTTTTCATTGGAAGTAAAATGTATCATGGCAAGACTAGAGTTCATTAAGTTATATACAATTAAAACAGCATTTATGTACTGGTACAGAGTGACTTGGATTAAAGCAAGAAGGTTGAGAGTAAATCTGCAGTCTCCAACTGAGTTCAGCTTTTGTGGTAATACTGATTCTAGTATATCTATTGAACTAATCCAAATAAGGCAAACTATAGTGAACTTTTATGAGTTCTTATCAATGAATTTGAGTAAAACTATGTTCTTGATGTAAATGGATAGTGCCAGAAGGTGCATACCTTTATTAATAGATGATGATGAAAATAATGCTGGAGTCAGTCAATCTGATATCTGTTGAGCGCCAATCAGTGGGCCGAGAAGAGCAGATGAGCCTCAGACCTGAGACTTCAGGACCCAGGGCTTGGTTGAAGGAATTGACCGTAGTGCTCATGGTTTGCACGGTGCTGCTCATACACCCTCTCGTCTCTGCTGGTCGGGTTGGCATTAGGACACGGAGCACAACCAGCTAGTAGGTGGGCAGCAGTAAAGTACATTGTGAAGTTCATGCAAAGGCCTCTTCTTGTGCCGGTTCCATTTACAGCCGAAGCGACCATGGCATAGTGCCAGTGCTGTGCGGGAGCACTATAACTCAGCAGACAGCTGTTGTTTCAAATCCAGTTTTGGGCTGTATCTTTTAAAAGTGTCACTTATACAAAGAATGCATAAGACATTGCCCAAAATCCCTGTTTGGTGGTCCAAAAGCTATGCGTCCACCAGATGAGTATGACAGGAATTTGAAAAAAGGAAAAAAGGATCCGAATGGATGCCATCCACGTCTCACCAACCCAGCAAAAGGATGCTCCTGATTCACCCCCAAACCTGCATGACTCACAGCCAATGATCAGGGGTACCATGGGCCCAGCCTTCCCCAGCACCCCTCAGTACCTCACTCCCCTTCTGGAACTTGAGAATTTCCTTGAGGTCAACCAGAGTAGCACTGCAATGGGGGAAATAGGAAAACTGGAGTCAGTTAGTGGATTTCAAAAGATTCCCCCGAATTGGCAGAAATGAGTTGAGCCAAAAATGCATTCTGGAGTTAGCGTTCACCATTTCTCATCTTTTGGATCGTGGATCTGGTCATTTAATAAACCCTCGGTTAGGAATTTCTGGTGGGGCTTTAAAATTTTCATGCCCAGAAAAGTAGAAACTATGAAATGACATATTAAGCTAATATAATTTTATCCTCTGTGGTAATTCAATTTCTCACATCAATAGGATCAACATCTGTTCTATCTGCTTTTGATAATCACACAATGAAACAATGGCAAGCTTGGAAAGGTTGAAAATTCACGCCGGCACTAAAAATGTGGTCAGTATTCATCATCTCTTAAACTTGTGAGGTGAGAAGGAATGAGAAATCGAAATAGTCATTTGGCTTTGGACATTCTATCCTACAAACTCGAAGCACAGAAGGCATCTGTGTTTGCAGCAGCCCTTCCCCGCCTTCTGCTAAAGGGCTCCTTAGAACTTGACAACACTCACCTGTGTTGAGCTGAGGTGTAGAGAGGGGGTAGAGCTGCTCCCTTTCTATCTGTATTTAAAACCCTCCACCTGCCAAATTCATTGTTGTTCATAACTAAGGCTGCCAGGGTCCAGACCCCCATATTATAATAGATTCCTCTCAGCCATTATCATTTTTCTAAGGACAGTCGTTAATTAGGCAAGGTTATGGTTCTTTTTGCCGACTCTGCTCTTCAAAAGACTACATTAGCCTAAGTGGTAAAATTAAGTAATTTAAAACATTCGAAACCAAAGTGAATTGTGCTTTTAATCAATGGCATTCATAGAAAGAAAATGGAGGAGGTAATTCTTCATCCATTAGCTCTTCAATTAGCAGTCTGGAAGCATTAGGTGGTGGTAAGCACCCATCTTAAAATGGCCACACCTCTTCCCCTAACTTTTGATTTCCATATAGTCTCCCCATTTTTTGTGTGCTCTAAAAACTCATCTAATGTTTCTCTTAATTCTCCCTCTGTGTCTACTGAAAAGTAGCCTGTTGTGAAACCCTTTTTTTAATCAATTCCATACTTTTTAGATCTAAATATGATAGAGTAAAATCCATGCAGTTTGAAGTCCTTTGAATTTAGGAGGTGAGAAGCAGCGTGGCTCAGTGGAAAGAGCACGGGCTTTGGAGTCAGAGGTCATGGGTTCAAATCCCGGCTCGGCCATTTGTCAGCTGTGTGACTTTGGGCAAGTCACTTAACTTCTCGGTGCCTCAGTTACCTCATCTGTAAAATGGGGATTAAGACTGTGAGCCCCACGTGGGACAACCTGATTCCCTTGTGTCTACCCCAGGGCTTAGAACAGTGCTCGGCACATAGTAAGCGCTTAACAAATACCAACATTATTATTAAAATACATTAGAACCATAAGAGGAACAGACCAGATAAGCCTGATCCAATTCAATAACTCATATTTTATGTTTAATATTATTTGATCTTATTTCCATTAGCTTCTGCTTCTTCCACTGTTCATTTTAAGCCATAAGAAAACATATTTTTCCACGATCTCTACTCAAAGCCCAATTGACTGAATGTGACAATCCACTGAGTGCTTATTGTTTGTAGAACAGTGTATTGGGCAGTTGGGAGAGCACAACAGAGTTAGTAGGCACGTTTCCTTCTTTTTCAAGTTCTCAATCGTGCTGATGGTCCAGTGAGTTGAGTACAGCTTTGTCAATCAGACTGTAAGGTCACTTAGGATGGGGGAATGACTGATTACTGTTGTATTCTCCCAAACGCTTAGTACAGTGCCTTGCACACAGCAAATGCTCAATAAATATGATTGAAATACGACTGAATGAAGGACACCTGGATTCTAGTCCTAATACCGCATCCCTGTCCAAATACTGCATGCAGTGCCCCAGTCCAAACATTACCGGCAGGGAAGAGAGAGTGCAGTTCCTCCACATAGGTTCTGCTCTAGTCTGGGAATGATTATTACTACCAATAATAGTTTCAACCCATGTAGCATCCAAAATAATGTGTTGTCCCTCGTTAGGTTAACTTGACAGGTACACCATAGGTCATTCCTTCTGCAAATCCTTCAGGCACAAATTCTTGATATTAACATTATTGTGTTTGTGTATCCCCCCTCTTATCTAAGTGGTCGAGGTGCTTCCATTTGTAGATACATTATTAGTGCTTACTTGGGAAGCTTTTCTGATACTATCCTAGGGACTGGTTACTAAATCATAAAGTTCAGTTCTGCTACTCAAAGTGAGTTTCTACCTTACCTCAACAGCTACTGCATATCCATCTGTCTTCTTCCACAGTCACCTCTACGGGTACCAGGTTGTGATGGCATTTTCAGGCTGCTTGGCTTATGCCTAATTCAGTTTCTTTGGACAGGAATTTAGAGGAACTGACAAGGACAGAAAAAGACTGTGTCTGCACTGGCAAAGGGAAGTGGGCAGTCGGGGCTATTTTCCAAATCATCTGTTGAATTAAAAAATGGGTTGGATTTTATTTTTCGGGGGAATGGTCCAAATTGACTGCTTAAAAGGGTCTTGGAGGTCTGTGGGGAAGACCCAGCCAGTATAAATGGGCTGCTTACCTCTAAAAATAACAATAATTTCATCTTCAATTTTTCAAGAGTTTTATTTTCCCCAAGTACTTTTTTATGATCCCATTTTATCCCTTCAACATATTTTTAATGGTATTTGATAAGTGCTTACTAGGTGCTAGCTACTGTACTAAGTGGTGAGGTACATATAAGCTAACCAAGTTGGACACAGTCCATGTCCTACATGGGGTTCAGTCTTTCACTCCATTTTACAAATGTAACTGAGGCATAGAGAAGTTAAGTGACTTATCCACGGTTGCACAGCAAACAGGCAGTGGAGCCAGAATTAGAACCCAGATCATCTGCTTACTAGGCCGTGCTGCTTCTCGACGTATCTAGGAGGCAAGATGAGGCAGATATCACTTTCATCCCGAGGAAACTGGGACACTGAAAAGTTGTTGCTTTTCCAGTGGCAGAGCTGAGGACAGAACCCAGGTCTCCTGACCAGTGTTCTTTGCATTAGACTTTAATGCCTTTGAGTCGAGTCTAACTCTGATGGGGCCGGACTCCCGGGCTCAGACATGCTTTGTGAAACTTTAGGGAGTCTGGCCTAGGATTAAGCAGATCAACCACCTGCCTGCTGTGTGACCTTGAGCAAGTCACTTACATTCTCTGGGCTTTAGTTTCCTCAGCTATAAAATGGGGATACAATACCTGTTCTCCCTCCCTCAACTTGTGAGACAATGAGACAGGGGAACTGTCCAATTTGATTATATCATTACCCTAGTGCTTAACCCTAAATGCAACTGTTATCAGAAAGCAGATCTGTTGTCTGTGGCATGTGTTTCTTTGTTGCATGCCTTCCCATCAGCCCAGGGGTTTGCACCGCTGATGTCTGATGTTTGGGGTTCTTTTGGCCCTTCCTGGCTGGACAGTGGGCACTGCCCCAGAGGGCACCCAAGTTGGCAGAAGGAAGGAAGGAAGGTACAAGCATTGCCGAAGTGCGGGGAAAGGGAAAGAGTGAAATGCCATTTGCCAGTCGGAGCAAAGCGGTGTTATCAGAGCTCCTGGGGTCATGCACCAGGGGCTCGAGAATTGGCAGTACCCACTAGCTGGAGTGCTCGGATCAGGTAAGCCATGCACAAAATCGTCTGCTGAGAATGATTTCCCTTCCTCGTGTGAACACAATATCTATGCAAGAGGTTGAAACTGGGCAGGGTGATAGCTCTCAAATAACAATGCTGCCACTGCAAAGAGACAGGTAGCTACGGGGCTTGCTGAATAAGTTTGTCTCAAATGACCGAATGTCAGAAAACTGCCCAATCATACACACTGCCAAGACCTGGTTAGCTCAAACGGCCAAGTTGCTGCTTAAATCCCACCCCTTTAAAGATATTCTCTGCCCACCTCTCTTCTGCCTCTCACTTCAATGGAGGCTCTTGGGTCCCATTTTCCTTTGTTTCTCCTGGGCACAGCACCCAGATTGTGCTTTAGATGGTACTTTACGTAGGGTGCCGGGAGGCACTGTGACAAGTGGAAAGAGCATGGGAGTGGGAGTCGATAGGGTCGGCTGGGTCTCAGTCCGGGCTCCGCCTTTTACCTGCCGTGTGACCTCGGATAAGTTACTTAATATCTCTGGGCCCTTTTGCGGAATGGGGATAAGATACTCGTTCTGTCCACCCTTTAAGTGTGCTCTTCGTGCGGGACAGAGACTGATCTGATTATTTTGAAATACTCATCAGTCCTTAGCACACAATAAGGGCAAGTCCCCGAGCAAGGGAAAGGGTTCGGAGAGAAGCCTCCAACGGTGTCACTACGGCCCTGCCAGAGCTGGAGCTGACGGGTGAAAAGAGTCAGGACCCCACTTTGAGCGAACCGGAATATTGGCCTGGGGGGAGTCTAGCACGTCGGCCCGAAGCCACAAGGTGGCAGCGCTGTCCACGATTCCTGACCTTGTTTTTCAAGTCAGGGGCGATAAATAGGTGGTTCCTGGTTGGGTACTTACTGCACTCCAAAGTCAGTGTCTAGGCTTTGGACGGACCACCTACGCCGATCGCTTGCAAGACTGCACTTTCTCCATCAAGAAAGGGATGAAGACAAGATGGATGGGGTGTTCCCAGAGTTCCTCTTACCAGAGCCACAGGTGGGCTTGAGAGAGAGAACAAGGTCTCAGTAGTGCCAGCTTAATTAGTGCAAGTGGCAAGAGCAAGGGCTTGTCAGAGGTCTTGGGTTCTCATTCCACCTCAGCCACTTGTCTGCTGTGCGACCTTGGGCAACTCGCTTCACTTATCTCTGCCTCAGTTTCGTCATCTGTAAAATGGGGATTAAGACTGAGTGCCCCATGTGGGACAACCCGATTACCTTGTATCCACCCCAGCGCTTAGAACAGTGTTTGGCACAGAGTAAGTGCTTAACAAATTTCATAATCATTATTATTAACATAATATCAATCTCACACTGATGCACCTTATAATTCAAATCCCTTCCAGTGTCTTGAGCAGGGGTTTTGGGAGTTGAGAATGGGGCAGGGTCCCAGAGGTTGGAGTGGGCACGGCCACTATGGCAGAAAGAGGGACCAACAGAAAGGTACATATTGAAACAGAAGAAAGAGTAGACAATCCATGGTATGTATTGAGCATTTACTGAGTCTAGAGTACTGTATTAGGTGCTTGGGAAAGTAAAATACCGTAGAGTTGGTAGGCTTGTTCCCTGATCACAAGAAGCTTACACTCATCAGGGGTGGTCAGAAAGAAGGCATCAGGGGGTGGGGGGTGGGGGGTGGGGGATAGATAAAAGGGTGAGCAGAGAGAGTGTTAGAGGCAGGAGGGGCAGACACATGTTTTTAGCTGAACAAAGATGTGCATACACAAACATCTATAAGCAGAAAAACACACACACACACTGGCACATTATACATAGGTCCCGTTGTGTGTCATTGTCCCCCCGTCCCCACACACACCCCCCTGGTCCCATCTTTGAAGGTCCCTGAAAATATATGCCTGAGTAGTCCTATACTTTAGGAATGGGGAAAATCTGCCGTCGTTTTGGAACAGAAAGGGGGTGGGCCATTTCGGGAACATGTTATCTGATGCTATTTATTTAGTAATCCAAGGAGCAGGAGAACTGGAGCCATGCTAATGCAATAAGGAAGAGGACATTTGCATGATGTCCAACCAGGCTGCTAGATTGGATACAGTCCATCTGCCACACAGGGCTCACACTCTTAATCCCCATTTTACAGATGAGCTAACTGAAGCACAGTGAAGTTAAGTGACTTGCCCAGGGTCACCCAGGTAAGAGGCAGAGCCTGGATTAGAACTCAGGTCCTCTGGCTCATGGCCTGGGCTGGTTTCACTAGTCCACGCCGCTGCTCTCCATACTGCTGGCTTTCAGGGTCAGCCCTAATTCTAAGGGTTCAGGACGTGGAAAAGAAACTTCTTTTCTTGCTGGAGCAGATGGTTGCCCTTGTCCTCCTGTGTTGGTCTTTGGAAGACTCTCTGTGTGGAGTTAGAAGGGAGCTAACAGGGCCTCACAACTCCTCTCCCAGAGCATTACAGTCAAGCTAGGAAGATCCACAAAGAGAGCATTGATGATCACGTCCAGGTGGGCAGTCAGGCTGGCAGAGACCCCATTGAAAGGTTTTAAGGAATCTCGGGAAATGTGGCAATAATGATAGCTTATTTTAAGGGGATTTTATTTCTTCAAATCACTTTCTATCACTTCATTCTCACAACACCCCTAGAAGGTTTTGTCATCCCCACTTTACAGATGAGGAAACTAAAGTCCAGAGAGTTTAAGGGACTCCCCTGAGATCACCCAGCCAGGGTAGCGAGTCCTCTGCCTCCCCCGACCCATACTTTTTAGACGCGTCTGGGGATCCAGCAAGGGAAGGCAGAGGGACCAAACGGCTTTGCCAAGGGAATATTGTCCCCTCATCCGAGCATGGAGGAACAGAGGGGTGGAATGAAATCTGGGGTGGAGGGGAGAGCTGGATCTTTCCCAGTCAGGGAGAGCAAAGCCGCTCGGACACCCGTGCCAAGCTTCCTCCCACGGGAGGTTTCCTCAGCGTTCCACAGCTCACCCGTCAATGGTGCTTTTGTTCCCTCCACCGCAACACACTGGGTTGTCCTTTTGTGTGGCTGCAGTGCATGCCATCCCGATCAGATCGGCCCAAGCGTGCCGTCCGTATCCCCACATGGCTGAGCTACCTCAGAGGGGTGAGCGAGCCGGGTGGGCCCCTTCTTCTTCACCCAAACTGCCACCCAACTGCTCTGACCTCTTGTCATATCCTCTTGCAACTATTCTATCGGCCGCCTCACTGACCTGCCTGCCTCCCCCACCCTCTCCAGTCAGTGCTGCATCCAGCTTCCAGTATGGCTTTTTAAAGAAATAATTTCCCACTCCTCACAAACGTGTAATGGTTTCCCATTCATTTTGGCATCAGACAGAAACTTGTCACCACTGGCTTTAAGGAACTCAATAGACCCTCTCCTCTCCTTATCCCCACTCCTCTCGCACTATCACCTCGTCCACCCGTCACTCCTCTAATACCAACCAGTTTCTGTACTTCACTTTTGCCTCTCTCACCACTGACTCCTTGCTCACACCCTTCCTTCTTTCTGCCTGGAACTCCCTCCCGCTACACATCCAACAGACCACCCCTCTTCCCAACCTCAAAACCTTGCTAAAATCACATCTTCTCCAGGAAGCCCTCCCTGACTAAACCTGAATCTCGCCGTCCTGTTTTTCTTCCCTATTTTGTCACCTAGGCCCTTGGGTCCTTATCCTCTTAGCACTTTAGAACTCACCAGACCTCACACCCCCAGGATTTATGTACCTATCTTTATAATTGGCTGCCTCTTCTCCCCTCTGATTTATTTTAGTGCCTGTCTCCCCCACAAGTTTGTGAGCTCCCTGAGGGCAGGGATCATGAGAAGCAGGGACCCGTGAGAAGCAGCATGGCCTTGTGGATAGAGCACAAGCCTGGGTGTCAGAAGGACATTCTAATCCCAGCTCCTCCACTTGTCTGCCCTGTGTGACCTTGGGCAAGTCACTTAACTTTTCTGTGCCTCGTTAACCTCATCTGTAAAATGGGGATCACGACTGTGAGTTCCATGTGCGACAGGGACTGTGTATAACCCGATTTGCTTAACAAATACCAGTCCAAAAAAAAAAAAATCCATCCCAGGGTTTAGGACAGTGGCTGGTACAGAGTCAGTGCTATACAAATACCGTAACTATTATTATTATTTTGCTGTACTACCCCAGACCCTTAATACAATATCTGCCAGAGTAGGCACTCAAAAAATCCACTGAGTGATTGAGGCCAGGGTCCTAGCACCTCTCCTGAGCATTTCTTTGCCATAAAAGCCCTGTAGCCTTGGAGCACTTATTTCCATATCTTTTATACTCATGACTTCTCTGTACCTGGAATGTAGTTTAGTGTCAGTCTCCCCTCTTAGAATCTCTGCTTCTTAAGAGCAGGGATCAAGTTTAGTGACTCTACTGCACTCTTCTAAGCACTTAGGGATAGTAATAATAATTATGGTACTTGCTAAGCTCCCCCAAGGGCCCATGTGCCCCTCTCAGGGTCACACCTGGAGAGTTTCCAGTACTCTACCAGTCTTGACTGTGGGAGGGAGAGTAAAGCAGAAGCATATCCTTTCCATTCCTAGGTTGGGCAGTGGCTAACGAGTGGAAGGCGATCTGCTACAAGTCAAAACTTTCCTGTCCTGGGCAGCAGAGGCACGGGAGAGATTCGAGGGCGGAGACACGCGTTTACTGTGCGGAAGGAGGCGATGGTAAACCGCTTCTGTATTTTTACCAAGAAAACGCTATGGATCCACTACCAGAACGATTGCCGACAGAGATGGGGCATTCTGGGAGAGATGGAGTCCGTGGCGTCGCTACGGGTCGGAGACGACTCAAAGGCCTAAGACAAGACTGGTTAAGTGCTTACTATGTGTCAAGCACCTTTCTAAGTGCTGGGGTGGATACAGGACAATCAGGTTGGTCATAGTCCCTCTCCCACATAGGAGGTGGAGGTAGGATTTAATCCCCCTTTTACAGATAAGGAAACTAAGGCACAGAGAAGTGAAGTGACTTGCCCAAGCTAACATGACAGGGTCGGGAGGAGAACCCAGGTCCTCTGACTCCCAGGTTCATGCCCCTTCCACTAGGTCACGTTGTTTCTCAAAGGACTTTTTCATCCAACCCCCTGCCTCTGAGGATGGTGCTCCTCTAGCAGCCTACAAGGAAGGGTAGCTCTCTTGTTCCTAGAGCTCTGTCCTTTGTGGCTCTGACACCTCCCCAGGTTCTCCTCTCTGGATATATTCAAACGGCAGTGATTTTAAGTGCCTAAACTTTGGGGGTTTTGCAAGTTAGTCAAAAGATTTGCGGCATCTGCACCCCTTTCAGCAGCTCAGAGGAGGTCAATCATGGTGGAGGCCTTGCATCCATTTCCAGAAAGTGACTCTCCTGGGTTCCTGGACCATCCTTCCTGTCAGTCAATATAGGGCACTTACTGAACGCTTCTTGTGTGCAGAGCACTGTTCTAAGCACTTGGGAGAGTCCAAGAGTTAGCAGATGTTTTCCGTGCCCAGAAGGAGCATACAGTCCAGAGGCGGAGGATCCAACTGATGGGAAAGCACCATTGGAACCACAGCAGTGGCGTAACCTCGACAGGGTCCTCATGACTCTGGATTCTATCTGTGGGATCAAACAAATTACTTGGACTATTAAAAGCACACTGCAGGCAACACATTTTGTTTTGCAACACGCAGAGAGTAAGGGCTTTGTGCCAAAGACTTGGTTATAAATCTGGAATCCATTTAGAACCAAACAAACACGGCACTTTGTTAATCTTTGGACTACATTAGCCCCCTTGCCTCCAACCGGCAACAAGAGAGTTATTTTGCTCGAAATATTGAAACTGGAAACTCTGCCCCTGAATGAGAACTTTGCGTAAGACTTGTAGGCTGGGTTTTGCACTGTGCAGTATTCCCAAGTTGAATGGGTCACTTCTGCAGAAAGCAAAAAAGTCTGATTTGCAACTTTGGAGAGTTTTTTCACTTAATTAAGCAACCTAGTAGAATTCTTGGTGTCTTACACAATTAAAGTTGACATTAAACAACTCTTACATTTCAGTTCTGCACAGGAGAAACCTAAGGATAATTTTTTCCTCATTGATAATGAAGCACGATTTGTGATTAAACCATCCTTTGTTTTCTAAGAAGGCCTCAGGGGTGTGCTATTTCCAGGGAATTCTTCTTCAGGCAAAAAACCTAATCACTTTCCATGAGGTTGTTTCTTGGAGAACTGAGTCTTCACCAACAGGCCTAACTGTACACAATGATCTCGATTCCTCTCATACATCTCGCTGGCCCAATCGAGAGAAAAAAAAATCTCAATATCATGAACTATCCACTGGCCAGGAAAACTGATAGCTAAGAGTGAAACGTTTGGTCTTGGAGGCTGTGGGACATGGACACTGTATCATGGGCCCAGTTCTACAAATCATCCAGAAAACTGAGACCTAAAAATGCATTTTGGTTTGACTCCTGGGTTTTTCGCCCCCTAATCACCTAGTAGTATGTACCAAGCACCTACTATGTGCCGAGCATTATATTGAGCGCTTGGGTGAGTACAATAGAAGTAAAACCCTAGGCTAAGTCCTCTAGACTGAAAGCTCGTTGTGGGCTGGGAACCACCAACTCTGTTGTATTGTCCTATACCAAGCGCTTACTACAGTGCTCTGACCAAAGTAAGCACTCAATAAATACAACTGATTGATTAAAACACCCAGTCCCTTACCCCTGAGGCCTTACAGTTTAATGTGGAAATGAGGCAGACTTAAACGATCTACAAATAGTAGGAGCAGGAGGAAGCACAATGATATACACGGATACTGCTGATGACCATGCTGATGGGGAAAATAGACAGATGAGCCTTGGGTCTTTGAGTTCAGGGCTGAGATCCCGGTGAAGGAATTGTGAGCCTGTGCTAGTGGTTTGCACAGTGCCACTCACCCTCTCTGTTCCCCGCCAGTCACCTTCCCTCCAGGGCCCAGGGTGCGACGAGCGAGGAGACGAGCCAAGGTGCAGCACATTGCAAACTGCCTGCGGAGTCTTCTCAGTGTTAGGAGCCATTTACAGCCCAAGTGAGGTGCAGCATAGTGCCGATACTCTGCTGGGGTGACATAATCTGGGGCGGTAGCCTGACTATGTCAGTATGAAGTAGCTGAAAAATTGCCTGATTGTATATTTAAATATATCTATAACGGTAAATAGATTTATTACAGTATACCCAATACATTACACGTGTAATTATAAAATATACAAATTACACACATATACATATGTATATGCATACATCTGTGTGTGGGGGGTGTGTGTATACAGACATACGGTATATAATAATGTTGGTATTTGTTAAGCGCTTACTATTGCCAAGCATCGTTCTAAGCGCTGGGGTAGATACAGGGTAATCAGGTTGTCCCACGTGAGGCTCACAGTTAATCCCCATTTTACAGATGAGGTAACTGAGGCACAGAGAAGAATATATTGTGGATATAGATATACAAAATACAGCTATATATTTGTTATATAAATAGGTATCTATCTACATGTATATTCTGTATATTCCCTCTCTATATTCTGTACTAAGCCCTGGGGTAGATACAAGCCAATCAAATTGGACACAGTCCCTGGCCTCTTAGGGTTCAGGGTATAGGAAGAAGGGAAAACGACAATGAGACAATGAGAAGTTACATGACTTACCCAAGGTCACACAACCGGCTGTGGTGGGATTAGAACCCAGCTCCTGATTGCCAGGCTCACGCTCCTTCCAGTAGGCCACAGGTTGGTGGGTGAGGTTGACAGTCATCACTCCGTCACTCTATTTTCTGCCTCCCCCATCCTTCTACTTTCCCATCTCCCCCTCGCTTAGAACAGTGCTTCGCACATAGTAAGCACTTAACAAATGCCATCATTATTCCTTGCCTTTCCCCTCTCCCTCATAATTTCTGCCCCCCCTTTTCCCTTCCTACCTCAACTCCATCTCCCTCCAATTATCTGCTCCCCCATTCCTTCCCTTGTTCTACCTTTTGGGCTCCCCAGGCCTTTCGGGCCCTAGACTTGCATCGGCAGACCCTAAGGGAGTCGCCTAGGGCTATTTACTGAGCGGCTACAGGGAGGAGAACAAAGTACTAAGTGCCCGAAAGCCTACATTGGAAAGCAGGCTGGCGTAGTGACTAGAGCACGGGCCTGGAGTCAGAAGGTCCTGGGTTCTGATCCCACACTGCCACTTGTCTGCTGTGTGACCTTACCAAGTCATTTCACTTCTCTGGGCCTCAGTGACCTTATCTGGAAAATATGGGGAACGAGGCTGTGAGCCCCACGTGGGACAGGGACTGTATCCAACCTGATTTGCTTGTATCCACCCCCAGCGCTTAGTACAGTCCCTGGCATATAGTAAGCGCTTAACAAATACGGTCATTATAATGACAATGGCGATGTCCTTCCCAGGCCCAGAGCGGCTGGCGGACCTCCCGACCCTTTCTCTGGCCCCTGGCCAAATACCATAATAATAATTATTATTATTATCGTCTCGGAAGGGGGTTGGCAAAGCCCTGCCAACGCAGCCACGAGCGCAGCACCATGTGCAACACGCAGAAAGTTGGCACACCAAGAAGCTGACCCCCGGGCGCTGGCCTCCCAGGCCGCCCGTCTGCTTAACGTTCATCCTTACTGTGTGCACAGCATTAATAATAATAATATTGGTATTTAAGCGCTTACTATGTGCCGAGCACTGTTCTAAGCGCTGGGGTAGACACAGGGGAATCAGGTTGTCCCACGTGGGGCTCACAGTCTTCATCCCCACTTTACAGATGAGGGAACTGAGGGACAGAGAAGTTAAGTGACTTGCCCACAGTCACACAGCTGACAAGTGGCAGAGTGGCAGAGCACTGTGCGCAGTGCTTCGACTACTCGCCCGCCCGGGGCGGCAAGGACCGGTCTGCTGCTGCGTGTGGTGGTATGTGTGACTAATATTATTATTATGATTATTGTACTTGTTAAGCGCTTACTAATATGATGATTATTATGGCATTTGTTAGGCGCTCTTCTAAGCACTGGGTAGACAATAATAATAATGGGATGTGTAAGCATCAAGCACTGTTCTAAGCACTGGGGTAGATAATAATACTGGGATTTGTTGAGCGCCAAACACTGTTCTAAGCCCTGGGGTAGATAGTAATGATGGGATTTGTTGAGCGCCAAACACTGTTCTAAGCCCTGAGGTAGATAATAATGATGGGATTTGTTAAGCGCTTACTATGTGCCAAGCACTGTTCTAAGCACCGGGGTGGATTCAGGGTGATCAGGTTGTCCTACGTGGGGCTCACGGTTTGAATCTGCATTTTCCAGAGGAGGGAACTGAGGCCCAGAGAAGTGAAATGACTTGTCCAAGGTCACAGAGCTGGCAAGCGGCAGAACCGGGATTAGAACCCACGTCCTCTGTCTCGCAAGCCCGGGCTCTTTCCACGCGGGCTTTTAGAGAGTCTTTTGGACCGTGAGCCCGTTGTTGGGCAGGGATGGTCTCTCTCAGTTGCCTCATCTGTAAAATGGGGATTAACGGTGAGCCTCACGATGGACAACCTGATTATCCTGAATCTCCCCCAGCGCTTAGAACAGTGCTCTGCACCTAGTAAGCGCTTAACAAATACCAACATTTTTATCTGTTGCCGAATTGTACATTCCAAGCGCTTGGCACAGTGCTCCGCGCACAGTAAGCGCTCAATAAATACGATTGTATGAAGGAATGACCGAAGCCACAATGCATCTCTAATCAGGTTGTCCCACGCGAGGGCTCACACTCTCCATCCCCATTTCCCAGACGAGGGAACCGAGGCCCAGAGAGCTGAAATGACCTGCCTAAGGTCACGCAGCAGACAAGCGGCAGGGTCGGGATTGGAACCCACGTCCTCCGACTCGCCAGCCCGGGCTCTTGCCACTAATCCACCTGGCCTCTGTGGTGTCTGTGTGTGGGGGGGGGTCGAGGGAGGTGAGGAGGGAGGTGTAGGTGCCTTCAAAAATGCAAAAGAAATGGAAGCGCGGAGATTTCCACCGACTAGAGGGAGGGAGCGGGCTGGAAAAAACAACAACCGGGGCGGGCCTGGGCATGGCTCGCTGGCAAGTTTGATGTCGGGGGAGGAGAAGGAGGAGAAGGAGGAGGAGGAGGAGGAAGAAGGAGGAGGAGGAAGAGAAGAAGAAGGAGGAGGAGAAGAAGGAGGAGGAGCGGAGGCGGGAGGGAGTGACTTTAAAGGCTCTTTCTCTGTTTCCCAGCATGCTTTGTGGGGACGTTGACAAGTGGATCCAAGATGGCGTAGAAAGTAATGACAGGTAAGTCCTGACTTCCCCCTCAGGAACCCCCGGCCCCGCTCGGGGAGCCGCCCGCCCGGTCCGGGGGAACCCCCCTTCGCCGGCCCGTCGGGGTCCCGGCCCCCCGGAGCCGCGGGAGGAGCCGGTCCCGGGGCCCCCGGCGGCGCGGCCTGGCCGGCGGGGCCCCGAGAGGCCAGGCCCGGCCCGGCCAACGGGGCCGTTGACGGCGTCGCCCCTCACCGTCGGCCGCACGCCTTCCTCCTCCTCCTCTTCCCGTCGGCCGGCTTGGGCCGAAGGAGCGGGAGCCGTCGGCCTCGGCCCGGGGATGCGAGGCCTAGCGGTCCCCGCCGCCTCCATTGGGGAGGGGGCGGCCGAGTAGGTCAACTTGGTCGGTCCTGTCGCTCTCCCCCACCCCCCTCCCGGCCGGCCTCGGGGACCCGCGCCCCTTAGCCCTTCTCGTCCCACAAAAGACCCATTTCTCGGACGCCTCCCACCCCCCGAGGGAGAGGCCTCGGCGCCCGCCTCCGTGGGCTCCCCCTCCAACCCCGCCCAGGCGGCCAACCCCACCCCCGGGACACCGGGCGCCAACACGGCCGGGGACCTGCGCTTCGGGCGGAGATTTCAACCTCGGCAGAGAAGCGGAGGGGCCTCCTTTGAAGAGCACGGGCTTGCGAGGCAGAGGACGTGGGTTCTAATTCCGACCCCCCTCCCCCCAGCCTTCCTCCTTCCCCGTTCGTCCCCGGCCAAACTCTCGTGGCCAAAGAAAAGGCGGAATCCAAAAGAGCTCGGCGCCAGAAAGGCAACGGGGAGTGGAGGAGAGGAACTTGCTCTCCTATTTAATGAGCTCCTGATTCCAAACGGAGTTAGTTTCAGCCTCTCCAAAACCGAGGGCAGCCGTGTAAGAGGTGACCCTCGAGGTGAGCCTTGTGTTTTATGGAAGATGACTGTGGGAGCTGACTCAGTTGAACCATTCCTTGGGTGGGGTGGTTTTGAAAATAAATGGCTCTCATCAGTTGGTGAAACTCCAGAATGGTTCCGTTTCATTCTTGTAAAAAATTTTGTAACTTCAAGGACGACATATGTGTCCCTGCAGGTAGACCGTAAGATGTCTTTGGAATTTGCCCGGGATAATGGTAATAATAATGATAACAGTGGTATTTAAGCAAATACTCTATCAAGCACCATATTAAATGCCGGAGTAGATATAGAAAAACCAGGTCAGACACAGCCACACTATCCCTCAGTGGGGCTCCCAAGTCTGAAGGAGAGAACGAACGGGAATTTATTCCCCATTTTACCGCTGAGGAAACTAATTCATAGAGAAGTGACTCGCTCAAGGTCACACAGCAAGCAAATGGTGGAACTGGGTTTAGAACCCAGGTCTCCTGACTCCGAGTCCTCTGTTCTTGCCAAGAGGCCGTGCTGCCTCACTTATTATGGCTTATTTGTGCAAATTGTTAATAAAGATTCGCTTTTTAAAATTCTTTTTAGGAATCGGATGAACGCTCTAACGGCTTACTGATGAACTGCACTCTTGGTGAGATGTGTAAGGTGAGACTTCAATTTAAAAGTGGATATTTACACCTTTGCCCCATTAATATGCCTCATGGTATTAATGCCACTGTAAACAAGAAATGGAGTCTATTATCATCTCTGTCATAGCATTCTTGCATGGGAAAAAAGAATGATGTAGGAAACGGCCTGAGAGTAGGCTTGGTTTAATTGGTTATCTTATTTTTGTATATTTCCCCAGGCTAGCATATGTTGAGTTTGTGGCGAATGAGTGGTGTGGTTCTTGTGGGTGTGTTTTTCAGGTATCTTGCGAAGTGCAATGCGTCTAATGGAAAAAGCACGGGCAAGGGAAAGGGGAGATCTGGATTCTAGTTCGAAGTTGATGATTCACTGACTGAGTGATTTTAAATTAATCTTTTTGGATCTTTTTCCCCCTGTGGAAATGAGAATTTCACCGCTATTGGTGGAGCAAGTATTACCTCCCCGAGGCGGATATTGGGCAGGTAAAATGGAAGAACTTTGGGGTATTCTTTTAGGCGGGGTTGAGGAGGTGATCAGTTCCAAGATGAAGTGTTATTACAATAATTGTGACCCTTTGAGATGAAGGGTACAAGTTTATTTCCCTTCATGCATCATAATAATGAATAATTATGGCATTTTAAGCCCTTTTGTGTTCCAAGCACGGAACTAAGGGCTGGGGTAGTTAGAAGATAATGAGGCTATACACAGTCCCTGTCCCATATGAAGCTTTCAGTCTTGAGGATTTAATCCCCATTTTACAGATGAGGAAACTGAGGCTCAGAGAGATTAAGTAACTTGTCCAAACTCACACAAAGCGAGTGGTGGAACCAGGATTAGAAGCCAGGTAGTAATAATAATAATAATAATAATAATCGTGGTGTTTGATAAGCCTTTACTATGTGCCAGGCGCTGTACTAGGCACTGGGGTGGATATAAACAAATTGGGTTGGACACAGTCCCTGTCCCACAGGAGGCTCCCAATTTTAATTCTCGTTATACAGATGAGGTAATTGAGGCCCAGAGAAGTGAAGTGGCTTGCCCAAGGTCGCACAGCAGACCAGCGGCAGAAGAACCCAAGTTCTTCTGACTCCCAGGCCTGTGCTCTATCCACTAGGCCAGGCTGCTCTCACTCTCAGAAGGCTCATACTCTTCTCATTGGTCCAGGTTCTTGAGAATTTTTTTTGTAAATGTGTGTGAGCACTTACCTCTATATCTCTTGGTACATAAATGGAAGCTGAATTGTTTTTGTTCTGCTTTTTTTTGCTTTTCTCCTAACATGTCCATCCAACCATTTGTCTGGATCGAGCCCCTTGCTTTTAGGCAGCATAAATATGACATGATGTTTTTCTGGAGTTAAACACAGGAAGGATACTGTCCTTTTTATATGTGGAAGAGAAAACAGAGTAAGATCATGGGATTCTAATGTAAAAGTGCCCATGTGACTTAATTAAGAATGAAAATCACTTGTGCTGGTGGTGTGTATTAGATGAATTTTATTTTCCAGCTAAGAAAGGTGAGGCTTTTGAACAAGTTGCTGTGAATATGTGTGCCATGTTAACATAACTCTCAATTTCAACCCCTAGATTTTTTTGGTGAAATCACAAGGGCGGGGGTGGCTGTTTCATTTTCTGGGCTTCATTTGTGTTGGAACAACTCATCTATAGGTGTACAAAGTATTTTTCATCTTGAAAAATAACTTTTCTGGCTCTCTGTGGAAATAAGTAAACTCTGTTTGGGGATCGTATTCTCCACTGTTGCAGCAGAGCTGCCCTTAAAGTGAGGTCCAGTAGTTGGAACTTGAAACCCAAGGCATTCTCCAGTATTGGAATAAAGTTCATGGTTAGAGTGAAAGAGTCTGCCTTCGAGTTTCATGAAGGCATGTAGTTTGCGTAATATGGAGGCGACAGGCTATTTGTAGGTAAAGTTGTACAACTCTGGAGATGGTCACTGTTCAGTCTAAATCTTCTGTTCTTTCTGACAGATCACACCTGGCAATTAATAGCAAGAAACCCTTTTTTGCACCTTCTGGAATAACATTAGCAGAGTTAGTTTTTCCTTTTATTTTTGAAGATGATTGAAAAATTAGTGTGGAGGCACTAATACTCTCCAGGGGCTCACTGTATTCCTCACGATGAAATCATAACT
Organism: Ornithorhynchus anatinus; assembly: GCF_004115215.2. Classification (NCBI taxonomy): domain Eukaryota; kingdom Metazoa; phylum Chordata; class Mammalia; order Monotremata; family Ornithorhynchidae; genus Ornithorhynchus; species Ornithorhynchus anatinus. The sequence continues at coordinate 4,021,935 of NC_041742.1, forward strand.
GAGAACTTCACAATAAACTGAGAACTTCGCAAAGCCACAATAAAGCATGAGATCCCACATCTCTCTGTCAGGTTGGACTTGGCATGTGTTTATGAGAAGGACGGCCAAGAAGTATCAGTTTCAGCAGGAACCTCCATTCATTGTGATTTCACTACTGTGAAGCAGCCTGGCCTAGTGGAAAGAGCATAGGCTTAGGATTCAGAGGACTTGGGTTCTAATTCCGCCTCTGCTGTTTGACTGCTGTGTGTCCTTGGGCAGGTCACTTAAGGTGTCTAAGTTTCCTCATCTGTAAAATGGGGATTCAGTATGTTCTCCCATTTTCTTAGACTCTGAGTCTCATATGGGACAGAGACTTGGACTGACCTGATTATCTTTTCTCTCCCCCAGCACCTAGCCCAGTGTTTAGCATATAGTCAGTGCTAAACAAATTATTAGTATTATTGCAAACAAGGTTCCCAAAGGACTTAAAACTCTTTTTTGTTTTGTTTTTTGTTTTCGAGTGAGGCAAAACCACATTGAAGGTTTTGCAGTGACACCTATAGACTCGACCTGGGCTTTCTGGAAAAATCCCCATTTGCTATTTTACCTTTCTTGCCAAAATCTTCAAGCTCTGATAAAACCAAACTGACATCCGTGCCAGTTCTAGTGAAGTACGGAAGGGTAGCAGGGAGGATTTGGGGCCCAAGTATAGACTTTTTAATCAGAAGAGGAAGTTAGGGTGTCTTATTGAGTGCAGTGAGTACAGAAAAACATGGGGCGTGACCTGTCTGCTCCTGGGAGAGCAGTGGCCCAAGGTCAAGGCAGTGTTGGGGGGCAGGGGAGGGTTTTGGAAGGAATCACTTGCAGCATCTGGGGGAAAGGAAGGCAGATTGGAATGGCTCATCGAGCGGGGAAGCCGACAGTTGTGGGAATGGGCAGGGAAAAAAAAAGGAAAGCCAAAATTTGCGAGTACTTCTACCCTAATGCTAAAAGCTTAAATGATAAAATGGGTGAATTGGAATGCTTGGCAGCTAGCAAGGCCCTTGACATAATTGGCTTCCCTGTGACTCTCAATGGTGGGAAGAAAAATCAATGGGAAACAAGGCTGCCAGGCTGTAAGTGAATAGGAAAGTTTATCAGTCCTTAGGTGGCGATGTGGTTCTCACCGAGGGACAACATAAACAGTTTTGTAATCATTAGCATATCGTGGCGACCGTCATCTGGGTGCAGACTGGACCGTTTGGTTTTCTATTGGTCTGTTCCCTGTCAATCATATTGCACACTAACTGTGTGCAGAGCATTGTACTGTCCAGTACTGATGGGGTACTGGATGCCTTTGGTATGTTTATTTTAAACTTGTAGCCACCCACCGGTTTGGCTCATGTCATTACGTCCCACAGATTGGAATAATAATAATAAGGATGGTAGTATCTGTTAAGCAAAGCACCTACTCTGTGTAAAGCACTGTTCTAAGTGCCGGGGTAGATATAGGCTCATCAGTTTGGACACAGTCCCTGTCCCACGTGAGGCTCACAGTCTTCATCCCCACTTAATAGATGAGGTAGCTGAGGCCCAGAGGAGTGAAGTGACTTGCCCGAGGTCACAGGAGAGGCAAGTGGTAGCACTGCGATTGGAACCCGGGTCCTTGGGACTCCAAGGTCCGTGCTCTTTCTACTAGGCAATGCTGCTTCTCTTAAGTTCCACGTGGAAGTGGCATCCATATCTACAGGGACCTGGGAGGGAAAGGCAAGAGTTCTGGAATAAATCAGAGAGGAAGAGTCAGGGATCCTTCCTTCTTCCTGAAAAATGCTCTTGGTTTGGGTGAGCTCCAAGTACTTCTGCAAAATGGCACATTTGACCTCACATTACTCTGCAGCCTGCATCTCAGCTTCCTCCATTCTTGATTGCAGCCAGTGGCCACCCTAATAATGACATAGAAGATCTTGTCAACAGGAGACATACTATGAAATGCTTTTGGGTAGACATCACCAATTTAAACACAGATATAGTAAGTACTATAGACCACCCTACTAGGGTGAGGACAATCACCAGGAAATACTCCATTTGATAGAGGGAGGCTTCAGGTATCCCCACCTAGCGCGATTGAACAACTCATCAGAAAAAGAAGCAGAGACAAAGTTTTTGGCTAAGAAAAATGACTTTTTTTGGAACAACAAGTCATAGAACCAGTGAGGAAAAATCCTTTTAGAGGGTCAATTCCTTGAGGGCAGGGAACACATCTTGCGCTGCTTTGGTACTTCTCAAGTGCTTAACACAAAGCATTGCACTTTGGTGCTCAATAACTTAAATAACACTAACACTACCAATGCAGAATGATTTTATTCTGATTCGAGGACAGGATCCGGTGCAGGGGAACCACTCTACAACTTTGACCGCAGTTTGATAAAAATTGAACATTCTTTGTGGGGAGAGGAGATAAGATTCCCATAATACCCATATAAGGATAATCCATTTTAGAAAGGAAAGAAAAAAATTAGAAACCTTAGGTAGGAGCTCAAAGGAGAGACACAAATAAATCTGGGGATTTAATGAAAGTGTGGAGGCCGTTTCGAAAACCACCAAAAAGAAACAAGAGTTTGAGACCTAGGTAAAATTTGTTGCACAGTCTAAAAAGCTAGGAGACCTTAAAGAAAACAAACCTGCATTCCTAGCCAGACGGGTGAAAGAGTTCATCAGAGGGGAAAAGTCAGACCTCAAAAAATGGAAAACCAACTCAAGTGAGAACAGGGAAGTTTGTAAAGAGTGGCATGCCTGGAAATTTTATTTAAAGAGTCCCTTGCAAGGGATGCCAAAGGTAATAACAAAGAGTCTTCTAGAGGATCACAAACAGGAAATTGGCTAGGGAATCAGGGGAACACTTGATGAGTGTAGGATGAAAAGCAGATAGCTGAGATGCGTAGTGAATTCTTTACTTTGGATATTAGTGAGATGCCCATTCCCTTTTCTCTACCCATTTTTGTATCGGACGAGTCAAAGGAAATTAATTAATTTTACTGACCACACAGTAACTTTAGACTAGATTGAACTATACGTAGACAAGTTTCCAGGACTGGGTACCTTTGACTCAAGAGGGTCGAAGGAATTTGGAGAGTGTCAGGGAACTGACAAGAGCGTGTAACCTGTCATTGCAAATTGCCAGTGTACTGGAGGACTAACAGATCACTAATATAATGTCCTTCTCTAAAAAGGGTTCCAAGGATGATACAGAGAGTTAGAGATTGATAAAACTCACTTCTTAATCAGGCAAAGTGGTAGAAGCGGTAATTAAGTTTAGGATCATTGACCACATAGGAAACACAACGTGTGTGTATGCACGCGTGCTTGCTTGGATATTTAACGGAGTATGACATCTGTACATGTATACGCATTTATATGGATGTTTTACTTTATTAATATTTTGGAATACTTTGAGGCGATCTTAGCATGTAGATAGAGGAGAGCAAATGGACATAATGTATCTTGAGTTTTCAAATTATCTTTGACAAGATCACTCTTTTTTTAAATAAAAGCATTTCATGTGCAGTCATGGGATTACAGGAAACATTCTGTCACGGAGATAATGCTATAAGAGAGGAACCCGAAGAGTAAGGGTACATGACAACTCAGAATGGAGACATGTAAATAATAGGCTCTCCTTAGGAATCAGTGATAGAACTGATTTTGTTTAACAACTTCGCAACTAATCTGAGGACGTTGTTTGCGGTGGAATCTTCAATTTTACGAATGATATGAAGCTTTTCCAGGTAATGAGATGCCAGACAGCTAGGGATAAAACTAAAGAAAGACCGCACAAAGCTAAGTGAGTGGGCCAAGACCAATGCAAATAGGTGCAGGATAATGTATCTAGGGGAAAATAATGCAAATTAGTTACGAGATGGTGAACTATGCCACCAGGCAGAGCTCGGGTAAGAGTTACTGGCGTCACTGGAAACCTGCTCCTTTAGGTCATCATTCCAATGAGTAGCGACCAGTAAGCAAGTGAACGGTGTTCTTGGGATCATCAGGAAGGGGTTATAATGTCCCTTTTGCCACGAACCAAGACAGAATCCTGGCCTCAGTGGGCCATTGGTCTGACCCAGTAGTGGCATTTCTTCAGTTCTTTTGTTATGACTGGCTCAACAAAATTGTTTCCCTTTGTCCTTTCTGAGGCCCCTCTCAGTGGTGGGATTTTAGCAACTTTAAGATAATAGGGTAGGACCCAGGTAGGATGTTGGGAGGCCTGTACTCGGTGTCTGACTTTTTTTCTCATTTTCTAAGTATGACAACTCTATGCTTCACTCTAAGGTAATGATTATGAACAGTGATGTTAGCATCAGGGTTGTAAATTCTTTTGGTAGTCTTTCAACTCAGGGATTATTCAGAGTGAAGAAAGTACTGGGAAATTTTAGTGTGTGAGAATCAAGTACTTCATAGTACATATACATGTAAAGCCTTTGCTTTTCTCTTTCAGGAATTATAAAGAGCTCTCATGGGCTGTTTGGGTGCTACCAAGTGCTGTGAACTGCAGGTGAGTAAATTTTTGAAGGTTCCATTTAGAAAAGAAGCTCTGTATATCATCTGATAATGAAGGGAAACCTGCTACCCAAAACAGTATTTTGATGTTGCAGTCCAAAGGATGAAACAGCAGTTGCCTGGAGAAAGTGAGAGTTGTGGCAGAACTAACTATTTCTTATGGCTAGTCTGCAAAGGGCTCATCTAATGGCAGGTTGTGAAAGTGTCATGGATTAGCCTGTCTTGGCAGAGTTACTGAGAACAAGTTGATTAGCTAACAAAAGGATTTGACTCTGATATATTTTTTATTATTATTATTTCAGATCAGCACAGGTTGCTGAAAAATGCTGTTGGAAGTTCTGTAGATCGGTGTATTATTTCAAAAAGACTTTGTCCTCCTATGTCCCTCCTTAGCATGGCCTAGCGGATAGACCTAGGGCCTGGGAGTCAGAAGGACCTGGGTTCTGAATCTCAGCTCTGCCACTTGTCTTGTGTGTGACCTTGGGCAAGTCACTTAACTTCTCTGTGCATCAGCTAGCTTATCTGTAAAATGGGAATTGGGACTGTGAGCCCCAAGTGGGACAGGGTCTGTGTCCAACCTGACTACTTTGTATGTACCCCAGCGCTTAGAACAGTGCTTGACAAATAGTAAGCGCTTAACAAGTGCCGTCATCATTATGTGGCTAATGGTCGCTGCACGGGAATGCTGGAAGCTTTGCATGCTCTTAGCGTTGGCTTCCTGCTGAGGGTCCAGGTACTGGGTGAAGACCCTCAGGGTGGAAGGACGGGCCTGAGGGGATTCGAAAGCCCCTGGCTGCATTCAGAATATCAGACAGCCTGGTATCAGGGTTCCTAGGTCAGGCCCTGGGGTATGAACAGTAATCTGCAGCTCCAACTTTAGGTGTAGCCTATACAAATTCGGGCCCAATAATCAACCTTTGACAGGAAAGGGATGTTTAAAATATGTCTACTTCACACAGACATAGCCAGTTTGTAGCCAGAGGAGAGCTAGAACTGGGAGAAGCTGATCGTGACTTTGAGAAACCTGTGTGTCTGACTTGACTAGCAATCTGTAATAATGTATTTGTTTAGCGCTTACTATGTGCAAAGCACTTTTCTAAGCTCTGGGAAGGATACAGGGTGATCAGGTTGTCCCACGTGGGGCTCCCAGTCTTAATTGCTATTTTACAGATGAGGTAATTGAGGCCCAGAGAATGTTGGTATTTGTTAAGCCCTTACTATGTGCAGAGCACTGTTCTAAGCGCTGGGGTATACAGGGTAATCAGGTTGTGCCACATGAGGCTTACAGTCTTAATCCCCATTTTACAGATGAGGTAACTGAGGCACAGAGAAGTTAAGTGACTTACCCACAGTCACACAACTGACAGGTGGCAGAGCTGGGATTGGAACCCATGACCTCTGACTCCCAAGCCCGGGCTCTTTCTACTGAGCCACGCTGCTTCTTGCCCAAAGTCACACAGCTGACAAGCGGCGGAGCTGGGATTTGAACCCATGATCTCTGACTCCGCAACCCATGCTCTTTCCACTGAGCCACATGGGCTTGAAGCTGAAATTTCAAGGTAGCATTATTTGGCATGTGATCTGCTTGGTTCCTTGTTAAGGCTGAGTGGCATTGCTCCCTACCCAGTGACACCTTGCCACATCAAGTAATGAGAGAGCTGAATGATACAGAACTTCTTATTCTGAATAAAAATATGAACTGTATTTTCAATCTCCCCTTGAAACAAATGGCTACCGAATGTGCTCTCAAGTCACGGTATTCTCTTCATTAGTCCAGTTATGGTTGTGGATTTCTTGGTTCATGGGACTTCTTGACTTTTAAAATGACATATTTATGGTTGTGCTCTGTACACGAAGGTGACTATTCTGTGACGGTTAATGGTGAACTGTATCCACACGTGTGGGTGGCTGAAAGGAATGATGGGCAAGTTATTTCCACAGGGTGCACAGAAAAAGGTTTTCTTGGCTGTTTGCAGTATACCATGGTATTTTCTGTTTTTCCTCTGAAAAGGAGGGTTCTGGTTTTAAATAACACTGCCTGTAATTTTTACCTCTGCATGGGCCGAGCCCAGTCGATCAAGCATTGGTATTTATTGAGCTTTGACTGTGTGCCAGAGCACTGAACTGAGCACTTGAGAGAGTACAGTACAATAGATTTGGTAGACACGTTTCTTGCCCTCAATGAGCTTACAGCCCAGGCAGCAGGTCATAAGCCTGGAGTGCCACGGAATAGAAACTGGACAGGTTTGACCTGTGTTTGGGTGACCCTTGGTTCCTCATTCCTATATCGGAGTCCAGGTGACAGTATGGTGTTGCCATCCCTTAACAAGAATGATGACGGAGTCCCGGTCTTGAGACTGAGAACACGGATGAAATAGCACTAGTAATATTCAGTGCTTACTGTGTGCGTAGCGGTGTACTAAATGCCGGGAAAGAGCACGCAGGTGGGATTTAGACATGATCACTGTGCCCTGGTGGAGCTCACAATCTAAGAATAGAAAGTGGGGAGAAGGTCGTGATGGGCGTATCAGGAGAGGTGAAAGGATAAAGTACTCCAAAAACTAAAATCCCAGATCAGCAGGGTGCTGTGGCTAGAGGAGAAAAATTTCTATTTCCTGCTCTCTGTGGCCTGGAGCCCAAGACTCACCCACAGAGAGCCACAGTGACCGTTCCAGCAGCCACAGGCCTTCCGGAGGTTTTGTGGAGGCCTTGTGCCGTGGCTGCTTTTTCTCTTTCTTGTTGGGGTGATGGAAGGCAGGACGGGCTGGCATCTCCTTAATGGCACCAAGGAGGGCCTGTTCTCGGGGAGAAAGGAGTCCACTCTAGTGCTGGGAATGTGCACAGAACCACTTGCCCTCTTTTTCTTGCCAGTGATGTTCCCTCTGGGATACAGAATGCTGTGAGCGAGTAGGCAAGCAGGGATTCAACACATTGCAAACTTTGTTTTGTTGGTTTTCTGGTGTTTGCTAAGCGCTTACTATAAGTCAAACACTTTTCTAAGTGCTGGAGTAGGTAGAAGTTGATCAGGTGCGACACAGTCCCTGTCCCACATGGGGTTCACATTCTAGGTAGGATGGAGTAGGACTTAATCCCCATTTTACGGTTGAGGAAACTGAGGCACAGAGAAGTGAAGTGGCCTGCCCAAGGTCAGACAGCAGATAAGTGGCAGAGCCTGGATTAGAACCCAGGTCCTCTGACTCCCAGGTCCACGGTGTTTCCAGTAGGCAATGCTACTGGCACACGATGAATTTGTTTTTCTGTGTAGGATCCATTTATGGCTTAAGCGACCACAGCACATTGCTTTCTGCCATGTCGTGGCACCGTGATCTAGCGGGTGGTTGCTTCGCAGATGCTTCAGGTGTCGCCATCCATGGTAGCCAGCTATTTTTCAGGATTCCTGTTAGGCCTGTCTACTTTGTGGAATATCTTATCTGGTTCTTCAGTTAAAGCCCCTTGCCACTGATGGTCTGGATCCAGCAGTCACTCCAGAGTCAGAGTTATTCACTCACTCATTCGTTCCTTCAGTCGTATTTATCGAGCGCTTACTGTGTGCAGAGCACTGTACTAAGCACTTGGGAGAGTACACTATAAGAATAAACAGACCCAGTCCCTACCCACAATGAGCCTGCAGTGTAGTGGAGACAGACATTAATTTAAACAAATAAATACATTACCGATATGTATATAAGCGAGGGACATAAGTACTGTGGGATAGAACCAGACTCCCAGAGCCACACTTCTTCTCGTCGGACCGTCATCAGGCCTGGAATTCAGTGTCGTAGCTGAAGAGGTACCAAACCAAACCGAGCGTAGTGCTTAACCTCTACTATCCAGGCCCTCACTTTTGGGGTGTGCCGTAGGGCTTTTTTAAATCAATCAGTGGTCTTCACTGAGTGCTCATTGTGTGCAGAGCACCAAACTAAGGGTTTGGGAGGGTACCCTATAATGGAGTTGGTTGACATGTTCCCCGTCCTCAGGGAGCTTATAGCCTATAACCTTTTGGGCCGCTGTCCCCATCAAAGTGAGGCCAGACCCACTTCCAGGCCAGCCTAGATTCATTTCCAGTCTGCCTGGGAGCTCATGGGATTCTGGAGTTGGGGTTAGGCTAGCTACAGGTTGGGACCTTGGTTTTTGGCAGAGGCTTTTAAACAGGATTTGAACTCCTCCCTGGAAGAGTGGCTAAGGTCGTGAGATAACGGCAGCTGCTGAATATGTGTTCCTTGTCGGACTGCCTTTTGTCAGACTCCTCGGAACTCCAGAAAGCCCAGCAGAAAGTGAAGCAGGAAAAGCATCAGAGAATAAAAACTACTTAGGCAGAGTGGCAAGAACAGGTCCAACTGATCTGGCTTCTCCTGTTCTGCTCTTTCAGCTTGGGGTCCCGATGAGTATTCATGAGTGTGTGTGTTCGCGCTTGATGGTGTCAGGAGGAAGTTGTATTGTGAGTGTGGAGGGAATTTCAGGTGAAACCTTGAAAGCGAAGGTACAATTCTTAAAATAAACAGGGAAACCATCCTCCACTCCCATCTTCTGGATGTTGGTTTTAATCTACCTTCCGAGAACTTTAACCCACAGTATTTCCATCATTTTCATTATTCCTTCAGTTCCCATACTGTTTGCCTGAGACAGGCCATTGCTATCATGATAAAAATAATATATATTACATATAATATATGTATATATATAGTTCATGTAGATAAGCTGAATATATTTAAGTCCTTATACCTTCAATTTAATGGTTTATAATAAATGATGGTACACTTGGCTAAGCAGTTTTTCAGCAATGGAAAATCATACGTTTTCAAGTCATTAATTTTATTTTTATGAAGGAATGTTATTTCTACTGCTGAAGGACAAGGACTCTTCTTCATTCTGCATTAGAACCAGTTTGGACTATCCCCGCTAGAAATATGATAGACAGGGATGAGAGAGTGCGAATGATAATGCCCAAACCATGAGCATTATACTCAGTTCCTCTGCACAGGTTCTCACTCTCGAAATCTCAAGACCGAGCCTCCATCCCACGTTCTCGGCGGGAGACTCCATCGTCATCCCAGTGTTTAGCATTTAATTGGCACTTCACATTTTTATCCTTCTTAAGCAAATGTATTTAATTGGGAAGGCAGCTGTCTGCTTCAGTTTCGATTTTGCCACACAACAACTGTTTCATAAAGGTTTATTCTTATCAAGAAATAAATGAGATAACTCTTGAGAAGCACATATAGTCTAATACCTAGTCATTTTAGTATCAAGAGCTGTAGATGCCCAATCCCTCAAAAGACACTCTGGGTTTTACAGATAAGGGGGCACCATCAAAATAGCTCAGTGGACAAGTCTCTGAACAAGGAATTTCCATGGCTGCCTATACCATATGCTGGATGCTTTAAGCAATTCATGTCATTGTGGCCTAAGAAGAAAAAGTGAGTAGGGTGAAGGCTGTCACTAGCTCAGATCATCAAGTCTTGAAAGGATCCATCTTTAGCTCATGTTATTACTGCTCTCGGGAAAGACCCGTTTTGAGCAGTGGTCTAGTTTTGATATTTTGCCTTCCCCTGTAATGAGCTTCCCTGTTCCATTATTGAGTTTAGAATGTGAAAATGCTAAAGGAAAATAAAAGGATTTGGACAATATTTGCCCTTAGGGGCACTTGATCCAAAATTATTTTTTGGAGTACAATAAATACTTATCCTTTACCACATGCTGAGTCAGGTAGAAACAGTATCTATTTTTACCAGAAAGTTCTTAATACTTTGCCTTTTGATTTAAGGATTCTGAGCACTGGTTAATATTTGTATGAAATATGAATGTTTAGCTTTGTCTGACTGGGGCCCATTCTTATTACTCATCCATTCCTCTCTCATTGGATGTCATCTTGGTGAATTTTACTTTATCCAGAGAAATGCTTCTTTGTATGTTGTTAATGATTGGGGGCTGAGGAGAGGGAGGGGTATATTTCTGATGAGTCCGGGATAAAGACTATTCTCTAAAAGTGGGAAGTCACCAGATCATGCCATAGGATGAGCTCTATTTTGGTTCTTTTGTGTGGTAGTCTCTCCTTTGGTAGGGGGGCATTTTCCCTGTGACTCATTTCACCTTCACAAGAGCTGTAGTGAAATCATTTTTAGTTGTGAAATGATACTCAGTATAATACTTAGAATGTGAGCCCCCCAAGGGACAGGGACCATGTCTAATTCCTACTCGTGTTTTCTCTCCCAGGGCTTAGTACAGTGCTCTGCACACAGTAAGCGCTAAATAAATACAATTACTACTACTAAAGTGTTTTGTAGAGCTTCTCCCCACCTCCCCATAGGTAGGCAGGGGACAAATGGCAGCCTCATTTTATAAATGAAGAAACCGACTCCCAGAGGCTAAGTGACTGGCCCCCGTTCGGACGGGGACGAGTTTGCGTGGCTCTATGTATCAGATCACGCTGAATTTGTCCATGGAGATTTTTTGGTCAGACTCCATGCTGAAACTATGTATCCTTTGCACTGAAGTTCAGTCTAAGTAGTCTGTCCTGGAGAGTTTGTTTTCAGTCTGACTGCCAAACTGATCATTGCAAAAATGGCTAAAAGGAAATGTTAATATCTTTCAATACCTGTCCTCCTTCCTACTTCGACTGTGAGCCCAGTGTGGGACAGGAACAGTGTCCAACCTGATTGTCTTGCATCCACTCCAGGGCTTAGTATAGTGCTTGGCCCAAGTGAGCACTTTCCAGATATCATCATCATCATCGTCGTCATCATCATCATCGCTCAGTTCCTTGCAGCCCATTTCAAGGCTGAGGTCTCTGAAAGAAGAAAATGATGAAGGGCAGAGTTGGCCCATTCCAAGGCATGGGACAAAGGAAAGGCAGCAACTAAAAGTGAATGGCCTTGACTGAAGCTGAAACTCGGGTCTCTGAATGGAAAGAATGTGGAAGGGCAAACACATTTATAGGCTCCCTTCATACAGCTGGCTGTATGTTTCTTCAAAATATGATTGTGTTGTGGGGGTATGTCTTCCCACAGACTTACATGTTCAAAATTAGGCTCTCTTGAAAAATAATTTGAAATTTCTTTACATGCTATAAACTATAATGGTAAACATCACTAAACTATTGTTTGATATTTAGTAGCGTAATTCAAAGCAGAACACTACAGTTTTAAGTAAATGAGGAGTTGTAATATGATTATGAATCTCTGCAGGAGGTTACAAAATTAGAAGCCGGGTCTGCTGACTGGGATTGGTTTTTGTACTTCAGTGAAAAATGTATCTAACTAAGATTGACTAGCAGCTGTCTTGTTTCCTTTCTGAAGCACCTATTAGCAGACATACCACCACTCCACCCCTTCTGACTCCTCTCTGGCTCTTCAGTCACTGTTAAAATATCATCCTCTTTCTTGAAAACTAATGTAAAATTTCTTAATCCCCATATATTAAATGGTACTGGAGAGATCAGAGTTTCCTCATCCGTTTCAGCTTCTTGCATAGCTGCATTGAATTGTTATAGTTTGAGGTCCACATCGAACTACTAGTCTTCCTGATGAAAGGCCATTAAGTCGTCCTCTACCTGTAATTTATTTTAATGTCTGTCTCCCCCTGGAGACTTGTAAGCTCCCTGTGGGCAGGGATCACATCTACCAACTTTGTTGTAATTGCCCAAGCACCTAATACATCGCTCTGCCCACATCATAATAAATGCCATTGACTGTTCCATATTTAAAATGAGTTCCCTCCCAAGTTCAACAACTTCTGATTACCTACTTAGAAGTCCCATCGGTGCCTTGAAAATTGGAAGTAGACTGTGGGCAGAGCTTCCTCCAAGATCCATTCCTCGGTTGCTTAATCTCCTCCCAGGTCCCAAGGGAGTGGGAAGGGAAGACATTTACTAAGTTGTAGTGGTTGGCCATTCTGTCTGGACCAGTAAGGGTAATGCATGGGGTAAGGCATCAAACAGTTCAGAAACATATCCTGAGAGTAAGAAGGACCTGGTTTCTAATCTCAGTTCTACCACTTATCTGTTATGTAGCCCTGGGCAAGTCACTTCACTTCTCTGAGCCCCAGTTACTTCATCTGTAAAATGGGGATTTAAGCTCTGAGCCCCATGTGGGTCGTGAACTGTGCCCAACCTTATTTGCTTGTGTCTACCCCAGCGCTTAGTAAGCGACTGGCACATAATAATTGCTTAATACCATTTAAAAAAAAATCAGCCTTTATCCCCCAAGTGGTGGTAACCTGGGTCTGGCCTGAGTTTTGATCAGTACACATGTCGTGATAGGGATTCTCATGGGTAAAACCTTCTGGGAATGGGGTGCTTTTGAAGACACATGACTAGAAGTATTTTTTTTTCTCATACTAGTGGGTAGCCATCTGACAGTGGGATAAGTGGCATCTTTGGCTGGGGCTCCATTGTCTTTCCGGATTGGCTTCTGTCTGGGGCCAACCTCACTTTCTCACGGTCAGCCTGAGAGGGATAAGGAAGGGACCTAACGTCCTAAATAGGTGGGAAGCGAGGACAAGGGAAAGATGAAATACGCATGTCCTATCAATTGGTGCAGTTTACCAAGCGCTTTTACATGTGCAGAGCATTTACAAAGGGTTTGGGAGAGGACAGTACAACAGAATTGGAAGATGCAATCCCTGCCCACAAGGAGCTTAGGTCTATAGGGAGGGGAACCGACATGAAAATAAAGTATGATGGGGAATCCAGATGGGCATAATACTTCTTGGGGCATATTTGCATTCTCCTCAATAGATTTTCAAATAACCGTTCAGGGTTGACAGTACCTGCTTTGAAAAATCCACCTACAACAATGTAATACATTTCACATGACCCTATCATATACTCACTGATCTGTGTAATTCATTCATTAACCTCAAGGTGAAACATCCCAGGAAGTTTCCACCTAAACTGTATTTAAATGTAACACAATAAAGATTAGATTATTTACACACTAAGTGCATGACACTTAGGGAAATAATTCGGTCATTGAAAGAGTGTGAAATATCATGGTTCATCTGTTCAACGTGCAAAAAGTTCAGTACTGTTCAGTAAACAAATTTGCGTATTGGTTCAGGGACCCAACTCTTGTTGCACATGGCTTCTGGTTTATTAACATTGAGGATAAATATTTCCTAGTCTGTGTGCTTATTACACTCTGATCCTTATACAACGGCGTAATCAAATCATCTCAACCTTTCTGTGGGTGCAAACGGTGTCAGCACCATACATTTCATTTGCACATCTTTCTTGTTCAGAGGCAGTATCCGTATTATGTGTGCTGAATTCTGTCAAATAAACACGATTTACATTTTTTTCTATTTGAATCATATACATTAATATAATTGCATTGGTATTTTAATAAATGTAGCCTAAATTGACACCACATGTGTCATTTGCACATCTCCTCAGTGTGGGCAAAATCCTGAAACCTATGTGTCTCAGTTCTTAAGGGTACACATCCAACATTTCTATAGCAAAGTGGCCTAGCAGAAAGTGCCTGGGCCTGGGAGTCAGAGGACTGATGAACTCGGGCAAGTCATTTAAATTATTTATGCCTTAGTTTCCTCACCTGTAAAATGGGGATTCAATACCTGTTCTCCTTCCTATTTAGACAGTGGCCCCATCGACAGGGACTGTGTCCAACCTAATTAACTTGTGTTTATTTCAGCATGTAGTGCGGTGTTTGGCACATAGTAAGTGCTTAAATACTATTATTATTTTTTCTTTCCAAAGCCTCTTAGCACAGCAACTTCTCAGCTGCCCTGTGGGATTACACCACTGCTTACCCAGAACTCTTCTTCTTGAGATGACAGTAGTCTCAAGGTGCCCATGAAGTACCTCTGGCTCCATGGTTTACTGTCAGTTGGTACAGGTTAACTTTCATGGTGGGAAGGCTAGACGTACTTGACCAGGACCAGACTAAATGTAGAGCGCACTCAATCAACCCTCTTCAGTGGGGCTCGTGACCGTGTGTACAAAAACACATACAAACACACACACTCCCCTACCCCATCCATGCTCCTCCACCACCCCCCCGCAGCCTCAGTCAGCTCACATTGATGGCCAGGGCTTACAGCACCTTCTGGGACTAATTGGTGAGGTCAGGAGAATAATCCCTAACCCATCTGCCTTGTCAGGAGACAATACGTTCAGCCCAGGCACTACCCAGGGAGTGCGTGTGTGCATGCCTCAAGGAGACCACCCACCCAGCGTAAAACTTTGTGCCTAGAGAGAGGCTTTTGAAAAAGTTACTCTCCCACCCACAGGATGGAGGACCACACATGGGAACGCTTAGAGATTAAGACCTCTAGCTCATTGAGACCTCTAGCTTTCATCCCCTAGCAAGTCGGATTGCAGCAGCTTTCTAAAGAGGATGTTGCTGCAGTGATTTTTTTCCACCCCCCCCCCCCCATCAGCCCTTCTAAAGGACACACACTTTGTCAGGGCTTAAGCAGGAAGGGAACACCCATACCAGTTGCCCACCTTAGTCTTTGGTAGCTGCAGATTTTTGTTGGGCATAGTCACAGAGGAGCCCATCCCATGGGTCTGTGTCATAGGGCCACTCAGACTGATATAATTTGCTCCCCAGATAGCCAATCTACCTCCCTTCTCTCTCCGGAACTACTACGAGAAGAGAGGCACATGACATGGTCCAGAGCTGGCCCGGTTTTGGTAATGGACTATGAGGTCTCCCCGAGTAAACAGACTCCCTGCAATGGAGAGGACCACGTTGGCTGATAAACCGGACACTCGAGATCCAGCGCGTATATGCTCCTTCACATCCTGAGGTCCTTCTTACCAAGGCAGCCAGGCCTCCAGCTGACTTCCATTTTGACACACCTGGCCACACCTCAAGCTTACTAAATTGAAGATATAGCTGGGGGCGGGGGGGCTACATTAGGTCATGTAGGTTCAGTGGTTGGAGGTTTAAAACCTGCATACTACCCTCAGCATGCACATAAAAGCCTCCCTTCGAAGACTGAGCAGTACTGTGAGGTTATGGGCCCAGTCGGAATCTGTGGCAATCGAGGGAATTTATAGAAGCTGTACTGAGTGCATTGCCCTGTACTCAGTGCTTGAGAAAATACAGTATACCAGAATTGGTAGACACCATCCCTGCCCATAAGAAACTTACTTTCTACAAGACTTCATGTTCCTTCTTAAAATGGTGTGGAGTTCATTGAAACCGGAACATTCATTCATTCATTCTTTCAGTTGTATTTATTGAGCACTTACTGTGTGCAGAGCACTTTCCAAGTGCATGGGACACTATGGTATAACAGTGAAAAGACATATGCCCTGCCCGCCGTGAGCTTACAGCCTAGAGGGGGAGATAGACATTAATATAAATAAATTACAGATATGTACATAAGTGCCGTGGGTCTGGGAGAAAGGATGAACAGTTTACTACCCCCTGTGTTTTCTCCCCTAACCACAGTTGGAACCGTGCATTCACACCACGTCCCTGGGATTTTAGAACAGGACTCCTTAATTGGAGAGGTCCGTGTTCTGAGCCATCCAGACCGACCTGGCTTCCTCACTGGCCTGGAGCTCCCCGGTCTGCCTATTCCTGAGGGATTCATTTCTAACTGGCTCTTGGGTTGTAGCTAATGTAACTACTGCCGGACAGGCCTATCTATCCCCAGGCAACAGCTTGGCGCACCCTGTCAGGGCCCACACCTCTGCTGCTATAACATGAAGGGATGGTGGCCCATTGCTAAACACTACAGGGAAGCAGCAGGGACTACTGGAAAGAGCAAGGACTTGGGTGTCAGAGGACTTGGGTTCTAATCCTGGCTCTTCCAGGTGCTTGCTGTGTGACCTTGAGCATATACCTTCACTTCTCTGCACCTCAGAATCCTCCGCTGTAAAATGGGGATAGTATACCTGTTCTCCCTTCCACTTAGCCGTTGAGCCTCCTGCGGGACGGGATCTGTGCCCAACCTGTTGAACTTGTATCTACTCCAGCATTTACCACAGTGACACATAGTAAGCGCTAAACAAATGCCATTAAAAAACAAACTACCGAGCTCAAAGCAGGAGTGGAGCACCATCTCGGGCGGGAGGACCGCAGTACGCCGACTGTCTCCTGGGTCCTGTATCAACCAGTGGTATCTATCGACAGCTTACTGTGGACGGAGCACTGTAATAAGCGTTTGGGAAAGTACAACTGAGTTGGTTGCAAGTTGCTTACAGCCTACTCGGGGGTAACCCTTGCTTCTCGTGGCTCGGTGGAAAGAGCACGGATTTAGGAGCCAGAGGTCATGGATTCTAATCCCAACTCCACCACCTGTCAGCTGTATGACTTTGGGCAAGTCACTTAACTTCTCTGTGCCTCAGTTCCCTCATCTGGAAAATGGGGATTAAGACTGCGAGCCTCACATGAGACAACCTGATGACCTCGTATCTACCCCCAGCGCTTAGAACAGTGCTCGGCACAGAGTAAGCGCTTAGCAAATACCAACATTGTTATGATTAGATTATTGAATTCCTCGCAGTCCGATCTCATGGCTCCCCACTTTTGGAAAAACACAGGTACTGGTAGTTCTGCCAAAACATCTAGCACAGCAGTCTTGGATTCCCACCCATCATCCTCTTTGCTAATAGGACACTGCCAATTCCACAGTACCACTCTGAGCTTAATGGTCTCAGAGCAACTGACTGCAGGAATCACAAAGTGGGGTCTGTTGCCAAAGCTCAGTTTAAACCTCTGGTAGGTGGGGGCGAATCTACCTCCCTGGATGGGCTATTTGATTCAGCCACCATAGGGCAACCGGCTTCATCAGAAACACCACCGGCTGTTATGGTCACTGCATCTTTCCTAATAAGAAGAACTAATGCTATACTGCAGTAAGATTCAGAGAAGGGCAATCTGAACCATCAAGAGGCGGGAGAGGTTTTCATACGAGGTTAGGTTGTGGACTATACATTGTCAGCTCCTCATGGGCAAGGATAGTGTCTGCCAACTCTGTTGTATTGTACTTTCCCAAACGCTCAGTACAATGCTCTGCATGCACATAGTAAAAATTGGATAAATACCATTGATAGATGAAAACCTTTGGATTCTTCAGCCTGGGGAGTTGACTGAAGCGAACAGTGTTGAGGGTGTGTAAACAGGGAAGCAAAGTTGTGCACCAAATACCAGAACACTTGGACTCAGGGACACTGTGTATTTTTTGAGGAATTTTTTTTTTCCTCTTGGCAGGCAGCTGGTTTTCTAACTGATCTCTTCAATTAAAACAAAGCCTTTCAGTTAACTCAGTTAGTTAACTTTACTCTTCAATTTATGTGATTGTGTATCATTCATAGGCTTTCAAAGTAAATATTTAGCAAGTAGGCTAATAATTTTATTTAACTTAGAGCTATCCAAGTAGTCAATTGGAGTTACTGAAGCTAACCTCCAGAGTAGTGAATAATCCTAAAAATTGTGTCAGTAAAGTGGGGCATATTCTATGGTTCTGACAAAGAGAAAAATCTTCCGTTGCTAATCATGGTTGGTATAGAAATGATCTACTTTTAATACAGTGTTATTTGCATTGAAAATTAATACTTGTTAGCTAATTTTGTAATGATTTGTTTTATAGTCATTCGGTCTTATTCACTGGATGTTTACTGTTTGCAGAATATTCTACTAAGTGCTTGGGAGAGTACAATACAGCTGGGTTAGTATATACATTCCCTGCCCACAGTGAGCGCACACTCTATATAAATGATTATTCATTGTTCAGCATAACTTTTAGAGGTTTCTTGGATCTTTTAGCCCTAGCTAAAGAGGGCTGCTTTACAGTTCATTTTTCTTGGTATTAATGTCAATTGTTTTTGAAGAGTATTGGTGTTTCAGGAATTCTTGTGTCTCAGGCTAAAATCTGTCATGTTCACAGTGTTGCATTTCCCATGTGACTTTTTTTCAACTTTATCTGATTTCGCATCAAGCATTAGGTATCAGAAGATCTTCTTACCCTGTTCCTCTCATATTTTCAGAAAATGAGCTTGGAAAATGAAAAAAAAAAAGCTTGGAGAAAAATATGAATTTGAAAAGTAAATGTAAAGTTTCAGACATTTCTGGAAAACCATTAACTGTTTAAATCAGCACCCAATGTACTTTTCTGTTTAGCAGTTTGTTCTGTAATGACATTTTCCGTACTCTGGTTACTAATAGATAGGCTTTTATAAGGTTCAAAAATGGCAATCGGCATCAGAGGAATTTAGTATGTACTTTGTAAAGGGCATTCTTCTAAGTATTGAAGTAAAAACGACTTGTTTAGTCTTCATTGTCAGGAAATAATTCCCTAAGAATAGTCTGTCAGTTTATATTTTAAACTCTCTAAATAGATTTCTTGCATTACCACATGTCTTACTCCATGTCTCCTGTTTAACTGTTGGCTCTGTTTCAAATGTCTACCCAACTCTGTACCCCCTATACCTCCAATGCAAGGCCAACCCAGGCTCTTGGAGCACAGGCACTTCTGTACTTAGCAGTTTATACACCCTAACTCCTCCACCTGGCCATCTTTCATTCTCTCTCCTGTCTGTAATTTATTTTGTGTCTCACCTCTGCTCGATTGTCAACTACTTGAAGACAGGGAATTAGTTTTCTAATTACTATACTCTCCAAAGTGCTTGGAACAGTGCTCCTCATACTTACATCTACGTATAAGCTAGTGTTTCCACTGTCTATAATTTATTTTACTGTCTGCCTCCCCTCCGTAGACTGTAAGCTCCTTGTGGGCAGGGATCCTGACTACCAACTCTGTTGTATCGTTCTTTTCTAAGCACTTAGTAGAGTACTTTGCACACAGTCAGTGCTGCGCTCAGTACAGTGCCAGACACATAGTACATGCCTAATAAGCACCATTATTATCATTATTACTATTGGAAAGGCAGAAATATTTAAAGACAAACGATCATTCACCCTTAATCGTCATTAAGGACGAGAAGCCTGGTTTTGTGCCAGGTATCACTCTGAGACTTTGACTCCTGAGTTGGGAAGTAAAAAAAGTAGTTTTCCTGGTGGGCTCTCAGAGGGGTCGTTTGGGAGAGTTGCGGTGTAATTTGTGATTAGGGAATCCCTATGAACCTGGCTGCTAAAGGCCGAGGGTCCTCCAATCTGAGACTGTTCTTCCTGGGATTATCGTCACCCTTATTGTTGCTGAGTGTCCACAGGGTGTCTGGCATTGTACTCTACAGAGAGTAAAAGGCAAATTTCCTGCTTTGAATTTGTTCCTTTACTCTCAGCTACTCCTTTAACTAGCTGGTTTAATTGGAGAGAGAGAGAGAGAGAGAGAGAGAGTGTGTGTGTGTGTGTGTGTGTGTGTGTGTGTAGAGGTAAGAGGCAAATAAAGTTCTGTGTTTGATGTGTTTTTCTTTTTATTTAATTACTTATAGTAATTAGAGATAGCTGACGATCTAAACGAGAACCATTTCAGCCTTTTGGGGTTTTCTGGCAAAGGAGAAATATAGTAATAATGTTTACTGTTATGTATATGAGAGTCTTCCAAGAGCTTTTTACATATGGACCACTTCTTCTCATAACGTAACCGTGAGTTTGTTAAGCCCTGGTGGTTGTGGAATGGGAGTGATGGGGGAGAGTTATTTTTACATATTTTTTTTGTGTGTAGAGGCAGGCAAAAAATCCATACAATCAACGGTATCCTGGATTTAAACCCGAAGGGATGTTAGTCCCTTATTTTTTCCCAAGTTACCTGATCCTATTTGTGATTGTTGTGTTATACTCTCCCAAGCACTTACTACAGTGTTCTACACACAGTAGGTGCTCAATAAATACCATTGATTGATTGATTTTTGCTCTGAAAAGAGTTTGGCTTTATAATGAACAAGCTCTTGAGAGTCTGCAAAGACACCTATTTTCACGAATTTATTGATTGGAGAGGTTGTATTCCGGTTATAGAAAATAGTTGCTCATGAAACTCCTTTCCTGTTATACACATATGAAAGATTCAAATCAGTGTAGTTGTCTTATTTTGGAGGGATCATGAGCTTCTTGTAAAGAAGTTAACCAAATTCAAAAGTAAACCTGCTTGCTCATTTGGCTAATTGCCGCTTTTCTGCCAGTGTTTCTTTATAAGGTAATCTTTTGGCTTCCTACAAAGGAAATGCATCTCCCGGATGGATTATTTCTTCCAAGGTAACATAAGCAAGAATTTTAAGTGGTAATATTCAAAATATGTTGAGGAAGGCCAGGAACAGATCTGAATTTGTAGCTGTGCAGTCACTGCATACCCTGGCCCTTAGACTTCAATGCAGAAGGCCAGCAAACCTTGCTTTGGGTGAGACTGACTTCAGGCATTCCTCCTTAGGGGAAAAAATTCAACCACCACTCAACTGCATATGAGTCAGGATATCACGTTTTATCGTATAGTATTTATTATGGGCTTACTGTGTGCAGAGCATTCAGCTAAGCACTGGGAAAGAATATATACCACATCTGATCGATGCCATATAGAAATTTATTGGACTGCCCATTCTCCCCAAACCTAAAGAGTTTATGTGGGGGCCACTGTGGGACTCTAGGGCCATTAATAATAATAATAATAATAATAATAATGATATTAGTTAAGCACTGACAGTGTGCCAGGCACTGTACTAAGTAAGTGCTGAGGTTGGTACAAGCAAATGGGGTTGGACGCAGTCCCTTATCCCACTTGGGGCTCACAGTCTACAACCCCATTTTATAGATGAGGTAATTGAGGCCCAGAGAAGTGAAGTGACTTGCCCAGGGTCACACAGCAGGCAAGAGGCAGAGCTGGGATTAGAACCCGTGACCTTCTGACTCCCAGGCCCAGGCTGCTTCTCCCCTCCCGGGTCCCTGTTGGGTCCCAGCCGGGTCCCAGGCTGGGCTGTCCATGCCGTCACCACATCACACTTTGTCTTCTGTCGCAGTCGCCTCACTCATGTGCCATCGGAAGTCGGCCCCGTCCTCAGCGGCGGGACCGTGGCAAAGTCAGAAAGGCAGGGTGCACAATCGTTCACCTCTCCCTTCTTCCCTCTTTTCCCCAGAAGAACATCATCGTATTCAAAATATCTACTGCTTTTGCTCACCCCCTCTCTAGGGTGCTACTGATTTCATCTCTCTCCTCCCGCACTTCTTTTTGGTGCTGGACCAACTAGCCGGCTACGAAGTAATTCTTCAAAAGCATCCTGAGAAACATGCCAAGAAGTGGTTGTTTATATCAGAGTAAATGAACTCAATGATTGTGTTGTTTGTGGCCTTTTGACTCCCTTCCCTCCCCCTGCATATCCAGGAAGGGGAACTGATTGCATCGCTTTCTACACGAAAACAGACAAACCTGTAGTCCCTCACCCACCTTTCTTCTAGTCAGGCATCAAGGCTGTCTCGTTTTTCAAAAAGTCTCCATGCATCAACAGTGGTATTTAAAGCGGCTGGACCTGTTGTAACGGAGTGGAGGGAGTGCGGCCTTTGGAAGATTTAACCCGGTTTGTTCCCTAGGAAAGAAACTGTTAATTAAGTGTTGCAGAAAGGAAAAACCATCTAACGTGCCATTTAGCCGGGGTGGATCGACGCCCAAGGTGGCAGCCTTGGGCCCCAGGAGTTGAGGGCCCCTGACGAGCACGTTAAGTAACATTTAAAAACTGCACAAATGCAACCTCCCCTTAAAACCTGATGTCATATAAAGGAGTTTCTCTTGGAGCTTAACTTGAGAGAGGACCCTCAACTGTCTTTCTCTTGCTCACCAAGGAATTGAAGCAGCACTTGGGTTTATGAAGTGGTTTCGCCATGGCAGTGAAGGAGCTCCAGTTTAGGGACGTTACCCTGGGTCCCCCTAATGGGCTCCGAGTTGGGTGGAGTCTCCAAATTATGTTAATCTCCCCCCCTTCCCCAAATTTACTGTCTACTCTTTACACTTAATATCTGACTCACATGCAGCGTTTGCCTAATTTAAGAAGTTGAAGTATTGGCTGGAGGCTGGGTTGTTGGAAGATTTTGTTACAGTTGCTCTTAATCTAGGAATAGTTTCTAAATACAGTTGTACTTTGAAAAACTAGAGCTGTGTCAGAATCAAGTCTTTAAACCACTCTAAAATTAAAATGTTTTGTGCCATTTCAAGTGATTTTTTTTTTGTATTTGATTCACTTTTGTGTGGATCTGAGCTTAAAATTTTCACTTATTCTTCAGTCAACTAATTTTGACAGCCTCCTGTGAAGCTTTTCCTTTCTTAAAGAACATTTGAAAAATTGTTTTGAATGTTCCTAAAGGGAGACAAGTGCTTTAGGTTAACAATTGCCAATCTAAGGTCCACTGAGGTTTGTTAAAATAAGAGTTTACTTTATAGGGACACACCAGTGAATTCACTTTCTCGCAGTTGGTTCCACTCTTCAATTTAGAGAGCCTGTACCAATGTTTTTAGAAGGGACACAAATGTCAGTCTTAATTTAAAAAATGTTATCATTTGAATGATTAGAACCCAGGTGGGTTAAAATATTGCCTCCCCTCTGGCTGGATCTGGCCCACCAATCGATTCACTCCAGCCTGAATCTGAGCCACAACCTGGCACACCAAGACCCCGGATTGTTTCCGCGACCCGCTGGAAGCCAGGAAGGAGCCACCAGGAGCGAAAGTGGCTGCACTTGGCCATTACCCCCTCTTTGCTGGGAGGGTGGGGCAGTCTCACCACCTCCGAAGTTCGAACTGGCCCTCTGCCGGAAACAGTTGTCCATTCCAGGATTAGAATGGGCCCCTTCAAGTCGGCAGAGTATATTTTCAGTGGCAGTGCCGGGGTGAAGCAACAGGCTATTCATTTCCTAGTCTAAGTCTCTTTTGCAGGTAAAGAATTTTATGTTGTATCTATTAAGTCACTGGCCATGTTCAGAGTCATTTGATCAAAGATCAGCCACATAAAATGAAGTTAATTCCAAGCACTCTAGACTGTATGCTCTACGTGGACAGGGAACATGTCTACCAACTGTTTTACTGTACTCTCCCAAGCTCTCAGTAGAGAGCTCTGCCCCCAGAAAGCACTCAGTAAATACCATTGATTAATTACCTAATATAGTTTCAGATTTTTCAACAAGACTGTCTTAAAAATCAGAGATACTCTCATTGAGAAATATTGGAATTTTTCCACTCTTTTCATTGATAAAAATTGAAATTTACCATTTCCTTTGTGTGATCAATAATATTAATTGCATTGATGGCCATTTTAAAAGGCACTGAAAATTCCATTGGATTCACAGTAGGTGAAGAGAAAAAGCAAGGAACTTAGATGATACACTGATTATAAAATCAACTTCTGAATAATGAAGAATATCCATAGATCACTTAAATGTACAGCAGAGTCTTGGAATATATTGTATTTAGAACTGGCCATTTTAGAACTTGCTACAACAAAGATAGAAACATTCTTTTAGTGAAATGGTATAAGTGTATTAATTGAATTTAAGACAATCTTATTCAAGTCAGGTTGGTGAAAGTAGCAAGATTAGAAGTAAAGGGAGTTTCTTAGGGTGGAACATTTAATATATTTTTAGAACACCGTAGGAATTATGAGTTTAACTTGGATTTTTGAAAAGGTAATATCACCTTGTGAGAGAAAATAAGGAATTGTTCAAGAACCAGGCTACTTTCAAGAAATGACTCATAGGAGGCAAGTCAGAGATGGCAGAGATGTTAATTTAAGATGAAATTCTCTCCTGTATTTGTAATGCTGTAATTAAAAACCCAGTGTAATAGTGGGCTGTATCAATTACAGGAGTGTGACGGACAGCAATCGGCCAGTATTTCTGCTGTATTTTGCATTGGCCAGACCCTTGTTGGAGTCTTGAGTTGGCTTTTGGTCACTGCCCCTTAAAAGGCTGTGGAGAAACTTGAGTGAGTCCAGAAAAGAGTGATTCAAAACAGTTAAATACCTGGAAAATACATCTTTGGAATGCAGTTTTTCAGGAAAACTTTGGACTATCAAGGGAGATGGTCAGGTCTCCAGCTATATAGATCTTTAAGGAAAGAAAAGAATATCTTACCATTTCTCAGGAGGTTGGGTAAGGTGACCACTTGAGACTCCTTCAGACTCTAGGATTCTTTGAAATTCTCTGTGCTATCAGGAGCTTTTGTGATGTTGTAAACATAAAGAAAAGGTCACAGTAAGGATTTCCTCTTTTGGGCATTTAGAATGAAGCCCAACTAAAACAGTGTTCCTGGCCTAAATGTGTCAAGGTAATTCCATCTTTGCAGAATGGAGAAAGAAGCTCAATTTTTGGTTTGCTTCCTTTTTTTTCTTTTTTTTAAGATTGCTTATGTGTTTGTGTGTGTGTGTGTGTGTGCATGCGTGCGCACACATGCTGGCAGTTAAATGTTTGGATAAAATTCTTATTAAGACCAGCATTTTTAATGTTAAGTCATTTTGCCAAAATTGGTTTTACTAATTTTTTCAATCTTTTTTTGTTAGTCCCAAATCCTCCTACAAATGTAATAATTAGGACACACTCGACATCATTTGTGGAGGCGGAGGTGAGAAGGATCTGTAAATGTGAAACCCCATTGAGGTTGTTTGAAGTAAAATGAATTTCAGTGCATCTTAAGTTGGCTAAAAGGGGATATGTAATTTTGTGGAGATGCCCTTTTGTCTTAAAGTAAAGAATGTCGGTGAAGTCATGGTTGTAGTTGATAGAGACACAAAGAACCAGCTTTTCATTTTGAGTGTGAACTGAACGGTGTGGAACTCTAGGGAATTCGAGGTTCCGGGGGGATTTTAGAGGGTTGTGGCTGGGTTTTGGGGAGGAGCACCTCCTTTTTCCTGAGTGGGTGGATCAAGAAGGCTCAGGTGTCTCTTCCAACCAGACCAACCACCTGCTCGACCTCGGAGCCCTGTATTGCCGTCTGAGCCCCATAGCAGCCTCGAGCTGGTCTCCAGAGTCCATACCTAGTTGGGCTGCCAGACAAGGGAAGTGCCAGAGAAATGAGAAGTTAAGTCTTGGCATTTACCCCTCAAGCTAGTTCCTATCTCATTCCCAGGCGGACTAATCGTGGCTGCCCATCTCGCAGTTCCTAGAAAGAATGGAGGGGTTGGCCCCAGTGGCTTCACGCCCATAGGGCCAAACACTGAGGACGCGGTCTCTCGTCTTAGTGGAGGTAGTACTGTGTAGCGATGGAAGAAATCTATCCCTAGTCTATCCCTAGTCCAATCTGTCCGTAGTCTATCCTTAGTCCAGTCTATCCCTAGTCCAGTCTATCCCTAGTCCAGTCTCTACCGCTGCATTCTGAATGCATACTGCATTCTGTTAGTGATTATTTATTTCTTCTGTGAGCAGTATAAGCCAAATGCCAGCACCATAGCAGTGGTTCTTTTAGAAATGCAAGCCACCAAATTAACAACCTAAATTTTCTACAGGTATTTTTCCACATTTTTCCTTTGATCTTGAAAGTCTGAAGCGAGGTGAGCAACAAAGGCCTTCCTAGGAATGTTGGGTTCAGAACAGTGTTATCTAACTTCTTGTAGAGAAGAGTTTTGACATACTGATATAGAGGAGCAAAGTGTGCAGGCTGGGTCATAGAAGGAAACCAGGGAGGTAAGGTAGGAGGGGACAAGGTGATTGAGTGCTTTAAAGCTGATGTGAAGGAGTTTCTTTTTGATGTAGAGATAGATGGACAATCACTGGAGGCTTTTCAAGAGTGGGAAAACATGGACTGAATGATTTTGCAGAAAAATTATATATATCTTTATCTGAATATAAATGGATATAGGTAAAGACACACACATTTTTTTCTCATCCTTCTCTTGTCTTTTCCTACTCCCCTTCCCCCACTTCTTTTTAGGATTTCTGTCCCTGAGTCATGGCAGACAGAAGACCTGAGAAGTCATGTGAACAAGCATGTGAATCACTTCAAAGGCAGGACTATGAAGTGGCAATAAGGCACTGCACAGAGGCGCTCCTTTCCCTTGGCCAGTACTCCTTGTCAAACTTCGCCGAGACGTGCCCGTTGGAGATCGAGCGCATCAAGATTGAGAGTCTTCTCTACAGGATTGCCTCATTTTTGCAACTTGTAAGTGAAAGCGGGTTAGTGATCAGTGTCATTTATGGTGGCTAGCACCATGCCTCAGGAAAGCAGGGCTTGAATTACTTGTTCGATGTCATTTTTGCCAGTATGTGGGTAGTCAAAAAGCAGAGCTGGTACTGCCATCTGCTGGCTTGGATTTGAGATTTCTAGGTTTCCTGCATTGTTGACTACTTTGTAGATGATTGCAGTTTCTAGGGCTTCCATTCACAGTCCTGGAATATAGGTATTTTGTGGAGAAATGAGCTCTTCGAGAACAGTGACTTGGTCTTTCGCAAGCCCTTTGAGAGCTAAGAGAAGCACTTGACACCGTGTTTCAAACAAGGGCAAACTGAAGTTTCTAGTACTGTATTTCTCCAACAATCACACATATTTATTGAGTGCCTACTGAGTGCCGACCACTGTACTAAGCACATCAATCAGTCGTATTTATTGAGGGCCGACTGTGTGCAGAGCGCTGTGCTAATCATTTGGGGGAGAGATTTAATTTAACTGTGGTATTTTGCTAAGCGCTTATTAGGTGCCAGGCACTGTTCTAAGCGCTGGGGTAGATACAAGCAATTTGGGTTGGACTCAGTCCCTGTCCCACGTGGGACTCCCAGTCTCAATCCCTCAGTCCCTGTACCATGTGGGGCTCACAGTCTCAATCCCCATTTTACAGATAGGTAATTGAGGCACAGAGAAATGAAGTGACTTGCCCAAGGTCACATAGCAGACAAGTGATGGATCCGAGATTAGAACCCATGACCTTCTGACTGCCAGGCCCGTGCTCCATCCACTACGCCATGCTGCTTCCTAGTACAGTACAGTACAGCTTACAGAGTACAGAACAGCTTACAGTTTAGAGAGGGAAGGAGACATTGATATAAATAAGTAAATTACAGACATGTACATAAATGTTGTGGGGCTGAAGGGGGGTAAATAAAGACTTTAAATCCAAGTGCAAGGGTGATGCAGAAGGGAGTGGGACAAGAGGAATCGAGGGCTTAGTCGGGTAAGGCCTTTTGCAGGAGATGTCCCTTTAATAAAGCTCTGAAGATGGGGAGAGTGAGGGTGTGTTGGATTTGAAAAGGAAGGGTGTTCCAGGCCAGAGGCAGGGATGTGTGTGAGAGAACGACGGCGAGATAGACGAGGTCGAGGTACAGTGAGTAGGTTGGCTTTAGAGGAGTGAAGTGTGCGGTTGTAGTAGGAAATCAGGGAAGTAAGTTTGGAGGGGACAAGGTGATTGAGTGCTTTAAAGCTGATGGGAAGGAGTTTCCGTTTGATGTGGTGGCTCGGTGGAAAAGAGCCTGGGCTTCGGAGTCAGAGGTCATGAGTTCGACTCCCGGCTCTGCCACTTGTCAGCTGTGTGACTGTGGGCAAGTCACTTCATTTCTCTGGGCCTCAGTTCCCTCATCTGTAAAATGGGGATTAACTATGAGCCTCACGTGGGACAACCTGGTTACCCTGTATCTCCCCCAGCGCTTAGAACAGTCCTCTGCACATTGTAAGCGCTTAACAAATACCAACATTATTATTATGTGGAAATGGATGGGCAACTACTGGAGGTTTTTCAGGACTGGGGAGACGTGGACTGAACAGTTTTGTAGAAAACTGATCCGGGCAGCAGAGTGAAGTATGGACTGGAGTGGGGAGAGACAGGAGGCAGGGTGGTCAGGAAGGAGGCTGAGGCTGATCAAACCAAGAGGAGGACCTCCTCCTTCTCTTGAAATTAGATGTTTGCTTTAAAATGGTAGTGTGAGCGTAAAGTACACTTTCAGTTATCTGCATTAACACAATCAGTCAATGGTATTTATTGAGCACTTACCATGTGCAGAGAACTGTACTAATTAATCACTTGGGAGAATACAGTAGAACAGACTTAGCAGACCCATTCCCTGCCCATCACGAGCTTACAGTCTAGAAATGGAGGCAGATATTAATATGAATACATAAGTAATTTATAATATATAATTTAAAGATATGTACATAAATGCTGTGGAGTTGGGGCAAATAGAAGAGTCCTATTGTGTGGGAAATGGAAACCCAGAGCCACTCACCTGTCTTTAAAAGGTAAACTGTTCTTCAAGGCCAGGACTGTGTCTTGTAGACTTTTAGAATGACTAGGCAAGTGCAAAAAGTAGCACGGATTATCCTCAGGAGCTGCACTGAATCCAATCACAAATGGATCCAGTTTAGCGTAAGGTAAGTGTCTGGGAGCTTAATTCATGAAAGGTAAGTTTGGGTGTGTGAATGTGTTTGGGCATCTTGTGTAGTTGTCTGATGATCTGGGTCGCTGTCCCTTCTCTGGCTCGCTCTCCCTTGTGCATCGTCTATGCACTTCAACCTGTGACCTTTGGACTCTTGATACCACTCCCACCCCCAACCCCACAGCACTTATGTACAGATCTTTGTATTATACATTGTTCGTATTAATATCTGTCTCCCCCTCTGGACTGTAAGCTCATTCTGGGCAGGAAGGGTGTCTGCTAATACAGTGCACTGCACATAGCAAACACTCAACAAATGGGATTGTTTGATTGACTGATTGACTGGTTGTGTGTCTGTGTAGGGGGGAAATTGTTTGTGGGAGTGCAAAGCACAATGATGGAGATGATGAAAGCTTTGTGTAGAGTACTGTAGATTTCAGTATTAATGATGAAACTACCTGAAAATGATGGATGAGGCAAAATGAGATAACACATTTAAATTTGTGTTAGCATCAGTAAAAATGATAATGCAGACAGAATGTCCTTTAATGATTACCATAGTGGTTAGCACATAATCATCACTAAATAGATACTACCACTATAAGCAGCACGAAGAGTATGAATGTATTTTTCCTATGTAAGGTGGATTTTTTTCCCTGGTGCTCCAAGATCAGATTTGGTGGGTGGAAGTTAAAATACAGGGTTGCCATTGTTTCAGAGCAATATGGTAAATATTAAAATCTTTATTCACGTTAACAGACACCATTTTAGAACTGAAACATTTCTGGCTTCCTTCCCTTTTGGAAAATACACCGCTCTGTTCTTTTTAGCATTAAAACAGTGTCTATTCACACCATAGGCTGGGAAGCTATATGGGGTCAGCTACCTTCCAGTGCCCTCCAGCAGCATAGCTAGGTGCTTTGGGATTCCCGTCCCCCAGGTCCTGGGGAAATGGGGGAGACTGTATGCTCCATGTAGGGGCAGGGGTGTTTGTAGACAGGTGGGAGAAAAGAAGTTGGTGTTGAGCAGAGGGGTGGCTAGAGAGGCTGAAAAATCACCATTTCCCCCTGGAGGTAACTCAGAAGTTGAAGGTCAGTGCTAGACTCCTCTCCTGGCTGAGGAATAGCCTCCTGAACTCCCCAGGTTGGGCCACCCCGACCTAAAGCACGGGTCCAGAAGTGTAGACTTTAAGACCCATGATAGTCTCCTGCTGTTGTGGAAAGAACCACCCCCATGCCCAAATCAAGAAGAAAAGTTCCATGGCCCAAATGGGAGCAGCAGCATTAAGAGAAGACAAAAAGGAAAACTCCAGTTAATGCTGCCACCGCAATGAACGGATTCCTGCAGTTCTTGGCACGGTCCCTGGTGGGAGCGAGAACTCTGGGAAACCAGCGGTGGCAGTTGTGGTGGCAAGAGCAGCTGTAGCTCCTCTTTTTATGGCCTGCTGCCGCGCACCTTCTGCTCGGTGGCGGGCCTTCCCTTCTCCACCCCTGCAGCCTGCAAGGTGGATGTAGGGCCAAAGCCTTGACGATGGCCTGGTGAGCTGAGGAACGCCTGTCCCCGGTTTACACATGTAGGGTGGGCGCCCTCGGTAGCTGGGCGTCTTCCACAAGGAAAGATCTCTCTCCCATTGTCAAGTCCGTTTTGATATATGTGCTTTGAGCACGGGGGTGGATCTAGCGGGATGGAACCTCATTCAAGATCTTAAGAACTCTAAGACTCTTTGTAATCAGAGTTAATAATTAGAGTGTGTATTAAGCGCTTACGAGGTGCCAGGCACTGTACTAAGCACTGGGGTGGATACAGGCAAATTGGGTTGGACACAGTCCCTGTCCCACATGGGACTCCCAGTCTCAATCCCTATTTTACACGTGGTGTAATTGAGGCACAGAGAAGTTAAGCGACTTACCCATGGTCACACAGCACACAGATGGCGGAGCCGGGATTAGAACTCATGACCTTGCGACTCTTAGACCCGTGCTCTATCCACTACGCCCTGTTGCTTCTTTATGTGGAGAGGAGGCTGTTTGCAATGAAACCTCACATGCCATTTCATTGAGCGAAGGCTCTAAATCGCTTTGAGGGCGGAGGGAGGCTGGTGAAAAATTGTGAGCAGTAAAAATGCTTCTGAGAAATGTTTTTGAAACACAGTTCCACATTGTATTAATGTGTATCATTTTAGATAATTAGTCGCATATTTTTACCATTCAGCAAGTGCAGTGTGAGTTAACCTTTTCCACATAAATCTTAGTTACTGAAATGTACCAGTGGATAAACTAACTGTTTATATTACATTAATTTAGTGTATTTCTAAAATTCTTCTTTCAATTTTCAGAAAAATTATGGGCAAGCTGATGAAGACTGTAGGCACGGTACGTTGACAAATTAACATTCTTTCTAGAATTGGAAAGCATCGGTTTGCTATAAACCTTGAATGTTTAGAGTGAGTTGATAGGTTTTGCTTTTATTTTTCTAATTTTAAAACTGACTTTCACCCATCTCAAATTACCTTGCTGTTCCGCGTACCTGTTTTGGAGAGAATAATTTCATTGCCATGCCAAGTATTAAATCAGTGGATGGTTAAAGACAGATATATGTCATCTTTTGGGGAAGTGGCAGGATTTTGATCAGCCTTTTCTAGAGAGTTTCAGACAACAAGGAGGCTTTGAATAAGCTAGAGAACTAACCCATGTCGAACCAAAGGTGAATGTTTCCCACCTAAAAGCGACCCTATTCTGTTTTAAAGATCGCCTGAAAAAGACTGATGGAACGGGCCACCGTCCCATCAGATTTATCCTGTGTTCCCTTGACCTGGCAGGAGGTGTGATTCTTAAAGAGCAGGAATTGTGTCAGTCTCAGGACAGGAATCCTTCCCTGCCAACTCCCAAGACTGGAGTAGGGAGTGAGAGTTGGTGGTGTAGGGCTGCACGAATGTGCATTCCTACCGCCTTGCTCGGTTTACCCAATGAGGGGCCTGAACAGTTAGAATAATTTTGTAGACCCTGAATATACTACAGCCACATTCATTTAGAGAGGACCTTTTTTCCAATTAATGTCCCCTCCTACCCCCCAGTTTCCTTTAGAAAGGAAAGAAACGTTTTTTTCATTTTTCTTAAGCCGAATAGAAAATGAACAAAATAAGGTAAGCCAAAAAATGGGAGAAGAGAACTTGCCATTTGTACTAAATTATTTGTGTACCGGCTGCTGTCAACGTACAAAGGTCGAAGGGTCGATGAGCTAGCTTGGATAATGAAGAGATCCCTTCTTTTTGCCTTTTCTCTCTCTCCCACAGCCGTTAGTGGAACATTTCAGGGCTCATTAGCCCCTCCACGCAGAAGGTTACCAGGGAAAAGGCAAGAAGGTCAAACTCAAATCAGATTTTTCTACTTCTCTGCAACTCCTATAAAACTTAGGGAGAGGGGTTAAATTAACACCTGCCCTTGATAATGGCATGGATTTCTTGAACCTAGGTTTTTGTGATCCCATAGTCCCACTGATAATAACATTTGACTGTAATGTACTAAGTCACATGTGGCACTGACATTCCAGATTGCATGTGCAATACATTTATGGTTAACTGGCATTTGAATAGTGGAGACAGTTCAGCCAGAACCATCTGGTTTCTATCTCTCATCCATTAGGACATCTTTTTCAATGAGAAATGTCTGTATTTCTCAACTTGAATGTAACTGCTCTGTGCAAGGAGCAAAAAATACTTCTTCCGATGATAAATTAGTGTCCCGAGTCTTTTCAAAACAAAGGTTTTTAGGTGGTTCCTAACTGTATAGGCTTACTATTTATAATGGTTTTAAGTTATTTTTTCATTCATTCATTTAATTGTATTTATTGAGCACTTACTGTGTGCAGAGCACTGTACTAAGCGCTTGGAATGTGCAATCCGGCAACAGATAGAGACAATCCCTGCCCAGCAACGGGCTCACAGTCTAAAAGGTCTGTATCTCACAGTCTACATCACTGCCAGGCAATTGCTTTTTATTTTCTTCCTATAATATTGAATAGAATTCTGTTGATCAGTTGAAGTGGAGGCGGAATGTATGTGAAGAGTTGATTTTTTTGTTAGAAGGGTGATGTCCAAACCCTTTTCCCCCATATCTAATACTTTTTGAGAACACTTTGGATAACAGTCTTCACCCTGATGGACATAGTGAAAACAACAATAC
The DNA here is from genome assembly GCF_004115215.2 of Ornithorhynchus anatinus. Taxonomy (NCBI): domain Eukaryota; kingdom Metazoa; phylum Chordata; class Mammalia; order Monotremata; family Ornithorhynchidae; genus Ornithorhynchus; species Ornithorhynchus anatinus. Next base: position 4,054,827 of record NC_041742.1, read on the forward strand.
CCCCTCCCCCCCAAAACCCAGCCCCCTAACAAATCGTAAGATGACCCACCCATAGTCCTTTTGATTTTTAACAACAGTGAATAAGTACTAATAGGACTTTTCTCTATAGTTTTTTCTTAAGAACAGTTACATTAACTCATGTTTAAAAAGAAGGGCCCGTGGTAACTGTGGGCCCTTAAAATTCTTTCTGATCGCAGGTTTAGATATTTATAGTAAAAATTAAAAGTTAAGATAAAGCATATTGGGAAATGGGGACTGGCGGTTTTCAGCAGACTAACACTACTTGACCCCGTGCAGTTAAAGATGAAAAAAATACATTATTCAAGATTCTACAGTTTGACAAACATTATGCAAACTGTAATGCATTTTTCTTAGTATGTTTAAGCAATTATCCTTTTCTCCATCTCTGGAAACGTTTCTAGGAGTTTCATTATGATTATATGAGTAAGCGTTCGCTTTAGGCATTTTGTGATCTGTGTTGGGCTTCAGCTGCAGATATGAGCAGCAGCAGCTTTGATGTTTTTCATGTGGTAATTCATGAGTAATGCATGGGAATAAAGTGTCTTTGTATTCACATAACTCGTGGAAGAGAGCAGCCCTGATGGATGATGTCTTAGATTTTATTGAGCCCTTAATAAATTGAATTGGATGCTGATGTTGTTAGAGTGTCAGTGAGAGGCAGTGGATACATACTCATGCAAATATTTAAACTAGAAGGTGGAGAATTATTTCTACAGTATTTAAAAAACAATTTTAATTTAATTCTCCAAATGATCAGCTCTTTTCCTCACTGGCAGAACACAGCCATCCCCATTTTCACAGTTATCTGCCTCCTGTACTGGTTATCGGAGCTTGCCGCCTCCACTATCCTCTCTTTTTGTTCCCTCGGGTTTCATTCGGGTAAAAATAATTAGAGTTGTGTACCGTATTTTGTAGGGTAATATCTTGTGATGGCACCTTTAAAATCAGATGTATTTTGGTTATACTTAAATTTCCATGCTGAACCTTTACATAAGTCAAATTAGTAAGTCCTTAAATCATCTTTGGTTCTTCCGTTCTCCTTAATTAACCTTGCTGAATTTTAAGAAGGGTAGCGTTGAGGATTGCACTTTCCATGATGAGACAGTCACGAAGGCCAGCACAACCTATAAGAAACTGTCAGAGTTTGTAGGTAGCTAGGTGTCAGGTTCCAGTCCCAACTGGAGATCTATAGAGATGTTCAACCATGAGACCTGGGCCTCACACGTACACCCTCCCCACTTCCTTCCCCCAATCCACTCCATTGAACATCTTCACCACTCATTTATGGGCTATACTCACCTCAAACAGCAAAATAGTGTCACAGACAGTGAAGTCAATCCCCTGGCACTGAAACTATGCTCATCTCAACACAGTTACTCATAGTGGGATGTAGGATGAGGATTCATTCATTCATTCAATCATATTTATTGAGCGCTTGCTGTGAGCAGAGCACTGTACTAAGTGCTTGGAATGTACAGTTCGGCAACAGATAGAGGCAATCCTTGCCCAACGACGGGCTCACGGTCTAAAAGGGGGAGACATATAGCAAAACCAAACAAGTAGTCAGGCAGGGTACACTTCACTGCAGCATATTATAAATATAATAATATGATAATAAATACAAATATACTGCAGTGAAGTGTATCCCTGAATGTGGGTGGAACTGAAAGAGCCAAAACAAGGCCATGTAAACATAAATATAAATAGTACATCATATATGTAGTACAGCATGTAGTATATAAACATCTATATGTATAGAGATGTATACGTGCACATTTAATAGTGCAATAGTGAAAGCTGGAAGTCTGAATATAGACACTTTTCCATGGGCTATATATGCAGGGGAAAATGGGGAGGGTTTATTCATACTTCCAGCTTGCACTTTTGCCACCTGTGGGAGGTAACGAAATCTCTTCCCGAGGCTCCGAAAAGTAGGATTGGTTCCTCTTGGTGACAGTAGTCTGGGATGAACCTTGCAAGTGATTCAAGTAACCTCTCAAGATTGTCTGAAGCATAAGATCCCTTTGGCCCGGGAGAATGAAGAGAAGTTTGCCACTTTCTTCCCAGTACAGGCCACTGCCCAAAAACACAAAATATATGATTTCCTCTTGAAAAGTAAGGATTCCAATATTGCTTAACTCTGGGGCTAGAATCAAGGTAACTTCAGGGTCAAGGGAAAGCATATTGAATTTGGTTAAGAATAACATGGTCATGTAGATGGCTAATGACTGGAATTGTTTTCATTGCAGTGTTGGGAGAAGGACTGGCCAAGGGAGATGGTTCTTTCCATGCAGTGCTTTGCTGCATGCACCTTAAAGGAAAGCTGCAAATTGTTTCTAATGTTCTCACCAAATCACTAATGGGGGAGTCTCTGGTAAGTTGCTGAGATCCAGTCCATGCGCTTGTAACAGAATACAGAATCAAGATCAGACCTAATGAACACAGGGGAAGAGTTGTTGGGGTTTTTTTTATCCCCCGTCAGCTGATTGATTATTTGCCTGTTGCAAAAAATGTTTTTTGATCAATCAACAATAATTCATTTGAATATTAAGTCTTAAGTTGTTGTTATCTATAAGCATGTGAGTTCTTTTTCAGAGAGCCTTATTATAACTAGTTGAGAATTGAAATCCAATCATTAAATTTGAAAATCCAGAGAGTAAACTATGAATATTTCTTTACAGAAGTTTAACAGAGCCCAGAGTGTACATTTACAGCTCTTTTAAAACCAATCACAGGCCTTTTTAGTGAATTGCCAGATAAGATACTATTTGTGGCTTATCTAAGAGCTATTTCATTTTAGAAAAATTACTCTTATTCTTAATGTACAGGTATTTATTTTCTGGAGTTTGGGGAGTGAGACCTTTCTGGTGAACACCAGATGTTGGAGGAAAAGGATTGTTGCTTTCCTTGCCAGTGCCTAACTTGAGTGAAATTTGCTATTATTTTTCAAAGAAAAGTTGGTCAAAAAAAATGGGAATATGAAAATGATATACCCAGCATGTGTTTCCCTTGCCTTGTGTATTTCACATCACTTTATTGAGATTTAATAGAAAAGTCTCATGTAAAATTTGTCATCATTGAACAACAATTGTTCAAGACCAAAAGGCAGATTGGCTGGGAAGATGTATGTACTAATGATGAATGGGAAGAGAACCTATCAGTGTAAAAAAAAAAATTGTAAAATGGGACCAGTAGATGTTGGAAACCTAACACTTTTTTCTGAGGGCTGAGAAATCTGAGTGCTTTTCATGTAGATTATTTAAGTTGACCAACATGTTTATGTTGCTGCCATGTGACTGATGGAATTAATTTTGAAAATAACTTAATTTTCAGTTATATCTCCCAAGAGCTTGCACTGCACTCTGTAAGTGCTCAATAAATACTATTATTTATTTTGTTAGGAGGAATGCACCTGACTCATAGCTTAAAATAGTTCCTCTAAGGTAGTTTCCAAAGTGGACTTGATTGTGTGAGCTTATGAAGTGCTAGGGTGCGGTGTGGCTGGCCTCTATCGCTGAAAATCGTAGCGGGAAACTTAGAGAAGAGTGCAACAATCACTTGCCATTATGGGCACCCTAATGGTTATAGATGTGTAATCTCAGATCTCTAACTTTCTGTCTCATAACCAATTTGTGACTCCCCCTCAGATAGTTTTCAGAATCCTTCTTGAACCTACTGATATTCAGCCTGTACAACATTTGGCAATGGATTCCACATGTTTATTCCCCACTGTTTGAAAAAATGTTTCCTTTTGTTTGCTCTGAGTCTCTATTAGGCCTTGCTGTGATCCAGATCAGTTCACGGGTCACCCAAGTCAATTGATTTTCCCTGAATAGGCAAATACATTTAATAGGCTTTGGGGAAGTTTTCCAAGGGAAAAGGACAATTCACGTTCAGTGGTTGTGTTTGGTAAATGATTAAATCCTCATCATCATCAAAGGTATTTATTGAGCGCATACTGTGGATGGAGCACTGTATTTAGTACTTGGGAGAGTGTAATACAACAGAGTTGACAGACACTTTTCCTGCAATCAGTGTCTAGTTTCTTTTGGTTGTGAAATCTAAAAGTTGCTGGGTATTATCTAACAGTACTTTTGTGAGGGGAGCCTAGCTCTGCATCCTTTTGTTGACAGTAGAAAATTCATTTAGCTTTTTCTTCTTCAGCACCATACTTGAAACCCATCTCTGGCATTGAGCCTCCTTCTAATAATAATAATAATAATAATGTTGGTATTTGTTAAGCGCTTACTATGTGCAGAGCACTGTTCTAAGCACTGGGGTAGACACAGGGGAATCAGGTTGTCCCACGTGGGGCTCACAGTCTTAATCCCCATTTTACAGATGAGGTAACTGAGGCCCAGAGAAGTTAAATGACTTGCCCACAGTCACACAGCTGACAAGTGGCAGAGCGGGGATTCGAACCCATGATCTCTGACTCCAAAGCCCGTGCTCTTTCCACTGAGCCACGCTGCTTCTTCTGACTTAACACGCTATATTATAGTTATTCTGTAAGTTACCTATAACTCAATAAATTTAATACCTAACGTAATATGCTTTCTAGGTTTGTGACTATCTCTTTCATATTTTATATCACTGCACATCTTCATTATTTTGTGGTGTTTGTTCTTTCTAGCCCATTAGATGGTGAACTTCTCAAGGACAGAGATCATACCTTATTCTTCTAATTGTAGTTCTGAAAAGTGCACCGTAGTATGATTTGCCCAGGGTATATGCTCAATAAGTACTATAGTTGATAAGTAATGAAACTTATTACAGGCTCCAGTGCTGGTTTGGGTTTGTAAGAGATGAAAGTATGCCAGTGTATTCCGTGCCCTTTCTGTTTGCTGAGTTGCATATATCTTTATGAGATGAATAACCTAATCATTTTAACTTCAAAGATTTCTCACATGAGATAAACCTGAGAACCAAGTGAATTGTTGAAGTCAAATGTTTTCTAAGAACTAATATAGTGATTTCCTTTTTGCAATTCCATTTCCTTTATCTTCCATTTCCAGAACGGGATGGTAACGAAGGATTTGACCAGACTAAAAACACTTCTTGCTGAAACAGAGGTAGACAAAACATTTTCAATAAGTCTTTTATTGGGACGATTGTGTTAGTCCTACTGGTAGGAATTTGGTGGCAAATCTTCGAAAAACAGCTCTTTCTGTGTGTCATTTGGGAAGCTGTAGACGTGTGCCCCTTGTTATGTCTCTTGACCATTCATCTGGCCCTCATCTAGTGGCCATTTTCCAGTAGTTGTTTTTTCCTGCATCCTTAGTCTCTCATGTGATCCCTTGTTTCTCATCAAGGTTCCCCCTAGAAAATTGGGCTGTAAATCAGGTGGATAAGGCGTAAAATAAAGCCAACACTGAGGCCACAAAATCAGGGAATGAGTAACTCTTGGTGAGAGGTGGGTATGGGAGTCCGAATGAGCAATACGATGAAGTGCTGTCATATTTTCTTTTCTGACTCAGTCTTCCGTGAGACATTCCGCACTGGGTCAGGACCGTGGTTCATTCAGCCTAATATTCTGCTTCTCGGCAGTTTCTCCAGAGAACTCACGGAGGAACAGTGGGATGGTTGCCTTTTTTGACATTCATCCTCATGATTAGGAATTTATCTTTTAATATTTGTAACTCTTCTGTCTAATAATGCCCTACAGAACTTTCTGCCATGAATTTATCCAAACCCTTGTTGCAGTTTCCTGGAATGAAGAATTCCCTATACATATGAGATAGTTTCCTTTGTCCAGCACATACCACCTTCAGGGCATACCCTGTAGTTCTGGTGAGGTGGGATTTGGTAAACAGCAATTCTGAGTAGCCCACAGTGATTTTATTCACTTGAGTCATGTCATTTTTCTATCACCTTTCCAGGCTGAAGAGTTCTAATATTTTTTATCTGATTTCATATAGAACCTGCCTCAAGTCACTTGTTTTAGTTGGCCTTTTTTGTATCTTTCTTATTTTTGTAATATCTTTACTAAAGAGCAGTAGCACACTATTTTAGGTGTTATATTTGGGTGTTTTTTTAATACCTTTCTTGATGACACCTGACATTTTGTTGGCCTTGTGAGTAAGATATGTGGCCTGAGAAATAAGGCAGAAGTTGACAGTGACTCTAAGATCTGTCTGAGTGCTGCCTGACAGTCCAGAGTCCATCATTATATAGTTGTAAGAATTGATCTTTTTCTTTAACTGTGTTTCTCTACATTTGCTCATGTTGAAATGTGTCTGTCATAATTTGGACTCTGGGCCTCTCGAAAGATGTCTCCTCAGGTAGAGTCTTTAGCAGCCTTAGATTCTGATTGCTCGTAGCAGGTTTTCTATAATAGAGATGTAACATGTTCAAGATTAAAATTATATTAGAGAAAAATTTCAGATAAAGCAATGTGGGGCAAGAGGAATGGGTGAAGAAATTATGTTTTTCTGCAGATTTTGTGGATTGTCAAATCCTGGGTCGTTTTGGATCAATAAAACATATTGTGAAGTGGGTTTACAATTGGGCATTTTACTAATGTACTAATGGCTGTCAAACCCTGGTGACAATTGGGCATTTTACCTCTTCTCTGTTGAGTGTAAGAACCTTAGGCAAGTGATTGTTTTGAGGTTCTGTTAAAATGAATTATGTTGAAATGACTATGGAGTCAAAAGATAATTTTGGTGACCAGACTTATCATTTTTGAATAAAAAATGTTCTCCCTTTTAAAACTATGTATTTTTAAAATTGCAGAGAGCAGCCAGTAAAATCACATCAGGATACCATTTAGAAGACTTGGAAGAGGGTAAGTGCACACTCTGTCAATGATCTCAAACTCAGGGAAGTAATTAAGCCGTTGTTATATGTTGCAACACTCCTTTTTCCCGCGCTGCACACATTCCTGATAACCATGGGGAAATTTGAGAAATTACTTTTTAGTGAATATTAATGAAAACTGTACCTGTGTAGCTAAAAGAACTAGTCAGTTTCTTAGAATAATAAACATGAAACTTTTATAGAGAGGCCATGTAAATGCTTCTCTACAGGGTTTTACCCACCCAAAGCATGTGTCTATCATTTTCTTAAGGACACTGAAGAAAAGGACATGACAAAACCTTCCTCTAATCAGTCCAATTCCTAGAATGACTAATTGTCAGAAACTCTTAAATAGCTAAACCAAGTAACTTTTGCTTCATTTGAAATCCATTTACTCTTGTTGAGTCTCAGTTCTCCTATCCGGAACTTCTGAGCATACAACATTCCCACAATGGAAGTGGAAGAAAAGGCAATCTCCTCCCCCCTTGAACCCACATCTAGTGCTTTAAACAGCAGAGATATTGCTGTTTCTCGAGATAAAGTTGCTTGTATTGTTGCCCGCCTCTTTCTCAAACAGCTCTGGGCTGTCCCGTAGGATACCTGGCATAGTTATGTTGAAGGACGATCTTGAAGGGTGAATGGGGGATGTATTTTCCTTCCATACTCCTTCTCTACCTAAGCCTGTGTAGACATCCCTAAGAGGATTTAAGGCAGCCTCATCTCTTACTCCACACAGGGGACAGAATTGGATGCAGTTTTTTTCAGGAAGGTATTATCCTTCATGTGCTTAACAAATAAGTACCCCTCATTGCTGTCCTCTTTCCTCATCGACTCTATTGTTAATGTTACGATTCTGCAGTCTCGTAAGGACTGGCAGCACCTTCTGATAGTTGGGTATTTCTGCTTCTGTGGCCACCTTTAACTGTCCGTAGTCTTGTGAAGGGAATTTTTCCATTCAGAGAAGGATTATTCTATAAAATGTTTTGGGTTAAATCCCAAATAATATTGATTTTTTTGAAGCCTGAAATTGCATTTTTTTCCTTTCCCAGGGTGTTTCAAGCATAGAAGCATTCAGTACTTTCCAGTAATTCAGTTGCTTTCCAACAATTCTGCCTTCTGTTCCCCAATTCCAGAGAAAGCGTACAGTGTTGGGAAGAAATAAGCCAGTTGAAAAGACAGAGCTAGTGTCACTAAAATGAATTAGCTGTTGTGTAGCATGTCCCCATATGACTCGGTAGATTCTGCAGGAGGGTTACTCCATGCCTGTGTTTTGTATGTTAACATTAGTTCAGAATCACTGGTAAGCTGAAAAACGAATGACAAATCTCTCTTTGCCCTTCAGGATCTCAGGAGGGTTGGCAATTCCGCCCACCTCCCCGGGGCGTCACGAGCAGTGAGGAATATACTTTATGTAAAAGGTAAGCCACTTTACCAGCGACACACCGCAATAGAAAGGTTATATAATTTCCCCTCATTTTTTTACAAGATAGTAATTCGGTTTTCAAGAGGATAATAGGGGAGGGAAGAGCTACACCAGTTGGGCCTAACAGGGCCACGGGATTGTTGCCAAAGGAAACAGAAGGCCCAATCGTCATTAATTAAGTATAAGATCCATTCCAAATGAATAATCTCTATTTTAATTACAAACACCCAGGGCCTAAAAGGGAACCATTGAGGCCATATGGCAGGGGTGGCCAGAACTCATGAACTGAAGAGCTGCGAACCAAAGACAGTATGGCCGAGAGCCGCAGATCATAAAAAGTCCTTTAGCTGAATGGCCAGCAGGCATCCCCAGGGGCAGTGGCAGGTGATGGGGCAAACGTTCCTCAAATGGGGAGACAGAGGGCGGCAGGGAACAAGAGCATCCCTTCCCAGGTTGGACCCCGGGGGACCCCAGTAGGGCTGAGGTTGGAGCCGGGGTTACTGCAGCCTATCCCTGCCGTGGGAAAATAATAAACTACATCTTACCTAGAGTCAAAATTGTGGTATTAAAGCGCTTATGTGGCAATTGCTGTGCTAAGCTCTGGGGCAGATCTGGAACAATCAAGTGGGATGTAGTCCCTGTCCCACATGGAGCCCAGTCGACTTGGCTTTCGTGGTAAGCCCACTGTGAGCCATACAGCAAATGAACATAGGATTTATGTGGCTCGCTATGGGCAGTCTGGCCTTTTTTTTTTTTTCAAATGGTATTTGTTAAGTTCCTACTCTGTGCCAGACACTGTTTTGAGCACTGGGGTAGATACAAAGTAATCGGGATGGACACAGTACGTGGCCCACATGGGGCTCACAGTCTATATCCATCCCCATTGTCCAGATGATGTAATTGAGGCACAGAGAAGTGAAGTGACTTCCTCACAGTCAAACAGCAAGCCACTGATGGAGGTAGGATTAGAAGCCAGGTCCCTCTGACTCCCAGACCCCTGCGCTCTCCTCTAGGCCAAGGTGCTTCTCTATGCCATATGGCATGTTTTTCAAGAAGTTTCATACCAATCATTTAGATGGCTCAAACACTCAGGACCGTTTAACCACCAGACTTCTTTATGAACGTTATGAATTTCACAAATTAAGCTAATTTCAACTCACTGACACTTCTGTCAATTCTCAGAGGAATAAACTGAAACAAATTCAAGCAGTGCAGGGAAGCAGTGTGGCCTAGGGGCAAGAGCACGGGCTTGGAAGTCAGCGGACCTGAGCTCTAAGCCCAGCTCTGCCAGTTGCCTGCTCTGTGACCTTGGGTCATTCAATAGTATTTCATTCATTCAGTAGTATTTATTGAGTGCTTACTATGTGCAGAGCACTGTACTAAGTACTTGGAATGTACAATCCGGCAACAGATAGAGACAATCCCTGCCCATTGATGGGCTTACAGTCTAATCGACTGTAAGATAAATGGGTCAGTTACTTAACTTGTCTAGGCCATAGTTTCCTCATCTGTAAGATGGGGATTAATTGCCTGCCCTCCCTCCTGCTTAGACAGTGAGCCCTGTCTGGCCCAGAGACTCCAGTGTGATTATCCCATATTTACCACCGCTCAGTACAGTAGTTGGCACGTAATCACTGTGGTATTTCTTAAGCATTTAGTAATATTATTAATAATAGTAACTGCTGCTTAAATATAAATCAGGGGTGTGCAGAGCACTGCACCCCTGGGCCAGTACACTCTAATAGAGGTGTAGACATGTTTCTTGCCCACGAAGAGTTTATAGTCTAGCGGGGGAGATAGACATTAAGATAAATAAATAAAGAAGTTACAGATATGTACATAGTGCTGTGAGGTTGAGAGTGGGATGAGTAGCTTTAATATACTATTTATAGCTGATCTATATTTGACTCTGCCTTTTTTCAGGTATGGGAAAGTGGGGTGACGTAGTGTAAATAACATGAAACTGGGAATGAAGAGTCCCACCTTTTATTAGTGGCTGGCCTTGTGACCTCGGGCAAGTCACTTAGCCTATTTCTGGCCTAGCCTCAATAAATCAATCCAGGTATTTGTGGAGTGCTTACTATATCGAGAGCACTGTACTTAGCTAATGGAAGAAGTCCTGTGGCCTAGCGGAAAGGAGTCGAAGGGCTGGATTCTAATCTCGGCTTTACCACTTGGCAATTGTGTGACGTTGGGCGAGTCACTTATCTGTGCCTCAGTCTCCTCTTCTGTAAAAATGGGAATTGAAAGCCTGTTCATCCTCTACTCTGACTGTGATCCCCACGTGGGATGGGGACTGTATCTGACCAGGGACTGTCTCGGATCCAATTGTCTTGTGCCGACTCCAGCACTTGACACAAAAGAGCACATATTAGGGATAGTAATAATAATAATAGTAATAGTAGAGAGAAGCAGCATGGCCTAGTGAGAAGCAGCTTGGCCTAGTGGAAAGAGTACGGGCCTGGGAGTCAGTAGGACCTGGGTTCTAATCTTGCCTCCATCACTTGTTTGCTCTGTGACCTTGGGCAAGTCACTTCACTTCTCTGTAACTGAGGCACCTCAGTTACCTCAGTTTTGACCGTGAGCCCCCTGTGGCACATGGACTCTACCCGACCCAGCAATTAATATTCAGTGCCTGGAACCTAGTAAGCATTTAACAAATACCAGAAAAAAATGAGTATTTTGTTATGCTATGAATCCCGCATTAAGGAAAACTTAGGTTGTAGAATATGTGCCGTGTCCGATTCTGCATACCATGACACATCCGTTTCCTCTAACGTCAATCAGTCAATGGCATTTATTGAGCGCTCACTCTATGCAAAACACTGTACGACAAATGGGAGTACAGTACAACAGGGTTGGTTAAACACATTCCCGTGGTTTTCTACCAGGCTTGTTGACAGAAAAGCACTGTCTAATTCCCTAACATCATTTTATCCAAAATGTGTAGGGAATACATACATTACTGAAGAACTGAGTATTATTTACTCTAATGTTTGACTAAAAAAATGTGAAAAATCAGATCTTGAGACCCCAAACCTATTTTCCATTCCCTCAAAAGGCATTTGTGTTTATATAAGTCTTTTGTTAAGAAAGCAACATCAGTATTTATTTTGGGGTTTCTTGAACAGGCCAATAATAATGTAGGCATAGCTCCTCCCTAAAGATTAGACATCGTTGAAGGTAGTTCAGAACACGATTTTTATGTCTTCAAAGGTATTTTCTTTAATGCTTGAGAAATCAAGTCTTCACGTGTGTTTGTAAATGAACCACTTGGTGTCAGTATTTCTGCAGAAAACGTCTATGGCCTGAGTATTTATCTTAGAGAGTCGTCGTATACCAATTTATCACCCATAAAGAAGGTTGTTTGCTTGTGATCTTTTTGGATAATTGATAAATCTGAATTAACATCTTTTTCCATTTGTATTTGATCAAGTATCCTCCACCTCCCAACCTGCTCCCTCCCATTATAGTTGGAGAGAGGTCTATGGAAATGGAATGTAATTTTTTTTTGTTGGTTTTTCTTTTTTTTACAAGTTTGACCATGTCTCTTTCCTATTCGATTTAGATATCTAGAGCAAGGAATCTGTCGGTATGGAGCCCAGTGTACTTCAGCACATTCCCAGGAAGAACTAGCAGAATGGCAGAAGAGATATGCTTCACGGTTGATAAAACTAAAACAACAGAAAGAAAACAAACAATTTTCAGGCAGTTATATGGAAACTTTGATAGAGAAATGGATGAATTCTTTGTCTCCTGAAAGAGTGGTAAGCACAATAGACCGCTTTCATAGTCTATCATTGACAGGGACCTGCTTGGGATCAGAATTTTTCATGTACACTGTTTTGGCCCATTTCCTTTGGGGACAACTAAGGTAATTTTCTAGAAATGGAGATATTGAATATTGGAAAACTGTTAGATCTAAAGTCATTTACCTCTGTTGATATAATTGACTTAATCAAACCATTCATTTGGGAGTGGGTTGGCATTTATTAAAAGTGGACCTGCCAGGTTTCTTCCCAAAAAGAGGTAAATTCAGTTACCATATGAGACTTAAGGTTTCTTATATTCATTTTACTGTTTTGTAAGTAATATCTTCAGAAGGAAGGTGAGGTAGTAGTAATAACATTTGTTGAGCACCCACTGAGTTTAGCAGTCTTTGTATTTACAGAGAATAATATGTACTCACTCTGTCAATCATTACTCTTAATTCCAGCTTAGTGAATGTATAGAAGGCGTGAGAGTAGAGCATAATCCGGACCTATCAGTTACCGTCACCACCAAAAAGTCTCATCAGACATGGACATTTGCTCTCACCTGTAAGGTATGGTTCTCAGTGTCTTTTTAATTGAAAAAAAAGCCACTTTGAAAGAAAGCATCTTATTTTTAAAAAGGTATTTGTTATTTTAAAAGACATCAAACTATTTAAAGAGTATTAGTGACTAATATAGAAAGATGAATTCCATTTAGATGTCAAAAAATCCAGCTAATGGCAGTATCTCTAGGGTTCTTTTTATTTGGCAAGTGAGGGGAAAGGGGCATTTATTTGTTGTTCTCTTGCCACTGAAATATGGCACAAGTGCTTGGTACATAGTAAGTGCTTAACAAATACCATCATTATTATTACCTAGGAAGCATTTGTGACCAACAGCAGTGGAAAAGACCAACCATTCCATCCAATGAACTGTTGAACGTGGCCCTGCTAAGGCAAGAGCGGAGAGATCCGTATATGAGCCACAGATCTGGGTCTTTTCTGGCCTTTGCCAACACTGGCCCAGCCTAGTTCCAGCTGATCTGGAACCAGCCAAAAACCCAGTCAGCGGTTGATGAGTAAAACTACAGCCCTCCTCCTCTAGGTTATCAATAATTCAGCCACTCCCTCAGTAGCCAGAAAACAAAGAGGTGGTTTAGCTGAGGCACCGATATTCAGAGAGAGGTGACCAAAGAGGATGAGGGTTGAAGGTGGAGAGTAGTAAAGGGACAGCAGGGTTGTTTGGAGGGCTGATGAGCATGTCGACCAGTCAGTCAATCAGCAGTATTTATCGAGTGCTTACTCTTTGCAGAGCACTCTTCCGAGTGCTTGGGGAACTAGAATACAATAGAATCGGTGGACACGATCCCTGCCATCCAGGAGCTGGCAGTCTATTGGGGGAGAAGTTTAAAGTAAACTACAGCTAGGGAAAATAGCAGAGTATAAGGATATCAATCAGTCAGTTGCTCAGTGGTATTTATTGAGCATCTACTGCATTCAGAGTACTGTACTAAGCTCTTGGGAGAGTATAATGCAGTAGAGTCAGATTATGTAGGATTGGGGTGATTTTCAAAGTGCATAGGGGATGCAGACCCAAACGCATATGCGGTGCAGAAGGGAAGGAGATTAGGGTGGAGAGAAGAGAAGTCAATCAAGTAAGCCTTCTAATTATCAGTATATTTACGTGCTTACTATATGTCAGGCACTGTTTTGAGACAGATAGATGTTAATAAGGTCAGACACGATCGCTGTCCCACATGGGACTCATAGTCCAAGTAGGAGGGAAAACAGGCAGTTGAATCCCTATTTTACAGATAAGGAAACTGAGGTACAGAGAAGCTGTGACTTAGCCCAAGTCATGCAGGATGCAAGTGGCGGAGCTGGGATTATACCCCAGGTCCTCTGACTCTCAGGCCCATGCTCATTTCACTAGGTCATCCTGCTTCTTTTTGAGGAGATATGAATCTAGAAGGACTCTAAAGATGGGTAGAGCGGGGATATAATGGACACAAAGGAGGAGGGAGTTCCAGACAGGAGCGATCGATGTGAGCACGTGGTCAACAGTGAAAGAGATGAGTTACTAGTAAGGAGTGGAGGCTAATGTTATGACAGTTCTTGAAGGAATGGCAGTTATAGCTATAATATTTTCTTCTCAGAGGTCTGTATTTAACATAGTTTCCAAACATTTAATTGAAACATAAAAGCCCTGCAAAAAAAAAAGTTTCATATAGATTCTCCATTAAATTACAGCTTTCCCTATCCAGCTATAGCTTTTTTTTAAAATCACAGTTCTGATTAAGTAAAATGAAGTGTGGCTGTGCAGTTTGGCTACCACAGTGTACAGTTTGGAGTAGCCACGGTGTCCCATGGCCATGCGACTATACCTGACACCTCAAACCGGCTGGCCTTTCATTTTGCTGCCTCCTGCACTCTGATTGAATTGTGTTTCTCTGGCATTGAACCAGTAGAACTGTTTACAATTCTCTGATACCTTCCATTTACTAGTAATAGTGAACTTTAACAGTTAAAATTAAGTTCCCTGTGTACTGCTAATGAACTAAAAGAGTAATAAAGCACGGTGCAATCAGAGCACCAGCAGTAGCAAGTGAGAATGTGGCCAACATGAAACAGAATTCAAGTGCTTTTTTTTTCCCTCCTCACAGATCTTTTTGAGTTTCACTCAGTGTGACTAGGACTCTTTTATCCTTAAGCTTTTGGTTTAACCAATTCCTGCACTTTTCAAGAACCTCACCTGCAGTTTTCAAGAGAAAAATAGTAATATTTGTTAAGCATTTATTATTTATTATTTTTTAATATTATTAAGCACTGCCCTAAGCACTGGGGTAGATACAAGATAATCAGGTTAGACACAGTTCCTGGCCCACATGAGGCTCACAGCCAAAGTAGGAGGGAGAGATGAAGAAACTGAGACACAGAGAAATCAAGTGACTTCCCCGAGGATCCCACGGCAGTCAAGTGACAGAGTTGAGATTAGATCCCAGCTCTCCTGACTCCCAGGCCTATACTCTTTCCACTTGGCCATGCTGCTTCCCATAAATTTATATAATCCACCTTCAGTGTGAGCATTGTGGAAAATGTCCACTCAGTGATGCTTTTCTGAAATCTTAAGGTAGAATCTAATTGTTTAATGGGATGAATATTAAACTCTATGCACATCCTCTTCTTTATACTCATAATTCTTTAAACTTTCTTGTAGCCTGCCAGAATGCTGTATCGAGTAGCACTGCTTTATGATGCTCATCGTCCTCACTTTAGCATTATGGCCATTTCTGCTGGAGATAGCACTACCCAGTTGTCACAAGAAGTCCCGGAAAACTGTCAAGAATGGATAGGAGGAAAGTTGGTCCAGAATGGATTAGATCATTATATATATAAAATCAGGATAGCCTTTAACACAGAGATTTTTGGAACCTTTCGTCAAACCATAGTCTTCGACTTTGGAGTGGAGCCAGTACTCATGCAAAGAGTAATGATTGATGCTGCTTCTACAGAAGGTAATTTGTAGGTGTTTTTTTTTCTTCTAGGAAAATGTAGTTTAAGCGTCATATTTTGATGCCAGATTGTAGATAGCGGTTAGGAAATGGTAAGGAAGGGAGATTTCAGATCATTCTGTGCTGACTAGGGGTCCCCAGTTTAATGCCCAGTGGTTTTTGTGTGTGTTTTCACCAATCAGAGCATGCCTTGAAGTCTGACTCAAAGTGTTAAAAGTGGAGGTGCACCTTACTGTATGCAAGAGAAAGTATTTGATGATGAGGCTGAGGGACAGCGTCGCAGGAAAAGTGAAGCATTGCACATGGACACATACAGACATGTGCAAGTCAATGTAGACATCTTCATTTCGAAGACTTTTATCTGTGGAGTTAGACAGGCCATAGTATTGGTTGATATCAATCGATCTGTGGTATTTATCGAATGTTCACTGTGTGTACAGCTCTGTTCCAAGCGCTTGGGAGAGTACAATGCAGAGTTGATAGACGCAATTCCTGCCCACAAGAGCTTACAGTCTATGGGGGGAGATGACCATTTAAATAGATGAGGGATGGGGTTTACATATCCAGAGAGTGCAGTTGGGTTGCCTGGGCAGGGTCGAGTGAAGAGCTAGTTCAGTGAGATGCATTTTCGAAGTGGTGACCCAATGAAATATTGGTGCCTGGAACCTTTCTGAGCAGGCAGATCTTGTTCTTCTGCCTCTGAGGTCACAGGAACAGGGGAAACAGTGTAGGATATGTGCAGCATCTTGAGACATAAGTATTACAAACCCGGGGACCAGCCCGATCATGGGCGTCTAAACGTTTAAATTAAGTGGGAGTACTGGGGAGTTTGGTGCAAGGAAGGCTGATTTGTTTCGCTGTAATTATCTCAATTCTGGGTCACTTGGATGTTTTATTAAAATTGTCTAGGACAGCCTACCAAGTGGGGGATTGCTACATCGGAAATAGAATTTTTAGTTGGTAAGGAAATTTGTTCATTCCTATGTCATCAATATTTGAAGCCTCTAAAATGTTGTGTTCCTGTTTTATTAAAGTGAACATTAGGGCCTTGGCTTCACTGTGGCTTTAGTTCAGTGGTTCTCAACTTTTGTTCCCCTGAAGAGTTATTGTCCTATAATTATGCTTGGGATTATCAAGTTTAAACTGCATTTCGTTGGTAAGTACAAAAAACCCCCACCTGAGCCATGGAACCTGGTAGGGTGGCTAAAGCCTCAGCTGACCTTGGAAATGGGCCAGGTCAGGCGAGGCCATGGCTTCAGGCAAGAGAGCCCAGCCTCCCAGGAAGCAGGAAGACTTCCCTATCCTCTCACGACAAACTCCAAGCCACTGCAGAGAGCAGGAGAGACCCTGGGTATTGGAAGAAGGGCAGCTATCATCTGCTCCCCAAGCCGATGCCTACTCGGATGCAAAGGCTAAGGGCCAGTTATTTTGTCCCCACCATCCCAGTTCTTTGGAGATGGGGGGGGGGGGGAGATTGCTTCACCAGCCCCTGCAGCTGAGTTTGGTCATTTACCCAGCAGCTCCAGAGGTGCGAGTCGTTGAATTGCAACCTCATAAAAAGGCAGGTTTCTCTTTTTCAAATAGAAGAAAGCCAGTAGACTAAGTGACTTCCACTCCTGTTGGTTTAAATGACATCATATTCAAAGAGAGCAAGTTTTTACTAGCTTTATCTCACCATGTCTTTGTAAGCTAAAAATCTGTGTCAGAGTTCCTATATGCCCCATTGAGAAAATAGAAACAGAAAGAGCATTAGCTCTGCAACCTCCTAACAATAACAAGGAGCGTGACCGCAACTGGAATACCGTGCTTAAGTCTATTGGTTGCCTCTTGTTGCCAGACCCATTGAATACCTCTGTCAGCCAGTGCAAGAAATATTTTATCCGAGGATGCTTTCCTAAAGGAATAATTTAAGTGTACTGGAAATATTGATTGAACTAGAAATGTCACAAGCATTTCATCTGAAGCAATATGCGTTTCCTCTGAAAAATTTGTGGTGTTTCTATTTTGATGGTACTAATTGTAGAAAGATCCCCTGTTTATTGACAGGCCAAGAAATCCAAATGATCTTTCCCCAGTCTGTTAGTCATTCTAAGATTGTAATTGGGGTTGACAGGACACCTTTGCTCTCTATACTCAGGTAGGTTTAAATTATTAACTAAATAGGCAGGCTAAATCTCAAAAGTATAAGATGGATTCCATTTTTACAAGCATTCAAGTTTCACTTGACAGGAAAATCTAGTTTCTTTTGAATAAATATTGAGCTGTAAATTCTAGTGAGTTCTCTGACAGTAGATTTAGCAAAGGTAGTGCTTGGAAGCGGAATTATATTTCTTCCAGAGATGTCAGAACTGGACCTTGATTTGTCATTCATTCTGAAACTGTCTCCTGTCCACATGTCACTTTCCCAAGGCCATACTGAATGGAAAGGATCTGCTTGAAATTGCATTTGAATGTTCTAGAGCTGTCTAATTTTTGAGGACCGAAGTTAAATATTATATAACTCAGCTCCTAAAACAGGGGTGGACGAAACCTGGCCCACAAAGTGATTCCCACTAACTGATCAATAGAAATGGTGCCCATAGAGACTCGGAACAGACTTTACTCAGCTGTGGATAGGGTCAGCAACACCCTCTTCTGCTGCTCTTGGGCATACCTGGCCTCAGGGTTGTGGTATGCCGGGAACGCAGGCTTGGGTCCAAGTAGAATCTGCCCTTGGTGACAGTGCTGCCATGGCCGTCTTTAAAGCGCGCCTCCTCCAGCCCCACTTTGAGGCCTGCAAGAAGGTGTTTACCAGGTGATGTGGCCAGCCAGCCAAAATAATTGCCCACCTCATTCTAAAAAGGGTCTTTTCCTAGCACCTTAGAGGGATTTTTGCAATATGCGTATCTTCGGTTTGCTGATATATGTTTCCTATCTCCGTTGCAAATCTGCTCAGCATGTCTTATTCACCATGTTGCTATCCCCTAAAATGGGTAGGTCCGAAAGGACTGTGGTGCTGGGCATTGGTTAGTACTTGGCCTCTTCAGTTAGCCACCAGTTCTTTACACTCTGATTTGTTGGTTCTGAGCAATTAATGTCTTTGTTTCATTCCTCGTTTCTCCATTTTTTAATTTTTGTCCCAGCCGTGATGAAATCCACGTGGGTTTTGCTTTTTCTTGGACTGTCATTGATACTGTGCTCCTTTTGATTTGTTTTTTTTCTGCTAAATATACCTATAAAGCCCTGTGAGTTACACTCAATTGAGTGAGTTGATAACAAGCAGAAAAACGCTTTGCATTATCCAAGTGTGAAAAATGTTTATCTCATCCAGGGGTGTGATGGTATTTTATAAGCTTGTTTTCTCATTTCATTTAGATCTTGAATACCTGATGCACGCAAGGCAACAGCTGCTAACTACAGCTAAGCGTTGGGATTCTACTTCTAAGACTATTGTAGATTTTGAGCCTAATGAAACTACTGACTTAGAGAAGAGCCTTCTTATCCGATACCAAATTCCTCTCTCCGCTGACCAGCTGTTTACCCAGTCTGTCCTGGACAAATCATTGACCAAGACCAACTATCAGTCACGGTTACATGACCTCCTTTATATCGAGGAAATAGCACAGTATAAAGAAGTCAGCAAGTAAGTTAGCCCTATTTAAAACATTTGTCAATATTGGATCGTTGACCTCTAAAGATGGTGGCCTTTTTTTCGGTAGTGTGATCTACTTGTATACCTTTTTTATTCAGTAGTTGTATTCCTCTTTAAATCAGGCTGGAACGTGAATCTTTAGAGCTAAAGGTTGAAATTGCTGACTTTTTGTTCAGAATGGCACTTCAAAATTTATCCCAATTAGGGCATTCCAGACCTTCTCCTCAACTGAGGAGCACCTTTCTTGAGGACTTCCTGGGATTCCAGTAAGGATCATTACCAGCAATAAACTAACACTTATTGAGAGCATAATGGGTATTAAGCGTGGTAGGAGCAAATGTTTCATTTGGGGCAGAATTCACCAGGGTTTTGTTCATTTTAATTTTTGCCATACCATATTGAAATGTATAACCCCATAAGTTGAGTCAACATAGTAGAGGTCATGGCGTACACCCAGGAAATGACACTTATTAGCTGTGGCCCATCCTGATTATGCAGTATGAAATGGATTGTCCATTTTGAATTACAACAAATAAATAGGTTCCCAGTTAGCTGTGGATTTGAATCATTTGAAGCAATATATTTTCTAAATGAGGAGATGCATGTGGAAGAGGATTGTGTCCCATATGATTATTTTATGTCTACCTCAGACTTTAGCACAATGCTTGCCACATGGTAAGCACTTAATAAAAACCACTGTTATAAAACTCATATCCAGCCTGAGGAAATAATGAAGTACACTCTTTGAGTTTAATTCTTGAGTGACAAAACAAATATAAAATTTTTGAGTTTTAGTGAATATATATTTTAGAGACAAAGCTGAGATTGCACTTTTTGGGTTTGATCATTTATTGTTTGAATTACACAAAAATGACATCCCACCTCGTCTAGTCTATAATCTGTGGTATGTATTAAGGGAAAGAAAGATTTATAAGTACAGTGTTTTTTTTTTCCTGGTACATATTGGTATTGGCAAAGAACTGCCATACTCAGGTGATGGACGTCTTAGACAACTTAACAGTTTTATGTGCTTTATTTGCTTTTTGTAGTTTTGTACTCATTTTTTTAAGTCTTCGACCATTTCATTAGTAAAGGATTTCAATTCATTTCTAATTCAAAAGATTAAAACAATATTTATGATCACATCTGGACATGAGTTTTTATTTAAATTTCATAATTATGGCTATGTATTTTAAAAGTTAACTGTATAATTGAGCAGGTTTCTTCTTAGTGTTCTGATTATTGTTGGATGAGTTTTTTCAAGAACAAGTTTCTAAAATGGCAAAGCAATACAATCATTTCCATTATAGAAGTTCATGATGTCTAAAAAATTTTTTCTTCTTTTTTCCCTAAGGCTTCATAAGACACTCTCTGCATCATGTATTCCAAAGAAGATCTGAAAGAAAATTTTCAGTTGCACTATAAAAAGAATGTTGTTTTTTTTTATGTAAGGGAACTACAATAACAATTGTATTTTTATCCCATTCAAATTTCAAAAATAATCCCAGAGGAAAAAAAATATTTTCACTCATTTCTCACCTGCAAATAGCTTGTTCTTAACTTTGAATTCTTTTCAGCAGTGATTTTTATCTCTCACTGCTCTTTTCTGAGAAGTAATTTAAGACTAATTATGCAGAATACTTGAGGCCAATATTAAGTGCCTGTTTTGCCCAATTCCCTTGATTTTGTAAAGATTCCCTCCTTCTCTTTTCGGCCTATATACACACTTATGACACTCTCTAACAGTGGTGGATTTTTGACTGAAATTTGAGGTGTTCCCTTTACTATTCTGGCCACAATTCCTCCATCATGTAAGTGTCAGTTCAGTTAAATCAGTTACAGCTAGTTGGTAAGTGAGGAATTTATTTGCTCACGGAATTTCATGGAGTTTTGGTTCCGTTGGCTTTTGAATGTTGTTCATAGGGTAAAATTTCCTAACAGCAGAATGTTACACTCACCCAGAGCACTTCTTGCTCTGGTGCATATTATTTTCTTTTTGCAAGCTATTCTTGCCTTGGTGGTATGTAAATGATAATGGGAAAGAGTTACTCTAAAATAAAGAAGTTGCCTTACCTTACTTTATTTTTCTGAATACATGGCGTAATAGTTCCTTTAAAATGCTCAAGAAATTTTAGAGTGCTTGTACACTTCACTAAAATAGAGTATGCATTGACGTTAACACTTATTTGGGAATTGCTCTCTTAAAAATGTGCACACACATATGTGTGTGTACACACACACACACACACACACACATATTTGATGGCGCCAGCCTGGAATGAAGGCAAAGAGATATTGAATAGTTTGTAGCTCACCGGAATGGAATTGATATAAAGTTTAATATTTGGTATGTTTATATTTGATTCACTTTGCATTCCTTGTTTCCTCTCCAGCTTTTCTTAAATTTTTAGGATATCTAATATTTGAACTAATCTTTTTTTATTATTTTCTGATTTAGGTTCAACATTAAAGTGCAATTGCAGATTGTAGCAAGCTTCATGCTCACTGGGGTTTCTGGAGGTGCAAAGTATGCTCAAAACGGACAACTCTTTGGTCGCTTTAAGCTCACTGAGACCCTTTCAGAGGACACTTTGGCTGGACGACTGGTGATGACCAAAGTCAATGCTGTTTATCTATTGCCAGTCACTAAAGAGAAGTCAGTTCAGACCCAGGGAACCAAAGAGAAGGTTTATGAAGCAGCTATTGAAGAAAAAACAAAAGAATATATCTTTTTAAGGGTATCCAGGGAATGCTGTGAAGAGCTTAATCTTCGAGCCGATTGTGAAATGCAGGTATGTGCTGAAGGGTTTCTACAATTTAGTCTTTCTTCCCTGTTATCCAGGGAGTGTCAAGAGGGAAGTATAGTTAGACATTCAGCTGGGTAGGAACCAAGGGAACCATTTTGGAAATAGCTACTGAAGAAAGCAGATAAGTAAAGTGGGTTGAGTTGGAGAAGAGTCATAAAGCCGGTCGGGAGGAAGTTTTGCTGCATGTGGGGAGACATGGGAATTTTTAGAACAATCGCCACAGAGAACTTAGTCTTCTATCATAGGCAAAGGACATAAAGGTGAACATATATCTCTAAGGAACACAACGAACCTTGGCTTAGTTCACTAGTGACCACAAAAATGCCTTGTCAGATGTTTTGGGCCTTTGTGCGCATCCGTGTGGGTGTGTTGGTGTTTGTGAGAGAGAGAACTGTCTTCGACTTATATAGTTGTATAATGTATTATTCCAGTACCCTCTGCCTCCCCTGCTATTATTATTATGGTCTTTGTTAAGTGCTTACTGTGTGCCAAGATAGAAAGTAATCAGATTGTCCCACACGGGGCTCACAGTCTTAATCCCCATTTTACAGATGAGGTAACTGAGGACAGAGAAATGAGGTGACTTACCCAAAGTCACACAGCAGACAAGTGGCAGAGCCGGGATTAGAACCAACGACCTCTGACTCCCAAGCCCGTGTTCTTTCCACTAAGCCACGCTGCCTCTCTGTCGTTTGCTAATTACAAATGGGATTACTTCTTCAGTAAGCTCGATTATTTTTTTCCCACTTTCACCATTGAGTAGAAGTGTCTGTTGAGCCCTGAACATCCCCCAAATTATATGGTTCACTATTTTTCTAAAATTACGCTGCAAAGTAGTTTCATCCTTATATCCTTTCTGAATGTAGGTTTAAACGGTCTTCAATAAACTATTTTCCCCAGGACAAAATTTCTAAATCATTTCATTAAATTATATCTAAAGAAGTGGTATCCTTAGCCACAGTTTTGAAAATGCAAATCAAGTGATGCCTGTGAAAGAAACAGAGGCCTGATTTACCTCTCTTTAATAATAATAATAATAATAATAACAACAACAACAAATACCAGGTGTATTTAAGTGCTTACAGTAAGCACTTAACAAATACCAGATTATTATTATTAATATTTTAATAATACTTTGAGATTTTGTAGTGGAGGCCAGCATTGTAGTGAATGATCTGTATAGTAGTTTTATAAAATGAGGTTCCAGCCATTTTAGACCATGCACTCTGATAATCTTTTATCTCCTAATTTTTAGCAAGGCATTCTGTACCTAGGAAGTGCCGAGTACATGCAGTTATTACAGCTAATAAGCTTTTTGAGTATAAGTTTTGCATTTGACTGAAAGATTACATTATTATTAATGGTAATTTTTTGAAATGAAGATCTCTTATTAAAATAGCTTTGAATTTTCTCCCGAATCTCCACCTAAAAATGCAAAGCTTTCTGTGAAACCAAAATTGAAGGCTGTGGTTATTGAAATGATGTGTGCTGGGAGTATTTAGTGTAAATGTTGCCTGATGAGTAAAAAAAAATGCCTTTTCTGAATTCTATACATGTTTTGATGTGGTCTGATTTTGATGAAATACAATTTTATCCTCCGAGAGGACTCGTGATAGACTTTAAATACTCAGGAAAATGAAAATGGTAATAAATTTGGGTTGAGATGAGAATTTTAAGTTGACCTTCAGAAAATGTAATCACCAATGATTTGAACAAAATAAGTATGTGTGTATGTCTGCATAGTTAGAGCGTGAGAGACAGAGGGGTTATGTCCTCCAAAAGAAAATATTGAGGCCCATTTAGCTTTTATCAATCCACATGTGGGCAGGGATCGTATCTCCCAAGTCTGTTGCATATTTTGCTCCTTAGCACTTAGTACAGTGCTTTGCCCCCCAGTGAGCGCTCAGTAAATGCCCCTGATTTATTAATCCCATCTTCAGTACTTGCTTGGTGATTTGTTTAATCACTATTTAGTAAAATGCTAATGAGAAGCAGTGTTGCCTAATAGAAAGAGCACGGGCCTGGGAGTCAGAGACCCTGGGTTCTAATCCCAACTCTGCCATTTACTACTTGTGTGCTTATTTTAGTAGAGGTTACTAAATGCAAAAGTAAACATCATAAATTACAATTTGGGTGAATCAGTGGAAGCTGCAGTTTTCAAAAATTGTGTTTATTTTTGTTACGTCAGCAGAGTATTTGTGTTAGCTAACTTGCCATTCAGTTTTTAATTCTGAGTTTAATCAAGGACCCTTTATGAAATTCCTGTTGCTTTTTTAAGGCTTAGTAGCATAATTTTATTCTCATTAATGCAAAAGCACAACATAATGGAGAAACACTTCATTTTAAGAGTAAGTCTCAGAAATGAATTTGATGAATTATTGCTAGGATCTCTTAGATATACTACAGAAAAAATTGTCAAGTCAAGCTTATATTGAATCAAAATTAAAAAAAAATTTTTTAGAATGCTTAGAGTTTTGACCTTTTTTTTTTAGCTTTCTATAATTTCATATTGTGATCTTACCCAGGATTGTAGTTCTGTAATTTGACTCTAGAACCAGGCATTTGATGGCCTTCTAAATGCCTTTCTGAAAAGATTCAGTTATTTGCCATTTGAATACCTATATCCTAATAACAAAATGTTAAATCCCCTGCACAGAGAGTCTCCAGAATAGTCTGTAGCTGAGGCAATTTTGTTGTTCAATTTTGCCCGTTTTTCCTAGACTTGTTACACTTGCTTCTCGAAAACCAATGAAATTTTCATTTTATTTATCTGTTGGATGTCTTTATTCATTTTGCATTACAGGTTGAACTTCAGTTTCAGTTAAATCGTTTACCCCTCTGTGAAATGCATTATGCTCTGGATAGGATCAAGGACAATGGTATTCTTTTTCCCGACATCAGCATGACTCCCACTATTCCATGGAGTCCCAACAGGTACAAAGTGCTCTCATTTAATACCTGAAAAGTGGTAGATAAATGTTGTATTGACTTACCATCTCAAAATGGACATGACCAGAAGTACGTTTGTGTCTTTAGTGATGACGAAGTCGTGCGGAGGAAATGCTGTCAATATGAAAACTAAACTGACTCATTTAAGAGTCATGATTCCATTTTCTCCAGATTTTCTTTTAAACAGTACATTTGGGCACATCTGTGTCAACAGACAATAGGATAAAACTGAAGCAAACGTGGCACTTTAGAATATCTCATTCGATCAGTAGAATTTATTGAGGACCTACTTTGTGGAGAGTCTGGAACTAAGCCTCGAGGAGAGTACAGTAGACTAAGAGACAGTAAATCTCTATCTTCAAAAGGTTTACAGTCTAGAGGACCACATGGGTGGTTCAGTATTAACCTTCACCTCTAGTGCAAACACCACTGAAGCACAGGTCCTGCTGGCAGTAGAAAAGGAGCATCCCTCACATAACCATTCATGATTGGGCACTGCCTACCTTGAATGGAAGAGGGCCTTAAAAGAGGCACTTCTGCATTTTCATGGCAGTGTGCCAGAGTTTCAAGACACTCATGTCTATAGAATCAGTCTCTGTTGGCAGTGCTGTCTTCAAACTAAAAGATATTAGTTAATAGTAGTGTTTATTGGGCACCTCCTTGGTGTGGGGCACTGTACTAAGTATTTGCGAAGTTCAAAAAAAAAAGTGACATTCCCTGTCCCTAAGGGACATGCTAATGAGAGAGACAAATAAAAAAATATTTACAGGAAGAGTCAATAATTACTGTAGAATTGAATAGACCTGTATACACCAGACCTGAGGGATGGTAGAAATGAGCTCATAAGCACTGTTGTTGGCTGATGGTTTCATATCAAATGGGGTGCTGAAAAATTAATTGAAGTAGCTGCTTTGGTGGGGGTTAGATTTTAGGTGAGCCTCGAATGTGCAGCAGCTTAATGGGGACTACTGATGGATAAAAGCCATTCCCAAAATTGACAGAGGAAGAGGAAAACATAAGGCTGCTCTGTTGAAAGAAGTATGGAGAGGTAATAGACAAATAGATATAATTGGATATACAATGAGACTCTGCATAAGTGCTAAGGAACCATGTAAATGCTAAGGGCATCGGCAGGATCAAAATAACGTAAAAAGGTAGAGATTAATTGGGAAAGACCTCCTGGAGAAGGTGGATTTTCAGGAGGGCTCTGCAGAATGGGAGAGCTGTGGGCTGGTGGGTCGAGGGAGAGAATTCCAGGCAAGAGGAAGGGCATAAGCAAGGCTATGGAAGCAAGAGCAGAACACAAAGCAAAGGTGAATTTTGAAGAAAGGAAGAGTGTTACCTGGGGTATAGTTCATTCATTCATTCAATTGTATTTATTGAGCGCTTGCTGTATGCAGAGCACTGTACTAAGCACTTGGAATGTACAAGTCAGCAACAGATAGTGGTAGGAGAAAGCTATCTAAAATCTCGGTCTTGAAGTTTCAGGTCCAAGGCTCGCATTCATTCTTTTGTGACCTTTGGGCTTTTGATATTTGCCCCTCCCTCAACCCCACAGCACTTACGAACATATCTTTAAAATGTACAGTATAAAGTATTTATATATACTCCTGTCTGTTATTCATTCATTCATTCATTCAGTTGTATTTATTGAGCATCTATTTTGTGCAAAGCACCATACTAAGCACTAGGGAGACTACAGATTAACAACAAATGGACACATTCCTGCCCACAACGAGCTCACAGTCTAGAGGGAGCTCACCCTCCCCCCCACCCCAGACTTTAAGCTCGTTGTGGGAGGGGAATGTGTCTGCCAACTCTGTCGTCTTGTTGTATTGTGCTCTCCTAAGCGCTTAGTGCAGTGCTGTGGACATAGTAAGCTATCAATAAATACCAGTGATTGATTGATTCCTAGCAGGTGACTCCAGGCCTTCCAGGGGAAAACTATCGCAGAGTGTGTTAGCATCTTAGTTTAAGATGTTCGGAGAGCAAATTTATGCATGCGTTTAGTGTTTGCAAGATACTTTCGAGGTTTAGTTAAATAAGCAAATGTAGTAATATTATTAGGAAGTTATATGAGACAACACTTAGCAACTTTCAAAGAGGCCCATTCACATTGGGTTTTATTTTGGTACTGAACTATGTTTGGCATAAGTTCACAGATGATTCATTTAGAAGGTGTGCTTCTTGAGTTTGGTTATAAAAATAGGCAGCAGTAATAGTAGTCTAATTAGCTGGCAAGAATTCCCAAGCCATAAGAACAATTCAGTGCTTGGAATTGATTCCCTTTCAATTAGTAAGGTTTAAGATGTTCATTTGATATGCCACTTCATGAGAAATTATGTTTTCTAACTTTTGAAGCTCCGTAAGTGTGGATGTAATTCCATGTGGAGAAATAGTTTCAATCTGTCAAGCAAGAAGGAGTTTGTGAAGCTTTAAGGGGAATGTTAAGAGAGTAACTGTAACCAGTGCTTTGCTGAGTTTCCATTTACAAAAAAAAAACTCCTGAAATTCAATACAGCAATACCTCAGATTTGCAACATGAGGTACTGGAAAGTACGAGAGGTTTAGATAAACTAGGTTGAGGTTATCCAGTCTTTTAAAAATTAAAACAAAACAAGGCATCAAGCTTGCTGGTGAATAGAAGCAGTTGCTATGAATTGTGTGATTTTTTAATTGACTACTATTTTAAATAAGCAAGTCTGATTTGATGAGGTTTTACTGAATATATGAAAACCAAAAAAAAAAAGCAAACAAAAAAAACCCCCATCCCATCACAAATCCCTGAGAATCATGGAACTTTAAGCATTATAAATCAGAATGAGAAGTTTCTTAGCATCAATTACAGAAATGGGTTCTGTAGGAGAATATGGACTAATAGCCTGAAATTCTGGAAACAGATTCTGTTAATGTCAGTGCAAGGCAAAATAATAAATCCTCCTGATTTTGAATTAAGGGGGTAAATTATGATATTATTATTATTATTATTATTATTGTTATTATATGTGGCTTGCCTCATTTTATAATTATGGTCTTTTTTTCATGCTATTTGTCAATACTGAGCACCAGAAATTAAGATTTAGACCTGGATTACTTGTATACTTTCCCGTTGTTCGCTTTAAAATTAAATGTACACAGAGTTTCGTTAGTATAGACTTAACGTCGGGATTCAGCCATGTTATGGTCTTCAAAAGTGTGGCTGTATTGTGAGGCTTTTTATTGTAGGGTAGGTTTTTCCATGGATTTACATGCAATTAGGCTGGGTCCGTTCTAGAGCAAACCCTTTGTGACAGTTGAGTCCCAATGGTAAGCAAAAATTCCTTAGTGTAAATGCTTCCTTCTTTCCTTCCCCTCATTCCTTTCTCCCTTCGCCTACCCTACTCCAAGGGACATTTCTACCCCCCCACCCCAAAATTGTCTCCCTTCTCTAGTCCACCACTCCCCTCCCTCTCCATTATTTTTTATTTATTTCTGTGACCTTCAATTCTGGGAACACCTGTTGGTGCCAGTGCAGTTCCTGCTAGTAGCACTTTTCCATCACTCCTCCCCTTAGAGCTCCACCTCCCTGCCTCAGCTGTTGGTAACAAACTACAGCACTGGCTGCTGTGCATGCACTGGCAGCTGTTGCCCACTTCCTGCCAGGAAAATTAAAAACAAAAACTACAATTTTAATGCCTTGATTAGAAAGCGCCAGTTGTATTACAGACAGTGTTGGGAATGAAGTCTGATAATGTCTGTTTATGGGCAGACCGGTACATCAATAAATCTTTCTGCTTTTAAAGTAATATGGGTGCATAGGGCATGACTTTTTAACACGATAGATTTTTTTCATGATATCAGGAAACGGGCTTAAAGTGGGAAGTGAAAGTGGTAGTAGTAATTAATGGTATTTATTAATGCTTACTGTGTGCAGAGCTAGTACTATACTGTAAATGATGTTGAGTAGTTGAAAATCCTTTTTTCCCCAAAAAGGATGCATTAGAATTCTCTTGTACAATTTGGGTTCTCCAGATGATTTTCCTGGGAACTATTTCATTAGCTGTTGATTTTCTTCATTAAGTTCAATAATTGAATTACAGATAGGTATGTATCTATAAATTATATATTAAAATGATTAATTTATGCTAGTGTATGTCTCCCCCTCTATTCTGTAAGTTTGTTGTGGGCAGGGACTGTATCTGCCAACTCTGTTATATTGTACTCTCCCAAGCACTTGTTACAGTGTTCTGGACACAGTAAGCTTTCAGTAAATATTATTGATGGTGAGGGGGTTTATGGTATTTGTTAAGCAATTATTATGTGTCAAACACTGTTTTAAACGCTGGGGTAGATACAAGTTAATTAAGTTGGACAAAGTCCCTATCTTGACTTCATAGTCTAATTAGGAAGGAGAGCAGGAGAATTGAATCACAGAGAAGTTAAGTGACTTGCCTCAGGTCACACAACAAGCAGTTGACAGAGCCAGGATTAGAATGCAGGTCCTCTGACACCCAGGCCCTTACTATTTCCACTTGGCTATGCCCCTTCTCATGATTAAGCTTGTTGTGGGCAGGGAACGTGTTTTCAAACTCTGTTATATTGTACTCTCCAAAGCACTTAGGACAGTGCTCTGCACGCAGTAAGCACTCAGTGAATATGATGGATTGATGATTGATGTTGCGCCTCTCCTCAAATTGACCAAACGACTTCCCCGCCTCATTTCTGGAGGCATTCCTTAATAGAGTTCCAGCTTCCCAATTGTGTCATCCCATTAGCTTCTATTAACATTCATGGATGTGTCGTTTATTCAGTTGTTACCAGTTGTATCAATGTTTTCTCCTTATGTTTCCATTGCATGGATTCTCTCTGTTTGCCCAACTCCCCCCTTATCTGGTAAGCTCCTAGAGGACAGTGACTATATCGTCTACTTTTATTGTATGCTCCCAAGCACTTAGTACAGTGCTGTGCACATAGTAGGTGCTCAATAATTTTTTATGGTATTTGTTAAGCACTTACTAGGTACCAGGCACTGTACTAAGTACTGGGTTAGATACAAGGAAATCAGGTTGGACACAGTCCATGGCCCAGATGGGGCTCATAGTTTTAATCCTCATTTTACAGTTGAGGAAACTGAGGCACAGAGAAAGAAAATAACTTGCACAAGGTCACCCAGCAGACAAGTGGCAGAGCCAGAATTGACCCAGGTCCTTCTGACCCCCAGGCCCGTGCTCTGTCCACCAGGTCATGCTGCTCCTCTCTGGATGATCATGGTAATATTGATCTGGTCAGAACTGATCTGAAACAGTGGAATTTTTTTCAACTACTCTCTGCTCTAAGTGCCTGTAAAATAAAACAATGAAAGCAATGTTTAATATTGATTTTCCATATATTGTCATTTGCACATGTATAAAGATTGATGTAGTGGAGGTTTTTTCCCTAGTTTAAAACAATATAAATAACTAGTGGTTTTTGTTGTATCTGGAAGTAGGTAGTGTAAAAGTCACACGGTTAGACATATTTCCATTACTATATGGAACAACCTGTCTGAAATTTCCATTAATGGGTACAGTAAAATTTCAGATATCTTTCAGTAGTCCTGCAGCTTTTAAACCCTGAAAACTTCCCAAATTGTACAAGTAAGGAAGGGAGGAATGCTATAAAGGGAGTCTTTTCTTTTTCTCTCTTATTTTGTTATTTATGTGGCAGGAGGGAAAACACATTATTTCAATCGCAGATGCAGTCCCAATTACAATGTATAGACTGTTGTTCTGAAGCATTTTTTTAAACCTTCTCTTACAGGGTTTGGAACCTTTTACCTTTTTTGTTGAATAATTTCCCCTAGTACATTTTCTGCCAATATCTGCTCGTATGATATGAGAACCGTAAATCTTCACACACAATATTATGTCATCAAAATTCTGAGCCCTCATATTTCAAGATTATTTTGATGGACAGTTGGACTGCATCTTTTCTAGGTTTCCCTCCTCCTACACGCCCTTCCTATTTTGGTTCATTCGCCTATCATCTTTCCCTTGGTTCTAATATTACTCGCCCATTTAGTGGTTCTTTATAGTAGAGGAATGTCATTAATTCTCCACTGGGTTTTACCCCTTATGGATCTTTGCTACTCAATACAAGCCTTCCAACTCCAGCCAAACCTAATACTAATAGCTAGGTGGATCATGTTCCAAATTGATGGCCATTTGTGCTCCTCGAACAGGTGTTTTCTGCTCTAAATACTTCCTTGCTTGCCCGTCAGTGAAAATATTAGAAAGCACATAACCTTCTCTAGTTTTTCAAAGCTTTATCCTTTACCCCATTCTCCAAAACAGCTTCTTGTATTAAAGTTTTGGGCTTTTCCTTTTCCATTTCCAGATAAGTCCTATGAGTTTGCACCTACAAGTTCTGCCTTTTTTCCCCCCTTCTTTCTAGTTCATTTGGCTTTCTAAAGAACTGAACCTGGACTCTGAGCTGTTATAAATATTCCCAGAATAGAATTACTGTTAAGAAAAATTCATAGAAGAGGGTTAAATAAGCATTTTGAAACTCTTCCTGTATTAATATGTAAATACAAGGAACTAATGACTGGATAGCCTACTTTTTTACCTTTTAAAAAGCCAGAATATGTACATTGTAATTACTAATATAAACTTGTCTCTCTATGAAATGGACCAAGATAAATTTTTAAGTGTACTTTAGGTTGATTAAAAGGTAACCACATCAAAGCACTCCTTTGTAAGATTGAAGTGCTGGTAGTAATTTTTATGTGTACACCTCAAACAGGGAATTTGAATGGTCAGTCAATAAATTTGCAGGGCACCTGAATGTGTCACAGAACTGTTGATAAATTGTTGTACATTGTGTTTAAAAGAGTGTTCATTTTTTTCGTGCAGACAATGGGATGAGCAGTTGGACCCTCGGCTAAATGCAAAGCAGAAGGAGGCTGTTCTGGCTATTACCACTCCACTTTCAATACAGCTGCCTCCTGTTCTTATCATCGGTCCCTATGGGACAGGCAAAACATTCACTCTAGCTCAGGCAGTCAAGCACATACTCCAACAACAGGATACTAGGTGAGATGGTGGTATACAGAGCCAGATATTTAACTAGCAGTGAGTTGCTTTTTTTTTCCTTCTTCTTCTTTAAATGCAAGTTGAAAGCTAGAGAGCAGAATGTCCATCGAACCTAAATAAACCATCTGATACTGTTTTGGGGTGCTAGAAATTAAATCATTTACAGTTATACTCTCCATTTAAAAAGACCCTTAACGTCGGCGACATGGAGAATGAGAGATATTTCAAATAGTAAGAAAGCCACCTTGTGTGTTGTATTTGAAAAATTGTGATGCATGCTAATCTTAGAAGGGTGACTTTTACCATTTTAATAATAATTGCAAATGACAGATTGTTATAAATTAATGTGGGAAAAGCCATATTCTTTTGAAAGAGCAAAAGTAACATAACTTCATGAAGGCATCATTGAATCATATCATGTAGATTAGTAAACAGCTGGGTTGAGAAAAATGTACAGGAAGATGGCCACTGTTTGCTTTTTTTTGTATTCTACTGCTTTAATTGTTTTGTGTTTTATCATTCTTTTTATTTGCACCATTTATTCCAGCAGGATTCTCATTTGCACCCATTCTAATAGTGCTGCTGATCTCTACATAAAGGATTATTTACATCCATATGTAGAAGCAGGCAATCCCCAGGCGAGACCTCTCAGGTATTTTTCAAGGCTTATTATGTATCTATAACATTATTATTCTTAAGAAAAGGTGTCTATAAGAAAGCTTAAATAACTTTGGAAATATTTAAATTGAATTGTGCATTGGTATTTTGAAGATGTTTGTCGCAGAAACAAATTAAAATGGGATTCGAATTGTGGCAAGTAAAACAGGTTGATTTGTTACCCGTGTTTAAGATAAAGACATCCTTTTTTAAGCTTTACCTACTCTTATTAAAATGTCTTTCCTCGCTGAGCAAAATTCGATGTGCTCCTCTAAAAGCTGCTATGATAAAATACAGAAAAGGTACTCATTTGTTCTTGACTAAGGAAATTTTGTTCCCCATTGAGCATGGCAATGCCATTCATGCAGTCACCTAGTTTTTATGGAAATGAGTCGGGGCTTGTGTGAAAACTTGCAGCAGATTGTCATAGAAGCAATACTTCAGAGAACCATGTGAAATTAGAATTCTCTTTTGAAAATTAGTGTGAAATGCCTCTTACTAAATATGCTGGACTTGGGTATTTGGAAAATGTGGTCAAGAGTATTGGACCGTATAAGGTAGAATTAATGGCCACATACCTAAATGCAGGAATCCTTGGGTAACATTTCCAGGTATCTAGTAGGAGTGGCGTAAATCAGTTTCTTTAGAAAACAGTATGGAATCATCAAGCTGTTGTTTACACCATTAGCTTTCATTGTACTCTGAATTAATGTTTCGTTCTGTCATTTCTATCAAATTATATGCAATGCCCTGTCCTATAAACTGACTTCTTAACCTACTTCTAAATATCAGGATTCAGGAGCTTTTTATATTGGGTTGGACATTGTGTTCAGAATTTGAGATGGTTAACATTAAAAAGCCAAGCTAGTATACCTTGGCAAGGTTGAGCGTAAAATTAGAGAGAAGAGAAATGGGCCAATTGTACTTATCTTGTTCTAAGATATGACTCGAATTCTGAAAGATTAACTGAATTGATAATAATTAACTTTAATTTAGCTCTAACAAGATTTCTTATTTCAAAATAAAACTAGCAAAGAGTTGAATCATTATTACTGATAGGGTATTTTTGCTTCTAGAAACTTGCATTTATAAATGTTGTAATGATTTATTTTAGATTTTAATTTATTCAACTCACAAGTGAGTATCTGGATAACCCTCACCTTCAGAATATCTGTATTAGTGCACTTAGTTTTTGAGAACCAATTTTCAGATGAAGTTCACGTGGTTTTGTTGTTGTTTTTTTAATGGATGTAGTTCAACATCTGTCATTATTTGGAGCTATTTGGATACTGACCGTGGTGTAAAATCCTTTCCAGGATTGAATTCAGTAATTAATTCCAGGTTAATTAGGAGTTCAGTTTTTAAAGCTCTTGAATTTTATTTTTAGTATTAACATTAGGCAGAAAATTGTTTTAAGACCTCATTAGTTAATAGCAGAAAAGAAGATGCTGTTCCTATAGCTTGCTGCTGCTGGGATTGTCTTTAAACAGGTCTTTTTTCATAAGTCTAAATTTAAAGTCTAAATATTTTCAGTTCAAACATCACTTAGGTCCTTGGTAGGCTTAGCCTCTAGACAGGAGACAGGCAAAAAATAGCTCCCCTCCCACCAGAGACCAGAGTCACAGAGCAAGGAATGTTTGCATTTAGTTTCCAACATGCACAGTTGGAAACAGCACCCGATCATCTCGTGGCCCAATCTAGCTTTAGTCATTGAGTCGGATGTAGAATAAATACATTTCCACTTTTTTCACATAGAGGCTAGAGCTATAGGAAAGGAGGGTAGGTTTCACAAGGGACCCCAGAGTTGAAAATGGGTCTCCCGGAACCTCCCCTGGACCCTTGACGCTTTGGTCTCCTGCCAGGAGGTAGGCTAAAAATACCACAGCTTCTGCCCGGAGAGAACCGGACCGTAGGCTATCCAGGGAACTCTTGGGCCCTGTTTCCTACCCGGGTTTGGAAGAGGAGGAGGGGGAACTGGGAAAGGGGCTGAGACAGCGGCCTGGTATTGGAGTGTAAAGGAACAGTCAGGTAAGCTCGTTGTCTGCAGGGACTGTGTCTACCAACTCTGTTGTATTGTACTTTCCCAGGCACTTAGTTCAGTGCTCTGCACACAGTAAGTGCTCAGTAAGTTCGATTGATTGATTGAGGACGATGGTAGGTTCAGAAAGTGGGGGATGTGTCAAAGTAATGGGCAAAATGAGAAGAGAGAAAGATCCGTTGGGAGAAAAAAAAAATAAAGGGATGGGGCTGTAGACTTCGATTGGAAGCCCTACCTGGGACAGGGACTGTGTCTGACCTGACAAACCTTTATCTATCCCAGGACTTAGAACAGTGTTTGACACATAGTAAGCATTTAACAGACATATAATAATAATAATAATAATAGCAACAAGGAGAGTGGAGGTGAAGTGTGTTGGAGAGAAAGAGAGATAAAGAGAGACAGAGGCGGAAGGGGATGTTTGGGAGAATAGAAAGGACCAGAAGGTAGAGAAAATGGGGAGAGGACAGGAAAAATTGAGATCTGTGGAAAATTAGGAGAGGGAAAGAAGAGCATGGAATGGCAAGGAGGAAACATGAAAAGAGAGGCAGTCAGAAATGGAGCAATGACAAGCAGCCTGGCCTAGTGGAAAGAGCAGGGACCTGCGATTGCTAATCCCAGCTCTGCCAGTGGTTACTGTATGACCTTGGGCAAGTCACTTATTTTCTCTGTGCATCAGTTTGCTCAACTGTAAAATGGGGATTAATAAGACTGTGAGCCCTATTTGGGACAGGGATTGTAGCCTGCCCAATTATCTTGTGTCTTCCCCAGTGCTAAGTACAGTGACTGGCACATAGTAAGGCGCTTAACAGATAGCATTAAAAAAAGTTAACATTTCATGAATCAAGGACATCGAGGGTATTGCCAGTCAGTAGAGCCTCTTCAGATACTGAAAGGCTAAATAAAAAGTTGTCGAATGCCCCGAAACTTGAGACTTTCTGTATTTTTGATTCATTTCAGTGCTATCTTTATTTTTAAAGGAACAGAGAGAAAAAATAGGAAGAGTTATTTTCCAAGTAAGTTGGACTCTGTTGGTCAGCGTTTTGTTGGGGCAGGTTTAGCCAAGTCTTGTCTTTTACAAAATATCCTGCTTTTGGCCCAGTGGGAAAGACAGTGACTCTGGAAATCAGGAAACTTGCCGGTTAGTCCTAGGCAAGGGGGGAATGCCCGGTGGGGCTATGCTAGCCATGGGGACGGAGGACAGGCTCATTAGGACTCCTGAAAAACAAGAGACTCCCGCAAGGCATCTAACTTCTTTGCTATTAGGTCTGAAGTTGGTCAATGCGTTTTAATCAGTGTTTCAGATCACATCTCATAGATTCTCTTGAATCTTTGGCCTGTTGTTGTATGAAACGATTTCTATTATTTTGAGTGGCAGCATCCTAAATAAGAGAGTTGCATATTGCTCATTTTTGCAAATGATGCTAAGTTACATCCTGAGCAGAAACGTTTCCAGTAACAAATGTACGTCATAGATCTTATGTTAGAAATTAATTGGAAATTTTTGTGGGTTGTATAGATTTTTCTTACAAAAATAAGAAAATCACTTCCAGTGTAGGTTATTGTTCTATGGTGAGAGTGCCCTAGGAGAATGTGAAGCACAATGGCTTTTAAATTAAAAACAGACTGAAAATGGTCATTTAAAAAAAAATAGAAATTTAGATGGTGATTATTGGCTTTTTTATGAGTAAAATTCAGGATTGAATTTTGTAGACAACTTCCAATTTTATTTTATTTTTAGATTCACATGCAAGAATATTTGTGTGGCAAGTACTCATTAGTAGTTCTCCCTTGTGGCCTTGTTAAATAACATAGAGTGGTTAGTTAGAGCTTGTCCCATATAGTGTTGTTAATTGACTTTATGTCTATAAATTAACAATACTCAAATCTTGGTTTTAAGATCAGGGTCTTGTATGGGGTGGAAGAATGGTGAAATTTGAGAAATGTGTGTTACTCAGGAAAACACTTTACACTTTACATGTTGGGGAG
The DNA here is from genome assembly GCF_004115215.2 of Ornithorhynchus anatinus. Lineage (NCBI taxonomy): Eukaryota > Metazoa > Chordata > Mammalia > Monotremata > Ornithorhynchidae > Ornithorhynchus > Ornithorhynchus anatinus. The sequence continues at coordinate 4,091,455 of NC_041742.1, forward strand.
AAAGAAAGTTCCCCAGGAAAAGAAATAAATATTTGCTGCATTTCAAAATGCCTATCCCTTCCTGACCTCATGTGTCTGCAGATATACATATTCCGTTGTGGCAACAGATGCATCAGAAATTCATAGCACAAGTGCACTACATGACTTAATCATTTGGGTGTATTGAGCACTTACTGTGTGCAGAGCACTGTACTAAGTGTTTGGGAGAGTACAACACACAACAGTATACCAGATACATCCTCTGCCCATAATGAGCTTACAGGCAAGAGGACTATTTAGACTGTGTGACCTAATTTCTTACACAGTTGGGATTGATTCACTGCAATGGTGGCAGTGCAGACTCTTAAGAAAATAACAAAATTTTGAAATGCTTCAGTTCGTTGCCATTTTGTGGGTGTAAATTTTGGGTTAAGTCACGTATAGCTGTAAAAATCCATTCCCTACTTCTAAGCTTTAGCCTTGCAGCAGTTTGCTGGGTCTCATGCTATTAGTGGTTGGCCTTGAATCAGCAGAGGCATGGCCTCATTGTTGTAACTAGCAGCTTCTTCCCGGCCTTCCTTTCCACTGCTCCACCATGGCTTCGTGAGGCTTATCTCTCTCCTTGCTGCTGAAGCTGTTGGACCTATGCTGTTACTACCACCCATTTCAGGCTGGTGGGAGTCATAATAATCATCATCGTTATTATAACGTTCTGGTTTTTAAGTGCCAAAGTGTCGACTAAGTGCTGGAGTGATTCAAGACAATCAGGTCAGACGCAGTGTCTCTTATTAAGGGGGCTCACAGTCTAAGGGGGGGGAGGTTTTCGCTCCCCATTTTACAGATGAGAAAACTGAGGCACAGAGAAGAGAAGGAACTCGCCCAAGATCACAAAGCAGGCTTGTGGCCGAAGCCTGGATAAGAGTTCATGCTCTTTCCTTTAGGCTGTGCTGCTTCTAAAAGGGCTTTCTAAGAGTGAGTCTTGCCTGACAGAGAGAGGCTGTAGGAAAAAGAGCCAGGGGCCCCACCACTTAAGCACCCAAATGGGTGGGAAACTTTGCAGGCCAGGGGGAAACAATGGAGGGGAGGAAGAGGGGAAAGTGGTAGAGCAGAGGCGATGAGGAATCACATGGTGGTGGTAGTAGTAGACCAGTGTATTGTGGGCAGATGGCCACTGCTCATTGCTTCCTGGATGGTGGGACTCGACCCCTGGGCCAGTGAGGGACCGTAATGCAGGGCTCAGGGCTGTTGTCCCGCTTGGCCTTTCTTCCACCCTTTGAGTCTGCTCGTGACAGTAAAAACAGTGTTGTCGTTGGCTAAAGTCAAGAGTAAATCAAAGTCTGTAAAACAAAGTTTTTGAAGACATTGCTAAGTCACTTCTCATCCGTCAGTTGACACAGTGTGAAAGACACACAGTGAATTTACAGGTGAAGAATTGTTTAAACTTTAAAATCACTCTTCACTCGATTAACCACCTAAGGAATATAGTACCCCACTCCAAAAAATAGGTTGCATGCTCCAACTCTGCATGCTTATTATCCTTCACTGGGAACACTTGGTGAAGCTCCAAAGTAAATGTGAGAAATCATGTAGGTTCACTGAATTTATAATTAATTCTTGTTGAGAAACATTCCCTCTGTTGTAAGATGTTTAGAGTTTGACATTTATAAAAGTTTATCTTGCATATTTTAAGGCAATATTTTACATTTTCAAGAGAAGAGGGGCTGAGCTTGCCAGTTTTAGGTTGGTGGGGTTGCTCATTTCACTACTCCTCAGATCTGCTTTCCTAGTTCAGAATAGTCCAACCACAGACCTGATGGACACGGGAAGCCCCCCGTGCCACTTTTCCTAGCCTCTTTCCCTGAGGATGCATTTTGTCTGTCTTCCCCTCTGCCCTTTTGGCCATTTAGTTTGGGAGGGAAGGGGGCAGGTGTTGGGAGAAGCGAACATCACAGGGTAAGAAGCCCCTCCAGTCTTTGGGCCTTTCATTCACCATCTGCTTTCTAAGTTCTGTGCACCTGCCCTCAACATACGCTCAGTCTTTCTGTGATTTGTGCTTTTGCCACCTGATTTGGATAGAAGGCTCTTAGGGAATTCGGGGGCATTCATCCGATAGGCGGCCGTCGAGCCGGAAAGAATGCGATACAATATTGGAAAAAAGGGGGTTGTGGTCAGGGTGAGTCTATTGTAATACAGGTTTTCTTCAGCATGGGGCTCATCAAGAGCTTCGTCTCTGGGGTATAGGGGAGCTGAGTGTGCCTCCAGAGGTATTTGTATAATGGGGCTAATGCTGCATGCTCCCAAGACTTAAAGCAATGTTGAAATTAATGGGATTTATTGAGCACTTACTGTGTGCAGAGCACTGTACTAAGCACTTGGGAGAGTACAGTACAACCGAGTGGGTAGACACGGACCCTGCCCACAAGGAGCTTACAATCTAGAGAGGGAGCTAGACATTAAAACTCATTTCGAATATGGGCTTAAGTGCTTTGTGGCTGAGAGTGGGGTGAATATCAGGTCCTTAAAAGGTAGAGATCCAAGTGCAGAGGGAATGCAGAATGGAGAGCGGGGATAGGGGAAATGAGGACTTAGAGAAGGCCCGTAAACTTCAGCCATAACTGTGCTGTGACTGCCTGGAAAAAGTTCAGCACCCTTGAAAAAGGAGTCAGCTCTAAGTGTGGTGGCAGTCGGGGGGTGGGTATTTTCCCTGGAAGAGGCTGGGAACCTACAACCGCTTCTCCGCTGTCTGCTCCCCAATCCCCAGTCCTTGCATGGATTCGCCCATCCTGCTCTAGTTGGTAAAGCAGTGACTGTAGGCAAGTTGGGCTGGGATTCAGAGGACGTGGGTTCTAATCCCCGCTCCGCAACTTGTCTGCTGTGTCACCTTGGGCAAGCAACTTCATTTCCTTGTGCTTCAGTTACCTCATCCGTAAAATGGGGCTTTAAAGCTGTGAGCCCCACGTGGGACATCCTGGTTACCTTGCATCTACCCCAGTGCTTAAAACAGTGCTTGGCACATAGCGCTTAACAACTAGTGTTAGTATCATTATTATTAAAAAGGAAAACCAGCAACATATCCAATAAGGCCAACTCATGGACTCATTTCTAGACTGTAAACTCCTGGTGGACAGGGAGCACATCTACTGTGGACTCGCCCAAGCACTTGATTGAGCTTGCCCTTGCCACAGCAGGCCCTTTGTTTCTTAGGACTGTTTTAAGTTTTTTTTCTTTTCTGCTATGTTTCTTCCTTTGTTTTGAAAGTCTCTGCATTGTGTCTACCTGGCCCGGTGCTCAGTGTTTCAGAGAAATCAGCACTGCTTCAATGCTAGTTGTTAGTTAGTTAGTTGTTAGTTAGTTAGTTGTTGCTACTCCCAGAGTAATTGAGTACAATAAATCAGTGGGAGATCCTTTGCCTGCCCCTCTGGGCTCCAACCCCTTATCTCCTCATGTGTTCAGTGTTGGCACTTGGCCTTTAAGCCAAGGACTGACCAGCAATTTAACATTCCGTTCACCAGGAAACTTGCCCTTAATCATTGGACTTTGGGGCTGTATCTTAGCTCACAGAAAATTAAAGTCGGACAGCAAAGGGAGGAGAAAGATTCCAGATAAAATGATGGCTGCTAAGTAGTTTCATACTCGAGTTGGTAGTGCTCTTCATTAAAGGACTCAGGGTCAGTTTGCCTCTTGCTTAGGTAAACTGTCACTTAAATTTTGATAGTGTCCCCAAATTCATGGTTGCCGATCTTTCTAAATGAAAGTTCTGAAATATGTTTGAGAGTTGATGGCAAGATGTTAGCGTCACTAAAAATTCTGCAGAAAACTCCCTTTTTTTACCAAATGTGTAGTCTGTGTCCTTGTTATATACTTAAGTCTGCCCCGCACCTTTCCTGTGATTGCAGGGCAGTTATTTCTGATCTTTTCCATTCCACCTTTTGATTCTGTCTTGTGGCTTTAAAAATTCTCGATATTCATATCTTGATTTTCAAAATAAATACATCAGACTCATTAAACAAATTGATTTATTGAAAGAGTTCAACACCAGAAGACACTGAGTCTAATTGCAATTTTAACAAGCTAATAGATGGTTTGGGGTGAGCAAGTGATTAGTTGGAACCAGATGTAGTCCATGCTGCCCATGACTTTCCAAGATTTACCCAAAATTTCATATTTTGCTGGTTAAAGTTGGAGATTTTATTAGCTGTTTTTTTTAAGCAAGAGCTTTCATGTAGTAGGACAGCACAGGAAGCGTTGAAGAGGAGGTGAGGTTTTGTTTTAGTGGAAATTTAGTTATAGGTCTCATCAAAACAGCCCTTGCCTTAATTAGGAAATACTTTCATGGTGCTAGCAAGTTGAACTTTAAAAGGAAGAATTATTAAAATTTATTTTAATGCAACATGATCTTTCACTTGTTAGGTGAGTGAGAATGGGATTGGTTCAGTTGGAGTAGGCCAAAAGCAGAACTGTATTAATTGCCACTTTCCAGAAAAGTTTATCTTCAAAAGAAGTGGACTGTTTCATGGAAAATTAGACACATTGAAATAGAGACTCTTTTCACAGAAGGTGAATGGAAAATAAGTCCCTCTCTTGTTTTTCCAGGGTATATTTTAGAAATCGCTGGGTGAAGACCGTCCACCCAGTTGTCCATCAGTACTGTTTGATTTCAAGCACACATTCCACCTTTCAGATGCCTCAGAAAGAAGACATTCTTAAGCAACGAGTAGTAGTTGTTACTCTGAATACTTCACAGTACCTTTGTCAACTGGATCTTGAACCTGGTAAGACTGACCATCAAACAGCAACAGTATATAAACGGGTCATCTTCTGGCGCACATGGAATTGGCATCACCCAGTATTTTAACTGTCGCTTACATGTGCTTTCCATGTAAAGACTTGCATATGTACAGTTGACAATTTGATATTCTGTAGCAGTGTTTTATGAAGACCAAGTCAGTAGTAATGACCAGAGCTTTAGTATTATGACTTTAGTATGTCAGGTCAAAGAATAAATTTTAAAAATGAAATGATGCTGGTTAGTTTTATTTTAATTTTACCAAAATAAACTTGATACTACTCACCAGCAAAACCAAAAGACCAGTACACATTATTATCTCTGAGGTCTTCGTCTTCTTAATGAACTTCTCTTTACTCTTTTCTATTTTCTAGGCTTTTTTACACACATCCTATTAGATGAAGCTGCACAGGCCATGGAGTGTGAAACTATCATGCCTCTAGCATTAGCTAATAAAAACACAAGAATTGTCCTGGCTGGAGACCATATGCAAGTAAGTTTCTTCAGACTCAAAGCAGTGAATTAAATTTTTATTTCAATTCCTCATAAAATTTTCATCGAAGAAAGCTAAGAACAAAGTCCTTCTAAAATTTTTTTTCCTCTTTGCCATTTCGGGATCTATTTTGAGAAATAAAGGAAAATTGTAACTAATACTAAAACAATGAGGCTTAGATGATAAGTGCCCAAATGGAACACTGGACGAGAACTGAGTGCCAAATCCCCCACTTCATTCGTAGTGTCGTGCTGCTTCTCGTGATTTTCAGGATTTGTGGAACGTAAAGTATTCTTAGAGTGTTGCAGATATATTTGCACTCAATCAGTCAATCAGTGGCATTTATTGAGCAGAGTATCGCACTAAGCATTTGGCACTGTAACTCTTGGTTGCAACCTGCAGCACTGAGATTGCATTGAAGTTCTCTGTCATTAATGTCTAACTGTTCTTTAAACCGAATGATAGGTAAAGTTTTATGTCCAGCAATGGAAAACTGTGCTTACCGAAATGGTGAAGAGAAAATTGGGATCGAACCCTCTCGACCCTGCTTGGGGAAAAAACCCCAACAATTTCAATTGGTTTCTGCCTCATTCATTAGCGACAGTTATTAAAATTTTACTCTGAAGAGAATTCTAATTCCCAGAATATGTAGAAAGGGTGAAAATTGAAATATTCATGGGGGAAAATGCAATGTATTATGCTGAAAATCTAGAGATAATGAATTACCATAAGGAAAATAGAAGAAAATTTAACTTAAGTAATAGGTAAAAATGCTGTTGAGTTCAGTAGATAGCAAATAATGACTCTTTAAGGAAATTGGAGTGATGAGCCTAGGGAAGAGAGCCTAAGGCATGGTTTGACATCTTTAAATATGTGTAAAATTTTTAGAGGAAGATTGCTGGCCACTGCTTGCCCAGGCCCACAGACAAAAGGAAATAAATTTAAAATGATTTGGGTTGACTGTAAGGAAGAACTTTACGACTTTCGAGGCATGATTAAACAGTGACTAGACTAGGAAAGGACACTGTTGCACTTCTGTATCCAGAGATCTTTAAGAATAAATTAAACACTATCTGCTTCTTACCTGGACCATTCGACCAGTTGCCGGACCAGTAGCCGGTCCAGACCGGTTCTGTGATTCTTCAAGAGAACTTGCTTTTCATATTCATTAAAACTCTGCCAATTCAAAAGAGCTATTTTAACTAGTAGCAGCAGTGGCGATGATGATTGCGGGATAAAGCACTCACCGCATGCCAAACAGTACACTAAGCCTAGGAGTGGATGCAGTGTAAGCTGTTCAGACGCAGTTCAAGCCATGTTTCTTGAGTGGGCATCTCACGCTCCATTGGTGCTCGGTGCTCACTGTCCCAGATGCTTGGGAAGTACAGAATCAAGGAACGACACATCCCCCTACCCACAAGGGGTGTATTTACACTGTGATGGGGGAGACTAACATTCAAGTATGTTACTATCTACAAATAGAGTTTTTAAAAGTCTGTGAAAACATCCCAGACTCCACAGGCCTCATGTTCAGCACTTCCGGGCATTTGGAATTAAAGGATTTTGTGTAAGTAGTTTCAAAATCACTGGCCTATTTGTTGTTAAATTTTTCCTTCTGTGTGTGTCTGTTACAGCTCAGTCCTTTTGTCTACAGTGAATTTGCCAGGGAGAGAAACCTTCACGTTTCATTGCTTGATCGGCTATATGAGCACTACCCTTCAGAGTTTCCATGCAGAATTTTGCTGTGTGAGAACTATCGCTCCCATGAAGCTATCATCAAGTAGGTGTGAACTTTTTCCACTGTATCACACTTTTGTTTAATTGGTGTGAGTGAACCTGGCAAACCGAAATGGTGTAATTTCAGTGCGAATTCAATTCAAATTCCTCTTGAGGTTATAGGAAAGCTAAATCAAGAGCCCCAGTAAAATGATGGGGAAGGTGATGGCAGGGAGGGGAGGAGGAAGAGGCAAGGAGGTGATAAGGTAGTAGGAGAAGTACAGAAGGAATTGTGGTAGATCTGGTAACATATACGGTGGGTCCAGAAGGAGCAGAAACTGGAGAGGGCTGGCCCGGGAATCTTGGGAGAAGAGAGACAGGAGATTTGGACTACGGAGAACCGCCCTGCATGTTAACCTGTGGCAATAAAATTGCTCAAGGAACTAGAACAGTGGATTAGTGCTTTTCTGTTAATAGAATATTTTTCTTTGGCCTGAATGCTTTTTAGTAGTAGATTGCAATTTTATTATTTGTCTTGGCTTATTACAGTTACACATCTGAACTTTTCTATGAGGGCAAGCTAATGGCAAGTGGAAAACAGCCAGCACACAAAGATTTCTATCCTTTGACCTTCTTTACAGCACGAGGAGAAGATGTTCAGGAAAAAAACAGTACCGCTTTCTATAATAACGCAGAGGTATTTTTGCAGATTTCTTCGTTTTTGATCTTGTAGATTTCTGAAGTTATCCTCAATTTGATATCTTTTCAGTATTAAGCTTCCTAAATACATTTGGCCTTGATGATTACCGCCATAATCTATAAAACATCCTGCAGCCACTTCATCAAATTTTTCTTCTCTTTCTGTATATAATGGGACATGCTGGTTAGAGGTCCAATAAGCAGGAGAAAGGAATAAAATTGTTTGATCACGATCTCTGATTTGCTTTTCCAGGTATTTGAGGTGGTGGAGCGTGTGGAAGAGTTGAGGCGAAAATGGCCTGTAGCTTGGGGAAAGTTAGATGATGGGAGTATTGGTGTAGTTACACCATATGCTGATCAAGTATTCAGGATTCGGGCTGAGCTTCGAAAAAAGAGATTATCAGACGTCAGTGTGGAAAGAGTACTGAATGTTCAGGGTAAGGAACATTTATGTCTGTTTCTAAACATCGTTTCAGAAAGCTAAAGTTTTGAAATGGTTTTCATGGTCCTTTTTATCTTGCTGTAGTTGAGGATACATTTCTTAACAATGATTTTAATTCTGATACCTGGAACATATTTTTCAGTGAAAAGGTTAAACATATTTAAGCTTTGCCTCTTTTAAAGTCTATCTAAAATGATTGGTGTAGAGGAACTAGTAGCAATCATTTCAACAAAGGAAAGAAAATACAGTCTTTTTATGAACATGGTAGTAGAAATACTTAATATGACTAAAAATGACTCATTCTCATTTCTGTTATTCCAATGAAGATAATTTAGCCTTTCAAAAACATTCTGTCTTTTCATTCTCAGTACTATTTAATCCCTTCCGGCAACTAATGCAGCCCGATTATGGGCCCCAGAATGGAGGAAGTTGTATGGATTTCATGAGATTTGAATTTTGCAATTATGGACTTGAAAGTCTAAGATAATGTTTTCGTCCATCATTAACCTATGCATTTACTCCCAAAGGTCACAAAAGTTTGTAGGGAAAGGATTGTTCATTATCATTCTTGACTAACTGTAAAGAAGACCAAAAATCCTTTGGGGAAAAAATGCTACTAAATTGAGAAGCTACGTGATCTAGTGGAAAGAGCACTGGCCTGGGAGTCAGAGGACCTGCGTTCTAATCCCAGCTCTGCCCCTTGTCTGCTGTGTGACTTTGGCCAGTCATTTAACTTCTCTGTGCCTCCATTACCTCAAGTGAATAATGGGACTTAAGTCCCACTTCCTCCTACGTAGACTGAGCTCCATGAGGGACACGGGCTGTGTCCAGCCTGATTATCTGCTGTCTACCCCAGCATTATCTGCTCTCTATCTCAGCACTACCTACAATTCCTGGCACATAGTAAGCTCTTAACAAGTACCATTTTACTAATAGTGGTTTTGAAGTGCACCTTTACGTGGTGAACTTGTGTTTTGAAACTCCCAAGTGAACAGCAACTAGTTGCTTTTTAAAATCGCCTTCAGGCAGTATGACAAGCTGAGAAATCGGACTTTAGAAAATGTGATGCTCTCTCTTCAGTGCATGGTGAAAATGAAGAGAGTAACCTAAACTCTTCTTACCCTGATTTTTTTAGGAAAGCAGTTTAGGGTTTTATTTCTGAGCACAGTGCGAACCCGACACACTTGCAAACACAAACAAACTCCAATTAAAAGGAAGGAGCAGCTACTTGAAGACTCAACAGAGGATTTGGATTATGGTTTTCTGTCCAACTACAAACTCCTCAACACTGCCATCACAAGAGCCCAGTCCTTGGTGGCTGTGGTGGGTGATCCCATCGCTCTCTGCTCAATTGGAAGATGCAGGTATTTGGGGTGTGAGAAGGGTGAGGGAAGCAAGACCGAAGGGTGGGGGGGAAGGGGACAGTCATTGTCGTGTGTCCATATGTTAACGAATCGCTGAGAATGTAATTTGTGAGAAATGAAACAGTCGTGCTTAAGTTCAGCCTTTTGGTCAGTGGAAATGGGGTTATTCTTTCAATTGATCAATATTTCTGGGAAATATAATTTCCACTCAAAATTTATGAGACTTCCTGATTTGCTTGCTCTACTCAGTATATTCAGGACTATGTAAATTGTCACATATTGGTGGTAGAGAATAACCATTTCCTCAAATTTTTGTTCTAAGGGATATGTTCATCCTTTCAGCTGTTTTTGTTGAGCCACCACTGGGTGCCCTTGGGTGTTTCAAAGGAGAAAACACACAGATCCCACTTTTAAGGCATTTTAAGGGTGAAGGGAAATTCCAGATAAACAGACATTGCTTCCATAAAAATAGATCCAAGTCCCAAACAACATAAAAGATACATAAAAACAAGCATGGAAGCACATGGGCTACTTTGTAGCATCAAGCACATATTTGGGTGGAAGGTGGAATGGTTGGAATACTTAGTCTCGTGAGTTCATCGGGGAAGTCTTTAAATGAGCTGCTTTTTAGTAGAATTTTCAGTGAAGAAAGAGGGTAAATTTGATGGAGAGGTGGTGGATGAATATTCCAGGACCATCACTCTGGTGGAAAAGTGGGGTGTGTGAGGTGGTGAGCAAGGTATTCTGACTGGGATAGAAGCCACAGACATATGGAAATGGAGAGGGATGAGATTATATAGATGAGGGGGCAGTTGCGGATTCTTGGCACTTGTGATTAAGAGTTTGATGTGACCTCAGTGGGAACAGAGACCATTGTAACCTTATGAGCGGTTGACTCTTATGAGATGATTCTGGTAAGGTGGTCTGGAATATGGAGTAGGGAGAGGCTAGAGGCTACCAATTCAGCAAGGAAGCTAGAGCAGCAATCCAGATGAAGCTGAAGTCTGCTCTGGGTAAGTGACTGCCAGAATAGAGAGAAAAGGATTGCAGTGATTTATTTCCGAGAGAGAAAATTGTCAGCACCTCACAGAAGATCGATGTGGACATGAAAGAAAGATATGTCAGAAGTGACCCAAGGTTTTGGGTGTAAGCAACAGGGTAGATGGATGCTGTTAGCCGTGGTGTGGGGATTAAGAGGAGGATTTGGTAGGCTAGAAGACACAGACCTCGATTTCCAACATGTCGGGTTCCTGGTGGTGGGTGAACATCCAGAGGGTGATGCATCAGAAATAGGGAAAGATATGACATTGAAGAAGAGGTAAGAGGATAGGGCTGGAAGTGTACATCTGAGAGTCTTCCATGTAGAGGTGGTTCCTACAATCAGGCATGTGGATGTGCTCTCAAAGAGTCAGTATAAGGAGAGAAAAGCAGGAGGCCAGTATTCAACCCTGGCAACTGATCACTATTAAAGAGTCTGGTGAAGGTTGGCCTGGCCAAAGAAAGAGAAGGAGCGACCAGAGAGGTTTAAGGAGAATTGGGGATTTTGGAGTCCTTGAGACCAAGGAATGCTGCCGTGATAGATACCGAGCATAACAGATTTCCTTCCCAAGACTCCATTCTCTGCTTGAGTTCGTTGGAGCCTCCTTTTCTTTTCCCGGGAGTCTCTAATCATTCGAGATAAAAATCGTTAATATGATCATCTTCGGATTTCCATTAAAATAAACTCTCGCTTCATTTTTAAGACTTCAGTTAGGCTTAACTACTGTCCCCGATCCTGGTGGAATGTTTACATGCTCTTTGCCGGTGTTCCCAGCAGGCTGAGAGAAATAACACTTCATCAAATAAACTATTTTTGAACACCTATGTCGAGGTGATATGGGACCAGGCGCATTGCTTTCTTAGACCAAGATGGTATGGGTGTACAACAGTTCTATTTTTAACTTCAAACCCAAGACCAAAAGATGGCATGTTCAGAGCAAAACTCGAGTGCCCTCCTCCCTCAGGAAAGGCAGCCTGATTCTTCCATCTCCTCTTTACCGCAAGACCGCTGAGAACCTTGTCAGCAAGCTGATGCCAGACATCTCTGTGTGCTTTCCCCATCCTGGCAGGCTCAGTAGAAATTCTGACCACAATTATGCAATAGTAGCTTTTCATGTTGGGAGGATCCAAATTAGATGCTCTGCTGAGGCCAACAGTGATATATACCTAGATGATTTTTAAAGCTAGAAAGAAGATTCTCTTGCCGAGAGGGTATGTATTATCTTCCTCTCTAGAGAGCAGAGAGCACACAGTTTGTCTTCAGGAAGGCTCTATGTTGGTACTTTATCAACGTTTTCAGTGGCCATTTTTTCCCCAAATACGTCATTGCCTTGAGTCCCAAAGTTCCTGAACCTTTACCTTTGGAAAAGAGTACAAGAAATGTGGGACTCGTGCCTATTGAAAAAAATATATTGTTTACACATTCAACAACAGAGCTCTTGGATAAATGGAATAAATTTGAAAGATCACATTTTGATCTTATTTGTTAAGCACTTACTATGTGTTAGCCACTGTAATAATAATAATGTTGGTATTTGTTAAGCGCTTACTATGTGTAGAGCACTGTTCTAAGCGCTGGGGTAAGCACAGGGGAATCAGGATGTCCCACGTGGGGCTCACAGTCTTAATCCCCATTTTACAGATGAGGGAACTGAGGCACAGAGAAGTTAAGTGACTTGCCCACAGTCACACAGCTGACAAGTGGCAGAGCTGGGATTTGAACTCATGAGCCCTGACTCCAAAGCCCGTGCTCTTTCCACTGCGCCACGCTGCTTCTCTAGTAGTAAGTAGTACTCTAGTACTCTTCTGTAGTAAGTGCTGGGGTAGATACAGGCTAATCAGGTTGGAAGCAAGTCCATGTCCCAAACAAGGGGCTCACAGTCTTAATACTCATTTTGCAAATGAGGTAACTGAGGCTCAGAGAAGTTAAGTGACTTGCCCAAGGTCACACAGCAGACAGGTGGCAGAGCTGAAATTACAACCCAGGTCCTTCTGATGACCATTAAAATCACTTGGATTTTATAGCTATTCTAACCTCTTTCAAAGTGAGCAAACCAGAATCCCTAGGAATTTGGTAGAGATTTGCTTCCCCCCTACCCCCAAACCTTTTGCGTGTACCTGACTTGATGTCCTGATAGAACTGCTCAAGAAGACAGATGTATGGGACAAATCTGTGGAGGGTCCATGTATAATAGAAAGCTTGGACCCCTGTTAAATCTCTGTCACTACCTAGATGGAGCTGAAGATGGATGTCCTATTGCTACCCCACACTTAACGGCACACCTGCTGACGCCCACAGACAGAGATGATACTCTGCGTGAACATCTGAATAGACTTTTCCTCAACATGTGGGATTGCCGCAGGATTTAAAGAGTGCCATGGTTCAGGCCATCTTTAGAGGAAGGGTGAGAAAGTTGACTGGAAAGTAATATGGCCTTTCGTTGCTCTCTATCACAAGCAGCATAAGAGCCAAAGTCCTGTCTTGGTTACTGAAAAATAGCAATTTTGAATTTTCAGAGTCACAATGAGACATTAGATCCCACCACTGCAGTCAGGGTATTTGTTGAACATCAGATACAGGAGAAGTACAGGAAACATCCAGCTCACTTTACTAATTTGAGGACCTCTTCAGAAGTATTTGATGCTCTTAGTAGGTCCAGGCTTTGGCAGCTACTAAACAAACTTGGATTCTCTGAGAAGTTAATCAGTGTAACTCCAGAATGTCAGAGTTGAAGATGTGGTCCTTTCCATTATCATTTTTGGTGGGCAAACTAAGGTTTTATCCAGTCTTATTCATCCAGTCATATGTAGCCATTCGGAGAATGCCACCAGGAACCTGGAAGCTGAGGAGGAAATACATCCAGTTAGCCAGGAAATATTTCCATTTCCCTTGGCTCCAAGCATCATAGAAATCCTTGTAACATTCATTCAGGAGCTGTTATGTGTTCTGGAAAATCAGGCACAAATTATTCAACTGATTTTCGTACATTTACTTTCCTAAAGAACGAGAACTGACCCCTCTATTCAAGGACACTCCTTCTGTTGGTAATGTCCAATCTGTGTGTTCAGGTGTGGCTGAAAAGAATGTTGCACATCCAATTGTCCATTCCACATGGGTGCATATAAAGACTGTCCTTTGTGAATATCTTTTGTCAGTGTCTGTCATTGAATTTGTGCCTGTCTTTTGGTATTGCATGCATGTTAGGCTAGTCTTTTATGTTTGCACTTGTCTCCTGGAGGTTCATTTCTATATGGCATTGCTTAAGGCTACACTTACTATATCATTAAAACATTTGCTTCCCCCCCTTTATTTTGTATACCCGACTTGACGTCCTGCCTGTTAGGTGATGCTGATAGAACTGCTCAAGAAGACAAATGTATGGCACAAATCCTTGGGAGGACCATGTCTATTAGAAAGCTTGGACCCCCTATTAGATCTCTGTCGACCCCTAGTTTGAGCTGGAGATTGATGTCCTGTTGCTGCCCCACACTTCACGATTTCATTTTCAGCTTCCTTGCACTTCCTTGGACAGTAGTCTTCCTAAGTTGTATAATTCGATGACAGTGTTCAACACCATATGGCCAATAGAAATCTTTGGGTCTAAAATATCTTTGAGGCACATAACTTCAGTTTTAGGATTATTTAGTCCCAGGTGATGACTGAATACCACAGTGCAGTTCATAATAATCTTCGTATTGTCTCGTGTATGTATTTTTCTGAAGTGAGTCATGAGCAAATTGCAGCTCTTGTATGACTCCAGCAAAGAGATGCTCCACGGCCTGTCAAGTTGGAAGTTTCCTGGGAGACCAGAAACGTATTCTGATCCTAGCTTCCTGCTTTTTTGTCTCCTCAAATCTGGTGTCTTAGAACAGGTTGAACAGAGCTGAAACTCTCAAACGTGGGCTAGCTTCACTCTGAAGGGGAGGGGAAATGTGCCGGTCAGGATATCTTCAACTGATTTTAAGGACTGAACCCTTCCAGGGTAACTTTAACATCAAGGCAGATTTCTCAGAGTAGCCATTTGGCTTAATAGTTCAGGTATGCTGGTACATCAGTTTATTTTTTGTAGGATGTACAGTTTAGGTATCTTGGTGTTGCTCCATAAGCTTCCCCCATTTCTGTTGAGCTGCAGAGGTCATCGGTGCTGAGGTGAGTACTGGTCGCATTGCAGATGAGACACCGTGATGACGTTTCTCGGTAGCCAGTCTGGTTGGGTCTTGCTGGCAGTGTAGAGAAGTGAGGTAGCCTGGCGTGTCCCGCTGTTCTCTCGCTTATCTTTTTCATGAGAAATGTCATTTTGGAAGTGCTTTTGAAGCTCTGCTTTTCCTGAGCATTCCGTGTGTTCAGAAAAACCCATGCAGATGTGTAAGCCATCAGACCCCTCCTTGTTTTTGTCCATTTTGAGGAAAGGTGACTAGGGGACTTATTAGTCTTTGGACTCTTCACGGGATAGTTTTAGTTGAGCTGAAAGCCTTGTTTTCTCATTTTGACACATTCCTTCTGCTCCCTGGAGCCTCATTCTTATCCATAAAAGATAAATTCAGAAGACCTTAAAGTCTTGTTTCTATCCAAGCAGGATTCCCTTCTGTCCATTATGCTGATGGTCATTTGTACTTTAGGGAAACCATACTTGTGGTATTTATTGAACACTTACTTTGTGCCAAGGTACCGTGCCAAGCCCTGGGATATGTAGGATATAGTGTGGATACAGGTCTTGGTCTGCTTGGGACCACATGTTTTTTTCAGTTGAGAAAATGTCATTGGATTTTGAATCGATCAGCAAAGCCTTACTTTCAGCCTTGGAAATCAGCAAAGGACCAGATATTTACATTGATACTCGAGTGTGCTAGCACTGTAGTGTAGCTATTACTCCTGATTCCTTTTTTCTCTCAATGTGTGAAAATGACTTATGTTTTGTGTCCTGCAGTGGTATTCACTCATTGGTGTGACTACTGTTTTAGACTTTTTCTGCTGCCTCTCTGTAAAGTTTTAGTAGAAAATAAAGGGTTAAGGAACAAACAGGGGTATGGGCTAGTAGGTTAACTGAAGACTGGGTGTATGAACAGGGTTATCCCTAGAAATGTATAAGGTAGTTTCTTTTCTTGAAAGAAAAAGTAGAGTACCTGCTAATACCCTATAATACTTTGAATGTACTCAAAGTTGAGCAAGTCTCATTCCCCTCTTTTCTACCTCCACTTTTCCCTGTGCCCCATAGAACAAGGAGTGTTATTCAGTGAAACTGAAGCCTGGTAAATTTAGAACAAATGAAAGGAAATACTTCTGCATATAGCTTGTAGTGGAATTTATGGCCAGAAGAAGCCAGAGAGCCAAGTAGAGTGTCTATATTTAAATTGAATGGGCCCAATTATGTATTGATAGGATTTACATGCTAAACTTTAAAAAATTAAGAAGCCCCAAATGAATTAGAACCATCTAGTTTAGAGAGGGGTCGAATTAGTATTCTTATTAAAATGTAATTTTAGGGATTATAATTCAAATTTCTATGTTCTTCCCAAATCTTTTTTATTTGCCAGATTTTTTTTTAGTTCACCTGAACATTACTTTTTGTCATAGCCATTTCTGAAAGTAATGGAATTTGTACATCATTGACATAACCTTTATGGAGAATTTTCTGGACAATCACAATAAAATTTCCCCTCCCGAAAAAACCTTTTCCTAGTGGTCACTTGTCATTTACATTACTTGTTGCATTCAAACATATCAACTGTGGAAACAATCATTTAACCTTCCTTTGTTAGCTTTATAAAACATAATCTTTTGATTATGTCCTTTACAAAGATTTGCATACCTGTAGCAGTCAGATAAAGTCACTTTATATATGCTTCATTTATACACGTAAGTGTGGACATGTGCATAGAGATATAATTTTTTTTAATGGTGTTTTTAAGTGCTTACTGTGTGCCAGGTACTGCACAGCTAAGCCACTTCCCCAAGGTCACACAGCAGACAAGTGGCGAAGCCAGGATTAGAACCCAGGTCCTTCTGACACCCAGGCCCCTGCGCTATGCACTAAGTGTATCTGTGCTCATGCACACAAACACACATATGCACGTATTCTAAAGCATTAGTGCAGTTTTGAATCCTGTTTGACAATAAATGCTTGTTGACTGATGTGGTAAACAACATCTTTTATTGTTGAAAGTTTCAGCTCTTCAGTCAATCTACAGCATTTGTCTTTGGCACTGTGAATAGATAAGGTGGAAGAATAAATAATCTCGTCCTTGAAAAACTCTCCACATAATGAGAATACTGTATGATCAAAAATATATACATTTAAAAGGAAAGCCCTAACACAGGTGCAAAGTGAAGTTCACATAGATCATAAACACAAGCACATAAATGACAAATTACTACCACCACTAGGCCTTATTTCTTGTTGCAGTTTTCCTTTTCAGTACCCAAAGGATTTTTGCAGTTTCAGCCTGGAAGGATGTGTCATCGTCAAGAGCCGTTGTCTAAAATGGGACCTTCTGAACTACAGGCTAGTTTCTGGCTCCTGCCACATCTTGTGTATGACATAACTCATACGTGTGTACTACTTAGCTTTCCCAGTACCGAGCTAAGGCAGTTATTTGGCTGGTGTTTGAAGAAGCTGTTGTTAGTGGGAAATTTTTCAAGTAACAGAAAAACAAAACTAACTTCTTCTTGGCCTCCTAATTGTAGTTGCAGGAGTGAATTTGAGGAGTTCAGGTAGGACTGCTACCAAACCACATCAGACAGCTGGTGGTCATCTGTGTTTTTGAGAGTTTCCTGGGATTGAGAGTCCTTAACTTCATATTCATGTATATGATCCATTCGCTCTTATTGTGTTCTAATCTGATCTTTTAAATCTTTCCCATAGGAAATTTTGGGAGCGATTTATTGCCCTCTGTCATGACAATGAGAGCCTACATGGCATCACTTTTGAACAGATCAAGGCTCAGTTAGAGGCTTTAGAGCTAAAGAAAACCTATGTGTTAAATCCACTCGCTCCTGAATTTATACCCCGTGCTCTAAGACAGCAGCATTCAGGAAATGCCAACAAACAGCAGCAATCACCACCCAAGGTAAAGCGTATAATTTGTTCATAAAATGAAGAAATTGAAGCCATTACAGTATCTTAAAAAGCCGTGAAGGTTTTTTGTGCCGAGGGTCATTTTAAATAACTGATCTCAGGCAGCCGTCTTGTTTGCCACTACTGCGGACCTGTATTAATGAATCTCCAAGAAGTGAGAAGTTTCCTTTTTCCTCACTAGCATTGCCAGTCCCATGATGACTAAGAACTACCATAACTAGCCAAGGCCCATGTTAAATTCAAGTACTTTTTGTGTTTTTTCTCCCTTATCGTCTCTCTTATTTTTGCCTCTCTGTCCTTTGCTCCTCCTTCATTATGTGCTGTTTCCTCCCCTCATTTGCCTCCTTGTTGTTCCTTTCCCGTTCTCTTATTTCTCAACTGTGAGCACAGCTCTGTCCTGAGCACTTGGAAACCTAGAGTAGAAAAAGCTGTGGTCCCTGTCTTGAAGGAGCAACAGGCAATTCAGTAGGGAAAACAAAGGGTACATAATTTGCAAACCCACTCTAGGTGAAAGAGGATGCACTCAAATGATAAAACCCAAAGCAGGAAATTAAGCAAGAAGATATATATCTAGATATAGATATATATGTCTTCTTGTGTAATTTACATAAGGGGGACTCTTGAAGGGAGAGTTATGGTTCTCTGTCTTTGTCTCCATCCTGTTCCTTCCCTTCGTCTTGTCTTCAAGACTGTTCTGTCTTCACTTAAGTTGGTCCGACTTCCCATTTTCATCATCATCTTCATCATTATTAATCAACTGCGTTCAGTGTGCCAAGAAGTGTTTTAGGCATAGGGGAACGTACAGTAAAAGTAAATGCTGTGCTCCCAGCCCTCAAGAAGCTTACAATTCAGTGGTTGGCATACACTTTGGTAGACCTACTTCCATGCCCCCGGGGATACGTAATCCCTTTTCACAGACTCCAAGGTGGTACTGATAGACCCACCAGCTTCAGCAGCAATATGCCGGTAAAGATGGAAGGAAGGTAGAATGAAGCAGAAAAGGCAGTCAGAGCAGTTTTGCTCCTCAGCTCCCAATCCTGCAGTGGCGGCTACCTTTTCGATTCCAGCTGTCCTGAGTATCTACAGTAGAATGAAGAGTGGAGGGGCTGAAGTAGCAGGTCCTGATAGTACTTGGCTTCAGGAGCGGGAACTAACCTCCACCATCACTTCTAATGTAGCATTACCTCTCACTGGAGGTCAGTGAACCTCATTTCCTCCAACAGCTTAGAGCTCTCTGGACTCTCCCACTTTTTGTTGGATCATTTCAGCTCCTGTCCATTTAGAAGTGGCTGTTCAGAACAGCTGCACTTACAGCTTGTTATGGAGATGGTGGCAGCAGTGGCAGCTTTGTTGGGTTCCTCTTTCTGGCTTCCAGCAATTAGCTCAGAGGCCGTTAGGTTCACCGTCTCTCATTTCCCCGGATTCTAGGCCTACGTGCCTGTAACATATAACCTAGGAACTCTTTGGATAATTATGTGATGAAAGCATGTTAGTAGACATATATTCAGCAGTGTATTTGATCAGAAGGTTAACAGCCATTGCGTAGAACTTTGGGGCCACTTAGCTCAGCTGTTTAGTACTTAACCAATATCTCTGATTTGCACTGGGGGTGTGGGTGTGCCCTCGTGTGTTTGTGTGTGTGTGTGGTGGGGGGATTATGTTCAGTTATTTCTTCATTCACTTTTTTTTCTGAGTGATAATGGGAAAGAATTTCTTACTCTTTCACTCTTTTTAGGTTCCAAGAATCACTGTTGTAAGGCAAAAAAAACCCCACTTCAGTGTCACGCTTTCTAAAGTTTGCATCCTTCCTGAAGTCAAGACCTGAACTTTTCCGTAAAAAAAATTCTGCATTTGAAATTCCAGAGCAGAATTCACAAGAATTTTATGAGGAAACAAGCCTTTTTATTTTTGCGAACTGTCAACCGTAGCTATCACTATTGTAACTTTGCCAATGAAATATGGGAATGCGAGCATATCTCCCACCACACAATCGTGTGTCCCTGCAAAGCCTTTTATTCAGAAAATTATGTCACTTCTGCCATTGTTTCAGTGGAAAGATGATTAGAAAGCAACCTAGGCTTTTGTCACACCAGTGAAATGTAAGAAGGTTGTGGAAAACAAAGAACTTGCTTCAAGCAGTTTGCATCGTTTGATACTTTCTTAGAGACTTAACCAATTTGCTATTGCTCAGAGTTCCACTGTTACCAGTAAACAAGGTAGTGGACTTCGAACGGTTGTAGATTACTTCCCTGTCCTGTGCTAATAGACTAGGCACACAGTGTCGCTATGCTATCCAAATAGTCTGATTGAAGCAAGCTTTAATGAGCACTGCTGCACTGAGTCACATCATGTTACAGGTGTTTCACGATAGCAGTGTGCAGTTCCCCAATTATTCTGTTACATTCTGTCCTAATTGAGCTCTAAAACCCTACATATTGGCAGAAATGTTTATATGGAGGAAAGAAAGTAATCCCTTTTAAGCAGTCTGAAAAGAAGGTGTTTAATTGCAAGCTTGCACACATGACTATTGTGTCAGTAGTTAACCCCCACTCTATGCTTTTCATTTGTATGGTATTTGAAAAGTCTCCGCCCTCCTACCCCTACCCCCCCATTGTTAAATCTGATGTAAGACTTGTTTATTTTTCCATAAAGGGGAAAGTTCATCTTCACAACCAGAACGATCATTTCCATAGTGAAGGAATTGGTAAGTAACTCTTGTTTTACAGAAAAATTCTCCTCCCTTTGCTTACACAAATACCCATGAGGTAAATTTAACTTAAGACTGGGGACATTCATAAAGGATAGTAAGTGTTGTAGTAAGCCATAATATTGATGAGACTTAGATCTGTAGTACTTTTTGTAAAAAAAAGTTTATACTTTATGTAATATCCAAAAAATTAGGCTGAAATAAAAACATTTTCGACTATTCTTTATTTAGCATCCAAGATAGATGACATTTGGTATGAAATTTGGGGGTGAAACTGCTATCCATAGACCATGTGGTGCAGGCTCTAGGATGAGTTTCAAAGAAAACCCCGCCTACTTGCATTTGATCCCTGATTGTATTTATTTTATTTAGTTGTATTTACAGGATAAATCTCTCCTGGAAATTTTGAACCAGATTCTGTCCTTCTCTTCCCTCTCCCCTCTGTCCTCATTTATTCAGCATTCCACCCTGAAGAGATGTTGCAAAGGGCCTTCAAGGGGTGGGACTGTGAACAGTATTTATTTCATGTGATTCAGCCATCAGCATAGACCACTTCCACTAGGGAGCAAGTTTCTACTTGAAGCAGCATTAACCAGTCTCAAGGAGAGAACCAGGTAGAGAGTGTAGGGAGATACTTCCTCAGGGCGACCACTTCTCCTCTTGGGAGTCCTTGTAGCACCTCATTATCCCTGGACAAGAGAATAGAACTCACTTTTTTTTCCTTTGAAAGAATGTCTCTTGATAAAGCATCACTTTTCCAATTCTCAGAGTACTTTGTAACTTCTGTTGAGAAATACAGATATAAATTTATGTCTGTCTCAGGAACAGTTAAAGAACAGTTAATAAATGTGGGTGTAAAAAGCATTTTGAAGTTTCAAATACTGCATGCATGTACTTAACCCTTTGATTATGGACTTCAACAGGATTACCTGGAAAATGTTGCTTTAGAATAATTCTCTTTGGAAAAATTTCAGTTTTCTTACTGAGTTATAATGGCTGTTCAGTCTTTTATTTATTTCCTTCATTTTCTTTTCCAGTTCAACCCAATCCTTCAGTACTCATTGGCAACCCGATCAGAGCATATACTCCTCCTCCTCCTCCACCACCACCTCCACCTCCACCTCCACCACCGCCTCCTCCTCCTCCTCCTCCTCCTCTTGGGCCTCACCCCAATTTGGGAAAATCTCCAAGCCCTGTTCAAAGGATAGATCCTCACACTGGTACAAGCATTCTTTATGTACCTGCCGTTTACGGAGGAAATATGGTCATGTCAGTGCCTTTACCTGTAAGTATTGATTTTTAAATGTTGTATATGAAGGCTGTTTTATTCAGTCATCTGAACTTTGGGTTATCCTGGGCAGGTAGTTGCCCAGTTTAATTTTTAGGATAACTCGTTCTTGTTTTTGGTAAATTATTGAAGCTGACCTCATTTAATTAACCAGTACCTCTGGATAGCAGAGGTTTTCAATATAGCCTACCCAAAACCTACAAAATCAGTACCCACATCAGAAGTATAACTATAAAGACTTAGAATGAAGTACAGTCCTGTGCTGGTTAATATCAAAAAAGTGATTATCCTAAACAGCGTATAAAGTAGCCATACTGCAGGTACTAGTTTTTGCATTTGGAAATCTTTTTCATGCAATGGGAGGTATTAATACTATTTACAGCTTATCTTCTGGATAATGGAAACCTGGGAGAAAAATGATAATTTAAATTTGCTTATAAGAAAAAGACTTTATTTTTGACCAAGTCGGCAGAGCTAACTGATCTTTTGGAGGTTTAGTTCAATTCTGTAGCTTTACAGATGTAGTTGTACCTGCCTGTCCAACTAAAAGCTTTTGAAGGAATAAGAGGTCTGTGATGACATTGTGCCCAAAACAGAATTTTCAGTCCAGTGAATTCACAAACTTGCTTGATGGCAACATTGCTCTTAAACTGATTTTGTGGAAGTAGTGTTACACAGAGCGTTGAAGTATAGTTTCCCACTGGAGATAATGTAACATGGATTAATGCGTTTCCTAAGCCCCCCAAATTGGCCAAAACAATATAAATATTAGAGGGTGGTGATAAAAGGCAATAAATATTGTCGTATGCTTAAATAGCAATGCAAATATGTACCAATATTACAGTATTTAAATGAGATTTTGTGTACATATGCAGATACTTAATTTTCAAAGTGTTCTGTGAATATCTGTGTATTAGTAATAATGGTATTCATTACTAAGCTCAAGAATAATTTGAACTTGGCCAGAGTACCTCCCTCTCTGGAGCTCCCAACTGAAAGGGAGATAAACAGGCCCATAAAGCAGTAACTGGGGAAAACAAAAACAATAAATAACAAAACCAACAATCCAAGGCAACTATAAAATAGCTAGTTCTTGGAGGGAGTCCTTACACTACCCAGGATTCCAGGTTCAAACCTATGCTAGATGGGTCTGGCATTACCCATGCTAAATGAAAATGAGCTGTAATCAGTCTACAGAATTCAAGACAGTCAGAATGATCCAAAGGTTGAGGATGAGAGGAGAGGAAATGTCAGAGCTCAAGTAAACTTTGCAGCATTATCTTGAAGAGGCTGTGAGTAGTCAGCCATTCAGTCCATCAGCACCACCCAGAAGGAAATCTAAGAGAATGAATGGCCTTATTTAGAGGCGGAATGCAGGCCTTATCAAGCTTTACCCACCAGGGTTTTGACCTTCCAATAAAACAATATTAGGATAATGATGCAACAGGCCATTTTTGACACATTTAGAGTCATTTTTTATTTTTGTATTTTACTTTCCCAAGCACTTAATACAGTGCTTTGCACACAGTAAGATTCATTAAAATACGATCAAATGAATTTTTACTCACACGCTGCATCTGTGTTTCCAACTGAGTTGAGACCGGCACCAGGATTCCTATTATTGCAGCAGACACCCGTACTTTGGGATTCTTGGGATAGCTGGAGTTATTTGTTGCCGTACCTTGGACGAACTAGAACTCTTCCCAGCCCTGGGCGTGCCCAGCCTCTAGGCAGGTAGAGTTTCAGCCCAAGAAGCTCCTGAGAGTTACGGCTAAGAAGAAACAAGCCATGAGCCTTGCCCAAAGGCTTTATATTGTGGCTGGACTGTTTCTTCCTAGACAGCCTGGCAAGACCTCCCATCATCTGCCTTCGATAAGAAGTTCCTAAGAACTAATTGTTTCATCTCATTAGGTCAAAGAAGCCTGCTTGGTGCAAGGGCTCCAGGAATCTGCATTTACACGAACACTTGAACAAGGACAGCAGTCTACATTTTGTCATAATTATTCATTCTATATCAATAATCTATATCACATACAAGACAGATTGCTCTTTTTGTTTTTCGGGATAAGGTGTCTTGCAGTGTTTGTGTCCATGAGAAATGGACTCTAGCTCATTTGGCATAAAGATTAAAATACGCACGAGACTCTTGTCTTTTAGAAGAAGCTCCAAAAAGAGGATCTGAATTTTGCATTTTAAACTCTGGAAAATATAAACCTTCATCCAAAAATTAGTATTATATCTTTCAGGGTGAATGTTTGTAAAATTGAAAAGACTAGTTTCTGCTACAGTTTCAATTTTTGTACTTTCTTTGAGCTGAAGTGACACTTCTGTTTATTTCCTCCCATCTCAACAGCGTAGGAAACAGAGGTTGTGCTAGTCAGTTCTGTATTTCTTTCATAGAGTGATTTCCTAATTGGAATTCTTCTCGTTATCTAGGTTCCATGGACAGGCTACCAGGGTAGGTTTGCAGTTGATCCCCGGATCATTACTCATCAGGCAGCAATGGCCTATAACATGAACCTGCTGCAGGCCCATGGCCGGGGATCTCCTATTCCATATGGCCTTGGACACCATTCCCCAGTTAGTATAGGACAGCAAATCCCGCACCAGGACAAGGATCTGCATGAACAAAACCGAAACGGTGAGTTGCTTATGATTTTCTCGAGCTCCTGAACATATGGAATTTTATGCAAAACAATATGGGGCTGATATTCCCGATAGCGAGGAAAACATTCACCTACTAGACCATGAGGAGTCCAGACTCCAGAATCCAATTACTTAGGCTAGAGGGCAGTCATTCCATAGCAGAGTGTACACATTGTAAGGGCTTTAGTAGTCAGTTAAAATTGACATAGCAGAGCAGAAATCTTTTGTATGCCCCAGAATGCATCAGAATATTTCTGTAATGTATTTAATAATTTATACTCCTATGCATTAATGAGTCCAAGGTAGTTATTTTATTTTTACATCTAGAAGAACTCTAAGAAGGAGGAAGGATCCAGTCTTTTCTTTTTTTTAATGTAATTTTTCATATTCTTTCCTGGGCAAGCCTCTACTAGTTTCCAGATTCTTGGGAATCAAGACGATTTATATGAAGCTTTCACTTTTTTCCCTTCTCAGCAACTCTTGTCAGAATGGCCTTTGAAGATTAGGTCATGTAGTGTTACCACCCACTAGGGGCTGCTTTGCCTGGTTCTGTTGTTTCCATGGAGCCTTCCAAATTTCCCCGAATACTCAAGAAAACCAAGATTTTCCAAATGATAGTAATTGTGGTATTTGTTAAGCACTTACTGTGTGCCAGGCACTAAAAGCTGGAGTGGATACAAGCAAATCAGGTTGAACGCAGTCCCTGCCCCACATGGGGCTCACAGTCTCAATCCCCATTTTGCAGATAAGGGAACTAAGGCATAGAGAAATGAAGTGGCCTGCCCAAGGTCACACATCAGACAGTTGGTGGAGCCAGATTAAAACTCTGTTCCTTCTGTCTCCGAGGCCCAGCCTCTATCCACTATACCATGCTGTTTCTCTGAGTGGATTATCTCTCCATATCAAAAATGGATTGATTGCTTAATGCTCCAAGAGTTTCCTTGGTTTTTGAGAAAATAATTAGCCAGGGTTGTTCACAGTTCGTGTTTCATGACTAGCATATTTTCATAGTCTTGCTGTTAGCTGGTTTCAAAGCATATTATAGTACCTGAGTGAACTTTTTAGCAGAGGTTCCTGAAATTGTTAAGGTGGACTTTAAAGGAGGGCAGAAGGAATTTTTTTAAAACGCTGACATTAAGTGCCTGCAGCAAAATTAAGCATGGTCCCTGGAAGGTGTGTTTAAGCATTATCCATCCGAATTTCAGTTCAACTAAAATAAAAGCCCCCAGCCCAAGAATGCTACCAACTTCTTTTGGGGGGTTTTCTAATCATATCATTTTGGAAAAATTAATTCAGTCATCAGTCAGTGGTTTTTATTGAGCCTTAATTGTGTGCAGAGCGTAGTACTCAGCGCTTCGGAGAGTACAGTACAGTAGGGTTGGAAGACACGATTGCCATCCTCAAGGACCTTACAGATGGATGGTAAGTCAGAAGTAAAATAAATTACCAATAGGGGAAATGGCATAATATAAGGATAGATTGCCTAAGTGCTGTGGAGCTGGGATTGGGATGAATATCAAAGTGTTTAAGGGGTAGAGACTTAAATGCAGAAGAAGGGCAAGTAGGGAAAGTGAGGGCTTAATCAAAGAAAGCCTTTTGGAGGAGTTGTGGTTTTAATAGAGCTTGGAAGATAGAGAAGCAGTGTGGCTTTGTGGAACGAGCCCGGGCTTGGGAGTCAGAGGATGTGGGTTCTAATCCCGGCTCTGCCACTTGTGGCTGTGTGACCTTGGGCAAGCCATTTAACTTCTCTGGGCCTCAGTTACCTCATCTGTAAAATGGGGTTTAAAACCGTGAGCCCCATGTGGGACAGCCCGATTACCTTGTATACTAAGCACTTGGGAGTATACAAAACAATGGAGTTGGTAGACATGTAGGAACAGCAGAAAACCTTTTAGCACATCTCTGCACACACTATGCATAAACAGCCACAGAACCCAACAGCCTATAGCAGACTCAGAGAGTTAAAGTATCTTCCCAAGTTCCTAATCCATTCCCAAGGAGTAAACTTGGGCACGGAGAAAATTAGATTCCACGTCTGTAAGTTATCCAGGTACCCAGGCTTTATTCATTCAGAATGGCAACAGATTGTTTTGTACCATCAGGAAGTGTAAATGAGCGATAAGGGGTATGGCTGGGGAATTGTGCCTATCTCAATTTTGAAGGTTGTGTGTCTTAAGGATATTCTTCCTTAAATTATTTTCTTTGGTAATGGAAATTTACTTATTCCAGCTTTTACCAATTCTCAACAGTTCAGAAGAATTAGAAGCTCCCTAAGGAATAAAATCTAAAAGAACTGTAAAATGGCAATCAGGGGTGAAAATTCTTTCAAGCTTTCTTTCCTAATTTAAGGGTTGTTAATTTCTCTGGGCTCCACATACCTTGAAATATATTCAAGGAAATGGACAATGTTTTGACTTAATTTTTAGGTAAATGCGATGCCATTCCTGGACCTGAAATGAATAAAATTCGAACTCCAGAAAAAAAGCCTCCAGACTCCAAGCAGGTGCGTTACTTCCATGCAGTAAACGGGTTTTCCTTCTGGATACTGAGTAATACGTTTTCCATTAAAGATCTAAACATGGTTAACCTTTCTTCATCCTCCTCTTCATGAAGTGTTTCTAAAATGGACAGGTTTCCAGGCACCAACCGATTAGCGCTCATAACTGCTATTTAGTTGAGTGTGCTAGAGTGTCATTACCAAGAAACACATCCCTTTCTCTTCCCTCTGTTTTCAAGGGATTTGACGCTCAAGTTTAATAGGAGACCTTAAAGAAAGTTCCTGTCTCCCACAATCTGTGGAGATGCTAAATTTCCTTAGTCGAACAGTAATATATGAACATGGCCGATATTATGAAGTTAGGTGAATTTACTAAAAGATATACTTATCAACCCAATTTATTCACCCTTTGAAAGTGAGCGCTAGTGAACTGTTCTTTCCTCCCTCCTTACCACCCCTCTCTCCCCTTTCCCCCCCGGCCAGTGCTCTTTCATGTCTCAGAGAGTGTAATCGATGCTTCCAAAATACAAGCTGCTAAAAACTTATTTCCTTGAAGTTCTGGAACTCGCCCTTATTGTCTTTTAGTACCTAAGGCCGGGAATTGATATTATTCCATAAAGTCATACAAAATTTTGGTCCTGGCTACATGGGAGATTTATTGCTCCCTCTCCATCACATTATTAACGTCGGCTAAGATTTCATCCAGTTCCCAGGTACCCGTGCTTGTAGAGGACAGAAATGGCATGGTTGCTGAAATTCACATATAAACCAAAACCTCCTCTGGTCTTTCAGTTAGAGGGTTGCCCTGGCTGCTAACTTCTTTTGAAATAAGATAGTTCAGTCAATCACACTATCACTGATTAAGATGCTGCGTGTTAGGGAAATATTCCTGAACAGGTAAGACTTGTGTCTATTGCCCTGTCCATGTGACTCTGGGAAGCTGTATGCAGGGCTTTTCCTTGCAGGACGTTCATATTTGAACCTTCTCTCTCTGATAGGCATTAACGTATGATCCATAAGAAAAGTGTGCAAAGCCAATCATTTAGCAAGCTATTTCAACCGGAAAGGCAGACAGTCTCCTGCATTGTCTGCTAAATAGTCCTAACCTTTACAAATGAAGGCTACCTATGAATTAAAATGAAAGTAGAAAAATGTAAATTTGAAGAAGTATCCTTGCTGACCCTCCCTAAATCGCTGATGTCATTCCCATTTCTGAACGAATAAACATTAGTTTATTCCTCACTCTGTTGCATTTCTTGCTCTCCTTCTACATTTAGCTGCTATGGATTTAAAACTGTGGTGAAATCAGTTTTTATTCCTAAACACTGTGTTTTTGTATCTACTGATGACTAATAGCAGATTTTTAAATGATTTAAATTCCATGATGATGAGGGAAACCTTGACTTCAGATGATAGCCTCTCATTCTTAGAAGTAGAATGAAAGCCACAAAGTGGGTTATTCTGAAGTATAGTAAAAGAAGTGTACTACAAATCTGGTATAAGAAGGTAGTTTTATGCTTTTTGTATCCCTTTCCAGGCATAGCCCACAGTAGGTATTCAATAAATATTATGTACAATCAGAGCAATTAGAAATTAGGTGCAGACACAAGAAACAAGCAAATAAACCCTATTTGCCTTATTGGCTATTTGAGGGCTTTCTAATGAAACGGGACTGAAGAGCTTTAAAATATACAAAACCAGTAATAACATTATGACTGACTAATGTGTGGAAAGGAAGGTAAATAGAAAATTCTTTGTTACCTCTTGCAAATCCATGACTGAAGTTCATGTACCATGGTAGCTTCGAGGTGTCTTTTTATCAATCTTAATGAAAACCAAATCATCCCATTTCTTCCAGGTTGACTTGGAATCAAATCCACTGAACAGAAGTCCTGAAACCCGTCCTGGTGTGGTTTATCCTAATCCTAAATTTCACCGTAAAGATAATCTCAATCCAAGGCATCTGAACCTTCATCTGACTCCTCCTCATCACCAGTATGCAATCCCCAGTCGCCACTATCAGCATCTTCCCCAGATACCAAGACAGCCCTATCCGGCACAGCAGCAAAACTTGTTAAGTCAGCAGCAGAATCACCTGCCTGAACAAACCAACCAGATGCCACCTCAACCGAATCAAGTCGTCCAGCAGCATAATCACTTGAATCAGCCACCTCAGCCACCCCCCACTCAACTTCCTGCCGCATATCAGCCTGGCCCCAATCACTCTTTCTTCAATAACCCTGTTGCCCATCGACCACATTCTCCTGCCATTGATGCCGTGATTTCTGAACGGCACCCCTCTCCCATGCTTCAAGAAGTTAATAACCCTCTGAGATCTATTGCACAGCACAATCCCATGCTACCTTCCCACTTGAATAATTTCCTTGAAGAGAACCCTACAGGATTTTCCATAGGGGAGGCTATAGGTAAGTTAAGCTTTGGTTTTTCACAAACACCTGTGCTGATGCCCTTTGCTGGAGTTGAAAATTAAGAAATTATTTGCTCCAGGAAAACATATGGCTTTATGCTAGTTGGACCAGACTGAGATGCCGGGTTGATGTTCGGACTTGTAGTCTGAAAAAATGAAAGATAATATCCAGCAAGTGCAGGAGATAACAAATCTTTGGCAGGCAAACCTTCGAGTGTTATAAAGCAAGGGTTTTGCCTGCTGGCAGGTTTGGAAATTCCTTGCAGTTTCTCCTCTTGCTAAGTTTGGTTTTTTTTCCATTTATCTGCTTTCTGTGGGGAAAATCTAGCTAACTGGGGGTTTCTTTACAAAAGCCACCATTATCTAGAGACTAGGTAAAATCTTTTTTTTTTTATAAATGTCTTACAGATCGAATGCATGGAAATGTAGCTTTGGAAACACTAAGGCAACAGCAGGCGAGATTACAGCAGTGGAATGAACATAATGCCTATCTCAGTCAGGGCAGTATTCCATATCCACACCATCACCATCCTCATCTACAACATATTCCCCAGCAACCAATTGGATTACATCAACCGCCAATTAGGGCAAATTGGAAACTGGCGAATAGCGCAGAAGATGAAACAGAGGCAACATATTCCAGGTATTTAACTGTTTTCTCAAATTACATGCATCAGTAGGCACTGAATAAATGCTGTCTGTGACGGTGGAGATGAAAGCACAGCCTTCTACATTTAGACCACTACCAGTCTTTTGGAGGGTTATGCCTCCAAAAAGTTATAAAGTCTAAATAAGATAACCATTTGAGGTTATCAACATGGCTGAGTGGAAAGAGCTCAGGCCTGGGAATCAGAGAAACTGGGTTTCAACCCTTCCTCTGCCGCTTGTCTGCCGTGTTACCTTGGGCAACAGAACTTCTCTGTGCCTCAGGTAACTCATCTGTGAAGTGGGAATCAAATCCTCCTCCCTCCAACTTAGACTGTGAGTCCCAAGTGGCACAGGGACTGAGTTATATATGATGATCCTGGATCTACCCGAGCTCTTAGTACAGTACCTGGTACAAAGAAGCCGTGAGGTAGTACCATTTGAAAAAACAAAACTGTATTATTTTTGAAGATGACTTGGTGACCGCAAGAATGGGTGGAAAGGAGCTGGGCAGCATTTGGGTGTAAAGTAGTAGTATTGATGTCATTTAAATGGGGTTAAATGCCTCTAGTCCCAGAATGCTGTGGACCTAAACTGGAGGGTGATTATTATGTTTTTTGTTAAGTGCTTACTATGTGCCAAGCACTGCCCGAAGCGCCAGGGTAGATACAAGATGATCGAGTCAGAGACTCCCTGTCCCACATGGAGCTCACTGTCTAAATAGGAAGGAGAACAGTGTTTGAATCGCCATTTGCCAGTTGGGGCACGGAAAGGTTAAGTTACAGTTGCCAGACTATGAGCTTGTTATGGACAGGGAACCTGTCCACAAATTCTGTTGTATTATACTCTCTCAAATCTTTAGGACAGTGCTCTGCACATCGTAAGTGATCAGTAAATGCTCTTGATTGATTGATTGATTAAGCGACTTGCCCTAGGTCATATGGCAGGCAAATGGAGGAGCCAGGATTAGAACCAAGATCCTTTGACTCCCAGGCCCATGCTTTTTCCAGTAGGCCATGCTGAGGATGAAGTGATCATTCTCCAGCCTGAAAGTGGAAGTCCAAGCGTGGACCTAATCATATTAGCCAGAAAAGAAATTCATTTTTTTCATTAACTGTCCACGTCATCCAAACCAGAACTGTTTCGGGTAAATGAGAATGAACAATCAATACCAATCTAAGGAAGGATCCGCAGGGTTCACTTGATATGAAAGACCTATGAATTTCACTGCTTATTCAAACTACTGAGTCTCCATCACCGAGGCATAGATTATCCATGTTACACTTCCACTGTATCCTACCTACTTTGTCTTCAATAGTATTCTCTTCCTAAAAAAAGAGAAAAGAAATAATATGAATGGTACTCGTTAAGGGTTAACTACATACCAAGCACTGTTCCAAACGCTGGGGTAGATATAAGTCAATTAGGTCTTGTCAGTGGGAATAGAATTGACTCTCCATTTCACAGAAAGGTCACGGAGGCACAGAGAAGTTGTGACTTGCTCAGGGTCATTCAGCAGACAAGTGGTGGAGCCGGGTATTAGAACCTGGGTCCTTCTGACTCCCAGGCCCGTGCTCTACCCGCTAGGCCAGGCTGCTTCTCTGAAAAGAGACCAAGAGGAACTTAATCTTCAGTGATTTCACTACAGATGAGTCTTTGTCTTTGATGAGTCTTTGAAAGGTGAGAGCCAAAATTAAGTCTAATTTATTGAAGAAAAGAAGATCCCCTCCTCCTCACTTTCAATAGCAAGTGGTCAGCAATCTGACTCTGAATCCTACAAACTAGATTTCACAACAGAGTGTTTGGCACCCTTGTTCAATTCTTTCCAGTCCCGTCTAGAACCTCCTGATTCCCTGCCATTTGGCCAATGTGAAATATATCCAGGAAACAGTAGAAGTGCTTCTAGTTTGTACCCTTTCACAGATCTTTTCATCTGAGCTTGGGTGAAAGGTTCAGGTTCACTTTGAAAGTATCCATTCTAAAAATGTAAACCTTGTGATTGAGAATAAAATGTACCGGTTGGATTTAAAAATGAGAGGTGTATTGTGTGGAAATGTTAGATGCGGTGTATAAAACATCAGTTACAGGATTTAAGTTGATGCAGGGGGTAAGGTGCCGGTTTTCAGCTCTCACCTATTTTATCCATTGTGATGCAGGTTCCAGGATTTACTCCGAGAACTGTCTCATCGTGATCAGAGCGAAACTCGGGAGGTAGCTGAAATGCCTCCACCTCAGTCAAGGCTTCTGCAATATAGACAGGTCCAGCCCAGAAGTCCACCAGCAATCCCGTCCCCCTCATCCAACTCAAACCACAGTGGACACTTCCCCAGTTTCAGTGAAAACAGCAGAGACATTGAACTGGCCAACAACCCAGCATTTCAGCAGCACCTGCCACCCCAGTTATATAACCCATCTTTCTCAGTGCCCTCTGAACACCTGACCCCACCTCCCTTGAAGTACCTGCAGCCCGATGGCTCATGGACTTATGCTAACCTACAACAGAATCACCTGATGGGGCAGGGCTTTCACTATGGCATACCCCCGTTGCCTCACAGACCACAGCAGAACCCTTTTATACAAATACAGAACCATCAACATCCGGTTGGTCAAGAGCCATTTCACCCACTGTCATCTCGAGCAGTATCTGCTTCTTCGCTCCACAGCCTCGAAGAGGTATATTCGCATTCTCTAAATTTTCATTTCTCCAACAGCTCAATCTTCCTCTGGAGAGACACTCTAACAGGCAGGTCATAGTGCACTGATAGTGTCGGTTAATGTCAGTTTCGTTGTAAGCTTGGTTTTCAAGGAAAATTTCATTGGTATCATAAGGCCTCTTTGAAATCCTATGATCCTTTGGGTTTTTTTTAAGTTTGGCACCTCATCTTTAAAGCTGAATCTTGGAGCCGCAAGTCGGTGCTCTAGAAATAAGCAAAACACTTGTTTCTGGATAACATCAGGGAGTCGTCTTCCTTAGCATGCACTTTTACCATCTGATATGCAGTTGCATGAAGCAGGATTGCGGGGCTGGGTTGAGATCAACGATAGAGTCGATGAACTAACGAGGTAATTAACTTTTGGTGATTACTAAAAAGGATGGATTTAAAAAATCCATTGCCTCATTAAAGTGGAAAATTTTGTAGAATAAAACTTGACTTTCAGGCGATGAAAAGTTCCTCCTTCCCACTCAGTAGTGTATCAGGATGTATTTGTGAGTGTACAGCAATGCAGTCCACCTACGCCTTAGCCCTGTCTAATAGGTTCTGGTTACAAAGTCAGTTTTCACGAGAAAAACTCAAGGCTTCATTACCATAATGTTTTGCACATCTTTCATTCTGTATTGTATCAGTATTCATGTGACTGTTCCCCAAAGTAAAATAATTTCAAATATGCCATTATAGATTTTTAAAGGAAATTTAAAACCCAGCAAGGATTTGGTAGATTTTAAAAGAAAGATAGGTGGGAAAACTTGGAAGCTAAGTCACCAAGATTCGTGTCTCATTTGATAAATATTTATATCAGTTCACCAATTCCTATAGAATTGGAACAAGCTAGGAACAAGTTGGATTTAGCGTTCATCTTGAGCTTAAAATAATTGCCAGACCCCAGACTCTTTGGTCTTTTTTTGATCACGTCCCGCTGAAGTAGCCAACGTTGTTAATGACACCTTTCCGGAACAGACTGATCCTTGGGGCAGCTGCTCTGGAGCTGTGGACACTAGAGGAACCCGACAGCAGGGGCCTCACTCTCGGGTGTGCATGCATTTCCACCCTACTCGAACGGCCCCAAAGAAGATGGAAGGGAAGTAATCGGTTGTGGTGGTAGTTGTGGGCAATCGATGCCAGACAGCGGGAAGCTACAGCCACAACAGGATTAAGGCATAGCAGGGCACCATGCCATGGCAAGGCAGAACACTTTTCTCCTTCTCCTCCCTCCTCCTCCACTGACAACCTGTGGGATTTTAAACTTTCAAATTATGGTTTGCAAAAAGGTCAAGATCTTCCACGCTTCCCAATTTGCTTCTCATCTCATTAACAAAGCCCTGGGTATTGACTGTATAAGAATAACCATTTTTTATCTGCTATTCCATAGTACTGTTGATAATAATGATATTGTCTTTTGGAGACGGCGTGGGTAACCGTTGTTGTAACATGTGCCGAGTTGCACACACATAGCTTGCAAACCAAATGGATACTTTGAGGATGCGAAACTTTACCCATAGAACAAGTTTTAAGTTGCTAATGGAATGAGAGTTTTCAGTGACATACTACCACACAGTTTTTTGAACAGTCACACTGTAATGTAGGGTGTGGGTGTGTTAAATTAAGCCTAGCTGTAATTCCCTTCACCTTTTAAAATGAATTGCTTTGCATTAAAAAATACACAATAACATATCCTTCAAGTAAAAGTAAGTTCGTGATATTGCAGAAAGCCTTTGCAAGTTCACTTCTGTTTCCTTGGTTACTCCTTTGTGTTGGAAACTTGTATCTTGCTAGCAAGCATAGTATATATCTTGGAGAGGCTATTTTTTTAACTCTGTGGTTACTTTTGAATGTCACATGCCTTTGAATGAATTCACCTTTTTATGAATGAATGTCAAAATCTAGGGTCTGGATGCAAAATACTGGACATTTTTCTTTGTCTACAGATGGAAAATATGGTGACCTTTCCTTCGAATCCTCCAACTCTCCTTCAGCTTTGTTAATGAGTGTTTATGAGTACCTTGGTTGCCTTTTTCAGCAGTGTACAGCCCATAAAGCATTTTTCGTTACTGATGATCTGACTCCAGAACAAAGGCAGCCGGGTGTCAGTCTCTTGTCCACTCTGCAAATGTGTCTTTGGACCTCTTCGTTTTCCCGCTGGCATGAGGGCTTTGACTTCCAATCAGCAGCAGAGTTGTTTGGTGTTGTAGTCTTTAATTTTTTTCCTCTGGAGGAAATTATTATGACACCGAGGAAAACTGGGTCCAGGAGCATTTCTGCCTGTGACTTCAACAGATTCTATGTCTGTTGCAGCCAGTTGGGTAATATAGGTCTAGAAGCCGGTCATTCTGATAATTGCCCATAGAAGCAGCCTTTTCATTAGTTTCAGAATATCATAATGTGTGGTTGGTATCCAGAGTCACCGCTTGTAAAACCTTACAACATCTTTCAAGTGTAAGGCATAAATTTGATGATAAAGATGGGACATTTTGAAGACTTAAACCTATATTACCTTGGATGCGTCTTCCTCATCCATCGGAAAAATTTGCAGATACAGTTGATGCAGAAGTTAGGATGATTTGTGGCACTTTGAAAGTCCCAGAAGTTTATGCAAAGACAACAGTGGCTGAGTTTGATAACATATATTTTTGGAAAGAAATGAACAGTGGAAAATTTCCATTTTTGACCCAAATCTGCACAGGAGAAACCTAGCCTTTGTTACCAATCTATGGCAGGACCACAGCGACGTTTCTGTAGCTCTGTGCAAACAGTTCCATTTGGCTGCCTGATTGGGGAGTCCCTGAAGGCCGCCTGTCCACCAGACAGTTTGGAAGAAGGGAGAATTTGATCACAGGGCTGTTAGATAAATTGCAGGTCTCTGTTTGACCTGTATAAAAATAACCCAACACGAGCAACAAATAGGGAGTCCTTGCAGCATAACTGCTGTTCCGAGACATCTGGTGCCTGATCGAAGTGGTGTAATGATGGTAATTCCCGCTGCATGCCTTCCCAGTGTTAAATTGGGGGGATATCTGGGAGGAACATTGGTTGTCGTCAAGTGATATTTGCCACCGGATAACCGAGATTAACTGTTTCCTTTTCCCTACTCCAGTCTTTCATTGCATATGTTGTTTTTCTCCTTAAGTAAACAGAGTTTTCCCAAACTGAAAGATTAATTTCACTTTTGCAGGTGTTGGGAAGAGAAGGCGAAAGACTAGGGGAGCTGTTTTGTATTCAGGTAGCTTAATCATTAGAACTGGTGCTTTTGATTTTATAATTTCATTTTCAGAAATTTTGGGGTGGGTGGATAATGTAAATAATTGACCTTTTCAGATGTAGTTTGTTCACAGTGTGAGCTAAAAGGTCAGTGGATGAATTACTCTGAACAAAACACAAATGACCTCACTTCTTCAACATATAGATGCTGCACACTGGTTTTTCCAAACCATTCAGCTATATGAGCCTTCATATTTAAAAGCGCAGAGAGAGAGTGTGTGTGTGTGTGTGTGTGAGAGAGAGAGAGAGAGAGAGAAAGAAACAGCTTGGGAACAGGGAAAGAAAAGGGAAGGTGAAAGAACCATTACTGAGGAACAAACTAAACTAAATCAGAAATTTTATTAAGGGAAAAATCAACTTTATTTAAAACAGTGTCTTTTCTGGATGCATTTTCTTGCTAACCCAATTGAATTAGTAAATAGTTTGGCTTTTGCAGAAAGAAAAGAATCTCATCTTTTTGATGTCAGAGTTAAGCTTGTAAATATACAGTGTTTGTGCTTTGGCTTTATATAGAATGATTTAAAGACAAGATTAGTCCACCGCAAAGTGAAAGTAGTACAGTTTAAAAGTGCAGTACTTTCAATTGAGAAATCCCAACTTTTGCAATTTACTTGACTGTGAATGTATGGGTGTGTATACTTCTTATGTTCTTCAAAATGAAAAATTGGTAGGGAAAGCCCTGGCCTTAGTGCTTGGGAGGATACTCTCAAAGTCGAAGGCAGTCCCTTTCCATCCAAATTTTTCAGTCAAGCAGTGTGGCCTCGTAGAATGACATTGGGCCCAGGAGTCAGAAGACCTGTGTTCTAATATGGTCTCCGCTACTTGTCTGCCTTGTGATTTTTGGGCAAGTCACTAAACTTCTCTGTGCCTCAGTTTCCTCATCTGTAAAATGGGGATTAAATACTCCTCCCTCCGACTCAAACTGTAAGCTTTTTGTGGGACAGGGACTGTGTCCAAACTGATTATCTTATATCTATCCCGGCACCTAGCTCAGTGCCTGACACAATGGTAAGTACTTAGCAAATGCTATCTAAAATAAAATCAGTCAGTGGTATTTATTGAGCACTTATTGTGTGATGAGTACTATAGTAAATGCCTAAAGCGTCAGCTTATAGTCCATTGAGGGGAGCAGGTCGATAAAGATCATATGTATTGAATGGGAGCAGGAGGAAAAACAGAGATTGGTCTGGCAATATTAAAAAGAAACTGAAATCCACATAAGTGCTAAGGGAGACTGATAGGATATCACTAGGGAGTTGGAGAGTAGTTAAGGAATGCCTCCTGGAGAGGTGTGAATTTTCCCCCAAATTTGCGTTTGCTAAAAGACACATTAAAAAAAAAACCTCATAACTAGAAAGGGTGAATTGGTGGGAAAAGGTTGGAATCTTTGGGAAAGAATACAGACTTAAAAGTTAGAAGATGTGGATCCTGATACACCAATTATTCAGTCAATCAATCAATTAACCAATCAATTTAGGGCCCTGAAATGGCATTTGCCAGTTTTAGAAATACATTTTTCTCTCAACAAAATAGGGATAATACTTTCTAATCCCTCCCTACACCACAGGGTGTTGTGAGAATAAATGTGAAATGAATACCCTAAACTAATTAGAAGAAAGGTTCTTTGAAAATGCTTTTGAAATCTAAAAGATTGTTGCTGATCTGTCACTGGAATACTCAGATTACCTATTTTAAAATTGGCTTCAACGCAGTAAATCTCTTCTTCATTCTCACTCTTCAGCTTCTCAGTTTTACAGTGCTTTTCACTTGTTCTTTTTCCCTAAACCCCTACATGCCTTGCCAGCGGGGGAGGCTGCTTCCCTCTAAGGTTCCCACTCTTTCCATCCTGTTATTTTTCTTTTTTTACAGTTGTTCTTCCTTTTCTTCCAGTTGTTCTTCCTTTTCTTCCACCCCGTCCTTTCCAGTACTCTTTCATTTGTGAATTTTGACTTTCCTCTAGTCAGCCATCGACTTTTTTCCATTTCACTTGAAATTAGAATTTGAAACAGTGTGTAACATGGTTCGCAATAAAATGTATGCCTCTCCCCCTTAAGCACGCCCAATATGTTTACGTGTTTATCTCTGTCTGGAGAGATGTCTGAAATGAAATCTGTGTGCAGAGACTGTCACAGGGTCACACTCTCCCAAGCCTGGATTTCAAATCACTTGTTTATATTTTTGCTGTCTAAGTCAGAAGGCAGATGTTTCAGGTATTTTCAGTAGAGTGTTGTTGAGTAGTGTTAGCTGTTGCTTGGGTACAACCTTCCTTTTTGCTTTCCTTTTGAAGCTCTTAAGTGTTTTGACAGGTGGACTAAACTGGACATATGATCGTCCACTATTAAAAGTAGGATTTGCCAGTCAGCCCTTGTGACTAGATGTCATTACTTGACAAAGAAAGGAGTACTGTGATTCCAATGCTTAGAAATTTTTTGCATTGCATTTTGGCTTCAGGTTACCAGAAAATGTGTTGTCTTATAACTTTCTTTGAACATCATTTAGTCATTTGTTAGTAATAGAAGCAGTCATTGATCTCAGTGGTGAGATCTGGCAGTTTCTTCCATAAGTCCTATACTAGGCTGTGCACCTACAGGGCACTCAGTAAATAGTAGGAATGAAAGGCACTCAGTAAATAGTAGGAATGAAAGTAGAGATTCCGTGTTGATTTGTGGACCAAATAGTTTTATCTCAGAATTGTACATAATAAAGTAGATATGTTGTCCAAGTCTGTTTGCCTTTGGGATGGGATGGGCAGAGAAGAAGGTTGTTTGGGAGCATTGTTGAGTACCTTTAGAACCTTCTGTGTTTTCACTCTCATCTCTTAATTTTTGCTGTTTCTCGTTGGGTTTTGCAGAATTAATGTGGAAGGAAATGGCTTGATGCATGTTGGTTACCAAAGACCCAACCAGCAGTAGAAGAGGAGGAAGGGAAAAGAGAGATGGAAGAATAGATGTTTACAAATTTTTAACCTACTAAATAAAGAATCTTTTTTTTTTCCTATGCAGTATGAACCACGAGGACCAGGCAGGCCGTTGTACCAAAGAAGAATTTCATCTAGTTCAGCCCAGCCTTGTTCTGAAGATTTAAGCACTCCTCAAGACAGTCTTGCTCAGTGTAAAGAGCTTCAGGACCATAATAACCAATCTTCTTTCAGCTATTCATCACCTGAGTTGTGGGTCAATGCCTCCCCAGCTGCCCCCTATCAGAACATTCCATGCAATGGATCCAACAGAGTAGTTCCGCCCAGAGAATTGTTAGGTAAGACCAGCCATTTAATGTCGTATTTCTCCAAGATTCCCCATCCCTAGACTCGTTTGTTTGTTTGTTTTGTTACCCAAATCTGCTGCTATGGGCAGTTTAGATAGTCTCTCCTCCTTGGAATGGATAGCTCCCTAGACTAGAGACCTGTTCTGTAGAGCTACACATCGTACTCTTGGCATGTGAAGGGAAAATTGAACCGTTCATAGGATGGAAGTGGTGAGTGTTTTTTCTTCCTGCTTAAGGTATTTCTGACCGGCCTTTGCAGTAAACTGTGAAGTGCTATAAACAATTTCTAAGAAAGCAAGGCGCTTTTGAATCTAAGTTAAATACGCTGCACTGACACTGATCTAGCAGTTGGGACCCCGGAAATTTCTGGGCACTATGAGTAACAGTAGTAGAGTGTATTGAACCCCAACTTCGTGCAGTGCATTGTACTAAGCACTTGGGAAATATAGAATAAATAAATGGCATGTTCCCTATCCAAAAGGAGCTGACTCTGAGGGAGACTAAGGTAAAATTAGTTACAACTAGAATATCAGTCACTCAATCAGTGGTACTCATTGAGCATTTATTGTGTGCAGAACACTGTACTGAGCATTTGGGAAAGTTCAGTACAACAGATGTGGTAGATGTGATCCTTGCCCACAAGGAATTTAGTCTAAAGAACCAAGAAGAGAAACTACTTTTCTCCAGAACTATTTCCCAAGTTTTACAGGAAATCTGGGCTTTTTGGTTTGTTGTTTTTTTCAGTCAGGAAACACTAAATGCCATTTGCTCAGTTCTCCTCCTCAAACCTGGACCGTGGAGGGGAAATCAACCTCTCTGTACCCCCTTCTGTAGTTCCATTGGGAAACTAGTGCCTGGCCATGGCGACATCCTCAGTGCAGTCTCCAAGGGGAGATTAGAGGGAGGACAATGCTGTGCTTCCTAAACTCCCAGCACAGTTGCCAGGAATGCCCCAAATGGTCCCATATTCCTCCAAATGGGTGTGTGCACCTTAGGCGTGGTCACTGTCTGCGTGGATTGAATTCTTCTGATCCGATTCTGTCTCCTGTTTCCAGAGGTCGGGGCAGCCTCTGGGGATGAACATAGTCCTCGACTCCTGGAGAAAATGGAAATGAGCTCTAGGGAATTAAGAGAGGAAGGGAAAAAAAACCCCTGATTTTTTGGTTTAGATTTATTTTACTTAGCTATGTTTGAAAATAAAAGAAGGACAGTTTACATTCACTCAGAGGACCACAGTTGCAGCACATTCTGTATTCCAAATGTCAGTAGGCATTTGTTGTTGGTAAATAAACAAGTTTTATTATTTTTGATGATAGAAGAACAATTTCTTTATAATCTGGAAGCAGTTAATACAAAAATTGTATAATTTAGAGAAAAAGGGACTGTTTGTCAGGTATAAGAAATGAATAATCCATATTCCCTGGGGTTCTCGGCTACCTTGACATTTTCCTTGGTTTTTTCTTCCCCCTTTTTTTTTGAATGGCATGTTTTTCCAGTTCATATTTAGTTTCTTGGTTGTTGTGTGGTGCAAATACAGAACACTAGGTTTTCAGATTTCTTGCCTGAATAAAAAGGAAAGATTAGGTAACCAATAGAAAAGGCTTAAGGAAACAAAAACCTGAAGTTATGTGACGGGACATCTATATTAAATGCAAGGCCATGCTCAGAGTACTGTCACTTATCTGCATCCTTTTGTTTGTATGGTAACTGAGGTCCCGGGTTATGTGAAAACCAGTTACCGCCTCTTGGAGAAGAACCGATGGATTTGACCCGCAGAGCATGCTGCTTAAACGAGTTGTGTTTGTTCCCCGTTTTTAGCTCCACCGAAGGCCGTAAAACCCCCCGAGGATCACCTGAAACCCGAAAGCCTCCAGCTGCCCAATTCCTTCAACTATAATGTGCTGCAGCACCTCGGTCAGTTCCCACCCCTCATGCCCAACAAGCAGATGGTGGAACCCAACAACAACAGCAGCCAGCAGAGCGTCAGCGGGAACAAGCCTGCTATGTCCTACGCGAGTGCTCTGCGAGCCCCTCCAAAGCCCAAGCCCCCCCCTGAGCAGGCCAAAAAGAATAGCGACCCTTTGTCTTTGTTCCAGGAACTCAGTTTAGGTAGTTCATCAGGTAGCAATGGCTTTTACTCCTATTTTAAATAATCTGATTATATATATATATGTATATATACATATATATATATATTTTTTTTAAAAAAGAAAGTACTTGTTTTCCTTTCCATTTGTGTCAGTAGGTTTAAGAAATTCGGGCTTCACCTGTAGTCGCAACTCTTCCCTTTGTTTATATTAGTAAATATATCACTTAATTGCTTTGCTGCTAGTCTTGCAACTAAATTTCTAATTCCATTCTTTTGCTTTTTTGATGTGGGTCAGAGATTTGACCGCTTTTATGTAGAACAAAAAGATTTATAATTTGTGTAATGTTCCACATCTGTTGCATTAAGCTAGCAGCTGAGAGATTAATTGTGCAACTATAAAAAGGAGAAAAAAAAGTTTGTCTAAATTGTATTTAAAAAGAAAAAAATTGTAAGTAGCATTTACATTTATTCAGTAACATTAGCATACAATGCTGGGTTTCTGTACCAGAAATGGCCAGTTCATGTACAAATGTATGTTATTTTTGCTTAAATTCATTTAATTTTTTTTTAATAAAGGGGCAGCATCTTTAAATACTTTGAGTTTTATCAGCTTTTTTTTGGTGAAAGGATGCTGCAATCTAAGACTTTTAGAGTTTTAGACTCCGTTGATGTGGTATTGTTATCTCCATCCACTGTAGGATAGAGTTGAAGGCATTCTCTACAGACCCATTTAGTATGCCACTGTTTTTGCAAGATGCCAAAAAAACATTGGGATACTTAAATGCTCTACATTTTATTTTTAGACAAGCTACTAATTCAGGCTTGTTGGTAATGTTAATTTGATAGGTTTTTTTAAAGAATCATGAAGCTGAAAATTAAATTTTTAGGTATGTTGGTGCTTAGTAGATTTAATAACTATTTTAAAAAAAATGCGTGAATTTAGTAAGTACTTGGGGTTTTTTTTTCCACTATGCATGTGTAAATGTTTGTAATCTGGCTTTTTTCTCCCACCCTCCAACCCTTTTCCCCATCCCTCCAGTGGTATAAAGAATTGTGCCGCTTATTTTTTTTTTCTTCAGTAAAACTTTGGTACATTATTTGATGTTTACATTAAAATGTGAGATTATACAAGGAAATTCAAATATTTTGCTAACTGTTTGTTTGAGGAACATTATTAAAGAAGAGATATAATGTTTGTCAAAGCTGTATCCAAATTCGTCTAAATCTTCACTGGAGTAGAAATGACCCTTGTTTTTCCATGTGCATTATTTCTTTCAAAAACCCGCCACCGAACTGGTCCTTAAAAATGTTCAAACTGAAATAGATGTCTTGAGCATTCTGCGGCCGAAGAAATTTTCCCAATAATCTTTGGACAAAATCCGAAGGTGACAATTTTACCCTTAAAAACTGCGGTCTTGTACACTGTTAATTCTTTTGAAGTGAGGCATGTATTTATTTTAGTTTCTCCAGATGTAATAGTACTACTTTTTTACTCCAGAGAACTCTTTAAATCGTGAAATGTAATTATTTTCTAACAAGATGAGACTGGGCATTATAACAGAATCAACCCAGCCATAATGATTGTATAAAGGCGACCCATCAAAATGCAGTCTTGGTTGTTTTGGGACTGCTTTTTGGGCGGGTCAGCTTCTATTAAAAGTGTGTTTTTGAAGAAGAGTTGGGAAGGTACAGAGCTGAAATTTATCTCTTTAGACCATTGGGCTCATTGGTTTGGACTAAAGTTGGTTTGTTTATTTGAGCCAATCTCCCTCCAATCCTGAAAAATTTAAGTGAGGGAGAGTGCCTTTGGTTAAACTTCAGTCAAATACAGGATGAATGGGCATTGCCTGCTCTATGCAAACTGAGTACAATCAGTTGCATTTAGTTTCTCACTGCAAGCTGTGATTTTTTTTTTCCTGTCAGATGACTGATTTAGATGCTGTGCACTGCAGAGGCTTAAATGGTTAGAATAAATCACAGTTGGAAAACCTAACCAGTGGGGAACAACACATTTTCTTGACATAATCTAAATAAAACAGTGAGCTGTATAATTTATTTCTGAACCTAGGTAATCAAAAGCAATGGAAAGAAGAACCTTCTATCAAACATGTTGGGCATTTCAGCATCTAACAATAGTTTTAAAAATAGCTCCTTTGAGTCTAGGAGTCCACATTTGCATAGGTGAGTTTTCTAGACTGTAATAGGCTCCTGAGAAAGTGTGCACGATTACAACAGATGCATTTTGATAAATGTAAAAAAAGCACTCTAACATCAGGGGGTTCCAGACATCTATTTCTCTAGCACAGTTTTTTGATTGTGTTTACCCTACTGGAATAGGAAAAATTAAAAAAGCGGTTGTTAACCCCAGCTCCTTGTGGCTTAGGTATGGAGAGGGAGATGCATCGTACTATGATGACGATGGAAGTTAATGATACAGGAAATAACTATGTTGAATTGCTATATCCATTTTAAGTAGTATGTCTAAAAATTGGTTAATTGTAGCTGCTGAGTAATCCCATGAGATTGAAGTGTCGTTGTTTTCATGGGGCAGGTGTTTATTTGATTTTTTGATCATCTCTGGTCACCATCCAAATTTGAAAGTTACCATCTCTTTCAGGCTCTGAGTGGCATTCACATAGGTTGATTTAATTTCTGACCAGCTTGGGCCTTTTAACCCCACCAGCATTGCTACTCACCCTCCGTTCTCCACAGTAACTCTCCTCAAAACCTCCTTGTGTTGTTTGCACGAGTAGCTGGTGACAGGGAGGAAAACCTCGGAGTGGATTGTTTGAAGCCGACAGTACAGCATTTACTGAAAGAAGCAGTTGCAAGTTTAGCAGCAGTAATGTATTGGAAAGGGGTGGGATGGGCAATGCAGGTTTATGCCTGCCTGGACTCTTTGACCAGTACTTGCATGCACCAATTAGTAAAATAAAATGAAGACAATATCATAATTATTTATTATAGTAGTTTTAATCTTTTAGCCAGTCAGGCTTCAAAAATGTACTTTACCATCAGCATTCGGGTGTATCATTTAATTTCCTTTCTAGGGTGGAGTCCTGCCGAATGGTGTTCATTGCCCCAGTGATTTTGGTATTCTTCTCTACGCTCTTTAC
Organism: Ornithorhynchus anatinus; assembly: GCF_004115215.2. NCBI lineage: Eukaryota > Metazoa > Chordata > Mammalia > Monotremata > Ornithorhynchidae > Ornithorhynchus > Ornithorhynchus anatinus. Next base: position 4,135,703 of record NC_041742.1, read on the forward strand.
CAGACATGCCCTTTTCGTGGGGGCAGAGGATGGAGGGGGTGGCCGGTGGAGATAATGTTTGTTCATGAATTTTTTTCACTTTTATTTGCACTTCGGATTACATTTTTGGTCTAAGTCTTTTTTAGTTAAAATTGATTAAAAAAATAAAACTTGGGTGCTGAAATACTCTAAAGGTGAATTTTTGTAAAATTTGAGGGAAATCCACCTAGCCATTTTGGCAGGTGATATGATAATGCCTTTTACCTCTGTCTTTTGAGATTTTACATCTCATTTTCTTCTTGGAATATTGTTAATTGCTTAAATGGCATATCAGTAACCATTTGACTTGCCTCCTTACATTACTCTAGGCCATTTTGTAGGAAACAGTACACACTGCTTTATAAACCCCTTGCATATAGACGCCTAGGAAAAAGTTTTTTCTGAGATCTACGGGACTCTAATAAAGGTAAAATATATTTTCATAGAATCTTAATAAGAGAATCGAGTATCTCATCGTCATAAATAGTGTTTTAAATTTAATATACCCTTGCTTCCTCCCTTGGGAATGTATTGAAGTTGTTGAGAAGATTCATTCTTTATTTCCTGACTCTTGGGCTAATGGTTAATTAGTTACTCAGTAATCAATCAGTTGTGTTTTTTGATCACTTACTGTATGCAGAGCACTGTACTGAGCATTTGGGAGAGTACAACATCAGAGAGTAGGTAGATGTGTTTCCTACCCACAAGGAACTTTCATTGTAGAAGGGGAGACAGATGTTAAAAAAAAATTACAGATATGTATATAAGTGATGTGGGGCTAAAGGTGGGTCCCAGTGCAAGGGCAATGCAGAAGGAAGAGGGAGTAGGGGAAATGAGAGCATAACTGGGGAAAGCCTCTTGAAGGAAATGAGATTTTAGTAAGACTTTGAAGATGGGGAGAGTGGTGGTCTGTCAAATATGAAGGATTTCCAGACAAGAGGTACAGTGAGAAAAATTATGGTCTTCAGTGAATTTCACATTGGTTTAACTGGTGATGGCATGTGAGGGAGTAGAATGATAAATTTAGACTAAATCCTTGAGTTTATGTTAAGAAATCCACATTTACTGAAATGGCATTTAACTTCTAGACAAATGCTTTCCTTAGCAGCACTCTTTCAGTTTTTTTTCCCAAGTCTTCTTAGAAAAAAATCAGGTTAAAAAGGTCAGTGTACTTGGAATATCAGAAGAGGATATTTGTGAGATCATATTTCCGAGGTTTTTAAACCTCTTCCCCATTTTATGGTATGTACATTTGGTGCCCAGCATGTTTTCTTATTTTTATAATTTCTCCCTTCCAACCTCTGTCACTCTCATTTAGTACTTTAAAACAGACCCTCTTTCCTGCCATTCCTCGATAAGCATTGCCCAAAATGTATTTGTTTCCACTGCTTCCCTATATCTGGACATGTATTTTCTTTCTAACCCAAGCCCCAAGCATTTGGAAATCTTGATATTGCCCCTAATTGATTCGTAGAAAAAAAATGCCCTCAGACATCTGCTTGAAACTGAACTCAAAGTGCAGAACCTGGGAATGGCCCAGAGGCAAGTGTTCGCTTACTAGTTTAGTGCCTGGTGACGTTGATGCAACTGAAGTCATGATCCCTTTCCGAGGGGCATGGGTGACCGGGGGACTTGGAGCATATGTCGTCCTTGCCACTTGCCTTCATTTGCAGTTTGAGTGTGTCTTGGCATTTTTACTCATGTCCTCATTTGTGACTTAGGTATTCTGGTGTCTGAGAAATGTATGCTGTTGCTATTTACAGGTATTATAATTTTCTATTTAAGTGCATATTTAGGCTTGTTACTAGGCTACTATGCATTCTATTATGTATTATTATATGTTTCCTTTGCATTTGAATGTAGGCCTTTTAAATTTCAAATTGTTCCCCTTTGTATCTTATAGTAGTCATTTGGTGTTTGGAGTGGTTTTAGGTAGCTTTGAAATTATTTTGTTTTTCTAAACTGGCCTAAAACTGTTTTCATTTTTAAAAACCCATATTATAAAGTGAGAATCAGTATTTGGGAATGAAAGGTGACAAGTACATTAAATTTTTAAATATACATTCCACTGTATCACAGAAAGATCCTCACAAAAGAATATAGAATAGCATAACACAAAACACAGTGATGAATAGAAGAACCTTTGGAAAACACGATAACATGTGCAGATCAAAGTTGTATTTATTGAGTGCTTACTGTGTGCAGAGCACTGTTCTAAGTGTTTGGGCAAGTGCAGTATATCAGAGTGGCTAGATATATTGTCTGCCCACACAAGGAGATTAGAGTCTAGAGGGAGAGATAATAATGTTAATAAATAAATTAATGGATTATGTATATGAGTGCTGTGGGGCTGAGGATGGTGTTCAGATCTAAATGCAATGGTGAACTATAGCTATAAACTATAGCTCCCATTTCCAAGTGGTGCAACTTGCAAATCCCTCCAAAAGTCGAAATAAATGAACTCAGTTCTGCTATAATGGGTGTTGGCCCTACACATTTTGGCTTGGACACGCTTCGGAAATTAGGGAACATTTGTCCAACACAAACCAAGGTAGATATAGAGCAACCCGCTCTTCGAAGAAGTGGTTGAGCATTTGCATGGCATAGGGCAAGAGTGATATCATTTAAGTTTTCCCTATCACAGGATTTGGCATTTGAGGATAAATAAAATATACAAATTTTTAAAAGGGGCAAAATGCAAATGAAATGGGATTGGCAGGTTAACCTGTTGCCAGATATTCCGCCTTTAGGTGCATCAAGTTTTCCAAGAACAAAATTGTTAGGCTGAGGCCACCTTTTGGCTATTTATGGATCTACGTTTAAAGTTCTTGACAGACTTACTCCTGATCCACTGATTTCACCCAGAAACCTGCAGTCAGCTGGGAGCAGGGCAACGTTTGTTTGTATTCTCTTGATTTCAAAAAAATTACCTGAAGAAATACTGAAAAGAGCATTACAAATTGCCTTTTCAACTAGAGAATGGGTCCCATCTTTAAAAGTGCATTTATTTCATAGAATCCGTGCACTTTGTCATTTAACCGGGACTAAGTACACATTTGTTAAGTTCTCATTTCCTGTAGTAAACTTCCAAATATTGCCTTAATTTCTACTTAATTTGCAATTAAAAGACAATACTATAAAACAAACAAAGCAAACCGATATTAACATTCTTCCTTTGAGAAAACGGCACTAAATGAGAAGCCAGCATTAAATGGATTTTCCTTTTTAAAATTTTAAATATCCATCAATCAATCAATCAATCATATTTATCGAGCGCTTAACTTTGTGCGGAGCATGGACTAGGCATATGGAAACTACAGTCTAACAGAGTCTGTAAATGTGTTCCCTGCTATTTGTGCACAGAACTGATTCGGAGAAAAAAAAATCTAAATTTCAGATACATACCACTAGGGGTGGAATTTTCTAAGTAGTAAAATCCTTGGAACAGAAACTTAGTTTAACCCTATGGAAACAAATGCAGCTGGAGAAATTAGGTAGATGTATATTTGAGTGGTTATATTTGAGTGGTGATTCATGATTTTTTCAGATTGCTAGACAGACCTTTTAAAATATTTCCGTTTTTTCAACAGTGAGCCTTTGCATGCTTCCAAAATTAAAATTTAAATTCTGTGAGCCATCTTTAAATCTCAGAATATAAATTCGTAAGGCTTCACTGTGAAATTTTCATTAAAGAGCCAGACTTTTGTAATTGATTTTTTTCTAAGGTATTTGTTAAGCGTTTACTATATGCCAGACATTATTCTAAGCCCAGGGGTGGAAAGTCCCAAATGGGACTTAATCCCCATTTTACAGATGAGGCGCAGAGAAGTTAACTGACTTGCCCAACGTCACACAGCAGACAAGTGGCAGAGCTGGACTGGTCAACCCAGTGCTTAGTACAGTGCTTGGCACATAATAAGCTCTTAAATAGCATAATTATTATTATTATTATTATTATTCTGATTCCTCAGCCTGTGCTCTATCCACTAGGCCATGCTGTTTTCCACTAGGCCACATTACTTGCCATTGATTCTGCCCTTCCTCCCCAAGAGATCCAGTATTAGAGAGACAAAGTGGAGTAAAGCATTTGTAAAGACTCCAAAGGGTATTGTGCTTTCTTGCCTGGCTGGGTAGATGTTGAGAAGAATGCTAACTTTTTTCAACCAAGAACTCACCCTTTGTGTGTGGGAGATCCTGGTTAGTGGGGTGTGCCTCAGGGATTATTTTCACTTACATATTTTATAAATGCATTGTTTTGTATGAGAGAGAGACAGAGTGAGTGAGAGCGAGAGAGGGAGATCGATCTTAGACCAGGAACTAGATTTGGCATCCTTAGATGTGAGTGCAGTCTCTAAATTCTACATTCCAGGACCAAAGTGAAGCCATGGACAGCCTCGTTTGCCCACTTTCCAGTGAATAGTTTGTCGATTTGATGTATCAAAGTGAACGTGAACACTGCTTGACTTTCTTTTGAACTTTAAAACAAATATATTTCATTTGTTTTAAATCTCCAGCCATGTCTGCATGAGAAGCCTGGGCTGCTACTTGGGACCCTAATTTATGGGCAGAGCAGTTCTGCCTGGTTTCACCAGATGGTTGACCATATCGCTTTTCTCTGTGCAGACGTTCTCTTGGTTTTTTTCCACCTTTGATGACAAATGAGTTCTGATTTAGCATGCTTTTGCATTTCGAAGACACAGGTGATAGGTTTAAATTTAAATGCGGGGTTGAAAAACCTGCTGACTTTTTGGTAGGGTTCCCTTTGGCTTATAGGCATGAAGGAATAAGTTCCCCAAATGAAGACATTTTAGGTAAAATGGTTTGGGCATCTTTTTGGCATTGCTTTCGGGAAGAATATGGAGAATTCATAGCTTCTCTAAACTCCCTTGCTCCTTTATGATTGAGTTGTTTAAGGCTCTATCAAGTAGCAGGAGATGGGGAAGAAACTGTGGGGTGCGAGAACCAACTCAGGAGAGTTTGGGGAAGATGGGGTAGCAAGACCTGTGAGAGACCCAACCATGGTTTATATTTATCCCACAGCCAGCTTTCCAAGGTCTGGCTCTCCCTGGCCTCCAGGTACTTCTCAGAGCTTATCCTTCTACTGTACTCTAAGGAGGGAGAGATCTGATGGATGTTGACTGGTCAGAAACTCCTGATGCCTGCCTAGGGCTTGGTGATAATCAACTAACAATTCTTGTTGCTGTCTTATAGCACGTGGTTTGTATTTTTGCTGACTACAAAGCCCAGAATGGGAAATCCAGCTAAGATTAAGTGAGGGTAGAATTTTTTTCCTGGCCAAAGTGGGGAAGTTAAAAAGAAAAGTGTGAAGTGTAAAGGGAATGTTGAAGTTATGTTCAACGCCGCATCAACATAATCGATGCTCCCATAACTGACACTTGGGCACAACCTTCAGACAAAGTGACCTCTAAAATCCTCTGCCCTTTGAGCCAGTGCCCTTCACTGATAGACTCCATAGAGCTTCTCTTGGTACCTGCTTAAGTTTTTGGGTGGCTTGTTTTTTACAATTTGTTCATCCTTTTGGGATTAGAAGCATGTGAATCCGGTTTCTAAATTTACAAATACTCTAACCCTTTGCTACCTTCACCGCCAAGGGAGCCTGCTGTGCATGTATAAATGGATTCAATCAATGTCAATCCATCGATGCTTTTGTTCCCAAACCTAGAAGCAAATTACATAAGCAAGTAAAAGCGTGACTGTCCATCCCTGGCCTCTGCCATAATCAGCCTGTGGTTCCTTCTTTTTTAGGTTGTTTTGGCGTATATATCTACTTATATCACGAGGGTTGCATTCTTGCAAAACCTCACATTAAGGAAAACTTGCCCTGAAGTACTTACCTGTTCCAGCCCTGGAGATGCATGCACACAGGTAGCTTTTCACAACATTGTGGCACACTGCATCCAAACAGGCTTGCCTTGTTGGAAGAACATTCCCTAATTTCCAAGTGTTCTAACCAAAATGCAGAGTGGAAGCCTACATTATTGGGGAACCAATTTTATTACCTCTGCTCTAAGGTTTTGGTGCAGCAAGCACTAGTGCAGTTCAGCTCATTGGGTTTTTAGTTTCCATGGGTTTTGTTTTACTAAAGTTTTAAAGAGTGAAAGGGATTTGCTTTCAAGCAAGGTTGGAATTCACAGAAAGTCTGTGTGAGGGAGAGGGGAAAAGTAGTGAGCCTCCCAGACCATTCATGAGTGTGCTGCATTTACATTATATTTTAGTAAGACTTCATTTCATTAGACTGACTCCACAATCCTCACTGACAGATGCTTGCAGATATTAGCTTCCAGTTCCAAATCTCCAACTTCTGCTTTTTCTGAAGGTATTGTTCCCCAGTGGGTTTTGGTAGCATCAGAAGAAGGTAGGATGATTTGAAACACCTCCTTACTATGAACCTGTTTAAAGAGGGTGAGTGTTGCCTGAGTTTCACATGCTGCTTGATTTCTTCGATCCCAAAGCCAGGCTTTGTATGGGGTCTGTTATCCAATGACAGGTTAAAACAACAATATGGCAGACATCCAATTCTTATCCAAAGGCATACTTTGTTCACAGGATTGGAGGGATAATTGCTGCTTGGGAGTGATTAAAAAAAAAAACTGCAATGACTTTTAGGGAAAAAATCCTAGCTTTTCAGTCCTGTAATACAAAAGTTTGGGTAACATTTAAGATTTGGATTTTTTTATTTTGTGAGGTGTTTTTGGTTTTTTTTTTTTTGCAATTAATAACATCCCACCTAAGATGCTGCAATATTGATGGCCAAGAAGCTTTGTCTTTTAAAATAAAAGTGACTATGGTGTATCATAATGGTGATCATCAAGGCATTCGGTAGGATTAAATCAAATTGACCTGTCAACTATTTTGATTTTTCGTTACATGCTTTGAGATTTGGGGTCTACGGTACCTACAGTGTAATTCTCGTCTTGGTGCAGTCTCTTTGTTTTTAAAGATTAATGGTAACATAAAATGTATTTTACTGCTACATTTAAAATGTATTTATAATAAAAATGCCTTTTTAATAAATAATGTTGACATTTACCAGCGTATTATGTGGAGACTGCAAGTCACTCCCTCCTCCTAGGCAGCTCACCACCAAGCACTGGTCTGTCTAGGATCAGGCCGGGGGTTTTCTCTATAGTGGTAATGTTTGCGGGAGGGAGGCCTTTATCATGTAACTGAGAAAACAAAGATTTCACTTGTGAGATTCAGACTGGTAAATTTCCCCAAATGTGTGATTTTTCTTAAACCCTGTAAATACAGCAGCCATTCAGGAGTTGTGGTCCTGAAAGTTTGAGAATGGCCGCAGTGACAGATGACTTGGTAAGCCTATGTTTTGTTTTAGATATTTGGCATGTCTATTACCAAAAAAATCCCCAGATAAACTCTTTCTAATTGCCTTTGATCTTTAAAATAGATATGATGGATGGAAGAATGTCCCACACATGTAAAATTTGGAATTTTTGCATTTACGAAGCCTCGTTGTACTCCGGAATTCATGACTTTCAGTAGTTTGCCTGCAGAAAGTCATAAAATCTGAGGAGAAAATGGCCTGAGTCACAGTCTCCCTGATTTTTGTTTATGAAATTTTCTCAGGACCTGTTCTGATGGCAGTATGCAGAGCAATATAGCTATGTTTGAAATGCTTTTTGGGCTCTGGCTATTTTGTTTCTCACATCCTCTAGTATTGTAAATCAAGTTGAATACACTCAGCCCTTATCTCTAATTTATTTTCCTTATCAGTAATTTTAATGTCAGCGGCTCTCCCTGTAGACTGTAGGCTCCATGTGGACTGGGATCGCATCTACCAATTCTATTATATTGTACCCTCCCAAGTGCTTAATACAGTACTGTGCACACCGTGCTTGGTAAATGCCATTGATGGATCGTCTGGTACTGAGTTCTCGGGAGAGTACAGTACAGTAGAGTTGGTGGACAGGATACCTGCCCACCAGGAGCTTGCAGTCTAGATGGGGAGACACACTAAAATAAATTACAGGTAGAAGCAAAGGCAGAGTATAAGGTGACCTACATAAACGCTGTGGGACTGAAGGTGCGGTGAATGTCAGATACTTAAGGAGAACAGATCTAAGGGTGTAAGTGACACAGAGGGACTGGGAGGTAGGACTTAGGGAAAACCTCTTGGAAAGGGTGTGATTTTTTTTGATGGCTACAAGAAAGATCAATATAAATTATTCTTAAACTGGATTTCTTCCTCTCATCTTCTGGTCAAACTGACTTAAAATATCACAGATTTGTGATAATTTTTTATGGTATTTGTTAAGTGCTTTACTCTGTATCTTCTAAGAGTGCCTGTTGCCTTTATCTTGCCTATAATTTAGGTCTCTTTGCTAAGTATCTGTGGGACAAGGAACAGGTTTAAACTTTATTATTTTGCTTTCCTCCTAGCACTTGGTAGAGTGCTTGGCATAAAAATGACATTCAGTAAATACCGTAACTATTATTACTACTTGACTATTATGTAGCATTGGTGCCCAAAGAGGAATCTTTGTGAAGCAGGCGTTAGTGGAAATAGAAAGCCAAATGGCAAACATTCCCCTAATAATCAGAAACTGTGAGACACAGCTGTTCCAGTTTTGAATGATGAATGAGCATAAGGCTATCGAGTCCATGAGATTTATTGGAAAGAACATTGGTTTGAGGAGCAGACTGCACTAATATGGTAAAACAGCAATATTTTGGTAGTACAGTTTACCATACATGTGGGTTAGAGCTTGGCCCCAAATTGACCCAAGTGGTCAAATCTCCTCTAACATTGTTTAACTGGAAAAAACAAATAGCTTCACTCATTCATTCATTCAGTAGTATTTATTGAGCACTTACTATGTGCAGAGCACTGTACTAAGCACTTGGAATGTACAATTCAGCAACAGATAGAGACAATCCCAATCCCAATACCAGCTTCTGAATGGAGGGTGGAGAGAAAGCACCCATTTTGTAGGGTTTCAAGAAGCTTATGTTTTTATATATCTGACAACCATAACATTGGTAACATAACAATAACATAACATAACCCCCTGGTATGCTCCAGGAATGCCCTCTGCCCTAGCCAGAGCTGGCCAGAGAAAAAACAAACTGCCCTGATACTCTGCTCTTTTTTTGTAGGCCCTTTCAGTTGGTAAGGTGGAAATGAATGGACAGCTAATGGATGGTCAAAACTGAAGGTAATAATATTGGTATTTGTTAAGCACTTACTATGTGCAGAGCACTGTTCTAAGCGCTGGGGTAGATACAGGGTAATCAGGCTGTCCCATGTGAGGCTCACAATTAATCCCCATTTTACAGATGAGGTAACTGAGGCACAGAGAAGTTAAGTGACTTGCCCACAGTAATAGCAGTCCTGCAGTCTCTCTCGCTGTCAAGCTAGTTCCTTCCCCTGTGGGGACCAATAGGGAACGGAAAATTTAAATGCTCCTGTGAAATGAGCCGAGAATGTGCATTCCTGAGCATTTCATGTTGTATTGGCGATGTCAGTCTGACTCTTCGTTTGACAGCTTCACTTGGGTGAGGTCACAGAAGCTGCCACCTTTAGCACATCTCCGTTCTGTCACCCAACCCATCTTTCAGAGCACCAGGAAAGCGATTAAAAGAATTTTCCTTCATATGAAGCTGCACTTGATTTTCAAACCACAGAAGGAGGTAATTAAATTGAATAGAAGCTGCAGCATCCAAATTATCTGTGGTATTATCCTCCGCTTAGCAAGCTCATTAAAATTGATGCCCTGGAAATTGATTTAAACCATTGTTTCAGGAAGTGGTGTTACCAATCGCTGAGACGGAACGAGCAAAGCATGGCTAGACAGTAGCTTTCTCTTCCGAGACTGCCAGGTGGTTGTTAGCTCTCATGGGGGAAAGTAATAGCAAGTGGATAAGGAGGTCTCACAGAGTAAAAATGCCCAGCCAGCTGGCCTTGGCACCTCACTGGCATCCTCTCATTGGTGGAAGACACCACTTATTTTACCTTATTGGGAAATAAGGTTGTCGGTAGGACTCCCTGCTCCAGATTGGGCGAAATCTATTATACCTTCTAAATTTAGAGGACCACTGAGATCGCTATTGGCTGGGCGAGGTATTATATAGTAATATAGTAAGAATAACAAGTATTTGTTAAGCGCGTACTGTGATAATGGTGGTGACTGTTAAGCCCTTATTAAGCACTGGGAAAGATACAGTATCCAATTCAGTATCTATCCCACATGGGGCTCTCAGTCTAAGGAGGAGGAAACACAGGTATCTTATCCCCATTTTAACAGATGAGGAAACCGAGGCACAGAGCTGTTTAGTGACTTGCCCAGGGTACCCAGTAGTCATGTGGCAGAGGCAGGTTTAGAACCCAGTTCTCCCGACTCCCAGGCTTGTGTTCTTTCCACCCCCTTCCTAGAAGCTTAAATGGCGCTTACAGTCCCCCTCCTTTTTGACCAGGAGGCATCGATTCGGGTCTAAATTGAAATCTAAAATGAAGAGCCCAGTAACGATCCTGCTGTTGGATGTGGTGAAATTAATTTTGTCAAAGAACTTGACCAACTCTGATTTGGAACTAGAGCAGACAAAAGGTTTGGTTTGGGTTTATTTGAGTAAAGCTAGGCATCTCATCTGGCGTCCATGATAAGAAAGTGAACCATGCTAATTAATTGAGGCCTTTAAATCGATAGACGGGTTTATTTCTTCACAGTCATTTTGGAGCATTAAGAAGAATAACCCCACTAGGGACAGTGTGGAGGGTTTCGTCCGTATTGAATCCATAACGGTGGTGGAGAGCTAGCCTGTCGCAGAAGCAAAAATAGGTGTTCTCATTTCAAGGGAGAAGAGGCTCTGGGGGTTTGGGGGAAGATTGGACAGCAACTGTGTGAGTTGCCTAATTCTAAAAACCTGTAGACCCAGAGCTTTGCCTCAGGCCCTATCTGAACCCCCAACTCACTTACCGGTCAAAATATTCCCCTCCTCTCACCCTAACCCACCCCGGCTTGCTCGAAGCTCAAAGGACATCAACCATGCCCTCTCTGGGCCTTGGATTCCATCTGTAAAGTGAAGGTGTTTTCACTTCAAACCTTTGAGGGTGACCTGCAATACAAATTAGTCATTAATAACCATTAGATGCAACACCTCCTAATCCACAGCAGAAAGGCCCTGATGAAGGCTCCTTTTCTTGGATGAGGATCTCCCCTAAGTGTTGGGGCCAGTTTGGGTGCAGTCCAGGGCCTGCTGAACAATGGACTATTCTAGGGTAAAAATGGCAGAGGAGTTGAGATTCTGTGTATTGGCAGAGATGGACAGTCTCCCCAAGCTAGCAGGGAGGGCCGGCAGGCCACCAGGGAGCTGGTTATCATGGCATTTTCAAAAGTTTCCACCGATAGGGGCATGAACTCAGAGCAGAGAAGATACAGGCTACACCTGACAGTCCCTGTTTAAATGAACGGGAACTAACCCAAAGCCCCTTTTTGTCATCCTACCTATGGCCCCCAAATCTCCCAGAATCCCAGAAACCTCCCAGTCTCCCAGCCTCCTCCCATACTTTGCTGATGTGTCTCAGAGACTTGAACCTTTGGGCTCTGTTGAGCTTAATCTTGTGCCGTCTCCTTGTTTCAGAAATATTCATCACCTCTTCTTAATAAAACTGCAGACAATTCATCTTTTCTTTTCATCTCTGATTCATCCCTCAATAAGTCTGGCTATGACAGTGAATAGACCATATTTCTGCTCTGCTTCCTTTCATTTTTCTCATTTCTTCAGTATTAGAGGATTTTATTCTAATCTTTCAGCCAACTGTCTCACTGACCTTTCGAGATAAACTGGGACCCCTTTTCCTATAAAGGATATGGAAGTCGGGAGTTTTTCCTTGATCTCTGGATGGGAGCAGCCACTCCCCCAGGACCCTCTGGGTGTAGCTGTTGCTCGGTTTGCTTTGAGATTGGCAGTGATCTAGGTTTAGGAAAGGACTGTATGTGTAACCATGTTTCTTGAGAAGTGTAAGGTCTCCCCAGGCAAAACAAAGCATTGGAGCAAAATCTGGAGTTAAACTATGGTGATGTAGCCGGGAATGCTCCAGTTTATGCCCAGGGTCAGCTGGAAAGCAGTGTGGCCTAGTGGAAAGAGCATGGACCTGGGAGTCAAAGGACTTGGGTGCTGATCCCAGCTCCACCACTTGACACCTTGGGCAAATCACTTCACTGCTCTGTGCTGCAGTTACATCACCTGTAAAATGGAGATGAAGACTGAGCCCGTGTGGGACACAAACGATGTCTATCCTGATTAGCTTGTTTCTACCCCTGTGCTTAGTACAGTGCTTGGCACATAATAGGAGCTTAACAAGTACCATTAAAAAAGGGGGGTCAGAGCAGGCTCACTCCAAAATAATTCACAGCACAAAAGGGCCGGTTCTGGTCCGAGCTCTGTTGAATGCTCAGTTGGGAGAGTGGAAAGGATATTTTTGAAAGCGTTTTAATTTTTTTCCTCCGCACGCCAAGGCTCTTCCTGAAAATTATCTCAATTAGCTTTTCTCTAGAATGAATTAGCAATTCCCAGTGACAGGACAATTTTATGGTCTTTGTGTCTGGAACTACTGCTTAGGAATGAAGTCTTGCAATAGCAATAGGTGAGTTGAACACCGACACCTGTTAAGAGACAAGTTTCTCTGTCCTGGTACCTATTCTTATTTTGACAAGGGAAAACAAGTGACACGGGGGTGGATGAACATGATGAGAAAAATATTCCAACAGAAAATGATTCAAAAACATTGATGTAAAGCGGCTGCTGGGGAAAAAAGCCAGCACACAGAAAATCTACAGTGAGGTTGTAGGCTTTCAGGAAGGACTCTGTTACAGATTTTTCTGGTATTAAGTGCCACAAGCTTTTGTTTGCCAGGAGGGGCAAACCAGTTCACCGAGTGTGGGACCCGTGACTCCACAACTCAAGGCCACCTCCCTGATTCTTTCTCTGATTAAACTCACCAGTTCTAAAAATCTACTGGTTCAATCAATGAACTAATCCTCTCCCTGCCCCACCCCACCCCCAGTAATTACTACATCTGCTTTTTCACATGTAGGCTCTTTAGATGTGTGCACTTAATGAGCCATATTGAGTCTCCAACATTGTCATCTGCTTCTTGGTACCATGCAGGGCACCCATGTGGATCTCAGTAAGTACTCCTTGCCTGACAAACCTTTGCCCTCGTCACAGCTGTGGGTGCCTCAGTGGCAACTGCGAGAGGGCTGCCTGGGGGTCGGGGGGCGGTGGAGGTGTCGACTTAGAAGGGAGCATCAGAGAGTTGGGAATTAGAACTCAGATGTCAGGAGGTGCAGTTTCTTGTATTAATCATAGCCTTAAGATGAAGCCTGTCTATACCTGTATTTGCATATTCAGAGCATAAGAGGAAAACCTTTCAACTTTTTTGAGGGGAAGGCAGGTTGAGTTGTTGATTTCTGTGGCTGGGTCAGTCCCAGCCCCCTGGCTCCTAAGGGTCACTCAGAACAAGACTGATATTTCCAGTATTAGAAACTGAGGACCTGCTGGATCCCAAGAGTTTGGGGGAAAAGGGAACCAAATCCTGAGCCCCACCCCCTATCCCCCACCCCCACCCCAACTGCCTTTGGACTTTTTGGTCTCAATGTGCTCTTTAATTTAAATGGGAGTCTACTGTGCTATGTTCTGCATGACTGCACCTTGTGTGATGGTTATGTTGCATCAGAAAATATTGGTTTGAATTCTTGTTTTCAAAGTCTTCTGAGGGCAGTACCCCCAAGGATTAGACTCTACTTCATTTTAAGCCCACTCCCCTCTGATCCCTCAACTTGGCATTTCCCTGTGCTTGTAATTTGTTTTTCCAGGAATGCTGGCGTGTTACCATTGCAGCTTGTGCTGAAACCACAGCTAATGCTTAATCCTTTTTTTAGGGACAAAAACAAAAACCAAAAGCTCAACTCAACGATATTTAATTTTAGAAAAGCGTACCTTGAAAAAATGAGGACCTAAGGGAAGAGGTGACAGGAGAAGCTAAAAGAAAATAAGTGACCTAATAGGAGCCTGAAGGTGGTTATTTACTTATTTTTTTTTAATCTTAGAGGCCTAGGTTAAAAGTATACCACAAATCAAAAAAAATCCAGGCAGGTAGACTGAAATCCTATGTGGTTAACCGGCAGGAGCAGGGGGATTATGCTTTAATAAATGAAAAGTTCACCTGAAAAGGGTACCGACCGCACAGAATGATGAACTAGATGTCAATAAATCACCAGGACCCGATGACAACCAAGAAAGAGTTCTGAAGGAACTAAGTAATGGGACTCGTGGCCAGAGGATATGCTCTCTTGCTGCAAATCACATTTACCCCTGAGGACTAGAGGAAGGGTTCTAGAGGTGATCCTGGGAAGTAGTTACTCAATGCCTTGAAGATCAGTGAACACCTGGAAAAACAGCACCTTTAAGGGAAAGACAATATGGGAAATTGATTTCCTTCCAGAGTCCTGGAGTTCTTTGAATTCCATATTGGCATGTGGCCAGAGGAGGACCAGTGGCTGGAATACAAATTTTTCCACGTGCTGCACAAATACTGTTTGATGCACTTGGTTTTCATCTAACATGGGCATTGCATTCTTGTGGAACCAAATGTTAAGGGAAACAACAGTACCCCCACCTTGACCAACAGTGCAGGCATGTGCACAACCCAGAAGGCCGCCACTTTTCAGATCCAACCCACCCAGCTCATTTTTAACCCTCCTCCCTCCCCAGTTGCAGGTCCCCGCCTCTGAGTGGGCTCCAGAAATTGAAAGTGGTTTTAGGCGAGACTCATGGAAAAGATGACTTCTCCTCAGAGCTTTTATTTCACGCCACACTTGGTTTCACCCAGTGAGAAATGCTCCTTAGGAACTGTAGTGCACTGGGCCAGAGAGGGACTCTTTGCTTAGAAACAAATCACAAAGGCAGCGCGGCTTGTTTTGCTCAGCACCGGGGAGAAAGGGGCAAGGGTGAGGGCCTTTTACACAGTCCCATCTGTAATCATCTCCAGTCTGCTGTCCAACCACCCACTCACACCCCGAGGCACTGGTGTGGCATGGTCATGGGGTGGAAGCAAAACAGGGACAGGGACTTGTTCACAAATGACAACCTAAAGCAAATATGCCTGAAATCATTTCTGGGAAGGACGGTCTGAAACCCCAGGGGTGGCGTGAGACAGGCTGGTGGCATCTTAAACCCCAGTCCGAAAACTGTATCCTTGAGGGACGGAAAAACCATCCCTTGAGGATACTCGCCTTTGACCTTACTGGCTGATGCTGGATCACATCTCAGCAGTGCGCCATCCTTCCCTTCACCAAAGGAAGAAAGCCTCAGATAAAGGGTCATCTTAGAGAAGAAGGGAAGGCTGGGGCCGGGAAAGGAGGGAGAGGAGGTGGCGGCGGCACTGCCGGAGGCCCCACGGACAGGGATGGACGGCACCCGGCCACCACACAAATCTCCCACCCGGGCGGGCGTCTCTGGCCGGGTGGACGTCGCTGGTCGGTTTCCATGATAAAAGTCTGAGGGGCCCCAGAAGAGGCAGGCACAGAGCGGAGACCCCGTCAGTGCTCCGGGTCTGCATCCATACAGGTTTCCCAGGGGTTCCGGGGCAGGCGAGGCAGGGAGATGAGGAGGAGGGCGACGCCAAAGACGAAGAGCAGGACGAAGGCAGCGCAGGCGCAGGCGAAGGACCAGGAGTAATAGTACTCCATCCAGACCGTGTCCTCACTGTCGATCATCCGCTTGACAGACTGGCGCATCACCTCCACTGAAATGATGATGCAGAGGCCTGCAAGGAGAAAGCCATCAACCCCCATCCCAGGTGGGCCTCTCCCCCCACCCGCCATCAGACAGCAAGCAGAGGCAGCACGGCTTAGTGGAAAGAGCTCGGATCATGGGGTCAGGGGACTTGGGTTCTAATCTTGGCTCTGCTGACTGCTTGCTGTGTGACCTTGGGCAAGTCACTTCACTTCCCTGTGCCTCAGTTCCCTCCACCGTAAAACGGGGATGAAATACCTGCTCTCCTTCCTACTTAAAATGTGAGCCCCATGCGGGACAAGAACTGTGTCCAATCCACTTGTATCCTCTCCAGCGTTTAGAACGGTGCTTGACACAACGGTTACCACAATAATAATAATAGTAACAACAATAATTGGGTGTTTCCCCAGGAGCCCTAAGGCTTGACTTTGAATCCAAAGGATGGTAGGAACCTGGTGATCCTAACTGATTGAGACTGGACTTGTTTACGTGGTGCTGGGAGGAGAGGTTATCTGAAATGTGATACTGTTGTTGTGAGCCAACCAGAATTCATCAAGCCTGTCCATTCGGCTAAATCAGCATTGCTACAACAGGCTCCACGGGACACTGGTCCAAGTGGACCGGCACCTGACTGGGAAGGTTTTGGAAGGTGTGACCACAGAAACATGACCCAGGGAACCTTGGGGGAGGAGGTTCGGTGTGTAACATGGCCTGGTTGGGCTGACCGACTCCACCCGCAACAAGTAGTAATAATAGCATTTACTAAGCGCACACTGTGTGCCCAGGCAGGCACAGGAGTTTCTGCACCAGCCAACACCCTCGCTGGGTTAATACCGGGACTAGAAAAAGTGCAATCTCTGCCCTCGAGGAACTTCCCTTGGCTAAAGGTTGGTGTCCTGAGTCCACAGTGAAGTACTAGTAATAGTATTTATTAAGCACTTACTGGGTGCAGAGCCCTGTATAAAGTCCTGGGAAAGAGTACACAGGTGGGAATTAGACATGGACACTGTCCTTCAAGGGACTCACTATCCATGAAGCTGGAAAACCCTCCAGTGCTCCTCAGCTTGGTCCCTGATAGGAAACGACTCTCTTCCAGCCTTGGCCAGAAGTGCCTTTTGTTCTCAGGCGACAGAGTGCTTCTGTGGGCAACCTCAAGAGCACTGACCAATCAGATTACTCTTGCCAGCGTGAGTCCCCCCCAAAGTCGCTGACAGAATTATGATATTTGGTAAACGCTTACTACATGCCAGGCACTGTACTAAACGCTTCAAGGCACCCAGAGAAACCCAGGAAATGGAGTGGAAACTCTCCAACCTCAGGTGCCTTCCTAAAGTCTACGGAAGATGGTGTCGGGTGGAATCGCCAGAATCCATTCATCTAAACTCGCCGTATTCCAGCTCTTCCAACTGAGTCAGGGCCCTGCTAACTAATACAGTAAGCTGCCCTCCCTCTCCTCTGAGGACACAGAAGCTCCATCCTACCTGCAAAGGTATAGAACATGGCAGCTGGCTTCAGGAGGTAATCCTTCTTCTTCCAGAAGGACAGGAGTGTGATGACGGTTCCCATGATCATGAAGAAAATGCTGAAGATGGCAATGGCGGCTGCTGAGATGCTGTATTCTACCAAGGCAAGAGGGCGAGAGGAGTCAGCACACGCCTCACCCCAGCAGACACCCAATTCAGTCCTGCACAGCTCCACAGGACCTGGGAAGGTAGCATACGCACTTCCAACAGGCATTCCTTCTAGCCTGCAGGCCTAGGCTCCGGGCAGGGTGGAGAGGAGGAGGTGGAAGAGAAGGAAGAGGAAAAAGCCAAGACCAGGCAGAACCCAGTTGGTTCCCCAACTTGCAAGCAGACAACATCCAACCAGTCAAGTCAGGAAAAGAAGTGAGGTTTAGTTCCGCTAAATGCCTTGGGGATTTTTTTTCCACTTTGTTTTGGGGGCGTGGGGTGGTGGTGGTATGTGTGCATGTGTGTGTGTGTGTGTGTGTATCCGTGCACGCACATGTCTAGGGCTTATTGGCAACAGATAGCAGTGGATTTAACCCATCCGATTTCCCACGCCACGACGGGCAGCTTTGGTGTGATGAGAAGGGGCTGGCGAGAGAGATCCTGACATCACGGATTGGCCTGCTGATGGCCGGCAGCAGAGGTCAGGTAGGTGATGGTCGGCTCCCCCCTGCGTGGGTCCTGCTTCCAAGAGAACCCGCTCACCTTTCTGGGTGGTCACCTCGAAGATTTCCGAGCTCTCTCCCGGGTTGAAATGTCTAAAGTACGAACAGTTGTGCTCTGCAAGGAAGGAAAGAAAACATCAAGCGGGCAGGTCGACGGAAGGGAATTGGTGGCCCTGTGATGGGAAATGGGATTGGTATATCAGCTGTAAGTTAGGTCACTGGAGAGTTTTGTTATCATTATTATTACTATTGTTATTGTTATCCCGGTATTTGTTAAGCATTTGCTATATGCTAAGCACCGTACGAAGCACTGGGGTTGACATAAGTTGGACAGAGTCCCTGTCTCACATGGGGTTCACAGCCTAAGTATGAGAGGGGTATCGAATCCCCATTTTACAGAGAAGGAAACCAAAGCAACACGAAATTAAATGACTTGTCCAAGGTCACACAGCAGAGCCAAGATTACTTATGATGGCATTGATGAGGACACTGAGGGAGGGGCAGTTCCCCCCAACCCCCGCCCAGACATCTCCATTAGACTCTTTCCTCCATCCACAGTTTGAGGCCCTTAATGAAGGGCTTGGAACCTTTAGAAAGCCAGTGCCAGATGTTGTATTCCCTCCCTGCAGGCATGAAAAGTGATATTTTAGACCCATTTTGTACATGGAGCAATTGAGGTTCAAAGCAATCAAACACCTTGCCCCACAGGTGGTCAGTTCAGGAAACAGTAAAGCTGAGAATCCTTTCGGTCGGTCCAAATGGCAGCCGCCCATTAGTGATGAGAAGTGGCTGGTCTGGCAAGACCACTCCTGAGTCACAGTGTCAAATCCAGGAGCAGAGGCCTTTGGCTAGAAAATAAGGTCACTAGCCTCACCTAGTCTAGCCCCCTGCTTTCACACCATACTGCGGTTAAAATTAGCTAGCTGAATAACCTTTCCTTAAAAATGCACAATGAAGATACTGGATCCAAATGGTGCATAACCCTTACGGTCAGGACTTTTTTCCTAATATTCATCCTAATAATAATTATTATGATTATGGTATTAGTTAAGCACTTACTTACTACATGCCAAACTGTTTTAAACTCTGGGGTAGGTACACAGTCCCTGGGCCACATGGGGTTCTCAATCTTAATCCCCACTTTACAGATGAGGTAACTGAGGCACAGAGAACTTCAGTGACTTGCCTAAGGTCACACAGTGGACTAGCAGGGGAGCTGGGATTAGAAACCACGATCTCTTGATTCACAAGCCCATGCTCTTGCCACCAGGTCACGCTGCTTCGAGAAGTTAAGTGACTTGTCCAGGGTCACACCACAGTCAAGTGGCAGAGCCGGTATTAAAACCAAGGTCCTTTGGACTCCCAGGCCCGGGCCCTATACACTATCCCCCTCTCCCTTCCCATCCCCTCAGCACTGTACTTGTCTGCTCAACTGTATATATTTACATTACCCTATTTATTTTGTTAATGAAATGTACATCGCCTTGATTCTATTTAGTTGCCATTGTTTTTACGAGATGTTCTTCCCCTTGACTCTATTTATTGCCATTGTTCTCGTCTGTCTGTTTCCCCCGATTAGACCATAAACCCGTCAAACGGCAGGGACTGTCTCTATCTGTTGCCGACTTGTTCATTCCAAGCACTTAGTACAGTGCTCTGCACATAGTAAGCGCTCAATAAATACTATTGAATGAATGAATGAATGAATGAATGAATGAATGAATAGAAGACACTGCTTCTCTGGAGCTGAAGGGCCTCTGGGGTGCTCTGCCCCACCTCCAGGTGTTAGGAGGCAAAGCCGCAGAGTGAAAGATGAGAAGATCTTTCAAGAAACAGCGTGGCGTAGTGGAGTCAGAGGACCTGGGTTCTAATCCTGACTCCATCCCTCATTTGTGGTGTGACCTTGGGCAGGTCACTTAACTTCTCTGTGCCTCAGTTCCCTCCTCTGTAAAATGGGGATTAAGACTTTGAGCCCCATGAGGGGTATGGATTGTGTCCAATCTGATGATTCATTCATTCATTCATTCAATCATATTTATTGAGTGCTTCCTGTGTACACAGCACTGTACTAATCGCTTGGGAGAGTACAGTATCACAACAAACACATTCCTGCCCACAATGAGCTCACAGTCTAGATTAGCTTGTAACTACCCCAGCACTTACTATAGTAAGTATATAGTAAGTAGTATATAGTAATAGTAAGTATATAGTAAGTAAGTAAGCACTATTGTAAGTAGTAAGCTTACTATAGTAAGCATTGAACAGAACACCATTAAAAAAATAAAAGATGCATCATAGCAGCCAGGCAACCTGACCATGCTCACTCATGGTGTAAGATGGAAAAACATCCCTAGTTAAATTGGGATAATAAGTCACCAAATCAATGGTATTTATTGAGCAATTAGGGTGTGCAGACTACTGTTTTAAGTGTTTAGGGGGGTGATGAAACTGAGGCCCTACACGCATGTTGAAACTGCAAGAGTGGATGAAATGTCACCGCTCTCTCCTTTGCCATCATTCGCATGCCAGCCCCAAATGGGAACGTCTCCTATTTGCTGGTTCGTTAGGCACCATTTCCCTGGAGCCGCACATATGAAGTGACACTCAATTTGGTCATGCATTGCTCTCTATTACTGGATAAAGGAGCCAGCTTCTGCCCCTTTCGGTTGTCACCGAAGATCGCCTGAAAATAAATGGCAAAATCCGAATAGATTTCACGGTCAACCGGTTTCCTAACGGCCTAAGAGAGAACCTCTTTCTTAAAGCCCTCGGGGGCGCCTCTCCGCTGCATCACCCTCTGCCAGGCCGGCTTCATCTCCCATAATCTTCAGCTCCACGGTGCAGCCCAGTCAGGAGAAGATCTGTCAGTGGGGTAGTGGGTTTCTGATCGATCAGTCTCCCCATGAGCCCAGAGCCAGGGGAGGAACCAAATGACCCCTCCAGTTCCCTATTTGAATTCCCGCTCTATTTGGCCACGAACAAAGTGGAAGAGTGAAATCGAGCCTCCTGGGTCGGGTTGAAATTCCCTCTCTGGGAATCTGGAAAGGGAAGGCTCAGCCTGACAGGCCATGGCGATTGCTAGGAGTAGGTGCTTGATTTGCCGAGGGGGTAGGGTGGGCTGGCCAGGGCTTGTGAGGCGGAGAAAGCAGGGGAGGGACCTGTGTAAAGTGGAGAGGTGGGGCCAGCCCCACTTTCCAGTTAATCACTACCTCGACAGCTCACTCTGCAGCTGAGTCCAGTTAGGGCAGGTGTGGCCATGCTACCACCAGGCCTCCCCGCTCTAAAGGACCCACAGGCCGGCCCGTTGAGGTTGCAGTGGGGGAGCAGTGGCGTGAAGCTGAGTGCGAAGGGCAGAGCTGGGCTTTTGGGGCTCGTCCCTAGCACTGAACCTGGCCCCATGCTCTCTGGTTAGAGAAGGGAAGTACCACATCTTCTCATTCACTGGTCCCTCACTGAGTGTCTGCTCCATGAGCAGAGCGCTGTTCTGGGGGTTGGTGCTGTTCCAGAGTCCTTAAGCACACATCCATTCACGTATTCTTCTAAATAAGCACTTACTTATTTGCTTTTTCATCCTTCTCATCTATCCCTCGAGGGCAAGGGCCATGTCTTCTACCTCTATTCTACTCTTCCAAGCTTTAGTCCAGTGCTCTGTTACCGCCAATTAGTGGTATTTAATGAGAGCTTATTCTATGCTGAGCACTCCACTAAGTGCTCCGTCGATTAATATGCAGTTGAAGTTCCATAAAAGTAAGACGTAAGTAAGTAAGTAAGTAAGTAAGTAAGTAAGAAGTAAGTTCCAGAGAAGCAGCGTGACTCAAGAGAAGCAGCGTGGCTCAGTGGAAAGAGCAGGGGCTTTGGAGTCAGAGGTCATGAGTTCGAATCCCGGCTCTGCCACTTGTCAGCTGTGTGACTGCGGGCAAGTCACTTAACTTCTCTGGGCCTCAGTTCCCTCATCTGTAAAATGGGGATTAAGACTGTGAGCCCCATGTGGGACAACCTGATTCCCCTATGTCTACCCCAGCGCTTAGAACAGTGTTCTGCACATAGTAAGCGCTTAACAAATACCAACATTATTATTATTATTAAGAGCTGACATGAAAGCCAAAATACTCACAAGGGTGCAGAGAAGTTACCGATATTAAAGACATGACAGCTTCCCCCATCTTAATCTCCCCCAATTTATGCCTTCATTTGGAGCAGTGCCAAAGCTGAAGGCACAACAGTCATCTTGGAATAGGGTAATCAGATCTGGTCAGCCTCCAAGAAGGAGGTTTCACAGCCTCTTTTTCCCATCTGAGAAGGTACGGAGTGGCCCGTTAATCAGAAGAGTGATCCAGTGGTCTAGAGTCAGAGGGCCTGAGTTCCAGTCCCAGCTCTGGGAGTTTAGGCATGTCACTGCACCTCCCTGAGTCTGTCTCCTCATCTCTAAACTCGTTATGGGCAGGGAACCCACCCGCTATTTCTGTTGTCTCGTCCTCTCCCAAGCGCTTTGTACAGTGCTCTGCACATAGTAAGAGCTCAGAAATATCATTCACTGATTGATCTGTAAAATGGAAATAGTAACACCAGCCTCTCTCTACCATTCTGGACCAATCCGGGGAGTGGTGAAAGACTACTTCAGAAAAGTCAGCGCTTTATGGAACCTTACTTTAGGGAAAAGTGACCTGGTGTCTGACACTGCACTCATGCGCACAGCTGATTCTTCTGGCACTGCATTCTGCTGAATCCAGACAGACTCACTTTCTCTAATAATCTTCCCTTAAAGGCATTGAACTTCCAACCGATTTGAGCGTTTTCTCCCGTAGGAATGGTTCCTCCCTCGCTGCCCGACTCACTGAATGGGCAAGCGTGGAACTGGAGGGCGGAGGGGAGGGACGGTCTGGAGACCTCCCACCTACCGGTCTGCTGCATGACCTTGGATAATAATAATTGTGGTATTTGTTAAGCGCGGACTGTATGCCAAGCACTGTGCTTAGTGCTGACGTAGATCCAAGCAAAGGGGGTTGGATACAGTCGTTGCCCCACATGGGGCTCGCAGTCTCAATCCCCATTTTCCAGACGAGGTAACTGAGGCTCAGGGAAGTGAAGTGACTTGCCCAAGGCCAAGCACTCAAGTGCCAGAGCCGGAATTAGAACCCATGACCTTCTGACTCCCAGGCCCGTGCTCTTATCCACTAGCCAGGCTGCTTCCTCTAAGCCTTAACTTCTTTGGCTGTCTTAACTTCCCTGTGCCTCAGTTTCCTCAACTACCAAATGGAAACAAGATACCCATCTAGCTTCCTCTTAGACTCTAAGCCCCCTCGTGATAGAAGAACTGATTATTCTGTATTTACTCTAGTGCTCTGGCACCTAATTATTAACCCACATCAGGCTCCAGGCTTTTGGAGAGATCAGGAATGAAAACGCAGCAGAAAAGGGAAGGGTCCAGAGGGGCCGTGTTGCCTAAATAGAGCCTGTTTGGCACTTCCCCCTTCCTTCGGGCCGGAGGGCGTGGACTGCAGGGGAGGTGATTTGTCGACGGGGCACATTTTGTGGGCCGCCCGGAGGACGGGCATCTTCACTATGTGACACCCGCCCAGACGGGCACATGTTGACGTCCGTCAAGATCTCTAACATGGCCGGGCCTCTCTGGAACAGCTGCGTGTTTACGAGGGAAAACAGTTTCTTGAAGCAGTTGGGGAGGGCAGGGGGGCCGGGACAGAGGGGCCGGGGCAGGCTCCCACTCTCCCTTCTACAAATCAGGGGGAAAATGCAAACGTTGGGACAGGGAGTTGGGTTAATCCCGGCTCTGCCGCTTGTCTGACGTGTGACCTTGGTTAAGTCACTTCACCTCTCTGGACCTCAGGGACTTCATCTGTAAAATGGGGATTGAGACTGTGAGCCCCACGTGGGACAGGGACTGGGTCCAACCCGATTACCTTGCACCCTCCCCCTCCCCCCCCCCCCCGCGCTTAATACAGTTCCTGGCACAAGGTAAGCGTTTAACAGATACCATAACAATAATATTACTCATTAGCTCCAAAGGACCCCGGTATGTGGTCCTGAGCTCCGGGAGCTGGAGGGGTTTGGGAAGCTTGCACAGCGCCGGGAAAGCGAGAGGTGGGTTCGAAAATACAGATCTTCACCTCTGCCGGGGAGGCTCCATTTGGGGGACCGTGCACGGGGGATAAAGTAATAATAATGTTGGTATTTGTTAAGCGCTTACTATGTGCCGAGCACTGCTCTAAGCGCTAGGGTGGACACAAGGGAATCAGGTTGTCCCACGTGGGGCTCACAGTCTTAATCCCCATTTTACAGATGAGGTAACTGAGGCACCGAGAAGTTAAGTGACTTGCCCAAAGTCACACAGCTGACAAATGGCCGAGCCGGGATTTGAACTCATGACCTCTGACTCCAAAGCCCCTGCTCTTTCCACTGAGCCACGCTGCTTCTCACTGAGCCACGCTGGGGTCTGCAGGAAACGAGGAATCTCCGGTCCTACCACCTCAGTAAAGTTCCTCCCAGGTCCAACCCAAACTTGCCGCCGGCCCCGGCCCCAGCTGCATCAGGGAGACTTCGGGGCTGGAGAACGGCCGGCAGGTCCAGGTCCCGGCCTGGGGACAGTTTGGGAGGCTCCTTCCCCCCTTCCCCAAGCCCTAGGTGTGCGTTCTGCAGAGGGGCTGGCTGTCAGGGATCTGAACTTGAAGTGTGTTCTAAGTGCTGGAGTAGATAAAAGGGAGTCAGGTTGTCCCACGTGGGGACCCCCGGTCTACATCCCCATTTTCCAGATGAGGTCACTGAGCCCCAGAGAAGTGAATAATAATAACGGTGTTTGTTAAGCGCTCACTATGTGCCAAGCACTGGGGTAGATACAAGGTCAGCAGGTGGTCCCACGTGGGAGTCACATTTCTAATCCCCATTTTACAGATGAGGCCCAGAGAAGCGGAGAGACTTGCCCCAAGTCACAAAGCTGACAAGTGGCAGAGCCGGGATGAGACCCCACGACCTCTGACTCCCAAAACGGCGCTCTTTCCACTGAGTCAAGCTGCTTTTCAGGGTGAAGCGACTCGCCCAAGGTGACCCGGCAGAGCAGGGCTGGAGGGGACATTAGAACTGCCCAGGGCCCGTGCCCTCTCCACTTAGGCCACGCTGCACCTGCCCCAGCGCTTAGAACGGTGGCCGGCACACCCTAAGCACTTAACAAATACCCTTATTGTTAGGACGACAGTGCTCTGCACCCAATACATAAAAAGCCTTGGTGGATTGGGAAGCTGCGTGGTTTAGCGGGAAGGGCAAGGGCTTGGGAAGCAGAGGACGGCGGTTCTTAACCCGGCCCCACCACCCGTCTGCTCTGTGCCCTTGGGCGAGCCGCTTCCCTTCCCCGGGCCTCAGTTGCCTCCTCTGTAAAATAATAAGAAATGATGTTGGTGTTTGCTAAGCGCTTACTATGTGCCGGGCACTGTTCTAAGCGCTGGGGTAGATCCAGGGCAATGAGTTTGTCCCACGCGAGGCTCACAGTCTTCATCCCCATTTGACAGACGAGGGAACCGAGGCCCGGAGAAGTGAAGTGACTTGCCCGCTTCTGTCACAGAGTTGACGGGTGGCGGAGCGGGGGATTTCGAACCCACGACCCCCGACTCCCCAGCCCGGGCTCTTTGCACTGAGCCACGCCGCTTAAGGGGGGGTAAGCCCTTGGGCCCCACGTGGGACCACCCGCTCAGCCCCTATCCGCCCCAGCGCTCGGAACAGTGCTTGGCACCCAGGGAGCGCTCAATAGCCCTATTGGAGGGATTCCGCTGGCCACCCCCGCCCCCGCAGGGGTGCCCGGAGGAGGGGAGGGGGGTCCCCGCTCGGTACTTCACCCCCGGGCAGGTCGATGGGTCCGCAGCCCCGGTGGTCCGTGTCCACGACGAAGATCCGCTTGGTGCAGAGGCGCCAGAGGCCGAAGTGGGCGGCCTCGCAGGTGGCGTTGTACCGCTCCACCTTGGGGCTGAGCACGGCCCAGTGGTCGGTGACCACCGCGGCCAGCATCAGGGACACCCCCACCAGGATGGCGCAGAAGGTCAGACGGACTTTGAGGGCCTTGGCGTCGTCCATGGTGCGGGCCCGGCGGCGGGCGCGCCCTAAGCGCAGGGTCCAGGGCTCGGCAGGTCCCCAGCCCGGGGGGGCGGCTATAAATACCCCTCGCCCGCTCGCCCGGCCTAGCCTAGCCGTCGTCCGGAGGGGCTCCGAGGCGCGGCTTCTATTCCTGGGCACGGCCAGTCGGGCCAGGGCGGCGGCCGCCGCTCCTCCAGTTACAGCTTCGTGTCCACTTGGAAGGAGCTAGGGGTAAAGGGGGGCGGGTCCGGGCCCGGCGGACCCGAGGGCCTGGACGAGCAGCGGGACCCGGCGCCCTCTAGGAGAGGGGAGGGGGCTCCGAGGGGGGGTCTGACACCCCCCTGCCTCAGGAGACTGAGGGCCCGACAGTCCCGCCACCCTCTAAGGTCGAGGAGTTGGCTCCGACGGCCTGACACCCCTCTGACTGAGGAGGCTGAGGGGCGGACATTTCCGTCACCCTCTAAGGGCAGGGAGTGGGCTCCGACGGCCTGACACCCCTGTGACTGAGGAGGCTGAGGGGTGGCCATTCCCGTCACCCCCTAAGGGCAGGGAGTGGGCTCCGACAGCCTGACACCCCAGTGACTGAGGTGGGTGAGGGGCGGCCATTCCCATCACCCTCTAAGGGCAGGGAATGGGCTCCAACGGCCTGACACCCCTGTGACTGAGGAGACTGAGGGCCGGACATTCCCAGTGCCCTCTAAGAGCGAGGAGTTGGCTCTGATGGCCTGACACCCCCGTGACTGAGGAGGCTGAGGGTCAGCCATTCCCGTCGCCCTCTAAGGGCAGGGAGTTGGCCCCAACGGGGCCCCGTCACCCCCATGACTGAGAAGGCTGAGGGGCGGCCATTCCTGTCGCCCTCTAAGGGTGAGGAGTTGGCCCCGACGGGGCCCCCGACATCCCCGTGATTGAGGAGGCTGAGGGGTGGACATTCCCGTCACCCCCTAAGAGCGAGGAGTTGGCTCTGATGGCCTGACACCCCTGTGACTGAGGAGGCTGAGGGGCGGCAATTCCCATCACCTTCTAAGGGCAGGAAGTTGGCTCCGATGAGGCCCCCGCCACCCGGGTAACCCAGGAGCCCGAGGGACGGCCATTCCCGACGCCCTCGAGGGTCCCCCGCACGAGCCACTGAGGAACCGGAGGTACAGTCCGCCATTCCTGGCGTCCTCTCGGGGAGGGGAAGGAGCGGCCGGGAATTTCACATGTCCGGGGACAGCTGGGGACGACGCCGGAGCTCAGCTCGCCACTGCCACCGCTTTGGAGATGGGGCGGGAGGAGGCGAGGCCGGGCTGCCGTGGGTCAGGCCTGGGCCCGACAGAGGGTCAGCCCAAGGCCCCTGCCCCTGGCCGGTCTGTTTCCCTGGGTGTCGCCCCTTTAGCCTCGCCGGCGGGTCCCCGAGGCATCCTGGAGGCCTCCACGGAGTAGAGGGCGGCTAGGGGGGCCGGCCACGTGGCCGAGAGCCAGATCGCGGGCCTGCCTGGCCTGGGACCAGAATTGAGCAGAGAAAAACCATTTTGAGAAAGACCATTCCAGTTCAGGGTGAAAATCTAGCCAGCCACCACAGATGACTGTGGGGATGGGCCGGGGTCATCTCCAAGGGAAACGCCACTGTGACCCGCCACATAGGGCAACCTGAGGTCGACCCTCGGCCTCTGCCTGGAGTAGCTCGAGGTCCCAGGGAGCCGTGGACTGCAGGCCCGCCCTCTGCCTTGAGCCCACTCCTCCTCCTCCTCCCTGGGCTCCCCCAGAACCCAATCATGCTGAGACCTCCCCACCGCCACCCGGCCCGCTTCCCTCCCTGCTGCTTGCAGGACTGCTTTCAGCTCTGGAACAATAACAGAAGTAGGGGGCAGTTAGGAAGATTTCCCTGGGGACAACGTGTCCCTAGGTTGCTGTCGAGTACCTTAATGGGTGACTCTGCCCTGTAGCAACCTGACTTGTGAGGGAATACAAAGGGAGGACAGGGGATCGTCAACCAACTTGGGTGGCCCCTTCCTTGTCTAAGGAAGGCTCTGGGGCATCTGTCGGAGCAGGCGCCTGCCCTTCAGGAGCTTATGGCCCCTCTATGTCCCGGGCTGTCCCGCGCTGATTCCTACCACCTCCGAGGCAGGGTCCGGACCCCGACCAATGAGGTGGGAAGGGCAGGGGCAGCCTCCATCGTCTTTCCTCTCTTGCAGTGGGAAGTGTGTGGCCTGATGGCCGGCAGGGAGTACGGTCTGGCCCAGGATTGGGAAGCACAGAAAGCAGAGCCATCTTTGGAGCTGTCCTCTCATTAACTGGCAGCCTGTTGAGCCCAGGGGTGGCAAGATTGCACATGAGGTGAGTCTCTTTTTTAATTTTAACTTCTGGGCACTGAACCTTCACCGGCAGGGGCTCCTGCCTGCCTGTGTGGGCAGCTGCTTTCGTGGCCTGCAATGTCATTTATTGAGCGGTCCCCAGGGGGCAAAGCCCCGGCTGTGGGGGTTTTCAGAGGTAGAAGAAGGCACAGTCCCTCTATCCAGGAATCGGCTTTCACTCTCTCTCACGGTAAATGCAGTAACCCCCAGGGAGACTATATCCGTGTGTGCAAGAGTGGCCATTATGCCCGATGCAGCACTTATGGCCCCTTCCACGTCGAATGCACACAAACTCATCTTCCCCCGCTACTGCTACCCAAAGGGCCTGGTACCATTTTTCTTTCTCTCCCTCAGTGTCCTGATCTTCCTGGAGTCCCTGCTCTCTGACAGTCGCCCATTTTCTGAATGCTGCACCCCAAAAACTATTAGTAGTAGTCGTAGAAATGGTATTTATGGAGTGCTTATTGAATGCCAGCCCCTGTCCTAAACACATAGGAAGGCTCAGCAGGTTAATCAGGCTGTGAAAGGAGGTTTACCATCCATGTGGGTGATAGACCCTGGGAACACCACCGGGCAGTTGGCCTGACTTTGCTGTACTCAGGGTAATTCCCCTAGTGTAGACTCAGCACCCAGAACCACTTCATATGCCCACCTCTGCTCCACCCTCCCGCCACTCGCTTGGACAGTTGAGTAACTCTGCCTAACAACAAAAATTTCCACTGTACCATGCCAAGAAGAAAACATTTAAAAAATGGTTTTATTTAAAAAACAAACCAAAAAGCAATAGTAAGTACAGGCTTCACACGAGGGAGAGGCGGACGGAATGGGCAGAGCTCGCTCATTACAGTAGGGAACCATGAGGAGGAGCTGGCTTCCAAGGGGCTGGGGGACCCCCTCCCCGCCCCCGCCCTGATTCCTCCTCATACCTCAGGGCAGAGGGGTCTCTGAGACCATCGTGGACTTAGGAGTCTATACTGCCCCTTGCTGCTGGCTCCTTGCTGAGCTTGGACTAGATGCAACAGGAGAGGGGTTAATGGACTGCCAATCTCCCCTCCGAGGCAGCAGCAGAGAGGAGGAGGAGGAGGCATAGGGTGGGGAGAGGAACCATAGTTGCCAAAGGCCAGGTGGTTGAGGGCTTTTTACCTTATTTCTGAGCCCTTGACCAGAGACCTGCCAGTCAGCCTCAGTTGGGGGGTGATTTCTCTGCCACCCAAGAGGTTTTTCCCATCCCCCAAATACACTTGAACTCATCAGAACTCAGCAACTTGGCTTCCTCTGAAGAACTGCTTGCCGGGTGGTTCTGGGTCCCATTGACTCCATCACCAGGCAGCCCAGACAGCTGTGGAAGAGGCAAGATTGGAGGTCCGGGGTCTCAGAGAGACGCGGGGCTTGGACCTGGACATGGACCACATGAAGGTGGCTTGAGCCCCGTCGAAGGCTGACAGTGCCTGCCAACCCTCCTCCTCCAGAGCACATACACACACACATACACACGCACACTCACAAACACACAGAAAGGGGGAGAGAGAGAGAGAGGGACCATCAGAAAACACCACCTTCCGCTAGGAAGGTAAAAGTCACAAGCAAGCACAAACGAGGACTACTTTCTAACTCAGCTCACTAACACACAGGAAACATTCAGTTGGAGACTTGCGCCAAGGTTGACTTTTGCTCGACCAGGTCAGGTCAGGTCAGGTCAGGGATGATTGAATGGCTAAGACATCGCTCTCAGAAAAAGTGGACCGGACTCTGGGCTCAGTCTGCCCATCTAGAAAACTGGCAGTTGGGCGGTGAAGTCGCCCAGGGAGAATGAGGCAAAGACCTGCTGGTAAGAACATCACCTACTTCTATCACAGAGTGGCTGCTCCATTGGCATTAAGAACTTTCAAAAATTAGGAAACAGTTTCCCTTTAGAAAGCAGATAGCACTTTGTCTATAAAAGAGGAAAAAGAGGTCATTGTTCAATCATTTTATAAACCTATGCCCACCGCTCTGTCTTTCCATTCCCTCAAAGGGAACAGATCTTAGAAGGGCATTGCTTCTGCGGCTGGACTTTCAAAAGGAAGGAAAACGCTAAAACGTTGCCCCCGACCAGAAGCAGTACTCCCTCCAGTCCCAGGACTCTTGCCGCTCGGTTTGGTCGGCCGTAACGGGATAAATTACGTTAGCGTGAATTGGGGATGAAACTCTGTTTGTCCTCGTGAAACGATCGCCGGTCCGCATCTCCCCCAGCCCTCGTGCGCCGCACGACACGCGTTTAATAAATACCAAACTGATTCTGTTCTCTCATCTCCATATAGTCATTATTAATACACAAACTCTATGTCCACAATCTGCATCAGCTCTCACCATGCCAAGTGCTGGATCAGTAGAGTAGCACTCTCCTTGCCTCCATGTACAACGGGGTCACTTGTCCTGTGAATCGGGCTACACCTGGGGTGGAGGGCGAATGGAAGAAACGAAGGCAAGGCCATGAAGCAGGTCCCGTCGAACCGATCTCCCATTCCTCGGTGGCGTGGAGGCTTCTGGATAGTGTTTCCTTCTCTTTCCGTGGCCAACAGGGGTCTGAACCCGAGGAGGGTTATTCTCTCTGCCGTCCTGCTCGAAGGGCCCCAGCATCCTCGTGACCTCAAGACTCCCCCCGGGCCTGCGCCTGTCTCGTCACTCCCTCCTCCCCCCCGCCGTCCCATGAGCTTCCGACTCAGGTCTTCTGTACCTATAGCGTGCAGATTGGTGGAGCCAGGATTTCCACTTCTGGACTCGCTGTGCTGTGTCCACACCTAACAATTTGTCTGTGGATGACCCCCGGGGGTCCGATGGGGACAGCAGCACCGATTTCCTGAAGTTCTTGGACCCTTGGCCGGGCTTGGTCAGTGAAGAACCACTGCCCGAGAGAGCACCGGTGACCCATCCTCACCCTTCTCCAACGCAGAGGAGGCTGAATCACAGTTTTGAAGCGTAGTAACAAACTCCCCAGCAATCCTCCGCTGGGTAGGGTGGACGGGACTTCTCCTGGCCCCCAGAGCCACCCAAATCACATTCTTTTGGAACTTTGTGTTCAAGAAAGAATGGATCGTTTTCCCCCAGGTTGGGAAGCCTGAGGTCACACGGGGATTTTTGAGACCGCCCCGCCATTTCACCCCCCCCATCCCCACCCGCCACCTGAGCCACAGACTCCCTCTTCCCTGAAAATCAGTCACTGATTCATAAATCCGTTTGCTCTTCCAGTATCAGGTTTCTTTAAGGGGAGAATCCACGAGTGAGGGGCTTGCGTTTTCCTTAAAAACCAGTCACCTTTCCTTTGAGCAAAGTTCCATTCTGGGAGGAGGCGAACAGGTAACAAAAGGGGCTGTCCCCTCAAACTGGCGTCGTCCGCCGGTTGAGCATGCTGACGTGAAGCCCTTCTTTGAGTTCCTTCTGGAAGAAATTGTGGACCTGTAAGAAGCTGGCTTCCTGGTCCGGGCTGTAACTGGCCGCCGTGGTGACTTTCAAGGGTTCTCTGGACAGGGTGTACATGGAAAACTCTCCCATGGGCATGGAGCCTGCCATCGTCATGCCAACCGGAGACACGTCCCGGGAGGGAGAAGGCTCCGTGGACCGAGAACTTGATCTTGACCTCCTCCTCCTGTACCTGTAACTCGGCATTCTGGCATAAGGGGAAGAGGAAGAAGTTTTAAGGAACTCCCGTTTGGTCTTAAATCTCAACTCTTTATTTTTTTCTATGTATATGTTTACAGCCAAGACGCCTATGGTTTCGGCCACAATAAAAGACAATGCTCCAAAGTAGAAAGACCAGCCGTAGTGGTAATGGTTTTTCTTGTCTTCGTCCCTCTTGTCACTGGGATCGCCTGCGTTGCTGGAAATGTAGACGATGATTCCTATGATGTTGCTCAGGCCTAAGAAAGAGAGCAAGAAGACACAGCGGACTTCGGTTATCACAGTGGCCCCATAGTCCCAGTTGGGTTTGGAAATGGGTGACTGGTTGGGCAATCATTTTTGGGGGAGGTGGGCGGGGGTGGGGGTGGTCTGAGGGGTGTGTGTGTGTGTGTGTGTGTGTGAGCGTGCATGCATGCGTGTCTGTGGGTCCCACTCTCTTGTACAAAGGAGTCCTGTTTAAGCCTCTAGAGCATCAATTTCTGCTACAGTGACAGGAACCAGTGCCATGCTGAGAATGTGGCAATTACCGCAGGCATCCTTTACACACTGCTTATCCCAGGCTCCAGTAGAGTATAAGATCCTTGAGGGCAGGCTTGGGTCTCTGGCTTCTGGTAGTGTAGTGTTGTAGTTCTGTGGTAGTCGTGTCAGTATATTATAGCATTCTGCACACGGGTAGGCACCCAGTAAATACGAGTGATGGACAGACTGATAGGGTTGTATGTGTGGAGAGGGAGGAAGGGCGTGCAGATGAGTCCCACTGTCATCAGCACCCCTAACCTCCTTTTCCACAGCTACCTCTCTGAATATGGGTGGAGATGGAGAGAAGCTGTGTGTGCCCTAGTGGATGGAGCCCAGGCCTGGGAGTTAGAAGGTCCTGAGTTCTAATCCTGGCTCTGCCACCTGTCTGTGTGACCTCGGGCAAGTCACTTCACTTCTCTGTGTCTCTTTCACCTCATCTGTGAGCCCAAGTGGGACACGGACTTTGCCCAACCTGCTTATCATGTTCCTACCTCAGTGCTTAATACAGTGCCTGGCATATAGTAAGTGCTTCACAAAATACCATTAAAAGAATGGGGTTGCATGCCCTCCCCTGCTACTCTTCCAGTACCTGGGCAGCAGCAGTGAGAAGCAGCAACTGGGGCCACAGAGGGAGAGAGTGACACTTCAGGTCTGTCTATCGGATATACCTGGCCCTGGTGCAAATTAGTCCGTGCCTTCCCCTGAAATGGATTTAGCCCGGGGCTGATTTGCATTCTGGGAGAATGTGACACATGGTAGAATCCTTTTGGTGGAAGCCAGTAAGTGTTCTGGCAAGTGACTATTTTCCCTTATTATCTATTGCAGACTAGTCCACTCGAAGGTCTTCGGTGCTTGTTGGCCTAAGAGAGCTAGGGAACGAGGATCAGAACAGGTAGTTGTTCTCTTGGGCCTCGGTCTGCTAAAACAGCCACACTAATTGACCCAGGCCCGCAGATCTGAGACCTATAAGCAATTTAAAAGGCTCTGCTCCTACTTTCTGCTCATTTTCCCTGGGAATATGCTTCAGGAGTAGGGAGAGACTCTGAGCCTGTGTACCCAGCATGAAACAGAAGGGAAGTGAGTTGTAAATTGGATCCGTAGAGACAGCTCGACCGGATTAATCCTGATCCAAAATGGAATCTCTAGCTCTGGTCCCAGACTGACTCTGAGTCCACCGACCAAAGGAACCAGACCACTGCCAAATCTCCCTTTCTGGGGTAAGGGCCACGGGTTGCTGCCGGCGGTCTCTTAGCCAAGGGAGCTGGGACATGATGGGAAGGGAAGAAGAGGGGCCACCGAGTAATTTGCCTTTACCTGCGGCCACGAAGAGGATCCCGGCACTGAGAATGATGTTGTTCCTGCGGCTGTAGACCCTCCCTGCCCCGATGCACAGTCCCCCTAGCAGCAGCAGGATGGTGCTGAGAATGGGGAACACGCTCGAGGCGCGGACGATGCCTAGGGAGGGGGCAAGAGAGAAGCAAGAAGGGGAAGAGAAAATGGCAGCCACATCAGTCCCGCTCCCTCCCGGACCCAAGGAAGGAGACAGAATGGCACACCAGACTCGGGGCAGATCCTGGGGCAGATGACAGAGACCCAAGTGGGAGATTGGGAATTGAGAGGCCAGTGAATGGGACATGCCCTAGGCTTGCTGGACGCCACCCCCCACACATACACAAGAAGGGTCCACCTGGCTAGCCACCCAGCAGGCATTCCTGGAGCATTGGGCACCTCCCTGGAGAAGAGGACCTTGAGGGCTGCCAAGGAGAAAGCGACCCAGCTAGGAAGCATTGGGTGCAGATTTTCAGAGACGGAATTTCCTGGCCCTTCTTCCAGCCCAGCTGGGAGCAGCGTCTGACCGGCTTCAGCACTTTGGCGTGCCGATTGGATCCTTTCTCTCCCAGAGTCTCCGATGAGTAACTCAACCCAGTTTTTCTCAGCAGCCATGCTTAGGAGGAACATCTTCCTCTAAGCTGGCTTAGATCACTGCTACCCGGCCCCAGTTTTGGGACTGAAGAAGATCGCCGCCCCTGCCCGGTCCCACACTCCAGCACCCCAATCACCCCCTGTCAGAAAACCGCAGGAGATGGGGTCAGGGCAGCCGCTTCAGCTCCGCTTGGCTAGGCTATCGGCTCCCATTAGCCTTAAAGTTGATATGAGCTGACGTGAGCCAAGGCAGCAAGCCTGCAGCCATGGAAACGGAGAGGGAGCAAGAGACACTTTCCTTTCTCTCTCAAAAGCTTATAAAACAGGCCATCCCTCTGCTCTTGGGGACAGGTCTGACCTCTGACCCTCTTTGGGTCAATAAGCCAGGCTAACAGTCCTCTATCTTTCTGGGTGTATCATATGAAAAGGTGGGTCCCCAGAATTGAAGAGTAGAAGCTCCTTGAGGGCAGAAAACATGTCTTTAACTTGGATAGAACCCTCCCGAGGACTTGGCATTGTATTCTGTCCGCAGTAGGTGTTCAGTAATTTCGATTGACTGTTTGACCTAATGATTGGAGGGTTGGATGAGATCTAGAAGGCCTGCATCCTGGAGACCATTGTCATTCTGAGAACACTGCAGATCCTTGGTACATTTACAGTCTTCTCGAAACCTACTCTTTCTCCCTTTCTCCCCTCCCCATCTTCTCCCTTATCAGGTATCCAAGATTCACCAAATGGGGTACCTTTCCCTCAAGAGGCCTTCCCTGACTAAACCCTCACTTTCTCTTCTCCCACTCCCTTCCACGTCACCCTTGCACTTGGATTTGCCCCCTTTAATCACCCCTCCCTCAGCCCCACAGCACTTGTGCCCATATCCGTAATTTATTTATTTGTATTAACGTCTGTCTCACGCTCTAGACAGTAAGCTCACTGTGGGCAGGGAACATGTCTGCCAACTCTGTTATATTGTACTCTCCCAAGTGCTTAGTACACTGGTCTGCACACAGTACACGCTCAATAAATACGATCGATGGATTGATGGATTGGAGCAGGTATCAGGGTGCCAGGAGGCCCTTGGTCCTGCATCCTCATAGCAAGGAAATGTACTTGACCCACGTGGCCCCGTGACTGACTGTGTGGAGCAGTCCACGGGATCCTCCACAAACATCTCCCTCCCAACTCTGGTCACATCCCATGCCCTGGGGACCCAGATCCATTCACCCTCGAGGGCAATGTGTTTTCAATACTTACGCAGGAGGTACTCGGAGCTGTCGTGGTCGTAATCGTTGTCTTCTGGGAAGTGGTTGATCCGGAAGCAGTGCCCTTTATAGACCCCTAAGGGAAACAAAGGAAACAGAGGTGGTTATGCTCCCAGAAAGGAGGCTTTGTGAATGGACAGAGCGGTCATTTGTGCTTCTCTCTGACTAATAATGCAAAGACCCCTGCTCTCGCCCCTCCCCACCAACCGGCACACCTCCCCCCCGCCCCGCTCCCAATACTCCCGCATGGTCAGGACACCAATGACTGCATCAGTTGCTTCTTAAGCATATTCTTTAATTTTGCAGTCAGGTCTTTCATTAAGTCAACAGCCAGAAACAGTGTGGTCTAGTGAAAAGAACACCGGCCCAGGAGTCAGAGGACCTGGGTTGTAATGTCGACTCTGCCACTTGTAACTTCACTTTTCTGAGCCTCAGTTACCTCATTTGCAAAATGGGGATTAAGACTGGAGCCTCCTGTGGGACACACTGACAGTGTCCACCCTGATTATCTTGTATCTCCCCCAGCATTTAGTACAGTGCCGGTATATATTAGACACTTTACAAATACTATTTTAAAAAACCCCCAAAACAAAAAACAGGACAGCATCATTTCATCAAGTCAAATCTAACAAATGTGTCCCTGGCTTTTGCCTCCGTGACTTCCTTTCTTTCTTTACCTTCTCTTCTGTTGCCAAAGGAAAACAGACTTCTCGTCTAAAGTAAGAAGCTTTCGATCTACCCCGTGGTGAACCAAGCCTGTGTTACCAGTTGAGATCTAATGCAGAAGCAGCGGGGACTCAGCTGGGAAGAGACACAGAGAGAGCTTTCTGCCAACCCAGCTGACCTATGGACAGGTTAATGACAACAGTGAGAAGAAGAGGCAGACCAGCAGAAGCTCCAGGAAGGTAAGGCTAAACTCAACATTCACACTCAGACATACATCCAGGTGCACAAGGAAGCACATGTGCAAGGAATGAAATTCGCTTCCATTGAAAAGATGATACTCACTCAATGCACGTTATTGTTAATTCAGACTAGACTCCCCCCATCTGAATTTCTGAGGTTTAATTGTATTTATTGAGACATCACTTTCTGCAGAATCTTTTACCCAGCACCAGAGTCCTGTGCACTTGAATCTGTCCCCCTGAAGCACTTGCTATTCACCCCACCTTCCGACCTACGGCACTTATGTACGGATCCTTATTCTCTGCCATTTCCCTTCTCTCTGTTCTTTTAATGTCAGTCTCCCCTTCCAGACTGGAAGTTCCTTATGGGCAGTGATTGTATCTTCCAACTAATAATAATAATAACTGTGGTACTTGTTAAGCCCTTACTAGGTGCCAGGAACTGTACTAAGCTCTGGGGTGATACAAGTAAATCAGGTTGGACACAGTCCCGGTCCCATATGGGGCTCAGAGTATCAATCCCCATTTTGCAGACGAGAAAACCAAGGCATTGTGAAGTGAAATGAGTCGCACACAGCGGACAAGTGGCAGAGCCTGGATTAAAACCCAGTCTTTCTGACTCCCAAGGCCGTGATCTTTCCACTAAGCCACACTGCTTCCTGGCTTCCCTACCACTCTGTTGTATTGTACTCTCCCAGGTGCTTAGGTCAGTGCTCTGCATACAGTAAGCATGCCAAAAATGCCACTGATTGATTCAGTGGAGAAATTGGGGCCCAACTGCCTTCCTCAGGGTGATTAAATTTGAGCCAATACAGGCTAACCCCCTGAAGACACCCACCATTTTCATGGTCCACTCCCTATCCAGAGGCCTGAAGGAAGGACATTCCACTTGCCTGCAGACATTTGCTGTCTCTTGTCCTGAGCTATCTACAAGCCTGGGTCAAGGCACTTAAATTGCCTCTGCAGGGCAACAAATACTAACCTAAACAACTTAGCATTTATCCAGTCACTGCATTGACCTCATTGTGGGGAATGGTGAGATTCTGAACGCAACTCATGCAAAAGAAGTGAGGCTCTAACAGCCTGGTTCATCGGGGTCCCCTGAGCCTCATATATTGGGAGCTGCAGCTAATGAGAGTGTCTCTCCTCCTACACCGATGTACCACCGCGAAGGCTCGGATGGCTTTACAAGCTCTTTCCCCCTTCACTTTGGTTCCCTTTGAATGTGTTATGAAGGGGAGTCACTGTGGCCAGGGACTGGGTTGATTGTTACATGCTACTCTTCCAAGTGCTTAGTATAGTGTTTGGCACACAGCAAACACTCTATAAATACTACTGAATGATTGAGTCAAAGGGGAATGTGGTGTTCTGGGCACTAGGTCTGAAGAGGGCAGGGATGTCTGGAGTGAGAGTGGTCCACACCAAAACAGGGCCACTGGGCTAGTAAGTGTGTGCCTGTCTGGTGAGGTTGAGATAGGCGACTCGGCTTCCCAGGTAGCCCCACGTCTCAACCCTACCTCCTGGGTGGTCATTCGGGGCCTCATTCATCATTTAGCCTCTGCACAGGAGTGGAATGTGCGGGCCAATCTGCCTCAACCTTCGTCTCACAGGTCCCACGGGACTGGCAGTGAGATCAGTTTTATGAGTAGAGTGCTGCTCGTGTTGGGGGTGGGGGGGTGTTTTTGGGGGGTATCTTCCCTTATTCACTGTGTGCTCAGGAGTCACTTTAATAACCTATTTGAGGTATCACCAGTGAGTTCTAGAGAGAGAGAAAATATATGGCCTAGGAGCTAGCACGTGCTCTTTTCAAAACGAGATTTTCTAGAGAGAAAATATTGCCAGAGAAGTGTCCGGAGGACTCATCCCCAATTCATCACTGTAACCCAGCAATGTGGAGAAATACCAAAGTTTACCAGCCCACAAAACTTCTTTTCGCATCCCTCCCTATCTTTAAGGGGGACCCTGGAAATCAAGCAGATGAATTCAGCATTCTCTCCTTCTCACCCCACAAAAGCTATTACTTATGCTGGGTTGAAATCCACTCCGTAATAGCTGTCTCTCAGCTAATAGATGTTATCCATTGTGCAATCATTGGCGTTTCCTGGAAGTGAGTGATTTGACCATTGGCATCGGCGGTAAGTGGCCTGTTGTTTGCCGAGACACGCTTGTCTCTCAGTCCTCTGAGAGTTCAGTAAATCATGGGTGCTAATGCTCCTGTGACTGTGAGATGAGCCATTTAGTAAGCCCGGTAATGGGTCTGGAATTCTACCTTTTGGAAAAGCCAAGGCCAACCCAGTGAGGCAATGGCGAGAGATGATTTTTAAGCATGTTGAACTCTGATGTTGAAAAAGCTGACAAGAGTCATTTGGGCTTCTAATATGCCAGTCGGTAATTGGATTAACCCGCACTTATATAAGGAATGCCAGTTAACAAAACGATCCTAGCTTTATACAGTAGCTGTAGAGCAATTCATTCAATCGTATTTATTGAGCGCTTACTGTGTGCAGAGCACTGTACTAAGAGCAATGTGGTAAGGAGCTTACAACATCTTACTGAAAGAGATACATAATTTATTATGCCGCAGATGCCAACTCCTTGGGGGTGATGGGGTAACTGCTGTCTTTCCCCCACCAGTCTGGAGAAGTGGTTGTCTTGCGTGTTAGACCTACAGACCATCTCCATTTCCCCTAACCCCTGGCAGAGAGAGCCCTGGGAGAGCGTGTGTCCAAGGCAAATTGAAGGGTTTTAGACATGTCCCAGAGCTCCCTTCTCTGCTGGCTGACCACTTCCCTGTTACTCCTTGCAGCCCGCTCTCTGCATCGCTTTTCAGTAACTGCGTGGTAGCTGTCTCCCTGCCCCTCCCAGCCTTGATTCCACAATGATGGGGATATTCCAGGCTACCTGCTGTGCTCTGTAATTGAAAGAAGCCAGAGAGAATCCCCAGCCACTGGTTTTTCATTTTTCCTTCCTGCCATGGAATAGCTGCTTGCTCTGGTTGTTTTCTATCCTCTCTGCTTTCCGATTCTCTGTGGAATCATCTGATTTACTGCCTGAAACATCAAGGCATTTCGCCTCTACACTGCTAGATTCACTTTGCCCGTGTGCACAACACACACACTCACACATACACACACAGACTCTGATTATCTTGTATCTATCCTACCTCTTATTACATTGATTGGTACATAGTAAATGCTTAACAAATACCACAGTTAATAATATTGTCATTATTACTGTTAGATTAATCCACATACTCAAAAACACATACTCAGAGCACCCAGGAAGACACACAAACACATACACACACACACAAACACTCAGAGACCACCAGACATATCCACAATTGACTTGGATTGACTAAAATGACTTGTTTCATTATGAGGATCAAATACCCAAAGGCCTTGTAATGGTCACCTTTCTTGTGATTCTAGTTCTGGTCAGCGTTAGACTGTAAACCCCCTTAAGGGCAGGACCTAAAGCTTGCTCTTTTCCATCACTCCACACCACACTGTGTACATGGCTCTGCCCTGTGTAGGAGTTCAACACAGATTGTTGAAGATGATATTAGTAGGTGATGATGGTGTTAGAAATTCTAATGATTTTGGTGGGGATCTTGGGGGAGAGCCCAAAGGAGATATCCAGCAGGATTCAATCGGAGTGGATTTTTGTACCCTTAAGTTACAAGCCACGCAATGGGAAGGCTTCATGGGCTAAGATAGCAGGACCAGATTAAAGCCTTGAGTAGGTAAAGAGTAGCAGAATCCCAGTGAGAACCCCACGAAACATCTCCCTCAAACCTCTAGGTGCCCACACTACCAACTGAACATGGGTGGGGAGGGAGGGGTGCTGATCTGCTGATGGCTGGGGAGGGGGAGTCGGGGAGGCTTCTCCATTCCCCTTTCAATCGGCCCCTGAAGGGAGGACTGCAGAAGTGAAAATTATACGATTGGTTCAGGGATCACGGCAACATGAGGTAGACAGAGGGGATGGACCCACTAAAGGGGCCTTGGGTGTGCCATGTGGACAGTGTTTCCACACTCACCTCCAGGGCAGCCTTAGAGAGAGCCAGACCAGTGGGTGGCTGCTGGGGAACAACCAGAGAACTGTTTTTGGCAGGCCTAGGTCTTCCACGAGTTCAGACACCTGCCTTGCCAGGTTGGTGGTCTGGCCGGTTCTCTTTGATTCCACTGGGTTTAGCTTTTCAACTATCTAGAGTGGCCCTGTAAGTCAGACTTCTCACTCGAGAGCCAGAGGACTTGTTCTCACAGATTTTTCCCTCCAAAGTCTACAGACTGGATGGGTTGAGTGACTAGCATCCCCCTCCACTCCTTTACCCTTACCCCTATGTGGAATCTCCAAAATGCAGGGTTCCCTCTGCTTTCAAAATATCTAGGCTGAACAAGTTTCATCAGAAAGGTGGCCACTTGAAAACAAAATGGCCATAGGTGCTCTAACGCTCAGTTTCTATGGGAAGTGCTTTCTCTAGACAGTGAAGATGTGGTTTCTCAGAAGGCTTGGGATGGCGAGAGCTGGAGTTGGAAACAGCACCCATCAGCACAACCCAGGCCCTTAATTACACACACACAGTGAGGAATGGATGGGGTATCCAGGGACTCAAAAACCAAAACCCTGATACTCCCCAACAGTATTTGCGACCTGCCAGGAGGCAATGAAACCCTGGATGCCACAAATCCACCTTACCCTAGAATGTCGCTCCGGTGTTCCCTGACACAGAACTTGGCATTAGGGCCAAGGTGGCGGGAGGCCTGATCTTAACCGATATCAAGCCAGACAACTGGGAGCCTTAGGAGTGGACTCCTTATTATTGGCAGCCCTCTGGTCTTTCAGCCACCCTCGTGTTCAGGAACATTCTCTCCTCCTGAGTGGTGTCATCTTTGAACCCAAGGAGCAGCTATCTATAGGGACAGCTATCTATAGGCAGACGTGGCCTACCGTGGAAATGCATCCTTTGACTTGTCCCCAGACAGCCTGTTACTCTGCTTCTCATCCAGACTTAGCTCTGACTAAATGAGAGAGGAAAGTAGATCTCTCCTGCTGATGATCCTAGCGAAGCTAAGCTCTTTCAGCTGGCCAGATCTGGAGCCTGCAGCCATACCTTCCTTGCAGAAAGCCCTGTTTATTCATCGTCCGACAACAGTCGAGGCGAGCAGCTTTTCTCGACAGTGGGAAATGAAATTGTTGCAAAGCATGGTGTTGCCTTGACACTTTCAACTGAAATTGTTCTAAATTACCCTTTATCCTTTGGCTCATCTTCTTCTTTGTTCCAAAATATCCCTCTGCTTTCAATCTGCTCAATTCCCAGTGAGCAGATGATTTATGAGCTGAATTTTCTCCATGAAATCCAGAATCACAAAGGCAGACGCTTGCCTGCATTATTAAAAGCCAAGATTCCAGTCT
This sequence comes from Ornithorhynchus anatinus, assembly GCF_004115215.2. Classification (NCBI taxonomy): domain Eukaryota; kingdom Metazoa; phylum Chordata; class Mammalia; order Monotremata; family Ornithorhynchidae; genus Ornithorhynchus; species Ornithorhynchus anatinus. The sequence continues at coordinate 4,177,758 of NC_041742.1, forward strand.
GCTTTCACCAAGGCCTTTGCCGGTAGAAGGCTCTAAACCGGTGTGCTGATGCCTATTGCACTTAGAAGATGCACTAGACACTCTCTGGGGAACATAGCAGGAGCAGTCATTGTGAATTAAGCATGCCATTTATGGGAAGGATAAAAGTTAATGGGGGAGTCATATTATAACTCACAGCTCTTAAGCTACAGAAACGCTAGAGCAAGAAGGAAATTTTGCTTGAAAAGAAAGCCAGGTGTACAGATGGGTGTTTCTAAGCTGAAAATGTGTGGAACAGAAGCCCACTCGTCACTCGATCAGTTAGGATGTCTTCGATGTTTTGACATTGCTAATCTCATCCAGTTTCAGCCTCAGTCATTCAGTAGTATTCACTGAGTGATTACTCAGTGAACAGCACTATCCCAAGCACCTGGGAGAGTATAATCAAGGTACTACATCTGATCTCTGCCCTGAAGGAGCTTACACTCTAGAGGGGAGACAGACATTAAAGTAAATTACAGATAAGAGGAAGCAAGAGAGTATTAAGATATGCACAGAAGTAACATGGGGGATTATCACTATGTGTCAAGCACCGTTCTAAGCACCAGGGTAGATACAGATGAATCAGGTTGGACATATGAGTCCCCAAGCGCCTTGTGGTTTTTTTAAGATGTGTTATGGTTGATTGAGCACCCACTGGATGCAACGGACTGTACTAAGTGCTTAGGAAGTATAAAAAAGAGATGTGACATGCTCCCTGTACTTCCCATTATACTCCACTACTTCCCCTAGATGTAATTTATTTCCATGTCCGCCTCCCCTTGTTGACTGTAAGCTCCTGGTCTGGAGGTATAGGTCTACCAACTCCATTTTTTTAAAGGTATTTGTTAAGCGTTTACAATGTGTCCAGCACTGTTCTAAGCAGTGGGGTAATTAAAAATCAATCGGTTGAGACACAGTCCCTCTTCCCTCACAGCCCAAGTATTGTATTATACTTTCTCAAGTGCTTAGTACAGTGCTCTGCACACAGTAAGCGATCAATAAATACCATTGATTAACCTGCCCATGAGAAGCTTACCCTCCATCATCAAATGCTGTCTTGTTCATACGCCCAGTTAACATCTAAGTTAAAGGGAGTTTTAAGCCCAAGGCTATTCAGCTCAATCAAAGTGAACACAAAGACTTTCCCTGCCACAGAGTGCCAGCGTCTGGCCTTTTTGTACCCACATATTTCAAGGATGAACTGTTTCCTCGATTTTATGCCGAACTGCCAAGACGGACTCACGGGCCTGCCTCTGGAGATTGATGACAGGACACCTGAGATCCGAGAGCAAAGAGGCCTTTCAAGAGTTCGGCCGAAGGGCACCGGCCTGAAACTTGCAGAACACTGCCACGGGCCCAGGAGAGACCCTGCTGGAGAGCCGGCGGAGCAGAGCAGACATTCACGGAGAACAGCCTCCCTGCTGTCCTTTTGCTGCCGAACACACAGCAACCTATGGAACCGTGAAAATGCATAATGAAGGAATCCATTAAGGAGGCCGAATCCGGCGTGCAAGGGAGTACACCTCTCTAGCAAATCAGATTCCCCCTGGGACCACAAGAAAACCCAGAAAGGCAGCTGGCAAGAGCCAGTTGAGTCTTGAGCCCATAGGGTCACTGTGGTGGGGAGTACCGAAAATAACGCTAGGCCCTTTAATGTGAGACCGGATGCCGGTAGGAAGGGTTCTCTTACAGAGGGGCGGTAAAGACGATTGCGTCCCCCTAAAGAGAGGCTGGTGAGGCTAGCAGAGAGCGTGCTGGACTAGAACTTAGCTGAACTGTATTTGAAATCTTGCTCTCTGCCTTCCTGTGTAATTTTGGCTAAGTCATTTAAAGCTCCATGCCTCAGTGTCTCCAACCGTAAACTGGGGACAGGAGAGTCCTGCCAGGAGAGTTTTGTGAGAAAAATGTGAGGTAGCTCTGATCTCATTGATGAGAGTTATTTCGGAAACCCAAGGAACTGTCTGTATTAGTTTTTTTCAAGCCAAAGTTGGATTTACTTTTGCTTTTTCCAGGTAAATTGTCAATAAGAGTCCATAATATTAGAATTGGGTTTTGACTCATTTACATTAGTTACTTAAATTAGCCTGCACCTATCAACCTGGGGGTTGAAATATATAAACCAGGGAGGTCCCAAAGAGAAGTAGGCAGCTGGCTTCCCTGAGATCTTTAATAAGCATTATCCACCCCAAATTGACCAGCTGGCGAAAGCCTTCGCAGAAGGAAATTTTTTGGAACCAATCTGCTAGGTTTAATTTTACATTGTTTCATTGAAAACCAGCCCTTAAAAACTCATATGAATGGGTAACCAAGTGTGATCTGTTGGGGAGGATATGAGTGGGAGCCAGAGAGCGGAAGAGGAGACAGAAAAGGAGGGAGGGAGAATCGGAGAGGTGGAGAGAGAAAGAGAGAGAGAGGGAGGGAAATTTCTTTAAGGTTCTCATGAGGTTTTACAGAGCACTGAGCACATATGTTGAACTCGAACCAATATATTGAAACTCAGTGGTTAAAGTAGACAGATAACCCTGTCCCCTCCACAAAATTGGAATTTCTGGTGTCTGGCATTCCAGTAAGATGGCAGAAGTAAAGGACAATCACCTGGAATCGGGCTCTGAATACCCCAAATGAACTGAGAGGAGGAGACTAATCTTCAAATCAATATTCCATCTGGATTTTTCCACTTCCTAGTGCAAGTTCCTCTGAAAGCCAGAAATGAAAAAGACCCAGTGGAAAGCCAGTGGGTGCTCTTAAAGCTTTAATTATTCATTATAGGCATTTTCTTCTTGGTTGAAATTCAGATCAACAAACTTAAACAGAACATCCTTCAGATCACAGGGGGAACCTTTCAGGTCCACAGAATCTAATGAGCCAATTTTCCAAAGTTAAAGTAACACTGGGAAAATGAAATGGTTCATGATAACTTCATCTCCAATCATGATAATGTGAGTGAATCACCCAGAATTCAGAGTACTCCCACCCCAGCCCATGGATAATTCATGCTTAAGGCCCTGAATTACGATCCCTACACTTAGACCAGAATCTCTCCTAAAATTGGCTCTGAGGGAAATTGGACAAAGACAAATAAAGATGTTCCCGGATTCTGAGGCAAATTGACCTTGAACTATCAATCTCTGAGGCCTGGCTACAAAGCCACATTTCTTGGGATAATACAGTCCAGGAATCTGGCAACCGACCCACGGTGAGCCCCAAAGCATCAACCGTTCCTTGGCTTGCGTTTTCCTGGTTCCAGCCCTGCCACTGATCCAACTCTTTCCTGGACTCAGGGGGTGAGTGAGATCACAAATGAGAAGGTGTAAGAATAGGAGGTAGGGAGACAGTGTGGCAGGGAGACCCAGTGGATAAATCAGTATCTGTTCTTCCTTCCACTTGGGACTGAGAGCTCCATATAGGGCAGAGTCTGTGTCCATTCTGATTATCTTGTATCTACCTCAGCATGTAGTACAGTGCTTGGCACATAGTACGTGCCTAACAGTTATCATTATTATCAGGAGATGCAAGTTCTAGTCCCAGTTCTGTGCTTTGCTCTCAGAGACAGGGCCACGGAGTACCAGACAACCATATACAGTTATTTTGGAGCGGAGAGCCGTTCTTGGCTCTCCACTCCCTCTTTGCTTCCCTCCCTGCCATGAGGGGAAAGATAAGACCCCTCTATCTCTCTGGATTTTAAGAATCAGGAAGGAGTGGCCTCTGGAGTGATTTGAAAAAATCACCATTAATCAATCAGTGGTATTTATTGTGCACATATTGCGAACAGAGCACTATACTGAGCGTTTGGAGAGTATACGATCCCCGCCCTCAAGGACCTCACAGACCAGTGGAGCGAGGCTGTCATCTGGGGAGAAGGCCCTGGGCTGGGAGACAGGATCCCTGGGTCCACTCCCAGCTCCTTCACTTCACACAAACCAAAGGACAACACACCCACGTACACGCACACACGGGGCTCCGGAGGAAAGCTTTCAGCCGTCCTAGGTGATCACTGCTTTTTCCCCCTCAAACACCTCATTGTTCACTGAAAAGGAAAACTCTAAAAGCCACTGTACGCAGGCCCAACCCTAGTCTCCCCTCCCCCCGGCCACACCTCAGCAGAGGAAGCCACGGGCTCTGAATGACCCATCCATGGATAGGCAGACCCAAGGCCCACGGCTTGGCAGGGACTGGTGAGCTGCGAGGAGTAGCCATTGGCGACTCCTGTGGGAAAACTATCTGAGATGTGGTGACTCTGGGAGGGGTCCAGTGAGACAGCCACACAAGAGAGTGTGGGGGCCTCTAACCTTCTCCTGAGAGAGTGGATGAATAGGCCCCAACTCCCACTGCCATCTGCACCATCTTCCCTCTCCTTTTCCCACTGCTGTCGTGGCCGGGTTGGGGAAGGCAGCACCAACATGTGGAAAAATATCTCATTCCAGCCCAGCCACAAGCCTGACATCATGGTGAACTTGGGAGGTGTGTGAGGGGGCCACTCCCTATTTATGTAATAATAATCACTATGGTATTTGCTAAGCGCTGAACACTCTACTAAAAGCTGGGGTAGATATTAGAGAATCAGGTTCCACACAGGGCTCATGGTACAAGTAGGAGGGAGATCGGGGATTGAATCCCCATTTTGCAGATGAGGGAACTGAAGCAGAGGGAAGTTAATTTATTTGCCCAAGGTCTCACAGCAGGCAAGTGGTGGAGCTGGAAAAAGAACCCAGGTCCTCTGGCTCCCAGGCCCGTACTCTTTCCCTTAGGCCACGCTGCTCCTCTTAGCTGCAGGGAGGCGGCATAGCCTAGTAGACAGTGTGTAGAACAAAGTCCAGAAACCTCCAGTCCCACCTCCACAACCTCTCTGGATTCCAGTTTCCTTATCTGTAAAACAGGGATTAGCTAGATCGTGAGCCCCAGGTGTATGCCATGAATGCAGGAAGCCCGGCAGAGAAAGTCTCTTCACCTAAGCAGCCGCAGCGGAAAAACTAAGACGATGCACCACCTTTACTATGTGCCTTCTTCTATCTTACCTCGGTTTTGAATACCCCAGTCAGAGGTTCAGTAAATATAAGCCCAGTGTTCTGTCTTAAAGAAAAAAAGCTGTTTTAAAATACCCTTTCCCACAACTGCACTTCACTGTGTCCCAGGATACACAACAGCTAGGAAGAAAGTGGAGAAAAATAATCCACTCTACCCCCAGATCAAATATACAAAATCCTCTCTTCAAATAAAGCTGCTGGGCTGTCCCCCATCAGTACTCTTGGGGTTTTAAGATATCAAATATTTTTGATATTGAACGAAGCCTGGGAGTCAGAAGAGCCTGGGTTCTAATCCTGTCTCCCCCACTTGTATGCTCTGTGACCTTGGGCAAGTCCCTTAACTTCTCTGTGCCTCCATACCTGCATCAGAAAATGAGGATTAAGACTGTGAGCCCCTTGTGGGACAGGGACCGTGTCCAACCTGATTAGCTCGTATCTACCCCAGCACTTAGAACAGTGCCTGGCACATTTTAAGCACTTAACAAATATCATAAATTAAAAAAAAAACAAGACGTGAGCTTTCACCCTTTCCAGACCCTGCCTCTCTGTGACCCCCCCTTAGTGGTCTTAGCCAATTGTCTCGGGTGCTTGAAGCATGTGATAACTGTTTTGTCTCCTTCATTAGAGTGGAAGCTCCTTGTGGGCTTGGAATGTGAGTGTGCTTCTGTTGTAATTTTCCAAGTGCTTAGTACAGTGCCCGCCACTCAGTAGGTGCTCAGTAAATACCATTACTTCTACTACAGCACCAGGTGCTTAGTACAGCGCTTACATATTAAGTACCTATTAACTGCTTAGTTCAGTGCTCTGCACCCAGTAAGCGCTGGATAAATGCGATTGAATGAATGCTATATGGAGTTCCAGTGTAATGTGTGTGATGTCACCTGTTTCTCAGGGGGCATTTTTTTGAATGCAATCACCGACCACTCTTTTCAATCAATCAATCTATTGATTGATTTATTGAGCACTTATTGGGTGCAGAGCACTGTACTAAGCACCTGAGAGAATACAATATAACAGAGTCGGTAGACACATTCCCTATTTGCAAACCAGAGATAAATGCAATTCAAATACCTGTGTGGCCCCCTTGAAGTCTTTCTACACCTGTACATGGCCCCTCGGAAAGTCTAGTGAATACTGTGGTAATGATATGTGTCTGTGCTGAGGAGTTTCCCATGCTGTGATGTCTGAATGTCAACCAGTGCTGGCTCTGGGTGGAGACCGGAAAAGGGATGCCCAATTCAATCTCTTGTCTTGGCTAGCAGAAGCCACAAGCCTGTGGATATGCATGTCAGTCATGCCAGGGGGCTGGGAGTGGTTAATCCCTGATGATCTACAGTTGCTGTGCCCACTAATTTCTTAAATAGCATAATCATTCGTAGTGCAAAATTCCTCTAGGTTGCCCAGCATTTCACACTCGCTCTTTTCTTGACCTTGAGTAAGGGCATTGTTAAATGGGTTGTACATATAAGTTTAAAACTTTAAATTTTAAAAAGTTAAAACTGAGTAGGCTACACCCGAAGCCAAGCCAGTGGGAGGACTAGACAGGAACTGGAGTTGCAGCTCATTTGGGCTGTGTGTTTGCTGCTCTGCCTAGATACCCAATTTTTCTGTACAGCAGAAGATGGCAGATACTCCTTGGGGAGGAGGGCTAGGGAAATTGCCCAAGATCCTGGATCCTGGAACTCTAATCCCCACCCCTAGAGAAGGCAGGTACTTCACATACACTGCACCTCCTACATTCACCACCGCTGGGTGGTACAGCTTCCCCCCTCATGCTTTCTTAGAATGGTGCCTGGGGCGATGGGAGGTGCTTTGTTGAAGAGCAGTGTGGCCCAGTGGAAAGACTATGGGATTGGGAGTCAGGAGATCTGAGTTCTAATCCTGCCTCTGTCATCTGCCTACTTTGTGATCTTAGGCAAGTCATTTCATTTCTCCATGCCTCAATTTCCTTATGTAGAAAATGGGAACTGAATACCCATTCTACCTCCCTCTTAAACTGTAAGCCCCATGTGGGACAGGGACTGTGTCCCATTCAACTATCCCATCTCCCCCAGTGCTGAATGCAATGCTTGGCGCATAGTAAGCATTGAACAAATATGACTTTTATTAGTAAGAATAATAAAAACAAAGAGCAGTTTCTGGCTGAGAGGTACCGGTTCAGGCCTAGAGCACAGCTGGAGAACCTTCTTGAGAAAACTTTTCAGTTCAGAGTGTCGGGGCCTCCTTGATCTCTGTGGGACCCAATTCCTGCAGCTGGGGCTGGAACTAATGAATAAGTAGCTAGGGAGGTCTTACTGCCATGTAGAGCCCCCAAGACTGCCCAGGAGTAATTGCCGAGCCCAGACTCGTAGTGAAATACGAGTCAGTCGGACATTTGAGTAACCGGAAATCTAACCTGTATTTTCTAGGAAGTCAAAGCCTGGCACGTCACTACGAAAGCTTTCAGCCTCTGCCTGCATCTCATGTATCGACACAAATCGCTTCACCTGGTTTACGTCCCTTGGTGTCAACAACTGGACCAGATGAAATCATGCTCGGTCAGTGATACGGGAAATGCCCGGAATTTTTCAAACTAAGACTCCCTCGGGGTAACATTCGGAGAACAGAGAACCAGCCCGACAGTGGGAGTTCTGAATTTGCCAACAGGAGCTGCGACTTCAGAGATTTGAAAGGTCAGTCTGATTAGCATGTTTAAACAGCAGAAAGAGTAAGCAAACGAACTAAGGAAACACAGGGTCTCTGGCTTCTAGCTGGTTTCTAGTCAGGCACAAGGAATTGGCAGGGTGGTCAAAATGCCGCTCCATATGTGGCCTCCTTAAAGGGCTAGATTTTTTTGGCAAATTCTCATTGAGTGTTCCCTTCCTGGAAGCCCAATTTGGCTAATAGATGGTGGCGGGACAGTCCTGGAGTAAAGCACTAGGTTTTATTAGGCAGTTTGGGGGATTCCCGCCTCTGGTGAATTTGGACAGATGGGGGAGTGTGGGAGACTCCTCTGGGCCTGGGATCACACTCCCTGCAGGACGACCAGGAGTAAAATGAGGGTCTTGGCTGTCTGGCAGTCCACTGAAGTCCCAGGAGCCTCAGTTTACCTCCTGCTTGCTCTGCCCTCCCTTACCTGTTCTTCCCCAGAAAAGTAGCAGGGTGAGCTAATAGAAAGAGCGCGGGCCTGGGAGTCAGAAGACTTGGGTTCTAATGCTGGGTCCATCACTTGTCTCCTGTGTGACTTCAGGCAAGTCACTTAAATTCTCTATGCTTCATTGTCCTCATTTGTAAACTGGGAATCAAATCTTACTCCCTCCTACTTAGTCTCATGAGGGACAGGGACTGTGTCCAACCTGATTATCTTGTATCTACCCTATTGCATAGTAAAGTACATGATGCCTACAGCTTACCAATACTACAATTACTATTACTGGAAAAGGAGCCACATAAACGGATCTGTGTATCTTTTTGAGAGAGGATTCCCCAACCCTCTTTGAGAAAGTGGGTTCAGCCTAAACACCCCCCACTTCTCCCCTGAGGTGGGGACCCGCGACAGCAACTTTTCTTGCACTTTCCCAAGTTCTCGGTATCATGCTGTACACACAGTAGGTTTTCAGCAAATACCATTGATGGCCTGAGAGATCAACCCTTTCTGGATTCCTTCTCCCATATTCTCTGAACCAGTCTCAGACATGAGTTTTGCCCGTCATTCCTGACAGGAGACACCCTCCACCACTCTTCGCGAGGAAAAAGAAAAGATTCCACCTTGGGGTCTCAGGTCACCAGCTTCAATGGAACCAAGAGCAGGGTCCAGATCTCATCTCTTGATCCCTTGCTCAGGAAGCGGCGTCATGGTCTAGTGGATAGAGAACGGGCCTGGGAGTCAGAAGGAATTGGGTTCTAATCCCAGCTCTGCTGCTTGTCTGCTGTGTGACCTTGGGCAAGTCACTTAACTTCTCTGGGCCACAGTGACCTCATCTCTAAAATAGGGATTGAGACTGTGAGCCCCATGTGGGACAGGGACTACGTCCAGCCCCACTTGCTTATATCCAGTCCAGTGCTTAGTACAGTGCCTGGCATATAGTCAGCACTTAAAAAATACCACAATTATTATTATTGTTATTATCACTGCGCTCAGCACTAGATTAGTTTCCTCTCTCTTGCTGTCCTTCCCAGCACCCCTCTGGAGTTTAAACGAAAATGCCACAGGGGAGTAAGTCTCCATGGGTTTTATCACTCCCAATTTATTACCAAATAATGCATGACACCCAAATGCAGTCATTTATGTACCAGCTCTGAGCTCAGATAGAAGTGTGTATATGGGAACATTTTGAGGACCCTGGCCAAAGCAGAATGACCATGCCTCTACATTGTAAATGGAAGTTTAGAAAGGCTGGATATAAACATGTATATATCTACACACATACATATCCCCATGAATGTAGGAACACACCATTGGGGTTGGGCAAGAGAGTGAGGCCAGGGGGAGCCTGTTGGCTTTAGTCACTTGAACCTCTTCCGGGGCTTCCCATCCCTTCTCTTCAAAGGCAAAAGCATCAGAAGTCTTTGGAGTTTCAGTGAGAAAGGATGGCAAACATGTGTTGGCAGGAGGACGGCCCGATGGCATGCGGTACCCAAGCTGCTAAGCGGCATCTGCTACATTAAATGGAGTAATGACAGCACGTGAAGGGAGACATATGCCAAGGCCCATTTCATAGATGGGATCACAGATCTGCTTCTGACAGTGGGCATTGGAAACGGTTTCCCTGTTCCGCCTGAGGCTGTGTATCTCCCATTTTACCTGCTAGAGGGGCCAATCCTGCGGTAAGCTTCCCCTGGGAAGAGGTAGCACCAAGCTCCTAGTCAAGCTCCATGAAACTAGTTTCATGCCTGCCAGATCTGCCTTGCCAGTTCAGCCTTGCAAAGAGCTCAGCTTTTTACCAGATGACCCAGGATTATTACTGTTATATCAGCACAGCTGGAGGGTCGGCCAGTAAAAACACCCTGTGCAGCCTAGTGGAAGGAGCATGGGCTTGGCTGTCTGAAGTCCCAGGTTCTAATCCTCACTGCACCCTGACCTGCTGTGTGACATGGGGCCAGTCCCTTAAACCTTCTGTGCCTCCGTTTCTTCATCTGTAAAAAGGGGATGATACCTATTCTCCCTATCTCTTAGACTGTGAGACCACGTGGGACAGGGACCGCCTGAGCTGATGATCTTAAATTTGCCCCAGAGCTTGGCACTTTGCAAATGTGTAGTAGAGACCATCATTCTTATTATGACGAGCTTTATTAAGTGCCTTCCCTAAGTAGAATGAGATCCAATGCATAGATTTCCCCTCTTCTGCCCATCCTCCCTGGCTTCCTCTCTACTCATCTACAGATTGACATAAGGCCAGGACAACGGGTCCCTAGGCTTTTGGGGGCTGACGGATGGTTCTTTCTTCGCTCCCTTCCACGGCCGCCGAGGCGGTATTGGCCACAGAGACTTCCAAGGTGGGGAGAAGTGGAAGGATTATCCCCCAGATCCTTTCACCTGTCTTGAATATGTGCAGGTGGGCTCTAGTGAGGGAGTGAGTATGGAGAGGGAAGCAGCATAGCCAGCTACTCAGAATACATTTGTGGCCCAGCTCAGTGATGGCTAAATTAATGAGCGAGGCAATTAGTGCAAATCCATATCTAGGTTCTGCTGAGCCATCACCGTGAATAGCCAGGGCCAGTGGAGAATGCAAGGTGTCAGGCGTTCCAAATCCCCAGGGATCGAGATGGGATCTCAGAGGGAAAAGGAATCCTGAAGGCATCTGTCTTCCCCAGCTTCCTCTGTGTTCAGCAGTCTTTTTGGCACTATCTGTGAGGCTGGCAGTGCCAGACACGAGGTGCTCATGGAGCACTTTGAGTTTTTCAGTTGAACCCCAACACTGGTCTGCCCAGACCCAAAGCAGAAACTGTAACTGCCCTGGGTGGGGCAGGTGACTGGACACAATTAAGGGTCTCTCTTCCCTGGCAACGGGAGTGACAATCCAAGGGCTAGAGTTTCAAAATGACCCCGGGCTGCCTTTTGACATCTACATTTTGCTGGAAGACACCCCCCCACCCCCTGGCCTCGCCACCTCCACCCCCACAGTTTGGGTCTGGGTGGATTTGGCAGCTGAAACGACAGAGCAGCGATGGAACCAACTGCGATCGCTGTGTGCCAAAGGCAAGGCCAGGTAGGGTTAGTCTAGGAAGAGAGAGACCTCATCCAAGGATGCACAGTTGCACGTGCATGGACAGCCAAATGGTGACACTGGCACTGCCGCTGCTCCCTCTGAGGGGCCAGGACCCCAGGCTGGTGAATTCCAAGAGACAGGGCCTCGGGCAGAGAACAGGCCACGGCAGCAGGGAGGAAAGTGGGAAGAGGCAAGGGGGCTCACTGGTTCCAGGACAGGGTGGGGTGAGCATCCCCTCAGCCTTCCCCTCCAGGTATTCAAACTGGGTAAGGCCGGAGAGTACAGTGCCGGAGACGGGAAGAAGGCTTAAGCGGGGGAGTGACCCATAGAACGTTGTCGTAGGGAACCGGCAATTTTAGAAATGGGTGAGAGAGGGAAGGTTTCGGGACCCCTTGGGCATCTGCAGGAATTGGGTTATCGAGTCTTGCGACCCCAGAGAGATGAAGGTGACTTGATTGAGAAACAAATGTCTCTGCTGTTGTTCTGATGTGTACTCCAGCTTGACTAGGTAAGCCTGTCGCCACAAGGGAATTATTGTGAGCAGAGCACTGGGAGAGCACAATATAACAGAGTTGGTGGACATGTGTCCTTCTCACAACGAGCTTACAATCTATAAGGGAAGAGAGCTATTGATATAAATAAATAAATTATGGCTATAGGACATAAGGGCTGTGGGGCTGCGGGAGAGGTGAATAAAGGGAGCAAACCCAAGTGCAAAGGCAGTGCAGAAGGGAGTGGGAGAAGAGGAAATGAGGACTTAGTCAGGGAAGGCTTCTTGGAGGAGATGGGCCTTGAATAAGGCTTTGAAATTGGGGAGAGCAATTGTCTGTCAGGTAGGAAGAGGAAGGGTGTTCCAGGCCAGAGGCAGGATGTGGACGAGAGGTCAGCGGAGAGATAAGAGGAGATCTAGGTAGAGTGAGTAGGTTGGCATTAGAGGAGTGAAGTGTGTGGGCTGGGTTGTAGTAGGAGAGCAGCGAGGTAAGGAAGGAGGAGGACAAAGGGATTGAGTGCTTTAAAGAGGCCAAAAATTGCTTGTGGGGTGAGGGGAAGGTCTGAGTGACTTGGATTTGGTTGTGTATCCTGAGTGAATTATTTGGACAATTGTTCAGACAGCCCATAGCTCCCGGAAGGCTGGGGTTGGGGTGTGGGGTGGGGGTGGGGGGCGGAGTTGCCGCTCCAGTGACCTGGACGAACCAACCAATAAATAGATGCTGGACCAGGATAAGCGAGGGTGGAATAGACAGAGGAAAGAGGAGAAAGGAGATGCAGGAAACCCAGCAAAGGGATCCCTCTTCTCAGCCTCCCCCCGCCCCACACTGAACCTTCTCCTCCCCCAGATCAAGGGGTGGCTACTGGGGAGGAAGCAGCATGAGCCCTAGCCCCGAGACAGTTAAATGGGAAAAGAAACAGACCTCAGCTGGCTGGTGAGGTAGGAGAAGGATGGGGAAGGAGCAAGAGAGGACAGACTGGCCGTCCCAGAGGCTTGACCTGAAGAAACCTGTGAGCAACCACAAGAGACTGGCCAAAGACGAAGGAAAAAGAGAGCAGTGATCAGAATGGTTGAGCCGGTGCCAGCCACTCCGATGCATCGAGCATCTGGAGTTTGACGAACGCCCAGTAATCGGGGGGCTGAGAAGCCCCCAAAGCCATTTCTCACATGCGAGGTGGTGAACATCACTGGAAATCAGAGCGCCTTTGTGTGGTTTGCCAAACTGCAGATGCAAAAAAAGTCTTCAGTGAAGGACTCAGATGGGAGCCCGCTACAATGCACTGCTCCAGGGAGAACTCTGACCATAAATGCGAGCTTGTTATCACAGCCTTTCAGAGGCTAGGGGAAGCCGGAAGCAGGGTTGTGCTGGCTAATTGAAGCCCACGTGTATTCCCCCATTGCATTTTAATTATAAACTGATAATGCACAGGCCACCTAGTTCCCAGCACGGGAACAGAAGATTGCAAGCCAGAAAGCCATCTTTCGTGGCCAATTTACCACTAAAATCTTGTCCACTATCACATTTCTCTTTCCAATAGTCAGCCTACCAGTGGAGGGCTGGTTCCCCCAAGGCTAAAACAGTAAAGAATTCAATCCTTCGATCGTACTGAAAATACATTAGTAGTATTGAAGATAAATAAGAAGTATCGAAAGTGAATTAGACCTAAGGGAAGGTAATGGAGTATAAAAATATGAACCTACGTGATGTTGGGGGCGTGGGGGGAAAGAGGCGGTTGTGGGGAGATGGGAGACTAATCAGGGAAGACCTCTTGCAGGAGATGTGATTTCAGAAGGGCTCTGAAGAAGGGGAGAGCAGTGGTCTGCCAGATGTGAAGGGGGAGGGAGTTCCAGGCCAAAGGGAGAGTACAACAGGGTTAGTAAACACAATCCGGGCTCTCAAAGACCTTACAATCTAGTGAGGGAGGCAGACACAGAATAAATTACAGAAAGGCGGAAGAAAGAGAAGTGGATAGTCAGCGCTTAGATAGCAAGGACCGTTTAAGTCGCTATGTAGAGAACAGCTATGGAGGATTACAAGTTCACAAGTGTGGTTTGGGTGAAGAAGTGCTGAGGTGGTAGTTGGGGAATAGAACTTTGGGAAAGAGAAACTAATTGGAGAAAGCTTCCTAATTTGGAGGGCCTGTTCTCTCGGGAAGCTTGCTGAGTAGCACATGAATTCTCATTGCAAAACAATGGGGTGAAAGGCTGGTCCAGGCTAGCCTCAGGGAGAAGACAGGCCCATCTCACTGGGAGCTAATAATAATTGTGATATGCGTCTAGCACTGTACTAAGAGCTGGGGTGGACACTACATAATGAAATTGAACCCAGTCTAGAGAGTGGGGAGAGTACATACATATCTGTAATTTAATTCATTTATATTAATGTCTGTCACCCCTACTCTAGACTGTAAACTCGTTATGGGCAGGGAATGTGTCTGTTGGTTGTTGTATTGTACTTTCCCAAGCTCTTAGCACAGTGCTCTGCACACCGTGAGTGCTCAGTAAAAACAACTGAATGAATGAATGAACTGTGATATTCAGAGATTTTGTGGGGTGTAACAATAATCCCCGCTCCACCACTTGTCAGCTGTGTGACAGTCCGATTAGACTGTAAGCCCGTCAAACGGCAGGGACTGTCTCTATCTGTTGCCGACTTGTTCATCCCAAGCGCTTAGTACAGTGCTCTGCACATAGTAAGCGCTCAATAAATACTATTGAATGAATGAATGAATGACTTTGGGCAGGTCACCTAACTTCTCTGGGCCTCAGTCACCTCATCTATAAAATGGGGATGAAGACTGTGAGCCCCATGTGGGACAACCTGATCGCCTTGTATCTCCCCCAGTGCTTAGAACAGTGCTTTGCACATAGTAAGTGCTTAACAAATAACATCATCATCATTATAATTATTATTAATTGTTACATATTGAGCCAAAAAAATGGGTGTGTGAGAGCCCTCACTTTAGACTTCATTAGGGCACCACACCTTTGGGCTGTATCTGATTTTGAGCCCTATTTGGGAAGGTCACGGTTCCCATTCCTAGACTCTTCCCCTGGAAAGGGAAGAATTCAGCATAACCATCTTAAGAGGACCAAACATTATCGTGTAGGCAAGACAGGCAGACGGATGGACTGACGGACCTGCTTGGGATCAGCCAGGAGCTGCCGCTGCAGCCCAATTTATCAGAGTCCAGAGCGGTTCCTGGAAATGCCCTGGATGAGCCTCTTTAAGAGGAAGAAAGAAGTTGGTAAAACATATGGGGGACGGTGGGAGATTTGGGGTGGGGGGTGGTCCCTTGGCCAACAGCTACCTGTTCAGGCAGGAAATCTAATCTCTGATGCACTGCCTCAGTCGTCCCTCACTCCAGTCTCCCCTCCCTTGTTTATTTGCCGAGATTAGTCTGAAGCACAGCCTAAGTGAGAGGGAAGCACAGGCAGAACGGTGATTCAGAGAATCAGAAGCGGCCTCTGGCTGCTGTGCTGTTCCAGCTTTAGTTCGTCTCAGAGTCAGAGCGCTGACAGCCCTTAAATTATCCTCGGTAGAGCAGCATGTGGCCCAGCAGAGAAGGGAGGCAGCTTAGCCTAGTGGAAAGGGCACGGGACTGTGAGTAGGGAGGCCCAGAGTCTAGTCTCGGCTCTGCCACTGGCCTGCGTATCATCTTAGAGAAGTCACTTAACCTCTCTGAGCCTCAGTTTCCTCTTCTGTAAAATGGGGATGAGATTTCTGTAAAATCTTTCCCTTCCTCCTCGATTGTGAGCCTATTTGATCTGTCTGATCCTATTACCTCATATCTACCCAAGCATCTGGCATGGTGTTTGGCACAAAGTAAATATGCAATAAATACCATTATTTTTCAGGATCTCCAGGGAGAAGGCAGTCTAAGGAAAATGTTGGGGAGGAGAAAGAGGAGTTCCTAGAGTTCCTTTCCAGCGGGGCATCAGGTGGTCTTTCCTGGCCATCCTCTCTCTTTGACAGATTGGGAGAATTCATTCATTCAGTCTTATTTATTGAGGGCTTCCTGTGTGCAAAGCACTGTGCTAAGCGCGTGTGCGAGTACAATATAACAACAAAGTCCTTTAGCAAGGGATGCGGAGAGGGGTTTGAGTGACTATAGACTGTGAACTCGTTATGGGAAGGGATTGTCACTCTTTATGGTTGTATTGCCCTTTTCCAAGCGCTTAGTACAGTGCTCTGCACACAGGAAGCGCTTAATAAATGCAATAGAATGAATGAGTGAATGAATGAATAGTACCAGAAATGCTGGGGTGGAGGCAAAGCGGGCTTTGGCGGATTCTTCCCACTCTTTAGAACTCTCTGGTGACCGTGACTTGGCCCTGACCTCTCTGCTCCCAAGGACCCAAGCCTGCACACCTGCAGATGAAAACATTGACCACAGGCTTCGGGTCCAGCCCCAGGCAGGGCATGGGGGTCACTTTCCCGGGAGGCCAGGAAGTAGGTGAATCTCGTGGGAGTGGCAGGAGAAGGGATGCTGCTCTGTTCTTGGCATTCCCTCTCTCCTTGTTGCTCTTCCCCCTTCATTCCTCACAGTGCCGGTCCATCCCCAGAGCTTGATTGAGCCCTGCGCAGCCCAAGGAAGGCATGGAAAGGATGTATTTTAAAAACAGGCCAACTTCCCTACCCTCAGCTTTTTGAAAGGCTCTGCCGCAGTGTGGAAACTGGGCTTCCCAGAGGACGAGGTCATTTAGCATCATTAGAAAATGTGGCTTGTTAGCATTTCTCTAGGCCTTCCCCTGGGGTCCCAGCCAGGCTGGGTTCGGGCCTGTTTGGAGAGCATGATTAAGCCTTTTCAGGGTGTGAGGAGCCAGACTCAAACTGGTCGACTCTGTTATTCTGTTCTATTGTTCTCTCCCAAGCCTTCAGTACAGGGCTCTGCCCACACTAAGTGCTCAATAAATATGACGGGAGATCTAGGCTCTCCTTAACCTGCTGGGCAGGCCAAAACAGGAGCCAGAGCTGATGTGGTGTCAACGTTCCTGTTCATTCAATCGATCGGTGGCATGTACTCAGCACTTACTGTGGGCAGAGCCCTGTAGTAAGCACTCGGGAGTTTCCAAGAGAGTTAGTAGACACAAGCCTTGCCCTCAAGGAGCGAATGATTTAGTGGAGTGGGCGTCCTGCCGGGGCCGAGGAAGTTAATGAAGGAGGGCAGGCAGGCGGAAACAGCAGATCGGACAAACGTTCAGAACACTGAGCCTGTCTGTGGCCACCGGACTAGGGACTGGCCCATCGCTACGACGACGAGCCGGGAAACCGTCCCATATCCATAAACCGCATGAGCGCTTTTGGTTTTCACTGTTGCCCTTCATTTCCCATGTTATTGGCTGTTTTTATCATTCCAATTTTCCCTTGTGGGTCCATCAACGGCCCTTTTCTCTTCCCCACCCCGATCTTGGATTGGGAGCTCCCTTGGGGGCCGGGATTGTGTCTCTTTGATCCTCTGTTAGACTCTTCCGTAGCATCTCGTAATTTGTTTCAGCCATACTCAGCAACGGACCAATACCGTTGAATAAACAATTCAGTCAGTGAATGGAGGGGAGAAGAGGGATGAAGGGAAGGGCCAGGGAGTGTCCCTCTGATAGAGTGTGGGCTCAGACTTGGGTAAGGGTTGAAACTCCTCTTTTTCCTCACTAGCATCTTCCTCAGGCACCACTTTCTGTCAGTCCTAGCTGGAGAGGTGGGACTTTTGGCGGAGAACTGGGAACAGCTCCTCCCTCTAAGCTATAGGCTCCTTGTGAGCAGGGAATCTCTATCAAATGGTACTCCCCCAAGTGCTCATTACAGTGCTCTGCACAGTAAGGGCTCAGTATGTAACACTGATCGATTGAATGAAACAGTGAGCTCCTTGCCTCTGCCCCTGTCCTCCCTAAGGCAGAGGCAAAATCAGCAGTAGCAATCACATCTATTAACAGTATTAATAACAAATACTAATACTGAGTAATAAAGAAATACCTCTACTAATAATAGTAGTTAGTACAGAGAGCACCTGACTAAGCACTGGGAGAAAATACACAAGTGGGAATTAAAGAGACTCTCTCCCTCGTGGGACTCAAACTCGTAATTCTAGTGATCACAATGTAGTAATCAGTTTGGACCTGATAAAGGGTATTATTTCTTCCTGCAGCTGAGGCCACTTGCCAAATTCACTGTGACGGTGGGACAGGCAGTCTGATACTGATGGAGAAAGCTGTACTGGCTGGTTCCTTTTGTTCCTAGCAAAGGCATCTGGGTTTGAGCAGAGAGGTGTGCTCCGGGAGGGAAGGGCAGATAAGTGAGGTCACGACAGAAATTCTTTCCTTTTCGCCCTGCATTGTTGACTAGGCAGGTTTGAGGCTCTGTCATCCTCGCAAGTCAGTGGGTGGTGGTGGCTTGGGCTTTGCGGGATGCCCACCCAGTCCACTGCTAAATGACCCAAACTCGGTGTTTGTCCAAGAGAGAATGGCTTTCTCTTCTCCTTCAACGCATCCAGCCCAACTAGCCCCAAGCACCCATCTGAGAGTTGAATAGATGATGTTTCCTTTAGTCGATTTATCCAATGTAGACTTCCCCGCTTAGATTCTAGAAGGAGTGTCGCCAGTGCCTCCAGATGATCAGGTCTGGGAACACGTACCTGGCAGAAGCGCCGGTTTTCGGAATATCCTGGGTAGCCCTGGGAGAAGGCTGCACAGCAAAACAGCTTGGCATGATTGCCCTCGGTGATGTCTCACCTTCCAAATGGGCTAGTTCCCGTTTGCCAGCTAAATGGAGCAGGGTTGTCAGTTACCAGACACTGCCACCCCACCTCATTCCCCTCAGGGGCTGGGAAGAGAGAGAGCTGTGGGGGCCAAGCTGTTTCCTGGACATTCCTACCTCTTCCCCAGGTTTGCTGAGGCTACGGCCCTCCGGTCTCCTCTTCCACTGCCTCTTCCCTGATGGTACCGCCGCTACTTCAAAGAAGCTGCATGTCCTAGTGAAAAGGGCGTGGGACTTGGGAGTCAGAGGACCAGGGTTCTGATGACGGCTCTGCCCGCTCACCTGCTGGGTGACCTTGGGCAAGTCACTTTAACTTCTCTAGACCTCAGTTCCCTCATCTGCAGAATGGGGATTCAATACCCGTTCTCCCTCATCCTTAGACCGGAAGCCCCTTGTGGGACCTGATTTTCTTGCATCTACCCCAGCGCTCTGTACAGCTCTTGGCACCGGGTAAGCGCTTAACACATGCCATAGTTATCATTATTATTTCTGCATTGTCCCCCTTCTCCCAGTGTCTGCCCGTCTCTCCTAATCAATCAGTGGCATTTATTGAGTGATTATTTTGTGGAGAGCCCTGTCCAGCACTTAGAACAGTGCTTGGCAGAAAGCATTTAACAGATACCATCTTTATTATCACTAAACCCCGGGGAGAGTAAAATATAATGAAGCTCGTAGACACGTTCCCTGCCCACAAAGAACTTACAGTCTGGAGGGGAAGTTAAATGAATGAATCGCAGCTATGTACATAAGTGCCGTCCCGCTGAGAGAGGGGTGAATAAAGGGTGCAAATCCAAGAATGATATGGAAGGGAGTGGGAGAAGAGGAAATGAGGGCTTAGTCAGGGAAGGCCTATTGGAGGAGTCGTGCTTTTAATAAGGTTCTCCTGTGCCACTCCTGCCACTGCTGCTGGGGCCTCTCCTCCTCACCCGACCCGCTACGTCCATGCCCCGCCCCGACCCCCATCCCTGCCTCTGGGCCACCTCCTCCTTTCCACGTGGGGGGACGATCACTAGACCAATCTCATCTCAGTGTCCAAAAACGCCCATCACAGGCTGTGGACCTGGACCCAAGGGTGATGGGTTAGGGGGGAGGAAAGATGTTCCACTCTTTGGGAATCTGTGATCACTGCAGCAAGCGCTTCCCTCGCCTGGGAAAGTTCACAGCTTCACGATGTCCAGAAAGAGACATTTTTTTTCAGGCACATCATTATTCATCTAGTTCACTCAGAGCCTCTCAATTACCCAGCCCCCTTGGCTTCCCCTTCCCTCTCGCTATCCTCACTGAAGCCAATTCGACAGTGATAATAATCGTGGTATTTGTTAAGGGTTTTCTATGTGCCGGGCACTGTATTAAGCCCGGGAACAAAATCAGGTTGGAAGCAGTCCCTGTTCCACATGGGGCTCGCAGTCTTAATCCCATTTTACAGATGAGATAGCTGAGGCCCAGAGAAGAAATAATAACGATCTCAATAATTATGGTATTTGTTAAGTGCCTAACTGGGCGCCAGGCACTGTACTAAGCACTGGGGTGGATACAAGCAGATCGGGTTGGACACAGGTGGGTCTCACAGTCTCAATCCCCAGGTTACAGATGAGGTCACCGAGGCCCAGAGAAGTGAAGCCACTTGCCCAAGGTCACACAGCAGGCAAGCGGCAGAGCTGGGATTAGAACCCATGACCTTCTGACTCCCAGGCCCGCGCTCTCTTGGCTATGCCATGCTGCTTCTCATCAATGGCGAGGGGCAGAGGCGGCCATGAGGGAACCAGGCGCAGCCACGCTTTGCTCAGCGCCATTCAGCCTGTCAGTTGATGGGCATTTTGGAACCTGGAGCTGACACATACATCCCCCTTATCCACAGGTGGCCTGACAGGAGGAAGTGGGTTACACTGCCCTAACAGAGTTCTCTGATAGGAGGACACGATACCCCAGAAAAGGCTACAGAGGGAGGCCGTGGCATTGCTAGCTGTATCTCCTGGACTCACTTGCCCAGAGTCAGGGGGGCTGGACCAGATGATTATCTTGAGGGTCCCTCGAGCCCAAGGATGCTACAGTTCTATCGCCATTTCATGAGCAGCACCTAGAACTTGCCGGATGATGACAGTGGTCATTTCGCTGATGACTTAGGATGGGTTTTCACTTTGCTAATAATCCAGATCAAATTGGCCCCATCAAATCAATCAGTGGTAATTTATTGAGCGCTTATTGGGTGCAGAGCACCATACAAAGTGCTTGGTAGAGTACAGTACGAGAGAGTCGGTAGGCACGGTCCCTGCCCTCAAGGAGCGTACGGTGTAGTGAATGAAGAAAACACGGCTTCTTCATAGCCCCTCTTTCCTCCCCGGGCTTCCCTTTCACCACTTCAACTACTCTCCCCCTCCAGACTAGAGGGCATTTAGCTGGAGGGGAGACTAGTCCGGCAATTTCCGCTGGACCAAAGCTCTGCCATTTGGGTCAGGTGCCCTCCTCGGGAGCAGAACTCCTAGTCAGGAGAGTGGCAGAGGTGAGGGTGTCTGCAGCTCCATGACTGGTAGCTCTACCCTGAGCAACCCTGAGCCACGCCCATTTTCCAGACTCTGTAGGTTGATCTTTGACCCTCTGGAAGGGGCACAGATCCATCCACACCCACTCTTCCTCTGGCCTCCCCTAGTGCTTTCTCCCCATCTTACCACAAGATGACCACTAGAGTGCCGTGGGATACATGTGGCAGTCTAGAGCTTGGGGGAAAGGTGTTTTAACTGAATCTTTTTCTGCCTCCATGCCATAGATATTCTCCTCACTGTATCTCGGCATGAAAGCCCGGCTGACAGATTGCCTGGAAAATTTTAAATACACAGAGCACCAGGTTGTGCTCTGGGGTGGCGAGGTCTGTTCTTGATAAACACCCCGGGAAGATAGCCCACTGTATCTGAGTTGCCAGAAAACCTCTAAGTAGTGCTCCAGTGGAAACCCCAGGGTTTTACTGTTGCAAGGTTCGGTATTGACGGTGCAGAGATTTAGCCTTTTTGCAGCTTGTTCTTAAGGCTTTAAGCATTCAACACGTTTCTTCCTTTTGGATCCAGGTTAAAGCAAACCATTTTAAATGCCAAAAAAAAAAAGCTCAGGTGAATCAAAGTACTCTACGGTTTATGTTTTATTCATCAATTTTTTAGGCAGGCTGAGGAACTGGTAGCTGCAGCACGGCTGCTGCTTAGGTGTGTCTTTATGAGATAAGAAAGATACCTCTGCAAAGTTTTAAAATGGAATGGGAGGTCCCTGTAATGGTCCCTGTAAAAATGCCGAATTCCACAATACCATTTCAAAGCCGCCTTTCCACCATGAACATTGATTCCCCCCTCGTCCTCCCAAATGTTTTCAGCGGGTCTCCACCATCAAAGGTGCGAGCGTTGCGTTATGACCGAGAAACCACCCCGTTCACAAGGCTTGGGAACAGACTGGAGGTTCACCATCTGAATCCCCATTTCCTCTCTCTCTGCATCTGGTTTTCTCATCTTCCCAGTGGAGCTGGCGGGATGAGCATAGATGTGACAACGAATTACTGGTACAGTTGGCCATGAGGCAGGCCAGGAAAGTGCCATATTAATCACCTCTAATGACGATGATCAATTAGTAAATGAGAGAGGGATGGCGCTTCTTTCAGAACCAGGGGCTATTTCACTCTTTTGGGGAGTGGAGAGAGCAGAGAGGGGTTCAGAAGGCCCTGAATCCAAACGATGTTGTGCGGTGCCCAGTTCTAACTGTGCATTTCGGGTGGATTGCAAAGCGGGTTTTGAAGTTGAGTGGCTGTCGTCTGAAACACTAGAATTCCTTACGTGGCACCCAACACTCCATCTTGGGGGCTCACAGGGCTGAGTCGGGTGAGCATTTTCTAGTTGAAACGAATAGGTGTGAATATCTAACTAGTTGCATAAAAGAATGTGTGTGTGTGTGTTTGTGTTTAATGAAAAGGAAAGGCTGGGTCTATGTCCTACATGCTTTATTGGTTGATAATGTGTTCCTGGGGCTCCTGATTACATATCGAGAATTAAGCGAACAGACCATTTAGTCCAGCCATTATACTTGAAATCGCTGTGGCATGGGGGATGGGAAGGAGGGGTGGAGAAGAACAGGACGTTTAAGATCGGAGAAGGAAAAAAAGGAGAAATCACCGAGGAAAACGGGAGAGATCTGGTACTGGGACACACCTAGCCTGCCCAGAAAGAGGAAAACGGAGGCAACGGTGCACTTCACCGTCTATGTCTATCGCCTTCCCTGTTCCTCCGTAAAGACAGACTGCAACACCACGACCACAATGGCTGCTACGGCTGCAGCATGTGAGATTTGAGGCAGACCCAAGGAAGAACTTCCCAACCGCCAAGGGGATGAAAGAAACCCCCGGCGGGCGCCCGGAGGAGAACTGCCATGTCCACTAGGGATCTTTAGGACTAGAAGGGAGAAAGAAGACCGTCTCTGGGGGGGAGGTGGCAGGGGGTGGGGGGCCCGGGGGTGGGGCTTAGGCAGGTTGAGGCCTTACTGTCTCCCCCAGGTCCGGGATTGTGTCCTTTTACGACCCCGGCTCCGGTTTTGGCAAATTCCGGAGCTAAAGGTGGCCGGGGTTCCCAAAGAGGAGCAGGGGAGGGTCAGCCTGACCTTTGGCTTCATCCCTCCCAGGGAGGCGGGAGGGACCCAGCTGACTCCACCGCCCAACCCCCTCCGCCCAGCCCCCTCCCCACGACCGTCCCCTCCAGAGTACGGCCGGTTCCCATGGCAATCTCACAGACACCGGTTGCCAAGCAACCCTTCCTCCCCGCCTCCCTGCCTCCTCTTCCTCCCCATCCGCTCCCCTTCTTTTCTCTTTCTCTCGCCCTCCCTCCCACCCTCCCTCTCTCCGGTCCCATCTGTCAAGAAGGAAAGTGGGGGATGGGGTCGAGCTCGGGGGCTAAGGAGGAGGGGGCGGAGGGGAGGAAGGGGAGATCCCCGGGGTCTCGGTGACGGCCCGGGGGAGAGGCTGGGGGTGGAGGGTGGAGGGTAAAGGGTGGAGGATGGACAGTGGACGGTGCACACAGTAAGCGCTCAATAGATACGATTGAATGAATGGATGAATGAAGGGTGGAGAGTGGAGGATGGAGGGTGCACACAGTAAGCGCTCAATAAATACGATTGAATGAATGGATGAATGAAGGGTGGAGAGTGGAGGATGGAGGGAGTGGAGGATGGAGGGTAGAGAGTGGAGAGTGGAGGGTGGAGGATGGAGAGTGGAGGTGGAGGGTGAAGGGTGGGGATGAAGGGTGGAGGATGGAGAGTGGAGGGTGGAGGATGAAGGGTGGGGATGAAGGGTGGAGGATGGAGAGTGGAGGGTGGAAGGTGGAGGATGTCGGATGGGCGGGTGCCCAGGGGGCTGTCATGGAGTTGGCCCACTTGTGGGCCTTGGTCCCCGGCGTGACCCGGCCGGAGGTGGGATGAGGGGGGCCGGGGATGGGGATGGGGATGGAGATGGGGGGCCGGGCCGGGCCGGGCCGGGACCCACCTTCGATGCAGCAGAGGCGCCAGAGGCCCGAGTGTGTGAGGTCCCCGCGGGCGCGGCGGGTCTGGGCTCCCCCTCCGGGTCCTCCTCCTCCTCCGGACGGTCCTCCTCCTCCGGGGGGTCCTCCCCCGTCGTCGGCGGTGAGGTTGGTGCCGTTGCAGACGTGCGCGCTGGAGTAGAGCCAGTAGTCGGTGCCGATGGCGATGGCCATGAGGGCGAAGGCGGCGAAGGCTCCGGCCGTGGTCAGCACCATCTGCACCCCGCGCTCGCACCGCACCATGGTGGGCGCCTCATAGTCCGCCCCGCGACCCCACCGCCCCTCCACGCCCGGACCCGGACACGCGGGGACACGCTGGACACCCCCCGGACCCCGAGATCCGCAACCGCTCCGAGGGCCGATAAATCCCGCCCCCCTCTTCTAATCCCGCCCCCAACCCCGCCCCTCCTCCTCCTCCTCCTCCTCCTCCTCTCCTTGTCCCCCCCATCACCCTTCCTCTCCCCTCTCTTCCCCCTTGCCCGTGTGTACACATGCCCGGCTCCGTGTCCGAGTTGGGCGGGTGGGGGTCGGGGGTCGGGGGTGTCCGCGGATCCAAGAGGGGAGTGCAGCACAACAGAATTAGCCGACACGTCCCTTTGTCCCTAACAGGTTTACAATCCAGAGGGGATGACAGGCCTGAATACGAATAAATCATTTAGAATATTTGATGTCAAGATATGCGCCCATGTGCTGCGGGGGGGGGGGGCGAGGAGACTATCAATCAAGTGTCCGGAGGTCACAGGTTGAGGGGCACGGGGGACGGAGAAGGGAGAGCGAGAAGGGGAAATGAGGGTTTAATCGGGGAAGGCCTCTTGGAGGAGGTGTGACCCTCGTAATGCTTGGAAGGTGGCGGTCTGGCATATATGGCGCGGGAAGGATTTCCAGGCTGGCGAGAAGACGTGGGAAAGGGATCTTGGTGACGAGATCAGGGCCCGTGAGTCAACTGGTACTAGAGGAGCAGAGGGTGAGGCCTGGACTGGGGTAGATCAGTGCGGGGAGGTAGGAGGGGGGTAGGAGTGAGGGCTTTAAAACCAACGGTGAGGCCTTTCTGTTTGGTGCAGCGGTGGCTGGGCATCCAAACCAGCCGCCTCGCTCGGCGCATTAGCAAAGGCTTTGCAAGTTGAAAAAAAAAAAATGACTTCCATTAGAAACAGCGTCAATCAAGCTCAGGCCCGGGAGTCAGAAGGCCTGGGCTTCTAATTCCCCCTCAGCCCCTTCCCCGTTGGGTGGGTGACCTGGTGCTGGTCGCTTCACATCTCCGGGCCTCGACTGCAAAACGGGGATCAAGACTGCAAGTCCTATGTGGGACAACCTGATTAGCTCGGATCGACCCCAGCGCTTGGTACAGCACCTGGCACCGAGTAAGCGCCTAACAGATAACATTTAAAAAAATTGGACTTCAACTCTACCTGTTTGGTTGGCTGTCTCCCTCTTCTAGACTGTGAGCCTGTTGTTGGGTAGGGATTCTCTCCATCTGTTGCCAAATTGTACTTTCCAAGCGCTTAGTACAGTGCTCGGCACACGGTAAGCACTCAGTATGTACAATCGAAGGAAGAAAGCCACTGGAGGTTCTCGAGGTATGTAGAAACATGAACTGAATGTTTCTGTCGATAAAAAGGAGTGGCTCCTACCTCCTCCCCTTCAGAACAGCCCGGAATCAGCACGGCGGTACCCACCCCCGTAGCACCTTATTCAGAGGCAGCGTGGCTTAGTGGAAAGAGCATGGGCTTGGCAGTCAGAGGTCGTGGGTTCTAATCCCAACTCCACCACTTCTCTGCTGTGTGACCTTGGGCAAGTCACTTCACTTCCTCTGTGCCTGTTACCTCATCTGTAAAAATGGGGATTAAAAAAAGTGAGCCCCACGTGGGACAATCTGATTACCCTGTATCTACCCCAGCGTTTAGAACAGTGCTCTGCACATAGTAAGCACTTGTCTGTTCTTGTCTGTTTGTCTCCCCCGATTAGACTGTAAGCCCGTCAAACGGCAGGGACTGTCTCTATCTGTTGCCGACTTGTTCATTCCAAGCGCTTAGTACAGTGCTCTGCACATAGTAAGCACTCAATAAATACTATTGAATGAATGAATGAAAGCGCTTAACAAATACCATAATAATCAGTGGAAAGAGCCCGGCCTTTGGAGTCAGAGGTCATGGGTTCAAATCTCGGCTCTGCCACTTGTCAGCTGTGTGACTGTGGGCAAGTCACTTCACTTCTCTGTGCCTCAGTTCCCTCATCTGTAAAATGGGGATAATAATAATAATGATAATAATGTTGGTATTTGTTAAGCGCTTACTATATGCAGAGCACTGTTCTAAGCGCTGGGGGACTTACAGGGTAACCAGGTTGTCCCACGTGAGGCTCACAGTTAATCCCCTTTTACAGATGAGGTAACTGAGGCCCAGAGAAGTGAAGTGACTTGCCCACAGTCACACAGCTGACAAGTGGCAGAGTCGGGATTCGAACCCATGACCTCTGACTCCCAAGCCTGGGCTCTTTCCCTCACGTGGGACAACCCGATTACCTTGTATCTCCCCCAGCTCTTAGAACAGTGCTCTGCACATAGTAAACGCTTAACAAATAGCAACATCATCATCATTATTATTATCATTATCATTATTATTATTATTATTATTATTAGAGGCGGGGCAGTTTGTAGTTCGCCATAATCGCCGCCAGGCGGCAGCCAAGCCACCCCCGGCTGGTCCAGCTCGTCCTCCACCGCCCCCTGGCGACGGGCTGCTCTTCGACCACTTCACTCATTCATTCATTCCGTCGTATTTATTGAGCGCCTACTCTCTGCAGAGCACTGTACCGAGCGCCCGGCACAGTACAACACAACAAGGAACAGACACAATCCCTCCCACAGCGCGCGAGCCCGTTGTTGGGCGGGGATTGTCTCTCTCTTTGTGGCCGTATTGTACAGTCCAAGCGTTTAGTACAGTGTCCTGCACAAAGTAAGCACTCAAGAAATACGACTGAATGAACGAATTTGAGGAGGGAGGGCGTCCAGGCCAGAGGCAGGGCGTGAGCGAGAAGCGAGGCGAAGTAGGAGGGGCCAAAGGTGATGGAGACCTTAAAAGCCACTGGTGAGGGGTTTTTGTTTGATGGGAAGGTGGCTGGGCAATCCCCAGAGTTTTTTGAGAAGCGGAGTGACATAATAATAATTATTTTTATTATTGTTATTGTATTTGTTAAGCGCTTACTATGTGCCAGGAGCTGTACTAAGCGCTGGGACGGAGACAAGCAAATCGGGTTGGTCGCAGTCCCCGGCCCCACGTGGGGCTCACAATCTCAATCCCCATTTTACAGATGAGGCAACCGAGGCCCAGAGAATAATAATAATAATGTTGGTATTTGTTAAGCGCTTACTATATGCAGAGCACTGTTCTAAGCGCTGGGGTAGATACAGGGTAATCAGGTTGTCCCACATGAGGCTCACAGTTAATCCCCATTTTACAGATGAGGTAACCGAGGCCCAGAGAAGTGAAGTGACTTGCTCACAGTCACACAGCTGACAAGTGGCAGAGTCGGGAATCGAACCCATGACCTCCGACTCCGAAGCCCATGCTCTTTCCACTGAGCCATGCTGCTTACATTTAATCCCCATTTTACAGATGAGGCAACCGAGGCCCAGAGAAGTGAAGTGACTTGCCTTAGGTCACCCAGCAGACAAGTGGCGGAGTCGGGATTAGAACCCACGACCTTCCAACTCCCAGGCCCGGGTTCTGGCCCCGAGGCCCTGAACGTTTTTGGAGAGAAACGATCCGGGCAGCAGCGTGAAGCGCCTAGAACGGTGCTTTGCACACAGTAAGCGCTCAATAAATACGATGGAATGAAAGTCTGGACAGGCGAGGGGAGAGGCAGGAGGCTGGGAGGTCAGCAAGGAGGCTGAGCGTTTGGGTTAATAATGTTGGTATTTTGTTAAGCGCTTACTATGTGCAGAGCACTGTTCTAAGCGCTGGGGTAGACACAGGGCACAGGGGAATCAGGTTGTCCCACGTGGGGCTCACAGTCTTAATCCCCATTTTACAGATGAGGTAACTGAGGCACAGAAAAGTTAAGTGACTTGCCCACAGTCGCACAGCTGACAAGTGTCAGAGCGGGGATTCGAACCCATGCCCTCAGACTCCACAGCCCGTGCTCTTTCCACTGAGCCACGGGTTAACTTGGTAGCAATTTGGATGGAGAGGAAAGGGTGGATAGTTCGCGATGTAGAGAAGCAGCGAGGCTTAGTAGAAAGAGCCCGGGCTTGGGAGTCAAAGGACGTGGGTTCGAATCCCTCCCCTGCCACTTGTCTATTGGGTGACCTGGGGCAAGGCACTTCACTTCTCTGGGCCTCCGTTCCCTCATCCGGTAAATGGGGGCTTGAGACTGTGACCCCCACGTGGGACAACCTGATGACCTTGTCACTCCCCCATCGCTTAGAACAGTGCTGGGCACACATAGTAAGTAGCGTGGTTCAGTGGAAGAAGCCTGGGCTTGGTAGTTGGAGGTCATGGGTTCGAATTCCGGCTCTGCCACTTGTCACCTGTGTGAGTGCGGGCAAGTCACAACGTCTCTGTGCCCCAGTTACCTCATCTGTCAAATGGGGATTAACTGTGAGCCTCACGTGGGACCACCTGATTACCCTGTATCTCCCCCAGCGCTTAGAACAGTGCTCGGCACAGAGTAAGCGCTTAACAAATACCAACATTATTATTATTATTAAACATCATCATAATGATAAGGTGGGGTGCACAGGGTTTAGCGAAGGGTTGAACACCGCCCCCTGGGGGTGGGGTGGGCTGCCGTTCGGGGCCGGGCCCGGCCCCACCTGCAGCTGTGCCTCATTACGGTGCCCGGGCACGAGGATTTCCTTCCCCGCCCCCGTCCACCTTTCCGGGGCAGAGGAGTGGGCATCTTCCCCCACCTGCCAGCGCAGGAGAAAGAGGAGAAGATTGAGGCTGCCCGTGTCCCCACCAGGTAGGGTCCCTGAGCACATAAAATAAATAAAATTAAGCGACAGCATCTGTTAGGCTCTTACTATGTGCCAAGCACTGTTCTACCAGGTAATCAGGTGGTCCCGCCATGGGGACTCACAGTCTCCCCCCAACCCCCTTTTACAGATGAGGTAACTGAGGCACAGAGAATACCACGACTACTAATAATAGAAGTATCTGTTAAGCGTTTATTATGTGCCAGACACTGTAGTAAGCGGTGGGGTGGTTATAAGCAAATCGGGTTGGACACAGTCCCTGTCCCACGTGGGACTCACAGTCTCAATCGCCATTTTACAGCTGAGTTAAATGAGGCACAGAGACGTTAAGGGGTTTGCCCAAAGTCACACAGCTGACAAGTGGCAGAGCCGGGATGAGAACCCACGACTGCTGACTCCCAAGCCCGGGCTCTTTCCACCAAGCCACGCTGCTTCTTAAAGGCCAGGGGGAATGGGCTGTCCCGAACCCGACGGTGGTACTTATTGGGTGCTTACTGGGTGTCGAGCACTGTACTGAGCACTTGGGGGAGAGTACACTATAAAAGACACATTCCTTGCCCACATCCAGCTTACAGTCTAGGGGGGAGGTAGACACTTACATTAATAAATATATTTATTAAATAATTATTATCATTAGATTATTATTATTATTAGGTAGTATTGCTAGGTAGACACTAAAATTAATAAATACATTTCAGGTATAGACACAAGTGCTATGGGGCTGGGGGGGGGGACGAATAAAGGGGGCAAGTCAGGGTGATGCAGAAGGGAGTGGGAGAGGAGGAAAAGGAGGCTTAGCTGCTTATTAGTCGTTCTCAAGTGCTCAACACAGTGCTCTGCACACAGTAGACCTTCAGCTCCTTGAGGGCAACGATGGTGCCCACTGACTATTATCTCCCAAGTCCCTCTAGTCTGTGAGCTCAATGTGGGCTGGAAATGTGTCAGTTTATTGTTAAATTGCAGTCTCCCAAGTGCTGAATACAGTCGTCTTCACACAGTAAGCACGCAATAAATACGAGTGAATGAATGAGGAGATGTGACTTCAGTAAGGCTTTGAAGGGGGGAAAGAATAATTGTCGGATTTGAGGAGGGAGGGTGTTGCAGGTCAGAGACAGGACATGGGCGAGAGACAAAATTGAGGTATGCAGTGAGAAGGTCTGACTTATTCATTGTCAGTCATATTTATTGAGTGCTAATTGTGTGCCGAGCATTGTACTAAGCACTTGAGGAGCAAAGTGTGCAGCCTGGGTTGTAGTAGGAGAGTATGGAGGTGAGGTAGGGAGGGGCAAGGTGAGGGAGGGCTTTAAAGCCCGTGGTGAGGAGTTTGATGCGTAAGTGACTGGGCAACCACTGGAGGTTCTTTAGGAGTGGGGTGAAATGTCCTGAATGTTTTTGTAGAGATATGATCCGAGCAGCAGAGTGAAGTACGGATTGGAGTGGAGAGAGGCAGGAGGCAGGGAGGTCAGCAAGGAGGCTGATATATATACATGATATATATCAAGATGGGATAGGATGAGTGCTTGGATTAACACAGTAGCAGTTTGAACGGAGAGGAAAGGGCAGATTTTAGCGATGTTGTGAAGGTCGAACCGACAGGATTTAGTGATGGATTGAATATGTGGGTTGAATGAGAGAGAGGAGTCGACTACAATGCGAAGGTCATGGGCACGGGAGAGTTGAAGAAGGGGTGGGTAGGGGGAGACTGAGATGGGCAGGAGAGATTTTAGGGAGATCAAGCCTGACAGTGTCAATTTTCTCAATAAAGAAGGTTCAATGGGGCAAGGTATACGTGATGGTATTTATTGAGAGCTTACCGTGGGCAGAGCACTGTACTAAGGGTTTGGGAGAATACAATACAGCCGAGTTGATAGGCAAAGGTCCCTGCCCCCAGCGAGGTTGCAGTCTAGAAGGAGAGATAGACATGAATATAAATAAATAAATTACAGATATGGACATAGGTGTTTTGGGGCTGAGGAAAGGTTGAATAATCAAACACCTATCAGTGGTTTCTGGGAGAGCTCTCAGCTGATGTATTCATTCAGTCGTATTTATTGAGTGTTCACTGAGTGCAAAGCACTATACTGAGCCCTTGGAAGAGTACAGTAAAACAGTAAACAGACACATTCCCTGCCCACAGCGAGTACCAAGCAGGTTGCTCTCCTCTGTCAAGAACTTCAGGCAACCGGTGGCATTTACCAGTGGCGTCCACAATGTGTGTGCACAGGGCACTGTTCTAAACAGTTGGGAGTGTACCCCTGAAGCAAAAGACAGTTTTCCGGGCCTCAGTGGGTTTATAATTTCTTCGGGGTTTGCGACAACACCGTCCCCACCATCAGGGGCAACCGTTTTGAGTTTTAAATGCTTTGGGGAAGTCCAGGCTCTACGGAATGGGCTTCTGACATTGACTGACAGCCTTCTTATGAGGCGCCCATCACCCCTCCCTCCTCCCAGCCCCGTGGGGGCGGTCGGGCCAGCGAAGGGTTCGTTACGGTGAAGAAATGGTGAATGAACGTTCAGTGGAACTAGGCGAAGCCTGAAAAGGCTCCAAATTGGGTTTGGGTGCTGGATTCCTGAGGGGCTTATTATCAGGTGCTGGGGTAACCCAGGTCCCGCTTCGGTTCTTTCCCAAGCCAATTAGGCTGAGATTGGCCAGTCAATTTGCCAAGGAATCCAACACTGTATCAGATGGGATTTTCAAGCAACAATGCCAAAGAGATGGAGTTGTCGTTTCTGGCCCAACAGGTGGTGGGATGTGGCATGATCCCTTCCCTCCTACCAGTGAACTGGACCTGTTTTTTCTCATGTTATCTGTTGAGGTGTTTGACTCTAAGCTCCTAAGGTCACAAGGTCAGGGAACCCATATTTTCCTTCTGCTGTGTTGCTTTGTGTGATGGTTTGCATTCTGCAAGTGCTCCATAAATGTCACCAAGTGAGGACCGGTGTCCTTCCCAGAAATCAGAAGAGGAGACTGTTGTCTAGCCCCACGTCCATCCGTGCCTTGCCCCTGAGGTCCAGCACTTCCGGCGTAACCGTGGATATCCCAATGACTACAGGGCCTCTTCAATGTCAACTTACATTTATATTGTATTTATGTTGCTTTCATTGAGTTGCTGGGCTTTTCACTCACTAGAAGTGGTTGATTTGGCAGGTAGGATTAAGGCTGTGTCGATACAGAAGGAACGAAGTGGAGAGATGAGCTGGTACTCAGTAAATTTAATCATCGACATCACTCTGGATCCTTCAGGCTGTTTTTGTCTCCTTTTCTTCAACAACAAGTCTGTTGCATTGGATTATCTGGGTAATTTTCTTCGATTCTCCTTCCAAGAGGTCAGTTTTACAGGACGTAAAACTCTTAGAAAATCAC
Organism: Ornithorhynchus anatinus; assembly: GCF_004115215.2. Classification (NCBI taxonomy): domain Eukaryota; kingdom Metazoa; phylum Chordata; class Mammalia; order Monotremata; family Ornithorhynchidae; genus Ornithorhynchus; species Ornithorhynchus anatinus. The sequence continues at coordinate 4,210,108 of NC_041742.1, forward strand.
TCTTCTAAGAGCCAGACCTCAAGGTGATATTTCAGTTGCTTTCAGAAGTGGAACCCAGTTCTTGTTTCTTCACACGTGTTTCAGCGGCAGCAGAGAATGTCGCGTTGCCCAACAGATTAATTAAAAAAAAAAAGTTGGGGCTGTGAAATCGTCAGGAACTGCAACGCTTTCACAGAGTTTATATGGGTTTGATTTTTCCCTTTGTCCTCAGAGAAAAAAGACTTTTGAGGCATTACTTTTTATAACAACTCATTTCCATACATAAACCAGATGGCTCTTGAGATTTCAGAAGACTTGGAAACTTCTGGTGAATAGACCCACAGAGTCAGTCCCATTTTTCTAGAAAATAATAATGCTTATACCTTGAATTTGTATAACTCTTTTATTTTCCTCAAAGTGCTTTCACATCATTTCCCTCATTTTATCCTCACGGTACCCCTGTGGAGGTAGGGAGAAGCAGATGTTATTATTTCCATTTTCAAGATGTGGAAACCAGGCCCAGGGATGTTAAATGACTTTCCTGAGGTCATATCGGAGACCAGTCCCGGGCGGAGACTAGATCCTTGGCCCTCTCAATCCCAGATCTATGCTATTTCCCCAGACCACCCTCCCTCCCTGAATATAGGTCCAAATGAATTTCAGAAGGTAGAAATATGCAGGCTAGCGAGGCTGCTTATCTGAGTGATTTCCCTCTCTGCCAGAACTGAAAACTCCAGTGTCCCAAATCAAAGGAGAATGCAGAGAATGTCTGGTATGGATATCTTTATGGTGACCAGATTAAAAATTCGCAGAGAACCGTTCACTATTGCTGTATGTTCTCACCCTTTATTTTGCTAACATCTGGCAATATTGAGTCATTGAAAAACAAGTTTCCCAAGCTTTAAATCATGGCTCTACACAGAGTAGGAGCTCGCAAATAGTATTGCTGCTGCTGCTGAGGCCAACGATTTTCTTGCTTTCAGAAACAGTAGCAGCAGTGATATTTATCGAGCACATACAGAGCACAGAGCATGGCACTCAGCACTTGGGAGATACAATCCAAAGCAAAAGACCCATTCTCTGACCACAAGGAGCTTATCTTTCAATATTGCAACCCCTAGTTAAGAGGAGAAAGATGATGGGAAAGATGACAAGTAACCACCTGCCTTGTGGGGAGGCTTGAAAGCCATTTGCTAGGTTTATCACTGGAAACATCTCCCTGGGCAGAGGTTATCTATCAGTCAGTCAGTCGCCCCGTTTGCTGAGTGCGCACTGTGTGCAGAACACTACACCAAGTGCTTGGGAGAGTATAACAGAGTTGGTAGACAGCGAGCTAACAGTCTAGGGGGGATGAAGATGTGAATATAAGTGAATCAACTAAGGATATGAACCTAAATTCTGTGGGGCTCAGGGAGGGGCAGATAAAGGGTGCTAATCCAAGGGTAAGGGTGCCGCAGAAGCAAGTAGGAGAAGAAATAAGGGCTTAGTCGGGGAAGACCACTTGGAGGTGATAGGCCTTCAGTAAGGCTTTGAAAGTGGGGAGAGTGAGCATCCAGAGGCAGGGTGGGAGTGAGAGATCAGCGGCGAGATAGATGAGATCGAGGTACGGTGAGTAGGTCGGCGTTAGAGGAGCTAAGTGTGCAGGCTGGGTTGCAGTAGGAAGTCAGGGAAATGAGGCCACTGAGTAGTTTAAAGGGCAGAGGTAGGTAATTTCTGTGTGGTGTGGAGTTGGGTGGGCAACCCTTGGAGGTTCCTGAGGAGTGGGGAGACACGGACAGAACGTTTTTGAAGAAAAATGATCCGGGCAGCAGAGTGAAGTATGGACTGGAGTGGGGAGAGACAGGAGGCGGGGAAGGCAGCAAGGAGGTTGCTGCAGTAATCGAGGTGCCGTCTATAGGTTGGGTTAGGTAGAAAGCCATTGTTCTGCCCTCTATTAATTCAGTTAAAGCTGATTCTGAGTAGAGGGGGAGGAAATCCTCCTTTCTTTATCTTGGGCTTGCAGGCTTTAAAACTCAGTCATATTATGGAGAATAACGTTAGCTTCGGCTCAGCCTGGTTTTCTTTTAAATGCTTTTATGGGAAGAGAAGGTGCCTGTGTCCAGAAAATGGCATCGTTTCTCCCTCTCGTTCGATTAATATCTTGATCTTAACACTGCTACTTTATCTCGAGCCCTCAGAATGGGACATTTTATAGTTCCTTTCTTAGACCAAGGGCTTTCCTTTCAAAGGGTCGATGTGGATAAGAGTGTAGGCATGGATGTCGCTTTGTCAGCAGCTAAGCTTCTGAACTAATGGGTCTCCTAGCAGTTTGCAAGGAATTCCAAGGAGGAAATTCTCAGCACAATGTTAGTATGGCAAAGAGTTTCACTGCATGGCAGTGTGTTCTTCAGCAGAAACATTCGTATTTCCACAAACATAACTGCCAGATTGCTGTCAGAAGGTATCTTTTTTAAAAAATTGGTATTCATTCAGCGTTTACTCTGTGCCAGGTACTGTACTAAGTGCTGGCGTAGGTACAACCTAATCGGGTTGGACACAGTCCATGTCCCGCATGGGGCTCCCAATCTTAATTCCCATTTTACAGATGAGGGACCTGAAGCCCAGAGATGTGAAGTGTTGGCCAAGGTCACAGAGTAGACAAGTGGTGGAGCCGGGATTAAAATTCAGGTCCTTCTAACTCCCAATCCCATGCTCTATCCACTAAGCCATACTGTCTCTCTACCTGCGTACCTTTCTTCATCTCCTCAGAGGGTAAAAGAAATGGACTGCAATTTTGTATTTTGGCCATTTGTTAAGTACTTAATATGTGCCAGACACTGTACTTTGTGTTGGGTTCAAGCCAAGCCATCAGGTGGAACACTGTCCCTGTCCCAAGTGGGGCTCACAGTCCTAATCCCCATTTTCCAGATGCGGTAATTGAGGCACAGAGAAGTGAACCGACTTGCCCCAGGTCCCAGAGCCGACAAGTGGCGGAGCTGGGATTAGAACCCAGGTCTTTTGACTCTCAGGGTCGTGGTGTGTCCATTAGGCCATGCTGTCTCAGTGACCATGAGAGAGTTCAGTTAGACAAGAGAAGCAGTGGGACCTGTGCAGGATAGTGCTTAGGTTAGTGCCCTGCACCCAGTAGACATTCTCTAATGACTACCGATTGATAAGACTTTCTGTGGCTCCGGAGGTGATAGTCAGTAGTACTTACTGAGCACTGAACTAGGCACTTGGGAGAGTACAGTCAGTCAAATCGGCAGACCTGAGCCCCACTTTCAAGGGGCTTAAAGTTGAGCAGCTAGACAGGTACAAAGAATATTTCACCTAGGAAGGATTAATAGAACCTATAAGATAAAACGTGGGGCAAGCCATCCAGGAAGCTTGTAGAGTTTCCATCAATCAACTGAATTTATTGAGTGCTGACTATGTGCCGAGCACTGTACTAAGGGCTCGGGAGAGTACAGCACAACAGAATTAGCAGACACGTTCCCTGCCCATAATAAACTTTCAGTCTAGAGGGAACTTTTAAATAGAAGGGGAAAGAAAGAGCCATCCATCCATCCTGGGTAAATTAATCCCTTGTCTGGAGGGAGGAGGCTGGATCAAATGACCTCTTGGGGTTATTCCAGCTTGATTTTCTGAATCTTGATGCCCTGGGTCTAGGAAATAGGAGAGTGGTCTGCTTTCAATTTGACAGCCAATAAAATGGTAAAACTTCACCAAGTGAAAGTTTCCTTAAAAAGTTCTGACCTGCAGAGTCTAAAATTCTCTTCTCCCTACCCCAGCATTTTTTCTTTCACAAAATTTTGCTGCTTGTTGCAAAACAAGACAGGCCTGTGGATTGAGTTTCAACTAGCAAGACTCCGCTGTAGCTTGGAGTGAGTGTTTTCTTGGCCAGCCATTTGAGCCTTGTCAGTATATGGAGATCATTTGTCTTCCGGATTATTTAACATACCGTCAAAGGTGTCTCCACGCCGTGCCTCCTCTGTGCTCTCATCTCTTAAAATTCCAGCAAATTCGGAGCAGCCAAAAGACATCATCATCCTTGACTCTGGACAGATGGTTTGTGAAGTTTCCAGAGGTTATAGGACATTCTCCATCGACCAGATGGATCATTTGCAGAAATACTGGCATATTGTCAGGGAGTCTCACAATGATCCATCAGTCGATCAAGTCATAATTTTTATGATTCCTTACTGTGTTCAGAGCACTAGAGTAAGTGCTCAAGAGAGTATAATAGAGTTAGGACTTGATTGCTGCCCTTAAGTGTCTTTCAATCTAGCAAGGAGGAGAGAGACAAAATAATTACAGACAGGAGGAAAAAAAGACTCCATACCATCATAAAGAGAAGATAAAGAGGAGCAGCGTCTTTAAATGTAACAGACTCACTGAAGCTTGGAAGAGAGGTGACCTTTAGAGATTTCCCCACCAGAAGTCAGCAGGCTCTCAGGAAACCTATAGGTTTCCGTGTTTGCGATGGCTTGTTTTGCGCCTAACAGAACCGAGACGCCAAAGGGAAGTGGAAATTTGAGGCAGTCATCTGGATTTAGGTCAGAGTCCTGCCGTTGGGCAAAAAGAGGAGGTTTTTATTTCAAGGATCGCATAGGGAGGTGTAGACTGTCAGTTTGCATCAAGTCATAGGACATCAGCTCAGCTCTCACGCATGTAGACCCAGTCTGCGTGGCGCCTTTGTGAAAGAGTAGAAGATGGGAGAAGCTTTTTTGCTATTGGTCAGGTGGAATCTCCACACCCCACTGGTTTGTCTATTGTCTTCAGTCCCAGAGTTGAGGAGTTTTCACCAGCAGTGAGAGGGGAAAAGGCATCTCCTGGTGAACAACATATATGTGTGACTGTAGCAGAAAAGACCAAGTTGCGACCAATCCCCCCTCCCAGCTGCGTCATGGGATCGGTCTTTATAATATCAATGGGTTTGCCTTCATACGCGGCCTACCTCTGTTTTTCATTCATTCAGTCATATTAATTGAGGGCTTACTCTGTGCAGAGTATTGTACTAAGAGCTTGGAATGTACAATTAGGCAACAGATAGAGACAATCCCTGCCCAACAGCGGGCTCACAGACTAAAAGGGGGAGGCAGCAAAACAAAACAAGTTTTTGAACCTGCCTCCTGGCATCCAGATCTTCACTGGGAGGAGAGCAACCCCTTCTCTGATTAGACTGTATGCTTCTCGAGGCCAGTCAATCAGGGTTCTTTATTGAGCCCTTAGTGTGTGAAGAGCATTGTACCACTGAACTCTTACAGAGTTGGAAGGCACATTTCCGTCCCACGAGGAGCTTAGGGTCTAGAGATCAGGCCTGCCAACTCTGTTGGGTTGCACTCTCCAAGGCATTTAGTTCAGCACTGTGCTCCCAATAAGCGCTTCTAAATCTTACTGACTGATTGTTGCCCCCCAGGCTGATCGTGCCTCAGTGGCCTCCGCTTCTACGTTGCATTGCTTGAGATTGTGGGCCACTGTGTCTTGAAATCACGAATTCTCCTCTCCCTGCTCACATGTGCCTCCTTTCGTGTTGCCACAGTTAATCTCGTGGGTATCCAGCACTCATCCATTCCTCTCACATGACCTACCCGGTGATGCTGTGAGAACTGCTTCAATGTTGATGAGTTGATTGCGGGACTTTGTTAACGGTGATCTTGTCTGGCCGAAAAATTGGAAGGGTCCACGTCTTTGGGTTCCTTTTTGTCTCTACACTCCGTTAATGTGCCAGATGTCATCCTGGCCTTTTTTATGGGGCCGTCCACCTCTTGGTCTATCTCTGTATCACTGGAGATCGTACTGCCTAACTAGCAAATTTCCCGCTCACCTTAAGTTCTTTTTGCCTGATGAAAACTGCTGGGAGTGGAAGCTGTCCCAGGGATAGGTCGGTATATAACCTTGGGTTTCTTCAGATTTCTTATCGGGCCACAGCGCCGTCCTGGATCTGCGGTTCAAAACCATTTGCGTGTCTTTCCGTTTATGTGTCGTCAGCTAGAGCCATCCCCGGTTGTCTGTCAGACGGCTTTCCAGCTAACTGCTCTATGAATTTGCCAGAAAGCCAGATGCTGCTATTGGGAAAATACCTTCTGGAGTTTGTTTTCTGAGTCGTCTCAGCTAACTCCCACAAAGGATAAATGAAAACCTTTTCCATAAACATTTGAAAAAAGCAAATTCATTCCCCCCGCCCCCCTCCATTTTTGTGATCGCCATTGACAGATGGGGTAAAATTCGGTGATTAGAAGTGATCAATTTATGCAGTATTAGAGTGTTGCCACCAAGCAGATGTCTTGTTTTTGGACCTTTATGCCTGTTGACCCTTCACTTTGGCATCCATGGGCAAAAACATCATTAATTCATGGGCATCTTTTGACTGAGGGGAGAACATAAGTTGCCCATTAAGTACTTATGGAACCCTTATATAAACTGCAGACTGAACTAATCTTGCACACATTTTCTAATTCAGAGGCTTTCCTTGCCCTCTGTCCATTCTGTACAATATGTACATGTATATCTATCTATATATAAATACAATATATATATATATTTTAGTGCTATTTGTTAGGTGCTCAGTATGTGCCAGGCACTATATGAAGTGCTGTGGTAGGTACAAGGTGGCAAGATAGTCAGGTTGGACATAGTCCCTGTCCCACAGAGGGGTCACAGTCTTAATCCCCTTTTTACAAATGAGGGAACTGAGGCAACCAAAGCACAAATTAAAACTGCTTCCAGGGAAACTCCCACAATGGCAGGTGTTAGGGGTGTGCGTGAAACCTGAAGGGTATCGGTTTAAAGCGAACAATAGGAAAGAGTTCTTCGCCCCAGCAAGTGCTGAGCAGATGGAATTTATTATCACAGGAAGCGGTGGAGGCAGAAAATATCGAGGTCCAGAAGGGGCTTGAATCTAATTTTTCTCCGCTTCTTCCCCGCTTTCTTCCTTGTTTTCTACTTTCTCCCACTGAACACAGGGAAAGCCTGGTCCTTCTATTTCTTTTTGATTTGTATCACCCTTTTCATCCAACCTTTTCTTTCCCCTCTCCATTCTAAATCCTTCAATCCAATGTTGAGGGCCCATCTAGGAACACCACCCCCACCCCCCAACCCCTGGCCCCCGGATCTTTCCCCCCAGACTAGAAGCTCTTGTTGTTAATAATCTTTACCCACAGTAGCTTTCCATCTGCACGAAGGCATAAAGAAGGATTTTCTGCTCTTTAACACCAGACATGGACTCATCAGTTTCAACAGTCAGATGACATCAAGATGGATGAGGGTCTTTTTAGTACGTTAGCAGTTTCAGGGTGGAGGTTTTCCATGAATTTTAATGTCGACAGCCTAGAGCTTGTTCTCCAAGAAGGAGGACATGAGGTCGCAGTGAACTGATATGTAAATTGACATACTTAAGAGTTATTCCGGACTCTGTTTTCTCTGAGTTTCAGAATGATGAAATACTGTACCTTTAAGAGAGGTTAGTTTGGTCTGCACTCCCTGCAGTAATCCAAAGAGAGCAGACACTTCTTTCCAGTGGGTACAAGTGTACAAAGTACAACACAGTGCCAGTGCATGCTGAAAATATCCATTTACACACTCTCTTCATCGTTTTCATATTCTTGCCATTGCCAGCTGCATTGATGATTTTCCTCCCACTTCCCCTATTTCTGTCTTGTCTCCCTCATTAGATGGTAATATCCTGAAGACCACGTCTTTGACTTCTACTGTACTTTCCTATCCAAATTAGTTGCCTAATAAACATCAGTGATTGAGGGGTTTGGATAAATTCATGTATGCAAGATTCACACTGAGTTACCAGAGGGAAATCAAGAGATGTAGAGGAAAAGTCGAGGTGGGCACTGAGCTGTCTTGATTATTTGGATGCCACTTTCAGTATATTGGTTGTATGCTTGGGTAATTTTGTGATTTAGACAGGGGCCGGATATATGCCAATAGAGGGACTAGAACAATCAATCAGTCAATCAGTGGCATGTATTGCATGCTTACTATGCATGCTCCGCTGCCCGGCTCATCTTCCTGCAGAAACGATCTGGGCATGTCACTCCCCTTCTTAAACAACTCCAGTGGTTGCCTATCGACCTCCGCTCCAAACAAAAACTCCTCACTCTAGGCTTCGAGGCTCTCCATCACCTTGCCCCTTCCTACCTCTCCTCCCTTCTCTCTTTCTACCGCCCACCCCGCACGCTCCGCTCCTCTGCCGCCCACCTCCTCACCGTCCCTCGGTCTCGCCTATCCCGCCGTCGACCCCTGGGTCGCGTCCTCCCGCGGTCCCGGAATGCCCTCCCTCCTCACCTCCGCCAAACTGATTCTCTTTCCCTCTTCAAAACCCTACTTAAAAATCACCTCCTCCAAGAGGCGTTCCCAGACTGAGCTCCTCTTCCCCCTCTACTCCCTCTGCCATCCCCCCTTTACCTCTCCGCAGCTAAAGCCTCATTTTCCCCTTTTCCCTCTGCTCCTCCACCTCTCCCTTCCCATCCCCACAGCACTGTACTCGTCCGCTCAACTGTATATATTTTCGTTACCCTATTTATTTTGTTAATGAATTGTACATCGCCTCGATTCTATTTAGTTGCCATTGTTTTTACGAGATGTTCTTCCCCTTGACGCTGTTTATTGCCATTGTTCTCGTCTGTCCGTCTCCCCCGATTAGACTGTAAGCCCGTCAAACGGCAGGGACCGTCTCTATCTGTTGCCGACTTGTTCATTCCAAGCGCTTAGTACAGTGCTCTGCACATAGTAAGCGCTCAATAAATACTATTGAATGAATGAATACTATGTGCAGAGCACTGTACTGAGCACTTGGGAGAGGTCAACAGAGTTGGCAGACACATTCCCTGCCTACCATGAGCTTACAGACTAGAGGGGGAGACAGACATTAATGTAAATAAAAATAGAACAATAATAATAAGAATGGTATTTAAGCATTTACTATGTGTCAAGCACTGTTCTAGGCACCGGGGTGGATACAAGTTAATCAGGTTGGACACAGTCCCCATCCCACACAAGGTTTGCACTTTTAATCCCCGTTTTACAGATGAGGTTACCGAGGCCCAGGGAATTTAAGTTGCTTTCCCAAAATCACACAGCAGACTGGTGGCGCAGCCGGGATTCGAACCTAGGTCTTTTGGATTCCCAGGTCTGCGCTCTAGGGGTACCTTATTCTTGTAACGTATTTTTATGTGGATGATGAGTGCAAGTAGCAGGGGTGATGCCAATATCCATTATGGGTGGCTGAAGTAGTTTTGTGGAACACAGACTTTTTAAATGTTCCTAAAGTAGCTTGGAGTTCTTAATTATATTTTTTAATATAACTGAATCCATGCGGGTTGGCGGAGTCAAGTCTCACGCGTCTTAAGGATGTTATGTTCTTGAGGAGTTGTGAAATGTGGAAAATAATAGAAGTGATTGCTGGCCATTCTGAGTCGGTCGAGTTAGAAATCAGGAGTTGAGCTTTCCGAAGGGAAAAGAGAGGAACTGAAGGCTGACCCTATGTTCTCACTGCCGCATTTTCTCCAGGCAGTCCTAGGGCCAGAGTGCAGGGAACGGTGGTGCCCATCCCTTTCAGCCTTTTTTCACATTCAATGGCTACAAGGAATGAACAAGTATAATACTTTATGACTTTAGAAGCAGCGTGGCTCAGTGGAAAGAGCATGGGCTTTGGACTCAGGACCGTGGCTCAGTGGAAAGAGCACGGGCTTTGGAGTCAGAGGTCATGAGTTCAAATCCCAGCTCTGCCACTTGTCAGCTATGTGACTGTGGGCAAGTCACTTAACTTCTCTGTGCCTCAGTTACCTCATCTGTAAAATGGGGATTAAGACTGTGAGCCCCACGTGGGACATCCTGATTCCCCTGTGTCTACCCCAGCGCTTAGAACAGTGCTCGGCACATAGGAAGTGCTTAACAAATACCGACATTATTATTATTATTATTAATCCCAGCTCTGCCACTTGTCGGCTGTGTGACTGTGGGCAAGTCACTTCACTTCTCTGTGCCTCAGTTCCCTCATCTGTAAAATGGGGATTAAGACTGTGAGCCCCACGTGGGACAACCTGATTCCCCTATGTCTACCCCAGCGCTTAGAACAGTGCTCGGCACATAGTAAGCGCTTAACAAATACCAACATTAAAATGGGGATTAACTGTGAGCCTCACATGGGACAACCTGATTACCCTGTATCTCCCCCAGCGCTTAGAACAGTGCTCTGCACATAGTAAGTGCTTAACAAATACCAACATTATTATTTAAGACTGTGGCATTGGTAAGGTACTTATTTTCCCTTCTCCGTTTGCCCCAAGAATTGTTTTTGCAATACTATTTTCTCCGTTGGCCAGGTTTTTGAATGAACCCTGCAGGGGTTAGAAATAGATTTAGTGACGAGTTGTGGTGATGGAAAGTTAAACAATTGAAGACTTGAATGCTGCCATCAGACTGAACACCTGATGAACGTCAAAATGCATTTGGAGCAAAAAAAAACCCCGTTACTGTAGCAACCATTCGTCAGTCATCCCTAGAATAGAAAAATAAACAGAAAACAATCCAAATCATTCAGATCTTTTGTTTGGAAGGGCCTGACATGAAGATTATGGAAAGATGCATAGGGAGCTTTGTGCTTTTGAGCATAAATGGTGGCATTTTACTTTGCCTAAACTCTGATGAAATCACTGAAGGCATCATAGCAGGAAGCAAAACCCCAGGGAAGCTATTAAGAATTTAGCATCCTTCGTTCTGGTGGGAATGCCTATTCCTCTTCCTGAAGAGGCGGTGTTCATTACGATTAAGCCTTATCACCGAAGAAACATGGACGTGTGGCATTATACTGATAGAAGCATGTTTAGTTTAAAATGCAGCAAGTTGCATTTGCATCTTACTGGGCATTTGCACATCTGGATTTCCCTGAATCCAGAAGGTTACCAGATGTTTCTGCTTTCCACTGTATTTCCCTGGGGTAGGGTGGGGAGCTTTGTATTGTCTCCTCACATCTCAAAAAACCTATCCTGGGTTGAGCTACTGCCCCAGCTAGAACCTGGCTGCCAGGGGAACTGGAGTGACATTCTGCACACCCATAGCATGACAGTCGATCAATCGGCCGTGTTCATTGAGCACTTACTGTGTGCAGAGCACTATACTAATTGCTTGGGAGAGTAGTCAGTCAGTCGTATTTATTGTGTGGTTATTGTATGCAGAGCACGGTATAAAATGCTTGGGAGAGTACGCTATAGCAATAGAGCAGGTTCATTCCCTGCCCACAGTGAGCTTACCACCATTTCTTTTCTGCAGAATCTTGGGCCTGAAGCCTTCATGACTGGACGGGGACTCGCCTACTGCTTTTGATGGGAGACTCCATCATCACGGGCTACAAACCAGAGTCACGGAGGACCTACAAGCGGACAGAGTCAGTGGAGTTACGGTAACTGGTCCAACCTTTGATCTTGACTCTTGGTTTCAGCCTTCTCGACTGTTTCTCAAAGCTAGCCTGGCAGGCATTTTAAGCTTCTTTAAAAGAGGCCACTGAAAAAAATCTATATAGGGAGGAGAGTTTAATAACAGAGGAAGAGCAGCCCATTTTAAACATTTAGGCAGAAGGACATGGGTGGTCCATGGAGACCGGGATGACTGGCAAGTGAGTAATTTAATCAGACCAAGCATGATTGATCTGGCTTCTGTTTAACTCGGGGGAGATCTGGCTGCTCTTGTGGGTTTTGGGGATCCGTGAAAGAGGGCCGGATTGGCATTGAAGTCCAGGGGATTTGCCTCCCGAGGGAGATTTGAGCAGTCTGGTGAGACTTGGATTCCGCTCTGGGGAATGTTTTCTCAATATAGTGCTCCTTTCTCTGAGCATTGAGATGAGCCTTCAAAGACAGCAACAGCCAGTACATTCATTCCTGTAAGGGAGGGTGATGGGCAAGGTAGTGATGGTGTTTATTAGGCACTTAGGGTAAGATAAACAAATCAGACCTGACCTCTTGATCCTCATTGGGCCAACAACCTCTATGGCTGTAGAACGAACCCACCACCAAGTTGGAAAGCATCATTTCTTGAGGTCTTGTTCCCAAAGAGGAGTAGAACCCAAAGGTCAGGGAAATTCAGGGGAATCAGGAGCTGGAGCTACAGCATGTCTCGGGCGGCTGTGGGATCTCCAGGGAGGTTGTGACTGTTGGATGAGGGATGGCTCGGCCTGTGCAGCTCTGGTTGTTTATAATTGTAATGATAATAATAGTAATTGTGGTTTTTGTGGAGTGCTCACTATGAACAAAGCACTGTACTAAACACTGGGGTAGATACAAGATCATCAGGTATCACTGGGGGCTCACTGTATAAATAGGAGGAAGATCAGGTATTAAATCCCCATTTTGCGGATGAGGAACTGAGGCACAGAGAAATGAAGTGACTTGCCTGAGGTCACACAGCAGACAAGTGGCAGAGCTGGGATTAGGACCCAGGTCCTCCGACTCCCAGGCCCGGGTTCTTTCCATTAGGTCTGGCTGCGGTATTTATCACGATGCTTCTTTCCCTGTTTCTGTCGGTGGCCTGGCTGCTCTCCCCCAGCCTTGGCCACCACTTTCTCCCCACTCCCTGCTCTCTGCCACCCCTCCAGCATCTCCGGGCCTGGCTGCCTCCCCAGCTCTTGGACGAGGGTACTTCTTGCCCCAGGACCTGGCTGCCTCCTGCTGCGTCTCACTTCGCAGGGACTCATCTGCCTCTTCCCGTCTCCCGCTGCTTCCCGGCCTTCCCCTGGCTCGGTGGCCTTCTGCTGCCTCCTGTCTCTCCCGGGCCCAGTCCCTATTCCGGAGGTGTCAGCCCTCCACTCTGGGCCTGATCCCTGGGCTTCAGCAGCTCATCTCCCTGGTCCCTAGATGTCCTGGCTGGTGCTGTCCTGCTCCGCTCCTGGGTGCCTGGCTCGGTGCTGCAGAGCCAAGGGCCTTTTTTTTTTTTTAAGGACCGAATGCTGCTACACATCCAGATGCCGGTTCGGCTAATAAGGTTTCACGTTTAAGTTCCAAAGGCGGGAGTAGTCGTGAGGCTGCACACAGGCAAAATTGATTTTTGTTCTGCGCTCCAGAGGCTCTTTTTGCTCCCAGAGTCCTTTGTCCCAGTGAATAGCATCTCCACAGACAGCGCACAGCTGAGCGAGTGGTGGTTTAGCTCGGAGGAGCACAAGGGTCCTTTCTCTTGGACCCATCTGTTTCTGGAGGTTGTCGGGGTAGTTTTCACCACCATGAATTACAATAATAACAATAATAGCGATAGTGGAATTGGTTAAGCATTTGCTGTGCGTCAGGCCCCATTCCAAGGGCTGGGGAAGATACTAAAAAATCAGGTCAGATGAAGTCCCCATCCCACCCAAGGCTCACAATATCAGCAGAAGGGAGAACAGCTATCGAATCTCCATTCTGCAGATGAGGTAAGTGACGCACAAAGAAGTGAAGTGACGTACACTGGTCCCGCTGTAGACGTATGGCCAAGCTGGGATTAGAATCCAGGTTTTCTGACTCCCAGGCCTGTGCTCTTTCCACTAGGCTACGGTACTCATCTTCATTAGCAATACTTGCCCGAGCACCTACTGGTTGCTAGGCACTGAAGAAAAACGTACAAGAGAAGTAAAAGACACAGAGGCAGCGTCGTTTAGGGGGTAGAGCATGGGCCTGGGAGTCAGAAGGACCGGGGTTCTAACTCCAGCTCTGCCACTTGCCTGCTGTGTGACCCTGGGCAAGTCACTTCACTTCTCTGGATTTCCGTATCCTCTACTGTAAAATGGGGATTCATACTGTGAGCCCCAGTGTAGGACTGGACTAGATCCAATCTGATTATCTTGAATCTATCCCAGCTGTTAGTATACTGCCTGGTACCTAGTAAGTGCTTAATAAACACCATTAAAACAAAACAAAACACAACCCCACCTTCAAGGAGTTTAGGGTCTAGCTAACTTCCGAGTGCTTTTCTGTAAATTCTGGGTGTCCCGTAGGAACGAAAACTGTGGTATTCATTAAGCACCTACCACTAAGTGCCAAGCACTCTACCAAGTGCTGGACTAGATACAAGGTAAGCAGGTTAGACAGAATCCCTGTGGCACTGGGGGTTCATAGTTAATGGGGAGAGGGAACAGGTATCACATCCACATTTTGTGGATGAGGAAACTGAGGCAGAGGGAAGTTAAGGGACTTCCCCAAGGTCACACAACAGGCAAGTGGGAGAGCTGGGATTAGAACCCTGGTCCTCTGACTCGCTGTAGCAGACTCCTGGACATGATCCCGCTCATCTCAACCCTTCTTTCTGGCCGGGTTTAGGAGGAAAAGAGCAGCTTCAAATTGGAGGCCAGATGTTCTTTTGCCCCCAATTCTTGATAACCGGTGTCCCACTGCGAAAACCTTCCCTGGGAGACTGGTTGTAGGCAGGGACCATTCCCCAGCAGAAACGTGGCCGTCTCATCTGGGAGGCCCCGGGGCGGCTCCCGTGTACAAGGACGGGGCTGTGAATGGAAGCATTCATTCATTGATTGAGGTTGTGTGAGCGGCCAGGCCGCACAGCGGACGTGGCCCGGCGCCGGGAGCCGCCGACAAACACTGAGGCATGACAGAGCGAGAAGAAAAGCCACCGGCATAGATCATGTCCAGAGCCCGGGCTCCGGCGGCTCGGATGTGCTCTCTCTGTCTGCAAGGATTATTCATCACAGCTTCGCCTTCCTCTCATAAAGGCCGCTTGGTTGGGGAATGAGATGACCTCATCTCGATTGCACAGTGGCAGAAGAGCCCAGCTAAGAAAGGCGGGAAGCCACGAGCCCCGCAGAGATCCCGCCTCCCCCAGGGTCTGGGCCCAAGCCGCCACATCCCCTTTGGGGTTCGGCATTATGGGGCTTGCTAAGTAGGCAAGAACCGCCCCCGCTCCTCCAATTTTAGCGTCTGTTCCAGACTCTTCAAGTCCCTCTTGGGAATGGCATTGCTTCTCGCGATCGGCCCTGGGTGTGTGGGCCCTTCTTTCTCAGGGTGCTGCAATCCCCACCTGCCTGGGTGGTGGCGGGGAGGAGGGGAGTCGGTCCACCCCCTTTTTTCCACATCGTGACTTGAGCTGCCCCTCCGCCTGGCCCGGCGGCATCCCTGCAGATCCCGTGGTGGGGGGGCGAGTCTCACGTGCATCGGCTCTGTATCCACACTGCGTGGCGAAAGGGGCACCAGTGGGGATCCCACCTGCCAGCCCAGTCCTGGCTGACTTTTCAGCCCAGCGAACCCTGCACTGGGACTCGGTAACGCTGACACAACCAGTTAGTTGTGCTCGAAGATCCCTTACTTGGGCTGGGGAGAGCGGGCAGCCAGTCTGAGCCAGCTTCCCCAAGCGGGTCTCCTGGTCGACTGGGGAATGGGCCCAGTTGGCGAGGGCGTTTCCCCTCAGCGATTTGCAGAAGGCATTTCTCTGCAACCACCCCTTCACCCATCACCCCGAGCAGCCAGGTTCTAAGACCATGCTTTTCCTGACCCGGTTACAGATCCCTTCCGTCCCTCCGCCCTCATTGAGGAGGGAAGAGCTGTGCTCATCTTTGAGGGCAGCTGGGTGGCTGCCATCTCTGAGAAGGGCGAGTCGGCCACCATCCTTGAATGGCTTCACCCTGCCGCCAGGGCTACCATGAGGGGAAGGTCTACCTCGTTGACCATCAGGAGCCGGCTCTGCCCTAAGCTTTGGCCGTCAATCAGGATAAGAGTCTGCCTCCTTCCCCTCTCCTTCCCTCTCCGGGCAGCGAGGCTTAGAGACAAATCCCGGGAGAGGCAGCCAGGCTCCTGCAAACATTTATTAGCAGGGAAAGGAAGTTCCATGCCCCTAGACAGGGAGGCAGGAAGCCACGAGGAGAGACACCCATGCCCGGCCTGGGTTTGGCTCTGCTGGGCCTCTGTCCCGCTGGGGAGGGAACAGCTCCCAGCAGCTGCGACGCCCGCCTGCATGTTGGCGGAACAGAGGAGAGACACAGTTGGCAAAACACATTAGCATCTTCCACTCCGCTAATTAGTTTTGTGAAAAAATGATTCCATCTCACAAGAGAACAGTCGAGGGCCTCAGAGAGGCGCTGAACATCCGCCTCAGTGCTTGTTATTGTTTTTAAATAAGAGAAGTCAACCTCCTTCTCCAGCCTCACACTGGGTTCACGCCGGCTGTCCGGGGGTAATTAGCAGGGCTCGGTGGAGGCAGACGGATGGTATTGTGGAATGAGGACAGATCGGCTCGTCATGAGCCTATTAAGGCTCCTCCACCCTGATAAATCCCCAGGCAGAGGAGCGAGAACATCGTCTAGCGGAAACGTTTTACACAGCACCGGGGGGCGGGGGTGGGAGCGGGGTGTGAGGGCTGGCAGGCAGTCAGGGCTGCGAGACGCTGGAGCGGGAAAGCAGGAGGGCAGTTGGGTAACTTTTCTTCATCAGGCTCACGTGAGGCTAGGCAGGTGTGGCCTGGCTTGTGGTCTGCCTTGCTGGGAGGCAGAGGGAGGGATGGAGTGACCCCTTGAGGCCTCCCCAGTTTGGCGTGGTGGTTGTGAGTAGCAGATGAAAACCAAGTTACCGGGGGAAAGCCAGTCAAGGAGAATGGAAAGGAGCAGTTGCCCTCAGGGCTAAAGAGATGGCAGGATGCCTTGACAATATCCCGGGAGTCTAGTCGAATTTGCTGGGAAAGGGTAGAGGGCTGGAAACGGTGCCCTGGTGAAAAAGGGCCTCTTCGGTGACTGTCACCCATGAGTGGAAGCGTTCATTAGCAGCAGGGACATAGAAGGCAAGGGTGTGCTCAGGTACATCAGGAGATGTGGTGAGGAGGCTCTTTTGGGCTGCTGCCAGTTTGGACCGTAATCTGGATGTGTCCCATCTGGGTAAAAACATACCTCTCCTGGAGGGAGTGATCAGCGAAAACTCAGGGTCAAGCTAGTCAGATCAAACAGTCTGTCTTCCAAGGGGTTCATAGTCTAAGAGCGCACGAAGAGCAGGGATCTTAACTCCATTTTATAGATTTCGCACCGAAATGACGCACCAAGAGGTTAAGTGAGTTGTCCGGGGTCACACAGCTGGCCAGTGGTAGAGCTGGGACTAGAACCAGGATCTCCTAACTTCCAGACCCAGTGAGCCATGCCCTGCCCCACCTCTGAGATTGTGGATTGGAGCAGTTTTCCTATAGTACCCTGCCTTTTCCTCTGGGGCTGCGATTTGTCGCTCAATAAGTCGTATTTATTGAGTGCTTACTATGTGCAGAGCACTGTACTGTGGGATTGCCCATAGGTAGATCATAATAATAATAATAATGTTGGTATTTGTTAAGCGCTTACTATGTGCAGAGCACTGTTCTAAGCGCTGGGGTAGACACAGGGGAATCAGGTTGTCCCACGTGGGGCTCACAGTCTTAATCCCCATTTTACAGATGAGGTACCTGAGCCACCGAGAAGTTAAGTGACTTGCCACTCCAACATTACCAAACTGAGACCTACTGGAGAAGCACCTTGTTGAAAGGCAGTGCTTCTTGTTTCTCGTTAGTAGTGCTGTGAAGGTGTTGAGAGGGGTGATCTGACATTTATGGAGGGGGAGGGCGTTGTAGGACAGGAGAGGATGTGGGAAAGGGGTCAGCGGTGAGGTAGATGAGATCGGGGCACAGTGAGAAAGCTGGTACTGGAGGAGAGGAGTGTGCAGGCTGGGCTTCGGTAGGAGGTCAGTGAGGTGAGATAGAAGGGGGAAAGCTGATTGAGTGCTTTAAAGCCAGTGGTAAGGAGTTCGTGTTTGATGTGGAGGTGGAAGGGAAGTCGTTGGAGGTTCTTGAAGAGCAGGGAGACATGAATTAAATGTTTTTGTTGATAAAAGATCCTTGCAGCAGAGTTAAGTATGGACTGGACTGGGGAAAGATGGGCGACAGGGAGTCAGCGAGGAGGCAGATGTAGTAGTCGAGGCAGGACGGGATAAGTGGTGGCAGTTCGGATGGAGAGGAAAGGGTGGATTTTAGCAATGTCGCGAAGGTAGAACTGACAGGATTTAGTGACAGATGGAATATGTGGATGGAATGAGAGATGAGTTGAGGACAACACCAAAGTTCTGGGCTTGTGAGATGGGGGATAGTGGTGTTGTCTACAGCAGTAGGAAAGAGGAAGAGAACAAGGTTTGGATGAGAAGATAAGGAGTTCAGTTTTGGACATGTTTAGTTTGAGGTGTCAGGAAGAACATCCAGGTAGGCATGTCCTGAGGGGAGGAGGAAATGTGAAATTGCAGGGAAGGAGCAAAGTCAGGGATGTCAGTTGTATTTATTGAGCGCTTAATGTGTGCAGAGCATTGTAATAAGCACTTGGGAGAGTACAGAATAGCAATAATCAGGCACATTCCCTGCTCACAGTGAACTTACAGAACTGGAGATAATAATAATTGTAATAATCATGACATTTATCAAGATGGTAGATACATTCCCTACCTGCAGCCAGAGTAGTCCCTTTCCCTCCCTGCACCTCAGTTCCTCCCTCTATAAAGTGGGAACGGTAATCCCTGTCTCTCCCTGCCCTGGGAGTCGAGTGACCTGAGAGGGTCTAGGAAGATAAAAAAAAAAGGATGATGGAAATTCGAAATTATATTTTGGGGGCACTGATTTCCTTTTAAAAGTGATGGGCTCCAGAATCACTGAGTCAAGCTCACAGTGGAAGTAAAGGGGGTCAACACAGTCCCAAAAAGAGATGTCTTCTCTCTGAGCTGGAGCATAGTTGTCAGAGAACCTGGTTTCTAATCCTGGCTCTTCCACTTGTCTGCTGTGTGATCCTGGGTGAGTCCCTTCATGTCTCTCTGCCTCAGTTCCCTCATCTGCAAAAAGGGGATTCATTCAGTATTTATTGAGCGCAAATTGTGTGTCAAGCACTGTATTAAGCTCTTGGGAGAGTACAATATAACAACATATAGACCCATTCCTTCCCACAACGAACTCACAGTCTAGGGGGATTGAATCCCTGTTCTCCTTCCTTCCTAGACTGTGAGTCCCATGTGGCACTTAGTGGAAAGAGCACAGGCCTGGGAGTCAGAAGTCACGGGTTCTAATTCTGCCTCTGCCACTTGTCAGATGTGTGACTTAGCGCAGGTCACTTCACTTCTCTGGGCCTCAGATACCTCATCTGTAAAATGGGAATGAAGCCTGTGAGCCTCATGTGGGGGACAGCCCGATTACCTTGTATCTACCCCAGCACTTAGAACAGTGCTTGGCACATAGTAAGCACTTAACAAATGCCATTATTATTATTATCAGTATCCTGCATAATAATGATGGTATTTGTTAAGTGCTTCCTCTCTGCCAAGCACTCTACTTCAGCTCTCACCCAGTGCTTGGCAACAGAATGAGCATTGAACAGATACCACAGAGATTATCTTTATTCTGGGTTTACAGTGCAGCAGCACAGCCGGTCGCAGATAGCACAGACTCGAACCCACAGGTACGTGCAGAAGCCCGCCTTGCCCAGTTCAGGTCACCCTCGGGCAAGAGGCTCTCTTGGGCCCCACTGGTCTCGTGACTGGCATAGAAGAGAGTGCAAGTGGCTCCACAGAAACCACCATCACGATAATCAGTTCCTCCGCGTAGCGTTTCCGACCTGCAGTCTCAAGGACAGAGGGTGCCTCGGGAGACCCCTTCCCCCTCCTAGGTGGGCAAGGAGAGACAAGGAAGGACAGCTAGAACTTTTGCCTCTGAACAGCAGTGAAGTGAGAAGCCTTCAGACCTCCTGGGGAATTTGGACCTAATCCTGAATTCCTAAGGGCTTCTTTCAGGTTAATCTTATTTGAGCAAAAAATCTATGCCTGAGTTATTAGCATCTTCATTATTTCTTTCTAAAACATTGCATAGAGCCAGGCACCAGCTACTATTCAAAGGCAAATCCGTCCAACAGAAGCAGAGTTTTCTTCAATAATAAGTGAACAATTCCCTGCCTCTCTTTGAGACTCAGTCTGATCCGGAACAGGAGAACAGCTCTGGGTCTCCATTTTATAGAAAGAAAGTTGCTTTCTCATTTAGGGAACCAGAGTCATCCTTGGGTTCCTCGTGCCAGATAAGCATATGAAAGGAATCCAGTTCTTTGATGTTCCTGCTGATTTGGAGCCTGGGCAGTTCTAAGGGAAAGTTTTTCCTCATTGAGCTTCAGCACCAAACAGGAATCTTCAATATGTCATGAGGTCTGTGAGGAGCGGCGAAGGGCCAGTAGATACTGGCTTGGTTACCCCAGCGTTTTTAAGTCTCTGGAGGCACCAAAGAGGAAACACAGCTGAGGTTTTCGCATCATAGCCCAATGGATAAGATCCCAGGCCTGGGAGTCAGGAGGATGTGGTTTCTAATCCCAGTTCTGCCACCAGACTGCTGTGTGACCTTGGGCAAGTCATTTCATTTCTCTGTGCCTCAGTTATCTCAGCTGTAAAATGGGGGTTAAGACCGTGAGCCTCCATATGGAACAGGGACCATGTCCAACTGATGAGCTTTTATCTACCCCAGTAGATCATCTGTTCTCCCAGTTGCTCATCTGCAGGGAGCGATCCGGGAGCCGAGTCCCTAGCAGTTTTTGGATTCTGGGGCGTCTTCCGTCGCTCCCAAGCCTTGCACTTCTCTGGAAGCCAGAGCTGGGGGAAAGGCCAATGTAGAAGTTGATCTTGGAAGCGGCCTCATTCAGAAATGAGGGCTGATGCCAGAGGCTGTAGATCCTGACTGCAGAAAGACATCTCTTTCTGTGAATATCCTCCTCTCAGCCCCGACAGGGAAGGCTCCACCCTTGCCCGACTGCCGTATGCCCCGATGGGATTGATGATCCCACAGGGTGGCTTTGGACTCCAGAGGGCCCGAGGACTTGGTATGAGGAAGCCCCCCCGAGACGATCATGGCCTGTGAGGTGGAAATCCAGGCCAGCTCAGCCCAGGGGACAGAAATGTGAATCGCCATCCAGGAGGGCAGACTAGACCAGCACGCAGAGCACCCTGGGAGAATCAAATGGGAATCTGGGAGGATACAGCCCTTTCCCCGGGGGGAATCTGAAATTCTCCCAACATCCAGAGGCAATCGGCATAGCCTCGTGGAACTAGCATGCAACTGGGAGTCAGAAGACCCAGGTTCTAATCCAGCTCTGTCACTGGCCTGTCGTGTGATCTTGGGCAAGTCGCTTCACTTCTCTGGGCCTCAGTTTCCTTATTGGTAAAATAGGGAGATGATAACTCACCCTCCCCACCTTTGGGATTGTGAGCCCAGTGTGGAATGGGAACTGTGTCTAATCCGATTTTCATCTACTTATTCCAGTATTTGGCACGTAGTAAGAGTTTATTAACCAGCCTAGCTAATAAATGCCATACCCAAGTCTCACAGTACTCTTAGGTTGTGTGGCAGTTGGGATGGAGAGTGATGAGATTTTCCCTCCTGAGAATCGAACATGTAGCTATCATTGTCTCCAATCAAAGCCCAGTGAATCTGTAGGTTTATCACCGGCGACGGGGTGAAGAGTGTCCTCGTGTGTTTTGAACCCGCTGCCCTCAAGCATCACTTGATGCTTCAGGGCTTCAGTTTGGTCCAGTCTGAGCTGGGGGAAGGGTCAGAGGGGTTCTCCATGCAGGTTGAGGGACTGAATCCAACTTGATTAACTCGCAGCTACCCCAGTGCTTAGTACAGTGCACATAATAAGCGTTTAACAAATACCGTGGGGTTTTTTTATGGTGGTGTTTTTTTTACAAAAAACAAACCCCATGTTTCCTCTTGTGGAGCCTCCAAGTGGCCCTGCGGAGAGCTCGCCTGCCATCTTCTGTTCCTGGAGAGTTTCGCATCCCGAGACAGACTAGGTTTGCTGGCTTTTCCTTTGCTGAAAAGAGCAGAAGTCCAGCCTCGGGGGTCCTGGGTTAGTTACAGAGGGGCCGGCCTGGGAGACAGGCAGCCGGCTTCTAGCTCCCAACACTCCCTCTCCCCTCACAGGCCAGACTATTGGTCACCAAGCCCCAGCCGCGCTCGGCCTTCAGTGTGGGAAGCCAGCCCAGACTTCCCTGTAGTGTGGTTCGTGGGGAGAGGCTTCAGAGATAAACACTCATGCGGAGAGGAAGCCCCAGGAGTGGGCCAGAACCTTTTCCAGGGGCCTGGACTTCCTCGGTGCCCCTTTGGCAATTGAGGAGTTAATTGGCACTCCCTGCCACAACCTGTTTCACCCTCTGGTTACCAGCGGCCTGCAAGCCTCACCTCTTTCAGGAAGTCCAAGGGCACTGCACCTCCAGCCGTGGAGGAGGAAGAGGAAGGAGGATGAGGAGGAGGAAGAGGGAGGAGGAGGAAGGTGAGTGTAAGCAGGTGGAATAGTCCCAGTTGCAGATCCACTGACTAGCTGCTTGTAACTTATACTCTCCCAAGCGCTTAGCACAGTGCTCTGCACAGAGTAACCACTCAATAAATATGATGGATGGATCCAGGCCAGGAAGGGAGCCTATAGGCTGGGCTGCTGCCTCCCTGCAAGTAATAATAATGTTGGTATTTGTAAAGCGCTTACTATGTGCAGAGCACTGTTCTAAGCGCTGGGGTAGATACAGGGTAATCAGGTTGTCCCATGTGGGGCTCACAGTCTTAATCCCCATTTTTAAGATGAGGTAACAGGCACAGAGAAGTTAAGTGACTTGCCCACAGTCACACAGCTGACAAGTGGTGGAGCCAGGATTCGAACCCATGACCTCTGATTCTCAAGCCCGGGCTCTTTCCCCTGAGCCACGCTGCTTCTCGAGGTCTGATAGGACTTTCAGGGACAGCTTTCAAGACCTTTGCCTTCCAAAGAGCCCCTCAGTACTAGAAAGTCAAGAGGTCCATTGGCCAGTGGGGCCATAGCCACTGAAATGGATTTCTCGGGGAAGTAGAGGGCTCGAATGAGTTTCCTGAGATGGTGCCGTTCCAAGGTTTCTGTGGCCTAAGGACCAACAGACCTGGGAGGTTGGGCAGCTTGTGATCTGTTAGCTCCCAACAACCTCCACCCTGCGCCTTGCATTTGCAGAATGCCATTGTTAGGGCTGGCATAGGGAGCAAGGTGAACACTCCATGGGTCCTCGACCCCGTTCCCGCCCCCACACACAGAGGGTCAATAGGTGGCCAGTGGCCACCTCAACTCGGCAAACAAGCCCTCCGTTGGAACTGAGCAGCCCTGAGCACTAGTTAAATTCATACTCAGTGATCTTGGATAAGCCTCCCTGAGATCTGATAAGCCCGAAAACCCTGTTAAGTCCCAATAAGCTACATGGAGATGCAGCATGGCCTAGTGGAGAGAACGGTATCTGGCCAATAATAAGCACTTCATAAATACCATTATTATTATTAATGAAATATCACCTCTCCATTCAATAGCAATCACCTGCCTGAGTTAGGAAACAGAAGATTGAGGATTGAGGCAGAGCCAGTGTGTGGGACTGTCCATACTCTTCTCAGCCTCAGAGCCCCCCTGAGGTGCCCTCATTCCTATGGGTGAGAATCCCCGATTCATTTTCTTCTTCTGTGGTTAGTATCTTCCCCCAACCTTCTCAGAGCTTGTGTACACGTAGATTTACATACTTTACCATTTAATCACTTAATTATATATTAGAAACAGCACGGTGTAGTGCTCCCCTCTCCCTTCTCCCCCCTCCTCTCTTCCATCTCCTCTCTTGCAATTTTTTAAGCCCTTAACAAACACCATTGATTGACATCAGGGAAGAAGGCAGCTTCTTTAAGCCGAGGCCAAGTCCAGAAAGACCCACGTAGAGCCTCTGAGACAACCATTTTAAGGAAAATAAATAATTCAGGCAAAAGTAAAAACCCGTTCCTTGTCTGAATTTCCTGGGTGATTTGCCAGTGGAGGCATGAACCGCGAATGCTGTTGATTCTCAAGTAGCTGGATGCAGCAAGCGTTGTGATTCCTAACCCTCCTCCACCCCCTGGTCCGGAGCCTGGCTCAGAGCTTTATTCAGTTGTATTGAGCACTTTCTGTGTGCAAAGCACTGAGCCAAGTGCTTGGGAGAGTACAGTGTAACAATGAGCAGACACAATCCTTGCCCACAGTGAGTTTACAGCCTAGAGGACAAGCTTACAGCTTTAGGAAACCCCTCCCTGCCTGGCTGTCTCCAGAAGCAGCTAGACGCCCTGGGATTCTGCTGGGTTCCAAGGGATCCGTCCCAGCATCGTCAGTTTTTAATCCCGAGCAGTCCGGAGCCTTAGCGGGACGTTGACCCCCTCATTTGCAACTGAGTAAACTGAGACAGAGAGATTGAGTGAGACTTTCCAGCTCACCCTCCAACTCAGTTTGCTAGCCAGAGGGACCCCCAAGTCTCCCCCTGCGGGGAAGATCCTCTTGGGTAACACTTTGAATAAGTAAGCAGGCAATGAATGTGGCATTGTTCAGCAAATATTGTTGATATGATGTTGACCCCCACCTCAATCAATCAGCAGCATTTATTGGGCACTTACTAGTTGTGGAACCCTGTACTAAGCACCTGAGAGAGCGCTTGGGAAGCAACATGGACTAGGGGAGAGAGCATGGGCCTGGGAGTCAGAGCATCCGGGTTCTAATCCCAGCTCCACCAGTTATCTGCTGTGTCACCTCGAGCAAGTTGTTTAACCTCTCTGGGCCTTGGAGTTTCCTTATCTGTAGAATGGGGATTAAATCATACTCCCTCCTACTTTTTAATTGTGTTAATATTTAATATTTTTAAGAGGAACTCGTTCAGCGTTTTCAACTCGCCTGGCGCTTTTAGTAAGCGCTGGGGTCAATACAAGATAATCAGATTGGACAGTCCTTGTCCCCCATGGGGCTCACAATCTTAATCCCCATTTTACAGATGAAGTAACGGAGAAGCTATGCCTTGCCAAAGGTCACAAAAGAGACAAGTGGCAGAGCCGAGATTAGGCTCTGGGTCTTCCTGACTCCCAGGCCGGTGCCCTTTCTGCTAGGCCACACCGTTTCTTCGGGCTACTTATACCGTGAATCCCGGGTGGGATGGGGACCATGTCCATCCTGAATATCTTGTTCCTCTCCCAGATTTAGTAGAGTGCTTGGGACATAGTTAGTGCTTATGCTTGTTAGTGATTATGCTTGTATCCAGCACAGTGCTCGACACACAATGAGAGCTTCATATACACCATTACCAACTGACTTGGGTTTTTTTTTTTCCGTTAATCCTTTATTCTCTGGCTTGCATCCAGGTTTCCAGATCCATATGGGTTTCTGGGAAGTAAACACAATTTGGGAAGTGCTCTTGGCCTGATTTTTACCCACTGCTGCTGCTGTTTTTCCTTAGAAGCAGATGGGGGAGCTGTGAAACCAGGAGTCAGAATCTGTTTCCCCCTGGACTGCTTTATATTCTCAGGAGCCCAGAGGTTTTCTCTGTGTGTTCCCATCACGATTTCTCGAAGCCTTAGCCCACAGGAGATCGTTCCACTCTGGGATCCACATCGAATCCCGGAGGAAGTACTGAATGCTGTTCAAACCTCTCCCCCGAAACCTTGGCTGTCTAGTTTACTGCTGGGCTTGTTCTGAGTCTCTGGAGTTTTCTGTTTGCCTGAGGAGGGGATGAACCACTGTTGGAAACTGATGTTCTTTCCAGCTCGTTCAGGAGCCTCTAATAGTAGTAGTTATTAGTATTTTGGCACTTTATTGCTTTACCATATGGCAAGCAGTGTACTAAGTGCCAGGGTAGATACAAGATATTCAGTTTGGACTCACAACCTGTCCCACATGGAACCCACATTTTAAGTAGAGAAGGTAGGATTTAATCCCCATTTTACAGATGGGGAAACTGAGAGAAAGAAAAACAAAGCCTAAGATCTCCCAACAGAGAAGTGGTGGTCGGGATCAGAGCCCAGTTCCTCTGACTCCTCGGCTCATACTTTCATCCACTCCCAAGCCCGTCCTCTTTCCACTAGCCCATGCCGCTTCCGTACTTCTCTATCTTGGATTGGGTGAGTTGCGTCTGAAGGCCCAAACCGGACCCCTATGTGTTGTGGATAGGGAATCTGTTCCACAACGCCGGTTGAGATGCGATTGGTAGGATATCCAAGCTCAGAAGAATATTCTTAATAGTCCATTGAGTTTGAATGGTCTAATGATTTTTCCGAAGAATTTTCTCTCATCTGTTTTTGTCCTCACAGCTCCCTTAGGAGGTAGGGAGAGGCAGGAGTTACTATCCCCATTTCACGGATGAGGAAATTGAGGTCCAGAGAGGTTAACGAAACTGCCTAAAGGCACCCAGCAGGCCAGTGGTAGAGCTGGGGCTAGCATTCCATGTGTTTTCTGCTTGCTCACACTCCCTGCTGAAGGATCCCACTTTGGACCATAGAGGCTGTGAGGCAGGGGTCTCCAAGTATGATGGGGCAGTTGAAAGTGATTTGCCTGTCAGCATTGCCCAGATTTGTTCAGAGTGCCACAGTAAAGTAGGTTTTTTCCCCTGATGTATTGGGCAAGTTAACTGGGTAGTTGCCCTACCCTGTACTGTGTGGAATCAGTTTAAATGCTGCAGTGGCTTCGGTGCTCCGATGCATCTTTTCTTTGACAGTAAGAGTTTTTGTTTTATATGTTGATAGGGGAAAACCCTAGTAACCTTGCCCCTGGAGAATTTTGACAGCCCAGGAGGCTGGTGAGGAAGAGACAGAAGGAGAAAGGGCTGAAAGAAAATCCACGTTTTCTGGGGGAAAAAGTAACATAGCGTATTAAAATCAAACCTCCTCCATGAGGCCTTCCAGGACGAAACCCAGCATGGCTCAGTGGAAAGAGCCCGGGTTGTGGGGTTGGTAGTCAGAGGTCATGGATTCAAATTCTGGCCCTGCCACTTAGCTGTGTGACTGTGGGCAAGTCCCTTCACTTCTCTGTGCCTCAGTTCCCTCATCTGTAAAATGGGGATTAACTGTGAGCCTCACGTGGGACAACCCGATGACCCTGTATCTACCCCAGTGCTTAGAACAGTGCTCTGCACATAGTAAGCGCTTAACAAATCCCAACATTATTCCCCTCTTCCCTCTCTCTTCTGCATCACCTCTGCACTTAGATCTGTGCCCTTTAAGAACTTGGGGAAGCAGCCTGATGAGTGGCAAGAGCACAGGCCTGGGAGTCAGCAAGTTGTGGGTTCTAATCCCAGCTCTACCACCTGTCTGATCTGTGACGGTGAGCAAGTCACTTCACTTCTCTGGGCCTCAGTTACCTCTTTGGAAAAATGGGGATTGAGACTGTGAGCCCCACGTGGGACAGGGAATGTGTCCAATCCCATTTGTTCGTATCCACCCCAACGCTTGGTCCAGTGCCTGGCACATAGTAAGCACTTAAGAAATACCATTATTATTGATATTAACCCCCATTTTCAGCCCCACAACACTTACGCAAACTTCTATATTTGAGTTTAATGTCTTTATTTGTAAGTTTTTTGTGACCAGGTACGTGTTTACCAATTCTGTTGTCTTATGCCAGCTTTTAATCAATTAGGTGTAGTTAGGGAGTTGCAACATAGCCCGGTGGAGAGAGCCCAGGGCTAGAATTGTTGAGACCTAGGTTCCGATTCCATTCCGGCCACTTGCTCCACTCATTGATTCATCGTCGTATTATTGAGCTCTTTCCTATGCAAAGCAGTGTACTGAGCGATTGATCTTGGGCAATTCACTGAATGGACTGGCTTTACCTCACTGGGCCTCTGTAAAACGGGGAAAAATTACAAGCTCCCCCTCCCTCTGTGAATCCCGTGTGGTGGGAAAGGGCTCTTTCCACTGAGACACACTGCTTCTCTACATTCCAAGCGCTTGGTACAGTGCTCTGCACATAGTAAGCTTTCAATACATACCATCGAGTGAATGAATGAAAGGGGCGGGGCGGAATTAGAACCCACGACCTCGGACTCCCAAGCCCTGCTTCTCTGGGAGAAGCAGCGTCGCCTAGTGGCAAGAGCCAGGGCTTGGGAGTCCGAGGTCGTGGGTTCTAATTCCGCCCCGCCATCTTGTCTGGCTTTGTGGGCCCACAGGGGGCAGAAGGAACAAGGCCCCCGCCCTCCCTTCCTCCCTCCTGCCCACCCCCTCTCCAGTCTTAAACCAGTCTTTCAAGGGCAGAGAGCCAGGGATTCATAGTCGTGCTAGCGTATTTATTGAGCGCTTACTGTGTGCAGAGCACCCAAGCGCTTGGAGACCACAGTTCAGCCCCCAAGAGAGGCGGTGCCTGCCCACACTGGGCTTACACTCCCAAAGACGACACAGAGGAAGGGGGAGCAGGGGAAAGGAGGCAGGCCTCTTGAGGGAGAGGCGATTCCAGAGCTTAGAACAGTGCTTGGCACATAGTAAGCGCCTCACGAATGCATCATTACAAAAATAAAATGAATAGTGGTATTTGTTAAGCGCTTACTATGTGCCAAGCACTGTTCTAAGCGCTGGGGGATACAAGGCGATCAGGTAGTCCCACGCGGGGCTCACAGTTTTAATCCCCCATTTTACAGATAAGGTAACTGAGGCACAGAGAAGTCAAGTGACTTGCCCAAAGTCACACAGCCGGCGAGCGGCGGAGCAGGGATTCGAACCCACGACCTCTGACTCCCAAGCCCGGGCTCTCTCCACTGAGCCAAGCTGCTTCTCTATCATCAGCATCCTCGTCATTTTGAGGGAGGGTGAGTTAGGTGACCTTCCCACAGACGCACATGGCCGGAAAGCGGCGGAGGCGGGATTAGAACCCAGGGCGTCAGACTCCCAGGTGGGGGCGCTTTCCCCTATGACAGATCTAGGTTTGCTGGATTCTGGTCGGAAGGTGGTGAGAGACAGGTGGGGTGAGAGACAGGAGAAGATGTTTTCCTCCCAAATGACTGATTGTGAAATTAATGGTTAACTTTTTGCCAGTGGCAGACACACACACACACACACGCACACACACACAGACACATACACACAGACACAGACACACACACACACACACACACGCCCGCCCCCGCCGGCCCCCAGGACCACCAAGGTGCGCACCCCATGGTGGCTTGCAGGACCTTCTAGAGTGCGCGCGTTCGCCCCCTGCTGGGTCGGAGGACCCCGTGGGAGCACACGTGCGCCCTTGTAGGTGCAAACCCGCACGTTTGGACTCATTCCAGCCCCTGGTAGGTCGGAGGACCTTCTAGGGCGCGTGCGCAGGCGCCCCCTGGTGGGTCGGAGGACCTTCTAGGCTGTGCATGCGCCCCCTGGTGGCTCGGAGGACCCCATGGGTGCACACACACGCCCTTCTAAGACCAAACGCGGACACGTGCGCGCCCGTGCGCGTTTGGACTCACCCCAGCCCCTGGTAGGTCGGAGGACCTTCTACGGCATGTATGCACCCCCTGGTAGCTGGGAGGACCTTCTAGGGCGCCCCCGTGCGCCCCCTGGTGGCTCGGAGGACCCCGTGGGCGCGCTCGTGTGCCCCTCTGGGTCCAAACACGCGCAGGTGCGCGCACACCCGAACGCGCACACCCGTGCGCGTTTGGACTCACCTCCCCCCCCCCGGTGGCTCGGAGGACCTTCTACGGTGTGGACGTGCGCCCCCGCAAGCCTCCCCCTCTGGGTCCAAACGCGCGCGTACGCGCCCGCGCGCGTTTGGACTCACCCCACCCCCTGGTGGGTCGGAGGCCCTTCTAGGGCACGCACGCGTGCCCACCCGCTGGTGGGTCGGAGGACCTTGTAGGGCGCGCCCGCACGCCCCCTAGTGGCTCGGAGGACCCCGGGGGCGCGCTCGCGCGACCCTCTGGGTCCAAGCGCGCGTTTGGAATCACCCCGCCCCCGCCCGGTGGGTCGGAGGCCCTTCTAGGGCGCGCCCGCGCGCCCCCTGGTGGCTCGGAGGACCCCGGAGGCGCGCTCGCGCGCCCCTCTGGGTCCAAACGCGCGCGGGCGCGCGCACCCCCGCGCGCGTTTGGACTCACCCCGCCCCCTGGTGGGTCGGAGGCCCCTCTAGGGCGCGCCCGCGCGCCCCCTGGTGGCTCGGAGGACCCCGGGGGCGCGCTCGCGCGCCCCTCTGGGTCCAAACGCGCGCGGGCGCGCGCACCCCCGCGCGCGTTTGGACTCACCCCGCCCCCTGGTGGGTCGGAGGCCCCTCTAGGGCGCGCCCGCGCGCCCCCTGGCGGCTCGGAGGACCCCGGGGGCGCGCTCGCGCGCCCCTCTGGGTCCAAACGCGCGCGGGCGCGCGCACACCTGCGTGCGTTTGGACTCAGCCCGCCCCCTGGTGGGTCGGAGGCCCCTCTAGGGCGCGCACGCGCGCCCCCTGGCGGCTCGGAGGACCCCGTGGGCGCGCTCGCGCGCCCCTCTGGGTCCAAACGCGCGCGGGCGCGCGCACCCCCGCGCGCGTTTGGACTCACCCCGCCCCCTGGTGGGTCGGAGGCCCCTCTAGGGCGCGCCCGCGCGCCCCCTGGTGGCTCGGAGGACCCCGGGGGCGCGCTCGCGCGCCCCTCTGGGTACAAACGCGCGCGGGCGCGCGCACCCCTGCGTGCGTTTGGACTCAGCCCGCCCCCTGGTGGGTCGGAGGCCCCTCTAGGGCGCGGACGCGCGCCCCCTGGTGGCTCGGAGGACCCCGGGGGCGCGCTCGCGCTCCTCTCTGGGTCCAAACGCGCGCGGGCGCGCGCACCCCCGCGCGCGTTTGGACTCTCCCCGCCCCCTGGGGGGTCGGAGGCCCCTGTAGGGCGCGCACGCGCGCCCCCTGGTGGCTCGGAGGATCCCGTGGGTGCGCTCGCGCGCCCCTCTGGGTCCAAACACGCGCGGGCGCGCGCACCCCCGCGTGCGTTTGGACTCAGCCCGCCCCCTGGTGGGTCGGAGGCCCCTCTAGGGCGCGCACGCGCGCCCCCTGGTGGCTCGGAGGACCCCGGGGGCGCGCTCGCGTGCCCCTCTGGGTCCAAACGCGTGCGGGCGCGCGCACAGCCGCGCGCGTTTGGACTCTGCCCGCCCCCTGGTGGGTCGGAGGCCCCTCTAGGGCGCGCACGCGCGCCCCCTGGCGGCTCGGAGGACCCCGGGGGCGCGCTCGCGCTCCTCTCTGGGTCCAAACGCGCGCGGGCGCGCGCACCCCCACGTGCATTTGGACTCAGCCCGCCCCCTGGTGGGTCGGAGGCCCCTCTAGGGTGCGGACGCGCGCCCCCTGGCGGCTCGGAGGACCCCGGGGGCGCGCTCGCGCTCCTCTCTGGGTCCAAACGCGCGCGGGCGCGCGCACCCCCGCGCGCGTTTGGACTCTCCCCGCCCCCTGGTGGGTCGGAGGCCCCTCTACGGCGCGCACGCGCGCCCCCTGGTGGCTCGGAGGATCCCGTGGCCGCGCTCGCGCGCCCCTCTGGGTCCAAACGCGCGCGGGCGCGCGCACAGCTGCGCGCGTTTGGACTCAGCCCGCCCCCTGGTGGGTCGGAGGCCCCTCTAGGGCGCGCACGCGCGCCCCCTGGCGGCTCGGAGGACCCCGTGGGCGCGCTCGCGCGCCCCTCTGGGTCCAAACGCGCGCGGGCGCGCGCACCCCCGCGCGCGTTTGGACTCTCCCCGCCCCCTGGGGGGTCGGAGGCCCCTGTAGGGCGCGCACGCGCGCCCCCTGGTGGCTCGGAGGATCCCGTGGGTGCGCTCACGCGCCCCTCTGGGTCCAAACACGCGCGGGCGCGCGCACCCCCGCGTGCGTTTGGACTCAGCCCGCCCCCTGGTGGGTCGGAGGCCCCTCTAGGGCGCGCACGCGCGCCCCCTGGTGGCTCGGAGGACCCCGGGGGCGCGCTCGCGTGCCCCTCTGGGTCCAAACGCGTGCGGGCGCGCGCACAGCCGCGCGCGTTTGGACTCAGCCCGCCCCCTGGTGGGTCGGAGGCCCCTCTAGGGCGCGCACGCGCGCCCCCTGGCGGCTCGGAGGACCCCGGGGGCGCGCTCGCGCTCCTCTCTGGGTCCAAACGCGTGCGGGCGCGCGCACACCCCGCGCGTTTGGACTCTCCCCGCCCCCTGGTGGGTCGGAGGCCCCTCTAGGGCGCGCACGCGCGCCCCCTGGCGGCTCGGAGGATCCCGTGGGCGCGCTCGCGCGCCCCTCTGGGTCCAAACGCGCGCGGGCGCACGCACACCCGCGCGCGTTTGGACTCAGCCCGCCCCCTGGTGGGTCGGAGGCCCCTCTAGGGCGCGCACGCGCGCCCCCTGGCGGCTCGGAGGACCCCGGGGGCGCGCTCGCGCTCCTCTCTGGGTCCAAACGCGCGCGGGCGCGCATACACCCGCGCGCGTTTGGACTCAGCCCGCCCCCTGGTGGGTCGGAGGCCCCTCTAGGGCGCGGACGCGCGCCCCCTGGCGGCTCGGAGGACCCCGGGGGCGCGCTCGCGCTCCTCTCTGGGTCCAAACGCGCGCGGGCGCGCGCACACCCGCGCGCGTTTGGAGTCTCCCCGCCCCCTGGTGGGTCGGAGGCCCCTCTAGGGCGCGCACGCGCGCCCCCTGGCGGCTCGGAGGATCCCGTGGGCGCGCTCGCGCGCCCCTCTGGGTCCAAACGCGCGCGGGCGCGCGCACACCCGCGCGCGTTTGGACTCAGCCCGCCCCCTGGTGGGTCGGAGGCCCCTCTAGGGCGCGCACGCGCGCCCCCTGGCGGCTCGGAGGACCCCGGGGGCGCGCTCGCGCTCCTCTCTTGGTCCAAACGCGTGCGGGCGCGCATACACCCGCGCGCGTTTGGACTCAGCCCGCCCCCTGGTGGGTCGGAGGCCCCTCTAGGGCGCGGACGCGCGCCCCCTGGCGGCTCGGAGGACCCCGGGGGCGCGCTCGCGCTCCTCTCTGGGTCCAAACGCGCGCGGGCGCGCGCACACCCGCGCGCGTTTGGACTCAGCCCGCCCCCCCGGTGGGTCGGAGGCCCCTCTAGGGCGCGCACGCGTGCCCCCTGGTGGCTCGGAGGACCCCGGGGGCGCGCTCGCGCGCCCCTCTGGGTCCAAACGCGCGCGGGCGCGCGCACACCCGCGCGGGCGCGCGCACACCCGCGCGCGTTTGGACTCACCTCCCCCCCCCCGATGGCTCGGAGGACCTTCTACGGCACGGACGCGCGCCCCCGCACGCCTGCCCCTCTGGGTCCAAACACGCGCGTATGCGCGCCCGCGCGTGTTTGGACTCACCCCACCGCCTGGTGGGTCGGAGGACCTTGTAGGGAGCGCCCGCGCACCCGCCCCCTGGTGGGTCTGGAGGACCTTGTAGGGTGCCACGCGCGCCCCCTGGTGGCTCGGAGGACCCCGTGGGCGCGCTCGCGCGCCCCTCTGGGTCCTAAACGCGCGCGGGCGCGCGCACACCTGCGCGCGTTTGGACTCACCTCCCCCCCCCCCCCCGGTGGCTCGGAGGACCTTCTACGGCGCGGACGCGCGCCCCCGCACGCCTGCCCCTCTGGGTCCAAACACGCGCGTATGCGCGCCCGCGCGCGTTTGGACTCACCCCACCCCCTGGTGGGTCGGAGGACCTTCTAGGGTGCGCCCGCGTGCCCGCCCCCTGGTGGGTCGGAGGACCTTGTAGGGCGTGCACACGCGCCCTCTGGTGGCTCGGAGGACCCCGTGGGCGCGCTCGCGCGCCCCTCTGGGTCCAAACGCGCGCGGGCGCGCGCACACACGCGCCTGTTTGGACTTACCCCACGCCCTGGTGGGTTGGAGGACCTTGTAGGGCGCGCACACGCGCGCCCCCTGGTGGCTCAGAGGACCCCGTGGGCGCGCACATGCACCCCTCTGGGTCCTATACGTGCGCATGTGTGTGCACGCGCACGTGCGCGTTTGGACTCACCCCGCCCCTCGGTGGGTCGGAGGACCTTCTAGGGCGCGCACGCGCGCCCCCTGGTGGCTCGGAGGACTTTCTACAGCGTGCACGCACGCCCCCACACGCCTGCCCCTCTGGGTCCAAAAGCGTGCGTACGCGCGCCCGCACACGTTTGGACTCACCCCACCCCCTGGTGGGTCGGTGGACCTTCTAGGGCACGCACGCGCACCCCTTGGTGGCTCGGAGGACCCCGTGGGCGCGCTTGCGCGCCCCTCTGGGTTCAAACGCGCACGGGTGCACGCTCCCGCACGTTTGGACTCACCCCAGCCCCTGGTGGCTTGGAGGCCCTTCTAGGGCGCGCACGCGCGCCCCCGCACGCCTGCCCCTCTGGGTCCAAACGCTTGCGGGTGCGTGTCCGCGCGCGTTTGGACTCACCCCGCCCCCTGGTGGGTCGGAGACCCTTCTAGGGCGCACGCACGCGTGCCCCCTGGTGGCTCGGAGGACCCCGTGGGCGCGCACATGTGCCCCTCTGGGTCCTATACGCCCTTGGTGGCTCGGAGGACCCCGTGGGCGCGCACGCCCGCCTCTCTGGGTCCCTAATGTCTTGTGTGGGCACACCCGTTTGGACTCACCCCACCCTCTGGTGGATCGGTGGACCTTGTAGGGCATGCGCACCCCCTGGTGGCTTGGAGGACGTTCTAGGGTGCCCTCATGCACCCCCTGGTGGCTCGGAGGACCCTGTAGGGCACAGCACGCGAGCCCCTCTGGGTCCAAACACATGCGTGTGTGCGCCCGCGCGTTTGGACTCACTCCACCTCCTGGTGAGTTGGAGGACCTTCTAGGGTGCACGCGCCCCCTGGTGGGTCGGAGGACCTTCTAGGACGCCCGCGCGCGCCCCCTGGTGGCTCGGAGGACCCCCGGGCACACACGCGCACCCCTCTTTATCCAGACGTGCACATGCCCTGGTGGGTCGAGAGGACCCTCAGGGTGCACACGTTCCCTGGTGGGTCGGAGGGGCGTCTGGGCGTGCTCGTGTGCCGCTTTAGGACCCTCTAGGGCACGCGCGCCCCTCTAGGTCCAAATGCGCAGGCGCCCCCTGGTGGGTCAGAGGACCTTCTGCATCGTACATTCTAGATTCCTAAGTCCAAACGTGCACCAGCCGGGACACTTACCTGAGTGGATGAAGATTTCTGAGACAAACACCAAGATGGTTCTGTGGTGACGGAGGTGTCCAGTGTTGCTCTGGATAATTCCGAGGACCATGAAGAATGGGCTCACCAGCGGGAAGGGTGTTACCTATTGAATCATTTCTAGATATTGATTTTTGAAATAAAACATTATTTTCAGCCATTTCCTTTTCTTGCTTTTCCTCTCTGTTGACCGTTGTCTTTTGATTTCTTCCATGCACGCCGTTCTTCTGTACCTCAGTTTAACAAGTCACCCGTTTCCCGATCCCTTTCCTTGAACAGAGCACTGTAGTGACCACTTGATCGAGTACGCGATAGCTGAGTTGGTCCCCTACAAGGGGCTACCTAAAGACTTAAAGATATGCTGTAAGTATGTGTACCTTAAGTTCAGTACGTCCCCGAGTCTGTCGGGGGTGAAGACGGAGGTTTTGGAGCCTGCAGGTAGAAATCCAAAAGCCGCCCAAAAGTGAGCATAAGCTCATTTTGGCCAGGGAAGCTGTCTGTTCCTGGTCCGACTGTCCTCTCCCCACTGCTCAGTACCAGGCGCCGCACACGGCCTGTGTCCTGCCCCTGCGTCCCTGTGATGAGTGGGAGTCAGGAGGCCCTACTTGGGAGAGTCCTCTCGGGAGGTGAGGACCCGAACACGGAGCGGCTAACGAAATGTCACTTACCTGGCACGTTGACCGTGGAATCGGAGGTCGCGGGCACGTTCGCGGGCATGACGTATTCGATGGCGAGGCAGAGCCCTCGTTGGTCACCCGAGGGGCCAGACGGCGATGGGATGACGCTTTCTGCGTAGGGCCATGGTCTGAGGTCGCCCCGGGTACCTCAAGGGCGGCATTCCGACGGCAGCTGGGCCCGGGGACCTCACGCTGTCCATTCCCGCTTTGTAGACGGGTTTCAAAAAGTCTCCGCAACCTTTGGAACTGTGTCGAGTCTGTTTCCGTGGACCTCCTGCCGCCTACTAAGCGCCGGGTGGAAACCCAAGGGAGAAAGGTCGGACGTGATTAATGCCACCCCCGGGGCTTGAGGTCCGAGACCCCGTTTTACGGACGAGTCGACCGGAGCACGGAAAGGTGCCCGGGCTGACCCTCCTTGGCACAGGGGTAGAAGCAGGTTAGCACGCGTCAGACACGGGCCATGTAGGAGGGAAAACGGGTATCAAATCCCATTAAACACATAAAATACTGGAGGGCCCCGAGCGGTTGAGGTGACCGAGCGGAAGCTCGAGCGGAAGCCCTGGGCTCTAAACTGCGTTCCGCCACTGGTCTGTCCTGTGACCTTGGACAAGTCACTTCACTCCTCTGGCCTTTGGTCAGCCCATTGGGAAAATGGGGGATTAAGACTGTCAACCCGGTGACCTCTAATCTACCCCGGAGCTCAGCACGCGGCCGGACACGTAGCAAGCTTGACGGACGCCGTCCCAAAATCGAGACTCTATAAAACCCGCCGACGAGCTGATTCTTTTCTCTCCCCGTCCCGCTCGCCCGTTCACGGTCTCCGTTAGGAAAGGGGAGGGTAGGTGAGTCGAGGGTAGATTCCCGGTGCCTCGGGTTTCACCAGAAAGGCCCCCTTAAACCCCGGCGGCCACGGGCTCTGCCTTCGATGAGTCGGCCCGTGTTT
Source organism: Ornithorhynchus anatinus (assembly GCF_004115215.2). Classification (NCBI taxonomy): domain Eukaryota; kingdom Metazoa; phylum Chordata; class Mammalia; order Monotremata; family Ornithorhynchidae; genus Ornithorhynchus; species Ornithorhynchus anatinus. The sequence goes on from NC_041742.1 coordinate 4,246,506, forward strand.
GCGCCGTCTCTCCCAGGGGCGAGAGCCTCTCTCTAAAGGAGCTGAAATGGCTCCCCAGCTCCACACGCTCCCGTTCCAAGGAGGAGGGAGCTACCTCCGGGTCGGGGGATGAGGGATGCCCGCAGCTACTCTGGTGCCCACTCCAACCCCTGACCCGAGCTTTCCTAACAGTCCCCAGAGGCACGCAGGAGCCTAAAGGCCCTAGGCCGAGAAGGCCGGGGGCCCGTGTCACCGCAGGGACGGCGAAAGAAAAGGCCGGTAGCCGAGAGGCTGACGAGGCTGAGCTGGGCTCTCTCTGGCAGCTTGGGCCCAGCGAGACCCGGAAACGTTACCTGGGTCTTCCCTCCCCTTAGGGACAGGAGGTTGAGGTGTCGAGGCGCTCGGGAGGACAGAGCGGGACCTCAAGCCTGAGTCTCGCCCACGGGGATTCCCTGGGACTCGCTGGGGGGCTAAGGATGCCTCGCGCCGACTCACGGCCCCCCGCTGCTGCCGGGCTCTCGCTCTCTCGGGCCGTGACCTCGGGGAGGCGGCAAGGCGGAAGAGCCGCGGACCTCGGAGCCGGAGGTCGCCAGTTCAAGTCCCCACTCTGACATCCGTTCCCTGCGTGGCCTTTCATTCATTCAATAGTATTTATTGAGCGCTTACTATGTGCAGAGCACTGTACTAAGCGCTTGGGATGAACAAGTCGGCAACAGATAGAGACAGTCCCTGCCGTTTGACGGGCTTACAGTCTAATCGGGGGAGACGGACAGACAAGAACAATGGTACTAAACAGCGTCAAGGGGAAGAACATCTCGTAAAAACAATGGCAACTAAATAGAATCAAGGCGATGTACAATTCATTAACAAAATAAATAGGGTAACGAAAATATATACAGTTGAGCGGACGGGTACAGTGCTGTGGGGATGGGAAGGGAGAGGTGGAGGAGCAGAGGGAAAAGGGGAAAATGAGGCTTTAGCTGCGGAGAGGTAAAGGGGGGATGGCAGAGGGAGTAGAGGGGGAAGAGGAGCTCAGTCTGGGAAGGCCTCTTGGAGGAGGTGATTTTTAAGTAAGGTTTTGAAGAGGGAAAGAGAATCAGTTTGGCGGAGGTGAGGAGGGAGGGCGTTCCAGGACCCGGCGGGAGGACGTGACCCAGGGGTCGACGGCGGGATAGGCGAGACCGAGGGACGGCGAGGAGGTGGGCGGCAGAGGAGCGGAGCGTGCGGGGTGGGCGGTAGAAAGAGAGAAGGGAGGAGAGGTAGGAAGGGGCAAGGTGGTGGAGAGCCTTGAAGCCTAGAGTGAGGAGTTTTTGTTTGGAGCGGAGGTCGATAGGCAACCACTGGAGTTGTTTAAGAAGGGGAGTGACATGCCCAGATCGTTTCTGCAGGAAGATGAGCCGGGCAGCGGAGTGAAGAATAGACCGGAGCGGGGCGAGAGAGGAGGAAGGGAGGTCAGAGAGAAGGCTGACACAGTAGTCTAGCCGGGATATAACGAGAGCCCGTAATAGTAAGGTAGCCGTTTGGGTGGAGAGGAAAGGGCGGATCTTGGCGATATTGTAGAGAAGGCGATATTGTGGCCTGGGGAGAGTCCCTTAACTCTCCCGTGCCTCAGTTTCCCTTGCTGAAAATTGGGGACAATCACGTCTGAACCCAACCTCGCGGGCACATAGTAAGCACTGGGGTAGATACAGGCGCTCGGGTTGTCCCATGTGGGGCTCGCAGTCTTAATCCCCATTTTGCAGATGAGGTTACTGAGGCCCAGAGAAGTGAAATGCCTTGCCCAAAGTCACAGAACTGACGAGTGGCGGAACCGGGATTGGAACCCGTGACCTCTGACTCCCAAGCCCGGGCTCTTTCTACTGAGCCACGCCGCTCCTCTAAGTAGGGGCTGGAGCCGGGCTGAACAACCTTCGTTCTCTTGCTCTCTCACTCTGTCTCCGAGAAATAGAAATAATAAAGTTGGTATCCTTAAGCGCTTACTATGTGCAGAGCACTGTTCTAAGCGCTGGGGTAGATAGAGGGTAATCAGGTTGTCCCAAGTGAGGCTCACAATCTTAATCCCCATTTTACAGATGAGCTAACCAAGAGGTGAAGTGACCTGCCCACAATCACACAGCTGACAAGTGGAAAAGTCAGGACTGGAAACCAAGACCTCTGACTCCCAAGCCCAGGCTCTTTCCACTGAGCCACGCTGCCAGGCTGGCGGACGGTCCTCCCGCCTCATCCACACCCCGCCCCTCTCCTAAGCCGTGCCTCAGACCCACCTGGGCACCGGCCGGGCCCCTGCCCTCCTCTCCCACCCACCGCCTCGCTCGCTCACGTTGGGCAGCATCTCCGGCCCCCGTCCAGGACGGAGAGCCGGCCCAGTCCCCAGGAGGCCGGATGGCCGCCCGCTGCCCACGAGGGTCGGTCACGGTCGGGGGGCCGGGGGGAGAGGGCGGTTGGGTGGCAGCGTTGGCCGGGCCTGGATTGCCTTTTACCCTGGGTCCACCTGTCACCAAAATGCTAACTTGGATGCAGAGGAGCACCTGACTTTACGTGGAAAACATCTTTAAGGGACGCGGTGGCCCCCGTACTTCCAGGTTAGGCTTTTTATTCTGCAAAGGAATGATCGGGACCTGGAGCTTGGCTATTTTAAAAGACTCATTTGGGGCTTCACGGGAAACAGCTCTCCTCCTTCCTCACTGATAATAATCATGATGGTATTTGTTAAGCGATTACTATGTGCCGAGCGCTGTTCTTAGCGCCGGGGTAGATACAAGGTAATCGAGTTGTCCCACAAGGGGCTCACGGTCTTTCTGCCTATTTTACAGATGAGGCGACTGAGGCACGGAGAAGCGCAGTGGCTTGCCCGAGGCCACGCAACAGACGAGCGTCGCCCCTTCCGTCGCTCGCACGTCCCCCCCACGGGATCACGGGAAGGCGAGCTCCCGCCGGTCCCTCTGGGTGTTGCTTCCCACCCTGCCTGAGTCGGCCGGTCCTTAGGCCGTACGGAGAGGCCGGGTTCCAAGGCCCGGGACCTAGACAGACGGGGCTGGTTCGGCTCCCGCGGTTGGCTCCTGCTCTCTACGACTCAAGAGTCGGTCGGCCGGCACGACTGGCCTGGCATCCGCTGTGGGCAGAGCGCTGCGCCATCCTGGAACTCGGGCCAGGGAAGCAGACGCCACAGTCGCTCTCCTCCCGGGCCTTTGCAGCTGACTCTCCGATTTATCGCCGGTCAGATGGGATGGCCAGAATCCTGGGGCTCTCTCCCGCTAACGGGGGTGGGAGGTCCACAGAGAAGCCAGGTGGCTCAGTGGAAAGAGCCCGGGTTTGGGAGTCTGAGGTCGTGGGTTCGAATCCCAGCTCTGCCACTTGTCAGCTATGTGACTGTGGGCAAGTCACTTCACTTCTCTGTGCCTCAGTTCCCTCATCTGTAAAATGGGGATTAAGACTGTGAGCCTCACGTGGGACAACCTGATTACCCTATATCTACCCCAGCACTTAGAACAGTGCTCTGCACATAGTAAGCGCTTAACAAATACCAACATTATTATTATTACTAGTGTGGAGACCTGAGCTGAAGCGATGACTCTGCCACTTGTCAGCTGTAGGATCTCGGGCAAGTCACTTGACTTCTCTGTGCCTCACTTTTCTCATTTGAAAATGGGGATGGATTTAACCCCCCACGCCCTTCACTTCTCTGTGCCTCAGTTCCCTCATCTGTAAAATGGGGATTAAGACTGTGAGCCTCACGTGGGACAACCTGATTACCCTATATCTACCCCAGCACTTAGAACAGTGCTCTGCACATAGTAAGCGCTTAACAAATACCAACATTATTATTATTACTACTGTGGAGACCTGAGCTGAAGCGACGACTCTGCCACTTGTCAGCTGTAGGATCTCGGGCAAGTCGCTTTACTTCTCTGTGCCTCACTTTTCTCATTTGAAAATGGGGATGGATTTAACCCCCCATGCCTTTTTTTTTTTTTTTTTGATTATTTGTTAGGCGCTTCCTATGTGCCGGGTGCTGGAGTACATAAGAGGTAATGAGGTTGGACTGAGTCCCCGTCCCCCATGGGGCTGACGGTCATAATGCCCATTTTACAAATGTGGTAACTGAGGCCCAGAGAATTTAGGTGACCGCACACCCTCCCCTTTGAATGTATTGAGCCTGCATCGTGCAACGCAGTCATCCTTGCACTGGGATTTGTACGCTTTATCACACCCGACGATACTCCTATACGTATCTGTCTTCCCTTCTAGACTCTACGCTCCTTATGGGCAGGGAACCTATCTACCAAATTGGTGATACTGCACTCTCCCAAGGGCTTGGTACATTGCTGTACTCACAGTGGGTTCCATAAATGCCACTGATGGATTTCCTTGCGCTTTTCAGGCCGGCAAAAACCCTCTCCTCTCTTCTCTCCCCCGGACTCCAGAAAGTCTGGACGACACCACAACCGTACTGAACTCTGATCCTGATCTGTTATTTCCTGGTCAGGGTCCAAGGGGTCGGGGTGACCCTTCTCCCAGGCGAGGGGATCGGGGAGGACATCGTCCCCGCTCCGCTCCTGGACGGAGAGAGAACTAGGGCCCCCGAGCGGCTGCCCATCTGGCCATTTTCTGGGCAGGGAGGCATCAGCTTCATGCAACCGTCAAGACCTCTGGCAAGAAGCAGCGGTGCCCGGGACCGTGGAAGGCCTGGGATGGGAGGAGCCAGAGGAGAGCGGGCAGCACGACCGCCAGCCGGGCGAGACTTATTAAGACTGAAAGCTCCAAGCTAAACATTGGCACATTCCCCTACACGCAGGCTACGGTGCGAGTCTGAAGGCTCAACGAAGAGACACTCACCCACCCCAACACACCTCTTCTGCTTCCATTTCCCTTCGCCAACGGGGCGAGCCCAGTCGTCACCGTGGGAAGGGGTTGCCCTGGCCTGCCCTGACCGGCCCTTCCGGCCAGGGTTAGGCGGGGTCCTCCTCTTCCCCGACTCCGGTCATCTGTGTGGGCCGCTTCTAGACCGGCCACCTGCCCACAACTCCACCCGCCCCGAGGTGGCCGACACCTCCCTGGCCTCGGAGTCAGGGTGGCGAGTTCCAGGCCGAGGGAGGAACGGGAGTGAAATAGCTCCGGCCTTTCCACCCTCTCTCATCACAGCGGGAGAGGCATCGAAAATAGCGCCGGCCATCGGGCCAGGCTTCAGCTGGCTTACCTTCTCTGACTTTTCCGAGTGGGGGTGGCGAACCCGAGGGCCTCCATCGACGAAGCCCCAACCGCAGACGAGTGGCCGGGAACGGCGGGCCGTGACGATCGCAGCCGCTGCTGTCATCGAGGCAGGGAGACGGCTCCCACGCTGGGCTCGGCGGCGGTCCATCGTGGCGGTCCCCAGCGTCGGGCCTGTGGGATCGATCGGCCCTCTCCATCGAACGGTCTGCCATGTGCGGGGCAACGTCCCGACCGGTTGGCAGGGGAACACCCCGACTTTAGAGACCCCTCCCCAAGGGGTAGCCCACCTCCTCCTGGGTTCAGGTGAGGGGGACACTGAGTCGGCGGGAGCGGGGGGCCGCCTCCGCCTCAACCTGAGGATGCCCGGCTGCCCATCTGCTTAGACACTGTGCCCCATGGTGGCGGGGGCAGTGGGGAGGGGGAGGAGGAGGAGGAGGAGAGGAGGAGGAGGAAAAGGAGGAGAAGGAGAAGAAGAAGAAGAAAAGGAGGAGGAGAAGTAGAAGAAAAAGAAAAGGAGGAAAAGAAGAAAAGGAGGAGGAGAAGGAGGAGGAGGAGGAGGAGAAAAGGAGGAGAGGAGGAGAAGGAGAAGAAGAAGAAAAGAAGAGGAGGAGGAGGAGAAGAAGAAAAGGACGAGGAGGAGGAGGAGAAAAGGAGAGGAGGAGAAGGAGAAAAAGAAGAAGAAGAAAAGGAGGAGGAGAAGAAGAAAAGGACGAGGAGGAGGAGGAGAAAAGGAGGAGAGGAGGAGAAGGAGAAGAAGAAGAAAAGAAGAGGAGGAGGAGGAGAAGAAGAAAAGGACGAGGAGGAGGAGGAGAAAAGGAGAGGAGGAGAAGGAGAAAAAGAAGAAGAAGAAAAGGAGGAGGAGGAGAAGAAGAAAAGGACGAGGAGGAGGAGGAGAAAAGGAGAAGAAGAAAAGCAGGAGGAGAAGAAGAAAAGGAGAAGAAGAAAAGGAGGAGGTGGAGGAGGAGAAGAAAAGGAGAAGGAGGAGGAGGATGAGGAGGAGGGGAAGGAGGAGGAGGAGGGGAAAGAGAAGGAGGAGGAGGAGGAGGAGAAAAGAAGGAGAGAAGAGGAGGAGAAGAATAAGAAGGAGAGGAGAAGGAGAAGAAGAAGAAAAGGAGGAGGAGAAGGAGAAAAAGAAGAAAAGAAGAGAAGGAGAAGAAGAGGAGGAGGAGGAGAAGAAAAAGAGGAGGAGGAGGAGAAGGAGAAAAGAAGGAGAGGAGAAGAAGAGGAGAAGGAGAAGAATAAGGAGAAGAGAAGGAGAAGGAGAAGAAAAGGAGGAGGAGAAGGAGAAAAAGAAGAAAAGAAGAAGAGAAGGAGAAGAAGAAGAGGAGGAGAAGGAGGAGAAGAAAAGAAGAGGAGGAGGAGAAGAAGGAAAAGAGGAGGAGGAGGAGAAAAGAAGGAGAGGAGAAGAGGAGGAGAAGGAGAAGAATAAGAAGGAGAGGAGAAGGAGAAGAAGAAGAAAAGGAGGAGAAGGAGAAAAAGAAGAAAAGAAGAAGAGAAGAAGAAGGAGGAGGAGGAGAAGAAAAGAGGAGGAGGAGAGAAGAAGAAAAAGAGGAGGAGGAGGAGGAGAAGAAGGAGAGGAGAAGAGGAGAAGGAGAAGAATAAGGAGAGGAAAAGGAGAAGGAGAAGAAGAAGAGGAGGAGGAGAAAAAGAAGAAAACAAGAAGAGAAGGAGAAGAAAAGAAGGAGGAGAAGAAAAGAAGAAGAGGAGGAGGAGGAGGTCGCGTGGCTCAGTGGAAAGCCCAGGCTTGGGAGTCAGAGGTCATGGGTTCTAATCCTGCCTCCGCCGCCTGTGAGCTGTGTGACTTTGGGCCTGTCACTTCCCTTCTCTGTGCCTCAGTTCCCTCATCTGTCAAATGGGGATGAAGCCCGGGAGCCCCACGTGGGACAACCCGCTGACCCTCTATGCCTCCCCCCACCCCCGCCGCCCTAGCGCTTAGAACAGTGCTCGGCACATAATAAGCGCTTAACAAATGCCATCATCATCATCAAATGCCACTGTCGCTCCCTTGCACGTTCCTTTTGAGGTCGGGCTGCCCAGTGCCCTGTCGGCACGTGCGGGCGGGAGGGGGCGAGGCCTCGGGGAGGGGGAGGGTTCCCAGGGCGGGGATTGGCCCGTGGCCCGCCCGCCCCACGCTCCCATTGGCGGTGGGGGGAAGCACGAGGCGGCCGAGGGGGCGGGGCCTCCCCCAGGCCACACCCCTCCGAGGGCCAGGCCAGGCACGTGCCTTTTTCCACGTGGAATCCCCCCCCCCACCCCCCCCCCCCCCCCCAGCACTCAGGACAGGGCAATAATAATAATTAATAATAATGTTGGTATTTGTTAAGCGCTTACTCTGTGCAGAGCACTGTTCTATGCGCTAGGGGAGATCCAGGGTCATCAGGTGGTCCCACCTGAGGCTCACAATCTCCATCCCCATTTTCCAGATGAGGGAACTGAGGCCCAGAGAAGTCAAGTGACTTGCCCAAAGTCCCACAGCTGACAAGTGGCACAGCCGGGACTGGAACCCCTGACCTCTGACTCCCAAGCCCAGGCTCTTTCCACTGAGCCACGCTGCTTCTCGGGAAGCAACCCGACCGGCCCTATCGCCCCCATCCAAAGATGATGACAATAATAATAATAATAATGTTGGTATTTGTTAAGCGCTTACTATGCGCAGAATGCTGTTCTAAGCGCTGGGGTAGATACAGGGTAATCAGGTTGTCCCACATGAGGCTCACAGTTAATCCTCATTTTACAGATGAGGTAACTGAGGCACAGAGAAGTGAAGTGACTTGCCCACAGTCACACAGCTGACAAGTGGCAGAGCTGGGATTCGAACCCATGACCTCTGACTCCAAAGTCTGGGCTCTTTCCACTGAGCCACGCTGCTTCTCAATAACGATGGCATTTGTTAAGCGCTTACTGTGTGCCAGGCGCTGGGGAGGAAACAGGGTCACCGGGTTGGCCCACGTGGGGCTCCTGAGCCTTCATCCCCATTTTACAGATGGGGCAACCGAGGCCCAGAGAAGTCAAGTCACTCGCCCCAAGTCACACAGCTGCCAAGTAGCTGAGCGGGGATTTGAACCCGTGACCTCCGCCTTCCAAGGCCGGGCTCTTTCCACTGAGCCACGCCGCTTCTCCTGCGGTCAGCTCGGCACACTCCAACCTACTCGGCGGGGACGGAGGGTCAGATTCCGGGAGGCCCCCATGCTGTGAGAAACGCCGACGGGCCTGGGTCAGGCCAACCCCCGATCCGCTCCTGCGGGGCACCGGGGACACCCACGGCCTCTGGACGTCCGTCTGCCCTCGATGCTGGACTCTCACCTCTCCTCAACTCTTCTGCTGGTCGGTCACTCCGTCAAGTGCGTTTAGTGAGGGCCGACCGGAGAGGACTGTACTAAGCACTTCGATGACTTCAATCCAACAGTAAACTCTTCTCTTCTTCCAAGCTGTCCTGCGAGCCCACCTCCTCCAGGAGGCCTTCCCAGACTGAGCCCCCTTTCCCTCCACCCCTCCTCCCTCCCTCTGCTCTACCCCTTCCCCGCCCCACAGCACTTGTGCCTATTTGTATATATTATTTATTACTCTCTTAATGACGTGTATATATCTGTGATTCTACTTATCTTGATGGTATTGACGCCTGACTGTTTCATTTTGTTGTCCGTCTCCCCGTTTTGGACCGGGAGCCCGTCGGTGGGCAGGGATGGTCTCCATCCGTTGCTGAACTGTACATTCCGAGCACTTAGTGCAGTGCTCTGCACACGGTGAGCGCTCAATAAATGTGATTGAATAAACAGACACATTCCCTGTCGACAGCGAGGTTACAGTCCAGAGGGGGAGACGGTCGTTGATATAAAGTTCCAGATGTGGACCCAAGTGCCATGGGCGCGGGGGGGGGGGGGGGGAGATGAATAAAGGGAGCCAAGCAGGTGGATGGTAGAAGGGCAGAGGGAGAAGAGGAGAGGATGGCTTAGTCGGGGAAGGCTTCTTGGAGGAGGAGATGTGCTTTCAATAAGGTTTTGAAGGGGGGAGAGTCACCATCTGTGGGAGGTGAGGAGGGAGGGGCGTTCCAGGCTGCAAGCGGGAGGTGGGCGAGAGGTCGGTGGCCAGATGGAGGAGATCGAGGTACAGCGAGAAGGCTAGCACCGGAGGAGTGAAACTGGACTGCTGCCTCCAGCTGCCCATTGGAGGCCCCCCACCCCCAAAACAGGCTCCTGACCCCAGCGGGAGGCTTTAGGATCACGGAATTCAATAACCCGGAAGCTGGGGCCCCACCCAACCAAACTGGAGACAGTAATCTCCCTGAGGAGGCCACCACCCTGGGAGGGGACAGCAGTGATAAAATGATCATTATAATAGTAACGGTACTGCTGAGTGTTGTTGAGCACTTACTAGGTGCCAAGCAGTGTTCTATGCATTAGAGATAATAATAAATAATGAAAAAGTAAAATGATAATCATAATGATGGTACTTAGGCGGTTACTAGGTGCCCAAGCCCCGTTCTAGATACAAGTTAATCGGATGGAATGCAGGCTCACACATCCCCGTTATTTTTATAGATGGGGTAACTGAGGCAAGAGAAGTGAAGGGACTTTCCGAAGGTCACAGGGCAGACACGTGGCGGTGCCGGGATTAGAACCCAGGCCCACACACTAGCCATTAAGCCGCGCTGTTTCTGGGGCAGATCGGGATTTGGACGATTCCACGGCTCAGGACCCAGTGGCCTACCCTTGTGCATTCTTGGGCTCAAATGGATAAGGATTCAGGACCAGGAACCTGTGAAGAAATAGACAGCGTTTTTTTATTTTTCCTTTGAAAAATAAAGCAGCTATTCCTCCTCCCACTAAATAGCTATTCAACATCACCTAGACCCCCAGGATCCCACTTGTGGGCAAGGCTGGGTTGGAAGGTGACACTGCTGGGTCTTTTTCGACCAAAAAAATCCATGCCGCCGGTGATGGGGCCGGCCAAAGGCTCCAAAACAGGTCATCCTGGTTGGGCCGGGAGCCTCTCAGATCATCTTTCTGCCCCCTCCCACCTCAGAAGCGCAGACCCTTTCACGTCCCACGACCAACTGCAGTCGCCGCTTGTGACATCCTCGCGTCCCGCCCCAAAACGATGAGCCCCCGGGAAGCATTTAAATCGATTTCTGAACAAGAGGCAATGCGCGGGGTCCAGCCACCTCCCCACTGACCCAGTGCCAGAGATTACACACAATGATGTTTTAAATGGCTGTTTCCAGCCTTTGAAACTATTCGATTGAAACTGTCCAGCCTTCGACTGATGCCGGTGAGGAGGGCTATTTTCCAAACAGTGAGCGAGGAGAATGCAGCACTCAGACCAGGGGACCTGTCCGAGGGGAGAAGAAAGCAGAGGGCATGTGAGGAGGAGAGTTAGGGAGATCAGCTTCTCCCAGGCTCTTGGGGACTTGGGATTCCTCAGGTTCCCGGCCTGGAGGGGTCAGGGATGGGGTGGGGACAGGGAGGGCTGTGACTTGGAGATCTTGGGGTTGGGTTGGGAGACAGAGTCCTTGCAGGTTTGTCTCTGTGGATGCTGACATCAACTGACCGTGGTCCACCCTCGACAGGGAGACCTGGGTCCCGGGATCTGGGGTGGATTTCAGAGGTGAAAAATGGACCTTGAGTTGGTAATGGTGAAGAACACCACAGTGGGAAGGATCTCAAAGAACCATTAAGCAGAGAGGGGCGGGTGGGGGGGATGCTCTGTCATCGGGTAGGACTTACCAGGGATGAGGACATTAAGAGTAGCAGGAAGTGAGGTTTCCTCCGGGGAGTCTTCGAGGCAAGATTTCCATTTCTGGATTTGCCATGTCGTCCAAACCCGTTGTGTTCAAAAGGAGTTCGAGACCCAGGCATGCCAGTCCATTTTCTATGTGTTTTGTTTTCTTCTTCTTCCAAGTTGTCATTCTTAAAAAAAAAAGAGTTAACCAAAATAGAGACTCCCTATATCCAAAATAGGTGACCCAAAAAAAGGAAGGGAAAGCGGTGTTTCTGTTGGAGCTTCCTGCAGGTACCGGCTCTCCTGGCAGTCCACCAGGGACCAGCGGGCCAGGACCACGTTAGGGAAAACAACTGACATCGGCGAGCGGAGAAACACCACCACGGAGACTGAAAAATGATCATTGTCTTTATTCGTACACACTTGCTTCCAAACTACAATTAAGATTTAACAAAGCGTATCATGCAGAGAGTCAAGATCCGAAGAATTAGGAAAACTAATGCAGTGATTTATACATCAATCCTGCCTCTTTTACTTCCGTACATTGGCGAGGTTGGGCAGTCACCATATTTCTCAGTAGTGGCTCATACAGAAGAAGAAAATAACCTCCTCCTCCTCCACTTTAGAAGGACAAATCTGGGGGTCTTAAAGGTTATTTTGTATGGGCAACAGCTTCAAAATGGCATATATTTCATAAAAAAGAGTGAACATAGCAAAAACAATGATCTGGAACGCCTATATGCGACATTATCTTGCTAAAAGATCATCATAAACGTCTTAGGAGCTGCATTTTCCACAAGATTATTTAGGCTTAAAAGAATAAGTGCATACACACATAGGTTTTGGAATAGTTCAGTTACCTCCAGGGGAAACTTTTTCTGGGGGGGGTGGGACACGGAATCTACCATTTACCTTAGCAGAAAAAAGCTCCATAAAGGCTTCAGAGCAAACGACCGACGGCTGCATGGTCGTTGCTTATCCAGAAAATGTAATGGCCTATTTTGTCTTGTAGGATCTTAGAAAACAGTTCCTATAAAGTTGAATCGATGAAGACAGAGTTTGGAAAAAAGAATCGGTTTTTCTCTCGAGTACTCGTGTAATAACTTTAAAAAGAAGCAGCAGTGGGCTAGTCTGCTGCTCAGCTGCATGGAAATTGAGGTGTCATTGAATTTCTCCATTTCAAAATGGTTGACGGACTTTGCTGGATTTTCAGCGACCGTGGGAGATGGGCAGTGGGAGTGGGGACTATCAAAGCTAAGAAATAGCCTTTTCCAGACACCACCAGGGCACAGATCCAGGGCCTGGCAGCTCCTGGGGCCCCGTGACCATTGGCTGACCACCCTACCTTACCGGACAGAGAGTGGACAGATGGAAGGTAAACGCCTCTGCCTCATTCCCAGACAACTATTTCTGCCATTGACTCCAATGTGTCTCCTCCGACTCTAGAGCCATTGAGCACGTCGAGTCGACTAGAAATTCCACCAGACCTTTCAGGGCACAAAAAACCCCACAGTCCGACTGTTATCCACTCCATCCACCATCGCAGCGTCAGCTCGCTCGAACGCTGGGTGGCAACAGCAAAGTCCTCCCCCAGGTCCCTTGTGCTTGTTTTAGGAAACATTTTCCACAATGGGTTTTTTGAAATGGTTTGAGTGGAATTTACTATTAAAATTTTTTATAAAAAAGTACAAAGAGCCCAGAATATTAAATCATCCCATGTGAATTCAATAAACCGATTTACTCCTCAAGATTTAAAAAAAAAAACCAAAAATTGACGGACCATTGGGCATTAGTGCACGGTTATCATAAGGCTCGTTCATCGCTGTGCTCCGCCGACACAACTCTGAACTGATAGGGAAATCGTATGCCACAGACAGGCCGGGATCAATGCTCACTTCCTCTTTTCAGTTTTCCGGGTGCGGGGGTTCTGCCTTTCCGGAATTTAAACCCAACGGGGATAAGCTTTATAGTATTGCCTTCCTGAACGCACAGTCTAGTAGTGAGAGAGTCTCTGATGTCTCAGCCCCACTGAACGAAGGCAAGGTCAGCGGGTGGGGTTTCTGTATTGCCAAGTCATTGAAAAGGAAAAGACACAAATGTGTACACCGTCTGTTGGGTGGAGACAGGGAACGCCATTGAGGATAAAAAAAAATCACGTTACACATTCCTAGAAACTCCTTGGTCTTTCAGTACCTCCGTATTTTAAGCTGACATTAATAAAGGCATATTTATTATTGTAACGGCGCTATTACTGTTTATCATTATTATTATTATTTATTACTAGTATTATTGTTATGGCTGTGTTGTGCTGTCCTGTTCCTCGGTAAGCAGCATCACCTCCCTCTGCCGGACCCGCGTTTTCCACTTCATTTTCTCGGTCTCGGCTAAGTGTGCCGGACCGGGGAAGAGAAGGCAGTTTATCAAACAATGAGAAAATGCCCCTTTTAGGGACACTGGGTCTAAGACTGAAGCCAGGAAATGGGAGAGAAGGGAAGCGTATTGATCACGGCATCTTCCTGGAGAAAACCCTGTGTGATTCTGTGTCATTCGTTGCTCTAGTTCAGAGGAAAGAAGCAACGACCACAATGTAAACATTTTCCTTCATTTCTAAGGAGGACTAAGCCTTGTGGGGTAAGTTCTGTTCTGGGGAGGAGAAATACCTCTCTCAGGGGTCTTTTTAGAGCTGCTGATTCTGAGTTGGCCCAAAATGTTTTTGAAGAAAGATCACCTCCCTCTTCCCAGGAGACCAAACTTACGTGACAAGGGACAATTCTGTAAGATCGCGCAAATCAACGTCTGGTACAATCAGCTCAGCACCGGAATCTCCAGGAAGATAGTGCTGTCAATCAAATAGTCTCCTCCTAGAACTTACTGTCTGCCTCCAAAGGAATCCCAGTGATGTTCCCTTGGAGATCTGGACCGTTTCCCCTCTAGACGAGAAGCTTGTTAATGGCAGGAAGGACACAGGACCGCGGGGATCAGGAGACCCGGGTTCTAGCTCCAGCTCTGCCCTCGGCCCGCCCTGAGAAACAGCGTGGTCTAGCAGAAAGAGCATGGGCCCGGGAGTCAGAGGACCTGGGTTCTAATCCCGTCTCCTACGTACTGTATGACCTTGGTCAGGTCGTTTAATTTCCCCCTGCTTCAGTTCCCTCATCCGCAAAATGGGGATTCAATGCCCGTCCTCCCTCTTCCTGGGAGCCCCGTGTGGGACCCGACTCTCGCATCTACCTGGCTGCATAGTAGGTTGCTTGACACATAGTAAGTCCATAAGAAAAACCACTCTCTGACCCTGAGCGAACCACTAAATCTCTCGATACCTCAGCTTTCAAATCTGTGCAATGGGGATAAGAGTCCTGCTCTCCCTTTTCTTATATTTTGAACCCCGAGTGGGGGGTCGTGGGATGGGGTCAGACCTGATTACCTTATATCCGCCCCACCTCTTAAGACAGTACTTGGCACATGGGAAATGCTTAGCAAACACTAGAATCATTATAAGGCTGGCCCCCTATCTCAGGGTGGTCACCTTACTAAGTGAAGAAAGTTCAATAAGGGGTAGGAAGGTGCCTGTTCCCCAACCCAGCGCTCCCATCAAGGATGTTCTCATCAAAGCCGTGGCCTTGACGATTTCTCACATCGGAGTCCGGGGCCAGGTTGAAAGGAAGCTCTCATTCCCCACAGGGGCTTAAGGAAAATGATCAAACCAGCTGGGATGTGCAACTCTCTCGGGTTAACAACGGTTTCCGATGGAATGATTTAGAAATCGGTCTCTGTGCTAACCGGCCCTCTTAAGGCCAAGTCTGGTGGGGGTGTTCTCGTGTCTTCAAATGCAAATGGAGAATCAGAGAATAGAAGAGATCTGCCTCAGCCTTGCTTCAGATTTCTTCCCCTAAGGAGATTTCCTCGGGAACAGACGTTCCCCTGCCAAACCCCTCTCCTGCCTCCACCCCTGGGCCTGCAGGCCTCTGCAGCGACATTTTCCTACCCAGTTGGGAGGATTTACTGAGCGCTTCTGGCAGGGGGGTGGGGGGGGGGGGGGCAGGGCACTGTACTGGCTGCTCAGCATTTGCCTTTTCCTTCTCAGAGCTCTTTCCTTCCCCCCACGAGAGATGGAATTTCCTGAATTCCCACACTGGCAGTTTGGCTCCTCACCGAACTCTTCTCGAGCTCCTTCTCTGCCCCTGCCTCCTGGGAAGACTGTCCCTATCGGCGGCAGTCGGCGGGCCCCTTTGGGAGCTCTCGCGCTGACACACACCCAGTTGAACGGCTCCCAAGATCCAGAGCCGAGTATGGAGGCATCTAGCGGGGAGCTGTCTCCCAAGGCGGGTGCTGGCCTCTGGGCAACTCTGATTTCAAAAGGAGCTGAAGGAAGGCCCCACCTCTGTGGGAGCCCTCGGCAGGCACAGCGTGGCACAGACCGCTCAGGACATCCCTGCTCCTTCCCCCCAGCTTTGCCCACCTCTGTCTCGGGGACCGGTGAGATGGGAAATGGGCTACGGTGATATCGTACCTCTCACACGAACGGGTTACGTGCACGGAAAGGGAGTGGGCTGGTTGTAGGCAGCAGTGCAGAGGGCATTGCTTCTGGCCTTCCACGCGGGCGGAGGAAGAGGGCGGCTCACCCCCCGTGGCCTCAGCGGCGCGAACGAGGCTGCGGGGTCAGAAACGAACAGCCAGCCCAACAAGCTGCAGCCAGACCGGAGTCTGGGAAACACACCTTTTAGCTCTTGGAATCAGTTAACGCTAAGGAGAAGTATTGCATCCGAACCACAGGAGGCTGCATAAAAGAAAAGTTTATCATTTCTAAAAGATTCCCCCCAAAAAACCTTTTCTGACAGGTAAAAGCAGGTATAATCAAAGCCAAATCGAAGCACGTGTAAAACCTGCAGGTAGCTATTCATTTGTAAAGGTCATCCTATGCTTAAAAAAACAAAAAACAAAAACACCCTAATACACTTGCTAGCACTGCCTAAATGCAAGATATGTATTAGGAAAAAAAGCTCAGCAGTCAGGCATTAGGCTAAATCTAAAGTAATCTAGCTGCTCAGAAACAAGAACCGCCACAAATATAGCACAGATCGTTTTATAAAATTATCGTAATACTATCTTTATACTTGATACAATTATGTCAATATTATAGATTTACTTGTTATTAAGGTTATTAGAAACATGCAAAATTCATTGCATGATGCATATGCAAAACATATTAAATCCTTTCTAGCAACAACTTTCTCCCCACTTCCCCCCTCCCCGCCCCCAACTGATTTTCATTCAGGCTCCCTGATTCTACAGCTCTAGGTGTGTCTTTACAGATCCAGAGGAAATGGGAAACCCGCTCTCCTCTTCTTTTCCCCTCTAGGTTGACTCGGAGGCATAGAGAGGTGGGAGAAGGCCGACGGGGCCGAAGCGATATTCCGTACTTTTGTTCTGTTACTGTACATAGTACTTTCATAAATTCTACTGCAGCCTACCAAATAAATAAGTACAAAATGGGAAGGGGAGTTACAGTTCATTTCTCACTAAGTTTAACAAAGTCGGTAGCAAAATCTGAGTATTTGCGAGGTTGGCTACGATGCTCTTGAGTAGTGGCGTGACTAACGATGGCACCCTGAATCTCAGAATAATCTCGTAGAGATTGAGATGAACATAAATACACAACTTGATCCATTCTCTGAAATGATTACGCATGCTCTCTTAGAATTGTCCCGAAAACATTTGGCCTCGTCATCAAAATGAGATTCGAAACTAGTCCCGAACCTGGCAGGATGTACTGCGACGGCATCCCGACCCCCAGGGCCGTAGCTCTCTCGGGCGTTTCGCTTTTCCCGATGGATACCTGGGTGGCCGTCAGCCCGGCCTGGGCGTTCTCTGGCTGCCGCGGTGAGAGGTGCAGCTCCCGCTCTCTCCCTCTCTCCGGTGGGCCGCCAGCCCGCCGGTCGCGACCGAGGCCATCGGCGGGGGTCCGTCGGTCCGAGGAGCCTCCGGCGCCTCTCTTCGGGCTGCCTGAGCTTCGCATCCGAAAGCCCGGGCTTTCTCACCTAGTGGATACTGGTGGTCTCATCCTAAATTCTAGGGTGGGGGAATTCCAATGAGGAAGGTGGATACGATGGGAGTCGCGGAATAGGGACAAAATGGGAGTTACGGAAAACAGACTGAAACGTGCCGAAAAGGAACAGGAGGATTCTGACTTCATCAGGGGTCGACAACCGGATCAGACTTCTGAGGACATAAACGGGGAGCCCGATGCCGCTTCATCTTCCATTAGGGCTTTCCTTTGATACGAAACCGAACCTCAACGGCCGATCGCATTTCGACTTCTAACCCTTGAATTTTCAGGCCCCCAACACACGGAGCAATCAACATGGCCAAGGCCTTTCAATTGTAGGGTTAAAGATTAATTTTCCACTGTGGGTGGGTAAGGGGGTGGCGGTTGGGGGGTGGGGGCAGAGAGGAGGTGGGGGTCCTGTTTATTTGGTTCATACAACACTCTGTAAAATGGGGTGCACAAACTGTGGGTTGACATAGGAGAACCCTTCAAAGTCGGCTTGGTCTATGTTAGAAATGACCAACTGATCAGGAGGTGTTAAGACTGGTTGTCCTCGAGTGAAAAACTTGTCGAAGTTTTCAGCTCCTTTACCGCACTGGGGAGAGAAAGAAAGAAACACAGGACAATGTCAGTGAAGAATCACGGAGGGGGAGGAGGAGGGAGGTTTTCAAAGAGACTCCCCGTTGGCCAGAGAGAAGACCGAGGGGGTAACCCAAAGGCTGCCTGTCTTCTGCAGTCCAGCTGAGCGGTAAGGGATCGACGGCACGGTCCAAATGAGCTCCGGATGGCCCCGGGCGGACATTACACGCCGGTGTGCAGGAGGAATAAAGCAGCGGCAGTTCAACAGCCATCTGGTCCCACCTTCACTTGACAAGGAGACCCAGAGTCCACTCCCTCTTGGAAGCGGAGGGGCCTGGCAGAAAGACCGCGGGCCACAGAGTCAGAAAAGCTGGCTTTCACCCCGGCTCCGCCACTTGCCCGCTGGTTGACCTTGGGCAAATCACTTTACTTCTCCGTGCCTCAGTTTCCACATCTGAAAAATCGGGATTAAATCTTACTCCCTCTTACCTAGGCTGTGAGCATCATGTAGGACAAGGGACTGTGCCCAACCTGACCACCATGTATCTATCCCAGCACTTAGAACGGTGCTTGGCACCTAATAAGCACTTCACAAATACCATCATATTTAATTCATTATTTGAGGGGGCTCTTCCGCCATAACGATTACAGTTGAGTTGAGCTCTTGCAGGCTGTATTGCAGGTCGGTGGCTCTTAGGCACCTGAGACCAAATTCCGCTGAGAGGGCCACCCTCCTCTAGACTGTCAGCTCACTGTGGACAGGGAACGTGTCTACCGACCCTGTCACACTGTAATCGTCCAAGTGCTCAGTATAGTGCTCTGCACACAGTAAACACTCAATAAAAACGACTGATTGATCATGCCGGATTTTCCTGACAATTTTCCCTGAGGAACTCAAAGTGCTTCAAGCAAAGATCAAGCGAAACAGACCCTTCATTAGTGACTTGCTCTGTGCAGAGACCATGCAGAATTATTCATCGAGAAGTAAAAATCACAGGCATTGCATTTTGTTCTCCCACAAACCAACTTAAGGATATGGTCTTAGAGACAGCTCTTTGTTAAGAAAACCTACCCTCTCTCTTCTCATGGCCTTAGACTACACTGTGTCATTTGAACATCACTCTGAAGTTTCATAGATTTGTTTGGGGCCTGGAGCTTTTCTTATTTGCCTTTATCAGCTTAGAGCTATAGCAATCTCATCAATACCAGGTGTTTGTACCACAGAGTCTCAATACCGTGAGTCCCAGTAGCTGCAGGGGCTATCAGTGAAAACGTGGCCTCTGTTCAATGGCCGATAGTCATAAAGAGATCTCTTTTAGCGGCCCATGGAGGCACAGCAGCAACCCCAAATGAATGCTCTGGTTGCTAGGCAACTGCATACCCACTGGAGTCTCCTTGGAGAAAATCTTTTTCAGGATCGTATTAACACCCATACATCTGCAGGAAGAGAAAGTGACCAACTTCTTCAGTGAGGAACCAAGATGGGCAACTGTTGACAGAGCACACGGGGGCTATTACTCACGCTATGGTGTGAGGAGAAGCCAAATCCATGCTCTGAGTCAGACTAAGACCCCATGGTCATTTGCTGATGTTCACTAAAGCCTCCTTAGGATGGGCGAGAAATGACTCTCACTTAAACAGAACACTGTCCACCCACCAAGAGAAAGAAACTGGGTGTAGGCTTCATTGACTTGGGCTGCTCCTGGCTTTCAAAATGGATTTAGTGAAAGGTGGGGGGTGAGGGGAGGCAGCTCTCATTTTTCCCCTTTATTTCATTCATAAAACAGTTCTTACTATCTGTTAGATTAGAAACGGATGGTCCATAATATCAAACTCCAAGTCTTAGTGGGGGATTGAATGATTTCTGAGATCTTAGGGCTCCTAAAGTAGACAAGTCTTAGAACATAAAGGGATAAAACCTGGTAAATAAAACCAATGGTGGAAGAACAGGGCTGATAAAAATGAGACATAAAGAAAACTGAGTGGTACCAACTAAATCACTGCTCCTGAAATTGCCCTGAATTCTACCACTCAATGAAGGGGCCACTGGTGAAATCCTGATTTTCCCACTCACTCCAAATTACCTTCAGGTCAGTTTTGACCTTGATAACATTTTTCGGTTCCCTGAGATTTAAGTCCCCCCAAGATCTTCTTTTACTAACTCCATACAACTCATTTCCCCTGCCTCTGCAGAGCAGAACTGACTCACTGAGGCACACCACCAGTTGCATAAGTATGTTTTTATAAGTCAGCAGCCATCCTAATATTTGTAAATTCTTTTAATGGAGCCTTTACTATTCTTTCAAAAATCAATTATAGAAATCATCAATCATAAATCTACATAAAGTTGATACTTAACTGAGCACCTATTTAAAAAAAAATTAAGGAGGAGTCAACGCTATTCTAATATAGCAATTTTTATTCTTGGAAACTGTGCCCTTTCTGACTCTTCGTCAAAGGGTTATGGGTGTCCTAGCTTCTTGGTTCTCGGAAGAAAAGGAAGATGATAATTGCAGAACAGATTGGCCCTGAGGGATGATGCTCCCTTTTGGAGTTCAGGAGCAGGAAGTACGAAGACTTGGTTGAAGTAGCCAACTATCAGCTATCTGGGGCAACTTGACCCCCAGGTTTTCTGTTTCAATAGCAGTTGAGGGAAAGCACTGATACGGTTTATCAAGTAAGGAACTCACTCTGGTCTCAAGCTGGTAGTTAATGAGGAGAGAACCATCAACTTAATCATCAGCCCTCAAAGAGTCAATGACTCTTTTGAATGAGAAAAAATAATTTGGGCCATTCAAACCCATGAGGCAATTGGAGGAGGGTTTTTTTTTTAATGTAGAAGGAAACCCTCAGTCTTTACGAGGAATAACTGAAAATAATTCTTTATCCCCAACATGTCAAGCTAAATGCTCTGGCTGCTTTTCCGGTGACCCCTGCCCCCCAGAAGGCAAAAGGCAGGAGAATCGATAGATTGATGATTTATTGAGTGCTTACTGGGTGCAGAACACTGTACTAAGCACTGGGGAGAGTATATTATAAGGCTTGATTATAAGACTTGATAGACATGCTCCCCACCGACAACAAGCTTACTGTCCAGGGAAAGCTCTGGCGGCACTAAACAGACCCTGAGCCTCACCCTGGGGGTCCTTGCTGAGAAGTTAAATGGGAGAATATTAACTCAGCCATGAACCAGGATATCCCACTACTAAGCCTTGAATTTAACCTGAGCCTCCAGAGTTTTGAGGACACTGAGTTTTGAGGGCACTGGTTAGGAATGGTGGGCCTGGGAAATCAATGGATAAAGGGTAGTTATTGAGCGCTTACTGTGTGCAGATCACCAAACTACACTAAACCAACAGAGATTCACAAGCATTTTCTACTGGTGCTGCAGTCCTTGGGTTACTGTTAGATTAAAAGATGCTCAACTCATGCTGAGATGGTTTAGCACTCTAAGGAGGAGGTGTCTGAGATAGGTATCTTCCTGGCTCCAGACTGTAAGCTCGTTGTGGACATGAAACGTATCTACCAGCTCTGTTATGCTGTCCTCCCCCAAGTGCTTAGTACACTACTTTGCACACAGTAATAAATAACACTGATTAATCAATATCCCTCCAAGTTCCTCTGCCACAGTGAGCAGCATGGCCTAGTCGAAGAACATGTGTCTGGGAGGCATGAGACCTGAGTTCTAATCCCAGCTCTGTCAGTCTACCTACTGTGTGACTTTAGGTACAAAAGCCCTTCAGTGCTCTGCCTCAGTTTGCTTATCTATTAAATGGGGATAACATACTTGCCCTCTCTCCTTCGAAGACCGTGACCCTTGCGAGACCGGGACCGTGTCCGGCCTGATTATACTTCATTTTTGCCATCGCTTAGCTCAGTACTTGGCACATAGTAAGGGGTTAATAAATACTATCATCATCATAATCAACAATATTATTATCATGAGCTCGTTCCTGTTTCCTTCAGAGGAAAGAAAGCATGCTGAAGAACAACCTGAGTTCTTACAGACAAGGAGGGCATTTGCTACTGTGACTTATCAAGTTAGCTTTTTGAAAAAAATTAATCAGAGATCTCCAAAAGTTGCCTTCTATCCCTCAAACATCTTCATGCTCAAGAGATCATGGGGTCTCCCATGGCCTTCTGAAAAGCATTAGCACTGAAAGCTATTTTCCTGAAGACAAAGAGACTCTTAATTATTAGGAATTGCCTGGTGATCCCCTTAAAGGGAATGAAGTAGTAGCCAGGTACTGCCAACAGCCATCGGCTTAGTGATTGCCCTCTGTGGGAGGTTTAGTTCGGGAGGGGGGAGTGTGTCTGTGAGGGGAATGGGAGCAGTGGAGGAGCTCTGCAGCCTTGGGCTCTCAGAAGGATGGGTTAGAGGAATACTGGCCTCTGTGTCCATCAGAGCCCTTTTCTTTTTCTTGCTTTTCTACCTCTGCACCCTGTTCTCTAAGGAGAGATATATACTTTCCTCTCAAAGCTGTCAGGGATTCTGGGTTGAAAGATTCCAAAGAGGATCAGAGACTACCGGGGTAAACATGAAATGCCGCAGGGCCCTGGGTGTTCTCCCGGTGCTCGGCAGGGAGTAATGGTGATATCGTAGAATGATCCCAGCTATTGTAAGCACCTTCTCTTGAGGAAGAAAAGGCTCCCTGTTCCCCGCTGAAGGTTCCCGAGGTAGCCAATCCAGATCTAGGTGACGTATCTGTGCCAACAATAAGGCCAGCGGTGCTGCTGTTCAAAATGAACGTTCCATACATACGGCGGCCCAAGTTCACCTCTGCCGGGATAGGTGCCCTCCAGCTGCTTCCCAAACCTGCAGCGTGAACCCCTCCCGCCCTGGCTCCCACATATCGGCAACAGCTCTGACTGAGCATTTTGCTCTGGGGCATAAAGCACATGTGGAGAAACGACTGTCAGTTTCAGTGAGTATGGGAAGGGAGACTTCAAGAAGATATGCCCTTGGACTGCTTCCTGCTGTGTCCATTTTTTAATGGTACTGTTAAACACCAGGCACCATTCTAAGCTTCGGGATAGGAAGATACAAGCTAATCAGGTTGGAAGCCACCCATGTCTCCCACAGGGCTTACAGTCTTAATCCCCATTTTATAGATGAGGTGACTGAGGCCCAGAGAAGTCAAGTCACATGCCCAAGGTCACAGAGCAGACAAGTGGCAGAACCTGAATTAGAATTCAGGTCCTCTGGCTCCTCAGCCTGTGCCCTCTCCACTAGGCCTCGCCGATCCCTCTGCTTGAGTCAGGAGATCGATCTTTGCTTTACCAACAGGAGCTAAGTGAGCTGGACCATTCTCTCTTGCCTGTCAGAGTCTTAGTTGCATGTGTGATATGATGAGGGACAGCTCTTGGCTTCTTAGCGGGACAAGATCTGGTGTCTCTCTCACCAGCTGCTCCTTGCCCCGAGTCCCTGGCTGGCTGTAAAATCTGATTTGGCTCACCACAAAACTCTCAGCTGATGAAATATTTCCCAGGGAGCACCAAATTAACCAAAGGTGTGACTGCTGCTGTGGTCATCATCAATCAATGGTATTTAATGAGCACTTATTGTGTGCAGAGCACTGTACTAAGTGCTTGGGAAAATAGAATACAAGAGAATTAGCAGACACCTTCCCCGCTCTTTAACCTGGGTGACATCTCATAGGATTTCAGATCTGGCACCTGATTTTTTTTCCCTACCCGGCATATTTCTAGTGACTTTCTTATTGAAAATGTCTCCTCTGTTTAGATGTGGTGACTCTGAAAGGAGCTAAGAGGTAGGCTGGGCTCCATTACGGCAGAGGGCCTATTCTGGGTCACTGCTCAGCACGCCGAATCAATCGCTCTCACGTTTACGAAGTGAATGATAAATAATCTGACTGGCTCCAGGTCTTGAGACCCAATCTCTCTGTCATCCTCAGTATCAGAGCCTAGAAGAACTTGAGAGGCTTAAAACGGCCACCATCATCACCACTCTCCCCAAACGGAAAACAGACTCAGAAAGAAAGCATCGTTGAGAGCAATTATGTAAATATTCTTGTTCTCTATTTGCCCCATTCATAATTTAATAATAATGTTGGTATTTGTTAAGCGCTTACTATGTGCAGAGCACTGTTCTAAGCACTGGGCGGGAGGGTACAGGGTAATCAGGTCATCCCATGTGAGGATCACAGTCTTAATCCCCATTTTACAGTTAAGGTACCTGAGGCACAGAGAAGTTAAGTGACTTGCCCACAGTCACCCAGCTGACACGTGGCAGAGCTGGAATTAGAACCCACGACCTCTAACTCCCAAGCCCAGGCTCTTTCCACTGAGCCACGCTGCTTCTCTGTTTTCAAGTCAGTTTCCCCCTGTAGACAGTAACCTACTTGTAGACAGGGATCGCATCTACCAACTTGGTCGCGCTGGGCTTTCCCAAGAACTTAGTACAGGGCTCAGCTCACGGAAAGCGCTTGATAAATACCACTGCTAGATTGACTGGGCGATTTTAAAATGTTGCCAAAAGTGCTAAAGGGGTTTTGGGAAAGCCCAGGGAAGAACTTTAAAAATCCATCTGTGCTGCTCTTTACTGAGTTGGAGGATGTTTTCTCTTACTACAGATCCTTTTCTTTTTCTGGTGGCTTCAACAGCTACTTCACCAGAATCGGCAAAGGCATTTAGAATCATGACTAAGATGACACCATGCAGGAAAAAAATTGGAAGGGAGAAGGGGGGTGCAGAGGACAGGCACCAAGATCTGAGTGTAAATCCAAACATCTTCCCACTCAGGGAGAGCAAGCTGGGAAAGGGTTGCTTTGGAGAACTGGGAAACACCCTCACCGATTTTGGTCTCCCGAAGACGGAGAGTCGGGCATGGAGGGAGTGTTCCCAGAAGGCTGTTCATGAAAACCGGCATGCTCATGAAAGTCTCCAGAGTCCACAAGGCTCTTTTTCAGTTGATTACCAAAACAAGCACAAACGCACTTCAACCGGTTAAAGAACAAAGTTAGTTGGGTCATCTACTCAACCGGGGTTCGGAAAACGTGCTCACCGAAGGCCTCGATGCCCACTGAAGCCAGTGAATTTTGGTACAGAATTTCTGGGGAACAAGAATGGATACAATCGAATGTCTGGAGAAGGGCCAACTTCCAGCCTCGAGATAAGGCTCCTGAATAGTTCCCTTCCGCTCCTGCTGTGAATGGAACTGTGCCTTGGTGCTCTGCTTGGGCTGGGAAAGGCAGAGCTGACACCCAAGGAGAAAAGTCCAGGCCTCCTTTTACTGCTATTACATGATGAGTTATTTCAGAGAGTAGTAAAACGCACCTTCTGCCAGGTTTTTCTAGGAATTAAGACCGAAGGCCACCCAATCTCTAGGGCCAATTCTCCCAAGGATTTGAAACCCTCATGTGAACCTGTAAAAGGCAGAGACCGCAGGCCCCACTTTTTACCTTACAATACGGAATAAGAGCCATGTTTGTTCTTTATTTCTGCGATTAATTTTACAGAATATCAGTTTTCCTCTTGTAGACAAGGCTGCAGCTATTACCTTATTTATCGTGGACAATGGGGACGTGGCAATTTTCTGAATGCAGCAGAAATCATGCTTGACTTCATACAGGCCTCTCAGAATTTGGAAAGATGACATAAAATGACCTTCTATTGCCCTAAAAAAGGCTCTTAATATTGATGCACAGTTTACTACAGTGTTCTGCACACAGTAGAATATCACTGCCTGATGGACTGTTTGAACTTACCATATACTGAGCTCATGTAAAAAGGTTACCAGTTATTCAGATTTGAAAGATCAGGTGTGCCAAACTTCAAGAAGCATTCTACGGAATATGTCAGACTTTAGAGATGTAATTAAACTGGCATCGTTCTAATCAATGTATACACATTCTGTTTTTTCATTACTGTTCATAGTGTGCATTTTTCCTCCAGGAATTACCAAACAGCAGGCCTGGGAGTCAGAGGACCTGTAATACCAGCTTTACCACTTGTCTGCTCTGTGAATTGGGCATGTCACTTAACTTCTCTGTGCCTCAGTTACCTCATCTGTAAAAATGGAGGTTGAATCCTACTACCTCTTACTTAGACTGTGAGACACGTGGGATGGGGACCATATTCAACCTGATAATCTTATATCTACCCAAGTGCTTAGCACATAGTAAACACTTAGCAAGTGTCATTAAAAACAAAATGACAAAAAAAAAAAAACCTGACACTTCTTCAGGCTAGATTGTAGATTTTACCTATTTTTTGCAACATTGCCCAGAATTAAAACTGATTTTGATGTTGCAATCCAAGTGATAACAATACAGAATTCTTCACCTGACATTCACTGCAGAAAAATACATACTACTGAAATGCTAAGGCCAGACAATAAGGTTTAGAAAAGGCAACAGATGGGGATTTCGGGGAATTATTTGCCTTGTAGGCATCTAAGGATTTGGCTAACCATGATAGCAACTGGAGACCAAACAGAGTACTGGACATGAAATGGGTAGACATTTTTCTCTTTTTTGGTAGAAAATGATTGGGTTCCTCACATAGATTGTTAAAATTTCCTAGTATTACTGGGAAGAGAGCTCCTTGTTTGCCTTAAAGTATAATAATGAAAGCTACTTACTCCTAGTGAACTAAACTAGCAAAGATTGCTCTCAATTGGATACTTGGTCTGTGGGTCCACACTGGAGGTGCTTGGGGTAGTACCTCAACAATCCTCCTCTCGGTTGGCCCCAGGAACTCAGGGCTGGCAGTTTCCACCAGGAAGCCAAAGGCAAACCACCTGTGGGGTCTGGTCTATCCCCACTTACTGGACCTGTTCTCTACACAAACTTGTTGGGCAACAACAGTCCCTACCCCACAACAACCCTACTTTCCTCCTTCTCTTCCTAAAAAGTTCTTTTGAAGAGTAAGTTCTGGACGGTTACTTCTACGGAGCTCATGATTGATGATGCTTTGTCAAATCCTCTTAAAATGCAAAAACATCGAAAAGAAATTTTGCTCCAGGACTGTTCCCGGAGAGACCTTCATAGAGCATTAAGTGAGTTGGGAGAACTAGTTCAGATCAAAGGTGGGTCACCCTAGCCGGATTCCTATAATTAACCTGGGTAGAACCAAAGCTTGCAAATCCCCTCGGGTTTGCCTGGAGGATTTCCCTGAGAGGCCAGAGGAGAGCTATCCTTATGGATTTGATGTCTATATCGGAATGTTTATTGGAGTCATCTTTTCTGGTTGAACTTCCGAGGACCCTGGATGCCTCCTGCTAGTTGACAGCACTGTTCACCTCCAGAAACTATTCATGGGGGATGGGCAAGCTAACATAAGAAAGGTGTGTGAGCTTGTCCTGAACATCCTGCTTGAAAGGGGTCCTGAGCCAGAGGTGTGGCCAAGTAGTAAGAGTTGGGAGTTGGGAGACCCAGGTTCAAGTTCTTCAGTTCCACTAACGTCCTCCCATTTGACCTCGGGGAAGTCATTTTAATTTCTCCGACCCATAGCTGACTAATCTGTAAAGCGGGGAGAGAGTCCCTGCTGGGTGAGTCTCTTGTGGGTCAGGGACTATATCTGATCTGATCACCTCTATCTTCCCCATGTATTTAAAAGCCCTTTTCTATGCAATTACATGTTGTTTCTTTAAAGGAATGATGGGTGGTTGTGGGCCTTTCAGTTTTTCACCTTCAGAGATTCCGATAAAAATGAGACGGTAGCAAAGAATTACAACATGAAATTCAGCCTGATTCACCAACAGCTTAATCTATCATGCACACCTACGTTTTCTTCTCGGGCCATACTTTTGGGTTTTGGAAAAAAAATCGGGGCTACAATCACAGGACAATTCCCTCCTCCCCTGTCTAAAACTGCCACCTCTGCAGCCTCAAAGAACAGAAGCGACGGTAGCTCTTTTTGGAATAATAGTTCATAGGAACAGCGACTGACCCGATGAGTATCAACTTCTCTTCACTTTGTGATAAAAACAGTCTATAAATAAAATAAGGTCTATTCACCAGTAGTGATTTGATTCCCAGAATGGATGGAACACAAGCACATTTTGATGATGATGCTACCAAAAAAATAAGAAAGGAATTGTGAAAACTTGTTGGCTAATTAACTGTGTGAAATTGGGAATGTGTTCTCTGTTTCCAGCCCACGTGAGTTGCCCTTTTGAAAGTTTTATTTTGAGACTGTATATCCTCAAGGCTGACCAATAGTTTTTCACACTGAAGAAAGCCCATGACAAACAAAATTATACTTGGGCAAAACGGTTCCTTATCACAGTAGAAAGATACAAACTTGGAACCTCACCTCTACGATGATGGGAAAGTATGGCCAGCGGGCTGGCATTTTTGGCTGAGGGGAGCCTAGACTGGAAATCGCGCTCGGAGTAAAGAGCACTTTTAACTGCCAGGGGCTAGAAAGCAACACTGCAAGTCAAAGCCTCCTTAGGAGCCGGGATGGGTCTCACGATCTCCTTTTGACTCCCGGGCCTCTATTTGACTCTAAGTAAACATTTCAACTTGGGGAAAGGAAAAGATCGTGTTTACTTACCACTTTCGGTTTGAATGGTGGCTGGATCTCCCTGTTCTCCAGTTTCTCCCAGTCGATTCTCCTGAAGAACGCATGCTCTCTGACATCCTGTTCTCCCTCAGGCCCACAGCCGAGCCGTTTGGCGGGGTGCTTGGTCATTAACTAGAAAGCAACAGGTAACCGAAAGATTACACGGTCTTCCAGAGGCTGGTGGCTGCCAGGTTTGTCCTGGTTTTGAAAATGCAGTTCAATGGAGGGAGCATTTCTGGTCCTTAGCTCCATTAAGGGTGGAGTCTGCAGGGGCCCGAGAACTGCCATAAATTCCTGAGCCTGAGAACTACCAGGTTGCTCAGGTCTTGCACTTTGTGAAACAATCTCTCAGAGCACTGCTTTTCCATCGGGGGCAAGCCAGGAGGAGTAGGACTGAGGGGTGAGGGAAGAGAAGGTAGTCAGTAATGACCGTGTTACAGTTTTCTACTCTGTCACCCTGGTGTGCACGATGGGAAACGCCAAGGCTTTGCCCTCTCAGAACCCAGAAATGGGCTTGCGATACACACTGCTAGGAAAGAAGAGAGCCAGTTCGGTTCTAAAATACCAACTGGGTAACACCAGCTGTTCCTGAATCAAGCTGTTCCCTTTAGATACAGGTCAACATAAAGCAGTACCGAGGGCATCTGGGATCAATTTATTTCAAACCAAGCTACTGAACCCAGCCTAAGAAAGATCAAACCAGCCAGGGGCTTGCCCTACATTGGTCACAGGATTCTGGATCCTTGGGTTGAGCGTCACACTTGTCAAGAGTTCAGGGCTAACCCTGCTCACGGCATCCCAACCGGGGAGCCAATCCACCCCATGCTCTGGAGACATCGTTAGGAAATTTGGAGGGCAAAGAGGGGAAAAAGGATCTTTTCTGGGAAGTGAGTGAACCCTTTCGATGGCTTGTCTTTCAAAACCATTTAAAAGCTGACCAGGGTGCCTCTGGGATGCAAAGTGAGAAATAAGCAATGATCCCAAAGCCCCGTTCTTGTCATCCCAGCAGAAGGTTTAGGGCACTCTCATTTGATTCACAGCTCTGTGACTACCTATGATTCACAGCTCTGTCATCTTACCAACACCTGCCACACCAATGAATCTGATTTTCACTTGCAGGAGCTAAGAAATTAAATTGGATGAGGAGGTTTTGCATAATGGTTTTCAATATGATGACAAAGAGCCGCAATACTGAGCAGTGAATTCCCTCAAGGTACAATTCCCAAATGGCTCTCTTTATAAAACGCACAATGCTAGGTAACGCTCAATAGTTGGAAAAATATGGCCAAGCATTAAAATTGAACTCTGAAAGACTTGTGTGAAAGGACTGTGTTCCCTCTGACAGCACCGTAACAAAACTTGTATGTCTGGTAAATGCCAAGATCTAATATTTCCAATTTCAAAATACGTACAAAGGTAAATAGCGGAGAGAGAAAGGGGTTTAAGAGAAGTGAACACTTCCAATGGGTTGTGATTCTGTGGGAGCACTGAAAATGTGGAGTCCTTCTGCACTGCCCATATACTTGGATCTGTACCCTTTCAGCACTTGATATTCATTCCACCCTCAAACCCACAGCACTGATGTATACAGCCGTAATTTATTTTAATGTCTGTCTCCCCCTCTAGACTGTAAACTGCTCATAGGCAGGGAATGTGTCTACCACCACTGCTGAACTCACCCAAGTGCTCAGAAGAGTGCTAGGCAGACAGTAAGCGCCTAATAAATAAACACCCTCGATTGATTCCCACCGAGATCGTGCTCAGTGTCAGTCAACACACCTGGGACTGCAAATCCATCTGGGACTATTTTGTAACCAGCACTTTTCCCCACTACAAATGAGCCAAGTCACAAAGGCAAATTTCATCCAGTTCTAGCTTTGACGCAAGATAGAGTAGAGACAGGGGCTTGAGGGCCACTTCTTCTGAACAGTGTTGCGTGGGGACTAAAGGGCAGTTTCTAACTGAAACTTCAGGTCCACGGTTCTGAAGGGAGGCAAAAAGAAGGCAGGACAAGGTAGAGATGGACTCACCCCTTTACAAATGGAAACTGCTTCTTTGGACAGCGATTTTGGATACGAAACATTATGTTCCATTATTGACTGGAAGAGCTCATCCTCATCTTCACCATCAAATGGAGGCTGGGGAACAAAAAGAGGTGAGATTGACAAATATGTAGTAATAATAATGATAATGATGGCATTTAAGTGCTTACTATGTGCAAAGCACTGTTCTCAGCGCTGGGGAGGATACAAGATGATCAGGTTGTCCCATGTGGGGCTCACAGTCTTTATCCCCATTTTACAGATGGGGTAACTGAGGCACAGAGAGGTTCAGTGACTTGCCCACAGTCACACAGCTGACAAGTGGCTGATCCGGGATTTGAACCCATGACCTATGATTCCCAAGCCCATGCTCTTTCCACTGAGCCACGCTGCTTCTCTAGAATGTAGAATGTACATTCTCTAGACTGTAGAATGGCACTGTTCGTTAGCATCTCTTCGGAATGGCCATTAGGACCTGAGGAACAGAGTCTGCTTCTGTTCATTCCACAGCTTCCAGAGTCAACTCTCGTTAGCTTGAGAGTTTGTTTGATTATCTTTAATTAGATCGCTGGTTGTGTGTTTGGTTGGGTTTTTTTTAATTGTCTTGCCCCAGGCAGCCAAAAGCAATCTTTGGGGGAAAACATTTTCGGTTAGTGCTTTTAATGATCTGAAAACAAAATAAAATCAATGTATCTTATGTGCTAACAATTGTAATTGGAATGTAATTATGTGTTAACAATTCAATTTTGATCAAATATCTTGAATTGGCGATACTGGTCTGGATTGTTCCAGTCTGAATGGGATCGTCATCCTTTTTGGGGTTCTGTCCAGCCTCGCAGCTATATCAATACATTGTTATATACATATATCCAGGTGTCATCAGCATTCTCCTGGACAATACATTTTTCCCCGCCCAATGGGTTATGAATTGGTCTATGATTTACAGGGTCAATCCCAAATCAGCAGGGTTTGCAGAAACTTGGACAGGCATTTCCAGTGCACTGAGGGTGATTCAATGTGTTCATTTCTCTCTTTTCCCCCCAACCCTTTCCTTCTAATATCATGAAGTTTTAAAAAGCTGCACTCCTCCTACCATATTACCCGTTCGTGTGGCAAGGTCCGCAGTTTAGACAGGAGTCTCTTGGCATTTTTTTTTCCCTTTCATTTTGCTATTTAGACTCGTGGATCTCTCTAAACCATTTCCCTGGTCCTCTTAGACCTTCCAAGACTTATTTGGGTAGTCAGCCCTTGCTCTGGGGACCCAGCCCCTAGCATTCAGATGATTTATCTAGCCCACAGAAGCTAGATTGATTGGCCAGTTCTTGGCTCAAAGCTTAAGGAACTTGCCTGAATGAGGATGCTACCTACATTAGAGCACCTGTTCTTCCCGTCCGGAAGCAGTGTGACCTAGTGGAAAGAGCACAGGCCTGCGAGTCAGAGGACCTGAGTACTAAACCTGGCTCCATCACTTGTCTGCTCTGTGACCTTCAGCAAGTCAGCAATCTTGTCTGTGCCTAAACTACCTCATCTGTAAAATCGAGATTTGGGGAAATTAGATCCTACGCCCTCCTACTTAAACTGTGCAGCCATCTTTTCCTGGAGGTTCAGAATTCTGAGCAAAGCCTCATTGTGAATAGACGACCCGGTCTGCTTCTAATGTTCAATGAAAAGCAATTGAAGAAATATAACTGGAAAGGAGTAAACTCAGTATTTCATTTTTGCTTGATCTTCAAATGTCTTCTTGATTATAGAGCAGAAATGAGGACTGTAATCCTCTCTCCACATCTGTGATCCATTTTTATTTTCAGTAGTGTGTATTAAATCCTTGCTTGAGGTTGCCCTGGATTCAGCAAAGCATAAGGGAATTTTCTTTGCCCTTTCCACAATGAATCCTGACCCCTGGAACTAGAATGTGTGCTGAAGAGTAGGTGAGTGAGGAGGAATATTCTGAATTGAATCATCAGGTGTCTGAAACCACTGGGAACTAGTAGTTGGAATTCCTTAAAACAAAAATGTCAGCTCTGAATAGCACTGCCTTTTCAGCAAGAAGTTCCGTATGCTCAAAGGGAAACATGAAAGCCTTTGAAGAAGTACGACGGAGATCGCTGAAAATGTATCAGGCTTTTTGAAATATTCCAACTCACACTTGTCTCCCCTCATCCTCTGTGGAAGCATCAGGGATGGGGGAGTGAAGTGGTGAGACAGAATTTGGTTCTTCAGGGCACCTGTCACCTGCTGGCCAAATCTGAAAGAACTTGAAAGCTAAGCTAGAGAGGTGCCCTAAATTGGTTACGGGAGCATAAGCACACACCCGTCTTCCTCTGTTTGCGCTTACACGGGACCAGTCTCTTAGAGACCAGCCAGCCAATCACTGCTGCGGTCTTTCACCTCCCGAGCAACCCTCCCTCATCTTAGACCTCCCTCTGAAGTCGACTGGAGGTTGGCTTGGGAAGCCAGTGATGATGAGACTTGAATCCAGTGTGGCAGAGCCTATCGGGAACATTTCTTTCACGACTGCCTACTGGGAAAATGGAGTCTCATTCCCCTGCCCTTGTGAAAACATCCAAATCATCTGGGATTTTCTGTTCAGCTCTGTATTCACAACTGGATTCCACATAGGCACAGCCAATAGAATGAAAATCCACCTTCCCAACATGCAGTCAGGAAGCAAAGGCTGCTTAGGAAGGTCAGACCTTAGAGAGAAGAGGATTGAAGTGAAAGAAGGGAAATAACTGATTTCGTTATGACTTCACTCTCTGAAAGGGTGTTCTGTTCAGGTCAAGAAACATTAAAGCCACCTAATCGGTTGAAAAGGACTGGCAATAACATTACAAGCGGGCTTTCATCCAGCCCGCTCCAATGACTAGCGTGCCGAAAGGGATATTATGCTTGTGTCCCAGGGGATGCTGCTTAATATTGGACTTGGACTGCAGGAGCAGGCTGGGCTTCATTCTTCTCCTTAAAGGAACGGTATCCAGAGTCCCACGCTGATTCATTTCACATGATTTAAAAAGAGGAACTTATTACCAATTTCCTACATTAAATAATGTCGCTGATGGTTGGCAAGGAGACCTCTAACATTTGTGGCTTAGGGATATGCAAGTTTACGCCCTCATCTGTAAACTGGGGATCAGATAGATAGTGAATCTCCTGTGGCCAAGGGACTGTGCATCTAGCCCAGTGCTGAGCAAATACTAAGCACTCAGACTTAGCACTTAATATATACATACTAATTATTTCCTCTTTTCTCATTTCTGAAACTTCCTCATGAGGGGGCACTCCTTGTCACAGGGGAATTGTATGCTGACTTCTGACTGTGGGAAAGTTAGAACATCTCACAGCTGGGGCAGCCACTGGTCACACAGCCTCACATCTCACAGCCTCAGCCAAAGGTCCCCAGGAATAACATCCTTCTGAATAAACCAGGGTTTTGCTGATGACTGGATCAAAAGCGGGTGAACTCTCACCTTGTACCCCTGCCCTGAAAGTTGGTTTGGAGTCTTGGCTGCAGTGGAAAGTGGGTAAAGGTGGCTGTCATTAGAGGGACTTTCAGGCATGATCAACCGTGTATATTCAATGGAACCAGGCATTTCTACCAAACTGCACAGAATTCCTGTCATAATACAGTGAGTTATTACCTGCCCAGCTAGCATTTCATACAACAGGACGCCGTAAGCCCACCAATCCACGGATTTTCCATACGGCTGATAAGCGATAATCTGTGGGAAGAAGGAATCAAAAATAAATTGCTCTATTTGGAGTACAGCAAAAATGTATTTGACTGTAACACTCATGAAGTCTAATTCTACAGCAGCCCAAGTAAGAGTAATGGTATTTATTGAGTTACTAATGAATGCAATACCCTCTACTGTATTAAGACATGGGAAGTATAAAACATAATACTCGCCCTCATGGAACTTATACCCTAAAGGAGGTGACAGACGTAAAAAGATTGACCATACTCTACATGTGCTGGCTGAGGACCGACCTGAGTTAATACAGATTCTATAAGCATGGTCCTGGTAGCATGCAAGTGCCTTCAGTTTCCACTCAACCAAACTGCTGTTTTCCATCATCAAGTGTGCTAAACCTTGAATTACTTTCAGACTAGACTTTTTAATCTTGCAGAACAACTGGCAGCTATCTTCTCAAAGTAAAGAGCTCAAAAAGCTGAAACAAATCTAACGACATGACTGGTCACGTAGTACATCTCTTAAGTGAAATCCTAATCTCTCTATAATGTGAAAGTCATTTACAATTTTTAAAAAAGTTTCTAGTCGCATAACTGGATTGATGAAAACAATGAGATCCATTTAAGACTTAAAATCAGGACACTTACAAAATCCTAACCCTCTATTCCCTGAGACATAACAAATGGGTGAGTGAACCAACACCTAAAATGCCCCCGCCCGCTTCTTAAATTGGAGCTGTGTCATTCGGACCCCATTTACTCTGGCTTAAACTCTCTGCTCAATAAAAATACCATCGATTGATGGACCGAGCCATCAATTTCCCTGTTTACTTAGGCACATGGAGCTTCTGTTTCAACAGGAAGACTATGCCCAACAGTAAGCCCTCCTGTTTATCTACAGCCTGTAGGACATTTGCAGGAAGTGTAAATGGAAAAAAAAAATCAACTCTATGAAAAAAGCAAGCTTAACCCAAAGGCCAGGAACGACAGCAAAACTCACACGTCTTTTCACGACCTTCATCTGAAGGATAAACTATAGCTTGGGGTCCCTCTATTTGGATGCCAGAGAGCACCACATGTATGCTTTATGGGTTTAATAAGCTAATACTGAAACATGGCACTTTTTCAACAATTTAGAACATCCTTATATCTCCTCAAACCCCACCAGCAAGTTTCACTATATATTTTCAACTGTAATTCTACATTAATTAAATGTGTGATGAGGGGGCTTAGAGATGATAAAGACATTCCACAGTTAAACGGTGTGTGTGGTGCACATGATCTGAAGAATTTAGGATGTCAGATTTGGGGTGCTGAACAGAGAGACTTTAAGTGTTATGATAATAATTATGGTATTTGTAAGTGCTTACTATGTGCAGAGCACTGTTCTAAGCACTGGGGTAGATACAGGGTAATCAGATTGTTTCATGTGGGGCTCACATTTTTTTAATCCCCATTTTTACAGATGAGGTAACTGAGGCCCAGAGAAGTTAAGTGACTTGCCCAAAGTCAAACAGTAGACAAGTGGCAGGGTCGGAATTAGAACCCATGACCTCTGACTCCCAAGCCCGAGCTCTTTCCAGTAAGCCATGCTGCATTTTCAGGCTTAAAAAATAATTTTTATTGATTTCCCTTATTGATGGCACTTTTCACAGGAAAAGACAATTACTTAAATGAAAAGAGCCTACACTCTAACCATCTTTTTATATCAGAGCTTCAGAAATCGATTTGCTGGTTCTCATCCATTTAGAGGGTCTGGGCAGGCATTTGCCTGTGATTCGTGGCCATGACATCCTCCTAAAATGGAAAGCCACCAAAAAATTTCCAACCAGATTCTGAAATCCTCCTTTCTCTCGATTTCTTGTTTCTCTGAACTTCATTTTGGTGAGCAGTGGGACGAAAGCTCAATTACACCAGGGAAGAAACTGCCCAAGGAGCTTGTGAGAAGGGAGATGGTGGCAGCTCCATGATTAGACCCCTGCTTACGACAAGGTTATTCTTGCCCAGTCTAACTTCTCCCTCACTCAGCCCTCATTTTCCCCTGACTCGGAGTTCATCACGCCCTCTCATTTGCCAAATCCTTGAAAAAACAAACTCGACTGATAAAGGCTCAATTTCCTCAGAGATGGCATTTGTCAGCTCAACAGAGCAGACTTGGTACCTCCAAATCAAGACTGCAGAGGCTATCTGAAAATTACAGTGCCTTCAGGAGTAATAGTAGGGTGTGATTTAGAATAACGGGAGTGCCTCTTTTCAGCAAAATTTAAAATCTGCGACCCTTTGGCTTGTTAATGGATGCTCTTAAGTTGTCAGTAGAAATGGACAGGGGCAAACATCTAAATCACAGTGCTTACGGTGGCACCTTGCCTCCGTGAACTCATCATTAGAGTAAAGCATATCGATACTCAGTGGGGAGCTTCTGCTATCATACACTTCTCATTAACCCATAGCCACAAGGAAGTAACTGTCGGTGTGCCCCTGTCAAAATGATGAAGTAAAACACAGGCAAGTGATTTTCAATGTAAATTTCACAGTGTTAATAACAACTGCACACACAGTGACATGCCCAAGTGAGACCCACCTCGGCTGCCTTTTAACATGCTCCTGATGCCCTCCTGGCCTTTTGGCAGAGGAGAGGTGCCCTTCTAGTGGACTGTGGCTCTAATGAGTTCATTTGTGCCCACCAAGGATTTGAAATGACCAATGGGGCAGGAAGAGAGAAAAGTGCCTGGGCACGCCCCTCCACCAGAGGCCTGCCGGCTTGTGAGGGAATGCTGGGAATATACATCTGCCGTCTCTGAGCAGGGCTGGAAATACCTGGCCACACTTGAAGGGAACTGGGAATGTGGGTCTCTCCTTCTCCCTGACTATTTCAGGTTAGTTGGGATTCTGGTTTTGGGTAGTTGTCTGCCGAGGAGACCAGTCACTCAGGGAGAGATCGAGTAGACACGGCTAAATGCTTTAGGCTCGGAGGAGAGAAAACACCAGAGATGGATGGATCCCTTATACATGAAAGATTGAGAAAACAACCAAGGCTTTGGTTTTACCTGGGGGGGGGGGTTCTAATTCCATGACCTCTTGGCACCCGAGCCTTGCCCTGTCTATGCGCCATGCTCGACAGTGGGCATTCGAGGATGCCGAACAGATTAATGCACATTCCTCTCCCCTTCATCAAGTGCACACTAGATAGCTATGATTTCTCCCCTTTATCACTGACTTCCTGGGGGCACAGATAAAATCGATGGTCCAGCTTCAAAGGACAAACCTTTCTAGGGTCTCACCATAAAACAGCACTGGCCTTTATATATAAAACATGTTCAAGTGAGTCATTGTCTCAGAAAAAGGGAAACAGTCACTATCCTGTATATGAAAGGTTTTTTGGTTTTTTTACCTGCAAAGTAAAGGTTATTTCTGTAAAGGTCACTAATGCCCAAGGACAATCAGTACCTTTCCCTGTAAGTAGCCTCATGCACTGACTTTTTTATTTTAAAGTCATCCGAAAAGAGAGAAATTGGACTTTTTCTCCAGAGGGCATTTTTCCTGGGTGCTCTACTATGATTGTCCTTACACTTGTCCAAATCATCGATGAAACAACAGATATAAGTAATAGCCAGATATGGCATACAGGCACATGACTTCCAGAAAGACCCTTTCCTGCCTCCTCTGTGACCTTGGGCAAGCCACTTACCTTTTCTGTGCCTCAGTTTCCTCATCTGCAAAATGGGGATTCAATACCTGTTTTCCCTCCTACTTAGACTGTGCACCTCATTTGGGACAGGGAGTACATCTGGCCTGATTAACTTGTACTTACTCCAGTTCTTAGAACAGTGTATGACCCACAGTAAGCCCTTAACAAATATCGTAAAAACAAGAAAAGAAAGACACTAAATTGAAATCAAGGATGTAAGAAGAATTTGCTTCATTACTCTGATTCTGGAAGTGACTCAAGATGGAAAACCAAACCACGCAGTAAGCCTCTGGTGTCCATCAGGAGATAAAATAGTGAATTTAAATGAGTCTGTGCTTAAAAACCTGATGTAAGAGTTGAGTAGCTGGTAGCCCATGAAGTCATTAAACCTTCAAACTTTACTACACTATTAGAATGAATTGAAAGCAATGGAGTTCTCTGAGCTGCTTGGACAAAAAATTGCTCTGTAAGAACAGTAACTTAAGTCAACAGGAGTTTAAGCTGAAATCTTTTCAGTTAAGAAGCAGCCTGGTCCAGTGGATAGACCATGGGCCAGGGAGTTCGAAGGACCTGGTATCTAATCCAGGTTCTGCCCCTTGTCTACTTTAAAAAAAAAAAAAAAGGCGATTAGGACTGTGAGCCCCACGTGGGACATGGTCTGTGTCCAACCTCATGAGTTTGTATCTACCCCAGTGTTTAGTACAGTGCTGTGCAGTACAGTACATAGTAAATGCTTAAAAACCCATCATAAAAAAATAAGAATTGTGAGTCGATTACTACTAGCTCTCTCATGAAATAGGGATTTATTTTCTAGTCAGAAATTTTTTTTAATTAAATCTGCTAAAACACTAAAGTCTTGGCAAAATAACCATCTTTGTCTTTTCAGAGGCTGCTAGTTTTAAACTCCAGAAAAGGTGAAGTCTGCTCACAACCTTTACAATTTAAGAAACGTGCTTGGCAAAGTTCAGGCTGGACGAATAGCCCAGATATGTTTTAGCTTCTTAAAAAAAGCTTAATATAGTAGTTTTTAGGAAATGGGGCTTAGACTCCCTAGTATCAAAATCCAAATCAGGAATTCGACTCCTAGATCCAAAGGATTCCAGACTCTGATTCTCCTTTTTGTAAAGGAAGGGGAATACACTATCTTTAGAGGTGCGTTCAAATAGTCTCTTGAAGGTGGCCCTGCCTCAGTACAGCCTCAGCAAGAGAGAAACTGTTAGAGGATACAGGTGAGGAGTTGTTTTTGTTTTTAACTAAACATGTACACAACGACTTTTGATTTAAATGTTGAGAAAGAGTAGGAAACGGCATCGGCCTCAGAAGACATCACTGATGCTAGTGTTCTCCACAAGGGACGACAGTCGGAGTCGGCAGAAACCACTATTTAGGCAACTGTGATGATTCATTTTCAATTTAATGTCCATCACTAAGCCAAATGACTTGAGGGAATCTTGCTGAATCAAGAAAGACAACACCCTGTGGCTATTCCTTTCCTCCACCATACAGTTCCTCAAGTATCCTGCCAACCCACACTGTGTCTCAGCAGGCAATAATGAATGGATTTCTCAACTAACCCGCTCAGCTTCCCCCTCTCCTTCTTGATAAGAAAGACGGTGATGATGATGATGAATATTTAAAAAAATTCTAAGGGTATGAATAATTCACTCGGCAAAAAATAACAACCTCGTAATGCTGGCCATGAGGCGTTCTCAAATGTCATCCCAGAATAAAGGCGACGCTCCACTGAACCCTCTCATTGAATTTTGAATTTGAGAATTTTTTTCCACTACTTTCCCTTATCTTTGTTGATTTTGGGCACCTTAATTTGACTCTGCTGTTAAGTCGTCAGAGACTTAAACTCCTTAATTGTTGACTCAAATCTCTTTACCGCTTTCAGGCTGCCACTAGCAGACTGAAGGAATACACCTATTAAAATGAAATAGGGAGTTTTTTTGCTTCAGTTGGGAGGTGAAAAATAAAGCAGAGCCGGGATTTTGCAGAATAGGGTGGATCCGGTGTTGATTCTATTTTTCTGGGGGTCTCGAGAGTTTAGTCCAAATGTGGCTTTGGGGGTGGGGTGCAATTAGGCGCCAGAGAGATGCTTGGCTGCCACCTTCATTGGCTAACCTGCTTATCACACGCCGCCTCGGGGGCCCCAGCTCGCATAACAAATGGGAGCCGTTCACAGTGTCAATTGCGAAACTGAACAGAATAAACGTCTGTAGCGAAGACAAACTAATTCTGGGGGCTGGACCTATTTTTCTACAGGAAGAGCCTTTTTGATGTGGAATAATTGAAATGATCAAAACCGAGATGATTCCTAGTCATTTTGGTCCTTTATTTTGTTACGAAGCGTTAGGCTTTAGTTTATAAAGCCAAACCTATTAGTTTGGAGATGGGCATATTCCCTTGCCCCTGGCTTATATTATAGAGTGGCCCCTGGAGATTTTTCAGAGGACACACGAAGTGGAATCTCTGGGCACGGCCAAAGTAACATGATTTAATATGTAACTTAAAAGGAGAGAACAAATAAGTCATTCCTGGGTTCTAAGGGAGCTATTATGGTGGTTATATGCCCATCAGGGGAATCTTGTCCTGAAAGGGCTTCTCTGAAAGTGTCCATCTTATTCTCCTGGAGTATTTTGTGAAATGGCCCGATGGCTGTGACATCCATCCTCTGAGCTCCCGATTGCTCTCTTGGCCTTCCAGGACCCTCCCAGCCCCATTCTAAGCCCCTTAGAAGGGAAGCTCTGGCCTGCTGTTCCAACTCTTTCTCCTTCTTCTCTTTTTCCTCCTCCTCCTCCTCCTCCTCGGATCCGGATGGCCCCCAGGAGGTTTCCAAGGAGAAGGATGGATTTGGGGGGTTGGAAGAGACCCAAAAGGAGAGTTCTGCCTTTACTTTCTTGAGGTTTCCTTTAAAGGAAGGTGCATGATCTTTTCTCGAGGATATTTTGAGTCAACAAACTGGGATTCTGAATGGCAGGCAATTGACCTTCGATGAAAAAGAATCTGGCTTTTGTTGGTAACTCTCTCTTTTATTGAGGAGTTTTTCTCTTGGCCAGATGCACATTCTCTCCTGTGAGCAGAGCTGCTGACTGGTGCTGAGTTGCACTTGGCACTGATTAGATTTCCTCTCTTGCTGGATCTCATTTTCTTCTTTTCTTCTTAGTTTGGAGGGAGTGACAATTTACTGCCTGGCTGCATTTATGTTCACTTGAACTTGGAAGATTTTCCTTCTCTCTGGCAGGGAAAAAGTTTGGAGGGTGCTGTTTGGGTTAGTCTATACACACAACATTTGGAGTTTTGAGGGTCCTTTGGACTGGAAGATGGGCTGTCCAATCTTTTCCTCGGGAAATGACTGGGGAAAAGGGTGGAGGTGGAGGGGGTAGCAACATGTTGAAAAGCAGAAGCTCTGCTACTTCTAATAATAAATAATACTGATGGATTTACTCATCACGTACTATGTTCCAGGCACCACTCTGAATGCAGAAGTTAGAAAATAATCAGATTGGACAGAGTTCCTACCCCAGCACTGCGCTCATAATCTAGGAGGGAGAAAGGGCATTTTATCTCTGTTTTACGGATAAAGCAGCAGAGATACAGAGAAGTTATGCTACTTGCCTAAGGACACACAGCAGGCCGGAAATGGAGCTGGATTTAGCACCCTAGACTCTTGACTTCCAGTACCAGCTCTTTTCACAAGATCATTGCAGCCCGGTTGTTTTGGTGGTGGTTGTTCTCAGGGTAGAACCTACATTCTTTTACTCCTAGGATCATGTTCT
The DNA here is from genome assembly GCF_004115215.2 of Ornithorhynchus anatinus. Taxonomy (NCBI): domain Eukaryota; kingdom Metazoa; phylum Chordata; class Mammalia; order Monotremata; family Ornithorhynchidae; genus Ornithorhynchus; species Ornithorhynchus anatinus. The sequence goes on from NC_041742.1 coordinate 4,287,769, forward strand.
TTCCATTAGATCATGCTGCTTCTCTGGCTATTCCTCACTCTCTGATGCCAGTGCTTTGAATTATTTCCTGCTTACAGAAAGACTTTCCTTAGAACTCAAATTACTGTCTCCTTAAAGCTACTCTCTGACCTATAATGAAGGGCTCGGTGAGGGATACTGAGGAAAGAAAAGGGTTTCAATGAGGGATACTGATGAAAGGAAAGGGCCTGTCTTGGTAATATGCGAGATGCGTAGAAAGAAACAATGGGCTGTAACCAAAGAGAGAGGCAATATCTTTTCTTGTTCTCCTCCAGTGAGACAGATCATAATGATGATCATCATCATAATTGTATTTGTTAGGTGTTTACAATGTGCCAAGCACCGTACTACCATTGCTGGGGTAGAGATAAGATAGTTGGCTTATTCTTATGATGATTAATATAATTAATTATAATATAATAATAATGGTATTTGTTAAACGCTTTCTTTATGCCAGGCACTGTCTTAAGCGTTGGGGTGTAAACAAGCAAATCGAGTTGGACACAGTCCCTGTCCCAGGTGGGGCTCACAGTCTCAATCCCCATTTTACAGATGAGGGAACTGAGGCCTAGAGAAGCGAAGTCACTTGCCCAAGGTCACACAGCAGACAAGTGGAAGAACTGGGATTAGAACCCACAAACTTCAGTCTCCCAGGCCTGTGCTCAATCCACTACACCATGCTGCTTCTCAGTAGGAGAAGTAGGAGGGAGTAGAAGGGAGAAGAGGTACTGAATTCCCATTTTGCAGATGATGGAAGTAAAGCACAGAGAAGCTCAGTAATTGTCCAAGGTCAAACAGCAGGTACGTGACAGAGCCGGGATAGAAACCAGGTCCTCTGACTCCCGGACCCGTGCTCTTCACATTAAGCCATGCAGCTTCCCATCTAAGAAAAAAATGGGAAATGACAGAATTCCAAGATTTTTGGTCCTCTGGACAATCCTATTCACTTTCCCGTGAACCAAAGGGTATTTATTAAGCTCTTGCTGTGGGTAGACCACTGTACTAAGCACTCGGGAGACTACAAAATATTTGTCAGACATGATCTCTGACCTCAAGGATCTTGCTCACCAAGGTTTGCCCAAACTCTGAAAAGGATCTGTCATCTTGAAGCCTTTTCATTAATCCCTAGAATTTTTCTTGCAATGGCTGTATTTAATATCCGAGCAATGACTCTATTTAATTTCAGTTCTGGAATTACTTCCTGATTAGTGCCCCTTGCCTGCATGTCTCTTTCAAATCCAACGGCATATTTATTTGTGACATCCATCTGTCTCAGTCCCTCTTGACTGGCCAAGGTGACGCTGCAGAATGAATCGATTTCAAGGTTTTTAAACTAATAGCCATAAATATTTATGCCTCGACATAGGCGATTAATGAAAATTCCATATAAGATAATCATTTTGTTTCTGCCTGACAGAACACCTTACTCAGAGGATGAGATTATTTTAACCTCTGCACGAGTTCTAAAATCTTGAATGTGGACATTCTACCCTTCCACACCCTTCACTTGACTTAGCAGGTCTATGGTTTTACAGCTGAGAGGCAAAGGAAAGACCATGGGATCTTATTTTTCACCCCAAGAGGAAGTCTTTATCCATACATATTTCCACCTTCATTTTGGCCCCATGACCAAAATGAGCAAGCCACTTTTAGAGTCTGAGAATGGGTTCACATTTCTTTTACCCTATTGTTCATAGGAACGTCATTCCTCTTCTATGTTGGACATTATTTCATAGTACTAACCTTTGGAGGACAGACAGAAAGGGATGTGGAAGGGGAAAGTTTAAGGTGCTAAGGTACATCTCTAAGTCTTAATGAGACAAACCAATATTCATTTGGAAAAAAAAAATCAAAATGTCCATGCTTTAGAATGGTACAAACTAAGTATCCTTATTTTCAGCAATACAAATGAGGACTTGGAATGAAGTCTTCCTTGCCATCATTAACACGGATCTGCTGAAAGTCCTCTAGACTGTAAGCTCAATGGGGGCAGGGAATGTGCTAATTCTGTTGTATTGTACCCTCCCAATCGCTTAGTACAGTGCTCTGCCCATAGTAAGCACTCAATAAATACCACTGATGGATTGATTGTCAGAGGCACTACTGGCACCATTTTTCCCCTCTATGTGATTACATCCAATGGGGTTTTCTGCGTGGTTCAGGAGCCTTCCTGATTGATGGCTGCTGCTCAGAGAACAATTCAAAACCCATTTGATTTTTTCCTTCTACTTTCTGAACTGCACTGTGTTTAGGCTCTACAGCCAGGGGATAGTGCTGGGATCCCTAGTTCTGGTGAGACTACTACATTTTCAAAGAGGTCACGCCCTTTTTCAATTACAGATGTGAGTTAATATCTTATCTGCTGAGAATTTCAAACGATTTCTTTTTTGATCTTTTCCTCTCTAAAGCTACTCTCTTCCCTGTGATATTTCTTACTGTTACACCCTGAGGCTCCATCATCGACTTACCCCTGCTTCCAGCTTATCATTTCCCTCTTTTCCCTCTGGGAAAGCTGTTTCAGATTTGTAGAACACGCTTTTATTTTGCCAAAGCATTTTCACATCACTTAACTCATCATATCCTCACAACATAGGTTGCGAGAGGTAATCCCCACAATTTAGGTTGCGGGAGGTATCAGTATCCCCATTTTACAGATGCGGCACAGTGTAAGCTCTCTGTGGACAGTGAATGTGCCTGTTTGCCGTTATAATGTACTTTCCCAAGCACTTCGTGCAATGGTCTGCACACACTAAGTACTCAATAAATACAACTGAGTGGCTTGACCGAGGTCCTGAGCATGCTAGAACCCCCGCTTTCTATCAGACCCACGTTCTTTCCACTGGAGTCCACTCCACCCTTAGCAACAGTAGAGTCAAAAGAGAGAAAGAGGAAGAATTCTGGGGTTTAATGGGGTGTTGATTGAGATGGCAGCTTAAATGGTCAACTTACAAACTCTTGCAAGTCTGAAATTGAAGTCTCCCTTACCGTTTAGTTGGATTCCAATTGGGAAAATATCTTAGCTATTCGTTTTTCAATTGACTGGTTGAGAGCCTGGCAGAGGGTGGGGGAGGGGAGGCAGCTTACAACAGGAGTAAGAGTATTTATCAAGTGCTTACTGTATGTAGAGCACTGTACTAAGCGCTAGGAAAAATACACAGGTGGTAACTAGAACATGAACCTTGTTCTTGGGTGGGGTGGGGTCAAAATCAAAGAAATAATGTGCAAAGTTCAAATCTACCCCATCTACCTCCCTTTGATCAGCCTTTTATTGCTATCCATTAAATACAATAGGATCGCCTGACAATCTATATAAATGCAAAATAGGGTGTTTGCATTAGGCGATAACAGGAACACAAATCTTTATGTCATTGGATGTTGTAACCACACTACTGCTTTCTTGTAATGTGAAGCACTTTACCTTTAGAAAACAATCTCATGAATACTTTTTTTAATTTTTCATCAAGCTGGAAGGTGCATTATGCTGAGGATAGAAAGCCAGGAATCCCGGGATGAAGCCAACAGTGTGTCTGCAAAAGCTGCCACTCCACTTTTCAAATGTGGAAAAAGGCAACCAACTCCTGCTCTCTGGATCTACAAATTCTGCAAGCTGAAATTTCAGCAACTCACCTCAGGGGCAATGTAATCTGGAGTCCCACAAAATGTCCTGGTTGTGACTCCGTCCATCATGTGCTCCTTGCACATCCCAAAATCAGCGATCTTGATGTGTCCTTCTGAATCCAACATGACATTATCTAATTTCAGATCTCTGCAAGGAATCAGGTGAGCATCAGTTCTTGTTTCACAAGAAAGCTCCAATTTGATTTAGGCCAGCTCTATTAGAATCAAATTGGACTGCCAGCCAGCCAAATGATTCAGGATGAATGCCCAATGGGCCAAGCCCGTATGTCCCCCTCCGCTCCTCAGCCTCAGTTCCTCTCACAAAAAATCTGAATTCTAAGCAATGATCACAGCCTGAAATGTCCTCCCTCTTCACATGCCACGGACAATCACTCTCACCATCTTCAAAGCCTTATTAAAAGTACATGTCCTCTAAGAGCCCTTCCCTGACTGAGCCCCCATTTCCTCTTCTCCCACTCCCTGTGTGTCCCCCTTGCATTTGGATTTGCATCCTTTATTCTCCCCTCCCTCAGTTCCCCTCTCTGCACTTATATGCATATCCTCAATTTATTTCTTCATATAAATGTCCGTATCCTCCTCTAGACTGTAGCTTATTCTGGGCAGGGAGCATATCTACCAACTCTTTTATATTGCAGTTTCCCACATGCTTAGTACAATGCTCTGCACTACACAAAGGCAGGTCTGCTTGTATCAGACTTTTTTTTTTGGAAGAAATGTAGCTTGTAAGAACCCTAAAGCAACGAACAAAATGAGCAAGAGCTTCAATTTAGAGGCAGGCAGTTTTAATGACTTTCGATGGTTGTTCCCTTGGGTCTGTCGTTTGACTTTTGCTCCTATAATGTGCAAAGGTTTAGTGTTTCAATCCCTACTTAAAGAGCACCATAACCCCACATGCAATCTCTTTATCTTGAGCCACCATGTATATAGAGTAATATAAATGTAATTCACGCTGCTGATTTTAATGAAAGCCAATCAGGAGGCAGGACTCGCCAGAGAACATAACCATATTATGAAAGGAAATTTCAAGTGAAGGGCAGAATCTTGACTGCTGATAGATTTCAGCTGGAGCTGTGGAGAAAATGACTCTCGCAAGAAGAGGCTCCACTGACAGGGGGCTGAAGGGACGATGAAAGAACCAAGAGAAAATGGGAGTGTTGCTTTTCTCAAGTGTTGATTCAGGGAACACTTCCTGTGGCAAGATGGCAGCGAGCAGGACTGGTTAGCGAGATAGTGAGCGAGAGAGTTAGCTGACTTAAGGAAAACTGCTGAGGTGGTGGCTGTTGAAAATCTGAAAAGACCCAGCCTCCTTCTTCCTTGGCTTCTGGTGCCGAGTCCCACAGTTCAGAAGCGGCCTCTGGGTTAATAGGGACCTAATGGATAGCCAAAGGGAAAGAGGATCCCTCTGCCCCCTTCAAAAATAGGCTCAAGACTAGGTAAACCTGGGAAGATTTCAGTTTGACATTATTGCATTACGTGACAAAAGCAATGTGTCAGAGAATGTGTCTGTTATAGTGTTAGATTGTAATAATAATAATAATAATGTTGGTATTTGTTAAGGCGCTTACTATGTGCAGAGCACTGTTTTAAGCGCTGGGGAGATACAGGGTAATCAGGTTGTCCCACGTGAGGCTCACAGTTAATCCCCATTTTACAGATGAGAGAACTAAGGCCCAGAGAAGTGAAGTGACTTGCCCACAGTCACACAGCTGACAAGTGGCAGAGCTGGGATTCGAACCCGTGACCTCTGACTCCCAAGCCCATGCTCATTCCACTGAGCCACGCTGCTTCTCTTCGTATCCTTCCAAGCCCCAAGTACAGTGGTCTGCACACAGTAAGCGCTCAGTAAATACGACTGGCTGAATGACGACTGACTAGAGAGCGGCTGGCAATTTTTTTCCCCCACTTAAGAGCTGCCAACATCTGAAGCCGGCTCTGATGGCTTGCAACCGACATCCACCAAAGCAGCAGAGGGCTGACTGGGGCATTCTTCTTATACAGTTCAAGTAACAACAAAAAAAACTGGTCCACCCACTTGGGAAAATCACCCCATAGACAGGACTGGGGAACCACTTTAGCACTCACCTGTAAATTATTCCTCTTTTATGGAGAAAGAATAATCCGATGGAAATCTCTGCAGCATAAAACCTAGAACAGTAAAACCATTTCAGATTTATGGCTCTCTCTCACCCGTTTTTGTCTTTTTTTCTGACACTCCCAAATCAACACATTCCCAGAAAAAAAGGAACTGCCATGGCTGGTGCCTCCCAGAGTTCATTTTTGCATTATGAATGTTTGCCAGATTTGGATTGAACTAAATGCACAAAGAGGTTCCAAATACTGAGTTCAAAAAAGGGCCTTAAAAGCTCTCACTCTCCTGACAAGGGGTACAGGCGATGAAATACATGAAATCAGCATCATCTGCCCTTTTGTCACATGGCGAATGTGTTCTTGCAAAATCCTGCTCCGCTATAATCCTCAACTGTCACAGCACGGATTCACATGGTCGGGTGAACGTCCCTTCGCTTTCTCACATGCTTTTGCCAAAGCATGCGGTGAAAATTACTACCCGGAAATTGAGTTCAGAATGTGATGGGCAGCTTGGCTGCTCAAATCGCTTCTTTCTGAATGTCTGACTATAACTGATCGTGCACAATGGCTCACAACAGAATTTGCTCCATGCTTTTAAATCATGTGTAAAAATACTATGACTTTAAAAGTATTAAAAGGCTATTGATCTAGAGCTCTGGTAAAATGTTGAAAATTCTTGACACCTAGGTGTCTTTTAAAGTTTTGATAATTTACAGCATATCCGATGGGGAATAAGGGAAGAAATGCCTTACGGTAATTATATGTAAAATCCCTCTACACATTTCTTACAGATCACAAGCTCAAATTCTTGAGCGCTACAACATCTTCCACTGATTATCAATAGGAGGAATAATCCCCTGGGTAACGAAATTTGCCCTAGTGGTTATTTATGCCAAAAAGAATTCTAGGCACATTTCCCAGATGATCCATGTGAGGCATGGATGCCATTTTAAGGATGTCTACATTTTGGCTTTCCTGAAAGGAAATCCAGCAAGGGCCAGTTTTGGGGGGATGAATACATTCTAACACACATAAGAGGAGAATGGAATGGCCTGGATTCAGAGAAATGTATGGGACAACACAAACTCTTCTTCTTCTGAAGGTTCCACTGGCACTATACACTCGCTTCCCAAAGATTACAGAGCTTCAGTCAATTTGGGAACTGGGTTTCTCCATGACACCTTTCACACAAGCTGCCCTACTTAAGGGATTGCTTTTCTTAAAGCGGGAGAAGTGAAAATTACTCACACTGCTTGCGGTTCCTTAAATTTTCCTACTTGCTGAATGTGGTACATGAGATCACCGCCATTGACGTATTCCATGACAAAATACAGACGATCCTAGGATACAATATCCAACAGGTGAATGGGGCTAGTTCATCCTTAAATCCCATTTCAGAACTCAGGCAATCGAGTATCGATAAATACTAACACTGTATCTTGTCGAATCCTGATGGTAAATAACAGATGGGCTAGTGGAAGGAGCAAGGTTCTAATCCTGACTCCCCCATGTGCTAGCTGTGTGACCTTGGGCAAATCACTTTACGTCTCTGGGCCCTCAGTTTTCTCATCTGTAAAGTGGGAATTCAATTCCTAGTCTCCCTCCCACTTAAGAGACTGTGAGCCCCATATGGGACAGGAACTGTGTCCAATCTGATTATCTTCTTTCTACCTCTAGTGTTTGGCACAGCGCTTGGCATATGGTAAGCACTTATTAATAATGATAATAATGAGTAATGATAATTTTCATAATTAGGGACTTCGTTAAGTCCTTACTATGTTCCAGGCACTGTACTAAGCGCTGGGGTGGATACGAGCAAATTGGACATAGTCCCTGTCCCAAATGGGGCTCACAGTCTTAATCCCCATTAATAAATGCCAAGAGTATTACCAAATACCAATCAGGACCCAAGTTGAAAATCCATCTCTATCTCTAACCTCCTCTTTTACTCTAACCTTACCTTTCAAACCCAAGTCTCAGTTGTGCCCGGTTTTCTAGATCAGTTGCTGTCACATTTCTCCAGTTGTCAGTGTTTTGTTGGTCTGCCACCAACACCCAGCCAGTCAGTTCTCTCGTCTATGCCTCATCAATTTAGTGTAAAATGGCCCCATCAGAGAATGGGGGCCTTGTCTATGCTTTGGCTATCCTGAAGAATTTAATAAACCTGCCTACCTGCAATAGGAAAAGAGCATATGTAAACATGCTAAATGAACTCTACACAATAATTTGGATTCCCAGGAGATGGAAAAGGCTTCTCAGTACTATGACAACTGGCCTTACTCTTTTTCCCCTCCCTCTCAGTGTACACAGGTGGCCTCTGGCCACAACAGGATCTGACGGATCTATTTCTCCACCGTTGGCCAATTACTTATTTTTAACGAAGACACCTGGGGGATACTGACCTTTTAAGAGCTGCCACCATGCTTTACACTAAGAGGCAGACCCAGGCAAAACATTTTAAAAAATGCTTCTGAACACAAATGGCAATTCTTGTTTAGGTTTTGCAATAAACTATGTGGTATGAAATTTACTGCAAGGGAGAAGAGAGTATAAATTTTGAGAGGCTAATTACGTATTCTTTTGCACGCATTATATTTCTGAGCATTATTTTTGCTTTCCACATCCAGTGGTTTACTCAATGCCATCTCTCCCCTTGGCTGCCAGATTGATTGAACATTCCCTGGATCAACCATGGTGACCTGGCTACTTAGGGGGACGAAATGTTGACCAGGGGAAATGCAGTGGCTGACTACCAAAATCCCACTGCACAGAGGCTGAGGATGATTTTCTCTTTCGAAAAGAGATGGTTTCTCCTTTGTTCTTTCACATAAAGGTTGTACGTGGGGAGGAGGAAGGGAGAACGATAAATGAGCTAATGGCCAGCAACTAGCTCTTTGGTCATCAGCTTCAGGCTGTGATGAACTTATTCCTCTGTTGTTTTTACTTCTAAATCTTCCGGGCATGTAGTCATAGTAATGGGACCTGCGTGGGCCGAACAGGACTCTGGAGATCAGGGCCCCACGGGTCTCTATTCTCCCAGCACATATCACCTCTCCCACCCCCGGTGGCTCTTATAAGCCAGAGGGAGCAGAACAGATGGAGAGGGAAGAGAGGAGTCAGTTGTCAATATGTGCTTTGGAACAAGTCACTGTGAGACTCCCTGTGCAGCCAAGGTTAGACTGACACAAGGAACTTGATGCTAACTCAGAACATCTTTGTTACAAATCAAGACCCAGCTGAAGGCAGGCTATACTTCTTTCCTTTTATGCTTTCACGAAGAAAAGGAAGAGGTACAGGAAGGGCATCTACCAAAGGGCATTCAGGAATCCAGTCTGGCAGTCAGGGGCCCCTGGATGCTACTGCCTGTTTTGTCACTTGCCTGCTCTGTGATCTGGGGCAGGGCACTAAACTTCTCTGTGCCTCATTTTTTTCATCTGTAAAAATGGGGATGAGAGACTCACTCTCCCTCACCCTTACATTGTGAGCCCTAGGTGACAAAGGGATTCCTTAGATCTGACTGCATCTACTGTAGTACTCAGTAGAGTGCTGGGCACATAGTACATGCTTAATGAAAATCGATATTTTTAATTATTATTCTTATTATTTCCTCACAATGTTCACGATGATGAGAATCAGCACAACCTAATGTATAGAGCACTGCCTTTTGTCTGCTGTGTGACCTTGGGCAAGTCGTTTCACTTCTCTACGCTTCAGTTTCCTCAGCTGTAAAATGAGGACGAAGACCGTGAGCCCCATGTGGAATAAGGATCGTGTCCAACTTGATTAGCTTGAATCTACTCCAGTGCTTAGTTCAGTGCCTGGCACAAAGTAAGGACTTAAATAATGTAAAAAAAAAAAAAGGGGAGGGGATGAGGGAACTTACAATGGTCTGGAAGCAGGAATGCAGCTGTGTTAGGAAAGGTGGCTTGTCTAGTAGGGCTAGCACCCTCTTCTCCACCATTGTACACTCCACATCATCATCTTGGATCACCACGTCTTTTTTCAAAATCTTGATGGCATAGAGCTCTTCTGTTCCCTTTCTGTCTGCCAGCATCACCTGTGGAATGAGAAATGGGAAGCTGAGAGACTCTGCTCCAGAAAGCCTATGACTCATGCTCCTTAAGAAAAAGTGTGAACTGCAGTTGAGTTTGGATCCTCCTGACATTTTTATGAATCGATTTCAAGTAAAAAATAAAATTAGATTCTTGTCTACATTATTCAAAGCATCCACACCATCGGTCAGTTACCAAATTGGGATATTTCTGCTCCTGCATATCTATCTCATTTGGCAGTTGGGGGAGACTGGTTTATTCAACTGGACTCGAAATTCTCTTTCAAATTTCTAGATCTCTTCTACATAGTGTCAGTAACAAGTTATACAACTCCATTTTGGGAGCCTTTTCTGATCACTCAAGGGGTCCACTTTAGGGGCCAACCCAGGTGAAAACTGGAACAACTGCCAAAGCAGACAAATCATTCAGATGTGAAGTCTGCCATTCTGCAGGCGGGATCTACTTTCATCTGTTTGTTCCCCTCATTTCAGTGGCCAAGTTAAACATCTTTGAAAGTACACGGTGGTGTTGATTGTGCTGATTACTACTCCCATTTTGACTACTCCCATTAACAGCCCATGTCCAGAAATAGCCTCTGTATCTGAAATCCAAGCCGTGGGGGTGCTGGCCAACACTTCTCTGCTTTGACAGTTGAGTCCAGTCAGCTTGGGATCAATCAGGGTCCAAATCTATAGTTTGGAGAGCTCTAGACTGAAAGAATTTATGAAACTTTCCTTCTCCCCACAGCCATCAATTTACACTGCAGTATCTCTTGGCTGAAGGTGTTGTGTGCCGGAGATGGTTTCTGAAGACCTTCAGAGGTCTGAGCTCACTGTAAGCTGATTGTGTAATGTGTAATGAGTATAATATAGAAACAGGGAGTTAGGACTCTGAACTCATCTTGAACACCTTTGCCAGGTGGGATTAAGCTACAGGTAATTAAAACTCTTGAGGAGTCAGTCCCCAGGGGAAATCCAGAAACTAAGTCACGAGTTTTAGCTCAGTTCCCGTTGGATTTTAGTCAAAGAAACATGACATTCCAAACATGACCTTATCACAATCTCTCCATTTCTTCCAGTTATGATTACTCTTGCACCTCCAAGACCTTAGAAGGTCTGATCCAAGACATTTTAATCATCTCCAATACATATACCAAGGGCTTTTCATTTTTACTTTTGGCCACCGCTAGAAATGATGGCAAACACACTGAAACAATTCACAGATCTGGGAAAACCGCCTGACCATGAGTAGCACCAAAAACTGTGCCTGCAACGTTTCTGACAGCAGAGAGAGGTGGAAAAACTCGAAATTTGGAAATCTGATCTCCAACATGATCACCTTTATTCTAGAGCAATGGATGCAAAGTGAGTTCTTTTCCCATTTGGAGGGCAATCAGAAAACACTTACCTTTCCAAAACTTCCTTTTCCCAGCACCATAAGGAAGTTAAAATCTGTGAGCTTGACCCTGTCGAGGTTATTGGACGGCACACTGGATTTCCTGTCTTCAGATGGACCGATCACTTTGTTACCGGCAGGCCCAAGCTTGGCTTTCTAAACAAATCAATGCATTTGAAGAGAACAGTCAGTTGGGGTTTCCAATGAAAGGAGAATTTAGAGACCCTGTAGTCAAGGTCTGAACATCCAAGGTTTCAGAAATGGAAGAGGGTCTAAGAATGAAGAATTTGCAGGAGAAATAAGCAGAATACTCACCCAACAATGCTTTTCCTTCGAACAACTGACAAAGAGATTCTATTTCCCACCATATGAATCACAGAAACGTATCTGGTGAAATTAGAGTCAAAACAATGCCACAGAGAACCACACAATTAGCATGCTGGATAAGCCTATTTTGTTACTGTCAGAGGCGTGCAAAAGGGGTGCTGAAATGATTTGGGAAATTAAATAGGACAACTTTTTTTCCACTTTGAAAAATTTCCTAATTCAAGCTCAATTTCCTTGACCCATGCTCAGGGGCCACATAGAAAGGCAAATCCTGACAATTGGAAGATTCATTCATTCATTCATTCAATAGTATTTATTGAGCGCTTACTATGTGCAGAGCACTGTACTAAGCGCTTGGGATGAACAAGTCGGCAACAGATAGAGACAGTCCCTGCCGTTTGACGGGCTTACAGTCTAATCGGGGGAGACGGACAGACAAGAACAATGGCAATAAACAGCGTCAAGGGGAAGAACATCTCGTAAAAACAATGGCAACTAAATAGAATCAAGGCGATGTACAATTAATTAACAAAATAAATAGGGTAACGAAAATATATACAGTTGAGCGGACGAGTACAGTGCTGTGGGGATGGGAAGGGAGATGGGGAGGAGCAGAGGGAAAAGGGGAAAATGAGGCTTTAGCTGCGGAGAGGTAAAGGGGGGATGGCAGAGGGAGTAGAGGGGGAAGAGGAGCTCAGTCTGGGAACGCCTCTTGGAGGAGGTGATTTTTAAGTAGGGTTTTGAAGAGGGAAAGAGAATCAGTTTGGCGGAGGTGAGGAGGGAGGGCGTTCCAGGACCGCAGGAGGACGTGACCCAGGGGTCGACGGCGGGATGGGCGAGACCGAGGGACGGTGAGGAGGTGGGCGGCGGAGGAGCGGAGCGTGCGGGGTGGGCGGTAGAAAGAGAGAAGGGAGGAGAGGTAGGAAGGGGCAAGGTGATGGAGAGCCTTGAAGCCTAGAGTGAGGAGTTTTTGTTTGGAGCGGAGGTCGATAGGCAACCACTGGAGTTGTTTAAGAAGGGGAGTGACACGCCCAGATCGTTTCTGCAGGAAGATGAGCCGGGCAGCGGAGTGAAGAATAGACCGGAGCGGGGCGAGAGAGGAGGAAGGGAGGTCAGAGAGAAGGCTGACACAGTAGTCTAGCCGGGTATAACGAGAGCCCGTAATAGTAAGGTAGCCGTTTGGGTGGAGAGGAAAGGGCGGATCTTGGCGATATTGTAGAGGTGAAACCGGCAGGTCTTGGTAACGGATAGGATGTGTGGGGTGAACGAGAGGGACGAGTCAAGGATGACACCGAGATTGCGGGCCTGAGGGATGGGAAGGATGGTCGTGCCATCCACGGTGATAGAGAAGTCTGGGAGAGGACCGGGTTTGGGAGGGAAGATGAGGAGCTCAGTCTTACTCATGTTGAGTTTTAGGTGGCGGGCCGACATCCAGGTGGAGACGTCCCGGAGGCAGGAGGAGATGCGAGCCTGAAGGGAGGGGGAGAGGACAGGGGCGGAGATGTAGATCTGCGTGTCATCTGCGTAGAGATGGTAGTCAAAGCCGTGAGAGCGGATGAGTTCACCGAGGGAGTGAGTGTAAATGGAGAACAGAAGAGGGCCAAGAACTGACCCTTGAGGAACTCCAACAGTTAAAGGATGGGAGGGGGAGGAGGCTCCAGCAAAGCAGACCGAGAATGATCGGCCAGAGAGGTAAGAGGAGAACCAGGAGAGGACAGAGTCCGTGAAGCCAAGGTGAGATAAGGTATGGAGGAGGAGGGGATGGTCGACAGTGTCAAAGGCAGCAGAGAGGTCAAGGAGGATCAGAATGGAGTAGGAGCCATTGGATTTGGCAAGAAGGAGGTCATGGGTGACCTTAGACAGAGTAGTCTCGGTAGAGTGGAGGGGACGGAAGCCAGATTGGAGGGGGTCTAGGAGAGAATGGGAGTTAAGGAATTCTAGGCATCGATTGTAGATGACTCGTTCTAGGATTTTGGAAAGGAAGGGTAGTAGGGAGATAGGACGATAACTGGAGGGGGAAGTGGGGTCAAGAGCGGGTTTTTTTAGGATGGGGGAGACGTGGGCATGTTTGAAGGCAGAGGGGAAGGAGCCCTTGGAGATTGAGTGGTTAAAAATAGAAGTTAAGGAAGGGAGGAGGGCAGGGGCGATGGTTTTAAGAAGGTGAGAGGGAATGGGGTCCGAGGCGCAGGTGGAGGGGGTGGCACTTGCGAGGAGGGAGGAGATCTCCTCTGAGGATACTGCAGGGAAGGATGGGAAAGTAGGGGAGGGGGTTGGTGGGGGGGAGGGGAGAGGCGGAGGGGTGACTTTGGGGAGCTCAGACCTGATCGTGTTGATTTTTGTGAGGAAATAGGTGGCCTTGTTTTTGCCGCTTTCATATTCCCAATAGGAGGAAAGTATATTTTTAATTGAAAAATTGAGCTTCAAGCAGGAATGTCCATGTGAATTATTTTAGGGGTTTTGCAGGAAGTAAAAAGAATCCCATGAGGCTGAAAAATCCCCAGTTTCTTAAAAACAGGCAAATTAAAAGTGATTTAATAAGGGTGACTCAGGATGCAGAGAAACAGGAACCACCTTCCCTGTCAGTTTTGTCTCATCCAAACTAAACTGCTTTGCCAGCAGAACCCTCTTTCTGAAATAAAGGCAAGATGAGGTGCTAGACTGTCAGGTCCTTGAGGGCAAGGGTCATGTCTTTAGTACTCTCCCAAACCCAGAGGACAACGCCTTGCCTGCAGGAGATGCTTACTAAAAGCTATTGATTGATAAGCCCCAGTGCAGCTAATAAAGTACAAAAAGCCTTACTTGGATTTCAAATCTGGATATTGTGTCCGTGGAGAAGGAAGGCACTTTCTGAGAACCCTGAGAGAACTATGTGTAAAAGCAGCCAGAAGAAACAAGACTGCCCCGAAGCCCAGCTGGCAACAGAAGACCATACTGATGGACCCTGGGCAGCAGCACCAGCAGCAACTGCTGGCTGCAGTGATCTGGAAGGGGAAGGCTTGGCAAAGGGGCCACAATCAATCAGTCCATCGATCAAATGCATCCAGCATTTATTGTGTGCAGAGCACCGTACTAGGCGCTTATGAGAATACAATACGAAAAAATTAGCAGACACATTCTCAGCTCCTAATGAGCTTAGAATTGAGAGGACTGCCACAGGTGAGCCCAGGATGCACAAAGAGCAGCTAGGAGCCTAAAGAGAACCTACTTCCAGAGTACTGATTGGGAGCACAAATTAAGACAGGAAGAAAAAAAATGAAGTTTCACCATTAGTTTCATGAGTTTTACCATCAGCTCTCTCTAGACCGTAAGCTCCTTGTGGGACAGGGTCGTCTCTATCAACTCGGCAGGAGCAGAGTTGCCTAGTGGAGAGAACATGGGCTTGGGAGTCAGAAGGACCTGGGTCCCGATCTCAGCTCCTCCACTTGTCCTCTGGGTGACCTTGGGCCAATCACTTTACTTCTTTGTGTCTCAGTTACCTCATCGGTAAAATGGGGATTTCAACTGTGAGCCCCATGTGGGACATGGACTGTGTCCAACCTGATTAGGTTGCGTCTACCCAAGTCGCTGTCCCACATGGGGCCCTCTGTCTTATTGTACATTTTTGGAATAATCAAAATGTTAATAGCAAAGCAAGCAGCACCAGAGTTAAAATATAGAAACCTAGCAATGCAGGTGACTGTATGCTGATTAAAGCAGAAGTGACAGAGAGGGAGTGCATTTCCGGAGGAGGAGGAAGAGGAAGAGGGATTGAAGTCTACAGGCTGAGCTTGGGTCTCATTTTTTTGACCACTGTAGATAGTGGTGATCCCTTGCTACTGATCTGCTCTGCTGATCATGATCATTGAAAGTTCAAAATCAAATCCGGTTCTCTCTCCTCCATTTCCTTTGCTGTTTTAAATTAATTGCTAGGCCATTTTTCTCCTGCTTACCAGACATTCCATAGCTGCTAACAGAATGTGCCACCTCACACTGAGAAGCAGACTCTAGAGAACAGATTCCTATAAACTGCAATCTGTAACCCTTCCTCAGGGCCCCTCTAAACATCCATCACATTGTATTTTGAAGGGAGGAAGGAAGTTAGACTGGCCCAAGTCGAAATGGGCAGAGGCTTCAACAAGCAAGCATACTTCTGACTGGTGCTTCCTTCTCCCGCCCCCCTAGTGTTTGGAGGACATCTACCTCTTTCCTTCTCCGCTGCTCCTTCTCCTATCCCCAAACTGATAAGGGACTCGTGGGAAGGGATTCTGACCTTTTTCTAGAACCACAGTGGCGATAGGGGGCTAATTTAGCAACCAGGGAGGGGGTAGATTCTGAGGCCCAATGTTGCTCCCTGCATCTTAGGGTCAGGAACATGAAACTTGCTTCTTTGATGATGATGATGATGATGACGGCATTTGTTAAGCGCTTACTATATGCAAAGCACTATTCTAAGTGCTGGGAGGGATACAAGGTGATCAGGTTGTCCCATGTGGGGCTCGCAGTCTTAATCCCCATTTTATAGATGAGGTAACTGAGGCACAGAGAAGTGAAAGCCCAAAGTCACACAGCTGACAAGCGGCGGAGCTGGGACTAGAACCCATGACCTCTGACTCCCAAGCCCATGCTCTTTCCACTGAGCCACGCTGCCTCCCTGTCTTTCAATGTGTCTACCATATCTGAATCAATGAAGATTAGGATATATGGCACTGACTGATGGAGAGGAACACCTGTCTCCTGAATTCTCAATTGAAACAGAAAAAAGGGCACAGATTATTATCCACCAGACAAGCCTTATGTTTGGCCAGATCACCAATTACTCCTCTAGTTGAGATTTCTTTGCTATTTCTCTGAGGGCAAATTCCAACTTTCAGATGGACTCATTCACCATCAGGCGGTCTGCAAATCTTTGGAAAACACACGTATCAGATCCTTCTCTAATATGAAAATTAAATGTGATCCTATTCAACGTTCAGGGAGTGTTTGATTTAGATGATGAATAATCTGGGTGAGGCCATGTCCTGCCATGCATAGTATAGGAACTCTAAACTGAGATTTATGAGTCCTCAGAAGATTTTGTTTCTGGGAGAGTGCTACAGGCAGTTCAAGATGCATTTGGTGTCTTTGCTGTGATCCGTTCCTCAGTGGATCCTGACAGTGGATTCTTAGAGCTCCCAGCAGGAGTGGGCAGGGGGCGTGCCTACCGACTCTCTTGTGCTGTACTCTTGCTTTTTCTGGTATCGTTTAAACATTTAGTCTGTGCCAGGCACTGAACTAAGTGCCGGGGTAGGTACAAGGGTGCCCCATATGGGGCTCACAGTCTCCCTCCCCATTTTACAGATGAAGTAACTGAGGCACAGAGAGGTGAAGTGGCTTGCCCAAAGTCACACAGCAGACAAGTGGTGGAGCTGGGATTGGAATTTAGGCCCCTCTGACTCCCAGGCCTGTGCTCTACCCACTAGGCCATGCTGCTTTAACTCATCCAAGCACTTTGTAAGAGTAATAATAATAATAATGATGGCACTCGTTAAGCACTTACTATGTGCCAGGCACTATACTAAGTGCTGGGGAAAATATGAGCAAATCGGGATGGACACAATCCCTGTTCCAAGTGGGGCTTGCCTTCTCAATCCCCATTTTACAGATGAGGTGAGGCACAAACAAGTCAAGGGCTTGCTCGAGGTCACCCAGCAGACGGCGGGTGGGTGGGGGCGCGGAGCCAAGTCTCAAACCCAGGACCTCTTGACCTCCCTGGCCCATGTTCTATCCACCATGCCACAAGTGTGGTGCATGAAGCAAGCACTCAATCCATCCCACTGATGGACTGCTTTCACTCTTTAACCCCGCCCAGGGCCAGTACCTCTCTGGATCACTAGTCCTGACATTTCCACAGAAAACCAAGTCATTCGATTCCAGCAGCAGTTTCTACTACCTCGGTTCATTCATTCATTCATTCATTCATTCATTCATTCATTCATTCATCCATTCATTCATATTTATTGAGCACTTAGTGTGTGCAGAGCACTGTACTAAGTGCTTGGAAAGTACAATCGGCAACCGATAGACACCATCCCTACCTAACAACGGGCTTGCAGTCTAGAGACACCAATGATTCCAACTCGCAGGGGGGAGGGAGAGGGAGCAGGTTCCCACCGGGCTTCCTCAGTGACCTCTCATCTTTCATGTCCTCTGGGGACTCTCTGTTCTTCTAGGAGATGGGAAATGAAGTGCTCAGCATGGAGCAGCGGGGCCTAGTGGAGAGAGCATGGGCTTGGGTCTCATTCATTCACTGATTCTTATTTACCCAACGCTTACTGCATGCTGAGCGCTGTACTAAGCACTCGGGAGAATACAATAGACAGACACATTCCCTGCCCACAATGAGCTTACCATCTCGAGGACCTGGGTTCCATGCCAGCTCCATTCCTTGCAGCCTGTGTGACTGTGTGACTTTGGGCAAGATAATTGACTTCCCCGTGCCTCATTTCACTCATCTGCAAAATGGGTTTTCGGTGCCTGTTCTCCCTCCTATGTAGACTGTGAGCCCCATGTGTGGCAGGAACTATGTCCGACCTGTATCTACCTGAGGACTTAACAAATGCCAAAATAATAATGTGTGGGCTTGTTCTAGTGCTGGTCTTATGCACAAGAGAGATTCAAAAGAGTAGATTTTCTCACTATGAGCACTGCAACCTTTTTCCTGCTCCTCTGTCCGCAAGACTGGCAATCACTGAACCCCGGATCCACACGGCAAGTTGCACATGCAAACCAATGAACCCCAGACCCCTCAAATAAACACCAAAGTAACGCAGACTCTCAACATTTCTTTCTGAAATCAAAAGCTTGCCAACATAAATAAGATGCTTAATAAGTAGTAGCATCTTCACATATTGACATAATGTGTATTTATGGATACTTTCCTGCTATGTGGCCAGAGGATAATAGAGATGGGAAGGGCCCTCAAATCTCCTCCGGGCTTTTCCTATACCCTGATCTTTGTCAATGCATCTTTGACCTTTCTTGGGCATCAGTACACTGGGACCTGGGAGAAAGGGTGGCTCTGGGATTCATATTCCAGAAACTGCATCGATCGACGAGACCATCCGCAGAGGGAGAGGGAGAGTGGTTTTGGGATAGAAGAACACTGACACTGCTGGGGGATTTTTTTTTACCCCGATGGATAGAAAATGCAGCATCTCATCAACCAAACTCTCACCAAGCCAGTAACTAACCACGGAGAGGCTATCTTGAAACCTGCCTAAGGGGGTAAAAAAGACAGACTGAGGTCACCGGTCACTATGAAGCCAGTCCACACCAGAGGTAAGAGGAAATACAAAGCTTTCCAAAAGGAGAGAGGGAGCTTCAGGAATGTGCTAGTTCCACCCACTTTAAAACATTTTTTGCAATTCTAGGAGTTTGGATTTTTTTTTCCCCAGGCATCTGAATGACAGGAATTAATCCACTTGGAAAAGCGTTTTTGAAAATCATTGTATGGAAAAACTTGATGAACCCAGGATGTGTACTAGCCTCGTGTATACTGATTCCATCTGCTAATCTTCCTGGTCACTCTTAGCTCTCCTTATTGTGCTCCACCTCGATGAAACACCAGGTACAGGCAGCCTATCTAGTGTATGACAATCAGGACAGAGTTTGATCACCAGGGGCAAAGGTTGGGGGAATATTGGGATACTCAAAGACAGATGGAAATCGGCAGGTACTGAAAGCGGACAATTGTATCGGTTCAACAAGGGACTATATCCGAGTGTACACAGTGGGGAAAGCATTGTCCGTCCTGTACTGGTCTTGTCAGCTGGATTCCTGTCAGCTTCAGTGGCATCCACTTCAAACGGGAAAGACTGTTCGATAAAGGGACCAAGAGAACCCACGGTCTGCCTTAAAAAAAGCTCGGATCCAGCTTCCAATGAAAAGCGAACAAAAGAGGACAGGAAAGCAGATAACCTCGGTGTGGGCAGGGATTGTGCTTACCAACTCTGTTACACTGTCTTCTCCCAGGCACTTAATACAGCGTTCTGCATACGGTAAGCACTCGACAAATACCATCAATTGATTTATTGAAAGCAGATGCAGAGAACAATACTTTGCTCTTTAGATCTTCTTTCTGATTTCCACTAGATTCTTCCTAATTTCTTTTGTGTCTAGAACCTATCTGCATATTACCATGAGTGCATTAAATGTTAATTAAAAAAAATTTGTATCATTTTAATTTGGGAATACTAATGAGTCCCGTATTTTCAGACTTTACGTTAAAAAAGGCAATCCTCGGGGTTGCTCAAACTGGCCAGCGGCATCTTTAAGATCATTAATATGCAGAGCGTGCCAAACTGTTATTCCTTAAAGCACACAAATCATGCCAGCCACCTTATTCCCTTCTTTGTGGACGCACCTCATGTTCCCCGATTCTTTTATCCTGCAAACACAGGGAGATAGGACTTAGGATCTGTACCCCAGTTACTTCAGCTGCCCACTTGTCTTAACACCAACAAATGATATTCTGCTCCACAATGGAAAGAGGAGCCATTGTTACCAATTAGACTTCAATCAATCACTCTTATTTACTGAGTGCTTACTATATGCAGAGCACTATACCACTTAGCACTTGGGCGAGTACACTTCAACAGAATTAGCAGACGAGTTCCCTGCCCATAATGAGCTTAGAGTCTAGAGGGGGAGACAGACATTCATACGAATAAAGTATAAAAGTCATAAGAATTTGAAATAGAAAATTTAAAGGTAAGTGCATAAGTGCTGTGGGATTGGGAAGCATAACTACTGTCCTAAGGACTTTAAGCTCCTAGATGACAGGAAGTGTGTCTTTTGCATTTTCTATACTCACCCACGACTTCTTCCACTGTGAGTGCTCCCTAAGTAGTGTTGAAGGAATGCACAAATAGCCGCGAACCTTATCTATCATTCATTAGCCACAGCTTCCTGCCAGAGGCTATTACTGAATGAGACATCACTCACTAAAAGCCATTCCCTTAGGTTCAAGGACCTTTCCCTTGGGGCAAACCCTCCTCTCTCTTTCTTTAGTATTCATTCATTCAATTCAATAGTATTTATTGAGCGCTTACTATGTGCAGAGCACTGTACTAAGCACTTGGAATGAACAAGTCGGCAACAGATACAGTCCCTGCCGTTTGACGGGCTTACAGTCTAATCACGGGCTTAGTTGGCTGTAACTAAGAGGAACCGTTCCTGTGACCCTGCAAACCTTAATGGAACCAAAGCAGCCAAAAACTTTGATTACATTATAATACTGTTTGTTTTCCATTGTGATACTCAGCATCTATTCACAACGGAAAATCAGAAATTCTGTCCTCAGATAATCAGCAGCCACCTGCCCACTCGATAAAGTGTAATTTCAGAAGAATCAAGTCACTTTTCTAGGCACAAGTGTTTTCGAAGATCGAGTCACTTAGCCTGGTTCCAGTGCAATAACTGAGTCGGGGACCTCTGTTGTCATGACAACCAAGTCATTGCACATTGAAGTCACAGATTGTTTAAGGAGAGATGTGAAAAGACATCTTAATTTTCTATAAGTAAAAAAAAAACTTTCTTTTCTTTCAAAATATTATACCCTTTAGAACCCACTTTGTACCACTCTGTATCATTTGGAGTAGCTTTATTTAGAGCCAATCCACATGTGATTCATGACTGCTCAAACACTGCCAAAGTGACTAAACATTGGCTTTTGTCTGGAAAGTGAGATCTGGATAATGACCATGCTAAAGCTTCAGAATTGTGCTTCCGCAAGTCTGGAAAGATCAAGTTTGTTATTGTTCCTCTTCTGCCCCTGAACTCCCATGGGCTGACGGTCCTTTGATGGGACTCTTCCATTTAGGAAGAGTGGAGAGCTCCATACCCTCTCTCCAAACTCTAAGCTTACTGTGGGCAGGGAACATTTTTTTTTTCATGGTATTTGTTCAGCCCTTACTTTGTGCCAGACACTGAACTGAGTGCTTCAGTAGGTACAAGCTCAACAGGTTGGACACAGTCCATGGCCTACGTGTGTGTCCATGGCTAACAATCACAGTCTTAATCCCCGTTTTACAGATGAGGGAACTGAGGCACAGAGAAGTTAAGTGATCTGCCCGAGGTCACACAGCAGACCAGGCGCAGACCTGGGATAATTGGATTATCCCAGGACTACGGGAGTGACTAAGACACATGAACTGAATGAAAGAAGTTAGAATGTTAAAAACAAAAACCTCTGAACGCCACAATTTCCACTAGCAACGGGAGGATTGCTCTCTGCTGGTAGGAAAGCAGCAAATTTCAAATGGAACCCGCTTACAAAGGTAAATGAACTACCCGGTTCCGGAATAACCTGTGCTCCTCCGACCTCTTAGTCCAATGACACTTCCACAACAACTCTGAAGGGAGGATGCACTCAGTCCTTGCCCATTTTCATCAAAAAGGTAATGGGATTTCAGGCATTCGGGTCAGTAGGCATCCCCACCTGATCTCAACCTGGTCCACCCAGACAGATTTGCAGGGAACCTTGAATTCACGAGTCTCTACTGCCCTCCTGTGGCACGAATCTTCAGAAGAATTAAGCTTTCCATCGAAATCAGCTTCTGATTTCACTTTCTGCTTCAGTTGCCGCAGCCCCTCAACACGGTCAAAGCCAAAATGGTTTACGAGCAGGAGCCGAGATTAACTCCGGCGGCGGAGCATCTCATTCACCCCACCTAGTCGGTGTCACCAGAACCTGATGGTTCTAATTCCGCAGGAAAACCGAAATCCACCCTTTCCACATGTCCTTTACGTGCCATCTCCTTTTGCCCCTGGGATTTGACCTAGGTGACCTACAGATTCCTTAAAATCAGGTTGTCCAAAACTGAATTCCACATCTTCCCTCCTAAACCTGCTACTCATCCTAACTTCTGCATCGCTTTCAACAAAGCAGCAGCAGCAGCAGCAGCGTGGCTCAGTGGAAAGCGCATGAGCTTGGGAGTCAGAGGTCGTGGGTTCTAATCCCAACTCTGCCACTTAGCAGCTGTGTGACTTCGGGCTAGTCACTTAACCTCTCTGCGCCTGTTTACCTCGTCTGCAAAATGGGGATGAAAGCTGTGAGCCCCACGTGGGACAACCTGATTACCTTTTCTCTACCCCAGCGCTTAGATCACTGCTCTGCACATAGTTAAGCGCTTAACAACCGCCATCGTTAAGCGCTTAACAACCGCCATCATTATCATCAGTAGGATTATTATTAACGAAGGCACCATACTCCCAGTCCGAGGAACTCATTCCATGGGGTCAGCTCTGATTCCTCCCTAGACTTCCTCACCTCACTGGTCTCCCTGTTTCCCATCATCTAATCCCGGCTCCACCACTTGTCCAGTCAGCTGTGTGACCTTGGGCAGGTCACTTCACTTCTCCATGCCTCAGTTCCTTCATCTGTAAAATGAGGATTAAGACTGTGAACGTCATGTGGGTCGGGGACTGTGTCCAACCTGATTATGTCGCATCTACCCCAGTGCTTAGAACAGTACTTGGCACATAGTAAGCGCTTAACAAATATCATTATCACTATTACTGACTTCTAGATTTTGACATTCATATCTAACTCTATTTTATTTCCAGAAATTGGTGTCCATTTATCTTCCCTGATAGATTTTAAGCTACTTGAGGGCAGGAGCCCTGTTCTGTGCTTCTGTTTTATGCTCCCAAGTGCCTAGTACAGTGTTCTGCCCTTAGTAGGAATTCAATAAATGTCACTGATAATGATGATGAACAACCTATAAAAGCAATGAAAGATGTTCTGTTGAACAGCCTGTCCCATCCATAAGTCAATGCATACATTTTTCCTCTAAAGTTCAAGTTCCCTTTAATTTGGTGGCACTGGGGTGGAGGAGAAAAAGAAGGAACCATTTTGGGGGATGGAGAGGTTGACGGCCGCAGGAAAGACAGGAGCAGAAACATACTAAGGTTCCTGCCATTCAGTGGCAGGCGCACGCACACACACACACACACATCGGCACATATTGTCACACTGACATCCTCCCACAACTGCCACTCACACAGGTGGACAAAGATGCATAAAGGGGCAAGACGCCTACACATTCACCTCCACGGAGACAGCCATGCACACACCCTCAAGGCAGGCCTTTCCAAAGGCAGGCACACGAAGCAATTTATTGGCTAACGTGCACCTTTGGGGCAAGAATGTCCATTCTTAGTTTTGATACAAATGACTCAAGTAAAGTGGCCACAGGAAAGAGTTATATCTATGTATGCCACTAAAATGAAGAATAACAAGAGGTAACAGTACTAGATAGGCAAGACTGAAAAAAAAATAATATTGGACAAACTCAAATCAGGCCAAATAGACTTAAAATAATAGGTCCGGAGTCAATAGAGCGCCACAACATGTAAATGTGGTTTCTGGAGAGAATTTAAGAAATTGCAGAAACTTCTCAAAGTGCAGCTGTGCTAAGAAAAGTAAATAGGACGATGCAGCGGAAGAGGTTATCAACAAAAGACTATAGAAGCAACAACTCCCTCACTTAAAAGCAAAAAAATAAAAAAAGATTTGGATGAAATTGCTTAATTACCCAATTTTAAATTTATATAAAATTCCTTTAATTGACATTAGGGAGCAATTCAAAAGCTGGGCAGCCTGGAATTAAATTTAGCACCCAATCTCCATAATTGTTGCTTGAATCATATTTTCACTGTGAGACAATCCAAATGAGGAAAAAAAGCATTATTTTTCATGGCGAGTCTAATTATAGTTCAATGGGACACCTGCCTCCATTTCTGGTGGCCGCTTCCCAGCAATGGATTCTGATTTTCTGATAACTGGCATGGGAGGCGGTTGGGAGAGGGGGTGCAGAAGGTCTAACCGAGGTTGGGTGTGGCAGTTCCCAATCTAGGACCTTGAAAGGCAGCCCTCTCTCTCTAGCAGATGGGGGAAAAGCCTGGTTTATAATGGGGATGTTACCGTACAAAATGTCTCCATCGAGGCCAAATCCTGAAGTAAAGTATTTGCCCCCCAAAATGTTAACAGACTCCCCAGATGTGAGGAATCCCATTAATGGCACTAGTTGCCAGACTTTAAAGCAAGATGCTCAATGCTAAGCTGTGACTGAACCCCAAAGAGTAGCTAAAAGGGATTCTTTCTTGGTTACACCCTCAGAAATGTTCCACAGCAGTGTTTCCTTTTCCCTTTTGGCCTAATTGGCAGAATCCATCTTGGGGGCATCAGCATATTTTTATCATGCTGGGGTTAATTTGGGCTCCAAACACTTCTTTCTTTTTAGGGGGCAGATTTTGCAATGTCTTATGTCTATGTTGAAGTTCTTATTCACAAAGTAGGACATATCGAACTTCCAGTTCAGAACCACAGAGAACCTAAAACTAATAGGTATTCCTTTGATTCTATGATTATTGGACTGCATCCCTCCCGAGACAGTGATAGTTCTTCAGTGCAAGTTTACTTGACAGTTAGCTCTGGTGAGTGGCACAGGCAATCCAAGGAAATCACCTCTACAGTCTGGCTTCTGATATATTTTAACTTAATCCAACCCACTGACCTTGACCTTATGCACCTTCACAGTTGAGAAACCTACAGATCAATCATAGGAACATTCAAGATCATTAAAAAAAATCAGTCATGTGGTAGGATGATTTTCAATACTGCTTTCATCACCTATGGAAAAAGCACTGTTCATCTAGAACATAAGAATCTAATGGGATAGAGAAATTAACACCTCAGGCTCCCTAGAAAGAAGCAAGAAGCAGCACAGCCTAGTGGATACAGCATGGGTGTGGGCATGGGAAGGACCTGGGCTCCAGGCCAGCTCTGCCACTTGATTGCTGTGTGACCTTGGGCAAATCACTTCACTTCTCTGGGCCTCAGTCAACTCATCTGTAAAGCGGGGATTGAGACTGCGAGCTTCATGTGGGACAGGGACTGGGTCCAACCTGATTAGCTTGTACCTACCCTGGTGCTTAGAACGGTGCCTGCCACATCCTGAGTGCTTAACAGATACTAGAAAAAACTGAAACTTTAAAAAGGGTTTAGAGTATGCTTTTTTGTTATATGATCGGAACCTAAGAGGTGCCTTCCTGGACCACTTAGCTCCATAGTCTGACTCTGAAACTGACAGGAGGAGTGTGGAGGAGGAGTGTGATGACTGCCCTCGTCGTTATGGGTACATATCTAGCACGGCTACCTTTTTCCTGCTGTTACTTTTGGCCTCAACAACCCCCTTCAGTAAAGCAGCCATGAACTTGCCATTCACTGGGTAAATGTGCTTTTCACCTAACGTCTTCAAGCTTTAGAGAATGGCCCCAGGAATCAGGCGGCTAACTATTCTGTATTCACTACATCTTATCCCTTCATCAACTTCTATTTCAATCCTTCCCAGCGTTCCTCTTTCTGGACTGAAGATCAAATCTTTTCATTTTATTCTCCTACACAAAAGCTGCTCATCCTCCTGATAGTTTTGATTGTCCTCCTCTGAACCGTTTCCGGTTCTATTTCGTCCTTCCTAAAATGCGGCCACCAGAACCACCCACATCATTGCAGGAGCAGATGTACCACAGCTTTATATAGTGGTAAAACTCCTCTTTGGGCTTTTTTCTAGACTCTTCCTGATGAGTCAGAAAATCCCGTGGGTCTTTCTGATATCCCACACAGTGGACTGATAACCACATTCACAATCTTTCCAGAAGTAGACTTCATCGCCGGGTCTGTCAAACATCCAGAGAGAGACGAGCCCCTTCAATACGTAACTTGACAAGCTGACATTCAGTGTAAACTTTTTTCAATGGCAAAAAACCCCCCAACAACTTTCTTTTGATTTTGCTCCTAGATCCTGGGAAGATCATTGTCCCTGTCTGCTAAAAAGGCACCGGGAGGTATGCTGCTTTGGAAAACTTTGCTTTGGAACTGACATAGTAACACGACCTTTAATGCAAAATGTAGTGTTCCTGAAAGGGGCTGTGAATCCTCTGAGCAAGTCAGCTTGGGCTTCTCGTACTGACTGGCAGGAGGAAGCTTAGCTCAGGCCTAGTGGGAGACCGCTAAGGCAAACCTGGCTTGTCTTAGTTTCAACAAATCTGGGGCCAAGTCACCACTGGAAGAGTTAGCTTTCAAATAGTAAGGTTTCTAACTCCTGGAATGCACAAACTCCAGGGCAGGAAAATACTCAGGATGGCAGTGTTTGGAAAAGTGCATTTCTCTGCTGAAGATATTTCTCTGATGGAAAACCCCCAAACAGTGGACCAGGACTGAAAACAAACCACCAAAAAGGTCACCAGAAAACCGGGTATTTAACGAAACTGTTCATTCCACTCTCCGTACTGGGCTCTAGGGACTTGCACATCTCAAATGCTCTCCTTCCCTTCCTATTCCAGACCCATCTGTCACTAATCTCTAGCACTCATGAAGGAGCATACGGTCTTGACGGATAAGTCTCTGACTTATAATCCGTGCACAAGGCCAACACTGAAATGGTGGCCTAACGGAGAGTCTATCAGATCTGAATTCTCCTAGCTTTAGAGCTCAGAACTATTCCAGGTTTGGAACACGCTTGGACTCCAAATTTCACTTAATGCATGCTTCATATTAATAGCTTAGTTAATGCAAAGCACCAGAAGTTTAATATCCCCCAAATTAGAGAAAAGCTAAGAGGGCAAATCTAGTCTACATTTAAAAAAACAAAGCTATAAACAAACTAAAAAATCTTATCTATTTTGGAAAAAGGTTTCATTCCAAATAATAACTCTTCTAGGAGGTAATGATATATGTAAAGATGAGAAGAACATGAAAAAGGGAAAAGGCATCGAATGGGCAACTGTTAGATTTGCACAATTTCATGATTACATTTATGATATATTCTACTACATTGCACAGATACAATTATGCACATGGCATTACTATTCCATACATCTTGCATGCTAAATGTGTACTTGTGTGAGCGTAAAAAGTGAAACGAATCTTGTCTGTGAAGCCCATTGAAGTTTCCACAGAAAGACACTTGTATTCACTATCAACTTAAAGATGCACTTTGAAAGTTCATTCGTTGAATTCAGAGAACAGAGGCAGACTTGGCCATACACAGATATTTGCGAGGCTCAAACACTCATTTCTAAACTCTTTTTAGACTCACCCAATTAAGCTTGGAATGTCACCAATTATGAGAGACTCAAATAAATGTATGGTCTTCCTCCGTGGACCAAGGAAGTCTCATCGGGAGCATACATCAAAAGGCAAATTGAAAAATGAACCAATGAATTCAAGAATGTTCAGTGCATCCTTCAAAGGTGATAAGAATGACTGGATTCTGTACTTAGGGAACCACAAAAATTTAAAATATGCAAGAGGACATGAAGGAAAAGAACTACCTTTAAGAAGCGGACATGACATCCCTGCAAAGACAGGAGGAGAAAAACTGCTTAGTTAGTAGGGGGAATGCAAGGCAAAGTAGTAGCAATTAGTGTCCCGAGGTATAAAACGATTGAGATACAACACAGAAATGGCACCTACAAACAAAGCAGACACATCGCAGGAGGAAGAGAGTTATTCAGAGAACACACAGCAGTCAAGACAAAGGAAACAGAGAATCGACAGATGTGCACCGTCAGTGAGGGAATTAACAGGTTCTAGATGTGACTCTGCCTTTCTGCAGGGTGACAAGTTAAAAACATCCTGTTTGGACCATCATTTCTCAGTTGCCAGCTGCAAAATGAAACACAGATCCTTCCTGAATTGCAGTCTTTAAAGAAATGAATGCTAGATAAAAGATGATGGTACGCCCAAGTGGCCTTAACCTCCTCCACTTGGTTTTCTGAACCAAGAGAGAGAGAGAAAGAGAGGTGGGGGGAGAGGGAGAGACAGAGGAAGAGCAAGAGAAGGACTGTGTGGCCCCTTTAACTTGGATGGCCCTGAAGATTTAAGTTGGTATTGGAAAATAAAGTGTTAGTACTGAAATACATTAAAAATCTAAAAGGGCGCTGAAAGGATTCATTCAATAGTATTTATTGAGCGCTTACTATGTGCAGAGCACTGTACTAAGCGCTTGGGATGAACAAGTCGGCAACAGATAGAGACAGTCCCTGCCGTTTGACGGGCTTACAGTCTAATCGACGGGCTTACAGTCTAATCGACGGGCTTACAGTCTAATCGTCTAATCGTCACATAGAGACTTTCTCCCCGTGATAGGTACGTTCCTTGTGGATTAAGGAGTTTTTCGTTGCCTCTGGTTGGATTTTCCCTAGCCCTCGGAGATTACATTGCACTCAGCAAGCACTCAATAAACTGAATTGCTGCTACCACCACCACTACAAATCCAACCATCCTTCTGGAAGGTGGAGGGAGTTGTGCTCCACCTGCTTAACTCTAATATGGGTCTGCAGGTGTAAACAAGATCAGGATCCATCCGCTCTCCCAAGGCCCGAAAGACAAACTTCTCTCGGCACCACCTGGAAGGAGAAGTTTCCGAGGCCTCAGAATCCCTGGAAAAACCCACACTATTCTGCTGAGAATCGATCTGGTCCCTGGTGCGCAATTTGAGACGAATGGGTTTTCTAGAGATGAGAAAGAACAAACAGAAAGAAAGAACAGACTCGGGATGGATGCAATGTTTCCCTTTAAACAATGCAAGATGAGGTAATCCCAGCCACAGTGATCCATTCACAGACACGCAAAACCACTCTCCAAAGACGAAATACCAACTAGAGACTTTTTAAAAACTGTACAATACCAATGTGTCTCAGTGGCCCACAGATATCAATTAATCAAGAGTATTTGTTGATTGATACCCCAGTCTCTAGTTTGTATTTACTGACTCGCTATAAAACTACAAACTGATATACATGATGTTTTATTTCCACATTTTGTAAACTGGAAGATATTTACAGAAAGAGAAGAAAATCCTGGTCAAGGTATAAATTTCACATTTCTTTTCACCATGTAAAAATGATGCTTTTTTAAAAAAAAAACCAATCAGTGTTTCTACCTAGAGGTCTATTAAAAAATAACAACCAAGAAGCTAAATCACAGCTGTTCTCCCAGTAACTTACATATTTTACTGTGAAAAGCACTATTTAAAAATATCGCTTTCATGACTTGAGTAAAGTATATATCGTTTGGAAATTCTTCTTCTCCACCTCTACCACTCTTCGGTATTAATGACTATTTGCTGGACCCCACAGGTTATCCTGGTAATATCCTAGGCACATCCTCCCTCAAAAATCTTTATACATGAGGTACTCGTATTAGTTACAGAGCGACAGAAAAAAGCCACTGTCAGAGAGACCGCACAATCGGGAGGCTAACTTTGCTGGTTTTGCATGCTAGTTCTATCCGTCAGATTTAAACGGATCTGATGTGGAATCTAAGTCCATCTGTGATCCTTGAAACTCATGGGTAACTAAGAGATTCCTGCCTTCCAGAGTTCAAGGAAAGCCCTATGGATGATCTCTTGAGTCAATCACTTTTGCAGCTCATTAGGACACTCATTGCACAATTCGACCCTGAGAAACAGTGTCCGCATCTCCAGGTTGGGAAAGGTCCTGCTCTGTTGGGAGAAGGGGTGGCGGAAGGAAAACATCATTTCAATGTGCGAGCTGTTAACGATATCAGAGTGTTGGGCCAAATCAGTGTTGCTGTATACACACATTTAGCCACTTGCTTTCTAATTAAGCAATGAGACATGACAGGCAAGGGCATTTCTGGGCAATTACGCTTTATTACACCACCTGGCGAATGCCAGGAAACTGGAACTAGAGTAGCTCAACCCACTTGAGGAGGACGGTAATTGCCCTGAAGCATACTGCCTAGAGTGGCTCTCGTCAAATGGATTTCATGCCCAGAAGGATGAAAAGCAGCTCCTGGTTTCAGGCCCTGACATCTGCAGTTGCCAATCCTAATGCTAAGGGTTTCAAGTGCCAACAGTGACAAGTAAGTGACGCCAGCTGCAACCGCATCCAGGCCAAATACAGGCAACCCCTCATGGTCCGGCACGGCTGGTCACCCACCTCCCCCGGGACAGAGGGGATAGGTTCCCGGCATCGGTGGGCAATGGGTACGTGGGGAGGGCAGAAGTGCTATGAAATGAGTGTGCCCACCAAAGAGCTGCCCTGAAAGTGTCAGAAGACATTAAAATGAAGTGGTCAAAAACGCCTAAGTTGCTGCTCAAGAGAACGTACCTCATCTGGACACTGGTAGTATTTAGGTGCTCTGGAGGGAAGGGGCTCCCCTGCCCCAGGTAACACTTCCTATTTCTTTTGGGAATGGTCCTTTGATGAATGTTAGCAGCTAAATTTCCTTGGGGGTCTAACCACTGCACCATGGGCTCTCCTAAGGCCCACGGGATTTCCTCGGTTCTTTCTCTTTGAAATCACCTTTCCTCACCGCAGCTCTCTGCCAGACAGGGGCAATTACAGTGGCCAGCAAATGGAGGGTGATCCGAAAGTCATTCCTCATATGAGATTCAGTGCTTAGAACAGTGCTTGACACATAGTAAGCGCTTAACAGATACCATCATTATTATTATTTATTGCTGTTCCCGAGGAGCTTTCCCCCTCTCATTCTGAAGAATTAAGAATCCACAGGACATGTGCTTTCCCTTCTAGGGTAGTTTCCAGTAAACGCTGGCTCTCTAAGCTCATCTGTTCAGTTACTGTCAATGATAATGAAGTACTGCTAGCATCTTCTCAGAAGCCCCACTAAACAGGAATCTGAGAACACATGAAAAACTGCTGGTATTCAAAAATGTACTGACCCCATGCCCGGGAGCCTTCCAAAACGGCAAGATATACGAGTTTAGATTTGGACTGTGGAATGTACTAAGAATGTACTAATAGCAAACACGATGTACTGCACATTCTTCACATTTATCGGCAACACCGCTTTCCCAAAATACATGAAATGAAATGATGAGGCTGAAGCTCCATTATACTTTCTTTCATGTCCAGTCTTTTTAAAACCTTTCTGTGGCTTCATTCACAGGATTAGATTAAGTTTTCTTTACTAGACCTCCACTGTTTCTCTCTAGTGAAACAGATGTAAAGAAGTCACAGAAATGACTTCTATTCATCTAGTCCCATTTCAGTTCTTCAGATTTTTCTTCCAAGAACATCTCCATTCCAAGTGCTGCACACTGGAGAATTTTCCTTGACATTGCCCTGGTCAAGAACCAATTAAAGGTGTTCTCTGGGAACACAAGAAAAGTGGGACATATACTGCAGCAAACAGACTGCCTAGTTTGTGTCAGAAGGCTCACTTGGGAATATTGGAGTAGTCACAGTAACTTTTTAGGATACAATTAAGAGTTTTGACGCATTGGAAAATCTCTAGTATACTGTTTTGGACTACACAGAAATGAAAAATTTTAACTTGACCAGTCTTCAGAGACAAAGACGAATTTCAGGAAATACAACTTGCAACACCTGCTAAGTAAATGGAGAAAGAGGAATGTCTCTCAGTGAGCTTTAACTAGCAACACATTCTCATCCCTTTTTTATTTTTTTTTTGCTTACAATTACAAATTGGTGCTCAGAAGAAATTTAGGTAATTTAATCTCACATGCTCATTCACCAGAGAATAAAACATTCTCAAGATGTTTTCCCTGAAAACACAGAAATAGATGCACATTTTAATTTTACCAGATTCCTTCAGGTCGATGGTTAGCAGGCTCTGGATGAGTCATACATATAGCATAAACTCCAGAGAGGATTTAGGTCTAGTGCTTGTAGAAAGATATTGGTTCTTAATCATTACTATCAAACCAAATGCCACTTTGACTCCTTTTCAGTTTTAGCTTAACATGATCCAATGGTGAAAGTCTCAAAATGGGAAAAAGCTAGAAACTAAACCTTCTTCCAGTATTCTTCAAAATTAGATTACTAAATTCTTCAGATTTACAAAGTAAGAGGTTTTCCCACAATCAAATGAATATGAGAAAGCCATCATAGTCCGACGAGGGGTCGCTATTATGACCACTTCAGTGATATTCTGAGGAAAAAAATCAAAAACACCAAAACAGTGCAGTCAGCAAACTCAACGCAGTAAAGGATGCCCTACACATGCGTACCACATGGTAGCCACTGCCAGTTGTACACTGTTTTGTCCCTTGTCTTTCAGCGATCTCTACGTGTGTACATATATTCATATAGTGTTTTACTATCCTCCTCTTGGACTGTGAGTCCCCTATGAGACCAGGACCATGCCTAATTGTCTAATTTTTTTATGGTACTTGTTAGGCGTTTATTATGTGTTTATTAAGTGCTGGGGTAGACACAGGCTAATCACGTTGGAGGTAGGATGGACAAAGTCCCTCTCCCACAAAGTACTCATAGTTTTCTCTGCCATTTTACAGATGAGGTAACTGACGCACAGAGAGGGTAAGTGACTTGCTTAAGGTCACAAAGCCGACAGGTGGCAGAGCTGGGATTAGAATCCAGGTCTTTCGGACTCCTAGGCCTGTGCTTTATCCACTAGGCCATGCTGCTCTCAGTTTCCATTTTTGTATTCTTTCCTAGCACTTAGAGTGTTCAGCACACAGTAAGTGCTAAAAACATATTACTTCTACAGTTACTACTACTACTATACAAAATGGTCAAAGGAACAGGTTCCTACTGTTCCTGCCTTAAATAAGGCACCAGGATGTCTATTTCTAAATAAAGAGTAAAGATGGAAAATAATCTGCAGCCCGTTTACCATCAACTGATGCCAATATCCAGGTCGATAACACCAGAAGAAAAAGCTGTGGACTGACAGCAAAGGGAGTAGACGGTAGGGGAGAAAATCCATCAAAAGGAAGAAGAGAATTATTTGAAGGGAAGAGAGAATGATAGTCAGGTGGTGAGAGTGGCAAAACAGAGAAAACTTGCAGCTTTTGGAAGATGGGCTTTGGGGGTAAAAATCCTTTTTCGATCAAGGAAGACTGTTTAGAACCTTTTTGGGAATCCATCTCTGGATCCAAATCAAAGCTTCTTCCCCAAACAATTTTGTGACTGGCCATGACCTTTCCAAAAATATTTTTAATTTTTAATTTGTACATGACAAATTTCATTGTCCGGCCGGGGATTACAATGAAATTTTCAGAGAAATGCCCTATTAAACTAATAGATGAAGCAATCTTCCCACAAAACATATCTTATTAAAATGTTTATTACTTCCCCCTTGAGTTTCTGAAAGCAAAGATTAGGTTTTGGTTCCATGCCAGAACATGCCTGGGCCCAGAATGATTCTAGAGGAAGAGAGGTTCCAAATTCCAAGACACTTCACCCTTACGCTTACCTCAAATTTCTGCCTGAGCTCCACATTTCCTTCTTCATCTCCTTCTGGAATGGGCACATTGTAGTATTCCCCTTCTTCTTGGTTAAGCAACTTGTACCTGTATGAGATATCAAGGAAAGAATAGCCATTTAGTTATCACCATCAACAGAGGCCAAAGCACTGATTGAGTTTCTACCTTCATGCAGGGCACTGTTATGAGTGGTAGGGAAAACACAATAGGAGAGACCGGGCTCCCACCATGGTGGAGTTTATGGTCTAATGGGGGAGAATGGTAAACGTACACTAAATAGAAGAGCAGGATACAAAAGAAGGCAAATAAATAATGTATAGATATACTCAGAACGATAAATGTAATTCGTTTCAATCCCCCA
Organism: Ornithorhynchus anatinus; assembly: GCF_004115215.2. NCBI lineage: Eukaryota > Metazoa > Chordata > Mammalia > Monotremata > Ornithorhynchidae > Ornithorhynchus > Ornithorhynchus anatinus. The sequence goes on from NC_041742.1 coordinate 4,321,911, forward strand.
TTTAGACTGTGAGCCCGTTACTGGGCAAGGATTGTCTCTATCCGTTGCTGAACTGTACATTCCAAGTGCTCAGTACAGTGCTCTGCACATAGTAAGCGCTCAATAAATGCTATTGAATGAATGAATGAATTTTATACTAAAGTGACTGAATGGCTGAAACTTTACTCCTTCGGACCCGTTTCTAATGGTAGAATAGCAGCGACACTGAACTGAGAAGTGGAGAGCCAGGAGGATTTCTCTGCCATTCACGAGAGGACAACACTCACCTTTTCTTCCCTGGTTTTCACTCTGATTTTTGTACAATGCTAACCCAGCGCATCCTCTACTTCAACAACAGATAGGAATGTAATGCTTACCATCCACTTGCAGGCATTTTCATCAGCTCTGACACACCAAATGAGAGGGACCCCATGAAATCATTTCTAGTTGTCCGATCCCAGTCCCAGATCTCCACAGATAGCCGTCGATCTTTGTCTGTTGGTTTTAATTTGCTAGAAAGGGGGGGAAAAAAGGCAGCACGCAATCATGACTTTTTTTTTTTCCCGGGTGGCAATGGGCTCTCATAATCAAAACAGAAATTAAGAAGAGAATCAGAAACTCATCCCCAGCTTGATTAGTACTTAACTTCCCTCTGAAATGGTGTTCCCATCTATAAAAGGAGAATATCAAGTCACCATTCCCCTTGACATTGGGCCCTAACTACCCTTGCCATCGCAGGAGATAGAGGCCAACATGGCAGCCCAAGGCCTTCCTGCTCCTCTTATACTGGAACGCAAGAACTGCCCTTCAGCTGCCATTCCCCCAGACATCAGGTCCATTCTGCTCTTTCCACTGGGGCAGGACAAGGCAAAAAAGGCCGATCGAAGCTGTCTCTAATGTTTAGAGCATAAGGGGGTTATTGTCACTATTGAATTCTGAACAGTCGTGTCTGGGTGGCAAATAGCACGAAAGTAAAACTCCTATGGCATTGAGCCTTGCCTTTTTATGTTGTTTTCTGTTTTTGTTTTGCCTTCCTTATGTGTCTATACCAACCCTCTGCCACACCCTCAGCCCCACAGGACTTAGGCACATAGCCTTAGACTATGCCATTTCTCCTATCTATCATTTATTTTAGTGTCTCTCTCCCATTGTAGACCGTAAACTCCTGTGGGCAGAGATTGTGTCTACCAGCTCTACTGCACCATACTCTTCCGAGTGCTTAGGACAGTGCACTGCACATAGGAACCACTCAATAAATACCATTGGTTGATTTGAATGACTGAGTAAATTGTGAGCCCTCTGAGGGCCAGGGATCTTATAATACTAATAATAATGATGGTATTTGTTAAGCGCTTACTATGCGCTAAGCACTGTTCTAAGCCATAGAGTAGGTACAAGGTAATTAGGTTATTCCATGTAGGGCTCACAGTCTTAATATTCATTTTACAGATGAGGTAAATGAGGCACAGAGAAGCTAAGTGACTCGCCCACAGTCACACAGCTGACAAGTGGCGGAGCCGGGATTAGAACCCAGGACCCTCTGTCTCCCAAGCCTGTGCTCTTTCCACTAACCCACGCTGCTTCTCCAATCAACTTTGAATCTTTGTACTTCTTCCCAGGGCTTTGTACAATACTTTACATATTACTACTATAGCAGAGAAGGTGGAAAGTCACCTATCTTCTCTGAGACCTAGAATAAACAATCCTGTTGGTAAAAGCACTTTGGTAGAGAAAGAACAAAGTATTGTCATTTTTGTAATAAATCAGTGTTGTGAAGAGTCGTAGTAGAAGGCCCTCAGGTGGGGAATCGATCAAAGAGGAGAATCCATTTCCACTTACAATGTAAACGATTCATTCCATTGAGGGTTCAGTGTGGAACGGATGGTTTTGGTTTTCTGTTTACTTTCATTCTTTGGGTCAGGAATAAGTTTCAGCTTCACATAGGGATCTGAGAGGCCGTTTGGATCCATAGGGATTAAATTCTTCGCATCTCGTACTATGAAAAAAGAAAAGAAGACCTCATCAACCGTTGATAGAAAGAAGCTCTACTACTATTTAAAACTCATCAAGCTAAACAAGACAGGACATCAGCTAGGCTAAATGTCGATTAGGGGAATGGAAAGAACACGGCCACCTGAAACTTCGCAAAAGAACCAACCTCATTCAGTAGTGCTATCCAGGACTGGTTCCTCAGAGAGATTTTCCACTGTTACTGCTAGTATCCCACTCCTCCTGAATCACAGCAAGAGGTGGCTGGCTCCCCATGGAAGTTTCAGTTTAAAATAGGCACCTTGCAGTCCACTACAATCTTTTCTCCCAGAACGCCCATTTTCAATAGAGGTTTTGGTCACGATGCAATCAGGGAATTATGGTACGTTCTTCCAACAGCACAAACCTGCTTGGGCTTGGTGGGCCCCATTTTTAAAGAAAGAGTTGTGCGCATGTGCTGGCAGGGGGAACGGGTGAGTACAACAGCATGAATTCATGCAAAAATGCAATTCTCATCTGCTAGAAAGATTCAGCGAATCCAAACTCCACATCATATCTGAAAGGGGCCAACTCAGTGTGAGGTGACAGTCGCTTTTCTACTGTCTTGAACAAGAAACAGAGACATTTTCTCAAAAACATGTCCTTAAAAGACATTTTTTACCAAACACTAGGAAGAGGGACAATAAACCTTTACCATGCTTGGCTTTCAGAGAACGCGAAGACACAAACGCAAACTCAAGGGGCTCCAACTCTCATTTTGTAATTTAGCTTCAGGCTAAATCAACTGTATTTATTGAGGGCTTACTGTGTGGAGAACACTGTAACAGACATATTTCCTGCACACGTGAGCTTAAAGTCTACAGGGGGAGACAGACATTACTACAAATAAATAAGACAGACATTACTACAAATAAATAATATTATGGATACATACATAAGTGCTCTGGGGCTGGGAGGGGGATGAATAAATAATAACACTGAATAATTATGGTACTCATTAAGCGCTTACTACGTGCCAGGCACTGTTCTGAGGTAGATACAAGTCAATCCGTTGGGACGCAGTCCCTAACTCACGTGGGGCTCACACGCTTATTCCTCATGTTACAGATGAGGTAGTTGAGGCTCAGAGAAGTAAAGTCACTTGCCCAAGGTCACACGGCAGACATATGGCAGAGCTGGGATTAGAACTCAGGGTCTTCTGACTCCCAGGCCTCTGCTGTATCCACTAAGCAAGTCAGGAAGACACAGAAGGGAGTGGAAGAAAAGGAATAGAGGGTGCGTAAGGGAAGGCCTTTTGGATGAGGTGTTTCTTCAATAAGGCTTTGAGGTTGGGGAGAGTAACTGTCTGTTGGACAAGAAGAGGGAGGGCACTCCATGCTGGAAGCAGAATGAGATGGAGAGGTTGGTTTTAGAGGAGTGAAGTTGGCCGGCCAGGTTGTAAGTAGGAGTGTGGTGAGGTGAGGTAGGAGGGGGCAAGGTAGTTGAACGCTTTAAAACCGAGGGCAAGTAGTTTCTGTTTGATGTAGAGGTGGATGGGCAACCACTGAAGGTTCCTGAGGAATGGGGAGACACCAACTGAATGTTTTTATAGGACAATGTTCTGGGAAGTAGAATTAAGTATGGTCTGGAGTGGGGAGAGGAATGAGGCAAGGAGGTCAGCAAGGTGTAATCAAGAAAGGAGAGAATAAGCGATTTAGATTAAGAGAGTAGCAGTTTGGATGGGGAGGAAAGGGTGGATTTTTACCTACGTTGTGAGGCTGAACCAACAAAATTGACTCTCTTTGGGTTGAATGAGAGAGAGGAGTCAAGGATAATGCCATAAGCCATAAGTGAGACAGGAAGGATTGTGTCTCTCTCTACAGCGATGGGAAAGTCAAGGGAAGCAGCAGTGGCCTAGTGGATAGGTCATGGGCTTAGAGGTCAGAAGGACCTGGGTTCTAATCCCAGCTCCCCCACTTGTCCGCTATGTGACCTTGGGCAAGTCAATCAATTTCTCTGTGCCTCAATTCCCTCAACTGCAAAGTGGGGATTACGACTATAATAATAGTAATGGTGTTTGTGACGTGCTTACTACGTGCCAAGCACTGTTGTGAAGCGCTGGGGTAGATACAAGGTTCTCAGGTTGTCCCATGTGGGGCTCACAGTCCTAATCCCCATTTTACAGATGAGGTAACTGAGGCACAGAGAAGTGAAGTGACTTGCCCAAAGTCACACAGCTGACCAGTGGCGGAGGCAAGATTAGAACGCATGACCACTGGCTCCCAAGCGCATATTCTTTCCACTAAGCCACACACTGCTTCCCCAAGTACATTCAAGTACTATTAGCCCCATTAGGGTCGGGGACTACGTTCAACCGATTAATCTGTGTCTACCCCAGCGCTTATTACAGTGCTTGCTACATAGTAAGTGCTATATAAATACCACAATTATTATTATTACGAGAAGGGCAGGGTTTGGGTGGGAAGATACATAGTTAAGGGACTCTGTGTACCATTTATCACCTGGGTGTGTGTTCTGTTAAAGCTCATGCTGGCAAGCATCAAGCGGCTACTGTTATTCTGAAGAAGAAAACGGTTCTAACTGAATAAATTCCATGAAATTATTTCAGCTGATATGCCAACACGTTCTCCCTGAAAATTTCTACTCAGGAGGGACTGGACCTAATCGTGTTGATGAGAAACAAGGACATTGTTCATTTTACTCTCAAACTCTGCATTAAGAAGCCAGCTTGGAGTGAAGCAATCAGGAATGGAAGGGCTCTTTGAATAGAGATCTGGGGAGACGAGACCCTAGAGGGGCAACAATCAAGGCAACCCCAAGCACTAAGCAGTGACGATGACAAATGAGAAATAGCGAGGCTTTGTAAGCAGACTACAGGCCTGAGGGTAAGAAGGACCTGGGTTCTAATCCCAGCTCTGCCACTTGTCTGCTGTATGACTTTGGGCAAATCACTTAACTTCTGTGTGCCTCAGTTACCTCATCTGGAAAATGGGGATAAGACTGCGAGCCATGGACTGTGTACAACTTGATCAGTTTGTATCTCCTCCAGCACGTAGTACAGTGCCTGCAACGTACTGAGCACCTCACAAATCCCATTAAAAAAAAGCAAAGGACCAATGGAATATAATCAGTTTGAGTTATGGGCAGGGAATGCGTCTACCAAATCTGTTGTATTGTACTCAGCGATTGACTGATTGAGCTTTGCATTTGCCTGGTGCAAAGAAGATATCAGCTCTTCATAGGTTTGTTTTTTTTTTTCCACTCATGGATAGCATTCATTTTAGACAGCAATGTCTCCAAGATACCCTCACAGCCTAGGTGGATGACATCATCCAGTATTAGGGCAAAAATTTGATTCAGGCTTTGAGTAAGAAAAAAAAAAAGGACACTGCAATGCTCAGTCTTAGAATTATGACCCTGGAGGGACTTCTTTCAAGCAACTTTATTCAAGACTCTATGAATCAGGAGTCAAAGTACGTACTGAGTACTTACTGTGTGCAGAGAACTCTACTAAATACTTGGCGAATAAAATACAACAGGGTTGATAGACATGTTCCCAGTCCATAAGGAGCTTACAGGCGGATGGAGGAGATTGTCAAGCTGGTCCGGGAAAAAGAGGAGCCATTTTGATGGAAAGAACCCTGGAAAACCTTCCATCAATCTCTGAATGTGATGCTATAAATGACCAAATATGACACAAATAGTGTCTTGCAACTCAGAACCTCCGAAGACACGAGAAACTATTAAAGTGAGTAAATGGGACTAGTGGGGTTCTTTTAAAAGAGCTACTGGGGAGGGAATGAAATCCATAGGCCTCCCTGCCCTTTGGAATTAGGGAGGAAAGACTACCTGATTGAAAAAGAAGATAGGCAGAAATGCTTTTTGCTTTCTAATACTTCAGAGCACAAAGAAGGTCATACTATCAGTTGGCTAATGATGAAAACCATAAAAGCTGTTGAGTGTTTTTTGAGTTTCCTCCAGCTTGTCAGTGACTGATTGTGGATTCTGACTTTTTTCAACTTCATTCAACAGTCTTGACAGTCAACACACAAATAGGCATTCAGAGCGGATCTCTTCAGGAAAGATGATGAAATCTTGATGGGGTTTTCAAGGTTTAAGAAGGAGGGCTTCCAACTCAAGCACCATCATTTAAAATTGCATGGTGCTATCGCTGTCTAACTTCACTAGAGCAGAACAGGTTTTGGATTAACAATTTTTTCAGGATACCACCTACTGCTAAGCTGCTGACAGGCTTCGATGAATCAGAAACTGAAAATGGATGTCTTGCGTTCCCTTCCATAATGTTATCCCGTGAGGTCCGCACAGTGCTACACTTTAAAATTAACTGAAGGAGAGGAGGTGACAAGATAAAATTATAATGATTTTCTGAAATTCACCTGCAAAATTTTGGTTGAATTTATAAACCCGGAAAAAGCTTTTCCTGTGGCCACTGCACATAAAAAGCATTTCAGCAAAAGTACCGGAAAGGCCGTTGTGATTTAGCCGAATTTACACTTTCAAATACGTCCTTTATTCTTACCCTGACAACAGATCGCATTCTTAGTCTTTTTCAAATGTCTTTCACTGAAACTTTGGAAGCAATTCTGATCATTTGGAAAACTTGCTTTTTATCCAGGTACAGTGATCTACATACAATAAGCGCTCAATAAATATGATTGATTTTATCTTTGGCTTTGTGTAGAGTCTTCCTATTTGACCATCTTTGATAAGAGTCCTCAGAGTAGTACCTCGCTGGGTCAAGTATTGAGGGTTTTCTAACAAATACAAAGAACATATTCTCTCTGCCTTTTTGCTACATTTATGAATGCCAACAGCCATCAGGAGCCAAAAGATCAGGTAACTACAGTTTTATTCAATCAAAAGCTGAAAGAATGACTTTTAAGGAGTTTCAGAAAGCTAATGAGGCTCTCTTTCTCCTCTGAAACCATGTTTCCTTGTTTTCCATAAGGGGAAAACAATAGACTCGAACAAAACTGTCTCATCACCCTACTATGCAACCTAGAAAATTTCCAGTTTCCCTACAAAATGGGGTGGACCATATCTGATAAATTTCTGACCAAAAAGGGTTTCCTAAACCTTGAGGAGATTACAGAGTGCCCTGGGGAATCGGTTTGGCCCAGAAAGGCCTCAAGGGACCCACTCCGGGCTGCCAGCACCCCTGGGTTGGGCTAGCTGGGATCTCAGTTTAGGGACTTTTGTGGGGTGGTACTGCTAGGTCTGGTGGTTGTCCAGAGGTTTTCCAAATGGGCTGTCGTCCTTTGGACCACTCCTCTTGGCCTGCAGAATCCCTGAGGGAGTGAGGGAGGCCTGGAACATTTCAACCCTGAGTTTAACACCCTCAAGGGACCCTGGAAATTTCAAGTAGGGTCCTCGAGGCTGCCCCATGAAGACCAGATCCCCATTAAACTCCTCATTCGACTCTATGCTCTGTAGAAACAGGGAATGAGTCTTTTGCTCCTGATAATTAAAAATAATTATGGCTTTCATTAAGGGCTTCCTCTGTGCCAAGCACTGTTTTAAGTGGATACAAGGATTTCGGGTTGGACATAGTCCCTGTCCCTCATGGGGCTCACAGTCTTAATTACCAATTTACAGATGAAGTAACAGAGGCATAGATGAAATGACTTGCCCAAGATCACATGGCAGACAAGTGGCAGAACCAGGATCAGAACCCAGACCCTTCTGACTTCCATTCCTGTGCTCTATCCACTCAGGCTACTGATGTTCTCAGTAAGAATGCAGTAAATTTAATTACTACTACACCCTAACCGTTGGGAGTTGGAGAGGGCCCTTGCCTCTAACTACCCAGCAACTTCACTTATGTAATCAGATTATTCTGTTGCAGATGAACACACACAGACACATTTCTCTTTCGCCTGTGGAAGCCGAGGAAAAGTGAGAAACCTCAGAATATCTGCAACGACCTCACATCCAAAACCTGTTCAGAGCTTGCTAAAATGTTTGACTCATTAGAATTATGATAGAAAACAGAGGTGGTAACACCAGCCATAGGAAATTAATTAAATCTGAACACCAGATCTAAGTGCAAAAAAATGGCAAAGAAGCAGGGCAGACCATTAAAGGAACCTGACCACAAGCAATGACTAGGAATTGATTTCTCCAAACGGTCTCGTTGTTTTTATCACTGGGTTTGTTCCTCAAGTTACTCGGACGAGATAGTTTTGACCTCTCTCAAAGGAGATATTCCGTTTTTGATCTAGCCAAAAAAAAAAAAGACAAATTGTTTCACATCTCACTGTGCTTTCAAGAAAGTGGCTTTGGAAATCTTCTGTCCCTACACCAGCCGCTTTCAAGAACACACCCTGCTCAGAGCAAGATCAGCAACAGGAATCACTGAAGGAAGACCTGGATAACATCCTTTATTTTAGCCAATACTGTTAGGTAAATGACTGGAATTGCTTTGGGCTGACAGTACACCTCCTAGAGATCTCTAAGAACCAATTGGCTTCCATGAAAAATACAACTCTGGTTCATTTTCCCACGAGGAATGTTGGACTGTGCCCAACCTGATTAGCTTGTGTCCACCCCTGGACTTATTAAGTGATCTGGGACATATTAAGCACTTAACAAGCACCAATAAAAACCTCCCAAAAAACTCCAGTTGCATTCTTCAGAGGAGGGCAGTATTAAAACAATTCCTCTGCTTTATTCTCACCGTCATAAATTGAGAAACTGTTTTCTGGGTTTTCCCAAATAAGTATATTAGAGGACCAAGCAACAAGCACTAAGAACACCAAGCTCTTGGATTGTGAGCCCTAGGTAGGCCAGAGTATGTGTCCAATTTGATCATTTTCTTCTATCCCAGTGTTCAGCACTAGCATCTCAGCATCTGCTCTACTCTATTCAGCATCTAGTAAGCACCTTGTTCCATACTTAATCTTATTATTAAGGAAGACACTGGATAAAATAATAATACCTATGGTATTTGTTAGGTGCTTATTATGTGCCAAGCACTGTTCTAAGCACTGGGGTAGATACGAGGTAATCAGGTGGGACACGGTCCCTGTCCCACATGGGGCTCACAGTCTGAATCCCCATTTTACAAATGAGGGAACTGGAGGCCCAGAGAAGTGAAGTGAGTTGCCCAAGGTCACACAGTTGACAAGTGGCTGGGCCGGGATTAGAGCCCATGACCTCCTGAATCCCAGGCCCATGCCATAAAAGCAATTCAAGAGAGTGCTATGACTCCTGTTGGGTACTCGGACATAGCTCTGTACTTGAGAGAACTAATCAGGACCTTGGATTTGGACTGGGCCTTTTGGAAGAAACCTATCCCGACTAATTGAGCATGTTCTGCCTAGGGCAACTACTAGAAATGGACCCATTGACATTGGTTTGAAACATTTCAGCTAAAGATGGGTCCCTGAGGCTTTGAGTAATCCCCTTACTTGTACCAAACAAAGGAAATGAGCCCTCTCTATTTTCAATCTGTGGCACTTCGGCCTCTAGGCTAGAGTCATCCTAATGGCCGACAGTGACTCCATGCTTTAAAGGGACACCTTCCAGCAATTCTGGAAATCGATTCACTCTAGTCTGGGGACAGTGAGTTTTTTTAAAATCAGTGTGTATGTTCCTTTAGAAACATAAGGGCTACTGTTATGACTTTTCTCAGAGACAACACACTCTTCACAGTTCCTGGATGATAACAAATAACAAGGACCATGGCACAGGCACAAGATGGCTGCTCCAGAAAACCCGCCGTAAAGGGCAGGACCGCTAAGCACGTTCTGACACTTATTGCAGAAGACTGGCAGGCAGAATTGGATTCTATTCTACATCACCTTTGTGCCAGAAACGCTTCCTTCTGTTGTGGGAGGGAGAAATGCTTACTTTGCACAGTTATCATCAGAAAAGAAGGATACTGCACAAAAAGTGCAAAAGGGGGAGAAAAATGCTAGAGACTTAGAAAACAAGCGAGGGGATATTTTTATGTTGGGCAGATTTCCACTCAGCCAGGAAAAATAATTCTGTGCCTGAGCAAGAATCCAAAGAGACACACAGTGCCCAAAGTGGGACATGCAAGAAGAGAAAGCAGCATCGAGGACAATAACTGCAATGAGAACTACACTGTCATATACTGTATTTAGCTTTACATTAAGCCTGTTGTGGGCAGGGAATGTGTCTATCAACTCTGTTACAGTGTATTCACCCAAGCGCTTAGTACACTGCCCCGCACACCGTGTAAGTGCTCAATAAATACCACTGAATGATTGAATCTGATATAAATTCACTTTGCATTTCTAAGTAGCCGTTACAAGACTTGAGCAGTCTGTTCCTTTCATTTCAGAGAGTAACAATTCGGGAATGCTTGGGGGTTCGCAAGTGTTTGGCACATAGTAAGCCCTCAACAAATACCATAATTATTATTATTATCATTACTGTAGGAAGTACCTCTGTACCTTGGGGAAAGGAGAGTTTTTCAGCCTGGGACCTCCTCGACTGTCAGGTTCTCTGATGTGACTGAGGGGAAAGAGACCAGTTGGAATAATTTATGAGCCTGGTGTTCATTCAGTGATGGGTAGCCAACCAGTAAGACCTGACATTAGACTGGCTTGAGGTGCACTAAACCACTAACCTCTCCCCCAGTGGAAATGATGTTAAGGGTTCCTCGATTAAACAAGGGTGACTATTCTAGTCACTGAGTGAACAGCTTGCTTGAGTGGAGGAGCTTTAATATACGTGGACTCAATCAGAAATATGGGCAAAATGACAAATTACAATGGAAAAAGCAAAAGCAAAATCAGTGCAAAGTTAAATGGACTCCATTTGTTTCTACTCGTAATCTTGAAATGCAACAAAAAATGAAATGCAGCAATGGCATAGCACTCTAAAAGTGTCTGAAACCACTGTTGTATCTGGCTTCCTAAAAATGCTAGAAATATGCCAAGAAATATTTCATTAGTATAGACAGATAAAGGAGGCAATGTAAGTTGTCCTCACCCTACAGTAACCATAATGCCTTCAGGAGGAGAAAGGTCCTGGTATCCCGAAATACATGTCCTCCAGGATCATATGCGTTAATGGAAAGTGGCTTACATTTACTGAATAATTTGAAAGCAATTTACCTCTGGCTCTTATATGATCCCTGGGGACTGAATGATAAAATTTGGAGGAAGTGAAGATTAGAAGAGAAATTAACAAACTGAGCTTCAGATGTTGAGTTTAATGTGCTTTAACAGACAGAATCCTTGTGAAAGCTCTAAGAATTCTGTTCCTGTCTGGATTATATTTTATATTCCTAAAGAATGATTTTGCTCACATCTGGTCTGATGTAAACATCCGAGAACTGGGTGTCAGGAGACCTGGCTTTTAGTCCCAGCTCTGACACCAGCCTCCTGGGTGACTGGGCAAGTCACCTGATCGCTCTAGGTCTCGGTTCCCTCACCTACAAAATGGGAAAAACAATATCTGCTCTCTCCAACTTCCTGCCTCTCCGTATGTCACACCCCAGACATTTATTGAGAGGATAAAATGAGATATCTGATATAAGCGCTTTGGGTCCAGAGGGGTTGGCATAGAAGAAAATTCTCCCTTCTATCTGTTTTAAAGTCTCAATGTCTACTTTGTAGTCCAAATTGAAGAGTCCTTCGACTATGCCTTTGCTTAGGATAAGTTCGAAAGGACAGAGTTCCTCTTGGGATTGGGCCCTTCTCCTGTAATGTTCCCAAAGCCAAAAGCACCTAAACTTGTTATGCTTAAGTAGGCTGTGCTTTGGCATCTCCTCTAAAAGTTACAAAGACAATGACAGAACCTGCAGGCAGTAATCAACACCCTCTCGGAAAAGAACTGCCTTAATGTGCATCTAACTGTGTAATGAAGCATCTATCATATCCGAGATCTTTCAGCCACACCTGTTAGGGTGGAAATCACTCACAGTCGGCATCTTCCAAAACTTCATCTTCCAAAAGGGCAGTGCTCACACATCCTCTCTCTCTCCCTCCCTCCCTCTCTCTCTCTCCATATATACACAGAGATACAAATACATGTTTATATATGTATAACTCCATGTATGCAAATGTACAACAACGACAAACTACAGGTAATTATTTGAAAACTTCCAGTATATGAGAAGGTGATCTTCTCTTTATTAAATTTTAAATGCAATACACAAAATGTCCATCTGGAGGGACTCGAGGATTATAATGAATCCTTACAATACATTGAGAGAAAGCCACACTTTGGCCAGGTGTGAGAGAAGAAAAGAGGTATATGACAGCAGACTTTGGCAGAGGCAGATGAGTGCACAGAGGTCCGAGCTCCCTCACTTCCCCCGTCCTAACAGACTCTACTTCTTTCTGCACCATCCATTACTGGGGCAGACCAGGTACTCTCATTTTTCACTTGGAAAGGTTCTGGGAAGCAGCATAGCCTAGTGGGAAAAGCACGGGCCTGGGTGTCCGAAGACCTGGGTTCTCATCCTGGCTCTGCCGACTGCTCACTGGGTGACCTTGGGCAAGTCACGTCGCTTCTCTGGGCCTCAGTTTCCTCAACTGTAAAATGGGGATTCAATACCTGTTCTCCCTTCTACAGAGACTGTGAGCCGTAAGTGGGACATGGGCTATGTCCAGCCTTATTATCTTTTATCTACCCCAGCACTGAGAACAGTGCCTGGCACATAGTAAGCACTTAATTAAAGCACAATCATTATTATTATTATTATTATGACTGAACCTGTGACATTTGGGGAAATCACTGAAAGGGAAGCTGGGTAATATCATTTGGATCTACCAAGGCACTATTAGGGGATCATTCTCTAGAACCAACTTGGAACAACTTGGACTTGGACTTTTGAACAGAACAAAACAGATCTCAGGAACAGTCTCCACATTGGATCCCGATGCTTTGCATCATGCCAGGATAAATTGCAGGAGTGATTGGAGGAGTGGTGCCTCTGCCTTTACAGGTGGAGGTGTTGCAATATGAGCAGGTTTTAGCATAAATTCCCATAAAACATCCAACCAGTAAATCCACCAGGGTCCATCTTGATGATCTATGTGGACATATGGTAGAGTCAAGCAGGGGCTCTAACAGATTCTCTGACAACAAATTACTGTACTTGGGGACAAGCCTAGGAGAGCAGAATCACTCAGGAGACTGGTGGAGGGTGCTTCTTGACAGCATGACACCAACAGCCCGAGGCCCGGGAATGAAAAATAACTATTCTAGTCCTGCATTTCACTGCAAAACACACACACACACACACACATAAACACACACACACATACCCCCCTGCAGCCCCCCTCTTCACCTCCTACCACCCCTAAAAGATCTCTGGATCCCCAGGGCTTAGACACCACCCAAAGTCCCAAGCACAGGAAATATAGGGGAAACAAGAAAAAAATGCTCCAAGATGAGGTAGGAAAAAGAAAACAGAAAATGATAAATGCAGTTTGCTCAAGGGAGAAGAGAAAAATAAGGTGTCATTATTCAGCTCTCTCTTGGCACCAGAAATCTGCTCTATTTGTATTTCTTCCTGCATAATTAGTACTCCCTACCATTCCACCCCCCCAGTGATGTCACGATTCATTTAACAGAGAAACAGCATGATAGTACTGGAGTGGAATGAAATGGAGAAAAGTTCCACGGCTCGTTTCCTCGGGCCCACCTCTCACTTGACATTCTGTTGTTTAACAAGATGGGTCAAAACCCAGGGAGTGGGGATATGAGCCAGGTGGTTCCTTTAACTCCATCCTCTCCTGGACCTCACTGCAGGCTTCCGATGGCTTCCCCACTCTGGACTTAAAATAGAATCAGTGAGATGAAAACAACCAATGTGATCAAATGAAATCAGGTCCAGCTCAAAGCAGTGGCTAATACGCCCATAAATAGTTCTATTGGTCTGGAAATCAGACAGCCACAGTCCTCAGCCGATTAAAGACCTGGCTCCTACGTAGCCTCAAGGCAGTTTTAGTTTTATCTTTGGAAAAGAGTAAAAGCACATCACTTTCTATGGCATAATCCCTGCCACACATGACCTCTTCAATCTGAAAGCCTCAAAGAGCTATAGAAACAATGCAGGCTTCTTGTGGGCAGGGAATGTGTCTACCAACTTTGCTATATTGTACTCACCCAAGTGCTTAGTACAGTGCTCTGCATACAAGTGAGCCCTCGATAAATATGAGTGATTAATGAACCAGTGACACAGGGATTAGGAGGTTTTTATTTCTTGCCTTAGAGAAAGAAGGTGCATGGTCTAGGGGAAAGAGCCAGGGGACCTGGGTTCTAATTCCTGCTCCTCCACTTGTCTGCGGTGTAGCCTTGGGCAAATCTCTGCTCATCTGTAAAATGGGGATTGTACAGCTGCATTCCCACCTACATAGACTGTGAGCCCTATGTGGCTGATTATCTTGTATCTACCCCAGATAGCAGAGTGCTTGGCACAGAGTTAGCACTTAATGAATACTACTTTCATTATTATTATTGCAATTCAAAAATTCACAACACACAAGAAATCTTGCTCTGCAATCGCCTGCTGAACCTGGCTGTTAAAATCATCCTGGAGAAGCCAAACCCAATGGCAAAATCACAAGGCAAATATGTTAGTCAATGATATTTTCCAAATTAAATTCTGAAATGGAGCCCTAGGACTAAGGTGGTGGGCTTGTCTGTGGGAAAGTATTCAGGTGGAAAAACGATATTTATTTCACAAGCCAATCAATTACTATTAGCAGTACCAATTGAGCATCTGTGTTCAAAACACTGTATTAAGCACTTAGGTGAGTACAAGTGATGTATGAGACGATTTCTGCCTTGAAGGATCTACACTGCTCCTGTCTCTCCTCTTTACAGTGTCAGAACAATAATTTAGGGCAATTTAACAGTCTTCACTTACAAAGTAATAATCGTTAATATCTTGCCATAGTGCAGGTACATGGGAATCATAAAATTTCCCTTCTTACCTTAGGAGATGATGCACTTGATCTTGATAAACATGGGGGTGAACTGAAGACAGAGTGGCCTGGAGAATTATCATTCTCTGAGCAAAGATACAGCCTATAAATCAAACCTGGAAATGGTGGCACATGCATCGTTTACCTTGAAGTAGAGCTCACAGAAATAATTCATGACTAAAATTCACCTCATTTCTCTTCCTTCCTCCTAACCCTCTCAATACTGTGTTCATGCCTCAAAGTCTGGAAGGAAGCAAGATAAACCCAATAACTCTCTCTCTCTCTCTCTCTCTCTCTCTCAATCTGTCTCTCTTTTCTTTCGGTAAGAAACCTGTGTTACAACATGACCTACTGAAAAGCCAAGAGGAGATTAAAGGTGAAATCTTCCCCGCTTATAAAACTTTCACCATAGTTCCTGGATCGGAAGAACTTGGAACACTTTCTGATCCTTGTCCATAAAATGATCTGATTATCCCTGTGAGAGGGGGCTCAAGGACTATGCAGAGGCTCCTATGTGCCCTAGGCAGTGGATGCCTCAAGGCTCCTTTGCGCATAGTTCCCTCTCTGCTTGGGTGCCCTTCTCTGATAACCCTGGTGCTACTCTTCATTGTAACAGACCCTGCAGTGGAGGTAAGTAGAGACAGATATCTCTAGACTGTAAGCTCATTACAGGCAGGGAACGTGTCCACTAATTCTGTTATATCGTTCTCTCCCAAACACTTAGTTAAGCGCTCTACACATTGTAAGCCCTCAATGAAAACCACTGGTTGAACAAATGATTTTCAGGAAGTGTTGTCGGCTTTCACCTCTGGGATGTGGTGAGGTCGGAAGATTCGTTAAACCAGGCAAGAACCCAGCATGCCTAATGAATAAAGAGGTTCTCATGAAACAAGAAGTGCATAAAGCTGAAAATGTGGAAAGAGGGTACAAGTCCCTGACACTCAATTTAATATCGCGTTCACAAAATAAGCTTTAAGGCTGTAGGTATAAGTATGACCGAGAGTAAACCCTGGTTCACATGGAAATTCTCGGGTACTTCGGGGGTGGGTGGGTGGGTTTGGAGTAGGACTAGTGAAGAAAGACTCGGGATCAGCAGGAAGCATGGGAAGAGTCGAGTGCAGATCTTAAGTAGACTCTGAGGAGAGAGGGATCGAAATGAAAGGGGAATTGGAAAAAGTTTAAGGTGGGAGATCTAAACCAAAGGTAACTGTGAAGGTAAAGAAACACTAGCTATAAGACATGGATAGAGAAAGAAGTGCAGTAAAAGCACTGCAAGAAAATTTGAAAAATTTGTCAGTTATCAAGGGGGAAGATAAGAATTCTTCCTCTGGACCACTACCAGACATTTTAGACAAAATGCTTAATGTTCCCAGAGCCCATGGTTCTACACAGTAGGAACTTTCAAAGTAAATATGTGCTCAAATCTCCCAAACAAGAAAACACCTATCGGTTTTGGAAAGTTGATTTTGTGGGGGAGCGGAGGGGAGGTCATCTGAAAATACAGACCCCAGTCAGTGAATACCCAGAAAGCAGCCAAATGACTTCTGGATCCTTCCCCTTCTGAGCGAGAACACCTGAAAAGAAAAATAGCTTTGCCCGTGGTGCTAAGCTAGAAGAGCCAACGACACCTCGCCAGCTTCTGAATCCTGACCAAATTGTATTAAGGGAAGGCTACCCTACTAAGGGAAGGCCCCATCGGCACCTGTCCTTACTGACTGGTCATTAGCTGATTTTCCCCGGGGTTTTTGTTGTCCTTCCATTAAGCACTGAAATTCCTCAGAACTGGTATTTCATTTTTCACATGCCTTTTCTATGCTCGGGGCCACCACTGGACAGACTTTTCAATAATGCTTCCATTCCCTTTGGTGGCAGGTAGCCAGAAGCCCGGAGGAGAGGCAGATGGTCAGGTGGCCAAGCAATCACCCCGGGCCAATGCTCAGGAAACTGCTGAAATGGGAAATATTCTGGTCGGAGAAACAGAGGCGATGTTTATGGTTTGGATAGAGACTCTCCCTGAGGCTGTCTCTGTTCACTGAAAAAGACAGATCTTCAATTAGGGTTTCATCTGGGTATTCGCTGCAGAAAGCTGGAAAGCGTGAAGTGTTGGGTTCGCCCCAACAGCAAGAATCATTATTATGATAATGACTATTGTGATTAATGGGATTTATGTAGCATGCACTAGAGTACTCCCATCGATCCTAATTACTATGCCGGGCAGAACGCGGAAGATAATTTTGTGGCATTTTCTCCAATCGGTGATTTTAAAGGGTCTCCGATTTCAAAGCTAACAGTTGTTCACTGGAGCCTATCGTATGGTGTGAAGAGAGAAAGAGCTGGCCAACGGTTTGCTGTTGCACAAACAATAATCCCTGTTTTACAGATGAGGTAGCTGCGGAAGAGAAGCGAAGTGAATCGGCCAAGGTGACCCAGCAGACAAGTGGCAGAGCTGGGACTAGAACCCAGGTCCTTCTGACTTCTGGGCCTACGCTCTAACCCCTCCCAAGACCTGCACACAGTAAGTGCTCAATAAATATGACTGACTGCCTGACTAATAATGTTGGTATTTGTTAAGCGCTTACTATGTGCAGAGCACTGTTCTAAGTGCTGGGGTAGATACAGGGTCATCAGGATGTCCCACGTGAGGTTCACACTTAATCCCCATTTTACAGATGAGGTAACTGAGGCACAGAGAAGTTAAGTGACTTGCCCACAGTCACACAGCTGACAAGTGGCAGAGCCGGGAGTCGAACTCATGACCTCTGACTCCGAAGCCCAGGCTCTTTCCACTGAACCATGCTGCTTCCTGGGACTACAGGAGGGAAGGAGAACAACTCTGAGTAATTGGTGCCAAACTGCCAAATCATTGAAGAAGTGGGAGGTTCCTAAGCACAGAGAAAAGCCTGAGGGTAGAAGAGTGCTCACACTATTGCCAAGAGAGGGATGAAGTGAGAGACAAAGCCGAGCTTGTAAAAGGGATCTCTCCCAAACATTTAATGGAGATGTAGTCTGAGAGTTGTCTTGCTTCTGCGTCCTCGTCAGAACACTCCATATTCCTCCAAAGTTTTCCTTGATTCAGAGGGTCCTGGCCCAATTTGACCAGAAGACAGTTATGCCTCTTATCCATCGAGCCCTCAGATTTGGCTCTGGACGCCAGAGCCTATAGACAAAAGTGGGCCCTTTTCCTCACTTGGGCTATTCCTTGTAACTGTCAAGGGAGTTTAGGTTGGGGGTATCAAAATATACACTCAGCTGCTAATGATTTCTTACTATGCGTTACACACTGTACTAAATGCTGGGTAGATACACGGTTGGACTGAGCCCATGGGGCTCACGTTTTTCACGTCCATTCTATGGGTGAGGGAACCAAGGCACAGAGCAGTTAAATGACTTGCCCAAGGTCACACAGCACACAGGCGGCACAGCCGGAATTCAAACTCAGGTCCTCAACCTCCAGGCCTGTTACTCTTCCTGCTAGGCCACACTGCTTCCTGATTTGGGGTAGGTAAGGCAGCAAAGAGAGCAGATACGAAGGGTTTCCAGAAACAACTGGCTATTACAACCTGCCAAGATAACAAATGCAGCAGCACACTTGCACCGCTATTCCACTCCCCCTTTCCAATATTCAGGGGGGCCACAGGGAATGGCTTGCAGACTGCAGACATTTTCAAGGGACAGGGTTCCACTGCTTCCTTCCACAAAATTGCTTTCTTCGTGAAGGATCCTGGACGTAGTCCGGGAGGTTTCTGGGGATGGGGGTGTAACAGAAATGGTGGCAAATGTTAGATTCACTTGACTGGGGCCAGGACCTGATCTGTGATTCCAGGGGGTGTCAGCGAGAGAGTAGGAGCAGCAAGGATCTGCTGCGTCAGGACGGGAGAATAGCTCGATAAATGTCACCCAGACGACACGACGTTAAAAATAGGTCAGTTTTCCAGTCATCTAAAAATAAATCCTGTGGGAGTCACTGCCCTTTATCTTCCGTGGGATACCTAGGCTGACGCTTTAATACCCTGTTTTCTTATCATTGTCCTGCAGAAGCCACAGATTCAAAAAGCAATAAAGCAGTACTGCCCTCTTGGGGCATATTCAAATAAGGTTTACTAAGATCTCGAGTCACAGAGTATCAGTAAGAAAGCCGCGAACGAGGATGAACTCAACGGGTTGCGACGCGATACGAGAAGCGAATGGCCATCTGTTCCCCACTGGCTCCTCCCCTCACAGCTTCTTTGACTACTGGTTACGTAACTCGGTTCTTCAGGGAGGCACTCGATCCAGCTCCCCTAAATAAGGGCTACGAGAGCCAGGGAAGCAGGGCTGCTTTTTCTCTGATGGGCTGAGGACGGAGCCAATAGCCCACAAGAGAAGCAAGGTCTCTAGCGCCTGGGCGTTTGTTGTGGGTTACCTACCTCCAGCAACCATTTCCATGGACTGCACTTGCTTTCTGCCTGGGGAAATTCTGTTTTCTTTCATAGACGGTTTCCAAAGTTGGTCCACTACAAAACATTATAGGACAGCACCTTGAAGGTACTGGGGACCCCGGCTGACGCGATGGAGAGAGCTCTGATCCGTTTCCGACTTTTCCCTCCTCTCTCCCCACCCCTCCCCCATGCTGACAGGGTACGGAGCTACAGGCAAATGGACAGTAAATACTTCCCATGATTTTCCCCGGAAAGGGAGATTTCCTGCAGCTATTTCTCAAGGTAGCATTAACTGTTCCTCCATGAATCAAAGCTCGATCTTCACCGCTTTTCCCCATCCTGTTTAAATGGGTTATTTTAGATGCCCACGTGATTGAAAAGCGCACCCTTTTCCAAGCGAAAGGTCACTTCACTGGGACTGAGGAACCGTCCCAGCACAAAGATGCTCCTTGGCACTTTGATTAGGAAAACTAGGACAGCCCAAGCTTTCATTCTGTGCATTAAGAAAGGAAGATCTCAGCAGCCCTGCAGGCACCTGAGCCCATTTCTCCACCAGACCATCTCCAAATCATCCTGGGCTTTGAATCGCAGGAGCCTACATTACACTGTCAAGGTTCAAAACCCTCTTCTCGGAGCTCACTCGGCTCGGCCAACACTAGCCTTACTCGCTGTAACTCGATCTCATCTACCGTGCCACTGACCCCTCACCCACATCCTGCCTCCGGCCTGGAACTCCCTCCACCTTCATACATGACAGACCACCACCCTCCCCACCTGCAAAGCCTTATTAAAATTTACATCTCCTCCAAGAGGCTTTCCCCAACTAAACCCTCACTGCCCTACTCCCCCTCCCTTCTGGGTCAGCTTGGCACTTGGATTCGTGCCCTTTATGCACCCTTAGCCCCACTACATTTACGTGCATAAGTATAATTTATTGTAATATGTCGATGTCCTCCTCTACACTGTAAGCTCCTTGTGGGTAGGGAATATGTGTACCAACTCTGTTATATTGTATTTTCCCAAGTGTTTAGTACAGTGCTCTGCACATAGAGCGTATTACTGAGCACAGTAAGTGCTCAATACCTATGAATAATTGATTGACTAACATCTTCACTGACATCCAAGTCACTCGAAGAACTGATGAAGAACAGATGGTCTCGAGTCCCCCACTCTTAAGGGTTGGGTTGGGGGAGGAAGGATGGGGATGGCAGGGGTAGGGGGTGCCCTCGGGCTGTCACGGGACCCATCACAGCCATTCTGACAGCACTCCGGCACATCCCCACCCTCAATCTTAATCCTGCGGCTCCTACTTTTCAGGGACACATGTGGCCCCAGCCAGCTGGGGAGGGGAATGAGCTACATAGGCAGGGCTAGATCTGTTTGTATACATTCAGGAAAGGGAGAAAGAGGATGACCTTCGGTCAGAGACACAGAGAAGCAGTGGGACTAGTTTACAGAGCATGGGCCTGGAAGTCAGAAGGACCTGGGTTCCAATTCCTGTCTGACACAACTGCTGTGTGACCTGGGGCAAGTCGCTTCACTTCTCTGGGCCTCATTTATTACATCTGAAAAATGGGGACAAAGACTGTGAGCCCCATGTGGAACAGGAGTGTGTCCAAGCTGATAAGCTTATATCTATCCCAGTGCTTAGCACAGTGCCTGGCATGTAGCAGGCACTTAACAAATACTATAAAAAAAAAAAACCCAAAAAACACGCACGATTCACTGGACTAAGCCCGTCAGTGTCTTCATTTCGCCAGATCTGATGACATGCTTTCCAAACACTGGGCTAGGTTTGTCCTTTTGTCTCTAGACAGTAAGAACTAGAGACAAACTCCCCAAACTATGTTGTACTGTACTTTTCCAAGGGCTCAGTACAGTGCTTTGTTCAGTGTAAGTGCTCAGTAAATACCATTAGGGCTGTCTCCTTTAAATAGGGCCATGAACCTTATTGGTTGTTTTATCTCTTCCTCTTTTCCTGGAATTTTCACTCTTTATTCATATTTCGGAGTAGGACGTTGCAGAACATTTATCCTTCCCACAAACTTCGGAACAATCCTCAATGGCTACGGCTTCAACTTCACAACAGAAGAGCGAGTTTTTTTGTAGTAATTTCATAGCCATTAGTTTTACACCTAGATGATTATCCTATAATTAGAAGCAATTAAAATACTGCCCCCAAAATAACCTGCTCTGTTAGTGCTTATTTCTATCCACGCGAATGGAATCATCTGGGGAAAAAAAGACTTGGATAATAATTTTCTTCCCTTTGGGAAGACCCGATTCTTTCCAGGTTGGTCTCCGAGACCCCTCTCATGGCTGAGATTCCATAAGATGGAAGTTCGGGTAAGAATTTAGCTGCCCTGCAAGATCTGGGAGCTTGGGATACTTCTGGCAGGAAGGCCACGAGGCAGCGTCCAGGCATAACACCAAAATGCTTTTCCAGGCAGAGGTAGAGGCTTCTTTGAGAACAAGAAGCAGTGTGAGAGGAAGGAAAAGCCTGGCCCCCATTTCTCCCTGAAACAGGTGAGACTTCCAGATCCAAAGGACAGCATTCCAGTGCAAGTGCAGCAGAGGGTATTCAACATCAATAAACCTTCTGAGGGGGAGTGGGAGGGGTTGAGAGAGGGGCATTCTTTCCTAGGACTTACAACAGTGCTCTGCACACAGTAAGTGCTTCATAAATACTACTACTACCACTTCCAGTAGTCATACGACAGCAAAGTGAGCTGCAGTTGTCAGAGTTTAAATGATTGCAAATAATCAGGAAACCTCCTCTCCCTTCAGGGAGGAACCTCTTCCTTATAATTCCTTTCACTGTTTTAGACATCACTGTTTTATATTTTATACTTCTATTTTGCAGCCACCAGACTGAAATGTGCTCATTGAGATCCTTTAAGATACTCAAATGGACACAATACAGGTTTTTCATTCATAGGAATATTTTTAAAATGCATTTGTAAGTAGGTGTGCTTAATATAAAATAAGGCGGCTTTAGGATAACAGATTTTGAGGTAAATCAACACAAAAAGGACAGCTCCTAAGGGTTTGTGAAATGGGGGTTTCTATCACATTCCAACACCTTGTCAGCATTTTCAGTGATCATTTGATGAGGACCGAGTGGGTATCTTCATTCATTCAAGAGTATTTATTGAGCACTTACTATGTGCAGAGCACTGTACTAAGCGCTTGGAATGAACAAGTCGGCAAAAGATAGAGACAACCCCTGCCGTTTGACGGGCTTACAGTCTAATTGGGGGAGACGGACAGACAAGAACAACGGCAATAAAGAGAGTCAAGGGGAAGAACATCTCGTAAAAACAATGGCAACTAAATAGAATCGAGGCGATGTACATTTCATTAACAAAATAAATAGGGTAATGAAGATATATACAGTCGAGCGGACGAGTACAGTGCTGAGGGGATGGGAAGGTAGAGGGGGAGGAGCAGAGGGAAATGGGGGGAAAAGAGGGTTAAGCTGCGGAGAGGTGAAGGGGGGTGGTAGAGGGAGTAGAGGAGCTCAGTCTGGGAAGGCCTCTTGGAGGAGGTGAGTTTTAAGTAAGGTTTTGAAGAGGGGAAGAGAATTAGTTTGGCGGAGGTGAGGAGGGACAGTGGATTAGCTATGATGGGGATTAAGTAGAAGACATAGTGGAAAGGGTCCTGATTTCAAGTAGTTTACCATTTAGAGGGGAAATGTAATAGATCAGGAGGCATCATGGCCTAGTGGGAAGAGCATGGGACTGGAAGTCAGAAGATCAGGGCTCAAGCTACAGCTCTGTCCCTGGCCAGGTGGGTTGTCTGGGGGAAAAAAAAATCACACTATTTTTTTTAATACTGTATTTGTTAAGCATCTATCATGTGCCAGGCTCTATACTAAGCACTGGAGTAAATATAAACTAATCAGGTTGGACACAGTCCATGTCCCACATGGAGCTCACAGTCTTTTAACCCCAATTTACGGATGTGGTAACTGAGGCAAAGCAAAGTTAAAAGGATTCTCCCGGCTCACACAGAAGACAAGTGGAGGAGCTGGGATCAGAACCCAGGTCTTCTGACATCCAGGCCCGTGCTCTTTCCATTAGGCCGCCCTGCTTCCCTGGGACTGATTTTCTTCCTCGGTAAAAAGCGGATAAGTTAGATTATGAGCCCCACGAGGGATAAAACCTTCTATCTGCCCTAGTGTTTGGCACAGAGTAAGTGCTTAGTAAATATCAAGATTATTAATGGACTCTGAGGATATACTCATATCAGTGGGGCAGCAAGGATGTGTCTTTTGGTCCCACACAGTCCAATAAGCCACTCTCCATTGAGTTTGGGAGCTGAAATAGGTGCTCCTTGGTTGCTCCATATATTTGTGGGGAACGCCAAGAGTGTGGCTGTAAGTAGGAGTAACTGCCAAGTGAAGCACGGCGACTGTTTGGTGTTAGTTACCGACAGAGTTCTTCTAGGAACATACGCTCACATAAGGGTGTGAGGGAGTGTCAGGAGGATCCTCAAACAGCAGGGACAGGAAAGAAGGGGGCACGAAGGCCCCTGTGAATAATCAAAACACAACCTGACGTGATTTTTCTCTCTCTCCATTGCCCCATTCCTCTTCAAAAGATTCCATAGAGATGGCTTCCTGAAGTTTTTAAGTCATTATCTCAATTTGTGATTTCTACATTGATATTTTGCAATTCCTAGTTTCGTGTTGGATGCTGCTGAACTCTTTCACTACATCAGATGTTGGTGTGTAACCAGAGAACTGGGGGAGTGAAACTTGCAAATTAATAATCACGGGGAAAGAACGGCCCATACGGGATTCCCACAACCTCAGCATCTGACCCTCAGGATATAGGTCTCCCTACTTTCACTCTGTGTCTTTCGGGGGATTCTGAATCCACGAGTCACGGAAAATATCGGCTGCAAACTACTGGAGTAATCCCGGGGTGTATCCTAGCACGGAGTCCTAAGAGAGCCCCTACTGAAAATTATCTCAGGCCCTAAAGATTTGGGTTTTAGAAATGGGGTGGCTGACCTCAAAAATCTCAAGAAACTGCACTCTAGAGAGATCACGCCTGGCAGTGATGACAGAGTACAGTGCAAACCACGAGTACTAAAATCATTTCCTCTGCACGGGTTTTCTGTCTCTCCTTTCTGGAGGCTCCACCATCATCCTCACCCCTGGGATACAACAGCCACAGCAAAATACACCTGCTGTGCTGGGCTCTTAGCAGAGTCACCAGGCAGGCATGAGAGGAAAAGACAGACTTAAAACAGCGACAGGCCCGAGAGAACGGCAACCGTCAGAAACACAATGCCACCTTAACATGTGCACAGGTTGGGCTCATCTGTCCTTCCAGCCTCACCCACCCTTACGGATGTCAATGGTTTCAGCAGCTTCATCTTGGAATAGGGGGATGACTGATGTGCTGGTGTGTGTGTGCACATGTGTATATGCTTGGAAGGATTTGTAAGCCTTCCCTGAAAAGGAAAATCCATCATCAAAAGGGACTTACTCAGAGGATTACACTATCTACAAGTTTATCTCTGTCTACCTCTGTTCTGCTGCTTCTACCCAGCTCCTGCTTTGTGCTGCAGAACTTCCTGGATCCCACAAGAACGTCGCTCTCTTAAAAGGTATCCGTTGGGCGATTTTTTGGCATCGATGCTGGGAAATTCTCTTTCCCTGGGGCTACGGAAAATTGAACGTTCACCTGAGCTACCCTGTGCTGCTCATCACGTGAGCTGGTGCTAGATAACTATGGGCAAAATAAACACAGAGGCCCATTCATTCTCCTGAGGTCTAACTCGGAGGAAAAGGTCACCCTTCAGCTGTACCAACTAGAGCCGGGAATGGGACAGTTGCAGTTTTGAACCGGGCTTAACCACTGGTGCCGTGGCTGGGAGGCTTGGAGAAACATTCAAGTAGCAAAAGAAGACGTCGTCGCAATTTTGTTCACTGTCTGAGATGGGAGATTTTAAGTAGGCCTCAGAGGCTTCGGTGTAGGGAGCAGAGGGATATCTGCACTTTGAGAGAGCAGACGATCACAGAATACAATTGTCCTGGCTTTCTTGGTGATGCAATGTTCTGTGTGGATTTGCCTAATAATAATAATAACAATGATAGAAAGCAGTTAATCATAGTGATTATTATTATACCAACTATAATAGATAACAGTTAATTATCATTATTATTATAACAACAACAGTGGCATTTGTTAAGTTCTCTGTACTGAGCGCTGGGGTAGATACAAGATAATCACCTCCCACATGGGGTTCACAGTCTAAACAGGAGGGAGAACGGGTATCGAATCCCCATTTTGTGGATAATGGAACTGATGCACAGAGAAGTTGTGTGACGTACCCAAGGTCACGCAGCAGGAATGTGGAGGAAGTGGGATTTCAACCCAGGTCCTCTGACTCCCGGGCCCGTGCTCCTTCCACCTGGTCATGCTGCTTTTCTCTATGCCTCACTAACCAATCACTCTAAAGGTTGAGCAAGCATTCTACAGTAAGCATTCCTAGATCCAAGCATTCTAGAGTAAGCATTCCTGTTCAGTACAAATATGAGAACACCTCACATTTGGAAAAAGTTAGTCCCCCCAGACAAGCCACGCCCAAGCGCTTAGTACAGTGCTCTGCACACAGTAAGAGCTCAGTAAACACAATTGGATGAAGAATTTCTGAGGCCAAACGGGATTTGAGCAACCCCAACCCCAATACTGCAAAGATCAGTGGTGTATGAGTGGCTAGCTCTTCGGCATTAGATGACAACAGCCAACTGGGGGAACAAAGCAAGAAATGCAAAGGAGAGAACTGAAAGAAATAAAAGTACAGAAATTCAAGTTCCCCACTCCCTAACCTTATCTCTCCATTACAGAAATGCTCCAAAGAGCAACAAAAACCAAGGCTCTGAGAACATTCTGATTTAAACTGAGAACTTATCTCCGTTTTCCATCGGTGCTGCTCCACAGAACCTTGTCGGGGAATCGATGAACTCGGGCTTTCCTTAATAGATTGGTGAATACACCTCTCGGTAGCAGGTGCTTCCGAGAATTGGAAGGTTCCAGCACTGAATCTCAAGATCATAAACTTCTGGACCAATTCCCTCAGTCAATAAGCATACACTCTCTTCTGACAGACTATAATTGCCCTTTAAATAATTGCCGGCTAGAGGTGCACTAAAGGGACTGGAGATATCAAAGTTTCAATTGCAACATATGCCCGAGATCCAACCAAAGTTAATTCAGCATAATGAATCACTGGATTCTAGGGCTGGAATGCACTTTAAAGGGGCCTTTAGCATTACACCCTGCCTGCCTGAAAACAAGACTGCACTAAAAGCACCCCTATGAGAGGAGAGTCTATCCCATATTCAAAATAGTCTGCAGTACAGAAAATGACACAGCTTCCCCTGGAAATCTGTGTTTGTCCAATGCCTCGCTCTATTAGTAAATCTTCTTTCGAAGCTAATCTGAATCCTTCATGCTGCAGTTCGGGTTCCTTTCCAACTGGGGTGTTTCAGTGAGACTGAGGTAAAAGTGGTCACCGCCTGAGCCACAGTAATGATCCTTGGCCCCCAAACACTGTCGACTTTCCGTTGGCTTGTCTTCTACCCTGAACTCCACATCTTCTGCCACATTGCCCACAGCAGCCCCTCCCCTGACCTTTCATGGGTGTCCTTTACCCTAAAGGACACCTGTTGCCGACTTGTTCATCCCAAGCGCTTAGTACAGTGCTCTGCACATAGTAAGCGCTCAATAAATACTATTGAATGAATGAATGAATAAATCACCCTTACTCAACTTTGTGCTGCTTCTGATCACTGTTCCACTTTCTAGCCAGGTGAGTCTGAATTCTGATCTTAGCTAACCAAGTACTGGCCACCTCTCCCCTCTCAGGCTTTCTTGGGACAAAGTTTTTTTTTAAATCAAGCACCCGGACATGATCATTAATTGTATTTATTGAGTACCTACATGTGTGCAGCATACCGTGCTAAGAGCTTGGGAGAGTACAATACAACAGAGAGACCGGCCAGACTTGAAGTTTTACTACCACTGCTGAAAACTTGTTAGGACAAACTAAATCTCTTTAATATGCACTGCATTCGAGAGCAACAGACTCATTGGCAGCCTCTGACCTCGGCCAAATTGGATAGAGATAATTGGGTTCAGAAAATTTAACCTTACCCTTGAATTTAGCAGGCTAGACCAATTCTTCTCACTGGAAGCCTCAAACTGGATATTTCATTCTACAGATAGGGTGAACATCGTAAAATCCCTTGCACGGTAATAGAGAATCAATACGTTTCCTGTTGTGTCCCTCCTACATAGCGCTTTGGGAGAGAGAACCAGCAGACAGGGTGAGCTATTGAATGGCAACAAGAGCTCAGGCTAGAAGGCTGAATAGTCTTCACTTGCCCCAGCTGCAATTTTAAAGACTTTCCTTTGAAAACTGAATAGGCCTCCTAATTCTGAGGCTAAACTGAAACATCCTCCATGACTTGCAGCAACTGCATCCCTATTCCGTGGAATGTGCAGAAATAGACCTGATTGATTTATATGCCACCCAATCTCCTGGTACCACAGCTCTCCAATCAATGCTGTAGTTGAACATTCAAAAAAAAGAGGGACAAATAGCATCCTTCTTCCATTTAAAGTCCAAAGGTGGGGACAACAGGAATTCAAAATCATGTTCAATAGAGACACACCACCTCAGTGATATTAAACAAAACACAGTCCTCGATGACTGAGAAGACCCCAGTGACCCCTCTTCAACCACAGTGGATATTATTTAGGAGAGACCCATAAAATACAGGAGATTGTAGATCTCGGTGGAAACTTTTTTTTTTTTTTTAATTTCAGAGGACCTGATTTTAGCATTTCAATTTACATGTCAAGCCGGCTAAGAGACCAAGACCAAGATAAAACTGAAAATCCTAGCACAAATTCCTCTACCTAGCGCGAAAGCATTATGGGCTAGCAGAACTGTGCAGCCTCTCCGGGTGCGAAAATACAGTCTCAGGATCCCCTCTACGTTTCATTGGGGGCAGCAGCAGTTGCTGGAGCTGCTGTCTTTTCTTTCCTGTTCCTATGGGGTCTCTTCTTGCAGGGATCCCAGCAGAAAAACACCATTCTGGGGGAACCTGGTGCATGAGGTAGCAGTGGGTGCTTTTTCCTTTCCTATTCCTGCCTCTGTTATTCTGCTTCTTGCCAAACTTCCCAGAGTTCTTGCCTCTGACCAGAGCCCAGGAGAGAGTGGGGAAACAAACAAACAAAAAAAGAAACAGCAGCAGGAATGGGCAAGAAGAGATGCCAACCACGGAAAGAGTATGGACCTCAAAGTCAGAGGAGCTAGGCTCTCACCCCGGTTCTGTCGCTGGCCTGCTCTTTGACCTTGGGCAAGTCACTTAAATTTGCTGTGCCCCAGTTCCCTCATCTGTAAAATGAGGATTCTTACCAGTTTCTCCCACCTACTTAGACTGCAAGACCTGATTATCTTGTATCTACTTCAGCGTTTAGTTTAGGGCTTGACATACTGAGGGTGCCTAACAAATACTAGTTTCTAATCCCAGCTCCACCACTTGTCAGCTGGGTGATTTTGGGCAAGTCACTTAAGTTCTCTGTGCCTCATTTACCTCATCTGTAAAATGGGCGTGAAGACTGTGAGCCTCACATGGGCCAAACTGATAACCTTGTATCTACCCCAGCGCTTAGAACAGTGCTTGGCACATAGTAAGCGCTTAAATACCATCATTATTATTATTATTATGCATGCCCCGGTAGGTGTTTGGGTCTCAAAGTATAGAAGGAAGTGTGCTCTTCATCTGCCCCCGTGCAGATGGGAACCGGAGTGGACCTGGGAAATGACGACTGTTCAATTTTACATATAGGTGTAGGAAGCATTTAACTAAGGCGGAATTTGCAATTTCACGGTAGTGGCTACATCCCTATTAGTGGAAAAACACCTTAAAATGCTTCTCAAATGAATTCGCCCCAGTGATGATCTTTAAAACAATCCTGTCCTTCTGGAGCATTTGAGAAGTTGTCATACAACTTAACAAAAGAAAAACATGTTTCTCAAAGATGATTGCCAACATCATGAGTCAAATGCTACCCTTGGTAGTGTTAGTGCAATCAGCATGGAATTTGCCTCGTGGGCTCAAGTCTGAACTGCTTGAATATTATGCTCTGACCTGTTCCTGTATTTCTCGAACAATTTCTGAGCATCGCCTTCTCCCCTTTGTGCCAATTTACATGTGTCAGGTTGTCAGTGGCTACCTCAAAACACTACGCCTATCAGAATACATGAAATGGTCTCCATTCCTATGACAAGAGCAGACAAGTGGCAAACCCAGTGTGTTTCACCCTAAGCGGAATCCCAAACAAACCAAGACAAACCTAGGGAATACATTTTCCTATCACTAGTGCATAGTTGGTTGATGGCAAGGTATCGACACCAACCGTCTGCCTGGGACGAGAGAATCGTCCAGGCTAAGGGGAGGAAGTGGGAAAGGGTCCGGTAGTGAGATAGGCAAGATCCAGGCATGGTGAGAAAGTAGGTGTTAGAGGAGCAGAATGTGTGGGTTGGGCTGTGGTAGTAGCTTAGTGAGGTGAGGTAGGAGGGGACAAGGTGCTTGAGTGCATGAAATCCAAAGGGGAGGTGTTTCTGTTTGATGGCGGGGGTGAATGGACAATCGCTGGAGTTTTTTGAGGAGCGGGGAACGTGGACTGAACGTTATAGTTAATGAATGATCGGTGCAGCACAGAAAAATATGGATCGGAGTGGGGAGAGACAAGAGGCCGGGAAGTCAGCAAGGAGGAAGATGCAGTTCTCGAGGCAGGAGTCATTTTGAATCAATCCATCCATCGATGGTATTTACTCTGTGCATTTACTTCATGCAGAGCACTGTACTAGACATTTGGGAGGATGCAATATAGTTGGTAGACATGGTCCCTATCCTCAAGGAAGTTACAGTCTCTTCTAGCTCACGCCTTAACGTACTCCAGAATTCAAAGACACAGACTAGGCTCTAAGAGGCTTTCACTTCAATCAGATAGTACTGTTAGCCAGGGAGATCTCTCATTACTCACACATTTTGGTTACACAACAAAAATCACCTGTAAAAGTTGCACCTCACTGTCTCTCCCAATGATCCAAGGAAGAAAGGAATTCAAAGAACAAAAATACCGGTCAAGTTGAATAAGAGTGACTGTTTTACGATTCTGCAGCTACTGCTGCCTGGTAAAGCTGTTCTGGAAGGAACTTCTCACTAGGCCGTAAGATCAGTTTTGTTTGGATGTTCTGGGAACAAAGCCAGGCATCATTTGCTAGAGAACGTTATTTTTTTTTCCATCACCGTACACAAAGGAGGGGAGGTCACCAAGTTCGATATTAGCACGACAGTATGATGACAAAGTTTCCTCTAGAAAGCATTTTCTCTGGATCCACTCTGATATGAATGAAAATAAACCCAAATGAAGTTGTAGAAAAGACAACAGAATAGATATGAAAATCAATGCCCAGTCAAGGCTCAAAATATGACCTCTTTGGGAGCACCAAACACTTGCATGTTATCCCCACATTTTACCTGTGACCTGCAATTTTTCACCGGTAACTTCAGCTTTCAGATAAATTCGCCCTCTTTTCTCCGTATGGTCCATTCCACAGAGGCTTGGGACGTTTATTACACATTGTTTGTGAACATTCATGTCACAGGCTGTAAAACAAGAAAGCAAGGTTTAGAAAATTATAGGTATGACAAGTGTTTAGGTAGGATGGCTCAGTGGATAGAGCCTGGGCTTGGGAGTCAGAAGTTGTGGGTTCGAATCCCGCCTCTGCCGCTTATCAGCTGTGTGACTGTGGGCAAGTCACTTCACTTCTCTGTACCTCAGTTCCCTCATCTGTAAAATGGGGATGAAGACTGTGAGCCTCACATGGGACAACCTCATTCCCCTGTATCTTCCCCAGCGCTTAGAACAGTGCTCTGCACGTAGTAAGCGCTTAACAAATACCAACATCATTATTATTATTATTATTATTGTATCTACCTCAGTTCTCAGTAAGTTGTCTGGCATATAATAAGTGCTTAACAAATGCCACAATTATTATTATTATTGTTATTAGTAACGTGATCGGCTCAGATCTAGTGCGCAGTGGGTCAACCAATAAGCCCACTGCCTGAACTTTCTTGAAATTCCTGGAGTGGATCTCAATCAGTACGTGCTCTGGAAGGCCCTGAGGAAGATGTATGTTTAATACGCCTTTGAAGAGTTAGGGTCTCCGATTCATCCATGGCTACCCAGGTTATAGGAGGCAATCGATTTTCAAAAGCGTGCTTTGCTCAGGCACAACTGATAGATCAAACAACGGTATTTATTGAGTGTTCACTGTGTGAAGAGCACTGTATTCGAGTGCTTGGGAGAGTGCAGTACAACAGAGTTGGAAGATGCGATCTCTGTCCTCAGGGAGCTTACAGTTTAGCTGATATTGTTGATCCATTTTTTTTTATTTAAAATCACAAATCTAGCAACAAACCTCAAATTTAAGAGAGCAGCTAGAACCGGGAGATCGGTAAATGAACGTTCCATATGTCTGACTGGGTTTCAAAATAATAATAATAATAATAATTATGGTATTTAAGCGCTTACTATGTGCCAAGCACTGTTCTAATCAGTCTATGAGGATTACTTTACTTACTCAAAATCTATCTGAAACTTGCAAATCAGAAGGCAAATACAAAAGAAAATCAAGATCCAAAAGCTTTTTTACCTATCTGTGCCTTATGACGTTGATTTCATTTCCAAGAATTACTGCCTTTGTAGGATAGTCAAGCCATGTAGACTATATCAGAACAGGTATCCTTTCTTAAAATAATGCCATTAGGCCATTTCAGTGAATTTCAAAGTTTTATTAAAAAAAATGTACTTCAGCCAATGTACTGGGAAATGGAGGCAAAGTGGAGTTTGGTTCTGTGGGGAAAAGGAGACACCCTGGCAAGAATATTATATGAACAACAGTATGACTACAGATTAGCCAAACAAGCCAATTCTTGAGTACCCTCTAACTTAGCTGAAAAGTGCTTTTCCCATTGCTTGAAAGGGCCTGAATTCAAGCAAAACATACAGCAAGCAAACATACAGCTATAGAACCAGATTATGGTTTTGACTTGAGGACAACTAGGATGTGAATGGATTCCTAATATAACTTCTACATTTAGACATTGCCTGTTGTAGCAGGTACTTATAAATGAAATACTTTTGCTTGGCTAAATTTAGGCACAATGGTCCAAACTGCTAGGCCTCCTAAAGGAAACTATTTGGGCTTCGTCACACAAAACAAAATGGCATGCAGGGAAGGAAAGCCTTAAGTGCCAAGTCAGCGGGGATGTTGGTACTTTGCTATATTCAGGCAGAGTAAAACATCGGATCAGCAGGGAAACACTTTTTGTTGTTGCAACCCCTTTTATGCTTCAGGAAGGTTTCTCCAATTCCCTTTGTGTCTCCTCCAGAATCCTGCCCTCTTAGCAAGTGGCAAAGTGCACAGTGAAGGCACAGAGAGGGGGAATGCAAGGAGTTTCACAGAGAAGGAGGAGGAGACTGGCTAAGCTTTGCTCAGAGAGGACACGTTTCCACTGCCGCCACCTCTGTATCCCTCCGGCTCCAGTCTGAATGATCCTCTCAGAACTTTCCCTGAGACCTCACTGCTTGGAATCCCAGCTTGAGAGCTCACCCCTTAATACAACTCTGGATGATGGAAAACAACATCAAACACTAAGCGTAGAGCTGTAGGGAAGGAATACTCATTTGAGATCACCAAGAAGCAGCGTGGCCTAGTGGAAAGAGCACGAGTCTGGTCATCAGAGGACCTGGGTTCTAATTCGGGCTCCACCACTTGTCTGCTGTGTGATCTTGGCCAAGCACTTCACTTCTCTGTGCCTAGGTTACCTCATCTGTAAAATGGAGATTAAGACTCAGAGCTTCATGAGGGATGGGGACGGCGTCCAACCAGATTACTGTGCATCTCCCTCACTGCTGAGCGCAGTCCCTGGCACATGATAAGTATCTTAAATAAAACAATTATCGTTATTACCTAGAAAACCTGAATAGGCTTCATTGGATATTCAGGCAGGTGGGGAACTAGGGGTCTTCTATCTTCCCGCACACCAATAAGGACAGGGAAAGCAGTGGGTTAACAGAGCCTGGCATTTCAACTACCTCACAAATTATTCTTTTCAGAGTTTCTGTCTTCTGGGATTGAACTGATTAAAGATCTTTTTCATCCTCATCCAGTCTCTCACACAAAATGCCAACAAATAAAGAATTATCTCCCAAGTCATGCTTTTTTCTTTGAAATAATAATATTTAAATATCCAAGGGCACGTTCTACATATCACACCCAGATTGGATTAAAAACGCAACATACTTCGGTTTAAATTAAATTGCAGCATTAGTGGAGGGAAGAGAATTTTCTAAACTAAGAAACGGAAATTTTCTAAACTAAGGTTGATTAGCCTTTTCCAGGACATGAGCTGGAGCCCAGCTTGGGATCTGTAGCTAGCCGGGTTCCTAGGACACAACATCCAGGTCCGGCCAGGGCCAATGGGAGCAGGTGAAGTCCAATCCGTACTTGATTTATTGATATTATTATTACATTAATGTCTGTCTCCCCCTCTAGACAATAAACCCATTGTGGGCAGGGAATGGGGCTGTTTATTGTTAGATTGCACTCTCCCAAGTTTTAGTACAGTGCTCTGCACAGAATAAGCTCTCAATTAATATGACTGAATGAATGAATGAATGACATCCTGGCCCTTGCAGCGAAGAGTCCTCTCTGGCTTGCAAATTGCATATTTACGTGCATAAGGTTGTGCCCCAGGCTCAACATCCACTGAGTTGCAACACATCCCTGGACGGGACGATGGGGGACAGAGGACATCAAAAGGGTGGGGCTTGGCTCTGGCCAATCAGTCAATCGATGGCATTTACTGAGCACTTTCTGTGTGCAGAGCACTGTACCAGATTCCTGGGAGAGGGCAAGAGAGTTGGTAGACCCAATCTAGGCCTCCTCAAGCCTTCTCTTTGCTGACCCACATCTATGCAGATCTCTATTAAGAACACATGACTGAAATGAAGGATGGTTTGGAAGGAAATACCCACTTCCATCCTAGCCTATAATGGGAATGATCACTTGCATGAAACTCCTTAAATTATGAATTAGCATGTACTCTTTTTTTATGGTATTTATTGTTTACTATGTTCTGGTTAAGCGCTGGGGTAGGTAGCATGACAATTGGGTTGGACACAGTCCCTGTCCCTCAGAGGACTCACAGTCTTAACCCCCATTTTACAGATGAGGTAACTGAGGCCCAGAAAAGTCAAATGACTTGCCCAAGGTCACAACAACCGGAGCTAGGATTAGAACCCAGGTCCTCTGACTCCTGGGCCAGGCTCCTTTCTTCAGCACTTGAATCTTTAGTCTTTTATAGTCAACCCACCCTCAGTCTCACAGTACTCACCTACATAGCTGTAATTTATTTATATGAACATGTATCTCCCCCTCTAGTCCATAAGCACCTTGTGGGCAGGAAATGTGTCTACTTGACTGCTCTCCCAAGTTCTTAGAACAGTACTCTGCACTCAGCAAGTGCTCAATCAATTCCACTGATTGATTTCAAGCTTCTTTTACTCCTTGTGGGCAGGGAATATGCCTATCAACTCTGTCGTATTCTACTCTTCCAAGTGCTTTGTACAGTGCTCTGCACATGGTAAGCCCTCAAAACATACCACTGACTGATTGATTCATTGACTTTAGCCTACCCCATAAACAAAGAGATATTTACGAGAATGAAAGTATCCAGAGAATAAAATTCTGGGCCCAAGTAGCTGTGTGGCTAAAAAGAGGATTAAAAAAAAAACAAGTCCAAAACCTTCGGGTTTACCAAACACTTTCACGAAGATATTGTGTATCCATGATGTCTTAAGACATTCATCAGATGGCAAAAACAATGTTGCTTCAATTGCTCACAAAGTGCTTGCAGCCGAGCATGATCCTACTGTTATTAACATCTCATTTCAGGAGGCCGACTTTCAGACTTTGCTGGGCAAATTCCTGGAGCAACCAGCAATTCAAAAATATCTTCTTCAAAAGTTTCAGAGTTTGCTGTGCTTCAATTCCATTTGTTATTTAGTTGGCGATTTTAATCTCAAAGGAAAAACTTACTTACTGTCACATTTCATCCCCTGATGGATAAGTCCGTAGAGCAGTGACCCACAGTGATCACAGAACGTGGGGCTTCCATATGTGTGGATTTTAAATTTGTGCTTGCTTCTAGGGTCCTATTGAATAGAAAAAGATGGAAGGTTAGATTTAGATAATAAAATTCCTCCATTCGATTGCAAAATCTTGTGACCTTTTTGATTGTGTTCTCCAGGTCCTATGCAGGCTGGAGTAGGCAGTCGGTAAATTCTGTTAATATTAGAACTTAATAAAGTAACTGTATTTTTCTATCTTCATTCAATGCATCCACAAGTGTTACTTTCCATGTCCACGTTACAGAAACGCAGCTCAAGGGCATTTATTATTCAAATATCTCCATCTCTCCCATCTTTGAGCCAATGCATTGCTATTTTTGGTTTTTAAGGTAATCAACCGTTAAGCTCTATGTGCCAAGCACTGGGGTAGATAGAAGCTAATCAGGTTGGACACAGTTCATGTCCCTTCTAGGGCTCATAGTCTTAATCCCCATTTTTCAGCTGAGAACTGAGACATAGAGAAATTAAGTGACTTGCCCAAGGTCACACCACATACAAGTAGTGGAGCTGGGATTAGAATCTAGGTCCTCTGACTTCCGGGCCCATGCTTTACCCATTAGGTGACACTGCTCCATTAACTGGACTATTCTCCCTATACCAAGCTGTATTCTTCCTTCCAGAGAACTGCTAAAAATCTACCTTCTTCTGAAATCTTCTCAGGTTTTACCCCACCTGATTCTGGTCACGCTAAATGTAGGCATAGAAAATAAATACGACCAGTCTACAGAAAAGCAGAAAAAGAAACAGAGGTACCCAAGCATGTTACCACAGACATTATAAATGATAACAATAAAGATTATTATTATAATTCTCTTAGGTACTTTTTTTTTTAAAGATTGGTCAAAATATTTCCAAAATATATTTAAAAGTTAGAGAGGAGCAGTAGGGCCTAGAGGAAAGAGCCCAAGCTTAGGAGTCAGAGTATGTGGTGACCTGCCTGCTGTGTGTCCTTGGGCAAATTACTTAACTTTGCCTGAGCTTTAGTTTCCTCATCTGTAAATAGGGGATTCAAGACCTGTTCTCCCTCCTACTCAGACTGTGAGCCCAACATAGGGCAGGGATTGTCTCCCACCTGGCTACCTTATATCTACCCCAGTGCTTAGTACAGTGCTTGGCACATAATAACCACTTAAATTCCACAGTTATTATAAGCATTTACTACAGTACTCTACACACAGTGCTCAATAAATGCCACTGATTATCTGAAAATTTAATCTCCGTTACTCATTGACTCTATGACTCTGTCTTTGCACATTTTCAAGAACATTTCTTCAGTCCTTTATAAGAGTATACACATGAAATGCAATATATTTCAGATTATAGTTTTAATTTTCCTTTAGCTTTTGAGACTCGGTTACTTTTCCAGATACAGAAATAGTCAGAGAGTAGATTTGGATTCATCCTGTCTTTCTCCACTAGTTCCTTGAGGCAAAAATCGAGTCTTTTGAAAGTGTTCTTCCTTTCCACTTCCCCAAAGGAAGGACACGGACTTGCCAAATTTTTCTGCCTGGGTTTTAGCAGTCCAATTTGGATTAGGAAGCAATACTGGCAAGGACTGCCATGACTTCATAATGGATGGTTTCTGCTGTGCCTTCTTGATAATACTTGCTTTTTTTTTTTTTACCCCCCTTCTAGCAGCAAGCACTACTGGAAAAGGGCAACAAATGGTATAGTAACCTCCGAAAGAGCAATCACGTTTAACAGAGCGTACATAACAGGATCTGGAGATGGATGATTAAAACCATGCATAAATGTACAATGGGAGCAGTTTATCATGAGAAATAAGTCATACACATGAAGCTGGTGAACAGCATTTTCTACTGATTATTACCACTAACAATCGTTAAGTGCAGACAACATACAAAGCACTCTACTAAGCCCTGGAGTCGCTACACAGTACTCACTTTGGGCATAACTATTTTCTGGTTGCTGGTCTGCCCTCCCTGGACTCTTTCCCCTACCCATCTCCTACCCTGCCTCCTCGCCCATAGGTAAGTAACCCCTTTTTCCTTCCCATTTCCCCTCTATCCCTGTGTCCCTTTTTGTGATACTCCTCCTTAGGTAACCACCTCCTTTGCCCTTCACTTCCCCTCTTTTTCAACACTTTCCCTTCATTTCCTCCTGCTCTCTTGCCCCTGCTGCCTTTCTTCCCCTGAGCAAAGTGTTAACCAGTTCAAAT
Organism: Ornithorhynchus anatinus; assembly: GCF_004115215.2. Classification (NCBI taxonomy): domain Eukaryota; kingdom Metazoa; phylum Chordata; class Mammalia; order Monotremata; family Ornithorhynchidae; genus Ornithorhynchus; species Ornithorhynchus anatinus. Next base: position 4,359,703 of record NC_041742.1, read on the forward strand.
GATATAATTCATTCCTTTGGGATGGAGAACATGCATTTTACAGGGTAGCTGATCAAAACAGACAGCTTCAGAAGATTCCAAATTTCCAACAAGTTGTTAATATTCCAAATGTTGATTTGGAGCAAAATTGTGCAGTATGTTTTGGTTAGAAAGATGCTAAATTGCCCGAGACTTAAATGGGGACATAAAAAAAAAAAGTGCTGGAGATCATTTGACCAGTGAGTGATCCTTAAGAATTTTAAGCCATTATGCAGTAGAAGGGCTTGATCTAGCAGCGCTAATGAGACCGCTTGAATGACTACTGCACCTAACACCCTCAAGGGAGAGAACGCAGGCAACATCACTACTAAATAGCTGATACCATTTTTCGGTACAATACAATCTATAAAACATTGTTTCCCCACTCCTAAACTGACAGCTCCCTATTAAGGAGCAGTTAAATACACCATCGAGAAAGTTTACGCCTGACATTGACGTTTAACCTTTTACAAGAGAAGGCAGAAACATGTAGCTGCGGCAGCCGGGGAAACGCTCGGGGCAAACAGGGCAGCTTTCTAGAGGACACAGATTGAGCAGCAGTGAATGAGTGTTGCAGCACCTTATTTTTCCTTCTGAAAAGAAATAAAAGAAGATGTCTAATTCAACTTTTTAACTCATCTGCAGGTGATTTTTCATGTCGTGCCTAGAGAATGTTCAAGTGTAAATGATCTCCCAGGAAAATATGCAGATTCCCTACATGTTCCTACAGTCCTACCAAGAGACACTATCTCTAAGAATTGGAGTACCCAGCATTTGATTCAATCATTTCAAAACCATCTGTTGTTCGTCTCGGTACATGATAAAAATCTTCAGGAAAGGAAAGTGAGCCTCAGCTCTTTAAATACTGCAGATTCTAAATTCTGAAGGGAGGTGGGACCAGGATCCATTTACAGGAGCCTCAAGAACAACGTTGGTACCAGAGAACACGGGCCAGAAGACTAACTTCTGCTCTGCTGCCTTCTATTACTAAGGACAGCTTGGGTTTCTCTGCTGTTTGGAGAAGAAATACAGCAGAATACACTAGCTGGAACGTCGTCAGATTCCTTTCGTGGGAGTAGACTTTCCAGGCATGCGATGTGTGGGTGCAGAGTACAAGGAGGTAGGAGGAGAAAAAGAAAAGAGCTAGCAAAATCAGTAAGACAAAACAAGACCTAAATTAATGCTTCCCAAATGGCAAAGGCCACCCAGCCTTCTAAGATACTGCTGTGACAGCAGTTGTCAAGGGCCCAAATATTCCTCAGCCTAATGACTGTTGGGGCTACATTAATTAGAGTGTGTCCTCCTAGAGTGGTGATGACCCAGTGGTGTGCGAAACTGTCCTGGTGCCTGGTTCCTGCATATAGGAAGCACCCAGCAGTGAGGACTGTTCCACCTTGATGAATAATCCTGAATATTTAAAATGTGCTGAGCACAGCTACAAAATGCCTGGTCTATTTAGTTGAGCTAAAGCATCCGGTGGCAAAATACCATCGGAAGCTGAGAACAGATCCAAGGCTACTAGCTCTTTGGTCCAGAGACATTTCCAAGATACGGCTGAAGTTCAGGGGTAGAGAATGCTTCGAGGAAGTGACCGGCGACTCTAAGACACTGCCGACTGGGGCCGTCCAGTGGAGGAAGATAAACGTGCGGCACCGTCCGATCAACAGAACCGCAGAGAGAAATTTTTCAGCAGTTGCGTGGGGCTACTCTTCCCCCTGAGACCAACACGTCTACTTGAAAAAGGCAGTTCGGAGTTCAGAAAATGAAGTGAAAGAAGAGGCACAACGTTAGTGCTTGTCTTTCCCCCTTTCTTTCAGATGGTACATGTGTACCACTGGTGTAATTGCAAAGTAGAATAGAACTGCCTTTGAGGGTAAAATGAATGATAAAAGGAGGTTCCTACTATTTAGAATTGCAGGCTCGTGGGTTCTTTCTTCCAAACGAATGCATTCTTTTCATTTTTGGACCCAGAGAGAAATGCCAAAATTGTTGGCATTTAAAAATGTCAATTCAGATGCATCCAGCTCATCTGTGCGGTTGTGTCAGTGTTCTTGGAAAGTATCGATGATTTTTAACTGACAGCACTGCACTAGCAAGGGAGGCCCCGGGATACATGGCTCCGATTTTCCATCAAATACTTCTAGTACACCCGACCGGCATACTCGCTGGAACTGTCCCTTCGGCATACCTCTGTTGGCTATTTCTGGCTTCCTAACTGAGTGACTGAGTCTGTCAACTGAGTAAGAGTCGGTCAGGCAACACTCTTATTGCCTCATTCTTACTCTCTCATTTCTTAGGGGTCCGTCTTGATCAAGAAGTCCAGACTTGTTAAATTTTCGTCAGTTTAAATGTGATCCCCAGGAGAAGAAAGGTAAAGTGAAATCCTGAGCTGTTACTGGATGTAATTCTGGGATTAGCCAATCCAACTGCAGACAAAAGACTTCACTGATATTTGCCATCTTTACTTTCTTGATCGAACGGTTTTTCTTTTTCTTTAAAACACCTACATCTCTTATTGCGGTAAATAAGGCAAGTCGGGGTTGAAAGCCTGAAATGACCTCTTATACCCTCTAGGGGGAAACAGAAGACCGTTTAGGGCTCTGCAGGAAACTAGAACTGATTTTCCTAATCCCTTAGAATGAATTCTGTCATCTACTGCCTACAATGACTTTTCTCTTTTTTTAGTTTGCAGGTCTAAGTCAGAGCTCAAGGAAGTGATGAAGATGTTCACTAGGATTTCTTCTTAGTAACGATATGTCTCAGGAACATTAACAGGGCGGAAAACTACTTTCCTGCCTTGGACACAGTTTATACTTCCTGTTGGGTGAATTTTCTTCTACACATCTGCCTCATGGCATTTGTCAGTCGAACCGAGACAGTCTTCCGTAGAAAGCTGCAGGGAGTAGTGGCTGGAGCCCGGGCCCGGGAGTGAGAAGGTCCTGGTTTCTAATCCCAGCTCTACCGCTTGTCTGCTGCATGGCCTTAGGCAAGTCATTTCACTTCTCGGGGGTCTCAGTTACCTCATCTACAAAACGGGGACTGACACTGTGAACCCCATGGGGGACAGGGACTGTGTCCAACCCGATTTGCTTTGTATCCACCCCAGCGCTTAGTACAGTACCTGGCAGATAGTAAGTGCTTAACAAAAACCATTATTACTATTATCATACTGCTACTAATAACAATTTATCCTTTGGTGGAAATGAGTATGTGGTTGGGCTGTAGAAGCAGCAGTGATAACAGGACGGATTGTATACAGTATATTTTAGGAGCAAAGGTGAAGAAGCCACTGAAAAATCAAAACCTGAATTATCTGTTCTTAAGAAAAAATCCTGTCTGGAATCTCTCATATTACAGGGATATTGCTAACTGAAGCCCGACCTCAGTTGATATTTCACCAAAGCTGACTTTGGAGTCTCAGAACAGCTTCATTATGTGGACATATTTAATTCCCTTCTTGTAGGAAAGAGTCTTTGATTTAGAGTAGGGGAAAACTGTACTGGTGAGAAGGTAAATGTGACCTTAAAGGTAAGAGAAATAAGAAAGCAAGAATGAAGCAATGGGAATCAATGTGAGAATCAGAGAAAAAAAAATGAACACCCCCCCCCCCCAAATTTTCTGAGGACATTTTGAAAATCACTATAATTCAGTATTTTATCTAGGCAGCTGTAATGCTTAAGTTGAATGCTCAGGTTTCTGGCAGTATTGAAAGAAGATCTTTATTGCTCTCATTAGGAAGACCCAGTTAGATGCTTGTCCACTTGCTGTACACTCTTCAAATGATTTCTTAATGACTTTCTTTTTCTGAACCTAAAGTTGTTTTTAAAATCATATGTCTAAAGAGGGCTTGGAGCCCAGATGCCTACTTTTAGTTAGTAACTGGAACTGCCTTTCATTAGTAAATAGTCAAAAGTGAAAGATGGTTCTTGAATTCAAGAAAGTCCCCGCATCCGTTTCTAGCTATTTTACCAATTCCCACCTACTCTCTAAGAGTCAAAACCAAGCCAAGCTGGGAAATCAGACTCTAACCATACAAGCGACAGGCTTGATTTTCTACTTCATCTGTGGTGCAAATTTTACTGTGGTGAAAGTAAAGCCACAATTGTGGGTGATCCCGGCTCAGCCGCGTGTCAGCTGTGTAACTTTGGGCAAGTCACTTAAAATATCTGTGCCTCAGTTTAAGACTGTGAGCCCCACAAGGGACTACCTTGATTCTATTTATTGCTATTGTTTTTGTCTGTCTCCCTCCAGTAGGCTGTAAGCCCGTCAATGGACAGGGATGGTCTCTTTCTGTTGCAGAATTGTACATTCCAAGCACTTAGTACAGTGCCCTGCATATAGTAAGCACTCAATAAATACTATTGAATGAATGAACCTGATCACCTTGTATCCTCCCCAGCGCTTAGAACAGTGCTTTGCACATAGTAAGCACTTAAATGCCATCATCATTATTATTATAAAAACTCCTTCCTTTAGACAACAGAGGATAACCTAGTCTTATCAAATCGAAGAAACTATTATTAGAAGTTTTTATCAACTCTGGTATTATACTTACCCAAGAGCTTAGTACAGTGCTCTGCACACAGAAAGCACTTAATAATCAATCAGTTGCATTTATTGAGGATTTACTGTGTGAAGAGCATGGTATTAAGCAGTTGGGAGAGTACAATCAACAGAGTTGACAGACACATTCCCTTCGACAACAAGCTTACACTCTACAGCAATGCCACTGATTGACTGAATGAGAGGCTACTTCATCAACCTTGTGCAGAGCGCTATACTAAGCTCTCAGGAAGCAGCGTGGCCTGCTGAAAACAGCTTGGGTCTTACCTGCTGTGTGACCTTGGGCAAGTTACTTAACGTCTCTGTGCCTCAGTTCTCTCACCTGCATAATGGGGATTTAATACCTGTTCTTCCTCCTACTTAGACTGGGAACCTCATGTGGGATCTGATTATTTTCTATCTACCCAAGCTCTTAGTACAGTGCTTGACACTCTTTAAGAGTTTAACCAATATCACAATCATTATCATGATTATTAGAGTACAAGTGAACTTACAGACAGATCCCTGCCCTCAAAGAGCAATTATGCAAGCCTCAACTTTCCTGCCTATAAAACTGAGAGAAGACTACAAAGAAGCCATATGTGTATTAATCAGAAGGTTAAATCTTTGAAGATGTGTGGGGTGAGTTACACTTTCTGAATATAAATTTTGGATGACAGTTTTCTTAGATCAAACATTTCTGAGAACAAACTCCTCAAGAAATCCAAAGATCACAAACCATTTTATTTATTAAATGAATACCCTTGTTTAGAGTTGAGGTCAATTTGCAGAACAAAAAGTATTCCTTATGCCTTTACCTGCCATCACCAGGGATTTTGGAAAGATTAACAAAGTCCCTGAGAGGAAGAAAGCCTACTATTTTGGTTCCAGAACTTTCAGTCATTATATTGATATATGATAGTTGATGCTAGAACGGCACATGACTAGAACTATTAAGAAAAGAGCAAAGCTAGAATTCCCCTGATGAATGGACAAAAATGTATTTCTGTGCCATCACCAGAGGCAGAGACTGATCATGGAACTTTCTATTGAGAAGAGCTATTTTGAGATTGTCCACTAGGATACGTTCACAGGCCTCAAGGCTATAACGTTAACGGACAGATGGATCTGTTTCCCCTCCAAAGCTTACACACAGTAATTAAAGACAACATGGAATTCAAAATACTTCTTTCTGATAAAGTGGATGTTTCACGTTAATCCTTATTCATTGCCGACAGTGAGTGAACCAGACCCGGTTCGGGCCAAGAAACTTCCTGTTCTCAGTGAGGGGATGGGAAGTCACCCAGGGACAAGGGGTGATCTGGCCCCTGTGTGAGCCCCCTTGAGCCAGGGCTGTCTTTGTGAGTCTCCTTATTTGCTCAGAGTTGGGATGAAGCAACCCATCTTGTTGTGGGCAGGGAACATGTCTGCCAACTCTGTTTCACTGTACTCTTCCAAACGCGGTGTTCTACATAGAGTAAATGCTCATTCATTCAATCATACTTATTGAGCGCTTACTGCAGGCAGAGCACTGTACTAAGTGCTTGAGAAGTACAATTCAGTTCAAATTCCGTTGTTGATGATGCTGATGTTGCTGATAAGAAAGCAGGAGCCACTTGGAGCTGGCTAGGTTAACTCCTGGATGGAAACAGGGGCATTTTCACACCTCAAGTTCCCTCCACTCCCAAGTGTTCATGCCAGAATTTGCACATAAAAATTTCTGAACAAGTCCAGTCCTGTTCTTAGGCACTGACCTCTAGGCTTCAAGAAAACTCAATAAACTAGAATATATTGGGAACACTCTTTCACTCCAATCTTAATGAAAATCACATTCCATTTAATGGAGCTCCAACTTCCTTCAAATACTTGGGACCACTGGAAACTGCTGGAACTTATTTGCTTGATTTTTTTCTTTTTTTTAACAATGACAACCTGCCAGAGACTTGCCTACTGTCTTCTCAGAGATGTTACTGCTACTAAAAACAATAAGAACAATGGGCTTAATTTTTCTCCCTTAGAACAGTGCTGGGAACATAGTAAGAGCTTAACAAATGCCATCATCATCATCCTGCATATAAAGAGGATGGGATGGGACGCAGTCACAGAGGGTACCCTTGGTAGGCTTTCTGGAAACAAGGGATGATGGAGATATCTGGTCCTTCCCTGCAAACTTGAATGCTGAGCATCTCTGTGCTGGACACATTTTCAACTATTACTGGCAGGGCTGAGAAGGGGAGAAATGGCATAAATACAACTGGGGGAAGATGGCCACAAGAGGCTAAAGGAAGAATTTCACTTTGTTTCGATCTACACAGCAAGAAAAGTGAAAAGTGCAGTATATATTTCATGACACTGAGGTTTCCTTTCACCCTTTTAAGAAATGATGCATTTCTGACATTTCTTGAAGAGAAAAATAAATTTTTGATGTTCTCAACAAGACAGACTACAACTATTAAAGGCAACATTTCCCGCACAGAGACATCAGCTTTGTAGTTTGATTCTGTTTCATCATGTTTTCACTGCGTTGGGAAGGTCTGTAATGGATGATTCCTCATTTCTCTGTTCTTCTAACATGGAGAAGCGGTTAAACAGCGAAAGGTTGTTATTTGAACACTGCAACATGGTTCTGTCGCTGTTTAGCTGACATAATTCCTGCTGCTAAGAGATGTTGTTTATGGATCTGGGTTATGTATGCGCCAGTTGAACCCATTTGAAGAAACACTTCACAAGGAGGCTAACTCGAAAGAAAACAAAAAATGTTACAAGCAAGCAATTTTTTTTTTTTTTAAGATGTGGCGGGGGGGCTCACCAATTCACAAAGAGAGAAGTATTTCCACTTTGGACTGTGCTGAAATAATAAGCAGGACATTTTTGGTATAATCATTGCCATGGAAAGAGATGATGTACCCAGCTACCTTTATGACTTCACTGTGGGCTTAGTGGGAGAAGAGACGAGTGAAAGGAGGACTTTTTGTTATCAAAAATGTTGAAAGGGAGCATGTGGCAATAACATCATGAAAAAAAGGAAAGCTCCATGTGTTGTTACCTTGAGCCTGAGTGGAAGAAATAGGAGATACTGGGTCTGACAGAGACAGAATTGCAGGATGGTTCACTCCAAATTGGCCACTGACTTGCTCTCTAGCCTTTAGAAATTCATCCTGGTCTTTAATATTTTCTAAAACTAATAGTAATATTTCTGGTATTTGTTAAGGGCTTACTATGGTCCAGGCACTGTTTTAAGCGCTGGGGTAGATACACAGTCCCTGTCCCACATGGAGCTCACAGTCTTAATCCCTATTTTACAGATGAGGAAACTGAGGCACAGAGAAGTGAAGTGACTTGCCCAAGGTCACACAGCCGAGAAGTGGCAGAGCCGGGATTAGAACCCATGACCTTCTGACTCCCAGCTCCTGCTCTATCCACTAGACCATACTGTTTCTCATTCTTCTTCTAATTCTGGGATACCAATAATTGCTTCCGAGGCCCATCGCGTTCACCCAAATACAATGGTAGTTAGCAAAGTTCAACCAAAACTTCATGAAGAATTCCATGTGCTTTGGTGCCTACAAGAATGACCCAAGTACACATGAAACTGTCACACAGTCAAAATCCTATCCCAGAGCCTGATGGTGATTCCCCCTCCAAAAATTCCCTGGAAGTTCAGCTTCCTTGGAATAAGAAGCAGTCTTTGCAATGACTACTATCCATTCCTGATTCTGACTGCTTTTCTTTGTCCCTTAAAAGGCCCCTCCAGATCCTTGGAGAGATCCATGCGTGAGTTAGAAATATTGCAGCCCCTACTTAATCGTGGGGACAGGAGGAGAAGCTGGCAATGTGGAGTTGGGGCTGGGAGGGGGAAGCACCACTGCCTGGTCCCTTCCCAGGTCTTTGGCTACCAATTTACCTGACCACCATCGCTCTTCCAGTTCCAAGGACCAATATAACACCTCTGACTGCAAGCCCGTCATTGGGCAGGGACTGTATCTGTTGCCAAATTGTACATTCCAAGCGCTTAGTCCAGTGCTCTGCACATAGTAAGTGCTCCATAAATACTACCGAATGAACCCCACAACCCACTGTAGCAAGCAGGCTGGGTGTTCTCTATGGGTGGGGAACACGTCTTCTAATTCTACTGGACTGTTCTCTCTTAAGTGCACGAAACAGTGCTCGGGATACAGTAAGTTCTCAATAAATACACTGATGGATTGGCTGACTGTCTGGCTCCTGGTGGGTTGGCCCTCATTGTCTTGGAATGCTGAGGCTCTCATTTCACTCACCTGTTTTACCCTGGCCAATTTTCTAGAGAAGAGAATGTGAGTTGCAACTGGAGAGGGGAAAGGAAAATAAAAGCACTAAGGGGGGAATGTACCTACGACCCTTCAATTTTTGTTTTTGTGGTGGAAAAAAAAGTGTCTGGCTTCTAAACCAACCTGGTAAATTCAAGACATAAATGTGCTAATCTGTGGCATTCCCTAGAACACGAAATTCCCTGAGTCACAAATGCTTTACTGTAAAACACAAATCAATTCTATGATTGTTTTCACCCGTTTGGGCCTAATTTTAGGTCCATAGAGCTGAAAGCTGCCAGGACCCCATCCTTTGTTAAGATCACGTTCCCCTAGAAAATCTCCAGTGCCTTTACTTTTTGAAGGATAACCACTAGTGTTCAGGACTTTGCCTGGCCTAGGTAGCTCACCACACTCAATTTCACTCTTAGACCGATGATGAACAAGCCTTGTGGCCAGCCTTCTGGGAGATCAAGACATCCTTTCCTGGTTCCTCACTATATTTGGGTATTTCTGTTGAGTTCATGGGAAAAATAATAACATCTTTATCCAACCAAGATTTTGTATACCCTGTTCAATGTGGGTCAAATGCCACCTTTAATGACTATCTCATTAAAATCCAAGGGATTCACAGATAAGAACCTTTTGGAGGATAGAGTAGAGCCGATTTTTCCTTGGTCTGATGTTCCTGGTCTGTGATTAAATCTGTTCCCCTCTTTTGAGCCAGTAATGTCTATGAGTCCACTTTTGGAGATCACTAAGGTGACTTTTTCCCGGTAGCTGGTTGGGACATTTGCTGACACACTCGTAGAGAGCCAAGCTGAATTTTTAAATAGGGTTAAGAGACCGTATGCTCCTCTAGATTGGAAGCTTACTGTGGGCAGGTAATACGTCTACCAATTCTGCGGTATTGTACTCTCCCAGGTGTTAGTCCAGTGCTGGGCACATAATAAGTGCTCAGTAAATTCCATTGAAGGAAACATTAGAAAACCTGCAAACACTCGCAGACTTCCATCAAGAAGACAAAATAATAAGAAAAAGAATAACTGCAGTGTTTGTTAAGCGCTTACTATGTGCCAGGCACTGTACCAAGTGCTTGGGTAGATACAGGGTAATTGGGTTGGACACAGTCTCTGTCCCACAGAGGGCTCACTGTCTTAATTCCCATTTTACAGGTGAGCCAACTGAGGCCTAGAAGAGTGAAGTAACTTGCCCTAGGTCACACAGCAGATAAGTTGTATGTCCAGGATTAGAACCCAGGTCGTCATGACTCCCAGGCCCATGCTCTATCCACCAGGCCATGCTGCTTGAATCCCAAGAAATGAAGCTAACCAGAGGCAATATAAAGTCATCATTCAGTGTCATCTATTACACCCCTAGTATGAAAGCTGCTTACCAGCCATTTTTTTGTGCTTGGGAAAAATCACATTTTTCATTAGGGAGAGACTGAGCATAACATGTTTAATATATTTCATGTCACTTGACCTTGAGGCTGGGTTTTTTGGTTTTTCTTTTTTTTTTTAACTAATATCCTGTTCTTTTCAGAACTAAATGGAAGAACTTTGATCACTACTGTGCAAAACCATAATTTGAAACCTGAGGGAATATTAATAATTCAGGTTTAAAGTTTAATTATTTCCATTTTCAGCACTGTGTTCATTCCATTTCTACAAGGCACTCGCATAAGTAATTGCTTACAGTCTCTATAAGACTGCAAATAATTTGGCGTTACGGTATTTGGTTTTCAGGAAAGATAAGTGCTGAAAACATAAACGTTTATTTATACCCCATTAAATGAGAAAAATAGCTTTACTCTGTATTTAATCACATCCCTAAAAAGGATGATAAGGGTTCTTTCTTCAGGGTCACCTCGTATACTTTAAGTACATTTTAAGATCCTTTGGGGCAGAGACCATGTCCATTAATTCTACTGTATTTTTCCAAGATCTTAATACAGTGTTCTTAGTTAGTACTTGGTATTTGTTAAGCGCTTACTATGTGCTGAGCACTGTTCTAAGCGCTGGGGTAGACACAGGGGAATCAGGTTGTCCCATGTGGGGCTCACAGTCTTAATCCCCATTTTACAGATGAGGTAACTGAGGCACCGAGAAGTTAAGTGACTTGCCCAAAGTCACACAGCTGACATGTGGCCGAGCAGGGATTCAAACCCATGACCTCTGACTCCAAAGGCCGTGCTCTTTCCACTGAGCCACGCTGCTTCTCATACTTGCTCAGTAAGTCCTATCAATCGATTGATTTCATTGCTCAGAAAGACTGAAGGAGCTGGTTGTCTTTATATCAAGTCAAAGGACCTAGGTTCTAATTCTGGCTCTGTCAATTGTCTAGTATGTGACCTTGGGAAAGTAACTTCACTTCTCTGTGCCCCAGATTCCTCGACTGTATTCTCCCTCCTAAACTGTGAACATTATGTTGGACAGGGACCATGTCCAACCTGATTAACTTGTACCTATTCCAGCACTTAGAACACTGCTTGATACATAGTAAGCATGTAATAAATATCATAATAAATCAATATCATTCATGGGCCCCTGAATATAGAAGACCTGATTTTAAGAGACCGGATATAAAGAAATGCTTGATTTTCAAGCATCCCTGGCTGTCAATTCTAGGAAAGATAAACTAAAGCCGTGGAGAATGAAGAGAAATCCACATGGTACTGATTTAGGTTTCAGTTTGAAATTGTCTTGGAGGAAGTAATATTAATTTGGTTTTGAAATAAAATGTGGATACTACTAATTGCTCTGGGACAAACTTCACATTGGGCCGAAATGACTGTGGCCTGAAAAAAGAGAACTACCAGAACAACAAATCACTCCTATGATTAATAACAAAAATTAAAACAGTCACAGCTTTAAAATATACGGGCATTCAGTGACACAGAATTTTCCCCCAATTTCCCCCAGTCTCATTTTCAATGAACTCCTCAGGATCTGAATTATAATGCGGGTAAGGTTTATATTGGTTAGATAACTGTAAGGTAATTCAGCAAGGTCCTAGAGGAACCTACGGTTAAATTCAGTGATATTACATGGAAGACTGGGAGAAAGGGTTTGCACCAAAAATTCTGGTCCCTGTTACTACACTATCAGCTTCTCTTCCCAATCAATTACCTTACAATAATACCTTTAGTTCTATTTCCAAAAACTAGATGGGAAATTTCATGTCAGCTCAGTATAGTCCTGTTTCTTTACTAAATCCTGCCTTTCCTCTTCTCCCACTCCCTTCTGTGTTGCCCTGACTTGCTCCCTTTATTCATCCCTCCTCCCACCCCACTGCACTTATGTACATACCTGAGATTCATTTATTTATATACTGTCTGTTTCTCCCTCTAGACTGTAAGCTTGTTGTAGGCAGGGAGGTGCCTGTTATTTTTTTTTATGGAGTTCTATTAAGGTTTACTATGTGCCAGGCACTGTACTCAGTGCTGGGGTAGAAACAAGGTAATCGGATTGGACACAGTCCATGTCCCACAGAGGGCTCACAATCTTGATCTCCATTTTACAGATGAGGTAACTGAGGCACAGAGAACTGAAGTGATGACTTGCCCAAGGTCACACAGGCAATAAGGGGCGGAGCCAGGATTAGAACCCAAGTCCTTCCAACTCCCAGGCTCAAGCTCTATCCACTGGGCCCGCTGCTTCTATTGTATATTGACCACTCCCAAGCGCTTCGTACAGTAGTCTGCATACAATAAGTCTTCAATAAATAAGAATGACTGGCTGACTAAAGGGTGAAATGCTCCTAAGAGAATTTACTTCAGAAGATCTTTCCAAGTCTCTTATCCATGTGAAATATCACCACATCTCCTCTGCACCTTGTCAAGAAATTCCCTTGAAGGCTGCTTTCTCAAAACAAATGCTGGGCTGCTTTAACTTGGCTTATTGGTGAATAAGGAATAAAGTTAGAGAGTTTGGTCTGAAAGCGCTAAATGAACTGCACAAACTGAGTTCTGTCACTTGTTGATGAATGAATTACTGAGGTGCTCACACTAGCTGCTCTCAGTCACCTATGCTGACCCTAAGAGATGATTCAATTTTGGGCTAAGTACGATGATTTTATTACTCTAAAATCCCTCTTTTGTATATTAGTGTATTCATAACTTCAAGATGCTAATTTCAGAGGAAGAAAACATTTTTAAGTACAGTATGTATATTTACAGAAGAACTGTATGAATAAACATGGCTTTTTATGCACCACAGTTTTAAAATGCCTGTGACAGAGAAACAGGCATTATGATAATTTAAATCTAAAATGGATAATTTCTTCCAACTGCCTACTTAGAAACGAATAAGCAATTTTCATTAAGTCACAATAATACAAATTGAGGCACTTATCCCTCAAGTTTCCCAACCACTTTTGCTAAGGACAAAAAACAAAGTAATCTCAATTTAAACCAGGAATTTTATAACGTTCCTGATACTCACTGAGAACACCGTTCAACATATAAAAAAAATTCAGAGTTGACTGCCTGTAAAGAAACTAAATTCTCTAAATAGAATGTCTTTCCATTTGTCAGTATACAGCTTATGCAATTTCTAACAAATCACCAAATATATAAATGTTCATGTTTCTGTTTTTTTCCACTCATTCCAAATCACCCATTACAACTGAAATACAATTGTGCTAGGAGTATATCTCATGCAAGCTTGCTTTGGCGAGGTCTAAGAAATTTGTTCTGTTTCTGAATTAATGGAAAGTCAGCGAACTCTTTAGACTGAAGAAAGCATCCTTTATTTCAATTCCAGAATAGAATCACCTCAATACTCAAGAACCATTCAGGTTTCTTTCCGGGTTAATTACTGTCTCTTATTCCAGGCACCTCTCCTAAACCACGGAAGTGCGTTCCTGAAAAGTGCCGTGTTATCTTAAAATTGTGTCGCGATAGCAACTGGTTCAATGGAAAATGAGCTGGGGGAAGATGGTTCCAAAACAGTAGCAAAAGACCACTCAGTTCTCTTATAATGGCGGGGTTACGTTCCCAAGAAAAACTTGAGGAAAAATTATATCAGAGTGGGGTCACGGCCGGCACCGAGAGCGTGGGCTTACACGTTCCTTTCGACATTGTTCTATCAAGAACATTCTCTAATCTCTTAAATTGGTAATTATAACTCTTGGAAATGCAATCAGAAGTATTTATGGAGTGTCTGTGTGCACAGCACTGTAGCAAGCACTTGGAAAAATATCAAATCGGCATGATGCTCTGCCCTCAAGGAGCTCCGCTCTGGCGGGAAGATGGACACTAAATGAAAGAGAGAGGAGGAAGCGATAGAATACGAAGATATACACATAAATGTCACCAGGGTAGGGGTGGTGGATCAAGTGATTAGGTGGCTCAGAATGTCTGATGTGGCACTGGGAGGGAATATAAAGGGGTGAATAGAAATCAATCGGGAAAGACTTCTAGGAGGAGTTGTGATTTCAGAAGAGTTTTGAAGGTAGAGAGAGCTGTGTTCAATTGGGAAATGAAAGGGAGATCCAGGCAGGGAGGTGGGTGGGAGCAAGAGTCGAGTTCCCTTTGAAATGCTAATGAGGTACTAATAATTCATCTTATCATTTGCCCAAATAGGAGCAGTTTTCTGGAAGAGCCCACATTCTATAGCTAGCCTTTGTACTGAGTGTGTGTGTGTGTGCACACACACACAAGGACTAAGGGACCCACTTTATACACAGCCACAGCTGTGTTAAAGGTACCTGTCTTCTCTTTTTCCGTCAGGCTCTATCCAAAGTGCATAATGAACACAGGCATTACAGTAGAAACAACTGCACTTCAACCGTCCAAGATGGCTCATCTCTAACACTGACAATTGTAGATAGACGGCTACTTTCTTAGACACATTTTGAAACCGAGTTTGGAATGTGAAAAGTACAAGTACCTCAAGTCAGTTGCCAAAGGTTGACGAAGAGCCTTGGTTTCCACAACCAGAGAATTATATCATTAAATCAGAGCATCACTGTGATTCTCTGTTTCAAACACAGAGGGATGGATTTGTTATTTTGCTTTCCCGAGGCAATAAGCTTCTTGCTGCCTCTAGTAATTACACAATTGTTATTTATTGGGGAAGCACACATTCAAACTTGATTATGAACTCATTTTGCTGAAGGAGGGGAAGGTTTGTGCCTTCTACATTTCAAAAGAATCGATGGCGTAGACAGAGAATGTTGATGATAAAAATTCCGACGCAACACACTTTTCTCTTAAACTCCCTTTTACATTGAGAGGCAGTGAACCGTTTTCTCCTGTCAACCAGTTCTAAAATAAATGCAAACTGAAAAGTCCTCTGATTTGTGTCTACAAAAGGCTCACTCTGTGTCACCATGGTCATATAAGGACTATTGATGTGGTGTTTTAATGTATTCCTATATATGTATTGGTATTTGTTAACGGCTTACTAGCTGTCAAGCACTGTTCAAAGTGCTGGGGTAGATACAAAGTAATCGGGTCGGACACATTCCCTGTCCGTTCACAGTCTACACAGAGGGAGAACACTTATGGAATCCTCATTTTGCAGTTGAGGAAAGTGAGGTACAGGAAGTTAAGTGACTTGTCCAAGGTCACACAGCAGGCAAACGGTGGAGTTGGATTTAGAAACCCAGGTCCTCTGGCTCAAGATCATGCTCTTTGCACTAGGCCATACTTGTATATATTCATATACACTTCCCCTTAACCTGCATGGGTGCTTGTATCCACCTCAGCGCTTAGTATAGTGGTTGGCACCATAGTAAGCACTTAAATACCACAATTATTATTATTATTATTATTATTAAGATGACAACCTGCCACCTTAGGGATATGGAGGTAGAGAGTCACAATAGTTTGTGAAGTGCAATAGAAAAATGTTATCCACAGGTTATGAATACATCTTAAGTTTTTTTAAAAAAAACACGTAAATCTCTAATCCACTCCTCAAATTTACTAATCTAGTTTGAGGCTTTAGGGAAATTGGCCACTCTCAAACCGATGATTCTTAGTTTTATCCCATGTTGTCACAGTTCTGTCCGCTAATCTATATGCTTACTAAAGGCCCCAAAACTCTGGCTAATTAGAAGATAAAATCCCTTTATATGGGGTCGATAGCTAACGGAGACATGCCAACTATGTGTAGAAGAGTTAATGATTTTAATACCATCATCCGCATCTTCCCCTCTCAGGATCACCCCTGGAAAGTTTCCAGCACACTACCGGTCTCGGCTGCAGGAGGGAGAGTTGACCAGAGGCCTATCCATTCCATTCCTAAATTGGGCAGTGGCTAGCGAGTGGAAGGCGATCCGCTACAAGTCAAAATTCACCCATATTGGGCAGAGGCTGCATGGGCGAGAGTCAAGGGCGGAGACTCAAGTTCACTGCACGGAAGAAAGCGATGGTAAACCGCTTCCCTGTTTTTACCGAGAAAACTCTACTGATATTCTACCGGCACATTTACAGGTGGAGGTGGGTTTAACGACAGAAGATTGGAAAATTCATCAAGACATAATGATAACTGTATTATTTGTGGGAACACTTACTATGTACCAAGCACTCGACTCAGCACTGGGGAAATGATGAGATACCCTACCACAGGTTTCTGTCCCACACAAAGCTCACAGTCTAAGGGTAAGGGAGAAGAGGTATCGGATTCCCATCTCCACAGATGAGAAAACTGAGGTATGGAAGAGTTAAGGGATTGCCCAAGCTCACACAGCTGGCAAATGACAAAGTTGCAATTAGGATCCAGGTTCGAGTCAATAAAATATCTGACACGCTCGTAGCAATGAATGAGTCCTCGTTCTCCTGCAGGCTTCTTATTTTTCCTGGAAAATTTGGCATGCAAAAAGTGCTAGCTGTTAATTATTCATGTTATGATATCAGTTGCAGGAGTATCAGTGCAAAGCAACTGCTATACACACATCTGCAACATCCGATTTGCCCGCTGGCAAATGAAAACCATCAGTCCACATGTCTTAACCCTAATGGCATCCTCTAACGCTCAGTGTATTGGTACGTTTTAATAAACGCCTGTCACTCCCAATAACTACACAACCAATTAAGCCATTGTCTCCTGAACAGTGTCATCACCAGGGCTCCATTCAACTTAGCCCAAGGCCCCGGGACACCTGCCCCTCTCTCCTCGCGGGCCTTGTCTTTTTCGTTTCTGGTGCCGGATCGATTTCCTCCCTGTGCTGCGCTCAAAAGGATGAAACACAGGTCTGGGAACCAGAGGACCTGCGTTCCAATCCCCGGTTTCTCAATTTGCCTGCTGTGTGACCTTGGGCAAGTCACAACTTCTCTGGGCCTCGGGCTCCTCGGCTGCAAAGTAGGGATGAAATATCCCTTCTCCCTCCTACTTAGATTGTGAGCCCCATGGGGGGCAAGGACTGTAGCCGGCCTGATGAGTTTGTATGTATCTACCCCAGCACTTTCAACGGTGCTTGACACATAGTAAGCGCTTAATAAATCCCAGTTAAAAAAACAACAGTTGAGGCGGAGTGTGGGTTTGAAGAAGAGAAGCTCCTCTACTTCCAGATCAAGTGCTGTAGGCTATGCAGGTAGATCAAAGTCCCCTGACTGCCACAAAACTACGCTCAGTTTCCTCTGTCCTGCATGGGTGCAACACGGTACCCAGCCAATTTAGATGTAATGAGGCTCCAACATAAATCTCGTGGATTTGCCTACATAGGTGGTGATGCTAGGCCTCAGTCAAGTTCATGTGAATTATTTGCTTTGGCTTGAGTTTGAAATACATTCTTCCCCCGGCCTCATTGTTTTTTTAAACTCGTTTCAAGGTTTAATAGCTCGTTAGCATTTCGACCTTCCCAAAGATTATTTTGAACATCTGTGAGGAAACGAAAACCCTCGGAGCAAAGTTTTTCCTTCTGTCAGGCGTCCGTGTGCCTAGGTCGATCCCGATCACACGGAGCGCGGAAAAGTGTAGGAGCTCGTTAATGCCACAGGGCATTATGCGGAGCAGAGCCTGTGTCTATAAACAATCTGGGGAAGGCAGTAAGGCACGGGGAAAATATGTCCAATTGTACTGTCTGTGACTACATTACAGTCCTGGCTTGTTGGCACCGCTCCTTTTTTTAAAACTTGTTCTTATGTAGCTCAGTGGAACAAGAGGAATACTGCATGGATTCAGAGTGGAGAATTCACTATCAAGTGGTAAAGCAGGACACATAAGACTGATGGCCTGCCCCTCCAACTAGTGGTCCAGCAACCCACAGGCTTGCTAAGTTATCTGCCCAGAGCCGGGAGAGAGCCATCGATCCTTCGAAGATATTTATTGAGCACCTACTGTATGCAGAGCACTGGACAAAGTGCTTGAGAAAGGACAATGCAGTAGGAAATACACAATTCCTGCCCTCAAGAGGTTTTTGGCCTAGTAGGGGAGGCAGACATTAAAATAAAACTCAGGAAGGGAGAGGTCAGAGGTAATGTGGCTTGGCCTGTGGCTTGGCTCCTCTTCTGGGCTGGAGGAGTCGTCGCTGCTGCTGCTAGGGGCTTTTAGCTGGAATTGCGGATGGGGTGAAGTGGTCGGCAGGGTGGAAGGAAGGGAGGGGATGAGGACCATCACACCCAAATTCTCCGCTGCTCGTCTCTACTGTTGCTGAATTTGAATGTGCATATACATCGGGTGTGTGTGAGTGCGTTTGCGCGCGCTCAAAATACGCCTGCGTGGGTAAGGTATGTGTGGGTGGTTTTCTCCCCTTCTGCTTTTGTCTCCATCGCTCCCCTCCACTGACTTTCTTTCCTCCCTATCTTGGAACCCGTCTCTAGCACTGACGTACCTAAACCCATCTTCAGCTCTCATGTCTATATCTTTACTCAACTGTTCTTTGAATCCACTTGTAACTAATTTTATGCCTTCAATCCTTCGATCGTATTTGAGCGCTTACTGTGCGCAGGGCACTATAGTAAGCACTCCGAAGAGTACAATTCAACAACGTCTGTCTCTCCTATTAGATTGTAAACTCCTCGTGGGCTGGGACTTGGCCACTTCTTTGTGTTTACTTCCAACCAATCACTTTACATCTAGCGGGCACTTACCACTTTTGTTGACCAATTTTATTTCTTTCAGGTCTGTTCAATAACAATTCACTAGGTTGATAAATTTTCCCACAAAATAGGGGACACAGGGGAAATGCTCAAGGCTGAAATTCAACCAAACTTCAACACTGCAGTCACCAGCTGGAACGCCCTCCCTCCTCACCTCCGCCAAACTGATTCTCTTCCCCTCTTCAAAACCCTACTTAACACTCACCTCCTCCAAGAGGCGTTCCCAGACTGAGCTCCTCTTCTCCCTCTACTCCCTCTACCACCCCCCCTTCACCTCTCCGTAGCTAAACCCTCTTTTCCCCCTTTCCCTCTGCTCCTCCCCCTTTCCATTCCCATCCCCTCAGCACTGTACTCGTCCGCTCAACTGTATATATTTCCATCACCCTATTTATTTTGTTAATGAAATGTACATTGCCTTGATTCTATTTAGTTGCCATTGTTTTTACGAGATGATCTTCCCCTTGACTCTATTTATTGCCATTGTTCTTGTCTGTCCGTCTCCCCCGATTAAACTATAAGCCCGTCAAACGGCAGGGACCGTCTCTATCTGCTGCCGACTTGTTCATTCCAAGCGCTTAGTACAGTGCTCTGCACATAGTAAGCGCTCAATAAATACTATTGAATGAATGAACCAGCTCACTACCGCTGGAGAAAGATGGTCCTCATGCTTCTGACCGTACCAGGATGGGCCCTCTCTGGTCAAACAGCCAACATACCAGTTGCCGGGGAAGTCAGGAGGACTCCGAGGAAGAAGACTGAGGTTCTTGTTAGATCTCGCGTGTTGATAGTGTTTGTGTCTGGGGAATTTGTTTTCGCCAATAAAAGTGAGTGGAAGCCTGCTGAGAACTAAGTTCTGGAATTCCCCATTAGCAAGACCTTTCGGAATAACGAGCGCTGCTGGGTTTGCCCTTCACCTAAGATGCTCAAGAAGAGAGATTAAGTAAAGAAAAGGGTCCTAAAATGACACAGCCTAAAAATAACAATAATCCAGGAGAGTGGCTGGTTGCTTCATCCTTTGGTGTCATGTTAAAGAAACAATGGCCATCGTAAGCACTAGCACACCTAGGGCAGTTTTATTAGGATACTCTACTAAAGTTCACCGGGCTCCTTCTCATTGCTGAAACGGAGGAAGAAAATTAACTTTTTTTCTTTCTGGGCTATAAGGTCTATTGTAAATCATCATCACGGAGATTTTCCACTATAATGTGGCCATCTGGAGTGAGGTTGGGAGAGGAAGGGGAGAGAGCAGAAGGCTTGCACCAGCTATCACTGCAAAGCTGTCGGGTAGAGAACAGCTGCTTGTCTGCTGTGTGACCTTGGATATGTCACTTAATCTCTCTGAGCCCTGACATCTCTAAAATGGGAATTAAGACTGAACCCCATGTGGGGCATGGACTATGTCCAACCTGACTATCTCACATCTACTCCAGTGCTTAGTATGGTGCCCGGCACATAGTAGGTGCATAACAAATACATAACACTTGTGGCAAAACAAATGCCACAGTTGGTTGGCATCAGGGGAGATGATAAGGCACAAAAGAGATTTTTATCTTTGTGACAGAAAATAAAGTTCACGTGTAGAGGAGGATATTGCCTTGTAGATATGAGGCAGTTTACAAATCAGCCTTTCCAACAGAACTCAAATGCATTAATAAAAAAGACCAAAATAAGCCCAAATCATTTACAACCAGAGGCAGTTTGCCACTTGGTTGCATTGAGAGAATGTTTTTATATTTCACAGTTATGTGACGCCAAAGCAATTTGTACTGCAATGTCAATAGGAGACAATGTTCATCAACAGCAAGCGCTCTCCCAGCTCCTAGATCTGCTCAATTTTACATTTTCCATTCACTGCCAAAACTTCTATTCTCTTGTTGCTGACGCAAGGATTCCTGCCAACCAAAGAATTCAAGTTTCTTGACGGCGAAAGGCACCACTCACATGCTTTCAAAGTATCTTTGAGACAAACTGCAGATAAGGCTGAGCTCGTCAAGAGGCTGCTGCCTGAACTGCCATGGATGTTCATGCCCTGCCTGCGGAGGTGTGAGAAACCAAAGACAAATTTTATTCCCATCCTCGGCACTTTGGTACTTCCGTGGGCAACTATTTTATCACGGCTTAGTTCTAATGCTATCTGCTGTAATTAACCAATGATTAATAATGAACAATTATTAATGATGAATAATTCATCAATTGATCAATTCATACCACTCTCTGCTATATTTCATCAATTTAATCTGTGTAATCTGTCGGAAACCTGGTCCGAGATACTTTTTTTTAATCGTATTTCCCAAGTGCCTTTTATGTGCCAGACGCTCTGCTAAGCACTGGAATAGACACAAATAATTGGATTGGACACAGTCCATGTCCCACGTGTGACGCACAGTTATAACCTCCATTATACGGATGAGGTGATGGAAGCACAGAGACATTAAATGAGTTTCCCGGTAACAAAGTAGATAAGTGGCGGAACTAGGATTAGAACTCGAGACCTCTCCCTCCCAGGCCCATGGTCTTCCCACTAGGTCACACTCATGCTTGTGTATTGCGGATATATTTCAAGCAAACACCCCTAATTACAGACGATACGCTTACGCCTACAAATCCTCCTTTATTTCCATCCATGATAAAGAGTCTCCTTATGAATGGGCAAATGCAAAGCATAACAGGTGATTTCAAACACTAGTTTCACCTTGCTTACCTCCCACTATTCTAGGCTGGGTTCCAGCTCCCACAGAAAAATGGAAAAATGGAAAAAAAGTGGCACAGCATAATGGCAAGAGCACGGGCCTGGCAATCAGAGGACCTGGCTTCTAAACCCGGCTCCTCGACTTTTCTGCCATGTGACCTTGGGCAGGCCACTTCACTTCTGTGACTCAATTACCTGATCTGTAAAATGGGAATTAAAACTGTGAGCTCCATGTGGGGGACAGACTGTGTCTAACCTGATGATCTTGTACCTATTCCAGCGCTTAGTGATATGCCTGGCACGTAGTGAGCGCTCAACAAATACTATACAAATATTCCTGTTTCTCTGTTTAGAGAGTACTACTATTAGAAGCACAGAGACCAGTGACACGAAGGTCTGCCAGAGAAGCTAGAGGTAAAATTTGTAGTCAAGTCATTCCATTCAGAATGAAGATTGAGGTCACAGTAGCACCATACTCCACCTGCAAGTCTTCCAGGAGAATATCCTCTTCTTTCTGAGAAGATCTTCTACTTCTTTAACTCTCCATATGTTACCGGGCAATAAAATGCCTAGACGCTGGAAGCCAGTGAGCATCTCTGGTTTCGTTTGGGCGGTTTATCTGGTGCTAACTGGTACAGATCCCCAGTCTTGCTCGCTGTAGGCGAGGAACGTGTCGATCAATACTGTTCTGTTGTTATATCATACTGCCCTGTGAGCTTAATATAGTGCTCTGCACATGGTAAGCGCTCAAATACGATTGATCATTGGTAGCCAAAGGACTCCAGTGACTCTACTGTGGTTCATGGTGACTTGAATCAATCCACCACTTGCGTTTCTCGTCTTCCTTCTTAAAAAGTCCATCTTCACAACGTAGCCATCGGCATCCAATCGAGCTCAGTTGACTACCTTTAGGTTGTAGGATCTTGCTCACTGGAAGGGTAGTAGACTATGCCAGTAGATTCCAAGTGTATTTTAATACAGACATCTAGATCCCTTGTCCCACCTTCAAGCGTGATAGCGGAGAACTGGTTAAACAGGGCAGAGGCTATTACACAACTGCCACTTGACTCCGTTGGCCACCTGGAAAGGGTCAGATAATGTATCCCAATCCTGCTCTAACTGGCCATGCCAATGTGGAGTAGCTGAAGGAACTCGGTGAACTTCTCAGAGCTCTCAGGCTTACTCAGTCGTTGCCACGGCCCAAGTTTGCCAATGGTGTAATTGAGTTTTGTCAGGTTGATCAAGACTGTATAGAGAGGTCTTTGGTGTTGCTCCCTGATCATCTCCTGCTAATTGTTTCTCCTATGCTGTGCCGCAGTCTGAAAGGACAATTAGGATTCTGCGAGAGCGTGGTGAACAATGTTCTTTATAAGCCAGTCCAGGGAACTCTGGCTATGATCTCGCTGGCACGGAAGAGCATGATTGATGCCAGTGTGATTTATGTACAAATGGTTCCCACTAAAAATCTATATTTCAGAGGCCTCTGACCACAGGCTCTCTGCTTAAAGAAAATGCATTATTTCCTTAAATTCCTCAAGAGACCAATTACTGGTGAGGGCATTTTTTCTAATTGAGGGTTTGGGAATTACAGATCCACTGAAATATTTTTGTGCCTGCCAATCAACCAGCTAAGATGATTCTACTCTGCTAAATATCCCTTAGATTAGTTATTTTTATACTTCCAATCATGTCAAATCAGGTAGCACTCTTTGCTTCCCACTTTAGCCTGAATTTAAGATAGATTCTTAGTTCCTATCCAATCATCTTCAGTTTATACCTGAAGTTAAATGAAGCCCAACGGGAGAAGACAATGCCATCACTGCGTCACTCAAATCCCAGAACACCTGTCCCTAGGACACCTTCCTCCATCTTGGACTTAAGACATGTGATCCTTAACCTTGTGTCATGAGAAGCAGTGTATCCTAGTGGATAGAGCATGAGCATGGGAGTCAGAGAGACCTGGGTTCTAATCCATTTGTCTGCTGTGACCTTGGACAAGTCACTTCACTTCTCTGTGCCTCAGTTACCTGATATGGAAAATGGGGACTAAAACCGGGAGCCCCATGTGAGATGGGGACTGTGTTCAACCCGATTAGCTTCTATTTACCTCACCGTTTAGTACAGTGCCTGACACTTAGAAAGCGGTCAACAAATACCATAAAAAAGCTTTATTTGAGAAATGCATGCTTTCACAAAGCAGACTTAAAGAAAACAGGCTATTCCTTTCAACACTGTTCTAGTCATTGTATTTTAAAGTAAGTAGGTTTCATTTTATAGGCACCTATTTGTTTGGGAATTTTGTCCTTCACTTATGAGACACTAACCCTATAAAACCAACCAAAAAATTTGATGCTTCTCTCCTTTTAGAACACTGATTTTTCTCCAAATAACACTTCGACCCTGAATGCAACTTCAGTCAGGTTTCTCCTGCCAACTAAAACCCATTGGAATTGTTGCAATTGTTAAGTCAGAATTTATCAATTATATTTAGTGAGTGCTTTCTCTCTATTTAAGTGCTTACAATGGGAGAGCACTGCACTAAGCACTTGGGAGAGTACAACAGAACAGATTTGATAGACGTTCTTGTCAATAAAGAGCTTAAAGACTAAGGAAGGAGATAGACATGAAGATAAATAAATTACAGATATGTGATTGTCAGCTACGAAGGGTGAGGGAGTTCCAGACCAGAGGTAGGATGTGGGTGAAAGGTCAGCAGTGAGATGGAGAAGACAGGCACAGCGAGTATAGGCTGATAGAGGAGTGAAGCGAGTGTGCTGGGTTGTCGTAGGAAATCAGCAAGGTAAAATAGGAAGGAGAGAGGTAATTGAGTGCTCTTAAAGCCAATGGTAAGGACCATCTAAACATCTAATCCTTGGAGTCAAAGACGACTTACTATAGGAAATAGGTCAATTTCAGTCTAAAATCCTTGTATGACTTTATTGTAAAGCATTCTGTTGAAGATTAATTAAAGGAAGTGGACTTGAAACTATCAGGTCACTAGTCAATACTAAGTGCTTGGTTTCGGCACTGTCATTTCCTACTGAATAAGAAAATCATTTTCAAGCAACAGGCACAAAGTCATCTCTGGAGCTGAGGTGCCAGACTCTATCAGTCACCTCGTGAGCCTGTCAGCAGACCCACCTTATTTCCAGGTAGCGACTTCAGAAAGATGAATCCATGGCTAGGGAAAAAGCCAGAACTAGTAAATCCATTCTTTTCCAAAACGTATTTTCTTCGATACAGCGGCCTAGGTGCATACTAAAACTTGCATTCTTCATTGGCCAAGCATATCTCAAAAGGGCAATTTAAAGGTTTTGACTAGTTGACTGATCAGCTCTCAACAAGTACTTTGAACAAGACAAAAAATATAGAATGTAGAGAAGATTCAGATTTCTCATCTATCACCACTTGAGATATTACGGAAGGATGGGTTTTTTTATGGTATTTGTTAAGTGCTTACTATGTATCGACACTGTTCTGAGTGCTGGCGTAGCTACAAGCTAATCAGGTTGGGCACAGTCCCTGTCCCACATGGGGCTCACAGTCTTAAAACCCATTTTACAGAAGAGGGAACTGAGGCCCAGAGAAGTGAAGTCACTTGCCCAAGGTCACACAGCAGACAAACAGCAGAGTCAGGATGAGAAGCCAGGTCCTTCTGACTCCCAGGCCCGGGATCTATCCACTAGGCTATGCTGCTTCCTGGCTTTCAAAAAACACTCTCTTTAGCTATGGCTATTTACTCCTGGATCCCAAGCCAGGCCGGAGGAATTGTGTCTTACTGGTGACTAGTTGCTGCCAAGCTGAAAGCAGACTTCAAGTTAACCTTTTCCCCTCCCCACCCCACCATGAGGAGGAAGGGATGCTTTTCTTGCAGTCTCTTCAGTTACATTTCTCAAATTTGAAGTGTGGCTGCTGACACTGCTCAGGAAGTGACATCTGCCTCTCTACCCCATGGGGGATACCAACTCTTGCCAACAGCTAGGGAGGACTATGAGGCCATACAAACACAATCCTCTCAAGCTGGGCAGTGCGCAGGCCAGATGAGAGCTAATGCTTACTTGGCCCGGGGTATCTTGATAATGGTCACTGGTTCAGTCCAATTCCTGATTTTTATCCTCACCGGATCCAACCTGACTTCAACTGCAGCCTCTTCTCCAGGTGGTGTGAGAGGTCACGAGAAGGAAGATGAAAGGGTATTACAGTACTTTTTTAATGGAACTACACTGAAGGAGGCAGAACATAAATATCTTTGAATGACAATTTCCAATGTACCAGGCACTGTACTAAGCATTGGGGTAGATAAGTTAATCAGGTTGGACACGGTCCCTGCCCCACACTGTGCTCACAGACTTAAAGCACCTTATACAGATGAGGTAACTGAGGCACAGACAAAATGACTCACTCAAAGTCACAAAGCAGACAAGTGGTGGAGTCGGAATTAGAACCCAGATCCTTCTGACTCCCAGGTTCATGTTCTATCCACTAAGGCCACGTTGTTTCCTGGTATTGGCCTTCATTTCCCAATTAGCAAAGTGTCAATCCATGCCTCAGCTCAGCCAAAATCAAGGACTCTCACTGAGATGGGGATCAAGTGAGTAAACACCCTGAAGGTAATAATAATAATAATGTTGGTATTTGTTAAGCGCTTACTATGTGCAGAGCACTGTTCTAAGCGCTGGGGTAGACATAGGGGAATCAAGTTGTCCCACTTGGGGCTCATAGTCTTAATCCCCATTTTACAGATGAGGTAACTGAGGCGCAGAGAAGTTAAGTGACTTGCCCACAGTCACACAGCTGACAAGTGGCAGAGCTGGGATTCGAACTCATGACCTCTGACTCCAAATCCCGTGCTTTTTCCACTGAGCCACACTGCTTCTCTAAGGTCAAGAGTGGAATATCAGGATTTCCCAGTGGTAGAGCCAGGGAGGGAGTGTGAAAGAAACTGATAGCAGTATATGATATGAAACACACCTTCATCCATTAGAAGATTGCCAGAATAGTGAGTCTGAAAACAGAGCCGAACCGTCGCCTACGTCCAGCATTACAGGGCCAAGTATTAAATGTTCTATGTCTAAATGATCAAATCAAATGAAATTTCAAGCCCAATCAAGTTTTGTGAGGGTACCAAATCTCTGTGTGAAAAAAGAACCAAACACCCTTCTGAATCAATAGAAAACAAATTACATGTTGAAAGAAAAGCACCAAAGGGTTTTAACTTGCCAGAGAACAGTTATATCATTGACAGCTATTTCAGCAACTTCAAATTACAGGTGGCGTGGTCAAGCTTGCAGTTTAGAATTTCATTCTGCAGCACCTGGGAGGGTGGTATTTTGCCTGTTCCCCTTTTAAATTTTAAGTTCTCTGAGGACAAAGTCTGGATCCTCTATACTCTCTGCAAGCCCACTACATAAATCACAGGAACACAAAACAGATACACATTTACTTGTCCTTGAGTTTCTTGGGTTTTTTTTTTTTTAATGGTATTTGTTAAGCACACGGCGGTCTTAGTCTTAACCCCATTTTACACATCACGTAACTAAGGGAAAAAAATATAAATGCATTCATTCTGCAAAATTTGCATCAAAACACAAAGCCCTCATTAGCTATGATCAATGGATCTGAGTTCAACTGGGGCCATTTTTATAAATTTTTGTTTTCTTAGGATACAGTTACATTCACATGGGTAGTTGATTTTTCTTCCTAAAAACACTGTGGACTTTCATATCAGAGTGAATCACACTGAAGGAGACAAGAGCAGAAATATCTTTGAATGACAATTTCCAACATATCCAGGGGAAAAGACAACCCAGAAGTGGTTGTTTCTTTCCTTTCTAATGCACTAATAATAATAATAATGTTGGTATTTGTTAAGCGCTTACTATGTGCCGAGCACTGTTCTAAGCGCTGGGGTAAACAGAGGGGAATCAGGTTGTCCCTCGTGGGGCTCACAATCTTAATCCCCATTTTACAGATGAGGGAACTGAGGCACAGAGAAGTTAAGTGACTTGCCCACAGTCACACAGCTGACAAGTGGCAGAGCTGGGATTCGAACTCATGAGCCCTGACTCCAAAGCCCGTGCTCTTTCCACTGCGCCACGCTGCAACTCTAGTTTCCAAGGATAAACTAGTAGTTTTGCAGGTTTGGCCATTAAAAGGTTGATCTGATATCTGAAATCAAGTGTCTTCTCAGCTTCCTTTTTTCATCAGTAGAATACTGAGTTTTGATCTGGCTCTTGCAGAGGGCAAAAATAATTTTTAAGGATTTTTTTTTAAATGGTACTTGTTAAGCTCTATCTGCCAGGCACTGTAGTAAACACTGGGGTAGATACAGGCTAATTAGGTTGGACAAAGTCCCTGTCCCATACAGAGCTCCCAGTCTTAAATCTCATTATACAGATGAGGTTTCTGATGCTGGAGAAGTTAAGTGACTCACCCAAGGTCACACAGCAGACAAGTTGCAGAGTTAAGATTAGAGCCAGGTCCTCTCACCCCCAGGTCTGTTGCTCTGTCTACTAGGTCACACTGCTTTTCTTAGGTTGTTGTAAACCTAAATCTTTCCTTACCTTCTCACTGGGCTTCATTCCCCACTATCCTCCCTGGGATTCCTTGCTCTCACCCTTGCCCCTCCCTAACACTCATTTCCCCTTCAAATGTTCCAAAGCAAGGCTATCTCCATCTTCAAACCCCTCCTAAACTCCTATTTCCCCTGGGAGGCCTTCCGCAATGAATTTCTGATCTACCCGGCTCATATCTACTCACCTACCATCTGGGCATTTAAGTACTCGCAGCCATCTACGACACTTTCATACTTATCGATTCAGGTATACCATTAAGCACTTACCTAGCCACAATATATCTATTTTTCCAGTCTCTGTTCCTCTTCTCTGAAAATTAGTTTCTACTTTTTGTCTATCTATGCATGGTCAACTAGTGTACTACTTAGATAGCAGGATGCATGGCTGGCATTAAGCTTTGTGCTGTTAATGAAAATCTCTGGTTGTACAGGGGGTTTCTTGGGTGTAGTAGTGTACAAGCAGGAGGGGAGAACAGGTTTTTAATCCCCATTAAACAGCTGAGGAAACTGAGGCACGAAATGTTAAATGATTTGACCACTGACACACAGCAACTCATCAGCAGAGTTGGGATCAGAATCCAGGTCCTCTGACTTCCAGTCCTGTGCTCTATCAACTAGGCCATGCTGCTTCTATATTAAAATCTTTGGTGGTATGTAGGGTTTTTCAGGTATAGTCTGGCAAATAACAGCCTTTCTTTAGAACTTGTCAGTCCACAGCCCTGTTATGAATTTGCAAAGTGATCACTGTCATTTGCACGTCTTTCATTCATTCTTTCATTCGACGGTATTTATTGAGTGCTTACTATATGCAGAGCACTGTATTAAGCATTGAGGAGAGGTCAGTACAACAGAGTTGACAGGCATGTCCTCTGCCAACAAGCTTACAGTCCAGAGGGGATACACAGGTGGGAATTACACACCCTCATGCTCAATGTCCTTTTGTCAATGTGCCCTCAAGGGCTTAGTCATCAGCATAGAGCAGTTCTGGAAGGACTTTTTCAAAAAACTTTTCATGATGCTCACCACCTGTTGAGCCGGTAGTTTCCCGGTGGATTTGAAGTCCATTATGACTTGAGTTTTCAGATCCCTCATTACACCCCAAAGTGTGGTGGCAGAGAATATAGATCAAAGCGTGCTCAAACTACCACACGGCCCCATGGTGAAAGCATCAGAGAGGGCACCTTCACCACGGACCAACCCCTACCACACTGCCCATGGTCAGAAGGACATGAGCTTGAACTACTTTCCAGTGATGATCTGCATTGAGCCATCCATCCATTTTTAACTCGATCCCTGGGACCAAGAAGCCTGTATGAGATGAAGGAGGCGGTCATGGCCGATTAGAGGAATGCCTCTGTTTTTTCTGAGAGCAGGCGCTGCTTTGTCCACAACCACTTTTTATCCTGATGTTGAGTGAAAATTATAGGGGTGTGCTTTTTGGGGTTTTTTTTTTTTTTTAACAGTGAAACTATGAATAAGGTGTTCAGAAAATCTCACATTCAAAGTGGGACATTTCACCTGTTCCAGGCATAAGTCAGGTCTTCCAAGGGAAGGAGATCTGTGACCCAAAAGTGGGGGGGGAGAAGGGAAGTGTGACAGTGAGAGCAAGAGGATGAGTGAGAGGTAAAGGGAGAGGGAGAGTGAAGAGTGAGACAGAAAGGGAGAGGCAGAGGGAGAGTGAAGAGTGAGATGGAAAGGGAGAGGGAGAGTGAAGAGTGAGAAGGAAAGGGAAAGAAAGAGCTTCCCTTCCAGGCCTCTGTTAGATAAAAGGTGCCCCAGGCATGATTTTGTGAATGGGGTTAGGGGCACCACGGGGGATGAAGAAGAGAGGTAGAGGATATGTTTGAGGAGCAGATGTTCCTCTATTTTAGTTCAGGGCTCTCTTAACTGGCTTTAAACAGGTCTTTGCTTTTCCTGAGCAAATAGACACTGCTCAAATTGGCCCAGGTCACCTAACAGACATGATCCTTCTTTTCTAAGAAGTCAAAATTAATTTCAAACAAAGTATGATTGAGGTTTATTCAATTTTAATCCTTCATATTGAGCAAAAATTTTGCCAGAAATTTCAAGCTTCAACGGGTTCACAGGAGATTTGTTTTCACTGACACTGTTCGATGTAACTAGGCAGTCCGGAAAGGCTACCACTGTCATTAGTATTCCCTGCTCATCTACACCAGTTAATAAATCTCCCACTGATTGAGCTAAATTTTAAATTGTTTAAAAATCTGGATTTGTGGGTTTGTTTTTTTTTTAAGAAAAACAGTAAAACTCATTCCCATCAGGCAAAAAGCCTCAGGCAATGGTCTCATTAGCTCTCCACACCTCTGCAGGGCTGGACTGAGTCAGTGTTCGAATGGGAAAACTTCCAGGGACAAGTTGTGTGAAACAGGAAGTGATGATCTAATATCCCAGCAGAGTGAGAGAGTGGGGTGGGGTCAGCCCTGCCTTAGGAAGAGATTGTGCATCCTGCTCTTAGAACTGATGTGGGGGATTACTAAACCCTTGCAATAGTTTTTCTATCGGGCGGTCAATCATATTTATTCAGCGCTTACTGTGTGCAGAGCACTTGAGAGAGAGTACAATATAACAGAGTCGGTATACACATGTCCTGCCCACAATGAGTTTGTAGTCTGTAGGATAAGTTTATAGTTTAGAGCCACATGACTTGGGTATGAGGGGGAAAAGGGATGGGTGTAAGTGCTGCAAATAAAATAATCCAGACTTCTTGCTCTACTGGTAGTGACGATTCAGTTTAGATTAAAGATGAACCCCTAATGAAGGTTTAACGTTATGCTTGAGTAGCTTCGCAAGTGGCAAAACTAATTATCACTTCACAGGCATAGGACACTTCTCTTCTGAGTCTCTCAGTCAAAAGCACATCATTGACCCCTTTCAAGACTGCATCAGACACTAAATTGAAAAGCCTGATCTATGAAGAAATGAACAGCCTCTCAAAAATGGTCCTGAAACATTATTAAGAGGTTTGATGTAAATTCTACATATTTCAAATGCCACCTAATATATGCTTGTGAGTCCACACAGGTGAGGGCAAAGCTTTAATCATCTCTGCTGCAGCAGAGCCCCCAAACCTCCCCAATCTTTTTACAAGTTCCACCAAAGCAAATCTGACAGGCCCAGAAACCCTTTCCACTTCAAGTCCTGCCCAACATCACCTGAAAAACAGATGCCAGCACACTGTATTACCACCCGCCTCCTATCTCTTTGCAAGCAGCCTGACTCAATAAGGAGGTTACCGCGTGAATGTTTTAGCATTTTATAAAAATGAGGAGCTGGAACTGAACTTTACATGATTAATGAATTACAACCACTTTGGGGAAATGGCAAGAACAGGTGACTGCAGCTTCGGGATACAATGCAGACTTGACTCTCCAATTGCACAGTTTGAGAGGATGAATTTTAGCTTTGCTTCGGACTTCAGTACAGTGCTCTTCATAGAGTGAGCTCCCAATAAATACGATTGATTAACCGATCGATTCATTCATTCATGGAAATTCCTAGTCAAATGCCACCTGGGGGCAGGAGGTTCCCGCTGGGTTAAACCCTCCAGATTGCCTGGAATATTTAAAATCTTGGCTGGCTGAGATTTTCCATAGACGAATATGCTCCATCACCCTGGAGCATCAGATGTGGGGAACATTCTAATTTGAAGATTTGCTGTCTTACATCAGGGTTATTAGGAGCCACTGAACACAAGCAATCAGCAGTTTCTCCTGAGGTTGCTGACCTATATCGAACTCTCACAAGGGCATGATACGGTGCTCCACACATCATAAGCGCTCAGTAAATACCATGGGTTGATCGATTCAACTTAGGAAGCTCATATTACCGTATTCAATTGCACTTTCAGTACGTCCTTTTACTACCACATCCTGATGGATCTGTGTTCCCATCTGCTGTATCCTACTTCTTCCTGCTCCCACTCTTTCTAAATCATTTAAGTCTGCTGGCCTCTCTTCCTCATTAGCTTTCAAGACTTTAGAGAGCAGGAACTGCAGCTCTGGTTGGTTGTACTTTCCCAAACACGTAGTACAGTGCTCTGCCCCAAGTGCCTCTCGCTAATACGCACCCCTCTTACGATGAATGCTTTCACCCCCGCCCACTTTGCAAGAGCTGAAACAGCATTGACTACAACAGCCAATGGATAATGATCACTGGCTGGGTGCAAAACAGGAAACACCAATTTGAAGGCCTACAGATGATTTAATAGCATAGAATAGGCCTCCTTTACTGGGATGCTTATTTCAAGAGCTGCTCCTATTCTAATTTAAGGCAAGCAACTCAGGGAAAACATTTTTTCACCGGAAAAATGAAAGTTGAAGTAGAAAGTTCGGATAGCGTGGTGTCAGCAGAACAGACTTCAACTCTGCAGACGCCGCTACATAGAATCCCGAAGCACTAATGAGCTTTACCCTTTGCTGAAAGGGTATTTCAGAATCAAGCTTTTTTGTCTCACGCAAACTCGTGCCATTTTGGACAGATGCTTTAGAGACTGTAATTATCGCTAAAGGTTAAGCTGAATAAACTGACTGGGGATCTCTTGTTGGTAATCTTCCCAACACTTTTCCCTCGACCTATCATTTTCTGTCCGACAATGCTGTACGTGCTATCATGGCACCAGGTTGATTATGCCCAGTAAAGAGTGGTAAGGAATTAAGAGTGATTTGGCAAGTGCCTGAAACGTAGAGAAGGAATCTCATCTTGCGTGTGAGCAAAACATAAAACTTGGGAGTGTGGGAGGTCAGTAGTTGAATCCTCATCTTTGTGTAACTTATTTTACAAAGGGCAGTCTGTTCCTCCTTAGTTCCCCGTAATCCTGCAACCCTAGCAGGAGAGTAGGGTGGAAGCAGACGGGGGACCCAGTCCCTTGGATTTACACAAAAGTCTCTTGTAATTATCAAGAGGAGTTCTACCAGTGCTCCCAGAGTTCTCAGGCCCAGGCTTTGAATTCCAGGCTAGTCGGACTCCCTCTCCAGAGCCAGGGAGCCTGCCTCATTGCAAGAGCTCCTGTCCTCTGGAATCTCTGCCTGACCTCTCACCCTGCCCGGCTCTTCCACTCCCACCGCTGAGGCAATTGGCTGTGGAGCAAAGAGCCGGGCCAGCCAGGGGGCAAACCTGTAGGCAGGTGCAAATAACGGCAGACCAAATGATCGACTCTGTTTGCTTTCTAGGGTTGAGGTGTAACATTTGGGAGGGATATAGAAGGTGAGCAACTTCTTCATAAGAGTCCAGGGCTTGAAGATGAGATAGGGGAATTTGATTTAAAAAAAAACACCCAAAAACTTACACTTTGGTCAAGTGCCAAAGGCTGGTGAAAGAGGCTTGAAATAGTATGAAGATGGTGAGAGGAAGGGATGAAGCTAAGCTTCCAAGCAAGAAATTCCTGAACACCCTGTGGGGATAGAGATTTTGTGTGATCAGCTTACCTTGTATCTACCCCAGTACTTAATAATGCCGATAACTGTGGTATTTCTTAACTGTTTACTGTGTGCCAAGCACTGTACTGAGTCTTAGGGTAGATATAAGATAATCAGGTCACACGTGGGGCTGGTAGTCTAAGTTGGACAGAGGACAGGCAACGAATCCCCGTTTTGCAGTGAGGGAACTGAGGCACAGAGAAATTGAATGATTTGCCCAAGGTCACTCAGCAGACAGGTGGCAGAGCCTCTGACTACCAGGGCCCGTGCATCTTCCACTAGGTCATGCTGCTTCTCAGTACTAAGTAATCCAGTACTAAGTAATGTACTAGTACTTGTACAGTACCAGTAATGTGTAATAAGAATGTACTGAGTACCGTGATTATTCTGAAGGAGAAATATTCTGTGGCACAGATACAGAGCTCCAAAGACAGAGCTTTTATCTCAGAATCCATGATTTCTATCTTGTTGGATTGAAGCCAGAACCCAGTATTCTGAATTAAGTGAAGTTACAATAACTTTGATACTTGTACTAACAGGTAGCTGTGATCTTGAGTATTTGCTTACTCATTTTCCAAATAAACCAGTGGTCTTTATTGAGCATTTACTGCATGTAGCATACGTAGTAAATGCTTGGGCGAGTATGGGCCCACAGATTTGGAAGGCACATTCCTTCCCTTCAAGGAACTTACATTCTAGTGCTGGATGCTAGAAAAGAGTGCTTGTACTGAAAGAATGACTGCCACGCAGATATTGTTTTACTATAGTAACTGTGTTATTCATTAGGAATTCACTATGTTCCAGGCACTGTTCTAAGCATCAGAGAAGTATAATATAATCAGGTTGGACACAGTCCCTGCCCGACATGGAGCTGTTTAAATGGGAGGGAGAAGGTATACTGAATCCCCATTTTACAGATGAGAAATCTGCGGCTTGGAGAAATGAAGTTCCTGCCCCAAGGTCTCACAGCAGGCCCATGGCAGAGCTGGGATCAGAAGCCAGAAGCTCCGACTTCCAGGTACGGGTTTTCGCCACTATGCCGGGGAATTGCTTGAAAGGCAGCGTGGCCTAGTGAAGATAGCTTGGGCCTGGGAGTCTGGGGACCTGAGTTCTAATCCAGGCTCTACCACCAGTCTGTTGTGTAACTTTGGGCAAATCACTTCATTTCTCCATTCCTCACTTACATCATCTGAAAAACAGGGATTAAATCCTCCTCTTTTGCACTTAGACTGTGAACCCCATGTGGGATAGGGACTGTGTCCAACATGAATAACTTGTACCTATCCCAGTGCTCAGAACAGTGCTTGCCCCGCAATAAATATTTAACAAACACTATAAAAATGAACACTAAAATAACCATTTTTTTAAAAAAATAGACAAAATCCATCCTCTCCAGTGCCAATTGAAAATGATTTAGCAGTAGGTGGGGTCTCTTACCATGGCCAGAGGACCCACAGTGATTTGGGGCTGGAGTGCAGTACAGCTGTTGCTACCGGGCCCGGGCCTTTGATTCCATGAGGCAGCCTCGTTTCTGTCCCTAAATCCGGGAGGAATACGAGTAACGTTGTGCTTCATATTTGCCTTTCCAAGGCATGGATCTGCACCCTCCACACAGAACGGAACTCAAGAGATATTTTGCAGCCTAAGTCAACTCCTCCCAAATGGCAGGATTTCTACGTGACAAAACTTGGAATGGAGATGAGATTAATTTGTTCATACAGACTTAGTGAATAGCAGCAAGTGAGGCCTATTGTGGGACCACCAAGGTTAAAAGGTTTTTTTTTTTTTTTTTTTTTTTTTAAAAAAAAGCTCATTTGGAATGAAGCACTTGACTCAGTATCTTGGGGCTAATACTCCACAGATTTGACTTGAACCATAAAAGAAAACTGCTTTCTGTGCAATAGCTACAAGAGGCAATTTTAGAACCTGATCAGATTCATGTTAACTTTCCAGAGACCCAGAAATCAGATTTGTATTGATGGCTCTGAAGTGTCAGGACAAAAGTGATTTCAGAATTGTATTAAAGTTTGCTATAGGAGGTGAAGATAAATTATAAAGCAGAAAAGGTTCCTTAGAGCCCCTTAGAGTATGGGACAATGAAATGCTTAGGGTGCATGAAAGGGGTAAATCTTTTTTAATGAGTTGTATGGAAATAGATATTCCTGGGATGTGGCTGAGATTAATCAAGCAATGAATAGAGGGCTTTTTACCAACGGAAATTTCTGCCAGAAAATCAGATGCTTTATTGATTTATAGCTAGTTGTTTCTATGCCACATAACACAAACATATCAATTCATTCACTCAATCGTATTTGAGCACTTACTGTGTGCAGAGCACTGTACTAAGCACTTGGGAAAATACAGTACAGTAATGAAGAGAGACAACCCCTGCCCACAGTGAGCTGGGGTGGGGGGCGGTGGGGAACGATACCAATGAAACACTACCTTTCTAAAAATGCAAAGGAAAAGTTGATTTAAAAAATGCATGTGACCAAAACAAATATCAGTAAGTATGCCTTGTTTTGGTACATGAACTGGATCAATACCTGCCAAAGAAGCATGGAGTTTGGGCTGTAGAAAGGAGCTTACAGTTCTGACGTCTTCATTTCCACACCTACTCTGGGGGAGATGAGCAAAGGGACAAAACTAAAGTACAGCATGTGAGTGGAGTCCGATGTTTTCATGAGCACCAGTTTACTGTTTGAAAAGTCAAATCAGAAATTACTCCTTAAACTTAAAATGCTGTAAGATTCTATTTCCATACAACTAATTAAAACTGAGTGTGAGGTAACTCGAGCTCACTGAAAAATTAAGTTTAGTCTAACCTCCCTCTAGACTGCTAGCTCATCGTGGGCAGGGAGAGTATCAGTTATATTGTTGCGACTACTCTCCCCAACACTCAGTATAGAGTTCTGCACACAATAATGCAATAAATACCACTGATTTACAGTCCTTTTTTTCATGCAAACAAGAGTCTCACCCCTTAACAAAAAGGGTGGCCTACTGGAAAGAACACAGGACTGGTAGTCAGAAGATCTGGGTTCTAATCCCAGCTCCATTACTCTGCTGTGTGATCTTGGGCAGGTCCCTTCACTTCTCTGGACCTCATTTCTCTCATCTGCAAAATGGGGATTTTGCAGTAGAAGGACCTGTTCTTCCTTCTACTTAGACTGTGTGCCCCATCTGGGACCTGATTATCTTGCATCTATTCCAGCACTTTAAAGAGTGCTTGGCGTATAGTCAGCGTTTAAGAAATACCACGACTATTTTTTATTTGTCAGTAGTGAGGATTTAGAACCGGTTGTGCGCAAAGCACCTTACTGAGCATTGAGGAGATACCTGCCATTCCTGTCTCTGGTCCTTGAGCTCCAGCTCCGGCAAGCAGGCGGGGCAGAAAAGCAGGAAGGGGGTTAGGCAGGTGTTTGGACAGAGTACGTGGAAAGGGTGGGAAAGGACGAGGGAGGGAAAGGCTGATTTGGGGGAGTGGGGCATTCAGGAGGATAGTTGCAGGGGGCAGGAGGAGGTGGGGGAAGGGTGGAAGAGCCATGGGAGGAGGAGTAAAGGGAGGGAACTGACTCACAGCGATCAGACACTAACTCTGCAATTCAGCAAACCGTGCAAGT
The DNA here is from genome assembly GCF_004115215.2 of Ornithorhynchus anatinus. Taxonomy (NCBI): domain Eukaryota; kingdom Metazoa; phylum Chordata; class Mammalia; order Monotremata; family Ornithorhynchidae; genus Ornithorhynchus; species Ornithorhynchus anatinus. The sequence continues at coordinate 4,396,921 of NC_041742.1, forward strand.
TTCAGGGCAGGAGGAGGAGGCAGGGCAGGAGGAGGTGGCAGGGCAAAGGGAGGTGCGGGTAGGAGGGATTTTTACAGTGCCGTCCTCGGCTGGCATGTAGGGACAGGTCACCTTATTAAACCAGGGGAACGTGTGCCCTGTAACACAGACATTTACGATAGTCATATTTTTCAAAGAGGGTAACCGGGTTGTATCCTCGGGTAGTTTTGCAAGTATAAATGAATGGAAGTTAATAAGTACGTACATGCTAAGGATGGGATGCATTAAATATAAAGCCTAAGCATGAATGCTGGATGAGCTTGAATCGTGAGGCTGGAGATTAATAAGAAAATACTGATTATGTATTAAGCTCTAAGTGTGGAGCACCATGCTAAGCACTGGGATAGATACAAGATAATGAAAACAGACACAGTCTCTTTCCCACATGCAGCTCACAGTCTGAGAGGGAGGGAGGACGGGTATTTTTACCTGAACTTTATACGTGAGGAAATGGAGGGAACCTAGACTAAAATCTGGGTCTCCGGAAACTGTCCTGCACTCTTTCTACTAGGCTTCTCTGCTTCCTGAAGGAGATGGGTTTTCAGGAGGGCTTTGAGGATGGTGAGATCCATGGTCTGGTGGATTTGAAAATTTGGCAAAAAGTTGAGATGATGGGGTTTTTTAAGTGTACTTTTAATGATGACAGACTGAATCCTCAATTTCCCAAGATACATTTTTACAAAATCGGACTTGGACTTCATTAGTTGCCATTAAATTGAACAGGGATCTAGCCAATCATGAACTTTAAATGAGCAAGTGACAGTTTATAAGGCTTGGTGTACTAAATCAGGCATACTTCATCATATACTTTATTGGTTATTATGAAGAGAACTATGGAAGCATGTCACTTTTAAAATATTCTAAATATAACAGTGCCATTCATTTTTAATAATAAACTTTGAAGTGAAATGGTCCCCTACACTCACTTTTAAGGCATTTTATGATAATTACATTTTCCTCCTCATTTACTTGAAAACTCTCATAGACTTAATTCTTTTGTCTTCTATTCTCTCATCAAACTTTGAGAAACATGAGAGAATAAGGTGACCTTAACTCTGAAAAAATGAACTTTTATTTCAGAAAGGCAACAAAACCTGAATTGAGGCTTTTAAAATTTAAATGAGAACCTGACCTTCTGCACAATATATTTACGCAATATTTAGTACTAAATAATATGTGCATATATAAATATAATTCATGCCTGTTCATAGGAATTCTAATCATACAGAACATCTCTTCTCATTTCTTCCTCTACTGCACCACACTCTCTAACTGTAGGCAATGTGTGTGTGTTTGTGTGTGTGTATGAGATTTGGGGGTTGAGGGGTAGAGAGTATTTATTGCTTATAATGTTCCAGGCACTATACTAAGTGCTGGGGTAGATACAAGCTAATCAGGTTGGATGTTGTTCTGGATCCCAAGTTCTACCTTTGGTGATGAGACAGAAAAAATAAAACCCCAAATTCAATTTCCTTTCATTCCTCCAATAGCATTTCCTTAGTTTAGTTTCTTCCAACAACTTATTATTAAGGCTAGAAACCCGATGTGTTTGGTTTACTGGACGATGCAGAAATAATTCCCAAGTATGTCCCTAAGAAAACACTAGGTATTCAACAAACGCCACTATGATGATGATGATGAAATCCTGAGCCAGGTTTTGGTGGAAATTCATAATAGACCCACAGGCATTTGAAAAATATCACTATATATTCTAGTTCCTCACATATGCTTTCCCTCCCCTAAAAACAAAAATATTTATGCAGCTTAAAAGAAAGACTTATTTTGGGCAAGTTGCAGTCTCCCTTTCTGCGTAGCAACTGCAAACAAACAGACACACATACACCCACACCCTCAAGTCCACCTTCAGGATGCTCATTATAATCCCCTTTGTTTGATGTCAGCTCCTTTAACAGAGCTGCAGCTACAATTTGCTACTTTTACATCTGCTTCTAGGGATGTTTCTATGCCTGGCCCGGGCATGCAGAATAAACAAGTCTGGCTTCCAATCAAAGACACCGATCCAGGTAATGCTGGATAACTAACCCATCTGTCAGAATTCTGTAGGCATCGAGGCAGAACTTCACTTTCGGTCCTTGCAAGTTGGCACATTAATTACTGGAGGTACTTAGAGGGCAATGGGGGGAGAGGAGGGAAGATGGGTGGGAAAAGGATCAAGGGGCTCCAAGTCCTAAAGGTCAAAACCAGGGAAAATTCTGGGCATTTTGGTATAACATGACTAACTTTCAAATTATCTCTGAATTTGAATCCACGAGCAACTTGTAGTTATCTGTATTACTGGAGAACCGCAATAGATTAACCTATCAAAATCCAAGGACCCTCAAGAGAAACATATTTTAGTTTCTCCTACCTTTCTCCACCCACCAACTCTCATTAAAGCAACTCTGCTGCAGTCTGGGAATGGATCCCCCCTTCCCTTGCTCTGTCCACTGTCAGCTGGGATGCCAGGGAGCTGCGAGATGGCCCAAAGGCAGGCAGCCAGCCAGAGGGAAGCCAAGCCCAGGAGACCTAGCCAACTTTGCAAATGAATGACCCATCCCTGCCCAATTCTAAGCGGACTATTCCTGCTAGGCCCTCAGCTCAGGCACTTCTTGATTTGGGGCACAACAGTGCTCCCACACATAGGAAACGCAGTGTAGCCTGGTGGAAAGAGCATGGGTTTGGGAGTCAGAGGACCTGGTTCTAATCTCAGTTGTGCCACTTGCCTGCTTGGTGATCTTGGGCAGGTCACTTGGCTTCCCTGGGCCTCAGTTTCCTCATCTGTAAAATGAGGATTAAATTTTACTCTTTCCTACTTAGTCAAAAGCTCCCAAATGGGACGGGGACCGATGGCCACCCTGATTATCTTGCACCTTCCAAGCTCACTGTGGGCAAGGATTGTCTCTCTTTATTGCCGGATTGTACTTTCCAAGCGCTTAGTACAGTGCTCTGCCCACAGAAAGGGCTCAATAAATACGACTAAAGGAATGAAGGGTACGGTGCTTGGCACATCATAAGCACTCAAATACTTTTTTTTTTTTTGAATGGAAAGTTCCCAGCAGAAGTCAATTGGGAAGTCATGGTCTCTAGTCACAGCTATCTGCTTTGTGGTTTTCAGAGACGCTTCTTTGATCAGACCCTCAGTCCCAGTCTCCACCCCCACACCTGCATATGTTGCATTTGCTAGGTCAATGGCTCCTCAGGTTTGGTATTAAACTGGTTTCCTCTCCACCCCCTCACCGAATGTGCAGGACTTCCCAGTTCAGTGACTCAGGCTCAATCCCGTACTGAATGCTGCCCTTTGTTTCAGCAGCTATGTGTTGGCTCTGATGATTGGAAAACCTTAACAACAACGATGAATCAGAGTATTTATTTTTGAGGTTTTCTTCAAGCTGCCTCCTCATCAGAGCCTAAATAGCAGCATTCAGGCTTTCGGACTGGCACTGAAACTTCCAGAATTTTGCTTCCATGAGGTTCCCGACAGGGAAGACCTGACTCTTTGTTTTTGTCCCATCTTCATGACAACATGTCCACAGCTTCAAAAATTCATTACCAATGAAATACAGAGCCTGGATTTCAGGACTGTCAAAAAGTACTGATTCGTTTTTGTGGTATCAAGTATCATCGTTTAGTCTGTGAAAGGAATGATTCTTGCTTATATCTTGGTGGTAATCCTTCCCATTTTTTCTTCCTTCAAATCATCTTGATTTATTACACTACCAGTCCTTTATTTTTGAGGTAGCATCGAGAAATTTGTACTGTAATCAACCAGTCGACAGTATTTATCGAGAGCTGACTCTGGGCAAAGAACTATTCTAAACCCTCAGGAGAGTCGGGACACAACCCTGCCCACCCGGAGCTTCTGAGCCAGAGACACCATAGGCATATATTAAAAAATAATTACGGGAGGAAAGTCATCTGAATCTAAGAAATCACAGTACCTGGTTCACTTTTTAAACTTTCTAAATAGTACTTTCTGGGGGAAAAAAGGCAGCTGAGGATTTTTTCAAATTGTACAAAGAGCTACTGCTGAAATGAACCGAGTAGCTTGATTTTGAATGGCAAGTGTCAGGAGATAATTAGGCAGATCATCAAGGGTTCCATTAGGTGAGGCACTTAAAGGAAATGAGAGGGCTATTTCAGTGTACCTTTATGGAGTTGTACTAGAAGAAAAGGCAGAGACTGTGTGATGAGATCAAAGAGCTCTCTCTGCGGAGTGAAAGAGGCATCAATAGTGCCTGGCACACCATCACAGCCCTAAAGGGATGCTGCTCACTGAATCCCTCCAGGTGGAATGTAGGACAAGCTGAGAAGCCTGCATGACAAATGGAGGGATATGCCAAAGGAGATGGGACACACTGTGATGTGGACAGAAACCAAAGCGGGAACTTTTAAGTGTCCCTGAATGTGGATTCACATCCTTGGCCGGAACAGAGATGGCTCCACCATCCTCATCACAGACCAGAAAAAAGGACTCAGAGAGAAGGCAACATCACTTCAGTAATCTCTGTAACACACCTTTCGCCACTGAGGAGGAAACTCTACAAAGAAAAGCTTGCCACATGAGGTGAAGTGGCTGTCATTCCAACACGCGATGCGCTCATTTTTGTTCTTTTGATGATATCCATTTTAACGCCAGACCCTGTACTGAGAGTTGGGATCGAGAGAAGATAATCAGGTTCACCACAGTCCCTGTCCCAGCTAGGTTTCTGAGTTTTAATTCCCATTTTATAGATGAGGTGACTGAGGCGTGGAGATATTAAGTGATTTGTCCAAGGCCACCTGGCAGACAAGTGGCAGATTTGAGATTTGAACCCAGATCTTCTGACTCCCGATCTGTGTTCAAACGATTAGGCCACGCTACTTCTCAGAGTGGTGAGGAATCTGATGGTGCACCTGCCAAGATACAGAAGCTGGGGAATACCTGCACCGTCTCTTCCTCCAAATACAGAACACTGAGGAAATGCCACAGAGTTGCCAACATGTCTTGTTTATCACTGTCTTCAAGAACACGTCGGGGAGAGAGCCGAGAGCCAAAATCACCGTGGGATTAGACTGCTGGCAGGCATCTGACCAGAGGGCTCATGAAACAACTACATCATCAACCAGGCCTCCCAAGATGGCCCTGCACCAACAGCGGGGGCACGAGCAGCAGCCACAGGAAGAGGCTGTGGAGGTGACCTTTGTTGGCCACAGATCTCAGGAGAAATCCGGGGGACAGCCTCTACGTGCTGCTCTAAACTTTACAAGAGTATGTGGTGACATCGGTTGACCTTGCCTATGGCAAGTGCTAAAAAGTCCAAGCAACAGACAAGCAGTCATGTGTGGAACCAAATATCTATCGTATTTATTAAGCCCTTACTGTGTGTAGGACATTCTCCTGAGTGTTTGGGAGAGGACAACACAACAATTTAACAGATCCGTTCCCTGCCCGCAACGAGCTTCCGATCTAGAGGGAACACATATTCAAAAATTAAGATCTGATATAAAACAGCATATAGATCAACTGTCATCTCCATCCTTCTTTACGGCTCCAAGACCTGGACTTACCCCAGACCCCAAATCTAACTCTTGAGTGCTTATTTACCATCTAGTGGCAACAAAGGTTCATATACCGTGAGGTCTCAGAACGGAGGCTGTGACAACACGCATCAAAGCAATGCCTCCCCACAAACTTCATTGAAAAGGACCTGGGAGGAAAATCAATTGGAGCAAAATTGTCACGCACCTGCACTACGATGGGCCGAAATGGAGGAACCGAAAACAAGGCGGATAGAAGAAATGTCTTAAAGATCCGCTATGACCTAATGGCGCATAGGCGGGAGATACTCAAGGCCGACAGAAGTGGACTGATGGGCATGGGGCGGAGGGTTTGGCACGCTTGGGACTCCAAGAGGAAGAAATGAAAACAGTCCCCGGCACTGTGGGTAACAAAGGTGAACACGCAGAAAGGGGAAATGCTGCCACGGCCACAGAGCGGAAGTGACTATCGCTCACATGCCGGTTTTCTCGACCGCACTCACACACGCTGATGGAAATCTCACCATTGGTAGGATCGTCCTCCGATCCATGAAACGGTTACACCACAGAATATGTCCTTCATCCGCAAGGTCCGGCTCTCTCGAACCTTCATCTAACTAGCCGTGAGCATACGGCAATGTCTCGGCTGACCTGAGGTTATGTAGAATTTGCACTCTGCATGGGACGAGCATGGATCATGGTGATTTCAACTTTCTGTACAAAACGGGGAGGGCCTGGAGTCACAGATCATAGGTTCGGGTCTAAGAGTCAAGGGCAGAGAAGGGATACCGAGTCATAAAACGAAAGGTATGAAAGCAAGTATTTGGGTCAAGGCAGAGGATCTCGGGAGAGAATGTGTAATCTCTTCTGGGAAGCTTCTACCTGCCATTGAAATACAAACCACATCTGTAATGAGTTAAGCTTCTACTTCTTCATAAAAAAGGACAAGCGGCTCCTCCGAAGCTCTTTGAAGGCCCAGGTTGTGTCAACACACTCTACTGTTGTACTCACCAGTTAAGATGGCTTGCATGGTGAAGCAAAAGTATGGCTAGCATCCTATTACAAATAAACAAAAAAAGTTCAAAAGTTCTGGCCAGCTAATAGAGGAGCTTTAAAGGAGGGGAGCCTGACCCTTTCAAAGGTTTAGGACTGTCTTCTTCCTGAAAACCTGGAATCAGGAGAGATGTAATGACATGGTCTGTCGGTGACTCTGTGTTTCCGGGTAATTGGCACAAGCTTTAGGGGTAGTCCGGGCTCAAAGACTGGGTAGAAGTGAGTGTCATTAGGCAAGCTGGCAGAATGGTTTCTTCCCCTCCTCCCCGCAAATTATTTGAGGTCACAGGAAATTACAGTGGTATTTATTTTAAAATGTCAAGCAATGACGACTCATCAGAGCAGTTCTGCCCATTTTGTACTTTTGGAAACAAAACTCAAGCATCGCTGAGGGACCTATTCCTCTTTCAACAAATACTTCGCCCTTGATGGTGATGATGCAGAATTTTTCACAATACCAGATGGCACTATGTAATGGTTAGAGCTATAATAACGATAGCGATAATAAACTCAGAAGAATTTAAGCACTTATTAATATGTGATGAAAAATAAATTGTATCTAACCCAGCATTCACTACAGGGCTTGGTGCAGAGTAAATGCTTAACAAGTACCACTGATTTTATTAGGTGTCCAGAGTACCCTAGGCACTGAGGTAGATTCAAGGTAATCAGATTGGGCAAAGTTCCTGCCCTACATGGACCTCACAGTTTAAATGGAAGGGAGAAGACATTTTATCCCCAAGAAGTTAAATGTCTTATCCAAAGGCCCAGTGGGTAAACAATGGGGTCAGCACTAGAATCTGAGTCGTCTGACTTCCAATCTTCTGCTCTTGTCACTTGGCCAGCATTCTATTCCTCCCCTCCCTGTACACAGATAATTCACTATCAGAAAATGAAGGAGGTTAGTGAAGCGAGCAAGAAGGGGTCCTCAAACTGCTCGTCTGCTGGATGAACTTGGGCAAGTCATGTAATTTCTCCATGCCTCAGTTCCCTCATCTGTAAAATGGGGATTATAATTGTGAGTCCCACGTGGGACATGGACTGTGTCCGACCTAATTATCTTGTATCTTCCCCAGTGCTTAGCAAACTGCCTGGCACACTGTAAGCGTTTAACTATTGTACTTAAAATTTGAGGCTAGCTGCAATCCTTTTTTTTTTTTTTTTAAACTTGGAGCTACTCAGCCTGAGATCTTTAGATCGGTAAGAATAAAAGTTCATCTCTTATTTGGATTCTGCCTCACCACAGAATAAGATAGGAAAACCCTATATCGTCCTTCATTATTCCTCAAAGGATTCCTACTTAAAATTCCTTCGGAACTGCAGGACGAAATTAATCATAAGCAATACCCACCCTCCATAAACCACGCCCAAAGTGATGTCAGATGGTTGATATTTGGATTGAATAAGAATTTCACAGAAATGAAGAAATGTCATCTTTCGTGCAAGAACAAAACTCATGGGATTGAGAAAATTTAAAGGCAAACAAACTGCAAGTGCCATCCAGTGTTTATTCAACAACTTAGTTACGGCTCGTCGTACTGTCGTTTCTAATCCCTTCACAGAGTAACACTTGAGTTTATATTTACATTTAGCTTGAACAGTTAAAAATAAATAAAAAAGAGAGCTGCTACCAGTGAATTTCTCTGAGAGATTACAACATCTACATTCACAAATTCTTTATAAAAATAAAAATGATCATTCGTTTACTTTTAGTCAAGAGACCCTTTGGGCATCCAGATGTAAAAATAAAATGTCCTCAAAAGCTTTCTAAGTTTGCCAGGCTTTACGTGATTTCAGCAAGGAATGGATGTTAAAAACATCTGGGTACACAATCGACTACTGTGAATAACAGAGGCTCAGCTCCACAGAGAGTTCTGCTGAGAGCAAACCCTCAAAGGACTATTTAAAAAAGAGAGAGACATAAAGGGGGGGGGGGAGGGAGCGGTTAGGGAATGAGTTACATAAACCTCCCAAGTAGAGATTTTGAGTAATTGGTTATGCTGAAGAGCAGAGAGAAAACACGCAAGTATCTATGCTTGGAACCCAGGCCTGAATATGATGTCAGGATTCCCGGAGGTGGGACTGTAGTAAGGGAAGAGGCAGGGCCGAGCTGACCAGTGCCCACATGAGTCCTAATGGCTCACGGAAACTCCTTTACTTCTGTCTGCTGGGCTGTTCTTCTATCCGACACCGAGACTCTCCTTGCTAGGACAGTGGCGTGACAACGTGCAAGTCAAGGAGCTTCTGCCCTTCAAAAGCCCCCTCTCCCACTCCCTCTTTCTCTCTCTCTTCCTGTTCCCAATTCTTACCAGGTTTTCTGGGAAGAATTTCAGAGACAGTCAGGTCCGGGGGTCAGGATCTGACATCTAGTTTTGGTGTTTACATTTATTATGGGCATGCTCTAGCACTCCAGACAAAAGATGTAAACTCTCGGGGCCTCGCTTTCACATCTGCAAAAGGATTATGCAGCTAGTGTAAATTATTCAGGGAAATCTCATCCAGCTTTTGGATCATCTAGGCCCTTGGCTTCTTCTCTTTTTCCCAGCTACTAGACCTCTGGACATATCATTGCTCACCGGCACCTTTGGTCCTGACCGTCTGGTCATGGCTTTTTCCCTGCCCAGAACCCATACTCTCTTCTCCAGCTCCCTAGGCTGCACCAAACCACATCCCTCCTCCTCCAAAGCCTTCCCCCAAATTCACCTCTTTCAGAACGGTTTTCCCTATGGAACTCCACAGCTGTCCATTTGGCACTTAATCATTTATCTGTTAATCTATGGTATTGAGTTCATTCACCTGTCAATATTTTACATCTATTCACTCAATTACAGTCTATTCGACAATTATATCTTTTTTATCCCCATTTTATGGTGAGCTCCTTGAGGACAGGAGTCACATCTGTTATTCCTTTTATATGTTCCTCAAAGGCCTAAAAAAGTGCTATGTATACAAGAGATGCTCGATAAATACTGTTGATCATAATACTGACACCAGACGGAGGTTAGAAGAAAAGGAGAGGAAATCATTTCATTATTTTCTACTTATTAGAAGCTCTGATAAGAGGGTGTGAATGGAGTAAGTTGAAGTTAATGGCTAAAATACGATTTTATAGTTCCATTATCATACTGCCAGAATCAGCCTAATGCTTGCTGTAATAATTCCTCCAGAACTTCTCTGCAGGCTCAAAATGTGGGGATGGGAGTAATTGAATACCTCTCGAACAGCAATGGGGAGGCTTTGCATGCCTTATCCTTACCACAGAAGAATCAAACAAAAGATGGCTTTACCATGTGTCCTTAAGTTCACAGAATCATCTAGCTGGAAAGGGAACTCAGAAGGACCATCAGTCGAGCCCACCTTGTCGAATCAGAACTGCACCTAGATCTTCGAAGACAGGTGACGGTCCAGGCTAGCTAGGCACCACATTTGTGGTGGCGACCGTCTCCCCCATCAGCCCCGTGGCAGACTGCCAGTTGGACCCAAGGCCTCTCCCATAGCAGCGCTGGAGTGGGTGGCCTGCTTCTCTCTCAACAACCCAGGGGCTGGGCTGTCTTGTCCAAGTTGGAGTCCGTGCAGGGCAGGCCAGGGAGAGGGCCTGCAACCCTGGACCACCAGCTTGCCACCTCAGAGACAGAGAGGACAGCAGGGGTTGGACACGCCTGAGGCGGTAAGGGGAAGTTCCTTCACTGTGCTCTGACCTGGCCTGTCTGGCCTCTCGGTAGCACTTCCCTGCAGAGCTCCAAGGAGTTGACCCGAAGAGAGGCCAACTCTGGGCCATATTCCACCGAGGAGTTGCTGCTTCATCTCTACTTTGGCCCTGGTGCTCTGGCTTCTTTCTTGCTTTCTTCCTCCTACCAGAGGAGACTCACATCCTGCACCTTCTAAATCCCTGTTCGGCCACCGGTTTACCATGTGATTGTGAGCATGGAACTTAACTCCCTCTGCCCCAGTTTCCTTATGTAAAATGAGGACAGTGGAACAGCAGAGCTGCCAGTGTGCCAAGATAGGAGGGTGATAGAAACTCTATAAATATATAGGTTGATAAAGACAAACACCTCTCCATATGGGAGCTGAAACCGCATCTTTCATCTGATGACCAGCCAAAGGACAGAGGGTAACAAAACACCACTCGACAATAAAATACAGTTCCTTGGCAGATTACGGCAACACTGAGCTCATCGGAGCTCCCAGCCTTAAAAAAACTCTTCTGGGTTGACAAAATGTGGCTTCTTTTCTCGAGGACCCAAAATGAAAAGAGCTACAGGAGTCCTGTAAATACAAAATAAGTGGCCTAGAGAGCACCTTGAGTGATCACATAATTCACTCCTGCACTTTCAGGCTGAACTTCACAATCAGTCAATACTATTTATTGAGCACTTACTGTGTGCCAACCCTTGTATTAAGCGCTCGGGAGCCGCTGATCTTATGGAGGGGACAGACAGTCAAGTAAATCAGAGATACTGGAAGCAACAGAGGACAAGGATAATGTACCTAAGTGCTCTGGGCCTGGGGATGGGGTGAGAATCCAAGTGCCTACGGGGTACCAGACCCAAGGGCATAGGCAGTGCAGAAAGGAGGACGAACAGGGTGGGATAATGCCAGATATTGTTATCCTAGCTTTTTTTTCTCCGGGACAGGAGATTCAACGGCTTCTTCTGAAATCCTTTCCAGGGTTTTGTAACCCTTGGTGCCAGGAATGCCTTCCTTATATCTTACTGAAATTAGTCCTCCTGCATTTCAACCCAAATCCTCTTTTTTCTGGACACACTCTAGATGAACTGCAGCCGGCCCCATCCTCCATATGCATCAGTAAGTTCTCCCTTGGCCTTTTCTCCGCCAGGGAATTAGTTGTGGTGTTTACTAAGCATGTAGTATGTGCCATGCTCTGTCCTACATCTACTGGGGCGAAGGTGTGATAATCGGATCGCCTACAGCCCCACCTGGGGCTCACAATCTAAATAGGGGGAAGACATAAAAAGAATGATAAGGATAAACTACTAGCAGTGATAAAATACAAATTTCACCATCCAAGGTAACAGCATTACTGGAAGGGCTGAAACTGGCCCTCTGGGATCAGTGCACAGGCTCCTCACCGCTCCAGGCAATAGACTCAAAGCCCATTAAACCTCTTCTGCGGTCTGGTAAAAACGGGAGGCGGGGCCTGGCCCACCTCCTGAGGACCCTGGAATTCCAGTGGCATGGACGCTCAAGGCTGCATGGCTTAAGGTAATGCCCACCCTCTGTTCCCCTCACAAGGTGGGGCTGATCATCATCATCATCATCACTACTAAGCACTTACTATGTACCAAGAGTTATCTCACCTGCACAAAAGCGACTAAGACTGTGAGCCCCATGTGGGACAACCTGATTACCTTGTATCTACACCAGTGCTTAGAGCAGTGCTCGGCACATAGTAAGCGCTTAACAAATACCTTAATTATTATTATTACAACAAAACAATCAACAGACACATTCCCTGCCCACAATGGGATACGAGGTTCAAAATCTTAGGGGGAGAGAGAGAGCAGGCATTTTAGATCCATTTCCACAGCTGGAGAAAATGAGACAGAGAGAGGTTATTGGCCTGTCCAAGATAAGCCAGCAGATCAACGGCAGCGATGGGATTAGAACCCAAGCCTCTTGACTCTCAGGCCGGGTCCCTTTGCTTGAGTCCACTCTGCTTCTGGCTCATGATGGTTGGCAGAAACCTAGATAATCCCTGTCTTACTTGCAACTCTTCAATTATTTTTGTGACTCTCTCATTAAGTCCTTCATATTCCCCTAAATTGCAGCGTGCAGAAATGGACCTGATATGCTGCTAACCACTGTTAAGTTATCTCATCATTCCTACATTACAAAAAACCCTCAACTGCTATATCAATGCTCATAATCAGCTTTTCATCCAGCAAGCAGTTTTCATGCCTATTTCATGCATCGTCAATCCCTCATGCCCACAGGACACCAGAAAGTCTACCCATTTCTTCCACAATGTGTCTTTCCACTATGTGTTTTGGAAAGAACCCCATTTAGGGAATTAGGGAATGTTTATTTTCCTCACAATGCAGATCTGGTTGGACAGAATGCCATGTACTGTCAAAAGAAATGGTTGTGCCCTGCACATGGTACTAGTCTAAATGTATAAACTATAACTCTATAATGTAGGGTTCATCAAGAAGCTAAACACCACATGATAGATTGAGTGTACTTTGTAGGTCCTAATCTCAGTAGGTTAACTGAGGTGAAGCTCTCATCTACTCTGAGTCGCAGTTTCCTCAACTGCAAACAAAGAGCAGGAGTTTGGGAATCAGCAGATATGAGTTCTAATCTCCGCTCCGCCACTTCTCTGTGGTGTGACCTCAGGCAAGCTGCTTAACTTCTCTGTGCCTCTGTAACCTCGTCCGTAAAATGGGGAATAAAACTGTGAGCCCCACCTGGGACAACCTGATTATCTTTCATCTACCCCAGCACTGAGAACAGTGCTCAGCCCATGGTAAGTGCTCAACAGATACCATAACAATAATTATTATTGTTATTATTCAGAAGTGTTTTGGGAATAACGGTAGCAACTGTTTGGAAATCTATTGCTAGTGAACTGAATGTGTTTTGGATCTTTGTTTTTGGTCTTCTTGTCTTGGTCCTTGATGTCGAGTGTGGTTCTTGACCGATGCAACTGCTCCAGGAGTTGGACGTGTCTTCTGTGGCAGCCGCAAGCCTCCCGTCATAGAAAAAGATGGACTTTCTGATTACTGGGTGCAGAGCGCTGTACTACACACTTGGGAAAGTACAATACAACAGTAAAGAGTGACAATCCCTGCCCACATCTTGGCACAGTGCTTGATATGCATAGCTGTCCCGCTCTCGCTTGCCATCTTGTGAAGTCCTTGCAAGCCTTCAAGGAGCCCCCTTGAAGAAGAAATGACCACTTGTCCCTAATAGCAAAGGTTTGTAAAACCAGTAAACAATACGGAAACAATAAGCATGCCATTACGACAACTTAAAGTAGGTCGCTGCCCGTTTTTTTTTTTTGGATGCTTTTTAGAGTATTAAATAGCATTTACCTGCCAAGTCCATAAAGATAAGTCAATGAATGGGTGAATTTCAAAATGCAAGCTAGAGCTCAAGAGGATCTTAAAAATTTGGGGACAGATGTCTACCATTGACTCCATGCAGCCAGCGGCAGATTTCAGCCCTTCAGAAGATAACAGCATCTGAGATGCTCTTGGCCTATCGTGTACTTGGATGGTGGGTGTCTGGGGAGAATGACAGCCTGGAACACAGACGCTGACCCAGAAAGATCAGTTGCTGGGAACTGTGCCAGAATTCCTGGGATTTGAAGAAAGGAAAAATGTAAGGTCAAAACACATAAGGAAATCAGACAGGTCAGCTTCAGAGAGTGGGGATGTGAAAAAGTCCTAAAGTTTCAGATGGTATCGGCATTTCAGGAAACAGAGATACCAAGTTGAAAGAGATTTTTGTCTTCCCAAAGAGGAAGCAACTGCAATAAATCAAGGCCAAAAGAGAATTGTGAGTGTTCTGTTTCTGATACTTCATGAAGAGCCTGACTTCAGTCTCAGGGAAAACACATCTGATAGCATCATATTGGCTAAAAGGAGGCCAAAGGCCACACTACATTTTAATGAGAAAGACCAGAGACACCAAGTGAGAGAAAGAAGTATGGGGGCTCTGGCTCAGAAGGAGAACCTCAACCCCAAGACAGAGACAGGACAAACACGACTGGGGAAAGGCAGTCAGGGGTAAAATGGAATGATGGTCATCATGCTTAGGGACAGTTAACAAGCCCATAAACTGCATCCTAACTGAACCTGGGCTATGTGGAAAATCTTGCCATTTTCTTCTTCTTTTTTTTTAATGCCCTGATGGGCCTGGGACCCGGGATCTGCATTTGCAAACGAAAGGGCTTCCTCTTCAAAGGAGGAGCTATGATGCAGGATGCTTTGGAAGTGGAGCTGGAAGAAGGATTAAGGAAATGTTCAAACTATAGCCCTTTCTCTGGCTACTCATGGTACCGTTTGTCAGTAATTTGCTGTCCCTTAGAACATCCTTGATCTGACTGGCTCAAGCCCTGGGGTTTCTGAGAAGTGGCATGGCATAATGAACAGAGCACGGGCCTGGGAGCCAGAAGGTCATGGGTTCTAATCCCAGCTCCACCACTTGTCTGCTGTGTGACCTTAGGCATGTCATTTCACTTCTCTGTGCCTCAGTTCCCTCATCTGTAAAAAGGGGATTGAGAATGTGAGCCCCACGTGGGACAACCTGATTACCTAGTATCTACCCCAGTGCTTAGAACAGTGCTTGGCACATAGTAAGCGCTCAACAAACCATTATTATTATTATTATTATGCTCCAGCTTCCCAGTGTGGTTCTACCTCCAGGACCCTCTCAAACTGCCTAAAGAGCCTGGGAGCAAATGAGTTCTGCAGGTAGCACAGATTCTTAGCATTTTACTCTCTAAATAATTTCATAAATTAGGGTTAACTCCCACCCCCCCAAAAAAATTAATTTTAATTCTACAAATTAATTCTATTTCCCTTCTCAAAAGAGACCTGAGTCTCTTTAAAATCAATCCATTATCTGTATTGAGTGTGCTCACTATGTTCAGAGCACTGTACTAAGTGCTTGGGAGAGTTCAACTGAATCAGCAAACATGTTCTCCGCCCAAAAGGGGCTTATGGTCTGGAGGGGGAGACAAACATTAATGTGAAATCCATCTGTTCTATTTAATTTTAGTTAAATCAGCACCTTTACATGATCATCAAGATTCCCCTCGTTACCCCATTCCAAAATACACTAAGATATCAAGGGCCTTTGGGAGGTTTGATCGGTTTTAAATGTGTTAAATGTTTTACTTGGGAATTTCCTTTCTCCCCACTTGGCTGAGTCTGGGGTGTCTTGGGGTAATGAACACTTGAAATCAGTTCCTGTCCATCTCTTGGATGAGTATATTTTCTTTCTTTTTAAAGAGAATCTGGATATTGTTCATTTCTGAAATCCAAAATTAGCCTGCTACTCCAGAGTCAGCAAAATTGCCTTACTAGGATTGTTTATGCCAACAGGGGATTGAGAAGGCAATGGTCTGTCAAGTCCTTGGTGTCACTAGCAAATGGCCAAAAGAAGCAATCTGACTGAAGAAATATGTGCTAGCGAGAGCTTTTTGGTTCTTTCGGTGAACCTTACAACTACAATACCCAAATATGTGTAATTTCAAGCTAAATTTTCTCCTAAAGAAAACAAATAAAGTTCAGTAATTACCCTGACCCCAAGTGCATTTTTAATGCCCTAAAAAGAATGATAGAGGTACGGAACTTTATTAGGTGAGTGACAGGAAGAGACAGAGAGAGAGAGAGACACTCTGCTCAGTGCATAAGGGAATGGATGTGAACAGAAGGAGTCCATAAGGCTTTCCAGAGTAGAAACGGTTTGAAAAACCTGTTTTTCTGTCTGGGCTGGCTATTTCAGCAGGCTGCAGTGGGATGAATTTCCTGCTCGGGGCCAAAAATAAACCTGTGGAAGGGAAAGGGGTTCTCTCTACTGGCAACAGCCTGCCTTTCTACAGGGGACCTGGAAACCCAAAATTACAGCCGCTGCCGCAATGAACCAAGGACGAGGGAACTTCCAGACTTCCTCCCTCCACGTGGGGTTCGGACAAGTGCCAGGCATACCTCAGACTGACGGGCCTGCTGGGAGTAGAGCCCTGACACATTCCTTAGGGGATCCACCTTCCTAGGTTAACCAAGGTCTAGGTTATCCAGCTTCACACAGCTACTGGATCTCAGGAGGCTCCCACTCCCAACGAGCAGGTGGAACCAATGGGAAGGATCAGGGCATGGGAGCTGGAGGAGCCCAAGTATGGGAGCCAAGGTTGGGCCGGTTTGCTTTTCTCCAAGTAATGCCGAGGCATAAAACAAAAGCTCACATATTCCCGCCAGGGAGAACAGGATGAAAGAAGAAACTACAACACCCCTGTAATTTTAAAAGAGATTCATCCACTCTATTTGAACTTCAGGTAATGAAAAAGGCAACATTTAGGACAGGAGACCTGACATTTTTCCCCCTCTTCCAAACCAAAACCACTTCCATTAGTGAGAATAAGAAGCTAATCAGATGGATAGAAGAGAAAAAAGCCCAATATTTTTATCACGATTCTTTTTAATAGCCACTAAGGATTTACATTCTCTCCCGAAGTAACATCCTTAAAACAACTTTCATAAATGATAGAAGATTCGTTTTTGCCGTTACGAGCCATTAAGACTTCCCTAATCAGATGCATGAAAGAGAGGCGAAAAATGACTGGTTAGGTTAGTTCTTGCCCCCTGTGGTGTGCTTCAACAGATATAAAATTACAGATATGGGTAATAGCAGACTGTAAGAATACATATTTAAGTGCTATGGGGCAAGAGTGGAGTGAATATCAAGTGTCTAGTGGGGTACATACCCCAGTGCACAGGTGAAGCAGAAGGGAGGGTGAGTAGGGGAAATGAGCAATTAGTCGGGGGGCGGGGGGGGCGGAGCTTTTGGAGGAGATGTGATGTTAGGAGGATTCTTAAAAGAAGGAGTGATAGAAAGGGTTTGATCCTTTCAAAGACCAGCTCCGAATTCACTACAAGGCAGTGCTGGGAGGCCCTCAAGTCAGTCAGTCATTCGTATTTTTTAAGCAATTACTGTGTGGAATACTGTACTAAGTGCTTGGGAGAGTACAATATAACAATATAGCAGCCACATTCCCATCCCAAAATGAGCTTACAATCTAGAGGAGGAGACAGACATTAAAATAAATAAATTACAGATATGTACATGAGTGCTGTGGGGTTGGGAGGTGGGAGAGAGGGGTGAATAAAGGCAGCAAGTCACCGTGACTTAAAAGGGAATGGGAGAAGAAGAAAGGAAGGCTTAGACAGGGAAGGCCTCTTGGAGGAGATGTGCCTTCAATAAGGCTTTGAAGACAGGGCGAGTAATTGTCTGTCTCAAGGAAAGGTAGCTTGGGGCCAGACCAATACTAGCAAAAAAACCACAGCAAAAACCCATAGCTATGTATCCTCAAACTTATTCTAAAGCAAGAATACACAGAAATTAACCAAGGCATGCCAGAGCTCAACACTGTGCAGAAAAGGGAACTAAATAATTTAAGAAAAATTCCACCCTAAGGGGCAAGCAGAATTTTCCCTGAATGCCCCTGACAGCCGCTGTTGCTTAGCAATTAAACTCCCCAGAAAATAGCTTGGCTCCAGGGAAATCACACAGGCACAATCAGAAGGCCAAATCCCTACTGCAATAGCTGAGGTGGGGAGATAAAAAAAAAAAAAATTAAGGCTAGTTGGAGAAGAAAAATCGAACTCTCTCAAAATTGTCACTGCAAAACTGGAAAACGTCACATTAAAAAATGCACCGATTGTTGTATTCATTCCTCTAGAGGAATTTCCAAACCGAGCGAGGCTGGCAGCCAGGACAGAAGTGCTACCTGTAATTCGGCATGCTCCTCTGTCCTAGAAAGAAGGGCTGGTGGTCTTGCAGAACCCCGCATTAAGGACAACTCACAGAGGAGACCTCACCCCATATGTAATGCCGCAGACCCGAGCACAACTGTCTCATCGATCAGACGAAGTTAGAACACTCCCATATCTGCCACCTTTAACACATTCCGATGGAACCGCGTGTGCCGTTGTGTGCCTCGGCCCTAAGGTGACTGGAATTTGGCTCTCACCAATGCCTCTGTTTCGTTTCTATTCTCCCTGTGAAGATGGCCCATCTGGGAACCCAACGTGGGTACGGCTACTGAGGTTCTGCTGAGACGCAGGGGGTCAGAGATCAGCTTACTCTCGAGATCCTCCTGCTCTATAATTCTGTGATTCCACAGTATTGACCCCTTGCAATAAGTCTCAAATGAAGCTGCCGCAAATTGACCATCTCCCCCATTACAAATTCATCAGTGGGCTGGATCAACCAACCGGTGGTATTTACGGAATGCTTACTGGGTACAGCACTCTGTACTAAGTATTTGGGAGAGCACAATACAATAGAACAGGTTCACATGTTCCCTACCTACTAGGAGCTTAGAGTCTGGTAGGGGAGACAGACAATAAAATTACAGGTGGGTATGAATGTTTAGTGCTGCTGGGCTGGGGGAAGGTGAACAGCAAAGTGGTTAAGAGGTGCATAGATGATGCCGAGGGAAGATGAATAGGAGAGGTGAGGTCTCAGTCAGGGAAGGCCTCTTAGAGGAGATATGGTTTTTAGTACGTGCTTGAAGATGGCGAGAGCAGTGGTCTGTGAGATATGCGGGAGGGAATTCCAGGCAGGAGGACGTGGGATGTCAGGAGTGTGATAGACAAGGTGCACTGAGTTGCTTGGGATTCGAGGAGTGAAGTGTGTAGCAGATCTGTGAGATATGAGAGAAAGGGGGAGTGATAAGGAAGCAGAGTGTTCTTTCATGGGCTCTGGGACCGATTAATAGCAGGTGGCCAACTTCAGCTTTTAACCCTCAGTTCCAGTGCTGGCTAATAAGAGGGATGCCTGGATAACCAGGGATAACCCACAAATAATGGTATGAGAGACAAATGATGCTAATTACCAACTGAAATCTGGGTAATCAATTTAAGGCTAATGTTAGGAGGGTTGCTCCTCAGAGAGACAGCTTGGTGGCTTTTCCAGGCTCCCACAGGTAGTATGTGAGGCAAATATTGAGACCGTTTCCAACTAATATAAGCTGCTCTTCTGTGGCAGTGCAGTTTAGGAGGGCTGGTAGTACGTTTTCTCTGTGGAGGAGTAACATCCTTTCAACCTTGCACCTGAACTAGTCCAGAAGTTGAGGCTGGGAAAAAAATGCAGTCTTCCTCACTTCTCCAGATCATTTCCTGGCACACACTAAGCGCTTAACAAATACCATAATAATAGACACCACAACGGAATAAGCCAATACTGTTGATGATATTACGTGCCAGGAATTGGGGGGGTGGTCGATGGGCGATAACCAGGTTGGACACAGTCTTCAAGAACTATGATGACTGATGATAGAAGTTATCCATTTCTTGGCCAAGAGGAGCTGGCTAAAATAATCCTTCCCTGTCCCAGGGCTTCCTTTCTGACACTTTCATCCCAGTAGAAGGAAAAAGGGGCATTGGAGGAAGTACCAAAGACCATCAATCAATTAATCAGCAGTATCTACTGAGTGCCTCATGTGGATTTAGCATTATCTTTTAATGTTTTAAAGAATACAGCCCGAGAAAGACGCGGACTTTGCCGATAGGCTCTTCCAATCGAAGAAGATAGCTTGACAAGTGGGTTACTTTCCCAGTTAACCCACTGAAATGCCTACCGGAATTTCACAGAAGCACTATGGGAGAGGAGGTGACAGCAACCCATGGGCTGTGTCAGCTTGGGGCAAAGATCGTTCCGATTCTTGCATGTCAGAGCAGTGTGGCCTAATGGAAAGAGCATAGACATGCGAGCCGGAAGACCCGGGTTCTACCCCTGGATCTGCCACGTATCTACTGTGTAATCTTGGGCAAGTCACTTAATTTTTCTGTGTCTCAGTTCACTCATCTGCAAAATGGGCATTTAATACCTGTTCTCCTCCTACTTAGACTGAGCCCCATGTGGGACTGGATTAACTTGCATCTACTACAGTGGTTTGTTAGTACAGTGCTTGGCACACAGTAAACACTCAACAAATACCACAATGATTAATTATAATTATCTGCAAGGGCTCTCAGCACACCAAACTGACACTGTCAAGGAAAACGTATCAGACAGATAATTGCTCTCCCCCACTTCACAGCCTTACTGAAGGCACGTTTCCCCCAGGAAGCCTTCCCTGACTGAGCCCTCCCCTCCTCTTCTCCCACTCCCTTCTATGTCCCTCATACTTGCTCCTTCATTCATCCTCTCTCCCTTCCACACAGCACATATGCATATATCTGTTTATATCTGTAATTTATCTATTTACTTATAATAATGTCCGTCTCCGTCTCTAAACTGTGAGCTCACTGTGGGCAGGGAATGTGTTTGATGTTATATTGCTCTCTCCCAAGCACTCAGTACAATGCTTTACATACAGTCAGTGCTCAATAAATACAGTTATTGGTATTCATAATAATAATTAAAAAACATCAGGCCCTCGGGGGTAATGTTGTCAGAGTCCCGTACTGATGGACATGCCCCAAAACAATCAAGCAGTGGTATTTATAGAGCGCTTGCCCTGTGCAAGTCACTGTACTGAGCACTTGGGAGAGCACACTACAACAGAATTAGCAGACAAGTTCCCCGCCCACTATGAGCTTACAGTCTGTCGGACGAGTTTACAGTTTGGCAACAGCCAGGGTCGAAGCCAGTCGACCCTGGGGTTCAGGGCATTGGTAAGTGTTACTATTGGGTAGGTGACATTTACAGTAACCCACCAAGCAACTGCCACCCTGGGAACTTGGCGACAGTGTCCAGGCTGAGGCCGGCCAACAGACAGCGGGATGAAGAAAGTAGACCAAAGTCCCCGGTATTTCCAGGCAGCAGCTATCACCTAAACTCACATGCATGCACAAGGCCAGCACACTCTCCAATAAGTGGCCTGTAGTCTAATCAGAAAACAAATCCCCCGTCATCAGACTGAAAATAAAAGGCCGCTTTTATTTGCCCTATTCAGACCCATATGTATTTATGCAAATTATTTTATTTCAAAATGAATGCTGCTTTTGCCCAGCCAGAATAAGATTTGGAACAGACCATAAAGCAAGTCTGAAAGAATCAGATCCTCACTTCACAAAGTGGATCAAATTTGCCAAATTGGCTCTTTTCTGCTAGCAATCAAGTCACCTCTCTCTCCTTTTTAACATTCTCATTTTTCTGCCAAGAAGAATCAGTATGTATATCGGTCCTATTAATTGAAAGGAAAATGACTTCCTCATTATTTCCTTGTCAGTCTCATTCTCCCTCATAGCTGGCTACTCTTCCCAAGGGGAACAACTTTTCATTAATTCTTATTTCAGCCAATTATTGAAGGCATCTTATAAAAGTACATTTTTCTTTAAAGAACCTCCAAGTCGGTAACACAAAACTTGGGAGTGCAGCTTTAAATCAATTTCCTAAAAAGACTGGTTCTTTCGTTCTATATGCAAGGCATCAGGAAGACACGGGCAATTAGAAACAACAGGAATCGGCACAACATACACTGGAACAGTGATCATTTTGCTTCTTTATAAATACCAATCCACATTTCTTCCCTGGCAAGGTAGTCACTGATATCAGCAGTCAATCTCTTGAAAAATGTCATTTCTACCATGTTATTTCTAGGGCCTAGTTCTGGGTTTTATAACTATTATTATAATAATATTTATTAAGTGCTATGATCCAGGTACTGTAATAACTGGGTTGGATGTAGTCTTCATCCCATGTGGGGCTCACAGCCTTAATCCCCATTTTACAGATGAGGGAACTGAGGCACAGAGAAATTAGGTGACTTGCCCAAGGTCACAGCAGACAAGTGGCAGAGCTGGGATTAGAACTCATGTCCTCACTCCCAGGCCTGTGCTCTATCCACCAGGCCATGCTCTTCTCCCTTCACCATCTTGAAGGTTTTGATTTTGAATCATTAAGTGTAGGTGATTAGGGTAACCCCACCCCTAAATAAACTTATTCTCCTGAACTAGAGGCTTGTTGTGAGCAGGGGACCTGTCTACCAACTGTGTTATATTGTACCCTCCCAAGCACTCAGTACAATGTTCCGCTCACACAGTGAGTGCTCAATCAATACAATGAATTGATGGATTGAGTACACCCCAATCACTTGGGTTGGTGGCCTGCGTGGAGTAGGTGCTCAACAAATGCTACTGACAATGATTGATTTCCAAAGACATATTTCATCTAACAGAAGCAACGCTGGGCAGAATGATTCTTCGGTTAGTGCATGTTAAATGCACCCCGGAGTTTCCAGTATAAATTAAGTTCTTCAGAGTTCAATTCCAAAGAAACACTAATGCTACTGAACTCACTCAATATTTCAACACATAAAACTAAAGGTTCCTATATACTAGAAACAAAAGCTCTTGCTTCTTGAAATTGTGGCCGCTTAGCCGCCTAAGGCCAAACTATGGCCAAAATTTGCTATTTCGGAATTAGGGCTATCCAAGAAAAACATGGGATTAAGAAACTCTGGCCAGGACCTAGTTGAGAGTTCTATTAAATCCCTAGAGACTATGGTTGAAACTGAATCCCAAACCAGATAATGCACAAGGTTTAGATTTGATCACTAACACCAAGTGGAAAGGAGGACAATGAGAAATGCCAAAGTTGAGATTTAAAAGCCACCGTGCCTCAACATTTGCAAGGAATCAGACCCCGAGTGTTTCCCGATGAGGCTTGCTGAAGCCTTTCCTCGAACAAATGGCTGTGATAAGGGCTTAGCCCAAGAAAACCACACCTTAAGTGATTTTAGTTTATCTTTTGCTCTAAGTCCAGACTAAGTGGAGAAAACTTTTCCACATGGAAATCTTCCTGCAGTGTGGTCTCAACCAAGAACTCATCTCCAAGCACCCAACACGGCAAGCTCCCACCACCTGATTTCCTTTCCATTTCCCTTTAAGGAGAACCTGGCCCAATCCGCAAGGGTGTGAGGTTTTCCCGTTATTAGCCAAGGAGACTGTCTCCTCCCAGAATGTCCCCATAGCTTCTGGGATATGTGGGCAAAAACAGTCCCTCTGCACCATGGGGTTTGTAGCCTGAACTCTCTTCTTCCCCCAACAATGCTTTTGCAAACCCTGTTGGAGAGGATTTTAAAGCACCCTACTCCGGCTGCGGCTTCGTTCTTTCACGCTGACTTAAAATCCAAAGTACGACCACTTACAGCTTGTGTTTCAATTGACCAGGCGGCAGTTTTTTGCTTTGACATCTCAACAGGAGTCCTGACCCCTCATCACAATGGGACAGGGAAAGAGAGCTTACCACTGAAGGATGAAAAATTAATTCCTTCTCCACCTCACAAGATTTTTCTCTTATGAAACTGTAAAAATAGCGAGGTCAATGTTAAGGGGAAACAGGCAGGCTACTGTATCCATAAAAAGTAAAAAATGTACATTGATTAATTATGAAGCCAATTGCTCCTCTGAGCATTGTTCTAAACCTGAACTGGAAAATACTCAGAAAGCTAAGCCTTCTATCCTGTGCTTGTCTCTAAGCTACCATCAATGGATCTGACTTAACTCTATGGCCGCCTCAGCTAAAAATACCAGTGGAGGCTCGGGAAGGGGTTAGTCAAAACTTGGAAGGAACAGAGTTTTGCAAGGATCGGGATACTGCAACTGAGAGGCAGGCTTACAGATTTAAGTGAAGAGACAACCCGGAACGAAGAGAGAACAGGTTGGGGAGATGAGAGGTTAGTGAGGGAATGCTTTCTGGAGGAGTGGTAGTCTTTTGGATATGAAGGGGGAGTTCCGGCCTCACCATCAATGGTATTTACTAAGTTCTTACTGTGTGCACAGCACCGTAATAAGCTTTTGGGGAGAATATAACAGAGTTGGTAGATATGTTCCCTGCCCCAATCACACTTACTGTCTTCCGGACAGGAGGGAGGGTGTGAGCAAGGGGTCTCTGGTGAGAGATCAACATCCTCCTAGGCAAAATTACTGACTCTCTTTGCCAGCTGCTTCACCCAACTGTTAGCTCTGAGCTTCTCCTCAAGCCACACCTTTTGTCTCCCACTGCTCTTCTGGTTCGCCCAGTTCTATTAATTTTTTTAATGATATCTGAAAAGCACTTATTTGCCAGTTACTGTACTAAGGGTCGGGGTAGATAAAAGATAATCAGGCTGGACTCGGTCTATGTCCCACATGGGGTCCACGATCTTAATCCCCATTTAACAGATGAGGTAACCGAGGCACAGAGGAGCGCACCGACCAAGGTCACATAGCAGACAAGCGGCAGAACCGCATTAGAACTCAGGTCTACTGACTCCCATGCCTGAGCTTTTTCCCCACTATGCCAAGCTGCTTCTTCTTCCAGCCTCAGAGCTCCTGAAACCCTACTTCTTCCAATAGGCTTTCCCAAATAACTGGAAACCAAGTGGTGAATTCCTTCCATTTCATTCTTCATTGTACTTGCAACTCCCCTAAACACTTTCCTCTCCCCCGTCATACTGTCACGGTGCTCGAATAAACAGCAAATATTTCTGTAATAATAATAATATTGGTTTTTGTTAAGAGCTTACTATGTGCTGAGCACTGTTCTATGCACTGGGGTAGATACGGGGTAATTAGGTTGTTCCACGTAAGGCTCACAGTCTTAATCCCCATTTTACAGATGAGGGAACTGAGGCACAGAAAAGTTTAGTTACTTGCCCAAAGTCACATAGCAGACAAGGGGAGGAGCCAGGGTTAGAACCCATGACCTCTGACTCCCAAGCCCATGCTTTTTCCACCAAGCCACACTGCTTCTTTGTATTTTATGTATTTACTGATGCTCTCTTGTCTTTCACATTTGGCCCTGTGAAGAATACTGGTCTTTGCTGGAAGCTCCTTGAGGGCAGGGGAAGTAGCTATTTAATTGTTCGTGAACAAGGGTCAGAATACTGCTACTCTTAATAACTGCATTTTGACGAGGAGGGTGACCTGCACTACTAAACACAAAGAATCTCTCTCTCCATTTTCAGAGAGAGGCTTGTACTATGTAACAATGCAACGCAAAGACCTGTTTCCATGTCAACAGCAGCATCATACAGGCAGAGCATGAAAAGAATTAGAAAAGGCTATTTTGAAATTTAGTTACCCAAATGTGCATCCAGTTTAGGCTTCTTAAAACGCTTATTTCTGGGCATTGATATTTTAAACATTTCCCACTCTGTGAATATTTTCCCCAGCTAGGAATCTATTTTAGGGAACATTGATATTATGGTACAGATGAACAATACTATCAATTCCATCTGCTTTCTAAATTTGCATAGCTTAAAATAGGATATTGGATTGGATGCATTAATTTTTCTTAAGAATATTCTGGTCAATACTCAATCAGACCATGAATTACCAGATCCTCAAATCCTTGAATACATAAAGCACACATTTAAAGAGGAAAACAACACCTCTTTTATGCTGATTTCCCACTTTCAACTGAAATGAAATGGAAAATCATTACTGCCTTCTTTGAAGGCTCTTTTCAGACTGTTAAAGTCACTAGCATGAGATTTTACACATCACACATAAGAACAAAATAAAATATTCCTATAAATGTTTGGGGAGCGACATTTTTTGTTCTTTCTTTGGTCACTCTTGCTTTTATTCTCTAAATCTAATACAGTCACTTGAGGCGAGAAACAGGCAATTGTGTAAATGTGCATAATTTTTTCTTTACTCTTAAATTTATCTTTTTCTCTTGGAAAGTGTTCCCTTCACCTGCTACTTCATCATATTGGACTTCACAACTAATCTAGTTCTATTGTCAGTTCAGCTACATAGAAAGGATTTCACTGACAAGGTTTCAAGGTATATTTGAAACCAACCCTGTTATTCTTGGGAAAAGTTGTTCTAGTTTAACACCGTGAAAAGCATCACTGCAGATCTTACTCTTGGGGCTGGAAACAGGCATTCTATCGGTTTAATTCTCCTGATCGTGACTAATGGGAGAGACATTTTAGAAGTGGGTCACCATACTCAAAAGTATGTCTCACAAACAGTGTGCTGCGGTCACTTCTATTATTTAGGCAGTTAAATCAAAGACACCTACCCAGAGACTTTTCTGTTTATTTATTGCATGAAAGTGCTATACTTTCATTGAGAAGCAGCATGGTTTATTTCAAAGTCATCCTGTTTATAATATCTTAGAGGTCAGTAAAACAAAAATAGGAGCCTGGGTTAACTCCCAGACTTTTATGAAAGAGGCTCTCTCCTGGTCTATTTATTTTATATTACTAGCCATATGTCATTTGTGTAAATGAAGCATTATCTCCATACTATAAGTGGCCTCTTATTCAAGTTTTTGTCAACTGGATGTTCTCTAAAACATGCATCCCAGGCTATGTCACTAGGTGCAAATCTGAATCAAAAGTTTACATGATATACTCGATTTCATTTGTTTTGACATCCATGCAGAAATTTTCTAGTAGCTATGAGTCAAGCAGATTAGCCCAAGGCTCCCTGACCTGTGAGCTATGTAGGACAGAGGGACTGACTTCTCTCTACCCCTCCACTCAGAACAATGCTCAGACACCTAGTAAGTGCTTAACAAATGCCATAGTAAAGGGTAACATGAAACTATGTTAACTTGAAATATTGCTGGCTAAAAGGAAAGAATATTCTTCTCCCAAAAGCACCACCACGATGGCTTTTCAGAGATGCAAACTAGTAATCCAATATTATTAAATTACATCAACTTCAGTATTGCCAACAAATACTTATCGAGTACCATTATGACAGACTGAAAACTAATCAATACTAATACTGCCTTTGGCACTTGTGAGCCCTCAATCAGTAATTTTTTTTTTTTGACATCGGGAGATAGAAATATGTTCTTATTGAAAGGAGAACCTGAGAACACGAAGACTGCTTCCCAGAACTCACAATGTATGAACGGCAGTTGCAAAATGGAACAAACCAAAAAACTGCAGATCACTGACACTGAAAATCACACTCAATCACTTTGTTACAAGGGGCTATAGGACACTAAGTCCTCCCTGTTTCTGTCTCCCTTCCCAGCTATTAACAGCCTGAAAAAAAAAACTGTGATGAGGCATTTGAACCTCTTGCTCTGTCAAAGTGTCACAGAAACCTACGATTCATAAAATCGCAGAAGCCCTGCTGACGTCTGACAAATGGAATTGGAGCAGCAGTTGTGCAGAACGACTATTAAAAGGGAAATCCACATCAAGCAGAGATCAGAGTCCTGTCTAGGTTTACTTTTACCTCTCAGCAGCCTTAATGTAGCAGTGTCTCCTTTTGAGAGGAAAACTGCATGCACTTTCTTCTGTTATTGGAAAATAACATTAGGCCTTGGCTCTCTTCAGTAAGGAGCTCTCTTGTGGCCCAGAGGGAAGAGCACAGGCTTAGGGGTCTACTGTGAGACACTGGGAAAGTCCCTTAACTTCTCTGTGCCTCAGTTTCCTCATCTGTAAAATGGAGATTTAATACCTGTCCTCCCTCCTACTTAGACTGTCAGCTCCACATGGGACCTGCTTATCTTGTATTTCATTCATTCATTCAAACGAATTTATTGAGCGTTTACTGTACGCACAGCACTCTAAGTGCATGGGAAAGTGCAATACAACAATAAACAGTGACATTCCCTGCCCACAACGATCTCACAGTTTAGCTTGGGTGAGACAGACATCAATACAAATAGATAAAATTACAGATATCTACATAAGTGTTTTGGGGCTGGATGGTGGGGGGGAAGAGAGCAAAGGGATAAATAAAATGACTGATCTGTACCTAAGTTTTTTGGGGCTGGGGGCGGGGAGGGGGGAAGGGCAAAGAGAGGAAGTCAAGGCAACGCAGAAGTGAGTAGGAGGTGAGAAAAAGTGGGGCTATGTTTGGGAAGACCTCTTGGAGGAGATGTGCCTTCAATAAGGCACTACCTTGTACTGATCCCGGCGTGCTCAACAATGAACACAATTACCATTATATCTCAATGGAACTTGGAAGTGAGGTTTGGGAGAGACAAATGCTTCAACAATCTATTCTTAGCAAAGGGATGTAACTTCCCTGGGGGCAAAGGTTCTGTTATTCGCTTCTGTTGTACCAGATGTTGGTGTTCAAAGGGTCTCTCCACCCCCAGAGTATGCTCAAGCAATACCACCACTTTCAGATTAACCCATGTAACCCACTTTAACAAAGTCAGGTGGTTACCTGAATATACCATTTTGATATTCCAAACTGATTATGCCTTGAAATGCTGTCAAAGTATCTGTCCCCCAAAGGAATTTAAAAGATTCCTTATATATATATATATATGTGTGTGTATGTGTGTGTGTATATACATATATACACACACACAGAATTTTTCCTTCTTGACATGTCATTTATTTAGTTCTCTAATAATGCCAACTTGAAATTACTCTAAATTACCTCTTGATAAAATAGATTAAAATGAATATCCTTTGAAAAGATGACCCAAAAAATCACAGCAAATGGAGCTCCCAGCCGCCTTGCTTTCCTAATCTGCTCTGTGAAATCCTCTCCCAGTTAAAAGCGGTCACAGTCTTTTGTGATTTATTTTAGTAAACTGGAGAAAGACCTAAGAACAAATGAGTCATGCTACATCTAATACCTAGAAAACTAAATCAGCCTCCTCCACGGGGAATATCATTTTCGAGTATGAAATTCTCGCTCTTTTTATATTTACCCCACAGGAACACTTTAAAAAGCCTCCTGCATCAAAATAAAAAAAAAAAAGAAGAAAGAAAAGTTTTGGGAACTTGGATTTGCATATCTCTTACTGAAACGATATGTAGGTTGCCTCATGAAAGAGGGGCATTTCAATTAAATGCTGTAATGCAGATATGCATTCTACCTTTTAAATATGTGGCAACCCATTGGGAAAAAAAAGGGCTCCCAATTATTCAGCTTGAACTGAGGATATCTAAGGGCTTGAATTCACACAAAGAATATTGCAGTCAGGAGGCTGTGTCATTTCCCTGAGGAAGGGGAAAAGACAAAATCAAGGAAATAGGTTTTTTTAAGTCACATGTACATGAGCGAAGGTAAACAGATGAAAAACACCATAGAATCTTTGATTTCATCCCATTTCATCCTGTTCTTTTCCTCTATTTTATCATGAAGATCGAACACAATTGTTCTCATATCCTCTGCACTGTAAAAGCCCTGCATTTTACTAGCTATCTACCTGCTCCTACAGGCTGTTAAGTTCCCTGTGGGCAGGGATCATATCTACCAACTCTGTTGTACTGTACTTGCCCAAGCACTTAGCATAATGTTCTGCACATCATAAAGGCTTAATAAATACCACTGATCGACTGACTGCAACCTTCTTATAGCAGGGGATCACAACTATTAACCCTACTGCACACTCCCCACTGTCTTGCATAGATAATCTTGATTATACTCTTGATTTTATGAACTTCCCAGGTAGTCTTCCAAGAGAGCATTAGCCTGTCTTGGGAGTGACCCCAGGATCTATGGATGCAAATCTTAAAGAAGAGCTGCAGGCAATATAATCCCTCACCCAGAATGTGTTTTTAGATCCAAGAACACTGTAAGCTGGCTGAGTGGAATTAATGACATGCAAACCATTCCCGCTAAAATTCACTTGTGAAGATCACTCAGCAACCTTACGGTCTACCGGTCTCTGTGGCTTGATATCAGCTCATTTATTGAATCATTGAGGGGAAAAAACCCAAAATACTCAGTGTGGGCCAAAAATTAGGATCTAAATTACCCACTGAAGACATACTCTAGCCTCTGATCTTTCAGGTTCATCTTAAAATCTAAAGTTCTTCATCAAATTAAGAAACTGGTACAACAGATGGCAGGCTGAGTTAAAAGTTAAATGCCACTGACGACGATCATTCCCTTGCAGTCTCTGACATCAGGGCTTTAGTCATTAGCCATAGTTTTCCATCTTGGAGGCTATGGTGGGTTACTCCAAGTCACCTGAAACAGCCAATGACTTACATAAGGTTTTTATATCCATACATTTTTTTTAAAACAAAAGTCCCTGAATTCAACCTCATTAGGAATGATCGAGGCCTGTCTGTTCCGTATGGTGCTTTCAATCCTCAAACTGTAAGATGTAACTAAAACATATTTTTGGCTAATACTGGGCTAAGGCTTTTTCAACCTTTTGAAATGGAACTGACATTTGGCCTCTTCTCTCAGAGAAACGTAGGATTGGAAGTGCCCTCCAGAGACTTTCTAGTTCATCCTTCTAACTCCAGGCAAGATTGCACAGATGGCTATCTTCAAATGTATTTATTACATTGATTAGTAACTCAATCTTTTTATTTGAAACAACTGGCACCAGCTCAGATCACTTATTTGTAACATAAGGTATTGAAAACTTTCAATCAATCTTCTAAAAGCCTTCACATTCCAGGTTGAAAATTTCTTCTCGCATGTGCATAGAAAACACAAGAACACACAACCCAAATTCTTACTGACCCCCTTGGAAAGCTTTTATGCAAATCTTAAAAAATGAAAACAACCATTGCTTTGCACTTGGCTGGCTTGGTAATCACTTCCAATTGGGGAGCAGGGTGGCCTATTGGAAAGAGCACAGGCCTGGGAGTCAGAGAAGCTGGGTTCTAACCCAGTTCTGCCTGTTTCCTGCTTTTGACCTTGGGCAAGTCACCTAACTTCTCTGTGCCTCAATTTACACAACTGAAAAATGGAGATTCAATACCTGTTCTCCCTTAGAAGTGAGTCAGGCAGACATAGTCCATGTCCCACATGGGACTCACGGTCTATCTACCCCAGTGCTGCTTAGCGCAGTGCTCGACACAGAGTAAGCTCCTAACAAAGACCATTAAAAAAATCTGCAAAATTGCAAGATCAAAGTTTTTTCAACTCCACTAATTACACTGAACAAGTTATATCCAACCGAGGCCCAGGATACTCTTTGTCTGAATTGATGTGCGCTAACCTTTAGGCAGAGAAGCCGTAGCCTTGGAGGCTGGAAAAAGTGCACCTGGTTTCCCACAGTTCGCAATTTACAGCTAGCCCTTAAAAGGACCGAGCTCATTTCCTAGGGAGCTTCAGGGAACCATCTTCATTTTGGAATGAAGAATTTGAAGAACTCTTCCTCTATCATTGATCACTCTGTCCGTCAGTGGTATCTGCTGAATGCTTACTACTATTAATAATAATTTGGGTATTTGTTAAGCACTTACTCTGTGCTGAGCACTGTTGTAAGTGCTGGGGTAGATACAGAGTAATCAGGTTGTCCCACGTGGGGCTCACAGACTTAATCCCCATTTTACAGATGAGGTAACTGAGGCCCAGAGAAGTTAAGTGACTTGCCCAAGGTCCCACAGCTGACAAGTGGTGGAGCCTGGATTAGAACCCATGACCTCCAACTACTAAGCCCGTGCTCTTTCCACTAAGCCACTCTACTTCAGCAGAGCACTGTGTTGGTTAGAGTAGAGTACAAAAGAACTGGAAGATTGGGTTACAGGAGACAGGAAAGGGAGACCTAGCCATACTCCATGGAGAAATTGCCTGAGGCACAGAGACACAGTCAAGACCCAGAAGTCCATACATTTACACCATATAGGTCTTCTCAAATCATTCATATATACAAAAATGTGATAATCATCTTTTTAGGTTTTCCTCACTCTATTTGGTGAGCGAGGACTGGAGTCCGAGTCAATGTTGAGTGGCACATACCCACACTGAGCACAGCCTCCTCACCTTAACTCCTGATGCTGGGTTATATTATAACATTGCTAATATTCATAATGATAACAGTTTAAATAACTGTGACTTCTGTTAAGCTCTTACTGTGTCAAGCATTGTACTAAGTGCTGAGGTAGACACAAGATAATCAGGTGTCACACAGGACTCACAGTCTAGGTAGGAAGGGGAACAGGTATTCAGTTCCATTTTACAGGTGAGGAAACTGAGGCCCAGAGTAGTGGAATGACTTGCCCAATGTCCCAGCAGACAAGTCCATTCATTCATTCATTCGTATTTGTTGAGCATTTCCTATATGTAAAGCACTGTACTAAACATTTGGAAAGTACAATTCGGCAACAGATAAAGACACTCTCTACCCAACAACGGGCTCACAGTTTAGAAGGGGGAGACAGACCACAAAACAAGTAGACCCTGGGCAAGTCACTTCACTCCTCTGGGCCTCAGTGACCTCATTTGGAAAATGGGGATTAAAAGTGTGAGCCCCACGTGGGACAACCTGATTACCCTGTATCTACTCTGTTACCGAATTGTACATTCCAAGTGCTTAGTACAGTGCTCTGTACATAGTAAGTGCTCAATAAATACTATTAAATGAATGAATTAATGACAGGCATCGATACCATCAAAATAGATAAGAGGCAGAGCCAGAATCAGAACCTGGATCCTATGACTTGCAGGCCTGTGCTCTCTCCACTAGACCACTCAGGGTTTTCTCCCAGCTGCAACTGGCATTGCCAAAAGTGGGGACCACCCACACCTACCGCTGAGGTACAGCTACCTTCTCGCCATCGTAATCCATCTCTCCCCTTGTCTGGGGCATCTCCCAACTGTTTCCCTTGGCTGTGCTTCCCAACTGCACATCTGGGGTGGAGCTTCCTGCTGAAACCTCGGCTTCGACTCCTTGCTTTCTCCCCCTGCTGCTGTGTTAGGCGAAGCAGTGAAGAGATGGACGTGAATAGTGCACCCAGAGATTGAAGCCAGGGAAGATGCCTTTCTACATGCCCTCCCAGAAGCTCTCAGTGTGCTTTAACTGGCTTCCCTCAGTGGCTAAAATGGCAAACCGCCCTATCGGCTCCAAGGTAAATGAAGCTCAGCACTAGCAGAAAAAAAAAGGCTACCGGATGACATTTGGAAAGAGGCTGCGTAAAGCCCGTGGCTTTGGGCTGCTCATTTCGGATCTCCCACTAGCCCTATTAATGAGAACGAGCTGAGCCCAGGCCTAGCTAATCCTTGGGTTCAGCCGACGCTCGGTGTTTCTTCAAACAGTAACTCCATACTGGCACATAAATTTTCTGCAGGCCTGCCTGAGTAATAATAACAATAATAGCTGTGGCATTTGTTAAGCACTTTCTCTGTAACAGGCACTGTACTAAGCGTTGGGATAGAGCAAACGTGATTGGTTTGGACACAGTCCCTGCCTCACGTGGGGCTCAAAGTCTTAATCCCTATTTTACAGATGAGTTAACCGAGGCCCAGAGAGGTTAAGTGACTTGCCCAAGGTCACACAGCAGGCAAGCAGCAGAGCCAGTATTAGAACCCACATCTTTCTGATCCCCAGGCCCGTGATGTATCCACTGGGCCACAGTTTGGTTCCAAGTACATCACTTGCCTGTGGATTTTCAGGCAAGGAAGGTTCATTTCCAGATCTGAGCTCTATCTGCACAAACCTGGCTTTGAACAGAAATCATATGCCCTCTTTCCCTTGTTGAGCTTTTTTTGCAGCATAAATTTGCAGAAGACTTTTTTTTCCTTTCTGAAATTAACACAAGGATATTTCCTAATGCGCTAATTTGTAATCCTATTTCATTGCCTCCTTTTTAATAATCTATTTGTTCTCTCTGCCCTTTGTTTCATTCCATAATTATTCTCCTATCAACTCTTACTCCACTCTCTAATTTAGAACCATCAGTACCTTTGACATAAAAACCAAAGAAACAATCAATCCAATTTGTCCAAAAACATATGAAAGCCTAACGGAGCTGTGACCAGTTCAACAGGCATAGGAAGAATAATAATTATTATTTTTATTGGCCCAAGAGAGACAAAGTTTCAAATATTTGCAGAGGAACCAAGATGAAATATATTTCCACAACACTTCCAGAAAATAACCCAAATGAAAGTAAACAATATAAAATATCTAAATTTTAGACCTGTCAAAAGTGAATTAGAAATTTACTGCAACAGATCTGAAAGCTACACAGGCCCAGATATAATTTTTGAATTAAAATTACCCCATATACCATGGTAGAACCGAATTATTTATTATCCCAGGTTCAAATAAGTTGAATAGTAATATGATAATACAAGAAAAAATGGTTAGACTAGGATAGAGAAACTTCACTGAATACTTCAAGAAATTATCATTTTACCCAGTATACTGAAACACCATATAATTTTTCACATATTTACTTTCATTTCTTCAAAAGCACATTATTCAACAGCTCTAAATAATAACTGGTAAGAATTTGGTTTTTATAACTGAAACAGCGCTGTTTAAAAATTCATAGTTCTCACAACTGAAAGTATGAGGTAGTGATACTGTTTTTCAACTGAAACTGTGCTCTTCTAAACACTTTTTAAAATGTACTAACATCAACTACTCTTCATAGTACCTTTGTCACGAATCTAATATTAAACGAATCTTCTGCAACTAATCAATCTTTAATAAAATCACTATTATTGAAATTTTCATGATGCAACAAAATAAAGCTGGAGGGATTTCATGACATTGCCTCAATCTAAAGCCTTCTTATATTTATCATCCAATAATTAAAGATTGGCTTCAGCACCTATTTCAAAACACGACTGTTTCTTAACCTTTGGGTAAATGCACAGGGAACGTTCACTGGGGAGAATAATGCTAAAGCAACCTTTTTTTCCAATTTTTTTTGTTAGAAATGTCTGAAATGCAATTTCAAATTCCAGCGCTATGGTCTTTTATAATTATTTGTTATTTTTTATTTATTGGCTAATCCTACACTAACAAAACATTCTGTAAAGTGAATTCACAAAGTCTCAAAAGGAAAGAGAAGAAATGAGCCATTGAGTTACCTAAGAGGCCATTTGGGGAAATCTAGAGCCCAATTAGCTAGAAAAACCTAGGTTTAAAAAAAAATCACAACTTCTATGTGATTCAGTTCTTACGTACGAATGGACTCGAAATATTAAATTCATCCAATAGCAAAGTCATCTAGAGTTGTTAATGACAAAAAATTACATCCTCAAGCTTTACACTCATTTGACAGAAATGGCTTAAACTAAAGATGATACTCATGTGTTTTTTTTCTTAATCGGGTATTTCGTCATTACCTCTGTAAAAAATCATACTTACCTGATTTTGACTTCACACCAGGGAAAACGCTCACAAGGCATCAGCACATATCATCGGCTCACACCCATATACCCTGATAAAATTTCACTTCAAACCTAAACGGCGGCATGGCATGCGTGTGCTCCCTCTCACAATACATGACACACAAGCATAGGGAGGTAAACCAATGTCAGAGACAGTTCAACCTCAAAAGGAAATGCATTAATATGGTATTGTTCTTTTTGAAAACCCTGTTTATACCAAGGAATCCTACATCCCTTATCAATCGATCAATGGCATTTACGTAGCAGTTAGTGACTATGGAGCCCTGTACTACATACTTGAGAGCACAGCACAATCCCAGCCTACAAGGACCTTACAAACCAGGAGGGTAAACAGTAACATACATTTCATATTGGGGAAGCAACAAAGTATAAGGATATATAGGTAAGTAATCCGGGGGTGGGGTAATATCGACATGCTGTGGCAGGGGCAGGGATTCAAGTACACAGGCAATGCACAAGGGAGAACTGGATGGGGAGTTGAGAGTTTAGTCAGGAAAGCCTTTCTGGAGATGATGCGATTTTTTTAGGACCTGAAAGATGCTGAGAGTGGTGGTCTGTCAGATATAAAGGGAGAGGACGCTCCAGGTAGGAGGGATAACATGAGCAAAAGGGCTGAAGGAGAGAGAAACAGACATAGACGGAGGCAGAAAGCACAGGCAAGAGAATACGGAACGGAATAAGCCTTTCGGTACTTTAGAGTTATTTTGAGGGAAGACTAACCTATAATGAAATGTATTATTGCACCCTCCACAGAATCAAAGCTGAACCAGATTTATTCTGGAATCCAATTCTTCCATGGCTTTTCTGGAAGCTATAATTGGGCATATGATTTTTAAAAGCAGCACATTTTGGAACCTAAGGACAAAATCCCATAGATAACGTGTTCAAATTTGACAGTTAATTCCCCGGAAACGTGTTCTATCCTTTCTGTCTTTTTTATTCCATCTTATGTACCCTTCCATAACTGATACTGCTGGCCCGGGTCAAAAGTGCACCAGAGAGAGGAGGGGAAAATTACTCAGCCAGGTATAAGGAGATACAGGCCCCTGGAAACCTTTGACTCTCCAGATTGTAAACTTGTTGTGGCCAGGGAATGTGTCCAATATATGTACTTTTTCAAGTGCTTGGTACCATGCTCTGCATTAAGCAAGCACTCAATAAATACGACTGATTAACTGACTGATAGATTTCATTTATGGGTTCCCGAGTTATGGCACAAATAATAGTATTCTAGAGACTTCTACAGGTCCTACTTAGCCAAAACTTAGCTTTTATGAACATTCTGGGTAACTCAATGTGCTGAACATTCTTCCCTTCAGTTTTCAAGTCTGTTAGATGCAAATGAAAGCAGAACAAAGGGAATGGATGTTTGAGGCAACCCAGACTCTTGAAATTCTCCTTTTTTGGAAGAGGCCATAAATATCCATAACTGGAGAAAATTGTTTGATAAATCAGCATAAGGGCACTTCAATGTAACCAAGTGTTACAGACAACCAGAAGTCTCCTTCAAGGATATCAACAGCCCAACTATGAGGATGGGTGCCTGTTGGCAGCTGGAAGGATTATGGAATCTTGGGCTTTTCTGAAGAGAGAAATTCTTTACTGTAGAAATCCCTTGACCTATTGGGAACGTGTCATTTTACAGATTTAACATCCAAGTTTGGTAGAATTTAAGGTTCATCATGTATGGCAATTATGTCCAACTATTATTTATTGGTGCCATTTTCAGCACGAGAGATCCTGCAGAATTTCAACCAAGCGAGTGAGGACATAAAGAAACTCAATTATCCGTTCAGACAAAAGAAATCTTTAGAGAGTACTGTTCGACTAAGCAGATGTTAAATTATTTCACTCAACAATGGAATTTATAATGAAACAGCACCATGAATCCCATGAAGCAAATAAGCAACATCAGTTTATTACATCGGTGGAGTGCAATAAAGGATTTGTGGTTTTTATAAGTCATTTGTTAGGAAAAGGAAGGAAGGTTTAAGTTATATAATTTACAATTTGCCAAATTGTTTTGATACAAAATGGCCTGTGGGTAAAGTAATAAAACAACATGTAACAATAAAGTCAGAGAGATGTTCAGTCGACGTTTCAGACTATTATTAAAACTATTTTTATAGTTAGTAAAGGGACATTCCTAAACTTCCTATTAAAGAATCAGTAATTATCTCACTGCGGGCAGAGAACCTGTCTAACTCTGTTGTATTGTGCTCTCCCAAGAGTTTAGCAGAGTGCTCTGCACAAAGTAAATGCTCAATTAATAGGATTGATTGAGATAATGGAGCTGCTAAAACTTAGCTAGTATATAATAACATGCTGTTTACAAATCATCATGTACAATGGATCATCTAGTCATGAACACCATTTTTCCAGGGAAATGGAAGTTCTCATGACCCTGCTTTGATCTCGCGCTATATTTTTTGGCCTTTTGGTCCATAGTCTTTTCCCCAGTGTCCACCTATAAAAGGGATTTCGCATCTTGATAGACTCGCTGAAGGTCCATTTTAATATACACGATCCAAACATAACTTTCGGCACCTTGTTTGGTATAGTTCACTGAAACAGTGGCAACTTTGACTAATGGCCCTTGGAAAGACTGCCAAATGACCGTCTGAGATACACCCGTGACTGAGAACATTAGGGTGCAGAAAGAATTAAACGTGACATACAGAATAAGATATCAAGAAATGATCTCAATATACTTACATCAGTGTCAGGACCTTTATCCGCTCCGGGACAGGAGAAAGTAACAAATTCATGGCACCTTTTGTGAACCACAAAACAGCAGACTGGTGGAAAGAAAAAACGAAAATTAGAGCAATCCAGATTTACTGACATGCTCTGGTTTCAAATTGTGTATGAGTAAAAACCAATTTAGGGGAATTAAACAGCAAATAATAAGCATTTCATTGAACAGCAACCCAGCCAAATCAAGCAAACCTGACACAGAAGTAGCATCACTTCTCAATGTTTGAAAAGAAAAATCCAAAGAGCATATTTAAGGGATTGAAATGATTTGGAGTCAGAAACAAATAAAACGAGATCTAAGAAATTAAATACTACTACGATATTGATGTACATTTTCAGAGAAATCAATCCAGCGAGTCATTTCAGCTAACATAATGGGATGGTTTATATTGGAGGCTGAAGGGATGGACAGGATGACTTCCTGAGATCTTTTTAGTCTTGGGTTTCCATTTAAGGGTGTGAGAAGTCACTGTGGGCAACTGCCGCAATCCAGGAGTGGTATTTATTAAGTACTTACTGTATGCACAGCAATTTATTAAGTGCCTGGGAGAGTATGATATAACAGAGTAAGTTGATATGTTCCCTGCCCACAAGGAGGTTACTATTTAAAAGGAATTATTTTCTCCTCACAAAGCAAGTCTGACAAGTCTCCCAGAGGGCAGTGGGAGAAAATAACAGGCTCCTATTCCCGCTTTTGGCCACTCAGCTCCTCACTCCAGCTGGCTGTGGAGTAACGTGGCTTAGTGGAAAGAGCAGGGGCTTGGGAGTCAGAGGACGTGGGTTCTAAGACCAGCTCCGCCACTTGTGGCTCGCCAAGTGCTCCGCCACTTGCCTGCTGCGTGACCTCGGGCGAGCCGCTTAACTTCTCTGTGCCTCAGTTACCTCATCTGTCAAATGGGGATTAAGAGTGTGAGCCGCACATGGGGCAACCCGATGACCTTGTATCTATCCCATTGCTTAGGACAGTGCTTGGTACATCGTGAGGACTTAAAAAATATTATCATTATTATTATTCTCCAGAGTTTTCAGGGTATCCCAGGACTATGTTTCTGGCCCAGCACGTAGCACAGTGCGTGTCATGTAGTAAGTGCTTAATAAATCTCATCATTATGCAATCCCCACACTG
Organism: Ornithorhynchus anatinus; assembly: GCF_004115215.2. Lineage (NCBI taxonomy): Eukaryota > Metazoa > Chordata > Mammalia > Monotremata > Ornithorhynchidae > Ornithorhynchus > Ornithorhynchus anatinus. The sequence goes on from NC_041742.1 coordinate 4,436,143, forward strand.
GAAACCCAAGAGAGCAGCACCAGAGCCATCTACCTCTTCAGCCTAAAGCTAGGGCTGCATGACGGGTGTGGGGCAGAGCACTCTCTCCCCCAACTTTTCTCTTCCTGCCTAACTTCAAGTGCATGGGAGAGTCCAGTGGAAGTGGAAGATCTATTCCCTTCCCTCAGTGAGCTTACAACCTAAAAGAATGTATGCTTGTACCTACCCCAGCACTTAGTACAGTGCCTAGCACTTAGAAAGTGCTTAAAAAATACCATTAAAAAAAGGCCTAGGCCCATCTCCCTGCACATTGGCTTCCCCATGATCCTTTCTCATTGGTGTCCGTCTCGGGATCTGCAACTGATTCACTCCCCTTACTCCTTTGTTTTCTGTCTATCCCGGAACTTCTGAGTCCCCTCTTCCCCCTTCCTCTCCCTATTAAAATTTTACCAGAAATTACGAGGCTTCATTTTCATTGGTTCCAAATGGAAATAATAACGGGTAACATTTAAAAAATAAATTAATGGTGGTATTTGTTAAGCGCTTACTATGTGCAAAGCACTGTTCTAAGTGCTGGGGGATACAAGGTGATCAGGTTGTCCCACGTGGGGCTCACAGTTTTAATCCTCATTTTACAGATGAGGTAACTGAGGCACAGAGAAGTTAAGTGACTTGCCCAAAGTCACACAGCTGGCAAGTGGCAGAGCCGGGATTCGAACCCATGAACTCTGACTCCCAAGCCCGGGCTCTTTCCACTGTGCCACGCTGTTTCTAAGGTTACAAGAGTTTACTTATAGTTTGTGGCTTTCAAAAAAGTGCAGCCCCTTTATGAATATGAAACTACACATAAGTCCTATTCACAAGAATGGGTTAGAAATGTATGCCATAAAGGACGTAATGCTGTGGGCTGGTAACTTCGATACCAAAATAACAATCATTTCAAAGTCCACAGAGTGAAACTATCTAGAGAATAATTAACAATAGCAGCTTGAGGTTGACCACCCCATGAATCTGGAGAGCTATCTTTTCACTTGACAATGATTCCAAATTACCCTAAGGTTCGAAGTTTCCCATTATTTTTCTACTCTTTCCACCAACAACATTAAGGGACTATTAGGCCAAGGGGACCCATTCAAGTTGCATCAGTGATCTTTTCCTCTCGGGTTCTCAGCGGCCCAGGAAATGTGAGGCAGTAGAAATGCTTGCAAATCTTATTTTCTTCCTTTGTTTCACTATTCAAGTTAAATACAGTAAATCTATTTAGCACAGACAATGACAAAACTGTATATTTATCTCACCATTGGTTTATTGAATCCACTACCAGTTTTTGTTCCTGCAGTATCGTTCTTCGTACCTGTCTACCTCCACTTTAGACTGTGAACCTGGTTTAGGACAAGTACTATTTCTGATCTAATTATGCTACCCCACACGTAGTCTAGATTGAGTGCTGAATAAGAATCATAACCAACCAACCTTGAGCACTAATTAGGGAAGCGCAGTACTCATTTAATTACAAGTTTCATTTGAATGATTTACAAATTCGAAATGCTTATTAATGGCTACACACAATCACAACTTCTAAAGTAAAACCAACAAGATCATTTTAGGCAGAGAGCAGAATCACTTAATCATGATGGCAGGATTTACAAATAATAACTAATGAGTACAGAGAAGCGTTGCCTATTGGAAAGAGCAAGGACCTGGGAATCCAATGACCTGGGTTCTAATCCCAGCTCCACCACCTGTCTGCTGTGTGATCTTGGGTACGTCACTTAACCTGCCTGTGCCTCAGTTACTGACTCCGTCTGGAAAATGGGGTTTAAGACTGTGATCCCAATGTGGGTCGGGGACCGTGTCCAACTCCATCATCTCTTATCTACCCCAGCGCTTAGTACGGTGCCCGGCCTGTACGTAGCTCTTAAATACCATAAAGAAATTGACATTCAATGCTCCTGTCATTTCAAATTATAAATGTCAGTATCTATTGAGGGCTTTCCCCACAAAGTCTGATCCACATCTCTCCCTGTTTGGGAAGGGTTGAGTTGGCCAGAAGTAACGGATGGCTGCTGGGGCTTGGCCAACAGTGACTGGAAAACCGCGTAGGGCATCCTGCAGGGTGGAGGAGCTCCGCATTCATTCATTCCATCGTATTTACTGAGAGCTTACTGTATGCAGGGCACTGTATTCAGCACTTGGGAGAGTACAATACAACAATAAACAGGCACATTCCCTGCCCAAAATCCAGAGGAGCTTGCAATCCAGAGGAACCCTGATGAAAGCCTTGCCTTGCACATTTTAGGAGGTACTCAATCAAGTTGAAGAAGGTAAGGAGAACAGCAACCTGGATGATGAACAGAGCACTTCCTTGTAATGACCGACTGAAAGGGTTAGCATTCATAAACACTGAAAGAGGTGATCCGATTGAAGCCTACAAAATCAGGAAGGCTGTGGGCAGACTGACACAAAACTGTTGTTCACCAAATTCCACAGTACCAAAACACCCTTTCAAACTTGGGAAAGTTGGGAGGTTGCAAAAATCCAAGAGGAAGCAGTTCTTCACATAGCGGGTGACAAGCAGAACTTCCACTGGAAATTACGTCAGCAGATAAATTAGTTGGTTCAAGACCGGTTTGGAAAAGTTAATGGATGAGTGGTCGGTAAAGGATCTCGAGAGGGAAAATCACAATTATAGAAGGGAAAGTTGAGCAGTAAGGCGGTTTGTACTAAACGCAGCATGACTCAGTGGAAAGAGCACGGGCTTGAGAGTCAGGGGTCATGGGTTCGAAACCCGACTCCGCCGCTTCTCAGATGTGTGACTGTGGGCAATTCATTTAACTTCTCTGGGCCTCAGTTACCTCATCTGTAAAATTGGGATGAAGATTGTGAGCCTCATGTGGGACAACCTGATTAGCCTGTATCTACCCCAGTGCTTAGAACAGTGCTCTGCACATAGCAAGCACTTAAATACCAACTTTTTTAAAAAAAATATGAAGTTCGATATCTAGGAGGGGCATGGAAGCACCTTGTTGCCAGTGTGTGAGACCAAATATTGGACCAAATGTTTTGACCCAGAATTGGGGCCCTTAGGCTTCTATTTTCAATCTGAATTTGACTAGTGTTGTCAAAGAATCTTCCCTAATTCCACACTTGGATTCTAGCCACTCTCAAGACAGGGGAAGTGTTAGACAGGGATGGTTTGTGTGTGTGTGCATGCACGCGCACACATGTACGAGTATAATCCACTTGGATATATCCAACAGATTTGGATACCAATGGCTTTAAGGATGGCTAGTGGGACTCACAGTAGGGATTGGCTTAAATTCTTGAGATAAGTTCTTACTAGCCATTCTCGTTATCCAGCCAACAAGGAAAATTAGGCTTCAAAGCATTCTTTCCTATTCCACACTAGTAGTGGTGATATTTAACAGGTGCTCACTGTGTCCAGATCACTGTACTAAGTGCTCGAAGGGAATACACAGGTGGGAGTTTAGCACAGTTCCCGCTCCTCGGGGGGCTCGTTACTATTGTACATCTATTTTCTTCAACTCAATAAGATACTCTGGTAGACCATTTGATTTCTTTACTACTTTTCCCCAAAGAATTTCTAACCTACAATATGTTACATTCTTCAGGATCAGGTGAACATGGAGAGGAGGAAATTACTGTTCTTCAAATCCCTCTGCAAGCTTATTTAGTCCTTTTTGTATTTGTGCTTCACAGCCCACTAATTATTTTAGGCCTACGGTGTCTTCAAGTTCCTAACCCCTTAATTTAGTCATCAATGCGCCCAACAGGAAAGAGATACCGTTCCTCCTGCTAGAACAATTGTACTTTGCACAGGTTTATGGCACATTCCAAAATCCTATAGAATCTATATGGTTCTTTTTAATGGTGACGGGCTGTAGGTCTGGAATTGGATTCAAGTATTTGGAATAAACTGTACTAGAATATAACTGCAAAATAAAGTATAATTGGGAGGTATGTTTGTGGTCAGAGAATACTTTTCATACTGCATTGAGCTGAAGCCTCTAAAAGCACAGTAACGAAATAAAAAGAGACTGGAAGATAAGGCTTTGCTTCAAACTTCTTGACAACACAAGCTTTACCCTAGTTATTAATTACTGCTGCTTTCCATTGTCCTCCAGAATTCTAAAGCTACTCATTCCATTATTATTTTACCAACTGTATAATAGGAGGTGATTTTAAGGAAAATGCTGGAAAATTTGAACACTCCAAATTGCATTCCAATTGGTCATGCATTTGAACCAACACAATCCAACAAAAAAAGCCCAGCTGTATCATATGTGATATGTCTTGCACGAGAGAATTAAGATAAATTATTGTGAGTTTTATAAGAGCTATTTCAAGAATGATCAGGATAGAGCCATCCTTTAGGACTCAAAGAAAACAGTACCGACTGCTGTATTACCAACTGCTTGAGGGCAAGGACCTTGTTTTGTACTTCTATTGTAGGCTCCCAAGCACCTCGATATCAACTTTCAACAGGAACTCCTGATGTTCTGGGCACTTAACATATGCAGAGCACTGTATTGAGTGCTTAGGAGAGCACAGTACAACAGAGTTGGTGGAAACAATCCCTGCCCACTGAAAACACAAAACATTTCCTGAAGACTGACTCCTATACAGCAAAATCTTAGAGAAATACAGGATTCTCCACAAAGGTGCTCAATAAAGCCTGAAAAAAAGGCTATTGAAGTTCTGCAATCTTCAAATGTGACTGATAAGACTTATGTGATTGACACTCCCACATCATGTTGTTCTGTACTCTCCCAAGAGCTTAGAACAAGTGCTCTGCACAAAGGAAACACTCAGTAAATACCACTGACTGACCGACTGATTAACATGCATAGACAGACTGTCTAGCAGAAGATTCCATTTGCCACTCTGCTCAGCACCATTTTTGCTTCTTGTTTTTGACGTCACATTTGTCTCAAAACCTCTCTTTATAAAAATCTATCCATTACAAACTGCTGTCCAACAGGTTGAGCTGTTTCCTGGCTGTTCATAGTCAGACAACATTATCTGAGAATTTACTTCATTTTGTCTTTCGTCCTTGTTTACGATTTCCCTTCAATTCAAAATTTGTCTACTGTTTGGGTATGTGATCCATTCTCCTCCTGTCCTTCTGAACAACGGTGTTGGTTTGAGATTGATGCACTGATTGCTATCTAGAACCTCACTGTTTGTAATCCTCCTTATTAATTATGACTATAAAAATAATTGCGGTATTCATTGTTTACTATGTGCCATGTCCTGTACTTACTACGGGGTAATTGCACTACAAGTTCACTGAGGAGGAAAGATGAAGCAAATGAATGATTCCTAAGCAGCTACAGTCTGCTGACCTCAAATTAAGTTAACAAAAGGAGGAAATGGCAGAATATACCTTTTAAAGACCGAGTATTGAAGAATCTCAAACAATAGAGAGAAGCAGCATGGCTCGCTCTCTCTATATATATGGATATGTATAAATAAATTACTATATATATATATATATATATATATATATATATAATTGCTTAACTGCAGCTGTTAAGGGACAACTATCGGAGGCTGATCAGCCTGGGAGAGATTTTGGGCAGCTAGGAATACCAAGATGGAGCCTTAAAAACAGCAATAGGGGCTGGGATTTATGGCAAAGGACGCTTGCTACATGCACATAAAGTGCAATGGAATGCAGGGCTCAACACAGACTTTCTGGGCGCATCTGCACCCACAAATGAAATCTCACTTTCGATAATGTCAACTTCTAATTTAAGGGCAGTTGTCTACCGTTTGGCTATGTGATCCATTGTCCTTCTGACCAATGGTGTTATTTTGAGGTTGATGCACTGATTGCTATCCAGAACCTCACTGTTTGTGATCCTCTTTACTAATAATGATTATAAAAATAATTGTGGTATTTGTTGTTTACTATGTGCCAACAGTAATATATATAATACTATTATGCTAATATATATATATATATTAACAGAGTGCCCTGCAACCAATTACCACTCAATAAATACCATTGATATATACACACACATATACACACATACACACACACACACATATATATATATATACACATGCCTATATCAACACTTTCAAGTATAAGTATGCACTTCTACTGGAGTAAACTCTCATTACTCCAGTCAAGATTTACCAAGTTGCAACAGTTTACTTGGATTTTTATCCACAAAATTCAATACAGAAATGATAATTTTGTTTTAACTACCTTGTAACCGCCTTGAGGGCAGAGATCTTACGCAGAGGGCTCAATAAATGTTATTTGTTTCCAAAAGGCTAGCTTGCTTTCCATTGGTGTTGCAAAACAAAATGCATGTTTATTTTCAGCCCTATAAATGACATCCAACCTTAACTCAGACTCCTCTTAGGAAAGAAGTTAAAGGTAATTCTTCAAAGCTGGGGAGCTCACAACTATGATAGAATTGCTACTATTCAACAAAGATGGCATTCTAAAGAAGAGCTTATTAAATTTAATATAAACACTTTTCTTAGAGGTCAGGACCTGAGCTTAGATCTGTTTCTCTTCTTTTTATGCATCAGGGGTTGCCATCGTGTGAGATGGTTTTAATTAATTTTTGCTTAGCTGGAAGGGATTAATGAGAGGCAACCTGAGAGAAAGTAAAAAAAGAAAAAGAATGAATCTGTAGTCTCTAAGGCAAGTGAGGCACTTTTAGCTGCCATTGAAAAGTCATAAAAATCTCGCTCATATCTGCATGTAGAAGAAAATTATTGGTTTCAGATTTATAACAATGAAAACGGTCTTCTACTGGGATACATGTTACAGCTGTATGAAAACAAATCAAACCCAAGTGTTTTATCACACGCTAAGTAATGCCACTCTTCACAGCATTACTTCAGCCTCTCAGCATTTCTACAATGCTCGCCGCAACCCTCCCCTGTTGCTTTGCGGTCAGAGCTGGTGTCCTCTGCAGACTGTACACGGACTAACCGTGGGCAATGTGGAAGCGGAAGGCCGCGGGGCTGACATGACTGGCCTAAAAGGTGCTGGACTTAAAAGAGCAACAGGATGCAGTGCCTCCGGTTCCACCATTGAAAGATGATGCCCAACTGTGAGGATGTGAATACTAGAAATCGTGGACACCCATATACAGACAACGGCACTGCTCCAAAAAAAAAAATTTGCATCATATTTGATGGTTTAGAGTGTGCAGAGCACTGTACTAAGCACTTGGAAGATTATAATATAGCAGAGTTGGCAAATATATTCCCCTCCTCTAGACTCTAAGCTCACTGTGAGCCGGGAATTTGCCTGTTTACTTTTATACTATCTCCCACATGCTTAGTACAGTGCTCTGCACACACTAAGCGCTCAATAAATACGACTGACCGACTGACATCTACTACGCACTTACTACAAGAAAACAGTGGGGTCCAGGCGAGATAATCAGAGACACAGTCTCTGTTCTTATTTTACTCCACTATCTTATTCCCAGTTAGCACATGAGTAAACTGAGGCACTGGGAGGTTAACTGGCTTCCCAGGGTCCTACGGTAGGCCAACGGCAGTGCTGGTAGTAGAACCCAAGTGTCAGCACTCACAGATCCAGTCCCAAAACTGAGCCATGTGACTTGTCCATATATAAACAAGCACATACATGGGATTTCCCCAGGTACCTAGGTTCTAAAAGAAATTTAGGTTAGCCTAATGAAGTGAGACGATGAGTCTAAACAAACAAGTGAAAAACTCTAACCCTAATTCATCTCTCCCTTGCTTTTTTCTATGGCATTTGTTAAGAATTTACTATGCGTCAGACGCTGTCAAGCACTGGGGTAGGTAACAAGTCAATTAACATGGCTACAGTCCCCGTCCCACATGAGACACAGTCTAAGTAGGAGGAAGAACAGTTTTACAGTTGAAGAAACTGAGGCCCAGAGAAGTTAAGTAATTTGCCCACGGTCACAAGGCAAGCAATTAGCAGAGCCGAGATTAGAATCAGGTCCTTCTTTATCCCAGGCCTGTGCTCTCTCTACTAGGGCACACTGCTGTTAGGTTTTCAAGGGTGTCTGTCTGTGGGGAAGTACTTCGTCAAAGGGCTGAAGTTAGCTGCCCGACTCGTCCCCTGGTGACGCTTTGAGCTTGTTGTGATGGAAAGAAGTGATGGGAACGGAAAGGAGGGAAGCCGTGGAATGTCCGGGATCCCAGTTACCTTTACAGACCGAATCACACTTTTGCAGTCTGATAAATACTGAAAAGAGATTGACAACGGTGAAAATAATCTGAACCATTTATTTGGCGCTGCAACCACTATCTTGTCCTAGGGAGCTATGGAGGGAGGGTGGAAATGATCAATGTTCAAAAATACAAAGCACTCTTCCCAAGTGGGAATACCTAATCCCTTCACCAACTCAAAAAACATCTATAGCTAAGAAAATGGAATGATGAAGAAAATTCCCCCTTTATGGAGGAACCCCACAGATATCTACCATCTCTACCACCCTGATACGGTGAAACACAGGGAGAGCTGAGCGAAGCTGCTGCAGAGGTATGACAAGGAGTAACCGGGAGGCCGTTGCCCGCTCGCAACCTTTGTAACTGTACCTGGGGATTACAGTCACAGGTGTTATCTATCTGTCACATAACACACACTGAAAAATGCAGTGGCCTAGTGGCAGCAAGAATGACATGCCAAGCCCAATTCAACTACAGGTGTTTTAAGTGGAAACTGTTCTTCGCAAAGCTTCTAAAGATGTGTGGGAATGAGGGTTTCTGCGTGATTAATTGAACATATGTGTGGGTATAAACAGAGAAGAGGAATCAAAAAGCTTGATGGTCCCGGGTGGAATGAGCTAGAAACGGCGGGGTATGGACGGCACACTTGAATTACCCGTCCTGGCCCCCAAACCCTAGTGTAACCTCTTCTCTTCTATCACTGACGACTTCTCTGGAGGAACAGGCCTGTGGCTATGCTCCAGAAGGGGCCCGCAGGAATAAATTCTATTATAAAACCATGCAGGGAGGTAACCCAACACAAATGGACATCTCTGAAGTTGTAAATTCGCTCCTGGATCAGTCTCTGCCTCAGTTTTCTTTCGTTTCAGAGTCACACGATGACGTATATTTCTTCAAGTGACACGACGCTATGAAACAAAGTGCCATCTGATATGTGGATTAAATTCATTTTCCATTATAACAGATGAATCGTGAGCATTTCCAACTCTAGATGACGTTTTCAAGTCTTTAGAGCAAAATGGGATTTAGCAAAGATTTCCTGCATTTCAATCCTTTGAAATAATCGTAAAACTCCCTTTTTAAATCTGTAATTAGAACAGATTAATTTTACGGTATATATGCAACCAGTTTTTGGCATCAAAGCAAAATCTCTTTTTTGGGGGGGGCAAGAATCCATATTTTGGTAGCACATCACATTCACACTCCAATTGGCAAGAAAGAGAATATGGTACAAAAAAGAACTGATTTAAAGTAACTCCTGCAATGGGACTTGAACAGCAGGAAAAGACAGACCAAGATGACAAATGAACACTCTAAAAATACCAAAAACCATTGCTAAGGAAAATCGTGCTCACAGAAGAAGAGCCATCAGTTTCTTATTGATTTATTTTGCTTAATGTGCTTCTGAATTCAGATAATAATGTTCCATAGTAAAATGGCAACTGCCAGACTCCATTACAGAAACCTTCCATCAAGGCTGGTATGCCACTCCTGGAAAGAGCCTTTTAGTGGATGGGAAGAAAATTATTCCTTAGGGCACAGCCATACTAGATTTTTAGTGAATTGTTTTTTGTTACTGAAATCACTTTGACTGGCTTAGATTAATAGGGAGATGGTCAGTCAATCAGGAACCTTGCCCAGGTTGTAGTGGAAGATTTCTAAATCCTGCAGTATATTTGACTGGAGTAGGCATAGCACTCAAGAAACTCAGTCAATGGAGCCAATTCTTTGTGGCAACGTTTAGACAGTTGCACCTACCAATGTGGTAACGAGGGGAAAATGGGACAGAAAATGCAAAATACAGCTGAGGTGACTTAAGCCCCAGCTCAGTGCCCGGAAGGGAGAATTCCAGGATCAATACAGCATTGAAAGGTATTTATTGAGTGTGCTATACTATATTATAGTATAGCACAGCACTATACTAAGCCCTTAGGAGAGTGCAACCAGGGTTGATAGACATGATAATAATAATAATAATAATAATAATAATAATAATAATAATAATAATGTTGGTATTTGTTAAGCGCTTACTATGTGCAGAGCACGGTTCTAAGCGCCGGGGTAGACACAGGGGAATCAGGTTGTCCCACGTGGGGCTCACAGTCTTAATCCCCATTTTCCAGATGAGGGAACTGAGGCACAGAGAAGTTATGTGACTTGCCCACAGTCACACAGCTGACAAGTGGCAGAGCTGGGATTCGAACCTATGACCTCTGACTCCAAAGCCCGTGCTCTTTCCACTGAGCCACACTGGGAGCCGGCTTTCTCCATGGGGAGACGGACATTAAAATGAATTACAGATAGGAGCAATAGGAGACTATAAGAATATTTATATAAATCTTGTTGGGCTGAGGTGAGCAAAATAAAGACGATGGCATTTGTTAAGCATTTACTCTGTGCCAAGCACTGTTCTAAGCACTAGATGCAAGTGATTAAGGGGTACACAGCCCTTAAGGGTATAGTCAACAAAGAAGAAAGCATCAGTTGGGGACATGAGGGCTTCCTGGCATAGCGGATCAAGCACGGGCCCGGGAGTCAGAAGGTCATGGGTTCTAACGGGTTTGGGAGTCAGAGGTCGTGGGTTCTAATCCCAGCTCCGCCACTTGTCAGCTGTGTGACTTTGGGCAAGTCACTTCACTTCTCGGTGCCTCAGTTACCTCATCTGTAAAATGGGGATTAAGACTGTGAGCTCCACGTGGGACAATCTGATGACCTATCTACCCCAGCAGTTAGAAGAGTGCCCGGCACATAGTAAGCACTTAACCAATACCAGCATTATTATTATTCTAATCCCAGTTCCACCACTTGTCAGCTGTGTGACTTTGGGCAAGTCACTTAACTTCTCTGTGCCTCAGTTACCTCATCTGTAAAATGGGGACTGAGACTGTGAGCCCCACATGGGCCAGGGGCTTTGTCCAACTCCATTTGCTCATATCCATCCCAGTGCTTAGGACAGTGCCTGGTACATAGTAAGTGCTTAACAAATACCTTCTTATTATTACTGGTTCTGGAACATCTGGGTTTTGTAGAAGTGGATCTATCTATCTTCTGCTTAAGGTCTCGCTCACCCTTCCAACAAGTCTCTTGTTGTCTGTGAAGAGGGGCAGGGGGAGGCATGGGCAGATCATTGGGTTCCCCCTGTGGGGAGCCCGGGTCCCACCTCATCCCCTGCTCTCCTCAACCCCATCGCAGCCTCGGGGGAGAGCAGGCCAGACGCGACTGCTGCCACGTTGAAAACCCACGAAATTAATCAACTGCCTGCAGATCACTGAGGGTCGGCTGTGTCTGCTCCAGCATCTGTGACTCGAGTGACTGGATTTGCTCGGCGATTCCTCTCTCATCATTCTGCCTCAGGAAGTCTCCTTCATTTACTTCTAAAAACCACATAAAAATGTCTCCTCGTATCTTTCGATTATTTCCAGCCCATTAAACCGGTAGCTAAGAGGAAGTGAGGCTGTAAGGCTCTGGACGGAAAGTTCAAGATAGAACTTTCATCCAAGCCAACCCCCCTCCATGAGAGAAATACTTAGCCAAGTTGTTTAATTTAATTAGGTCTTTTCTTTCCACATCACCTCTAGGCAACCTCCTGGTATAATGAAATGGAAGTAACGAACTCATCCATAAAAAGCTTCACTTTCAAAAGCAAAATAATTTTACCACAAAAAATTTTTAAACTTAAGACAAAATGTAGAACCAACTTTCATTCCCTGTCCATCATTTCTGAAACTTAGTTGGGAGTTTTCCAAAAAATTGATTTCAGCTACAGAACTAGCACTGTGGCATATCCATGCTGCTTTCTCAGGGAAGAGAGAATAAACAGCACCCGATTAAAATTTCCTTCCAGCCCAGCTATTGTTCTGCCTGTTCTTGGAAGCACCGATGAAGACAAAGAGCCCACCGCACCCTTACCCTTCAGAGTTCTTAAATCAACCAAGAGAAGCAGTGTGGCCTGATGGAGAGAGCACGGGCCTGGGAGTCAGAAGGACCTGGGTTCTAATCCCAACTCGGCCACTTGTTTGCTGTGTGACCTTGGACAGGTGACTTCCCTTCTCTATGCCTTAATTACCGCATCTGGATAATGGGGATTAAGAATGTGAGCCCCGTGTAAAACCAGGAACGAGCCCAACCTGATCGGCTCCTATCTACCCCAACGCTCAGTATGATGCATAGCACTTAGGAAGCGCTTAATACCATAAGAAAATCAATCGTATTGAGTGCTGTATGCAGAGCACTGTACTAAGCAATAGGGTGAATACAATGCAATACAGATACATGGCCTGCCCACAGTGAGGTGCAGGCTAAATCCGCCATGCCCCCTTTCTCTAGAGTGGGAAGCAGCGTGGCATAATGGCAAGAGCACGGGCCTGGGAGTCAGAGGTCGTGGGTTCTAATCCCAGCTCCGCCACTTGTCAGCTATGTGACTTTGAAGCCCAGAGAAGTTGACTTGACCAGTTACCTCATCTATAAAAGGGGGCTTTAGACTGCGAGCCCCACATGGGACAACCTGACCACCTTGTACCTACCCCGGTGCTTACAACGGTGCTTGGCATATAATAAGCGCTTAACAAATACTGTCATCATCGTCATCAGATGGATCTTGAGGTCTCCATTCTTAACACATCTTGGGAAGGAGGCTCAGCTCCACCCAAGGAGGAGGACACCAAGAGTTGCTACCCCAGTAGTGGAGTGGAGAGTAGGCCTGGTCCTGACAGCCACTTGTCAGCTGTGTGACTTTGGGCAAGTCACTTAACTTCTCGGTGCCTCAGTTACCTCATCTGTAAAATGGGGATGAAGACTGTGAGCCCCACGTGGGACAACCCGATTCCCCTGTGTCTACCCCAGCGCTTAGAACAGTGCTCGGCACATAGTAAGCACTTAACAAATACCAACATTATTATTATGTCAGAGAACATTCCCACCCCCATCAGGGATCAGAGCAGATCATCATCGAGTCACCCTGATGGCAGTGATGAGAAGTAGAACAGGGCAGGGCTGGGGGAGAGGAGGCTGAGGTCCCTTCACCTGGGCCCCTCACTCGAGCCCTAACCTCACTACTGCAACCCACATTTCTCAGTTGCTGCATTTACAGAATACCTATTTGAGCTAAAGATGTTAGAGGAGACGAGGTAGGCATTAATGATCTGAACCTTAAAAATAGAAAAATCGAGTCTAATTTGAATGGTTTAATAAACTTGGTTATTATGCAGGTCTGCAGAGTTACTAATTGTAATTGGAGATGATGACATTTATGGAGAATTTCTCTAGGGCTGGGAATGGGGTTGAAAAGGCCAATAGAGGACAGTCTCTCACCAGACACACACATACACACACAGCACCTTGTTGTGCCGTTGTTGTGGTTACAGTCTGCACTGACTGGTGCTGTGGCTGCCGTAGTTTCTGATTCAGTCTCACTATCCTTTCGAAGCTACAACTAAATACGCTGAGTTAGATCTTTAGCACAAAATCTGAGTCACATTACAGAGGGCTAGAAAAGAGGATCACCCAAATGAGAATACAATGGCATCAGCTGGGTGAAGATTCTGACAATTCATAAATTAATCTTCTTTCAGGTGATTATCCGAGAAAGGCAGATCAATACTATGAGGATCCAGGGGCTATTTATTAATAAATGACCTACTGGAAAGAACATGGGCCTGGAAGGCAGGACCTGAGGTCTAATCCCCATCTGCCACTAGCCTGCTGGGTGACCTTTGGCAAGTCACTTAACTTCTCTGTGCCTCCGTTTCCTCATCTGTAAAATACCAGATAGGTTTTGGTATTCATCAGGTATTGCTGCTTGGTTGGGCAAATACACTATGTATTAGAGGTGTCTGGGAGATGGGAACAACATAAGGAAAAAGAAGGAAACCTGGGTGCTGAAGAAGGGGTGAAAATGCTCCTGGGAACCATAAATTATGGGGGCTGCTCGAGACAAAGTAACATCTCTGCTTAAAAAAATTAGGTACCAGAAAGACAGAGGAAAGTTCTGATTCATTCGGAAGAGTCAAACTATTCGGTAAAATAGTACAAGCACATTGAACAGCATTTTAGTTTATAGTTAGAACTTCCTATAAAAAGCAGCGCTTCTACCACCATGTCCCTTCCATGAAAGTGGTTGACCATTTTCCAATCTGGAGATTTTCAGGCAGGTTAAAAATAAATGCAACCGTTTAAGCTGTGACTCTTCTTCTCACCAAGTAAAAGAGCCACTGCAGTCAGGGATTACCTGACCCTACTGTAATACAGTGCTCTGCACAAAGTCATCGCTCAATGAATACCACCGACTGCCTGATTGACCAGTGACCTATCCAGTCCACTATTCTATCTCTGTTAGAAGCAAAAGAAAACGTTTGGAACCATGGTGTGATGCTTACCCTTCCTTGATGTCTACCCTCTAGATTATGGGTGGATCTTGTCATCCAAACTCCCTACTTTAGGCTCCAAATTAGGGACTTTTCATCCATGAATTAATCTACACTCCTCCTGGGGTTAACGATATCTGGTGACCGCACAAGTTACTAGGGTAAATTTCATATGCTTTTCTTTTCCCTTTCTTTTTTTTAAAAAAATTTCATACTTCAGGCTTCGGTGGGTGTGTGGGGCTGGTGAACCATTATTCCTTTTTCCCTTGGCCCATGCTTCAGTATTTTGTCAACTTCCATCAGAATTCCCTTTCAGCTTTCATCAATTTAATCTGAACAGTCACAATCTTTTGTTTCCCATCCTCTTAGGTGAGCTAACCCAACCCTTTGTTCAAGCTCTTAAGGCAGACAATGGGCATTTTTGCACTTACTGCATGTAGAGCCCTTCAAATTTGGGGAGACAAACTACTCAGGCTTACTTGAAATCTCCTCTGTCTACTTTAATATCCTTAGGGAGAAAATCTTTTAGCATCTCAGATGGAGTTGAGATAAAGAAGCAGCATGGCCTAGAGGAAAGAGCCCGGGCCTGGGAGTCAGGTGGACTTGCGTTCTAATCCTGGCTCTGCCACTTGTCTATGTGACCTTGAGCAAGTCATTTAACTTCTCTGTGTTTCAGTTACCTCATCTGTAAAATGGGGATTAAGACTTGTGAGCCTCATGTGGGACAGGGGCTGCCTGGCACATGGTAAGCGATTGACAAATACCATATATTAAAAGAATGGAGGTAAGACTGAAAAAAATCTGAAAAACGTCTTCAGAGGAAAATCTTCTTTGGCACTAATCTACTTTGTTCTAAGTTCATCGAAGCTCATTTTTTAGAGCTATTTGAGCTTCTTAATCTTCTCATTTCTGACATAAATCCCATCCACTTTGTTTCGCTGGTGCTTCTTGCACTCATTCCTTTGACAAACTGCTGACAGAGGTAATGTGTTTATTCATTACTTGCCCAATTATTAATTCCATTCAAATGCATTACAAAATGGACACACCAAAAATCAGTTGTCATTTTCAACCACAGTGTAGTACCATCCTGAGGTACGGGGATTTGAAATTTAATACAATAGACCCAGTTCTTTCTACATGAAATACACACTAATGGTTGAGTGCTGAAAATATTAATTAAATATTGCTTCGGCATAGCATTTTATGAGACCAGAGATGAGCAATATAAAATATTATATCAATAAATCCAAAGTCAATCTGTAGTTTCAAAAAAGAGATGATACATCAGGGAAAGCCCATTTATCCCAATAAAATATATTCACATGCCCTAAGATTTTACAAGTAGCTGTTGTAGCAGTTAATCATCAGTGGTACTAATTGAGCGCTTAGTATGTGCAGAGCACTGTACTACATGCTTGGGAGACATAAATGAGTGCACAAGACATTCTAAACACTTACATTCTGTAATTAAAATTGTACAAAACAATCTAGGGACACTTTGAAAGTATTTGTTTCATATGACAGAATTCTTCATTAGGTATGAACCTAAACTAAGGGGGACAGTATCACCTAACAATGCACTCGAGTTGCTGCACTCTCTAATCAGTTAATAACTCTTATGTTCACATCCAGATCAGAGCAACTAGCTACTCCAAGCACCTTCAGGCATCTGTGAAAGCGGTGTGTGTAAGGCCGTGGGGACAAGGGAAGGGGGAGACATAAAAGAGGAGAGAGATAAAGGAGGGGGAGAGAGACAGGGAGAGCACTTGTAAATCTGAGCAGCTTTCCCTTTGCAGCAAAAGCGATAGTAGAGCTATTGGATGTCTCCAACCCTTTCCTATCATAGGAGAGGAGCAGAACTACCATGACCTTCAGTAGAGATTGGAGAAGGTGGAATAAGAGAAGGACAGAAGGAAAAAGGGAGGGAAGAAACACCTACAGACACCATAGATGTTTTCCATTTGCAAACTGCTTCTATTTCAAAGAAGGGTTTTCTTAAGCTACTCCCATACCCATTTCTGAATTGGAAATTTTCTAGCTTTGTTTAGGATGGGTAGGGGAGTTCCATACAGGTGGATAGCAGAACAGATCACCCAAGCCATTTGCCTGATTTTACAGTACGTAGGTGAGACACTGAATCAGGCCCTAATATCCGGGAATAGCTAGCTCAATCTGGGGGAAAGATCAACCAATTTGCAATGTTTTCAGTAAAACCTCCAATCGAATGATCACGAAGTCAATCAATAGAATTCAAATTCTTGAGGCTCAACTGCGCTACAAAAACCAGCAGCACATTTTGTTTAAAATTATAAAATCTAATCGTGAATCATTTTTCCATTCATCAATGGCATTTATTGAGGTCTTCGGGGGGGGGGTGGTAACAACACTATACTAAGCACCTGTAAGACTACGATAGCAGCCAAAGGAAATATCCCTATTTACCTGTCCTCAAGGCGACTACAATTTCATGTGGAAAGTGGACAGATCAATTACAAAATAGAAATACTTCTTTAGACCCAATCCCATCAATGGCTGGCCATTTAATTAATTCAGTTTAGATGATTCCTGTCATTTCTTTGTGTGTGCTACGTGAAATTTGTGTCAATGCAGATTTGTCAGTCAAATGTGGACAGCATGGGGCTAGGACCCTGGACCGAGGTGGCCGTTGGTCCATTTTTACACAGGCTATTCTGTAGGTTAATTTTATGCTGAGAGCATTAAGTACATGGCAAGTTGGGCAGAAAAAGAAGTTGCCGTTTATTTGGAACAAGGACCGAGAGCTCTAAAGACGGACAATCTCACTTTTTCTTGAGATGACTGTACAGCTAATGAGGAAATGAGCTGCATTCAACAGCATTTACAACGTACTTTGCGGACATTCTCCTATCCAGTATTTTTATGTGACGTACCCAGCTGCCCTCCATCTCGGCTTTAAGCAAAATGGCACCCAATCAGAACCTCAGTCAATTGTAGATCCTACTCAAATGTAAAAAAAAAATAAAATTATTGGTATTTGTTAAGCGCTTACTAGGTACAAAGCACTGCTCTAAGTACTGTGGGGGGGATACAAGGTGATCGGGTTTTCCCACATGGGGCTCACAGTTTTAATCATTTTACAGATGAGGTAACAGGCACAGAGTAGTCAAGTGACTTGCCTAAAGTCACACAGCTGGCAAGCGGCAAAGCCGGGATTAGAACCCACGATCTCTGACACCCAAGCCAGGGCTCTTTCCACTGAGCCACGAGACTGTAAGCTCCCTGTTCTGTAAGCTCCCTGTTCGCAGGGAATGTGTCTGTTTTATTGTTATACACTCTCCCAAGCCCTTAAAACAGTGCTCTGCACACAGTAAGCGCTCCATAAATACAATTGATTTGTATGTACTCTACCTTCTCTAATTCTAAAATCTCTTCTTTCCACAAAGGATTAATCATCCTCTAGTGTCAAATACCAGTCTCGCATTTAAACCAGGGACATGCGCAATTTGTCTTTTTTTTTTTTTTTAAACGAAACAAAAAGGCCACATTTCACATTCTCACACTGATATTCCTTCCCCAACACCACTTTAATGATATTGAATAGAAGACATCCATTCCTATTCCTTTCACTTCATAAGTAAACTCAGCTCTAAATCAAGCCTTTCACAACCCCAGACCCTTCCTCGTAGAAAGGAGAATCTCATTTTTTGGTAAATACCAGATTTCTCTTAAAGTTGAAATCGCTGAGGTTTTTTTGCCCTCGATTTCCAATTCAACAAGCGGAAAGTTATTTCTGGATTTGACTTTATACAAATGATGCCTGAAAATCAACAGTTTTAATTGTTTTGAAAACTCTCACCTGACAACCAATGTTATAAAGGGAGGTCTGTCCACTTCTCTCTCTCTCTCTCTCAAAAACACTCGCTTGCTTCAGTACAGACGGTTTTGAGAGTGAACACTCTCCCTAAGGTTTCCATTCTAAATTACCACCTCCTGACAGAGGGGAAAAATAAACCTCTGGTTAAAGGAAATAGATACCAGGCCGAACACTGTCTGGCTGTAGGAACTTTACCTAATTATTTTTATCCCTGGGCTCTTTCCCACAGAATGTGAACACTAATACCAACTCACTGAAAAGGACTAATGTGAGATTTCCTTCATGTTTATACGTTTCTCACCCTAACTTCTTCAAAGGACGGCCTGTCCTACTGTGCTTTAGAAACTCCACTATTAATGAAAACCTTTGTTTATCTGGATTATTTCCATCAACATAACCTAGAGTTCTCTGCGTTTTGACTGCCCCCCAGTAAACCACAAAAAAACCTCAAATGTAGGCAGACATATATCCCAGAAGTACATTATAAATGTAGAAGTCAACTAGCTTCCTCATTAACTGGAAAATAATCCCCAGGAAATGTCGGCAGTCACTAAAGCTGGCTGACTGTTGCTAACGATAAGCTGCTTCTTTTTCTGGAATAGTTTTCCATCTTATGAGCTCATGTGACTATCCCCCTAACTCCCTCGTGGGAAATACCCTTGAAGAGAGCTCAGAGCAAGGTAGAAAGGGGTCTTCAAGCAGAGAGATGAGTGTCAGGGGCACAAGCCTGCAGGGGATTTGTATTTGTATTTGTTAAGCGCTTACTATATGCAGAGCACTGTTCTAAGCGCTGGGGTAGACACAGGGGAATCAGGTTGTCCCACGTGAGGCTCACAGTTAATCCCCATTTTACAGATGAGGTAACTGAGGCGCAGAGAAGTGAAGTGACTTGCCCACAGCCACACAGCTGACAAGTGGCAGAGCCAGGATTCGAACCCATGACCGCTGACTCCAAAGCCCGTGCTCTTTCCACTGAGCCATGCTGCTTCTGAGGTTGTGCTCTGGCTGACATCGCTTCTGATGCCGTTGCCCAGGTCCTGCAATTAGACCAGTGCTTGGCACACAGTAGTGCTTTACAAATACCAGAATTATTATTATTACTACCAGTATCCGGCACCTGTTGGCTCCCACTGCATGGCTCCCATCATGCTATTCCAAGGCCTGAGGTTGGGCTACTCCACTGGAAAGGCCAAGGGAAGAGGAATCGCACACACCAGGAGGGAGGCCCAGATCACGGGTTAAAACTGGGGCTACTACTATTGCTAACTGTATCTGTTAAGTACTTGCTATGTGTCAAGCACTGTTCTAAACATTGGGGTAAATTCAAGATAATGACACGGGACTCCCAGTCTTAATCCCTATTTTGCAGATGACGTAACTGAGGCCCAGAGAAGTCAAGAGACTTGCCTAAGGTCACAGAGCAGACAAGTAGCGGAGCTGGGATTAGAGCTCAGATCTTTCCGACAGCCAGGCCCATGCTCTATCCACTAAGCCGCGCTGATCAGCAAGAGGAAGAAGTGGCTCCGGATTACCCAGGAAGAAATCCTCAAGGTAACACCTGAAATCCTGTTCCCTTTCACCAAAATATATTTCTGCTTACAATGCTGCCCCTTAGCTCGGTATAATGGATGGGAACCGAGTACAAACAGAGACTGAACTCTTTCTTGCTCTGCAAACATTATGTCAGCTGGGCCGCTCACCAGTTTCCTCATTTTTTTTTTTCCAGTGAGGCAGCTGAAAGTATGTTTCAGGCTCCAAAGACAAATCGTCAACATCACATTACAAAAACACACAAACATACTCATGTAAAGATACAGGGATAGGAATTTAACAATGTAAACCACTGTCTCTGATCAGTTATTTAAAGACTCCTTCTCCCCCCAACCACATACACACACAAAATAATATGTATCAAAATCCCCGAGAATGCTCAACTAGCTCAACTGTCCATTCCCACCCTCCATTTCCCCAGATACCTGTCGATACTGCAAATGATGAATCGTATCTACTGAGCACTTAGAAGAATACTGAGCTCTCGAGGAGAATACAGCAGAACTGACTCGGTAGACACGTTCCCCGCCCTTGGTGAGTTTACAGTAGAGAGGGGGAGACAGACATTCAACTAAATAAAATATGGATATATACTTAAGTGCCAGGGGGCTGAAGAGAGTGGAGTGCATAAAGGGAGCAAATCGGAATGACACAGAAGGCAGTGTGAGAAAAGGAAATGAAGACTCAGTCACAGAAAGCTTCTTGGAGAAGGTGTAACCTCAATTAGGCTTTGAAGGTGGGAAAAATAACTGTCTTTTGCATACGACTAGGGAGGGCATTCCAGGCCAGAGGCAGGACTTGAGGGAAGAATCGGTGGTCAAGATAGACTAGACAGATGAGATGGAGGTACAGAGAGTAGACTGGCACCAGAGGAGCCAAGAGAGTGGGCTGGGTTATAGTAGGAGAGCAGCAAGGTGAGGTAGGAGGGTGAAGATCAAGTGCTTTCAAGCTGATGGTAAAGAGTGTCTATTAGAAACGTTTTGTCATTGACTGTACATCTGTTTGATGCAGAGGTGGATGGGCAACCACTGGAGGTTCTTGAGGAGTGGGGAAACATGAACTGAACCGCTCACCCGAGGTTTTATGAGGCCTCATGCTGCAGGTGCTGTTCTCTTTCCCGCCAGGATGACGGAAATTCAAATGGGATGGGATCTCCTTGGTGATGCAGAGGGGAGAGGTAGTCCGTTTATGGGAAGGTAGCATGGATGGCACACAGAGCCTACCAGGGACAGGGGCCCCGGATGTCACAGAGGGAAGCCACTTTGCTCGGCCACGGCGGAGAGGGCCGGAGACCATGCAGGGAGGCGATTCTGCAGCTACCAGACGTTTCATTCGCTGCAATCCGTTTACTCACTCTTTTTTTCTTTCCCCGGTTGCTTCCCCATTCCCTCTCCTCTCCGGCCACAGATTCTCTTTCCGCATCGTCCAGCTAACTAAGCAAGTTTGGCAATCTCAGGAACGAGAATTGCGGGTCGGACAGAAATGTCAGTTTGTAAATAAGTCACAGGTTACTTTCTTCCATCTGCACAAATCTTTCAAATACTGGCTGTGGATAACTGCTTGAATAGTGACAAAACTGCCTTTGCAGAGAACACATCTACTGACTCTGTTACACGGTACTCTCTGAAGTGCTTTGTACAGTGCTCTACAAAAGGGTAAATGCTTAGTAAATATTATTGATCGATGAAGGCTTTGTTTTCTTTTGTTCAGGCCATATCTTAACTAGAGAAGAGAAGAACTAGCCCTCCGATCCACTGTCCTGATCACCTTAAAAGACTCTTTGTTAGTGCTATCTGAGCATTTTCCAAGCCAGCTGCCGCACAAATCACAAACTCCCTTTGCTCTCGCAGACACTTCTGCAACATTGACGCTGCACACCTTTAGGCTTCGTATCTACAGCAAATTCCCCACTTGCCACACCTACTACTCCGGCTCAGTATCTCCTTTTCATGGAGCCTTTGAAATCTCTAGAACTGCAAAATCATTTCTTTTAGAATACAATCCCAGCCTTATCAATCAATGGTCCTTTTGGAGCACAGCATGTGCAGAGGATTGTACTCAACACTTGGGAGAGTACGACAGAGTTAGAAGACCTGTTCCCTGTCTACAAGGAGCTTGCAGCCTAGAGAGACTATAAGCTGCTTGTGCTTTACTCAGCACAAGAAGAGAAACTAAACAACAACGAAAAAACCAAATGGCTCTTTCTCCCTGTGGCTCCAACAAGCAGCCATCGATTTTAAACACCTCCATTAGACTATAAGCCCCTTGAGGACAGGTATCGCATCTACCGACTTGTCAGTACTCCAAGGTCAGTGCTATGCACAGAGCACAGGTGCTCAAAAAGAACTGATTGACTGACATTCACGTAGAACAAAGGGCCTATACATCACCCCTGAAATTCTTCCCTTTTGAAAATGACTCTCTCAAGGAATTTCCGGGAGGCAGAAAGGGTAAAGCAAAGTCGACCACAGCCACAAGAAGACACAAATAAACAGATGCATACACGGAAGGTGAATGTCTGCACGACAGGAACAGTGTACACAGAAGCGGTCAGAGACGAGAGTTACGCTTTGTTACATGAGATTGTATTCCCATGCTGAAGCATATCATGCTAGACATTTGGCCTGACAGCCTACTCTCTAGATTTGAGACAACCCAATATATAAGATTATTATCTAGTTACATGATGAAACCAGGGATGCCAGTGAGATAGACTTTCGCTTGTACCTTAAAAATACCATTAAGGGATCCGATAAGCGGTACCTCGAACCGTGCCAGGAACATATCTGGATATCAGTTAATATCCTTGTATTCATTGATAATGATATAAAGATTCAATCCGACAAAAAATGCCTCATCTAAGGAGATAAGCTCCCAGATTGTTTCGTTTCACCAGTATCTGAGTTACAGCTCATTCTTTCATAGAATACAGTATGGTTACTGTCATTCCTTTTTGAAGAAATGCTGTTCAAAGTGATCACTCTTTGTGTGCTAGTGGCACACAATGGACTGATGAGTGACCGTCAGATGCTCCAACTCAGAGCAAAGTAATTTAAAAAATAATAATACCTTGGGCAATAATCCTTCGGCCCTAGCTAGTGGGTGCTTCCGCCTGGGAAGGGCTCAAACAGCAGTGGTAAGAGAACATCTCACCTTACAGACCAAAAGTATGGCCCTGTGGTAGGTTTGGCTTGGTGACTTTACACCTCAGCAACGAGGGTGTGGTGTCTGTTCCTCTAGCCACAATGTCCTACTGCTCTTACTGCACTGCTTTTGTCTCTTGTATTCTGTATTTTCCTCTCCCTTTATGCCTGTGTCACTAACCTCTCCCTTCCATATCTCCCCTCTTCTTCCCCCTGAGAAATCATCACCACCGTGCTATTAGATTGGGGCACAGGACTCCCGTCTCCATCTCATCTATGGACTTTTCCCCCAGTGCTTATTACAGGGCTAGGCACTCAGAAGGTGATTACTAAATATTCATTCAGTCCTATTTACTGAGCACTTGGTGTGTGCACAGCACTGTACTAAGCATTTGTGAGAGGACCGTACAACGGACACATTCCCCATGACCATTCCGGAAACCGCAACATCCCAGAAGCCTGGTTGCATCAACATGCCAACTGCTCAAGGCACTAAGACAGGGTTCATCGTGTTTAGCATGTAGCACGTGATTATATTATATGAGAATGATTTATCCCTTGGCTTCTATTTACTTTCCATAAGTGCTCAATGAGTTAATCTATTTTGTGGCATTTTGGTTCCATTTCTTCACCCGCCAGGCACTGGAGACCGATCAGATGAAGAGCTAACCGGGGGCCAGTTCCCCAGTTGTTAACAGCCATGAAAGCCCAAGAAAGATTCAGACCATTACTCCTTCAACCTGGTTTATCCAAAGCCCGAAAGTTACTGCTGCTACAAGTGACTACGTTCCACCATTAAAGGTTGATCTACATGCTCACTCCCGAACTGTTTACACAGATGGGTTGATTGATTAAACCACATAATGCTAAATGAGGGAGCTTTTGATAGGTTTGCAATATACATTAAAAATGCTTGTGCACACATGCTTATGCACCCGCATGTGTGCATCGGTAGAGGAGAGGGTGGTTTTCTCCTTTAGGGTATATTAGTTGGATGACCACACATCCAGGGTTAACCATGACAGTTTCAAATAACTGTGGACTGTCTCAATCAGTTTAAGAAAAATTCACAAATGTTCAGAATTTTGACCCTACTGGCTAAAAATCACTGCCTTTCCTTAAGCCAACTTTCAACTGCTTTTACTTGGACTTGCACATTTGGGCTCAAAGCCTACTTGGTTTATGTTTCCCAGAATTCTGGAATCGTAGGCAGATGTCCCGGGGACCGGAGACTTTAGGCATCCTCTCCTGACCCCGACTCTCATGGCTGCTGAGGAAGAAGAGAATGACATCATGTCTGGATGACTGTATTATTTTTGTTGAAAACGTGGACAACCTCAACGTGTGTTCTGATTCTTTAAACAGAAGAACAGATAAAGAGGTTGGCTACCACTCTTTTATGTGCCAGCAAGACCCATCAGCTGATTCATCTTAACAATATAACAATCCTAACAACCACCCTGGAACATGCAATACAAGAAGGGGAAATACATTATTGTGTATACGGATAATGAGACAAAGGCCAGGAGTTAGTGATTTGCCCCAGCTCTGTGGGCCAACCAGGAACTCAACCAACGACATTCAATCGACTAGGAGACATTTGCTTCTCAAAAGCTCTATAGCTACACCTAACAGGAAAATTATCCATACCTTGTGACAAAAAGACAACAAAAGCATCAACAGCTAGATTCAGTGCCTTCACTGCATTCTGATTTTTTATTTCACTCCCTTTTGCTAAAGTTGTTGGGAGAAAAGCCAAGTGGGGAAACTCTAAATGGCTACAGCCTACCATGCATAGAATTTTCATCCTTATTCACCCCTTCCCTCAGTCCCACAGCACTTCTCCATAATTTATTTCTATTAATGTCTCCATTCCCCTTCCAGACCATAAGCTCACTGTGGGCAGGAATCGTGTCGGCTATGTTGCACTGTACTCTGCCAAGCACTCGGTCCAGCGTTCTGCACATATTAGGTGCTCAATAAAAAGCTGAGAAGCATAATAGCCTAGTGGATACAGAATGGGTCTGGGAGTCAGAAGGACATGGGTTCTGATTCTGGCTTTGCCACTCTTCCGTTGTGTGACCTTAGTCAAGTAACTTTACTTCTCTGGGCCTCAGATATCTCATCTGTAAATTGGGAATTAAGACCGTGAGCCCTGTGTGAAACTTGTACCTACCCCAGCACTTAGACTGTGCCTGGCACCTATCAAGTGCTTAACAAATACCATAAAAAAAACATACCATTGATTGAAGGTATGCAAGCAAAATGAAGGACAGCTCATTGGTTTGGGTCCATACTGATTGTGAAATACTACAACAACACAAACCCTGAGTGACTGTTAGCCTTAACGTGGACCTTAATTACAAACTTTTGAGCATTTACTGCACTTGAGGAGAGTTCTTCAACAGCTTCAAAGCTATTTCTCCAGCAGCTCTGCCCATTTCTGATCTAGAGTATCTGTAAATGGTTCATGGTGCAAACTTTAATAAATACGTAAATGTCTTAAGGAACATGACAATGGAAATGAGCGAAATGGGAACCAATAATCCCGAAAACTATTGCCTTAAAGGCTTATAATAGATTTCACAGAATATGACATAATTGTGTGGCCTCCCCAATGAGTTTTTTTAAAAAAAACACAATCAACAAATTGTTTTCTGTTTTATCTTTAGTAGTAATAAAAAGCTGAATTTCAATCACACAAGCACTTACAGCAATAGGGGAAAAAGGTTTCTGACATTCTTTAGGGTAAAATAAAACCTAAGATCATTATCTGCTTCATAGCATCCCACTCTTAAGAACCACACACACACACACTGAGAGAGAGAGAGAGAGAAAGAGAGAGAGAGAAGAAAAATAAAAAGGTTGCAAGATCATGATTTCCTCTCACCTCTGAATGTCAAGTGGGAAGAAGTAAGTAAAACACTATTTTTACTGTCAAAATGACTTTTAGAAGTCAAAATAAAAGACAAATGAATTCAACTTCTAGATGAACGGAGAATAGCTTCAGTGCACAAGTATGTCTTTTACTGTCTAAATAATATCAGTTTGATGAGGATGAAACTAAACTGACTCAAGTGATCAGAAATCTGGTCACCCCAGGTGAGACAGAGGCAAGACCATAAAGGGGTAGAGAGGAAGAAGAGGGAGGAGAAAGCAGGAGATAAGGAAAAGGAGAGGCAATGGAGAAAAAGATGGAAAGGGGATAACAAGGAGAGGGAAAGTGGGGAGAAGGGATAAAGTGAGAAATGGCAAAGGGGGAGGGGAAGGTTAAAAGACTAAAAGAAAAATAGGAAAGAAGGAGTACTGGGAAAAGGGAGAGAGAGAGAGAGGATCAGGGCCAAAAAGAGGAAACCAAAAGGAGCAGCTCCCATCCTCCTATACCAACATTTCCTCTACCACTTCTACACAACTGCCCCACAGAGGCAGGTCCTGAATCCTGGATCAGTTTTCCGGGTGCTGTTACTGATGCTTCTACCCAAGCTTTGGTGGCCATGGTATCATTTTATTTCCAGAGGAACCACCCTTGCTAACTTCCTTTCCGCATACCCCTTCTGCCACCCACAGAGGGAGATACATACTGAGCAAAAATCTATCTTCCTTCCTAGCCCCTTTTATCAGTCCAGAAATAAATGCGTCCTCAAGAACCTATGACGGTTGCCCAGTTGACCCTGAAATTTGGGTGCCCCTATGAAATTGGGCTATCTGGCCACCTTGTGACATAACTTAAGCAACACCGTGCCTGATTTCTGGAATTCTCAATTATGATTCTCAAAATTTTGCCTCAGCATTGTCACAGCAAAGAGGAAAATGGTGTTATCCTGCCAAAACACAAGAAAGGAAGATAGAGGTGGCTGAGAAAAGTGATGCGCAGGATGCTTGGATATTAAAAATAGCTGACTGAGGGGAATTGGATTGACTGATTGAATACAGAAGGCTATGTTTCGATATATCCTTAAGGGATTCCTAACAGCTTAGCTTCCAAATTTTCCTGGCCTGTTTCTTTATTTTCTTACTAATCTAAGTTTACAGGAACCTTTGGACTTCTTTATCTGAGAAACGTTTCTCCTTTCATCCTCTATAAAAGGTGGGCAGAAGTTCATTCATTCATTCGTATTTACTGAGCACTTATTGTGTGCAGAGCACTGTACTTAACTCTTGGAGAGTACAATTTGGCAACAGAGACAATCCCTACCCAACAACAGGCTCACAGTCTAGAAGGGGGAGACAGACAACAAAGCAAATAGGCATCATTACCATCAGAATAGAGAAATAGAATTATAGATATATACACATCATTAATAAAATATACATACACAAATGATGTGGCGAGGGGAAGGGGTTAGAGCAGAGGGAGGGAGTAGGGGCGATGGGGATAGGAGGAGGAGCA
This sequence comes from Ornithorhynchus anatinus, assembly GCF_004115215.2. Lineage (NCBI taxonomy): Eukaryota > Metazoa > Chordata > Mammalia > Monotremata > Ornithorhynchidae > Ornithorhynchus > Ornithorhynchus anatinus. The sequence continues at coordinate 4,463,647 of NC_041742.1, forward strand.
GAGGAACAGGGGGGCTCAGTCTGGGAAGGCCTCCTGGAAGAGGTGAGCTCTCAGTAGGGCTTTGAAGGGGAGAAGAGAGCTAGTTCGGCAGATGTGAGGATGCAGAGAACTCCAGGCCAGAGGTAGGACATGGGCCAGGGGCCGGCAGCGGGACAGGCCAGAACGAGGCACCGGGAGGAGGTCAGTGGCAGAGGAGCGGAGTGTGCAGGCTGGGCTGGAGAAGAAGAGAAGGGAGGTGAGGTAGGAGGGGGCCAGGGGATGGAGAACTGTTGTTTCAAGAGCTGTCCCTGCAGAGAGAGGGGCAGATTCAGCAAGGAGGTACAACTATCTCCAACTCTCCCATGTGGAGACAACTCTCAGGACTGTGTTTTGAGATGAGAATCGGGGCCATGGCACTCATTGACCCTGCTCCAGTGGAGGGCCTAGTGTAGAAAAGTATGATGGGAATGTTCTTTGAAGCATTCATTCACATTTAATAATCTTAATCAAAGTCTTAATGAAATACTCTGTGTGCTTTTTGGGTTGTGGCCTAAGCCCTTTTAACCCCATTTATTCTTGCTGTTCTTTTCTCCTTCTTCTTCAGCCCTGGGCAAAATGGTTTCTCTCCCAGTCACTGCCAAGAAGCCTTGTACTGACCTGATAGAAAAGCCCCACGGTATCCGAAATGTGGGGACACTCCCAAATACAGTTAAGCTACTGGAACAATTCCTTTCTGGCCAGCTGCTAATAGCACTGGTTTTTGTTCAGCAAACGTACTTTATAAGGCTTTGCTTCACCGGTTTGTGGGTGATGGTATAGGCCAGAAGCCATTCTTTACCCCCCCAACACGAAAAAATTTTGGAACATGGAGCCTGATTTCAATACCAAAATAGTTGAAACTTTGTATTTGCCTTTATATTCTTAAAGTCCCCCTGGATGGGTTTGATCACAAAAATTGTGATGCCACAACAGCTGCACATCATCTGATAGAAAAACAAAAGCATTGGCACTCATTGAAATAACATGTACGGGAAAAACGAATGAAGCCTAATTACGAAAACATGAATAAAGACAAAAAAGAGAATGAGTCAAACAGAAAAGCATCCTTATTTGAGCAGATCTGAGAGGCTTCGCACCATCCTTCAAAAGGTTCACATCTAAAGAGTACTCTTTGATAGCAACTTCTCGCTATTTTATTAGAGCATAATGACTACAGCACCTAATTCCCCATTATTAAATTTACCTGAGCTCCTCTGCCATGCAAATTGAGGTCATAAGACTGTTCATATGAAGTTTTCCTGGGTGAAAACCATTGTGCTGTTTTGATACCCGGCTTGATTACTTGGATTTCAACATCAAGGAAATCGGGCTGGAAGCCAGCAATCACAGACACTTTGGAGTTGTCTTCCTGAGCAGCTCAAAACACACGAGTTCTTTTTTGATCTCTTGGCATCCAAGTCGAGTTTCTCAGAGCCAAAACCCATGAGGAACTCCATATATCATTCTCTTGCTTTCAAAGAGCCGATCATCAGTTACTTGCCCTGGGCATGTCATATCCACAATCTGCAGGGCTATCTGAGGCCTGCCGAACAGGAAGTGGGGAGGAGAAAGATAGAGACAGGTCCTCCTCGGGGTGATGGGATCTCTCTTCCCCTTTCTCTCACAACCCTGTGGAACGATTCATTTACCCAATTTCATAATTTAGCCTCATCAAAGTTCCTTCCTGTTGCAAAACTAAGAAATGAAATACAGCATCAGCATCACCCAGACATAGGGAAATAATTAGAAAAGAACTGAACCCAGTGACTTGGTTAATTCTCAAGCTAACTGCCAAGCAAACCTGTTTTCAACCCACCATTTTCTGGCTCCAGCACCATTCTCCCACTCTAGATTTCACACCTTCTTCCATGTGGACTGACATGGACTCTAAATACCATGTCCATCAAGCTCCTTCATTACTCTCTCTTCAACTTCCACCTCGTGAAGGGAGATTGCTTTAAGGATCTACACAAGGGGAACAAGGCCTTTAACGTCCCACAGTTCTCGCTGGCAATTCCCCTTCCCCATCCATCCACTTCAGCTCGTCTCAAATTTACCCAAAATCAAACCAAATAAAATCCAAATCCATCTAAAACAAAGATCACTAGCCATTTGTTACAAAGTACTTTTCTTCTACCAATTATTATTGAGAAAATCATGCTGTAGTAAACACTGGTTCAATGGGAATTAACACATTATGTAGTAGACAATAATTATTAAGGTCTTCAAGAACTTACTATGTGCCAGGCACTGTACTAAGGTGGATGTACACCTTACGAGATGTTCTTCCCCTTGACTCTATTTATTGCCATTGTTCTTGTCTGTCCGTCTCCCCCAATTAGACTGTAAGCCCGTCAAACGGCAGGGACTGTCTCTATCTGTTGCCGACTTGTTCATTCCCAGCGCTTAGTACAGTGCTCTGCACATAGTAAGCGCTCAATAAATACTATTGAATGAATGAATGAATGATGTAAGCAAATTGGGCTGAACACAGTCCCTGTCCCATGTAGGGCTTTCAGTCTCAATCCCCATTTTACAGATGAGCTGAGGCACACAGAAGTCAAGTGACTTGACCAAGGTCACACAGCAGAAAAGCATATGGTTTGTTCCCCCTTGTACTTAGGCTCCCCTTGGGACAGGGACTGTGTCCAATCTGATTATCTACCCAGAGTTTAGAAAAGTGCTTGACAAGTACCCAAATCCATATTGTTAGCAATAATGTTATTAGTAATATATTTCCAGGAGTGAGATTTTCTAATACAAATTCCTACATTAATTTGTCCACCGGAGTGTTTTAGCCTGCTTTTACTGTATTAAGTATTGTAAAGTTCAGAAGCACAGACAATTGTATGGGATGGTAGAATAAGGCTGGGATGGAAGTTGGGAAATTTTGCAGCATCAAGCCTTGATCAACAGCTTGCATGGGTGCTTAGCTGTTCCTTTGGTTATCAAAACTATATCAAATTACAGACAAAGGAGCTATGTCAGGAGAAAAATGGCCCCTAATACTGCTATTGTGTTTCAATCAAATTATAATGAGAATATGCTTCATAGCCAAACTCCCTAATTTTGTGCAATGACAAGAGATATTTGTGTGTGAGTGTGGGAATATGTGAGGGATATGCCACACTTTAAGGCTTATATTCTGTGGGGGCAAGGATTATATCTTGGTTATGTCCTATTAAATGTTGAACACATTTTCTGCATTCAAAAACTAAACAGAATTCCAGAAATTTTCATATGCCTTAGAAAACAAAAGCCTACAGGAAGACAGACAAACATACACAAATCAAAACCAATATAATCAAGAGTAAACCAGAACCACATCCTTTATTCTTCCACAGTGATGAAAGCATGCTAACTTGGTAAAGGATTCTGAATCACCGCAAAAGAGTGGTCACCCAGTAATTCATGCATTTGTCTTAAGATAGCCTGACTGAAGTATTTCTAGAAGAGAAGCCCCCAACCTTTGCGTCATTAAATTCTCATGGGTTTCATTCTAATGATATAAATGCTTAACTTCTCTATCCCACCTACATCAACAAGTCCTGGAACTGTTCTCTTTTAGTTCTGAGGGACCCTGAGAGACTTTTAGAGGTAGGCAGGTGGGCATAATTCTCAAAAATGCTAGTCCCAAATACTCAAAGTAAGAGGGGTCTTTAAAAGGGGGCAAGTCACTTAACTTCTCTGTGCCTCAGTTCCCTCATCTGTAAAATGGGGATTAAGACTGTGAGCCCCACGTGGGACAACCTGATTCCCTTATGTCTACCCCAGCGCTTAGAACAGTGCTCGGCACATAGTAAGCGCTTAACAAATACCAACATTATTATTATTAAAAGGAAAAAGGAAATAATTAAAATGTTTCTCCCATTTATGCTGACCTGGCCTAGATGTTTACCCATTTTTGCTGTGGCCTGATGATACTTAGTCACTTACTGTTTTTCACCTACTGCATTTGGGTGCATTCCTTCAGGGTGAAAAAATACTGGATATAAATACATGTAATATATAAATATTGTCATATTCATATCCCACTTAAAACTTAAGTTGGTTTAAAAACTTTGAAGCCTGTGCTATGTACAGCATAATACACAGAAAACAGAGGAATGGACAGTTATAAATTTAACATCTTGCAAAGCAGCCTTTCCAAGCACTTGGTTTTATCCTTGTGTTTCTTCAGAGAGAAGGGTTTTCTTACTCAGAAATCTCAGCTCCGGCCTGATGAAACAACAGTTTCTTCTGACTTGTTGAATGAAGGTAGACAGTATTGCCCCTGCTGCGCGTTCTCCAGACTTAACTGTAAAATCTGCTAGGAAAAGCCACTATTCCCAGATTTTTCCCTGTTCACAACAGCCATCAGTTTGATAGCACTTAACCTATAAAGACCTTGAAATAACATCTCGATTGACTAAGGAAAGTTTCTTCTCACTGGCATATTTATTCCCCAAATAGCTTCTTCCAGCTTTTACTAGCTCCCAGAGTACATAAATACACAAAGGGGTCCTTTCACTTGGGGTTATAGATTTGAATTTTGCAAATGCTCTTTTAAAATTTACATGTGGAAAGTCTACCTACACTAAAATAATAATAATAATAATGGTGGGATTTAAGTGCTTACTGTGTGCCCCAGGCACTGCTCTAAGTGCTGAGGTGGATACCAACAAATTGGGTTCCACACAGTCCCTGTTCCACATGGGGTTCACAGTCCCAATTCCCATTTTACAGATGAGGTAACTGAGGCACAGAGAATTGAAGTGATTTGCTCAAGGTCACCAAGCAGGCAAGTGGCGGAGCAGGGATTAGAAGCTTCAACCCAGGCCCATGCTCTCTCCATTACACCATGCTGCTTGTAGTATAACAAAAACTGTTTAATTCTCACCTGTGTATTCTCTCCCAACACTTAGCAAATATCTATATACTCCATTCTTTCCCCTATCTGTAATTTGTTTTGATGTCTGTCTCCTGCTGTAGACTTTTAGCTCCTTGTAGGCAGGGCTCATATCTATCGACACGGTTGTATTTTACTCTCCCAAGCACTTGGTACAAGTGCTCTGCACACAATAAGTGTTCAGTGAATGCCACTGATTGACTCATTACTTATGTTTCACCATGGCTTCATTTTGATACATTCAAACAGTTCTTGGATAACACTCTCTACTCCAGTTTAAGTGCCCAAATCTACCTCTACTGGATTCTGCTAATAGGCAGCTTTTAAAAGTGTCCCGAATGAAAGGGTGCTCCATTGTTCGATCAAGTTAGCAGTCTTGGAACTACTAGTGCTCTGAGGTCCTACAGCCTGGACTTCTCTGCTTCCTAAGACCTCCTGCAATGTGAACGACATTATCAATGGCATTTGAGTGGTTCCCGGTGCAGAGAACTGGACTAAGCACTTGGGAGAGTATGATGGTATTACTAGATGTTCCCTCCCCACAGCTAGCTTACATCAACTGTAAAATGTGGCAATTTGTTCACAGAGATGAAAGCCATCTGGGACTTGCTACATATAGCTCTGCTGTGCCTAGTGACACGATGACACTACCACGGACTGGACCGAATTAAGAATCCAAGTCTCTCTCCTCACTCAGGGCAATGAATGGAGATTTCAATACTACTCCAACTCCAACCCTACCTTCAATAGATTCTGACTTGCTTGTTCCATGCAAATGAAAATGACCAGCTGTGTACCCTGTATGACACAGCTTTCCAACTGAGCAAACTCTCTAAGTGCTAGCTCTGCTTTCCATCTATGTAATGGACCCATTCCCGGGACTTAAAAAAAAAAAAGTTAATAAATAAATCCCAAACTCAAACGCAAAGCAATTCTTCTAAGATGGAAGGACCTAGCCCTGTGAACAGGGTGAATATTTCCTGCTGCCAGTAGGGTTTTAGACATGCCCTCAGCACTGACTTTACAGAGAGTAATGTGTTAGAGAGCCAAGCAAATTTAAACACTTAGCCTGAAGGGTCAGGGTAGAAAACAATGAGTGTTTTCTTCCAACTGACTGACTCCTCTCTTGCTTCTACTGAGCAAGCCAAGATTTTTTTTTCCTCAGGTTTTGCCTTCATTCATATAAGGAGATGGTTAGTTTAGCTTAGCCCAGGTTCTGCAGCCTGGCTCCCTTCAGCTAATAATAATAATAGTATTTGTTAAGTGCTTACCATGTACCAGGCACTGTAGTAAGTGCTGGGGTGGATAGAGCAAATTGGGTTGGACACAGTCCCTGTTCCACGTGGGGCTCACAACCTTAAACCCCATTTTACAAATGAAGTAACTGAGGCCCAGTGAAGTGAAGCGACTTGTCCAAGGGCACACAGCAGACCAGTGGCAGAGCTGGAGTTAGAACTCTGAGCTCTCCCGGTTCACTCTGTCAGCTGTTTCAAGATAATCCATATGGCACAACCCTGGAACATTTAATCAGTGATTGATGTATAACTCTGGAATATAAGAAGCCCTTGGATTTTGACTTTTGCTCACATTCATTCACATCCAAGAAGTAAAGAGTCACTGAAATCCATAAAATGAATTCATGTTCAAAAGAGGCAAAGCTCCTTAATACCTTACCAGCACAGACTTGGCATTTCACCACTTTGAAAAATAAAAACTGCTTGAAAAAGGAACCCTTGCCTTCATTAGACTAGTACCCAATGCATTGCATTTCAACGCCATCCTTCCTCATTGGATGGCCAAGTACTTCACAGGAAATGCCTGACTGTGGAAATGTTGGAGAGCGACAGAGCCAAAATGCTATACAGTTTCTTGGGGGGCATTTCAACAATCGTGACAGGCTGGGTTTAAACATGCAAGCACTTCATTCATTTAGAAGAGGATCAATGAAAAACAGAAGGAATGAATCGGATTGGTATCAACAAAGACTGCTCAATATTCCTAAATTGCTTAAGTATTGCCTCCACTCCCATTGCAGGGTGTCAAGCAACGACAGTGAGAGTTCTTCTGATGGTTGCTCTTATTTAAAGGTTCAGTGGCTGAATGATCAACTCCAGTGGATAACTGTAGGCAGACCACAATTTGCTCAACGATCTGAACGCAAAAGGATTTTGGCGAGAGACATTTGCAAATTCATGACTCAGCCAGGACAGGGCTGATTCTTCAGTACGGTACCCCGTCGCAAGGAGAGGGGACTGTAGATCACAGTTTATCCCTTTAATCTTTGGCCCTAGGACCACTTACAAAGGAGAGGTCCCTTAATGGTCAACCCTTAGACACAAACATTCCAACTCTTCAGAGAAATTATGGAGAAACCTGCTGAGCAATTCAAAGCAGATCCCCACAGCTCCAAGGGAGACCTGCAGTCTGAGGATTTGAAGAACCAATGACTCCTCTCTCAACAATGCCCGACAGAGCTTGGTTTTTGTCGTCAATCTGTCTCAGTGCTTTGTTACTTCTCTCCCTACGTAGCCGTCACCAGCCTGCCCCGCCCTTTTCATTTTTACACTGAGACCCCCACCTTCATATTCCTTCCCAGTGCTTAGTACAGTGGTCTGCGCCCAGTAAACACAGGACTTTCACTGGCGTCCGTGTTTTCAGCATCATATGGCCAGGTGATCCGGGACTGCTCAAACTGCAGAGGGTGATAGTAATGATATCTGTTATGCTCTCTGTGCAAAGCACCGTACTGTGCCGTACTGCTGGGGTGGATATGAGCAAATCGAGTTGGACACAGTCCCTTTCCCACGTGGGGCTACAGTCTCCTTAGGGACAACGGGAAGGTCTCCCCCAGCAACACTGAGACCTCCAGTGTCAGATAAGATCCCAAGGCCCAACGGCAGCTTCTCATCCATCAAAGGTATTTGTCAAGCACTTACTCTTATGTAGACCCCTCTGCTGCCACCAAAGACGGTGACAGTTTACCAGCTCCCCTAGAGTAGGGGCTGGAGAGAGTGGAGGTGTAAGGTGTAAGGTGTCCCCTAGAGTAGGGGCTGGAGAGAGTGGAGGTGTAAGGTCTCTCCCCCGGACACCGGTGCTGGTGGTAATAACAGCGGTAGTGCCTACTAATGGCAATGCACTCTACTAAGAGGTTGGGAAGTACTGCGCAGAGAGAGCACTCGAGTTAGAGTGTCAGAAGCAAGTTAGTAGCCATCTTCCTGACTTCCCAAAAGCCACTTTAAGTGTTATCAGAAGCTTATTTTGCGGCAAGTCAAAAATCCTAGATTTTTCGCCCCCTCTCCGGCCAGCCCACGTAGTTTCCATTAGGCTCCATTTATTACACTTCAATCGTATTTGAGCGCTTCATGTGGGCAGAGCACTGTACTAAGTGCTTGGAAAGTACAATTCACTTTTCCCTCTGTCCCTTACCAGCCTTTAGCCTTCAAATAAGATCAATTCTTCTTCAAAGTTAATTCTTCCGAATGGTCTCCAAACTCAGAAAACCTATTCGAGGCCCATGTTCAGCGGCTCCGATCCTCTGGTTCTGACCCACCCTGAGGTTTCCGTTTTCTCCCCAGATTTAATACGAGCCATGCCAGCTTCCATTTTTATTTTCTGCTGCCAATCTGGAGCTCCGGGCATTCCAAAGATCAAAGTGGAGTCATGATGCAAGTCGATTTTTGTGTTATGCCTTTGAGCTGGAACTACAGACACCTTGATTCACACAGTTCTTTCGGTGGTTTCACCGTGTGACACCATGACTTCTTGGCACCAGTGCCGGGTCCCCGATTCTCTCTCGGCAAAATCAGGCCCAGGCGCTTGTTTCTACATGTCCCCGTGACTGGATCCCGAGGAATCAAAAAGAATACGCTCACCTCAGTGCCATCTGCGCCTCACAGAACGAGGTCTGTCTCTTCAAATATGAAGGGCGGCAACGGAAAGGAATCGCAATATACTCCTGACAGTAGCGTAAAAAAACTTTATTTCTTCAAATAGGTGAAACGAGGAGAGATTATCTCTACCCAAAGATCAAAAGCCCAAGTCCTAAAAATAAATTCCTGAAGGCAGTCAGGAAGGACTAAAAGTCTCTAAATTTATCAGAAACAATCTTTTCCAGATAAATCAACTCAACTGTTTCCCTGGAGATAAGTCTAAGGTTTATGATACTCTAAACAACGTACTCGTGTAACTACCAGCCTAATAAGATTATGAAAATCGAAAGGAAAGCAGGGTCAGCTGATGAAGGCCACACAACAGTAGGTGTTTTGAGGCCTCTGTCCGTCGGCCGATGATTAAGTGAATACCACGGGAGTAAGGCAAGTAGGTCAGTCATTCCACTGTATTTATTGACTACTTTCCATGCACGGAGCACCCTACTAAGTGCTTGGGAGAGTACAATACAACAATAGACACATTCCCTGCCCACAACGAGCTTACAGTCAGGTACATGGGAGGTCCCAGGTAAGATGGGATGTGGCAGCTGGGCCAAGAGGGGGGTTGTGGGAAGAGTGGGGACAGATTCTCTGCCCCTGACCCTGGGCAGGGTATCCTCCCCTCCCTCACAACTACCATGGACTTAAAAGCAGGCTCAGGGACTGTGGTTCAAGATCCAGGGCCTGGCCTACCAGCCTACAGATCAAGGCATTCAGGGTGGGCCCAACCCTGGATCCTGAATCAGCCCTTGACCCTGCTTTTAAGCAGACCTGACATCCTAGAACACAGATTGCAAGGCAGCTATAAACGACGGCCCTTGTCTGAAGACTACCTTTCCCTTTCCCTCCCTTTGGGCCCCACTCTCTTCCCACCCTTCTTCCCTACCCCTCTCCAGACATTCGATCATACCTTCTTCCTAATTGGTGACTGGGGAGCAGGAAGAGAAGCCAGGAAAGAGAGCTACTAGCTGAGATGGACACATCTCTTTCAGGTTTTACTCCACTCATCAGACATCTCAGTTAGCTTTTGGGGGGGGGGGGTCAGGGGGTGGCAAGGGGCGGTGGGGGTGACTATCTCCAGTGAACTTTACCTTACTGGGATATGGAAGAATCCCCCCAAAACTCAAACTGGCAGAAGGGCTGACATTGAACCTAATAAGTGCCCTGCCAATACTGGGATATCTGGTCTCTATCTGCTACCAAACTGGACTTCCCAAGCGCTTAATAAAGTGCTCTGCACACAGTAAGTGCTCAATAAATACGACTGATTGAATGAATGGTCACCTTTCTCAAATGAGTCACTTAGCTTTTCGCATGAAAGAAATTTAGCTACAGAAAAACCTATCTTTATACAGGACTTTGAAATCCTCAGGATAGACTTTGTTCCTGTCCTACTGTTGCTTTACTAACTTGCCTCTGCTTTCCACAGGCTCTCTCTCCACTCGGGTCCCATCCTGGTAAAACACTATCTTCATTGCCTTGGACTTGTGCTCCACGCTAAGTTCAATTCCCAGACCTTTCAACAACCCTGAGGGATGAGCCACATACCTTGCCTCTCTGTTTATCTGGCTATCTAAACAGACAATATTAGTTGTACCCCTCCACCCTGTAACATCCTCAGCAGCCGGGGCACTACTATAACCAATTGAGATGATCATGTATCGTGTGCCGAGTTGGCTAAGAGCTTTTGGATGGGCCCAGTGAGGTTAGGCCAGGGAAACCTGGATACCGTACAGCCTTGGCAGAGGGGTGAGTCCAGACCCCGACTCAGAAGCGCTCGTCCTCAAAACTTCTTCGGGCCCAGCCGGGTTTCCGGCTACGAAGCTGCCCAGCGGGACAGACAAGCTGAGGCGTAGACCCCAATCTCTTAATCGACAGTATTTATTGAACGCTTACTGAAGTCAGATCACTGTATTAAAAGCTTGGGAAAGAACAATACAACAGAGTTGAGAGATGCGATCCCTGCCCACAAGAGCTTACAATCTATAGAGGGAGACATACATTGAAATAGATTAGGGAGAGGGTAAATAGTAGAGTATAAGAATATTTTTTCTCAAGGTGGAGCCAGGGTAAGTATCTAAGTACTTCAGGGGTACAGAGCCAAGTGTAGGCAGGACCATCTTTGGGTTCAGCGTGCACTACTGCCTACTCCGGCAGGCCAGGGGACTGGTGGGCAAGAGGACCCGGCACCCAGGGCAGGTTTCCCATCCCGTCCCCGGGCCCAAACCCAGAGTCACAAGGATCTGGGTTCTACTCCCGGCTCTGCCGCTTGTCTGCTGTGTGACTTTGGGCAAGTCATTTCATTTCTCTGTGCCTCCGTTAACTAATCTGTAAAATAGGGATTAAGACTGTGAGCCTCCTGTCGGTCAGGGACTGTCATCATCCTGATTGGCTTATGTCTACCCCAGCAGTTAGAATAGTGCCTGGCACGTAGTAAATACCATAAAAAGGAAAAAATAAAACACAAAAAACCTCAGGGCAAGGTTTCTGGCTCATCTTCCCAGGTCCTCCAGCCTCAGCACACCTACACTTTCTGTTGGAGACCAAGGCCAGGATGCTTTTGCATGAAAGCCTATGTGGGACAACGAAGGTGTCCCATCTGATTATCCTGAATCTACCCTGGATCCATTTTAGAATATGAGTCCGTTGTTGAGCAGGGATTGTCTCTGTTGCCGAATTGTACATTCTAAGCACTTAGTACGGTGCTCTGCACATAGTAAGCACTCAATAAATACGACTGAATGAATGAATCTACCCGAGTGCTTAGTAGTATTCGGCACATAGTAAGTGCCTCACAAATGCCACTGTCTTTATTGTTATTATTAAGCTAGCATCAGACTGGAGCTCTAGAAGCAGGGAAGCTACCAGTTGTCCCAGTTCCTCTCGAGTCAAAGGGGGCCACCTTGCTGAGTCACTGGGAGCAGTTGGCAGATGAATACCCTCCTTCCCACTACTGGGAACTCTGACTGCCCAGCTGAAGAGGATCTAGGAATGCCCACTACTACTTCTGCCTACCTGAAGCAACTATCTACCCACTGGATTTCACTTTACAAATATGACATTTATGAGGCACTTGCTGGGCACTAAGTGCTGGGGTAGATAAAAGATTATTAGTTCAGATCCATCCTTATGCTTCACGGGCTCGCCATCTACCTCATTCCTACTTCACGGAGGAGGAAGTTGAGGGTCAGAGAGGTTACAGAGGTTGGCCAAGGTCACATAGCAGGCCAAGGGCAGAGATGGAACAAGGACCTGGAACACCTGATCTCCATTCCTGTGCCTCTTCCACCAAGTCACGCTACTCCTTGACCATCCTGGGTAAATTCATTCGTTAATATTTATTCAGTGGTTACTGTGTACGAAGCCCTGCACTGAGTGCTTGGGAGAGTACAATACGACAATAAACAGACATTCCCTGCCCACGATGAGCTTATAGCTAACCCATGGCCTAGGATAGAAGACTAAAAATCTTTCTGTTGGGCCGACGGTCCTGAGGTAATCTGCAATACCCTGACGGTCTGGTACTCTCAAAGAATCGGCTCCCTCGCGAGAGTCTTTGGGTCATCTTCCGAAACGTCAGCAGGGTGTAGAACACTCAGAGGCTTCCACGCTCTTCCCTGTCCTCATTTTTCCTACATCCTTAAAATGGACCACAGAAGGGCAAGGGAAGGTCCAGTCTGCCACTGAGCATTTAGTCATGCATTATTGACCAGCTCCCTCACTGCAGGGAGTCACAGCGGGTGTTCATTTGGTTTTAAATATGCTCCCGAGGGGAATGCGAGCACAACTCAACAACTCTGAACCACTGAGTCACAAACCACTGAAGAAAGGTCTGCAGCCAGTTTAACGGGCAATTTACTGAGTGAAATTCCTTCTTTCAGAAACCCAGGGGAATTTCCACGGGCAGAACCAATGAGCCAGAAGGGCTCAGGTAGCACTCACAGTGATGCTCCTGCTAGACCTCTCCATTTCCTAGGTTCCTGTCTCAGAACTCGGTTCTTTCTGGGAGCTGTCGAGGCCCCCCGCAACTTCCCACCTTCTTGCAGTTCTCCCAGTATGCGTTACCAAGGGTGTCTGTGCCACTTCTGGCTTAAGGCATCGGTAGCTCCCCACTTCCATGGGTAAATACAAAGCACCTACACTAATGAGTAAACAAGAGTTTAGTCAATTTGGCTTTGGCTAAGGATCACTCTCTGGACTGTAAGTTCCTTGTAAGCAGGGAACATCTCTACCAACTCTTTATTATCCTACTCTTGGGAACACTCAGTAGTTCTCTGCACCAAGGTCAATAAATGATTGATCAATTCTCATCTGCTGTCTACCATCTCAAAGTGTGTGATAAATGGAGGAACCCTCCGCAGACTAGGCATACCATCGCTTTATAAGCTCAAGTAGCAGCAGCAGCATTTACTAAGCCCGGAGCACTTTATCGGCTCAATACTAAATGCTGGACGACTATACTGAGGGGGGAATTAGGCACCATCCCTTGGCCCTCAAAGGGCTCATAATCTAAGAAAAGTGTCATTGGGTTACATTAGATCTGGATGAAATTAACTCTAAAAGACTGAAGATCAAATCACTCCTGACCTGGTCAGGAGGTTACCTTAGACTCACCTCTGATTCTGCTAAGAATCTATTGGTGTTTTAACCCCAATCTGTTTTTTTTTTGTTAAGCGCTGTGTGCTAGGCACTATACTAAACAATGGGGTAAATACAAGCTAATCAGGTTGGACACAATCCATGTTCCACATGGGGTTAGGAGTCTTAATCCCCGTTTTACAGATGAGGTAACTGAGGCTCAGAGAAGAGAAGCGACTTGCCCAAGGTCACGCAGCAGACAAATGGTGTGCACACTCAGGATTTGAACCCAGGTCCTTCTGGCTCCCAAACCTGTGCTCTATCCACTAGGCCACGCTGCTTCTCTATATGCAAATATGGGATTAATCATCACTTGCATTCAATCAATTCTGAACGCAGAGACTGAAAAACAAGAAAGAATACAAAAACTCTAGTTTGGATTTTGGGAGATGAAGCTTAAAGACAAGAAAACATCAAGCTTCATACCAAATAGAAAGTTTATAAAGCTACATAGAGTCTTGGGCCTACTGCAAAAGACTCTTCCAGTTTCTTGACCTGCTTAGTCCAAGTCACCTATAAAGCACACTCAATATCAAAATCCAAATAAGCTCCGAAAAGAATGTGCTCACCAGCATAGAGGCAATGTTCACAGCTGCAAGGTTTTACTCCGTGGGATGTGGGAGGAGAGTGGACACAGGATAATCAAGAATCTAACAAGATGCTTGCCAGGATAGGACCAGAACTTTACCATGGTTTGGCATCTTTATGCCCCCACATGATTTCTCTTAAATGAGCTACAAAATACTTAAAGAGAGCACTACGAATGAGTAGGCTTCAGCTTAGAGCTCAGGGTTCTGGTTTCCATGCTTACCAGGATGCACTCTGTAAAAACAATCATAACTAGGTCATGCCCCCTCACCATGCAATTTTTCAGCTGAATAAAAATAATCTGCAATTACAAACAGTTCAAAAAAAAAAAGACACTAAAACTATTGCAATCCCTTGACAACTTGCATTTCTGTCTACTGAAACTAGGGACTCTCAATAATGTGAAATTTCAAAAGCTTCAGTAATCACGCTAGCAGAATAACCTGTTGTCAAAACATTGATCCGATACAGTATTCTTTGTAACATCCAAACCACTAGCATTGCTTCTTGAAGTTTCATGTATTTCACAACCAATAAGGCCTATAAGAAAAACTGTTAATGAAAAAGTAAACTTAAAATAAGGTAGCAGTATGTGCTCTACTCCCTCCTTTAATAAAATGCCCCAGGCTTCAAAAAAGGGGCCATATGGGAAAAACCAAAGAAGATATAATCTAGCCAGGTTTGCTCGGAAATTATGCCCCTACAAAAGGTGTGTCTGTCACTTTCTACAGTCCTCTCGCATTCTCTGCCCCCTCACTCCCTCCACACACACACCCCCTCCCTCTTTCATTAACCTCTAAGGGCAACGCATAAAGCCGCAAAACCTAGATTTAACAGCAACACCCAGAAGATGCTTCTTAAACCCACAAGCAGAGAGAAGAATTACAGGAAGCTTTTTAAAAAAGTAACAAAAACACCACCTTTTCAAGGGTTTTCAGATGCAGTGGTGAACAGATGGTGCCCCGGTTGTTGACTTTTTACGTGCAGAAACAGACTTTGGCTAGAAAAGGGAAGTAGGTTCTACAGAGAATGGGGTTTATAAAAGGTCTTTGCTCCAAAACTCCCAAACTGAGCTAGTTGATTCTGGCCTCAACAAGCAGTAAGTTTTGCATTTGAGAAAAGGCCTACTAAGAGCCAAATGTGGTGTCTTTTCAGCATTTTCCTTTGTGCTTGAGGATCACGCAGGTAACGATGCTGCCCAGTGAATCGCTCCGATCCATACTTTACTCTGCTGCCCAGATCATTTTTCTACAAAAACATTCAGGCCATGTTTCCCTTCTCCTCAAGACCCTCCAGTGGTTGCTCATCCACTTCCACATCTAAACAGAAACTCCTCACCACTAGCTTTGAAGCACTCAATCCCCATGTCCCCTCCCACCTCATCTCGCTCCTTTACGCAACCCAGTCCATACACTTCGCTCCTCTAATGCCAACTATCTCACCGTCGACCTCTCGCCCATGTCCTGCCTCTGGCCCACGATGCCCTCCTTTCTCATATCAGACAATTACTCTCCCCCAACCTTCAAAGCCTTACTGAAGGCACACCTCCTCCAAGAGCCTTCCCTGACTAAGCTCTCGTTTCCTCTTCTCCCACTCCCTACTGTGTTGCCTTGACTTGCATCACCTTTATTCATCACCTTTATTCATCACCTCTAGGTGAGAGCGGATAAATTCTTTCATCAGTCTAGTACCAGTGTGGATGTCGCAAAGGTAAAACTGACAGGACTGATGGCAGAATGAATATGAGGACCAAATAAGAGACAAGTCAAGGATAATCTCTACTAGGCAAATCAAAAGCCTTACTTTTCCCCTATCCCTAATCTCATAACTATCGCTGCTAAGCTATTTTAATGACCATCTCCCCTTAGAGGGTGTAAATTCCACATAAGCAGGGATCATGTCTACCAACTTTATATTGGACCATCTCAAGAGCTCAGCACAGTGTTCTGCACAGAGTAATCCCTCAAAAAATACCAATGATTGACTGATTGGTTCGGGCAGGGTTTCCCCTTGTAGTCATTTAATTGATTTTATAGCTTGTAATATTTTAGACAATACCCACTAGGCTGTCGCAAACAGGGAGCATTGCAGAAGCAGCATTCCATTCTCTGTTTAAATGTTTCCAGCTCTCGCCGGAGAATTTGTTTTTTAAACATAAATTTTGGGGAGTGGAATATGTCCGTTCTTCAACCAGTAACTTGATTTATTTATTCACAGTGTCCAAATCTGAGCAGAACCTGTTAAGGATATTTATAGATGAGTCAGTTCCTAGAAAGAAATGGCAGATGGGAAAAATAAGCAAGGAAAGCTAAATTCGTGAATGTAGAGTTGACTCCTCCATCTGCAGCTACTTTTTAAATTCAGGCAGGTTCTTGGCCAATGGCTGGCCATCTAATTTGACCCCAAACATTGCAACGACAAACAAGTGAACCCAGGGCTCAACAATCTAGAATGAGATGCCTCTTTGCTATCAAACACCTGCCCCAAATACGCTTTATGAAAATGGAAATTGTGATGGAGTGACATATTTCCACATGCCAAAAGCACTATTTTCCTCAAAGAACAACGTGCAAATATTTCCAGGGTAATTCACTGGGCCAATGGGGGGGTACCAGTACTGCTGCCAGCTGTGCAGGGAAATCAGTAGAGCAGCAGTATGGCCTAATGAAAAGGGCACAGGACTGGGAGTCAGAGGATCTGGGTTCTAATTCCAGCCGCACCACTTAGAGAAGCAACGTGGCTCAGTGGAAAGAGCCCCGGCTTGGGTGTCAGAGGTCATGGGTTCTCATCCGAGCTCCGCCGCTTGCCAGCTGTGTGACTTGGGGCAAGTCACAACTTCTCTGTGCCTCACCTCATCTGTAAAATGGGGATTCAAACTGTGAGCCCCTCGTGGGACAACCTGATCACTTTGTATCTCCCCAGGGTGTAGAATAGTGCTTTGCACATAGAAAGCGCTTGATAAATACCACCATTATTATTACTTATCTGTCTCCTTGGGCAAGTCACTTAACTTTATGCCTCAGCTACCCCATCTGTAAAATGGATTAAGACTGTGACATTCCCCCTCCCCCCCCCCATGGGGGACAGACACTGTGTCCCACCTGATTATCTTCTCTCTACCTCAGCTCCAGTACAGTGCCTGGCACACAGTAAGCACTCTAATACCATTTTTTAAAAGTAGTAATACTGGTGGTTATTTGTCAGAGTATTAGCTGGTAAACAAATCCATCTATTGTAAATAAGGATGTAAAATGTAAGCCAAGTGAAGCAGCATGATAAGTGTGTCAAATGGGAAGGGCACTGAGAGAAGCCCAAGCTGAATATTGCTTCTACCACAGAGAAGAGTGACACCTACGAGCAAGAAGCAAGCATGAGCCACCCAGAGGCCATGCTGCTTTAGCAGCTACGAACCAACTAGCCAAAATTTCATCCTGCGGCTCTTCTGTCTTACAAGCAAGAGATGAAGGGAAACAGGCTAATCATTCTTATTCATTGAGTGCTTATCGTGTGCAGGACCCTGTATTAAGTGCTTGATAGAGTACAATATACTAGAGTTGGAAGACATGCCTCCAGCCTTCAAGGAACTTACAATCTTATGGGAAGACAGACAGAAAAATAAATTATAGATAGGGGAAACAGCAGAGAATAAAGCCATCTAAGTAATGATAATAATAATACTCGTGCTATTTATCAAGTGCTTACTATGTGCCAGGCACTGTAGTAAGCCAAGGGGTAGATATGAGATAATCAGATTGGTCTAGTCCCTGTCCCACATGGGGTTCACAGTCATAATCCCCATTTTATAGATGAAAGAACTTCCCATTTGCATTTGAAACCCAAAAATATTGGTTAAAAAATACATATTTTCCATTGATGACAATTAATGAGCCCATGACTTAAGTTCTAGCAATCAAAACGATTAAGGTTCATTTTATGCTAAAGTGCCCCAGAAGAGTCCTTCAGAGTTAGATTTAGAACTACTTGAGAACCTTGACTTTCTTGATGTAAACTCAAGAAACAATCTGATTCTCAATCAAGATTGATTAGCCTCTGATACTTCCCTCTGAATCAATAAAACAAGTTGTCTCCTGAGAGGTGAAGAAAAATGAAATTTGATCTTAACGGACTTATGCCTGCTATATCTGGTAAATAATGCTACTCTGCTCAATCAAGATGAAAACAGAAAAAGTAATTCAATTATCTATTACTCCTGTCCCACACAACTATATCTTTGCATGGCTCAAAGATGTCATCAGCAGCTCTAAATAGCAATCGTCATTTTTGAATCCTTACTGTATGCAGAGCACTGTACTAAGTGCTTGGGAGAGTACCATCTAACAGTTGGTAGACACAATCCCTGCCTGTAAGGAGCTCCCGATATAGAAAGGGAGACAGAAGTAAAGTAAATAACAGATATATACATAAAGTGCTGTGGGGTAGGGGGTGGAGTTACCAAATCCAAGTGAAAAGGCGACCCAGAAGGAAGAGGGAGTAGGGGAAATGAGTGCTTATGAAACATTAGACAAACAGTGTGTGAAAGAACATTGCTAAGAATATAGAGCTGTGGACACCCAACGAGTGTGAATTTCAAGAACCAGTGATAAAAAGTGATCCGGATTTCATTCAGGCTTGGGGTCTAAACCTAGCTTTACCAGTTGGAAGAGGGAAGAGGTTGGAATTTCATTTCTCCAGTGATGCTCTTTCAACAGCCAACAAATAGGATTGGTATCTCTTACTGCAAGGTAATAACACCTCACCAAATCTAGGGGATTTAATATTAATTGGATCCTGCCATTTGGATGACTAGCTTAGACAATTTTCATAACTTAGTCAAAGCTTATTCTTGGCCCTAAGGAAGATCCTCCATCTTTCTGGCCTCACTTCCATCTTTGTGCTGGAAGGGAATTTGGAAGAGCAGATACTCATCAATCCTCCACTGTTTATTAAAGCTCGTCACAGTAAGGAAAGGAAAAAAGTACATACTGTTAATAAAAAATAGATAAATGAGGCCTGGAATGTAAAATAAAGCAAAAGCCTAAAAAGGACAGAGCTGGCTGTTGGTTACATTACACACCCTTCCTCTGACAATCAATAATTAAAACATTAACTTGCAAAAGATGTTACAAGTTAACCTCCTAGATAGAGGTATGGATTACCAATTTTTGTTCTGGTATTCATCTTGGCAAAGAATGAATTTTGAAACTTGCTTGTTAAAATGGGTCCAGAGTAACGGTCCTCAACATCATTTCCCAGTATTTCTCCTACTTCCTCCTTCACCCTCCAATGAGACTGACCATCAAAATTATTATAGAAAATTGCTCTAATGGCTATTTAACACCTGGAAAGCTTTTTAGGTATTCAATATTGTCACAGAATCTACATCATTCATCTTCCTCTTGGGAAGATATAAAACCCATCAGAAATATCAATATATTTTTTAAAAGTGAAAATACTAAGGCAGTAACCCTCTGAGGTTATCATGGCCTAGTGGAAAATGCATGGGCCTGGGAGTCAGAGGACCTGCGTTCGAATGCTTACTCACAACACTTGCCTGCTGTGTGACCCTGGGCAGGTCACCTCACTGTGTCTCTGTCATTTCATCTGTAAAATGGGAATTCAATACCAATTTTCCCTCAGACTCATGGATCTGTGACCTTGATCATTTATAATTTCCAACACTGGTGCTCCTTCTACATCAAATCAAAATCATGGGCAGAGAAAATTAACTACAGATGAATGAACACAATCTCGGAGACAGCCAGGAAACAAGGACTCTGAGCTTCCTGTGCTTTTTCAATCTGTAAAGAGCAATTACATTCCCTAGATTTAACATTTAACCTCCTAAAACACAACCTAAGCTTTGTTTCTTGCGATTCCTACTAAGAGATGGGACCATGCTGTGGGTGAACACAAGTACATTCACCCTTAAACTGGTTGAAGCCAGAAATTGTACTAAAAAGGAAAACTACAAGTCATGAAGGGTCCCTAAAATAAAAGGGGAAAAGAAAGGAGTGGGAGAACAATAATAGTAATAATAATGATAATAACTATTTGTTAAACACTTACTATGGGCCAAGCACTAAGTGCTGGGGAGGATACAAGCAAATCCGTGTTCCATGTGGGGTTCACAGTCTCCATCCCCATTTTACAGATGAGGTCACTGAGGCACAGAGAAGTGAAGTGACTTGCCCATGGTCACACAGCAGACATGTGGTGGAGCCAAAATTAGAACCCATGACCTTCTGACTCCCAGGTCTGTGCTATACCCACTACGCCATGTGAAGGAAAAGAAAACCAGACTTTCCATCAATCTTCAAAGCACCTAAATCAACAACGACTTAGTCATGTAGTCAAGAGTTGGCAAAGCAAACTATTGTCACCCCCTGCTCACTTAATCTACATGACTGATCCAACTATCTCAGCTCTCTTTCAGTGGTCAGACAAACCCTAAGTAAGAAAACACGCCAATTGGGAAATAGTTCTTTTTATCCTAACAGAAATACAAGATGGTTTTGCTTCAAGAAGGCTGCTGAAATCTGATGTTCAGTTACAGAAGACGGGTTTGGAAACAAAGCATTTTTAAATCTGGTCCAATTGGTAAATTGCAGTTTCTATACATCCTTCATTCAGCTATATCACTGGAAGACTATGACGCTGCTGTATAAAGCATAGATAGGAATCATCCTCCCCATCACTGAAATGCAGCAGTTTATGGATTCAAATTGGGCAATTTACTAGAGGTTTGAAAAGCAGTCAGAAATTGGTTTGAAGAAAGCATCCTCCACCCAGCTGAACCCACCAAGCAGATTTTAAGGAGGCACGAGGCAACTCCTGTGGGAGAATTTGACAAAATGTGTTTCATGTTGCTGAAAAGTGCCTTGGGATCTCTAATGACTTCATTCCCACGCTAGCACCAGCAGGCATGCAGCACTGGGAAATGGAGATGCAATCCGCCTCTCCCAAAATCCTCCTGGAACAACACACTTCTTGTTTGTGGATCTTGGATAATCATGGAAGATTCTGTGGATGCATTTGCCATCCAGGTCCCAGAGCTAATGTTTCAAGGCTGCAGAGATGCTTTTTGCAAAAGCACCAAGAATTAGTCTGCAACAGGAGGAGTTTTTCTTCTCACAGGCCCCAGATGCAGCAGCTTCAGGGATCTTGCCTCACCACGTAGCTCAGCAAGAAACAGCTCAGCAGCTAGAGATCAATCATATTTACTTTTTACTGTGTGCAGAGCACTGTACTCTGCGTTTGGGAGCACACAACAATATAACAGACACATTCTCTGCCCTCAGTGAGCTTACAGTCTAGATGGGAAGACAGACATGAATATAAATTACGGATATGTACATAAGTGCTATGGGCCTGAGGGGGTTGGGGGTGAATAAAGGAATCAGTCAGGCTGATGCAAAAGGGAGCGAGTGAAATGAAAATGAGGGTTAAGTCAGAGGCGGCCTCTTGGAGGAGATAGACCTTCAATCAAGTTTTCAATGTGGGGAGAGTGATTGTCTTTTGGATATGAAGAGGTAGGTTGATACAGGTCAGAGGCAGGATGTGGGTGAGGGGTTATCGGCGAAACAGATGAATTGAGGTACAATGAGTAGGTTGGCATTAGAGGAGCTAAGTGTGCGGACTGCTCTCCTACTACAACCCAGCCCCAGCAGTTAGTACAATGCCTGGCACAATGCAAATGCTTAACAAATACCTTTTGTGTTTTTTCTGTGTTTTTTTTTAAAAAAAGCTTTAAGCATAGTGTACATAGCTCATTCCCCTCACATTTCCTTGTTCACTGGTTTCCTTGCTTCCAGCCTGCCTCTGATGCCAGATGGATAGTGTCCCTCTCCAAGAAAAGATACCTTCTTGAGCAAGTAAAAAATCATATCGCTTGGACTGGAAGCTCATTGTGAGCAGTCAATCAATCCATCAATCACACTACAACCCGGCTCATACATTTCACTCCTCTAATGCCAACCTACTCACTGTACCTCAGTATAATCTTTCTCACCACTCACCTCTCTCCCATGTCCTGCCTCTGGCCTGGAAGACCCTCCTTCTACATCTCCAACAGATAATTACTCTACCCATCTTCAAAGCCTTATTGAAGGCACATCTCCTCCAAGGTCTTCCCAGATTAAACCCTCATTTCCTCTTCTCCCACTCCTTTCTGAGTTGCCCTGACTTGCTCCCTTTAATTACTGCCCCACCATAGCATTTATGTACATCACAGTAATTTATGCACCTCCCCTTCTAAACTGTAAGCTTTTGGGGGGCAAGCAATATGTCCATTATTTTTGTTTGTACCAGGAGCTTAGTAAAATGCCCTGAACACAGTACGCACTCAGTAAATATGATTGACTGACTGATAGGAGAGTAGCAAGTTGAGGGACAAGGGGACAAGGAGGCTGAGTGATTAAAGCCAATGGTAAGGAGTTTCCGTTTTGATGGGGAGGTGGATGGAAACCACTGGATGTTCTTGAGGAGTGGGGAAAACACGGACTGAACGTTTTTGTAGAAAATTGATCCAAGCAGCAGAGTGAAGTATGGACTGGAGTGGTGAGAGACAGGAGGCATGGAGCTCAGTATGGAGCTGATAGAGTAATCGAGGCCCGATAGGGTATGTGCTTGATTTAACATAACAGTAGTCTGGATCCAAGGGAGAGGGCTGCTACTATCATAAATGGCCAAACCTCTTGGGTTACTTTCAAGTCTCTAAATACTGAAAACCGCTTTTCTAAAAGAAGTACTTAAGGTCTGTATGCGGCCTAGCCTATTGTTAGTGCTCCAACACCTGTCCACAATTTCTGATCTGTGTTGAGTGTCCAATCAAAGATGTTAACTGCATACAGGAGGTTTGGTTCCTCAAATAGAACAGGGAGAGGCAAAAGGCACTGAAGTACAACACCACACAATCAAAGATATTGGTCAAGGTTAGCACATGGGTAATTTTGCATGAGCCAAGCCAATATTCGTTAAACCCAGCCAATACATGCAAGTACAGGTAAGCAAGGATAAAATATATCAAACTGGCATTTAAAACGCTATTAGCGCAATGAAAATAAAATACTCTCAGAAAAATCCTCTCTGGAGAGCAAGTTATCAGAGTAGTGACTGTGCAAGTGGAGCTTGCACACTCATTATCCTACTAATTTTCATCACACATATCATTACAGAAGCAGCATTGCCTAATGGATAGTGCATGGGCCTGAGCATCAGAAGGACCTGGGTTCTAATTCTAGCTCTGCCACTTGTCAGCTGTGTGACCTAGGTCAAGTCACTTCACTTTTCTGGGCCTCAGTTACCTCACCTGTAAAATGGGGATTAAGACTGTGAGGCCCAGGTGGGATATGGGCTGCGTCCAACCTGACTAGCTTCTATCTACCCTAGCGCTTCATACTGTGCCTGGCACATGGTAAGTGCTTAACAGATGACATGAAAAAAATGCTGAGGGAAAAGCTATATGTTTGGGGTGAGAGACACTTGAAAACAGTGAATACACAGGACAGTCAGGGGAACGAAATGTTGGAAGTGGTTTAATTCTTCTCAAACAGAACGTTTTTTCCCTCGTGCTTGCTTTCAGGCAATCTTCAGTCTTTCAGGTGGGGATGCAAAGACTAGACTACTAAACTCCTTGTGGATCATGTCCATTGTGTTTTCTCCTAAACTTTTAGTACAGTACTCTGTGCACATTAAGGGCTCAATAAATACCACTAACTGATAAAAGCCTGTTGTGTTGGTTTAATTCCACCTGGCCTTTTTCAGCCAAACGGTACAGGACAGGACTGTCAAGGCATGGCCACCTACCTTTGAGCCTAGAGTTAATGATTTACATGAGCAAATGTCTGTCAACTACCCATTTTCAGAGCCCTTTATACCTTTTATGGATCACTGGGTTAATTTTCAAGGGCCATCCCTTCACAGGATTAAGTTTATTGGCCAACTCAATAACTATAAATTCAGTGCAAATTGCTCCTTGAAGAAAGAAATCCCATGAACATTGGCAGTTTTCAAATAAGGACTGCCTGAACTTCAGGTTACATTTTCAAATCAGTGAATGGAATGCTTTAGTTAGAAAAAGTGTAGTTAGGCATTTGCTTGGGGAAGTACCGATTATCCAATTTATATGAGCCGTACTGAGAAATGTATAATTAAGCGGGGGTCCGATTGTTTTGCAGATCCCTATAAACTATATTTTTCCTCTTTCCTTTCCACATATGGCTACATCACTGATCATTCATGATAGACTTTTCCTAGGTTACTAGAGCCACCTACTTCGATTATTTCAATTCTAATAGAGGTGCTCATTTTTTATTGGTCATAAAGTGAAATAGTCAAGTCCCAGCTAACTAATCAATCATACTAATTGAGCTTTTACTGTGTGCAGTGCAAATTACTAAGCACTTGGGAGAGTACAATAGGAGGGTCGGTAGACATGTTCCCTGCCCACAAGGAGCTTATAGCCTAGAGGGAGAGACAGACATTAACATAAATAAATTAGGCACACGTAGCTCAGTTCTTTGGAGTTGAGGCAGGGGTGCATAAAGGGTGAAAATCCAAGTACAAAGGTGATACAGCAGGGAATGGGAGAAGAGGAAGTGAGGATTTAGTCAGGTAAGGACTCTTGCAGGAAATGTGCCATCAATAAGG
This sequence comes from Ornithorhynchus anatinus, assembly GCF_004115215.2. Classification (NCBI taxonomy): domain Eukaryota; kingdom Metazoa; phylum Chordata; class Mammalia; order Monotremata; family Ornithorhynchidae; genus Ornithorhynchus; species Ornithorhynchus anatinus. The sequence continues at coordinate 4,488,355 of NC_041742.1, forward strand.
CTTTGAAAGTGGGGAGAATGATTGACTGTCCATACGAAGAGGCAGGGTGATCCAGGTCAGAGGCAGTATGCGGCTGAGGGGTCAGCTGCAGGACAGACGAGACTGAGGTTCGGTGAGCAGGTTGGTATTAGAGGAGCCAAGTGTGCAGACTGGCAAATAGTAGGAAATCAGAGAAGGAAGGCAGGAGGGGGCAAGGTTATTGAGTGTTTTAAAGCCTACGGTATGGAATTTCTGTTTGGGTGACACTGTAGGAACTGCTAGGAAAGTTGGATATTCTTTTTGTGGCTAGATTGGAGTTCACAGCCATATGGATCATCAGCCAGCCCCTCAACTTTGTAGACTTTCAGTCTGGTATGAAGCTTTATGTCCTATTGCTGCTATTCTGTCCCTGTCATTCTCCCTGAGGAGACACTACCACTAATACTACTACTAACAGTAATAATACCACCACCACCTTAAATGCTTACTACTTGCCAGGCACTTTAAGAACTGGAATACATACAAGATAATGAGGTTGGACACAGTCCTTGGTCCCACATTGGGCTAACAGTTTAAGTAGGAGGGAGTAGGATTTAATCCCCATTTTACAGATGCGGTAAATGAGGCCCATAGTCACAGAGCAGACTCGAGGCAGGGCCAGACTTAGAACCCAGGACCTCTAACTCCCAAGCCTGTGCTTTTTTCACTAGACCATGCTGTTTCTCTACTTTGATTTTTCACTTCTCTGCCTATCTACAGATTGTCTGGGAATATTCTACCAGAATAGCAGAAGTACATCCAGTGGAATTTTATTGTGTATGAGTGCAATGCTCTGCACAGATGCTTGGGGAAAATACAACGGAAGCATAAGACACACTCCCACCTATAAGGATCTTAGGGTGAAAATTCACTTTTGTGGCTGATGAAAATCTCTGTGGATTAGTGCTGACATTCATAACCTCAGCCTCTCTCAAAATGAATGATCAGTTCTGTTGTACTGTACTCTCCCCTAACTGCTCAGTACAGTACTCAGCACATAGTATGTGCTCCATAAATACCACTGATTGATTGTGGATGGTAAATATCCTTCCCAGAATCATATCTCAATTCAAGGACAGTACTTTGGTATCATGAGGTCTTTGGCTGGTGTGTGTTCGGTCCACTAAAGGGTTTAGACTTTTAAAAACCCAAAAAGGCACAAAAAGAGTTAAGGAAAAAAAACCAAACCCAAAAAGGGTGGAACAGTTGTCAACAGCATCTATTTGAGATCAGAAGATCCTTCAAATTGTCAAATTGTGTTTGGAAGAGACCAGAGTCAATGATTTTATTTTCTAAGCATTTGGCTGCACTCAAGCACCAACCAAGCCAGGCTCAAACAGTATTACTAAACAAGGAGACTTTCACTCAGACTTTCCCTTTTCACCCTCATTGACAAGGCCTGAAAGAAAAAAAAACATGTGGAAGCAGCCTAGTTGTTTAGAAAGTCAGTGGTACAGTAAAAGTGTTTAGCTACTACTGAACTTCATTGAATTGAAAAGGACTTCACTACAATGCTGCTACAAGGGAGAGTCATTACAGATTAGTAATCCTGATAAGCAGTTTCTTTGTATTAATTTATTAAATTGCTATTGCTCCAGAGGAAAAGGTTGAACTTCACCAAAACAACTCTCAGAAGTTTTCAACTTTTCACTATGAGCCAAACTGCCTAAACAATTAGCAACATATGGAAACAGCTCTGGATAAAGATCCTGAACATTTAGTAAATTAAGCAAAGCAACATTAGTTCTGAATGTTCTGAGACCACGTGATTGAAAGCGTGTATTCACATGGGCCAAAGAGGGAATCTGAATTTGATAGACAAGACATGTATGAATAGTACAGGAGAATCAAGAGTGGCTAAAACTGTAGGTTTCCTTCAATGAGAAAAGTATAGAATGGGTGACATTTTAAAATTACAATTTATTTAAGAAAATGGAGTTTACACAGGACTATAAAATACACAGCTACTCTTCTCAGGTTTAATGGTGAAGGAGAGCGAGTGATGTGAGCTGATTAACTCTGCCATAAGGAGGGTTTAAAAGTTTTTTTTAAATAAATGCCTGCTTATTTTAAAAAGTGGAATCGGGGAAGAAAGGCTGTGTGAAATAATAGCACTTTCCAGTTACTTTCCAACTTCTCTCACCTCTCTGACAAGGTTGAGGAGCAGTGTCACCTACTGGAAAAAGCCTGGGCCTAGGAGTCAGAGGACCTGGGTTCTAATCCCAGTTCTGTGCCTTGTCTGCTGTGTGACTTTGTGCAAATTAAACTTCTCTGTGCCTCAGCTGCCTCATTTGCAAATTGAGGATTCAATACCTGTGCTCCCAGTTTCTTAGACTGTCAGCCCCACGTGGGACCTGATTATTTTCTCTCTCCCCCAGGACTTAGTACTTAGTAATGCTTAATAAGTACCACAACAATTACTATTAGCTAGGATTTGCTTCTGAGATTCCTGGACCTCAAATCCTTAGTAAATCCTGAAAGAAATCACTTATATTAAAGAATCATTGTTCATTTTGCATTTTTCAAATGACAATCCTCAAATGAATATAAATTCCTAAAATGTACAAGTAGAATTGATAATACTTTTATAAAGGCACTAATTAAGTCAATACAATAGACTTCTCCCAATCTTGCAGCTTCAAGAGATTTTAAACATTCAAAGATGAGACTGAAACTGATTTATTTAGAACTTTTTTCTCCAATAGAAATATTTCTAGGCTATAATTCAGCTTTATTTTGTTCGTTCTGCCTCAGCCTAAAGGAAGCTTTGACATTCTGTTTTGATTAAGACATCGCTTCCATCTCTTGAATTATGCTCTATTCAGTCTTTGACCTAGGAGCAGAAAACATTTTAGATTAGTGTCTATTTCTATAATATGCAACTGAGCAGATCCTCCTTTGGAGGCACATTCCTATCTGAAATCTAATGACATCAATAAATAAGTCCATTCTGGATCCTATGATTTTCAGCTTTTCAAATGATAGCCCATTTCAACTGCCCAAAAAATGTACCTAACCGAAAGCATGGGGAAACTATACCTATCTCTCATTAAAATAACAGGTGCTTGTCAGTTTTAGAACGGATATTGTGATAGCTGAAAAGCAAAGGACATTTGGTACCTGAAAAATCATCTTAACCTCCTCAAAATGCACTCGATACCCATGCTGGGGTTCTGCCACAGGTTTTGTACAATGAACTTCTTTTAATGTCGGACTCCCCGGCTGAACTGTTAGCTTCTTGTGGACAGTGATCACATTTACCAACCACTGTATTTTCCCAAGCCCATAGCAAAGCGTACTTCACAAAATACTACTAAACACTACTGCTTGATCCTATCCTTAAACCTCCAAACTAAGAACCTGAGACTACAGTCATGCAGAGTCAAATCAGGGACTGATGACATTCATTTTCCACACGGTGACATGCCTTCTAAAACAGGGTAAAGTCCGAGTTAACACCTAATGAATCCAGATTCGATGACTAAATCGCCCACAGATTTTCCTTTAACATGAATGACAAAAGCAAATCTGACCACAATGTAGACTTTTACAGGGAAACCCTGACTGCCCCCAGCAAGCGTGGTATTCCAATATGGACTGATACACCTTGGTGGGCAGAAGGCCACGTGATTCCAAATTTACAAGTAAATCTGTCCGGGACTGCTGATCTGAAAGCTACGTAGACTTTAGAACCAGATTCAAGATCCCCACCTAGTTCCCTGTCATCCAACCAATTGTATTTATTAAGCACTTACTGTGGACAGAGCGCTGTACGAAGTGCTTGGGAAGCGACAGTAGAACAGAGTTGGTAGACATGTTCCCTGCCCAAACATCAAAAGGACCAAGAAGGACAAATAATGGAGGGGAGGAGCCTCCTTCAGTCAGAGGCTCCAGTCCACTCTCTGTTTGACAAAGAAGGAGAAGCACAAAAGTTGGTACAGGAGCTTGGGGTCGGGAGGGAGGATTTGGGAGAGTCAGACAAAGACCATTCTAGACACTGCCTTGATTTGAGCCCAAAATGCTTACTACAGGCATGAATCTCTAATAATGGGGGACATGGAACTCTGTTTTTCCAACAACTTTTAAGGCATATGCCTTTTCCATTAATTGAGGGAATCCTGAATTTGCCTTTGCTAAAGGTAACTGTCCGTAAAGTGTTAATGCGGTCCTAAAAATCAACCAGTCTTCACATCGTTCACCAAGGGGGTGGGGGGAGAAGTTATCTACCAACTTTGTTGCATTGTATGCTCCCAAACACTTAGTACAGTGCTTCGCACACTGTAAGCATTTAATAAATACCACTGATTGACTGATACTTTCAGCTTGATTTCCAAAAGTTTCATCAACTGTGTGACCTAATTGCCTAGAAGTTTGACATTTGCTTGTCTGTTTATATTTTCATTTGTCAGTACCAAAACTTGGCCCCTGGAAAGTGACAGGTGTGGCCAGGATCTAATGCAGTTGAGGGGGAGGAGCTAAAGCTCCCTGGGAAATTCATGCAAAAACTACAAGAGTTTTTTTTTTCTTAACTCTTAATAACTTCCTTTCTGTATATTATTTTCTACCTTATTTCCTTTACAATACAGTTTAGCATAGGCCTTGACAAAGATTTGATTTTTCACTTCTTCCAGTTCGCTCTGGTTCTACTTTGTTAACCCGAGTTTTTCTCGTGACTCATCAGGGCAATTGCATTTGTACAGACTTCACTCATGGCCACCATCACACCAGCCAGGCTCAAATATTTAGTGAAGTCTGGCAAAAAATAAAAGTGAAAAAGCCTTCCAGCTAACCTTAATGACTAGCTTTGGAGAGCCAAAAGGAATAACAGAGAAAACATACAATCTCATGTAAACTGATAAACTGAAAACCACAGTCCCAAAACCAAACACCGACGTAGGCAGTTCAGATCCAATTTTACAAGTTGAAAGATCAATTCTTACTATTAAAAAAAATGCTGTACAAACCCTAACATGGGTGCACAAAAAACCAGGGGATTGGCTTAAAAGTAGCGATGGAAACAAAAATCTGACAATTTTCAGGTGAACGCTGACATTGCAGTAAACAGTGTTGTGAGCCCCGAACTCCAAACTACTCCCTATACATTTGGAATATCCACAAAAACCCAGATGCGGCCACACTGACATCTACAGTGTGCATCTTTTGCCACACAAGAGTCCTGGGCGGAGAGATCAGATATTTTCTAGGTTTCCCAGAAAATGTTACTCGAGTGCTCTCGGGAACTATGTGTTGTGCTTCCAACTCCACCCTTGATATGAACTGCCACGACGACCGATCGATAGCATTTTTTGAAAGCCTACTGGACGCAGAGCTCCGTAATGGGCTCTCGGTAGGATACAACAGAATTGGTATACCTTAGTACAGGATTAGTATGCATTATCCCTGCCCTCAAATAACCTACAATCCAGAGGCAGACAGGAGGAAATAATAGAGCACATACGTACATGAGTACTAAGGGGATTGGGAATACTCAAGTGCTTACATGGTGCCAGAGGGCTGAAGTGGCAGTTAGGGAAAATGGATTGCAAGAGTTTGGGGATTAAATCTGACAAGAGCTCCTATACGACCACTCTTCTCAATTCCATTAACTGTAAAATGGGGAAACTTCCTGGAAGCAATTTGGAATTTTATGATGGAAGTCACAAATATGTTAGTGCAAGAAGTTGTTAAAATTGTTGAAACTGTAAAGCATTTGAGTCTGACATAATCCTGCTCATCGTGGGGCCAGCAGGAGCTGGTGAGGGATGGAGGCGAGGGAGGGAGGCTAGAACCAGAAAGAATTAAATCACTGAAATGGACCTAGAAATAAAACTCCTTTAATTCTTCAATTCCTCAGGTGTTGGGGGAAGGTTTGGGGTGGGTTTGTGGGTTTTTTTTATTTTTTATTTTTTGCCAACTGGTAGTAATTGCAAATGGGATGCTGCCAATATTCACTCAGCCCATCATCGCTACACGTGACAAAAACAAAAAACCCAAAACAAAAAACTGGGGCAGGTATTCAAACCTGACAGATGGCCAGGGAGTAGAGGAAACCAAATTTTACAAAAAGAGGTGACAGAAACTGCCCATCTCTTTCCTCCACTGCACCAAAATTAATAAATGCCCAAACAGAGAACTCTACTCCCTTCTGACTGGGGCCCAATCTTGTTCAATCTATACTGTTCTATCTTAATTTTAACCCAGGGAAACAAATGTTATTGCACGCAAATTCCCCCAACCCAACATACTTCACTTTTACAGGGAAAATGGATCATACAGAACCAATGAAAAAATCTGCCAGGTTTCACAGTCCTCTTATTTTGACATTAGAACCTAAGGGAAGGATTAATGTTCTTCCCAAAAGCATGATGAATTGTGATTTATAAACCTACGGAAAACTTGCTACACCTACAGCAGCTTCTATATTTAAATTTTTCACCTGCCTCGACTTTTAAAATACCTTTTCATTATAACTTTAAAAATAAGAGGATATCTTTTAATAAGGAGGGGATGCCCCAAAAGACATTAATCCCCACAGCTCCGAGATCTAAAGTGGGTCAGAAATAAGCTAGAAATGTTCAGTCTGTGGTGTCAGATGAACAGCACAGATCGAGTCTCTGGACCTTTACTCTACAATACCTCACAACCAAATTGTATTTTAGAAGAGTCTTTCTAGCTTTGTGCAACTCAAAACATCAAGGAGATGTTTACATACAGGAAAGAGAGACTGGGAAACCTAAGAGGGATATTATATGACACCTTATTATATGACATCTTACAAAGGGATGTTCATCATTTAGAGAAATCTGAACTATCACTCATTCCCCTACTTAGACTGTGAGCCACATATGAAATAAGCACACAACACAGATAATAAATGGTAACGATAATGGTAGTTTGCAAAGAACTCTCCTGCTAATGATACCATGTTTTGCCACCGTTCTCCTAAAGAATACTACATATTTCACTCTTAAAGCTATCATTTAATTTCCTTCATGAGTTGTAGATGAGGCACTGTCAATTTTTTTTGCGTGTTTGTGTTGGGGGTGTGTGTGTGTTTAAAATGCTTAAATAGTGTGGAAAATAAGTCACCCCTACCCTAAGCACTAGGGTAGATATAAGGCAATCAGATTGGGCACAGTCCCTGACCCATATGGGACTTAGTTTAAGTAGGAGGAGAACAGGTATTTAATTCCCATTTTAGAGATGAGGAAACTGATGCACAGAGAGGTTAAGAGACTTGCTCGTGGACATTCAGCAGATAAGTGGCAGGGCTCACATTAGAACTCAGGTCTTCGAACTCACAAACCTGTTCTCTTTTCACTGGGCCATGCTGCCTCTCTAATATAATTAATGCAGTAGCTGAGAATCAAACCCGCGTCAACTGTTTGGAAAGTTATGCTACCCATTAGGCCACCAATCATTTTTAAAGATACTTTATATCAAAGACAAGTCAAGCAATTAATATAAGTTACACGATAATGTCCATGTCAGTAATGAGACTGCTCCATTCCATTTTAGAATCGAATTATGCAGTATTTTGTTTCTGGTAACATTTATCTTTACTTTCCGATGCTGGCTCTGCCACTTGCCTACTATGTAGTTTTGCACAAGTCACAACTTCTGTGTGCCTCAGTTCCCTCATCTGTAAAATGGGGGTTAGATGCCTGTTATACCCCTTAGACTGAATCCCATGAGAGACAGGGATTGTGTCCTACTTAATTACCTTGAACCAACACCAATACTTTGTAGAGTGCTTGGTACTTAACAAGCACTTAAATACCATAATCACCACTTTTATTATTATTATTACTTCTTGATGCCATTAAAGCAGGTTCTCACGCTAATCACCTCTTCTCCACATCAAATTAGATATTTTTCCATCTAGATTGTTTTCAAGCAGAAATCCATATGCAGAAAGCACAATCAGTCATCACAGAACTTGGGCATTACCATTAAATAATACAGACAAATCTGGAAGGAACACACATTTAATTTTAAAAACAAACAATCCTGTACTTGCCAGATTACTAAAACCTATCGGTACTATTTATAGCAGTAGAATTCAAACTTTATAAATCTTGTTTCAAATTAGCTAAGCTATGAGCTTTATTTAGAAATGGAACATATGACAAGAAAAACTTCACCTACCTACATAATTTCCCATCTGCCACTTCATATTTATTAGCTGCATATTTTGTATTTTGGAGGATCAACCATGTACTGCATCAATTTAGCCAGCTCCCAAATTCCTCATCCACATAATCAAGGGTTTTACCCTTATGAAAACTAATCCTGGATTAATCATAGTCTACTCCAAGAAGAAGTGGGTTAGTGGAGAAAAAAAAATTCAACTTGTAATCAAACTATAACATTAATTCAAGACCTATTATGTGCAGAGAACTGTATTAGACACTTGCAAGAATACAACAGAGGAAAAAGACATAATCAGGACCTCAAGGGTTTACTGTCACATTTATCTGCTGTGTGACCTTGGGTAAATCACTTCTCCCAGCTTCAGTTTCCTCGGCCGAAAAACTGGGGATAAGGTACCTGTTCTCATCCATACAGTGCCTGGCACATACTAAGCACTTAAATACCAAAGCAGCATGGCTTAGTGGAAAGAGCACGGGCTTGGGAGTCACAGGTCATGGGTTCTAACTCCAACTCTGTTACTTGTCAGCTGTGTGACTTTGGGCAAGTCACTTCCCTGAGCCTCCATTACCTCATCTTTAAAATGCGGATTAAGATTGTGAGCCCCACATGGGACAACCTGATTACCCCTGTATCTACCACAGTGCTTAGAACAGTGTGTGGCACAGAGTAAGTGCTTAAATACCATCATTATTATTATTATTATTATTCCCCCTTAGATTGTGAGCACCCTATGGGTGACTAGGACTGTGCCCCATCTGCTTATCTCTCATCTACTCCAGCATTTAGTAAAAAGGCTTGGCAAATAGTATGCATTTAAATACGAAATTATTATTTTTAGGGAGACAAACCCAGAATAATTTACCAATTATTATTACAGTTAGGAAGAAAGAGAGAATGGCAAGATGGAGAAGTATATAAGTGCTTAAATAGGATGTTATATAAACCGATATTCCAATAAGCACTATGGGTGGCTCTGAATACAGAAATGCTGAGCTGGTAGTTAGGGAAATAGAGCCTGGGGTGAAGGCAATCAAATCTGGAAAAGATTTTTGAAAGAAGTGGGATTTCTCAAGGGCTTGGAGTAGGGAGATCCAGCTTTTATCTTATGGCTTTCTTCCTGTTTCGCAAATAACACTGCCATAGGTTCGAGAAAACCTGAGACACTTTCACTCTGCCCACTCCACTCCTTAGCCTTTCCTTTCCCGCAAGCCAACGATACTAATCTCCTCTTCATCTCACTCATACTACATCTAGGAGGGCAGATGTAGGTCAGGCCATCTCCCAGCCTTCCACCCTCAAAAAATCAATTCCCTCTTGTCCAGCAGCTCCCAAATGCCTCCCTCAGCTACTACCATGAAAGAAGCTAGTTCTGTAAAGACGAAGCTAAATGTGGTATAACTCTGAATCAGGAAGCAAATAAAGAAAAGTTGCAAGTCCCCTGAGTCACCTTGAAATGTTTTAAGGCGGGACCCCGCTGTACTGGAAGGTGACAGGAGTGATTGCAAAGTCTGATAGGTTTTTACAGCCGACAACAGATCACTCCATCGATACTGAGTGATTACTATGTGCCGAGTACTAAGTGCTTAGGAGAGTATATTAGAATAGGGATGGTAATCAGGCTTGCTTGGTCTTGGGCCCAAGTCCACTCTATGAGTAGTAAACTCATCTGTTTTGGGGTCAGACTTTGCTCTGAGGTGAATTTTATCTCCCTAGTTATGGGCCTGGCTTGTTCTGAAAGCTCACTGTAGGCAGGGAATGTCAGTGTTTACTGTTGTGTTGTACTTTTCCAAGTGCTTAGTACACTGCTCTGCATACAATAAGCGCTCAATACATGCGACTGAATGAATGAATCATGGTACCTGCCCACAAGGAGCTTTATATTCTAAAGGGGGAATAGATGCAGAGGTTCCATACTTTTAGTTGCCCCATTTATGGGTTATTCTCTTGGGCTTAAGGCTTTCTTTCATATTTTGATGGCCCAAAAGAGGCTTCCCAGGCAGAATGACTCTACCACCTCTTATGTTTAGGTATGTTGCACTCTTCATGAAGGTGTTTAGCCTAGCTAGGACAAAACAAAAAAATTAACCAAAACCCCTCAAAGAATATCTTGAGCAAGGCCTGCACCAAAAATACAGAATCTCCACATTAATTCCCAGTGAAAGCTACTCCACAGGCTTCTTTGTCAAGTAAATAAACAACGGGTTGAGAGACAGACTCAAATCCACCTTTCAACCAGTGTTCAACTAGAAACGGTGAATAGGTCAGAAGATTACTGGTTCTTTAATTTGGCAGTTTATTCGGTTATCCTATACATGTTTTCCACTTCTCTGCTAAGCAGCGTTTTAAACTATCACTAAACTAGAGCGCTCATAATGCCATTAAGTGGATAATCTCATTAAAGCATTTCCAAGTAGCAGTCTTGCATTGAGAGCCACAAGTAAAGAGAGAATGTCTAGTTTTGACCTAAAGAAAAAAACAGGTCAGATAACATTTTAGGAGTAGTAGGCAAGAAGGGAGTATCTGTTCCATTAAATTCAGCAGTAGCAGAATTTTTGAACCTTCCCTTTTCCTATGCGTTTATTTCTGTTCATGACATTAAGACTGTGGAGTATTCTGGCTGTTTAGGATCCTCAGAGTATCTGGAACATACCTTCGTTATATTATGTGCCCTTTCTCCATTGTGCCAAGTCAATTTTCAGTCACTTCAATTTTAAAGAGATATTAATTAAATGAATTATTTTCCTTTCCAGAGAAATCTCTGCATTTGATATGTACTCCTTACCTGTCGATCATATTTATTGAGCACTTACTGTGTGCAGAGCACCGCACTAAGCACTTGGGAGAGTACAGTCGTTAAACATACACATTCCCTGGCCACAATGAGCTTACAGTCTGGCAAAGTACAGCTTGATGCTATAGTAGAACCAACTCCAAGGGTTCCCCCAACATTTGGGATTTCTGTTTCGATTCCAAGTGAAAATATTTAAGTGGGCAAAACTGGTCACCTCATTTTATTACTCAGTCGCCATTAGGTTCTTTAGAACTGCACTGACTATCATTCAGCTTTTGAGAAGGTTTGGATTTCAAAGTGATCCCTAAACTGTAGCTCTAAGATAAAGCAGCCCTAACAGTACTGGAAATACTACAGATTTAGATAAACATGTACTACTAGAAGCACCACCTAGTTTTGCCTGGGAAATATTTGCTTATAAATAAGGCAGATTTATATGGAGTGAGGAGTACAGCATGTGATGGGGGTGACTCAGGCTTGGTCCTTGAGTATAATGAGGACAGGAACTTCTCTCCTGGAACCCATATGCCGCAGGGGCAGATCTGCAGAATGGTTTTTCTTTCGTAGGGTTTTTTTGGGAGGGTTTTTAGTGGTATTTGTTAAACTCTTACTGTGTCAAACACCGTTCTAAACTCTGGGGTGGGTACAAGTTTATTAGGCCAGAGACTGCCCCTGCCCCACATGGGGCTCGACAGGAGCAAGTAGGAGCAAGACCAGGTATTTAATCCCCATTGAAAAACTGAGGAAATTGAAGCAGAGAAGAATTACGTGGCTTTCCCTAGGTCACACAGCAAGCAGTTGGCAGAGCCAGGATTAGAACCGAGGTCCTAGCTCTTTCCACATGGCCACGCTGATTCAGAACCTGCCAAGAGTTTGAAAAACAACAGCTCATAAGGACAGAACTCAGCCCTGGGAAGCTCTTTCTCTACAAATCCATTGGATGAATAATCTGTGTTTTTCTGCTTGAATAGCCAGTCTTCCCCACTAGACTGCAAGCACAAAGGTGACTGGTGACTCCCCATGTCCTTTATCAGATAATCTGAAATAAATTTGAAGTTTTTAGATTATTAGTGCCAAATCCACAGAGGATCAAGATTGTGACGAAGTTTCTTTTACTTTGAGCAGAACTTTCAATGCCTTAAAAGTAGAGTTTTTGAGATCTTCCTCATAAACACAGCACAATTTTAAGATTTAACTAATGATTCATATTAGGGCTGCTTCCTTCAAGATCAGTGTCCTTGCAATGGTCAGGGGAATTAGCTGAAGAATCTGGTTTGTACTTTCAACTCTCTCCTGGTAGGGTTTCCCTTAGAGGAGAACATTTGATCCGGTCCCATAACGGGAAGTCATTTTTTATGTCAAGCTCAGATTTCCATGGTGGTCATGAGAAGTATCTGTTTTCAGTCTAACCCTCTGAGGTTCATTAGCAATGCCATCCTAGGTCATATGAATGTTACCATCCAGTCCAGGAATCTGTCTCAAACAGGGACAATAGGATGCTTGTTGTGGGCAGGGAATGTCTCTGCTGGACTGTTCTGTAGTACTCTCCCAAGTGCTTAGTAGAGTGCTCCGCACACAGTACACACTCAAATACAATTCATTGATAGATGGGATGAAGACTGCAGGAAGCTAACTTTGAATGGCAAGAGCCTTCTTATCAAGTTGAAATGATTACAGCATTAAACCACCCTCAATAGTTCTTTAAAAGAAAGGATCCGTTATCTTGAAGGATGGTTGGAGGGAAAGATTCCAGTTCACTGAGAGGTTTTAGTAGGTAGTGGCAGCACTCCCTGGAACGAAATTTTCAGTTTTTCTCCATTCCTTCCTGCAGATTGTGAAAGTTACATCCGCAGTCCTTCTTTAATTCATTGCAACACAACTAGGGAATATACAATGTATTATTCCAGTTTATACTCTTCTGGAGGATAAACCTATCAACTGTGGTAATTTAAGCACTTCCTCCGTACCAAGCATTGTACTAAACACTGAGATAGAGCAAGATCATCAGGTCAGACACGGTCCCTGTCCCATAGTCTAAGGGGATTTTCTCACTGATTTGGGTTATGCAACCACAACACAAACCCCTGTTGATGGGTAATTACAATGCATCAGTAGATTCAGGGACTGTCCAGTTCCAAATCTGGAGATACTCATTGAAATGTTATTGCTTCATGATTATCATTTGGGAGAGGGGACTTATTGGGGCAATATAAGAGAATCAGTATTTTATTTTTCTAATGATATGTTATGTGCCTATGTGTCAAGCACTTGACACTCAGTCTAAATAATGAATCCCCATTTTACAGTGGAGAAAACTGAGGCACAGAAAAGTTAAGTGACTTACCCAAAGTCACAGAGCAAGCAAGTGGCAGAGACAGGATTAAAACTCAGGTCTTCTGACTGCTAGGTGCTCTTTCCACTAGGTCACCATGCTTCTATTTATTATTCTATTTATTGAGCCCTTACTGTATCCCGAGCACTGTAACAAGCACTTGAGGCAATATAACAGAACTGTAGGCATGTTCCCTAGCCCCAAGGAGTTTACAGTCTCAAGGGGGAGACAGACATTAAAATGAAAATAAATTATGGATACATGCATAAGTGCTTTGGGGCTCAGGATGGGGTGAATATCAAGTTGGTATTTATCCTCGTGAATAAAAATGTGCTCAAACAGCAATTCTGACTGATGAAGAGTGATTACAATTTCAGTGATATCTACTTGCTTTTAAACCCACAAATTCAAATGCCAAGGTCCGGAAAATAGAGGAAAACCACAGCAAAAGGAAGTGGGGAAAAGAATAGAGTACACCACTCCTATTTATCACTCAACTTCCTTGTCTGCAATTTATGGACACCGCTACGTGCCATCACCTTTAGACAAATTCCATCAGTGCAGACCGTCTCTTGTCCTTGTCCGTTAACGCCATACCTGGACAAATATCAAAATTCAGGTGGGAATCAGTTTACAGGAGATTTCCATTTTCACGTTGATGCTAATCAAGTCAATAGGCCTTGGCATTGTTTGTCCAGCAGGCTCTAGTTCTCCATAAATTCAAATGTCAGCCACTTTTAATATTAGGTAAGTAACATTTATGCCCTTATTCAAACATGCTGGACTGAACAGTGGACTAAAATGTTTCATTTTCAAGTCTAAAGATCATTAAAAGGCTCCAAATACTTAACTCCTCCATGGGAAATCTACCTACCTGACTTCACCTGCCTTTTCTAAGAACAGCCATTAAGTGAAAGGTGCAAAAGGCTAAGAATCCTAAGAAATTCAAGAAGTCTACTCCTACTTCCAAACCTTTAAAAGATTATAGTGATTATAGATCAGCATGTTAAATGGGATACTATATAAGGAAAACATTGCTCCAGGGATTGACTTAAGTGTATATTTCAATGAAGCATAAAGCAGGGGAACAGTTTTAATAAATAGAAAAGCAGTCACATGTCTTCCTTCCCTTTGAAATTTTTAGGAATGTATTTGGCAATTTCCTTAGCTGGGTCAGATGCCAGCTGTCATACGAACATAAGCCTAATATACTGGAGCAGACCACTGATCACCCAGCCCAGTATTGTCTTCATCTCAAAACGCACCCAAAAAACCCATCTCTGGACTGTAAGCTCCATGTCAGCAGGGATCGCATCTCCCAACATTGTTGAATGGTACTTTGCCAAGTGCTTAGTATAGTGCTTTGCACACAGTATTAACATAAATGCCAAAGATTGATCAGAGAAACAGCTTACTAATTTCTCTGTGTCACCCATTTTCAGGCTTATAACTGCACTTTAAAACATCCTTTACTCTTCTCTTACACTTTTCCTCCTTACATTTAATAAGGGAAATTCAAACAGGTCATTGAAAGCCCCCTCTAGCTCTAAGCCCGGTATGGGCAGGGATTATCTCTTCATCGCTGAACTGTACTTTCTTAGCCCCTAGTACAGTGCTCTACACACAGAAAGCGCTCAGTAAAGAGGATTGAATGAATGAATCAGGATCATTCCAATTAGGTGCTAATACAAATTTCCCCTCTAAACTACCTGGGCTTTTAAGATCACAGAACAAAATAATTTGTTTAAATAAATAGAGAGCAAGAATGGAAAGAACAGTGAAGAGAGTTGGTATTAGAACTTTTAAGTGACTGGCAACGCTTTATCCATATCTTGGTGAAAGCTTCTATTTGCTGCATCAAACCTGGGGTTAAATCAGATTTGGGGCAGAATTGTAAGTGAGTAAAACAGAAGGATTTTGGTTGCACACTGGCACACACACACATGTAAATTTGAATCTACCCCAGCGTTTATAGTGTTTGATATATAGTAAGTGCTTAAAAAATACTTAATATATATGTATATACACACACATATATACACCCAAACATCTACATATATACACACATACATATATATATACACATACACACACATATAGAGAAGCAGCATGGCTTAGTGGAAAGAGCACGGGCTTGGGAGTCAGACAGCATGGGTTTTAATCCCTACTCTGCCACTTGTCTGCTTTGTGACTTTGGGCAAGCCACTTAACTTCTCTGTGCCTCAGTTACCTCATCTCTAAAATGGGATTAAGACTGTGAGCCCCACATGGAACAACTTGATTACCTTGTATCTACTGAAGTGTTTAGAACAAGGTGTGGTACATAGTAGGCGCTTAACAAAATCATCAGTATTGTTATTATACATTATTAGGGTAGATAAGTTAATTCCATCTGACCCAATCCCTGTCCGACATGGGGCTCACAGTTTAAGTAGGAGGGCAAACAGGCATGTGATTGCCTCAGTTTCCTCAACTGTAAAATGGCATAGAGAAAACAAGCGACTTCCCTAAAGTCACAGAGCAAGCAATTGGCAGAGCTGGGATTAGAACCCAATAAATAGCATTGATTGATTGAGCAACCCAATCAGGGATGAACAGGGATGAAGGCAGGGCACATCTGTCACTGCTACCACTGATTTCCCCAGAGCTCTCATCATGGTGCCTAGCACTCCGCATGCCCCAAAATGCCACTGGCTGATGGACTGATTCATTTGGGAAACTTTATTCAGCTACAACTGGGAGGCTATTTCAAGTGTGGGGAGACATGAGTACTGAAATAACTTTTTGAGTGAGAGAAAACCCTTAAGCTCCTCAAGGAAAAATAAAATCTGAGCAAACTACAATAGAGATTCATGGCTGATTCCCTCATTCTGAATCATAAAAATGGTATTTGTTAAGCGCTTACTATGTGACGAACACTGTTCTACGCACTGGGATAGACACAAGGTTATCAGTGTTTGCCCCACATCGTACTCACGGTCTTAATCCCCAGATGAGTAATTGAAGCACAGAGAAGTGAAGTGACTTGCCCAAAGTCACACAGCATCCACCCCAGCACTTAGTACAGTGCCTGGTACAAAGCAAGTGCTCTAGAAAAAAATACCATAACTATTAATCGACATTCTCTAAGAAAGAGTAACCTATGTCACTTTGCAGTTTTGGAACTGCATCGCTAGGTACAAATTTTTTTCTCGGTGATATTTTCCAAGTGCTTACTATGGGTCAGACTCCGAACTAAGAGCTAAAGTAAATATGAGATCATCTGGTTGGACAAAGTCCCTGTACCACATGGAACTCACAATCCTTAATCCCCATTTTACAATTGAGGTAATCGAAGCACCCAGAAGTTAAGTGACTTGCCCAAGGTTACACAGCAAACGGTGAAGGCAGCATTACAACCCAGATCCTCTGATACCCATGCACGTGATCTTTCCACTAGACCATGCTGCTTCTCAACAAATCATATTATGGGTCCATGTTATTTGATTCCAAGTTAATGCAATTACTTTTCAGCATTGCTAGGCTATTTTAGACATGCATATTGTGATGGTGGCCTCGCTCTAAAATTACATCTTCCGGTGTAAAACAATTTTAAGATTTGCTGATTTTTTTTTAGGTTTTTTTTCCCCAATTTATAAGTGGTTGTCTTTGAATATGCAATGATACCCATTAAGCTTTATCTAAGAAATTTTGAGAAGGAACCAATTAAGAAGGGAACATTCGGTGCCTCGAGTGGGTTAATGAGTCATGTTCAAGAGAAACAATGATCAGTTTTTGCTGTGGCACATAAATAATTGTGGGTTTTTTCCCCCATGCTATCAGAATTTTATATTCATGAAACCCTCAGAACCTGGATATGTGGTGCCTTTGGACTTTCCACACTGGAGACAATACTCTGTAGAGAACAAAGACCAAATCTTGAATTCAGAGTCTTTGCAAGAGACATATGCAATATTTTGGTTTTTGCTCCAAAATGAGGGCACTGGGGGGGAAAGGAAAAGGGAAATGTTGGCTTTTCATTAAAATTACCAAGTGGTTATCAATACCATTACAGATAGTAAGTTTCTATTGCTCAGGGGGAAAAAAGTAAGGATTTGTACTGTTTTGAAATCTTTTAAGAAATAAGGTGTCACACAAAGATAAATTGCTTTATAGGAAACAACAGACTATGACCATTCTATGTTTTCTCCCTTGTGGGGGAAAAAAAATCAAATAGTCCAACGTTTTAAGTGACTTTAGTAGAGAGCAAGATATAATTTGAAGAGGCCTTGCTCTATTTCATTACTTGAAATGAAAATTTAAGTAGTCATCTCTAAGGGAGTGAAGATATGATGAGGTTTTTGTTCTTCTCTCTCATTATAGAACTCTAACTCATCTTCTAAGCTTAGACTTTAAAGGGGAAAAAGTAACAGCAAAACCAAAGAATTAGCAGAAAATCCACTAGGCAAATCAAGTCACCTCAAAACAGGCTGGCTGTCATTTTTATAACTCCCACGCATTTCTCTCAGGTTTGATATTGTAACCCGGCTAGAAACAAAAGGAGTTAACTGTTCTAGTGTTAACAACTGTAATGCCTCAGTTGCTTCAACTGTAGGTTGGGTATTCAATACCCGTTACCCCTCCTACTTCGACTGTGAGTCCCATGTGGGACACGGACTGTGTCCACCCAGATAAACTTGTACCTTCCCCAGCACTTAGAACAGTGGCTCATACTAAGCACCTAAATACCAAAATCCTAATAATAGTAATAAAAAATGTGACCCAGAGGTTCATTCGGTCACATTTGTCAAGCGCTTACTGTGTGCACAGCACTGTACTAAGAGCTTGGAAAGTACAGTTCGCTAAGAGATAGAGACCATCTCTACCCAAAAATGGGCTCACAATCTAAAAGTGCATGCTTACTATGTGCCAAACACTGTAGTAAGTGTGGGGGCAGATACAAGATAATCAAGTTGGACAAAGTCCCTGTCTCACATGAGGCACATGGTCAGAGGGAGAACAGGAAGAGCATTTCCATTTTAAAGAAAGGAAACTGAGGCACAAGGGAGTTAATAATGTTGGTATTTGTTAAGCGCTTACTATGTGCACAGCACTGTTCTAAGCGCTGGGGTAGATACAGGGGAATCAGGTCGTCCCACTTGAGGCTCACAGTTAATCCCCATTTTACAGATGAGGTAACTGAGGCACAAAGAAGTGACTTGCCCACAGTCACACAGCTGACAAGTGGCAGAGCCGGGAGTCGAACTCATGACCTCTGACTCCGAAGCCCAGGCTCTTTCCACTGCGCCATGCTGCTTCTCTACCAGTCGTCCTGGGGAAGGGACTGATAGAGAGAAGATTAGAATCCAGGTCCACTGACTACCCAGCCAGTACTCTTTCCCCTCGAACAGGCTGCTTTATGAATCAAGAGACATGCTTTTGTTGGTGAATAGCCACGTTCAACAGCCTAGCCTACGTACTTCACTCCTCTGGCACCGGTTTGCTCACTGTGCCTCGATCTCAATCTCCCCGCCAACTCCTTTCCCCTGTCCTCCCTCTGGTCGGGAGCTCCCTCCCGGCTTCCTACATGACAGACCACTACTCTGCCCAGCCTAAAAGCCTTATTAAGGTAACATCTTCTCCAAGAGGCCTTCCCCAATTATGCCCTCTTTTCCCCACACCCTCTCCCTTCTGTATTGCCTGTGCACTTAATGCACATGCTATTTATCCCACAGCACTTCTATACATATCTGTAATTTGTTCATATTAATGTCTGTCTCAAGCTTCCTTGTGCCTACGGGAAAGGTGACCACCAACTCTGTTATAACTGTACTTTCTCCAGCACTTAAGTCAATGCTCTGCACACAGTAAGCACTCAATAAATATCATCGATTGAATGATGTTTTCAAAGCTCAAGCATGATAAATTAGGGCCATTTATTGTCATATAGTGCAATGGTACAGTAAAGTAAATAAAAGGTCCATTCAAGAAATGAAAATGGAGTTAGGGACAGCAATTTATTGACAAATTTATTTTTTAGAACAGGATTATTACAGCTAAGTTAGGTCATAAATTTTCATTCTTGCTTTGTGCGCCTGAACTACATCACACAAAATCTTCAATTATAATAGGTATGATAAATCTTGAAATTATCACTCCAAAAGCATTTAGATAAAGAATTATGATTCCAATATGGTTCGCAAGGGTGAGCATCCTTTTATGTGGCCAGCCCAAAGCCAATTCACTCTTTACGTAAGGAATTAGTTTGAAGGGAAATCCTTTATTTTCTACAGCTTCAAAGGAGAACAAAAGATGGCTTCAACAGTTCCATTACACTTTGCAAATTAAGAGTTCTTTAGCACAAACAACTCAAATAGTTATGTATTTTTCCAAATATTGAAGCCATATAATTTCATGAATTAAGATCACAATCTTTGCTGTCTTTTTCACTGTTTGAACACCTCCATTTTAACCCACATGCCTAAGGTGATTTATGGAAAATGAGACGCATGCAGACAATTCACAGTTCTCCTTCAATAAATGTCTCCTGGCTGCTTTAATCCAAAAGGCCTCAGAGAGAATCCAGTGAAAAAGCTCCATATCCATACCAATGTTAAAAAGACATTCAGAGAAGGTCATTGTGGGACAACCTGATTCCCCTGTATCTCCCCCAGCGCTTAGAACAGTGCTCTGCACATAGTAAGCACTTAACAAATACCAACATTATTATTTAAAACAGTGCTCAAAGGTTTATGGCCAAACAAGACACTGCTTCATGACTGCAACAGAAACAAGAATGAAACACAAACTAAACACCCCAAACAGGACTCAGGTGGCACTCTGAAAGTCATTCCAATAAATGTATTTCCTGGACAATACAGAAATAGCCTGAGATCCAGCCATGGGGAAAATATCTTCTCAAGCTACATCAGGATCTGACTTGAAAAATTCCATACCGCCTAAAAAAAAATCAGTCGCCTAAGGAAAATATTCTCTTATAGCAATAATGGAGAAGAGGTACCTTAGAAATCCCAATTCTCTGATACTCAAACTCGGGTAGAATTTCAACCTACTTCCTAGGGAAGGACCTCCTTCCCGGGACTGAACCTGGAGAAAACAATGGCCATCATCCCCATGGCCCCTCCTGATTGGACCGATGGTTTGGTATGGGCTCTAGCACCACTCAAACCATTCCCTGCCTGCCTCTGAAGGATCCCAATAATCCAACCTCATAGGAGGTCTAGTTTTGCAAGATCACAGATGGAAAGCCAGGAACCTGAGAAAACTGAGACATTGCATTCCTCTGAGCTGGGAAACCTTGGTCAAGATGCTTGCAACTCCACACTTTAGTTTACTTTTGCCAGTTTAGTGACCTGTAAAATAAGGAGACTACTAGCTTAGGGAAGTAAGCCCAAAGAATCCCTAGGACATCAGAGGGGCAGCTTCGCCCTGCCAATACCCGTTTGGCTTTAGGGGCACACAAGCCCTACAGGCTTTTCGTGATTCATGTCCAACTGGAACTGATTGATGTAAAAATGGCATCAGGTCCAGAGCTTTATTCTATAGGGGTCCAGGGCAAAGGTGGAAAGCACAGGCAGGAAAAGAAGCAGAAAGCACTCACATTAAAAACATCAGATTTCTAAACACATTCAGTCATTGTCAACAGAACACTGCTTCCACTAATACCTTCTGGCTTCTTAACCCTCATTACACACCTGCCTTCTAAGCTGCCAGGAGCTCTTTTTCATTCCCTAGTGTCCCTAGTATTTTTCTCAGCTGAGGTTCAGGCACTTGGCATTGTTGGCCAGGAGCCCAGAACCTCTGGCTCAAAGTCCCTTAGGACTAGGCAGTTCTCTTCCCCCTCCCCCTTCTTAATTTGTGCTTCCTGAAAGATGGATGAGGCCCTTTTATAGTTTCTTTAGAGGAAATCAGATTGTGTGTCCAGGGCTGGCCTAGCCAAGATTCAGTATAAATGTCAACCAGACTCCTCGGTGCCTCGCAAGCAAAAGGGCAAAGGAGGTGGAGGCTAAATGCCCCACTAGGACTCACAATCCAGAGTGCTCACAAGGGTAGCATCGTGTGTTTCCACCTCCTGCCTCTCCATTTTCTGCCACTTGCAGCACTCTTTTGACACATCCCTTGAGGCTGGTTCACAGAAGTGGCACTTGTAAGCACTAGTATTAAATAGTGTTCTTTGAACACTGAGAAGGGGAAGAACAAACCCTTACTTGAATTCAAAGTTATCACCTCATGGCTAGTTCTAAAAAGTCAACATAAATGCTCTCCATTTTAGAATATTTTTGATGAGATTTATCTCTAAGTTTTGCTCAAGAAAAAGATCCTCAAAGTGTCTTGAGCCAGGTTGAGGTTTTCCCCACCAAGGCTTTTTGTGCCACATAGGAAGGCCTTTTTAATTGTGTCTCCAGAAGAGATTTGAAAGGGGTGCTGAAGTGCAGCCACTCAGCCCCAATTTGCAGAGAATTCTGCCTACCTAAGATGCCAGCTCATTTCAGTCACAAGTTCAGCACTTCCCTAGTCTGTAGGTCACCAGGTCATTCTGCTCCTTTCATCTTTTACTTCTGCCACTTCACACCTCAAGCTCATGACTGGTATTTCAATTTAAAAAAAAATCCCCTCAGATGAAGAACACTTTAGAATTATTTAATGGTACAGTAGGCTTCCACTGCGATTTTGTCCTGCTGCTATTCCCGTGGAAAGGAGGACAACTGCTAAAGCAGTTTCTTTAGGGTTTACCACCTCTGGTCCATAGGATGGCACAATGGTGGTTGATTTTTAGAGATCAGCGAGGCACATACTGGTGCTAAACATCTCAAAAGCTCACGTTGGACAGTGGATATAGGACTAAAATATGTGCCGAGTGCAGTACTCTGCACACAGTAAGTACTTAGGAAATACCACTGATGGAGAATATTCTCCAGCGAGGAACTTCATCCTGTTCAGTCTGTACTGGTTGGCGTTTCAAAGTTCATGAAGCTCTCTTGACATAATAGGATTCTTTGCCATTGTTTTATTAGGGAATATTAGCTTCATCAGGAAGCGTATTTAGCATCCTCCTTCAGAGACTGAAGATTGAGAAAATCAAAGGGAGAAATCTCCCAGTTTAGATACAAACTAAGTAAAAACTTTAGGTTTCAATGAAGAGAGATCTGGTTGATAAAGCTATGGGAAGGGTTATCAAAGCCTCTAACCACCCAAGGTCTGGTCACGCGGATTTCACTGCTGTTGGCACTGAAAGATCCGTTCAGGGAAGACAGACCGCTAATCAGATTAGCCAAATGACTCACTGGAGGCTCCCTGGGGAGAGTTTATGCAGGAGGCTCCAGGGAAATTTATCAGCTTCACTTTCGATCAGCCCACTCTGCCACTAGGAAAACACAAACAAGTTCTGCAAAACTCCTCCTCTGCAGGGAGTCCCCACAATGGATCAATCCACCAAAATTCCCCAACTAGTTTCTGAAATTTCACAGAAAGAAAAGAAGGGCAGATGGAAAGGGCTGCAGGCCCGAGGATGGCAGTACAGGAGCGCTCTCGGTGCAGTAAAAGAACACTGTTTAGGTGTTCCTCTCCTCCCCTACCCTACTAGTTCTGTTACTCTAATGGTCGAGGCTGTGGAGAGCTACACTCTTCTGGGACCTCTTCTACCTGTGACCATAAGAAACCTGAGGAAACTCTGACCATAGAGGTGAAAAACTGCTGGGGACGCAGGCAGTTTGAGGACTTAGTTTTGAAGGTCATCCCCTAGGGCACCTCTTGAAAAGGAACAAGGGCTTCCCACCAGCATTTCTGAGGAGGCAAGGAGCAGGTTTGGGTGGCCTTTTCAGCTTGTCTTTTCAACTTGACTCCAGGCACCTAACAATAATAACAATGGTCATAGTAACATTAACTGTGGTATTTGTTCACTTATTCTGCACCAAGCACTGTACTAAGTGCTGGGGTAAATTCAAGTTATAAGGTTGGTCACAGTTGCCTTACCCCACTTGGGGCTCACAATTTAAGTACAAGGGAGGACAGGTTTTTATCTCTGGTTTAACAAATAGAAAACTGAAGTACAGAGAAGACAAGTAACTTTCCCAACATCCCAAGCGCAGAGCTGGAATTAGAATTCAGGTCCTCTGGCACTAGGCCACTCTGTGGGTAGATACCCATTTGTGATAAGACATGGCTTTTCCTTTGGTTTGGCCAACA
Organism: Ornithorhynchus anatinus; assembly: GCF_004115215.2. Classification (NCBI taxonomy): domain Eukaryota; kingdom Metazoa; phylum Chordata; class Mammalia; order Monotremata; family Ornithorhynchidae; genus Ornithorhynchus; species Ornithorhynchus anatinus. The sequence goes on from NC_041742.1 coordinate 4,511,835, forward strand.
CACACTTGAGTTCTAGGTGACAAAAGTCTTACATTCCTGGCAACTTGGAAAAGATCATGAGCTAATTTATTTTATTGTGGCATAAATCCCTCAGTATGTGTGAACAAATACTATTCTTAAATGAAGCTGCATTATCGCCGTCTCAATATTCCACGTGTTAGTCATTTCTCCCAATTATCCAAGTGCAGTAATATCAGACTTCGATATTTACTTGACCAAACATGGAAAGAAATCGCCAGAGAATCGAATGAGGTGACCCTACCTCTCACCAGACTGGCTGTACCATTCCGGGCAGACAGAAGCCTTTCTGTCATTTAGCAATTTTTTCAGACCAAAAGAGCAAGCAATTATTTTAGTTTCTACTAGGAACCTTGATCAAATGATAATTTTGAAATACAAATGAGTTGTTCTTTTTGCTAAATATGAGATGCACATGATACATATACATTGGTTCAAACTGGTCTTGGGAGAGAACTGATTTAAACTGCAGCGCTGAAACATCAAGCAGAAACCTCTGGTTTTCATATATTTGTCGCAATTGGAACACTTGGTATTTTTACACTCTGAAATAGTTCACATGTAGGAAGATATCATTTGAGAGGGTTCTGTCAGCCACCCACTCTGTAGTAAATCATAGCACGCCAAACCTGAAATTAGGAATACTGAAATGTATGGGGTACTGAATTATTCTTGTCTATCTGAGACTGGGGAAGGAACTACTTAGGCTGCAGAGCAACCCTGCAAACTAAATTCTTTTGAGAGTGAGATTATGCTGCCTCTAGACTGTAAGCTTATTGTGGTCAGGGGATGTGTCTACTGATGTCTGTCCTCTCCCCTCTAGACCGTGAGCCCTTTGTGGGCAGGGACTGCCTCTCTTGATTGCTATACTGTGCTTTCCAAGTGCATAGTACAGTGCTCTGCACACAGTAAGCGCTCAACAGGAGGGAATGAATTGTTGCAGTGTGCTCTTCCAAGCACTTAGTACAGCACTTTGCAGACAGTAAGTGTTCAAAAAATATGACTGAAAGTGAAGGACAGTGGATGCATGAGGGCTGTGGGAGTATAAAACCAGGTGTTTGGAGGGGTAGGGGGCCAGCAAGCAGAATTATCAGGCTCTCTGAGGCAGCCATCTAACAATACAAGCCAGGAAGATGGTGGACATGGAGAGGGAAAAAAAAAAATCCACGTGATTAAAGTGAAGCTTACAAATCCCAAAGTGATGAAAAAAAGTGTAAGAGTTACATGTTGTGGTCTGATTAGATAAAAGGGAAGAAAGAATGGTCAAATTAAATCAAGAGAGCCAGGTGACCAAGAAGAAAATGTCATTTTAACTGCAGGTCAAAGGGGGTTCACCTTTTTTATCCATAACTATACCTTGGAAATTTTTCACTTTGAGAAAATACTTCAAATGCAGGCAAGTTAACAGGTACTGAGCCTCATCATTCCAACAGGAAAGGAATGAGGCTCACGTCTTAGATGTGCTTTACCTTCCGGATTAGAGTACCATTACTGTACCGAAACTGGGGAATCAATGTACTTCCATGGAAGTGAGTGAGTTACTCCCTATGCATCCCTCAATTATCAGAATGTGGTAGGGACAGGCTTAACGGAGTTGCTCAGTTCAAAAGCTGAAATGCCTAGACTGGGAACCTGGGACTCGTTAGGGAAGGGATGTGAATGATCTTGTTCTTATTCCAGTGCTTAAAACACGGTGAACATTCAAAAGATACTGTAAGAAAGAGAGATGTTAAAATACAAAGCGAAAGGGACTTAACTTTTAAGGCCACACCATCCTAATTCCTACAGCAGAATCCGTACCTGATTTGCACACGGTTTATGGATCAAGCCACAATTGGTTCTAGGTCTCCTGCGGAAATGAGCTGTGTTCTACTTGGAGTCTACAGAACCACTTGACCTATCCTTCATTACTGCTTAAATCTCTTGTTGATATGAGAAAAGAAAGGCACAGTACTGAGGCTACACTCCTCCATTTGTTAATATTTTTAAGCTGAATATTACACAGTCAACTATTAATCTGCAAGAAAAGTTGAAGCTATATTTAATTATAATCTGCCATATTTCTAAACCACCTAATATTTGACAAGTCAGGAAACAAACGGTGTACTTTCTTATTTGAAAGCACCTACCTGAAAGCACAAAATCTAAAAACAGATCTGTGTTAACAGAAGAACTAGCAAGTATCTCAAAAATTTCAACAAAAGAATTATCCAAAGCAACAAAAAAGGGGAAACTAGCAAATTTCAAATGCTCTGAACATAAAACTCTGAAAAGAACAGCAAAAGGGGTCTGTGATATATGTTGTTCAGAATTAGAAGCTTTCAAATCCATAAAGACTACACTTGAGTTACATAATGGATTAACAAGGAGAAAGAGTTCAGCCTTAACAAGAACACTTCCTTAATCGAAGACTATTAAGCTTTTTCTTGGGGCTCAATGGAAATAAGAGGACTCAGCAGGCCAAATGCTAATGGATACATTTGACAAAACTTTTAAGATACATTTTATGAACATCCTGCAGTGAGATCACTCAATTTGAAACCTCAGTTGGTTTGGTAGGCCTTGTGAGTTATCTGCAATTCTCAAGGCCCATCCCCTCCAGAATATGGGCTACCTCAACTAATTGCCACCACCCCTGGTTGAGGTAGCTCCCTGGTCACAATTAGGATTTATGCATGTCAATTTATATACCTCATTGACAACTATTTATTTTCCATATTCTACTGGTGGGTTTTGGGTTTTTTTTGTTTTGTTTTTGTTTTTTTTAAAAGAACAGCATCTGTTAGGCTTTCCCCATGTTCCAGGCATTGTACTAACCACTCAAGTAGATACAAGCTAATAACTTTAGCCACATTCCACGTCTCACATGGGGTTCACAGTCTTAGTCCCCATTTTACAGATGAGTTAACTGAGGCAAAGAAGTAGTGACTTGCCCAAGGTCAAGCAGTAGACAAGAGATGCAGCTGGAATTAGAAGCCATGTCCTTCAGACTCCCAGGGCCGTGCTCTATCCACTAAGTCATGCTGCTCTTTCCAGTTCTAACTAAAATTTATATCCTACTTCCTCTGAGTACAAAATAGACCGGTCTGCCCATTGGATTTGCAAACCTGAAATAGAAAATAAATCTTATATTTACCTTATAGTGTCCCAAGTGCCCAGCTCAATGTTCTGGCCAGTAGGCATCCAGTGAAAATAGCACCAAATACACAAAATGATGTCTCCCTCTTTCATTCATTCTAATTTAGCTGGCCTAAGAACCCAAGAACATAAAACAAAGGAGATTCCTTTAATGAAATTTCTCCCAAACTATTATCCACATCCCACTAACATGCTTTCCCCTTCCTCGAGTTTCCTTTCTCTCCTGTCTGGACTACATCTCAGTCAATTTAATTGCTTTTAGGTACTGGGAGAGCACAAATCACATTATCCAGATTAGATTAACAGTTTGAAAATCTGAGTAAAGAGATGTATGGTGAAGTTATTACAAATATAATACAATCATCAAGTCACTAATTTAAGCACTTCTTCAGTCATATTTTGCTTGCACATTGCTCACGTGGCTCACAAGGTCTTATAAGGGTCCCATCACTGCATTTTCTTGCTAGCAAACCTTACTTTGTTGCTGCTGAGATCCAACATTTTTCCAACATTCACAAACTTCTCCCACTGGCCTGACAGTCCCTGTCACCTGCTTTTGTCACCCGAAGGAAAAATAACTACTCAAATACCCCGGAAGAAATCATTTCCAATCAATCAACCACTAAGTAATACAAAATGCAAGGGAGACTTTGGAACTGGAAGAGCTGTGCAGAGGTCCTTAGGGGTTGGGTTTAATCAATCAAGCGTATTTATTGAGCACTTACTACGTTCAGAGCACTATACTAACTGCTTGGGAGAGTACGATAACACAGAACAACAGAGTGGGAAGATACATTTAGTCCGAGGATTCCCATGAACCTAAGCTCCTGACACTGGACCAAACACGCAAGTCCAACTCATATATCCCAGTGGCTCCTAGCTGGTTTCCATTTGGGTCAAATTATTCACGCAAGGCAGCATCCCCCAAAACCAGTTATTCAGATGACTAGGGCATCTGGCCTGGCTCACTTCCAATTCGGCAAGAGTCGGTAACAGACCAGGCTGTCAAAGACTCTACTGGACAGAATGAATACCCAGCCCTTGCCAGACTCCAAAGCGGGTACAATTTTAGACATCTGCAGATGGAACTGGCGGTTTTAGGTTTTGCAAATCCACAAGGTGATTTATTAAATTTACTCAATTTTTAGTGGCATAGGCCACTAAATCCCACATTTTTGTCAATGCTGGGAATCTAAAAAAATTCAGGTTTGACAGATGACTGCATGACTGCCCTATTTTCCAACCAGGACATGTACTTGAACCTTGTAGAACAAACACTGAAAAACAAATATGATAAAATATGCTTCCATAATTGTGACTGGATATGCAAGCCCTGCATCACCCCAGGAAACTTGCATTTATGAAAAAAGATGGGTATCCAATCGCCACAGTTTCATGGAAACTCAGAAGACAGAACTTCAGTTTCAAATTCGTATTATGACTCATCGCCACACTTAGAAAGACAACACATACCAGTAAAGCAGGCTAGGCCACTGGCCTAAACATTTGTAGAGAAAGAACCAGGTGAGAATAGAAAATATAATCGAAGAAAAGGATGCTCTATTTCTATGAAATGGAAATAGCACAGGCAAGTTTAAACAGTCCAAATTTTTAGGCAATTTATGACAAGATGCGGCTTTATCAACAATTACAAAGTTGGTTAAAATGCTTGAGGTTTATGTGCAACAGTTTTTATATTCTGTAAATATTTCAAGTACGCCTCTGTTTCAGCTACTTCCATTAAGCCAGAAAGTTGGTTTGAAATATTTTTGGGTTTTGGCCCAAAATAAAGTACTTTGATTGTTCAGAGGAATGCTTACACTCACTCCACTTAGTAAAATCTGAATACTATTATTTTAGTAATATATCTGTGCTAGAGTATGGTATAATCATGTGTATCGGCTGAGAAAAAAGTTAAATAAGGAATGCTCAATAACAAAATTTGCAGCAGCATTTCAAACATAACTTTTTTTTATTGCGACTGAGATTGGTCATAATGTACCAACCGATTTTTATGTAACTAAGATATATCCTGGAAGAATCCCAAGGATGTTGTTAGTTGTACATCTCACTGACAGCACAAATACATAGTCTTGGCTCTCAATTTTTAAAGGAAATTTTTAATTGTAAAAGTTATTATTTATAATTGATCTGTTGAACTCTCTTGGTCAAACCACTTGAAGAAGAGCAATAAAATACTCATCTATACGGTAAACAAATTCCTTCTTTTTACAAGAAGATTATTGAAAGGTTAACTGCATTACATAGAAGGGTCTAAGAGGCCAACCTGCAGGATGTTTCATGAATGCCTTGAAAAATTTATATGCTGGAGGCAGATATTCTATTTTTATATTCTCCATATCTACACTTTTACATGTGTAATTGATAAAAAAATATCCTTGGGGAAATCCAGATGGATGCTGGTTTTTCCTCAAGTGCAATAGTGAGGAGTAGCAAGGCCTAGCAGAAAAATCCCAGGCCTGGGAGTCAGAGAACCTGGGATCTAATCCCGGCTCTGCCGCTTGCCTGCTACATGACCTTGGGCAAGTCACTTAACTTTTCTGGGCCTCTGTTTCCTCCTATGCAAAAAGGAGATTCAATACTTTTTCTACCCACTTCTTAGAACATGAGCCCATATGGGACCTAGTTGGCACCTAGTGACCACATAAATATTACAATTATTATCACTATGAAGGGTAGAAAGACTGGAAAGGCAAAATGTTTCCCCAGCATCACTGACAGACTCTCCGCCCCCAGTCCTATCAATATATTCTGATAAATTTCCCATGACAACCCACAGACACTGAGGAGGAAATCCAGCCCAAGAAAAGTACTTGGTGGAGTGTTGGGGAGGAAACAACACCTGGGACTCTTCTGAACCAACAGCTTGGAAAAAGAAGTTCCTGGAAATACTGGACCCAAGCAGGAGACTGGAAGGGGCTGCTGACTTTGTCGGTCCGTTCAATGTCCCAGCGTGTCTTGCAACTGAATATTAGTATGGCTTTCTACTTTTCCAAGAACAAATTAGCTTTATTTTCACTTTATATTCAGACATCACAAAAAACAATTTACAAACTGACATCCTATGGCACCAGGAGACCCTGCTATATCAGTAAGGTGTGGTTTAGATCCTGTTTCCCTTAATTACTGGAACCAGTGAGAGTAAGTCATGAACTTATAAGGGCATTCTGTATATGGTGTACACAGGATTTTGAGTGAATTTCCTTGTCCCCAAATCTTCTCATTGTGTTTTTAAGTGAGCGTACTAATTCAAAGGGTAAACGACTGAATGTGAGAAACACAATTTAAAGTACATATCACAATTTATTCATTCAATTGTATTTATTGAGCACTTACTGTGTGCTAAGCCCTGTGCTAAGCACTTGGGAAAGTACAATACAACAGAGACATTCTGTTGAAAATCTCATACAGGACCACTCTTTCCCCCAGATTCCTAATGGAAAAAAATGTCTTGGTCCAATCTATACTTCGGACCCTGCCCCGAGAAAGAAAAGGCACAAATGAATACATTTCTGCTATATCATTCTTTTGCTAAGAGGAAAGCTATGCTTATGTGCATAGCAGTATCTTCATTTTTTTTTATAGCTATGGGACACATTACTGTTATCGTGCTGTTTCTCGGCTGGAGAAATGGGATTAATGGCTTAAGGAGGAAGAGTTTAAACCGATTAGTCAAGTAAGCAGTATATACCACATGAACTGGAAAGAGAAGCATGCTCAGTCTTAACTGTGTAAAACCATATCTTCTAAGGAAAATGGAAATCTAATCTAAGTAAAAGCAGCCTGGGCTGAACCAGAGGTAATAATTAGATTTAAGTTTATATGAGGATGAGGACTCCCCTCATCCCTTTCATTTTCAAAATAAACCTGTAATGGTAAAGAGGGGATGATTAGAAGAGCTCCGGTTTGGTGTTAGGATAGTGCAAAACCAGTCTATCTCCCACAAAGCAGCTTTAGAACCTCTACCTGGCAACAAGCCTGTAGTTATTCTGAATTATAAACACTTTATCTCAACTAAAGTTGGGGGACGGGGGAGAAGCTTCTCTACAGAAAACCCAGCAGCGCAACACAGAGTCAAATAGATACCAAAAGCAATTATACAAATGAAAAAACCGACTTATCACAAAGTGAGCCATCAAAAACTATTAAGCTTCATCAAAATGTTCCAATTTGTTTGCCTCGTTCCTAATGGAGGGATTTTCAATTTTAAATCTGGGACATACCTCTTTTACTAAAGAGTTTGATTAGTTTAATGCAGTGATAGATACCCAGCTGTTTAATACAGCCTTTGAAAACACCCTATAAAAATGAAACTGGCTGCCTGTGACCAATTATTTTGCCCGGGATGTAAAATGTTCTATGTCAAACTAAGCTGTTTAGCAAGGGATTAGAAGTAGATTATTGAAATTCACCATATAAAATGTTTGACACAGACAAGAAACCTACAAAATCGGATGCTTTTATATAGCTGACACTAGACACCAATGGCTCTGGTCTTTCCTGAGACTGCTCCCCTTTTTGAGTGTAAAAACTGCATTTCGCCCAGGGTTGTCCCTGTAACAGTCCCATTCAGTGAAACAGTTTTTCCCCTCAAAGATGAGTATCAGTTGAGTTCATAATCATTCTCTGACAAAGTCAGATTTCATTTAGCTGACCCTCCAAATGAAAAAATTGCACCAAAACTCTTGCACATCTATCTCCTCTCAAAAGATGGCAAAGCAAATGGCCCAAATTAGCATCAATTGGCCTGTTCCATGGGATGGAGTGACCCTGCTGCAGAAGGATTACACTCCTGGGAGAGTCTTCGCAGAACAATGAAAAATATAGGTCAGGGTTTCGAAGGTCTTAAATTCTGGGTCTTTGTTAAGTTAAACACTTCTGTACCAGGAAAGATAAGAACATTCTCCTTTTGCGACCCGAAACCCAAAAAGAACAAGCGGGAATTGGTTCAATATAGGAAAACATTCCACATTATTGTAATCTTCTGCTTTGAACAGAGATAATAGTTTCCGAAGGTCAAATTATCATACCCTGACCGACTCCTCACAGACTCTACAAATGTCTCAAGGCAACACCGCTGAGAGTGCACCTATATTTCTCTAAATAGGCCTTAGCTCTTTTGAGAGCTCTTCTGAAAGCTCTTCTAAAGAATTCCGTCAAATCTTGAGAGCCATTATTGGCAAGCTCAATTCAATAAACTAAGGTGATCAAATTCATTAAATTATATATTACACTTTGATGCTATCTGTTCTTAATACAAAGGGGGGGTTTTCCCCAATTTTCAAGAATAAAGCTATCAATCAGGATTTATCAAGTAGAAAGCACTTCTCTTGCCACCATATTTCAAGTTCAATATGTGTACAACCATGGATTCTGTTCTGCCCTACCTACTGAGAATAATAAGAATAATTTTGGTATTTGTTAAGCGCTTACTATGTGCAGAGCACTGTTCTAAGCACTGGGGGAGATACAGGGTAATCAGGTTGTTCCATGTGAGGCTCAGAGTTAATTGCCATTTTACAGATGAGGGAACTGAGGCACAGAGAAGTTAAGTGACTTGCCCACAGTCACACAGCTGACAAGTGGCAGAGCCAGGATTCGAACCCATGACATCTGACTCCCAAGCCTGGGTTCTTTCTACTGAGCCACGCTGCTTCTCCTGAAGTAGCATGGCCTAATGGATAGAGCATAAGCCCGTGAGTCCGAAGGATCTCGGTTCTAATCGTGCCCGGCCACTTATCTGCTGTTACCTCGGGTTAGATATTTAACTATTCCGTGCCTCAGTTACCTCCTCTGTAAAATGGGGATAAAGATTGTGAGCCCTCTGTGGGATGTGGACTGTGTCCAATCTGATCAGCTTGGATCTACCCCAGCATTTAGTACAGTGCTTGGCACATAATAAGCACTTAAATGCCAATTTAAAAAAACACAAAACTGCACTGCTCTACCCTACTGCCATGGTCGTATTCCCTTTGAAGTAGGTCCAAAGGATAGCAGATACGTTCCCCAATAATTCAATCAGTAGTGTTTACTGAGGGCTTGCTGTGTGCAGAACGCTATACTAAGAGCTTGTAATTACACATGTAATTAAGGGACCATGCATTTTCACACATTAAATTCCTAGTATGTGTAGAATTTTATAATTTATTTTTTAAATGAAAGGGTTTTATTTTTCCTATGTATTCCTGGACTATTCTTTCCCCTAACTCCTCCTTATACTCCCACTGCCCCACAAAAAAAAACAACAAAACACAAAACAAAAAAAACAAAAACCGCAATAATAATAATAATTATTAATCACACCATTTGTTAAGTGCTTACTATGTGCCAAGCAATATTCTAAGTGCTGGGAGAGATACAAGGTAACTAGGTTGTCCGGGGTCACTTAGTTCCCATTTTACAGGTGAGATGGTAGGCTCAGGGAAGTTAAGCGGCTTGGCCAATGTCACACAGCAGATAAGTGGAGGAGCCGGGATTAGAACCCATGCCCTCTGAATCTCAAGCCCATGCACTTGCCATTAAGCCACACTGCTTCTCACTATTACACTGATTCTCGCTATTACATCTAACATCAGGCTATTAGCAAAACTTCAATCTTCCAGCTGCATGTGATCACAGTGAAATTGTTCAAACTGTCAGAGAATGCTTCTTCTCGGAAAAGGCTGTAGGAATGTCCCACCAAGGATTTGGGGGGGGGGGGGGGGCGAGGGGGGAGCCAATGACCAGCAAGTTCAGCTGAGGCTAAGCAAGAAACACCTCTTGGGCATGAACTGAATTTGGTGTTTTGGTGCCTCATTGCACTTTCCCAATCTGGTTTTCACCCAGAAAGACAACAGAGTTGAAAATCTGAACCCTGTGAAAGAAAAACTAGTGCAAGACCAAAACCCTAATAATTTCCTTCCTGTCCTGTAAATCTGACTGTAGATACTGTACCAGTCATCTATCACTTAAAAATAGTTCCTGGGAGAGAAGAGTGTCATCACAAAAATTCATCCACTTGAGGGTGAGTCACCACAGCATTTACCTCCTTAAAAAAAAGACATTCTAGAAAATTGAAGGAAAAAAAACAACCACCATTCCCATCAGCTCTTCTTTGGATCTAAGTTATAAATTATTTTTTCATATTAATATCTCTCCCTCTAGACAGTAAGCTCATTGAGAGCAGGGTATATGTCTTAATTCTTTTGTACTGTACTCTCCCAAGCACTTGGCACAGTGCTCTGCATCTAGCAAGCACTCAAAGATTGACTGCTACTGCATGCCCACTTTCAAATGGAAGGGCCACTGGTCCATGACAATGTTGAAACTATAGGATTCTCAGAGCAGCACAAACCACAGAATCTTGTATTTACTGTAATTTTCTCTGCTGTGGGAAGGTTTGTAGCTTCATGAGGTTACTTTCTACCCAAAATTTGATTTTGTTTAAAATCAGTTCACATTTAGAAAACTGAATCACCACCAAACTGCCTTCATTAGGTGTGAAGTGGTTGACTGTAAGCAGCCACCCAACACCTTTAGAAGCACAGCTTTAAATACATCCTTTAGGTGTTTTAGTTTATAAGATCCTTTTCCATTATTCTCAGGCTCCCTCTTTTACCCCAGCTTCATAAATCACATCCACCTCTCCGCTTTTGCTGGGGATTATTTTTCCACAAAAGCCAAAGAAAATAAGTATGTTAGACTATATTGGTTTCCTGGGACTGTTTGGCTTTGATTACCATGTTTCCCATCCTGAAGACTTGGAGACACCGATAAAAAGATTCACTTCAAGCCATCAGGAGTCGTCCAACAGGGCTGAACAATTAAAGCTGATTTTCATGGCATTTAAGAGGAAACACCAGTGCTTTCATTTTTGTGTAATCAATTTAGCATTACTGCATTCTCAGCTCTAATAGAGCTATGGATAGACTGTTTTCCTAATGGAATATCCTCGGCTAAACTGCCTTTTTCTGGCAGTCTTAAACCAAGGACACAAGTTTTGCAGATTTTCTGCACACTTCAGATTGCAATGACAGGGAGCAGGTTTTCCCATGCTATTACAAACTGGAAAATGAGACGATGGGAGAAGGGGGTGGAGGGAACAAGGTAAGATACAACTTGTTTTCAAAATCACCCTATGGAAGAAGATTTATGGGGATTTAATTTTCAACATAAACTATTTTCTGAACCTTCCCTTGAAGTTTGCATACTCTGCCAAAAGCTTTTGGTGCTTACAAGTCTCCTGAGAGAAGGGGATAAGTCTAGCACTGGGGACACAAACTTAAACCATTTAAATGGAAGGGTTTCCAGGGGAAAGCTACTTTATTACAGAACTTTGAGGCTGAAAACAGATTATCTGTTTCTTCCAACACTATCCATGGAATGATTACTCCATACAATTCCAGAGTCCGTTACCTCACCTCACTAAAAGGAAAAGGACTTGGAAACTATCTTTGAAAGCTAAGAGTTAGTTATACATAAGTGGAAGCTATCCAACCCAGAAAAGATGATGTCTCTTCTCTTGGAAAAAGTGCTTGACCTCCTGAGCACATTAAATAAGAGGAAGTATTTAATTACATTAGAGTGGAATCCTAGCCTGGCAAGCTTGAAATAAACCTCTGCTTAAGCTCCAGATATTTAAGCTGAATACCACATTCTAAACATCACATTTGAGGTCAGACATTTGTCCATGCTGCCTTTTTTTAAAAAAAATATTGAAAACCAGTCACAAGCTAGAAGTAGTTTTTTTAAATAAAATAGTTAATTTCCAGAGTCCTTCATTTCACGTGAATACTTTTGAAATATGAGTATGTTTGGCAACCATGGTTGTTTTTAACTGTCACCCCAGTTTGCTAAACCCACACCAGAAAAGTCAGGCTGTTCTAGGACCTTATAAATATACATGTGTGTATATATATAATATAAATCCAGGTGTTAATAAAGCTTACGATTCACTTGAACCAAAGAACACAGTATGGCTGAGAACAACAGATAAAATCATTTCTATAGCCAGAACTGAGAGCAGGTGGTCCTAGGGGCTAAAGGGAATGGACAAGGGAGGGTGACCGAAGGCAACAATAGGGAGCAAGAGACTGCTAACACTAAGGAAGGGGGATGTGCATCACACCTCTCCCTGGCCTGAACCCAAGGAGGCTAGGGAAGCATCACTGCCCCAAGGGCTCAAGAAGTGGCAAATGCAGGCCACAGATGCTAAGGTAAAACAAATTGCCAGCCTCAAAGTGTGCGACAGAGTTAGTTTGCATGTAGCCTGTGAGCACCAGTTTGACCACCCCTGCACTATATGGGCACAGTCTTACACATCACACCAGGTTTAGTACTTAGTTTGGGAAGATACCAACCCATTGACTTTTTTCCCTCAGAGCTCTCCATTCAAAACGTGTCCTAACGATAATGGTTCGGACTGCAGCCGTGATGATGCTACAGGTCATATTTTCAATTCTTATAAAAATATTCCTTCTACCCTTCTGGCAGAATGGCCAGAGATAAACATTTTCTTATAAAAGCTCATTAGACAAGTGATTCTTTATATGCCCATTACCAAGAAAGTCATTAAAACAACATTCCAGAACACAGAGCTAACTGTCTGTGAGTTACAGATTGAATATATAAATGCCTACTTAAAGAAATTTTAAACTGTAAACTTTTAACCCACAAGTCACATTGCACACATACCCCCACCCCCCCCAGAAAAAACCAAAAACCTTTCAGATACCCAGTATATACAATTGTTGAAAGAGCTGAGCACATACAAGTGAAGCAATTTGCAGTTGGGCCATAATTACCATGGTACACTGCTGTTGCTGCTTCAGGGAATGAGAGTTCCTATGAGAAGCCAGCTGTGAAATGTACAGGAAGCAGCTGACTTAGAAGTCAACCCAGAAGTCATAGAAGCAAGCACTGCTTAGTAGAAAGAGCCTGGGCTTGGGAGTCAGGGGATGTGGGATCTAATCTCCCTTCCGTAACTTGCCTGCTGTGTGACCTCAGGCAAGCCACTTCATTTCTCTGTTCCTCAATTCCCTCATCTGTAAAAGGGGGATTAAGACTGTGAGCCCTACACGGGACAAACTGATAACCATGTATCTACCCCACTGCTTAGAGCAGTGCTTGGCTCATAGTAAGCGCTTAATACTATAATTATTATTATTATTCCAGGCATATCTAAGAGCATGGCAGGAAACCTCCAATATGCTCTGAGCTGGGTAGGGTAACATCTCCAGGGTGTTCTGACCTTACTGTTCTTCCTCCCCTGACATGCACACTTGCAAAGAAACCTCTGTGGCCTGAGTCTCTAACCATCAGCATTCTGACCTAGGCAAATACCATCATTCAATGGTATTTACTGCAAGCTTAACAGTGTGCAAAGCACTGTAACAAGCATTTAGAAGAATACAATACCACAGAGTTGGTAGACAAATTCTTTACCAGAAGGAGCTTAAACTTGCCAAAATAAAACTTCTATTCGCTCCCCCCAAAAAATTATGGGTGGAGGCATTTATGTGTGATTGAGAAAGACTTCTTGAAGGAGAAGGAACTTTAAAGAGGGCTGTGAAGATGGGGTAAAGTGTATCCAGGCAGCTGTGAAGCAAGAGGGAGTTAGCAACAGAAGAAGTGGTATGGGTAAAGGGTAAGAGACAGGAGTGTCAAAAGCAAGGTAAAGTGTGAAGGTGAACTTCAAGAGAAAGCTGGTTTGATGAGAGCCGATATGGAAGATGTTGAGCTGGTGGAGAGGCTTGAAACCTCAATGATAAAGAATTTATCCTTGAAGCAGAGAAGAAACGATTACTACTGAAGGCTTTTGGGGAGGAGATGCGGATGTCAAGTAACATTTTAAGAAAAACGATCCCGGCAACAGAATGTAATTTATAAAGGGGACAACCTGGAAGCAGGAAGATCAGTGGGATTTTATGTAATAGCTTTATTAATGATGCTGCTTTATTAATGATAACAATGGTAACTGTTAAGCAGTTATTATGTGCCAAGCACTGTATTGGCACTGGGGTAGATACAAGATAACCAGGCTGGACACAGTTCCTGCTCACAAGGGGCTCACAGATAAAGAGGGAGTGAGAACAGGCCTATAATCCCCATGTCACCCAGAGCAGTTACATAACTTGCCCAAGGTCACACTGCAAACAAATGGGGGACCTAAGTTTATAAACCAGGTTCCCCGACTCCCAGGCCTAAGCTCTTTCCACTTGACCAGGCTGCTGAGAGGATGGAGAAGAAGGGAAGGGTCAGAGAAAGGCTGAACTTCATAATAGGTCCACAAATCCAACTGACAGGAAGAAAAGTTGCTCATTAAGTAACAGCTTAATTGGGTAGAATTTATTGAGATGACTTTAAGAGTTGAAACTGTTACAGAAGACAGGACAATTCCAACAGATGAATATACACCAAATTCTCTCTGATCTGACTCAAAATACATTTTATACTTCAAAATGCCACAGACATTCTACTGAGGAGCAATTCCACAGATTCAAAGAAAAAAAAAAGGTAAAGATTTCTAAGCACAGCCTACACAGGTAGATGCATGAGGAAATCCAGTGTGGAAAAAGCAACACTTTTTAAAGTAGGAGAGTATGGATCTCTAGATAATAAGCAATACTACTTTTTTCTAAATGAAACACTCTCATTCCAGGCTATGGTGGGTAGATGGCAACTTTTAAAAGAAATTGACAAGAACTTTCTCAGTTTGAGAATCAATCTGTAAGAGAATTGTGATATTTTACCTTTGAAATGTGCACCCATGCAGACCTGACTACCTGTCTTACTCTGGACAGTGTGCTTGTATTGGTTTATATTTGTGTTTGTTCTCCCCCCTCAACTCCCCCCACCCCTCACAGCTCCTCAGCCTCCCATGGAAGGATCCCACTCTTTTCCTGTCTTCTACCAACCCCTAACCTATTTATTCAACCAATTTCTTCCCCAATATTCTTCCACTGGTTTCCTTAGCTTCAAACCATCTCCCTCCTTACAGGAACAGATCAGCTCCCCATCTCGTCCCACCCATAAAGGCTGACGACTGGATCTGAAATTCTCTCTAAATACCCACCAGACTCCCCTAAACCAAGTGACTGCAAAATAGGAACAACTGACATAAGGAATCAAACATGTACTGTTTGTGGCCCTGCCCTGTTATGCAAAGCAGAGTTACTAAATTATAGTGTTCAAAGGGAGAATGAAAATACCTCCTTCCTGGGTTCTCCGAACAGAATCAAAGTGTTTCCTGCCTAGAATGTGAAATCAAAGTACCAGAAATACAGTAACATAGTTGTGCCTACACTTTGCCTACTTAAAATACAGAAAATAAAAATTTTGGCTTCCCAGGATGCATCCTCTCTAAGGAATTTATGTTCATCTGTATTGATGGGACCCCAATTCCAATATATAGATGCCCTGAATCAATCAACAGCTTCACAGTAGAAGTACTACATGAGTACACCCAACATCAAGCACCCCTGACCATTCAGAGCAGGTTAGCATGTGTGCCAAGTTTTGACACACTCCAGTTGACAGTTTTGATACAAGGCCTGCCCAAAACTACGATACAGCACCAACACCTCCACTACCATCTAACTCCCTGAGGCCTAGGATTTTTTTTCCATAACAGACTACACAAACCTCAGAGGCCGAAGCTTTGAATGCGGATTGCACAAACCTCAGAGGCCGAAAATTAGACCACTCGGGAGTGGAGGCTAAAATATTCATCATATAGTGGTTCTAGAGGGTCAAGCCATCAGGAAACAATGAACTGGTGGCCTCCTGATCCCCTCAAATGAAAACAAAACTCGATTGTTTCCTTCATCTTTGCATATCAGTACCATTCATCTCTGCCGTGAGATAAAGGGTTGAGTTGAAGCTTCACTTCACATTATACAGGATATCATAAAGACTTCATGTACAATCAATGGCATTAACTGACCACTTACTGTGTGCAGAGCACTGTTCCAAGTGCTTGGGGGAAACAACCAAATTGTTAAACACGTTGCTTCCCCACAAGGAGCTTATAGCATGTATAAAACTCCAAATATGCCCTATCAGCCTCCAAACGTAGGAAAATCTCACTAGGGTTTTGTTTACTTCATCAGTAAGCTCATAAATGGGACTTTTTACACTTGGAAGGTTTTATATCTTTTGCAGATTTTTCAGTTTCGGTGCAAAGCAACTATCAAAGCTCTAAATTTTTCTTCCAATTTTTTCATTCCTGATTCTGGTTCATGTTGCACCATGTTTTTTTAAATTACTGGAAGCCTCATTTTGAGAAACTACAATTACAGATCTTTCTGGATGTTGGGGCTAAACAAAAGGAAACAACCCATTTTTAATGGTCTTTGACAAAATGAGAGTGCTCAAAGAAAAAAAAAATCAATTAATGCTGACACGCAGCATTTCTGCAGATGTACTTCAGGATAATTTCAACGGCTCTATATATAGCTATTAGGTTTCTATTCTTATGTCCTAATGGAATGATAATGACAAAATAAAAAATTAAATGGCAGGGACAATGAAGAGAACTTCAATTAAAGTTTCCTGGTTTAGCCATTAGTTTCAACTAGGCCATCTAGTGTGAGAGTTCAGAAGTTGTCTTCTGAGCAATATGCATAGTCCCTTAAATGGAAAATGCTAACTCTGAAATTGATTAAGGAAGAAAAAAAATTCTTCCCCCTTTCCAGCAAAAATAATAATTTCTACAAAGTATTCTTTTAGTTCCTGATTTTTGAAATAAGGGGTCTTTATATTTGGCCCTTGTGAAATTTAATAAGCTTGGAACACCGCAAGGAGTTCAATGGATTCAAATATTCTATCTGAGGAATCAGTGAGAAAGCCTCCTTTTCAAAGTCCTCGTTTAAAGCCAAGTTGTGCAAAAAAGAACACAATGCCTTTGGATGGCTTTAGAAAACATACTAAAGCATGAGTGTGCTTTGGCCTTTTCCCAAGTTCTGACCCTCCCCAGCAGGACTGTGGGCTCATTCTCCTTTTAAACAGAGGGCTCAACTTCACTAGGCCCTTCCCGGAACACCAATAAAACAAGGCTCTGGCTTTTTAAAGATGATGTCAAGGCAAGATTGAGCTTCAAACTTCAATCAAAATTGCCAATCAATGGTATTCGCTGAGTGCTTACTATGTGTAGAGCACTGCACTATGTGCTTGGAAAAGTATAATTCAACAGAATGAGCAGACACGTTCCCTGCCCACAAGCTTACAGTCTAGTGGGGAAAACAGACCTTAATGTCAATAAGCAATTTATAATACATGACTTATAGGTTTGTAACTGACCAATGGAATAATATAGAACCCAAATTCCATCCTGACATACTCTTTGGTCTTGACTGTTTCCTTCCATTTTAAGAGATGCATACAGCTAGCTCTATATCCGATCAATCCATCAGTGGTATTTATTCATTGCTTACTGTGTTCTGACCACTGAATTAAGTACCTGCGAGAGTATAATACGAGAGATGGTAGAAATATTCCCTGACCACAAGGGACTTACAGCCTTACAAGGGGTGACAGGCATTAGAATAAATTAAGGATATGTTCCTAAGTGCTCTGGGGCTGAAGGTGGGGTACAAATCTAAGTGCAAGAGATATACAGAAAGGAGAGGAAATAGGGCTTAGAGAAGGCCTCCTGGAGGAGAGGTGACTTTAATAAGACTTTGGAGGTGGGAAGAGTGACGGTCTATCACATATGATGGGGTACGGAGTTTCAGGCCAGAAGGAGCATGTGGGCAAAGAGTCAAGGGGGAGCTAGAGGAGACTGAGGTACAGTGAGTAGGTTGGCATTAGAGGAGCAAAGTGTGCAACCTGGATTGTAGTAGGAAATCAGTGAGCTAAGATAGGAGGAGGCAAGGCAATTGAACACTTTAAAGCTGACAAGGGCTTTCCGACTGACATGGAGGTGGATGGGCAACCTCTGGGGAGACATGGACCGAAAGGTTTTTTGTTTTTTTTTTTTAAGAAAAAGTGACCCAGGCAACCGTGTGAAATATCAACTGGAGAGGGGAGAGATAGGAGGCAGGGAGATCAGCAAAGGGGCTAATGCAGTAGTCAAGGTGGGATACTGATACGTGTTTGTAACAACATAGTAGCAGTTTGCATGGAAGGGAAAGGGCAGATTTTAGCAAAGCTGTGAAGATACCACTGACAGGATTTGGAGAAAGACTGAATATGTGGGTTGAATGAAAGAGGTGAGTTGAAGTAATGAGAAGGTTACAAGCTCGAGATATTGGTGGAGTGGGGATTGTGGCACTTTCTACAGTGATGGGGGAGGACAGGGTTTGAGTAGGAAAATGAGGAGTTCTATTTTGGACACGTTAAGTTTGAGGTGTTAACAGGACACCCAAGTAGTGATGTCTTGAAGGCAGAAGGAAATGTGAGATGCAGAGAGGGAGAAAGATGAGGGCTGGAGATGAAGATTTGGGAATCAGCTGCATAGAGAAGGTAGTTGAAGCCATGGGAGTGAGTTCTCCAAGGGAGTGGTGTAGATGGGGGAACAGAAAGGCACCCAGAACTGAAGCTGGAGGGACTCCCAAAATTAGAAGGTGGGAGACAGAGAAAGAGCCCTACAAATGAGAGTGGCCAGACAGGAGGTAAACCAGGCGAGGGCAGTGTCAGTGAAGCCAAGGTTAGATAATGTTCAGTAGAGAAGGAAGTGTTCCACAGTGTCAAAGGCAGCTGAGACGTGTATGAAGATTAGGATGGAGTAGAAGCCATTGGATTTGTAAAAACAGGAAGACATGAGTGTTCTAAGGGAGAGCAGTTTCTATGGAAAGAAGAGAGTGGAAGCCAAAATTGGAGTGGGTCAAGGACACAATTGGAGGAGAGGAAGTCAAGTCAACTCATTCAAGGAGTTAGGAAAGGAATGGTAGGATGGAGATAAGACTATAACTGGAGAGAACCATGTGGTCAAGAGAGGTTTTTTGTTTGTTTTTGGTTGTTGTTTTTCTTTTAATAGGGGATACATGAACATGTTTGAAAGCATGTGTGAAGGGATGGGACCAGAGGTGCAGGTTGAGGGGGTTGATTTTGAGAGATGGCAAGAGATCCCCTTTTGAGATACTAGTGAGAAAGATGGGACAGTTGAAGAAGGAGCAGCATATGCAGGGAAGATTTTTAGGAAGATCACACATGACTCAATTTTCTCAAGCAAATACATAGACTATGGATGAGTTATGGAGCGGGAGGAACAGGGGCTTTGTGGAGGGAGCTAATTGCCTGAAATAGCTCGGGGATTGTGTAACTATAACAATAGATTGTGTGCCCTAATAAAGCAAATATAAGTATTTTGTCAAAAATAGATACTTCCTTTCCCAATGCTTCAACTATTGTCTATTCTTGAGTATCAAACTTTAAATGTCTCAAACCCATGGCTTTCAATCAAAACAACAGCTTGTAAAATAGCCACCTCTATCATAGACCACAGATACCTATTTTCCCCTCCCAGACACTTGCTCCCAAAGCACTGGGAATCAGGGGATTTTGTCCCAGTAATGATATGATAACCTGTTGAATTCTGCCTCCATCTGTAGAAATTACTTACCATAAATAGTTCGGACAGCATTTCTGAGAAACAGCTGTGAAGCTTCCAACGGGAATGTCAAACTCTGATTTTCGAGTTTCTCAGATACACTCTGCTCTCAAGCACAAGCCTTCACTCCACTCGCCTCCTCTGTTTTCCCAAGTTCCTACCCTCCCCTCTTGGTTTTCTTGTCCCGCCTCCTTGTACTTCCAGATATTTCTAAAAATGGAAGGAAGAATCTTTTTGTTCAGGTCGATCCAAATGTGTCTACTAACCCTAATATACTATACTCTCCCAAGCACTTAGCAAAGTGCTCTGCACACAGTAAGTGCTCAATAAATACTATTGACAGTCTTCTTTAGTAAGTTGTCCCTCGGTGTCCAACACTAGAGTAAATGCTGATGTAGATATAAGTTAAATCAGGTCACATACAATCCTGCTCCACACAGGGCTCACAGTCTAAATAGCAGGGAGAACAGGAATTTAATACCCATTTTATGCTTGAGGAAACAAGCACAAAGCTATGATCAGAACCCAGATCTTGTGACTCTCATGCCTCTGCTCTTTCCACTAAGCTATACTACCACAATTCAGTTACCTGACAAAGTATGCTTCTAGAGGAAATAAGCTGCTGTAAAAATCTACTTGAGATTTTCCCCACAAGACAGGGGAAAGGAGGAAATCCTTTGGAAATACGAGCTGCCTTATGAGTTTAGCATCCACTTCGATCCCCCCTGCCCAATGCAACGTCAGGATGAACTGTTGGAATTTAGATATTAGCAGAGTTATGAAAATAGTCTCAACCTCCACTGGGATAAGCAGGTGAAGTGCCTACCTCTGCTGGCACTATTTCGTTGCTGTTCTGGTTCACGCTAGGCAGGACACAATGCATTGATATCCATTCAGTATTGTCAGGAGCTACTTTTCTGCACAATGCTCTGAGAATTTAGAGTTCCAAACCAGCTTGACAAAAGTACTTGGCTTTTCTGAAAGAGTTAAATTAATCTAAGTCTCTGGAGGGACAAAGTACACAGATCCAAAATTTAAAGCTATAAATAGAAAAAGAGAGTCAAGTAGAGCTGCCAAGCTGCACTTCTAGAGCGTATTTTAGTTCAAATGACAAAAAATGTTCCTGCATTTTACAGAAATCAAAATAGTTGAGATCATAAGTAATTACGCATAGCATAAATGTGTTGATAAATATAATTAGGCCATGATGCTCTGGTGCTTTTTCTTTTCACGATTACTTCTCTGCATTAATTTGACTGACGTTTATTGAGCAACCACAGGGGATGCAGTATTCTCTTAGGTGGAAACACAAAGCAATAAGAGATGTGGTCACTGCCCTCAGGGAACTTATACTCTCGTTGAAAGAGCAAGATAAATGTATGCACAGGCAACTGCATCCTTCGATCTACAAACAGAAAGGTGGCCAGCTGTACTGCCCTAGGCGGAACCAGCCCATATGGCCCCCCTGGTCAGACACCGATCAGAAAGCTGTCAGAGCAGCCAAAGGCTGACTTCCAGAAACTTGGCAGCCTCAAGAAGCCAAGCACAGAAGGCAGAGGGGTGGGCTTCCCTCAGCAGATTTTAACAGCAGCTGCGGCAGCTGATTCCCAATTCCCACTAGTATGTCTCACCTTCATTGGTCTCAAAGAGGTGCTACCCACCAGGGCAGGAGCCGTGGAAACCCCATGAGGTTTAGAAATGGCAGTCGGTTCCTTCCTCCTTACCTTCCGTGATTATACGTACATCTATTACACGTGTGATATTTGTTAAGCCCTTAGTATTCAACGGTATTTACTGAGCGCTTACTGTGCGCAAAGCATTGTACTAAGTGCTTGGGAGAGTACAATAAAACACTAGACACATTCCTGCTCACAACAAGGTCACAGTCTAGAGGGGAAATATGTTTTAAGCGCTGGGGTAGATCCAAGGTAACCAGGTCCCACTTGGGGCTCACAGTCTAAGTAGGAGGGACAATACGTACTGAATCACCATTCTGAAGATGAGGGAACTGAACCAATGAAAAGTTAAGTGACTTGCCCAGGGTCACACAGCAGGTACATGGTGGAGCCAGGGTTAGAACCCAGGTCCTTTAACTCCCAGGCCCATGCTCTTTCCATTACACCACACTGCTTTTCAATCCTCCTGACTCTTCTACTTGGTTGTGAACAAAGAGAGAGAGGGAGAAACAGAAAGGGGGGAGGAGGGTGTCCCTACTAAAGTGTGATCATCAAACCCACTTCGATGTCTTCTATTGCTCTCGGCCTCATTCCATGTTATCCTCTATCGGCCTTTTTCTGGATCTCCCTTTTCTAACACTTTCTTCTCCATCATGCTAAGGGGACTTGACAAATTGACACCAAAGACCTAATGTCAGGAGGAAAGTATTTCTCTGGTTTGCTCTGGGTGAGAGTCCATAACCTCCTTTCAGTCTAGTTAAAAAAAAAAAAAGGCTTCTGTAAACTTCAAAGAAACAGTGTGTTGACCTTATATATCCAGGAAAACTCTCCCCCAAACTCCTCAAAGATCAAGAAAATTGGGATAATGTTTCAGCTGCCTTGGTATTTTCCATCTGTGGCCACAGTTTGAAAGACAGTGAATAGAGAACCCTCAGCCTTTGCTCACAATTTCCCCAACCTAAATTAACTCCATTTACTAAACTTCTCATCAAAAGACATCAAAATTGAAGGTACTAACTGCCAAGGAATAAAGAGTTTCTTCAAGTACAACTTTCTGGATCTCATGCCCTGGGGAAGAGGCATTTAGTTATAATCTGTTTTGTAGCAAGAGCAAAAGTCAGAAGATATTTTTCATTGTTCCACTACACTGCCCAGCAAATTGACATCATGTATGCTCTTGGTAAATACTGACCAACAGATCTTCCTGGAGTCATGGGATAAAATGGTAAATATAAATTCAGTACACAGTCACTTCATATTTTCATGATGATGGTATTACCTAAATTCCGGTTGTTCATGCTGACCTTGCATTGGGCATGGAGGATCAAGGTGGACTCTAAATCCATAAGGCACTGCATCCTTCAAAAGTGTTTCCTCTTGTTCCTGTCTTCTGGGCAGGAATCACTCTGTACATGGCCACACTGTTACTGTGTTTTCTAATAAACTTTTCTATTACTGTGATTTACCAAACTATTCATGAGCCTCTAGACCGCAAGCTCATTGTGGCCTTCAAATTAGATATCATAAGTTATTTATTCATATTACTTTCTGTCTCCCCCTCAACTGTAAACTCATTACTGGTGGAACATGTCCACTAATTCTTTTGTATTCTACTCTCCCAAGTGCTTAGTATAGTGCTCATATTAAGTGCTCAATCGATTCTACTGATGATGAGCCAATCCTCCCCAGCATTTGTTAATTTTTGGCATTAAGAAATTAGTCATTCAGGTTTTAAGCCAGTCATTTAGAGACAGGTTTTTTTCCTGGGGGACTACTGAAACTTGGTTTTCAGTTGTACCAAAGAACTTCGCAATAGGGGAGCCACAGATGGCAAGGGAGGAAGTTGGTTAATCTAAGAAAGGAAGAAGTCAGCCCACCCACAACAGATGGAGCTCTCACCAGAATCAGAACAGTCCAAAAGGCATGGAGATACTAGTTGACTGAGCCCCAGTATAGTGTACACTAGAAAAATCTCATAAAACTAAAAGGGGTAATCTGGGTTGTTACCGCTGTACAATCCTACCCAGGTCTTCTAACCTTCTAGCACTAAAAACTTCTAGAGGCAAATTGAGTCTGTCATTATTCTTGTGGTATTTGTTCAGCACTTACTACGGGTCCAGGGCTGGGCCAGATAAAAGTTAATCAGGTTGGACACGGTCCTTGACCCCCATGGGCTCACAGACTAAACAGCAGGGAGAACAGGTACTCAATCCCCATTTTACAGTTGAGGAAACTGTGCCCCAGAGAAGTTAAGTGACTTGCCCAAGGTCACACAGCTAGCAATTGGCAGAACCAGGATTAGAACCCTGATCCTCTGACTCCCAGGCCCGTACTCTCTTCAGCTAGGACATGCTGCTTCCCTGCCAGTGAACCCTGCTAGGGTGACTGATATGAGGTAAACCTAATTGGACCCACGTGTTGGGTGGGTGGACACACTCATCTCTGCCCTTCCATTTCCCTTCCCTTGGAAATGAAGGAAGAGAAGGTATTGGAAAGCAGAAATGACTAATGCCAATGAGCCTCATGAGAATTTTTGAGGCGTCTTCAGATTGAAGACGTATCCCTTGTGCACATCACTCTTGGTGGGTCTGCAGGTGTGAGTTCCTGAGAAGCCATCAGCCACAGTCAGGAAGCACATCCAAAAATGTAGATCTTGCTATGTGGAAAAACCTGTCCCTCAAGATTCTCAGTTAAAATTTTCACCTACCATAAACGGTCTCACTTTAACCCCTAAACAAAGAAATTTGTTCCAAATTAACACTCTCTCAAAAAATATATAGCAGACTAGCCCTGATCAGAAGCGACTTGGGAAACCAACGACCTTGAGCATTTGATGGGAATACTGACCTTGTGACACGGATTGCTCAAACTGAGATTTCAAATACTGGGGGAGGGCACAAGGAGAAACTAGAGGAAGTGCCAAGGGAAATTCCAAAATACAAAGAATGTTCAGTGGCTGAATGCCATTCCTCTCCGTGTTGAGGGAACACCTCTAAACTATGCAGAGTTGACAGGTTGGGAACTCAAGTGCCAACATCAGCACGTGTGGAAACAAGTTACCCAGACAAATAAGATATCACAAAATGTAGTGGAATGACACCTCTGGGGACATTTCACAAAAGTCTGCCCAAACCTCAAGGATTTCTCCAGGTGACCTCTGACTGGCTCCTTAGTATTTCACTTCCAGGCCCACTTCTAAGCTATGGAACTTGGTAGAAGGAGACAAAGCAGGAGAGCTGGGATTTTAAAATTAAAATCCCAGACATAAAGGTTTTGGGTGCCAAATTCATACCGGAAGGGGACCGGCCAGCTGAAAACAGAACAAATGGCTACTCTATTGGGAACGCTCCATGACTGCTGGCAGAAATGTCAATGTGGTGCATTGACACTAAGACACTGACCAGGAAAGGCTGTGAACATCAGGCTCCTGGCGATGACCCACTCAGATTCAACAAATGTGATTGATTTAAGCAGCTCAAAAAGGTTGAACTAAGCAAGTGTAGCTCATATCTGTCAGTCATCAGCTCAGGACTCTGATGCAAAAGGGGAAAAAAAAAAACTGCAGTCCCTAAAATTGTGAATTTAAACAGTCTTTTGTAAAATAAAGTTCACAACATATTATTTGAAATATTCTGAGTTTATCATCTGTGGGGCTAGACTGCACTTGTTTCATTACATCATGAAGTAGACCACCATGCTATATCCCCAGGATATTATAGAATGTATTTTTCACATTGTATTAAGAGTGATTTAGAAGAACAATAATTTCTGGTTCCTAGATGCTGAAAATTCTTGGGTTCCAATTTGACTTTTGAAAGTGTAATATGAATCCAAGAATCATTTCATTTGACAA
Organism: Ornithorhynchus anatinus; assembly: GCF_004115215.2. Lineage (NCBI taxonomy): Eukaryota > Metazoa > Chordata > Mammalia > Monotremata > Ornithorhynchidae > Ornithorhynchus > Ornithorhynchus anatinus. The sequence goes on from NC_041742.1 coordinate 4,537,069, forward strand.
AATTTTCAGGAACATATTTTACAGAGGGTGATAATGGGAACACCATAGAAATCCAATTACAATAAGAGTGGAATGAATTGAATCAATCACTTTCCTGGCGAGTAATCTACATTCTTTGTGTGTTTGCAAGATAGGAGTGTTTTTTTGGCCTTTTGAGCTGTCGCCAGATCTGTAGTTACAGTCCTGATTTTTCCTTAATAAACAACTATGAAACTCAAAAGACTGCTAATTAAATAATATGGAATATGGGTACATCCTGGGCAAAAAAAAAGTTTTTCTCAAAATAAATAAACCCCTCTTCAAACCAAAACAGTTAAAAATGTTGTGGGGAGGGAGGGTGCAGGAATGGAAAGAATTTTAAAAGGTCAAATTTGTACAAATGGGATTTCAGCCAAGCTGGAGCATACAGCACTCGAAACCAAAAGTGTAGGGTAATCTTTCTAGCTCATGGGATTATTAAAAAAAAATTCCATTAAAACAAAGGTTTCAACACACAGATATCATGGCAACCTGTTCATCTATACTTATCCCCCTCAATAGCACTGTCCAACTAAATGTCTGAGCCATTTGTTAAATGGTCCCCTATTTCCCTCACTGTTCTTTTCCCCCCAAGATGTGTGCTATATTATGTGCACAACTTCCATTACTAGTCTTAATGATGAGGCCCATTATTTACATTTTACAATGCATCTTTTTCTTTCATCTTAAATAACTCAGTGAAATATTTTATAGCCCCCACGTCAAACTAAAAAGATACCATCTTACTTGAATCATACTGGTTAAGAGGTCACAGTGCAAATTTGTTGATCCAAAATAATGGGTTTCACCCTCACTGTGGGCATAGACAACAACCTGGGATTTAGGCAAGTTGCTCAGACCATTTTGCACACTGCTTATAAAATAACATTTACAGATTCATTTAGATATCCATTCTTCATTGTAAACCAAATTCGCTTCTTTGGCCTAATGCTATAAAACAGGACTATTGTGAATACTTGTGGGAACAGCTCAAGGTATAAGAAAAAATTCAGCAAAGAAAAGCAAAACACACTTGTGCTATATTCTGTTGTTTCTCCAGGGAAGTGGCATTGATTCATTGTCTGTTTTCATTTAAAACTGGGCTAGAAAACCTATCTGGGGAAGTACCACTGGGAAAACACACAATGTGACAGAGGTCGATTCCCCCTCTAGACTGTTAGGTCGTTGTGGGCAGGAATGTGTCTGTTATACCGTATTCTCCCAAGCACTTAGTACAGTGCTTTGCACAGAGTAATTGCTCAATAAGTATGATTTAAAAAAAAACCAAAAACCCAGCAATGCTTTATTTTTCATAGAAAACTCCCAGTACATAAATGTCCCTGGGACATTATTTCAGGGGAAGTTTTTCATAACCACATGCCTTTGCAAAACCCTCCCTTCCCGTTAGGCTTATGTTTAAACTTACATCAGAGAGTACAAGAGTGGAACTAGAAAGAGTATGTTGCAATGGATAATTAAGCTAAAGGAGAAAATAGGAGAGAAAAATGTGGGTGCGATGCACACCTTCTGTCTTGGCACACGGCATCATTGGGTACGGGCAAGACAGACTAAGTAAAACTGAGCCATTGAAATGTCTAAAAAAAAGTCCTTCTGTGTAATAGAATGTCTTTTCTCTCCTTGAAGAAAAACTGCCTCTTCAAAGTCCAACACCCACAAACACAAAATAGATGTTCTGGTGCATGAGAATAACTTAAGACCACAATTTTGTTCTTTGTCTCACAGACAAAGGATGCTTGCAGTGTTGGGAATTCAGAGACTAGAGCTAAAGAAACTATGTGTACTATCATGTGGGTGCACTTAAGACAAGCAAATGGTTGTGTGCGGAGATCTAACCGGCGTGTAGAAACAACACCTTCTTGTCCACAGAAGTACTTGGCAAAAGCTGAGATTTGCGTAAGGCCTTATTTAACATGATATATTTGCTAAGGTTTCTAGCTGTTGTTTTTTGAGAGGAAGCATGAATCCAGTAGAACTATCTTTGCCGGGAATAGCAAAATTCAACATTGACAAATTAAATGGGAGATTTCCTTTAAATTTTCCATTTAAAATTAAAGAGATGCCATCTGCATCTCTAAAAACAGTCTTACCTTTTTAACAGCAAAATTACCTCTCAATTCCCTTAACTCCAAAGCAGAAGCAAAGAGAGGGATGGGGAAGCACCTGTTAGCTTTTTGGTTAAGTCTCCTCCAGGAGGCCTTCACTGATTAAGACTGTCCCCTTGTTTCGGGCAGGGGTTATCACTGTTCATTGCTGTAGTGTTCTTTCCCAAGCACTTAGTACAGTGCTCTGCACCTAGTAAGTGCTTAATAAAAATGATTGAATGAATGAAAGAATGAATTCATCTCCCCACCCTATAACCCCACCAACTGCCACTTCAGAGCTTACCCACTTGGACATTCAGAGCTCCCGCCCCACAAGCACTTGGGCTTTCTATTCTACTTCCTCTTACCTGAAATGAATTTAGTGCCTGCCTACCCCTGTAAACCGGAAGCTCTTCGAGGGTGAGGATCTTGTGCACCAATTTTGCTGTCATCTCCCAAACACTTCATGCGGTTCTCTGCAACCAGGAGGTGCTCAATAAACACTACCGACTGAGCCAAATCAGGATACATAGAAGCTGAGATGGCACAGGTGAAAGAAGCCCAGGTTAACATCCTGCTGGCTCCTCCTTTTACCCCTGTGCTCCTTTCTATGCTGTACCTTCTGTCCCTGAGTCCTTTCTATATGGTAAGACCCACCAGGGGGCTTCACCAAGTTCTCCTCTCGTCCCCAAATCTCTCTGTACCAAGTAGTAGCAACATTCCTCTTCAATTCCCCTACCCATGTTTGTCTACAAAGAGAAGTACCACTCAAAACATCAGTGACTGGCATGTAAGCATTAAATAATGGCAAACAAATGGTTAATGATGACAACAACAACAACCGAAAAAAACACAAAACAAGTACAAGCCTTGAACACTGACAATGGAGCAGACGTGAAATCATTGGCAACACTGGAAAAACCCTAAGCCATTTTGCTCTGGGCTGTTTTGGTGTCACCTATAAAATGGGAATTAAGATTGAATGTGGACTCCATACAACCTGATTATCCTGTAGTTACCCCAGCTCATAGAACAGTGCCTGGCACATAAGTGATTAACAAATACTATAAAAGAAAAAGAAAAGTGAGGTTTAAAGTAATAAACTGGTAACCTCCAACTCAGAAAAGTTCCTTTTCGCCCTTTAGGTGTGGAATAGATATATCAGTTTAATTGAATAAAAGGTCTGTGTCATATAACTAGTCCTGGAAGTAATGGAAATATCCAACATGCATGAGGTTTAAAAACTGAAGAACAGAAGTTACTTCAATAACGCATATAATAATAGTGATGGAATAGACGTATCTTTCTCTAATTCTCAAGTCACTTACCAAGGAACAAACTTTTCAAGTAGCTATTGAGATGCGATGGCCTTGAGCAAGCTGTGTTTAGGAAAGGGTTAGAAGCTTTTTTGAAAAAAGGAGTGCTCTTTTTTAAGAGCTTACTAAATAATAATAATAATAATAATAATGGTATTTGTTAAGCGCTTACTATATGCCAAGCACTGCTCTAAGCACTAGGGTAGATATAAGGTAATTAGCTTGTGCCATGTGGCACTCACAATCTTAATCCCCATTTTTACAGAGGAGGTAACTGAGGCACAGAGAAGTTACATGGCTTGCCCAAGGTCATACAGCAGGTAAGTGGTGGAGTCAGGATTAGAACCCACATCCCCTTACTCCCAAGCCCATATTCTTTCCACTAAGCCATGCTGCTTCTCCACACTACCATACGCCAGGCACTGTACTAAATGCTGGGGTAGATAGAAGATAGGCAGGTTGGACACAGTCCATGTCCATTGGTTGGGGGGGAGGTCTCACAGTCAAATCCCATTAAAAACAGAAATAACTCTTGAATGAATCAGATTTCCTCCATTGTATTTATCTGGAAAGAAATTAAAAGATGTGTTTTTTCTTCCTTTTTTTCTTTTACTAAATCTTCTCTCATTCTGAACAGCATTCTAAAACCCCTGCAAGGAGGTAACCTGAACAAAACACCTGCCTGGGAATCAGAAAGACCTGGATTCTCATTCCAGCTCTCCCACTTGCCTGCTGTGTGACCTTGGGCAAATCACTTCACTTCTCTGTGCCTCAGTTACCTCATCTGTAAAAATGGGATTAGCACTGTGAGCCCATGTGGACATGGACTGTTTCCAACCTGATAATCTTCTGTCTATCCCAGCACTTAGAATAGTGCCTGGCCTATAGTAAGCATTTAAGTATCACAAAAAGTGTTGTACTTCAAAAACTCAAAGAAAAAAATAGCCATTTTCAGAATTTTTGCCCAGCCTGCTTGCTAAGGAAAACTAAACAGGATTTATTTCTACAAGAATGAAGGTTAACTGTATATAGTAGCATAGAGAGAGAAGATTTTCCCAGATTCATCATGATAAGGGGGAAAGGGCCAATAGTTTAGAGACTTTTGCTGGAAAAGATGGACATTCCCAAGATAAATGCTCTTTCATTAAGAGGTCTTCCCCAGTTAAACCCTCTTTTTCCACACACACACACACACAGCTCCACCCCCCAGCCCCCCAATCTTTCTCTCCATCATCCATGCACAGGATCTGGACCCTTTAAGCACTTGATATTCACCCCGCCCTCTGCATATGTCTGTATTTTGTTAATTTATACTAACATCTGTCTTCCCCTCTAGACTGAAAGCTCCTTGTAGGTAGAGAATATATCCACCAACTCCATTTTATTTTTCTCTCCCAAGCACTTAGATTAGTGTTTTTGCATATAATAAGGATTCAAATACCACTGATTGATTCATTCATTTCTAGTGGAGTGATGAGCAGAGAAACTGTGATCATTTACATTATGGAATGAATCAAAAGACAAATATTTGCAACAGAACAATCTAGTTCACTGTCTCCTTGTACTTCACACATCTTTTTCCTGGAAAGTTAAATCCAAACAAAAATAAATACCTTGTTGTGGGGAGGGAACGTGTCTGTTACAGTGTAGCGTTATGCTCTCACAATTGCTGAGTATAGTGCTCTCACCACAGTAAATGCTCAATAAATATGGTTGATTGAAACACAAAGAAGGAATCGGGAAGAGGCTGGCTTTTCAGAAAACCCAAAAAGAGATTTATGGGCCCAGCGCAACATGGTCCCGATAATGAACTTCCTAATAATAATAATAATGTCGGTATTTGTTAAGCGCTTACTATGTGCCGAGCACTGTTCTAAGCGCTGGGGTAGACACAGGGGAATCAGGTTGTCCCATTTGGGGCTCACAGTCTCAATCCCCATTTTACAGATGAGGTAACTGAGGCACCGAGAAGTTAAGTGACTTGCCCAAAGTCACACAGCTGACAAGTGGATGAGCCGGGATTCAAACCCATGACCCCTGACTCCAAAGCCTGTGCTCTTTCCACTGAGCTACGCTGCTTCCTCAATCTGTTCCTCGCTGAAAGCAAAGTCTTAAATAATGGGACACTATGTACAAAATCTTTGTTCTCAAGAAGATGATTCTGTAATCCAAGCCCTAGTGAAAAGCATCCCTACTTAAAAGATATATTTGAAATGATTCCACAGTATCGATCAGATAATCATAAACTGGAAGGCATCCCAGGAGGCCATTTGATCTAGGATACTGATTTCAAGGATGCCACTGCCTATCTCTTTAAAGGACTTTGGGAATGGAGCCTCACAAACATCCTTTGGGAGTTTGCTGCAGTACTTCACAACTGAGAGTCAATCCTTATTTCCTTAAATTCAAATGAAATATCTCCTGCTTTAATTTAAGCTCATTTCCTCTTGCCTATCCTCTGGGGTCATAGAGAAGAATTCGTCCACAACACACTTCTGAAAAATTTTCAGAGTTCAAGATAGTTATTAATTCACCTCTTAACCTTTCCTTCTGTCATCTAAATAACCCCAATTCCTTTAAATTTCTCCCATTGAGATTAATCACTTTTGGGGTTCTTCTTTGAACCTACCTTGGCCTCCATGTATTTTTGTTAAGGCCGGGGGTAAATAATCATTATGGCATTTGTTCAGTGCTTACTGTGTGCCAGACACTGTAATAAGTGCAGTAAAAACATGTACACCATTTAGGGTCCTTCTAGTGAAGGGTTGAAAGGAATTCATTCATTCAATTGCATTTACTGAGTGCAAAGCACTGTACTAAGCCCTTGGGAGAATACAATATAACACATTCCTGCCCACAAAGAGCTCAGGCTACAGGGAGAGACAGACGTTAATATAAATAAATGACAGATATACAGGTGTGTATATATATATATATATATATATGCATATAATAATTTTGGCATTTGTTAAGCGCTTAACTATGTGCCAGGCACTGTACTAGCACTGGGGTGGATACAAGCAGTTTGGGTTGCACCCAGTCCCTGTCCCTCGTGGGACTCAGTCTCAATCCCCATTTTACAGACGAGGTAACTAAGGCCCAGAGAAGTGAAGTGACTTACCCACAGTCACCCAGCTGACAAGTGGACGAGTCAGGATTAGGACCCATGACCTCTGACTCCCAAGCCCGGGCTCTTTCCACTGAGCCACGCTGCTTTTCCTATATGTGCTATGGGGATGGGAAGGAGGATGAATAAAGAAGGAAGTGGGAGCAGCACAGAAGGGAGTGGGAGAAGAGAAAAGGAGGGCTTAGTCAGGGAAGGCTTCTTGGAGGAGATGTGCCTCCAATAAGGCTATGAAGAAGGTGAAAGCAATTATCTGACTGATATGAGGAAGGAGGGGGTTAGGGTAATTAATTATCCTAATACTCTGCAAGATAAACCCGGCTTTACTCCTGATATAATGGATTCTGACAGAGCAGTGGGAGAAACAACCAGAAAAGTGGCCAGAGAGGTAGCCAAGAAGGGTTTGGAGACCAAAAAGAAGGAAAACCAGTAAGAGATGCAATGGAACAGAAGCCCCAGGTCTGGCAACCTCCATAATGAGTGTTCTTGCCAATTTTTCCCCAGAGTCAATCATATTTAATCAAGTGCTGTGAGCAAAACACTATAGAGAGGCAGTGTGGCTTAGTGTATAGAGCATGAGCTTAGGAGTAAGAAGGACCAGGGTTCTAATCCTAGCTCCGCCACTTGTCTGCCATGTGTCCTTGGGCAAGTCACTTAACTTCTCTGTGCCTCAGTTACCTCATCTGTAAAACAGGGATTCAGACTGTGAGCTCAAGTGGGGCATGGACTGTGTCCAACCTGAATAGCTTGTACTTACCCCAGTGCTTGGTTTAATGCCTGGCATATAGTAAGCCCTTAATGAATACCATAAAAACGAACAAAAAAAACTAAGCACAAAGGAGAGCTCGATATCGCAGAGGTGGTGGACACGTTCCCTGCCCCACAAGGAACTTAGAGACTACAGGTGGAGGCAGACATGAAAATGAATTACAAATAAATGTAGTGGGGCTTAGGAATGGAGTGAATTAAGGGTGCAAATCCAAGTGCAAGGGTGACATTAAAGCAAGAGGGAATTACTAGCCCCCCGGCCAGCATTCTCCTTGATCCTTCTGTCCTCTTTAGGAGAAATCGGAAAGGATTTTGTCTGGACAGAAAGTCTTGATGTCAGGAGTTCTGATTCCCAACCAACAGCGGCACCATGGAGGAAAAAGGACACAACAAAACCAACCCACCCCCCCAAATGAAAATAACCACTTGAAAAAGTTTTTTACCCCAACATGTACAACGCTGGAAATGTGTGATTAAAAGGAGTTGATAAAATTTGTGCTTCAGATACCTTTAGTGAACTCTGACTCTTGAACTCTTATGTTCCAAGCCTATTTTCCATGTCAGGTTTCAGTCTAACACAGTTTTACAGAGTAGCTGAAAACAAGTTCTGAAATTAAAAGTTTCTCATGGAAATTCTGAAAAAAGCCCAGTTCTAGGAATCCGTCCATCGTCCTGTCTCCCCCTCCCCCGTTACATTATTCAGAAAGTGTCAAAGTAAAATTTCCTTCAACAGCATCATTCTTTCCTTTCCTAACAAATTGAATCATACTTTAAATGGGCAAAGAAGTTTTGGTTTTGTTATTTAAATGTAGATCTTTTCAAAGCTTGTAAACTGCACTTGAGCTCTCAGTTCTCCCACAGTGGAGAGCTGATTACTATACTAGTTTATTCATCCCCACTATTTCTACAAAAAAATGAACATTTTCAAAATATAACCGTCAAAAAGACTGAAAAGAAAAGCAAGATAACACTTTCTGGTATGTTTTCAGCAATTGGTGACATTTAATGTAGGAAAATAGGAAAATTTGGTAAGACAAAGCATTAAATCAACTTGAGCTACCAGTCTTCCAATTTTTAGACTGCTGTACATCTTCAAGGTGTGAGTTTCTCCAAAGAGTTGTTCTTATTGCTGTCACCTTTATTTTATTTCAAATTTTTCATATTTCCATTAGCATTTACTTGTTATGTAAGCAATCAATTGTATTTACTAAGTCTTTACTCTGTGCAGAGGACTATTCTAAAAACTTGGCAGAATATAATAGCTAATAGAAATGATCCTTGACCTGAAGGAACTTGAAGTCTAAACCGGGAAACCGATAATAAAATAAACTAAAAGGAGGGGGAAGCAATAGAGCATAAAGTATATATACAAAGGCAATGAGGGGGTGGGGAGGGATGCGGGGGAAGCTTTCTATTTCACAAAGAAGAGTAACAGTTCAAGAGGCAGGCCAACGACTGCTACCACCCAAACTCCATTTCCTTCCAGAGAAGTTATTTCCTCAACTCCATTAAAATAAAACGCTCTTCCTCATTTCTAGGTTAGCTCCCTTATGAGTCTGTTGAACCTTATTCACGTTTGTCTTCACCTCAGTGAAAATGGTGAACATCCTCCCACCACCACTTGTACAATAGTTTCTCAAATACTTGAAGACACCAAATCCTTCCCTCAGCCTTCTTGTGCTAAAAACACCCATATTTTAAGGGCTTAAATCACATTGGTTTATTACACTATGCTTAAAACGGTTCTTGAGCAAGCAATACTGGAAGCTCCTGAGCCTCAGTTCCTGAGCTTTAAGCGAGGTTCCTTTACTCCACATTTCTGCTTTCGGCAGCTTTCTCCAAACAATACTCACTTCAGTTAGGATGGGCCCAATACCAACACTGAGATCTAACATTCATTCATTCATTCATTCAATAGTATTTATTGAGCGCTTACTATGTGCAGAGCACTGTACTAAGCGCTTGGGATGAACAAGTCGGCAACAGATAGAGACAGTCCCTGCCGTTTGACGGGCTTACAGTCTAATCGGGGGAGATGGACAGACAAGAACAATGGCACTAAACAGCGTCAAGGGGAAGAACATCTCGTAAAAACAATGGCAACTAAATAGAATCAAGGCGATGTACAATTCATTAACAAAATAAATAGGGTAACGAAAATATATACAGTTGAGCGGACGGGTACAGTGCTGTGGGGATGGGAAGGGAGAGGTGGAGGAGCAGAGGGAAAAGGGGAAAATGAGGCTTTAGCTGCGGAGAGGTAAAGGGGGGATGGCAGAGGGAGTAGAGGGGGAAGAGGAGCTCAGTCTGGGAAGGCCTCTTGGAGGAGGTGATTTTTAAGTAAGGTTTTGAAGAGGGAAAGAGAATCAGTTTGGCGGAGGTGAGGAGGGAGGGCGTTCCAGGACCGCGGGAGGACGTGACCCAGGGGTCGACGGCGGGATAGGCGAGACCGAGGGACGGCGAGGAGGTGGGCGGCAGAGGAGCGGAGCGTGCGGGGTGGGCGGTAGAAAGAGAGAAGGGAGGAGAGGTAGGAAGGGGCAAGGTGATGGAGAGCCTTGAAGCCTAGAGTGAGGAGTTTTTGTTTGGAGCGGAGGTCGATAGGCAACCACTGGAGTTGTTTAAGAAGGGGAGTGACATGCCCAGATCGTTTCTGCAGGAAGATGAGCCGGGCAGCGGAGTGAAGAATAGACCGGAGCGGGGCGAGAGAGGAGGAAGGGAGGTCAGAGAGAAGGCTGACACAGTAGTCTAGCCGGGATATAACGAGAGCCCGTAATAGTAAGGTAGCCGTTTGGGTGGAGAGGAAAGGGCGGATCTTGGCGATATTGTAGAGGTGAAACCGGCAGGTCTTGGTAACGGATAGGATGTGTGGGGTGAACGAGAGGGACGAGTCAAGGATGACACCGAGATCGCGGGCCTGCGGGACGGGAAGGATGGTTGTGCCATCCACGGTGATGGAGAAGTCTGGGAGCGGACCGGGCTTGGGAGGGAAGATGAGGAGCTCAGTCTTGCTCATGTTGAGTTTTAGGTGGCGGGCAGACATCCAGGTGGAGACGTCCCGGAGGCAGGAGGAGATGCGAGCCTGAAGGGAGGGGGAGAGGACAGGGGCGGAGATGTAGATCTGCGTGTCATCTGCGTAGAGATGGTAGTCAAAGCCGTGAGAGCGAATGAGTTCACCACGAATGCGAGTGGCCGCCGAGGGTCCCCTCATCCATCTCCCCCCATACCAGAGGGGATTAGGTCTTGGAGGGGGCGAGGATGTAAGCAAAGACAACACCGGTCACACCATCCAGAGTCTTGGGGTGCAGGAAAAATGGAAGTAGGGAGGAAGCTGCTGGGAGCCAAAGTCAGCAGGGACTGGGAGGAGGTCCAGGCAGGGCAGCCCTTTCTTGGTCACACCCAGCTACGTGAGGGTGACACTCCACATCGCCAATGCTCATCCGCAACCCTCTCTGCCTATCTAGGACCTTTTCTTAAACCGGAGCCGAGTCCAGCTGGTGCTAGCATACTTCCGGAACTGGCTGTTGTGGCCATTATCTGGACCAAAGACATTCCCCCTACTGTTGCCCGGCAATCTCCTGGCATAACCAGACTTTCATTTAAAAAAAAAAAAAGCCAAATCCAAAATCTCTTCCCTCCCTCCACCGGGGTCCCCGAGGTAGCCAACACTGTTTCCCCTCCTCACTAGATGCTCATTTGTGCTGCTTCAGCAGGTAATAACCTTGGTGGCTGCTTCAGTGCCCTATGAAGCGAACCCTGTAACTGGTAGAAGCAAGGAAGGTGGAATTCATTCACTCATCATTCAATCGCATTGATTGAGCCCTTACTGTATGCAGAGCAGTGTACTAAGCACTTGGAAAAGTACAACATTAAAGAGTGACATTCCCTGCCCACAGTGACGTTACAGAATAAGCCAGGCCCACAACTAGGGAGACAAAATTTCCCTTACTGAGAGCCAAGTTTGACCCCAAAACAGGTGAGTTGATTACAGGGAGAGTGGACTTGGACCCAAACCCAAGCAGGCCTGCACTTCAGCTAAAATGTAGCTTAACTCAGGAGAAGAAAGGAAAACTGAACTGTGCTATTTCTGAACCATAACAACCCGATTCAAACCAGCACTGAAAATATCTGTAGTATTTTTTAAGAAGAAATTGAAGATTCATAGGTAGCAATGGACAACAAATCAATGTGACTTCTATTCAGCAGGGGTTGATCACTCCAACATATTTGGAAACAGAAACATGGTTAATAGGCTGCTTGAACATTCAGATAGCTAAAGAAAGGAGTTGTGATACACGTGTCAAGGTTTTGGCAGTTAGTGGTCATTTAAAAGGGGCGGGAGGGGGTAACCCTCTAGAAATCAATAGTATTTAGGGTGTGCTTTGTGTGAGGTATTGTACTAAGCTCTTGGGAGAGTTCAATAGAATCAATAGGCATAATCCCTGCCCACAAGGAATTTACAGTCTACTGGAGGCAAATTACAAAGCAACCGGTGGACAGGTTGACAAATTGGCTTAAACTCAAAGAGAGGCAGAACCCCCTCCACCTGCTCAAAAATGACCCAGAATCAGTCCTCCCAACAGCTCCCGGTTTGGATAGCAAGGGCAATGTGACCTGGCTATCCCTTAATAGGGACAATTGTGTCACCTCGGGCAACTCAATGAACTTCTCTGGGCCTCTATTACCCCATCTGTAAAATGGAGATTAATACTGTGAGCCCCATGTGGGACAGGGACTGTGTCCAGCCTGATGAACTTGTATCTTCCACAGTGTTTGGCACATAGTAAGCACTTAACCAGTATTATTATTACAGTACTGCCAAGCACCGCACTTATGGTTGGGGTGGATGAAAAAACCATCAGATTAGACAGTCTCTGCCACACACGGGACATATAGTGTCAGAGGGGAGGGAGGGAGAGAGAACATTTTATGGAGGAAACTAAAACCCCCCAAAAGTATAGAACTCCCCAAACGTTTCACACCCGGCCAGTGGCAAAGTTGGGACTAGAACCCAGTCTTCCTCAACTTTCAATCTCGTGCTCTTTTCACTAGGTCACACCTTCCTATGGGAGAGCTGGCATTCGCATCAGTTGCTCTGCAAGTAGGAAAGCTGGCTAACGGATCCCCCTCCAGGTAGTCGTTCGGGGCTGATAGTCTCCCTCCTTCCCTCAGGTTGGCCACTTCCAACTCCTCCTCCTCAAACCCTCCCAATGTTGCCTTGCTCCCCAGGTGCCATCTATTAAAAGAAAGTCTGCTCAATACCAGAGGTGCCCACCTGCAAGCTGGGTCACTCTTCCAGCCACAAATGCAGAGCTGATGCCAACAAATGTAGATGCTATAACTAATTATGTCCCAGACCTGCCCTTCTGGTGGTCAGACAACTGGGAGGGCTTATTTCTAGCAAGAGTAATTAGGAGCTATTCACTCTTGCTAAACCCAGTGACAAAAATCATGGATTTTGGTTATTTCCTATTCCCATGAAGAAATAAAGTAGACGATGTTTGACCTGCACTGCTCCTAGAGGAAGGGAGCAACTAAACAATGCTCCTGAGCACTTTAACAGGTCTGACCCATAAGCTATCATCAGACCAAGGCAGGATTTCTGTATGCTCACCCTGACTTCATCAGTGAGTACCACAGATCTTTGAGCAATTCCCTCTCCACTTCACAGTTCCCAGTGAAATGAGCATACAGCCTGCCTCTGAGGAATAATGAGGATGACCCAGATTTAAAGAAGTGGCAGCTCCTCTAAGCACTCTGCAGATATCACATCAACATAATTTAAGGTGAGAAAGGGACAATTTTAGGTACTCTCCAAGAGTGCAAATAGTTTTATGCACGTCCTTCAAAGATTCCAAGAAAAAGATTTCCAAAGGCCTAAATCTCAAACCCAGGTCTCTTCTTGCCCTGACCATCTCCTTTCCTTGCATTTGTTTTCCCTTGTTAACAAGCAAGCTACAGGATCCTGTGTCATCAGTTTAATCAGAAATTCTTTAACATAGGCTTTAAAGCACTCAATCAGCTCACCCTCTCCTACCTTACCTTGCCAATCTACTACAGTCCAGCCTGTACATTTTGCTCCTCTAGGGCCAGTTTGCTTACAGTACCACAAAACTTTTCTACTTTCTCACTTACCCCGCTCCTACGCCCTCCCACTGGCTTGGGGCTCCCTACACCTCCATATCACAGAGTACCCCTTTCCCAATCTCCAAATCTGTATTTAAAAAAGAAAAAAAATATATCACCATGCCTCCAAGAAGCCTTCCTTAATTAAACCCTTTCCACCACCCCAATCCCTCTCCCTTTTTGGTTACTCTCCCTTTTTGGTTACCTCTGCACTTGGATATGTTCCCTTTAACCACTTGATATCCTCCAGTTCCTCAGCTCCATAGCACTTATGCACACATATCCATAATTTATTTATATTAATGTCCTTCTTCCCCTTTAGATTGCAAGCTTCTTGAGGGCAAGGGACAGGTCTACCAACTCTTTTGTAGTGGACTCTCCCAAGTACTTACCTCAGTGCTCTGCATCAAGTAAATGGTCAAAAACACTGATTGATTTTGCTTATTCCATATACATTACTGTAAAAGATATTATACAAATATGTAACAGTATCCAAGGACATAAGAGCTTTAACTATTTAAGAAAACAATTCCTAGAGTTCCTCGAAAGACTAAATTTAAGCAAGCAAAAGAAAATACCACCTGGAACTGCCTGGGAATTGAAGGATTCACCCCATCCAACTTCTCACTATACTTCCTCCTGTGCAGCCCCATGTCTCTCACTCTTGAATATAGCTATAATTGGAAACTGATTAGTAAGAATTTAGTCATTTTAAATAAGATCCTACATGTGAGATGATCTTTTAGTACTAACAATAATGATAGTTGTTAAGCGCTTATGTTCCAAAGCATTGTTCTAAGCTCTGGGCTAGATACAAGTTAATCAGGTTGGCAGTCCCTGCCGCACATTGGGCTCACAGTATTAATCCCCATTTTACAGATGAGGTAACTGAAGCCCCGGGAAGGTTAAGTGACTTGCCCACCGTGACACAGCAGACTTGTGGCACAGTCAGGATTAGAACCCAAGCCCTTCTGACTCCCAAGCCTGTGCTCTATCCACTAAATGACACTGCTTCTTTAATAAAAACAATGGTGCAGAGGAGAGTGGTATTCATCCGAAGTAAATACTGGTAGTTTCAGCTGGCTGAAATCTATAAAAGATAAAGTCAATTTTCATTAAAAAAAGAAACAAAACCATCAGAATGCCCATTGTCTTCAATGGTAAAAAATGAAGCCTCACCGTTGACCCAATAATAGCAGCAATACGCTTTGCAACCAATAGTTTTCAGTTGTAACTTATAATATCACTCAATTTTTATCTTTTTAAGAAGGCCTTTACTGATAGTCTAGGAAATGAGTTGCTTGGTCATGAAAGAAGCAGAAGTACCTTTAGTGGCAACCTGGGTGTCTGATCACTCTCATTTAGGAACACAGTGCTCAACATCAAATTGGATAGGGACCTTGGAAAAAATGCCACCTGTAAACCATCTTCACTTGAGAACTATGGCTGATGGGATTGAAAACAAAAACAAAAAAATGCCATCACATCCTGCAATCTCTGGATGTGACATGAGAATAGCAGATGCGCTTAGCCGGAGAGTGAATAAGTATCGCAACCCAAGGAGTGCAACAAGACTTCCTCATGAATGACAGCCAGAGATGCAAGGCAGACCTTCTGAGGAGTCTTGACCTCTCTGAGCAAACGCTCTCAGGCAAAGTTGGAAAACAAAACAGTCACTTCTTTCAAGACAACCATAGTTTTCCAGTACACTGATACCACATGACACCATGCCTGACTCTAGAAGAGCAATTTTTTTCCAAAATGGTCCATGCATAAGCCCCTAACCTGATGGATAGCAGAGAAAAGAAAAATCAGATAAGTATTTGGGAGATTTCAATACACATATAGGCAATGCGGCTGAAATGCGGAGAAGGAAAATATTGAGCCATAAAGCACTGGAACTTTAATGGCAAATTTCTAAGCCTGTTCTGTAGGTGTGCCGATGGCAGATCTCAGTAACTAAACAGTGGCCTGCTATCAATTGTAATAATAATAATAATGTTGCTATTTGTTAAGCGCTTACTATGTGCAGAGCACTGTTCTAAGCGTTGGGGGAGATACAGGGTCATCGGGTTGTCCCACGTGGGGCTCACAGTCTTCATCCCCATATTACAGATGGGGTAACTGAGGCATGGAGAAGTGAAGTGACTTGCCCACAGTCACACAACTGACAAGTGGCAGAGCCAGGATTCAAACCCATGACCTCTGACTCCCAAGCCCAGGCTCTTTCCACTGAGCCACGCCGCTTCTCTATATACCACAGTCCACTAGTACATGCTAGAGATAGTTGATGGATTGCTATGACTTAGGCTTCTGGAAACAAACCGGAGGCGGCCCGTTGTGGGAGGCAAGATTTTAGTCGGAATTTCAATGTGGGGAGAGCTGTGGTCTCAGATTTGGGGAGGGAGAGTTTCAAGCCATGAAAACAGCGTGAGGGAGGGGAGAGAGACAAAGGAGTTGAAGACAAGGTCATAGCCCTAACATCAAAGCAACGATCACTGAGTCACCCTGCTAGGCAGAGCTGGAGTTGGCTGGGAGAAAACTACAGCAGGCTGGCCTGGAGCTATTGGAAGCAGGTAACAGAAGCTTCGAGAAGATCATGACAGTAGGAAGCAATGAAAATGATACCAGGCACTCCAAGATAAATTCAACGGCAGAGCAAGGAATAATATTGGAAAAATGTTCTGAAGGGATGGGGGGTGTGGAGGGGGTAAGGGGTCAATGACAGAGGAATGTTTTAAATCACACTAATAGATACCTCCTTGAACCCTAAGTACAGTTTATCTCAAATAAGAACCACCTGCATGTGTGTGGGTGCACGGCTGGATGTATATGTATACATGTCATTTTCCTAGAATGCTTTTGAAGAAATATTTCCTTCATCTGTAAAATAAGTGACCTATAAAGATTAAGTTATCACTACACATGAAATTTGAATCTTGCGGATTGGAATGCAAAATGGTGACTTGGCTAGAAAAAACATTTTTAAATCTGTTCCCCATGCAGTCTTTCGAAAGCATGTTTTAATCCATTCTCCCCCCTTTGTTAAATTACCAAATTTAGTGACGTGTTCATCCAGCAGATGTGTCATGCTCTTCACACAGTAAGCATGTATGATACTAGTTTCATCTATGCTGTGTTTTCCTTGGCTATGAGAAGCGTTTGGCAGAGCACCAAGCCAGATCAGCAATTTCAGAATCTGCTCACCTCCTCCTGTACCTGCTGGCAACTATCTCACGAGACCCATGAGAACCTACGATCTACTCTACCAAGTCTAGTCACACATGCCGAGTGACATGGAGATATGACATCTTTTACCACGGCCCAAAGAGTGTTCTCTGCCACTCGATTTAACCCCTAGATGCTCAAATTCAGTTAGATTTAACAATTAAATAACAATTATTTTCAAAATAAATGGACAATAACTTCAGTCAGTACAAAAGAAATCACATCTTAGGATAGAAAGTGTGGGAATCTGGCAGGTAATCAGAATGCTCTAAGAAAATACTAATGCCAAGTCTATGGCTTCAAAGTGAATATGAAACCGAAACCCTAATAAGTCTTTGGCAGATGTAGCCAATTGCATCACAGTTGTAGAAAAAAGCAAATTTCAGAAATTCCACACACCTCAACCTTAAAGGTAACTGATCATTTACGTCATATAGGTAAGCAAGAAGGTAATGCTCACACACCCCACTATTGGGATGGAACACAATCAATATTCGTTCTCGGTACTCGAATGGAAAAATGTAGTCTATAACTTTAAATAATAATGTTGGTATTTGTTAAGCGCTTACTATGTGCCGAGCACTGTTCTAAGCACTGGGGTAGACACAGGGGAATCAGGTTGTCCCACGTGGGGCTCACAGTCTTAATCCTCATTTTACTGATGAGGTAACTGAGGCACCGAGAAGTTAAGTGACTTGCCCAAAGTCACACAGCTGACAAGTGGCCGAGCCAGGATTCGAACCCATGATCTCTGACTCCAAAGCCCGTGCTCTTTCCACTGAGCCACGCTGCTAACCGTACAAGTGTTAATGAAAGAAATCATCTTACTGTATTAAATACTGTCAAGTTGCAAAGTTACAGAGAAACACAAAATACCACATGATACAGTATAGAGAAGCCAAGGCAGATGCTAGGAAGCCTAACAGCATTCCACTAGGGCTGATATTACGGACATCCACACAACTGCTTATTTCATTCAATCTACTTTCCTCAATCCGCCCTTTCCTCTCCACCCAAACGGCTACCTTACTGCTACGGGCTCTCGTTATATCCCGGCTAGACTACTGTGTCAGCCTTCTCTCTGACCTCCCTTCCTCCTCTCTCGCCCCGCTCCGGTCTATTCTTCACTCCGCTGCCCGGCTCATCTTCCTGCAGAAACGATCTGGGCATGTCACTCCCCTTCTTAAACAACTCCAGTGGTTGCCTATCAACCTCCGCTCCAAACAAAAACTCCTCACTCTAGGCTTCGAGGCTCTCCATCACCTTGCCCCTTCCTACCTCTCCTCCCTTCTCTCTTTCTACCACCCACCCACCCCACACGCTCCGCTCCTCTACCGCCCACCTGCTCATCGTCCCTCGGTCTCGCCTTTCCCACCGTCGACCTCTGGGCCACGTCCTCCCGCGGTCCCGGAACGCCCTCCCTCCTCACCTCCGCCAAACTGATTCTCTTCCCCTCTTCGAAACCCTACTTAAAACTCACCTCCTCCAAGAGGCCTTCCCAGACTGAGCTCCTCTTCTCCCTCTACTCCCTCTGCCATCCCCCCTTTACCTCTCCGCAGCTTAACCCTCTTTCCCCTTTTCCCTCTGCTCCTACACCTCTCCCTTCCCATCCCCACAGCACCGTACTCGTCCACTCAACTGTATATATTTTCGTTACCCTATTTATTTTGTTAATGAATTGTACATCGCCTTGATTCTATTTAGTTGCCATTGTTTTTACGAGATGTTCTTCCCCTTGACTCTATTTATTGCCATTGTTCTTGTCTGTCCGTCTCTCCCGATTAGACCGTAAGCCCGTCAAACGGCAGGGACTGTCTCTATCTGTTGCTGACTTGTTCATCCCAAGCGCTTAGTACAGTGCTCTACACATAGTAAGCGCTCAATAAATACTATTGAATGAATGAATGAATACTTGTGACAAATTGTGGCTCACGTTATACCCACAACACACTCCTGTTGTGGGAAGACCATTTCAATCATGAAATGCCCACACTGTCTAACCAAAACCCATGTTACAGGAAAAGTGAATTGCATGAGACGCCAATACAGAGTAAAATACAGAGTAAAAAGAAGTCTTGTTTGAACATGATGAGGGAAATGTATACGAGGGTCAATAACACCACAAATGAAGGCAAATACCAGCCTTTTGGTTTCATATCACAATTGCCAACTGCTCTCAAATCAGCAACAATTTTACAGTATGGAACCTCTGTTTTGGAAGTGAATCAGACACCAAATCAGTAATCCCCAAAACAACCTCTTTTTGGTTGTTTGTGGGGAGGAAGTAACCGTTTGGGTGATTTTAATTGGATCGGTATCCATGAAACGGAAAAGATCCGAATTAATGCATAGGTAAAATGGACAGAGATTAAAAACTAAAAATGTAATAAAAGGAAACAAAAGCCATTTGAATATAAAGTGATTCCATTTTCCTGCACACCCACACACAGGCAGCAGCATCTGACAAGGAGAATGTTCCCTGAAAAAATAAAATTACAAGTATTTGAGACAGCAGAGCCTGACACAGAAATGCCCCTTGTATGCAAAATGTGAGGAAAAACAAAAAACAAAACAAAGCAAAACACACATTGCTGTAATTTTTTGAGGGAAAAAAAGTCACAGCCCCTCCTTCATATTTCATGAAATGTAACTAAACCATCCAATGCTTTCTACATCATACAAAGCAGTAACTTAGTACACTTCTGTTGGTTGACTTGCTTCTCACGATGGGCTTCTTGTGATTTCCACTTCGTTTAGAATAAAAGGCTACATGATAAACCAAATCAAGAACATCTGACATAGCTTACCTTGGCACTGGAAGCCTTGTTTCCCAAACCCCCTGCAAAACAGTAATCAGAACAAAATATTTTAACACTCTGTGTACTAGATACTTCCTTTTACCCTATTCAAATACCATAAGGTGAGCTGTAACTAATATTTCAAATCACCCATTTAAAGGTGGCATTATTAATAATAATGGTACTTGTTAAGCACTTACTATGTGCAAAGCAGTGTTCTAAGCACGGGGGGTGGGGTGGGGAGGAGAAGAGATACAAAGTGATCAGGTTGCCCCAGTGGGGCTCACAATCTTAGTCCCCATTTTACAGATGAGGTAACAGGCACAGAGAAGTAAAGTGACTTGCCCAAAGTCACACAGCTGACAAGTGGTGGAGCCAGGATTAGAACCCATGACCTCTAACTCCCAAGCCCGGGCTATTTCCACTGAGCCACGCTGCTACCTGGACCTCCATTTTAGAATCTGGTTTTATAATTTACTTTTTTAAATGATACATTAACCCAGATTTAGAGTAACATAATAATAGAAATAATAATATTACTTAAGTGCTTACTATATGACACAGTACTGAGATCGATGCAATCTACCACATGGGACTCACAGTCAAAGAGGGAAAGAGAATAGGCATTTTATCTCCATTTTACAGATGAAAAAACAGGCGAAGAAGTTACCGTTAATGTCAAATAAATCTCTGTAAATTCTTGTATTTTCTGTTACCCAATTAATTTTCAAAGTTTCAGTGCCCACCAGCACTTGGTACAGGGCTGGGCACATAATAAGCACTTGAATATTAATCTCACTATAATTTTAGTAAGAGCTGATTTAAATAGTCCATGGGACTCAGAGCACAAGACTATCCTGTTCTTAACCTTTCGATTTGAGATTTACCGCCAGCTTTTACCAACAAAATTTACCGTGACACATATAACTATTGTTTACATATAAGTTTATTATTGTCAGAGGGGATTGGGCACCAATTAACAAGTCAGGCACCGAGCAGAGACTCTTTTGTTCTTTCTGATGACCTGAAAATGTTTGGCCTCAGAACAAAGCAAATAACTTCAGGAAAGAACATCGGAAGGGTATTTTTCTTTACAACCCTAACTAGAATCCAGAAAGCTAAAACTACCTGACTGGAGTGCTCATTATTTAAGAACTCTCCCAATAACAAATACCCAGACATCAATTACACCTTGAAGCACTGTAATTTAGTTTTCAAATTACAATGCTTTAAGATACAATAATCTTCTGCCAACAGCTTCGTTCATATGAAAATGACATTCAAACCAGGTCTAACCTGGCAAAATTAAATGGACCAAAGCAATTATTCAGATAATTCACTTCCCAAAATATTTGGTTTGACAGAGAAAGGATTTTTTTTTCCTTTTTCTTTTTTTTTGGGGGGGGGGGGTGGATCCTGAATTGTATTGATAATAATCTAAATTCTCCATTTCAGTTTGCAAATCGGACCAGGCTGAATGTGTTAATGGAAGACGGGTTCATCACATTATCTCCTGAGACAAAGATACTATTTGCCCACATGTGTCGTTAATCAGCTTCTCAATCACTTGATCAATGGTATTTATTGCCAGTTGCTTACTGTGTTCAAAGCAATCAGTATTTACTGAGCACTTCCTACTGACAGAGCACTGTACTAAACACTTCAGAGAGTACCATATGAGGTTGGAAAAACCGTTCAACTTCTAGAACTAAGCAGTCATCAGTGAGCAATGACACAACTACTTCCCTTAATTGTGTTAAGGAAGTAAAGTTTGTTCAATGAGGGTGAAGGACACCTTCCCCCAACCTTGCTCCAAAAGACCATGCAAGTCACAGGTCTGCCCCTGTGCCATCTAACCAACTTTAAGTGTTCTTACCTAGTACTTCCCTATTACTGTGTGGAGAGTTACTTTACATACAACTCTAAATGCGTATCGGCGAAGACTATTTGGGCTGTCTGTGGTTTTCTGAAAAAGTGCCTAAATGAACTGATTTAGGCAAGTTGCTGCATGCTGTCTTTGAGGAACATTTAAGAGCTTCTTAGGCTACAGGAGGGAATGAGGAAAGAGGAGGACAAGGAGGGAGAGGAAAAAGAGGAGGAGAAAGTGTGTGTTGAAGGGAACGGACTTCTCTTTCCACCTGTCAACCATACATTCATTAACCCAAACCATTCCTTTGATTTTAAGACCATTAGCTCATTGCTCCAGTTCGTTGGGGGGAGGGCTTCATTTGTTTTTTTTACAGGAAACTGCTCTGATCATCACAGCTAGAAAATGAATCCCGTGTTGACAGGGTCTATTTTAAAGCCACTCTTTCTGCCCTTCTACAGTTTGCCTGCTCTGTTTCAACTCCTCCCCTCCCCCAAATCACGCTTTCAACAGTTTGCTGCATGTCCTTTCTCTCTCACCCTCCGCTTCGCCGGGGAAGTAATGGTCATCTCGTGGCCAGCAGATGCAAGGTACGGCAGGCTAGAACACACGCTGCGTTGGAGTTTTAGGAGGGAGGGAAAAAAAATTAAAAACCAGAACACACACATTCCCATTACTCGCTCCCTGGCAGAGTGGAAGCTGGAATGAGTGACAGGACAATTGCTACCACTTCTGAGCTCCTGTCTGTCTGGGTTTCTCCTGGCAACCCTGGAAAAACTCTTCTCCCTTCGTCCCGTTGCCGTTTCTGGTTGCCTGGGTCAATAACGCCACAAGAACCCGGGCTTGGGAGTCAGAGGTCGTGGGTTCGAATCCCCCGTCTGCCACGTGTCTGCTGGGTGACCTCGGACAAGTCACTTCTCGGGGCCTCAGTTCCCTCGGCTGCAAAATGGGGGTTAAAAGTGTGAGCCCCAAGTGGGACAAGCTGATTTCCTTGGATCTACCCCTGCGCTTAGCACAGTGCTTGGCACATAGTAAGTGCTTAACAAATACCATCAATATTATTATCTGCCGCTCTCCAGCAGGTGCAGGAATGGGTTAAATGGGAGGGTAATAAAGTGGCTGCATATGAATGGGGGGAAATGTGTCTGTTTATTGTTGCAAGCGTTGCCAAACTGTACATTCCAAGCACTGAGTACAGTGCTGTGCACATTGTAAGCGTTCAATAAATATGACTGAAGTAAATGAAGGAAGTGCTCAATATATAGGATGAAACGAATGCATGTGTGCCTGGATTTGCGTGGGTGTGGGTGCACGCCACATGCAGCTTGTTTGTAGGAGGGTTCGTGCCCTAGCGAATGCAAGAGTCACCAACTGTAACCTTCGTTGTGTGGGGCGGTTGTGTGTTGTGTGTCCATGTGACCGTAAAATGGTCAGCGAGTGGAAGGCCAGGTGTCGTGAGTTATGTGGAATCATCAGCCAATTAATCAAATTAATTGAATGCTTGGTGAGAAGCAGCGTGGCTTAATGGAAAAACCCCTGGCTTGAGAGTCAGAAGGTCATGGGTTCTAATCACCCTCCCGCCGCTTGTCAGCTGTGTGGCCTTGGGCAAGTCGCTTCTCTGGGCCTCTGTTCCCTCATTAGGAAAATGGGGATGAAGACTGTGAGCCCCGCGTGGGATAACCTGATTATTTTCTATCTCCCCCAGCGCTTCGAACAGTGTTCGGCACAGAGTAAGCGCTTAATCAATACGAACATTATTACTATTATTCTCTGTGCCTCCGTTACCTCATCCGTAAAAAGGGGGATTAAAAAATGTGAGCCCCACGGGCGACAACCTGACTGCCCTGTATCCACCCCAGGGCTTAGAACAGTGCTCAGCACATAGTAAGCACTTAACAAATACCATCATCATTATTATTCACAGAGTATTCATCCCACTGTAATCATTGGGTGCCTCCCGTGTGCAAAGCACTGCACTGAGCGCTTAGGAATCTACGAGAAGCAGCGTGGCTCCGTGTAAAGAGCCCGGGCTTGGGAGCTAGAGGTCGTGGGTTTGAATCCCCTCTCTGCCACTCGTCAGCTGTGTGACTGTGGGCAAGTCACTTCACTTCTCTGTGCCTCAGTGACCTCACCTGTAAAATGGGGATTAACTGTGAGCCTCACGTGGGACAACCTGATTTCCCTGTGTCTCCCCCAGCGCTTAGAACAGTGCTCTGCACATAGTAAGCGCTTAACAAATGCCAACATGATCATTATTACTTGTTTTGCTGTCCGTCTCCCCCTTTTAGACTATGACCCCAGTGTTGGCCAGGGACGGTCGCTCTCCCCTGCCCAACTGTACACCCGGAGCACTAGCACAGTGCTCTGCACACAGTCAGCGCTCAATAAATATGACTAAATGAATGAATGCCGGGGGTGGGGGGGGTCGTTTGGTCCCTCCATTCATTCATTCATTCCCTCGTATTTCTTGAG
Organism: Ornithorhynchus anatinus; assembly: GCF_004115215.2. Classification (NCBI taxonomy): domain Eukaryota; kingdom Metazoa; phylum Chordata; class Mammalia; order Monotremata; family Ornithorhynchidae; genus Ornithorhynchus; species Ornithorhynchus anatinus. Next base: position 4,560,885 of record NC_041742.1, read on the forward strand.
CCCTTACTTTCAAGAAGCAGCATGGCTCGGTGGAAAAAAGAGCCCGGGCTTGGGAGTCCAAGGTCGTGGGTTCGAATCCCAACTCTGCCACTTGTCAGCTGTGTGACCTTGGGCAAGTCACTGCTCTGGGCCTCAGTGACCTCATCTGTCTCATGGGGATAATAATGTTGGTCTTTGTTGAGCGCTTACTATGTGCAGAGCACTGTTCTAAGCGCTGGGGTAGATACAGGGTCATCAGGTTGTCTCAGGTGAGGCTCACAGTTCATCCCCATTTTACAGATGAGGGAACTGAGGCCCAGAGAAGTGAAGTGACTTGCCCACAGTCACACAGCTGACAAGTGTGAGCCTCATGTGGGACCACCCGATAACCCTGGATCTCCCCCAGCGCTTAGACCAGTGCTCTGCACAGAGTAAGCGCTTAACAAAGACCAACATTATTATTACTTCACTTCTCTGTGCCTCAGTGACCTCATCTGTCAAATGGGGATGGAGATTGTGAGCCTCACCCAATGACCCTGGATCTCCCCTTAGCGCTTAGACCAGTGCTCTGCACAAAGTAAGCGCTTCACCAAGACCAACATTATTATTATTCTCTGTGCCTCAGTCCCCTCATCTGTCAAATGGGGATGAAGACTGGGAGCCTCACCCGATGACCCTGGGTCTCCCCCAGCGCTTCGAACAGCGCTCTGCCCAGAGTACGCGCTTCACCAAGACCAACGTTATCATTACTTCACTTCTCTGTGGCTCGGTGACCCCATCTGTCAAATGGGGATGAAGACCGGGAGCCCCACGTGGGACCACCCGATGACCCTGGCTCTCCCCCAGCGCTTCACCAAGACCACCACTATTGGTATTTCTTGGACGCCTAGTGCGTGCAGAGCCCTGTAGTGAGCGCTCAGGGCAAGCCGGGTGGGTCCCGGCAGAGCGCTCAGCGGCCGGTTGAGCGCCGGGGAGCGGGGGACGGGGGCGGGGCAGAGCTCACCAGATGAAGTCGGTGCAGTGGCTGCAGAAGGTGGGCTGCTTGAAGAAGCGGGCGATGAATTTGTGGTCCTTCACCTCGTGCACGTTCTTCTGGCGGAGCGCCCCTTTGCGGGCGAAGCGGTTGGCCACGTCCTGGGGCGCCGCGCTCGAATCGCCCGCGGGGAAGACGTCCGCCATGGTGGGGAGGAGGAGGAGGAGGAGGAGGAGGAGGAGGAGGAGGAGGAGGAGGAGGAGGAGGAGGGGGAGCGCGGCCCGACGCGGACTCCTCGGCCGGCCGGCCGCCCGCCCGACTGACCGACTGACGGCCCGCCGCCGCCGCCGCCCGCCCCCCGCCGCCCGCGAGCCCCCGCCCACTGGGCATGCCCAGAACCCGCGCGACGCCCAACGCCAATCACCGAGCCGGACGGGGAGGGGCGCGCGCACGGGGGCGGGGTCTGACCCAGGGGGGGGGCGGGGCGGGGGCGGGGAGGGCCCCGATGAGGGCGGGTGGGCGGGGCCTGCGGGCGGAGAGGTGGCCAATGGGAGGGGAGGTGGGCGGGGCGTGACGGAGGGGCGGGGCCTGCGGGCGGAGAGGCGGCCAATGGGAGGCGAGGTGGGCGGGGCCTGTTGGAGGGGCGGGCCTGTGGGCGGAGAGGTGGGCAATGGGAGGGGCGGTGGGCGGGGCCTGATGGAGGGGCGGGGCCTGCGGCGGAGAGGTGGCCAATGGGAGGGGAGGTGGGCGGGGCGTGACGGAGGGGCGGGGCCTGCGGGCGGAGAGGCGGCCAATGGGAGGCGAGGTGGGCGGGGCCTGTTGGAGGGGCGGGGCCTGCGGGCGGAGAGGTGGCCAATGGGAGGGGAGGTGGGCGGGGCGTGACGGAGGGGCGGGGCCTGCGGGCGGAGAGGCGGCCAATGGGAGGCGAGGTGGGCGGGGCCTGTTGGAGGGGCGGGCCTGTGGGCGGAGAGGTGGGCAATGGGAGGGGCGGTGGGCGGGGCCTGATGGAGGGGCGGGGCCTGCGGCGGAGAGGTGGCCAATGGGAGGGGAGGTGGGCGGGGCGTGACGGAGGGGCGGGGCCTGCGGGCGGAGAGGCGGCCAATGGGAGGCGAGGTGGGCGGGGCCTGTTGGAGGGGCGGGGCCTGCGGGCGGAGAGGTGGCCAATGGGAGGGGAGGTGGGCGGGGCGTGATGGAGGGGCGGGGCCTGCGGGCGGAGAGGTGGCCAATGGGAGGAGAGGTGGGCGGGGCCTGTTGGAGGGGCGGGGCCTGCGGGCGGAGAGGTGGCCAATGGGAGGGGAGGTGGGCGGGGCGTGACGGAGGGGCGGGGCCTGCGGGCGGAGAGGTGACCAATGGGAGGAGAGGTGGGCGGGGCCTGTTGGAGGGGCGGGGCCTGCGGGCGGAGAGGTGGCCAATGGGAGGGGGAGGTGGGCGGGGCCTGGTGGAGGGGCGGGGCATGCGGGCGGAGAGGTGGGCAATGGGAGGGGGCGGTGGGCGGGGCGTGATGGAGGGGCGGGGCCTGCGGGCGGAGAGGTGGCCAATGGGAGGGGAGGGGGGCGGGGCCTGTTGGAGGGGCGGGGCCTGCGGACGGAGAGGTGGCCAATGCGAGGAGAGGTGGGCGGGGCCTGATGGAGGGCTGGTGGGTGGGCGGGGGCTGCTGGAGGGGCGGTGGCCTGCGGGCGGAGAGGTGACCAATGAGAGGGGAGGTGGGCGGGGATTGTTGAAGGGGCGGGGCCTGCGGTCGGAGATGCGGCCAATGAGAGGGGAGGTGGGCGGGGATTGATGGAGGGCTGGTGGGTGGGCGGGGCCTGCCGGAGGAGAGGGTCTGCGGGCGGAGAGGTGGCCAATGAGAGGGGAGGTGGGCGGGGCCCGCAGGAGGGGGCGGGGCCTGCCCCGGCCTAGGTACCGGGTAATCAGGTTGGCCCACGTGGCACCCACATTTTCTAACCCCCGTTTTTAATAATAATAATGTTGGTATTTGTTAAGCGCTTACTACGTGTCGATCACTGTTCATTTTTTCATTCAATAGTATTTATTGAGCGCTTCCTACGTGCAGAGCACTGGACTAAGCGCTTGGAATGGACAAATCGGGACAAATCTAAGCGCTGAGGTAGATAGAAGGTCATCAGGCGACCCCACGGGAGGCTCACAGTCTTCATCCCCATTTTACAGATGAGGTCACTGAGGCACAGAGCAGTGAAGTGACTTGCCCACGGTCGCCCAGCTGACAGGTGGCTGAGCCGGGATTAGAACCCATGACCTCCGACTCCTAAACCCGGGCTCTTTCCACTGAGCCGCGCCGCTTCTCTGTTTGACAGATGAGGTAACTGTGACCCAGAGAATAATAATAATGTTGGTGTTTGTTAAGCGCTTACTCTGTGCCAAGCACTGTTCTAAGCGCTGGGGGAGATACGAGGTCATCAGGTTCTCCCACATGGGGCTCACAGTCTTCATCCCCCTTTGTACAGATGCTGTAAATGAGGCCCAGAGAAGTAAAGTGACTTGCCCAAGGTCACACAGCTGCCAAGCGGCAGTGCGGGGATTAGAACCCACGACCTCTGACTCCCAAACCGGGGCTCTTTCTACTGAGCCACGCTGCTGCTTAATGTGGGCAGAGCACTGTAATAATAATAATAATAATAATAATGTTGGTGTTTGTTAAGAGCTTACTATTTCCAAGCACTGTCCTAAGCGCTGGGGTAGATAAAAGGTCATCAGGTTGTCCCGCATGGGGCTCACAGTCTTAATCCCCATTTTACAGATGAAGTGACTGAGGCCCAGAGAAGTTAGGTGACTTGCCCAAAGTCACACAGCCGACAAGTATCGGAGCCAGAATTAGAACCCGCGACCTGTGACTCCCAAGCCCGGGCTAATTCCACTGAGACACGCTGCTTTTCCTCCTAAGCGCTTTTGTGAGTAGAGAAGCAGCGTGGCTCAGTGGAAAGAGCCCGGGCTTTGGAGTCAGAGGTCATGAGTTCGAATCCCGCCTCCGCCACTTGTCAGCTGTGTGACTGTGGGCAAGTCACTTCTTCTCTGTGCCTCAGTTACCTCATCTGTAAAATGGGGATTAAGACTGGGAGCCCCACGTGGAACAACCTGATTCCCCTGTGTCTACCCCAGCGTTTAGAACAGTGCTCGGCACATAGTAAGCGCTTAACAAATACCAACATTACGATACAACAATCAAAAGAAACAGCCCCTTCTCCGTGGAGAAATGATAGGATGATGGAGGCGGTACAGGGTCTTTTGTGCCCCACGTTGGCTTGGGTTGTATTGTATTTTGTCTCAGCCGTTTCCAGCAGGGAAAAGTAAAGAAAGACCGTCGGATATTTTTCACTAATATTTTATTGGTAAATAGGAACGTTGTAACTAAGTTTCACTAATATTTCCGTTTGGCAAACTGCACGTTACCATAGTACCCGCTACCAGAGTAAATATAATAAATAAAATGAAGCGGCACACGGTGTAAAGCAAACCAAATGGGGAGATGATATGGACGCGTATATATTAGAAGTACATCTGACAAAAAAGGTTCATTCTTTTAAAGAAAAAATGAGTATCGATCAGTTTTGTCATTAAAAGGAAAATGTCAATTTTTCCTCCGAGAGACCTTCCCGGATTAAACCCTCCTTTCATTCAATAGTATTTATTGAGCGCTGACTATGTGCAGAGCACTGTACTAAGCGCTTGGAATGAACAAGTCGGCACCCTTGACACCCTCTCCCTTCGGCATCATCTGTGCACTTGGATCTGTGACCTTTGGACATTTGATAGTTCCTCCGCCCCCTCAACTCCACAGTACTTATGTACCTATCTTCAAATTATATATTATAAATGACTTACTCATATTAACGCCTCCCTACCCCTCTGGACTCTAAACTCGTTACGGGCAGGGAGCGTGTCTGCTGATTCTGTTGTTTTGTCCTCTCCCGACTGCTGAGTACAGTGCTCTGCACATAGTAAGCGTTCAATAAATATGACCGACTGATGGACGCTGTATTTGGATCTGTACCCAAAGAGAAGCAGCGTGGCTCAGTGGAAAGAGCACGGGCTTTGGAATTAGAGGTCATGAGTGCGAATCCAGGCTCTGCCACTTAGCTGTGTGACTGTGGGCAAGTTGCTTCACATCCCTGTGCCTCAGTTACCTCATCTGTAAAATGGAGATTAAGACTGTGAGCCCCACGTGGGACATCCTGATTGCCCTGTGTCAGTGACCCCTTGGGAGTCAGAGGACCTGAAAGCTCGTTGTGGGCAGGGAATGTGTCCGTTTATTGTCATTTTGTACTCTCCCAAGCACTTAGTACAGTGCTCTGCCCAGAGTCAGAGCGCAATAAATACGACTGAATGAATGAATCAATGAACGAATGAGTGAACTGAGTTCTAATCCCAGCTTCGACCCTCATCTACTATTGGAGAAGCAGCGTGGCTCAGTGGAAAGAGCACGGGCTTTAGAGTCAGGGCTCATGAGTTCGAATCCCAGCTCTGCCACTTGTCGGCTATGTGACTGTGGGCGAGTCACTTAACTTCTCTGTGCCTCAGTTCCCTCATCTGTAAAATGGGGATTAAGACGGTGAGCCCCACGTGGGACAACCTGATTCCCCTATGTCTACCCCAGCGCTTAGAACAGTGCTCGGCACATAGTAAGCGCTTAACAAATACCAACATTATTATTATTATGTGATTTGGGGGCAGTCACTTACCTTCTCGGGACCTCTCAATTCCCTCATCTGCAAAATGGGGATTCAATACCTGTTCTCCTTCTAGCTTAGACGGTGAGCCCCAAGAGGGACCTGATCATCTCGTATCTACACCGGTGCTTAAGACAGTGCTTGGCACATAATAAGTGCTTAGTAAATACCACCAATAGCTATTATGGAAACACACGTATGCTTAGAGGAACGCTACCCCCAGGGCATTTCAGGTAACAGAGGCTATCTATAGAGCACAGTAAAAAGACTTGCATTAGTCATCCACTACTCTATGCATAGGTAAATACAGGTCCAGTATTGATTAGTTAAGTTTCTTTTGTTTCAGGAGACTCCATGATTCTTCATTTAGGAACAGTTTCCTGTTCTGATAGTAATTACCAAAAAGCCTTCAGGTGCAACACGACTGATTCATAAATGGCTAAATCAAATTACATGTATAAAAAGAGCTGACAGTGATATACAATCCATACTCAAGGGACTAGAGCAAGTCATTGCCTGTTTAATATTTTACACGCTAATTTCTATCCAAGAACATTGAAATACATAAGAGAAATGCCTATAAATATCATATCCTTATTTTACCCACTGAGGGAAGTACACAATATCCATGATAGTCAGGGACAGAACTTTTCCCACCATAAAAGACAGAAAAAAAATGAACCATTTCACATAAAACCAGCCTGGGTAGTGAGTTCAGGGCTCAGATGAGGACAGGCGTCAACTCTTTCAGCCCATTATGGCTCCATTAAATGCAATTCAGGGTAACTCTCATTGATTCAGACTGCCAAATTCAAAAATCTTTAGGTGTTTCTCCCGGCCTGCTCTATTCCTGTATTTCCTTTCTTAAAAAGCAGAATGGGTCTAATAAGCAGCAGCAGTAGCTCTGTTCATTATTTATTAAGTGTCCATAAAATGTCAGACAGCATAGGATATTGGCAAGTCACAATTCTGATCTTGGCTCTCACATTCTAGATAGAGAAAATGAGCCAAACATATCTTTCTCTTTTATTATTATTTTTTTTGGTATTGTTGCTGTTGTTTCTATTTTGATTTTATTTGTTGTGGGTAATAGCTCATTCAACTGTTGCAGAGCTGTTGTGATCAACAGGTGAAACAAAGTAAGGGCCAGGAATGAGATTAGCTGGTGGCAACCACATGTTGGTTGTTGGATGTAGTATTGATGGTGGCAAGGATTTCAGTATTTAATTACAATGGGCTTCTTGGAAGAGTTGTAATTTGAAGGCAGTAAATTGCCAGAGATCTCTTCCGCTCCTTCTCTCCCTTAGGATAGGCATCCTGAAGGAGGAGGAAATTTTCAGGGTGGGCATATGATAGATTAGGTGGCTAAGAGAATTACATGCCACCTTGAATTTTAAATTTATTTTAAAAAAGGTAAAAATGAAACTGAAAAGTACATATTTACCTGAAAAGGCAAATAACTAGTTTTAAACTGCAGGGAGGGCCAGTGGCTCTAGCTTTTATAGCATTCCCCCAGAAGCCGGCACCATGCTCCACAGACAAAAAACAATTATTTTTGAATGACTGAATGAGCTAATAAAAAAACACGGACAAATCTAGAACATACCTCACAAAACATTTTTATTAATTCACTGGTCAAATTTGTATTTTATCATTTCTCACATTAATTATACTAAGGCAGACATGTGCTAATCCTTTGAGCCTAGCCTGGGGGAGGCGATTCCTTTTCCTTTGGGGTGTTTTATAAGGAGAATGTAGACAAGAAAGGGCTGCACGACTACCTGATATCATAGAATGAGGCTCTGAGTGCTCTTCAGCATGTGAACAACTGACGACCTCTGACTGTAATTAGAGAAAGACAACCATTAGAACTTTCTTATGGGTTAGCAAACAGCACATAATAGCAGCCTACATTTGGGTGGACCTATTTGATTAAATGTAATGCAGCAATAGCTGTGCCTAGTTCTCCTGAGTCTATGGCTATAGTGTTTAGTGTTCTACAGAACAGAGATGACAGCTGAAATATGTGTTTTATAAATTAAGTGTCATTCTGTCACATTCTTCTATCTATGAAGAGGTTTCTTTTTTTTTTTTATTTTGCCTGAAAAATACACTCCAGGCAAAATACTCATTCTAAGAGAAAACATGAGTTCCCAGGGGCTGATGAGAAACCTAAGCACTACTGTGATGATCACACGACTTCAAGAGTTAATCAATTATACTAGGCATGTGGCAGAAGTGGGGGAAGGAGTGGTCAGAAACTCTCGGGGGTTCTTTGGCCACTGACTTCATGCCCCCAGCTCCTGGGCTTAACCAAAATCTCTCTGTCCTTCTCGGTTTCTGGCCCGAATTCTACGAAGGAGAACTCATTCAACTGTTGCGGAGCTGTTGTGATCAACAGGTGAAACAAAGTAAGGGCCAGGAATGAGATTAGGTGGAGAGGCCTCAGCTGTACACCCCACTGAGCCGCAATATGTTGGCATACTTCCTGCTGACCCTTTTCTTCTCTACAGTTGAGGGTTAAAAACAGACTGGAGGAGTAAGAAGAGGGAAGAAAAGAAGAAGAGGTTAAAAGAAGGGGTCTGAGAGGGCAATGAATGAAATGTAGCCGACATGGGCTGCAAGATTGGCACAGACAGAATCGGGGCTTTATAGGGAATTTGATACATTTTCACTTATAGTGGGTGCACCATAAAAAGTGCTAAGAGTTGTCAGAGGTGTGAAGCCAACTACCACCTGTCTGGACTCTGGCTACAGCACAGGAAGCCCTACTTCAGTGGTCACTTTAAAATGAAAATGGTGTCAAGACTCACACAGGCAGTAGCACAGCCCTCCAAACGAAGGGGTGAACTCACTATGAGCAGGGAAGGTGTCGGCCAACTCTGTTGTACTTTATTCTCCCAAGCAATTAGTACAGTGCTCTGTACACTGTAAACACTCCATAAGTACCACTGATGATGATCAAATGTCCACCTGGGTCTATGAACCAGTGCCTGGAGGTGCCAGGACTGAGCTCCAGTAAAAGCCCTGGCTCAAACTAAGCACTGCCCATTCCTGCAGAAGCAGGAAGGTAGATCGAAGCACCACTGGGGAGGCTAAGTCCACAATCGAGGAGCCGATAGGGAAAACAGGGAGTGGCCGGGGAATGCCAATAACAGCAGAGAAGACAGGGAAAGGGAAAGTGAGAGGGAGATTATGTGAGAATAAGAAAGAGTGAAAGAAGTGAAGAAAGTTTGAGGGGGAGGGAGATAACACAAGAGATAAAGGGGAGGAGAGAAATAAAGGAGGGAAGAGAGGAAGAAGAATAAAAGGGAAGGGAAAGGGAAGAAGAGAGTTGAGTAGGTGAAAAAGGAAAAGAACCAATGCAGAAAGACAACACAAGGAGCAATAAGAAGAGGCAGAGGGGGAGAGAGTCTTAGAGTAGGTAGAGGTTGCAAGGTTGAGCAGGAGGCAAGAGGGACTTGGAGAGAGAGGTAAAATTATAGCTACAAGCAGAGATGGAAACACTGAGTGGCAGAGAAGATGAAAGAGACGGGAAGGGAGAGGAAGCACCCAGTAGGATAAAGAGCTTTGAGAGTTAGGAGTACATAGAGAGAGAGACACATGAATAGAGGCAAGAGAAAATGGAAGAGGAAACAGAAAGATGGACCTGGAGAAATGTCCAAGGGCATACAGGCCGTATAATCACAATAATAAATAAAAATAAATAAATGTTGGTATTTGTTAAGCGCTTACTATGTGCCAAGCACTGTTCTAAGCGCTGGGGTAGACATAGGGGAATCAGGTTGTCCCACGTGGGGCTCACAGTCTTAATCCCCATTTTACAGATGAGGGAACTGAGGCACAGAGAAGTTAAGTGACTTGCCCACAGTCACACAGCCGACAAGTGGCAGAGCTGGGATTCGAACTCATGAGCCCTGACTCCAAAGCCCGTGCTCTTTCCACTGAGCCACGCTGCTTCTCCAATTATTATCCAATTATTATTATATTATCCAATATAATGATAATATTGGTCGTGTTACTAGGTGTCAAGCACTGTACTAAGCACTAGGGGGAGATAGAAGATAATCAGGACAAATTTAGTCCCTGATCCACATGGGGCTCACAGTCTAAAGAGGGAGGGAGAACGGGTAAGGAAACTGAGGCACAGAGAAGTAATAATGGTAATACTATCAACGGTGGTGCTTTCAAGCACTTACTATGTACTTATCTGTTGCCGATTTGTACATTCCAAGCACTTACTACAGTGTTCTGCACATAGTAAGCGCTCAATAAATACTAAATACTATTGAATACTTAGCACTTTATTAAGTGCTGGGGCATATACAACATAGTCATGTTGGGCACGGTCTCTGTCCTGCCTGGGGCTCACGGTTTAATAGGAAAGGGAGAGCAGGTATTGAATCCCCATTTTCAGGTGAGGTAGGCACAGAGAAGTGACTTGACTAAGGTTGCATAGCAGGCAAGTGGCAGAGGTAGAATTAGAACCTAGGTCCCCTTACTCACAAACTCATGCTCTTTCCACTAGGCCCTGTTTTCAAAGTGAAGAGTCGACCCAGGGGGAGGAGGCACTGAGAGTGGTTTACAGGGAGAGTAAAGAAATAGGAACAAAGGGCACAGAACATTATGCAACTCTGTGTGTGTGTGTGTGTGTGTGTGTTTGCCCCCGTGTGCCCATGCCTCACCTTCTTCAGATTTTCCATGTGGTTTGCTCCCAGGTGTAATTCACCTCAGTTTTCTTCAGCGCAGTCTTTTATTCAATGGCTGCCCCTTTCCTGGAGCAATTTCTGCTGGTTCCCTGACTGAAACTTTCCTGATACATAGGTTATTCCAAAGACTTCCCACAGCCAATTCTTCTTCCTTTTGCTGGAGAGAAATATCCCACTGCCAAGATTCTCTTGGGTTCCTGATGCCTCAGAGGTTCCTCTTTGTTTTTCTGTAGGGCAGAGTAGAGTGAAATTACTCCACCAGTCGCTGTGGGTAGGTTTGGAAAGTTTGGGGGCAGGAGGAGAAATTTTAAAGGCCCAATTATAGTCTTTTTCATCACTGTTCCTCAGTGGTAAGGAGATCCTCTTCAAAGCCTTATTGAAGGCATCTCCTCCAAGCAGCCTTCCCTAACTAAGCCCTCCTTTCCTCTCCTCCCTCTCCCATGTGCTTTGCCCTGACTTGCTCCCCTTCATTCATCCCCACCTCTCAGCCCCATAGCTCTTTTGTGCATATCTGTAATTTATTTATTTATATTAATGTCTCTCTTCCCCTCTAGATTATAAGCTCATTGCAGGCAGGGTATGTGTTTGTTTACTGATTAATTGTAGTCTCCCAAGTGCTTAATACAATGGTCTGCAAACAGTAAGCTTTCCATAAATACAATTGATTGAATGAATGGATGGGAGTGGATGGTCTGTGTATCCAGGGCTCAGCTTCCCAATATTCTGGAAGGATAACTGCTGTTGCCTCCAAGGGAGCCCAGGGGGAATAATAGAAGTACTCTCCCAAGCGCTTAGTACAGTGCTCTGCACATAGTTGGCACTCAGTAAGGATTAATAATAATAATAATAATGTTGGTATTTGTTAAGCGCTTACTATGTGCCGAGCACTGTTCTAAGTGCTGGGGTAGACATAGGGGAATCAGGTTGTCCCACGTGGGGCTCACAGTCTTAATCCCCATTTTACAGATGAGGGAACTGAGGCACAGAGAAGTTAAGTGACTTGCCCACAGTCACACAGCCGACAAGTGGCAGAGCTGGGATTCGAACTCATGAGCCCTGACTCCAAAGCCCGTGCTCTTTCCACTGAGCCACGTGATCGATTGATTGATCGGACTCCTGAGCTATGCTTTAGCCACCTAAACCATTTGCTCCATCTTTTCTTACAGTGGGCAAGGGAACTTGAGACTGGCTCACGGAATTCTTTTCACCTGGGAAAATAACATTAGAGGAATGTACATGCTTTTGTAATTGTTTACTCATACTCTACTGGCAAATTGTATATTTTTCATTACACATCCCCAAATAATAAACACAAAGAAGGTATTTGGGGTATGACAATGCTAAAGAAAGGCCAAACTGCTAAAATCTGTTCTGATTAAAGAAGGCACTGTGGCCTAGTTGTAAAGAGCCCAGGAATGGGAATCAGGAGACATAGAGGATGATGGTGATGATTGTGATATTCATTAGGCATTTACTAAGAGCCTGGCACTGGACTAAGCTCTGAGGTGGATAGAAGCAAATTGGGTTGGACACAGTCCCTGTCCCGCATGGGTCACAGAGTGTCACTCCCCATTTTACAAATGAGATAACTGGGGCACAGAGAGATGAAGTGACTTGCCCAAGGTCACACAGCGGGTGAGTGGTGGAGCCGGGATTAGAATCCAGGTGCCTCTGACTCCCAGGCCTGTACTCTATCCATTAAGGGATGTAATTCTGCCACTGGCTACTATGTGACCTTGGGTAAATCATTTACTCTGTAGCATTGAATTTCCTCATCTGTAAAATGGAATTAAGATACCCGCTCTTCCTACCTCTTGTGAGAGACATGTGGGACAGGCACTTTGTCAGTTCTAACCCAGTTCCTGTCAGTAGTGAGCACTTAATGCATATCATTATTAAAAAGCGAATCACTGTCAAACTGTATTATTTACTGTGTTCTTTAAAACATAGATCAGCCATTTTCTGGCTACCTGGGGAAAAAAGACTTCCCAAAGATGTGAAGCAAGCCTCTCTAATAATAAAGACTATAAAGTTCACTATATGAATCAGGAAAATGGGACTGAGGTGACGACGACACCTCCAAGCTGAATCTAGCCACACTGTTGGCAATAATTGCAACTGCATCTTCCTACTTCAGGGGCTTGAAAGATCTTCAGCTCCAGGTTACTTGACTGCTGCATTAACAGCAATGGTACAAGAAGTTTTGCCTGAATTAACTGGCATGCAAATATGTGACTTCTTCCAAGGGTACAGTTTAAGCTCACATATGCAGATAGATATTTTTGAGCATTAATTAAAGCTCTGGCAATCTCAGTTTCTCCTTGGAAGAATAATTTGGGAGTTCTCAAGCCTATCGGGTGAAAAATGTATGATTTTAAAGGGTGAGTTGTGGTAGATGAATGAATGGCAACTGGGGTAGACAATAGGATATTTCTTCTCCCTAATATAATTCTCATGCCTAAATGTACATGATAATAACTGAGAAAAACCTAAAATTCTAGTTGTGGCCACCTGACTGTGCAAATGAAAGCAAGTGCTTTAATAACAGAAAAAAAATATTTCTTAAAGGTCAGAAAGATGGTATCTCTGTTTTACAGAAAGGCAAATTGAGACCAGAGATGGACTAGCAAAGACATAGACAGGTAATTGAAACTGTTTCATCAGACATAGTAAGGTAATTGAAACACTGGTAGGTTTGCCCCAATTATCTGGAAAAATGACCCTTGCCTGTCACTTCATTTACTAGTGTGGACCTGACATTTGACACTGACAGTTAAAACCTACCCTCGGTGCTTACATAACTGACCTAGAAACTCAATTTCTAAACCCCAAAATCAATTATCTGCCCTCCCCGAAAAGAAGAGGACAATTAATGGTTGGGTAAAAATCTCTTGTACCTCTTCATTTAAGGAACAACAAATAGCCCTTCCAGAAGGTTTTCACAAGTTCAAGGAAGGTAAAATGCTTCAGATGATATCATAGAATATCGTCATTATCATCATCATCATCATCATTATCATCGTCAGTACTACACCACACCTGTCTTAAAGGGAATATTTCCAGTATGATTTGCCAGACTTTGGCAATAAACAGGCTCATTTCAAATATAAAACAGGCCAAATCTCTCTGATCACATTCCTTCTTCAGCCTGAGATTCAGCCTGAAGGAATTGTCTACTTCACCAGAATTTAATTGCCATTTACCAGGAAAAAAAAACACCATGCACTGAGATCAACTACAGACTCCCTTCCCACATAAAATATGGACTAAATATTTTTTCTTGACAACAAATGCCTCATTTAAAATTCACAAATTTAACCTCTTCTGCTAATCAAGCATAAAAGAAGCAGCGTGGGCTAATGGACAGAACACAGGTCTGGCAGTCAGAAAGACCTGGGTTCTAATTCCTGCTCTGCCATTTGTCTCCTGTGTGACCTTGGGTGAGTCACTTAACATCTGAGGGCCTCATATCTTTCAACTGTAAAACGGGGAGTAATACTGTGAGCCCCTAGGAGGGAAAGGGCCTGTGTCCAACCTGATTAGCTGGTACTATCCCGCACTTAGAGCAGGACCTGGCACATAGTAAGTGCTTAACAAACACCATAAAAAATGGTGGGGGACGTTAAAGAAAGAAGAGGGAAGAAAGAGAAGATTTGTTTGCTCAACTAAAAGAATGATTTTTTAAAATTACGGTAACTGGAAGGGGATCAGGAGGAAAACGCAGTGTATGTAAACCTCCTCTCAGTATTAAGTTGTTTTGAAAGTTGCTTCTTTTTCATATCATAGTTTATCAAAAAGACTTTCAAGTGGAGCCGAGCAGCAGTTGGACCCAAAATCTGACAAGAACAATTCCTTCCTCCAAACTTTTACTAACAGATTGTGTGCTTCTAAAGAGGGTTGCGTGAAGAATCTCAGGGCCTGCTGTCCTACGTTATCCCACAAAACACATGCAGACTGGCAGCAGCAGAATCATCAAAGGCTTTGCCAAGACTGGGAAGCAGAAGAGGCATTCTTGAAAACAGAGAGGGGCCCTTTTGGGGCAAACAGCTCCATAATGAAGCAGAATGGCCTACTGGAAAGAGCATATGCCTGAGAATCAGAGGACCTGGGTTCTAATCCTGGTTGTCACTTGTCTGTTTTGAGACTTTGGGTAAATTCTCTGTCCTCGGTTACTCTTGAGGATTAATGAGGATTAAATACTACTCTCTCCAATTTAAACTGTGAGCCCCATGAGTGACAAGGACTGTGTCCAACCTGATTATATGTGTATTATGTATACATATATATATAGATAATATGTGTGTGTGTTTACATATATATATATATATAAAATGATATATATATATCATTTGATATTGAGACTGGCTGTGAGATTATTTTCATCTGGGAAAATTCCACATTAGAAGGATTTACATGATTTTGTAATTGTGAACTCGTACTCTACTGCATCTACTTATCTGCCCCAGCACTTAGTACAGTGCTTGGAACATAGAAAGCACTTAGGAAGTACCATAATACAGTAACAAACAAAAAACAGGTCAATGCAAGATCGATCTTTAAAAGCATCCAGTGGGTGAGAGAGTGTCGGTTGAGAGTATCGATTCCCTTCAGCTTCACACACACTCATATCTGGGACTCCACTGTCAGTAATGTAATCTTCAAAAAAGACAGCTACAGGAATCACGTATATGCACATACTCAGCGGTCATGCAAATATATCCATACACATATATACATTCTTATACATATATGTGTGTATAATATAGGCACATATAGACATCACACGTGTGTGTGAGAGAGAGAAAGAGAGAAAACTCGTTATGGGAAGGGAACATGTCTGCTAACTCTATTATATTGAGCTCTCCTGAATGCTGTGCTCCACACATAGTAAGCACTCAATAAACACCATCGAATGATATCACCATTATGAAGACACCGGATGAAAGTTAGGACAAGTGTTACAAAGCAACAAAACAAGAAGCACCATCACAATAAAATACACATCAAAAATGGGCCACCTATACATAAGAATTTCGGGAGCATATATGTGTATCCTGGCAACCTCCACTAGTATGAAGCATTAAAGTGTTGATTCTCCGCTGAGGTCATTTTGGTCATAAATGGGATTTGTGCATTTTGAGTACATTTTGAATGATGCTGCACCCTGGCCCAATAACTAATTTTTTTATGGTAGTTTTTAAGCATTTAACATGTGCCAGGCATGGTTCTAAACACTGGGATAGATACAGGGAAATCAAGTTGGACACAGTCCGTGTTGACATTCTTCATCCCTATTTTCCAGATGAGGTAACTGAGGCACAGAATAGTGAAGTGACCTGCCCAAGGTCACACAGCAGGCAAATGGGGGAGCCAGGATTAGAACCCAGGTCCTTCTGACTCCCAAGCCCATGCTCTATCCACTAGGCTCACACTGTTTTTTGTTGCACCGACTGCCCCACTGCACACACTGCTGACAGTGATGAGAGAGGGAGAATAACACTGTGCAAACCAACATCACTGTATGGAATTCCTTTGCAAAATCTTCATGATTGGACCAAGACTTGCTTGATGTTTTGTGGATTAAGTCCATCAAACTAATCTCTTCTAGCTCCACTCAGCTTTAAGACAGCCAGGTGTTAAAAGCCCCTCACTTCTAAGTGCCGTATATATAAAAGAGCTCTTCTTTACAGAGGGTTTGCCTGCCTTCTTGGATGGCCTATGAAAAATTAAATGAGAGGGAGTCTAGTGAACAGTAATTTACATCAACGGGGGAATGGAGGACAGATGCAGTGGAGACAGTCAATCCCCACATTTGCAGGGGGCAAACCCGTATTCATTCCCCCCAAATCGATCAATCGTATTTATTGAGGATTTACAGTGTGCAGAGCACTGTATTAAGTACATGGCATACAGAATTGGTAGATATGTTCCCTGCCCAAAATGAGCAAATCCCTAGCCCGGATCCCTTTTAACTCAAACCAAAAGGGAAGGGCCAACCATCAGATTTGGTGGAACAGATTTGGGGAAGCAGTGTGGCTCAGTGGAAAGAGCCTGGACTTCGGAGTCAGAGGTCATGAGTTCGACTCCCGGCTCTGCCACTAGTCAGCTGTGTGACTGTGGGCAAGTCACTTAACTTCTCTGTGTCTCAGTTACCTCATCTGTAAAATGGGGATTAACTGTGAGCCTCACGTGGGACAACCTGATGACCCTGTATCTACCCCAGCGCTTAGAACAGTGCTCTGCACATAGTAAGCGCTTAACAAATACCAACATTATTATTAACTATATGGGGACTAAGATTGTTTTGTCCTGAAGACTGAGGACCCAGGTTCATCCACTGCTACGAGAATTTGTTGCCATCATGATTCCCTCTTCCTTCATCCTCCACTACCTCACAGTCAACCCAGAATCAACAGTATAAATACCTGTATTTTGGAGGAAAGACTTGATTGATTGTGGGTCGTTGTCAGGCTGATTCACTTATATCTCCTGAAGTTAAACTTTATTTTGAAGGGGTTTTCGAGGCAACTCCCAGAAGTCAACAGAGATCATTGAAGTGAAGGAGGAAGTGCTCCTTAGTGGACTAAGCACAGCCCTTATGTGAGGGTTTGCACTGCTCTGCTGTTGGACAGCTTCATGTCTCCATTTTCATTAGTCACAGGATCCGTTAGTATGGCAAACTCTGCGTTGACTGAACAGAAAACATTTCCCAACTGCTTAAAAAAGTCTTACAGACTGTTGAGACGATTCAGGCATTTCTCTCAGAAGGGCATATATTTAGTACATGAATCAGACGTGCCCCCGGACATGGTTATCGATTGTTTGACTTCTCTTTCCCAACCTGTAGAAAAACTTGCTTTACAACCAAGGCAAGTGGCCAGAGTAATCCATAGCACAGTGAATGGTAACATGGTTTGGGCAACAAGCCAAGTCAGGGAAAAACTCTGTTTTAGGATAGAACCAGTGTCCATGGATGAAAAACAACAATCTGGATTGAAAACCTGTCATCAAGAGGCCTGCTAAAAAGGGAGTGCAGATGACTGAGGAGAAAGAGAAGGGAGATGTTCACGGTTTGAGGAAAGCTCTGGGTCTAGGAAAGAGCAAGCAGCATCCAGTCCATTTTAACCACACAGAAAGAGGTCAAGATTCATTCATTCAATCGTATTTATTGAGCACTTACTGTGTGCAGAGCACTCTACTAAGCACTTTGAAAGTACAATTGGGCATCAGATAGAGACTATCCCCACCCAACAATGGGCTCACAATCTAGAAGATGGGCTCACAGCCTAGAACTGATGGTATTTGTTAAGCACTTACTGTGTGCCAAGCACAGTTCTAAGCACTGGGGTAGATACAAGATAATCGGGTTCAACACAGTCCCTGTCCCAGGTGAGGCTCAGAATCTTAATCCTCATTTTACAGATAAGGTAACTGAGGCACAGAGAAGTGAGGACACACAGCAGACAAGTGGCAGAACCGGGATTCAAACTCATGACCTTCTAACTCCTAAGCCCGGTCTCTAACCACTAAGCCATGCTTCTGAACTTCTCATTTCAATTATAGGATTATTACGCCTAGATTTCTTTCCTTATTTACATAAGATCTTCCAGAGTGCTAGAACCTGCTAGTAAGAGCACTCGAGTGTCCTATTAGGGTCTGATGGGGGCTCAGAATGGATCCTAGGTCAGGATCAGCCGAGCCCATAAAAAAGGCAGGAAGGGCTCAGACTGGGGGCTTTTGGAGACAACCTTGCTTTAGGAAATGCAACACCCCCAATTAGATCGACCAATCCCACCCTCCAGGCCTAAGGCCTGCTGTTGGACTGGGCTTGTCTCGGCTCCACTTCCTCGGCTCAGCTCAGGTTATTGCTGTTTCAGGATCAAGGATGGGTGGGTCTATGTTCAGAGAGGTGAAACCTTGGCTTTACATTTTGTACCTTAGACATTTTAATCTTAAAACCACAATCTGGTTTCTATATGAGCTCATAGGGAAGACTGACTTAGACAAATGGGCATGGACAGTGTTTTCTTACAGCAGCTCTTGGGTTCTCTCCTTTGCCCAAACTCATAACAGCAGAGAGGCAAGATAACCTGGCCGGCTACCTGGCCAGGTCCATCAGTCACGCTCTTCCAAACGGTGCTCACCAGCTTCTGGAAAATTCCTCAAGGCAGTGAATCTCTGGGGGACAATCCAAGGTCTAAGCCAGCCAACCCTTTCCCACCTCCCAAAGTCTCACCCTGGCAACATTCCCTCTGAAAAACAGAGGCGCTGATTAACGTAAACTCCTTGTGGACAGGAATCATGCCTCTTTTGTATTCTCCCAAATGCATCCAACCATCAATCAATGGCATTTATTGATAATACGGTCCAGTGGTCGATTCGTAATAAATACTGTCCATTGGTTGATTCCAGGATTGGAAGTGAGCCTCACTTCCCCCACGTCGCGTAACTATGAACTGCCTGGGTTTCTCCACCCCACCAAGCCAAACTCGGAGGAGGGTGTCCGATGGGGACAGCTAGCCTGAAGAAGAATTTGCCAGTAAACATTTTGCTTGCCTTGCCTCTTAATCAATTTTTATTATCCTTAAGATTTAAGCCTGTTTACTCAGGACAAATAAGCCTTATTCTGAATGATATGACAGTTTTGTTTCTTCATTTTTTTAAAATATGCAGCTAATCTAAGTCAAAAATAATTGGAGGAAGAGGGAAGCTCTGACAATAGATATTGGGTAGATCCCTGGTCTTCTGACAAAGACCCAGTCCAGTGATGCGGGATGGGACTTGGCAAGCATTTAATGTCTTAGATGAGAGACTAGCATATAATCTTTTAACTAGTGACCGAAAAATGAAGAGCCAAGAGGATTCTCCGGGGATTCAAACCTGTGGTTTCAGGAAGCCTTAGTGACTAATTTCAGGAGTGAAGAACACCTTGTGCGTAATCACTCTGCCATTAGAGCAAGAAATAATTCATTCCAGGCAAGTCCAGTAATAGAAAATCATTTAGTTTGTTTAACTCTCTGTCGATTTCCTGATGGAGTGGGATATGGCAAGCTGTGGGTTGAAAATGTTTTGTCTTTAATTACATGACTGGCCTAAATGCTTCCGGTAGTACTGAGGGCTAGGTGAAAAGCACTGGTGAATCACACCTGAGTGTATACACTTGCATGCACAGTGACACGCAGATATGCTCAGAATAACTAGATTTATGACTTCAAGGAACCCAGTCATCAGAAAGAAATAAAATTTTTCTTCGGTATAATTGATTTTTGGCAGTTTTTGCCAGGTGGAAAACCACTTGAGAAGCAGCGTGGCTTAGTGGAAAGAGCCCGGGCTTGAGAGACAGAGATCGTGAGTTCTAATTCCGCCTCCACAACTTATCAGCTGTGTGACTTTGGGCAAGTCACTTAACTTCTCTGTGCCTCAGTTATCTTATCTGTAAATTATAATAATGGTGGTATTTGTTAAGCGCGTACTCTGTGCAAAGCAGTGTACTAAGCGCTGGGGGGATACAAGGTGATCAGGTTGTCCCACATGGGGCTCACAGTTTTTAACCCCCATTTTACAGATGAGGTAACTGAGGCACAGAGAAGTTAAGTGACTTGCCCACAGTCACACAGCAGGCAAGCGTCAGAGCTGGGATTAGAACCCATGACCTCTAACTCCCAAGCCCGGGCTCTTTCCACTGAGCCACGAAGGGATTATGACTGTGAGCCCCAAGTGGGACACCCTGATTACCCTGTATCCACCCCAGCGCTTCGAACAGTGCTTGGCACATAGTAAGGGCTTAACCAATATTACCATTATATCATAGTAAACGCATCACTTTTAATTATTCATAGCTATTTCCTGGAAGAAAAATTTATGTGACACGCATATGTTCGTACATTTCCTTGTTGCTGCGAAGTAAACTAAATAAGCCATTTCTCTTGCATCAGTGTGGCTAACGAGATATTAATGGTAGCTCGTGTAGTACGTAACACTCGCATTTTCATTTGAGTTTGGAAAGATAAGTGTGGAGAGAGGGCAGCGAGGATCGAATCCCTCTTTTGAGTCCAAGAGAAGTAGCACATGTGACCATCTGTTAGTATGGATGGCCTGAAGTATCTACGATTGCAGAAACCAGGGGAACTTCTTCAGCCAACTTTCTCGGGTGAATCTTAACAATGACAAAAAGCTTGTGAATCTTAGGATCGGGCAGGACACAAAATGCAGGGCCTTGTCTGCCATCTGGTGATGATTATGGGGAACGACTTCAGCAATTCAGGAGGCCAAACGGGAGATTTGCTCACTCCAGTTTTCTGCTACACTTTCTGCGTGAAATCCCAGCGCATTCGGGCAGTTGAAAACTGAGAAGAAGAGGCAGCTGAACTAGCATTGGGTCTGTTCAAGACCAGAACCAGCCCGGCTTAGTGGATGGAGCACGGGCCTAGAAGTCAGAAGGACCTGGGTTCCAGTCCCCGCTCGGCCACGTATCTGCTGGGTGACCTTGGACAAGTCACTTAAACTTCTCTAGGCCTCAGTTCCCTCATTTGTAAGGATGGGGATTAAAAGTGTGAGCCCCATGTGGGATAGGGGCTGCGTCCAAGCTGAATGGCCTGTATCCACTCCAGCGCTTAGAACAGTGCTTGGTGCATAGTAAGCACTTAATACCATAATTATTATTATTAGAATTGTGAAGAAGGGAAACATAGCCCCAGGCTGGAAAGGGAGCACTTTTTCCCAGCTCTGGGCTGCCTCCTGCAGCGTGACTGATAAACCAAAGATTCCAGGAAGCAAACAGCAAAATGACCTTCCCAACCACCCTTATTTTAGAGATTTTCAACGATCATCCAAAATCCAAAAGAAGATAAAAAAGCACTCTCCATCTCTCCCCATCCCCTAGTCTGTGGGGGTTCCTCAACCCAGGAAAAAAAGTCACGATACTTATTCCCCTTGTTTTTATCAGGATCACTGCTTCCATCTTAAATAAAGGGGGAAGGGGGAAATGCTTTATAAAGGAGGGGGGCATGTGAAAGAGAGAGAGAGAATGAGAGATGGACAGGTGGACAGAGACATGAAAGGGAAGGGAGAGGGCAATTCTGGGTAGTGGGGAATCTCAGTCCACAGATTCAGTTAGGCAGGGTGAGGGGTTGGGGAGGTGAGGGTTGTTAGTGCAGGTCACTGTAGTAAGCACTGGGAAAGAATACACAGGTGGGAATTAGAATGTTGGTATTTGTTAAGCGCTTACTATGTGCAGAGCACTGTTCTAAGCGCTGGGGTAGACACAGGGGAATCAGGTTGTCCCCCGTGAGGCTCCCAGTCTTAATCCCCATTTTATAGATGAGGTAACTGAGGCACAGAGAAGTTAAGTGACTTGCCCACAGTCACACAGCTGACAAGTGCCATGGACCTTGTCTCTTGAGGGGCTCACAATCTATGGTGGGAGGGAGATGGGAGAAATAAAGAGGAGAGGGCTGTTTCTAGTAGATTTATAAGGTTTGTGGGGGAGAGGGAAGATAGGGGGTTCAGGGAACCCCCTCTCACGTGACTCCTAGCCAGTGACTGGTGCCAATCTCCAGGATCCTCATTCAGAACCAGGAGCCCAAGCCCTAGTGCCCTTAGGTCCTAGCACTCCCCTCTGCCATATCCCTTTTGAACATTTGACTGTTTGGTACTAACAAACCAGGAAAATTGCCACAGGTGCTGGGGGACAGGTTCTGGATGGAAACCAGGTCAGGGAGTAAGAGAAAGGGCCCCATTGCTGGGGACTTATGGGGAGTAAAACAGGAACAGTATTTGTGGGGGGGGGGAAATGGGGGCTGTGGATGAAAAATGAGGTGAGAAGGTGAGCAGATGACATTTTCCTGAACAGTGCACACTTACCTGTCCCTCAGTGGAGAGCAAGAAACGTTCTACGCTCTGCCTCTCAATCCCCAACCTAAATCGACTTGACTTTGACATGTTAAATAGGGATTTCTGTCATTGCAACACATTCAGCCGGTTTCATCCATCTCGGAAAATGGCCTTTGGTCTCTCTGCAAACGTCCAGGGTTCAAACAGTTCTGCAATCACAAAAGCAAAGGCAATTTCGATCTGCAGTCTATAAGTTGATTTGTATTGGCAGAGGTCCTAATGGATCTTAGAGACAACTTTATAAACATTGTTGAATGTTTAATTTTATGGTCAAAGTCTGCACCTGCAAAATAAACAAAGAAAAACTCGTGGTGCAATTGGGTTCCGGGAACGGAAGGTATGAGACCCAGAGGCAGCCAGAGATGGGAGACCCAATCTCAGCACCAGGGAACATAACCGTTCTAAGCAAATTATGTGTTCATTTGAAATCAATGACAAGAATCTGAGCTGAAAACGCCTGTTTTCAATTCATGGACAGTTGGATTCATTACTAGCTGTTCCTTGCCCCTCCCCATGGCCTGGACTCCAGGGACAGTGTGAGGCCACCAAGATGGCAGTGGGAGGGGGCGAGGGATTGCATGGAGAGATGGACACGTCCAGTGCTCCAAGAAACAAAGACCAACTTTTGTGTCTCTCTCAGTCTCGATTGTTGGCACTAGTCTAGAGCCAAAAATACACATGCAAATTCGTAAGTGCACAGTTAGTATTGCCATAACATGGGATTTTCACTAGATGTTTTCGCTAGAATTTTGGTCGGGAAATAGGGAATGTTCATCTGAAAAGGAGAGCCGCTACTGATACGCTAAGTACCCTCATCGACACTGTCGACCACCCCCTTCTGGAAGCATTACCCAACCTTGGCTTCATTGACATTGTCCCCTTCTGGTTCTCCTCCTATCTCTCTGGCTGCTCATTCTCAGCCTTTTTCGTGGGCTCCTCCTCTGCCTCTCAGCCCCTAACTGTGGTGGGCCCTCAACGTTCACTTCTGGATCCCTTGCTATTCTCCATCTACATCCGCTCCCTTGGAGAACTCATTCGCTCCCAAGGCTTCAAATGCCACCTCTGTGCAGATGACACCCAAATCTACATCTCAAGCCCTGATCTCTCTTCCTTTTTGCAGCCTCACATTTCCTCCTGCCTTCAAGACATCTTTACTTGGATGTCCTCCCATCGCCTCAAAGTTAATATGTCTAAAACAGAACTTCTTATCTTCCTACCCAACCCCTGTGCACCCCCTGACTTTCCCATCACTGAAGAGGCACCACCATCCTTCCTGTCATGCAAGCCCATAACTTTGAGTTATCCTTGACTCCTTTCTCTCTTTCAACTAACATATTCAATCCATCACTAAATCCTGTTGGTTCCACCTTCACTTCATCACTAAAATCCATCCTTTTCTCTTCATCCAAACCACTAGCATGTTAATCCAATCAGCAAAGAATAGTGGATAGAGCATGGGCTTGGGGGTCAGAAGGTCATGGGTTTTAATCCTGACTCCACTTGTCTGCTGTGTGACCTTGGGCAAGTCACGTCACTTCTTTGGGTCTCGGTTACCTCATCTGTAAAATGGGGATCGAGACTGTGAGCCCCATGTGGGACAGGCACTGTGTCCAACCAAATTTGCTTGTAATCACCCCAGTGCTTAGTAAAGTGCCTGGCACATAGTGAGCATTTAACAGATACCATTATTGTTACTATTATTATCCTATTCCACCTTGACTACTGCAGCAGCCTCTCTGCTTGCCTCTCAGCCTCCTGTCTCTCTGCCCTCCAGTACATACTTCACTCTGTTGCCCAGATCATTTTTCTACAAAAACGTTCAGGCCACATTTCCCCCCACGTTAAGAAACCCCAGGGGTTGCCCATGCAACTCCGCATCAAACAGAAACTCCTTACCATTGGCTTTAGAGCAGTCAATCACCTTGCCTCCTCCTACTTCACCTCACTAGTCTCCTACTACAACCCAGCTGGCACACTTCTTTCCTTTAATGCTAACCTTTTCACTGTACCTTGATCTCATCTATCTCGCTGCTGACCTCTCGCCCACGTCCTGCCTCTGCACTGGAAAGCCCCCCCTCATATCCGACAGGCAATTACTCTCCCCTCTTTCAAAGTCTTCTTGAAGGCAGGTCCCCTCCAAGAGGTCTTCCCTGTCCTTTCCTCTTCCACTCCCTCTGTGTCACCCTGACTTGCTCCCTTATTCATCCCCCCCACCCCAAAGCACTTATATACATATCTGTAATTTCTTTATTTCTATTAATATGTCCCCCCTCTAGACTGTAAGCTTGTTGAGGGCGGAAAGTGTGTCTGTTTATTGCTGTACTGTATTCTCTCAAGCGCATAGTACAGTGCTCTCGGACAGTAAATGCTCAGTGAATATGACTGACTGAGGGATGGACAAGTCTACTGCTCCAAGAGGCAAGGAGTGACTTTGGTGTCTCTCTCAGTCTAGATGTTGGCACTAGTCTAGAGCCAAAAAAACACAAGCACATTCATAAGTACATAGTTTTGCCATAACATGGTGTCTTCACTATATGTCTTTGCTAGAACTTTGGTAGAGAATTAGGGAATATTTGTCTAACACAAGAGCCTCTCAGATACGGTAAGTACCCTCATCAAAGGAAATGGTTTGTGCCTATGCATGAGGCTTCAGATCTGATGAGTGTTCTGGCCCAAGTTTACCTTCACGTGGGGTTTTGCAAGAATGCAAAGTCCGTATTTTAGTAGAATGGGGTAAATATGCAAACAGTGCTGGAGGTTGTGACAAGAGACCGAAAGTCTAGTTTTAAAAGACGCTTCCCAACCTTTGGGAGGTTCTTCCAAATCAACAGGTTACGAGTTCACTGAAAGTCCTTGATACCATAATTCAAGGTCGTTATGTGTATATTTCTGCACCCTAGAGGCATCCTACAAGAAGACATGAAAATGATTTTGAACTAGAGTACAGTCACCCAGCCACACAGTCCAATGATGCAAAAATGGATGAGGAAATCAAATCAAAACAGAAACGGAGTGTGGTGGCAGCCTGGTAACAGGGTTCAATCCAACCTCTATGGTCAGTCGTGAGAACCAGATCAGTCAATTGATCAGTGGTATTCACTGAGCACTTGCAAGGTGCAGAGCACTGTACTAAGCACTTGGGAGAGTACATTGCAACCTAGATGACCCTACAACACCACAGCTGGGCTCTCGATCTGTCCCTTCAGTGTCACTTAGGACTATTTCAAAGGTAATATGGGGATTAAGACTGTGAGCCTCATGTGGGATACGGATTATCTCCAATCTGATTAGCTTGTATCTACCCCAGAGTTTAGTACAATACCTGGTATAGTAAGCGCTGAACCAATCAATACAATGAGAAAAAAAAAGGGCTACACAACATCAAGTGGCAAGTCAGGATAAACAAACAAACACGATGTCCTTAAAGTCAGTCTTGTAGCACTGAAGCCCTGCTTGGCTCTACAGAGCTTCTCTGGGATGGGACATGTGAGGAGAATGGACACCTAGCAGCTGTTGAATGACAAGGAGGGCAGGAGGGGAAGCAGGAGGGGAAGCAGGAGGGGAAGGTGCAACCAAAAATGAAGGGGACAGAAGAAAATTTGTCAGACCCAATAAAATAAAGTGTCAGGTAATGTGGAATTGAAAATTGGGCAACCACTGTGGCAGCTAGACCAAAATACTGTGCTGAGATTAAAAAAGCAGGGAACCTTTTGCAGCTGAAGCTCTGGGAGGATTGTAAAACTGAGACAAAGAGAGAAGACAGTTCCAAGCACAGCAGAGAGCAGAATTTATGTGCGCATGGAGGGGTTGGAACTGTGGGCCCCAGATTACCTTTATCAGCCACGTGTGCACTCACAGGTAAACCACATTATCAGTGCCATCATCTTTGAATATAATTATTATTACTGTTGTATTTATCAAGTAGGGTGATGAAAAGAATAGAAGGAAACCACAATGGAAAATGAGATGCTCCAACACTAGGAACCTGGAATGTCTGAGAAGGGTTCTGGGAAATTGTTGTAGAGTTTTCCAAGGCTGGAATAGAGTAATGAAGTGACTTGGGAAAGAACAAAAGCATTTTTTCAGTGATTCTGCTAAGGGACCCATCACCACCACTACTCAGATGCCCGACTTAAAGTCTGACCTGGAAAGAGATGGAGGGAGGTGGGGAAAATCAATCAATCAATCAATCGTAATTACTGATCACTTACTGTGTGCAGTGCACTGTTCTAAGCACTTGGGAGGGTTTGATATAACAGAGTTGGCAGACACATTCCCTGCCCACAGATGCTTCAAGGTCACTCTCCAGAGATTTTGCAATGAAATACACTGCAAATGGTTAGGGGTACTATGTATCTGAGTTCCTTTCAAGCCGTGAAGTTTTATCTTATATTTGCAGGGAGCAGAGTAAACCCTAATAGTTAATGTTTAAGCATGCTTCTGCCTGAGCCTTCCTTTTAAACCCAGGAGAATCACTTTCCATGCTCAACTGCAAGCCATCCACCATGGTTCCTAAGGTGCTATTCCTTTTTGGGAGTTTTCTCTGCCATTTGGCTTTTGCAGGACGGAGTAAGTACCTTTTGCCTTTCTAATAATAAATTACATCCACAACTAATCCCAGGTACAGGTTGTGACCACTGAGTAAAGTGGAAAATCGAGACAACTATCTGGATTATTCAGACTCAAAAATTTGCTCTAAATATCCAAGTTAAATTGAGTCAAAGGTTATTGTTTTAAAAATGATCTCAATTCACCACCTTATTGGCCTAGAAGACCTGGGCACTTTGTGTTTGTTAAAGGAAGTGTGTTAGATAATTCTCTCTCTCCATTTCAGTTTGTCCTAAACCACAGGAGGTACCTTTTGCCACAGTGGAGCCATTGAAAGCTTTCTATGAGCCAGGCGATGTAATTGTGTACACCTGTAAGGCTGGCTATTCGATGCTTGGGCAAGTAAGGAAGTACACCTGTCCTCTCACTGGGTTGTGGCCAGTCAATACCGTCAAATGTCTACGTAAGTCAACTCATCCTCTCATACGGATTTTAAGCAAAGTCTCAGGCTCTTCTGGGAATGCTCAGAGCTAGTAGTTTCTGATAGGCGGGAGGGGTGGAA
The DNA here is from genome assembly GCF_004115215.2 of Ornithorhynchus anatinus. Lineage (NCBI taxonomy): Eukaryota > Metazoa > Chordata > Mammalia > Monotremata > Ornithorhynchidae > Ornithorhynchus > Ornithorhynchus anatinus. The sequence continues at coordinate 4,588,233 of NC_041742.1, forward strand.
GGAGTAAGAATTTGGGGAAGGATGATCAGTCAATTAGTAATATTTACTGAACATCTACTGAGTGCAAAGCATTGTACAAACTGCTGTGTGAGTAATTGCTGATGCAAGATATGTATTCCTGTCTTGAGGAGTCAGTCTAATAATATTAATAATAATAATGGTATTTGTTAAGCACTTATTATGTGCCAGACACTGTTCTAAGTGCTGGGGTGGATACAAGATAATCGTGTTGGACATAGTTTCTGTATCACATAGAGCTCACAGTCTTAATCCCATTTTACAGATGAGAGAAATGAGGCCCAGAGAAGTTAAGTGACTTGCCCCAGGTCACACAGCAGACAAGTGGTGGAGCTGGGATTAGAACCCATGACCTTCTGACTCCCCGGCCCGTGCTCTATCTGCTAGGCCATGCTACTTCTTATGGGGGAGCAAGGACATGGGAAGAGGGAGCAAGGACAAGTAGTAGTTGCGAAAGGAGAGGCAAGGGCAGGGATTTGGAGCTTGTGTGATTGGTAAAGAAACCTTGGCTACGGGACACCAAGGGAAGTGAAAACAGGATAAAACATGATAAGACTCTCTGAAATTTAGCCCATTTCTAAATGGTTCTTGTCAGATTAAGGGTTGAGGGCCATTGTGCTAGCATTTTGAAACTGTGCTTAATAGATTCGAAGAAAATCAATTACCTAAGATACTTGGAACTGAGGGAGGTAGTTCAAATAATTGAAACTTCTGATAACCAGAGATGAATTTGGCTCTCTCAGGTAGATATGCCCAAATTAATTGATTAATCCAAGTTTTTTTTGGATGACCTTCCCAAGCCTCGGCTCACATAACCATCCAGTTTGGCTAGCCAAGGTTCTGACAATTGGCCTTTTCTCTAGACTGTAAACTCCTTGCAAGCAGAGATTATATTTTGGTGCTATTGATGCCTGTCTAGTTGTTTTGTTTTGTTGTCTGTCTCCCCCTTCTAGACTTTGAGCCTGTTGTTGGGTAGAGATTGTCTCTATCTGTTGCTGAATTGTACTTTCCAAGTGCTTAGTAAAGTGCTCTGCACACAGTAAGCGCTCAGTAAATATGACTGACTGAATGAATGAATGATGTCTACCAAAAATCTATTGCACTGTACACTCCCAAGCACTTAGTACACACTATGCACACTATGCACACAGTAAGTATTTAATAAATATCACTGATTGATTGAAATGTGACAGCTTTCCTCCATCTTGGTTGCATCTCTAAAATTAAAGGTGGATTCCACCATTCTTCTCAAGTTTATTAAAGAGTAATTCTGTCCATAACAGTTACAATTGACTAATATTTTCAATGGATCTCTCTCTTTATGTTGGGGAGAGCACAGACAATATGCACAAAAACTTTGCCTCCTCCCAAATTCTCTCCTTAGACTGACACACACTTAAGTCAAGGACCATTGTCCTCTGTGCTTGCCTGAAATACATAAGGGGCAGGGAAGCGGTTCATGGGAAGCACCTACTGAGGGTCCATTCCATTGCAGAATATCATGGTCAGGTCCCTGACTGGGGCTACTCCATCAGTCAATCAATCAGTCATATTTATTTCACTTTTACAAAGGGCAGAAATTCCTCAGTGTGGATAAACTTGGGCCAGAGTAGCATAACAGCATCAAAATCCTGCCAAGCGTAGGTTTACACAGTTTAAATCTTCATCTCCGTGTAGCCCCGACTGGGCCCCCGGGTTCATTTATATTCATTGTTTATTAGCCAGAGGCTGAAATGGACTTATCTATTACCGGATTGCCATAGAAAATGCCATAAATAAATATTCTCTTTAAATCACAGCCAAAGTATGTCCCTTCATTGGACGCTTGGAAAACGGATCTGTTCGTTACACAACATTTGAATACCCGAATACTCTGACCTTTGCCTGTAACCCAGGGTAAGAAATGTCTGTGGAATGAGGCAGGTCACCAGAATACCACCTTAATGCAGGGTTCTCCTAGTGCAGGAAAAGCCATTAGGCTCCTCGCACTAATAGTGGCAGTGGGAGTGGGTGGACCAGCCTTAAAAGAATCAGTCACTTAGCTAACTATACTGATATCAGGATCCTAGGTGGGGGACTGGGGTGAGAAGGAAATGAAGCATTTTAATTCTAATATTTCCCTATCTGAGTGGTCTTCTTCCTCATGTTGAGGATTGGCACTAAGGAAGATTTTCCTCTAGAAAAATCTTCTCATAAAAATACATTTTGCCTCACGCCGTCAGGCCTTTAAGCGTCTAATGTGGGCAGCAGTGGGGTAGAACCTGTAGGCTAAATTAGCGTTGGTGGGCTCAGGTTCTCTGTGGCTTTATTTACTGCAAGAGGGCATTAAGAGGGTATTCCTGGGAGCCTTGCTTCATTTCCACCATAGGGAAGTTGTGGGAAGTGGCATCCAGGGTGTTCAGGATTACCGACACCCATATATCTTCAGTAAACTAAAGTTAAAGTGAGAGAAATAAAGGCATTCACCAGTAAGTGTGTTATTCAAATGATTGTGTCAGGGTAGTCACGGTTCTGGGTTCTTTGCTCTGTCCAGCAGTCTACTATTCCTGCTCTTCAGTGGATCCGTTCATAATGGGGGATTGTGCTTATTCTATTCTGAGTGGTTAAGAGAATCCTTGTGTGCCTCCTTAGGCATGGGAACAATCTTTGGCTGAAAAGTGCTCTAAAAGAACACGAAGTGGGATATAGCTAATGCAAAAGAATGATTGGGGAGGGCAACCATGCTTTCAGTGGACCTGGAAGCCATTTCAGGGTTCTGTCATGGACAAATGATCTCAGCATTGAAAGGAACAATTCCCATTATTTCAGATATGTTCTTAATGGAACTAACTCCGTCCAGTGCCTGGAGGATGGGAAATGGAGTAAGAAACTGCCGGTTTGTGATCGTAAGTGTGCATTTACCTCTAACTGGGAAAATGATTGCAGTCAGTAGCCTTTATCATTTAGGTCCAGCTTCACTAGGAAAGCCAAGCGAAGAATTGAGGCAATTATTCATGGCATTAAGATAGAGCAGGTCTTACATGACCAGTTTTATAATCGACTAATAATTCACTCGAAACTCTCTGAATTCCTTTCGGACCCTGCTTTCATATCTGTTCAAAAGTAATATTCATCAGTGTGTTAAACTAGAGCTGCAATTCAAAGCATCCTCTCTTTGTGGAAAGATGCCAACAAACTGGGATTTCAGCTACCCGGTATTCAGATAACTGGGACCACGGTGGCATTTTCCCAAGGTGCATCAGCCTATCAGAGAGAGAAGCATTGTGGCTTAGTGGATAGAGTCTGGGCCTGGGAGTCAAAAGGACCTATGTTCTAATCCCGGCTCCACCACATGTCTGCTGTATGACCTTGGACAAGCCACTTAACTTCTCTGTGCCTCAATTACCTCAACTGTAAAATGGGGATTAAAAGTGTGAGCCCAATGTGGGACAGGGACCGTGTCCAGCATGATTAATTTGTGTCTACCCCATTGCTTAATACAGTCCTTGGCACATAGTAAGCACTTAACAAGTACCCTAGTATTATTATTATTATCAGTCTAGCATCACTTCATCAGGTGGCCAGGAGGGGGGCCCCATGCTTGGAACACTGAAACACTGTTACCACAGAGAAGCAGAGTGCCCTGAATTTCTCCTAGTTGCATCCTCTAGAGGGTTCACTGCTGCGATGCGTTACAGCATTTTATGACCTTATGGCACTATGATATTTTGACTCAAAAATCTGCCCCTGAAGTTCTCAGGATCTCCATTTTTTCTTTTTTATGGTTTTCATTAAGCCCTTACAATGCACCAGGCACCGTACTTAGCGTGTACTTAGTAGATACAAGATAATCAGGTTGCACACAGTCCCCATCCCATGTGAGGCTCACGGTCTTAATCCGCATATTTCAGATGAGGAAACTGAGGCCCCGAGAAGTGAAGCGACTTGCCCAGGGTCACAGAGCAGATAGGTGGCAGAGCCGGGATTAGATCCCAAGTCCTTCTGACTCACAGGCCCGGGTTCTATCCACGACACCATGCCACTTCTGGTTCTTCCTTGGCTTTGCACTATTAACCCCATCTGGGGAAGCTACTTCTTTCAGGAAGCTGGGCCTGACTACAGACTTGATTAATAGGGTTTTGATTCCCTCAGCAGCTCAGGGTTCAGACCACCCCATGAGCGGCACCCACAGGAAGCACACCCCTAAAAACACCCCTTAAACAAGTCTCGTGCATATTGGTGGCACAGGATACTGGTCATTCTTTTGCTGGTGTGGCAACAGCAATGCTCGATGACCAAAGATGTGTGAGAAGCCCTCTCTTGGAAGGCCCTGCTCACCCAAAATAGGGGAGAGGCTGGAGAAGTTGCCTTAATCAATACCGGCTTCACCACAGTCAAATCTGGCTCCGTCTGGTGAAGTTTTACCCTGTGGTGAAATAACAAAGGGAAAATCAGTGACTATCCCAAAGTGCAGATATGATTTCAGGGAATGCGGGTTCCATGTTGGTCTTACTAGGTACAGCGACACACACACGTTGACACACTGTCAGTAATGTCATCTTTGAAAACAACAGATAGCTATATGTCAGGGCAGGACAGAACTAAGGGAGTCAAGGAAGAAGTTTGGGGTGGGGGTCATGGAGTGAGGAAACAGGAAAGTCTGAGACAGAGAGTAAGGAGAAGTGGTAGTCCAATGAGCCGAACTTTCTCGGCACAGCATTCATTTTAAGCACTAGGCTTAATTACTCTACAGTGTCCTTTTCAAAACAATGTGAGAAGATGGAGATCTTGGAAGCTTGGTCCTTATTTTCAATGACTCAATTTAATTAGAAAAAGCAATTTAAAACTTTTTCAGAGACACAACGGAGCAGTGTTTTATAGGTTTTTTTGCAATTGATATGATCACTATTGACTGTTGAGGTTTTATTTAGATGATCCAAATAACCTATTAAAATAATGCTCCCTCATTCTCAACTCCTAATAGCCAATACCCAAGTATCCAAAATGTGGAGTGAAAACAAACATTCCAGAAGAACTAACTGTATTCATGTAAAATGATGATGCTCTTTTTTTTACAGCAATAACTTGTCCTCCACCCACCACACCCAATTTTGCAAAAGTTAGCTATTACAAACCATCAGCTACAAACGACTCCATCTATAAAGATGAGGTAGTCTTTGAATGCTTGCCACCTTATGCAATGTTTGGAAATGCTACAATCAGATGCACGGAACATGGAAATTGGACGGAACTACCTGAATGCAGAGGTAAGTGCAGTGATTAGCCATGACTATTACTTTGGGAGACCCAGAGGTTTCCTTAAAGTTAATATTGAAAATCCATCTGAATAGAATATTTTAATTTGTTGTTGGCATTCATTTCATTTAGAAACTAATGTTTCTACAGTTTTATATAGTTCTATAGTTTTATAGTTCTATAGTTATGGAAACTATAAACTATTGTTTCATTTAGAAACTATAAAAAGTTAAATATTTTCAAAGACACTAAATAGCTTGTCTCTAATTCCGGCTTTCATTTAGACTATTTCTGTGCCTGCTGAGTAAACAAGTAGATAAATGTTAGCACTTGTTCTATTGATCATTCTTCAGACAGATGGGAATCGTATTGAGAGGCTTTTAATAGAACTCTATTGTGTCATACTTTCACAAGTGCTTAAACAGTGCTCTGCACACTGTAAGCACTCAACAAGTACCATAGATTGATAGGTTGAAATACAGTGCTAGATTTCCTAGGGTCTCTTCTCTGCTGACTCTCCCTGCCAAAGAGAGCTTCTGCTGACTTGAGCACAGAGGTGGCTTTTAGGATAACTAACCTGGGCTTCAAGGATCCACATGTAGAAGCTCCATGTTCTGGACTCCACTTCCAATTTTTAGCTTTGGCCAAATAGGAATCTAATCAACTGCATTGGCATCCTCACTAGTCCTCCTGTCATCAGTCTCTCCCCTCTCCAAGCTACACTTTCCTCTGTGGTTCTAAAACCACTATTTTGTACACATCTCCCCTCTTCTCACAACCACCGTTTTGCACACATCTCCCCTCCTCTCACAAAGTCTTCATTGCTTACACCTTCCTCTCTGCATTAAGTTGAAACTGCTAATCATTGTCTTTAAGGCATTCAATCAACTCTCTTCCTCCTACTCATCCATTCTCTTATTCCAATATAGCCCATTCCATCCTCTTCATTCCTCTCAAGCAAACCTACTCGCCTAGTCACTCATCGTAGTTTTGGTCTCTCGTTCGTTACCTTTCCTGGCCTGGAACTCCCTCCACTCATCCAATCCGCCAGACAACAACTTTCCCCATCTTCAAAACCCTGTAGCATACTTTTCTTAATACATGTTACTCACTCAAAACCCAACAGACGTGAAGTGTCCATTTCCAACAAGACCGGACAATGGGTATGTGAACTATCCTAAAAAAGTAGCACTTGGTTACAAGGACAAAGCCACATATGGCTGCCACAGTACCTACACCTTGGATGGACCAGAAACAGTAGAATGTGGAAAGACAGGAACTTGGTCTGCTCAACCAACTTGTAAAGGTATGAAAACATAGTTTGTATCTTGGGAATTCTCTGTATTTTCCTGAAGGAAGGTTTGCATTTCTTTGTACTGTGAGTGCTTTTCACAGACGCCTTTTCCAAGGCATTTCATTGGAACAACCTATCTGAAATTTCCTTCAAATTTCAAAATGCATAAAGGCAGCTATATGCTGTGGGCACTGATTCTAGGGGTTGGACTGTATGGATTGAAAGCTGGACTAGTCCAGTTATTCTGGACAATGGAGAATCCCTGGCCCTCAATGTTACTGTGTCAGCTGAAATGAATTTCTTAATACATTTAAACATCAATCTTTTGCTTTTCAGCATCTTGTAAAGTCTCTGTTAAAAAAGCAACAGTGCTGTACAAGGGAAATAGGGTGAAGATCCAGGAACAATTTAAGAACGGCATGTCCCATGGTGAACATGTGGCTTTCTTCTGTAAAAATAAGGAGAAGAAATGTAGCTACACAGTGGAAGCTCAGTGCGTAGATGGAATTTTTAAAGTTCCCGATTGTTTTAAAGGTAGGTTCAAAACTTTATCTTTACAGGCTTAAAAATTGAATGTTGAGAGTACTGATTTCAAATTGCCCAAAATATAATGAATTAAGATTACTATCAAGATTTCTAAATTAAGAAATTCACTGATAGATCATTAGAGAAGAGTGTGGCTGAGTGGAACGAGCACGGGCCTGGGAGTCAGAAAAACCTGGGGTTTCTAATCCCAGCTCCACCACTTGTCTGCTGTGGGACCTTGGTTGAGTCACTTCACCTCTCTGCACCTCTGGTACCTCATCTGTAAATTGGGGATTAAGAATGTGAGTCCCATATGGAACTGATTTTCTTATATCTACCCCAGTGTTTAGTACAGTGCCTGGCACATAATGAATACCATTAGAAAAAAAACTAGGATATAGGATCTTACAGTGTTGGTGTTCCCTAAGATACGTTGTTCTAAAAGCTCAGTAATCTGCCCTCAAACAGTGCAGTTAAAATCCCACTGAATTAAATGGTGCTGTTCAGTTATGTCCAATATGTGATGAAAGCTCAGGCCTGCTTAAACTGACAGTCACAACTACTTGAAAAAAACCAGGCAATAAAGTAAGAATTGGAATAAAAATTTCAAGGTTGTCAAAGCCTTCATACTACATTTACATTGGTTACCTATCTTCACTGACATCAGACAGGAGCATCATGCTTATTGAGAAAATGAAAATTTGGTGGACTTGTCTAAAATTTTGCAATGATTTCAAAATTTTGCACTGCCCTTGCACTTGGATTTGCACCCTTTATTCACCACTTACTCAGTCTCAGCCTCATAGCATTTACGTACACTGTCATCATTTCTGCTCGATTTCTTTTAATGGTATTTCCATGTGCCAATTACTGTACTAAGCACTGGGGTGAATCAGTTTGGATACAGCCCATGTCTCACATGTGGTCCACAGTTTTAATCCCCATTTTATAGACGTCAGTCAGGCAGTCAACCATATTTATTGAATGCTTACTGTGTGCACAGCACTGTACTAAGCTCTTGGGAGAGTACAATATAACAGTATAACAGACACATTCCCTGCCCACCCGTGAAGTGACTTGCCCAAGGTCACACAGCAGACAAGTAGTGGAACAGGGATAAGAACCCCAGGTCCTTCTGACTCCCATGGCAATGCTCGATCCCCTGGGTCATGCTGCTTCTCTGTTTCTAGGCCAGAAGCCTCAAATCTCCTATTTTACAAGCTTTGGGGTTCACTAGGTATTTCTCATCTTTTCATGCTATAGCAGCTTTTATTCACTTCATTTGTCTATTCAAATTCAGGGAAACTGAACCTCACATGCACTGAATTCCATTTATTAGAGTTGAATGTCTCAATAAAGCACCTATTTTTTTTCTCCTCTTTAAACAGAACACAGTTCTTTAGCTTTCTGGAAGACGGACGCATGGGATGTACCACTTTGCAGCTAATACTCCTTCTGAACTCAAAACGAAGGATGTTGATACTTGCATCTGTGGGTGATGTCTATCGCTAAATTAATGCAGAGATGGGAAATAGATAAACAGTATGACCCATTGCAGATTGTTCTTCACAGTAGTTGCTTTCCTTCGTTAAGTGATTCAAGCACAGTATTTGAGTTACCAACATTTTCCTGATGGACAAATCTGAGGTCCATTTTAGGCAACCAAAGGTTAAATGGAACATTTTAGTTCTTTCTCGTCCGTATTATTAGCCTGCCTACCAAGTGCCATATTTTTATCATAATTCCACATCTTTCTGCATAATAAAACCTTTCTTAATTGGGTATTTTCTTGTGATTTCTTTAGTATAATTTAAAAAAATGTAAGTAGTCTTTGAAATGCTCATTTTTCCAGACAACGGAACATGCAGGCCACAACTTTGAGAAGGAAGGGCTTTCAACCGCATTGAATTTTTCAGCTGATGCAGTGATTTTAGGTAAAGAATCTACTTACCAAAATGGGAACTCATGCTGTCAACTTCCACATCTCTTAGGATTGGCTTCCCTTTAAGCCTTCCCACGAGGCCCAGAATTTTATATTCTACCCATCACTGAATGGGATTTTACTGAGCACTTAGAATTAAGTGCTTGGGAGAGCACAACACAACAGAGTTGATAGCCACATTCTCTTTATAACGGCATTCAGGCACCCCATAGCCTCTTGTTACACACCCAGGTCTGGTTGTTTGTATCTAGGAACTCTGTCTCATATTCCCAGAGGTGGATGAGAACCAAGCATGTTTCCCCCCTCCTCAAGAAACTCCAATGGTTGCCCATCCACCTCCACATCAAACACTCTTCACCATTGGCTTTAAAGCAGTCAATCACCTTGCCCCCTCCTATCTCACCTTGCTGCTCTCCTACTACCACACTTCGCTCCTCTAATGCTAACCTTCTCACTTTACCTCGAGCTTGTCTATCTCCCCGCCGACCCCTCACCCACGGGCTGCCTCTAGCCGGGAACACCCTCTCTCTTCATAGCCCTCAGACAGTTACTATCCCCACCTTCAAAGCCTTAGGGAAGGCCCATCTCCTCCCAGAGGCCTTCCCCCATTAAGCCCTCATTTCCTCTTCTCCCACTCCCTTCTGCATTGCCCTTGCACTTGGATTTGCACCCTTTATTCACCACTTACTCAGTCTCAGCCTCATAGCATTTACGTATACTGTCATCATTTCTTTATTTACATTAATAAACGAGAAGCAGTATGGCTTAGTGGCAAGAGCACGGGCTTGGGAGTCAGAGGACATGGGTTCTAATCCCGCCTCCTTCACTTGACTGCTGTGTGACCTTGGGCAAGTCACTTCACTTCTCTGGGCCTCAGTTACCTCATCTGGAAAATACGGATTAAAACTGTGAGTTCCACGTGGGACAACCTGATTACACTGTATCTACCCCAGCGCTTAGAACAGTGTTTGGCACATAGTAAATGCTTAACAAATACCATAATCATTATTATTATTATTAATAATATCTGTCTTCCCCTCTAGACTGTTAGCTCACTGTGGGCTGGGTACGTAACAACCAACTCTGCTATATTTTACTCTTCCAAGTATAGAATATTTTACCAATATGAGGGGGAATTTAAAAGAGAGGTAAAACCCTTGATCTCTGCCCTCCTGGAATTTGTAACTGAATGGTGAAGATAAATTGAGGAAGAAGAAATAAGAAGTAGTTTAGAGTGTAAGACTGAATAATAACAAAAGTGAGTAAATAGTGATGGACAGTTTACTTCAGGTAGATAGTCTGAATTATTACAGATTGTCTATACAATCTGTGCTAGAATGGAAACACATCATCTTTACATCTACAGTGCCTGCCATTTTGTTGAGGCCACTTGTTTATATTTAGGAGAAAAACCAGAAATACAATGTAACAACAAGTTGCCTTATTTGTGAGAGTGGTTGTTTTGTGATTTAATAAATAAATTATAATCCATGATTTATGAAGTTGTGGACTGTAGCTTGGAAACTGCATAATTTCCCCACTCCTTGTGAATGATTTTAATAAGAGGATTACTCTGATTTTTCTTTCTAATGTGTTTACATAATAATAATAATACTTAGTATTTATAAATCGCCTTCCATCTGACAAGCTCAAGGCCAGGAGGGTATTTTGCTATAATGATACAAAGTATCTTCATAACCCAGCATGATGAAGCAATTTGAATGCAGGTCGATTATCTTGTTTGTCGGATTATGTGTTAACAAGTATCATGCCAGACCCATCACTGGTTTGGAAACAATATATTGAAGAAAAAATCTGAGTTGAAAATATGGAGACCCCTGCAGGACACAGACCATGTATAATTCCCAGCAGTGTATTCTTTCCCAGAATTTAATGCAAGTGCTTTGCATGAGTGCTTAATGCTATTACTTCTACTACTACTACTAAATATCTCCTAAATTAAGAAAGGTTCATATTTCTTTTATATCTGTCAGAGATTTCTAGATAAATAAAATATTCAAAAATGCAATGGGAAATAAAGTCATGTCATGATTTCCCGGTGATATAGGCAGGAAATGTGACTGTTTATTGTTGTATTGTACTCTCCCAAGCATTTAGTATGGTCTAAGTACTAAATTTAGCACACTGCAAGTGCTCAATAAATATGACTGACGGAATGAGTGAATATAACTAAGACAAGAGTCTGTCAGAAAGAAAGCCCTCCCTATTTTTAAGTTTTTTAAATTATCCATCAGTATATAGTGAAAAAGTCATTCGGAAGCACATGAATTTCCTACCTCTATTCTCGAAATGAGACCCTTTAAATAGGGCTTCCTAGCCTCATTTACAAAGGAAGACTGTTGAATGGGATCGATACACAGAATAGAATGTGGTTATTTCCTTTCTGCAGAAAGCTATGGATTCTTGGATCTACCATGTATAATCACAACTGTCAAGCATCTTTAGAGTGACTGAGAAAATGGATAGGTATGGGAGATTCAAGTGTAACAACAGAAATGTGTTCATTGGCTATTAGTGAAAGACGAAGGAGATAAAAATTTAAAGACATTTTGGGTACTTCTACATTTTAGGAAACATTTGTGGCATGAATTAGAATAAATGAAATGAAAAACAAAGAAAACAAATATTGTTATTTTAGTGCCTCCTTTCCTTCAAAGTCATCCAAATCAAAGGAATAAAAGATTTAATTTCCACTCATTTTCAGGTAATCTAACAAATAGGAGAATGAGTTAAAAATGGAGAAGCAATGTGGCCTAGAGGAAGGAGCTTGGGGCTAGCAATCAGAGAAACTGAATTCTAATCCTGATTCTGCTACCTGCTGTGTGACTTTGGGCAAGTGACTTCACTATTCTGTGCCTCAATTTCCTCATTTGTTCTTCCTATTCTCCTTCCTATTTAAACAGTGAGCGCAAGGGGAAACAGGGACTACGTCTCACCTGATTCTCTTGTACTTAACCCAGCACCTCCTCCAGAACTGGGGATGTAGTAAGCACTTAACAAATAACACCAATAATATTATTATTGCTACTACTACTAATGATAATAACGATAATGAGATGCTATATCTGTCACTCAGTAAAGACACATTTTCACATTTTTGAAAAACTATACTCAGGAGTAGTCTAAGAGTCATCTAAGGAAAGTTCTCAATAAGTGGAATTCTCACCAGATTCTACATTTTCCCGATAAAGTAAATGACATACATTTTACCCTATCCATAAGTATTTCCTCTATTATTTTATTTGGAGGTCAAAAGAATAAAGTAGGATCCAGAAATGGTGTAGATTAGTTTGCAATTCTTGCTGTAGACCTCGAGTAAGTGATCAGCATCTGCCCTGCCTCTTCTTCCCACAAAGTGGCAACCAAATTCACCTGGTGCAATTCACAGCAGTGTTGCAGCACTGCCACAACAGAGGGCTGAGAAGTAAATTGGCCAGCCAGAAGAGCCTCTCCCAGGCTAAGGGATCTCCTGGGTCTTCATTCTTCTCTCAGCCCTTGCCTTAACTACTGCTTCCTCTGGTCTGGCTTTGATTTCTGCACTTACTACCAAAACTATGGCCTTCCCACTGCTGCTGTCATTTGATGTGGTCTTTGAGTATAAAATAGAAGGGCTCTCTTGAGAAACATGATCTCCTTAGAAGGTTTACATTTAAATGGAGCTCTGTATTCGTAGTTGTCCTTCACTTGGGAAGAAAATACTCTTGGAAGTGACACTTATCTTGGCTTATAGATCTAGCTGTAAAGGCCTCATCTTCACCTATGAACACAGTCACAGACACAAAGGTTGTCACTGGTGTGGGATGGTTTCCTTCTTGCATCTCCTGCTCCTGTGTCATTGTTGCATGGGAGTAAATTGTGCTATATTGCAGATTATTAAAAAAAAGGGCTAGTCAATGCTTTTGTCAAAAATTAATTTAACACAAAAAATTTTTCACTATTTAGACCATGAGCCCCAAGAGAGACAGTGATTGAGAGAAACTTGACCCCACTGCTCAGAACAGTGCCTGACATAGCACTTAAATACAACAACAACAATTTGTCCAATATTTTTCAGAAAAAAGTCTGAAAAAACACATTGCACAGACTTACTTTTTTTTTTTAGTTGCCAAGCAGCTTACACAGGAGGCTCTATCTGCTAGATAGCTTGTGATTTGGTCCGGAACAGTAACAGGATCAGAAGCTTCTGATAATGAAATCCACAGAGTATTTAAAGCACTTAAACTGATAAAATTCTTGATTACATGAAATGCGAGCCAGGATTCATTTTAGCTCTTTTCCCCAGCAGACGGATCTAAGCGAAATAGTCACTTTTCCATATAATAAAATCTCATTCTGCTCTGAGCTGGGGCTTTCATATTACTTCTGAAAATGAACCTCAGGTTTTTTTGTTTGCTTGTTTATGGATTTTCTTGTGATGAACTGATGCACAGCTGAACCGATCTTTGAGGCAGATCAGATAGAGGAGAAACATAGAGAACAATATCAACATCATTACATGGTGTTCAATAAGCTCTCAAAAGGATTTGACACCATCAGTAAGCCTAGGTGTTTCCCCAAACTAAAAGAGTTGGGGTGCCCTGAAAAACTGATCATGATGCTAAGATTACTCCATGAAGATATGGCTAGTGATCTCCAATTTGGAGGGATCTTTTCTGATCCCTTCCTCATTTGGCAGCCCTCTCACTTGTTCCCTTTATTTATTCCTCTCCCAGCCCCACAGCACTTATTTACATAGCTGTAATTTACTTTACTAATGTCTGTCTCGCCCTCTAGATCATAAGATCGCTGTGAGCAGGGAATGTGCCTGTTTATTGTTATATTGTTCTTTCCTAATTGTTTAGTACAATGCTCTGCACACGGTAAATGATTTATAGATAGTATTGACTGACTTGAATTCTAATCCCAGCTCCACCACTTGTCTGCTATGTCACTTTGAGTAAGTCACATAACTTTCCTGTGCATCGGTTTTCTCATCTGTAAAATGGAGATTAATACTGTGAGTCCCATGCATGTGACAATGGACTGCTTCCAACCCCATTATCTTGTATCTGCCCCAGTGTTTACAGTGCCTGGAGCATAGTAGATCCTTAATAAACACCATTAAAAAATGTGTTATAAGGATTTCTGATGATTCTCCAAATCTTTTGAGTTGAAGGAACAAATGAGAAGGTGTGCATTTTATTCTGACACCAGCTTCCAGATGCTACATTATTCTCTCAAGCATAGCTGTATAGAATTGGTTGAATGAGAATGGGCCTAACTTGGTGCAGACACACTTCCCATCTCTTAGACCCGTGTTCTATCCACTTCACCACACTGCTGCTCATGTTCCTATATGCTGTTGACTGTGTCCTGGAAACACCCATCCAAGGAGACATGTAGATGTTATGGGCAACTTATCCAAATCAATAACTTATCCAAATCCAAATCAGTGAAGTGCAACTGTTCGACAATTCACTTGAAGAAGGCAGAGGTTTTTACTAGTCTGCCCCTGTCAATCTATGTAGTCACAGCTTTCCCTGAGAGTAACACATTGTTCAGTACCACTAGTGAATTCTTTACACTGGATAAGGGGAACGTGGAGAGTTCCCAGTACTCTCCCAGTGTCTACTGTGGGAGAGAGAGTCAGGCAGAGGCCTACCCCCCATTCCTAGCTTGGGCAGTGGCTAGGGAGTGGAAGGCAACCTGCTACAAGTCAAAACTCACCTGTGCTGGGCAGCAGCAGCATGGGAGAGAGTTGAGGGCAGAGTCTCAAGTTTACTGCGTGGAAGGAGGCAATGGTAAACAACTTCCATATTTTTATCAAGAAAACAACAACAGAATTTTGTGCAACTCATCAGTAATAGCACTGGGGAGCTGCTGCTGCCAGGTACTTGTAACCTGCTTTCAACTCTTTTTTTGGGGGGGGGGGGTATTTGTTAAGCGCTTGCTATGTGCCGAGCACGATGTGCCGAGCGCTGGGGGAGACACAAGGGAAACAGGTTGTCCCACGTGGCGCTCACAGTTTTAATTCCCATTTTACAGATGAGGTAACTGAGGCACCGAGAAGTTAAGTGACTTGCCCAGAGTCACACAGCTGACAGGTGGCAGAGCCGGGATGTAGTTATTTACAGCTGGAGGAAGCCAGGCCTAACTTTAAGTAAAATAGTTTATAATACTCAGGTAAGCAATAGAACTAAGAGTTATATTTTATACTTAAGCTTTGCAGTGCTTAATTTTTTTCAATTTAGTGACTTAGGTTCCACCCTATTTACCAACATAGCAACAAGCTGTAGTTTAATAATAGCTTGATCTGATAGTGTACTGATAATTAATTGTACCTGCATGAAGATCTGCATCATACATTATCCAACAAAAAAACAGAGGAAGGAAACCCTCAGTGTTTCTAACGACCTGTCAAGAGAAAGGGTGCTTTCAGGATACTCTTGACAAAACATTGAGTCTGTGGGAGCCATTAACAGCCTAACCAGGACCAGTTCTCACTGAGATTAACTCCAAAATCAAAGAGCTCTTTGCTCAGCAACCTGCAACATTCATGTCCAACTGAGGTTTATGTTTGGGCATGGAGATAACCACATTTGTTACAAGAGATAAGATACCAAAGCTGAGGAGACTTGAGGCTACTTATACCAAAAGCAAGAACTTGCCTGCATCGTGAAAGTCTAGATGGTAACTTTCACATGTCCACAGAACCTCTTAAAACCTCTTAAAAACCTCTTAAAAGGGTCACCTGATCTTCTCTTACTAGAAAGGGCAACAATTCATCAATAATCTCAATGAGATCCACAAGGGTGGAGAGGGAGAGAGAGGGAAGGAGTGGGAGAGAGTTGAAGGAAAAAGGGTAAAATTCATGTGTTGCTCCCGCCTCTGCAATCATCCGTTTTGCAGCCGGTGCAAAAGCAGACGTGACCCCGATGGCATGGCCCACATTGGATTAATGATGCCAGATTTGTTCCCATCACCACAAGTGGGAGGGAATGACACTGATTATGGGTTTCCTGCCACTTCTGAAACCTCTTATTCTAATACTGCTCTAGATTGATTCACTACAGCTTCAGCAGCCATGGTGATTGTCCCAGAGACAGGTGATGTAACCTATGGAAAGGAAGAAGTGAGAGACCAGTTTTCTCTTTCTGCCACTGTCACCATGTATCCTACTGCTACCTATTCCATATCAGATTCAGCCTTTTGCGAGGAAAACACAAAGCAAATTGAAAATTTAAATTGCTTGTATATTCTCTGGAGGTTCAGATAATACTTAAAGATTGTAGTCACTCTAATGAAACTCTATAGGTTTAGCAGGCATACCGCTGTAATTTCTGTTTCCCTCCCCTAGTTTTCTCCTTCCAACTCCTGTGCATTTAGAATTTCCTGTTGAGGAAATCCTGTACACTTCTCTGACAATGCAGGCTTACAATCTGAATCTCTTGGCTGTATTTTTTCCTAAAGGTCAAATTCCAGCAAAAAAAGTATACTTTGCTTTCTTATTGCCCACTTGGAATTGTCTGGATTTCTGCTCAAATCACTTCTAATCTAGAAACAATAAAATACCCCAATAAATTCAGGGTTTTGTTAACTAAATATTTATAACTTTATTTTTCTGCTTCTTTTCTAACTGTGAATACATAACATCTTTAAGGCAACTAAATATGTTTTGTTAGATATAATCTGGTACAGCATGTTGGAAAGGCATTCTGAAAAAAAAATCCTGCTTGTTGAAGAAGCCTGAAAGCAGTTCATCACAAATAAATGAACTTACTATTTTCTTTATGGCCAACTGAAAAAAAGCTTCCAGCTGTGCCTATGTTAAGTTTGGCACCACACTGAGTTTGGTGAGCAAGGAATCCTGTTGTGATATGAGATGAAAAACGGAGGTAAACTGCAGTTAGGTGAGCATTTTTACATTTTAAATTTTGTTTGTGCTTTGAATCCACTTGAGGGGATTTTTATATGGCTCGGAGCTTTTCCAGAAACTTAATGAAAGAACCTCAACAGTTACCACTAGACAAACAGAGATGGAGGCTGCCCACGGGAGGCTAATTCTGGTTGGCTCTTGCCTTGCTTCTGGGGCTTGAAAAGCAACATTATTCATCTGATATTGTTTCAGAGTGAGACATTTTGTCCTGTGAGTATTAAAGGAGAACAATCTTTGCGGGCTACGCTTCAGGGTCTCTGGTTGTTTTTGGCCTTGTCCGTGACTCTAGTGTGGCAGCAGCTCCAGATTGTTTTAATTAAGGACACAATTCAATTGTATTTATTGAGCAACTACTGTGAGCAGAGCACTGTACTAAGGGCTTGGAAATCTCCTTGGGTTGCTTATGGGGAAGCAGCATGGCTTAGTGGAAAGAGCATGGGTGTGAAAGTCAGAGGTCATGGGTTCTAATCCCCCCTAAGCCACTTAGCTGCATGACTTTGGGCAAATCACTTCACTTCTCTGTGCCTCAGTTCCTTCATCTGTAAAATGGGGATGAAAACAGTGAGCCCCACATGGGACAACCTGATTACCTTGTATCTACCCCACTGCTTAGAATAGTGCTTGGCACATAGTAAGCACTTAAATACCATCATCATTATTATTATGGAGTTGGGGAGGGGTGTTTAGGATCTTCTTGGGTTGTTTATGGAGTTGCGGTGTGTCACTGTGGGGTTAGAGAAGCAGCATGGCTCAGTGGAAAGACCATGGACTTGGGAGTCAGAGACCATGGATTCTAATCCTGGCTCCGCCACTTGTCAGCTGTGTGACCTTGGGCAAGTGACTTACCTTCTCTGTGCCTCAGTGGCTTCATCTGAAAAATGGAGATGAAAACTGTGAGCCCTGTGTGGGACAACCTGATGACCTCGTATCTACCCCAGTGCTTAGAACAGTGCTTGGCACATAGTAAGCACTTAACAAATACCATCATTATTATGACAATGATGGAATTGGGGAGGGGTGTTTAGGTAGGGCGGCTCTGTGGATAGAGCCCGGGCTTGGGAGTCAGAAGTTGTGGGTTCGAATCCTGACTCTGCTGCTTATCAGCTTGTGTGACTCTGGGCAAGTCACTTCATTTCTCGGTGCCTCAGCTAGCTCATCTGTAAAATGGGGATGAAGACTGGGAGCCTCGCGGGGGACAACCTGATGACCCTGTATCTCCCCCACCACTTTGAACAGTGCTCTACACAAAGTAAGTGCTTAACAAATACCAACATTATTATTATTCTCTGTGCCTCAGTTCCCTCATGTGTAAAATGGCGATGAAGACTGTGAGCCTCACCTGATGACCCTGGATCTCCCCCAGCGCTTAGAACAGTGCTCTGCCCAGAGTAAGCGCTTAACAAATACCAACATTATTATTATTAATATTAGTGTGGAGACCTGAGCTGAAGCCACGACTCTGCCTCTTGTCAGCTGTAGGATCTTGGGCAAGTCGCTTTACTTCTCTGTGCCTCAGTTCCCTCATTTGTAAAATGGGGATGAAGACCGGGAGCCTCACCTGATGACCCTGGATCTCCCCCAGCGCTTAGAACAGTGCTCTGCACATAGTAAGCGCTTAACAAACACCAACATTATTATTATCTTCTGGGGTGTTTCATGGGGTTACTGTGGGGCCTTACCCCCATTAGAGGAAGAAGGCCTCTGGCCGCGCCCACCACTCACCAGGACGGCCAGAGAGCGGCGCCCCTGAGCCCCGAGCGGGGGCCGCGGCGCGGCGCATGCGCGCGGGCGCTCCCCGCCGCCGGCTCTGCCACCCGGAGGGGCGGGGCGGGGCGGTATCCATGGCAACCGCGCCTCCAGGCCCCCGCGCCTGCGCACCCGCCCGCCGGCCCGGCCCGGCCCGTCGGCGGGGAAGCCGAGGCCGGAAGTCCAGTCCTGATCCCGGCGGTAAGTGCACATTTGAAACGGTTTTCCCGGGGCGCCGAGCGTCTTTTCCTTTCTTTATCCCTCTGGACATCATCCTCAAACTGCTGCAGACCCGGGTGCTTAAGGCCGGGCAGGATAGAGAGGCTTCGCCTTAGCCATTGCCCTTGCAAAGGGAGCCCATCAGGGGCCAGGGATTTGCCTCCTTTGCTGGCCCAACTCTACTTTCCCCAACGCTTAGTGCAATGCTCTGCACACACTGTGCACTCACCAAATACGATGGAGTGAAGGACCGAAAGGGAAAGTGGAAGCATCACCAGCTGGGCGGGGAGGGTTACTTAGCAGCTATAGCAACGGTGTTTGGAGGAGCAGCGTGGCTCAGGGGGAAGAGCACGGGCTGGAGAGGCAGAGGGCATGGGTTCAAATTCCGGTGTTTGTCAGCTGCGTGACTTTGGGCAAGTCGCTTAGCTTCTCTGGGCCTCAGTTACATCATCTGTAAAGTGGGCATAAGGGCTGTGAGCCCCCGTGGGACAGCCTGATCACCTTGTATCCTCCCCAACGCTTAGAACAGTGCTTTGCACATAGTAAGCGCTCAGCAAATGCCATCATAATTATTACTCTGACTTCTATTATTATTTTTGGAAGCGATGATATGGTGCCGTGCACTGGACATCGCCCTCCCCGGAGAGGGTCAATGCGAGATTTTTCAGCCAGATGCAACAAGTCCCTAAACTAGAGG
Organism: Ornithorhynchus anatinus; assembly: GCF_004115215.2. Taxonomy (NCBI): domain Eukaryota; kingdom Metazoa; phylum Chordata; class Mammalia; order Monotremata; family Ornithorhynchidae; genus Ornithorhynchus; species Ornithorhynchus anatinus. Next base: position 4,607,845 of record NC_041742.1, read on the forward strand.
GTAGATTGGACCCCATCCTAACACTTAATAAGGCGACTCAAACTTGATGCACGAAATAATACGAAAACGTTTTAAAAGTTCTCACTCCTGGCCTGAGTATCTCTCCCCTTTTATTTGGTGGAGCATTGTTCTTGTTGAAGATGCTCGTTGTGCAAGCACCCTCCCACGCAGGCACCTGTGTTCTTGTCTTTAAAACTGATACTTCCCCCTACCTGTAACTTATTTTACTATCTGTCTTTCCCTCCAGATTGTATAGTCCTTGAACGTAGGGATCTGGCCTCCTAACTCTATGCATTCTCCCAAACACTTAGAGAATTGCTTAGATTTTGTGTTTAAGTATTTTTTTTAATTTGAGCTGAGTAATATTACTGTGTTTGCACATCATAATGATGATGATAATGGTATTTAAGTGCTTACTATTATTATGTGCCAAGCACTGCTCTAAGCGCAGGGGGGAGATACCAGGTAATGAGTTTGTCCCACGTGGGGCTCACAGTCTTAATCCCCATTTTACAGCTGAGGTAAATGAGGCCCTGAGAAGTTGTGACTTGCCCACAGTCACACAGCTGATAAGTGGTGGAGCTGCGATTAGAACCCCGACCTCTGTCTCCCCAGCCCGTGTTCTTTCCACTGAACCACGCTGCTTCTCACACTGACTTATCCTGGGGCATTGGTTATTCTCCAAATGGTTAGTGAATTTTCTGGCATTTTGGTAAATATTTCATCGTACTAGAAAGAACTACATCCTCCCCTACCTTCAAAAAAATCACTTAGGGTAGTTTTGTAAGCATAGCTTATCCTTTAAACACTTGTTCTTTGCTGTGTGTTCTTCTCAGGTGATAAGGCAGTTAGCACGGCATTGTTGCCCACCAGTAAAAAGTATTTCAGGAGCTGTTGGTGAGTTTTTATCTTTCCTGTAGTGGCAGGTGTGGAAATATTTCTGCCTTGGTCAGTGCAAATCCCTCTCATCTATTGTTGCCTTTTAAGTTATAAGACTTGGGTTTTGCTATTTGTAAGCCTAATTGTGACTGAAAACTGATCCTTTGTTCGTTGAGAGTGTTTGGTTTACCCTTGTAGTTTCTATTTGTGGCTTCTGTCACTGTTTGCAGCTTTCTTTGTCGGTTTGCTTGATAGGCTCCTTGGCACCTTAGCACAAAGTCATTTCATTAGTGATTTGCAAATTACATTGGTCTGTTGCTTCTGCCATTGCTCAGTAGTTCACAGTACTTATGTACATAGCTGTAATTTCAATTAATGTCTGTTTCCCTTTCTAGACCTGAAGCTCGCTGTGAGCAGAAAATGAGTCTGTTGTACTCACCCAAGCGCTTAGTACAGTGTTCTGCACACAGTAAGCACTCGATAAATGCCATTGAATGAATAGTTCTGCCTCATTGCTTTAAGTTAAAGTGCGCCTTGTCTTTAATGTGTTTTTCCAATCACTCTAGCTCGAGTTGCCCTTTTTCGTTCCCCTGTAAATTCTCTCATACTGCATTCTTGCAGAACCTCACCTAGAGGAAATCCCATGTTGTAGTATTCACTTTCTCTACCACTACACACAGACCCACAGTTATTTCTTCTGACAGTCTGTGCTCTGTGTCCAGACAGAGGTGCATTTGTGGAAGAATAATCCCTGATCCTGCCATCGCCCTCAAAAGTGTGTAGTGAAAAGACATATTCTGGCAGGGCTGAGTGAAGTAGTTGACTTGTATTTGTCCAGTCTTGACTCAACTAACTACCATTGTGGAGGAACCGAAAAATTTTAGGGGCAAGCAGCTTGGCCTAGTGGATAGAGCACAGGCCTGGGACTCAGAAGGACCTGGTTCTAATCCCGGCTGCCACTTGTTTGTTGTGTGACTTGGGAAAGTCATTTAACTCTAGTGCTTAGAACATTGCTTGGCACATAGTAAGCGCTTAATACATGCCATCGCTATTATCATTTTCTGTGCCTCAATTAGCTCATCTATAAAATGAGGATGAAGACTGTGAGCCCCATATGGGATATGGACGGTGTCCAATGTGATCTACCCCAGCGCTTAGAACAGTGCCTAGCACAAGTGCTTAATGAATATTCTTTTTTTAAAAAAAAACAAAACAGGTAACTTCTCAGAGTAGCCAGATTGGCTTACTGTTTATCTGAATCATGTCCTCAAATGAGGTTGAAAGCCTGTGGCCAATAAGAACATGAGAGGTATTGCTGCTGCTCTCACTCTTCCCCTGTTGTACTGTAAAGATCCTGTCTGCTGGGCTGCATTTTAATTGGAAATCACCTTATGATTCAGGTAGTAATTAGACTATTAGAATGGTCAAATAGTCTATTTAATAGAACCCTAATTAGATTATTTCTGACATTGAAAAGCTATGTGAAAATTCAGTGTTCCAATGGACAGCTGTCCTACCCTTCTTAAATATAACTAGCCCAGCAGTTGGAACCTTGCATGATTGTATCGATGAAGCAGTTAGTAGTATTTGTTGAGGAATTATTCTGTGCAGAGCACTGTACTAAGTGCTTAGGAGAGTACATTAAAATATAGTAGGTAGGCATGATTCCTGCCCATGAGGGGAAGAGAGACATAAAAAATAAATTACAGGTGGATATGTACAAAAGTGCTAGGGGTGAGGGGTTCATATAAAAGTTCTTCAGCGGTACAAATCCCAAGTGCCTAAGTGAGATGAAAGGGGGGGGTGGTGGAAGAAGGGAGGTGAGAGTTTAAGGAATATCTCTTGGAGGAGATATGACAGTAGTAAAGCTTTGAAGGAGGGGAGAGTGTTGATCAGTCACATGATAGGAGAGGGAGTTCCAGGCGGCCAGAGGCGGGGAACGAGGGCAAGGGTTTGGCGGTGAGATAGACAATGTGGAGGTACAGTGAATAGGTTGGTGTTAGAGGAGTGAAATGGCAAGGTGGGTGGTGGTAGATGTGAGAGGTAAGATGATGGAGAGAGTGGATTGAGTATCTTAATATCAGTGGTGAGGAGTTTCTGTTTCATGCGGAGATGGATGGGTAACCATTGCAGGTTTTGGAGTAGTGGGGAGATGTGAACTGAGAGTTTTTTGTGGTTTAAAAAAATGCTCTGGGCAACAGAGAGAATTATGGACTGGAGAGGGAAGAGACAAGGAGATCAGCGAGGAGTCTGCAGTAGTCAAGCTGGGTTAAAAATGCTGAGGTGATTATGGTGGGAGTTTGGATGGAGGGGAAAGGGCAGTTTCTAGAGGTTTTGTGAAGATAGAACTGATAGGATTTGGAGACTGAATATATGGGTGGAATGGGAGAGATGAGCCGAGCTTAATACAAGATTATGGGCATGTGAGATGGGGTGATGGTGTTTTTCCACAGTGATGGGGAAGTCTAGGCGGGGACAGGGTTTGGGTGGGAAGATGAGGGGTTCTGCATTAGACATGTTAAATTTGAGGTGTTGGTGAGATAGCTAAGTAGAGCTGTCCCGAAGGCAGGAGGAAATATGAGACTGCAGAGAAAGAGAGAGGTTGGGATTGGAAAGCTTGATTTGGGAATCATTCATGTAGTTGAAACCTTGGGAGCAAATGAATTCTCCACGGGTGTGGATATAGTTGGAGACCCAGAACTGAGCCTTGAGGGACTCCTCCTGGTTGTGGATAGGAGGCAGAGCAGGAGCTGGTGAAAGAAATGAGACAAAGGTGCCAGAGAGCTAGGAAGAGAACCCAGGTTCTAATCCCTGCTCTGCCACTTGGCTGTGTGACCTTGGGTGGATCACTTCACTTCTCTGAGTCTCAGTTACATCTCTGTAAAATGGGGATTAAGAATGTGAACTTTTGTGGGACAGGGACTGTGTCCAACCTAATAAATTTAGATCTACCTCAGCTCTCAGTACAGGGCCTGGCTTATAGGAAGTGCTTAATAAATATTATTATTATTCCCTGGGTCTGTTACCGCTTCTGTAAAATGGGGATTAAGACTGTGAGCCCATTGTGAGAGAGGGACTGTGTCTACCCTAATAAATTTGCATCTAACCCAGTGTTTAGTACAGTGCCTGGCACATAGAAAACGCTTAACATATACCATAAAAAAATTCTAAAAACACAAAGCAGAGAGGACACTATCCTTCAAACCAAGCCCCTCTCTAAGTGATGACTTTATCAGGCTTTGAGTGCTTCCAGGTTGCTGTTTTTTATTTGTTAGGGAGGAAAAAGTTAGTGCTGGTAATTGTAATGAGGTATCGGTATTCTCACTGAGCAGAAATAGATCAAGTAGAGCTAAGGCATCCAGTTTGCCCTTTTTAGATGGTATCCAGTTTGCCCTTTTCCATGAGGGTAGGGATCATGTCTACTAGCTCTTTCATACTCTCTCAAACACTTAGGACAGTGCTGTGCAGAGAGTAAACACTCGATGAATACTGTTGTCACCATACTTAATTTCTAGATCAGTTCAGTGATGCCCGTTAACGACAATGCTTTTTCTTTCTACAGTGAATCTACTTGTGCTGAAGTAGATGGTGGTGTAACTATACCATACTAATGTGGGAAGATTATTCCCTTTTTCTTCCCAAATGTTTTATCCTACTTGTGTAGTGAAAACACAAGGTTTAGCAGAACAAACTGTACCTTGTTGCATTATAACACAAGTGCTTTGCTCCTGTGAAACTCTGTGTTAAGGAAAACTTGCATAGTAGTACTCAGCTGCTTTCATGTGGGCCCACACACACACACATTTCTTCTGATACCATGGAGTCCTGTATTAGTCAATCAGGCTTACATTTTTGGACAACTATTCCCAGTTCCCGGTGTCCCCACCCAATTCTTTCAAGAGGAGGTCTTTGCAGCCCGCTTTCCAAACCCACTCCCCTTTACCTGTGCCTCTCATCTTCTCCACCATTCTCTCTTCCTACCTCTCCTTTCACCTCTTAAAGTTTCTTCCTCCTTCCTCTCTTCTCCCCCATCTTGCTACTAGAGAAGCAGCGTGGCTCAGTGGAACGAGCCCGGGCTGGGGTGGCAGAGGTGATAGGTTCAAATCCCGACTCCGCCACCTGTCAGCTGTGTGACTTTGGGCAAGTCACTTCACTTCTCTGTGCCTCAGCTACCTCATCTGTAAAATGGGGATTAAAACTGTGAGCCCCACATGGTACAAGCTGATCACCTTGTATCCCCCCCAGCGCTTAGAACAGTGCTTTGCACGTAGTAAGCGCTTAACAAATACCACCATTATTATTATTATGTCCAACCTCTCATTCTCTGGCACCATTCCCCTTTACTGTCATGTTCGAATCTTCCCAGTACTAAAAAAACCACAAATGGACAAAAAAACCCTCCCTCGAACCCAAGGGCCCATCCTGCAAACACCCCATATTCATGTGACCTACTAAACCCATTCTTCCTTCTAACCTACCTTGGTGGATAACATCACCATCCCCCCATCCCAGAAGCCCATGACCTCGGTGTTATCCTGGACACCTCACTGCCTTTCAGTTCTCACATTCAATCTACCGCCAAATCTTGCTGGTTCTTTCTATATAATCTCTCCCGGTTACACCGTTCCTTTCCATCCAAATAGCTACCACGCCGAGCCAGGGGATAATCGTATCCTGCCCAGATGTAGATGTAGAGCAGACATAGCTTCCTCACTGGTTTCCCTGCCTCCAGTCTGTAGTGGACACTGCTGCAAATGTATCTTCTTGATGTGTCGCTTGCCACACATCTTAAAGCTCAAAGCTGTCCTCTGGCTTCTTGGCTCCCTCTGCCTGAAAACAAAACCTCTTCACACTCAGCTTGAATTAATTAATGTTGGTATTAAGCGCTTCTATGTGCTGAGCACTGTTCTAAGCGCTGTGGTAGATACAGGGTAATCAGGTTGTTCCACATGGGGCTCACAGTCTTAATCCCCATTTTACAGATGAGGTAACTGAGGCATCGAGAAGTTAAGTGACTTGCCCAAAGTCACACAGTTGACAAATGGTGGAGCCAGGATTAGAACCCACCACCTCTGACTCCCAAGCCCATGCTGTTTCCACTAAGCCATGCTGCTGCTTAAAAATTGTGGTATTTATTAAGCATTTACTATATGCAAAGCACTGTTCTAAGCGCTGGGGGATACAAGGTGATCAGGTTGTCCCACGTGGGGCTCACAGTTTTAATCCCCATTTTACAGAGGAGGTACCTGAGGCACAGAGAAGTGAAGTGACTAGCCTAAAGTCACACAGCTGGCAAGTGGCCGAGGTTGGATTAGAACCCATGACCTCTGATTCCCAAGCCTGGGCTCTTTCCACTGAGCCACGCTGAAGGATTTCAACCAATCTGCCCCATCTTACATTATCTGCTGTCTTGACCTACTTCAGTCCAGTTTACACTCCTCGGTCCAGTCATGCTGAAATTCTAACTGTACCTCACACTCGCTGTTTTCTCCTCATCCATGGTGTTCCCCGGCCTGAAAGCCTTTCTTCCCCTGCCAGATCTGCGGAACCACAGTGCTGGATGCAGTCCAGTCCAAGTAAAACCCCGCCTCCTCCAACTAGCCTTCCCTCGTTTAGATCCCGGAACCCCAAAGCGTACAAACCTACCAATGCTCTCCAGTCCTTAAGCACTTGTTTATGCATATCCCAAAGACTTTAGTATATAATTCAACTCTACATTCAGTTACATCCTTTGTTAACTCTCTTTGTAAATGTATAGTTATTGATGTGTAAATATGATTTTAGGAAGATTACTTGAAATCAGTGCACAGATTTTTGAAGTTACACATTTTTTATTTAAATTATAATTTGGTTCCTTGATTTACTTCATTAGTATCTCCTCTTTGTCTGGAGGGGGGCTGAAGGAAGGATAAGCAGGTATCTACTAAATATATAATTCTTAAATATATTGCTACTGATGAAGTATTTCAGTATTAGGGTAATGCTTATGAGAAGGATGTGTTTTCAGTTAGGGCCTGTCAAAATGCTTCAAAGTCACTGTCTCGGGTGCTCTATGGTCAAGGGGTAGTTTAATGAATCCCAGAGTTAGGATGTTTAGAATTCTAATCCCAGCTTTTTCTCTACTTTTAGTGGTTTTAGTTGAAGGCTTGTAGCTTGGTTTTCTCTTCCATAATATGGCAAATGTCTTCTCTGATGTGTCCAGGCTTAATAAATAGTGGCTTAGCAACTTGTCAGGAACTTGGCAACTTTAAGTCTGTGAGCAGTGTCTGCAAACGTTTACAAATACCCTTGAGAGCAGGTAAAGCCTGTCGAATGGATTTAGGATTGTAAAAAACAAAACACTACCCTGACATAACTACTTACAGCAGAACTCAGTTAGGACAACCTCATTTAGAACTTCACTCGGGGTATATAACCATCCTGAGCCTTGTCCCTGAAGGCTTTTTTTCAGGCCTACCTTATTCTCCTCATGTGGCAACCACACTGGAAATGTCCCACCAGCCAAGCCAACCTACTAAATAAGGCATTTTTCTTTTGGGTCTCACTTCCCCATTATCATCATCATCACCACCACCATGGCTATCATGTATCACAGGAGGAGGAAGCTAGAGTTAAAGCAGCATCAGGAAAAATAAGTAGCTAGGTGGGATGCCCATCAAGAGGTTTATTTTCTGCCATGTTGAGAAGTAATTTAACATTTCAATCTAGCAAAAGAAAACCAGAGGAGTTTGTTTTGGCTTGTCAAAGTCTTGAATGAGAAACTGAACTGGAGGAATAGGTTAAGGAGGGAGAGGAGAAGGCAAGATCTCCAGACAAATCTAGGGACAGATTATCACCATGGCGAGCTGAACATTGTTTAGTGCAGGCCATCGAGAAGTTTCAGCTAAATTCTAATCAAGTCTGTTTTCTTAATCCTGTTTCTGGGCAGGTGGAAGTGGAAAAAGGAACAAATACTGAAGTCTTGAAGCAGAGTTGAGGAGGCAGTCGTGCAAAGAGAAGATAAGGAGCAGCCTTTAGAAGAAGGTGGGACACTCTGGCCATTTTGGAAGTTCATTAATGTTTCACTCACCAGGAGCTGGTAACTATGTAGATTTGTAATGCCCTGCTTAGTTCAAAGGCATTAATCGAGAAGTAACTAATACGTTATAAAATCTTACAAAAATCTCAAGTGCTGTAAGCATGTTGAAGGAATAAATTCATTCCTTCCTGAACAATAAAATATCTTGGTGGAATCAAGCTTTTTGATTTACTCCTGTGGACTGTAAGCTCGTGATAAGCAGGGAATGTGTCTATATTGTATTGTAGTCTCCCAAGCACTGTGCATGTAGTGAGCTCTCAATACACGATGAGGTGGATAGAGCACAGGCCTGGGAGTCAGAAGGCCATATGTTCTAATCCCATCTCCATCACTTGTCTGCTGTGAGACCTTGGGCAAGTCACATCACTGCTATGGGCTTCATTTACGTCATCTGTAAAATGGGGATTGAGATTGTTTCATGTGGTACAGGGGCTGTGTCTAAACTGATTTGCTTATATCCACTACGGTGCTTAGTACAGTGTGTGTCATATAGTAAGCACTTAAATATCACTTATTATTATTATTACTACTACTAATAAATGTGAAATATAAATGATAGTCTATATCCCCTCCGACTTCAAGGTCATTGTTATTTAATTGGGGAAGCAATATGGTGTGTGACTTGGGCAAGTCACTTAACTTCACTTCTGTGCCTCAGTTCCCTCATCTGTTAAAAGGGGATTGAAACTGTGAGCCCCAAGTGGGACAGGGACTTTGTCCATCCTAATTTCATTGTATCCACCCAGCTCTTAGTATAGTGTCTGGCACGTAGTAAATGCTTAACAAATACCATAATCATCATAATATTCGTGAGTAGGAGGTGCACAAATCTAGCTACTTTCACCTCCCCCCACCCTTTCCAACCCCTTTTACTGTCCAATTTGAGGATTAAGGTGGGTGCTGACATTGCACAATTGGGTATTTCCCCAGGTGTATTGGTGCTGAGGTCCTTTCATGCTGCCTGGCCAGTTTATACAATGATATAGGAACCTTGTATTAATCAGCAATTGTGGAGGCTGCCAGCTTCAGGTGAGTTTTTATTCTCCTCATGTCCCCAGCTTGTGCCATCTGCCCAGTGGGAACCTCTCCCGTCTGGTAGGTGTTCTTTCAGGTGGGGGTTTAGGGAACTGAGATGGCATGCAGGAGGAAACTCAGGTCTATAACTCCAGAGTGCATTTCTGATCCCAAAAGCTGAGCTTCATGGGTTGACAACTTGCTTATCTTTCTTGTCGGTCAGTTGTATTTATTGAGTGCTTTTACTCTGGGCAGAACACTATACTAAGTGCTTGGTAGAGTACAACATAACAATATAACTGATATACTCCTTCACCACAATAAGCTTACAATCTACAGGACTTTCTTGTGGTAACTCTTAGTCATGTGAAGAGGGTTTTCATGTGTGTGTGTCTGAGTGTGTTACTGTGTGACTGCCGACCATACCTCTGAGTTTTCTTTTGTGCTAATTATTTAGCACTTGCTATGTCAGGCACTGTTGTAAATTAATCAGATCAGACACAATATCTGTCCCACTTAGACTCAGAGTCATGTAGGAAGGAGATGTATTGAATCCCCATTTTCCAGTTGAGGAAACTGAGGCACAGAGAAGTTAATTAACTTGCCTAACATCACACAGCAGGCAGGTAGCAAGCAGGTAGAATCTATGTTCTCCGACTCGCATGCCTGTGCTCTTTTCCCTAGATTATGCAGCTTTCTATTTGTATTCAGCTACTGTAATTTAAAATATAAGAAGCCCAACATGTAGGTAATGTTTGTTTGTTTTTTGTCTGTGTGAAGAAGGTAGCATTTTTGGTGCTGCAGCATTCTGAAAAGAATGGTACTGAAAAGATAACGTGACAGGATTTCAAATTGGGGAGAGAAAGGAGACGTTTCCATTCTTCACCAGGTTTTGTAAGGGATCCGAGGCGGAATACCCTAAACAAATTAACATAATCGTGTAAAAAGTGAATGCTTGGTCACTTTGGCCTGGAAATGTCTTGTTTAAAGATGTGATTTTTTAGCCCTGCTTATGTATGTTAGATCCCTTTCCTGACCTTACAAACCTAAGATAACAAAATATACAAGCAGGAACACTTACGACTTGCTTATTTTCCAGAAAAGAAAAAAAGTTCCAGTTTTCCCTTTTCAGTTTAGCTATTTGCATCCCTACATCTCAAATTTTTGATGCTGCCCAGGAGGAAGTTTGAGCCCCAATGCTGCAGGAAGTGGAGATTTACTCATTTAAATTCCTAACCCATGATAGTCATAATAACAAAAATAGTGATACTTAAGCACTTACTATTTGCCAATCACTTTACTAAGCACTGGGGTAGATAGAGAATGATCAGGTCCTACCTGGGGCTCACAGTCCAGGTAGGGAGAACAGGTACTGATTACCCATTTGGAAAATTAGGGAATTAAGACACAAAAAATTTGTGACTTACCCAAGGTCTCAAAGGAGACAGGTGGTGGAGCTGGGATTAGAACGCAGGTCTTCGGATTCCCAGGCCCCTGTTCATTCCACCAGTCAACAGTGCTTCAGCCTAGCTGCTCTCTTCTCTTACTTCCCAGTTTGTGCTCAATGCTCCTCCCAAAGAAACCTTCAAATTGTTCCTCACTCCAGACCTTTCCACCGCTGATCTATGGGGCATGCCTCCTAACTATTGACATGAAAGCACTTAATCATCTTACCCCCTCCTACCTTCCCTCACTACTCCAGTGGTTGCCCATCCACCTCCACAACAAACAAAAGCCCCTTACCATCGGCTTTAAAGCATTCAGTCCCCTTGCCCCCTCCTACCTCATCTCCCTACTCTCCTACTACAACCCAGCCTGCACACTTCTTTCCTCTAATGCTAGCCTTCTCACTCTACCTCCATCTTGTCTGTCTCGCCGCTGACCTCTCGCCCACAGCTTACTTCTGGCCTGGAATGCCCTCCCTCCTATTGGAAAGGTAATTGCTCTCCCCCACTTCAAAGCCTTATTGAAGGTACATCTTCTCCAAGAAGCCTTCCCTAACTAAGCCCTCTATTTTCTCTCACTCCCTTCTGTGCTGCTCTTTCTCGCTCCTTCGTTGATCCTCCCTCCCATCCCCACAGCACCTATGTATATATCTGTAATATATTTATCTATTTATATTAATGTCTGTCTCCCCTTCTAGACCGTGAACTCATTGTGGGCAGGAATATGTCTGTCATTTTATTGTACTCTCCCAAGCACCTAGTACAGTTCCTTTGCACACAGTAAGCGTGCAATAAATATGATTGAATGAATTAATGTTTTATATGTCTTCTCTTCTTGGCATTCAACTAAAAATCCACCGAATAAGTCACCACCTATATTCTGTACTCCCTAATTAACCTCTCTTCCCCCCTCCTGCCTGATCATGCTGTTCAATCGGTTACTTCAGTGTTCAGGTATTTATCTTTTTACTTGGTATTGATTCACTTATTCACGTGTCTCTCTTTTACATAGCTGTTCTCTCACTTAATTATTGTTTATTCGCCAATATGTGCTTACTCTCGCCAAAATAGAAAGTAAGCTGCCCTAAAGCAGTCATGTTTTCCACTTCCTCTGAGACGGGTCCTAGAGGGATGTGATCCAATTACAAAATGAATATGGTCTTTTAACTTGTGTTCTTTCACAGACAGGTTTATTGAAATGGGTAGCGAAGAAGAGAAATGGGAGAAATTGGATGCAGAGTTTGATCACTTTGTAGTAGACATGAAGCCTTATGTTCTGAAATTGGTTCATAGGTCAGGTAAGACTGGTAGATTTGGTTCAACCTTTTCAATGATACCTTATTAGTTGAAAACATTATAGACCAGATTTTTAGACTATTACAGTTTGGCTCATTTAAAATGGGTTCAGCATATCATGTGACATACCTGTAATGTTTTGGAAATGGGGAAACGCTATTGCTATTCTTTCTTATAAGAATGATGTCACGCAATGCCCTGATCCCTTTGGATATCATCACAGCTTTGTTTTGTGTTATTTCCGAGCTATGATTTAATAAGTACAAGGGTGAGGCATCTATGCAATCTTTCTAATTTTTTAAATTTGAGCTCTTAAAGTTCTTTTTTATTCTAAGTAGATTCAACATATGAATTTAAAAAAAAAATTACTTTACATTGAAATTTAAATGGGGGTTTGGGAAATAAAAATTTCTGATCTAGAAATTTGAGAGGTTGTTTATTGATTCGGCCATTATACTGATACTTATATGGTGGTAAATCTTGGACTGGAGCTTCTTAGATGTTACTTTCAAGAAATTTATATGACCTTCTTGTAGTAAAGAAATTAAGGTAGGATTATGATTTGATGAAACATTGATTTAAGTGTTATTCTATGTTGAACTATCACAATAAATATACTCATTTTGTATGTCTTAAATTATGTTTTTTAAACTTCTAAAGGGATAACTTTTATGGACTTGAATGTAAATGTTTTCTATGTATAAACTTTTAGTTCAGTTGAAAATTTAGGCACATAAACCCTGGAAATTATTCCTCTGAATGAATAAAAAGTCTTGAGATCTATTTTCAAAATGAATTGGCAACAGTAGTATTTTTATATTTTATGACTGTAGTTTTGTCATATAATAAATTACAAAAGGATTTCTTCAGTAAAATGGTTAAAATGAGGAAACCTCTCTAACTCAGTATCTCCTCTCAGATCTGTCTGATTCATTTAGAAAGTTATTTTGTTAAGCAAGACTTATAAATGGCTGCTTCATACAAAATGTATACTTTCATTCAAAAAAAAGTTGAATTGTTGAAAATAGGCTTCAGGAAGGAATTTGGTAAATTGGTGCTTATTTTCTGATCTGCTAGAGTATATATTTTATATTTCTAGAACGTCAGAGGTGTGCGCTTTGGATTAAAAAACTCTGTGAGCCCTCAGGAGTAGGTACAGGAATAATGGGTAGGAAGAATCGGAATCTGTACGCAAAGCTGTTGCTGCATATGCTAAAGCGAGGAGTAGTAGAAGGGCCATTTACACATCGACCCGAACCAGGATCACTGAAGAATTTACCTTCGTATATGGTGGGTGTCATTTTTGGTTGGCTTCTCTTTGGATTTATGCTCTATTTTGAAATAATTGATTAATGTAGCGTTCCTTTAAGGTAAGACTATGCTGTCTGGCTTTTGGATAAAATAAAGATGAAATGCTTAAATGGTTGTATCAAAAGGATGTCAGGAATCATAGGGTTCATTTCTGTTTTGCTGATTCCCTGCTATTAGGTAAACAGTTTCTTCATGTCTGGATAGATGGTTCTCTTGAGGTGTTATTGTGGCATCCGTGCCACCTGGTGCAAATCGGAATCCCAGGTTTTAGAAGGCTCCATGGCTAGTGTAGAATCACTTCCACCCCACTGTGATGGAGCAGGTTGGGGCCCAGAAGGGCAGCTCTGACCACAATATCTGCACGCAAGACTCGCTATTGCCACGACAGTCAGGGATGTTCACCCCAAACAGCCTAATTTCAAAGGAACTTCAAAGCTTCTAGCTTTTGCTTCTCAATCTGGAATGGCTGCAAGTAGTGAACCTCAATATTGTACAGGAAAACTACTGCCAATATTTGATATACTTAGCCTAAGAACCCCCACCCCCCACCCCATTAAGAAAAACAAAAACAAGCAAAAACAGCAAAAAACCCCACCCCTGGTTAGTCTTTTGAAATCCCGGGAGGGAATGTGTCTGTTTTACTGTTATGTTATACTCTCCCAAGCACTTAGTGCTCTGCAGTGAACAAGCACTCAGTGAGTACCACTGATTGATCCTACTAGCCAGTTGAATACCTATATGAAGTTTCCACAAAATAGCAATTGTTATAAGCCACCCCGGGCTCAGGGTAAACAAACTCCTAGGCCCTCACTTTGTGTTTGAAAAGGGTAAAGAGAAAAGTACCAACAGCATTAGCGTTGTAAGTTATAAAATAGCAACAGTGAGTTGAGAAGCAGCATGGCCATGTGGACAGAGCATGAGCCTGGGAGTCGGAACGGAGGGTCTCATCCCAGCTCTGCCACTCATCTGCTCTGTGACCTTGGACGAGTTCACTTCACCTCTCTGTACCTCAGTTACCTCATCTGCAAAATGGGGATGAATACTATGAACCCCATATGTGACAAGGATTGAGTCTGACCTGATGTGCATGTATCTACCCCACTGCTTAGTATAGTGCCTGGCACATAGTAAGTACTTAACAAATCTCCTTGCCCAAAAACATGATCAGACAAAATACAAAGCAAATCTTGGAATAAAGTGCATACTTGCAGTGGGCTTGCACTGTTTATCTTAATTTAGCTTTTTCCAAATACTGCTAAAATCCAGGAAACTGACTCACATTTTTTTTAGGCTGGGCAGACCATCACAACCCTCATCTCCTCAGTCACAGGGCTGTTGTCCAAGTTATGGGCCCTTCTTTTTTAATATAGTTTTGAGAATTAAAAACCTCGTTCCTTTGTACTTTTCTCTTTTGTCTACTTTGAAGAACTTAAGAATCCTGACTTAGAGAATGTATTTGAAAAAATTCACAAAAGAAGGAAAACCTTTGTGTTGGAGCCGTTCTTTTCCACTGACAACTTGTTATGGTATTTCCTATGTAGTCCTTATCTAGCTAACACATTTGTCATGTTGAGAATGCACTAATACTTTGCTCAGTTGAAACGTTCTCTTTGAGTAAAATAGGTGATGATGATTTCAGAATTATAATTGCTTTTGCTGTTCTTTTGAAGACTGAAATAAGTATTGCCAAAAAGTTTTTTAAGGTAGCCAGACAGAAATAAAGTATTGCAGTAGATTCATGAAGTTCATGAACTTGGACTGTGAGGTTATAGCGTCTGCAATGAGTTTCCTGAATTGCCGTAAACAAAGGAATGAACCCATCTTTTCACGCTAGGGGTTTCTCATGACCCACTGACACCTAGGGTCCATCGCAGAAGGAGTGATGCATTCACATTGTTTTCCCAAATGCAAATGTTGTAAATATAGGTTACCACCTTTGATTCTCCTTCTCTAGACTGTAAGCTTGTTGAGAGCAGGGAACATATCTACCAATTCTATTGACTTGTTCTCTTTCTAGAGCTTAGTACAGTGCTCTGCACAATAAGTCCTTTCCATAATGACTATGGACTTTGCAGTATTTTTTTTTCAGTGCTAGAACCATGTTGTATATGTCAAAGCTGTGATGACTTGAGTGCCAAAAAATGAGTCACACTGCCATTCCATATCAAGTTTTAGAATGTTGGAATTTTGAACTGAAGTCTTTGTTCTTCCGTTGGGTCCTGTGCCATAATCAAACAGAAGGCGACAGAGCGCAGTTTCAGTTCTCACAGTCTGAAGTGGCTGTGTGGCCCCTTGAACTCTTTCTGTGAAGAAATAGTCATAGGGTATATTAAGTGCTTAATGTATACAGAGCAGTGTACTGAGCACTAGGGAAGAATACACAGGTAGAAATTAGACGTGGTTCCTGTTCTTCAGGGAGTTCTTCATATAAGATGAATCATTTGATACCAATGATAATTGTTTCATGAAGCAAATTTTATATATTACAGAAAGTAATTAATGTTGGTGTTTTGTTTTTTTTAATTAGTCCATCTATTTTGATGAACCAAATACAGCAAGAGCAAAAAGTTCAAGTCCCGAAGTATTACCAGGCTGGGTAGTGGATGAACTGGGGCCAAGTGAACCAAAATTAGATGAATCCTGGAAATATTCCTCTGGAGAAGAGAGTACAAAGGCAGTATCACCAAATGTTGCACAGAGGTATGCCATGTAATGGAATTTTTAAATATAAGGGGTCTTTTGTATTTTGTTTAATTTCTCTATAGCATGATATTCATTACCTTAGTTTAAAGAATGTTAATTTATCTTTAAAACAGAATAAACACCATTGTTCTTAAATTAATGTAAATTCATTTTATCTATTATAGTTATGGAAGCGGCATGACCAAGGGGTAAAAACCCAGGCCTGGAGTCAGAGGGCCTGGGTTCTAATCCTGATTTTGCCACTTGCCAGCTGTGACCATAGGCGAGTCACTTCACTTCTCAGTGCTTCAGTTTCCTCTCTGTAAAAAGGGGATTTAATACCTGTTCTCTCTTTCCTCCTTAACCGTGAGCTTCATGTGGGATGAGGACTTGTCTGGTCTGATTATCTTTTATGAAGCTATGCATTCATAGCTTTTTAAGCAACGAAGGCCATGGTGTGTGTCTGTATGTGTGTATAAGGATCAAATCAGTTCTGATTTAAGGGGAAAAAAAAATAGAGCCCATTCTTCACCATTAATAAATGTTCTTTGCATATTGTCCTTGGAATTGTGCTTGCACATGAATTTCCTGACTCATTTTTTGTCTTAGTGCAATATTGATCAATTTGATCAATCATTTTCCCCTATCTGCATTTTATCTGTTTGCCCCTTTAGACCATAAGCTCTCTGTGGTCAGGGATAGTGTCTACCAACTCAATTGTACTCTCCCAAGTGCTTAGTCCAGTGCTGTGCAGCCAGTAAGTGTTTAATAAATACCATTGGTGGATCAGTGTACACTTATCCCTAAATAAGTCACTTGTTAAGCATTAAATTAAGGACGGTAGTATTTTTAGGGCATTAATCAGGCACTCACTAAATATTGGTTGTGATAATTTGTAGTACAGAAATGTCATTTATAATAAATGAGAATTTTAAAATTATTTTTTGACCTTTAGGATGATTTTCTGTCTTGACTTTTTCCAAGTTATTTTTATCTTATCTGGCATTAAGCTTTGAATCTTTCAAACTTCGTGTGGGTGTAAATTAATGAGAGATCTTTCCATTTCTTGAACTAAAAAATGAAGGGGAACTCTTGTAAAAGATGAAGTAAGACTAGATTGGTGGGTTAATTACCTTCTCTTTGCTCTTTGTCACTGAGGAATTGGTTAGTATTCCTACTTTTCATAAACTATTTTTCCAGTTGATTCTGCTGTCAGATAATAGCGATGCTATGAACATTTCAAGTTCTGTCATCTTCATTGGTGTTGTCTGGTTGTATGTTCATAAGGCATCAGATATGGTGGAAAATAGTTGAGCACAATGCAAGAAAACTTGTCCATATTTGATCCCAAAGAGAAGCAGAATGACAGGTACAATAAAGGCTTACCTGAGTGTCAGATGGCAGAGATGGCTATTTTTAGTATTGTGGCCTGTGAAGATTAACTGAAAGAGCCTTCTGACACATGAGATTTTTCAACTTCTTAGTTGATGATTGCCTGATGGTGGCCCCCGATTGACAGTCAAAAGAGTGAACTCATGACAGTGAGAACATACTTTTGAGAAGTCCTTACTTCAAGCTTCACAGTTTTCTAAGAATTTCATGTGGATAAATTTTTCTAAATATTCTTGTGTGTGCTCTTCCATGTCAGAGGGCTTGAGGTTCATCATGCTTAGATCTCTGACTGTTTGAGGTTCCTTGTGATGTGTGGGACTGCTGGCTTTCTAATACCCACAGTGTGTTGTGATCCTGTGATCCACCTTCATCAGTCCGACATATTCCTGTTGCTACTGCTGTTGCTTAGGGTGACTAGTTTGAAACTTGTTGGCAGCTCACTTTCTGCGCTTTGCCAAATGTTGCTAACGTTCACAGAATGGCCTTTAACAAACTGTGACGTGAACTACTGGAAGAAGATTCCTACTGCAAGAAATTCCAAATCATTTCTCCCATGTACTGCCACGTTGTGAGGCTGACTTATTTGGGTGAGTTATGTGATACTGCCTCTTGACCAATTGTACCATTCAGTGTCAGTTAGATGGGTGGTAAACTTTTCATTGACCTACTTGACTGTGTGCCCCTTATGGGCAGGGAACATGTCTACCAGCTCTTTTATTGTACTGCCCCAAGTGCTTAGAAAAGTACTGTGCACACAGTAAGTGCTCAATAAATAATCGGTGGCCTGTGTTGAGTGCTTACTGTTTGCAGAGCTCTGATCTTCCGGTTCTTTTTTTTACGGTATTTAAGCATTTACTTTGTGTCAAACACTGCT
Source organism: Ornithorhynchus anatinus (assembly GCF_004115215.2). Lineage (NCBI taxonomy): Eukaryota > Metazoa > Chordata > Mammalia > Monotremata > Ornithorhynchidae > Ornithorhynchus > Ornithorhynchus anatinus. Next base: position 4,625,816 of record NC_041742.1, read on the forward strand.
CTATGCACTGGGAAAGATACAAGGTGATTAGGTTGGACAACATCGCTGTGACTTGCTCCCTTTGCTCTCGCCCCCCCCTCGTCCAGCCCCACTACACTATGTACATATGTCATTTTATTTAATTGTACCAATGTCCATCTGTCTCCTCGCTAAACTGTAAGCTCAATGTGGGCAGGGAATGTGACCATCATTGTACTGTACTCTCCCAGGTGTTTAGTACAGTCCTCTGCTCACAGTGAGGGCTCAATAAATATTCTTGAAAGAATGAAATGGAGATCACAGTCTAAGGAGAGAGAAGAGAAGAACTGAGGAACGGATAAATTGAGTGACGTGCCTAAGGTCCCACGGCAAGCAATAGACAGAACTAAAATTAGAACCCAGGTCCTCTGACTCACAGGCTAAGTGCCCTTTCTACTGAGCCATGCTGCTTTTCTTAAATCTCTGACTCTTTCTCCTTTGCTGGCTCTTCCTCCATATCTCATCCTGTATTCATGGGGGTTGCACAAGGCTGTGCTTGGTGTCTGTTCCCTCTTCTTTGCTCACTTTCTTACAGTATAATCTGCGAATCTGATTGTATTCACACAGCAGGTAAATGGCAAGAGTTAGGATTAGAACCCAGGTCCTCAGACTCCCAGGCCCTGCTCTTTCCACTAGGCCACACCACTTCTTTGGCCATGCTGCTTGTCTAGCACAGGCTTGGGAATCAGAAGACCTGGGTTCTAATGCCAGTGCTCTGCCAATTTCTTGCTGTGTGGCCTTGGACTTAAGTCTCTGTGCCTCAGTTTGCTCAACTGTAATAAAAAAAAAAGGATTCAGTACCTGTTTTCTCTCCTTCTTACACTGTGAATCTCATGTGGAACAGATATTGTGTTTAACCTGATGAACTTTTATCTACGCCGGAGCTTAGAACAGTGCTTGACATATAGTGAGGGCTTAACAGATACCACGGTAACAGTAACTGGCGGTGATATGCACCTTTTGGAGAAACCGTGGGGTAGTGGTGTAGGGAAACATTCTATTAATATGCATTTACCTGCAACGTGATGCACAGTTGAAAGAAACAGTGCCTGCTCAACTCACACCTGGTATGAGGCTCGTAGTACACTTTTCCTTAATTCAAGGTATCTCAAGAACATAACCTCCTGCCTCAAGTCAGTCTAATCTTTTTGGAGGCATTTTTGGTGGGGTTTTTTGGTGGAAGCTCAGTGGTCCAGCAAAATCCAACACTGCTCATTTTTTAACTTTACTGAGTACAGATCTCCAGATAGTTTAATCTTCATCCTGTTTTTAATTTTGGTTGAATATTTTCCTTTAGAAAATGAGCAACTTGAAACATTCCAAACTATAATTTTGTTTCCCCATGTTGACCGAAGACCACCAATCAGCTCTGCAAGAAATTGTTTTAAAAAGTTTAAGAAGCTTATAATATTTGACACATGTATGTTTTTATAGTGAATAATTTATTGCTACTTAGAACTGACGTTTAATGCTGCCTCATAAATTTTACAGCCACTTCAACTTGTCCTTTGAAAAACCTCTTTAATCTTAAAAGATTTTTCCCCTTAGTGTTTCTTTTTTGATCACTTTATAAAACCCCACTTTACTTAGACCTTTTTGTATGTGAAGTATTTCTAATGGCATTTTAGATTATGCTGTTTGTGTCCTTGCCTTTTTTTATTATTAAAGATGCAAAGTTCTTTTGAAGTCTTCTTAAGGCTCTCTATCTGAAGAGGTGGTAGGCGCCTCTTACCTGCATTCATCTTTTGGAAGAATGTAGAACCTTGTTCCAGGCTCTGCTCTCAGAAGTATTTGAAGGCTACTCTGTCTGAATGACTTCATTCTTATGCTTCATTCCACCACACATACACCAAAGTTTTGTTTTAAAGGTAGTCGGGAAGCAAACACTCCTCAACCTCAAAAACCTTCCCTTCATCCTTCCAAGATATGGGTGTGTATCTCTCTCTCTCTCTCATTTTTTTTCATTTAAATTGTGTTAGGGTCTCCAGTTCACTGTGTACATCTTTTAAACCGTCTCTGATAGTATGATTTTGGGACTAATATTTGAAATTGAGCTGCTCTTTTCCAAAAAATTGCCTTTTTAGTTGATTTTTCTTACTCCCGTATTATGTTCAGATTTCTTTTCAAGCTTATTGACAAATTTTATCTAGCCAAAATATTAAAATGCATGATTTCTGAGAAGTGAGTATATGATAGGTGTTTCTAATTTATTTTAACGTCAAATCTCTGTGGTCCATTGTTGATCTATTTGTAGGACTATTAGCATTTTATAAAGGATAATAAGAGACTTATTACATTGTTGTCTCCCAAGCACCTAGTAAAGAGTTTTGCACACAACAAGCGCTCAAGCAATAGTATTGATTGATTACATGATTTCTAGTAAAAAGATTTTAAAAATACAGTCCCTGGTGCAGAGCTTTACTAGTGTGATTTAACAAAATGGCCAGCAGGTGGCGATCAGATTCTGTAAAAACGTCAAGAAATTTTATCTTTGCACTTGTTTATTAGACAAATAGTTGTTTATGTTTTTGAGTGATAAATGCCCATTCTTTTCTCATTAGGTACTTCATTTTTCAGGCCCGATAAAACTCTACTTTTTTGTGTATGTAAAATCACAAAACCAATTCTTTTTTCTTTGGAATTACAGATATCCAGGGTATCCTTAATGTACTTTCTAGAATTGTTTTTTGTATCCTTGGGTATGATTCACAATACATGTGACTAAACAAACATAGCTTTAGTCATTTTGGAAATATAGATAATATGATTCAATTTTTATCATTTGGTCCTGATCTTGACTAAAGCCATGTAAAAATGAAGAAATTCAAGTAAAATATATTTTAAACATATGCTTATAGAAAAATATGATACTTTGTAGACAATTGTGGGGGTAACTGGATAATTTTATTTACAACTTCTGTACCTCCTCGCACATCTTGTTTCCAATTTTTACACTTGATCGATACTCAGTAGTGCCAAAAAATTTATTCTTAATCTGTTGCATATTGATTTTCTCAGTGGCTCAGAAGCCAAAGGGTTTGTTTGTTTTGGTTTTTAATCGTCACTGTTAGGTGTTTGTTGTTCAGTCGTTTTGGAGCGCTTACAGAGTGCAAAGCACTGTACTGAGTGCTTGGGAGAGTATAGTATAACAATAAACAGAACCATTCCATGACCACAACAAGCTGTGTACCGGGTACTGTACTAAGCGCTGGGGTAGATGCATTCTAATCAAGTTGGACACAATCCCTGTCCCACATAGTGCTCACAATCTTAATCCCCATTTTACAGATGAAGTAACTGAGGCACAGAGAAGTTAAATGGCTTGCCCAAAGCCACAGAGCAGACAAGTGGAAGAGCTGGAATCAGAACCCAGATCCTTCTGTGTATTATGAAAAGTCAGTTAACTTTTCTTTAAGCAAAGTTATTTGAGTTTTTGATCCTGTAGCAGTCTCAATTCTGTACCTTCAGCAAGTCTACGCTTTCAGTCCTCATCACAGCACTCAATTTATTTCAAAGTCTCTTCGCCAAAATCAAAACATTATTTTCCTTTTGGGATGGAAAAAATGTAAAATTTATCCTAGAGCTTTGCCACTTCACACGAATTTTCATAGGCGGATGCCCTCACTGAGGGTGAGCTAATGCACTGTTCATGTATCATGTGAACTCATGGCTTTTGTCCCTCCACTCTCTTCATTACACATAGCAAAGTAATATCTGTTTCTTCAGGCCAATAATCTTAGCCTAAAGTGAGTTAGCACTTTTGGGCAGGGAAGCATGTTTGCTAATCCTGTTGTCTTTGTACTTTCCAAGCGCTTAGTACCATGCTCCTCACATAGTAAGTGCTCAAAATATTAGTTATTTTCCAGGAATTTCCACTTAACCCATGGGTCCGGGGAATCACTGGGGATTCACACCATTCATTCATTCAGTTGTATTTATTGAGCACTTACTGTGTACAGAGCACAGTACTAAGTGCTTGGAAAGTACAATTCGATAATAGAGACAATACCTACCCAACAACAGGCTCACAGTCTAGAAGGGAAAGACAGACAACAAAATGAAACAAGTAGAAAGAGATCTATAGTGTCAAAATAGATAAATAGAATTATATATGTACACATCATTAATAAAATAAATAGAATAATAAATATGTACAAATAGACACAAGTGCTGTGAGGCAGGGAAGGGGGTAGAGCAGAGGGAGGGAGTCGGGGCTATGGGGAGGGGAGGAGGAGCAGAGGAAAAGGGGGGCTCAGTCTGGGGAGGCCTCCTGGAGGAGGTGAGCTCTCAGTAGGGCTTTGAAGGGGGAAAGAGAGGTAGTTTGATGGATGTGAGGAGGGTAGGCATTCCAGGCCAGTGGTAGGATGCGGGTCAGGGGTCCATGGTGGGACAGGCGAGAAGGAGGCACAGTGAGGAGTTTAGTGGCGGCAGAGAAGTGGAGTGTGCGGGCTGGGCTGTAGAAGGAGAAAGGGAAGCTGAGGCAGGAGGGGGGCCAGGTGATGAAGAGCTTTGAAGTCAAGAGTGAGGAGTTTTTGCTTTATGCGAAGGTTGATAGGCAACCACTGGAGGTTTTGGAGGAGGGGGGTGACATGCCCATAGCATTTCTGAAGAAAGATAATCTGGGCAGCAAAGTGAAGTATAGACAAGTGGTGGGAGACAGGAGGATGGGAGATCAGAGAGGATGCTGATGCAGTAATCCAGTCAGGGTATGATGAGACTTCTGGGTCAACATCTCAACAGCGTGCTGTAGTGGATAGAGCACGGGCCTGGGGGTCAGAATGATGCCTGTTTACTTGTTTTGATGTTTGTCTCTTCTCCCACCCCCGACCCCGGACTATAAACCCGGTGTGGGCAGGTTGTGTCTTTATTGCTGAATTGTACTTTCCAAGCGCTTAGTACAGTGCTATGTGCACAGTATGTGCTCAATAAATACAGTTGAATGAATGAATGAATCCTGACTCTGCCACTTGTCTGCTGGGTGACTCTGGGCGAGTCATGTCACTCCTCTGTGCCTCAGCTACCTTATTTGTAAAATGGATTTTGAGACTGTGGGCCCCAAGTGGGAGAGGGACTTTGTCCAATCTGATTTGCTTGTATCCACCCGTTCGCTTATACAGTGCCTGGCACATAGTAAGCACTTAAGTACCATCATTATTGTTTTTATTACATCCTTGGTCAGTTTGAACTTCCCCACCTGGGCCTTTGCTCATGTGGTAAAGGCAATAATATTCTGGGACAGGCAGGTGGTAGAATAATGCAAGCAAGTGGTAGAAGAGCAGTGTAAACCAGAAGCTAGTGAGGAGCAGTGTGGCCAGTGGAAAGAGCACGGTACTGGGAGTCAGAAGGACCTGTTTTCTAATCCTGGCTCTGCCACTTGTCTGCTGAGTGAACTTGGGCAAGTCACTTATTTGCTATGTGCCTCAGCTACCTCATCTGTAAAATGGGGATTAAGACTGAGCCCCATGTGGTACATGGATTGTGTCCAACCTGAATAACTTCTGACTACCCCAGCGCTTAGTACAGTGCCTGTTACTTAATAAGTCCTTAACAAATACTATCAGAAAAAATGCTGGTAAGAGGTAGCTGTACACTAGCAGAAACAAGGGAGCAAGACAAAATCCAAACCAAGAATTGTCTTAAAGATAAGCATTTATTGTCACGGTACTTAACTCTTTGAACCCAAGTTCCTTGTCTTGAAATTCATTTGGTTTTGGAAAAAGCCACTAATTTCAATAGTATGGTATTGTCTTTGGGTTGTGGAAAGGTCAAGATAAAAAGCTCCCTAAAGTAATTCTGTTACTCCTTATTTCTGATCATAGACTTTCATGGCGTGTTTTTTGGGAGAAGCATCTCCCCTGAAAGAATGTGACAGTCCTGTTTGGGCTTGGATTTTTTTCAGGCTTTTGTGGGTACCCCTCATTCTGTCAAACGGTTCAGTTTGTGATTGGGTCCCTGCTTGGTTGGTTAAAGGTGTGGATTCTGATTTTTCTAAAGCACCCTGTCTGTGCTCTCCACCTAATGAATGGTGGCTAAACCATTGACACGATGTTGTCTATTGACTCTTCTTGTTAGCTTTTCATTTTACAGAATGCTCTGAATTGAGTTTTCTTTCTTTTCTCAACACTGGCCCAATGAATCTGGTCAGAATTCTTTTCTCAACACTGGCCCAGTGAATCTGGTCAGAATTGTTATTTCTATTTTTGTGATAAAGGAGTTAGAGGCTAAGGATAAACCTTGCCCATTGCCACAAAATAAGCCTCGGGAATGAAAACCTTAGTGAAGACATTGCCTCTCAAATCCAGGGTTCCTCAGGTTCTCCATCTCTAATTTGCTGCTAATACCGACTCTCAGTATTGCTATTTTGCATGAATGTTATTGTTTAAAGGTGTTAAAGATTGTTATCTTGTATGCTAAAAATACATTGAGAAGCAGCATGGCCTAATGGATAGAGCACGAGCTGGGGAGTCAGAAGGACCTGGGTTTTAATCCTGGCTCTGCCATGTGCCAACTCCATGACCTTGGGCAAGACACAGCGCTTAGAACAGTACTTGGCACATAGTAAGTGCTTAACAAATATTATTATGAAACAGCATTCCTTAGTGGAAAAAGCACGGACTTGGGAGTCAGAGGATGCGGCTTCTAATCCCGTCTCCGCAACCTGTGTGTTGTGTGACCGTAGGCAAGTCAGTTAACTTCTCTGTGCCTCAGTTACCTCATCTGTAAAATGGGGATTAAGACTGTGAGCCCCATGTGGGCCAACCTGATTACCTTGTATCTACTTCAGTGCTTAGAACAGTGCTTGGCTCATAGTAAGTGCTTAACAAATACCATAAAAAAAGTCACTTACCTTCTCTGTTAAGACTGTGAACCTCATGTGAGGCAGAGACTGTTTCCAACCTGATAAGCTTGTATCTACCTTGTGCCTAGTACAGTTCCTGGCACATAGTAAGCGCTTAACAAATGCCATAAAAGAGTTTGGGCAATAATGTGACTAGTGGTTGTTTCTGACTTGAAGGTAGTACTGGCTAAGCATGTAGAAAATATTGTTCTTAACTCTGATTTGCCTCAATCAGAAACATGTACAAGAGAATGGAGAAAGATAAAATTATTGCTTTGATCTTAAGATCCTAGATGATCAAGATGTTGTGTGAACTCCTTACATGGTGTTGCAGTATTTGTTTTGCTTTTGTCCATTTTGGGAGTAATAGTGTTGAAAATGTTTCAGAGAGTGAAATCAGGGTGTTGTAAATTTTCTTTTTTTTTTTTTTAATTGCTTGTCAATTACATTTTAAAACCAAGTGACTTCCGGGATTTGGAGATGGTGTGCTGCCTGTCTAGGTTTCAAAGACAGTACAGAGTCACTGGAGCGACTTGTTCGCCATCTTGGAGAGGAGGTCTAGATGGTGAAGGAGTAGCAGTCCCATGTTAGTGTAAGCCTTCTTTAAGTACTAGAAGATCTACTGTTGAATATTTTAACATGGTTTAATTTTTAAACATGCTCCTTTTTATGATCATTTAATCCATTATTAACAGAGGCTGGAACATTGCTGAATATCTAGTATGTTGGCCCCCATACAGCCAGTGTCATAAATACTCTCTCTTGTAGTGAATTAGGCCTTACTAGTCCTAGACTTAATGATTCCATATCTAGAAAACCAGTTTGAGTGTTTTTTACAGCTGTAATTTTTACTTTATGGGCTTCTGGGTGATTAGGCTGAGAGAAATGGGAAATGTTTTTTCTTCAGCTGAAGAATTCTTAGTCATGAAAAGAAAACCTAGTCTGACTTTTGTATTTTTAATAACCAATGCAAACACTGAGTTATTTTTATTATAAATAACCAGAGTTCCAGCAAAAAGACATCTACTTATCAGTCAATCAGTCAGTGGCCTTCATTGAGCACTTGGAAAGGTTCAACAGAATTAGCAGACATATTTCCTGCTCACAACAATGCTACAATCAAGAGGAATGCCATTCCAGCAGACTGCTGGGAAGGATCTCCTTGCTATATCTGGGTTTTATAATAAGGTATCCTTGATACATTATGTTCTGTGGGAAGTATTCACTGGTTAAAAGCTTCAGGAGAATGCAAGAATTTATTGAAATCTGAGATTCTTAGGAAGCTTTTTTTATTTGTTCCAAGGCTCAGAAGTTGGTGGCCCTTGTTTTACATTAATAATCAATACTTTGGAACAATCTGCTCTTTTTGAGCATTTACTCTATGCAGACCAATGTACTAAGCCCTTGGGAGAGTACGATTCACTAGAGTTGGTAGATATGGTCCCAGCCCAGAAGAAGCTTACAGTCTAGAGGGGAAGACAGATATTAAAATAAATACTGTTAGGGAAAATGACAGATTATAACGACACATACATAAATGCTGCGGGTGGGGTACATATCAGGTGCTAAAGCCGAGGGGACATCCAAGTGGATGAGTGATGCGTGCTAAATGAAGGGTAAATAGAGGAGATGAGGGCTTAGGGAAGGCTTCTTAGAGGAGGTATGATATAAGTAGGGCTTTGAATGTGCGGGTAGTGGGGATGATCTGACAGCTATGAAGAAGAAGGGAGTTCCAGGCCAGAGAGCAGGTGAGGACAATGAGGGTAGTGAGACTGATCTAAAGGATTTAAGTTTCCTTTAGCTGGGCGGCTGTTAAACTCAGTACATTTTCATGAAATTTGGAACACCAATCACAAATGACTTTGAGCCAAAATGAGAGAGACAGGCTCCTGACTTGAATGGAAGCACTGTAGAAAGGCAGCTCTTCTACGTATTTTATATTAAAAGATGAACAGTTGGAGGTCAAAGCTGAAGTACTAAGCTTAGTTCCCAGTGACTGCTAGAATACCCAAGTTTTAGTTGAATTTGACGCAAATCACTTTTATTGGAAGATTTTTATTACAGAAAATATTCCTGAAATGTCTGACTGAAGGGATAGATCAAAGAAAACCCTCACCTAGATGTCAGAGCTTATCAATAAGGGATCTTGATGGTCGTGTTTTTTATTAGGTCTTTCACAAGTGCTAAAATCTAATCTAGGAGGTGGCTTGTTGAGTTTTTCTTCATTTAGGTTATCTACTGCATTTCATAATCACGAATTCTTTAAAATATTAGTTGTGTGTCTAGAGAAGTGTTATTCATTGAATTGTCACCTGTGCATAGCCAAGTGCAAAGAGGACTGTAAGCTTGACCTCTAGGTTGTAAACATCCTCCAGACTGAAAGCTTGTTGTGGGGAGAGTATGTCAGTTTATTACTGTACTCTCTCAAGTGCTTAGTACAGTGCTCCACCCACAGTAAGCGCTCAGTAAATATTATTGAATGAATAAATGAAAGCCAGCATATTAATGTAACATCTTAGGTGCATTAAGTCAATCAGTCAGATTTGTGTTGTGGATCTTCTTTAAGGAAAATCATTCTTGTCATTTCCCCAAAATGCATCGAGCCCTATTTTCTTACTTTTTCTGTTGATCCATTGTTTCAGGTCTATCTGCTGGGCAAAAGAATGAATAGTCGACCTTTCACCCTATGTGCTCTAAGCCACTTTGATTAAATCCCTAAACTTGTTTCTTTTTTGTGATCGGGCAGTAAGCGACGATGTGCTGGCCAGCTACGAATGAGGTCACATTCTATGAGCCCAACCCACAGAACAGAGGAAGAAAACGTGGCCATACAGATGTCTGTAAGATGAACTTTCATTATTGATTTTCTTTTCTCCACTTCTTCCTTATAATTTAAATGGCTTTCCTCAGAGTTAATGATAATAACAGTAATAATAATAATAATAACTGTGGTACTTGTTAAGTGCTTACTGTGTGCCAGGCACTGTACTAAGCGTTGGGTGGATACAAGGAAATCCGGTTGGACATAATCCCTGTCCCACATGGGGCTCACAGTCTTAATACCCATTTTACAGGTGAGGTAACTGAGGTACAAGACAAGTAGTGGAACTGGGATTAGAACCCATGACCTTCTGACTCCCAGGTCTGTGCTTTAATGAATAAGGTTAGGTAGTTAGGGGTTTGTGTAGCTTTTGCGGTATAAGGAAGAGGGGTATATCTCATAGACATGGTCCCATCCAGTCCCCCTCTAGACTGAAAATTTGTTATGGATAGGGAATGTGTCTGATAATTCTGTTGTACTCTCCTAAGCACTTAATACAGTGCTGCCTGCATAGTAAGCGCTCAGAAAATACCACTGATAGATCAGTTGTTGTCTTTCTCTGAAGGAATTTATGATGGATGGCTTTTTGTGTAGTCCTGCCACACCATCTGTTTGTGTGCTGTATGACCTTGGACAAGTCACTTGTCTCTGTGCCTCAGTTACCTCATCTGTAAAATGGGGATCACGAGTGTGGGCCCTATTTGGGACAGGGACTGTGTTCAATCTGATTACCTTGTATCTACCCCAGTGCTTAGTACAGGGCCTTGCACATAGTAGGCATTTAACAAATACTATTATTATTATTTTTTAATTGTGCCACAAATAAAATTGAGCAGAATTGTGTGTTTTAAAACCAAGATGAAACCAGATTGATAAATACTTTGAAATTGACTAAAAGTTATATCAATGCTAAATATCTCACGTTTTTAGGAATATACTGTGGATATAGTCCCATTTTTGTGCCATTTAGCTACTGTGGTATGTACAGGCCCTGAGAATCCATTGTAGTCATTAGGGTCAAGTTGTAACAAAGATAGATTGTCGCTCTTCTCTGACTTAGGAAAAGGAAACCCATTGCCCCTGGAAAGAATAGAGCAGTCAGGATTTGAAATATGAATTGTAGACCTACCATTTGACTCATATTTGACCACCAGGGGGAGGAAGAATAAATAGCATTTCAAACCAGTGTGTTGATAATGGGATTCTGCTTTGGACTTGAGTGAGCAGAAAAAATTTTGAATTGCCATGGGTAATATAAGCAGTAATACTCCTAGATTACTTTTCTCCTTTAAAATGCTTTTGGATAATCCAAATGATTCATGATAAAAGGTCTCCTTTTGTCTAATATACTTTATAGGCATGCTACTTTATTCCCCAAAAGTAGATTTTTGGTCAAATAGTTGAGGTTCAAGATAACTACAGTTTTTATTATAAATTATTTTTTTACTTGACCCACCAGTCAAATGATAAGCACAATGCATGTTTCATTGCTGAATACCCATCTGTAGTTCGGGTATAGTTGTTTGCATGTCTATCTGATTAAACATGCAGTTAGTTTAGGATACATTTTTCTCAGGTTACAGTGTGTTTTCGGGTACAGTTCTTTGCATGTCTATCTGATTAAACATGCAATTAGTTCAGGATACATTTTTCTCGGGTTACAGTGTGTTTGACATAATTTATAATCCAAGGAGAAAAACTGGGGAAATTTTACTTGTAAAAATGGTAAAGTTGCTACTACAATGGTGTTTTCATTCTATGAACTCAAGGCTTGCTTCTCTTTATGTTCATGGTGTATGAATGAGAACAAATTTTGGAACAAAGAGATACTTGCAATCCAACACAAAACCTCCTTGTTAAGAAAACCTAATGAGACAAAATAATTCATGCTTCCATGCATTGTTTTTTTTTTTTAACAAGTGTTGCGCACTACAATTAAACTTTTTGTAAGAGAACTTAAAGAGGAAAGTCTGGATTAATTTTTAAAATATCCTTTTGATGTTTCTTTAAATCATTAGCTACTGTGTTATACCACAGTGAACTGTATTGTGAAAGCTTCTCCTAGCCCAAAGCAACAGTAATCACCAGTCATTACTCTGTATCAGTAATGTCTTTTCTTTTAGTGAGTTCTTCTTACCATAATCTTTCCTCTGAGGATAAGAGTTTCATCAAAAAAAAGGAGGAAAAACTCAAACCTCTTAAATAGTCCTACTTGTTTTTCTTCTATATTGTCTGCATTTTGTCCTAATATTTCCTTTGGAATTTTCGTATTTCAGGGAAATCATCCCCAAAACTCTCCTGTTTCTTTGGATAAGAGTGACATTGAAGCTCGCCTTAGTAATTGGAACCTTGGGGTAAAATGCATTGTTTCTTTTGTATTTTTGTGTCACTTTCGCTCAATAATTTTGCTAAATACTAACTTCATTTATACAAACAATTGAACTACATTGAAAGTGATTGTGCTGATTTTCCTTATTTTGAAGAGCATGTAAATTCAGTTCTTTGAGATTGCTAAATGCAAAGCCATTATGAATACACTCAAAGCACAACTAGTTTATGGCACTATTACTGCCCAGCACAAATACATGTTGAAATCTTCACACCATTCAAAACTGGGGGGTTCAAAGAGAATTGCTTTATAAGGGATAAACTCCCTTTTATTCAAGGAATAGGCCCTCCTCCAAGGGCCGTACATTCTTGTGAAATTGGCAGTGATTCTAATTCTCCATTCATCTGAAGGCTAAGGATTCCCTGGAGATGGGGCTTTTTTCATTACAACCCAACCAGTCTGTCCTGCTTAGCAATAAAAGAACAAATCAATCAGTAAGTCGTATTTATTGAGCGCTTACTGTATGTAGAGCACTGTACTTGGGTGAGTACAGTATAACAAAATAGATAAATTCCCTGCCCACCACAGCTTTACAGTCCAGAGAAATAGGTCTACAGGTGGGAATTGTTTTGTCCAGTATTATTTTGGTATTTTCGTTTGACATCTGTCAAGTGCTTTCTTTGTGCAAGCATTTCCCTTAGTGCTGGGGAAAAATACCAGGATATTCTAACTCACAGGTTGCTCATAGTCTACAGGGGGTTGGGAATCTGGAAGGACCTGGATTCTAATCCTGGATCTGCCTTTTGTCTGCTGGGTGACCTTGGGCAGGTCACTTAACTTCTCTGTGCCTCAATTACCTCAACTGTAAAATTGGGATTAGTACTGTGATCCCCATATGGGACACAGACTTTGTCCAGCCTGGTTAGCTTGTAGCTTCCCCAGTGACCTTAGTACAGTTTCTGGTACCTAGTAAGCACTTACCACATACCATAAAAAAAAAAATTAAATCTGAGAACAGATACTCAGGGCCAGAAATAATGGGACATTTACAGCTGAACCAACAATTGAACAACAACAAAGCAGCAGAACAGTAGTCCTAGTGGCAGGAGTCCTTTGGCTCCTCACCTCTCCTGTTAAGGCAGAGTTCTTCCCTCAACAAGTAGCACTTTGGGGAGACTCACTGACTTCCATTCACTCTCCAGTCTAAGTAGAAGAAATGCGTGTTTTGGTTTTTTTGGCATCTTTGTTCTCTTTCTCCTCTGTGTCTGGGCTTTGCTGGAGTTTAGAAAACACATTTGCTAACTTAGTTGTCTTGTTCCCAGAAGATGATTGTGCCTTTTCTGGTGGGCCTATTTATCTCCAAAATCAGAAATTGGTGGGGTGAAGGGAGAATCTGTCTTGGATGAAGCTCTGTCTTTGTAGGGTATATCAGAAGTAAATGGAAAAAGTTCTTTGTCATGATTTTTCAGGAGAGCTTTCCTCGTCCACCTGGATTGTATTGAATTCTTTGGAAGTTCATGGTTGGTTTTTTTTCTAGCCACTGTTGATGTTCTACTTTGGAGGATGTGTGTGGGGAATATTAGGGGCATCTGCTTTTGAGACTCCCGGATTTGTATACTTTTGCCTGAGGATATTTTACGGGAGGCATCATTGCTCTTTGATGTTAACTGGGGATTAAATATGGCTTCATGTCTTTCACCCCTCCTTAGCTTTTAAGCCAGTTAGGAAGAAAATATTATCTTAGTCACCGTCTCAACTCAACAACCAAAATGAGAGGAAGCGGTTTTATCATCATCTTATTGTAGTGGGGTAGACACCATAGGTTCCTTTGGCTACAGATAATTTCATAAATAATCTTTAATCTTCATAAAACTCTTATCAAACAAGCAAGTTTTAAATCTCATTTAAGAACTCCCATTAAGAAACCTATGACCTGTGGTCAGGGAATGTGCTTGTTTATTGTTGTATGGTATTCTACCAAGTGCTTAGTATAGTGCTGTACACACAGTGAGAGCTCAGTAAATGCAGTTGACTCACTGATGGAATGAAGCGGAAAAATGGAATGATTTGCCAACCACCATTGAAAGCATCCTTCAGTGCCAAAGGTAACATTAAAGGTCAAATTGGTCCAGCTTTAATTGCCTGCAGTGAAAATTGTTGTGAATCATACAGACACCTCATAGAAAGAGGTATATGTATGTATAGAGAGGTGTCTCTGTGTCTATATGCACACATATATAGGTGTGTGTGTGTCTTGTTTGTATTCAAAGATGCTTGCAGCTCACAGTGTGCGTTTATGTAGGAAACAATGGATAATTCATCTTTGTATAGCCAAATTCAATGTTCAGGACATGTCACCCTCCCCTCCTCAGAAATCTTCATTCGTTGCCCATCCACCTCCGTATCAAACAAAAACCATTGAGTTTAAAGCCCTCTATCAGCTTGCTCCATCCTAACCTCACTTCTCTCCACCTATAACCCATCCTGCATACTTTCTCCTCTGGTGCTAACCTTCTCAATGTGCCTCCATCTCACCTGTCTCGCCGCTGACCCCTGGCCCATGTCCTGCCTCTGGTGTCTAGACACCCTCTCTCCTCAAATCCACCAGACAATTACTCTCCCCCACCTTCAAAGCCTTATTGAAGACACATCTCCTCCAAAAGGTCTTCCCAGACTAAGCCCTCATCTCCCACTCCCTACTGCATCACCCTGACTTGCTTTCTTTGCTCTCCCCTCCCACCCTCACCAACCTTACAGCACTTAGATATATATATATTTGTAATTTTATTAATTTGTATTGTGTCTGTCTCCTGACCACCCCCCGCCCCCCACCATCCCCAGTCTGTGAGCTCACTGTGGGCAGGGATTGTCACTGTTTGTATCGTTCTCTCCCAAGTGTTTAGTACAGTGCTCTGCACATAGTAAGTACTTAATAAATACGATTGAATGAATGAAAGGGGTTTGAAGAGCACCTACCCCAGAATTATCTTAAAGAAAAATGTGAAATTGAATAATTCAGGCAATTTTTTTCAGAAAATATCTCTGCTTTGTTTTCTTGGAGCAAAAATATATTTTATCTGTATGTCCCTTTACTAACGAGATAATGATCTTAATCTTGATGTTTTCGTCATTATTCATTACATGCCCAATGAGGTGGAATCAAAAGAAGCCATATTTGGGTTTCATTACAAAAGAGAATTCTAGGGTACTGATATTGTAATGTCATTCTTGCAAAACTGTATTTTGATTTCAATTTGCAGTAGAACAGTTTTTGTTCAGTTAGTTGGCTTATCCCTCTCAAGACATAAAGTATATTTCTGTAATAAAGAGTAGTCTTAGTGAGAAATGTGGTGACAGGGTAATGTTATGGCTGACATTTCCAAACAAGGGATTCTATTTTTCCCTCCCATTCTACTAACTTACCTTATTTTGGGGGTGGGAGTGGGGCGTTTAGTTAGAGGTGTAGTTAAAAGACTTATCAATGCCAAAGTTTTAATTTCAAAATAATTTTCTTAGAAATGACATATGGGGTTTTTTTGTCCTTGTGTGAGAAATCGGAAGTCAATTATAGAATTTAAAAGAGAAAATGTTAAACTGTGCCATGCGTCAGCAGTAAGGAAGAAGATAATGCATACTGGAATTTATTCGCTCCATCTTTTTCAGGGAGGAAGAAATCATTGGGTAGCAGAGCTGCAAGTGTATTTTTGGCTTGTGAATGTAATTTCATGAGAAATGAGAAAAAGCTGGAAGGATTCCAGAACAACTAGCAATTTTTGTTTCTAAATATAGTATATTTCCTGCCCCAAATCCTCATTCACCTTGAATTAGTTTGCTTGAAAAGAACTAGTGTGCCTTAGAAAGAGACACTCAAGGGTTTTATACTTTATTGCTGAAAGCATTTACATTTGAATCTTATTTCAAGAATTTCGAACAAGAAATCCCAATCTTAGTAGCTGGAGGCAGTTTAGGGTTAATGTGAAATTTTGGTCTCTGTCTTAATCTTAGTTCCTTGGCCTCATATTATGCATTATTTCAGTCTTTAAAAAAACATCACACTGTAGTTTTGAAGTCTAATCTGGCTAAAAGCAGGGTTTTCATGGAAAAAAATAGTATTTACTGTAGACTTTAAAAATGATTTCCTGGTATAGGACTCCCTGCAAAGGGAACAGAGAGAGAAGTGGTTTGGGAGCCACATATCCCCAAATATGTGTGATGGAGAAGCAAAATGGCTGGTGAATCCTGAAAACCCTGAATAATTGGGAACTTTCTGAATCCTGCTTCTGAGCCCCTGAGTTTGTTCCTCTTAACCAAAGTTTTCCAAACTAATTCAGTTCATTACTAATCTTAGGTGTATTTCCTAAGGTCTCCTGACTAATTCTGACATAGTGTTCTTTATGATGTCATGACGTTCTGAAAATTAATTGTTGTATAGATCAACTTTTAACTAGATAAGCCAAAGATACCTGACATTTGCAGATAAATTAAGGGTGGGCTTATTTTTATGTTAATGGAAATAAGATACTTTTGGTTAATATGGTTTTTGGAAATGGATTCTGCTTGATCATTTTTCCTGGAAATGACTTATTATTTTTACCCAGGGAAGAGCGATGATATAAGGATGCTGCTTATAGTATACCATGTGTGCTTAACTCTGTCCTTCAATGACCAGTATTAGAAAACCAATAGGCACAGAATTCTGAATTATTCAACCCAATTTTCTTATTTTTGAAAGTTTGGCCAGAAAGCGATAATTCCTTTTTTCTTGCCCTTCTCTTGTAGGTGCTTACGTTGACATCTTGTACTATCCATTTTCTCAGTTTACTGTTGGTGTTTTTTTTGTTTTTTATTTTCTTAATGGTACTTGCTAAACACTATGTGCCAGGGCACGGTACTAAGTGCTGTGGTAGATGCAAGATAATCAGGTTGGACACAGTTTCTGTCCCACATGGAGCTCACATGTGAGGAGTTCTGTGTATGTTGTTGAATTCCTCTATAGCATGATATTCATTATCTTAGTTTAAAAAATGTTAGTGTACCTTTAAAATAGAATCAACACCATTCATCTTAAATGAATGTATGTTTATTTTTACCAGTTATATAGATGCGGAAGCCGCCGGGGCTGATGGATAGAACCCAGGCCTGGGAGTCAGAGGGCCTGGGTTCTAAGCCTGGCTCTACCACTTACCTGTTGTGTGACCTTGGGCTAGTTACTCCATTTCTCTGTGCCTCAGTTTCCTCATCTATAAAATGGGGATTAAATGCCTGTTTCCTTTCTCTCCATCTAGATTGTTAGTCTCATGGGACAAGGACTTGAATCTGATCTGACTGTTATACCTACCCCAGCGCTTAATAGAGTGCTTGGCACATAAGTGCTTCATAAATGCCACAATTGTTGTGTACAATGCAGCCTTATATTTAAAACCTTTGACAGGCATATGCTACTTAGACTGTGAGCCCTGTATGGGACAGACAGGGACTATGTCCAACCTGATGAACTTGTATCCACCCCGGTACTTAGAATGGCACTTGACACATCTTAAGCGCTTAACCAGTACCATAATAATAATGGGGCTCATTGTCTTGAGCTTAAAGATTCAGAATTAAGCTGAGATCCACAGCATGATTACATGGGCTTGGTGTTTCTACTTCAAAGGAGTATTATTCCAGCCCCATTCTGCTTCCAATTAGTTTAGACTGTGAGCCCATCAATGGGCAGAGATTGTCTCTGTTGCCGAACTGTACATTCCAAGCGCTTAGTATAATGCTCTGCACATAGTAAGCGCCCAATAAATACTATTGAATGAGTATTGCTGATGGAACTTATGAATAAGCAACAGCCATTTGCACTTGGATTTGCACCCTTTATTCACCCCTCCCTCAGGCCCACAGCACTTATGTCTAGATCCTTTATTTGCTTATACTGTCTGTCTACCCCTCTACACTATCAACTTGTTGTGGACAGGGAATGTATCTACCAACTCTGTTATATTCTACTGTCCTGAGCCCTTAGTACAGTGCTCTGCACACAGTGAATGCTCAATAAATACAATTGATTGATTAAGGATAAAATAGCCTAGCGGTAATATAGGAAGAGCTGCATTGTGTCCAGAAGCGTAAACTTCACTGATCCAATACTCTGGGATGATTTATCTGAGATTTTTTTCTCTTGAATTTTATGGTCTCATATTTTTATTTTGGAGCATTCCAGAGGCCCACCTGGGTTCATGGATTCTTGCTAGAACTGGCATTTCCATAAATAACACACTTAGAAAATTAATTTATAAGACAAGCCCCAGAAAGGTATTGAAAAAAAATCTCATCTTTCCCAGTGACAGAGAGTAACCCTGATTAAATCCATACATCTTTTCTAGTACTTAGTGAATTTTGAGACACAGCATGGCCTAGTGGATAGAGCTTAGGCCTGGCAGTCAGAAGGACCTGGGTTCTAATCCCGGTGCTGCTCCTTGTCTGCTGTGTGATCCTGTGCAAGTCACTAAACTTCTCTGTGCCTGTTATCTATAAAATGGGGATTAAGGCTGTGAGCTCCATATGGGATGTGGACTGTCCAATGTGATTACAGTGCCTGGCCGATAGTAAGTGCTTTCCAAATGCCATTAAAAAAAAAAGTTTGCCATACGGGGAGCTTCAACATTTTCTGAGGAATTAGAAGAATTCTCTTCTTTCTCTCGCATTCCACTATACCGTCTGAAAGGAGTTGGGGATTTGGTATTCTCAGGGACGGTACACATGCAGTACATTGTTTGTTACATAGCTTACTCCACTTGATAGAAGAGCATTATCTTCTACAGAAGCCATTCTAGTTTTTGCCTGATATTAAGATAACTCAGAATGAAACATAAATGGTTTAAAACTTTTAAAAGTATCCTGTGTCCTTGGTGGCTTCAAATAGAGAGGGGCTTCTAGGAACTAATTAATGAAAGCGAATGTAAAACACAGCAGATATGTGATGCTTTGTAAATGCTAAGTAACAGTGATTGTGTCCTCTGCTCTCCTCATTCCAATATAACTCATTTTCCTCTCTTGTACTGTAAAAGCATGCATCAGTGGTGCTGGATGGCAGTATAATTTTCAATTTTTTCTCTAGGACATCCAATTTCTGGTGTTTACAGAACAACTTTAAGTTTACTGAGATGGTAGTGATAAACTGTAAATGACCATAATGTCCTTGTTAAACTGGGCTTTCAAAACAATTGTGCTGCTTGATAAGAGTGTTTCCCTTCATTTTATTGTGGGAAGGGGTGGGGGGAATTCACAGCACTCTCCCTTCTTTAGTGAAGAAGTGACTTGAATGGATCTGTTATATTGACTAAGAGCTTAGGGCAGGGTTCCTTTTGATTGTTTACCCTTTCCAAGTCATCAGTGGTCTGCATTTAGTCATTTTCTTTTTAATCCTTGATTTCAAAACAAACATGACTTTTCTTTGAAGGATTTTACAGAGTAATATGCAAAAATTCCCAACCAGTTCAAATAATGTTTTTCTAACACAAACAAGATGTTCTTTAAATTTTCAGAATAAAATTGACAGTCTGTATTTGAATCCTTCCAGTAGTTGTTAAAGTGGATATAGTTGACAATGGCATTTCTTCTACCCCGATTTAACATTTGTTAATAATTCCAGTCCTACAATCTAGAAAATAGTGGTCTTCCAAAAAGGAAAAGAAAGACCAGAGTACACAAGTCTTTGCTTTTAGTTGTTAATGTGAAAAACGGTAAGCGTGACAATGGACAAAATTTTTACTCTCCTGGCATATACCAACAAATACCAAATAACAAATACCATCATTATTATTGTGGCATGTAATTGTATGTATTACAGGCTTAATGTCAGTCAATCGAATTTATTGAGAACTTACTAAGCACTGTACTGAGCATTTGGGAGAGTGCGTTACAACAGACGCATTGCCTGCCCACAGTGAGCTTATGGGAAAATGGAAAACAAGCATCATTTGAATCCAGAAGTCTAGAATAAGGTCATCCTCTATGCTGTAAACTCGTCCTTTAGACTGTAAGCTTGTGGTGGACAGGCAATGTGTCTATTATATTGTAGTGTGGTACTCTCCCAAGCACAGTAAGCGCACAGTAAATCCGATTGATCGATTGGACTGTGAGCAGTGTAAATACATTTTAGATTCCTCATCTCTGATCTTTCACAGGCTTTACAACTGATGATGCAATTCTGCCTCCCAATATTAATTAAAAAAAGACCTGGGGTGGTATTCTATATTTTTGCCAAATCATACAATTTAAATATGTTAGAGTTTTTACAGATTGTTGTGACACGTAACTAAGTATCACTCCCTGAGAAAAGATACCATGGGACCAATAAGTAGCTCAAATCATTCGCCATGTCTTCGTGCATCAGCGAAGGGAAGCATCCATCTGCCTTGCCAAACCTCTAGTGACTACTTCAGCTTCTTTTTGCACATTATCCACTGCATGTTTTAAAAGCCCGTCGTTCTCCGTAACACTGGAAGAGAATGTTTCTCTTTTTCAATACAGAAATGGACCACCTTGCCCTTTGACAGCATTTCTTACTTAAATTAAGAGCCTGTTATACTGACAGCAAGGAAGACATGGAGTATTTGAAGCAAATATGCTCCTTTTCCAGTTTTTTTCCTCTTGAAGGCCCTGGCTAATGAGAAATTTAGAAATCAATGCCTAGAACTGGATGGGATACAACAGACCACCCGACACCAGCTTCTTTGCCATCACCTGATTTTGCCAGAGGGCCGATTTCCTAACTGCTTGGCTAAATTTTATAAAAGGCACCTCCCAACATTTTTTCCTTGAGTTTTAAGTGATAATTTAATTAAGTGTTTTGAAGGAGACCGCCCTTAGACTCCCTACTCCCACACAGCCCTGACTCATGCCGGAGAAATCGCTCTAGGTCACCAGAAATCCTCACAGATGAAACATGGCTCCACTGCATATGTCCAAGTTTGACCGATTCACAGCTAGTCGGGGAAGGGGTGGCGAGGAAACTCCCCAAGTCCTCAAATGCAACAAATGGAGTCAGTTTTTATTAAGGGAAGAGCCCATATAAAAGTTCAACTGTAGTTCAAATAAAGATGTATTTTATTAGTGTGATTTTTGCTTCCTTCCCCCTAACCTTTGTCATGTGATTGGCTCGTGGTTTCCTTTCTTTTTATATTGTTAGATTTGCATGCTTCTCACACAAACCCTTTTTTTCCCCCTCTTCGTTTTTGGACACTCTTTATTGTGGTATTTCTTCTTTCTTGTGGTATTATTAAGAGAACAAGAAGTTTTGCAGAAGACAAGCATGAAAGAAGTGAATGTTAAGACATTAAATGTTTACAGATCGGTTAAAGTAGATGTTACTTGTTGTGGATTACAAAGTGGGAACATTTAACTTCAAAGCACATCTGGCTGCTGTTAGAAAATCAGAAAATACATTACTTAGCCTTAAAAAATTAGAACACACTATTTTCCACTTTTAAATAGATGCACTGTATTTATAGAATACACGTTCAAAGTAATTCCAAAATAGTGCTGTAAATGGATAAACATTACATATCTTTTCTTAGTATCTGGCATATACTGTGCTCAAAGCTATTATCTACAGTGGTCTGGGATCATTTGGGTAGTTTGTTTTTGGCAATTGGAGAGAAACAAATTCCTAAATAATATCATAAAGATCCTATTATCTTTTTAGTCTCTTTTCCCATGATGGGTGGAGCACATAGAATGGCAATTATTCCATGCTTTGCTGAGGCCCAGATACTTTGTTGAATCAAGCTGATTAAAATTAGTGGTATGAGCACCATGTTAGTGTGCTTATAGATGTAGAGCTGTGCAGGGAAAATGAGACAAAACAGTTAACTCAGTTACAGATGGCTTTCTTCGCTTTTGGGATTCAATTCAAGACTAATTCACTGTCGTGGAACAGTTAATGGCAATCAGTTCCTGAACCATTTTTTTGTATTTTGAAGTTTTCTTCTGTTTTACGGTGAATGAATCCCAAAGAAAAATGTTCATTCCTGTTTTAATAAGTGAATATTTTATGCCTTTAAAAATGTTGAAAAGTTGAAAAGTACTGGGAACTCTCCAGATGTGATCCTGAGAGGGGGGAAGGATGGATCCATGCTTCAATACTAATAGGTAGTTTTTGGAATGGTGTTGGGTGATAAGTTGAGAAATACTTCCGGGAGGATATGAGCTTAGTAGGAAGTCCTTTAGGAGAGGTGTGAAGTTGGGGAGGGAGAGACTGTAATAGATTTGAAAGGGTAGGGAATAGAGATAGAAACAGGATGGGGGAGAGGCATGCAGGGCCAGAAACCTTTCAAAAGACATATCAACATCAGTGGGAATGTATATAGTGCCCCTGTAGATCTTAAAGTTCTCAGTTGGTCAATAATATTTGAGTGCTTACTGTGTGCAATGCACTGTACTAAGCCCTTCGGAAAGTTCCCTGCCCACAGTGAGTTTACGGTCTAGTGTTGGAGAGGACATTAACATAAGTAAAAAAAAAAAATTACAATTTCTATGCAAGTGCTGCAGAGCTGAGGGTGATCTGAATGCCAAATGCCCAAAGGGTACGGGTCCGTGGCTCAGTTGTACTCTCCTCAGCGCTTAGTTCAGTGCGCTGCACATAGTAAGCATTCAGTAAATATAATTCCAAGTGCAGAGACGATACACCTAAGATAACACACCGAACCACCCCAGTTCATGAACGTGCAGGGTAATCCAAACGGATAGATACCAAGATTCCAAGGGCTTGTCAGACACTCTGGTGGGGCAAACTGATTGGAAGTTCTTGCCCTAGACTCAATTGCTTCAATTCCTTTATACCCTGGGAAATTATTTACAAATTCAGCAAAGGATGATGTTTCAAGAAGTGGTTGGGCCAGGGTTGAGGGGAGAGCAATGGGAAGTGATATGTCAATATGGGATTTTCATTTTGAATTTTAGAAATCAAGATAACCTTCAAAATGGTCAGTGCTCTAATTTTGTGGTTTTTCTTTTAGCTAGAAAATCCGCGGTATTTGCGAGAAAAGCCTATCCCGATATCACTGGTAAGTGTTGAATGACTTTGATTTTTCTTTGGTAGCAGGGGCCTCCCATAATTTCAATATTCATTTTCTTCCTGAAAGGATTTCATTAGTGCCAGAAGCATTGTGTGAAAATAACAATGGTGAGAGCACTTGAAAATGGAGTAAAATCCCTTCCTCTTCTTACTAGTGTTTTTTGAGTGTTTTCAGACTGAATAGTTAAAACCTGATTTTAGCAGAATGGGGGAAATAAGGGACTCCAGTGAACAAACAGAGTTTGTGGTTAGAGCACAGGCCTGGGAGTCAGAAGGACTGATTTCTAAACATGTTTCTGCCACTAGTCCGGTGTGTGACTTTGGGCAAATCATTTCACTATACTGTGCCTCAGTTCCCTCATCTGTAAAATGGGGATTAAGTATGTGAGCCCCATATGGGACAGGGACTGTGACCAAACTGATTAAGTTGTATCTACCCCAGTGCCTGGAACAGTCCTTGGCACATAGTGCTCAACAAGTACCATTATTATTATTGAAAACCTTAAAACAATGAATTTTGCTTATTTAATAGATGACTCCGAAACTGGGCCTGCGGAAAAGCAGCGGTTTCTGTGATGACCAGTTGTCGTTTCGAATGTACGAAAAAGAGGTAAGATCCTGATCCTGCCATATCAAAAATATCCAATACTTTTGGACCTGTCCCCGAGATTCTCTGGTTAAAGAGTCCGGGGAAGCCAGTTACCTTGCTGCATGCCTTCAGTAGCATCTGTGTGCCCATTTGAAGTTGTTTCTGTGTGCAGGTGTTATTGAATGGTGAAGTCATCATACAAGTCTTCTGCATTAGGAGATGTTCTGGGGTATTGTAAAAATTGTTTAACATTCATACTATATTTCATTAGCATAAATGTGACCTTATCAGTTCTTGATATAGCACATTTAGACAGACTGTAACCACTATTTGCACAGGAGGTGGAGGCTGCTTAGAGAGAAGGTTGAGGGCAGGGATTATATCAATTTGTATTTATTAATCATTAACTGTGTGCAGAGCCCTATACTAAGTGCCCTAGAAAGTACAGTAGAGAGTTGGTAGACACGATACCTGCCCACGGTGAGTTTATAGTGTAGAGGGATTACATCTAAATGACATCTGTTCCACTCATGAGTAGTTGAGGACTTCGTTCTTGGCAGGTACTTAGCGAATGCTATTAATGAAAGGACACCAAACTATGTGCCACAAAAAGACTTGACTTGGGGAGTCTTGACCTTTGACTTGTGGGTCTTTTATACTTCCCAGTATGAGCAAACATGAAACAGTGTGAAGAGGATGCTAAAGCTAATATCCACATGTTATTTTGAGTGTTAAATAAAAAGATTGGTTCTCCGATGGAGGCCAGTGTTGTGTTAGGGGGTATCTTCTTTCTTGCTGTTCTTCTTCGCCTTCTTATTATGATACTCGTATTAAGCTCTTACTATGTGCCACGCACTGTACTAAGCACTGGGATAGATACAAGATAATGAGGGTGGATGTAGTTCCTGTTGTATATGGAGCTTGCAGTCTAAGTATGGAGGGAGTAGGATTTAATCCCCATTTTACAGATGAGGAAAGAGGAACAGGAAGATTAAGGGACTGGTCTAAAGTCACGCAGCAGAGAAGTGGCCACGCCAGGTTTAAAACCCAGGTCTTTTGTTTTTCCTTGTTTGTTCTTCCTCCTCCTCCCTCTATTTGTAAAAAAACAAAAAACAAAACAAAACAAAACTTTCTCTCTTCCACTAAAAGCTCTTTGAGATCCGGGCCCACGTCTTTTACTTCTCTTGGATTCATTGAGCCATTAGCTTAGTAGATGATTGATGTATGGGGTGTATTTGATTTACTATTATCATTTAGTGCCGTCGACAGGTTTCTGATTCATAGCGACTCCGTGGATGTAGTTTTTTCAGAACATCCTGTCCTCTGCCACAGTCCGCAATGCTTCTAATGGTTCTTCCATGATCGATATCCTGTTTTTTCACTGTCCAGCTTTTGGACCCATACATTGTCACTGGAAACACCATAGAGTTGACAATTTGTATTTTTTGGGAAATTTTGGCCCATTTCATGACTTTTTCCAGGCT
Organism: Ornithorhynchus anatinus; assembly: GCF_004115215.2. Taxonomy (NCBI): domain Eukaryota; kingdom Metazoa; phylum Chordata; class Mammalia; order Monotremata; family Ornithorhynchidae; genus Ornithorhynchus; species Ornithorhynchus anatinus. Next base: position 4,650,960 of record NC_041742.1, read on the forward strand.
CTTCATAGCACATCTTCCTAACATTAATCTTTGGCAAATTTCTTGGCTACTAGGTCCTTTATTATTGATTATCGTTCCCAGGAGAGAAAAATTGTGAACTCTTTCAATCCTCTCTCCGTCCACTACAGATATATTAAAAGGTGTATTTGATACATACTAATTGATAACTTTGCTATTTACAGATGAAAGCCAGTTGTTTACAAAGAACATTATATTTTTGGCTGGAGATGATTAAAAAGTACCATAAAAAAGTTTTTTTGTTGTGGTTTGAGGTGTGGGTGTATTTTCAATCTTTCAGGGTGTAATTGGTTTTCTTCTTTTGTTATACAAGTTGTTATGCAACTTCTCATCAGTAATTTGAGAATAGTCAAGGTTTTCTCTTTAGTGTCATCTTTGTATTGAAAATACTCTTGGGATACTAGTTATGTTCACATCCACTTTTTTATATTCCAGTTTTGAATTTGGAGTATATTTGTCTGTTGATGTCTACTGTCTTGGGTCATTCACGTCATATTTCCTTTTTCTATTGTGCTAGTTTTGTATTGTGAAGACTACATCGGTTAGGCTATTTAGAAGGAAACTGTGGCTTTTGATTTTTTTTTATCTCTACATAATGAGATCTATACTCTTTTATGATAGTATGCTTTTGATGGCATAAGCATCTTTATTCTGCCCACATTTTTGAGTTGAAAGAAGAAACTCAAACTGCTCATATATAAACTTAGACTTAGTTTTCAATTTGTGTGTCTTTGTTTTTCCTTGGGTATTTTGGAGTATGTTGTAATTTATTATAATGGCACCTCACATTCAATGTTCAAAAATGGCCTGTTGACATTGTGGCTAAAACTATTATACTCTGCCAAGTGTTTAGGACAGTGCTCTACCCCCAACAAGCTCAATCAACACCATTGATTTCGTGCTGGAAGGTCGAATTAAATTTTGCAGTTCTCCTCTGATCAATCCAACAATGGTATTTTTAAATGTATTTTTGCATTTATTTATTTTAGTGGTATTTCAATGATCGCAATGTGCCAAGCGCTGTACTAAGCAATGGGGAAGATAAAAGCTAATGAGGTCAGACATAGTCCATGTCCTACATGGGGCTGAAAGTCTGTAATCCCTATTTTACAGATGAGGTAACTGAAGCACAGAGAAGTTGTGACCTGCCCACGGGGTCACACAGCAGATGAGTGACAGATCCAGGATAAGAATTCAGGTCCTCTGATCCTTTGAGAGCTACTGTGGGCAGAACACTGTACAAAGCGCTTAGGAGTGTTCAACAGAGTTGTTATTGATGATCTTGGAGCTTTTAGTCTTTAAGGGGAGACAAACATTGAAATAAATTACAAAGAAGGGCAGAGGGTAAGAATATATGCATAAGTGCTTTGCGACCGAGGGTGGGGTCAATATCAGGTGCTTAAGGGGTACAGAACCAAATGCATAGGTGATGGAGAAGGGAGACTGTGAAGGGGAAATGAGGACTTAATCAGGGTTGACCTCTTGGAGGAGGTGTGGCGAGTTGGGGCTCCAGCTTTTGGTTCTGCGCAACGATGCGCAATCGGTGACTTGTATTTTACCTGTAGAAAACAACCCACAAAATTCTTGAGTTTGGAATTTGATCTATGATGTTCAATTCCAGGTTTAGTTAGCAGCAGAAGTCAGCTAAAAAAGTGATTTGATTGTGGTGTTTTCCTCCCCATTTCTTTCTGGTAGAATGGTAGAATGACTAACTTCTTTACTTTTAACTATGGTATTCACACACTGGTGTAGCTCTTGTTTTGACTCTGTAATGTTTAACACATGAGGATAGCCTCATCACGGCCCTGTCTGAATGTCGGCATCATGGGGCAGTCGGGTATTTTTTAAATGTTTGTGACATGGATTAAACCACTTGGAAAATTATCACTGAAAAAGTTTCAAGCCAAACAAGGGCAGGTCAGTTTGCAGCAGTAGAAAGCAACCGAGAACAGATGGAAGAAACGGTTTGTTTTTGAGAAATAGGAAAATTTTTTTGAACTGCCCCTCCACCCATCCTGAATGTCACCCACCCATTGCCTGAAAAAGGCAATGAAGTTCTTGCATATGTTTGTCAGAAACAATAACTAACGAAGTGGTTAAATTTGTTTTGGAATATCTGATAGTCTAGTTACATAACATTGGCATTATATTCAAGATTGAGACTAGTGCCCAGTTAAATTACTTGCTATAAAATACTTCAATGTAAAGATGGCCTTGAATTTCCTTAAGCCATTTTTATTTTTTGCATTTCTGCTTTAAAATTATTTGGATGTATCGTTTCTACAGTTTTAAATTATACAGATTTGCTAAACAGTAGTAATAGTATTAGAGAATCCCCTGGGTGGATTGCACTGTACTAGGCATTTGGGAAAGTGCAACATCAGGAAGAAACATATTTCTTGTCCTCAAAGAGATTACATTTGAATGGGAGAGATGGAAATCAAAATATGATGATGATGGTATTTAAATGCTTACTATGTGCCAGTCACTGTACTAAGCACTGAGGTGGATATAAACAAATCTAGCTGGACATAGTTCTTGTCCCATGTGGGGCTCACAGTCTCAATCCCCATTTTACAGATGAGGTAACTGAAGCCCAGTGAGGTGACTTGCTCAAGGTCACACAGCAGCCAAGCGGTGGAGCCAGAATTAGAACCCATTACCTTCTGACCTCCAGGCCTGTCGCTCTATCTACTACACCATGCTGCTGTACAGCTAATGTGATAGTAAAACTTGGCATAATTGAATAGTTGGAGAGTTGCACAGTGATAGGAAAAGGCAGGGAAAGGCCTGTATTGACAGTGCAATGCCATATTTGTGTAGTGCCAGGACCTAAAACATTCCGCTTAGTACAGAGCTCTGAGTACAGTAAGTGCTCAGTAAGTAAAAATGATGGATTGATTCCCAGCAGCCTTTCCGTTGTCCTTCCAGTTTTTTCCCAAAGCAATCCAACTAAAGTGATTCCTATTTTTGAAAGGCTGGAGAATCAAGGTGTAAGGTAAAAGACGCTTGCTTAGGTTTTGCTGGTTTAAGCCTTACCCTTTTTTAAAATGTTAAGCATTTGCTATGTGCCAGATACTGTACTAAGCCTTGAGTAGGTTCAAGATAATCAGGTTGGACAGAATCTACATGATAGTAATAATAATTATAACATTTGTTAAGCGCTTACTATGTGCCAGGCTCTGTACTAAGTGCTGGGATGGACACAAGCCAATTGGGGATGGACATAGTCCCTGTTCCGCATAGGGCTCACAGTCTTAATCGGCCTCATCCCACATGAGGCTCCTGGTTTTGATCCCCATTTTGCAGATGAGGTAACTGAGGCCCAGAAAAGTGAAATGACTTGTCTGTGGCCTCGCAGCAGGCAAGTGGCATAGCTGCAATTAGAACCCTGGTCTTCTGACTCCCAGGGCTCTGGGTCTCAAACAGAAACTCCTCAACGTTGACTTTAAAGCACTCAATAGCCTCGCCCCCTCCCACTCACCTCGCTATTCTCCTACTACCTCCCAAACCTGCACAATGTGCTCCCCTAGTGCCAGTCTTGTCGCTGTACCTCAGTCTCATCTGTCTCACTACTGATCTCTCACCCATGTCCTGCCTCTAGCCTGGAATGCCCTCACTCCTCATATCCAGCAGAAAGTGATTCTTCCCCACTTTCAAAAGGCCTTCCCTGACAAAGCCCTCTTTTCCTCTTCTTCTATTCCCTTCTGCTTTGCCCTTACTTGACCCCTCTATTCATCCTCCTCCCAGCCCCACAGCACTTATGTACATATCTGTCATTTTTATTTATGTTACTCTCTGTCTCCCCATCTAGACTGTAAGCTCGCTGCGTGCAGGTAATGTGTCTATTTTGTCATATTTCATTCTCCCACAGTAAGCGCTCAGTAAATATGACTGACTGACAAAGCCATGCAGCTGCTTCTTCAGAAGTTCTCTTTCTCCATCCACTTACCGACCAAGAATATTGGAATGAGGGAAAAGAATCTCTAGGTTCATTTGCTCTGTCCAATTTTGGATAGTAACGTTTTTAGCTTACACACGCGGTCCCTATGTTTCACGTGGGAGGTGGCACATTCTGGTGGAAAGACCATTGGTCTGGCAGCCGGGGGACTTGGGTTCCAGGTATGGCTCCACCACTTGAATGCTCTGTGATCTTGGACAAGTCATTTCACTTCTATGCCTCCATTTCCATATCACAAAAATGGGGATAAAATACTTGTTCTTCCCCCTTAGCTTGGGAGCCCCCCTGGGTCCCTGAGTTTGTCCAATCTGATGATCTTGTATCTGCCCCAGCCCTAAATATAATGCTTCGCATATAGTAAGCTCTCAGGAAATCATTCGACCATATAATCTGTGCTTGGGGCGAGTACAGTATGACAGAGTTGATAGACACGCTACCTGCCCACTGCTTCGTACAGTGCTCTACACATAGTAAGCGTTCCATATGTACAATGGATTGTTCCATCGTTACCATTGTTAATGAACACTTTGAGTGTTTTATTTTAGCCATTGGATTCCTTACCTGTATCACCTGCCAGCTTTGATGTAATCCTGTTTTCCAAAATTTATGTTTTGTGTTCTGAAAAACGCTTCCAGACTGCAGTGCAGTCTTGCCCCTTTTTGCATTTTGTTCATCCCCAGCAGTTAGTACAGTGCCTGGCACATAGTAAGCGCTTAACAAATGCCATAGTTATTATTATCTTATTCTAGATCACAAAACCGGCTGTAGATTTAGCCACGTGCCGAGAAGCTGCACAGCGTATTAGAAACAGCACTGGCCTAGGATTCAGAGGACCTGGGATTTAATCCTGTCTCTGCCAATTGGTTGTTGTGTGACCTGGGGCAAGTCACTGAACTTCCTTGAACCTCAGTTTCCTCAATTTTAAAATGGGCATTCAGTACATGTTCTCCTTCCTATTTGGACTGCGAGTTCCTTGTGGGACAGGGACTGTGTCCAGTCTGATTAAGTTTTATCTTCCCCAACATTTAAAGCAGTGCTTGATAGAGTGCCTAACAAATACCATAATAATAATAATACATATTTAGCTTTTTAGAAAATATTCTCTTTATCATCTTCCTGCAGAAACGATCTGGGCATGTCACTCCCCTTCTTAAACAACTCCAGTGGTTGCCTATCGACCTCCGCTCCAAACAAAAACTCCTCACTCTAGGCTTCAAGGCTCTCCATCACCTTGCCCCTTCCTACCTCTCCTCCCTTCTCTCTTTCTACCGCCCACCCCGCACGCTCCGCTCCTCTGCCGCCCACCTCCTCGCCGTCCCTCGGTCTCACCTATCCCGCCGTCGACCCCTGGGTCACGTCCTCCCGCGGTCCTGGAACGCCCTCCCTCCTCACCTCCGCCAAACTGATTCTCTTTCCCTCTTCAAAACCTTACTTAAAAATCACCTCCTCCAAGAGGCCTTCCCAGACTGAGCTCCTCTTCCCCCTCTACTCCCTCTGCCATCCCCCCTTTACCTCTCCGCAGCTAAAGCCTCATTTTCCCCTTTTCCCTCTGCTCCTCCACCTCTCCCTTCCCATCCCCACAGCACTGTACCCGTCCGCTCAACTGTATATATTTTCGTTACCCTATTTATTTTGTTAATGAATTGTACATCGCCTCGATTCTATTTAGTTGCCATTGTTTTTACGAGATGTTCTTCCCCTTGACGCTGTTTAGTGCCATTGTTCTTGTCTGTCCGTCTCCCCCGATTAGACTGTAAGCCCGTTAAACGGCAGGGACTGTCTCTATCTGTTGCCGACTTGTTCATCCCAAGCGCTTAGTACAGTGCTCTGCACATAGTAAGCGCTCAATAAATACTATTGAATGAATAGTATTTTAATGGTTATCGACTTGTCTCTTACTGTACATGCAGGTGTGCTTTCTAGACATATGCTACTGCCTACTGGCTTTTTTTTTATGGCTGTAACTGTATAAAGAGTGGTTTCTCCACAGACTACTTAGTAAACAGCCATAAATCTGAATGTATTATTATTTAACTGCTGCGAGGGAGGAAAAACACTGCCCCATTAGTTAATGATAAGCATTTAATTCTTCATCTTAATGACTCTGGATTTTTGGGCAGTAAATTAAAAATTATATATTTCAGTGTAGACCAGATTAAAGTAATAAACATAAGGAAGAGACAGTATTCAAAAAGAACCAATATTACAATTTTCTTTGATTTCTGAACAGAGTAGAGGTGATAACGAGTACTTCAGACCACAATATGGTTTCAAAATGCAGCCCATCTTTTTACCCAAAATGGAAAGTTTTGTCATTCTGAGAGGCATAAGCCCCATATTTTGTCTGTATATGCACATAATGGAAAGTGTGTGTGTGTCTGCATGTGGGGGTCGTGTGTCTTTCTTTTTATATTATGTAAGACTTTGATTAGTGGAAGTAGTCTTTTTAAAGAAGAAAACCAAATTATTTTGGTTACCAATTGCAAATATTCAGTTTTAACAGGCAGTGATCTATTTTGTCATCTTTTTGCTTGTAGAAACACGTTTCTGGTTAACACGTTAGGGGTGTATAACAGGTGGCAACGCTTGAATTCTAGCTTTGGTAGAGTCACAACAATTATGTTGATTTGCATATTTTGAATGAGAATGTTAAAATAGGAAAGGACATGGATTTGAGTGTACTTTTTAAAAAAGCCAAATATCAGAAATAAAGAACAAGTCATATCTAATTCACCCCAGATGGAGCATCCCTAATTTGTTATATAACCTCCGTCTTAAGATGAACTCGATCGACCTCGGTTGGCAGGTTACCAGGACCTCAGAGACGTATGCCAACCTAATGCTCAGAGAGCTCGGGTCTGTTTTCAGGCACCCCCCCCCCCCCCAGGCAGCTGATTCATCTGTTCAAGAGAGAAGTTTATACCCCTCAACCCAAGTTAAATTAAGAAGTTTAGATTCACCCCCTCATCTGCCCTTCCCAGGACCCCCCCAAAACATTTAATGGTCTAAAAATCCTATCAATTAGGGGTAGAATGATCAGACATCCCTATTTTAGCCAGACAGCAGTGAAATTGGAGGGTCTGTCCTACTACAGGCTTTAGATTTATGTGTCTTCCCCACCCCCCCACCAAACCATAGTCAATCAGTGGAATTTGTTGAGCCATTAATTGCATGCAGAGCTATACATTATGCACTTGACAGAATTCAGTAAAGTAACTAGACATGATCCCTGCCTTTGAGGAGCGTTGAGTAGGGGTGATAATACTTTTGTAACAGGTTGAAAATATATTTTGATTTTTGAGATGCTTTATTTCAACTTCTATTCCAGTTAGTTTAAGCATATTTCATCCTTTTGATGAATGAAAATACTGGAAACCACAGAATAGTGGATAGAGTGACTTAAACTATGATCTATTTAACACAGGGGAGATACAGGTTAATTAGGATGGGCACAGTTCCTGTCCCACTTGGAGTTCACAATCTAAGAAATCGCTAATAAAATGTAAGTCAATTTGAAAGTGAACTCTAGTTATGTGATAATGGAGAACATTAGGTGAACAATAAATCATCTCTTCCTAGACTTCTTTTCAGTTAGCTTCTCTGTACTGGTTCTAGGGTTTGTAACCGATAATGGGTGGATGGTTGCAGAAGGAGTTGGAAGAGTTGTTTGGATAGCAGAAGATCTGATTTTGTTTGCAAAAAATCTTCATAGCCAGTAGCAGATGCCAGCATATAGCAGTAGTTTAGAGGTTTCTCTGCACTGTCCATTAACTTTTGCAAGTAAAACTTTTGTCCCAAAGGCAGTTTGAAGTACTCTTCAGAAAACCCTATTCCTCAAGTTGTTGGATGGAACTCAGGTCCAGTTGGAACGGGGTCACTAAATCAAAACTAGCTTTAAAGTTGTGTTCCTCCAGGCCTGTCAAGAAATTTTAATAAGTAACATCTGAGGTCACCGGTTGAACAAAATGAACATTCATCAGATGCTCTTTCCCCCTCCCTGAATTGTGTTTATCTGGTTGTCTTGTCCTATGCTGCCATAATGACGCCATGGACACAGCTCTCCCAGAATGCCCCACCTCCACTTGCAAGCATCCTGGTAGTGTATCCATAGAGGTTTCTTGGTAAAAATACAGAAGTGGTTTACCATTGCCTCCTTCTGCGCAATAAACTTGTCTCTCCACTGCCAAGCATAGGTGAGTTCTGCCTGATGTTTAATATCTTCTCTGAATACATCTCTATTCTATTTGGCTGTTTTTGCTCATTCAGGGAAAGAGGCCAGCTTATTATTATTATTATTAATCATATATATTGAGTGTTTACTACATGGAAAGCACTAAACTAAGCACTTGGGAGAATACAGTATAACATCACATTCCCTGCCCTCAGTGAGCTCACAGACTAGAGGGGGAAACAGATATTAATATAAATAAGTAGATAAATTGCAGGTGTATACATATGTGCCTTGGAGAAGGGAGAGAGGATGAATGAAGGAGTATGAGTGGCGCAGAAGGGAGTGGGAGAAGAGGAGAGGAGGGCTCAGTCAGGGAAGGCTTCTGGGAGGAGATGTGCCTTCACTAAGGCTTTGAAGCTTGCTTGCTGAGCCTGATTTTTTGCTGATTTCTGCTGAATAATAGTAACAACAGTGGTGTGTGTTAAGCTCTTACTATGCGCCAAGCATGACTCTAAGTGCTGAGCACTGTTCTAAGTGCTGAATAGATGATTATATTTGTAAAATTCCTCCTAAGAAGCAAGATCAATGAAAGAGAACTGAAAAACAGGTGGGTTGTTTTTGTTTTTTGTTTTTTTGGATTCCCTCTTTTTAACAATTACCGTTTACTGAGCTTTTTCCTAACACCGCCTCCATTATTCTGGGCCCCTTAGAACTTTTCCCCTTTAGTTTTTGGGCCTTTTATCCCTCCATACTATCTCTGACATGGAAGCAACCTATGAGAGAGACAACTTATCTTCAGTAGTCCTTGTTTCCCATTTTGGGGAACAATGACAATGTTGATAATGGTATTTGTTAAGCGCTTACTATGTACCAGACACTGTTCTAAGCGCTGGGGTAGATACAAACTAATCAGGTTGAACGAAGTCCCTGTCCCAAATGGGGCTCGCAAGTCTTATTCTCCGTTTTGCAGGTGAGGAAACTGAGGGCCAGTGAAGTGACTTGTCCAGGTCACACAGCAGACAAGTGGTAGAGCCAGTAATGGAACCCAGGTCCTTCTGACTCCAGGTCCGTGCTCTTTCCACGAGGCTCTGACCAGATATGCTTTATGAGCAATTGATCTATAATGTAGTGCCAGTAAAGGCAGTTTTATGGATCAACTTTGCAGTGAAAAGAAAGTTTATAATGAACCTTATTACTAGTATGGACTTGGCCATTTCTAGGGGACTGCTTTATTTGGAACATGACTGGCTTATGACTTTAATTATCGTGCATATGCTTTAGAGATGTTAAGAAGGATCAAAGAGATGAGTGAGCAATTCAGTCCAGTAACCTAACCAGTAGAATGTCCAGATGTTTGTCAGGCAGCGGGCATTTGATCCACAGCTGCATTATACTGTAGGATGACATTTTGTAGTTATTTAAGTTTATCCCAAAGTTATTTTGCACATACCAACAATTTGAAGCCATGACACTGGGTGGTACACATGGAATTGTACATTAGGGGGCAGAAATTTTCCAGCTATTTAGACAAGTGAAATTTTATACAGGCTGGGAGATGATCATACTGTTGTGTCCAAGGTACGTGTGTGTGTGTGTTTGTTCTGAAGAAAGCTTCCTGATTTTGCCCTGCTATTAATAATGTTGGTATTTGTTAAGCGCTTACTATGTGCCGAGCACTGTTCTAAGCACTGGGGTAGACACAGGGGAATCAGGTTGTCCCATTATTCTTAAACATCTTGGGTGGTATGGTATTGATGATTGGTTGGTAAACTTATACTAAATTATTTGTTATAAGAGAAGTTTTTATGCCAATGAATCGGTTTTATTTCTTTAATAGGCATTTGCTCAAGTGAGTTGAATTTGGTGTTAAAAGACAAACTTTAATTGAGAACAGAATTTAGTGGCAGGCCAGATTCTTTCATTTTAATAAAGCTGGTGTATGAAAACATGAAAAACTCAATCTCGGGATCCCAGTTGAACTCCTGGGAAGTGCCAAGTGTGTACTCACAGGCCCCTGCTCTCTTTCCACTCCAGCTTGGGAGGGTGGAACGAGGGCGGCTTTTCCATTACTCATTCTTTCATTTGGTTGTATTTATTGAGCACTTACTGTGTGTAGAGCACTGTACTAAGCACTTGAAAAGTACAGTTGAGCAATAAAGAGAAACAATCCCTGTCCACACCTGGCTTACAGTCTTGAAGGAGGGAGACAGACATCAAAACAAACAGGCATCAGTATAAATAAATCAAATTAGAATTAAGATGGTGGCAATGTGTGAAGAGGCTGCCCTAGCCCCTGGGTAGATTATAGCAGCCTCTTCACATCCTGCTGCTTGTTGGCATTCTGGAGCCCTGATGTTAAGTGCTTAGTCAGTGCTCTGCACACAGTAAGCGCTCAATAAATACGATTGAATGGTGTTATAGGGGCTTCAGGCCTGGTGCTCACAGCCTTCTGTCCCCCCTCCGGTGGAGGGAGATGTCTCCATTTTAGAGATGTTGGTTCCTCCGAACCCTGAAAGGAACCTGGGGCTTTGTGGGGGATGCCCTTTCTCCTGACATCTGGATCCTGTAAAGCACTTAGAATAGTAGGAAAATTCTGGCACCTTTTCTCTCAGAAACACTTGCCTGGAGCAGTGAGCTGCCTAAAAAGGGTACAGTAGCTATAGTGATAATAGTATTAAGTACTCACTATGAGATAAGCACCATCTAGGTCCTGGGGTAGATATAGGTTACATCAGATGCGGTCCATCCCTGCCCCACGAGGGACTTACAGTCCAAATAGCTCATTATGGGCAGGGAACGTATCTGTTAATTCTGTTTTATCATACTCTCCCAAGTGCTTAATATAGTGCTCTGCACATAGTAAGTGTCAAATACATATAATTGATCGGTAGAAGGGAAAATGAGTAAAATACTACTCCATTTTTGCCGTTATCATTGATGATAATAATGATAATGATTGTGGTATTTAAGCATTTACTATGTGCCAAACACTGAACTAAGTGTTGGGGTGGATAGAAGATAATAAGGTTGTCCATAGTCCCTCTCCTTTGTGAGGCTCATAGTTCAAGGAGGAGGGAGAACCGAACCCACATTTGAAAGATTAGGAAGCTGAAGCTCAGCCAAGTTTTGACATTGGAAGAGTTTCACAGAAGTCAAGTGGAAGAGCTGGGATTAGAATCCAGATCCTCTAACTCCAAAGCCCATGGAGGACTGGTGATGGACAGGCAAGGGAAGATTGAAACAATGAAAGTGGAAAAACACGTTTACAAAGCATGGACAACATTCAAAACGGTAGGAGTTAGAGTACACCACAAACAAAAGAGCAACCTTCAGGCCAGTCAGGAGAGAGTTCAACTCTCCCAGTCTTCTGAACATTCCAAACATTTGAAAAATGTGACAATTACATTTTCTCTTTTGCCCATTCCAGGGAAGTCAGACTGGATGGCTAGGATGATGTGGGGGGCAAGTGGCATCTCTCCTACCGGCCCTGGTTTTCCAATGGAGGAGGAACCAACTTGGCTGAAGAGCAGTTGCTCTGATTTCCTCCAATCAATCAGTTACTGGTATTTATTGAGTGTTTACTATGTGTGCAGACACTGTACTAAGTACTTGGGAGGGTACAATACAACAGAATCAGCAGACACTTTCGCTGCCCATAATGACACCAGTGGGACCTATAATTGATGTCATCATCGAAGTCTGTTGCATTTCTATTTCATGAATAACAGTACTTTTGTGCCGAAAATTGGGGCCTATATCTGTGTTTGTTCTGCTGAATGTCGTCTCATGGCTTTTGATTTTTCAGAGCGGATATATCCTGTTTTTTGAAAATAGCCAAGCTTTGTTATCAGTAGTAAACTCCAAAATTGGAATAATGTTCAAAGAATACAGTCCTATTTCTCTGAAAATGAAATGAGTAATGTAGCATGCAGTCTATATTTGTACTAGGAATTAAGCTTATAACTAAAGATATAAAGAAGGTACTTTGCTAGTAAAATACAAGAATATAGAGTGACATTTTAAAATATGAATTAGTAACTTCTTTTACATCAATATCATTTTGCCACTGAAAATTTAATGTCCTTTGTTGCTGAAAAATAATGTTTTATTCAAATTGCCTTTGAAATCCACTGTATTTCCTACAGAAAAAAAATTTCTGCACCTTGTAGAATTTTAGAAAGTAACCAAATCCTTAAAATACCACCTCTGGCTTAAAGATCAGTTCTGGAAAGCCTGACAATCAGCAGTTGTCAAAGATTCTTAGGGTTCAGACACAGGAGAGCAGGAGAAGCAGCATTCCCTATTGGTCAGAGCATGAGCCTGGGAGTTAGATCTGAGTTCTAATTCTGGCTCTACCATGTGTGTGCTGTGTGACCTTGAGCAAATTACATAACTTCTCTGGGACTCAGTCAATTCCTCTTAAAATGGGGATTAAGACTGTGCACCCTATGTGGGACAGAGACTACTTTGTCCAACCTAACTTCTGTCTACCCCAGGGCTAAGTACAGTGCCTAGCATATGGTAAGTACATAAATACCATTGTTTTTAAAGGGGGGTGGTGGTATCTTTGACTTGTGATTTGTGTGACAGGAAATTAAACAGGTTAAATGAATTCAAATTATTTTGCAAAATTTTGTTTGGGGAAAAAAAGAGGAAGGACACATTTTTAGATACGATTCTGTGAGGGTGGGAAAACATCGTAATTACTTGTTTTCCCTAAGAAGAATAGTCAGCCAGAATTTAGATGAGGCACAGAATTCCAAGAAGGATTAAAATCCAAATTCAGCATTTGATTAACTACCCTTCTTTATACAAACAGTATCTTTTATTGTAGTTTGTGGTTGAAGGGATTGGAAATGGAGAGGAAAAGGAACTGTGACTTGGTATTTCAATCTTTTATGTTAGTGTTGCCCTCTTTAGCTTGAAATAACAGGGAGAGCACAGATGTTTGGCATCAGTATTGTTTATATGGCCTTAGGGTTTATTTGTTTCAAAGTCTCAGTGAGGAGAGTAAATAATGACAGAAACCCAAAGGAATTATATTGTAGATGTATGACAAATAGCTTAACTTCATAGTTTTGGGAAGAGTTTTCATTTTAGAAAATTACAGCACCAAAACTTGGGGGAATCATGACCTTTTTTTTTTCTTGTTTATGCTGCAGTCCAGAATGTAGAAGTGAATCAAAATATAGGTTCTTATAAAATTATTATTGAGTCCCTATATTTTTCCTTATTACCTCGGAGCATCATCACTTGAAGCAGTAGTGCTGGTTGTCATTCTGAAATGGAGCTTTTTGAAAAACCTTGTATAAATTGTTTCTCCCACAAGCCATTGACAGGTTACCACATTTCAGTTTTGTGTTTTGTAGCCTACACATGAGAAGAAAAACACCATTTCTTGTGCAGGGTACTGGCAGATATAAGTAGCTTGCCCCTGTTGGTGTTCGCTTTGCAGAGTGATTACTACACAGGGATGCTAGATAATACAGCTGAACTGGGAGGGAATGGAAGGGAAAGGTCAGCTATTTTATCCCTCCACACTCAGGTATGATTAGTTTCTTCAGCGGTGCATTACACGGAGGGTGGAGGAGGCAGAATTGGTTTTGAAAAGGATGACTCCTGGAATGGTTTGGAGAGGATTAGTGAGGTAGGGGAGATTCCTTGCTGTCTCCATTTCATTGGGTGTGTGTGAGAACTTGAACTGTTTCTGGGCAATAGGTTGGAGAATTCCAAGGAAAACTTTTCCAGAGTTGCTCATGCCTTTTCTTCTCTCCTAATTTGCCAATATCCTCAGTTCACCACAATCGTATCTGAAGCCATGACATTTCCATTGTGGATTATTAGGGTATCTGTTGACACCCAAGTGGCTTTATGGTAGAACTGATGATCACACTCAGCAGTAGTTTATGAAACTGATGAGGATCTAGCATTATCACTGAACATAGGGGCTGGATGAGAGATTGTGAGTCGCTTAGTACAAAACTACATCAATTTGTGTGTGTGTTGCGGGGTGGAGGGGAAGGGGTGGACTGAAAAAAACAAAACCCCTACACAGTGGACAGGCCAAGATATCAGATATCTTCAGTTGCTGAAGAATCAGCTTTGCTCAGTAGCAGTAATCTTGAAACAATTTTAAAAATTACTGAACCACACAGGGTTGGAGAGCAAAATACCAGTTAAGTCCTGCTCCTAATATAACCCGGCCTGCAAATTTAGCTACTCTAATAATAATAATAATGGTATTTGTTAAGCGCTTACTATGTGCCAAGCAAAGGTCTAAGCACTGAGGTAGATATAAGGTGTCCCACGTGGGGCTCACTCTCTCAATCCCCATTTTACAGATGTTAACTGAGGCACAGAGAAGTTAAGTGGCTTGCCTAAGATCACAAAGCAGACAAGTGGTGGAGCTGGGATTAGAACCCACGTCCTCTGACTCCCAAGACCGTGCTCTTGCCACTAAGCCACGCTTAGGGCCAACCTACTCACTGTGTCTAAATATTGTCTCTTTCACCACCAACCCATTGCTCACATAATTCCTCCAGCCTGGAAGTCCCTCCCACTTCATATCCAACAGATCACCACTGTTCCCATCTTTGAAGCCCTACTGAAATCATGTCTCTCAATCTATGGTATTTGAGTGCTTACTTTCCTCAGAGCACATTACTGAGTGTTTGGGAAAAGATAATACAAACAGTTGGTAGACACGTTTCCTTGTCTAGAGAGGGAAGCAGACATTGAAATAAATTAGGAGTATTTACGTAAGTGCTATTTGGGGCTGACTATCGAGTGCTTTTAGGGTACAGACATCTCCTCCAAGAAACCTTCTCTGACTGACCTTTCTTTTCCCCAACGTATTTGCCCTCCCTCTTAGGTCGCCTCTGCACTTGGATTTGTTCCCCTTAAGCCCATTGATACTCATTCCTCTCAAAGCACTTTTGTACTTATCCTTCTACTCTGCTCCTTCCTTATCTGTAAATTTATTTCATTGTCTGTCTTCCCCTTTAGCTTAAAAGCTCCTTGTGGGAAGTGTTCATGTCTACTAAGTGAATTGTATTGTATCTCCCGAGCACTTAACACAGAGTAAGCCCTCTCTATATACCATTGATTAATCCTGCTTGGTGAATCTTGTAAACCTCAGTTTTATGAGCGCCAACACAATATTCTATGTACCGAATAAGAGAAAGACGACAGGGATGGCCCCAAGATCTAAGCAGTGGCGCCTCATTGTTGTCCTCCCAGCGAGTCTTAAAGGATATTCACATTACCATGGCTTTGTATGTGGTTTTTTTATAGTATTTGTTAAGCGCTGAATATGTTCCAGGCAATACTAAGCACTGGGATAAACTAAGCCGATTGGAGACATTCCCGAGCCCACTCGGGTTCACTCTTTTAATCCCCATTTTACGGAACAGCTGACTGAGGAATGGAGAAGTGAAGTGACTTGCCCAAGGTCATACAGCAGACAAGTGGTGGAGCCGGAATTAAGAACCCAGGTCCTCATGATTCCCAGGCCTGTGCTCCATTCCCTGGGCCACGCTCTGTCTTTCACTTGTGTTCATTCAATACTGATACTGGATCTGAGGATGGTAGCGTTGAACAGAGGACTGTCCTTGAGGTGTTCAGTGAAACATATGAATTGACAAATATTGCAGCCCAATAACAAACATGTGTTTATATATAAACAACTCCTCTTAGCATTTATGTATAATTTGATCCATGAACACAGCCTTCTGCGTCCCCTTGATTTGCTGTCTTGATTCACCTCTCCCTCAGCCTCAAAACATTTATGCACATACTTATAATTTATATGCCGAAACTATGTTTTCATACATACACAACTATATACCCCAACACATGCATTTAAGCAATTTCATAAAGGCATGTACAAGTGACTATCTCAACATATGGAGAGGAAGACAGTGTGGAGTTAGTAGTAATAGCTGTTGGGCAGGGATTGTCTCTGTTGCCGAATTGTACATTCCAAGCGCTTAGAACAGTGTTGTGCACATAGTAAGCGCTCAATAAATACGATTGAATGAATAAAAGATTGGGAAATCTAATTTTGATACTGAAGTGGTTACTGTGTGATAAGTGCTAAGGAAATACAAGATAATCCTACCGGACCCAGACCCTGTCCCATTCGGGCTCACCATCTTAAAGATAGGGAGTGCCAGGCCTTATCCCCATTTTACAGATGAGGAAATTGAGCAACAGAGAAGTTAAGTATTTTACCATAAAACACATCAGTCACACAGTTGGGGTTAGATCCCTGGTTTCCTGATTACCAGCCCTGGGCTCTTTCTACTAGGCTAGACTGCAATTTAGATTAAAGAACCAGATTTTTCATTCATTTATTCAGTAGTATTTATTGAGCGCTTACTATGTGCAGAGCACTGTACTAAGCACTTGGAATGTACAATTCGGCAACAAATAGAGACAATCCCTGCCCAAAGATGGGCTCACAGTCTAAATGGGGGAGACAGCAAAGCAAAACAGAACAAAACAAAAACAAGACAGATAGACAAGACAAGAATAAGTAGAATCAAGGAGATATACACCTTATTAACAAAATAAATAGGGTAATATATACAAATGAGCACAGTACTGAGGGGAGGGGAAGGGGGAAGAGCAGAGGGTGGGGTGGAGGGTAGGGGGAGCAGAGGGAAAGGAGGGACTCAGTCTGGGAAGGCCTCCTGGAGGAGGTGAGCTCTCAGTAGGGCTTTGAAGAGGGGAAGAGAGTTAGTTTGGCGGATGTGAGGAGGGAGGGCATTCCAGGACACGGGCCAGGGGTCGACGGCAGGATAGGCATGAATGGGGGACAGTGAGGAGGTGAGCGGCAGAAGAGCGGAGTGTATTGGGTGGGCAGTAGAAAGAGAGAAGGGAGGTGAGGGAGGAGGGGGCAAGATGATGGAGACCTTTGAAGCCAAGAGTGAGGAGTTTTTGTTTTGTGGGAAGGTTGATAGGCAACCACTGGAGGGTTTTGAGGAGGTTTTTTAAAAGTAATGCCATTAGGTTAACTTTCTATAGCCTTGCAGTTTTAACAGATGATATGATCCTGAAACAGCTACACCGAATTGACATTTATTACTTTGGTATTTTCTCTGCTGGGGTTCATTTTTGCAATTAAAGTCAAAATAATACTAAAACCTTTATTCAATGTTATTGCCAATGTACTCATGGAAGTTGAGCAAAATAAAAATAAAATTTATTTTGATAAATCATCTTTAATAAGAGCTTAAGTTGATTTAAGAAAAATGATATAGTGATTCTCTTTTCCCTTAAAGTTGGAGATGAAAACAAAGATAATGGAAGCGAAATTTCATGAAGAGAAGCTTCAACTGCAGCAGAAGCATGACACTGATATTCAGAAGGTAGGACAAAGTTGACAGATGGTTGTAAAGTTGTTCTGAAATGCCAAATTGAGATAAATAGCTTTATTGACTTTATTAAATTTGAAAGGTGTAATGAGGTAAAACTTTTTAAAAAGTCTTTTTGGTTGAAAAATTCCAAATTACACCTAACCAAATGGTATCCAGATTTATAGTGGAATTTGTGTGTTAGCTGTGCTGTTTGGTAAGCACTTACTATGTGCAAGCCCTGTTCTTAGCTCTTTAGAAGAAACAAGAAAATCAGATTGGACACCGACTCTGCCCCACATGGGGGTCTGAGGGGAAGGGAGAAGAGGTTTTGAGTCCCCATTTTACAGATGAGGAAACTGAAGCCCAAACACACAGGGCCAGCACCATTGTCTGGTCTTATGTCTCCATCTGTAAAGGCATAGGACATAGGAGCTGATTGTCTATTTAGGTTTTCCTTGTTTTCTTAAATGTAGCCTGAAGGGTGTTCTGTCATAGCCCTGACCATGACAACTATTTTTCAAATGTGAGAGAACCGTGCACTAGTTTTATTCATTTCTTTCCTCCTGGTTATTTCCCTATCTTTTATTTAGAAATTTTGTTGTTTAGCATAGACAAACATACTAGAAGGTAATTGTGACAGTTGCCACCCTTACCTCGTTTTAGAACTGCAGCTGAAATTTAGGTTGCTTTCCTAAGAAAATTTTTAAATTTGAACTTTGCAGTTTTTCAACATAGCTATCTTCAATCTCATCTATTTCACCTCCAAACTTTTGCCCACATCCTGCTTCTGGCCTCGAATGTGCTCCCTCTTTATATTTGAAGGATAATTAGTTTCCACCCCTTCAAAGCCTTATTAAAGGCACATGTCCTCCCAGAGGCCTTCCCTGAGTAAGCCCACCTTTCCTCTTTTCCCACTCCCTTCTGCATCGACTTGACATGGTCCCTTTATTCACCACACTCCCCTTCCCCAGACCCACAGCAATCATGTACATATCTGTGATTCATTTTTGATATTAATGTCTGTCCCCCTTCTAGACTACCAGCTCGTTATGGGCAGGGGATGTCTGGTATATTGCTGTGCTCTTGCAGAACTAGCAGGGCATAATGAATTGAGCACTGGGAGTCAGAAGGTCGTAAATTCTAATCCTAGCTCCACCACTTGTCTGTTGTGTGACCTTTGGCAAGTCACTTCACTTCTCTGTGCCTGTTAAAGCCTCATCTGTAAAATGAGTTTTGGGACTCAGCCCCGTGTGGGACAGGGACTGTGTCCACCCCGATTTGCTTGTATCCAACCCAGTGCTTTGTACAGTGCCTGGCACTTAGTGAGCACTTACTAAATACCATTATTATTATTACAATGCTTTGCTTACAGTATCATTGGTCAGCAATCTGGGGCCAAGTTTGGCTAAGAGTTTATCCTTGGCTTGCCCATCAGGAACTGGCTGCAGTTATTCCCGGCCTGGGCCCCACTACTGTCCAGTGCTCAGGATTCAATTGAACCAGAGTGTTCACTGTCTGCAACTTGGTTTTGGCGGTTCTACTTCTTGGTCAAGGGTCCAGCAGGCCACTACCAGGGCAACTGTTATTGATGGTGTTGGTTTGTGGGCAGGGATCGTCACTCTTTATTGTTGTGCTTTCCCAAGTACTTGGTACAGTGCTCTGCACACAGTAAGCGCTTAATAAATATGATTGAATAAATGAATGGAACAAAGGATTGGTTCGGCACAGGCCCAGGTAAGTTGCAGATAAAGCACCCTTTTTCCCCCCAGCAGATGGAAAACAAAATAAGATAGCCACTAGGCACATATCAAGGCAGACGGCAGGTGAAACAGAATAGTCAATAGCAACAGTTGGACTGTCTTTTGGAAAACAGGAATTACTGGAGGGCCTAAGCTCAGGAGAAAACTCAAATCATATTGACCTGAGAGTGCTTTCAAGGGCTCAAATGAAGTTTTTTCTTTATTTGGGCATTTAAAAAGAACACCTGATTAGTGTTATTTTTATTAACTGATTTTCAATTTGTATCTTTTAAAAACACAGACATACCATTTCCTCTTACTCCAGATGGCATTTTTGCCATTCTCCATTCCCCCAAGGTTACCTTGTGATCTCCCCCATAAAATTCCTGCATTTTCTACTTTGCCATAAAATATTAATCCCAAATATCTTTTTTTCCCCCCTGCAGCTCATGGTTTCTGGATTTAAAAGCATCTTACAGTTATTTTTTTGTTTGAAATCCCATCTTCTAGTCTCCTAACTCTTTTGCCTTTATTGTTCAAAGAATTGTGGCAACTTGCCATCCAGATATTAAGTGTTCCTGGGTTTCCTTCTCCTCAGACCCTTTTCAGGGTGATCTCTAACTCATATTCTTTCTTGTACTTGGCTTCCCCATGCATCACAAATCATTCAACATCTTTGAGTTTCCGTCCCAGATTCATTATGGTTACATTAGTAAGAATTTATTTTCCTCTTCTATACAACCTTCCCGGTGGTCCCAGCATCATAATTTCTTTAACATTTCTCTGAATACCAGCTTCTATACTTTTAGATCAAGTTCAGTCTTTGCTGTTTCCTTCTGAATTATTATCTGGACAACTTGCCTGCCCCAGCTGCCTAGACTCAGTTAATCAATCCTGCGTGTTGAGTGCTTACCTGGTGCAGAGCACTGTACTAAGTATTTGGCAGAGTACAATAAAACGGAGTGGGTAGTCACATTCCCTGCCCACTTTGAGCTTACAGTCTAGAGGGGGAGACACACATTGATATAAATAAATTACGGATGTGAACATAAGTGCTTTGGGGCTGAGGGAGGAGTGAATAAAGGATGCAAGTGCAACAGTGATGCAGAGGCAAATAGTAGAGTTAATGAAGGCCTAATTGGGGAAGGCCTCTGGGAGGAGATGTCTTCAATAAACCTTTAAAGTAATCTTCTGAAGGGGCTCCATCTTTTTTATCAGTGAAGAATTTTTGCCCTACTTTGCCAGCCATGAGGGATGAGCCTTGATGAGCCTTTCAACCCAGTGATTTCTCTGCTGCTTCCCACAAGTTAAAATATGTATCATCAGTGGTATTTATTGAGCGCTTACTGTGTCCAGAGCACTGTACTAAGCATCTGATATACATCAAACTACAAAAAAGGACCAGAATAATCACTCCCATTCCCACATCTTCTCCCGCACCCCACATCTTCGCATCTAAGAAATTAGCTCTTTTTTCCACTTCAGTTCTTTGTCCCCATCAGGAACAATTCTGCTTCGCACCATTTCCATCGTCAGTTTCCTCTCATATCTCTCCATTCACCTTGTGGATGTTTAGTCCATAGACATTAATCTTGTATTTGTTCTGATGTACGATGGTCATCCAACACTGTAATTTGGTGGCCAAAGCTTACTTTTTCATAAGCCTTTTCCTGGCCTAGTCTTCCGAGAGAGACCCACTCTATCCTCCTTCCTTTTCAAGGGCAGGTCTCTCCAGGTTTCCATGAAAAACTCCAAAGCCTTGTACAGTGTACCAATATATTCTATATTCTCTATAAAACTTTGCAGTAAGTCTGGTCTAAAGGCCTACCTATTCTCAGTTCTCCTTCCAGAATTTCCCCTTCCAATTACTTCTTCTGTCAGTTTTGTCTTCGGTATGAGCCTTTTTCACTCCAACATCCAATCTTTCTCCCTCCTTTCTAAAAAAACAAAAAAACCCAAAACACCTCTCCATAAAATTCCTTTTTTTCTTCGTTCTGCCCGCCTTCTCCTCGAATTGCCAAGGTGACCTACTCTTCCTTCCTCCTCTATGCGTCGACTGAAGTATTTAGGAACAAAACTTCCACTTAACCTGTCTTACCCTTTCTCCTTATACTTCTCACCTCCTAAATAAAACTTTTGGCCTTTTACTTCATTATTGTTTGCTTCTCTGGCTTCCGTGCCATAGAATGTGAGGTTCCATGTGTATTTTCTACCTGGGTCTTCTTTCTCTGTGCTTAGCCCAGTGCTCAGCTCACAGAGCTTAATAAATAATATTACTGCTACTCTCTTTGCATAGAATCCATGTTCATCCTCCGAATCTTTCTCCCAACCGTGACATATCCCCAGAGTTCAAAGCTCTCAGGTTAGAGAATCATATCTTTCTCTTTTCCTGTCTTGTGACCTCCATCTTGTTCTGCACAGTTTTTAATGGTCTTTTAGCATTCACTAAGTGCCAGGCACTGTACTAAGCGCGAGGGTGGATACAAATTTATCAGATTGGACACAATCCATATCCCACATGGGGCAAACAGTCTTAATTCCTATTTCACACGAGGTAACTGAGGCATAGAGAAGTGAAGTAACTTCTCAAGCTCATGCACCAGACAAGTGATGGAGCCGGGAATAGAACTCAGGTCCTCCTGACTCTGAGGCCTGTGCTCTGTCCACTAGGCCATGCTGCTTCTCCATTTTATATTTTATCAGTCCTGTTTATCTCTTTGCTTTCCTCATACGTGTGACTTTTGTCCTCCCCAACAATTAATTGGAAAATGTCCTATATTCCAGTGGTCTTCCCTCCAGTCTGATTCCCTGCTTCTTCCCTTCATTTTCTTTGGGTGCCTCGCTTTTATTTCCCATCCTCTGAACCTGTTACATTGTCTCTGAGTGCGTCTTCCTCTTCTTCCTTCCGTTCTCTAGTGTTTTTCTTTCCTGGATTAATGGGGCTTCCTTACTTCCTGCTTTCCCCCCACCTTTCTCTTCTCCTCCTCTGTTCCTTACCCCACACTCTTCTGCTGCCCCTTTAAACTCTGCTTAGCATGAACCTCAATGTCCGGCTTGTGGGCGTTCCACATAAGCATGATCCAGTTCCCCCCACAAAGATTGCACCATCTGGCTGCTGCTATGTGAGGCTTTCTGTCTTCAAACCGGAGCAGGTCATGATGTTAGATTCATAATGACTATTTCGCTGGTATCCACACTTAAAAATATTTCTCGTCCTTGGTATTTCCCCAAATCTTTTTCTATTCCAAGCACCACATTCCTGAGCAGCTGGGAGGTGTTTAATCCCAGTTTCTCTGCAACTCAAATCTACCTCTTATTGACATTTCTTAATCCATAGCCCACATTTGTTCAGGACTTTTCTGGACTGGGCTAAGACATCGCAAAAGCCTCATTTCCAGGAGGTCCAATTTGGCAAAGTAAATGGAGCATGGAAGAATTATTACAAATGGTTATAGGTGCCAAATTAAAATTTATAAATGTATGATTTTAGGAATGGAAAAGTTTGCCAGGATATAATTGTATCTGTGGGCTTTTGTATCTACCAACTCTGTTGTGTTCTCCCAAGCACTTAGTACAGTGCTCTGCATACTGTAAGTGCTCAAATAGCATTGATGGTTGATATCTCTGTTCAGTAGGATCATGTTTTCTTCTTTGCTTTCTATCCTCCCTTGTTAATCCTGCCCGTGAGAACCAGGGTTGCAATAAAGGAGGAATAAGTAGGTTTGGAGGCAGAATGATGAGGATGAAGGTTGATGGGTGTTTCAAAATATGCAGGAAGTTTCATCACGCTTATCAATTTTTTTCCCTCAACTGTCCTTTAACTGTAGGGCAAAATCCCTCCAGCCCCTGAAATATCTGCCATAAGGTTAGCTAGTGCCTCTGTCAAGGCTTCCCTTGTTCTTTCAGCCCTTTGATGAATTAGATGCTTTAATATCACTCCTTCCCCCCCTCCCCACCCGTGCCCCTTAGATATCCTTCTGTTACCATTTTAGAGAATATGCAGAAACTAGAGATAAAGGGCATGCTTATAAAAATATGATAATTACCCTAAAAGTGATTTGAAGACCAAAAATCCTTAGGAGAAATAATGCACTAAAAAGAGTGATTTCTTATTTGTTTGTGGCAAACCAATTGTTTGCATTTTTTATATGTTGTTTGCTTTTTAAAAAGGTCTTTTCAAGTGTTTTCAATTTGCTTGCAGATCTTAGGTAGAAAGAATAACGAGACAGAGGAATTGAAAGCCTTTTATAAAACGAAACAGAACGAAGCTGAGGATGCGATTAGGAAACTCGAAAAGAAAGGTGACGCAAGACTATTGTTTACATTCGTTGCATATTTGATTTATCGTACGGTTTGTCTTACTGCCGATTGAGAAGGTACAGATGTTTAATGTAAGATAGTTAATGCGTGCTCTACACACGGTAAGTATTGAAAGAGTACGATCGATGGATTAATGTATGAGTGTCTTGGAATCATTGGGAATAGTGCAATAGTGGGATCTGGGGCCTGGAGACTTGTTTGAAGGGTGAGGTGGTGGTGTATGTTGGAGAGACAACCTGTGATCTAGTAATCCAGTCTAGACAGTGAGTCTCCACAGACCAGTAGTAGTCTAATAAAGGACATCAGCACCCCAGGTATCTTTATTATAGGACTCCCTTCGGATAAGGGGTGCAGGATCTCTCTGTACTGGTATATAAAGCACCTGCTTTCGTGCTCTTTCTATTTCTCTCTTTCTGTCTCTTTCTGAGACTTGGAGAGACAATCTTGTAGAGGCGTGTTCTGTGAACATGGTGATGGTTCTCAAGGGCTTTAAATTTGGGGAAAGAAATCATTCAGTGATATTTCAGTGCTTACTGTGTGCAGAGCACTGTACTAAATACAGATGAGAGTACAGTACAGCAGAGTTGATGGACCCAGCCCCTCCCAACAAGGAGCTTAGAGTCTAGGGGGAACTTAAAATTTAGAAGTATAAAATAAAGAAAAATCCTCATTTTCCCCTCCACATAGGATCTGGGTGTGCAAGTGCCAGCCCTTTTTAAATGCTGTCTCTTTATTTTTTTTTTTAAGTACATGGGACAGAAAGTACTTATTGCTACATCTTATCCTTCAAGCTCTTGGTTTGAAACATGAATAAAATAACAAGACATTAAGTCTCAAACAGGGCTACAATAAGGGGTATCTTGGAGTGGTTTGACTGTTCCCTAATTTTCTTTTTTTTGACAGTTCAGACCCTTGTCCGTGACTCACAAATGGTTAGAGAAGCTAAAGAAATCCAGATTGTAGAATTAAAAAAGTTATGTGAGCGGAGCACAGAATCTTTGAATAATGATTGGGAAAAAAAGGTAAGAATCACAATACAGTTCTTTTGCATTGAATAAGACCTAGAGTAAACAGTTAAAACATTAAAGGCATGCTAGTTTTAATTCTGTTGTTGTGCATAATTTCTTATTTTGGAGAACGTTTCATTTAGAAACTTCATTTTGAAATTTAATTATTTGAATAATGGTACAAATTTAATGGATGACCAATACAAAATACCAAGTGAAACACAGTAGCTGAAGAAACATATGTAGTAATAAAAATAATAATAAATAATGGAAAAAAGTATGAGAAACAGCATGGCCTAGTGGAAGGAGCATGGTTCTGGGAGTCATAGGACTTGTGTTCTAATCTTGACTCTGCCTGTGTCCTACTTTGTGACCTTGAACAAGACATTTACTTTGTGCCTCAATTTCTCCATCTGTAAATGGGGATTCATTACCTCTTCTTCCTCCTACTTAGACTGGGATCCCCATTTGGGACAGGGAGTGTGCTCAACCTGAATATTTTGTAACTACCTGGCTCCTTAGTGGAGTGCTTGGCACAAAGTAACTGCTTAACAAATATACCAATGATTATTATGAAGTAACCTTTGACTTCAATGGAGATGGTGGCTTTTAGGTATTTTAAAAATACTTTTAAGCATTTATTATATGTCAGGGACTGTACTAAGTGCTGGGTTCATACGAAATCATCAGATTGGACACAGTCCATGTCCCACATGGGACTCTGTCTTAATCCTTTATTACAGATGACATAACTGAAGCAAGTTAGGTGACTTTCCTAAGGTCACACAGCAGACAAGTAGCAGACCTGGAATTAGAACCCAGGTCCTCTGACTTCCCAGCTCGTGCTCTTGCTCTTTTCAGTAGGTCGCGCTGTTTCGCGTGTCATGTTGGTGACATCATTTCCACTGGATACTTTTTCAGTGACACATTACCAGTTAACTGTGTGATATGGGACTGTGGGCCAAATAACCTTAGTTTTCCTTCCCTAATATTTATGGGCAGGGAACATACCTTCCAACTCTGTTGTACTCTCCCAAGCACCTAGTACAGTGCTTTGCACACAGTAAGTGCTCAATAAATCTGATTCTGATCCTCTAACAATTCTAGGGTGGGAAGACAATGCAGAAAGCAGTAAAGCAGTAGGGGAAAACCTTTCAATCCACGGCAAACCTGTCTGCACTCATTTTCTGACTTTAGAACCATTTGAGAATTGTTTAGTGAGAGCTTAATGATGAGCTAATGCAACTCCACGACCTTTTCTTGAATTTCTTTCTAAGCAGCCACTGAATTTTGAACTTTTAAAGTGGGTGAGAAGATTCTTAACCATGTGATATAATGTTTAGAATCTGAATGAGAAGCAGCATGGCCTAATGGACCCAGGAGTCAGAAGAATGTGGGTTCTAGTTTCGGCTTTGCCACTTGTCAGCTATGTGACCTTGGGCAAGTCACTTCTCTGTGCCAGTTACCTCATCTGTAAAATGGAGATTGACTGCCAGCCCCATGTGGGGCAGGGACTGTGTCTAACCTTGATAACCTCTTACCTATCCCAGTGCTTAGTACAGTGGCTGACACAGAGTAAAATGCTTAACAAGTAACATAAAAAAATGAAAATCACCTTAAGGAAGTCCCTAGCCAATTGTGCCTTTGTGTATAATTGCTTTGATTAGAATAACATTGATCTTGCATGCTTTTCAATTATGTCTCCAAACCTTTTATATTGAGCAATCTGAGGAAAATTTGTGGTTCTAAATGTAACTACTGAGCAGTCTGTAGATACTAAATAACTAATAGCTTTTTTTTTTTGGCATGCAGCTTCACAATGTGGTGGCAGAAATGGAAAAGGACAAGATTGAACTTCAAAAGAGACACACTGAAAATATCCAAGACTTGCTTGAAGATACAAATTTGCGCCTCAGTAAAATGGAAGCTGAGTACTTGGCACAGACAACTGCAACGGTACATCTTGCTCTACAAAACACCGTACCAATAGAAAGCCTTTTGTGTTCATTCAATAGTATTTATTGAGCACTTACTATGTTCAGAGCACTGTACTAAGTGCTTGGAATGTACAAATCGGTAACAGATACAGTCCCTGCCCTTTGATGGGCTTACAGTCTAATTGGGGAGACAGACAAGAACAATGGCAATAAATTTTGTGTTGCATCTTGAGTCATGAGGAGGAGGCCATCCATCTAATAATCCATTTCATTTTCTATTTTTCTGTTGTAGTTATCAGAATGGAGGCGGGTGTTTAAATGGGGTGTGTTTAAAAGGCCATCGAGCACTGTAGAGAATGGTGTTGACGGACTGGAGCCTCCTGTGAAAGTAAGGGAGAGTTGCCGGAGGAGTAAGAGGAAATATATTTTTGGGATAGGTGGAGAGTGGGGGAAATGAGGGGGCCTTAGGAGTGTGAAAGTCTATTTGGGGACAGAGGCTAGTATTGGAGGGAAAGGAGTGTAGGTGAGCTGACACAATAGGAGTTTGAGGCCTGACAGTGGGAGTTTGGAGTTAGAGGGAATTTGAAATATCAGAGAACAAGCTGCCTTTTAAAATGATGATGCCTAAGATGTGTCCCTGCTGGCAAGTGCTCCATGTGCAAGTCGGTAACATGTCTGAAGTAACGTCAGTAGCACTCGTGTTTAGTTTGTGGTTCATACAAGGCCCCCTGGTCCGTATCTGGCACATTGTCAGTCATTCCCCATCTTTGATTTGTGAAGTTTTCTTCTCCAGGCCCATCTTGATCTTGCCTCTACAGTGCAACAGGCTTTCTGGTAACTTACTCAACTTGCCTAGATCTTTGAGTTGGAGTTTTGCTTAGTGGAGTATTTGGAGGAATGAAGTGGGATGAGCCTTCGTTCTGGGATAAAGATGTCTGCTAGCTTTTTTGGTTCACCTTTAGATTCCCTATGGTCACCTCATTTAGCAGTAAGAAAAGTCCAGTGAGAAAGCAGCTGGACCATGTTGCCAATGTATAAATTTGACATTTTCTTTTCTAGAAGCTTTTAAAATCTTTCTTTCCGCTGCTTTATTCCCTGATGTTTGGGACCCAGCTGCATCCTTTTTTTTTTCCATGGTATTTGTTAAGTTTTTCTCATGAGCCAGGCACTGTACTCAGCGCTGGAGTAAATACAAGCTAATCAGGTTGAACACAGTCCATGTCCCACATGGGGCTCAGTATTAATGCGTGTTTTACAGATGAGGAAACTGAGGCCCAGAGAAGTGAAGTGACCAAGGTCACACAGCAGACGAGGGGCAGAGCCAGGATTTGCACCCAGGTCCTGCTACCAGCTAATCCAAGCACTTATCCTATCCTGCCTTGACTATTATACTTGCCTTCTCTCTGGCCTCCTGCCCCTCCCTGCTCCAGTCCATGCTTCACTCTGCAGCACTGGTCATTTATTTACAAAAATGTTTAGTCCATGTCTTTCCACTCTTCAAGTGCCTCCAATAGCTGCCCATCCAGCTCCACATCAAACAGAAACTTCTTACCTTTGGCTTTAAAGCACTCAATTAGCTCACCCCATCCTACTTCACCTCAATGATCCCCTTACCCCTGCCCAGCCACCACACTGCACTCCTCTAGTGCTAGCTTACTCGCTGGGCCCGTATCTCGTCTGTCTCACTCCTGACCCCTTTCCCATGTCCTCCCCCTTAACTGGAACTCCCTCTCCCTCCATATATGCCAGACCACCACTCTTCCCATCACCATAGCATTATTAAGGTCACATCTCCTCCAAGAAGCCTTCCCAGATTAAGTCCTCTTTTCCCCGGCTCCCTCTCAGTTCTGCTTTGTCTGTGCATTTGGATCTATGACTTTTTGATATTCACCCCACCTTAACCCCACTGCATTTATGTACGTATCTTTAATATATTATGAATTATATATATTATATAATATGAATTATTCATATTAATGGCTGTCTCCCCGCTAGCCTAAAGCTGATTATGGACAGGGAATGAGTCTGCTGATTCTGTTGTATTGCACTCTCCCAAGCGCTTAGTGCAGTGCTCTGCACATAGAAAGCACTCAATAAACACCACCGATGGATTGATTCTGACTTTCGGTCTTGTGCTCTATCCACTAGGCCACGCCGCTTCTCTTTTTTTAACTGGAATTTGATGGATTCTTTGGAACCAATTAATACGTCCTCTTACAAAATGAGGAGCTCAGTTTGGGGAGAAAGGCAGGAAAACAGAAGCCGTCTTCAGAGGCAGAACTTATAATCATCGTAGTTCCTTTTGTGAGGGGAATAAGAAATTGGGACTTGGAAACAACTGGTGTCTCCTGAGAAATGTTGACATGAGAGGCCTGGCAAGAATCAGTTTCAAATGCTAATTTTTCCTGCAGATCTGATGTGCCAGCGATTTGGTTGACAGTAGTTAAATTTGGACTCTCTTCTTAGAAATTCTGAGTTCTTAGACTTTCACATAAAATTACTTGACCCATTTATTACTTCCTTTGTAGCCATTTTGATCTAGTCCTGTGGATGGGCTTCTTTGAAATATTGTCAGGAGGTGATTTTTCATTTTGGGGGCAGGGTAAAACTGCAGGTAAAAATTACTTGAATTAGGATCAATTAATATCAAATGAGTTGGGACAGTGCATTTTCACATGAGATTTAGGAATCACATCTGTGAACTGAAAATCCACTTTGGAATGTTTTTCTGAAATTGGCAGGAGAAATAAAGTGTTCCATGTCTTGGTGATTCTTGTTGGGAGAATAAAAGGAACCTGATACCGTTCTCCATTCTGCCAGCTATTATGTTGTGGCTGGATGACCAGGTCTCTCTGGGCTAATATTCTCCAGATTTTCCATGTGGTAATACCTCCTGAATAGGTGAACTGGAAATGGGAAGACTGTACCTGTAAGCTCCTTAACAAACCCCTGGCACCAGCCTGTTCAAAGACAGTAGGTATCCTGATGGGGGGAAGGATGTCTGTCTGTTCTTTGCCCTAAAAAGGATGCGAAACGGGTCAATGGGAAAGATACTCAGGGACATTATTATAGCTGAACCAGACCATTCCAGGAATCAGGTCTGAGGCCCGGCAGAGGTGAGGATATACAAGATCCAAGTACACAAAGAGTAGGGCTTTTGCCACAAGGAACCTTTCGACCATGACAGCGAACTGCTAAATGCTAGAAAAGCAGCATGGCCTAGTGCATGGAGCATGGACCTGGGGTCAGGAGCACCTGGCTTCTAATCCTGGCTCCACCACTCGTCTGCTGTGTGATTTTAGGCAAGTCACTTCTCTGTGTCTGTTACCTCATCTGTAAAATAGGGATTAAAGCTGTGAACCCCATGTGGGACCCGGACTGTATCGACCATAATTAGTTTGTATCTACCCCAGCACTTAGTATAGCACTGGACACATAGTAAGTGCTTAACAAATACCATTTTTTAAGAAAGGATGGCTAATTAGGAGGAGTTGAGGTGAAAACAAGTGCTGAGAGGAATACATGGTTGAAGAGAGAAAGACCCTGCTAAAGCCTGTAGGTTTTAGGTTTTCAGATTGAATTTTGCAGACTGAGTAGAATATTTGAGGAGTTGAACATTAATCAAGAAGACTATTCCCGAAGAAAGATGGATGGAGGAAAGGGGATCATCTCAAATAGCACATGAAAACCAGAGGCATAAACATTTTTTAAAAATAATATTTGTTAAGCACTTACCATGTGCCAGACACTGTACTAAATGTTGGGGCAGTTAGAAGATCATCAAATTGGACACAATCTATGTCCCACATGGGATTTATAGTCTTAATCCCTATTTTACAAGTGAGGTGACTGAGGCTTAGGGTAGTTAAGTGACTTGCCCAAGGTCCCACAGCAGACAAGTGGTAGAGCTGGAATTAGAATCCAGCTTCTTCTGACTCTCAGGCCCATCCACTAGGCCACACTGCTTCAACTTTTCAGACTTTCAGAGGGAAGTTGCAGTTAAGTTCATTCGCATTTGTAAAATCCAGAGTACAACATAAAGCAATAGATAGAAAATGTCACTGTTGATTGTATACTGTGTTCACCGCACTCACTGTGTTGTGTAAAGTACTTAAGGGTTAGAAATCAACAAGTCAGTTTACAAGAACTTGTATTATCCATCATTATGAGCTATAGAGGGAGTGCATTTTAATGACCTAAAGGGCACTGCCAAAGAAACTTTATTCCATCATTAATGAATGTTGAATTGAAAAATTAGCATTCAGAGCTTGTCATAGGTAACAGTAAATATAGAGAAAAATGGACACAGCCTGTCAGCAGGATTGAATTTAAAAACCATCAAAACCAGACAGATCTTGCTGAGCGGCTCCTGATTTAATAATTAAACAAGGTAGAGTTCAAGGCATGGCTTAAGATGAAAGGCTAGACTGTCGTTGAAAATTAGTTTCTCCTTTTTTGCTCTTATCTCAGACATTTCTTTCTTCCTTGAGTCTTGCTTGGTCGGGAGTGTCGTTTATCATGAGCAAGAAAATGATTTGACTTTGGTGCTTTCTTATAGACCAGGATTTCCCCCTTTTTAAACAGCCGGTTTGGGGAATAGCCATGTATTTAAAGTTTATATGACTATGGTATAACAGTATTCATAAGTCATTGAAAGTGATTATCCTACCCAGATTATTTGCAACCAAAGTGTTTCTAGTAAATCTTTGGGTTTTGTTTTTACCATGTTTGTGCAGTTGTGTGCTATAGATTTTTAACTTGCCATCAACTTAAGTAATTTCCCTCGCCAGGTATTAACTGTAGGCGTTGGATTTATTAACAAAAGACATAGTTTGTGTTCATATATGTGCTTGCTGTGAGCTCTTCGATGTCATGATGTGTTCCTAAGATATGAATGCCTTCTGTCCTTCTCCCATCTAAGGAGGTATTTTCTTAGTCTGTTCCTTTGAGTCACATAGAAATCAGTAACAAGAAAGTCCAGTGTGAGGTTAGAGAGCAGAGGTATAGGGCAACATATGGTGGTGGTGCCATTCTATCATTAATAAATAAAGATGGTGTTAAGTTGATGGCGTTTAGGCCGATATGAGTTTAGCTAAATGTAAGACAAAATGACTTTTCATTGTGAACATTTGTTATTGTGATTATGTTATCGGCAATACTGAAATGATCAGGGAGCCACATATGGCTACCATGCCCACACTTGGGAATCCCTGATCTAAGACTAACAAATGTTGCATTAATTCCACACAATCAAAACCTGACATTGAAACTTTTGCTTTTGTGTCTACTCTGTGTATCTTAGCTACCAAGTTGACTAAACATTTCAGAGATCAAGCTAATTATATTGTCTGGGTAGATAAAATGTGAATAAGCAAAACTTTGATAAAACATTAATTACTGGCAAGACAGGGAAGTGGTTAAAATTGTATGAGTCTTCCTCTTGAGCTCAGTGTTGGTGCTTATTTGAGATTTTCCTTTCATTATTCCTTGTTTAGCATCCCAGAGTTTCTTGTACGAACAGTTTTCTGGGATTATTGGCATAATAGAGCATATTTATATTTTAAAATTGAAAAAGTGACAGTACCTGTGGTTAACTTCCTTATATTTCATCAGTGCCATTAACTCAGGACTAATCATAGAAACAAAGGGCTGAAAAGAACCTCTAGAGGTCATGCAGTCAATTCTCTCCTGCTGGGTTTTCAACAATGAAGCAACATCTGTTGCCGCTTTGCCTAAGAAGTTGCAATTTTAAATTCTGATTTTGTTCCTGGCCGCCTTCAAATTATATTCCTGACAAATTTAGGTGATAGGTCCAACCATAAATTTCTTCTTCTTTAGACAAGTTTGCAATGCTAAATGAATAGAAAGGTAGATTTCTGTATGTCTTCTCTCTCAAACCACACAAAAGTGTGACCTTTGAATTCAAAATGATCAGGGCATGAAAACCATCACTAACATTTCCTGAGGGCCCACAGTCCACTTAGCACTGGAGCTTGGAAATCCCGTGTCCATAGCAAGCTGAATAAAGGAGAGTTCCTGCCCACAAGGACTGGGCAATCTATGGGAGGTGGAGGGGGAATAGCAAAACAGCCACAGAAACAATTGAATATTAGACATGGAAAATATTCAGACTCTCACTGCTTGGCACAAGTGCTCAAAGCATCGTGATGATCCTCCTTTTCACTTTTTCTAGCCAGTCTCATCATTTTGGTCCAGCTGGGCTTAGCAAAGGAATGATTTTTCTGGTGTTTACTCTGTAAGGTTTTCAGTGATAAAAAGCAGTTGTGGCTTGGAGGCTGCATCGTTTGTGTTTTGCTTTTATTTCAATGCTTGGATGCTTTCATTCGATCCACGGTGTATCTACTGAGCACGGTGATATGTACTGTATGTGGAGCACTGTACTAAGCGCCTGGGAGACTAATAATAATTGTGCCATTAGTTAAGCGCTTACTATGTTCCAGGCACTGAACTAAGCACTGGGTTGGACAAGCAAAGAGGGTTGGACACAGTCCTTGTCCCATGTGGGGCTCGCAGTCTCAACCCCCATTTTACAGATGAGGAAACTGAAGCGCAGGAAAGTGGAGTGAGTCACCCAGGGTCACACAGCACCAGGTGGCAGAGCTGGAATTAGAACCCATGACCTTCTGACTCCAAGGCCCGTGCTCTGTCCATTGCCCATGCTGCTACGATACAAGAAAGTTGGTAGACCTAATCCCTGCCTGCACAGACCTTGGATTCATAGAGGTTGCCTTGTTGAGAGAACCTGAACCTGGATGTCTGAGAAATGAGTCACATGGGGGGAAAAAAACTTGCAAAAAGCCTGAATTAAAGGTGGTTGGTGCCTTTTGTAGAATTAGTTGGGACTCGATTAGAGAGTGATTGTGGCAATGTGGAAGTAAGGCAGGACATTCTGGAATGGGGCACTGGTAAAAAAGTAAGTCCCAGTTCACTGGTTCTGGTTGGAATGGTTTCAGAGCTGATGTTTAATTTTTATGTTTTTTTTAATGCCAAGTCAAGCCGCCTAGACTGGTAGTTCCATAGGGGCGCAGAAGCTAGGCTGCTCCTCCCTGGCATATTTGCCAAGGTGCAGGCTTGGCCCTGACCCACGGCCAGGCAGCAGTTTGCCGGGTG
The DNA here is from genome assembly GCF_004115215.2 of Ornithorhynchus anatinus. Classification (NCBI taxonomy): domain Eukaryota; kingdom Metazoa; phylum Chordata; class Mammalia; order Monotremata; family Ornithorhynchidae; genus Ornithorhynchus; species Ornithorhynchus anatinus. The sequence continues at coordinate 4,684,603 of NC_041742.1, forward strand.
TCCAATAGGCCACCAGCAGCACCGCCGGCTCATGTGGCAAGTCAGCCAGGCTCCAAGTGGGATAGGGAGGCTACTTTGAGGAGGGGACAGGGAGAAAGCTGGTCCAAAACCTCTGCTTTTCCAGCATTCTGAGCCAGCAGGGTGCCGGCTTGTAGTGGCCCAAAAGGCCTGTGGACTTGCCCTCCACTGCACCAGTATTAGCCTTGCTTCTCATCGCCCTCCTCTGCTCCACCTGCACAATGCCCAGTTTTTTCAGAATGGTCCTTGCCCTCTTTCTGGGGAGGGTCAAATTCTAATTTCACTCCTGATGTTAGGCCACTTGTTAACACTAGGTACATCAAAATGACAGGTGCTAGAACACCATATCCTGCTTTAAACTATATCTGCTTGTTTGACATTTGTTACAGAGAAAAATACAATTGATGCAATACACACACGCACATATATATATATGTATATACATATATATATATGTGCATCTATCTATATATATGTATGTGCTAGTATATGTGTATTTTCCACTCTGTTCCAATATAGAAAAGAAGGAAATTAATCACGAATTATGCATTTCCTAATCTCCCCATTTTCCCCAAGTGTTTTTTTTCAAGGCTTAAAGAACAGTGAGTTGGTTGTGATTGAGCAGTCTGAAGCTTTTAGATGCAAAGGATTTGACTTGTGTTTACTGATAAAAACAACTCGCCAGTTAGAGTACAAAAGACAAATCTTTGTAAAAAAATAAAATGGGCTGAACAGTAAAGTAATAAAAGATCTGAAGCCGCATTCAGGAATGACCCATTTGATGGGTTTTAAAGGCTAGTAGCCAATCACTGGAGATGATGTCTTCCTTTAGCAGCCAGTTTTAGTGATGCCACAGCAGTTAAAACCATAATGGGCTCTCATTACTTTTAAGTTGTTTCAGTAGTTGTTTTTCTGGCCAAATTCACCACAGCTGGCAAAGTGGGATATCCGTCCTATCTTATCGTCCAGCTCAATCAACTGGGTACAGGATGCCTGAAAACTGCTGTTTATCAAAAACAGGATAGAAATCTCCACTGGATACACAACAAATCCTCCAGCTTAAAAGTAAACTGTGCTTGCCATTTGTGCGAAGAAGAATGTCACACTGCTCTTGGTTTTCTATTGTAGTCACTTGAAAGTAGAAAGCATGTGTGGTTTGGTGTAACTTGTTTTAGAAAATATCTAAGTATTTCAGGCTGCTTTTCCAAAGTCCAAACCATAACACTTTTTTTTTTTTTGGTTCCTTAAATTTATCACTTTAAGGTATTTGAAGAGAATGAACATTACAAAACAGAAAAAAACCAAATTATTTAATAACGGGTTTCTTCCACTCAATCTTTAAGCTTTGATATAATGTTGATTTGCCCCCTCTGAGGTTTCAAAAATGGAAGAATTACTGACCACTCCCTCTTCTGTGCTGATCTCTGCTCATTCCTCCTTTTAAACCTTCTACCATTTGTCCTTTGAGTTAGCCCGTCAGATTGGAGACCACAAGAGCCCTAGTGTGTTTAGCATTCTGGGTCTTAAGTGACATAGCAGAAGGAAAGCCCACTCATCAGATCTTGTTGTAGCAATCAATCAATCATAATTATTGAGTACTTACTATGCTCAGAACACTGTACTGAACACTTGGGAAAGTACAATGCAACAGATTTAGCAGACAAGGTCCCTGCTTATAATGAGCTTATAGTCTGGTCTCCTCTAGGACCTGCCCAAAAGCATTTCTACTTTTTCCTAAGGGAAAGAGTCCCCCAGTAGTTTTCTTCCCTTTGATGGATGACATTTTTTCATTTATAGCTTGGGGGTGAACTTGGGGGTGGGGCTCTTTTGGTGTAGTAATTAAGTGCTCACTATGTGCCAGGGACTGTAGTATGCACTGGGGTAGATACAAACTAGGGGGAACGCAGACCCTTTCCCATACAGGGCTCACAGTCTTAATATTCATTTTACAGATGAGGTAACTGAGGCACAGAGAAGTTAAGTGAGTTGCCTAAGGTCACACAGCAGACAGTTGTCAGCACCGGGCTAGAACCTGGGTCCTTCTGACTCCAAGACCCGTGATCCAATAATAATTATGGTATTTGTTATGTGCTTTACTATGTGCCAGGTACTGTAATAAGCACTGTCCGCTAGGCCCAGCTGCATTGAAGAAGAACTGAAAGGAGGGAGGAAGAGAGCAGGGGACAGGAGAAGGAAACATGATATACAGAAGGGAAATGGGGAGAGAGGGGTGGAAGAGGAAGCAGTAGGTAGGTACCAAAAGAGAAGCACTGCCTCCTCCACTGGCCCCGCTCTGCTCCTCTCCAGAGCTGGGCATAAGTGGAGAACCAGACAACAGTGACTCCCCACCCCTGAAACCTTACAGAGAGGAGTTATTTGCCCACTTGCTTGTTTCCCCCTAGTCGGTGGCGGGAAGAGAGCAGGGCAGGATTGGATCCTGCAGGCTCTGTGGCAGCACGCACCCCAATGGACCTCAAGTGCTGCCACCCCACATCAGAATCTGCCAGCCGGCAGTTGCCACTCGCGTGGCTGCTGCCGCTACACAAACACACCGGTGTCTCTGATGCAGTTGCAGATCTTCAGCTAACCGTGGAGAGTGCCTCTCTGGTCCTGTGCAGAATGTGTCCCTCTCGATCCCCACCTTCCCTGCAGCGAAACTGCAATTCTAACGTGTGACCCATTTCTGGGGAACTGTGCAGGAATAGGGGGAGAGGTGGGTGGCCCCCCCCTTTGGGGTCCCCGGCCTAGCCCCCACTCCCACCCAACACCTGCCCCCTGCTCACACCTAGCCCACAGTGGCCCAGGAAGATCAGAAATGTGGCAGCTTCATAGGCATCACCTTCCTCTATTTGCAAGCAGGGTGCAAAGAGAAGAGCCATTATTGAACGCCCGGACCAAAAAAGCTGTGATGAAGCTATTAGCTCTGCCCCATTAATGCCATTACCATAGGAGCAATCTCCCTGTTCTCACCATGGAGGTCGCATGTATGCTCACAGTCCAATTGGTATCCAGGTTTTTGGGGAAAAAAAGAGCTTGGGAGTGAGACAAGATGTGAAGTCAGCATACAGAGGTTTACATCACTAGTGGAGCTGATCTGTTAAAGAATAAAATTTTCTTAAATAATGAGGAGAATAACAATTGAGTTTTCTGTAGACGTATTTTAAGGTATGAATTACCTTATTCATCGTTTATAACTAGGATAAGGGTTTTTTAGATTTTAAAAATAATATGTAATTTTGGGGGAAATTGTTGGGTTTTAAAAATTTGAGTTAAAGGCCTTGAATTTCGAGGCGTCAATGCCTTTTATTTTTTGTAATTCATTTAATCAGCGCTATTTATTGAGGGCCTGCAGATTGTGGATCCCTGTACTTAGCCTTTGGGAGACTTTTAATAAGAGCAAGTTGCATGTTCTCTGCCCTCAAGCAGTTTACCATCTAAAGGGAGAGGACGTTCAGCTACAACGTCCCTATGGCAGGTGTCTTTGTTAGCATTTGCTCCTTAGCGGTATTTGACACAAATGATTAAATGAACCCTTGATGCCTCAGTTACTTGTTAGCAAATTGCAATGATGAGACAAACTCACTACTCTGAGGGTATTGGATCCCAGCGGCAATCCAAAATTCAGATTTTTGCTTTGGAATGAGGAGGATGGCACTCACACAAGTGATGCAAAAACTGACCAGAGGTGTCGGTTCTCCAAGGAAACACTAGACTCTTTACAAAGCAGGGGACAGAAAATTCATTCAGGGGGAAAAATAATCAATTCCCAGATAATACGGTTCTAAATATCAATATTGACGACTCATTGAACTAATGCACTAAGTCAGCCAAAGTCGACTGTGGCAGAATTGGAATAGATTCAAGATGGGTATTGAAAATGTGAAAGAAATCTTTCTTTTAATGCAAGTTTTTGTGGGATTTACCTCATTTAAAAAATTATTGGAAGAAAACCAAAAATCCAGGCTTAATCTATTCTGTATATTGAGTTAATTTTTCCTGTCTGAGCTCCTGAGAGCGGTCCAGCCACCCTCTTTATTCTCGACTGAGTGGGCGCACAGTGAAGCGGGGTGACTGGTGGGAAGACAAAATTCTCCTGCCCTCTCTCTTTAATCCTTAGAAAAATCTCCTAGCCCTGCTAAAGGTTTTTTTTCCCCTAATCTGCAGAGTGAAAGAGCAAACTATGTCATTGACCTCTCGAGTCTATCTCTAATGAATAAGCAATCACTCAAGAAGAGTTATCTTTTTTATAAGTGTTTTGGACTACACTTGCTTTATTCCTTTTGCAGCAGTATTTGATCGTTGTTACCGTTTTGAGGAATGGGTCATTCATTCCTAAATCTCTTCAAAAAATGCTTATTTTGAAGGTTGAGTGTAATTTACTATCATGATTGATGACAAGTTTCCTTTCAGAACTTCTGTGTCTGGGGCCACCTAAGAACCCCAGTTGCTTTAGGCTGTTGAATAATAACAAGGGAGGTTTGTTCATTTTATTTTGGGGCTTTCTCAACCATGACCTGTTCTTTTAGAACCAGGTGGTCAAAGATCTAGAGGCTCGGGTCCAGCAACTGACGGGAGAGGCAGAAAACAGTAATTCGCAGAGGCAGAAATTGTGCCTGGAAAAGACAGAGCTGGAGAAGAGCTACCAGGTGACATGCAGTGAACTGCAAGAAGTAAAGGCGAGGTAATGAATGGACTATTGTAGGCCCCACACCCAAACACTTGGCCGTGCCATCAGGCTACTGTTTCTTCTTATCCACATAAAGTGATCACTAAATATGAGATGTAAAAATAATCGATCCAAATTTTCAAAGGTACCGGCACATGTTATTTGCTGTATGAGGCAGTGTGTGAAAGAGGAAGCAGTGCAGTCTTGCAGAAGGGGCACAAGACTGGAAGTCAGGAGACCCAGGATCTAATCCCAGCCCTGCCACTGGCCTGCTATGTGACCTTGGGCAAGTCACTTAACCTCCATTTCCTTATCTGTGAAATGGGGGAAAAAAATTTTAAAAAAAGATAATTCCTTTCTGTCCCTCTTAGACTGTGAGTCCTTTCTGGGACAGCGACTATGTTTGATCGGATTATCTTGTATTTACTGCAGTGCTTAATGCCATGCTTGACACAGAATCAACTATGAATAGTTAAAAAGGACAAAACCAGTAATGTTAGGATTTGGGTCATTTGCCAAAGACCAGGCAACTTTTAAGAAGCATTCCATCATTCCCTTCCATCGTTGCATCTGCAGGTGCAACTCTCTTCATAAGGAGCGGGATCACATCATACAAGATTACGAGAAGAATATTAAGCTACTCCAAAGCAGATACGATGCAGATATGCAGCTTCTGAGGCAGGATCAGGTGCTGAGTGCTGCAAAGGTATGAGGGGCTTGTGGGCCTGAAATTGTTCAGTGTAAAAAATGGATGCGCTTCATTGGTTAAAACACTTAGGCATATAAAAAGCAAGACTAGTCATTCAAGATGAAGGTCATATTGCTTACTTTAATTTTTGAATTGTCTGACTTTATTATTCAGGTACTCAATGAAGAAACACTTTGGTTATACTACTTTATATTTATTCATCATCAGTATGAATGAATATTGGTATGGCTGGATTCTTTTCTTACTAGGAGTTCGGGGGTGTTTTTCCCTAATATTGATGATTATCATGACCATTATGATGATGGTGTGAGGCATTAGACAGAAGAAATACCCTTTCTCCTTGAGTATGCATTATAAAATGTTCCTCTTAAGCCCAGAAATCCCTGGTGCAGTTCAGACTTGTGTGATACTCCTTGTTGAGGCAGTCCCTGTAGCTAAGGGAAGTAGGTGAAGCGGCCTGTCTCGGGTTGCCGAGGGGAAACCACTGCCCGTCCAGGACACGGTGGCACCTCTAGTCTGCGATAGCAGTTTGCATATGGAGTAGCCACGAGCCAAATTCATCCTGCCAATATTTTCCCTCCACCAATTCATTGCTCTCCTCATTCTTGCCCAGGGGATATCCCTCAGCAGGGATATTGAAGGAATCCTGGGCTAGTAGGTCTGATCTGTGGAACTCCAAATGGGGGGGCCACTGACCTGAAAGTGGCAGAGGAGACTGCCCCCATGTTCGCACCCTCTTCCGGTAGTCTAGTTGGTGCCTTGCCCATTTCTAGTGGGCTTCCTACAGTTGGGCCTGACAGCCAGTTTTGTTCATTGGTATCTGTTCTGTTATCAGAGTAAGCTACGTATGTATTGCATATCGAGAGCCTAGAGTTGAAAAATGTTTTGCATTAACATCTTCAGTGTTGCACATGTGATATTTCATTAGTGACAACTTTCTAGTGGCTACTCCCTCATTTCTTTTGAAAAATTTTTTGAAGTCTACTGGAAATTTGCAGCTATTTTTCCACTGTGGTTTTAATCTATGCCAAAGCAGTAATATGCATAGTTCAATTTGATTTTCAGGGATACACGGTTGGATGTGCCTTCAAAAATTGTATGACTGTCCTAAAAATGTGTTTTTCTTCAAAATGAAGCATAATTTCATTTTTGGATTCAACTTTGGAAAAGAAAGGTTAACTTATTTCTGCCAGAACTTTATAATGGAGACTACAAGACCAACCTTCTGTTTTCTATTAACTCCCCCAGGCAACTGATTTGATTGATGAATTAGAACAGAGTGTGTCTCAATTAAAACAACAGTTACAAGATTCCGAACATCAAAGAAAGCAGCAGCTGAGGGTGAGCTCTGAATTTTTACACAGAGGAAAGATGTTAAGTGTATTTTCTTTTTAATGTCACCTTCGAAAATTTTAGTTTTCTTTAAAGTTCTTGGAAGTATGAGTAGCCGGTTGCTCAATTGCAAAATTGGATAGTCTGATTACTTGGTTCAGACTGTTAGAAAAACAAAAACAAAAAACCCCCAAAACCAATCTCTATATTGCTTACCCTTTTTAGATCACCAAATTGAACTTGTATAGCATTATGAATTAATTAATTAGGGCAGGATGAAATTGAATTTTAAATTAAGCTCTTGTGCTTTTCAAACTATTAATTAATTTTAGAAATTAATTATTTTATCTTTGTTTTAGGGTATTGTTTTTCTCCTCTTATGTGTTAGGAAGATCCCTGCCCCCCTCTCAGAAATATGCTCCCTTTGTTCAGAATATTTTAGTTGTTCCTTCTCCTTGCCAGTCATCTTTCAGATAGGAAGGATTGAGTTAGGACCCCTGAGATGCCAGTGTAGTCTATGGCGAATGCATCGATCACTGAGAAACACTGAATTATTTGTTATCATTGAATAATTTATTCCTTTTAATTGGAAATCTAGGTCTGAAAGATTTAATATATTTTCTAAGTGTGTTGGGACTAGGTAGAGAGCCTTGGGTGTGGATTCTAGTCCATTCTTTTTCCCAAATAGGATTTTGCACAAGCCATTGAGGTTTTTCTGTGTCTCCATTTCCCCAATTATACAGTGAGAAGGGATAATGATATTATTTTTAGCCTACAAAAAAGACATAAATGAAAAAACTGAGTGGTCAAAAAAGGAAGGTACTGCATAAATACAGCATTGCATAAGAGCTTTGCATAAGATAAAGCCCTTTCTTGCTCCTCATTTGAACCCACAGTTCTAGGAACTGCACTGCTCCAGGATCACTATTATAATTATTCATTAGGTGCTTTAAATGTTCAAAGCTCTGAAGGTAACACTGGAGTGATTATAGTCAAGCTCAATGGAGAGAAACTCTAACAGTAAGAATACAATCTTAAATTAGAGTGTAAACCAATCACCAAGAAAAACAAGCTAAAATGTGTTAGTTCAAACTGTCAACAGTAAAAGAAGTTAAATGAGAGTGGGTGCTGTGGCTTGTCCCATCCCAACATACACACGCACACCCCACACCTACTCTCCCAAACCCCATTTAGAACAGACAGAGCCCTGGAAGGAATCACCCAATCATCCCAGCCTCCCACTCCTGGGACACTTCAACAAATCTCGGAAGCTCTAGGGTATAACCTATCCCTAAATAGTGAACAGTCTCAACTGGTGCATGCTCTCACTGCTGAGTTTTGTGTTTTTGTTCATTGGCATGAACTATAACTTTAGCAGTTGTAAACTTAATTGCAAAAATAATTTTTAAACAAACTTTTAATTCCTAGGATCAAGAAAACAAATTCCAACAGGAAAAACTCCATTTAGATCATGCTTATGAAGAAAAGGTAATATATTTTATGGGAATAATTATTAAAGTTATTTTCATGTACTGTATGAGTGAAGAACAAATTTATAGTAGTTGTAATAGCATTCATTAATTGGGAGGTGGATGATTTTCAAACTGTCTTTGGAGGACAAGAAAAAACTTTCTAATTATTTCTAATGGTAGGTGCTGAAATATCAGTCACGCCTTTTCTTTGTATTAAAAAAATTCTCCATTTAATTCATTTACTAATGTAAGCCATCTATGGAAGTACTCGGTGACCTACTTGAAGCAAACCCATCAAACTAAAAGTCTAAGTAACATGTTAAAAATGAGAAGTAACCTGTAAGCTATGTGGAGTTGGACTTCAAACTTTTTTTTTCTCTACTTTTTTATGGAATTGGTTAAGCGTTTACTATGTGCCAGTCACTGTTGTAAGCACTGGGGTAGGTACAAGGTAATCAGGTTGGACACAGTCCTTGTCCCACAAGGGGCTCACAGTTTTAATTCCCATTTTACAGATTAGGTAACTGAGACACAGAGAAGCTAAGTGACTAGCTCCAGCTCACACGGCAGAAGACAAGTGGCAGAGTGGGAATTAGAACCCAGGTCCTTCGTATTCCCAAGCTCATGCTCTATCCACTAAGCCATGCTGCTTCTATGCATAATACTTAGTAATACTTAATATTTAATTAAAATCTGGCCTATTGAAAGACAGTTCTTCGGTCTATTACAATGTTTCCAGCTAATTTTGTGGTCAGATATATGAAATGGCAGCTTCATTTGGTTCACTAAGATCTGGTGTGAGCTCAGGCAATAGAGATTTACCTTCTCCCACCCCTCAGAGGATGTTTTTTCATGAGTGCAGAAAGAGATTTTAAAAAACTGCTCAATTTTGCCATGAATTCTCAAATGCCAAGATATTTAGGCATTCTCGTGCAGGATTCTTGGAATAAACTGTGCTGGGAAAATCTTTTAAAGAGGAGAAAAGCCACCATCTGAATAACATTATTGCTGTATGCCCATAAAGCCCAGTCTTGATTGGGCTGTAAAATGTTAAAAACCTATCGCTTGTTTCAGGTATTGGAGGCGGACAAGCATCAGGTGCAGTCTGTTCCTTTAAGCACACTCAAATGATCTAATAGCTTTTATTGATCAACAGTGGCTGTTCCCTGCCATTGAGATCCTTGAACATCAAACAAATAATAGGTAGTAAACCTAAATGTCAGTATTTGATGAAGTGCACTAATCTATTAAATCAGAAATTGCTTAGGCTAAATGATTTTAGTAGCAAGGAAACACCTGCTTCTTACAAATAACCTCCTGCTTGTATTCCAAACAGATGCCTAAGAGTAAAAGTGGTACAATTTATAGCTGTTCCTGAGACAGCTGTAAAGCATATATAAGCTAAAAATGTGTCAGGATGGGAATGCTCATTTTTAAGTCATCTTGATGGAGAAAGTCCTATTTTAGAATGCTACAAACTAATCTTCTTTCAAAGGGCTAGTTCTTAAACTGCAAATAAGATTATTTTTTAAAAATCCATATGAACCTCTCATGTTCTGTGTTTGGAAGAATTGCTTCTACGAGTTAGCTCAAGGTTTGGAGAGGCCATTTTCTTAATAAATTTGAAAACCAAATTGTATTTTAACTTGTTTAGACAGTTTTATCTGGAATTGTACATAGCTTTACTTAAAATGAACCAGTATTAGAGATTTTGAGAATTTCATGAGAACCTCAGAGCCTGAAGTGTGGATCTCCATGATCTTTTCAAGTCACAGTCCTTTCTAGTTGTTGGAACTGCATTCTGTAACTTAAATATTCTTCTCTGAAAACATCACCGCTTACAAGTGAAATCCCCAGGTGCCTAGCACTTGGGGCTTTAGTTGGCTAACAGGACAGAAACAGGATCAGGTCTAGGTATTTTAGCCCTTGTGGTATGACTCCTGTCACTGATTGATTCAATTTTATTTGCTGAGCGCTGACTGTGTGCAAAGCACTTTACTCAGTGCTTGGGAGAGTACACTATTACAATAAACAGACACATTCCCTGCCCACAAAGAGCTTACAGTCTCCACACTCATTTTTTAAAAATGTCATCATGGTGCACTCCCCCATGTGGAGTGTTATTTGTATGTCGATATTAGTGGTTTCTTGCTCCCATTCCTTCCTGCTTGCCCATCTCCTTTTGCCCCGTGTCCTTCCCTCCTAATGGCTTTTTCTAGTACAGAGTGAGTGCTGCTGATAGCAGCAAGGACCTGGGCCCCACTGTCTGGGTATGCCCCCTCTCCCCCTTCAAGAAATGGGAAGAGGTACTTTTTTATTCTTCACTGATAACCCTTGACACCCCCTTGTTGCAACTCTGCCGGCTACTGGGTCTATAAATGAGATACTTAAGTAAATAATAACAGCTGCTTACACATGGGTATATATACCTCAGCTAATCTGAGTTTCATCTGTCTTCCACTTTTTCCTTATTCTTGGTCTCTCTTGTTTTTTGTTGTTTTTTAAAAAGTGTATCCTCACCAGCCAGTCCGCTGGTTCATTCTCTAATGCTGTTTAGTCTCATACCCAAGAATCATTTGACTTGTGCAATTCAGGATTTCAGACTGTTATATGTACTTTGGGATAGTATCCCAGTGTATGCGTATAATTGTTTTTTAAAGCACTTTGAAAAGATGTGCAGATTGATTTCACCCAGTTTTATCAGGCTCATACCATAGTCCTAGCAGTAAAAGAAAATCTGGGTAAATGAGTAAAACCCATCTTGGGTTTTAAAATAATGAGGTATTTGAGGAGTTGTGAGGAGTTGGTCAGTAAGCTTATTTTCCTGGTGGAAAATTATCTTGGCTATCCCTGGGACTTAGAGAATGTGTGAAGGGTGGCCAATGAAATTTTATCCCCTTTAAAACAGATTCCTCAAGAAAGTTGCTCTTCTCCCTTCTTATGGAAGGCTGAAAGAAACTTCAAAGGGGTGCTTGTTGTTTGACTACTGGTGCGCTTTCTGGGAATATAGCAATTTATATTTTTAAATTTATTTTGAATCTCCTGGGACCAACCATTCCTCAAGTGATGTATATTGAATAACACTTTCAAATGTGAGCGTGGTTATTGTTAAAACTCTATGGTTAATTTCTCTCAAAGCATAAAGAATAGCTGTCATGCATGGATAGAGTTTGCTACACATCAGCAGTTTCAACCTACTGGTAATTTATACCCAAGTTTGTTTTTGAACTATGGAAATCTTCCTCTGGTGATTGCTGTTCACCATTTTTATACTGTAAAATTAAAGCTAATTTGAAGATATTGGAAATCAGAGTACCCTTTTCTGTATTCATTATTGGAAAAACTAACATCTTTTATTTTAACAACAGGTTCAGAACTTCCTGAGTGACCGTGATAAAGAGAAAGGGGATGCTCAAAAGAAAATCCATAAACTGGAGGAGGCTGTTAAGTGAGTAAAAAAAAAAAAAAATTACAAGTGAATTACTTTAATCAATCAAATAATCCAAGTAATTCTTTGAGTGCTTACCATGTGTGGAGGCCTGTACTGAATGTTTAGGAGAATGCCATGGAATGTGTAGACATGATCCTTGCCCTCAGGTAAGTATGCCATCTAGTAGCCACAAAAATAAATTATAGCTAGAATACATAAAAGTCAGTGAGCTATGGTGGAGTGTGAGTACCCAAGACTTAGAAGGTGTAAAAGTGCTTAAGTGGCAGTTGGGGGCATTTAAGGTGGAGATATTTGTGATTAATCTGGGAAGGCTGCCTGTAGGAAATGCCTTTTCAGAAGGACATTGAAAAATGGGAAGGACAATAATCTTTGAGAATGGAAAGGAGAGGAAATACCAGGCAAGGAGGAGTTTGTGAACAAAAGGTCTCCAGGAAGTGAGACAAGAATGGGGCAGAATGAGTAGGCTAGCTGGAGGAGAAAGAAACCTACAAGGAGGAGTGTAGTGTCTGTGTCAGAGAGGATACATAGGAAGGAGAAAGCTGAGAGTCCTTTAAAGCCAATGGTCAGGAATTTCTGCTTGATGCTTGAGAGGCATGGACAATCATTGGAGGTTTTTGAACAATGGAAGATATGTGCAGTATGATGTTTTAGAAAGATGATACAATTAGCAAAGTTAAGTGTGGAGGAGAGAGACTGGAAACAGAGAGCTCAGTAAGAAGGCTGTAGTAGACAAGCAGAAATGCTTCTAAGTTAAGTTTTTAGTCAAATTAAGTAACTAGCACATATGCTTGAGATTTTACAAGAACATTGCTATGGTTTAGTTTGAGCCAGTTTTCCATTATAAACTCCTATTTTCAGGGTTTAATTACTTGCCTGTAAAAATTTTTAAAAAAAAGAAATCTGTTCAGCTGTTTTCAAGTGATAGGAATGTAAGAAAATAGAAGTTAGTGGTTTCAGATGCTCCTTTTCTTTTAAATGAAAACACATTTTTAAAAAACAGATTTTTAAAAAAGTCTTTAGAACCTTTATTCTTTCGGAGGGTAATTTGATGCTCAAGTTATTGTATTTTAAAAATTGGCTACTGTGTTACATGTAACTGTTTTACCAAGAATTTTCTTAAGTGTTTTCAGCACCTAAATCTTGGATCAGATTTGATAGTCAGCCTCAGTGCATCCATCACTAAAGCATTTTTCTTGCCCATTTATGCTCAAAATTTCTTTCTCAGATGATAAATGGGCTTGAAAAAGAGTATTCTCAATCAGTTGCATGCCATCATGAAGGCTGAGGTGTGTTTTACATAGCCAGGTTCAGGAGCACCAGTCACAGGAGATGTTCCTTGTCCCCTGTACAGCAGTGTCTAGAAGCGTCCTCCTCACCTTAACACCAATATGTCAGTTTAAGGGCTAGAAAAGGGAGGGGTTGCAGTGCTGAACAGAGTGGTGTTATTGCAATTCACTTACAGATTATGGAACTCCTCAGTTTTCAAAAGCGTACACCAGTATATGATCGGGCAAAATGACCAGTCCTTAGCTGAGTTTAGAAAGACTGATCTCATCCCTGAGCAGAAACTGAAATAAAAACTGAACCTCAAACTAGGCAAATAAATATGTCTGGCATTGTATTATTAGTTAGCCTGTGACTTGGTTCGAAGAGAAAGCCTAGAGACTCTGGAAAATTCATCTTGGCCATCAAAAATAATGGCATCCCAGCCAATTTTAACCCACCATTTGAAATTACAACAAATAAGCGTTACTACAACCCCAGTTCCCATCGAGGACTAGTCCTCAAGATTGCCACCAACTTGCTGAGTTGGACTTTTAGGAGAAAGGGAAGCAGTCGCTCCTGACACTTGAATGGAAGTCATTGGGTGATGTCATTCCATAACTAGGTGAACATCTTCATTTTGGTTTTTAAGAATCTGGGAAGCCTACACCAAAATGCCAAAGGCAACATGAATATTATAGCCTGGAAATTTCACAGACATGGAAGACTTGTGGGAGGTCCATATTTCAAAGGAAAGGTGGTAGCATCGCCAGTTGTAAGTGGAGCCAAATATATAATGGGACACTACTCCTGCCTCTGAATATAAGAATAGGATTGTTTGGTTGGACTTTTGCCTGAATGACAAACTGATCACTGGCACATACTGCTCTACCATGCAGTCATTATCTCAGTCACTCAATAGCATTCTTCGAGTACCTTAGTAAAGAGCCCTGATCTGAGCATTTTTTTTAAATTGGCATTTGTTAAGTATTTAATATGTGCCAGGCACTGTTCTAAGCACTGCTGTGGATGCAAGGTAATCATGGTGGTCACAGTCCATGTCCCACATGGGGATCACGATATTAATCCTCTTTTTACAGATGAGATAATTGAGGCCCAGAGAAGTGAAGTGACTTGCCAGAGGTCACACAGCAATTACTCTCTCCCTTCCCCCGCTAAAGCTTTATTGAAGGCACATCTCCACCAAAAGGAGATGTGCACTTGACTGCTTTGTGACTTTAGGCAAGTCACTTCACTTCTCTGGACCTCAGTTACCTCATCTGTAAAATGGGGATTGAGACTGTGAGTCCTAAATGGGACAGGGACTGGGTCCAACCTGATTTGCTTGTATGCACCCCAAATCTTAGTACAGTGCCTGGCACGTAGTAAGTGCTTAGCAAATACCATCATTATTATTATTATTATTTTCACTATTATAAAGAGGCTTTCCCAGATTAAGCCCAATTTTTCCTAATCTCCCATACCCTTCTGAGTCACCGTGACCCGCTCCCTTGATTCTTCCCCCCAGTCTCACAGAACTTTGTATATATTTCTAATTTTATTTATTTGTATTGATGTCTGTCTCTTCCCCCCTCTAGACTGTGAGCTTGTTGTGGGCAGGGAATGTCACTGTTTATTATTGTATTGTACTTTGCCAAGCACTTAGTACAGTGCTCTGCACACATAAATATGAATGAATAAATGAAAAGCAGAAAAGTGGCAGATAGAGGATTAGAACTCAGGTCCTTTTGTTTCCCTGGCCCAGTGCTGTATCCACTAGGCCATGCTGCATCTCACTTTCTCACCTGGGAGAGATCAGTAGAAATGCTCACATATATAGCCAATCACCATATAAGCAATCAACTCTCTTATGCAGAATCTTGTCTTGATCAGGAACTAAGAAGGAAATTTAATCACCAAAGTTTGATGTGATCAAAGATATTATCTAGGTATTATTCTAGGTATATCTCTATATACTATTCAGTTACCACTCAGAATATCTCTGTCTTCCAGATTGTGGTTTGTTTTTGGGGTTTTTTTGTATTTGTTAAGCACCTACTATGGGCACTGTAGTAAGCACTGGGTTAGATACAAGCTAGTCAGGTTGGTCACAGTCTGTATCACACACGGGGCTCATAGTCTTAATCCCCAATTTACAGATGAGGTAACTGAGGCCCCGAGAAATTAAGTGACTTGCCCAAGGTTACACAGCAGACAAGTGGTGGAGTCTGGATTAGGTACCAAGTCCTTCAGACTCCCAGGCCTCCACTAGGCCACGCTGCATCTGTGACTGGTTTATATTGGATCTACCCAGTGCTTAGTGTAGTGCGTGGCACATAGTAAGCACTTAACAAATACCACAATTACTATCATTTCTCTTTGGTATTCAGTATGTGCTGAATTGGAGTAGACTATCATGTTAGTGAATAATTTTCAAACCTATAATAGATTCTCTTTTATCATTAGGTAGCTCCAAAATGTCTCTCCATCTTTCCAGATACTTGGAATGAATCACTGGAAGTCCAAGATGCTTACTTTTTCCAAAAGGGGAATTTGACTCTCAGGGAAAATATTCTGTTTACTGACAGTGTATTATTTTTTCCCCATAAGGCGGTTTTGTTAACCTTGTCTTCCCCTTTCTCCTCTCTGTTTATTTTAGGTAGAAAATTGACAAAATGAGAGAAAATTCAGAATTTCTCCTATTTTATTTAGGCGCCACCTGCATGATTCATTGTAAAATGCCCATTATAGCTTCCTTTTAAAATGATGTAGAAAATACATGAGAATCGATCAGTGGTATTTATTGCAGTTACTCTGTGCAGATAACTGTATGAAGTACTCGAGAGAATACAAGAAAAGACAGTTGGTAGACACATGTTCACACGAGGAGCTTAGAGTCTAGAGGATTCTACATCATTTATCCTTTTCCATTTGATTGTATAAATGTTGTTCTGACTGCTTGGTTACCGGGACACTCTTTTTTCCTATTGCTCTAAATTTTGGTAAAAAGCATCAAAATTAGTAGGATTTAAAAAATCAGAGCTTTGGCAGGCACCACCATATGCCATGGAGGGATGTGGAGGGGAACTTGCATTAACTGTGCCTCAGTCCTCTAGAATGTAAGCCTGTTATGGGCAGGGAATGTGTCTGTTTGTTGTTGTATTGTGCTTGCCCAAGCTCTTAGTGTAGTGCTCTGCTCACAGTAAGCACTCAATAAACAATAATAATGAGAGTATTTGTTAAGCGCTTACTATGTGCCAAGCACTGTTTTAAGCGCTGGGTTAGGTGCAAGGTTAATAAGTTGACCCACGTGGGCCTCACAGTTTAATCCCCATTTTACAGATGAGGTAACTGAGGCCCAGAGAAGTTAAGTGACTTAACCAAAGTCACACAGCTGACAAGTGGCGGAGCCAGGATTAGAACCCAATACCTCTGACCCCAAGCCCATGCTCTTTCAACTAAGCCACACTGCTTCTCACATTCAAATGTGATTGAATGGATGAATCAGTGTGGCCCAGCCCGCTCTTCTTCACCAGAAGCAAAACTATGTTTCATTCCTTGGAGAGCAGCAGTATTCGGTGCTGCTGCCGCTCCATATGCTTTTTTTCAGATGCATAGAAGGGATAGCAAAAAGGGGAGAGGACCAGGTTGGCTCAGTATTGGCAGAAGTGGCAAGTGCGCTCACTGGCTGTCTTCCCTCCGGACCACCTCTAGGCATGCCTCGAAATGGTGCTCTGGACTACCTGCAGATTGTCAAGGCAGGGATGGCACTGAGCACCCCTGGTGGCCTGGCATCCCTGCATGGGCTCAAAAGAGCGCATTCTCCCTCCTCTCAGGAAACAGAGTTTGACTCATTGTCTTTGCTATTTGGAATCAGTGCGCCACATGGAAACTTTCTAATTATTTCAATATCCCAAAGCAGCTGAACGCTGTCTAAAATAGTGACTGTAAATAGACAGTGGGCGTGCAGAATTATTTTTTCCTTTTCAAAGATAAGTACATGTGTTGAGAACCCACTACTCTTTGGGAAGTGGGAGACTGACTTAGAGAATTAAATAACTTGGGGCAACTCTTTTCAAAGGGCCCGTGTATTATACAGTTGACTGAGATGCAATAAATTATAATTTGGGGGGGTAATGGGAGACTGTACAGACAGCAGATGGAAGAGGACAAGTTTAATTCTTTTTGTTTTTGATTATGTAGAACATATTTCCGTATGTTTAGCCAATTTAATTTTGGAGAATCTTTTGTCCAAGTTTGGAAATAATTTACGGAGAAAAGCAAAGGTTATTTTCAAAGAAAGCAGAAGTTATTTATTAGAAGTATTCAGTAAAATGCTTCTGGAAAACTTATCTAAGATGATTAAGGTAATTTATCTGGGAGATTTTTGAAGCTCCTTCTCTGCAATTGAAAAAATTTGAGATCAGAAAAATCTTTGAAAATTGTTCTGATGATCCACTTTTAGGTGCGCTGTATTCCAAAACGATTTAAAAATTCCTAATAGATGCAGACTGTCTATATTTTGCTGTAAACATGAGAGCATTTAATATGAATCTCTCCTTATCGTGCAGAATTATTTTGGTATTTAGGACATCTGATAGTAACTGAATCTACTGATGTGAATTCCTTAGATAAGTCAAACTCCATACCTCTATTAATATCCAGAAATTGTTACAAAGAAGGTAAGAGTTGGGCCAATAATTGGAATCTTAACAGGGAATTGGAGTCCCCAGATTCTCTTCCTGACTCTTTTCTATTTAGCTCAAATTAACTCATGTTCATTCCAAAAACCATGTTGCAACTTGTACGAGTGCAGCATTAGCCTTAATTCGTCACTATATATAGTTGTCCTTTCTCTCTCTTTTTCCTTTCTTCTCATTCTCTGCCTCTCCTCTCTCCATTTTCTCTATCCTCTCTTGCACATGTGTATTGACAAATACTCCTTGTGAGTGATGATGTTTGATGGAGTCTCCTGTCAGGAACGACAGATGAGTCTTGACCCCGAGCCTTCACGACTGAGAATCTTTGCAGAAGTATTGATTCTAGCACTGATAGCTTGTGCAGCACCCCTGGCACTCACTTGCTTCCGCCAGCTTATTCTTGGTCAGGCGGTGGAGAATACAGTTTAGATACCTTTATTTGAGGTTCCCCTTTGGGGAATCCATTAGGCTAGTGATTTAGCTGGATGGCTGTGGGCAAGCAATCTTATCTGAACCTCGAGGTCTTTCCCTTGAAAATGAGGTTCAGGGAATAGATTACTGGTCAGAATTCTTAAGTAAATAGTGATAGGTAATTTTTTTTCCGCTCAACTTTCACTTTGCAAGCTGCCATCTGTTACCTCAGCACGCCCCGTTAGTAAGCAGTACCTGCACAGCCCTTCGTTGTCAGTATTAACAGAAAGCCCACAGATTGCAAGGTGGTCCTCTTCATTATCTGCTGGGCAAAATGCATACTGTATGCTTGTACCAACACTGTCCTATTTTGGGGGACGGCAAGATTTCCGTACTTAATAAAAGGGAAGGTTACTGAAAATAGCACATACAAAATATTTTCAAGAAAATAAACTTCTCCCATGAAGGAGGGGAAAAACACAAAGCCATAAAGAGTTAAATGGAAATATCTTCTCCCAAGTAAGTGGTAAGTTTTTCCATACCACCTATAGGTCTGAAAAGAAGAGCAATCTGCCAAATATAAAGAACACAGGACTGGGAGTCAGGAGACCTGGGTTCTAAACCCACCTCTGCCAATGATCTGCTGTGTGACCTAGGGCAAGTCTCACACATTCTCTGTGCTTCAGTTTCCTCATTTGTAAAATGGGGATAAAATACCTGTTCTTCCTTTCTCTTATAATGTGAGCCCCCTGTGGTCTAGGGGCTGTGTCTGATCTGCTTGCATTGTAGCTACCCAGGTGCTTAGCAGAGTACTCAGTGGTATTTAAGCGCTTAGCGCTGGAGTGGATACCAGCAAATCAGGTTGGACACAATCCCTGCCCCACGTCAATCCCAATTTACGATGAGGTAATTGAGGCACAGAGAAGTGAAGTGACTTGCCCACGTTCACACAGCAGACTGGTGGCAGAGTGGGATTAGAATCCATTACCTTCTGACTCTCAGGCCCATGCTCTATCCACAAAGCCATGCTGCTTCAGTAGTTGGTACTGGTACATGGTACAAAGTAAGTGTGTAACAGATACCACTGCCACAGCTATTATTTGTGTTATCAATTATCACTACTAGCAATTGATTTTCTGCCAATTAAGATTTGATGCAGGTGGTCAAAGTCTATCCCTTGCTGTATATCAAGTAATTATGGTAAAAATTATGGTACTTCTATTTTGAGTCTAATCATTCTAAAAATAATATAAATCTTTCAATTGAATTTTTGACCCGCCTTCTGCCTTCCCTCCCCAAAGCTTGCTTGTGTAGTTCCCTCCCACTGTCAGGTGACTGAATGTTCAGCTTTTCTCCGGAGCATTTGAACCTACTCTTTTGGCTAATGAAAAACATACTCTTAAAACTGTATGGATTTTCGAAAGTCAACATCTTTTTGGAATTTGGGGCAAGAAAATTGTTTTAAGGAATAACAGTAATAATGATAATTGTGGTTTAATTAAGAGTTTATTATGTTATGCCAGCCACTGTACAAAGCGCTGGGGTAGATACAAGCTAATTGGGTTGGACACAGTTTAGGTCCCCATTGTTTAGATGAGGGGGCTGAGGCACAGAGGAAGTGAAGTGACTTGCCCAAGGTCACACAGCAGACTAGTGGCGGAGCTGGGATTAGAACCCAGATCCTTCTGACTCCCAAGCCCGTACTCTATCCACTAGGCCATGCAGTAAAAAATTATGTTGTTTGTCCTCAAGATGGCACCCTCCAGCACTTGACTCACAATGAAGAATGTATTTGAAAGGCCAAGAAATCTCCACTGTGCTTGAGAGATAATTTGGCCAATTGTGAAATATATTGGGTGAAAAAAAGATCATTGAGTGAATGTGTTTATCTTTTGCCATCAAATCCTTTGGCTGGTTTTAAAAAGTAAAAATCTAAATAATATTTTAAACTTCATATGTATCTGATCATTTTTCTTCAAAAATGCACCTATCACTTTATCCACTTAAAACATCCATTCTGGGAAGGATGGACTTGAATAGGGAGGGTGAGCCCAAATGGCATCAGGTTGCTGCTGTTAAAAACAAAAGGTTTTAGAGAAGCTTATAAAGGAAGAGTCATTAAGATGGTGGGAAAGCCCGGAACCTAGAGTTAACTGTACAAGCCCAGGAAAGATGGCAGGGCTGCTGGCCGGGATAGGAGATCAGTCTTGGAGGGACTCCACTGAGTTCTTTGAATTTCAAAATGAGCCAAATTGCAGTGCCCATCAAATAGAAGAAGGACAGATGTAGAAATATGCTAAACATTGAAGGTAAAATAACAATTGTTTCTACACTTAATGGCTAGGAGCTTTAAAAATGAAAATGACAAATTGCAGTGCTTGATATCTAGTGAGGATCTTTATAGAGTTGCCATCTCCAACACTTGCAATAATGGAGAAAGCCAATAAAAATTAGGGCTGCCAGGCTAATTAACTCTATATAGCATAGGCAGCATGGGCAAGCAGCTGAATGGAGGTTCTGTGTATGGGGGACTCTATTTAACCAGCAAAAGCTCTTATGGTAGGACAGTATTACACACAACTGAAAGATCAGTATTTACTCCTGAAACGAAGAGGATTGAGTGGGAGAATTCCTGTTGGTGGCTAACACGTGGGATGAGAAAAGTGAAGGAAACTATTAGCTAGAATTAGAGAAACTGAAACACTAGTGGTGTTAGTAATAATGGGAGATTTCAATTGGCCAAAAAACTCATTAGGAGGAAGATTTTTAGAGAGGAAAATTGACAGTTCACTGTGCAGTAATCACAGACCAATTCTCTTTAATATTCTCTATGGGGATGGAAGCCTCAATAACACAGTTCAGGGTTATTAAGCATCAGAAAAGAGACAAAAACAAAAAGGAGTAGCTAAAAAAAATCTAAAAACTAAGATGTTGTTTAAAAACATATGTGAAGCTTAGGTAAAATGTGTGCCACCAAACTGAACAAACAAGAGGACTCAACAGAAATTATGCAGGGAAAGCCAGCAAATAGGTCATCAAGAGAAAAAATAAATGATTATTAAAATAACTGAAAGCTACTCCAGTGAAGTAATAGAAAACTGGGGAAGACTGGTACATCCAGGAAGTTAGATGGGCAAAAAAAAAGTTTGAGGAACACCTTATAAGGAGTGCCAGAGCAAATGCTAAATTATTCTTCAAATGAGTAACAACCAGAAAGGCAGGCATGCCGCTTTCACTGTCTTGTGTAAAAGGAGCGCACTCGGGGATGAAAAGGAGATTGCCGAGAGATTAGTGAATTCTTTAGATTCATCTTTACTGAGAAAGATTAGACCCATTCCCACACCCACATTATCTTTTGTTATCCGAGAGGTTAAAGGAGCTGTATCAAATTGTGGTGCCCGGATGTTTAAGATTGCGTTGATAGCTAGATGTAAATAAATCACTAGAACCAGATGGCAACCACCTGAGTGTTTAAAGGATCTTGGACTGCAAGTTGTGTAACCTGGCAAGAGTATGAATCTGGTATCACTCTCAACCACCACATTGGAGGGCTGGTGAGTTGCCGACAGAACTCCCACCTATAAGAACTTATTCAGTTGCATTGACTGAGCGCTAACCATATGCAGAGCACTATACTGAGCACTTGGGAAAGCACAGTATAACAATAAACAGGCATAACGAGCTTACCGCCTCGGGCGGAGACAGACCTTATAAATGACAGATATGGCCAAAAGTGATGTTGGGCTCGGAGGGGGATGAATAAAGGAAGTGAGTCAGGGTGACGTAGAAGGGGTTGGAAGAAGAAGAGGGGCTTAATCGGGGAAGGCCTCTTGGAGATGTGCCTTCAATAAGGCTTTGAAGCAGAGGAGAGTAAATTGTCAGATGTGAGGAGGAATGGCACTCTGAACCAAAGGGAGGATTTGGGCGAGGGGTTGAGGTAGAGTAAAAAGGTTAGTGTTAGAGAGCAAAGTGTGCCGGCTGGTTTGTAGTAGGACAGTAGTGAGGTGAGGTAGGAGAGGGCAGGGTGATTGTTTGAAAGCCAATCATGAGGGGGTTTTGTTCATTGTGGAGGTAGATGGGCAATCACTGGAGTTTTTTTGAGGAGGGGGGAAACAAGTCCTAAACGTTTTAGTAGAAAAATGATCCAGGTAACAGAGTGAAGTGTGGATGGGAGCAGGGAGAGACAGGAGGCTGGGAGGTCAGCACGGAGGCTGATGCAGTAATAAAGGCATGAGAGATTAAATAATTGTATTAAGGTGGTAGCAGTTTGGATGGAGAGTCAAGGGCAGATTTTAGCAATATAGTGAAGGTGGAACTGACAGGATTTAGTGATGGATTGACTATGTGAGTCGAGTGAGAGAGAGAGGAGGTGAGGATAACGCCTAGGTTACGGGCTTGCAAGACGTGAAGGATGGTGGTGTCTTCTGCAGCGATGGAAAAGACAGGGAGGACAGGGTTTGGGAGGAACGATAAAGAGTTCTGAATATAACAGAGTTGGTAAACACGTTCCTTGCCCAGAAGAAGCTTATATATACTCAGGCTTGTTTGGGATAGTTAGGAAAATGAGTTTTCCTTTCATCCTGAAGAATTGTTCTAATCAATAACTAAGATAGAATCGATGAACACTTTGGGGGAAAGACAGCGTGATTTCTCTAGGAGAAAAACATTTCTCAGGAATAACCAGGGTTTACTGGCATTCCTGTAGAAATCTTGTAAACAAGGAAAAGGCCTAAAACCTAGGTATTGGAATGAATTTTTCCTTAAGGTATAGAACCCTTAAGAAATATCACAGGATCTCAGTGCACCAGCATATTTACTATTTTCAAGAAGAAAAGCTATTTCCAGTTACATCTTTATTCTAACTCTTAGTCCCATATTTGTAAATAATTTTTGTCAACTCCCGCTTTAAATTGTAAACTGCTGGAGTTCAGGAATTAAGTGTATCAGTTCTCTTGTACTCTGTTTTAAGAATGGTGCTTTGCACTCAGTAGGTGCTCAATAAATTCCAGTGGTTGATGGATTGAAATGCTGATATGAAGTTATCACACACTTTTTCATTAATGTCCTATTTTTACCAGAATCTCTCTAGACAAACTGCTTTCTAGAAGTACCCATGTACTACTTCACTCGCTTGCTACAGAGCAAAAAACAGCATAGCAGATTCACTTTTGGGGCCAAGATAAGTGCAGTGTAGATTTGCGCCCTTATTCACCCCTCCCTCAACATGAAGAAGCATGGCATAGTGGAGGGAGCACGGGCCTAGGAGTCTGAAGGTCATGGCTTCAAATCCCAGCTCTACCACTTGTTTGCCATGTGACCTTGGGCAAGTCATTTCACCTCTCTGGGTCTCAGTTACCTCAGTTACCTCATCTGTAAAATGGAGTTTGAGACTGTGAGCCCCACTTGGGACAGTGACTGTGTCCAACCTGATTTGCTTGTCAACCCCAGCACTTAGTACAGTGCCTTGCAAGTAGTAAATACTTAACACATACTATGATGATGATGATGATTATGTAAATATCTGTAATTTATTGATATTAATGTCTGTCTCAATCCCTCAGAGTTCAGTTCTCAGTCCCCTTCGATTCTCCATCTGCACTCATTCCCTTGGAGAACTCATTCTCTCTCTCATCTTCAACCATCATCTTTATGCAGATGATACCACATCTAAACCTCTCTCCGGACTCGCATCTCCTCCTGCCTTCACGATGTCTCTTCTTGGATGTCCTCCCATCACCTCAAAGTTAACATGTCCAAAACAGAGCTCCTTGTTTTCCCACCCAAACTCTGTCCTCTCTCAGACTTTCCCGTTACTGTAAATGGCACCACCATCCTTCCCATCTCACAAGCCCGGAACCTTTACTCCTCTCTTTCATTCAACCCACATATTTAATCCATCACCAAATCCTGCCAGTCCCCCCTTTCGCAGCATGGCTAAAATCTGTCCTTTCCTCTCCATCCAAACTGCTACCATGTTAATATAATCACTCATCCTATCCCACCTAGATTACTGCGTCAGCCTCTTTGCTGACCTCCCTACCTCCTGCCTCTCCCCACTCCAGTCCATACTTCACTCCGCTGCCCGGATCATCTTTATTCACCATCCCCACCCCCATAGCCTCACAACAGTTTTGTAAATATACATAGTTTACATTAATATCTAGCTCATTTTGGTCAGGGAATGAGTCTGTTATACTGTTTTGTAGTACTCTTTCTAGTGCTTAGTACACAGTGCTCAATAAATATGATTGATTGATTGATACCAGCTTGAGTATGGGGTCCAACAAACCTGGGGATTGATTTGAGCTGGGCTGAGTGAGCTGGCTCTGAAATTTGTCTTGGAAAAGAGTCTCATCTTAGGTAGGCTCAATGGAGGTGATAAATGGGGAAACAAACAGCTTTAAGCCAGAATAACTGAAAAGCGGGGAATGGAACATGGGAGGCAGAAGAGAGCTAAAGCTGTTATTTTTCAAGGTTTTTTTTCCTTTCAGCCAAATATTTTAGTACCTTTTCCAGGAAATGTGATAGGTTTTCTGGATTGGGTTTGGATTCACTGGTAAACTGAGTTGCTCCACAAAAGTGCTATATAATGTCTTTCTGCTTCAAAGCCCCTTAAAATTACTGACTGCTAGTTTGGAGTACTCATTTTGAAATAGGCAATTTTTCTAAAGCAGGGCTGGGCAAATCCAGCTCATCAATCAGCCAGTATTATTTATTGAGTAGTTACCATGTGAGCAGAGCACTGTGCTTGGAAGAGTACAGTATAACAGAATTGGTAGACATGTTCCTTGTCCACAAGGAGCTTACAGTCTAGAGGGGGAGACAGATATTAAAATAAATTACTGATATGAACAAAAGTGCGACGGGGCTGAGGGGTGACTATCATGTGCTTAAAGGGTAAATATCAAAGTGTGTAGGTGATGCAAGAGAGAAGAGGAAGTATCAGTCAGCCTAATGATGAGATCTGGCTTGCAGGCTGGATCCAACCACAAAACAATTTAGTCAGTCCACCCAGACAAGGTCTGGCCTGATCCCTCACTGGATCTTGGGCTGACGTGATTCCCCATCCCGACCTACGAGCTGCAGTTTCTTCTTGGCTTTCCCACAGCGCATTGGAACTTAGGGACTGGTTGTTAGATTTGGGTCCAGTTAACTGTGACATAAAAGGAAAAATACACTTTTTTCTGGAGAGTGAATTTACGGTTTTATTCAAAGTTTTAAACATTGAGACTGACATTAGAGCAAGATTTATAGCTAGCGACATGCCAAGGTCTTCTCAGTAAAACTACTTTTGTCCATTGCCAGTCATTCACTTTTTGCCAGTACAAATGTACATATTTCCAGGATTGGCATCGGTCCACCCTGGCACACAAAATAGTCTTTTAAAAATTGTTTCTCGGCATGAGAGATGAAAGTGAAATTGAATCTATGAAGCGTCAAGTGGTAGAAGCAAAATAAGAGTAGACATTACTGCTCTTATGAAGATACCATATACCACAGAAATGTTACATGGAGAAACTGATGTCATCTGTCTTCTGAAAAAACATCAAAAGAAAGGGGTTGAAAAGCACCACCAGCAGGCTAGTGTTCTCCAGTCCTTGAGAGCTTCACAAAGACATTGACACCGAAGTTTCTTCGCTGTCATGACCGAGCTGCTGCCATAACTGAAGAGTTCAAATGAGAGAAGAGTGCCTGGAAACTTGGTGATTTCCGCTGTCCTGTGCTTTATCCACATCCCTGCTCTACGTCTTAATCTCAACCCTACTCTTCCTTCTGGGTAGCTGACAGTTTGCCACCTGAGAAGGTGTGGCTGGCAGTGTGCCTTCTTTGGGTAGGGACAAAATCAGGGGGATGAGTTGTCTTGGCTTCTAGAAAACTTAAATTAAGATGGATTCTTTGGGCTATTTCCTGCAGAACTACCACTCCAGGGAAAATCACAAGAGACGGTCCCTGAGGAGAAATTTTCAGTTGACCAAAGCATTCCCGGGAAGCTATGCCTTTGCACCTTCCCCTGGGTTTGCTGCTATTTGGGACAGCAAAATACAGTTGGTGGTGTTGCTCCATCTCACATCCGGGGTATTTAAAGACCAGTGATGTAAGGCAGCCATGATATGGCTTGAATGTGGATGGCTTTGGTCATTTTGGTATCAATGACTGGTCTGGATGAATCAAACCCCTGATACAAGCCCTTATCCTATCTCACCCCTATAACTGTATCAGCCTCCGTGCTGGCCTCCCTGCCTCCTGTCTCTCCCCACTCCAGGCCATACTTCACTCTGATGCTTGGATATTTTTCTACAGAATTGTTCAGGCCTTTTTTCCACACTTCTCAAGCACCACCAGTGGTTATCCACCCACCTATGCATCAAACAGAAATTCCTTACCATAGCCTTTAAAGCACTCGTTCACCTTGGCCATTCCTTCCTTATCTCCTTGATTTCCTACTGCGACCCAGCCTGCATTAAACTTTTCCAATGCAAACCTATTCACTGTATACTTGGGACTTTTCTTTATATGTGTCTGTCTCCCCCTCTAGACTGCAAGCTCATTGGAAGCAGGGATGTGGGTTGTTACATTGTACTCTCTGAAGCACTTAGTACAGTGCTCTGCACACAATACGATCCAACGAATGAGTGAATGAAGTGTCTGTCTCACTGCCAGCGTCTCACCCATGTCCTCCCTGTGCCCTGGAACGCCCTTCCTCGTCACATCCAACAGATGACCACTTTGCCGACTTTCACAGTCTTATTAAAAGCACATCTCCTCCAAGAAGTCTTCCCTAAGACCTACCTCATTTACTCTGTTCCCACTCCCTTCTGCATCGCCTTTGCACTTGCATTTCTTCCTTTTATTAACCCCTCCCTCAGCCTGCAGCACCCATGTACATATCTGTAATTGATTTATGTTGGTATCTTTATCCCTTTCTAGACTGTAAAATCATGGACAGGGACTACCTCTACCAATAGTGTTGCACTGTATTCTCTCAGGGGCTTAGTACAGTGCTCTGCCCGCTGTAAGTGTTCAGTAAATACCATTGATCCATTGTGAAATTTCTTATTCTTTTGACACTTAGTCTCCTAAACCATGTTTTTCCTGCTTTGAAATCCTATACTTAAACTTCCTTCTCTTTTAAACTTTAGTATAACTCTATGAGACGAAAGAGTAGATACTTGGCTACTCTTCCCAATACCACCATGCTGTAACTCCCATTCATTCCTGTAAGGAAGATATCTCCCGTTTTGCTTTTAATCCTCAATGTCAGATTGCTCTTGGTACTTACACAACTTGGTTTCTGCCTATCTGCACCTGGCTCCACCCAGCCCCTCCCCTCTTCACTCTTACTTCATTCTGCTTCCCAGATCATTTTTCTAAAATGCTTTGCTACCCATCTCCCCTCTCTTCAGGAAACTTCACTGGTTACACGTGCCACTTAGCAAGCAGAAACTCTTGACCATTGGCTCACTAAATTAATATATCAGCTCTCTTCTCCCACCACCCTCCAGCTCACAACCTTCATTTCTCCCTAACTAACCTTCTCTCTGTGACTCATTTATGACTTTCCTACTTTAAACCTCTAGCTCACACCCTTCCTCCTGCCCCAGACTTTCTCTCCCCTGTCAAATCTGTCAGACCACAACTCTCCCTCTTTTCACAAACCCTCATATAAGTTCACCTTTGGGAAGTCTTTTCTCATTAAGCTCCATCTTCTCAGGTCACACCAGTCCAACAGTTTGTCTTAGCAGTTAGGTTTATTCACCTGTCTATAGCACTTTAGCTACCTGTTACTTCGTTAGCTTACACTTTTTTTTAATCCATTTAGCCTTCCGTAATATTAGTATCAATAGCTGTAGCTCTGTCCAACTATTTGAGAGGGGCTTTTATCTGTCAGTCTCCCCTATTAGATTGAAAGCTCTCCGAGGGTGGGAACGTGTCTCAGTTGTACTTCTCGGAGCACTTAGTCCAATCAATCAAGGATATATATTGAGCGCTTACTGTGTGTAGGCAGAGCACTGTACTATAAGTGCTTGGGAAAGCCAAACAGAGTTGGTGAGACACAATCCCTGTCCAGGAAGAGCACAGAACCTTGTTGTACAGAGTCCTACACAAAGTAGAAGTTCAATAGCTTGTTGCTGCTGAGTAAATATAATGGAACTAGAATGATATTGGTGAATGTTCCTTGGGAGTGTTTTGCATTTCTTTTTCACTTTCCCCTCTGATAATTTCCTCTAACTTCCAAAGAGAACTCCTTTTCCCAGAGTGTTTGCTTAGACAGATAGAAAAATACCTTTCAGTACCTATAAATTCTATAGAAGTAATAGGAGTGTTTTACATTATTAACAATAATAAAAATGTTCACTGTTTAAGACATCATGTTCACTGTTTAAGACATTGTTTGAGAAGCAGCGTGGCGCAGTGGAAAGAGCACGGGCTTTGGAGTCAGGGCTCATGAGTTTGAATCCCAGCTCTGCCACTTGTCAGCTGTGTGACTGTGGGCAAGTCACTTACCTTCGCTTTGCCTCAGTTCCCTCATCTGTAAAATGGGGATTAAGACTGTGAGTCCCACGTGGGACAAACTGATTCCCCTGTGTTTACCCCAGCGCTTAGAACAGTGCTCGGCACATAGTAAGCGCTTAACAAATACCAACATTAACATCAGGATTTCAAAGCACTTTATGCAAATGAAGTAATTCTCACAAAGGCCTGGTGAAGTTGTTTGATATTGCCGTTCTCTACTCTGAACAGTGGAGAATTCTCAAGTAGGTAGAGATTAAGTAACCTGTCAGGACTCACTGATATCCCTGCCTGCTGGTAGTATTCATCCTGGTATACAGTGTGATATTTGCCCTGTAATTCATATATGTTTATAAGTATTTCTCATTGTATTTGCTTTATTAGGCTTTTGACGATAAGTAATTAATGTAAGATTTGCTCTAAAGGATATCTCTCCTTTTTAGTATACACAATCTCTCATTTTTAGTATATGAAAATTAGAATAGGAATATCTTCGTTTAAGAGTTGTGATTTTTAAGTTGGTGCACTTGAGTCATGTTTTTCTTTCCGGAGAATCATTTTTCTCTGCTGCTGTTGACAGTAGTGCCTTTTTTGACCAATGACTTGTATGGTGGGTTTTTTTCCCCTTATAGTGGTTTGCTTATTTTCTTGAGGTCTTATCTGTCTGTCTTCCTATCTACCCGCACAAAAAGGAAAAAAAATATGAAGGAAACACCTTCAAATTAGGGAAAAATCACACTGAGAGAGGTTGAGTGAAGTGAAACCATCTTAAGATCACCATATTGATAATAACATTTTCCCACCCTATAAATTTGCACTGCCATGGAAGGATATTGAGAATTGTACATTTTTCACCAAGAAGGTTTTACTCCTCAAATTTCCCTTATAAGTTTTAAAACACTAGGCCCAGGGAAAAAAAATGTTAGAAGAGGGTCTTAGTAAATTAGGGTATACACTTGCTTTGACAAGTGGAATCTTCGCATCAGCATATCGAGCTGCTAAATGTCACGGAGAGCGAAGTGCTTGGGAACATCTTGGAATCTCTCCTTTTTTAACCCATCCTGTGAGCCAACGCCTGACAGTGTGCGAGCGCCAGTGACATGCAGCAAACGTTCCGGCAGCCGGCACATTGAAATCTACTCTAGAAAGTAGCTTGTTTACACAAAACGTTACCAACACTTCTTTTTTCCCATTGCCCGTCTGCTTGCCTTGATCTTGTTTGTCAGTAAGAACTTTATAGAAGATTAGGGTTGTGGGGTCGTTCTTGCCATAAAGTGACAGTCATCACAGCTTAGAGGCAGGATATTCTTAGCTATGTCATTTAATATGCTGGGTTTGGACTGACCTATTTTTGAACTTTTATAGTGTAGAAAAATGTGTTTTTTTCTCCTAAGTTAGTTTCTGTAAATGGAAAGGTGTTTCCAAAGGGGGCTCCCTTAATCTCTAGTAAAACTTCACCAAATCAAGCTAATTGTGGGAAATGTGGTTTAAATTCCTAAAAAGCATGAATTGTAAAAGTTCCCTTCCCCAACCCTCAGGTGCATTTCCATTCCAGTGCTATGGGTTTGGGCCTTTTCAGCCAGTGTACAAACATGTAAACCTTAGGTTTTGGATCCTGGTATTCATATTTGTCTGATCATGTTAGTAGGTAGACCTAGGGGACCTAGAGATGTAGGGTTTCTCCAACCTCATCTCTTCCATTCCTGGCTCTGCTTAATTTCTGCTCTTCCGATGTTTCTCCTGCTATTTTCATCCTCAATGAGTTTTTGCTAAAAGCGGTATAAATCAAGCACTTCTCTGGAATCCTCTTTTCAGTCTCTTAGCTCTGCTTCCAAAAGAGATTTGAATATTCATTTACAAAACAACACAGATCATTGCATGATTCTGCAAGGGTTTCAGAAGAAAAACAGTTGTTTTTTCCCCTCGGATGTTCCCCTTTGAAGTTTGCCCCACCCTCAAACCCACGGCACTTAGGTAACATATCTTTATATATTATAAAATACTGCCACGTTAATCCAAGCACCTATAATAAGCAGCATGGCCTAGTAGATAGAGCGGAGGCCTGGGAATCAGAAGGACCCGAGTTCTGGTGATGGCTCCACCACTTGTCTGCTGTGAGATGTTGGGCAAGTCACTTAACTTCTCTGTGCCTCAGTTGCCTCAACTGGAAAATGGGGATTAACACTGTGAGCCCTGGGTGGGAAAGGGACTTTGTCCGGCCCAATGACCTTGTATCGACTCCAGTGCCTGACACATAGTAAGCTCTTAACAAATACCACAATTATTGTAATTATTATAATTAATTACATTTAGATTAATGTCTGTCTTCCCCCTAGGCTGTAAACTTGCTGGGGGCAGCGCATGTTTCTGCTACCTCTGATATGTTGTCTTCGCCCATACACTTATTACAGTGCTCTGCACATATTAAGAACTCAATAAATACTATTGATTGATTTATTGAATTAACATGTAACTTTTGTTAGGGAGATATAAGGGGGCCAAGAGGGAATTTTGAAAGTAGGCTTCAGAGTAGGTGTTGCCCAGGAAAGATTTGATCATTTGAAAAAGATCGTATTTGTGGAGTACATGGGTCCAGGATTTTCAAACTTTTTTATTCATAATTAAAAATGGGAAGAAAAAAATACTAGAAGCTGAGAGGAATAATCCAGATCTTGAACCGTTAAGTATTTAGAGACCTCCTTGTGTTTGATTTCTGATTCTTTGATTTTTGTAGGCTTTTTTAAAGGTAATATGTAATATATGTTTTGGGAGTTATAATCAGAGCATTTAAAATCTGTATAAGGGAAGATTGGCGATTCTTTAACTTGTTCTATTTTATCAGACCCCCTTACTGTTCAGGGTATATAATATGTAAATACTATAGTCAGAAGTATAGTTCCCTATGTGCTGTGATGTATAGGTTTGTGGTTTCTCTGTAGCATATATGCATTTCCTTGCTTGATGTCACCTAGATATCTATGCTATCATGAGGGCTTATTTCTTTTCACTAGTCTTTAAACATTTCTTGGACCGTATTAGATTGTTTTCCTGAAACTAGAACTCTTTTCCTTGGTTAAAAAAAAATAAATCACGTGTTTTGGGAATAATTCCCGTAGTTATGGAAAGAACTATTACTATTTTTAAAACAGGAAATAATTACAGGCATATGAGAGGCCATTGTCTTTAATTTCAAACATTTCTCTAAAGAGCACTGTCGAGAATTCACATTCTTGTTCATCACCCGTTTTGTAAGGCAATTTTAAAAAAAACACACTCGATGTTGCACTAGTATAAACATTTGCATTATGTTGAGAAAAGTAATCCCTGTGATTTAAAAACCATGGTTAGTTTAAGTGGTCGAAAATTTTGAATGTAATTTTGTCCTTAAAGATAGCTTTTCTAAGTATCAATGGAAAAACAACCAGCTGTTCTCTTCTCTGCTCTACTTGAGCATCTGAAACCATTTAGAGTCAGAGTAGTCAAAGTTTCCAGTATATTGTAAACATTCCTTTAGCTCTGGTGAACATGCTGACATAACCCTCACTCTAGGGGGCACAATGTAAAGCATAGACAGGAGGCAGAAAATATGTGGTAACCTTATTTAACAACTTCAGTTAAAAGAGACAATTTCTGTCCTCTATTAACTGTTTGCACCCTAACACTTTGCCACACATTCCTGTTGGTTGCAGTGAATCTAACTTTTAAAGGAATCCTTCACTGTGGTTTTTTTTTAATTTAGTCACATAAGTATGGCCAAATAACTGAGCAAAGTTTGTGACGCTCTTTCGGCCAATAACAAGTTTCATTCACTGTACAACTTTTCTAGGACACTTGGTCCTGTCTTGGTTCCTCAAGCATTTTTGGATTTCATCTGGTACCATTTAAATTTAGAGAAGCAGCCAGAGGACCTGGGTTCTAATTTCAGCTCCCCCACTTTGTTGTGTGACTTTGGTCAAGTCACTTCACTTCTCTATGTCTCACTTCCCTCACCAGTAAAATGGAGATTGAGGCTGTGAGCCCCATGTGGGACAAGGAATATGTCCAACCTGATTACTTATATCTACACCAGTACTTAGTACGATTCCTGGCAAAGAGAAAGCGCTTAACAAATACCATTTAGAAAAAATAATCAGAGGATTCTTCTTGTTTGGTTTTGCTGGCCCCTTCAACTTCCATAAACTAAAAATGGGAGTTAGGATTGTGACCCCCATGTGGGGAACCTGATTACCTTGAAAAATCAGTTCCCCCATCTAGAAAATGAGGATTAGGATTGTAAATCCCATGTGGGACAGAGGCCATGTCCAACCTATCTCGTATCTACCCCATCACTTAGAACAGTGCCTGGCACATAGTAAGTGATTAACAAATACCACAATTATTGCATTAGGGTGTGCTCAGGAGAAAGAGCAGATGAATAAAAGATGGAGATTGTTGTACCCTATAGTCAAGGGATTTGTTTGTTTTATGGGAAAAGCACTGGGGAGTCTTTTTTTAAAAAATGGTATTAGTTAAGCACTTACTATGTGTCAAACACTGTTCTAAGTGCTGGGATATATATAAGGGAATTTAGGTTGGACACAGTCCCTCTCCCATATGGAGCTCACAGTCTAAGTAGGAGGGAGAACAGGAGAAGTGAGACACAGAGCAGTTAAGTGACTTGCCCAAGGTCACAACAGCAAGTATTAGGCAGAGATGAAATTGGAACACAGGTTCTCTGACTCCCAGACCCATGCTCTTTCCACTAGTCCATGCTGTTTCTCATTGTCATTGCCATAGTTTGCCAAGTAGGAATTAAAGAAGAGGGCAATTTAAATTTTTAATTCAATTTTGAATAGAGATGGATAACATGTTCTAATGAAAGAACAACCGCAGCAAGGAATTGAGTCTAAAAATATAATTTTTCTAAATCCAAGTCATGAAACTGGACCAATCCAAGCCTGCAAAGCAACTTATCACATACTGGGCATGAAATGATTTATTTATCATGAAGTGATTAAGTATGTTTTTTAGAAAATAGGTTTTATTTTGCACATGATAGACAAATAGACATATGACAGAAATGGGAAAAAACAAAGAATCATGATATGTCATGTGGTAAATTGTCAGATAAGAGTGTGGTGCAGTAAGACCTTAACTTTCATAGCAAATCTAAAGTATTTCAAACAACAGTAGTGTCCAATATTCTGTGCGGCTGTGAGATCTAGCCCTGCCACATAAAGCATAGCCCACTTTTTGAGCAGTTTGATCAGTGCCATATAGGAGCCAAGCTTATGATCATCAGCAACGGGGCTCTGGAAAGTAGTCTGCCTTCAACTATTCAAATGGTGTTCGTTATCAGATTTGATTTGGTGCAATATGTGAAGTGACTGTACAGGAGCAGGAAACTGGTGCAGCTGCTCTGTGTAAACTAAAATGAGGGTTATGCAAACAGATGAGGTAAAACAAATATTTGAAAGACTCCTGGGTCTGCAGAGCACTGTAAGAGACACCCAGGTATCATGCAAAGAAGCAAAAACGCGTGATCCCTATCCTCAAAGGGCTTACGATCAAATCGGGGAAACAGCACCAAAAGATTGACGTAGACCATCAAGAGCTTGGGGGACTCTTACAGAGTTAGGTGTTAATTGGTAGTATTTATTGAGCACTTACGACTACAGATATAGTGCTGGAATATAAGCTCCTGAGGTCGGAAGGCACTCAGCGAGCTACTGGGAATGAGCAGCTGACAAGGGAAGCAGCGTGGCTCAGTGGAAAGAGCCTGGGCTTCGGAGTCAGAGGTCATGAGTTCGACTCCCGGCTCTGCCACTTGTCAGCTGTGTGACTGTGGGCAAGTCACTTCACTTCTCTTTGCCTCAGTTCCCTCATCTGTAAAATGGGGATTAAAAGTGTGTGAGCCCCATGTGGGACAATCTGATTCCCCTGTATCTCCTCCAGCGCTTAGAACAGTGCTCGGCACCTAGTAAGCGTTTAACAAATACCAACATTATTATTATTATTATTATGTCTCAGGGTATCTCGGGTGTTTACGATGTGGCTGGATTAAGGCTTTCCGGCCCTCTGGTTGCTGTTGTTGCCATGTGAGAAATGAATATCCGAAGCTGTAAAGATAAACCCTAACGAAGATAACGAAAGGCAAGTTTATGGATTATGGCAGAAGATAGAATGTTCTGAGGAAGATATATCCATAGAGTCTGTATGAATTGGAAATAACTTGATGGCATTTGGTGATAATACTGTGTGCAGAGCACTGTACTAGATACTTGGTTTATGGGGCAGTATACAAAATTGACAGATGTACAACTTGGACTAACATCAGGGCAATGAGGGACTCTACAGAGGTGGGATGGTGGAATTAATTGTTGATCAGAACACCGACATGCATAAAATAGATTTTCTCTTTATACAATACTGGGTTTGATTATGGTGGGTAAATATATAGGCATATGTAGGGAGAAGGAGTGAAAAAGTTCTCTTCAATTGTTGACTAAAACAGGAAAAAAAGAATCTCCTTTTATGATGATACCAAGCAGATATCTGGGGATAGTTCGCTTGAGCACAGAGACATTTTGCTTCTGTTCTTTTCATAAAGGACTCATTTTTTATAGTATTAATGGTAATGATATTTGTTAAGCACTTACTATGTGCCAGTCACTGTACTAAGCGCTGGGGTGCATGCAGGCAAATCAGATCGGACACAATCCCTGTTCCACATGGAGCTCACCATCTCAATCACTACTTTACAGATGAGGGAACTGAGGCATGGAGAAGTGAAGTATCTCTCTCAGGGTCCCACAGCAGACAAGTGGCAGAGCTGGGATTAGAACCCAGGTCCTTCTGACTCCCAGGCCCATGCTCTATCCATTATGCCACACTATGAAATATTGGCTTCAGATATTTAGTTTTAGTTTATTAGTAACAATAGTAGTTAGTATATGTGCTTTGCATGCAGCTATTCAAAATTATAGTTATGTTGAAAATGTCAATAGTATTTCCATTAATTTCCTTGAAGAAATCCCTTGTTGGTTATATGCTCCGTATTATTCACAAATTGCCTATGAGGCAGTAAAGGTTTTCTGAAACACACCCAACATTTACATTCATGTGTGAAAAAGGTTGTATTGTCTATTTAAATTCTGATTTATTTGTGTGCAGTGATTAATGCAAGTGAGAATATTTTCTAACTACTCTGAAATACTGAACTGCCCAGGGACAGGACAGGGATGATGTTTTGAAGGCAATAAATATTTCAGCTTCACATTTCAGCCTTTCTTCTTCCTTCCTTTGATCTGGCTTTGGTTTAGTTATCATTCCACTTGAATGACTTCACACTGTCTTTCTTCCTTTCCACACTAACAAGAAGTAGTTCTGCCCATATCCCAAATGTTTATACTTTATATTTAAAGATGGCTATCGTTTTTCCTCTCACTGTTTTCTTGTTATTGCCCATTAAAATCTTTAATCAGCTCGATGATTCATTTTTTTATGTTTAATAAATAATTTATATAAAAAGCTTTACTTCACACATCAGAATTCATTAAATAAGGGAAATTAGGACAAGATACAGAGCTTTACCTCTCTTTGATTTCAAGAACCTCCAGTAAAATTTAAAATTTTAAAAAATGTCACTATCTCTGTGCATTTGATTCATTAACTCGACGCAACCAATTTCTATAATAATGATTGTGGTATTGGTTAAGAGTATACCATGTACCAAGCATGGTACTAAGTGCTGGGGTAGAAAGAAAATAATCAGATCGGACACAGTCCCTGTCCCACATGGGGCATACAGTCTAAGTAGCACTGAGTAGGATTGAATCCCCATTTTACTGATGAAGAAATTGAATTCTTTGCCAAAGGTAACACAGCAGGCAAGTGACAGAACTGGGATTAGAATCCAGATCCTCTGACTCCCAGGCCTGTGCTCTATCCACTAGGTCATGCTGTTTCCCCTTAGGTTCTTTCTTTTGGCAGGAAAATATTAACTACTAAAGGGTTCTTTACTTAAAATCAAAATAATTTTCTGTACACAGCATACAAAATGATTTCACAAAACTTTGAATGGATAACGGACATGCTTAAAACATTTTTCGCTGGCAAAGGCTTTCAATGCACACAATCCTGGTTTCTCTCTTTGAGTGACTTTTTAAGTTGTCTGTTTGAGATATGTTGGCAATTTGGCTGTAGGATCTTGGTAAAAAAAAAACAAACAAAATCTAAGGGTAGATTTAAGGTGTTCTTGTTATCTATTAAGATTAATGTTCATTGCACCTGAGCCTAGGTTCCCCAGTACTTTCAGGAGGCAAGGGATCATTCAGTGCAGAGGTAGGCAAAATGCCAACTATGGATTTGGCCAGGCATTTGACTGAAGCCATGGCCCCCACTATGACTAGCAGAATTGGCAGACTGTGATGTGTAGAGATAGTAGCATGTTGAGGGCTGCTAAACGGCCCTGTGGCAGGTTCAGATCTTAGAAAAGTCACAGCGGATGAAGGTACAGACATTTCTGCCTCATAACCCCCTCCCTTCCCATTTCTCACCCTGCACTCAAATGTCGCAGCTGGGAGGTGTTAGTAGGAGACTCGTACTGGTGAGTAAAAGGCATTTAGCTGTCCTCTAACCCAAATGATTTCCAATTCTTCACTTAGTTTGTTATTGAACATATTTGCATATACACTAGCAAAGCACCAAAAAGTCACAAAGTGCTGTGCACATCACCAAGGAGTAATTTTAGGCATTGGGATACTTGAGTCCCATTGAATAGCAATAGTAATAATTATTATGGTATTTGTTAAGTGCTTACTATGTGCCAGGCACTTTGCTAAGCACTGGGGTGGATACAAGCAAATCAGGTTGGACACAGTCTCTGTCCCACATGGGGCTCACAGTCTCAACCCCTGTTTTACAGATGAGGTAACAGAGGCACAGAGAAGTGAGGTGACTTGCCCAAGGTCACACACCAGACAAGTGGCAGACCTGGGATTAGAACCCATGACATTCTGAGTCCCAGGCCCATGCTCTGTCCACTATGCCATGTTGCTTCACTGCACCATGCTGCTTCCCTTGAAGCAGCTTGAACTGCAAGTCACAACTACATGCTTGAACTCCAAGACACAATCTGTGTCAACCATAGCTACCAAGTTCCACAGTAATTACAGGTTGTAGTTGTTACCCCTGTTTTGAGGGAGGCCTGAATTGAAAAGTAAATAAGACAGGATGAAATGAAGCCTCAAACCTCATTCACCCACTCACCAGTCTTTTGGACATCATAG
Source organism: Ornithorhynchus anatinus (assembly GCF_004115215.2). NCBI lineage: Eukaryota > Metazoa > Chordata > Mammalia > Monotremata > Ornithorhynchidae > Ornithorhynchus > Ornithorhynchus anatinus. Next base: position 4,722,406 of record NC_041742.1, read on the forward strand.
TTCCCTGTCCCACCTCACTGACAAAGACAACTGTAAGTAGCTGAGAAGCTTTCAAAACACTGCAACATTGAGAAAAAAATTGCTAGAATACAAGAGAAATTCCAAACATTAATGGAACAATAAGGGTCTAAATTGTATTTTTCTGGCCACTCATTTACTTTCCATAAATTCCTCAGCTGCTTTTTAATAGAATGGTATTTTTCCCTTTGGCTAACTCATCAATATAAAGGGCTGTGTCAGTGTTATTTCTTATTGGCTTTTCATGTCAAATGTGGTGCTCCACGTATGAATGTTCAGTAAATAGTTTAATTGAAATATTCGTGCTTCTTAATGCCTTTGTTTCATCCAAAGTCCAGTCCTAAACTGTGAGCCCGTTGTTGAGTAGGGATTGTTTCTATTTGTTGCCGAATTTTACTTTCCAAGCGTTTAGTACAGTTCTCCACACACAGTAAGTGCTCAATAAATATGATTGAATGAATGAATACAGATAGCTGCATAGAATTAAGTACAAAATAGTTTGCTTAGTCAATTGAGATCTAAACAGTAACTGTGGTCTTACTAATCCAACTCTTTCAGTCAATCAATGGTGTTTATTGAGTGCTCACTGTACCAAGCACTTGGGACAGTACAGTATGATAGAGTTGGCAGACATGATTCCCTGACCACAAGTAACTCAGAGACTACCTGGAAAGGCAGACATTAGTTAAAATAAATTACAGATAAGGGAAATAATAGAATGAAATACTTACAGAGTAAAAGGAAAGTGTTGTGGGATTAGGGTAGGTATCAAAGTACTTAAGGGGTAATAATAATAGTTGTGGTGAGCTCTACAAGATAATCAGGTCCCACATGGGGCTGTCAGTGTAAATTGTAGGGATAACGGGTATTGAATCCCCATTTGTAGTTGAGAAAACTGAGGCCAAGTGAAGTGACTTGCTCAACGTCACACAGCAGACAAGTGGCAGAACTGGAATTAGAACCTCAGGTTCTCTGGCTTCCAGGCCCTTGCTTAATCCACCAGGCTACACTGCTTCTCTATACAGCCAAGTGCTCAGTCAACACAAGATGAGGGGACGAAGGGGTAGGATTGAGGCCATAATCAGGGGAAGCTTCTTGGAAAGGATGTGATTTTTGGAGGGTATTGAAGGTGGGCAGAGTATTTGACTGTCAGATGTGCAAGGGAAGGGAGTTCCAGGTCTGAGGGAGAAAGTGGTCAAGGGACCATAGGTGGAATAGATGAGATCGAGGTACAGAGAGAAAGCACTTGGTAGAATACAATGCAGCAGACTTGGTGGATATGTTCCCTGTCCACAGTGAGCTCAAGGCTAAGGTGGGAGACTGTCATCATTATAAATAATTTATGGATATGTATAAAAGTGCTCTAGGGCTGAGGGTGGAGTAAATGCCAAGCATCTAAAGGGTACTGATACAAGTGCATAGATGACACAACAGGGAGAGAGAGTTGGGGGAAAAGGGGCTTAATTGGGGAAGATCTCCTGGAAGAGATGTGACCATAATAAGGCTTTGAAGGTGCGGAGAGTGGTGATCTGGTGTATAAACAAGAGAGGGAGTTTCAAGCCAGAGGGAGGATGTGTGAAAGGGGGTGGCAGTGAAATAGACAAGGTAGGGGCACCGTGGCACTAGAGGACTCAAGTGTGCGGGCCGGGCTGTAGAACCAAATCAATGAGGAAAGATCGGAGGGGATTGGGGGGCCGGGCCGATTAAGTGCTTTAAAGCCAAAGGTATGGGGTTTCTGTGTGATGTGGAGGTGGATGAAGAACAACAAGAGGTTCCTGAGGGGTGTGGAGATGTAGACTGAATGGTTTTTCAGAAAACAATTTGGGCAGTAGAGGGAAGTATGGATTGGAGAGGAGAGAAGCAGAACACAAGGAGGCCAGTGAGACAGCATATACAGTAGACAAGGATGAATAGGATAAGGACTCCTATCAGCATCATGGCAGTTCAGATGGAGAGATTCTAGATGTGCCATGAAAGCAGATCAGGCACTATTTAGTGACAGCTTGAATATGTAGGTTGGATGAGAGATGAGTTGAGAATAATGTCAAGGCTATGGGCTTGTGAGACAGAGAGGATGTTTGTGTTATCTACAGTGATGAGAAAGTCAAGGGAAGGGAAGGATTTGGGTACTTGCTTGCACACTAGCCCTTCTCCTCTCTCCCAGCTTTCTCCCTAGGGAACTGAAGCAATGGTGGTAAGGGTGATGATGGCCTCATCTCCCACAAAGACATTCCTGTTTCAGTGGAAGCTGTGACCCAGCTCCTCCCCAGCTCTTTCCTCCAGTAGCTGCTTAGGAGCCATCTTCAAGCCATTCACTGCAACAATCTATAGCCTATTAAGACATATTGGATTAGGACTTTTAGAGTATCCAAAATGGACACCTCTGTTTCTGTAACCCAGTTACACGTCAAAATACTATACCTGGGAAAAAGTGGATCAATTCTTGCACAGGAGCCTTTTTAGAAATGAATAATACATCTCTACAGGCAGGTTTGCTAGTCTGAATTAAAAAAAAAAAGTTGGGCCAAGTTAATTCCCCTATGTAATCAGATAAAAGAGAATGTGGCATATCCATCTTTTTGTGAGGAGACAAGGAAAATTCTGCAGTTATCCAAAGGCTGATTGCTTCATGGCCCAGGGAATCAATTTAAAACCTATGTAGTGAGATGGAGCAATCTGCTGGCAGACGAAATTCATCTAGAACTGGAGACCAGAAAATCTCTCTTCTGATCCATTGTTTTGAATGAAAACAAAGAGGTCACTGAAAGTTACTGGAGAATCTGAATAAAACGTAGTCTGGTAACAACTGAAATGAATGTAGGAGCAGTAAATCCAAAATTGGGAGATGGAGGCAGACCCTTAAAGGATAGCTGCTGGTAGAATCGAACTCACCAATACTTTAAACTACACTGTCTTCCATGTGGGGCGTGGAATAGAGTAGGGGTGTCTTATCAGCAACACTTGTCTGTAGGAGTGGATCTTAGAGGCAGTTAAAATATCTTTGAGTACAAAGGTCAAAGAGATATGTAAGCACTCAGAAGCACACACCCATTAAACTCAACCGATTGGGTCTACCTCAGTATCACCTATTGATTTAGAAAGCAAATATTTACTGATTTAAACTAAGGGGAGTGTGAGAAATTGAGATGAAAGGGTGTAGATTACATTTGAGGATTGCATCAAAATGTGTTTGTGGTCCAAGAAGTGACAAAATCATTAGTGTTAAGGGATTCCCATCCAAGATTACAGTATTCTAGAGCTTTGATTTAAAACTTGAAGAACAAATTTAAGTTCTATTAAAAGATCAATTTTGATATAACTTTGCAAAGTCTATGGCAAAGTGAAAAAAGATTTCAAATGATTTTGTCAGTGTTTCATTTCAGTGGTAGGATTAGGTGATATTTAATGCTACATGTCTGATAGAATATTTCCTGGTTGTTGAATAACATGTTTTGTTGTTGTTACCAAATTGTTTATAATTCCATACACATCTTGAACATCTGTTTTTACTAACAGAGGAAAACAGGCGTCATTAAATTGAAGTTCTCCGTAGGCTAGTATACACTATGAATTGCTAACCTTGTATCATTTAAGATCCAATGCATCATATTGGAAGTACTTCTCGAAGCTTTAAAGAACTTGGGAACTCTCCTCTTGAGATAGTTATTCTTTGGAAATCAGGAGACTTAACTTCCTCAGGCACTGAATAACTTCTTAGAAAAAAAGATTGAGCTTGAAAAAAATGGATGGAATGCATATTGAAATGAACTGCGCTCCATCCCCATGGCATCACCTCTCATTTCAGAATCACAGGAGTTAAACTTCATGCCAGGCTTCGGGATACCTTATTTGGGTAATCTGAGCTACCTTCTAAATTTGGGCATTATGAAATCTGAGGTTGAAGGGATGTTGGCCAATTTAAAGTTTGTATTGTTTTGGTTTTGATTGTTTTCATTTCTCCTCACCACTCTCATCTGTAGTCTTCTTTTTCTCTTATCTTTACTTGTTCCATTTTAGCTGCTTCTGCATCCGTTTCTTTTTTCCTTCGCTTGATGTAATAAGGAATTTACCTTGAAAGTGCAGTTCTTGGTTCATAATGGTGGGCCAAGTGAAAAAGTCACAGAATGAGAATACTAGTAGCAAATACAATTATTTTCAAGGGCTATATATATAGCAGCTATATAATGAGCTGCTAATAATAATAATGATCGTGGTATTTGTTAAGCGCTTACTACGTGCCAAGTTCAGTTCATTCAATCAATTGTATTTATTGAGCATTTACTGTGTGTAGAGCACTGTACTAAGCGCTTGGAAAGTACAGTTCAACAATAGAGACAATCCCTGTCCAATACCTGGCTTACTCTAAATGCTGGGGTAGAAAGAAATTAATGAGGTCCCACCTGGTTGTAGTAGGAAATCATGGAGGTGAGGTAGGAGGTTCCCTCCCATTATACAGTTTGAGCCCCATGGGAGACAGGGTCTGTCAGACTTGGTTGTCCTGACTATACCCCAGTGCTTAGCACAGCACTTGGCAAATAGTGTTATTTGTATCAGCTGCACTAAAGCCTGGACCAGCTTTCTGTATACCAGAGAAAATGGGGATTTGACAGACCCTGGTAGGGAAAAGTAACATTATTTGTCTGTGTTTGGGGAACAGGAGGGAATGGGAACTGCCTCCTTTTACCTGGCCATTGACTAGATGTTGCTAGTCCAACTGTAAAGTGGAATTGGTAAGATCTTTGTAGAGTGGTGAGTCACATTCGCTGCTATAGTTATAAGAAATACTATTGTGATGATCTAGAAAAATGCTATATGGAAAATCTTATATGAAAGAGACTCCTGTGTGACCTTAGGCAAGCCACTTCACTTCTCTGTATCTTAGTTACCATATCTGTAAAATGGGGATTGAAACGATGACCCCTTTGTGGGACAGAGACTGTATCTAACCCAGTTACCTTGTATCTACCTAGTGCTTAGCACAGTGTGAGGTATTTAGTAAGTGCTTAACAAAGACCATTAAAAATCCATGAAATTTGCCTACCAATTTGGATTTTGAATTTCCCAGTGTACCAAAACCCTTCAATTTGGTTACAAACTTGGATTTAAAATTTTCCAAAGTGGTTTCCAAGTATTTCGGCAATGGATTCTTCTTAGCTTTCAGATTGCTTAGAGTACCTAAGAGATTTAAATTAATTCAGTTGGAAGCATTTACTTTCATAGGTCTCCTGGTATTTTTTGCTAAGCGCTTACTTGGTACCAGGCACTGTACTAAGATCTTAGTTAGATACAAGCTAATGAGGTTGGACACAGTCCCCTGTCCACATGGGGCTCATAGTCTTAATCCCCATTTCACAGATGAGGTAACTGAGGCGCAGAGAGGTTAAGTGACTTACCTTAGGTCACCCAGCAGGACAAGTGGTAGAGCTGGGATTAGAACCCAGGTCCTTCTGACTCCCAGGCCCATACTCTTGTCCACTAGGCCACGTTGCTTCTCATATTTTAATACTGTAATTATTACAATTCAAATTAATTTAAGTAATAACTTGAAGAATACAGAAACACTGTATTCCTATTGAACTTCTACATTCCACAAGCAATCCAAAACAATTAAATCTTGCCTCCTTTACCCGAGATGGCTGTGGAGATATACAACTCTGTTTTATTCTAATCATAAACCAGGAGAGTTTGCTGAATTTAAAAAAAAAATAAACAAGTGGCTAAGAATAAATCCTTCCCCCCACCTCGCTCCTCCATACACCTTTTATCTCCCTGGGGGCCTAGCTTCAGAGGATTTAAGTTTATTCAAATAATACTGGGCCCCACGACTTGTTCAGCAGAAAAAATAAATCTTCTAAGTGCATATTTTTTGTGTTCTCTTTGCAAGAGACACCGCTCAATGTCCTGGACAGATAGAGGTCTCTTCTCGTATTAGTGAACTAATTCATTCCTCCTCAAAAAATAACGATGGGATTTAAAATTCAGTTGTAGTATTACAATTTTCGAAGAACAGAAGGTATATGAAATTAGATCCCCAAACCTAATACCAGACCATTGGATTTATAGCGTGCTATTTTATTTGGGCAGGAAATAAGTAGAAAAAACTAAATTGGAAGTTCACACATTTTCTATAAACTTATATCTTTTGGATTCTTCATGTCTAGTGAAATGTGGCTTATGGATAGGAGAAGAAATATTTTATCAGATTCTTCCTCCACTTTTCATATTAAATAGATATTAGTTATTGAAATACCTGAAAGGAATCTGTATTTCATTTTGTCTGCCTTCCCTTATGATTATAAGCTCCTCAAAGGAAGTGTAGAGTATTTTACATTTGTGGTACTCTCCCAAGCACTTACACAGTGCCCTGCACATAGTAGGAACACAGTTGCTATTGACTGGATATTGCAGGAGGAAGTTTTCACTAATAAAGAATTTGCCTTGAACCAGATTTTATTCTGGGGATTTTCATTTGGGCTCAAAATGTAGTGTGATTGTACCTCGCATTCTGGGTATTTGTATCGGCCTTGATGCCAATTTTTAATTTTCATAAAGTTTAAGACTTTCCTTGGCTAAAGATGCATGTATAATCAGTCTTACCATAACACATGTTTTCAATTCTTGAAGAATTAGGGAATGTTCTTCCCACAACACACATCTGTGTGGATAGTGTGCGATCCAGTGATGGAAGAAATGATTGTACATCTGTGCATGGTGTTAGTTAAGCTCTGAGTTCTAGAATACAATTTGTCCTCAATACAAGGTTCTTTAAGACTATAACCCCAGTTGTTGTGAGATAACTGACTGTACAGACATCCCTCATATTAACACTTTAAGCAATAATAGCACTGGTAAATTTGAATGCCACTATTACTCACAGCACTCTTTCACCATGAGATGTTGCTGAAAAGCTTACTTTGGCATAGACAATTCCCTTTCCCTCCTCATTCTTGAAGTTTTCTGGTGGACTTTAGTGGCCCATTTCATTTTAGCACCAGAGAATGACAGATCTCTGTATGTTAGCAAAGGCTGTCTTTTTGTTGAATTAATGTATCTTCTGTGATTTCCTATTGGAAACTATCCTTCTTTAGTACTGTTACTTGACATTCTGTTTTCTTGGGGCTAAATAAAGATGGTAGCCCTGGCTATAAAAACAAGCAACCATTCTTGGTTAGCGTCACAAACTGGGGACAGTTGAAAGGATGAGAATAATGAGTGTAGAGCAAGTCTTCCCAGAGTTTTTCAACGTATTATTTCATAGAGACTCCCAACACACTGTAATATTGTTCCTCCACAAAATAAAAATGCCATTTTGTCTCCCTCTTGACATCAAAGCAGAAGTCTAAAGACAGGGAAGGAGAGAGTGCAAGAGTAATCAGCAGGTCCAGAATGGGGGTAGAGGCCAGCTCATCCCATTCTTAGTCCAGCATTACAGGTTATCTGAGTCTCTGACTGTCAGTTAGGTCTTCTGTAGGCTGATCACTGTGGTCATCGCAAGCCAGTTTTAGCAGCTCCAGACGCATGAGATATATGAATGATGGTAATAGGATGCCCAAACAGCTCATCTAAGGCAGATTTCCTAATATTCCCTATATAACCCATTCAAGAACAGCAACCTTTTTCTGATGGGTGTGGAAAGGAAGAAAAAAAACCCAAAACACTTTTCCATCAAAACTTACAAGGTATTTGTGAAATTTTTTCTATTGCAGTTAGAACCTAAAAATTTTGCAACACATCCATCACCTGAGAACTTTGTAAAAAAAAAAAAAAAAGATGGTTTGGAGGGCAAAATGCCAGCAGAATTCCTTGTATCACCATGGTGATCCAATCAGTTAGTCATATCAATTGAGTGCTTACTCTATACAGAGCACTGTACTAACCGCTTGGGAGACTACAGTATAACAGAGTTGGTAGACATTTTTTCTTCCCAGAAAGAGCTAAAAGTCTAGAAGGGGAGATAGTAATATAAATATGTAAATTATGGATAGGTACGTAAGTGTCATGGGGTGAATAAAGGTTGCAAATCCAAGTTAAAGGATGATGTAGAAGGGAGTGGGAGAAGAAGAAACGAAGGCTCAGTCGGGGAAAACCTCTTGGAGGAGATGTGCTTTTAATACGACTTTGAAAGGAGAGTGATCGCCTGTCAGATATGAAGAGGGACGGCATTGATAGGCCAGAGGCAGGACATGGGCAAAAGTTGGGTGACAAGATAGGCAAGATCGAGGTTCAGTGAGTAGGTTGGCATTAGAGAAGTGAAGTACGCGGGCTGGGTTGTAGAGGAAATCAGGTAAGGTAGGAGGGGGGAAGGCAATGGAGTGCTATAAAGCCTATGGTGAGGAGTTTCTGTTTGATGGGGAGATATATGGACAGCCATTGGAAGTTCTTGAGGATTGGGGAAGCAAGAACTGAATGGTTTTGTACACAAGTGGTCTGGGCAGCAAAGTGAAGTACGGACTAAAATAGGAAGAGACAGGAGGCTGGGAGGGCAGCAAGGCGACTGATGCGGTAATTGCAGCAGGATAGGATAAGTGCTTGAATTAATGTGATAGTTTAGATGGAGAGGAAAGGGTGGATTTTAGTGATGTGGTGAAGGTAGACCAGAAGTTGGTGACAGAGTATGTGGGTTGAGAAGTGAGCTTGCCCCCGTAGTGGTGCTGCTGAGAGAACATTTAATTTTTTTCAACTACAGAATAGCGGTAAGCTTATTGGAAACAAGGAGGCAAAACAGAGTACAGCTCCAGGTGCTGAAAACATTAATTGTGGCAGCACAATAAGGGATGATAATACTAATAGTGGTATTTTTAAAGTGATTACTATGTGCCAGGCACTGTACTAAGCGCTGGAGTGGGAACAGGCAAATCGGGTTGGACACAGTCCCTGTCCCACATGGGCCTCACCATCTCAATCTCCATTTTACAGATGAAGGAACTGAGGCACAGAGAAGTGCGGTGACTTCCCCAAGGTCACATATCAGTCAAGTGGCGAAGTCAGAATTAGAACCCCTGACCTTCTGACCCCCAGCCCAGTACTCCATCCACTATGCCGTACTTTGGATGCGGAGTGTGGCCGGGACTGTGGATCCCGCATTGCCCTTTGCAACCACTCACACATTCACAAGCCAACTCGACCATCAGTGGGGTCTTCTTTAAATATGAAGAACAGCTATTTAGGGAAACAATGTGGTCTAATGGGAAGAGGATGGACTTGGGAGTCAGATGATCTGGGCTCTCATCCCAGCTCTGCCAATTTCTTGCTGTGTGACCTTGGGCAAGTCAAATAACTTCTCTGTGCCTCAGTATCCTCAACTGTAAAATGGGGATTAAATCTTACTCCCTCCTACTTAGAGTGTGATCCCCATGTGGGACAGGGACTGCATCCAACCTGATAATCTTGTATCTACCTCAGTGCTTAGAGCAGTACTTGGGAAGCAGTGTGATATAATGACTACAGCACAGGCCTGGGAGTCAGAAGTTCATGGGTTCTAAGCTTGATTCTGCCACCTGCCTGCTGTGTGACCTTAGGCAAGTCGCTTCACTTCTGTGGGCCTCAGTTACCTCATCTGTGAAATAATAATAATGTTGGTATTTGTTAAGCGCTTACTATGTGCAGAGCACTGTTCTAAGTGCTGGGGTAGATACCTTGTCCCTCGTAAGGCTCACAGTCTTCATCCCCATTTTACAGATGAGGTAACTGAGGCACTGAAAAGTTAAGTGACTTGCCCACAGTCACACAGCTGACAAGTGGCAGAGCTGGGATTTGAACCCATGACCTCTGATTCCCGAGCCCATGCTCTTTCCACAGAGTCACGCTGCTTCTGGCATGAAATGGAGATTGATTCTGTGAACCCCACATGAGACAGTGACTGTGTCCAATCCAATTTGCTTGTATCCACCCCAGCACTTAATACAGTGTGTGGCACATAGTAAATGCTTAACAAATGCCACAATTATTATTATTATTATTGTTAGCCAATACTATTTAAAAAGACTATATATTCTTTAATTTTAAATCACTTTGGTCCAAAGTTATACCTTCATTTAAACCACATTTAACATTTAGGGTTTTGGGGAGGTTTTCTTTTTTTATGGTATGTGTTAAGCATTTATTATGTGCTAGGCACTGAACTATGCTCAAGGGTAGATATAAGATAATCAGGGTATACATTCCTATCCCACATGAGACTCACAGTCTAAATAAAAGGGAGGAGGATTTAATCCCTGTTTTACAAATGAGGTAATCGAGGTACAGATGTTGTTCTTACCTCCCCAAGGTCACACAACAGAGAAGTGGCGAAGCAGGGATTAAAACCCAGGTCCTCTGACTACTAGGGCCTTATGGTCTTTCCACTTGGCCACATTGCTTCTCTAAATTCTAAATTTTCTAAATTCAGTAAAGACCTTGTAATTTCCACTTAAGTTGCCATTGTTATCCTGGCCTTTTGAAGGAAAGTTTTGTATGAGCTAGGGAAGAGAATTGAAACCTGAATACCATTTTATAGAGGGGTTAACAGCCCTACTTCTACACAACTACCCTTGTTCTTTCATTTGATTCTTGAACTCTGAAGATTTTCTGTAATTTTCTAGGGAGAAGGAGGAGCAGTTGACTCGGGTGACAGAGATCCAGAAGCTGCAGGCTCAGCAGGCTGATTCTGCCCTGGAGGAGTTTAAGCGGCATGTGGAGTTGAACTCAGAAAAAGTCTATGCTGAAATGAAACAGCAGGTGAGCAGGTCACTGAGCCATCCTTTCTGAAACTCTCTCACTCGCTTTCTCTCTCTTTCTCTCTCCCTCTGTCTCTCTCTCTCTGTATGTGTCTCTTTCTCTCTCTGTCGGGTGGCACATTCTGATCTTACAATACCAGAAACATGTGCCATTTGACAGAGTGCTACATCAAAATCCTTCACAACATCCGCTTTGGCAGAAAGAGGTTTTAGCAACCTATTCATCCTAATAACAAAGCGAGGGTGATCACTGTTAAAGTCACATCCAGAGAGGTTTGTAGGGTAAGAGTTTTTCCAGGCATGAATCAGAATTACTAGTCTAAAATATTATTTCTAAGGAATTGCATTGTTCATGTTTCTCATGCAGTTAAAACCAAAGAAGATTGCTAAACTGTATATGGTGGACAAAGGTCACAAAGGCCACTCACCAAAATATCAGGGAAGCGAGTCAGTTCAGGATGACAGGGCCAGATGAGGAACAATGCCAGTCCACATACTGGTAGTGATAATAAATGGGGTATTTGTTAAATGCTAGCTATGTACTGAGCACTGTACTAAGGACTGGGTAGTTATAGGACAGTCTGGTCAGACACAGTTCCTGTCCCATATGGTGCTCACTTTTCAAAGGTGAGAAAACTGGGGTGCTGTAAAGTGACTTGCCCAAGATTGCCCAGCAATTAAGTTGTGGAGTCAGGATAAGAACCCAGCTCCTCTGACTCCCAGGCCTGTGCTCTTTTCACTAGGCCACCCATACCTATTGACGTAAGTTTAGCCTCAATTTTGTGTGGCTTGGAAATCTTGGTGGAGCATACTGTGGGGAAACAGTAGAATGATCAGAAGTTTGGTAGAGGTTCCCCTATCTTCAGGTTGGCTTAGGTAGGGCTCTGCAATCCTTGCTCACCCCTTCCCAAAATGAGTGTCTTGATAGTTGGGTGTCTGCTCTGGAATCATTTTCTTTCTGGTATGATTTTCAGCAGGGGTTGAAGCCCCAGTTTCCCTAATGTGTGATCAGTTAGGATGAGAAGTTGGATCAAGAACATGGGAGAAAGGAGGAGGGTTCTCCACTTGATTTGTTTCCTCTGTCTTCTTCCTTTTCCTATACTCAAGGGGTCTTCAGGATAGAAAAAGAGCAGCGTGAAGGCAGGCCAAGTGTCTTGGAATCATGTTAGCATGTGTGTGTCTTTACCTGGGAAATGGGGAAGGCATTAGTTCCTGGACTTCAGAAGAAACTCTGCACCCCACAGGACCTGCTTTTCCTTGGACCTCTTCATTCACTGGGCTTTCCATTGCTCCTTATTGCAAGGCAGCTCATCCATCAGTTTAACAGGCTAGAAAGGTAGTGGCATGTCAAGGCAGAAAGAGAGGTTATATAAGCCCCCTGTTGGTGGAGATTACCTGAGCCTTTTTGTGAATTAAAATTCTCAGCACATTTGGAAGGGGCACAGAGAGAGAGTGTGTATTTTTTCTATTGCTTGAAATATTTCAATAATGGAATTTTCTTCCGTGGCTTTTCCTGTCCTGGCCACTCTTACTCCTAGTCTTCCTTGTCATCCTCCACAAAATTTCTTGAACCCACAACATACGTTTCTCGAAATTTTAGGAACAGAAATCCAAAACCATTGAAGGCAATGCCAGGATTAGTAAGTAAATGAATTGAGCACTAACTGTGTGTGGAGTACCACGAGAGACTACAGTACAATCGTGTTGATAGATATGATCCCTTCCCACAAGGAGTTTACAGTCTAGAGAGGAGTCAGACATTAAAATAAATCACAGATAGAGGAAATGGCAGAGTATAAGAATACATGCATAAATGCTATGGGCATGGAGAGAATATCAAAGTATCAAAGCAGTGGACTGAATGTTGCTTTAGAAAAATGACCTAGGCAGAAAAGTGAAGTATGGATTGGAGTAGGAAGAGACAGGAGGCAGAAGATCAGTGAGGAGGCTGATAACAGAATCAAGGTGATATGAGTTGCAATGTGGCCTAGTGGAAAAAGCGCAGGCCTGGAAGTCAGAGGATATGGGGTTCTAATCCTGGCTTTGCCATTGTCTGCTGGGTGAATTTGGGCAAATCACTTATTTTTTCTGTGCTTCAGTTCTTCTGTTCTTCCTACTTAGGTTGTGAACCCCATATAAGTACTTAGCAAAGACCATAATTAGTGAATTAAGAGGGTATATAGTTATGGTATTTAAGTGCTTACTATGTGCCAGGTACTGTATTAATAAGTGCTGAGGTGGGTACGAGCAAATCGGTTTGGACACAGTGGCTTGGATCAGTGTGGTGACAATTTGGATGTAGAGGAAGGGGTGGATTCTAGAAATGTTGTGAAGGTTCTGGAAAACTTATATTCAGGAAAACTTGCTCTGGAGAGCTCACCTCTTTTGACAGTGCACACGTGGTTGCGTGGCCATATATGCAAGAAGGTTCTTCTCATAGGAAGTCCCACCAATTCCAGACTCATCAGAACACTCCCTATTTCTCTAACTGTGTTTCAACCAAAACTTGGAGTGAGAAACCACCCTATAGCAGATCTGAATGAATGTGTGGAAATACCCCAAATCAGCCAGCCTAGTAAGCCTAATGTTGAAAGGAAAAAATCAAATACTCAATAGTACCCAAACAACTCTCTGAAGTTCTGCTGATGTGTGCAGTTGGAAACAAAGTCACACCAGAAATGCAGTGTGGCCTAATGGTCAAAGCACAGGCCTGGAAGACACTTGGAACCGGGTTCTAATGCTGGCTCCACCATTTGTCTTTTGTGTGACTTCGGGCAAATCACTTCACTGTGCCTCAGTTCCCTCATCTGTAAAATGGGGATTAAGACTGTGAGCCCCATGTCGGACAGGGACTGTGTCCAACCTAATTATCTTGTATGTACCCCAGTACTTAGTACAGTGCCTGGCACAGAGTAAGCGATTAACAAATACCACAGACAGAAAAAAGAAGAAAAATTCTTATCCCATGAACATGGTCAAGCCTTTGATTTCAGCCTGCCATTTTTTCTTTAAAATTAGTTGGGGTTTCTTAAATGCTGTTTTGGATCACTAGTTCCCTTTAAAAATCTTTTTCTATAACAGAAGATAAACTGGGGGGGGGTCTATTTTAAAAAGTCCTATTCATATAATTTGTTTTTCATTCAAAATTCCATTGTCTCTTATGAATTCTTTGAAAGGAAATTTCTGTTTTTGAAAACTAGGCCCATGGGAGTCAGTAAAATGAAACAAAGAATTCATACCCTGTTTTTGAATTTTCTTCCATTGGAAAATGCATTTTGTTCACCTTGGATTATCCAAAAAGTAATAATACCACAGTCTTATTTTTCCGTTGAGCAAGGGATCCTTTGTAGGTATCGTTCAAGGAATGCAACAGCTAGCAGTTAGCTTTTGAAAGTGTGAATGCCTCGACTGTGAAAATGCACAATCTACTCCTGGACTTTTACAGAGCGTTTTCCTGCTTTTAAAGAAACAGGGTAGCATTCATCTAAACTTTATTATTTAAAAGCAAATGATAAACAAATGACTCAGGTTTGGGTCCTTTTTTTCAGTGTTTCCAGGCCTTCTCTTTAAGAGCAGAGTCCTCTGAGTTTTTTGGCCTGAATATGTGAATGAAAATATTTTTATGTTCTCCAGCAAGTTGCTTAAATTTTCTGGTTTATTTCTCCCAGTCTATAGAAAGGATCCCAATCACAGAGGCACATCCTCTTTCTTTTTTATGTTATTTGGTCAGGCATTGTACTAAACGCTGGGATAGATATAAGCTAATCAGTTGGATCCAGTCCATGCCCCACATGGGGCTCGCAGTCTTAATTACCATTTTATAGCTGAGATAACAGGCACAGAGAAGTGAAGTGACTTCCCCAGATCGCACAGCAGATAAGTGGCAGAGCTGGGATTAGAACCCAGGTCCTTCTGACTCTCAGGCACATGCCCTCTCTGCTAGGCCTCTTGGTTTACTATGCCCTTCCTTTTCCTTTCCCATAGCCAACCCTTTAATTTCAGTCTATCTATGGAAATCTCAGGATTCTGGCCCACAGCCGCTGCACTTTTCACTCTTTTAATAACGCTGGTGTTGACTAGTTATGTTCTCAGGTACAGAGTAAAGGTTATAAGGTTAGTCATAATCCAATTACGGCTGTGGTGTTGATAATACCTTGTTTCCTTTTTCCCCAGAAGTTACCTAGAGATCGTCTTGCTCAAAATTCTAAGACGACACTGTCATGTTGCTATGTTAGTGACCCATCTGGACAGGAAGATCACTTAAAAAAATTTTTCACAGAGCCATTGTAATAGTTCACTTTTGATTAACTTTTTCTGTTTAGGGTATGAAATTGTGAATTCAGTTTTCCTTAAGTAAAAGCTAGTGTGAGGAAATTTGCTCTCTGTGTACCTTTTAACATTAGTGATTTTGTCCAAAAATGGCTTGAAATGAAGCAAAGGGATGAAATAGGGAAAAATATATTGAACTGGTTCAAAAGTTCCTGTGGTCTTAAAGCATCATTAAGGATTAGAGCATTTTTTAAAAAATCTGTTTTACAACAACTAATGCTTGATGTCCTAGTGTGTTTTTTTGGCAACACCTTTAAATTGAACCATAGTATAGAAGCACTCTTCTTTCTAACATCACAGACTCAGAGACAGGGAAAATACTGTAGTGAACTGGTACGGAGTTGTGCAGTTGGAGGCTTGAGATCCCAACTTTATCCATTCACTCTCTTAGAGACTGCGGACCAGATATTTAACCTCTTTAGGCCAAGGACACAGGAAATGCTCAATAAATAACATTGATTGACTGAAGTGGACCTCTAGTCACTTGGTTTGTTTCTCCCATTAGACTGAAAGCTCCCTCTTTGTAGTTGTTTAGTGCCAGCAGTGCGCTCTCTCACCAGGGAACACCTGATGATGATGGAATCTCCCATCAGCATTGAGCGGGGAGCCTTGGTCCTGAAGGATTATAGGGCTAATAGTTTGCGTGGCACCTATCACACTCTTTCTTGTCAGTCAGTTGCATTCATTGAGGGGCTTACCGTGTGCAGAGCATGGTACTAAGTGCTTAGGAGAGTACAGGATAACTAAGTTGGTAGGCACATTCCCTGCCCACAACGAGTTTAAACTCCAGAGGGGAAAATAGACAATATAAATAAATTATGGATATGTACATAACAGCTGTGGGGCATGCCACAGGGTGCCAAGTAAATAGGCAGGCAGGGGTGCTGCACATTGTGGGGCACATTGTAGAGTCTGTATGCCATCTTCATCCATGTTAGCAAAAGCCAGGTCACTCAAATATTGTTGAATGAATGATTGAAGAAATCTGAAAATTGGGGATAATGTCCTATCTTCTTCACTCTTCTTTTTTCAGAATGAATGAGAGAAGGTTATTGAAATAATTATGGTTCTTAGTGATGTAGTCACCCCCACTGTCACCTCTTGGGAAGAAACATGCTAAATAATGACTGTCACAAGAAGGAGGAAATATTACAAATGCTAGCAGCAAGAAGTATATCTATTTAATGTTTAACGAGTGTGCTTTGCAAGAAGAAACCTCTCTTGGTTTTGAAAATAGTCAGTTGTACATGTTTCTTTGGCACCCATCACGCTGTTTACGCATACTTCTGGTGAAAAACACTGTACCATTTTGCCCTCTAAATGCATTTCAAGAGTAATTCCGTGCAATTCAGCTATAATATGACATATATGAAGATTTCCAGTTGCCCTGGTAAAGATCAGAAGAGGAATTTGTTGTGGTGCTAAATTGTAGTAGTCAATCCTCAGACTCAGTTCCCACAGGAAATAACAGCCAGTATCCGGCCTTGCCTCTTTCCCTGCCCATACCTCTCTTGTGTGTACACCCACCCACACATACACACATCTTTTTTTTTCTTCCTTTTTTTGATTCCTCTGTTTTGGCATCCAAGTTTTGTTCTTCTGTTCTTTGAAGTCAGGATGACACAATATTGGAGGAAATGCCTTTCTTTCCTTCAGATGGATGGAACATGGAATGATCTACTGACATCACAAAGTAAAATTTGTCGTAGCTATGGCAACACAGAATACTTTACTGTCAACACTGACAATTTTAGAAATTGTGTTTTCCGAGAAGTGTTTAATTAGGAAATAAGAGATGGAATGAAGGAGAGTAAGCTTTTCAGTTAGTATAATCACCACCTGAATTTACATATTTTATTTCTTTGTAATAGTTGCTACCCTCTGCCTTTTATCTTCACTTATAGCTATAGTTATCGTAAAATCATCTGATATGTAGTAATATAGTTTTAATATGGGTGACTACCCTACCCCAAAGACTATTTTCAATATAAAACTATTTCCTTATTTTTTAATTTTAAAACCAGTGGGTTTTGTGTTGTTTTTTTGCAATTGTAATAGTAAAGTAAAAAGAGAACAAACAACAGATGCTTGTGTGAATATCTGTTTTTAAAAAGACAGAATGAGTCAGGTTTTCCTAGTGTAGAAGCTGCTCTTTGAGAATTAGGCACCTGAGGGAGCTCCATCAACCCTTTCAGCCCATTTTGCCTCTTTGCATTCAGTGGCTGGAGAAGTTTGTATTGGTATATGTGCATGCCTTAACCTTGGGTGAAGGATTTTATGGAGCACGTTTTAGTTATTATGATGAAATTGAGCTTGTTTTTTGCTTTCTGTTGAACAGTTGGCTCTTCTCCCTCCTGCTGCCCAATAGCTGATGCGTGTTATTTCATATTAGTATCAAACCCATTATCTAAAGCCCTGATTGTTTTTTCAATGGAAACCAGGTTGGTTGTAGCTTTCATCACCTCCCCACCCCCCACCCCCGGCACATATTCCAACCCATTGTGTGGGTTCCTATTCAGCTAGCAGGTGTGAACCTGAGCTCCACACCCTGAAGTTCATTTCTTTGTGACATTTTGCGTACTTAAGATTTTGAGTTGCATCTGGAGGACTGTGATGCAAATGTTAAACTTTGTAAGATTCTCCTGAACAACCGTCTAGGAAATATCCTTCCCCAGATGTTGACATCTCTCTAAGAGAACTTTAGAAAGGGAGGTTTTGTGAGCTCCTCAATGAAATGGTCCTCTCAGGGTAGGCTTGAAGGAGGAGTTGGGGAAACTTCGGGGCAAGTCCACCGGGACTCCTGGGTTTATCCAGGTCAGGTTGGACCCCCCCCCCAGCCTCCGTTCCTCCCTCCTTCCCCCTTCCCCTCCTCTCCAACCCTTGGAGTGTCTGTCCGGTCAGCCGGCTGCCGGTCAGCCCCTTCCTTTCCAATTTCCTTCTACCCTGAGAGGAAGCAGCTGCAACCCTAGTTGTTCCTTTATAAACCTTCAGGGAAGAGGCCCGAGGTAAATTAGATTTCTTGGGCTCAAGGCCAAGAAGTAGGCATAATTCCCCCACTTCCTTCTCCCCATCCGTTCCTTTCTGGTAGCCAGTCTGTGAGGCTAACAGCCTTCCCCCTCCTGCTTCCACTTTTGCTGAGACAGGAGGTTAGGAAAGGGAAGCTTCCAGTCTGCAGAACTTTTCTCACTTCTCCCAGGCCTCTCCTTAACATAATAATGATAATAGTGGTAATAATAATGCTGACTCAGGGGTAAGCACTCTTGTCTAAGCAATCTAGTAGATAGAAGATAATCAAGTCAGACAGAGCCCCTGTCCCACTCAGGGCTCAGTCTAAAAGGGAGGGAGAAATCGGTATTTCATCCTCATTTTACAGATGAGAAAACTGAGGCCTGGAAATGAAATGAAGTGACTTGCTAGAGGTCCCACAGCAGACAAATGGCTGAGCTGGGACTAGAACCCAGGTCTCCTAGCTTCTAGGCCCATGCTATTTCCCTTACAGAGTGCTCCACTATTAGGGCCTGTGCTATGGCACCCTTCCACCTGTGACTTTCTCCCCTGTGGGAAAACACTTTTCTGCCAGGGTTCCCCAGCCCAGGTCTATTTTGACTCTCTTCCAAGTGGAATGATTGATGGGCAGCTGGAGAGGAAGAGTGCCTGTTAGCGCCTCCTTCTTCCCTCACCCCGAGAGAGGCTGTACCCTGGCCACACATCTTTCCCATGCCCCTTCTGCTGCTAGGGGAAAGATGCCACCCTCAGTAGGATCTTTTTTTGAGCATCCCTCGATGGCAGGTGTCTTCCACTTGAAGCCCACATTGTGGACAGACCCCCTGGAGACGAGTCAGGAGGCCAGGCCTAACTGGCCAACCTCCCCCAGGCAACACAGTTCAGTGCCGAAGACACGGCCTTGGACAAGGAGCACCTCTTAATTCCCAGCACGTCAGACCATCCCGCAGAAAGACCTGAGCCAGAAAGTCTGTTTAAAACTCCCTGAGGAGCCCTTGCATCAGCTGCACTAGGCGGAGAAACAGAGCCTGCCATCAGTCATTGCCCTGACTTGCTCCCTTGATTCATCCCTCCTCCCAGCCCCACAGCACTTCCGTACATATGAGTAATTTTACCTATTTATATTAATGTTTGTTTCCCCCTCTAGGCTGTAAGCTCATTGTGGGCAGGGAATGTGTCCATTTATTGTTAGATTGTACTCTCGCAAGCACTTAGTACAATGCTTTGGGCACAGCGCTCAATAAATACGACTGAATGAATGAATCAGTGAATCAGTGGTATTTATTGAACTCTTACTGTGTGGAACACTGCACTAAGTGCTTAAGAGAGGACAGTCCAACAACACTGGAAGGCATTTCCTGCCTTCAAGGAACTTACAGTCTACAGTCTCCAGCTTGACCCACTCCCTTGGGGGGCTTATGCCCTTCTGTGGCTTCAACTACCACCTCTATGCACTTGACACCCAAATCTACATTTCCCTCTCCAGTCTCACATTTCCTCTTGCCTTCAAGACATCTCTACTTGGATGTGGAAATGGTAATGACTTTCACTTCTTCCTGGTTCCCCCAAAGTCAGATGAAATAAGAAAGAATTGCAGAAAATTGAAGCACGAAACATATTTAACATAACATTGTTATTATCCACTCCCATGTCCTCATCTATCACCTCTTTGGGGTTGATAGTGAATTTCAGTAGCCCTGATCCTAGGTGCTTCAAATTTCAATATGTCTAAAAATTGGACTCATCTTCCCTGCTTGATACCTCTTTCTTTGAATGCCCAAATTCATTCTGCAGCTTAAATGCTGCAAGTTCTTCCTCCAAAACATTTCCTGCATCCACCAATTCCTCACTCTCCAAATGGCAACCAATCTGATGCAAGGGCTTGTCATATCCTGGCTTTTTTTTTCTCAGCATGGACTCCCTGCTTCTAGTCCCACCCCTTTCCAGTCCCTACGTTCCTGTGCTAAACAGAGAGTTTCTCTTAAATGGCAGTTTGCACATAAAAACCTCCAGTGGATATTAATTCCTCTCTGCATCAAGAAGAAAGTCCTGATTGATGACTCCATCAGCTCTCCCTTTCTCTCCGTTAGATTGAATGCTCCTTATCGACTGGGAATGTGCTTTATGCTTCTGTTGTCCCTTCCCACTTACCTGGAATAGCACCTGGAATGAAATAGGAATTCACTAATTGCCATTAATACTATTATTTATCAGCTCTCTTTTCCTATTCTTTCCTGTCTCACACTCATCGTTCTGGCCAAGCTCACCTTATCACTATGTCTCACTCTCGACTCTCCATCCTCCAGTCCCTGGCTGTCACCCCTACTCCTGCCTGGAGCTCCATCCCACATACAAATCTGCCAGGCTGGAACAGTCCCCATCTTCAAAGTCCTCCTGAAAATCCACCTCCTCCAGGAAGCATTCTCTGATTAAGCCTCCCCATCCTAGCTATATACCATTGAACATTCTGATTTTAGTAGCTTTATGTGTAAAGCCAAATTGCTAGATAATTGGAATCTGGTGGGGCAACTTTTATGACATCATTTTCACCATTAAATCACATCGTTTACCTCAGTGGCTTGCATACTGAGATTAGGAGCCATACATATCAACTCCAGAAATTCTACCTTCTCATGGCCCAGATTACTTGTTGGAGTGCTTCACTAGCCCATTTAATTCTTTCAGGTCATTAGCATAGATAAACATAAGTGAGATGATGGGCATAATACAACCTGCTCAGCAAAGATGACAGAACTCTTAAGACAGAAGAGAATAAAACTTGATGATTATGTATTGCATTCCTAAAATTCAAAGCCCTTTTGAAATTTTTTTAATTTTTAAAATGATCCCCCTTTTTCAAATTTAAAAGGAAAACTCTGAAGAAAGTGGATTTCACGGTCCCTTACACCTAGCCTTTTCATGAACCTCAAAATGTCTGGCTATGGAAGAGAAGGAGGGAATCGAATTCAGGATGGGCCAAAGTTATAGTTCAAGAACAGATAGAAGCCGAATGTCGAGTCATGCCAAAATAGGCACTGATAGCTGGAAAGTGGCAGCAGCAATCAATCAGTTGTACTTATTGAGCACTTACTGCATGCAGAGCACTGTACTGAGTGCTTAAGAGAGTATAGTGTAACAATATAGGCATATTCCCTGCCCACAACGAATTTACAGCCTAGAGGGAGAAAAGATGGACTTTGTTGCCATACAGCCACGAGACAAAGAATGGTTCAGGTTAACCAAGATAGCCCCTCTCCTCTCGAGCCAGAGGACTCCTTATTTGTGTCCTAGGTTTGGAGGAAACATAGTACATGTCCTGGCTTTCTCTTTCATTTGTAAGAGCATTTGAAGATTTAAAGAATGCATTTTAGCTCCCCATATGTAGGTAGAGCTGCAGCCAATTCCATTTTAATTAGGCTGTGCTCAAGAGAGATTGGAAAGAATAGAGTTCCAAGAATGCTTATGTTTAGTTGAGTTTTGTGTACATGCCTGAGTGCTCAATTCATTGTACCTAGGGAGAATACCTGATCTTTCAGACTTCGGATTTCATGGGTTTATGTGAAAGTCATCTGGAAATGTATCCGTTATGTGTTTCTCAAATGGCTACCAGACCTTTGACTAATTCAGACATACTGTAGGAATTGGCTGCTTTTTTATGTACATCATGTCAACTCTCAATAGCAAATGCTTGTTGAAATCTCTAAATCTTAGGTAGTATCCTAATGAATCCATCAATCACTGGCCTTTATTGAGCACCTACTGAGTTCTAAACACTGCACGAGGCACTTGGGAGAGTGCAACAGTAGCAAGACACGCATTCCCTGCCCTCAAGCTTATAGTCTAAAAGTGGAGAAGGGCAAAACATTTTTTACAGACAGTGAAAGGTGGTGGAAGAATAAGTATAAGCAAGGCTGTGGGCTGACAGAATGAAACCTCTGGAAAAAAAATACAGAAAAGTTAAAATATCCATTTTTATTTTAATCTGTAGACACCTTTCCCTTTCACTGTAGCATTTGTTCAGGGGCAGCAGATGTTTATATGCGTGCTGCCTTGAGCCTGCTTTGCAAGATGATCTGTCACTCACTCCCCTGTGGGAAGAGCTTCTTGTCAGATCCAGGGACCAAATTATAGTAATTGTTAAGGGCTTTCTCTGTCCCGGGCACTGTTTTAAGAGCTGGGGTAAATACAAGATAATCATGTTGGACACAGTCTCTGTCTCATATGGGGCTCACACTCTTAATCCCCATTTTCCAGATGAGGTAACTAAGACACAGAGACCAAGTGAAATGACTTGTCCAAGGCCACCCTGCAGACAAGGGGTAGAGCGGGGATTAGCACCCAGGCCCGTGCTCTATCAACAAAGCCATACTGGATCTCTAACTTGTTCTACACTGTAAACTTCTCTAAAGCTCTAACCTCCTGTGGGCAGAGAGTGCTAACTTTGTTCTATTGTACTCTCCTAAACTCTGAACTCTGTTCTGCACACAATAAGTGCTCAATAAATACCATTGATGGATGGATTGATTCATTTAAGCATTTGATTTCAAGTGCTGAGGGTAGGATTAACATACTTAAGTGCCAGAGATGGGTGCTGATCTGATAAGCTCCTCAAAGGCAGGAATTATACTGACCCACTCTATTATATTGTACTTTCCTGAGTGTTTAGTACAGTGCTTTGACATAGTAAGCATTTAATAAATACCATTGATTGACTAAGTTGGCGTGTTGTGATTTTAAGCCTACTACAGGAAGGCTTAAATTCACATTTCCTCCATGAGGCCTTCCCCTTCTAAGTCCTCATTTTCTTTACTCCCTCTCTCTTCTGCATCACTCTTGCACTTGAATTTGTACCCTGCATTCACTCCATCCTAAACTCCACAGCACTTATGTACATATCTGTAGTTTATTTTAAATCCTCTCTCCCCCTTTAGACTGTAAGCTCCTTGTGGGCATGAAATTTGTCTACCAACCCTGTTAATAATAATTATGGTAGTTGTTTAGCACTTACTATGTGCCAGTCACTGTTCTAAGTAAGGTTGGTATTTGTTAAGGTTGGTATTTGTTAAGCGCTTACTATGTGCCGAGCACTGTTCTAAGCGCTGGGGTAGACATAGGGGAATCTGGTTGTCCCACGTGGGGCTCACAGTCTTAATTCCCATTTTACAGATGAGGGAACTGAGGCACAGAGAAGTTAAGTGACTTGCCCACAGTCACACAGCCAACAAGTGGCAGAGCTGGGATTCGAACTCATGAGCCCTGACTCCAAAGCCCGTGCTCTTTCCACTGAGCCACGCTGCTTCTCGTACTGGGGTAGATGCAAGAAAATCAGGTTGGACGCAGTCCCTGTCCCACGTGGGGCTCGCACTGCTAATCCCCATTTTACACATAAGGGAACTGAGGCCCAGAGAAGTGAAGCGACCTGCTCAAGGTCACACTGGAGACATGTGGTGGAGCTGGGATTAGAACCCAGGTCCTTGTGACTCCCAGGGCCATGCTCTATCCACTAGGTCAAGCTGATTTTCTGTAGTCATGCTTCTTCTGTATTGTACTGAACTTTCCCAAATGCCGAGTACAGTGTTCTGCACAAACTGCCCAATAATTACAAATGATTGATGTACATAGAACTTAGGTCTGGCCGATTTTTTTTGATGTTGCTTTTTTGGGAGGTGGGGCGGGGGGCTCATTCCAGGATGGGAGCAGCCTATTCTTATATTGTACGTTTTAAGAACTCAAATCTTGAGTTCTTAGGCATTTTATTAGTCATTGAGGTATATTACATAAACAGTGATTTTGATTTTGAATTTAAGATCCCTATTTTCATCCAATTTCTTATATGATTCATCACATCCCCATGCGTATTAGATCCTTGAAGGCAGGAATCATGCCTACCAACTCTACTGTATTGTGCTTTCCTAAATTCATAATTCAGCGCTCTGCACACAGTAAGTGCTCAATAAATATCACTGACTGATGGACTATTGAATTTATGTGGTTTGTCTTTTTAATTCTGTAGCTTTGATGCCTGCCAGGGATTTCTAGATTTTGAAAGGCAGAAATCCTGTCAGCATTGGTTGTGGGGCTTTCCACCTGACTTGTTAAAGCCTACAATTGTTCACCTTCATGGCAGAGATAGTCCTGTCAGAGGGAGGAGGATTTTTGTGTAATTTTGCACATCTGTCCAAGATCTTAAAGTGGTCATTTGCCAATTAATAATTGTGGGCTTCCCTCCCAAGTTGTTTAGGTGGGCATGAAAGAGCCTAACAATTTTCAGATTCATTTTTCCATATATTCGTGTTTTAATATTAAACCTTCTCTTCTTCCTTTCTAGATGCAAAAAGTGGAGACAGATCTAAGTCGATCTAAATCTCTTCGGGAGAAACAGTCTAAGGAGTTTCTGTGGCAACTAGAAGAAGTTAGGCAGAGATATGAGCAGCAGGTTAGTCTTCTATTTTGGGAAGCTACTTAATTTCCTAATCTGATCCATATCAGTATCTTTTTTTTAGGTCTTGCAATTTTTTTTTTACACTTAGGGCACTGCTTCAACTGACCCTCCTGTTTATTAATTAGATTGTAAGCTTTTCAAGGGCAAGGACTCTATTTTTTCATTCTTTTGATGTTCCCAAGTGCCTAAAACAGTAGTGACACATAGTGGGTGCCCAGAAAATGCTGTGGATGATAATAAATCAAAGGATTTTTAACTTCTCCCCGTCAACAGTAGTATTTATTGAAAGCATACTGTGTGCCGAGTACTGTGCTAAGCCTTTGGGAAAGTTGAATAGAAGTCACAGTTCCTGCTCACAAAGAGTTTACAATCTGGTGAATTTACTTGACTCTCTCGATATACTTAACTGCTCCTTGAACACTGAAAGAAATGAAAGCAATGCATCCAGCCAGACAGCAGCAGAACCTTCCTATAAGGATGTAATCAATGAAGTTGTTAGAATATTTAAATTTTGGAGATTTAGTGATTCTGATTATCTACATTGCCTTCCTTTAGGCCTGACTGCCATAGGAATCAGACACAATCCTTTTTCTTTCATATTAGTTAATGGTAAGAACAGGCACTGTAACTATTCTTCCCTCCCCTGCCGCCCGGACTGTGAGATCATTGTGGGCGGGGACTGTGTCTCCCAACTCTGTTGTATTATACTCTTCCAAGCGCTTAAGTAAAGTACTTTGCACACAATAAGCACTCAACAAATACGATTGATTGATTTTTTGGTACAGTGGTAAAAGAGCACATTGTGAAACAAAGGTTATCAAATTCTGTCCTCAGTGTCTCCTGCCGATTTTAATATGTTCATTCATTCATTCAATAGTATTTATTGAGCGCTTACTATGTGCAGAGCACTGTACTAAGCGCTTGGGATGAACAAGTCAGCAACAGATAGAGACAGTCCCTGCCGTTTGACGGGCTTACAGTCTAATCGGGGGAGACGGACAGACAAGAACAAAGACAATAAATAGAGTCAAGGGGAAGAACATCTCGTAAAAACAATGGCAACTAAATAGAATCGAGGCGATGTACAATTCATTAACAAAATAAATAGGGTAATGGAAATATATACAGTTGAGCGGACGAGTACGGTGCTGTGGGGATGGGAAGGGAGAGGTGGAGGAGCAGAGGGAAAAGGGGAAAAAGAGGGTTTAGCTGCGGAGAGGTAAAGGGGGGGTGGCAGAGGGAGTAGAGGGAGAAGAGGAGCTCAGTCTGGGAAGGCCTCTTGGAGGAGGTGAGTTTTAAGTAGGGTTTTGAAGAGGGGAAGAGAATCAGTTTGGCGGAGGTGAGGAGGGAGGGCGTTCCGGGACCGCGGGAGGACGTGGCCCCGGGGGTCGACGGCGGGATAGGCGAGACCGAGGGACAGTGAGGAGGTGGGCGGCAGAGGAGCGGAGCCAAGGGGTGGGTGGTAGAAAGAGAGAAGGAAGGAGAGGTAGGAAGGGGCAAGGTGATGTAGAACCTTGAAGCCTAGAGTGAGGAGTTTTTGTTTGGAGCGGAGGTTGATAGGCAACCACTGGAGTTGTTTAAGAAGGGGAGTGACATGCCCAGATCATTTCTGCAGGAAGATGAGCCGGGCAGCGGAGTGAAGAATAGACTGGAGCGGAGCGAGAGAGGAGGAAGGGAGGTCAGAGAGAAGGCTGACACAGTAGTCTAGCCGGGATATAACGAGAGCCTGTAGCAGTAAGGTAGCCATTTGGGTGGAGAGGAAAGGGCGGATCTTGGCGATATTGTAGAGGTGAAACCGGCAGGTCTCAGTAACGGATAGGATGTGTGGGGTGAACGAGAGAGACGAGTCAAGGATGACACCGAGGTTGCGGGCCTGAGAGACGGGAAGGATGGTTGTGCCATCCATGGTGATAGAGAAGTCTGGGAGAGGACCGGGTTTGGGAGGGAAGATGAGGAGCTCAGTCTTGCTCATGTTGAGTTTTAGGTGACGGGCCGACATCCAGGTGGAGACGTCCTGGAGGCAGGAGGAGATGCGAGCCTGAAGGGAGGGGGAGAGGACGGGGCGGAGATGTAGATCTGCGTGTCATCTGCGTAGAGATGGTAGTCAAAGCCGTGAGAGCGAATGAGTTCACCGAGGGGGTGAGTGTAAATGGAGAACAGAAGAGGGCCGAGAACTGACCCTTGAGGAACTCCAACAGTTAAAGGATGGGAGGGGGAGGAGGCGCCAGCGAAGGAGACCGAGAATGACCGGCCAGAAAAGTAAGAGAACCAGGAGAGGACGGAGTCCGTGAAGCCAAGGTGAGATAAGGTATGGAGGAGGAGGGGATGGTCGACAGTGACAAAGGCAGCAGAGAGGTCAAGGAGGATTAGAATGGAGTAGGAGCCATTGGATTTGGCAAGAAGGAGGTCATGGGTGACCTTAGAGAGAGCAGTCTCGGTAGAGTGGAGGGGACGGAAGCCAGATTGGAGGGGGTCTAGGAGAGAATGGGAGTTAAGGAATTCTAAGCATCGATTGTAGACGACTCGTTCTAGGATTTTGGAAAGGAAGGGTAGTAGGGAGATAGGGCGATAACTGGAGGGGGGAAGTGGGGTCAAGAGCGGGTTTTTTTAGGATGGGGGAGACGTGGGCATGTTTGAAGGCAGCGGGGAAAGAGCCATTGGAGATTGAGTGGTTAAAAATAGAAGTTAAGGAAGGGAGGAGGGCAGGGGCAATGGTTTTAATAAGGTGAGAGGGAATGGGGTCCAAGGCGCAGGTGGAGGGGGTGGCACTTGCGAGGAGGGAGGAGAGTGTATTGGGGTATACCATGCCTCATCAGGAGCAGAGACAGCAGAGACAAGGGGGTGCTGGGCAAATCACTAGTCCTAGAATCAATTCCTTTGTGCAGGGTCTAGATCCTGAAGTCTTCCTGACTCTACTAAAGTTCACTATCTCTGCTTGAACTCTTGACTCCATCATCGTCAAGATCATCATTTTCCAAATTCAGAAGAAAATCTGTGCAAAAGTCTCCTCTGCTCTGACCAGTTAGTTGGTTATCAGAAACTCCTGGGCATGCATCGGGAATTTTGGACCCATCAATTTCCAGCAGCAAAAGGGCTGGGGAGAGATCAAAGAGGCCAAAGGAAGCCTGACTTCCTGCTTCTCTTACTTCTGGGCATTCCTCTCCTTGATCCCTTTGTCTCCCTTCCCCTTATACTGCTATCTTCATTTCTGGGAGCTCTTTGACTAGTAAATAACTGCGTTCTATGAGTCCTCATTCTCCTTTTTTGAACTTGCATCTGTAGTACTATGTGTTGTCTTTACTTTGCCAAAAGTCAGGCAAAAGCTACCACATTCCTGTAACTTGATAGCAGCGGTCAGTTTTTCCTCTTGATGTACATAGTTGGACATGCCAAGGGATAAATATGCTACGCTGCCAAGTTTTGGCCTGTTTCAGTTGTTTTTCAAAGAGAAAACTAGAACTCTTAGCCATCTCTTGCTTCAGAATCCAATTAGCAGTTTTCTCTTTCCAGTATTCTGAACTTCTTTCAAGAAGCTTTAGACAGCACGTCTCAGTATTTTAACAAAGAAAAGTAAAAGTAACCCAGATGTATTGCTGCTTTTGGAGCTGGTTTTTGATATTTGTTTAAAAAGCTTCCCGACAATGGCGGTATTGTGGTAAACATTAAGATTGTGTCTTTCATTAAGAGCAGACCTTAGCTCGTGGGTTTCATTGTTTGGTACAGAAACTTTTTTCTTTACACAGTAAAGCTGGTATCATCGTAGACTTCCAGTCCACCAGGAAACTCTTCCAACTAATCAGGCAACAAGCGTCATCAGAAGTCTCTAAGGATCTTCCAGAGATGCCAGTTTGTTGATGACTATACTCTTGGAGCTCACGCTCATAACGTGACATTATGAATTGCTTCCCAGAGTCAGAATAGCACTAGGTACTGGCCTCTGACATCCACCCAGATAGCTGATCACACTACCAAAAGTTTTCACCTGAATCTGGTGAGTTGCTCCTTCATTTAATGTCATCAGCAGACCTCAATCTAGACCCCTCTGTAGACTATAAACTCTTTTTGTGGGCGGGGGTTGTATAATAATTATAACTATGGTACTTTTTAAGTGCATACTACATGTCAAACACTGATTCTAGGTAATCAGGTTGGACACAATCCCTGTCCCACATGGAGCTCACAGTCTAATCCTCATTTTACAGATGTGGTAACTGAGGCACAGAGAGGTTAAATGACTTGCCCTAGGTTACACAGAAGGCATGTGATGGAGCTGGGTTTAGAACCCAGGTCTTTCTGACTCCTAGGCCCATGCTCTAGCTGCTAAACCACACTGCTTCCCCATATCTTCCAACTCTGTTTCATTGTAGTCTCCCAAGAGGTTAATACAGTGCTCTGCGCTCAGTAAGTTTTCAAATACCACTGATTGATTGACTGAGCACTTTACGAAGCTCTTGGAAGAGTCCAACATAATGAATGGAGTTGATAGATGTGACCCCTACCCTCTGGGTTCTTAAAGTCTGGGTTCTGAACCACTCTCCTGCCTTGGGAAGTTCTCCAAGATCCTAAGGTTTCTGCACAATGGGATTGCTGGTCCAATCAGCATCGGAGGGGCGTGTCTGATCCTTTCCTCATCCCAATCAGGACTACGGTGTAGATCCGGCTCTGTTCACCATCTTCTAGGCTCCCAGGATAGAGGATGTGGCAAGGGGCCTGGGAGTCAGGGAAATAGAAATTGATATGACTATAGGTCACTACTAAATATCACTGTTTAGTAGATTTAAAGTGGCAAGAGTTTACAAATTCCAGAAATCTGAGTAAATCAATAAAATAGAAGAGGAAAGTTTGTTGTGTTTCTCCTCATCCTGTGATCTTTTTAGTTTCTCCTTTGGTCCTTGATCTGGAGAAGGAAATGGGTTAAGAAATTTCATTTTCACTGTATGTGTTATCCTGTGTCAGACTTGATGGGATTTCTTTTCTGTTTGAATCCCCTCCTCTTACCAATGCAGGATGATATTTTAATAATGTTTCCATGTCGGTGGTTGGCAGTTAAGCACTGTGAATAATAAAATTGTAAACACCTTGACAACAGGGTTTGCAATCTACTAATTCTGTTGTACTCTCCCAAGCTTTTAGTACAGTGCTCTGCACAAAGTCAGTACCCAGGAAATACTCTTGAGCCTGATTTCACTGTCATATAGGTTAACTAAAAATACCATCCAGTGCTACCCCATATGGTAGTAGATTACGCAGATGAGAACCTCGAACTGACAGAAAAATTTTCATAGGCCCTTTGCAGTTTACCCATTTTATAGTGATTGAGGCAGTTGATGACAGAAAAAAAATAGTCAAACAGTTGCAGGGATCATTATTTAGATGTTACTGAAATTATGAACCTTTTTCGTTCAGGGTAAAACTAATTTTTTTCAACCCTAGACTTTGGTCCTAAAGGGAGTTGATAAACTCAGGCATGAATTCTTTTTAGAGGTGACAATATCAATTTACTCATCTAAGACAAATTTGCCTTTAATGGGCATTGAAATCATTACAATGAGAAGAGATGGAGTTTGAAGAATGATATCATTTGATTGCCAAAAAATCACCCCATAGTCCAGGAAATCCTTGCATGCCTGTTTGCTGTTTGTTTCCAGCTTGAGAAGGACTTGTGAAAGGACAATTGGAATTGTCTCTTTGTTTCATTAGGTTAGGCAGCAAAGTAACAGGAAATCTTGATGAAAGCCTAAATGCTACAGGATATATGCCTGTGTGAGTATAGAGTTGTTCCACTTTTTTGATTTTCTGTTTCCACATCTGCCCATTTCATGAATACTTGTTTTATCCGTTGAAATTATAATATTGTTTTTCAGACACGACAGAAGATCACAATGTAAATTTGGTCAAAATGATGTATAACTCTTTAAGGTAGACTCATGGGGTATTGGCAGGCTATTTTAGACATTTCAGCTCTTAATAGTTTCTATTTGGAGGGCTTTTTCTTCCTGAAGCTTAATAATGGTAGATTGCAAAATTGGCTTGCTAAATAGTGAAGATTATTCTTCTTTCATTGTTCTTCTGTTATAGAATCAAGTGTGGCAGAAAAGTCTCTGAGTTCTTGATCTCTTGCATTTCAGGGTGTACAAACCAGAAACTTAAACTGGAACTTTGAGGGAAATTATTGTAATAAGTGTAATAAAGTACACTTTTTGTATTAATAAGATGCAGTGTGACCTAGTGGAATGAGCATGGGCCTGGGAGTCAGAGAACCTGGGTTCTAATCCCAGATCCACCTCTTGTCTGCTTTGTGAACTTGGGCAAGTAATTTCACTCCTCTGTGCCTCAGTTACCTCATCTGGAAAACGGATTAAGACTGTGAACCCCATGTGGGACCTGGCCTGTGTCCAACCTGATTATCGTTCTCTCTACCTCAGTGCTTAGTACAATGTCTTGCACATAGTAAGTGTTTAACACCATTAAAAAAATAGCGTATATGAATCCTATGAATGTGGTTCTTAGAAATTTCAGTGTTGATTGGGGGTAGGGATGTTTAGACAGAATACTCGCTTATCCAGTAATTGGATGAGTTCCAACTACAAACTCTTAAATTAGAGGGCTAATCAGAACATAATCCGCAAGTCTTGAACAGCCTCGAACTTTGTTGTTCAGGACCAGAAGTTATGGTCAGAAAGATCAGTTGTGACCTTCATCCTTACTCAGGAAAGGCATAGCTCTGAACCCACAGTGCAGTAAATTCAGGGTGGAACAGTGAACTGATCCACATTGAAGACATGGAGAATGCCTCCTAATCAGCTTCACTGGGAAATAATGTTGAAGGGTTTGATATTCTGTCCCTCTCTGGACTTGAAATTACATTGGGTTCCCACCAGAGGAAGCACAACCACAAAAACTCATAAAGATTGTGTCTCCCATAAAAAACTGGGCTATGGTAGAGTGCCCTACTGCAGAGAGTCAAAAATCTACTGACTTTAGAAATCTAGAAGTAATTTGACCCTGCCAGTAATTTTGGGTGCTGGTTGACCTATGTCGAAGTGGCTAAGGAGCAATAAGATATCTCCTGCACAGTCAAACATTCAGTCATATTTATCGAGCACTGACTGTGCAGAACATTATACTAAGCGTTGGGGAGAGTACAATAAAACAGAGTTGGTAGATATATTATCTGCCTGCAACAAGCTTACAGTCAAGAGGGGAGACAGACATGTATATATCTGTAATTCAATTACTTATATTAATAAGTGGGGTGAATATAGGGCGCAAATCCAAGTGCAAGGGCGATGCAGCAGGGACTGTGAGAAGAGGATATAAGGGCTTAATCAGAGAAGGCTTCTTGGAGGAGATGTACTTTCAATAAGGCTTCGAAGGTGGGGAGAGTGATCATCTGTCAGTTATGAAGAGGGAGGGTGTTCCGGGCCAGAGGTAGGTTGAGGATGCAGTGAGCTCAGAGACTTGCCCAGAACATTACCCAGCTTTCTCCATGTGACCCAGAGGATCCCAAAATCCATAAACATCTGAAATGGTCAGCTGCAGGAACCCTGCCCAGCCCCTCATTCTTCCCCCAGCGTCTTCGCTTCTTCCTCTTTCTCCTGGATTCTGGAACTGGATCCACATCCATGGGTTTTCTGTTACCAGCACATACCATTAGGATCTTTATGCTTTCAGCTAGCTTTTTCTTATGAGAGCAGCGTTGAAAAGAGTAAGGAGTTTTACAGAGAATGTGGGTAGGCTTCAAACATTTAGCAGCCATGAAAATCCTGTATTTTGCATCTTTGGCTCTGCTTGGAAACTCTGTGATGGGTCAGAGACCTGGGATACGGTGAGTTAATCAGGTGTTCAGGACCACAGGGCTCTTTTCTTAGGTGTAGAAGTTTTGGATCTCTTCAGCTTTGGCGTAGCCACCATAAGTACGTGTCCTTGAATAATATTCTTTAATCAAAATGTAGATTTCCAACAGCTCTCTGTTGTCTGCTCATGAATGCTGCAAGACGTGGTTGATACAATTCATGTCTGATTACAACTGATCCATTAATCTCAGGCATTTATTATCAATGGTAAGCCTTACCATATGCAGAGCATTGTACTAAGGGTTTGGGAGACTACCATACTCAGACCTTTTAGTGGTATTTTTAATGAAAATAATAATTGTATACTTGTTAAGCACTTAACTTTGTGCCAAGCATTGTTCTAAATGCTGGAGTAGATATGTTAATCAGGTTGGACACAGTTCCTGTCCCACATGGGGCTCACAATCTTAATCACCATTTTACAGGTGAGGAACAGAGAAATGATGTGACTTGTCCAAGGTTCACCCAATAGACAAGTAGTGGATTGGGATTAAAACCCAGTTCCTTCCGGCTTCCAGGCCCTTGGTCTATACCCAAGGCCATGCTGCTTCAGTACCATGAGGTAATCAATCAATTAGTCAATTCTTAGCAAACCGTTCTTGGTAGCATTGATTCCATGGCCTGTGTCTGTTTGCCTGGTTGGCAACATCTGAAATAAACATCCATTCACTGCTTCAAGGGTAGTCGATAGGCAGGGTTTGGAGTTCCAATTCTGCTTAATGTTGCTCCAAGCAAGTGTCTTCACTTTCCAGGAGCCAACATTGTTGGAGGAAGCCACCTTGGGATTTGGAGGCCACTTTACAATGCACCAAACTCTTAGTGTCAGATGATTGCCGATTCCATCTCCTTAATATTGGGGGCCGTCAACCATAAATCCTTTAGGACGGTCCCAGTGCTGCGTTGGAGTATAACTGGTAAGATGACATTTTTTCAGTTGTGAGGCACCCAGGTTGTCTTTTTTATTTGGTAGGTGGAGGATAGTATTAATGATCAGAGAAGGTTTATGGCACATCCACCGAGTAAGAGGAGACCATTGCTGTTTACTTTAACAAACTCATATGACCTAATGACCTTTTCCCATGTTTGGATGTTGAAATTTCTCATGGTGATCAGGTCGTTTGACTCCTTGGGGAGCAGTTGGGGTCAGAGGGACATCCCACCTCTCCAGAAACAATCCTTTTTTGAACAAGATCAAAAGAGAAACCAATCAATCAGTTGTATTTATTGAGTGCTTCCTATGTGCAGAGCTCTGTACCAAGTGCTTGGGTGAGTACAGTACAACAGAGTTAGCAGGCAGGGTCCCTGCCCATAGCGATCTTACCTCTTGGCCTAACTTTGTCTGGTCTCGGCCCAAGTTAGGTTGTTCCCAGGTCCTCAAAATCCAGTGCCTTAAATACAAGGAAATTAAGGCGAATGGAATTGAAATGATTGTCTAGTGATCAGTGAGGTAACAGCTGAGAATCCTAGTGGGAGTTAAAGACAGTATTTTGACGAGGAATAGCTTCTCTGCATTTCTCTCTACCTCATTCGGGAGCTCTCTGTGCCATATCCCTTGAGATTCCCTCCAAATACAAATGACTATAACTCTGCACTTTCCCATTAAGCCATATGCGTTACCAGGTTAAGTGTCTTCAGGTCCTTTTGTCATTCTCCTACTGAGATTTGTCACTGATGACGTCTCCATCAGCTCTGCTTTCGAGTCTTTAGTCCGGCCTGCATGTTTTAGGGGACTGTTTCTGTGCCTATCCATCTACATCGCATTGCCAGCATTCCAGAGCTTCCTTTTTCAAATTGCCAATGTATTTACAAGAACTAAATGTGCCTTTGTGAAACTGTCTGATGAAAGTTAGACATGCTTTTGGCTTGACATTTTCCTGGCAATAAACGGAGGGGACAAATAGAAACCAAGATTTGCTTCCCCCATGAGAAATTAAATGGTATTAGGAGGACCATGTTTCCTAAGGTTTAATATAGTTTTCAAGTAATTTATCTTGAAAGGGAAAGTGGGTTTAGTACTGGGAAACCTGGCATTTTAGTGACAACCGAGTCTCTGAGATTTCCTCCCATCTTAATGAAGGTACATTCGGATAATGCTAAAAATGATTTTGCATCAGAAAATGTAACCGTCGTGAGCATTGTATCATTGGAGGAAGATCGGAGCACAGTAAGGGTGCCATCATCAGTCTAGGTTCTACGTTATAAATATGATTTTATGTATTAAAAAATGAGTCCCACATTTGTCCAGCGTCTTATGGTCAACCCAGGGCTACACATCCCCCTACATCCATTCCTGGACTACTTGAGAGTGGCACTTTTCAGGATGCAGCTGCACAAACTGCAGGGAAGACGACGCGTGACCCAGGAGCAAAAAGCCCTTTCTATCCACGGCCTTTCTCCACTCCCGGTGCACTCCTGACTGAACTTGGAAGTATGAGAAGATGACTTTCCAATGCTCAGAGACAAGAATAAAGTGCTAGGTCAGAAGGTGAAATAAAGTCAGGAAGAAGATGAGCCACGTAATAGCCAATGTATGCAGGGTGATGCTAAGCCTCCCAGATCCCAAGGAAGTCATTTGACAGGGTGTGAAATTGAATTGAGGAAATTTTGATTTAGGCAGCCTCTCTTCCAGAGTGTGTCACCACTGTACAACTCAGGGAATGGCCCAAGTTCGAATTTTGGTTTTGTCTCAGACTCTGTGAGCATTTTTGGACTTTTTTTGCAGTCCAGTGGAGCTCAATTTTCCCGTTTATAAAATTCCAGACAGTAATAATTGGCTACTACCTTCTTGACAAGAATAATGTGGAGAATCATTTTAGTCTGCATTAGTATTTGACATTCGTTCAATCGTATTTATTGAGCGCCGCCATTGAAATGTGAGGTGGTTTTATTGATAACTAATCACCATTCAGCTTATTTGAGCAACATGAACTTTTTGGAAACAGGTTAGATATACAATATTTTAAACATTTCTAGATAGGGGCATTTGCTTCTTTATTGTATGGAACTGTATTGCAATGGCTATGTGTAAAATTAATTTCCACTGTTTTCATTGAAAACCTTTAAAGAATACTTGGAATTTCTGTGTGACCCTGCTCATATATCATCATGTCTTCCTTACGTAAATCAACACAAGTTTCAGACAACTAAATTGACTCATCTATACCCCCGAAAGACTGAGCAGAAGTGAGAATGTGTCAAAGAAAGGTATCTCCTCTACTTTGAAGCCACTTGTATCGAAGTCTGAAAATAAACACCTAATAAGAAATGTAAGCTATATTGGCCTGCAAATCCATAAAAGCAAAAAAATTAGTAGTTTTGTTATTTCAATTTTTCATTCAATGGCTCACACCGTGTGCAAACAGAAACCCACTTGTACCCATTACTTTATGCTCAGATGAAGACACTGGTGATTTCCGCTCCCCTTCAACGTACATCTTAACAGTACATTTTATGTTTGCCACATTCACGGATTAATGCATTTATTCTTAAGAAGATTGCAGGCAATTTGAGAGGCACCAAATATTTCTTCTTCTGCCTCATCATCACTGTTGAAAATTCAGTGAAAAAAATCACCCAGAGACCTCTAGTTTCAAGTCTTATTTAGGTTAAAGTTTTAAAATCCCCAATTTGCAATTTGTGCTGAGAGTTTCAAAATGGGAAAGTGAACGAAACAGCTGCGCTTAATACAGGCAACCCGCCTCAAGAAATGAATGCTATAGCTTTAAGATAAGGTGGTCTGGACGCGTTCATTGCACAAAACAAGATCGATTTGGAGCGGGCTCCTACTGTTAGCTTTTTTTTCCTCGAAGGAGGATTCTCACGCTGCAAATAACTCCACATATTCTTGATACCAGCGGTTCTTTTCCCGAAATCCACCAAAACTGAAGAAAAATCCAAGTGACTGTTCCTAGCAGCTGTGTGGCCTGGAGTTCACTGGGGAAGCTGGCTTCCTGCAGTCCCCTATTCATCACCTGCTTCAAAGGCAGCCTGGCTGGCTATAGTTTGCAGGCCAGGTAGGGTGCCATTGTTCACAGTCTGGGAGGATTAGTATCAAAGCTGCGGCAACCAGGCCCTTGGTCTCCGGCTGCCATTCAGTCTTGCGGGGAGAGGCTCAGGCTGGTCAAGGTCACAGTATCCAGTGTGGAGTGGACTGGGAACGGATCCTGAGAAGAGAATGCTTTTTATGAAATCATGGCGCAAGCTCACAGCACAGCAGGTGCTCTTCTGGAACACATACATCTGTTTATGTTGGTGTACTGTTGCTGACAACGAGATAATCGAGCTTTGTTTTTTATCACTTGATTTTTTAAAAAAGGCAACAGTACATGGAGTAACCCAGATGAGTATTTCACTAAGATCTCTTATTGGAAGAATCAAAGAAATCTTTGACAGATTCAATTGCTGCTTTTTGGCTGTATGTACTTAAGGAAAGAGAACAGCCTACTGGCTATTAACCGTTTATAATCCTCACCACTGCTGATTAGCAACAGCAGGATTCTTGGAGGATAATACCTGGCAGGCGACATGATGAATTTTTCTGACGTTGAGATATTTATATCAACAATTTGCCAAAAGACCTGCTGGATTCACTCAGCTGCCTCAAATATTATGATTGCTGGGATAAAAATCCCTCAAGTTCATGAATCTTCCGAAGGTGAGGTAATCATGACGTAAAAATAAAATTTCCAACTTGGTCAAATTAAGGGAAAAAAATTAAGCTGTAGACAAGTTGTCATGACGACAAGGATGTTCTATTGATGAACTGTACTCCTCATTGTCCAATCAGATAGTAGAGCTGAAGCTGGAGCATGAACAGGAGAAGACGCACCTATTCCAGCAGCATAACACAGAGAAGGATTGCCTAGTCCAAGATCATGAACGGGAAATTGAAAACCTGGAAAAACAGCTTCGCGCTGCCATGATGGATCACGAAAATAAAATTCAAGAGTTCAGGAAACGAGACGCACAGGTAATTATCAATAATATTTGACGAAACGGGTGTCTATTAAAAAAACCAACAGCGTTTTAATGTCTCTTCAGTATACTTGAGGTTGCACGCTGTTTGATCATTTGCGAAACTGACATATAAACGTGATTTTTTTGTTTTGTTTTCTTTCCCCTCCCCCATATTCTGGCTGAATAAGGCTTTAACTGCAAAAACCACAGGTAGCCAGATTAAAAATCCCATGGTGCGCTATAACTCGGCCTCTTATTTATAATCTTGTCTCATTTTCTTTCATGATGGGGTGTTTTTTTTTTAAAGGTATCTACCCCTACCGCCCCTCCCCTCACCCTTGGTAAATCCCTATGAAATATATCTGGATCATTCAAATGCTTGTTGTTTAAATCACTGCAGGTAGCCAGAAATCATTTATTCTAATACCTGATTTTATTCTCCCCAACGTCATTTTTTCTCATTGTCTTATGTGCTCGATTAGGACCGTCAGATTTCGAGTGATAAAAAAATGATTTCATTTAGGGGTTATTTCCCATCAGTTTTGTTGTTTCTCCTCCACGCACACATATACCCCTCCCAGCCTCCATCTCTGTGGTCACTGTTGGAAGCCATTTGGCAGAATAACCCCCAGCTGTGGTAGCATTTGACTCTTCAAACCTATGGATGAAATGTGCACTGTCAGCATGGAAAATGATCTTTATAAGTTTTCAAGAGAGAAAACATCTTATTGGGGGAGGTGGGTGTTGGTAACGTAATACTTCTTCAGAGTATAGCTAATAAAAAGGCCTTACTCAAATCCATTTATAAACAACTTGTAGAGTTTTAATATAAAAAGATTTGTGATGACTTATATCCCTCCAAAATAGTTGTTTTTCACGAATGAGTAATGAGTTCATTTCACAGGTTTGGTGTAAACAGTCATTTCTCCCAAAATGTAACCATAGGACCCTCTCCGCGCATACTTTTTTTTGTTTTTCCTCAGATGAGTTCACTCCTCGATAATAAAATTTCACTTCTTTGTGTACAACAAGTTAAAATAGTTCATATGTATTTTTAAACATAATAATTCAACTTAATAAAATAATGTTTCCAAGGAGGGCGGGAGGACGGGAAGCAGAGATAGGTGGTTTCGGGAAGGAACAGAGCTTGAAGGAATCATTTGTTTTTCATTTTATCTTAATCCCAGAAAAGCTTTTACTTCATGATAGAAACAGCTAGAAAAACAAAAAATATGATGTAAATGAAAATTATTTATATCCTCCCCATGTCCGTATGGCTTCCCACATTAAAAAGGTAATGTTGCAGTGAGCAGGCATGGCAACAAAATCTCAGGTGGTGGCTGCAGAAATTAAAAAAACCATGTCTTTTTTGCACTGGTCATTAATGTACGCCATAATAAAGAAGCTGAGATTTTGAAATTTATACTTTGCAAATATTATTTCCTATTCCCCCTCAATTGCAATGTCAAGCTATATATAGTAGTCTTCCATTCCAAGGGAGTTTGGCATTGAATTAAGTATAGGGAACTTTTGTTGTATAAAATAGACTGAATTGTGGAGTATTAATGATTTTTAAATTAATTGGGGCTTATTGTGAGAAGGTCTTACAAGAGAAAAATCCCAGGAAGCAAGTTGAATGCCCATTCATGGTATCGAACCTACATTATCTGCCTGATAGGGTGTGGTCCATCCATGGCAAATATAAGCAGTCTTTGGAGTTATATGAAACTGAGATGCCTTATATTTAAGTAGGAAATCAATGAAATAATGTTCATTTTCCAGGGAAATAGAAAAAAAACCCTCAAAAATTTCATGTCCACCTTATCCCCATATTTGGGAAATATGTTTTCTTTTGGTTTTCTCTGTGTTAGGAAGGGAGAGTATATATTAATTTGTTTACAGAGGCCTTTTCTAGTCAAAATGTCAATTACGCAGCTGTGTGTAGATTTGGCGTTTTACTAGAAGATTCATCTATTTTAGAAAGAACAAGCAAATGTCAAATCATTTTTTAAAAATCATGTTTATGGGACTCTTTAAATCTTCAAATTTCTTAGGTACTAATAATTTCTACGAGTATTAGATTTTTCAGTTGTAGCTCATCTACAATTTGTACCACTGGGAAATTTCGGAAATAGTAAGTATTGCATTCTGAATGGAAAGCAGTCCATACTTTTCGTGTCTTTGATTCTCTTCACTAATTCTGACATACCGAGATTTGTCAAATTAACCTGTTTAAATCTGGTTTTTGAAAACATAGAAGGACCTGCTGAAATAGCATAAAGAAAAAGACATATGTTGAGTTGGTCTTTTTCATTTCTTAGCCTAGTTTTATTTTTTGAACTGTTGAGCTCTTTCAAGTGAGCAAAGTCATTCTGGAAAATAAAGTTTTGTTTATTTTTCAGACTCAGAAAGAATGTTCACCAACAAAGAACTGATTGGAAGATATATTCTATGACAATTGTGTTATTTTCCTCTGTTAAATATTTGGATAATGACACCATCAAAGGTGTTTTATCCATTATTTCAGCTTCTTTCCATTTTAAGTACTAGGTTGATATGAAGAAAAGTGTATTTTTATAAAGGCTCTACCATTTTCCTACAAATAGCATATACTCACTGTCAGGGCTCTTTTCGATAAAACAATTATCAGTGAAGTGATCTTGGTCAAATGGAGAAGTGAGTGTTGCCGTATTTCAGTGCTAAACAGTCAGTTGATGATATATATAAATATATATGTGTGTGTGTGTATGTGTGTTTGTATATACATGTATATCATATATATGCTATATATTTAATTTAAAGCACATTCAACTCCCTGTTCTTTTAGGGAGACCATTTTATTGGTCATGCTATTTTCATTTTGCAAATTTAGATCTTTTGTGTCATAATCTTTTATTTTTCTTTTAAAATACCCTCCCAAGTCCTTGCATTTTGAGTAGATTATTATTCCTTGCATCTCTAAGATGATGATGTTTTAGGCAGAGCAGCCAATTTGGAATGTGGGACAATGAAGTTTTACAATGTTGAAGTTCTTAATTCCTTCTCCAGTAACTCTCCTAGTCATGTCGATAAACTCCTCATTTCTCCAATCATATTTTGACTTGAAATTGTTTTAAGCTCACTTAATGTTTTAAATAAAACCACAGTTATAGGCACTGGGTTTCAGATTCTATAGAGTTGTGTTTAAAGACAGCATCCAATTTAGCTCTTTGAATGCTGTAAGCCACATGTTCAACATCTTTCTTTAGATTGTTTTTAGTCTTTGAAAGACAAATTTTTTCATAAATATTCCACAAAATGTGTCCTTACATACTCGAAGTTTGTTGCCAAAGAACTTTGTCTTGCATTGATAAAGTTTTAATTTTCAGTATATTTGCCAGAATTTTGAAGTGAGAATCGTAAAAACATGGGGTTTATTTGTAGTATATCATAATCATATATTACAGAAAAGAGATACTTAATAAACAAAATGGTATTATCAGATTTAGCATTAAGGCTACCCTGTTTAGAAGGACACAGGCCAGCAGAAATGCTGTTTTCAGGTCTGGGATGTTGAGGGTGGAATGTAATTCCAGCTGTATGTCTGCTCCTCTGGTCCAATACTAGAAAATGAGATGAAAGGGAGACAGGGTCAAAAGGTGTCTGGAAATGGGCTAAGGATGCCTTAGAAACTTATGTCCTCTTTTGGACCTGGAGAATTCTTGTGTTCCCCTCCACCCTTCTCCCCTACTCCTGTTTTCTTCTCTTGATCTCAGTTTCATTTTAAACCAATAGTAGACCCGATAAAGTAGAGAAGGTTAAAGGAAGCAAGTTTTGCTTCCCTAGAGGCAACTTTACCCGAGAGCAAGAGGAGTTAGTAATGCAACCTGATCTCCCACCCCCTTAAACTGGGAGCCCCATGTGGGACCAAGACTACAGCGGACCTGATTATCTTGTAACTGTACTCCAGCGTTTTGTACAGTGCTTGGCACCTGGTTAGCACTTAACCAGTACCATGATTATTATTTTTAGGCAATAGTATTTGGAGCTACTGCATGCCTTCCACTGGTAAACTGGAGATGGGCACTGGGGGATTGAATCGCAGGGGAAGGGATTGGGGAGGTGTGGGGAGAATGAGACTTCCTCACTGGGTATAGAAGATAAAATACATCTAGGTAAAAATGGAATATATTCTTTCTGAAATCCTAAAGTAATTTCTTTACCTTCAGCAACCACAAATAATGTTTATTAAAAAGTCATTCGCAGGGTTGTGGTTTAGGAACTATTTCATTCTTTCTGTGGTTACACCCATCAGCTTGTTGCATAAAGAAAACAAGCTGTTTCATTGCCCTTGGGCTGCATCAGAGGACATTGCAA
Organism: Ornithorhynchus anatinus; assembly: GCF_004115215.2. NCBI lineage: Eukaryota > Metazoa > Chordata > Mammalia > Monotremata > Ornithorhynchidae > Ornithorhynchus > Ornithorhynchus anatinus. The sequence continues at coordinate 4,764,081 of NC_041742.1, forward strand.
TCTATGGTATACATTTTAAATATAGCATTGTAAATAGTGAAAAAAAGAAGTGTAATAGGTTATTTCCCCCATAGAATATCCTTTACATAATTACACACTGTTGCTCAATTAAGGCACATAAAAAAGCTTTAAATGGCTGACCCAGTATATCTTCTAATATCAGGGGAACCACATTTCATTAATGCATTGAAGTGGAATTTCTGATACTGCCTAAGGATATTTAGAATGAAAATGCTGTGATCATGTTTCTATGCATTTAACAAGGCAAAATGTGTAGACCACCATCTAAGGGCAGTATATTGCTTTGCACATCTCCAGCACACTCTCTCCATTGTAAAAATGATTTCCATTTTAAAAAGATCCCAGAAGGATGAAACATATAAGTGCTTAGAAATCTTGGGCCATTGTTTGTTAATGTTGGAAAAATGTGTACGTGAGTAAAAATAAAAGTACCAAGGATCGAAACTGACTTCCTTAAAAAATGATTACTTCCATCCATAGCAATAATATTGTTGAAGGTATCTTCATTACCGAATGAGTAATTTTTGTAATTTCCATAGAAATGGCATATATTCCCTGTTTTTTAGATACAAGAAGACTTTTTGATGAACCTTTCCACTATTGTTGGAAAACTTGCTCTAAAATGAAAGTGAGGTTCCTTCTCCACCCCACATTTTTAGTTCTAGAAGTCCAACAAATCCAGATCTAAATCACCATGGCATACTTGGAATTAACTATATCAATGAGCGAAATCCTTTCTTGGAGGGGGGGAAAAAAAGCTGTCATTTAAACCCTAGATTGTAATCTAGGTTGATTTTAGAATCATTTGGAATTGCTTAATTACGATACTTGGTACTTAATCTCTTGGAAACAGGATTGATCTCTCCTGGGGAATTCCTTAAATTGGGATTCCAGGAAATCACCCGAATGGTTCCAGTGTGACTGTTGGGAAAATCCAGGTTGCTTCTTGTCCAAAAGATTATCTTCCCCTTTATTCAGCAAAATTAATGGGTGGGCGGAGGGAGGGGTCTCTGTGTGTGTGTGTGTATGTGTGTGAGAGAGAGAGAGAGAGAGAAAGAGAGAGAGAATATCTCTTCTCTGGTGAGGGAGTACACCTAAAGGAGAATGAGGGTTAGTGGTGAAGATCATGAACACTGTGGTGCAAGTGTTGAAGGCTTCATTGAAGTGACTAAGTTGGCTATGCTTGGTATCGACTAGGAAAATTTAAGTATTTGCATTTTAAGAATAATGGTAACATTGTCATTGATATGTATCTTTTCCATCACTGTAGACTGCATCACTATCCTCCCTATCTCACAAACCTGTAACCTTGGCATTATCTTTGACTCACCTCTCATATTCAACTCACATATCACTCAGTTACCAAATCCTGTCAGTTCTGCCAGAACATCTCTAAAATCCACCCTTCCCCTCCATCCTGACAGCCACTATGCTGATTCAAGCACTTATCATATTCCACCTTGACTACTACTGCATCAGCTGACCTTCCTGCCTCCTATCTCTCCCCACTCCAGTCCATAATTCACTTTGCTGACCAGATCATTTTTCTCAAAAAAGTTCAGCCCACATCTCCCCTCTCCTCTCCACTCCTCATGAACCTCGAGTAGTTGCCCATCCAGCTCCTCATCAAACAGAATCTCCTTACCTTTGGCTTTAAAATGTTGTCAGCGTCCCACCTATTTTTTTGTTGATTTCCTACTACAACTCAGTCTGCACATTTTGCTCTTATAACACCAACTTATCTACTGTACCTCGATTTTGTGTATCTCACTGCCTACCCCTGCTGCACATCCTCCCTCTGACCTGGAACTCCTTCCCCCCATAATGTATGACAGACCGCCACTCTCTCCACCTTCAAAGCCTTATTAAAATAGTATCTCCTCCAAGAAGCCCTCCCATAGTAAACCCTCTTAGCACCTACTCCCTCTCCTTTTTTTTCTCTCTTCTTTTTGGAGTTTTTAAAACACTTTGTATCAAGCTCTGTTCTAAGCACTGGGGTAGATACAGGTTAATCAGATTGGACACAGTTTAAGCATGTGATATTCACCCCGCACTCAGCCCGACAGTAAACTCCGTGTGAGCAGGGAACTTATCTAGAAACCCTTTTGCATTATACTCTCCCAAGAGTTTAGTGCAGAACTCTGCACACAATAAGTGCTCAATAAATATTGATTGATGAAAACTGAACATTTAAAAACTAACCTTGAACAAATTCATTCTCATCCCTACTTCTTCAACTCCAACAATTGGCAGCCCAGTTCCTTAAAGAAATCAAGATCATCAGGTGCCAGCTTCCCTAATCATCCTCTTGTCTTATGGCTAGTCTTCCCCTCATCCTTCCCCTCCGTCTTTGCTATCTCTCACAAGGATAGCACTTCCATCCTGTACCTCAGATATCATTCCTTGTTCCCTCATGAAAAATCTTTACCTTCACCCTTTACCCTTTGAAATTATCAGCTTTTCCCTTCTGGTTCCTTCCTCTCTCCCTTCAAATGTGCACATATGCTCCATTTTGAAAAAAAAAAAGGCAAATAAAACCTCTTGTAATCACTGCCCTCTCTGCCGTTTCCCCTTCTCTTTCTCTTCTTTAAACTCCTAGGATATGTTGCTACCCCTGCAGCCTCCATTTTGTGTCTGTCAACTTTCTTTGCAACCCCTAATAATCTGGATTTCACGCTCTTCAATCCACCATGATTCTTCATACTTAGGTTTCCAACAATATCCCTTTTGGCCAAATCCATTGACCTCTTACATATGTTAATTGTTGTTTCCCAATCTGCTACCTCTGACACTCTCAAGCACCCTTTCCTCTTCAAAATCCTTTCTGACTTTGGTTTGAAAAAACCAGTTCTAACCTGGATTTTTCTCCTACCTATCTAAGCTAGACTGTGAGCTCATTGTGGGCAGGAATGTTTCTGTTTGTTGTGATACTGTACTCTCCCAAGCGCTTATTACAGTGCTTTGCACGTAGTAAACAGTCAGTAAACACGATTGAATGAATGAATGAATAACCTCTCCTTCAATTCCTTTGTCTCCTCTTCTCCCTACATTTTAACTTTGGATGACCTACTCACACAAAGTCTGTAATATGCCTCCCAAATGAATACAGTGAGACTTGCTCTTTCACCTCCTCTCCAATTTGGATTTTTCTCTTACCTCTGCCTATCTAAACTGATTTGTTCCAGTCCATCTCTGATCCATGGCTCACATCTTTCTGTGCAATCTAGAATACTCTATCCTTGAATTTGGCTACACCCTGTCCCTTCCCTCCCTTAAACCTCTTCTAGGAAGCATTCCCTGACTAATCCTGGTCATACAATCCCATCAACCAAGTCAATAAATATTTATCTATATTCAGTCAGTCACAGCTCTTTATTGCAGAGCACTGTCCTAAGCGCTTAGGAGAGTACAGCGTAACAGATTTGGTAGACATGTTCCTTGCACACAAAGGAATTTACAGGCTCCCTTTCCCATCACTGTTATTACTTACCTCCCCTCATCCACAGTTTGTGACTCCTCTTTAACTCCTGTGTCTCATTTGCTCCTTAACAACTAATCTGTCACCAAATCCTGTTGCTTCTTCTCAGTGATATTTTATAGACCCAACTCTTTCTCTCCAATCTGTCCCCACCACTATAGAGCTAAGAAACCATTACCACCTCACAACTGAATTCCTGTAATAGGCTTCTTGCTGATCTTCCTGTTCCCAGCCACTCCTCATTCCAATCTGTCCTACATAGAAGGGCTCGAATCATTTTTTTAAATCCCAGGCTAATCTCATCATTTACCTCCTCAAGAGCTGTCAGGGACAAGTATTTTTAAAAAAGCAATTTTTTTGTAGAAAAACTCACTCCAAAATGAGCACTAGAATGAGCATAATAATCAATATCACTATTGATTATTTTTAAAGATACAGAATGACAGCATAAGGCAAAACAAGAGAGAAGGACTTAAGAAAGTTTTGTCAATCCATCAATTGTGTTTATTGAGTGCTTACTGAATGCAGGGCACTGTACTAAGCGTTTGGGAGAGTACAACACAACAATATGACAGGCACATTCCATTCCCACAGTGAGTTAACACAGATATTTTTGTCCTGTGATCTGAAAAGGAATTTGGGGAGTTGTCCCCCCACAGTGGAAAAAAACGAGAGTAATCTCATTTGGGTCCCTTCCCGAACAACCATCACCAGAAGATCTTTCCTGTAGTTCTTAAGAACATACTCCTTTGAAGAGAATCCAAACTGATCCATGGTAAGGCAGCTGCCCTGCACCAGCAGTGATCATGCCACGAACGAGTCCACTCCTCAAAAACTTCCATTGAGTACTCATTCATCGTGCATGAAACAGAAACTCTTGGCCTTTAGCTGTAAAGTATCCCACTAGCTCTCCCTCCTACCAGCCCACTCTCTTCTACTACTTAGGTGGCACTCTCCATTCCTCCCAAACTCACCAATGCTGCCTCTGGATTCCTCTCTCTCCAGTCGCTACCTCACACACTTCCTCCTGGGCAGAGCTCCCTCCTCTCTCAAGAAGGATTAGCTGACTGGCTTGCTGCAGGTATTATGAGATACCTTCCCCACATCTATTTAAGCACTTAATACAGTGCTAAGCACTTACTACAGTGCTCTGCATACAGTAAGCCCTCAGTAAATACGATTGAATAATTACCAACTATGTCAGCAACAAGTTCACTTTGCAGGAATATTGACAACATCTTTGTTTTTTCATGATGTCTTGGAGAGTCCCCATTTAAATCTTTAAACTTTGCCAATTGCGGGACTGACAACTTTAGTCTTCTGAGTTGTAGATTTGAAAGACTTTTTGTAATGGGAAAGGTGATGCAAAGTGGAAGCCAAAGTGCATGAAATGATTGGCAAACTGATGATATCATTGAATGTTCAAAGAGTTTGCAAATTGAAGCTCATTAAGCTCACATTTTGTCTTCTATTCAGCACTAATTGGAATCATGCGTGGTTGCATGATGTGGAAGATATTTAATACCTGAGCATTTATCATGACAAAATGAAAGAAATTAATGTTGAGGAGACCTTAAATTCCTTTTTAAGAGAATGAACAGAATACTTCAAAATCATCCACTTTGGAAAGGACTAAATTTTGAAGTATACAGACTATACAGAAATGTTGCCACTGTGTAAGAACTTTAAGGTTCTAAAATTGTCCTGATTGCAACCATTAAATTTTAAACTTTAAAAACGTTTCTACTAAGTTTATAAAAACAGCTGTGATTTTAGTTGAAAACTTGACATGCCAATTTGAGTTGAAACAGATTTGAAAATTCTGGGAAAATTGAACACCACTCTTTTATACTAATGTTACAGTTCTTTTCCTTGACAGCTTGGTTTCTTTTTTAACTTTGGTCTTTCAGTAATGGAATCAGCAAAGTGACTATAGAAAGCACTCAAGGAATGTTTGGAAGGACAAACTGCGCAAGCCTTCCAGGATATTTGAATACTGGAAAATATTAATCAGTAGTAGCATTTAATTGAACACCTACTGAGGGAAGAGCCCTGTATTGACTGTGTACAATTGAAATTAGATTACATGGTACATTGGTGCTTACTGTGTGCAGATCACCGTACTAGGCTCTTGGGAGAGTATAATATAACGGAAGTGGTAAACACTTTCCCTGCCCACAAAGAGCAGCAGCCTTCTGCCTGTGTGTTAAGCTGGGGTCTGAAAACATTGGGAATAGATGAATGTAGTTGTCAGATATATTCAGAGAATGAAGTCTGTGATCCCACATGGTAGCTTGGACCACAAAGATAGACCCATTTCTTTTCTTGTTCAATAAGGAAATAGGGATTTCTGAGATAAGTCCAAGTCTCAGTATTGTTGGTTTTTATTCCAGTAGAGATTTTTCCAATTCTAACAAGTTTATAATAATGTTGGTTTTGTTAAGCACTTACAAAGTGCAGAGCACTGTTCTAAACGCTGGGGGAGATACAGGGTCATCAGATTGTCCCACGTGAGGCTCACAGTTAATCCCCATTTTACAGATGAGGAAATTGAGGCACAGAGAAATAAAATGACTTGCCCATAGTCACACAGCTGACAAGTGGCAGAGCTGGGATTCAAACCCATGACCTCTGACTCCCAAGCCAGGGCTCTTTCCACTGAGTCACGCTTACCGGCACTAATAGAAATTCACCTTCCGTGCTGCCATGCATTATTTCACTGAAACAGAATAATGCGTTTGTAGAACTATAAATAAAAGAAATTGAAAGGCATAAGGACCCTAGTAGGTTTTACCCAAGTTAAATACTCCTGTCCCCTATTTTTATCTATTACCTTGTTGGAGGTGAACTAGTAATAACCTTTTCAAACCATCTGTTGTGGTGTACTTTGTAATTCTTTCCAATTTTTTTTTCAATAAAATAGGATCTATTTCTTGGGAATTTTTAATATTTATCTAAGCCTTCTCCAAAGAAGCTGCACAACAAGTTGAAACTTTCGTAGATTAGATTTCTGGCACTAACAGTAGATGACTTATTAGCTAGTGAGTGATAGGGGGATTTCATGCTAGTGCATTTTGGCTCCATTTGACCTGGGAGAGCTAAAAAAAAAACCAAAAAACAAAAAAAAAAAACCTGAGCTGAGCTGGTGCAGATGAGTAATTTGGCTGGGAGATGGTACGCTCAATCATCCCCACGAGTTGACATGGGAGTGTGTCCATTTGATGGCTACTGTGTCTATGATGGCGGCTCTCTCGGCTCCCTTCACCACTCTGCCAGCATGCCTAGACTCTACAGTTGCTCCAAGGCTACCCTATGTTCATTCCTTCAGTCAATCATATTTATTGAGTGCTTTATGTGTGCAGAGCACTGTATTAAGTGCTTGGGAGAGTGCGATATAACAATAAACAGACACATTCCATACCCACAGCGAGTTTACAAACTAGAAGAATCATGGGTTGGGAAGGCAGAGCAGGAAGATGATAAAATCCTTGGGGCAGTAATGTTCGTTTCTACTAACTTTATCGTACTTTCCCAGGGGCTTAGTACAACACGCTGAACAAGGTAGGTGCTCAATAAATATCATTGATTGAAAAGTGTGAGACCTTCATATATCCTGTCAATCAGGCAGACCAGCTAGCAGCAGGGTTCTTGGTTGCGGGCTTCAAGAAAGCACCAGTGCTATGACCCCAAAAAGTCTGCCCTTGCCATTTCTTTGAGCTATATTTTCCTAGGCACACAGCACAGTGCGTTATTATAAATGCTATCACTGCCCCTGGTACTCAACCTAAGTAGTTTGGAATTGTAACTTTAGGAATTATCTGAGCAGAATCGAAACAAAAACAGGATTTTCTACAGAAAATTATTTTCAAACAATGATAGGCCCTGGCAGATGCAATCATCATTACAGCATATTAAATTAATCACTGGTATCTACTGAGCACTTACTGAATGCATAGCATTAAACTAAGTGCTTGGGAGAATGCAATACAAAAGAGGGGGTAGATACCTTCCCTGCCCACAAGGAGGTTACAGACTAGGTACTGTGTTTATGTGTATTTATATTTATTTTTCATTCACTTTGTGAAGTGAAAAGGATTGTATTTAGAGCCTGGAAAGGTACAATAAACATAAAAAGTATGGTCCTTGTCTTTGAGGAACTTACAGTCTAATGGAGGAGACAAGCAGATGAAGATTGTATGTACATGTTTGTGTGTGTGTGTATACACATAAAAATATGTATTTTTTTAAGCATTTACTATGTGACAGGCACTGTGCTAAACACTGGGACATATAGAAGCCAATTAGTTTGGACACGGTCCTTGTCCGACATGGGGCTCACAGTCTTAATCACCATTTTCCAAGTGAGGTAACTGAGGCACAGAGAAGTGAAATGACTTGAGCGAGCTCACATAGAAGGCAATTGGCAGATTGGCATTCGAACCCAGGACCTTCTGATTCCCAGTTTCTTGCTTTTTCCACTTGGCCATGCTCCTTCTCTATTAATGTGGCGTTAGTGAAGTAACATCAAAAGTAGGGAAAAATGAATAATCAAGTAGAAAAATGCATAAAGAAATGGATTAGATAAATCAGTTTATGCCTATGGGCTAAGAGTGACTGATGACACCTGGGGTGATGGTAATGATTGGAGAATGCCTCTTGGAAGAGGTAGGTTTTCAGAGAGGTTTTGAAGGGACAAGGCTTTTTAGAATTGAAAGGTGGGGAAGCTCTAAGCAGGGACCTCTTTGACATTATTTTGGAGTGGGCTATGACAAAATCCCCAAACGTAACACAGCAAACATTTCTCTGCTGGTAGATTCAATCAGTTACTTACATAGCCCAGCAGCATGGTGTAGTGGATAGAGCATGGGCTTGGAAGTCAGAAGGTCATGAGTTCTAATCCCAGCTCCAACACTTGTCTGCTGTGTGATCTTAGCCAAGTCACTTCACTTCTCTAGGCCTCAGTTCCCTCATCTGGAAAATGGGGATTAAGGCTGTGAGCCCCATGTGGGACAGGAACTGTGTCCAACCCAGTTATTGTGTATCTACCCCAGCGCTTAGAGCAGTGCCTGGCAGGTGGTAAGTGCTTAACAAATACCATCATCATTATTATTACTGCTTTTATTCTGTTTTTCAAAATTAGTTTCTTCATATAAATTACCATCTGGCTTCGTTGGTTTGAATCTTGTCCCTTCCCCAGGACTAGTGGTAGAGAAGCAGCATGGCTCAGTGGAAAGAGGCCGGGCTTGGGAGTCAGAGATCATGGATTCGAATCCCGGCTCTGCCACTTCTCAGCTGTGTGACTGTGGGAAGTCACTTCACTTCTCTGTGCCTCGGTTACCTCATTTGTAAAGTGGGGATTAATTGTGAGCCTCACGTGGGACAACCTGATTACCCTGTATCTACCCCAGTGCTTAGAACAGTGCTCTGCACATAGTAAGTGCTTAACAAATACCAACATTATTAGTGGTAAGTCTGAAAGCAAAGTTTTTGTGTTCATTCTGGGACTTTTCCTAGCTAGAGACTATCTCCAATTTGATCACATTTCATGCTTCCGTGGTGTCCTGTAACATCATCTACCTTGCTTCTATAGGTGAAAAAACCAATTTGCATATTTTATCCTTTTTTTCTGGATCCCTGAAATCTAGAGGCGAATTCTTGCTAACTATAGGATAGTCATGGGATTATATTTTCTTCTGTGTTTCAGTTTTGATATAAAACAAGAAGTAGATATTTTTAAATTATTATAGGGCTCTTGGCTCGCCTATGTCTGAGAGAAAAAGTTTCCAGTCATTTCTCACTTACGTGCTGTGTTTAGCAGTCTTAAAGATTGTGAGGGCAATTCTACAAAGCAAATAAACTTAGCATGTCAGAATTTTGCTTAGAGGCAAATCTCAGATTATTCTCTGCAAATACCACTCCTGCATATGAGGCATCATTTTTCTGCAATATTAAACACTGGCTATTCGGTTTTTTGAAAGAAGCCATATCTGTTTTGCTGTAGTCACTAGTTGTCATTGGCAATTCAGTTTCTTGAGCCCTCTGACACCTCATGGCTACTTAAGTTAAGGAATATTTTAGGATATTAATTTCTTCTGAAATGAGTTGGTTCCCAAGTGAGTTATTCAAGCCCAAATCGTTCACTGTACCAGAAAGGCGTAAAATGTTAATGAATCATCTCCCCAACTACCATATGTGAATTGTGATGTTGCTAGTAATCGGAATATTCCAAAACACAAGCTGGAAGCATACCGTACCTCTATATTTGGCCATTCCCACCAAATTACCATGAATACTTGAGGCAATCGGAATAGTTTTGTCTTTCCCAGCTAAGCATCCACGTCCTTATCTAGCTATAAAGGAATGTGAAATAAAAAATTCATTTAACCAAGGATAAAAATATGTGTGCTATGGAGTTATAATCATGTGTCATTAATCAGAAAACACTGCAGAAACTCTGACAAATTAAAAACACAAGGATGTGTCTGCAAGGGGTTTTTCAGTCATTAAAAAGCTGCTTCACCTCTCAGGCAAACTCTTTAATGGCAACTTCTCGCTCAGTATACTGACATCTTCAAAGGCTCTGACATCTGTCGGCCTTTGAACTACCATTAAAAAATATTATCCCATTTCCATTCTTTTATGCCCATTTTTTTAATTATAGCCCTTCTTTCAAGTTGGGAACTTGGTTGGTTTAAATGATGCTGTCCTTTCGTTTTCAGCCACCCAGCTGCGGTTTGAATAAATTGATGTAGAATCAAAGGCGGGACTTTAAAGGGAAAAAGGTTTGATGGACTTGGACTCCGAACCAGATGAGGTTTTATGATGAAAAGGGTTTAATCCCAGCACAGGCATTGCTTCTATCAGTAGAGCAGTACAAAGCAATTCCTAGATATAGGTTCATGAGGAATGATCTATTTTTTTAAAAAAAAAAAAACAGCGCAGATCTCTTCAGGACTTGCAAATGTGGCATTAGCTAATATTCAGAGAGCTGATTTCCTTTCATCCACCAGAAGCTTATGATTATAGTACAGTTCTCGAATTGGAAATGAGAGCTGCAACACAGATTTAAAGCTGTGCTGTCTGATTTGTATTCAATCTACATGTCACTGCGGGACAAACTAGTCTAGGCCAAGATGGTTCAATAAAAAGAAAAAAAACATTTCCATCATCTAAGATTTGGAGGAAAAAGAATATTGCCAACTAATTAGCACAAGAGTTACAGATTATTGGGTTCAAGAATTTAGTAGCTTGAGGTCTTCTGAAGTTTGGTAAGTTGCCTTAAAAATGTGTTGTTTCTCTACTGTTAAATAATATTCCACATGCCAACCTGCTCTAGCCAACATGTTTGAGTGGCATATAGTACAGGAATAATAAAGGGAGGCTAGCTTTTTATGGAAGGTGCTGTGGGGGGCGGGGGGGCGGGGGTTTCCACATACATCTATTTAAAGAGAATTACTGTTAGTTAAAAATAGTTGTCTTTCATTATCTTGATGTTGATATTTATGAAAATATCTGTAATTTTTTCTGAAAGTAGTATGTACGTTCCCTCATTCTTTTGGATAAATGTATTTCATTCAAATTGAGGTATTTCAATAATTATGCTAATTCCTGAAGGATAATCTGAAGCTCTAAACTTCAAAAGACTGACCAATGATGTTAATAAAAACTCAGCCTTGGGTTTTTATTTTATCTTAAATAAAATCGACAGTGAGCTTATTCAATAGGAAAAGCCATGTGCTTCCATATTGGATGATGGCTTGTACTTTGTAGAGAGGTTAGAAGATTGAGAAGAGGAAGCAGCATGACCTAATGGAAAGGGAACCGGCCTGGAGTCAACAGACCTGGGTTCTAATCCCAGCTCCTCCACTTACCTGCTGTGTTACTTTGGACAAATCACTTGATTTATCTGTGCCTCCGTTTCTTCATCTGTAAAATGTAGAGTAAATCGTACCCCTTCCTATGTGGACTGTGTGCCCCAAGTGGGACAAGAACGGCGACTAACCTGATTAGCTTGTCTCTACCATAGCGTTGAGTTCAGTGCTTGGACCATAGAAAGCACTTAAGTAACAACCGTAATTATTACAAAAATATTTTAGAAAGGGAGACTTGAACTTCCAGCTGATTTGGTATACTGAAATGTTTCTCTGGAGCTGTATTCTTTTTCTACCCCTTTAAAAAAAAAGAAGGAAGCTCAGTTCTTTGCTTTTAGGTCCAGGGATGGATTTGGGGGGAAGGGAGGCCCTTCTGTGAAAGATGTTCCTGGGGGCTAGGACTCAGAGGGAGGAGAAACCCAGCAGCTTCTCAGTGACCTTGCCCAAAACGAAGCCATAGCTCTCACCATGTCTCCTGCAGGCCTTGAGTTTTCCCTCCCTTTTCCTCTGCTCCTGCCAAGGGAACCTGATTGTTGTCAGCACGCAGATTCTCAGAATCATTCCCATTTGTGGCTTGAACTCCCCAACGCACTTTTCCTCTTCAAGTTCGGTCTGGAACACACGCCACTCTGCAGCGGTTAGTGCTTATCGTTACTTAGAAATAATGATCCAGTTTAGTGAGAGGATTATTTTACTTAAGTTCGGCCACTGTTTGTACATTCCAAGCTCCTAGAGGGGAAGGACTTGTGTCTTCTAATTAGTTGTAGACCCCCAAGGATCTAGTATAGTGCTCTGGTCCGAGGAGGTGCTCAAGAAATATGGATGATGATTACCCTATTCTTTTGATTTTAGTAGCAATATCAACTAGTGTCGAGCTAGAAAAGGAGCATGGTGTAGTGGATAGAGCATCGGTCTGGGAGACAGAAGGTCACGGGTTCTAATTCTGGCCCCGCCACTTGTCTGCTGTGCAACTTTGGGCAAGTCACTTCACTTCTCTGTGCCTCAGTTCTCTCATCTTTAAAATGGGGATTGAGACTGTGAGCCTCATATGGGACAGGGACTAGGTCCAACCCAATTTGCTTGTATCCACCCCGGGGCTTAGTACAGTGCCTGACACATAGTAAGCGCTTAACAAATACCATAATCATTAATATTATTGTTGTTGTTGTTGTCATTGTGCAAGCTCTTGCAGAGCAGGAAGGTCATTTTCTCATATCTGTTTTCTTTTCTCTCCATGTTTCTAACCCTTCTCATGTTCTGGCTACTTCTGCCCATTAGTCCAACATATCCAGATTGTTTGAGATCCTAAATTTTTCATCCTAGAGTGTAGCCATTCCTTCCTGTCTCTTCTTTTTTGCACAATAAATGATCGTGCTCTCCAATTCTCTTGTCTAAATTTTTCCTGAAAATCTGAATTGAGAGTAGGCAAAGCTGGTCCCTGCAGCCAGTTCTTTGAGGGGCTTTCTGGAGAGGACACTGAAGCATTAATAACGATGCTGAATGGGACTAGTCAGTCAATGTGCATCCACCTACCTGATAAAAACTGCCTAATGCTCAGACAACTGAAAAGTCTGGCCTTTTCACGGTCTCTGGCTCTTCTGACTCACTGACCCATTCCAAGGTGAAGTTGAGGAGGAGGTGACTTATAGGGGGCTGAGGCTAGCCCAGAATGAAGAACCCCATGGCTTCCCTTCATCTCAAGGGAAATCTCTGGATGGTTCAAGGCCAAGCCCATTTCCCTCAAATCCGACCCCAAGATCCTCGGGCCCCAACCTTAGCTTCCTTCCCAGCTTACTGAGCAATTGAAAACTGTGCACAGAAAATTCCCTTTCCCTGTCCACACCTGGACTCCGCAAAAGCCTGGCCTGGGACAAAAATGCAATCACATCGATTTCTCCAACAGCTGAACTCCAGCCTTCCCCTCCCGCCCCCGCTCTGGTTTGGCGGTTCAGGAATCCAGACAACTTTTGCAACTCCAGTTGTTGTCTGATGGCAAGTGAGGGCAGAGGAGGAATGGGGAGCTGCCAATGCCATTTTTGAAATAGTTGAAGTTCTGAAAGCCAGGCTTGGGCTGCAGAGCCAGGACTAACTTAAATATGGCTGATATGATCATTGCTGCTGCCGCGATTGAAGAAACTAAATGGAGAGTGAAGGGAGGCAAAATCAACACCTGTCTTGGGTGTGAAATTCATCTGGTCTTCTCCTGAATTAACTTCATTCACTCAGTAATATTTATTGAGCAGTTAATATGTGTGTGGAACTGTTCTAAGACACAGGAGAAAGCACAGCAGAAATATCCGTACTTGTCCATGTCCTCAAGGACCTTACAGTCTGGTGGGTGACACATACCCATTTCCACTGGGTGTGTTCAGCTATCCTACCCAAGTATTATTGGGTTGCCACCTGGGTATTTTTGCACTGTGTATGTGTTTGTAATGAATTTGCTAATTCTTGATCATTCAGGCAACTTCTAATCTTAATTTATCAAAGGAGCAAAACTCAATCAAATATCTGTTCTGTAGTACATATATTAGTGGTGAGGAACGGTCCCTTGGCACTTGAAAATCCACCGAGGGAATCGAAATCTCAAGATGCAAAAAGTCATAAAATTCTGGCAATATTTTTTTTTTATAATACTCCCTCTTAGAACATTAAACTGCCTTCAGGGTGGTATGATAACATAATGCAGGTGTTTCTTGGACATATGGGCTGACTAGTCATGGCTCTTGGCTCGTCCATTAAATTATAAGCCCTTTGAGGGACAGGAATATGTCTCTTGCTACCATCGTATGCTCCCAAGTACTTAATCCAGTGCTCTGCACTCAGTTTGTGCACAATCTATGCCATTGATTTATCTTGGTTTAGCAATCCTCTAGGATTTGGGGTAATTTTGGGGGGCTCAGAAGTTTCCTGGAGGAACCCAAACTGAACTAGTCCACACAGAGTCTTTCTCCCATTGAAATGGAAACTCTAGAACCCTTGGTCAGACTTCTGTGGCTTGAAGGGTGCTCCTGAAGAGGTCACATATTGCTGGTAGACCTCAGGATCCAGGGCCTCTCTGTTGACAGCAAGACTAGTGCCTTTTGCAGGCCTTTTTTCCTGACTGTGCGGGGTTTGGAAAATAGCCAGGTTCCTGTCTGCAGGGTTGTGGTTGTGTGTTCCAGTCCTGATGTGTATTTATGTGGTCCTCCTTATGTGTATTTCACTCCTGAAAAACTGGCTTTTCCCCTCTCACTCACATACTAACTCACCTTTGTCTCTGTCAGACTGAACCCTTTGCAGCTCAGCTTTCCAGTTGCGTGGCCAAGAAAAACTACCAGGAGCGTGTTGGACATGGTTGTGGGGAGGGTCTCTTGTGGGGAGGGTCTCCTGGGGGAAACCGGACAACTTCTTCTAACAAATAGTGGTAGCAGCCTCTGCCACTGAAAAGAATTCCCTGGGGAATATTTAGAATTGAGAGGGAAAGACGTGCTTGGACGTGGAGGCCCCAGAAAAACTTCCTGTTGACTGTGGGAAGGGGAAACTATTTTCTGATGAAGGGCAGTGATAAAACTTCTTGAAGTAGCAGAACCTGGAGAGGGAGACTCAGGTGTATTTTAACCTTCTCATTATAATGACATTGTTATTGATTCAGCTCTCTCTGGAACCACACATTTCCCTGAATACAGAATGAAGTTTTCACTGTAAGTCCTACTTACTCTATTGAGGTTTCCCCCTGAAATGCCGTATTACAAGTTATTTGATCTCAAACCAGTGCTACGTGTCCCCTCTTGTGAAGTGAAGATTTCTAATGTGATTATTAAAAAAGGAATGCATCCTTCTCTCCCTTTTCAGCATCTCCTTCCAGGGTTCACTAAATAAAGTTTGAGATCTCAAAAGTATGGACCCAGTTCAGACTATTGTGTTTCCATTTAGGATTGTGATTTTAAATTCCTGACCACGTGAGCAAAAGGCAAACATAGATTGTAAGCTCTTCACTAAATTGAAAGCTCCTCGAGGGCAAGGATTATCCCCACCAACTGTATTGTACTCTCCCTGGTACTTTGTATAGTGCTCTGCATACAGTAAATATTCAATCAATACCATAGATTAACTGCCTAAAACATATCAGCCTATCGTCCCGTGGCACTAACAGTACCTGACTCACTCAGGAAGCTGAAGTTCCGGCAATTGGATGCCAGTGCTTTTTGTAGCAGATTGATATTGCAGAACTAGAAAATGTCCTTAACTGATGCCCTGTGGGTATTTTTTATTATAACACCTTCGTGATTGGCTTAAGACTAGGACTGGTTTTACCAAGACCAACTCAGGGTGCTGATGTCATTCATCATTCATTCATTCAGCTGTATTTAGCGCTCACTATGTGCAGAGCACTGTATGAAGCGTTATGTCCTGACGCAAATCACAGAGACTGCAAGTGGGGAGACCAGGACTGTAGGGAGATGTCCCGTCAGTCCCAAGAACATTCTGACATCAAGATGCATGGGTGGCTTGAAGCCCTGCTGTATGGTTGTAAAAAGCCACAATCCTGTCTGTACAGCTCGGCACTCATTGGCACTTCGTGTTAGATTTGCCCTGTGCCCTGGGCACAGATCTGGGCCCAAACCAGAGCTTACTGCATGAATCGTCTCTTTAAAAAAAGACCCCTGTAAGCATTTAGGATTAAAAGGAATGAGGTAACACTGAATCTGGTGGCAGGTCATTCATAGTGAAAAGCTTGGAGCAACACATTTGATTTGGCTGGCCAGCTTTTTTGTTGATGTGTATATATGTATATGTACACATCAGCGTGGGTCAGTGGAAAGAGCACGGGCTTGGGAGTCAGAGGTCATGGGTTCGAATCCCCGCTCTGCCACTTGTCAACTGTGTGACTGTGGGCAAGTCACTTAACTTCTCTGTGCCTCAGTTACCTCACTTGTAAAATGGTGATCAACTGTGAGCCCCACAGGGGACAACCTGATTACCCTGTATCTACCCCCAGCACTTAGAACAGTGCTCTGCACATAGTAAGCGCTTAACAAAGACCAACATTATTATATACATTTCTTCATACATATCCATTCTTCATCTGAATGATTTGGGTTAAATACCCACTTTTATGTGCTGTCTTTGAGGCACACTGATTTATGCTCATAGGGTAGCTTTTTAACTAAAGAACCCCAAGAGGTTTCTTAAAATTGTTAGCTAAATTTAGTGTAAAGAAAATGACTCCCTAACCATTGAAATATTACTGCTTCTATGCCAAACATAGCGGCTGTGTCATGGTACAGAGCATGTTCTTTTTATCCATGGCCAATAAGTATGATGTTATAATTAAGGGTAGATATTTGGCAAAAGGAGCTTATTCTGAGATCATCTTCAAGAGCTTCTTTAGCCCTTTTCCAAGCAATAAATTCATTTTTAAGGGGTAGAATATTAAGATGGTTGTTTGAAGCTAAGTCTGCTGGCCAAGGGAAAGACACACATAGTCTCTCTCACTGATGTGCCTGTGAAGTTGGCCAAACTGTTCTTTCAAAAATGGCCCCCCAAAATTATTTTGGCGAGAATAAAGGAATTCCCTGTGCATTTTGCCCAAAAAGATTATTTAATACCTCCTGCATCCTATTTACTCGACTTTCTCTGCTCCATTTCCATTGTGTGTCTTGTCTTTCTGGGGAAGAAGAGAATCAAGTTCTCTTGGGAGGCAAGACTTTTTCGTTGCTTAATTGGTTGATGGAAACAAAGTTGAGCACTCAAAAGAGCCTCCTAACACTGGGGCACAGAAGGGAACCCATGTTATTAACCATCAAGTTCCCCTTTCACATTATACTTTATCATTTGGATTTCTCGGGTGTGTGCTAATTAATACCTCGACCCAGAAACAGGGCAACATGGAGCTTCCTTATTCAAGCATTGTAGAAGAGCATTTACAGAGTAGGTGTGCCTACCGCAAGGCCCCCAAAGCTGGAAAGAATCTACAGCTGCTAAAGATCAGCAGGCAGTGGCTCCAGTTGTTGTTGACTTAGCCACTTCTTTTTTGACTTGGTCCTCGATATGGGATTGATGACATTCAAGCTTGTGCTAATAATGTATCCCAACCCAAAGTGCCACCCATACCATCCAGATGTCAAAATCCCAAGGTAACCTTGGATTAGATCCCAGGATCTATGACTCGCAGGCCCTTGTTCTTTCCACTAGGCCATGCTGCTTATCACCCTCTGGTTAATTGTGGTATTTGTTAAGCATTTACTCTGTGCCAGGCACTGTACTAAGCACTGGAGTGGATATAAGAAAATCAGTTTGGACACAGTCCCTGACCAACATGGGGCTCACAGTCTCAATCTCCATTTTACAGATGAAGTAATTGAGGCACAGAGAAGTGAAGTGACTTACCTAAGGTCACACAAAAGACAAGGAGTGGAGCTGGGATAAGACCACATGGTTCTACATACAATGGAGATATTTATGTTGAGGCAAAAAGTATTATTCCCAAGATATAGCAGCAGCCAAATCTCAGTTAAGAAAGGATAGTCTGAGGAAAAGGAGGGAAAGTGAAAAGGAATTGAGAGAAAATGAATTGGTAAATACCAATTTAAAATCATTTCTGCATTATGATTATAGTTAGATGGTTTCATTTTTCTCAGTGTCCTCCATATTTATCTCTAAGTAGACCTAAATGACTCTCATGAAATATGGCTTCATGGTCTGATAATAAAAAAAAAATGAAGGTAGAAGCAAGATTGTAACAATGAGATACAACTTGTTCAGGTAGGCAAGTCTACGTTGAATGCAAAGCGCGAGGGAAAAATGGACATACCATCATCTATGTTGCTCTGAAAACTCTATAGTCTTTCCCTTTCTATTCAGAGTTTCTTGATCAGAACCATACTGTCATTGAGGACTATCTATTGATCTCTCATTTTCTATTCAGAGTTTCCTGATCGGAACCATATTTTGAGTCTGGACTACCTATTGATTTATCTGCCCATTCTTTCTTTTCTCTCAATTAATATTTAATAGAAATAATGATTCTTTTCACTTACTATTGAAGAAACCAAGTTGACAGCTTGTAGTTCAGGTGCATTATTGTACATTTTTCTTTCTAATTGCATTTTACTTCATCCTTTTTTCCATTTAAACTGAAGGCATTTTTTGTATTTTGAGTATAATTTCCTTTGCAAAACTCTTGTGAACTACCAGTTATCTAAAGAGATACAATCTACAAAGTTTGTGCCTTTTGTGAATGTGTTTGCATGGCTACTGTCATCTCACGTGCTGTCAGGCAGCCGGTGGATAAGAGTGTTTTTCTGTATTGAGTAGGCGAATAATAATACTTAAACTCTTCCAGATAAATTGCTTTTAGCAGTCAGCTTCTAGTCAAAAACAATAGAGTGCATGTAGATTCTGTTAGAAAAATAGTGTATAGTCTCTGGCTTTTCTTGGTAATTTAATGGAGTGTTGTTGGAGTTCTGTTTTTCTATTGGTTGTCTTTTGGGTCTAGCAGTTTTAGGAAAATTAAAGAGCCTATTATAAATACAATTTCATAGCCAATGAAAGGTGCCTTCCAGATTTTAACTTCTCAACTCGTGTGCAATCTATTTTGATGTATTTTCAATTTTTAAAATAGAATAGCTATTGGGTTGCTGCTTCCTTTGTGATACTTGACCCAGTTGAAGACCTGAAGATCTGCCTGGGGCCCAAACTCATCATTTTGATGTTTGTAAATAGGGAATTCCTTCCCCATGGTCTTTAATAATAATAATAATGATATTTGCTAAGCGCTTACTATGTGCCAAGCACTATTCTTAGCACTGGGGTGGATACAAGGTAATCAGGTTGTCCCACGTGGGGCTCACAGTCTTAATCCCCATTTTACAGATGAGGTAACTGAGGCGCAGAGAAGTTGTGACTTACCCAAAGTCACACTGCTGACGAGTGGCAGAGCCAGGATTAAAACCTATGACCTCTGATTCCCAAGCCCATGCTCTTTCCACTAAGCCACGCTGCTTCTCTGTTTCACTGCCAAGTGAAGAAGCATGGATCCCTGAAAGTTGGTTGCCCAGGGAGAGGTGATCTGTTCCTGGTTTATTTCTGAGTACCAATGAACTGTAGGGGATAGGTAGAGTGGCGGTGAGGAGAAAGGACTGACTGTCAGGCATTTTTAATAAAATGCAAGTTGTTTCGGTGCTGCCTCAGGGAAAATCTCCCAGAATTAACTTTGGCTTTACCCAAAAACCCCCCAAAAAACAGATGTGGAAAGCCACACGTTTGCTGTTGACATATGGGTCATAGCTCTCCCTGTGACAAACTGCCTCAGCTACATAAAGGTGGCATGTCGAGAAATGGCTCAAATGCATTGAATTGCCATGTAAAAATGACAAAATGCTTTTTAGTTCACCATGTAGTAGAGACCGCAAAGCCACACAGATAGTGGGATCAAGAATGGGCAGAGATGCCTATGGGAGTGAGCTTTGAACCAAAACAGAGCAATTGTGGAGACCTACACAAAATACAGACTTTCTCACTTTGAAAAACCAACTTGGATGCCAATCGGAACTGCTTGTAATACTTTGTTTTCATTTTATCTTCTAGACCATAAGCTCGTTGTGGGCAGGGATCATGTCTACCAACTATGTAGCACTTAGTACAGTTTTCTGCACACAGGAAGCGCTCAGTAAATACTACTGATTGATTTTATCTGAAACTGATTTGCCAGGACTTTGGTCTTCCTGAAACACTTAATGATCCACCGGGTTATTAACTGTCCTGTAGCTCCTCACTCCTGGCACCTGGTCACTGGTTTCCAGAACATTCACGCTATCCTGTAGTTTGAATCTTTGCTTACTGATTAATTTAAAATCAAAAGAAGAAGAATGCCATTTTGGAGGCAAGTGTTTGAAGCTGCTGTGTTAAAAAATAGGGTTCGATTTTATTCATGGGAATCTGATTCTATCAGTTGTCAGGGAAAGATTAAAAAAATGACATCCATCATTTGTATTTATAAAGAACTCTTTCAAAGAGTATAATAAGAAAAATAGGACATAATTCAAGAAGGAAATGCTAAAAATCTTCAGACTATGAAGTTAGTGATTAAACAAATCTTTTAGAATTATCTATATTCAGAATTTTGACTTGTGGATAACTTATGCATTTTTACTCAGATAGTAAAGTAAGGAGCTCTGTTTTGGACATGTTAAGTTTGAGGTGTCGGCAGGACATCCAAGTAGAGATGTCTGGCAGGCAGGAGGAAATGCGAGACTGCCGAGAGAGAGAGAGAGAGAGAGATCAGGTGGCACCTTGGGAATTGATTCTGAAAAATCCAGGTTCCATCCCACCCTAGTCTACTGTCATTTCTTCTAACACATGAGTCTCTCCCTGACCCTCCAAACAAAGTAAGTAATCATAGGGGAAGAATGTGTCTTGCCTCTCTTTCTCTTTTCCCAACCGTGGCCTGACCAAAACACTGGAAGCTTTCACAGTCTAGGTCCACTCTGCCATTTAGGTATGGATTGAATCCACAGTGACTCATCCAGGGGTGAGAGGCTCCCTTTTCCATTTCATTCCTTTCCCTCCTGGGTAGAAGATGAATCCTATCTGCGTCATAGATTCCTACACTTAATTGACATCTCTGATGTTGGGGCGGCAATGTAGAGCTCTGTGTTTGTGTCTAAGATGAAACTTGTGCCCTTTGAGCATTTAATTAGTGCTTTCTAAACAATGCTAGTGGACATGGGTGCAGATACTGATCTGAGCATATCCAGATTATTTGGACAGAGCAATGAAGAACTTGCAATAGCTGCTTTGGCAGTAATCCTGAGTTAAACCTCTGTTATTTTTGAGCTGAGAGGGGAAAGGAATGTGAAAATATGTTTTTGGATTATTCATTTGAATATTGTCTGTTGCAAAAGAATTATAGTAAAAAAGAAAGTTCACTTGTGTTTTATTCTCCTTCCAAGGCCAAATAGGTCACTTGTCATTCCTTGGAAAACTCTGCCAAGAATACAGCTTTATGTGTTTCTAGATCCTGTAATAACATCTTCTGATCTTGTAGTTCTTCAGCTTATTGGCAATGCCAATGGAGGGGGATGAATTAAGGATGGTGCTGTGTGCTGAGTTTTATAATTAACTTTTGGATTTGTGTCATTCTTTATTTTATTTGAAGATAGTTTCTTTTGTGGTTTGGAAACATCACCTATGAGACGGAGAAATATTTCTGCTCAAGTAATTCTCCTCAGTGTCTAGTAAATGGATTACCTTCATTTTTCATATTCTGACAGCGCTTTCTAAAGATCACATATGATGCCTTTCTTTGGAGGGTGAAATTCACTTACTGATTTTTAAAATAGGTCAGAGTGGAATAAACTGAAGTTTTTTTTTCCAATCTAATTTCATCATTATAGGAGATTACTGTGGGTTTTGACCCACTCCTCCTTACACCATTATTATAACAGAGCTATTTCGGGTGGTTCTTTTAAAACAGAAATAAAGATTTCAACATCAGATACAAATTTTTTCAACGGTATCACTGTCACTCACCCAAAACAGCTCCAGTCAAAATCTTTGGCCAGTGCATGGAAGTCACTGTTTATATTCATTTTCTCCTACCCTTTGTAGCTGTTTCTTCATGTGATGTACTGTTGAATTCACATTCTTTTCCCTCTCATTTTCTGTTCCAGATCTTTCACCCTGTTCTCTTTCTATTTCCTTTTGCCTGAAGAATGCTCTTTTCTTTCTTATCTAGTATGGTATTTTCTTTGCTGGCAAGAGTCTGTGATATGTTCCAGTTGAATATCAACTGTCCTTCGAAACTTCTTGGCCTAAAAAAGCAATTCTTTTATTTCTTGCTTTTTCCTACATGCTGAGGTCATCTTTTTCGACATATAGCACAAGAGCGCTACTGTAGCCACCAGTACTATTTGACAAGGTTAAATGGCTTACATGTTGTCCTTCTAAAATGAGGTTTGCTGTGTCATTGTGGAGACCTAAGATTGTTTTACCTTACTGCCCAATTCATAGAATGGTTTTAACTCCTGGAGGGCATAAGATGTTCTCTTATGTAATGTGAATTAAGGATATTTAGTTCATTCAAAAGGTTTTTTCACTAGAAATTAGACCATTATTCATCCTACTCCAAGTGGACAAAGATGTCCAGATAGCTTCTGGGCAATTAATCTTTTCCACTCATTCTGCCACATTTTTCATAGTCCCATAATGCCATTTTTCACCCCTAGATTGAAACGCATGTGCTCCGAGTGAGCAAAAGTCTACTTTTGAATAGCAACAGTAGGGAAGCAACATGATCTAATGCAAAAGAGTGCAGGACTAGGTGTCGTGGGACTTGGGTTCTAATCCCAGCTCTGCCATTTGTCTGCAGAGTGACCTTGGGCAAGTCACTTAACTTCTCTTTGCCTCAGTTTCCTCCTTTGTAAAATAGAGATCTGAATATCTATTATCACTCCTACTTATACTGTGAGCTCCCTGTAGGACAGATCTTGGGATAGTACAATACAACACCAAATGGACACATTGCCTGCCCAAAACAAGCTCTCGGTCTAGAGGGGGACACAGACATTAATATGCACATATAAACAAATAAGTAAATAAATTACAGATCTACACATCTGTGATATGGAGCTGAGAGGAAGAACAAATGAAGAGACGTGTTGAATACCGTTGATTGACTGACCTTCAATCCAGAGTTTGTTCTCTTGCTCATCATGAGGTACTTTCCATAAAACTTAAATGTTCAGTTCTGACCAGAAATCTTGCATTCATCAAAATGATGTGGTCATTTCTTGGAAAATGACTTTTCTTTCAGACCAAATGGGAATTTACAGTGTTCACTCATATCTGACCAGAGAGAGAGACCTTTTGCTGACCAGTTTGAAGATTAGAAAAGTTAAAAAGGAAAGAAATATAGAACACTGGCCTAGAGTGATCCAATCAGTAAATGTCAATTGACCTGGGTTCTAATCCCCAGCTCTGCCACTTTTCTGCTGTGTGTCTTTGGGCAAAACACTTAACTCCTGGGCCTCAGTTACTTCATCTGTAAAGTGGGGAGTAAGACCGTGAGCTCTATTTTGGACGTGGACTATATCCAACCTAATTAGCTTTTACCTTCCCTAGTACTTATTATAGTGCCTAGTACATAGCAAGTGCTCAACAAATACCATAAAAAAACTAAAAGATAATGCTTGTACTATCACAGAGGGAGACCAAGCTGTTGTCATTCAGGGAAGCTTAACCTATTATGGAAAAAATCATGAATAATTAGAAAATATGTAATGTGAGCTTTAATTGAAACCTGCATCTTATGATGAATCCACCAACAAATAAAATCAAATGGCCAAAGAAAAGTGTATTTGTCCTGAAATGTCTGTTTTAAGCAGCGCTGTCATATGCCTCACCGCTTCTGTTCTGTAGAGGTCATTCATTGTTATTTTCTAGAAAAAAAACAAAATGAAACACAGTCTAAAAAGATAAAACTAAGTTAAACCAGATACCAATTGCTTCTGATAATAGTAAAATATTTTCTTCTTGTTGTTTTTGATGGTATCTGCTAAATGCTTACTCTTTGTTAGGCACTGTACTGAGCGTGGGGGCAGATGCAAGCTAATTAGGTTGGACATAGTCCATGTCCCACATGGGGCTAACAGTCAATCCCCATTTGACAGTTGAGGTAACTGAGGCACAGAGAAGTGGATTGCCCACGGTCAAACAGCAGACAAGTGGCAGAGCTGGGATTAGAACCCAGGTCCTTCTGACTCCCAGGCCTATACTATTCATTCACTAGGCCACTTCATATAAATCAATCAATCATATTTATTGAGGGATTACTGTGTGCAGTGCTTGGGAGAGTACAGTAAAATAGATTGATAGACATTGCCTGTCCACAATAAGTTTGCAGTCTAGAGGATGAGCTTTACAGTCTAGAGAAATAAATAAGACATCTCTTCATTATAAACTTGCCCACCGTATTAGCAGGCTTGTTAATAGGACCGTCTCACTAGGCTTATTACACTGTGATGATTCAGTTTTGAAGAACGTACTATTCAAAATGATCAGCAAGAACTGTTAACTTTATTTTTTACTTTTTCCCAAAATGCTTGGTGATTTCACTCATGTACATACATCAGTCACTTGTATTGATTTAACGCTGTGTGGAGAGCACTCTAGTGAGCACTGGAGAGAGTACAATACAACAGTAAACAGACACATTCCCTGCCCACAGTGAGCACATCCAGTGTGTCTTTGAGAAGATTCTCCCGGCTAAATGCAGCTCTTGTAATAATCTGTTTTCTTTTTTCATTAACACAACGAATGAATATAGCAAGACTTTGGATTTATAATTCTCTTCTCACTCTCTCGGTGTATATATAATACAGGCAGTCACATATATGTTACATATATGGAAAACTTGATTAATTAAATGAGTCTTAAATTTCTTACAGGATTTTTTTTCAACCTCAATTCATAAGGCAAAATAGGCAAATATTTTTGTTTCATCTTTGAGTCATTTCTGTTTTTTGGTGCCAGAGCCAGTTTTCATGTAACAGTAGGGCGATTGTTTTATATTTTGAGGCCCACAGGTCATATTTCAGTGCACATTTCAATGAGCATGGCCTAGTGGATAGAGCACAGGCCTAGAAGTCACGAGATCATGGGTTCCAATCCCAGCTCTGCCACTTGCCTGCTGTTTGACTTTGGGCAAGTCACTTCACTTCTCTGGGCCTCAGTTACCTCATCTGTAAAATGGGGATCGAGACTGAGCCCCACGCGGGGCAGGGACCGTGTCCAACCTGATTTGCTTATATCCACCCGAGCGCTTAGTACAGTGCCAGTTGGATAGTAAGAGCTTAATAAATACCATAATTATTATTATGTCAAAGTTATTCAAAGGGAAATGAGATAAAGTGAGGATAATTCAGAACTAAACCGTTTAACCTCCCATTACAAATATTAAAGGTAGGAAGAACACCTTCAGGCATCTGAGATGTGATTTCTTAACACCAATGATTTTGTTACAGTTTCTAGTTATGAAGCATTAATCTGGTTGTAGTCATGAGAAGTCCTCCGTATGGCAAAAGAGAGACATTATGGGCAGAGAACATGCCTACCAACTCTATTAAATCATACTCTCCCAGTCACTTAGTACAGCACTCTGCACACCATAAGCACCCAGTAAATAGGATTGATTGATCAAATAAATATTTTTGCCCTTTTCCAATTAAGATCATCTGCGATATGGAAACCCAAAATCAGAAGCTGAGAGAGGAACTGGTTCAGTTGAATTCTCAGCGGAAGCAGCAGCTGGTCGAGCTTGGCCTTCTGCGGGAAGAGGAAAAGCAGCGGGCTGCTCGGGACCATGAATCGGCAATCAGCAGGCTCAAGGCTGAATCGGAGAAGAAGAAGTTAGAATTGAAGAGGGCACATGCAGCCGAAACCGAGGTGGCCCTGGAAAAGGTAAGCTCCGAGAAATTCTCCTGTACGTTGATTTTATGTGAGCATTTGAGACAGTAGCCTCACCACCCTCCCCTCTACGAATAGGGCTTCTATTGAAATGAGAATCGGCTCTTCGGCACGGAACTCACAGTCCTATGATTCAGAAATCTTGTTGGATTGAACAGAATTCAGATGACTTCCCAATTCTGCCTATTTTGAAACCAAACCACTTGAATGACTTGACCCATATTGTGTGCACTACATTGAACTATCAATCAGTGTTTTTTTCAATTATTATTGAATGGTATTTATTGAACACTTACTATGTGCCAGGCACTGTCCTAGTGGTTGAGTAGGTACAAGTAGGTACAAGCTAATCAGGTTGATGAGGCACATCACTGTGCCACGCTGCTTCTCTTAAAACCATATGTGTTTTAGACTACTAGTTTTGGAATGTATTCACAGCCTTTGGCATTGTAGAGAAGCAGCATGGCCTAGTGGATAGACTATAGGCCTGGCAGTCAAAAGAACCTGAGTTCTCATCCTGCCTCCAGCACTTGTCTGCTGTGTGACCTTGGGCAAGTCGTTTGACTCTCTGTGCCTCAGTTACTTCATCTGTAAAATGGGGATTAAGAATAAGAGTCTCAAATGGAAGAGGGACTGTGTCCAACCTGAATAGTTTGTATCTATCCCAGCACTTAGAACGGTGGCTGACACATAGTAAGCACTTAGCAAATACCATCATCATTATTATTTCAGTAGGGGAGCTAAACTATTTTATCCTGAGCTCTTGATTAACTTGCAATCTGCTTCATTACCAGTGCTGAGAGTTGGCATGTCCTCTTAGAGTCCATTCTGCCATTTGACCATTTGGTCCTTTGAGAACAATCACCTTGCTTCAGCAAAGGAGGAATATACTAGGTGTACTAGAGAAGCAGCATCGCTTAGTGGACATGGCACGACTTGGGAGTCAGAGGCTGTGGGTTTGAATTCCATCTCTGCCACTTGTCATCTGTCTGACTTTGGGCAAGTCACTTGACTTCTCTAGGCCTCAGTTACTTCATCTGTAAAATGGGGATTAAGACTGTGAGCCCCACGTGGGATAGCGTGATAAACTTGTATCTACCCCAGTGCTTAGAACATTGCTTGACACACAGTAAGCGCTTAGCAAATACCCTCATAATTACTATTACTGTTTACTAAGGTGACTTCAGGAGCTACAGAACAACCAGTTCTGATCTTAGCTAGCCAAGGCTGCGCTTGGACATATACTCTGTGCCTAAACTTCCACATTCACTTCAGGCTGCAACTAAAGTTGGTATTTGTTAAGCGCTTACTATGTGCAGAGCACTGTTCTAAGCGCTGGGGTAGACATAGGGGAATCAGGTTGTCCCACGTGGGGCTCACAGTTAATCCCCATTTTACAGATGAGGTAACTGAGGCACAGAGAAGTGAAGTGACTTGCCCACAGTCACCCAGCTGACAAGTGGCAGAGCCGGAAGTCGAACTCATGACCTCTGACTCCGAAGCCCAGGCTCTTTTCCACTGAGCCACGCTGAGCACTTAAAGTTTCAGGCCCAAGGCTCATTCATCATTTCTGACAGGAGACTCCCATCACTACATCATGTCAAATTGCCATTTCTTTTTTTCTTTCTTTCTTTTACTGCATCATACCCTGATTTCTCACACTGACACTTTGGTAGAAAAACAGGAGGTTCTTAACTTAGTTTAAATCTAATGGCCGAAATTGGGCAGAAGCATTTTTTATTCACTTTTTCATAGTGCTTGAAATTCTGTGGTTTCCCCTCAAATATTCTTCAACTGTATAATTGCAAAAATCACAAGTAGTCTTCCTCTTCCACATGCATTACAACTTGTTCTTTTCTTTAAGGTCCCGCAAAGGTAAAATATTTCTGAGTTTATTGGGTACTGTCAAATTGAGGGAACGGATTCCTGCATCTGGGTTTATCACTTCTACCACCATTGTTGTAATCATCACCATCTTTAGATAGATCAGCATAGGTCATTTGGGATTCCTAAGTTCAGGTCCAACTTAAGGAGGGTACAAGGTCTTGTAAGAGTTTGCAGTTCTAGTGAAAGGGAATTTTCCAATGCCTTCTCCATCCTCGTCCCCTACCTCTCTCCTTGGCTCCATTTATTTCCATTATGCCTTATGGGAAATGAAAAAGACCAGGCTTTTGTAATAAGGTTATGTGTCTCATCCAGAAATCAAACATATCTGTTTGGAGTGTATTACGTTTACAGCAAAGAACATAATTTAACCCCTTCTTTTCCCCATTTCCACACTGATATTGTCCAACTTTGGTTCATTTTCACAGCACCATATTGGGTTATTGTACCAGATGTTGAATCTCTTCCATTCCTATATCTTGTAGATTTCATGAAATTGAAGTTCTTATCTTCCATGGTGAGCTTCAGCAAATTCAGAAGATCAGAATAGCAATCGGCTAACATTCTTCAAAACTAAATCCTTTATTGATGCTTTTACCTGGGATCTCAGCCCAGTCATTTGGAGCTGATCAAAGTGGAAAAACTAGAAAGGGTGTCATAAAATATTTAATCCATAGAACTGACAGGCAGAATGGTTTTAAGCTACATACTTATGTGCAAGTGGACAGTAAAATGGGTTATTTTAAATGAAGCATTTGTGTTCTGTAAACCCATCAATTTTAAATGTTTTAACTATTGGGTGTGCAAGTTCCACATTATGATTTGAAATGCAAAACTTCAAACCTTTTTGACAAAGTGAATATAACACGTGGCAAGCCTTTTGATACTGACATGACATTTTACCTGCATCAGGTTCTTGTCCTATAATTTTAAATAGCATCTGAAGGATTATGCTGGAATTCTGCCAGCCTGAAGTCATTAAATGGCTGTGATCAACAATTCAAAATCTTTTTTAAATTTAAGGAAAGCTCCACATGGCATGATTATTCAAAGCCAAGGTCAGAGAAACTACTTAGACCTTTGGAATTTGTGATTATGGGATTAATATTAGCTCACGTAGAAATTGTCATTTTGGCTTTAAAATGGAACTTGACTCTCAATTCTATTATTTTTTACTTTGATCTTTGTCCCTACTTTTTCTTTAGCTAGCTAAAATTCTTTATAAATGGTAATTATGTTTACAAATAGCCCTTGAACACTTCATGAAAAAATAATTTGGGGTGTAGTCCTTTTCCAAGGACTGCTTCACGAACCCAGGAAGCAGCATGATTTATGGGATAGAGCACAGGTCTGGGAGTCAGAAGACCTGAGTTCTAATTGCAGCTCCGCTCCTTGCCTCTTTGGCCTTGGACAAAGTCATTTATCTTCTCTATGGCTGTACCCTGAGCTGTCAGTTGGGAAGTAGATAGTCTAGTGCTCCAGCAATTAGTACACTCCTGGGTACATAGTAAGGACTTAACAAATACCGATATTATTATTATTATCAATCACTCAATGGTATTTAGCGCTTACTGTGGACAGAGCATTGTTCTAAGCACTTGGAAGAATACATTGCCACAGAGTTGGTAGACGTGTAATTATTATTACCTGTTTCCTTACATAATATGTGAGCTCCAGGTCGGGTAGGGACTGTATCCAACCTGATTATGTTGTCTCTTCCTCACCTCTTAGTACTGTGCTTGACACAGAATAATTGCTTAACACATACTAATAAAGATTATTATTATCATCATCCTCATCATTATTATTATTATTATTACCATCATCGTCAGAATCAATTTGGAGCTTGTCATGTAGTGGATTGACCAGTATGTGTGCTTTTCCTTGTTCTTAAACCTGTCAAAAATAGAAGCCAATATATGGAGAGTAAAACCTTGGTTGGGAGCACAGTAAATGATAAAAAATATTCAGTTCTTGAGACCCAGAGACAGAGAGATTTGGAATTTTGGCCTCACTGGTAGATTCGTATAAATATATGCCTTGACCTCATTAGAATGAAGACAGAGTGCTTGGTATAGCATTCAGTCAATCCGTTCAGTTGATTAGGTGCTTACTTTCATTCAATAGTATTTATTGAGCGCTTACTATGTGCAGAGCACTGTACTAAGCGCTTGGGATGAACAAGTCGGCAACAGAGACAGTCCATGCCGTTTGACGGGCTTACAGTCTAATCGGGGGAGACGGACAGACAAGAACAATGGCAGAGCACTATCCTAAGCCTTTGGTAAAATGCAAAACAGAGTCGATAGACACATCCCTTGCCCAAAAGGGGCTTCAGTCTAGAGAAGGAGCTATTCAGTGCAGATTCTAAAAGCAGCGTATATACTTTTAACACAATTCTCTGTTGAGTGCCCAAGAGAAAAGCAAATTATATATGTATCACCCCTTTGGGGTACACTCTAGAAGCAAGAAGGATCTGGATTACAGGGGCAGGTATCTACGAGATGAGCTGAGGTGGATTTTCACCCTACTCTCAGAGACTTGGTAAATCGATAAATTATTGGGTCTTGAGGGAGATGAACAGGGACCAGTGCCTAGCCCAAAGTGACATGAGAGCAAGGAATGTGTCTACCAACTCTGCTGTAGTGACCTCTTTTCCTACCACAGTGCTCGACTCAGAGAAAGCGCTCAATAAATACCGTAGATCGATCGATTGAGAGTGAAGCAAATATCATCATTCCCTTCGGTCCAGGTCTTGTAATAGTGTACAATGAGCAGTGCTTCCCTTTTGGAAACATGTTCTGTACATTTCTTTCGTTTAGTTGACTGTATCATCGTAAGCTATTTTGAACTTTATACGTGGTCCTGACCTGCCCAACCAGGATAAATAACATATAATATGGAGGAGAAACAAATGCATTACCCATCCATACTGCTGTAGCTCAATCTGGCCCAGTGACTAATTTCAACAATAGGATGTCAGATGTTGTAGGTTTTATCACCAGAACTTTTACCAGAAACGCTTTTCACCCAGGTATAGCATATTGTTTAAAGTGAACATATGTTTCAAAATTTGCCAGAAATTGCTAAGAGCAAGGGAAGAGCTGCACTTCTAAGTGTATGCAGATGTGAATTTTGGCTAACGAAGCTGTTTGTAACATTCATCTGTGGTATTTTCTTGGCAGAGAAAATGGACATTCAGAATGCATGACTCCAACAGATCAGTAGACATGCTAACAGTACTCTAAGGAAGCAACCCTGGAACATTGAAAATATTTCATGAAAAAGCATCTTTGAAATGTATTTGTGTTTGGATGTGCATCCATACCTACCCAGATGGTACTGCTATTGAATGAGAGGGTTTTTTTTTTGGTAGGTTCAGTGGTTCTACATGAGCTTACAGTGCTTTTTATTCTAGGAATATGTTGCTCTGAGTGTTGCATTATCTTTCCTTCACCATCTAATAATAATAATAGTAATAATAGTGGTATTTGTGAAGAACTTGCTATGTGCCAGGAACTGTACTAAGTGCTGGGGTAGATACAAGATAATTGGGTTGGACTGAGTCCCTGTTCCACATGGGACTCACAATTTTCATCACCTTGTTACACATGAGGAAATTGAGGCACAGAGAATTGGAGTGACTTGCCCAAGGTCTCAGAGTAGACAAGAGGCAGAGCCGGGATTGACTGTCTGATGATTCCATGCAAGGCAGGTCCATTTGGGCTAAAACTTACCATCAAAACATTTTTTGAGAAGCAGGAAGCTTGGCCAGCATTTTGGAGCATTGAAAGAATTTAAATGCTAAACATCGGACTTGAATAAAGAGGTGTTTGTTTTCTTTAAACACACTTTTGGCCTCAGTTTCTTAGATGTGAAGATCAGATTAAAGTATTATTATTAAAGGTTTTACTATCCCTTACCTTTGCTTGATGAAACTAAAAGAATTGGTGGGAAACTGGGTCAAGTTAGTTTGGGATTTTTTTAAAAAGACAGAAAATAAAGCAATTCACTTTTAAGAGATGGAGAGAGGTTAGTGGCCCAGTAAAATTGGTATTTTGGATTCTAGTTGTTAAGCTGATTGGAATTATTTTTACTCCTTTAAATCAAGTATTTTTCTTCCAATAGGTTAATAATGTATAGCCATTAAATAGAGAACTGGAAAGAGAAGTTACAGGAAAGAGAAGGTGCATGCATATTTCTTTGGTTATCTCATGTGAATTTTCTTTCTAAAGGGAACTAAAAATAAATCTTAAGACTGACATTCTTGGAATATGAGACTTTTGATGTTTTGCAATGGAAGCTTGCTATTTTTAACACAGTTTTCCCCAACTTTCACTGGGTTTAGAGCCACTTAACTAAAAACACTGAAGTATAGAAATTAATGTTAGTGTCTATTTCTTGCTAATTAAAAAGGAAAAAAATCAATGGATCACTTTGATTTTGAAATATATTTGTACTTGACGGCTATTTTACAATTGTGAAGTAATTTAGAATCAGTCAATTGAACCAGAGCATTGATTGAGTGCCTATTGAGTACTAAGCATTGTACTAAGCTTTTGGCTACACAGTTTATAGTTCGCTCTTGAGAGACATCACATGGTGAATAGTAACAATAAATACTATTATTTTGGTACTTGTGAAGAAGATCATCAGATTGAAGTTCCATTAGGGCTCACAAAATAAGAGAAGGGGACAGGTGGCTGTCTTACCCCCATTTTTCAGATGACGAAACTGCAGCTTAAGTTAAGTGACTTCCCCAAGGTCATCCTGGGTGGACACCATGTTGACTCCATGGTCTTTCCGCTAGGTCACTCTGCCCACTAAAATTCACTTACGTATGCACGTGTGACTGAAAAGCCCAATGCAAGCCCCACATCCTGACTGCACTAGGCACAAACAAAGACTTGTTGTGCTTGGCATGTTGGTCATTTTCAGTGCCTGGAGCTGTTTTCACTTATGGCTTATTGTTTCCGATCCTTACAAAGCCTTTACTCAAGAAGAGCCTCTCCTTTCTTCTTTGCTGTGTGCCACACAGGCGTATTTGCGTCATTTGACACCCAGTTTTCAGCTGAGATGCGGCATTGTTTGAGGCTTTGTTATGTTATAGTCTTAAGCATTTGCTATTACGTC
Organism: Ornithorhynchus anatinus; assembly: GCF_004115215.2. NCBI lineage: Eukaryota > Metazoa > Chordata > Mammalia > Monotremata > Ornithorhynchidae > Ornithorhynchus > Ornithorhynchus anatinus. The sequence continues at coordinate 4,796,916 of NC_041742.1, forward strand.
TTTGCTTTCAGTTTCCCAAATTCAGCTCGCCATATGAAAGCTGCTTGAATTTCCTAGTGCTGCCCATTACTCCTCACAAATCCCACGGGGCACAACTGTATTGATAAATTCATTTTAGGACTCGGGTGTTTGTGATCCCTTCTTCCCATTTGATAATGAGTCCAGCCTGTGACGATGCCGACGGAGCTGCTCAATAAGTCAGATTGGGGTCTGTCGGGAGGTCAGATCTCACAGCCATAGATTGGGTTGTGCAGCACTATAGCTCTTTAGATCTTTATTTTGGTCTGGAGGCTAATACCATGCTATTGCCACTCTCTGACAGTCTCCTTAAAATTGAGGTGGCCTTTCTAATTTGTTATTCTACTTTGGTGTGTGCCAGTGAATCATCAGACAACGATTCGTTCAATCATTCGACAGGCGGCCCAAGAAACAGAATTCTGCTTCTGTGTTTCTCTCTGTCTTGCCAGTATAGATTTTGGTTGTGTATAGATTTTGGCTTTCTGGTATCAGGTGATAAATCATCTCGGGTTATTTAGACTTATCATCAGACCATAATGCCTGACTAATTCGGGGAAGGTTTATGGTCATTTGCATGGTTTTTTACATGTGTGCCTCTAGGGTTCAGTCGTCTGCATACAATCATTCTTCAATGAATCACTCAATCAGTCAATCATTCTGTGGTATTTACTGAGCACTTACTGTGTCCAGAGCACTGTACACAGCTCTTGGAGAGTACAATAGAATAGGGTTGATAAATACAATCCCTTCCCCTCAGGAGAATACATTCTAGAGAGGGATGATTGTCTCAAGGACTGTGGATGTTTGAAGCCAGTTGAGTTGAAACCCTCTCCCTGGTGAGGAGCATGGCTGCACAGCATACATTAAACAGGCTTGGGCTTCCTGTTACCCCCCTGGCAATGGGAAATGAAGTAGGGCACCCACATGGGAGAGTGCAACAAAAAGATGTGCTCCTCAGGGAACTTACAATCTAATGGGGGAGAAATGCTGACATAAATTATTTACAAATAGTGGAAGCAAGAGGGAAGACAGATCCTAACTGGTCTCTAGAGTGTAAGCTGGTTGTGGTCAGGGAATGTGTCTGTTTATTGTTATATTGTATTCTCCCAAGCACTTAGTACATTTCTCTGCACTCAGTGAGTGCTCAATAAATACGATTGAATGAATGAGTGAATGAATGGAACAAGAAAGTGGAAAGGTGGAAATGAATAAATAAGTAAATATACAAGTGAATATTTAAGTTCAGATCATGGGTGTAGGCATATCGTCGCTTTGGGTGACTTGTTGGATTGACATTTTGGAGAAGCCATTTGGGGAAGGTTCCTTGGAGGAAGCAGGATTTTAGGAGATCTTTGAAGACTGGAAGAATTGAGTTCCAGGGAGTGGGAGCCGCACAAGCCAGGGCTCAGAAAGAGGAGAGTCAGATGGGAGGTGCAGTTAGAATGTGAGGAGCAAAGAGTAGGAGGTGGAGACTAGTAAGGGAAGAGGGCCACTATGCAAGATGGGAAAAGCTGGTGAAAGTGAAAATTTTCAAGTAATGTTTAATAATCTTCCCAGATTCCATTCTCCTGCTTTTGTTGCATCTCAACCTCAGTTGTCTTGACTCACATTCAAAATCACGAAGGGAGCGATACAGTGGCTCAGATGAACAATGTGTAGACCGGACAGAGTGGAGATGCAGCTGCAGAAGACAAAAATGTGATTGCACCCAAGTTCAAGAAGCAATTATTACCAAACAGGAGGATTTCTCAGTAATTAAGCACAGCATGTCGATATATACGGAGGGCCTCAAAATGACTTCTGCATTAGAAGCCTGGCCAAGTTGAAACTCCAAGTATCTGGCCCAGTCCCTACCACTACCCATTGGTAGGGCATTGGTTTCTACAGCAGTCAGGGAACTGGAACTGAACCATCTCAGTCTGGCAGTGAAGGCAAACCATCTGACCATAGGCCCTGCAGTGGAAGTAAGGTCACCCCCGTAGGCTGCTGCCTTCCCCTTATATTTTCATCCTGGCAAGGTTGATAGTTCCGCCACAGCCCTCCCCAGGAAACGTGAGGGGCGGGGAAGATCCCAAGCTCAGCCTAAGCCTATTTGGGTTAACCCAACCCACCCTCAGAGGCTCAGGTCCCTTAGGACTTTCCCAAGCCCACTTGAACTCTTCCTCCCATCTGTTTCACAGACTAGATTGTGCTATGGGCCTCACTGGTTTTTTTGTTTGGTCTCTTTTATGGTATTTGTTAAACCCATATTATGTGGTAGTCACTGTAATAATAATAATAATTATGGTATTTTTTAAGCACTTACTAGGCACTGTTCTAAGCGCTGGGGTAGATACCAGGTAATTGGGTTGGGCACAGTCCCTCTCCTACACAGGGGTCACAGTCTTAATCCCCATTTTGCAGATCAGGGAACTGAGTCACATAGCTGACTGGTGGCAGAGCTGGGATTAAAATCCACGGCCTCTGACTCTGAAGACCATGCTCTTTCCACTAAGCCTCGCAGCTTCTGGTGTGTACATTGGAGTTGGTAGACATGTTCCTTGCCCACATAGGACTTACAGTGTGGATGGGGAGACAGACATTAATATAAATAAATGACCAATATGAACATGAGTACTGTGGGGCTGAAGGTGGGGTGACCATCAAATCTTAAAGGGGACAGATCCAAGTGCAAGGGTGACAAAGAAGGGAGAGGGAGTAGGGAAAGTGAGGGCTTAATTGGCTGGGGAAGGCCTCTTGGAGGAGACGTGATTTTAATAAGGCATTGAGAGGTGATCTGTCAGTTTGGGGGTTGACGGGAGAGCTCAAGTTCAGAGGGAGGATGAGGGCAAGGGGTTGGTGGCAAAATAGACAAGATCGAAACACAGCTGACACTGAAGGAGCTAGAGATCTATATATTTTGCTATTTGGATGAGAAGAGAAGCAGCGTGGCTCAGTGGAAAGAGCACGGGCTTTGGATTCAGAGGTCATGAGTTCGAATGCCAGCTCTGCCACTTTGCATCTGTTTGACTGTGGGCAAGTCACTTAACTTCTCTGTGCCTCAGTTACCTCATCTGTAAAATGGGGATTAAGACTGTGAGCCCCACGTGGGACAACCTGATTCCCCTGTGTCTACCCCAGCGCTTAGAACAGTGCTTGGCACATAGTAAGCGCTTAACAAATACTAACGTTATTAAGTCAAAAATTTGGTCAGTTAGCTTTGGTGTAGTTCTGGCCATGTTATTGTCGTGAAACGATTGAGGTAGTATTCTGAGAGGGAAAGGGATTGATGACATTGTTTCCCATTAATCCAGTTAACCTAAACAAAGGGAAATAATTAAGGAAAGGAAATTTTCGGTGAATTTGGGGGAAATTCCCTTATGGTGCCATCCATGAAATTGCAATTGGCTTCTAAAAGAAATTGCAGCTAATGTACTTTATGATTCATCATAGAATTGGATTGGGCAGATAACTGAAACATTAAATATGTGGCAAGCTTATTTGTTTTTATGAGGCCAGATTATATAATATACTGGGCTTTCCCCTTAACTTTTATGATTCTCTGAAACTTGGTATCCATTTGTGGAAAATTATGCCTTATTGTAGAATTGATCGGTTGGGAAGGTGACTGCCCTAACATATCTTCTTCATTTGATATGGCAGTCAAAAATATTCCTTGAGATGGCTAAAGCCATCCCAGCTCTGCCACTTGTCAGCTGTGTGGCTGTGGGCAAGTCACTTAACTTCTCGGTGCCTCAGTTACCTCATCTGTAAAATGAGGATTAAAACTGTGAGCCCCACATGGGACGACCTGATCACCTTATATCCCCCAGCGCTTAGAACAGTGCTTTGCACATAGTAAGCACTTAACAAATACCACCATTTATTTTAAAGGTAGGAAATTTAGTCTTGATGATTCTGCTCTTGGATGTGTGATACTTTCATCGGTTGTAAGCTAGCTTCTGTTCCCAAATGTTACCATCTTGAACTACCAACAGTAGTTAGCTTGACATTATTCATACATTAAGCATCCGCAGTATTGCTACAACTGCCAGTGTGTCTGCATTAATGAGGTGATCAAGCAGGAGGGGCAGAACTGACACTTTAAGAACACGATGAAACAGTCTCAAAGGTGATCAAGCCGTGGACAGTTGGGAGACCCCAGCAGCAGACAGACCATTCTGCTGGGAAGCAATCGAGGAGAGGAGTTTCATTCCTTTAGAGACTTTCTGAAAAACAGGACACTAAGAAGCAATTCCAGAAACAGAGACATGCTCCCCTTTTAAAAAAATAAAATGGTATTTGGTAAGCACTTACTTTGTGCCAGGTGCTGTACTACAGTACATACAAAGCTCATCAGGTTGGTTGCAGTCTGTTTCCCAAGTAGGACTCACAGTGTTAATCTCCATTTTACAGATAAGGTAACTGAGGCACAGAGAAGTTAAGTGACTTGCCCAAGGTCAAACAGACATGTTGGCAAAGCTAGGATTAGAACCCAAATCCTCTGACTCCCAGGCACATGTTCTTTTCACTAGGCTATGCTGCTAGGTCAGATGCATCAGGATCACAGGGAACTCTGTTATATTTAAGCAGTATCAAATAGACTCTCCATCTCTCATCCTTCTTTTCAATGTACTCACACAGAGGCAGTGATATCATCTTTGAAAACACAAACATTCATTCATTCAATCATATTTATTGAGCACTTACTATGTGCAGAGCACTGTACTAAGCACTTGGAATGTACAGTTCGGCAGCAGATAGAGACAATCTCTGCCAAATAACGGGCTCACAGTCTAAACAGGGGAGACAGACAGCAAAGCAAAACAGGACAAAGCAAGTATTCTGGCGTAGATATCATCAAGATAAATAGAATCATAGATATATACACATCATTAACAAAATGAATAGAGTAATAAAGAATATATACAGATATGCACAAATATGCACAGTGCTGTGGGGAGGGGAAGGGGGAAGAGCAGAGGGCGGGAGAAGGAATGGGGAGGGGAGGAGGAGCAGAGGGAAAGGGGGGCTCAGTCTGGGAAGGCCTCCTGGAGGAGGTGAGCACATCTTTGCAGACACAACTGAGTCCAACACAGCATTGTGCCAAGCCTCTCATCGCCCCCTTATACAACAATCCCTGGCATGCAGTTTGGGAATCATTGATTGATTGCATTGCATGAGTGAACTCTGCTAAACTTAATTTACTTCGACAATTGTCTCACACCTTCAGAGAAGTGGCGTTCACATCCAAATTCAACTTGATCTTGCAACTGTTTTAGCAGAAATGAAAAGGTTTTGTTTTAATGTTTTATTAAACCTTTTCAGTGATGTAGTGATTTATTTTTTCTGCATAAGGTTCATTTCAGTAGTCATGATGAAAGTATTGGAAGAAAGTCGTTGAGTGCATTTTTAAGTAAAACATTTGGTTTTTCAAGAGTTTTGGCCAGGCTGTTTTTATAGACTCTGCTTGGACAGTAAATTCAGTTCTTTCTTCTTTTGTTTATTTCAATAAAATGTTCCAGTGGCTTGAGGTCATAAGCGGAGATTAAGAGATCATTGATTTGCACCGGGGAACAAATTCAACTTGGTGATACATTTAAATGTAATGTTTTCATTTGACCTTTACTTATTGAAAACCACAAACAATTTTATACTTCATTAGAAGAGTACTTGAAATAATTTACTGTACTCATTTTTATTTAGTACACCTTTTAAAGTCAAAGAATAGGTTTGGATTCTCTTGTAACCTTTTCCAATTTCTACGATTGAGAGTTTAGAGGTAATACCATGGTGGGGGGTTTTAAAAATGAACGTTAAATTTTGCCCAAGAGGCAGTCACTTTAGAGCAGCAGTTTTTCAAAAAGATTATCCCTACAGCTGTCCTTCTGGTTTGAAGATGAAACTGCTGGTGGTGAAATTGTATCAGTGAATTGTGAGTGGGACCGATGCAGTGGCCACATCCCTGATGAGCCTTTCTACATCCTGGGCATGTAAATAGTTTTCCCTTGCCATGTTGTTGCATTTTCTATCGACAGTCCAGCCCTGCTTTTGTCATTTGGTCTAGTGGATGGAGCATGGGCCTGGGAGTCCGAAGGACCTGAGTTCTAGTACCGGCTCTGTCACTTGTCTACTGTGTGACTTTGGGCAAGTCAGTTCCCTCATCTGCAAAATGGGGATTAATACCATGAGCCTCATGTGTGTGAGAGGGACTGTGTCCAAGTTGATTAGCTTGTATCTACCTCAGTACTTAGAACAGTGCTTGGCACACACTAAGTGCTTAACAAATACCATTATTATTATTTCCTCGTGTCCCCATTTGTTTGAAACTTCAGTTTTTATGGTACTCCATTTCTTATTGTATGGCAGGCTGGTCTTGCTTCTTCTGTCACACTGTTTGAGGTTTTGCTTCATTTTGTTGTTACTTATAATGATTAATGGGTCAAAATATGCATTGGCCATCAAACAAAGAACATCTTAACAAATGGAGGGGTGTTTTTCAGTTATATGAAAAAAGTGATTCCTCAGTGAAACAGTGGTGAGGAATCAAAGAGTATATCTTAAGAACCATAGAGGGTGGAGAATTTTCCAAACTTTAGATCACATTTCCAGAAATGGTAGTCTTGGAATGAGGAAGTTGGCATATATGTGTTTAAGATTCAAAAAGCAACAAATCATTAGATCCTGATAGGGTGACCACCTGTTGCCCTGAGGCTTAAAAAAAAAAAGCATTTAGGCTGAAGAACAGCTTTGTGATAAGTGTTTTGGGAGAGTGGTCTTAATATAAAGTGAAAGGAGATTCACAATAGCTCACGGTATAATAAACAAATAGAAAAACTGTGTTTAAATCTGGTTTGCCTATTGTGGTTTTAGAACACAAAAGCGAGTTGGCAAGTCAGTAACTCTAATTCCAGGCATCATATAAACCCATCCAAAAGTACTAAAAAGCAGAACGAATGTGACTGGAAAAGATTTAGTAACATTTTCACAGATGGAGTTATTTCCTGTGCTCTCGAAAGCCTGGACAATAAGTGACTTCATTGTCTTATTCACAAATAGCAAATGAAGATCAGAGGATTGAAAATTCACATTCTAACTTCTATTTGAAAAAAGCCTTGTCTTGCGATCAGAATGTAGCCAGTTTCTTATACATAATACAGAGTCCTAAGCAAGTCTTCACCCCTGGGCATAGGCAGTCCTGGGGTGGGTAGTTCAGCTGCAAGAAGAGTATGTGCCAGAGGAGGCGAGGGACCTACACTCTTTCAAATATAAGGGAAAGCTAGTGGCCCCATCCCAAGGAGATTTACTGAATCAGCAATTTTAGAAGCAATAAAACAGTGATTCTCTTTCCAAAAAAACTGCTGTGGAAACAGGAAATGCAGTTAAGACTTTGAGTATCAACTCATTTTTAAATTGTCATTTGTCGTTATATTTTCTAGTCATAGTAAGTGACTGGAACACATTTTCATGTATTTGATGTCACTCAATCCATCGTATTTATTGAGCACTTACTGTGTGCAGAGCACTGTACTGAGTGCTTGGGAGTGTACAGTATGACAGAGTTAGTAGACACGTTCCCTGCCCACAATGAGCTTACAGTCTAGATGATTGTAATGGTATCCTGTTTGTTCAGTTTCCTCCTGTTTCTAAATGTGATATTTAATGTATTATTTTCTGAGAGAAAGAGATAAAGGCCAAGAAGAGCGAAAGAGACAAACGGGGGGGGAGAGGGTGGGAGGAGAGATTTGGGGAGTTAGGAAGTGGATAAAGCAGTGTAAACTAGTCCTGGATCCTGTCTGATGTGAAACAAAACAAAAGTGTTCCTAAATGGTTCACTTGCTGCTGAAGATCATGTCAGGAAATAAAAATCACTTTCTTTCAGTGGGGAGGAAGGAATTAGAATTGTTTTGAGGTTCTTATGATCAGTACACAAATGCTTCATTGAAATATACTAAAATGCCTAAATTATGATTTGTATATTTTGGCGCCAGAAGGTTTTTTGCATTTGCCAAATTATTAAATTTTGTCAGCTGCTGGGCTGTCATACAGAGATACAGTAAATCATGTTATATTTGGTCATGGATTACACAGAGTAATAAATTTGGGAAAAGAGATCAAAGTAGTTACTCAATCACATCTGAGTGTAGGAGGGTGTTTAACTTGTAGAAAATCTGATTTAACTGAAACTGTTGTAGTTCTCTTGGGAATTTGGATATTTGCTTGAAAATGAATTCAATACAAATTCCAAAGAGTTTCCTTTTTTATATTTAGTCCAGAGGAGTTAATTCTTCCCTTCAGCTGCATAACTTGAGTACAGATAAATAATTAAACATTTCAGCTCTGCTAGAATTTTATTTATGTATTTCATTTGCTTTCATGATGGGTAGTGTGTTCCATTCTAGTTTTATTTGGGGTTTTGCCGGACTTTTATATGGTTAGACACTAATGTGGTAATGCTAGCTAGATTCCAAAAACATTTGCGTCATTCTTTTTTCTGAAATATTTGTTGCTTTTAAAACTATTAAAAATAATCCAGTGTAATCTCACTAAACAACACTGATTGTTTCAGATTTTGGTTGTCAATGGTCTTGCCTGGTGGATCTGAGCAGGTCTTAATCTAGATTATAAACTCCTTTAGGGCAGGAATCCAACCTTCTGCTGCTATTGTACTCTCTCAAGCGCGCATTAAAGGGCTCTGTTCATAGTAGTTGCTCAATAATAATAATAATGTTGGTATTTGTTAAGTGCTTACTATGTGCAGAGCACTGTTCTGAGCACTGGGGTAGGCAGGGGAATCAGGTTGTCCCACGTGGGGCTCACAGTCTTAATCCCCATTTTACAGATGAGGTAACTGAGGCACAGAGAAGTTAAGTTACTTGCCCACAGTCACACAGCTGACAAGTAGCAGAGCCAGGATTCGAACCCATTTACTCTGACTCCAAAGCCCGTGCTGTTTCCACTGAGCCATGCTGCTTCTCAATAGATACTACTGATTGAATTGGTCCATCAGTAGTATTTATTGAGTACTGTATTGTGTGCAAAGCATTGTACTAAGCACTTTTTTATAGTATTTAAGTGCTTGCTGTATCTAAGCACTTAGCACTAAAGTGAAGCAGTGTGGCTTAATGGAAAGAGCATTGATTTGGGAATTAGATGACATGGGTTCTAATCCCGTGTCAGTGAATCCAAGGTTGGATAAAGGTTCAAGAAGAAGGGACTGGTTGGTCTACAATGTCAAAAGCAGCTGAGGGGCGTAGGAGGATTGGGATACAGTTGAGGCTATCAAATTTGGCAAGAAGAAAGTCATTGGTTACCTTGGAGAGGGCTGTTTCTGTGGAGTGAAGGGAGTGGAAGGCAGATTGGAGGGTATGTAGAAGAGAATTGGGGGAGAGGAAGTGGAGAGAACGGGTGTAAACCACTGTCTCAAGAATTTTGTCAAGGAACGGTACGAGGGAGATGGGACGATAACTGGAGGGAGCTGTGGGGTCAAGGGAGGGTTTTTTTTAAAGGATAGGGAGATGTTTGAAATCAGTAGGGAAGAAGCCTTTGGAAAGTGAATAGTTGAAGATCGCAGTCAAGAAGGGAAGAAGGGAGGGGACGAGTGTCTAAAAAAGGTATGAAGGGAAGTCGGTGTTGGGGGAGTGCTTTTCAGTGCTTGGAGATTAGAAAGTCTTGAGCTCTGCTGCAGGCCCTTTCTACATCCTTTAGTGATTTGTCAGTGCCTTAAGGGAAGTACAAGAAGAGCTAGTTACAATAATAATAATTTATATATTCATTTTGGACCTTTCTTTTGTACACTTCAAAGCCCTTCAAATGCTTTATCTCTTTTATTCTTAGTATCCCTGAGAGGTTGTTATCCATATTTTACAGGGGCAGAAGTGTGTGACTTGCCCAAGGTCACAAAGTTTATTCAGTGGCAAAGCAGGCATTTAAACCCAGACCTCACTGGCGCCTTCCTACCTACTTCTGCTGCTCTAGTTTCTACTTCTCTCTTCCTATTTATAATCCCATTTCCGGGAGCTTCTGTGTGTAGCTTAGTGTCAAATGTTCAGCTTTAAATCGATGGCTTTTCATTGCCTGGACACTAGTGATTAATTCCTCAAATTGCCTGGCTATTTTTGAAAATCATTTTTGAGTTCTCATGCAGTAGTACTCAGTAGTGAATTAATTTAGATACAGGCAGGAATTAATTTGGATTCAGGCACCCTGTATATTGCAGAGCTGTTATTAAGCAGTACTTATTTAAATAGTATTTATTAAATACTTAGACTTTGAGCCTTATATGGACAGGGACTATGTCCAAGCTGATTATCTTGTATTTCCCCAGCTCTTAGTACAGTGTTTGGCACATAATAAACATTTAGTCAATACTCGTATTATTATTATGAATGATAATAGTAAGAATAGTAAATGTCATAGAAAATGCTGCTTCACATGGGTGACATTAGGAATTGATTATAGGCTTTGACACCTTTAATTTATGATAGCCAGTAGTTAATACGTATCATTAGATTATTATGGTTACCTTTTCCTTCCTAAATTTATACTCACCAGAAATGTAGCCTTTTTATAAGTTTTCCATGAGAGGAAGTAGTTACAGTACTGGGTACAATATTTATTTAGTGCTTACTGTGAGCATAACTTTGAACAAGGCTTGTAGAAATGGTCCAGAAGGCGGAGGCCCTTTAAAAAAAGGTTAAATGGCCCAATTTACATCTTCTCTTTGATGTTAAATTCTTTGTTGCACATAAGAGAATAAAAAGTGGATTGCCTAAAGTTTCTTTCCCTTCCATTTTTAAAGCTAACATATTTTGCTCAACTAAATGAATGAGAGTCAGCTTACTTGGCCATTGCTTCAGGAAATTGTTATACGTGAGAGCTTTAGCAATAAGATTAGTTCCTCAATTTGAAGTCACCCCTTTGCACTGATTAAACGCATCTTTTCTTCCTCTATTGAGTGATTGTGTAGGACAGGCTGTACATGTCAGTCTGACGTCAGAGTTCTTGGAAATTACTCTGAAATATACGCAGTGGAGGAGAGAAAAAACGGCTCCTTGTATTTCATGGTTTAGTAGAAAGACATTTTGACTTTTCTGTTGTTATTTCTCAATGAGACCCTGTGATTAAATCTGTATTTTCAAAGTCTAGAAGGAGACAACTACATGCTGCATCCACATTTTAAATTGCCAAGAAAAAAATAGCAATTTAATTGAATACATTCAGAAATGCTCTGAATCCGTTGTAACTTGGGGACTTTTCTCTGGTCTTGCAGCCCATTTTCTCATTTCATAGACTGGTCAAACCATTCTTCAGCTTTGAAAAAAGAGCTAACTACCACTTCAGAACCTTTTCCAAAATGTAGAAAGTTACAAAGACCGAAGCACTTATGGTTTCCTTGGTACCAGACTACTTGGTTCTAAGAAAATAATTACCATTGCCTCCTTCAAAAACACAAAACGTTCTCCAAAGTAGAGTAATTCTGTTTCCTAAAATCAGTTTAAAATGAGTAAATTCAAAATTGCATGCACCATTCCAACAGTGGCACCCCTTGAACATTTTCACCCAGAAAAATCATCATTTAGATCTTAAAGTATAGTGCCTTGGGAGGGGATGGGGGTGCAGAGAAGGTGCTTCATTCTTTAGGAGCTCAGTCAATCAATCAGTGGTATTTATTGAGCGCTTACTCTGTGCCTGAAGACTGAAGTAAGAGCTTGGGAGAGTACAATACAATAAAGTTGAAAGACACAACCCATCCCCTCAAGGAGCCACCTCCAAAACAGAAAAAGATAAATTCTGGTACAACTGGCACTTATGCCGCCTCCTTCGTTAGCCAGCTGATCCACTCAAAGAATGTTGGTGTGAGAAATAAAGTAAATCTGGATCATTTTATGCCTATAATGTGGTAAAGCTTAAAACTCTTATTTGGCAGCATTGTTGAAGATAGAGCAAATGAAGACTTTTCAATTACTAATGTTTTATCCACTCAAAAGACAAATGCAAATAGCAAAATATGAAGACGGCTCCTTAAAGCACCGGTATTCTGTTTGGACAGGCATGAGCTATTGTTGGTTGAATAATAAGCTATAAGCATAATTATATAATAATCCCCAACATAGCTCTTTATGTTTTCAAACAGTTACTAATACTTTATTATGTCAAAGAATACTGAAATTCTGAAAACCAGCTCAAGATAAGCAGTATTAGTAACTAAAACAAGTACTGTTTTCTGGATAATTGATTGCAAGTAAATTAGAATGTATTCTATTTTTTTATAGAGTGCTTAAACACTTTTTTCTAAATTAAAGTATGGCTTTTCATCTTGACCAAATTCTACACATGATCATGTTTTCCTTTACGAATAAGTCTCCTAACCAATACCCAATTTTTTAAAAAGTAACTTTTTCTTCACGCTCTATTTGGTCAAAAGAATTGAAGTTAATTTAGGAAGCCATCTCAATTCTACCACAGTGAAGGTGTTTTTCTGAGGGATTTCCCTTCTCTTCCCTTGTAAATAATCTGGAGTTTCATTGTCTAACTTGTTACATGGGTGCACCCAAGATCCCTAGTCCTACAATTGCAGTTTTGTTTTGGGTCACAAAACGATAAGGTAGTTGCGATACTTGGCTCATGGCCCTTGAGAGAGTGGATACGAGCAGTCTCTACAATATATTAATTGATTCATTCTCATCTCGTAGCATTGACCTCTTGCTCACACCTTCCCCTTCTTTCTGGTATAACAACAATAATAATAATTTTAAGCACTTACTATGTGCCAAGCACTGTATTAAGTGCTAAGGTAGGTAACAAGATAATAAGGTCCCACGTGGGACTCATAATTTAAGTAGGACAGAGAACAGATATTAAGTTCCCATTTTGCAGGTGAGGAAACTGAGGCACCGAGATATTAAGCGACTTGCCCAAGATTATTCAGCAGGTAGGTGGTGGGGCTGGGATTAGAACTCAGGTCCTCTTACTTCCAGGCCCTTGCTGTTTCCATTAGGCCACACTGCTTCTCTAACTGGAACTCTTTCCCCATTAACATCTGACAGACCATTGCTCTCCCTACTTGAAGGCTGTTCTTAAATCACACCTCCACCAGGAGGCCTTCCCTGATCTCTCAACTCCCCACTCAATATCCCTATTGCTGCCACTTAATAATACTAATAATGTTGGTATTTGTTAAGCGCTATGTGCAGAGCACTGTTTTAAGCGCTGGGGTAGATACAGGCTAATCAGGTTGTCCCATGTGAGGCTCACAGTTTTAATCCTCATTTTACAGATGAGGCAACTGAGGCACCGAGAAGTTAAGTGACTTGCCCAAAGTCACACAGCTGACTGGTGGTGGAGCCGGGAATTAGAACCCATGACCTCTGACTCCTAAACCTATGCTCTTTCGACTGAGCCATGATTTCCACATCATGCACTCACCCCTTCAAAGGCCCCTGATAGCAAGTATGAAATATATTTAAACCGTCTTGCTTCTTCCTATCTGTAATTTATTTTAGTGTCTGTCTACCCTACTAGACTGTAAGCTCCTTGAGGGCAGGAATTATGTCTACTAATGCTATCGTGCTCTCCCAAGCATTTAGAATAATGTTCTACACAGAGTACACGCTCAGTAAGCAGAGAAGCAACATGGCTTAGTGGAAGGAGCATGGGCTTGGGAGTCAGAGGTCATGGGTTCTAATCCTGGCACTGCCACTGATCTGCTGTGTGACTTTGAGCAAGTCACTTGACTTCTCTGTGCCTCATTTACCTCATCTGTAAAGTGGGGATTAAGACTGTGACCCCCAAGTGGGACAACCTGATTACCCTTGTATCTACCCCAGTGCTTAGCTCAGTGCTCGGCACATAGTAAGCACTTAAATGCCATCATTATTGTTATTATAAATATTATCGACTGACTGGGTAATTTTTTTTTACATCAACCACTCCTTATGCACCATATTTTGATTAATTTAATGGTCTCCCCTTGTAAAGTATAAAATTCATATGTATCTCAGTAATATATTTACTATACGGAGAAGCATAATACGGAGAAGCAGCGTGGCTCAGTGGAAAGAGCACGGGCTTTGGAGTCAGGGCTCATGAGTTCGAATCCCAGCTCTGCCACTTGTCGGCTGTGTGACTGTGGGCAAGTCACTTAACTTCTCTGTGCCTCAGTTCCCTCATCTGTAAAATGGGGATTAAGACTGTGAGCCCCACGTGGGACAACCTGATTCCCCTATGTCTACCCCAGCGCTTAGAACAGTGCTCGGCACATAGTAAGCGCTTAATAAATACCAACATTATTATTATTATTATTATTATTATTATTATATTTTGGAAAGTATTTTTGAATATCATAAAGGAGGTAATACCCGAAGGAGAAAAGGACAATATTTTCAAAACCCAGGCCAAAGTTAAATTTTAGCCTCCTAAGGTTAATAACATAAATGATGTCCTTGAAAGTTTCACTGTTGAATGCATCTATCATTCTCTGGATTTAATAGATTCCATTTCTAATCTGGACTGTTATTAATTGAGTCTAAGTATAGTTCTTCCCTCTTTGCCATCTTCAACTGTTCACTTTCTACTGTCATTTTCCCCACTCCTTGCAAAGATGGTTACATATCCTTTATCCTAAAAAAACTCTCCCTTGACCTCCAGCTCCTCCCAGCTTTCACCCCATCTCCCTTCTACCATTCCTCTTCAAACCTCTTGAGACAGTTGTTTACACCCACTGTCTCCACAATCTCTTCCAAGACTCTCCATGATCCCCTTCAATCTGGTTTCCTCCCTTATCTCTGTGACGCTCCTTCTCCATCTGTTTTTCAGGCTCCTCCTCCCCACCCCCTCGGGTCACCTTCAGTTCTCCATCTATACCCACTCCCTTGGAGTACTCATTTGCTCTCATGGCTTCAGCTACCACCTCTAAGTAGAGGAATTCCAAATCTACAACTCCAGCCCTGACCTCTCTTCTCTGCAAACTCGCATTTCCCCCTGCCATCAGGTTATTTCTACCTGGTTTTCTTGTTGACACCTCAAACTAAGCATATCCAAAGCAGAGCTCATTATCGTCCCACCCAAACCCTGTCCTCCCCGTGACTTTCCCATCACTGTAAACAATACACTATCCCCCCCATCTCACAAGCCAGTAACCTTGGTATTGTCCTCGATTCATCTTTCATTTAGCCCACATATTCTTTGTCACCAAATCCTGTTGCTTCTACCTTCACAACATGGCTAAAAACTGCTCTTTCCTCCTCACCCAATCTGGTACTATGCTGATTCAAGGATTTATCTTATTCCGCATTGACTACCACATCTTCCTCCTTCCTGACGTCCCTGACTCCTGTCTCTATCCACTCTAGTACATACTCTGCTGCATGAATCATTTTTCTAAAAAAGTTCAGTCCATGTCTTCCCATCCCTCACAAATCTCCAGTGATTGTCCATCCACCTCCACATCAAACAGATGCTCCTTACTGTTGGCTTTAAAGCACTCAGTCATCTCACCCCCTCCTACCTTAGTTCACTGATCTCCTACTTCAGCTCAGCCCATACACTTTGCTCCTCTAGCACCAGATTTCTCCCTGTTTCCCCATCTCATTTTTCTAGCCACTGACCCCTTTCCAATGTCTTCTCTGTAGCCTGGAACTCTCTTTCCCTCTATATATATTCCAGACCACTACTCTTCCCACCTTCAAAGCCTTATTAAGGTCACTTCTCCAACAAGAAAACTTTTCCTATTAATCCCTGTGTTTCCCAGCTCTTTCTCCCTTTTGCATCATCTATGCACTGTCTGTGACTCTGGGC
Source organism: Ornithorhynchus anatinus (assembly GCF_004115215.2). Taxonomy (NCBI): domain Eukaryota; kingdom Metazoa; phylum Chordata; class Mammalia; order Monotremata; family Ornithorhynchidae; genus Ornithorhynchus; species Ornithorhynchus anatinus. Next base: position 4,812,711 of record NC_041742.1, read on the forward strand.
ATCTGATATTCACCCTGCAGCACTTAGGTACATATCTTATGCATTATATATTTTAAGTTGTTCATCTTAATGTCTGTTCCCCCTTCTCGACTGTAAGCTTATTATGTCAGGGAAGGTGTCTAGCAACTCTATTGAACTGTACTCTCTCAAGAACGTAGTACAGTACTGTGCACACTTTAAACACTCAGTAACTACCAATGATGATTAGTTACTATCATGATATGACAATAACCTGCCATTTATTTCATTTGCTTTATTGACTTGTCAACTGATAAAGTGAAAATTAATCCTTAACAGAATGGCTCCTTTTTTTCTATTCCCTAATGTGGGTACTCAAGCAAGAACTCACCCTTTTCTAAAGTTAATGCTGTCAACTTAAAAGCATACCCCAAGATACAACCAGGAATATGTGCTTGATGCCTGAATAGTTGTATGACGAGTTTGGTTTTCTCATAGACCTTCTTGTTATAAGTTAGGATCTTTTCCAGAACCTCGAGAACAGTAATTGACATTCCTTTCATGCTATTTATTGTTAGTGAAAGGTGATGTCACTAAACTACTGTTCAATCTTTATTAATATAATCTAAGATCTGTCATCATTACATTCAATAAATATCTGGCCTGGAACACCCTCCTTCATATCTGACAGACAATTACTCTCTCCATCTTCAAAGCCTTAATTGAAGGCACATCTCCTCCAAGAGGCCTTCCCTGACCAAGCCCTCATTTCATTTTCTCCCACTAACTTCTGAGTCACCCTGATTTGCTTCCTTTATTTACCCCTTCCTCAGCCCCAGAGCACTTATGTACATATCTGTAATGTATTTATTTACATTAATGTCTGTCTTCCCCTCTAGACTGTAAGCTCGTTTGAGGCAGGGAATGTGTCTGCCAACTCAGTTATATTGTTATATTGTACTCTCACAGTATTTAATGCAGTACTCCACACACAGTAAGCACTCAACAAATATGACTGATTGATGCAGTCAAGTTGCAGATGTAGAGACTTGTTCTGGTGACTGTTGCAGTGGTTTTTTTTCAACTTTAGTGAATAATTTCTCCAAATTAGGTTGAACATTAATTTTCTTCATTTCTCCTTAAAACACTTTGTAGCAGGGTAACTCCTTCTGAACACCTTTGCACATCTTTGAACTATCCCATTAGGGTCTTCTTCAGTTATATTTGAAGTACTAGAAGGAATATTCCTCTGGTCACCCATATGTTACACTTCCTAAGAACTTGCTTGAGAGATGAAAGGATGTTAGAAATTGGTTTTAATGGGTCCATTTTGCAGCCCATGGGCTTTGGTATACCATGTTCTGTTTATTGAGTATAATGTAGTTGTAGTGAACAGATTCAGTAGCAAAAAAAAAGTTGTGACATTGAAATAGGTACACTTTGCTCCAAGACTGTTAGTGGACAATTTTGCAAGTTAGTGTTGAGAATGTTTTCCAAAGATGCTCCCAATGTCTCTTTGAGTTTAAGTTTTCAGATGGGCTTATTGTAATCCTAATCATTTACTAGTTAAAGCAGGGGCTGTTTTCATTTATCTCCCATAAAATTTCTCAAAGTTGAGTTCAGCTCGGATTTTCTAAGGCATTAGGTAAGGAATTTTGAACCAAACTAAATCTGTGCTATTGAGGCTGGTTTAATGTTCCAAACCAACCTGTGAAAATTGCACCATTTTAAATTTCATTTTGAAAATGGACCATCCCCATTGTGATTTTTATAACAAAATCATGAATATGGTCTGTTTATCTGAGCTGAGAGAGACAGTAAAGCCCTGTATTTAAAAATCACCTTTTCACTTCTTCCTAACTGTTGATTCAGCTCTATTTGGTAATGACTAGCAAGTTTTAACATGCTAAGGAACTTTAAGGGACGTGTTGGGTCATTTATTTGTTTTTGTGAGAGATGATTTGAGTTCACGAGGTTAAGAGGTTGATTCTATATGAGCTTGAGGTGCTTTAGTCCTAGGCTGATGAAGAGAGAATGTGACTGTGATACAAGTTTTCTTGCACAAACTATCATCTTTTTCTTTCTAATTCTTTCAGGGAAAACATAACTTAATCTTTAATGCTACAGTAGTTAATTTTTAAGCCTTCTATAAAGATAAACCACTACCAGTTATATTCATTCCAAAAAAGTATAATGGCAACAGAAAATAAAGCATGTATGATTTAAAAGAAGGTGGGTGGACTATGGGCCTAGAGAGGCACAATTAGTCACATAATAATAATAACAATAATAATGGTGGCATTTGTTAAGCACTTACTATGTACAAAGCACTGTTCTAAGTGCTGGGGTAGAAACAAGGTAATCAGGGTATCCCACCTAACTTCATCCCCATTTTACTGATGATGGAACTGAGGCCAATTGAAGTTAAGTGACTTGCCCAAAGTCACACAGCTGACAAGTGGCAGTAGCCTGATTAGAACTCATGACCTCTGACTCCCAAGCCTGGGCTCTTTCCACTAAGCCACACTGCTTCTCACCTAAGTGGATTCCAATAGCCCACTAAACTTCCACTTTTCTGAGGCCTGCCTCTTGCATAACTCAAAAATGATCTGTATGCTCTGTGGTATTATTTGTAGACCAAGTGATTGGTAAAGGAGCTATTTTTGAATCCAGTTCATAGAAAAATCAATCACGGTGGGAAAATTTCGGAAGTGTGGATTGTGCTGGTGAGACAGAAAGTGCCTTTAAAATCTTATTGTTGATGCTAATTACCTATATGCTTCATTTCCCACCAGTGAATATGATATCAAAATCACACTGAGGCTATGCTTCTAGATTTTTTTTCTTCCTGTATTTATGATATGCCAAGAGAATCATTATGGTCAGGAGGCCCCAATTTATTCCAGTACAAATTGAATTAGATGTAGGAATCTTTCCAAAAAATTAATCAAATTTGCATTAGTTGGCACATGAAGTCAGATAATTTTACCTGAGGTATTACGCTTTGCTCTCTTTTTGATCATGTTTCTCTTTTTTTTTGCTACATGGAGGTAAAAACCCAGTAAAATCTTCACTCAATTTTTTATCCTCCTTTTCTCAACCTCTTTTTTCTTTTCTTCCCTCCATCTCCCCTTAAATGTTTACTTCCAAATAACTTTCTCTTTTCCTGCACTCCCTTACCTCTCTTTTTCTGTCACTCCTCTTCTTTCTCACCCTATCTTGTTCCCTGACTCTTCTTATGTCTCTATCTTTCTCTCTTTCTCACTCTTTCCCTTTTTAATCCACAGAGGTCTTTATGTTTTTCTAATAATTGGCAGCAGAAGTACAATTTTTTTTGGCCTTTTAAGTGATGAATAGTTGGCCCTAGATCAAAGACATGCCCTGTGGTTTTCTGGCTGCCACAAAAGGGCGTTGGAGTTGGCAGAGATCCCAGCTGCCTAGTGATAGGCATGTGGAAGGGAAGCCAAGCATAAGGGTCAGTGGCAGAGTGTCTGAACATGTTCTTCATCTGAGCTAATCTGGTTTCCGTGTGTGTGTGTTTGTGTTTTTCAGGCTAACAGCAGGTTGAAGCAGATTGAGAAGGACTACAATCAGAAGCTCACCAAATCATCCCAGGTAAGCCACAAGAAAAAAGTAATCCCCCTGCCCCCACCCAATAATAACTTTTCTTGGAAAAGTTAAAATGAATTAAAATGGCTCTCCTCCCAACCCCCGCCCACCCTCTTTGGTATTTCACAGGACAAAGAAATTTTTATTCCCAAGACAAGCCAAGTAAATAAGTAAACTAATGAAATAAAAAAAGAGTTTGCTTTTTTATGAAGTCCTGGGAAATTAAAGATAGCAAGGCTACTCCCAGGTTAATCCCTCTCAAATGTCCAAACTCATATCCTCATTGATCTTGTTAAACCAGCCGGTGCACCTGAGGCGTGCCAAGTCCCAACATGTTTCTTTGGGTGCTACAAACCTACCACTGGGGTAGGAGGTTATATCCTGAAAGGGCCACTTAGACACCGTCTCTGAAGCTCGTCTGAGGACTCATACCCTAGCCCAAAGTTGACCGTTCATCAGGAATGCAAAAGTTGCAAAAGAACACCAGAGGGTAGCTGAAGTAACTCTTTTTTGGAGACGGGAATTAAGGTCACATATCAATTAAGATTTCTCCGAAAACCATAGCCTCAGTTGACTCACCCTTCCATAATTTTCAGGATAAGAAGGTCAATTACGAAAAGAAATAAACTTGAAATACAGCTCTCAAAGGGCTATTTTTGGTTCAAGCAGTTCTGTTTCAGTCGTGTTAGTGGGTTTTGCAAAGACTCTTGGTACCTTTACAAGCATTCAGGAACTGGATCCACAGGACTAGGGTTGTAGAGATTGTCACCAATTTCCAGATGGATCAACTGCTCTGTTTTGTTTTTTCTCCACTACTTGCTCCCTCTCCTGTTTTGAGCTGCTCTCTCCCCAAAGCCAACTCATGCCCTCCTTGCTGCTTTCTTGACTGCTTCTAGCTTTTCCTATAATGATAATAATCATAGTGGTATTTGTTGTGTGCTTGCTGTGTGTCAAGAACTGTTCTAAATGCTAGGGTCGATATGGGCTAATCAGGTTGGACTCAGGCCATGTCCCACATGGGGCTCACAGTATGAATCCCCATTTTACATATGAGGGAACTGAGGCACGAGAGGTTAAGTGACTAGCCCAGCGTTGCACAGCAGTCAAGTGGTAGAACTAGGATTAGCACCCAGGTTCTTCCGACTCCCAGATCTGTGCTTTATCCACTAGGCCATGCTTCTTTCCTCCACCTTTCCTAGCTTTAGCAACCACTCTGAACCCCCTTTTGTGCCCACTCTGAGCCTCTTCTCTCAACTCAGCTCTGAATTCTCACATCAGAACTGGCTTCCTCCAGCCAACATCCTTCCAATATCTCCCCTTCTCCTCTGTTCCCTCGACCTCCCCGCACCAATGCTCAGTGCATAAGTTATTGTGGGAAAAACTACTAGAGGGAACTTTTCTCACATGTAGGGTGATTTGGTGCCGGAAATGCTGAAGGGAACTCAGTCTGATGTTCGAGGCATCTATTCCTCTACCGAAACCCCATCCCCTCGCACTTATCGCAAATTCCCCATCTCTGAGTTTACGGTGTCTCTGGAAAAGTGACTCTCCTCAACTCAGCTTCCCATAGCTGACACTGAAGTAAATGGGTATAATGAACTTGGGTTGCCTGCCCCACAGTAATGCTGTGACAATTGGGAGAATAAATGTCAGTCCCAATTATAAGGTCAAAAATGCTAGTGAATTTTCTTTCCCTATCAGTGGTCGTGTCCGTTTGACTTTATGGGCTTGTTCCTACAGTGCAGTCCAGCAGTCGGATCAGTCAGTCAGTGATTGGTATTTATGAAGTGCTCGCTGTGGGCAGGGAACTCTACAAAGGGCTTGGCAGAGTACAATTCAATAAGGATGCATTTTGGGAGGCCTAGAGAAAATAACTGCAGCTTCGGGAGAGTGTCTTAAATGACACACAGAGTTGAGTTTGCTCATGGTAGGATCCAAGCCAACGGACCTCTTCTTATCTCTTCTATGATAAGTACTGCAGGGAAAGACTTCTCAGCACCTCACACTGTGCTGCAATACTGAATACCGTGGGGGGTGAATTGAGTTTGGAATTTAACCTTTACTATGAATTTCATGACTTTTGAGGGTTTGAATTAGATCTTTAACATATGAACAAAGTTTGTAGACGATCTAGATTTACATGGAAGTTGTGCTGCTTGATGAATTACCCTTAACATTTTGTGACCTCTCCAGGTATTCCATTTTAGCCTCCACACATTGATTTCTCTGAAGCATAAACAAAGTTAAAAATTTCTTTTTAATTATTGCCCAAAGCCATTTTTTTGCCTGACCTAGTGTGAGCAGAATATTTTTTCCTCAATACCTTTTTGAAGGCTCTAAAGAACTCAGGCTCCTATTGCTTTAAAGTTCAGAAGGAGCTCCACATCATCATCCATCATCTTCTTCTGCTTTTTCTTGTCTCAGGAGTAGGGTATGGAATTGAATCTAAGGTCTTTACCTCCCCGTCTTAATAGGTGACTTGGTAGTTCTGTGATCAGTGGACTAAACTCAGCATCTTCAGGAAAGGAACAGAGAAATGCAAAATTCAGAGTTTTGCCGTGATATAAAACCCTGGCACATCCAACCCTGCCTGGAAATCGCTAACAGTTCACATTTTAGAAAGAACTTAGGGAAGCTAAGTGGTACAATGGGAAGAGCAGACTTGAGAGTTCCATATCAGTTCTGGCACCGGCCCTGCTGGGTAACCTTAGGCAAGTCAGCGTGGCTCACTGGAAAGAGCACGGGCTTTGGAGTCAGAGGTCATGGGTTCGAACCCCGGCTCTACCACTTGTCAGCTGTGTGACTTTGGGCAAGTCACTTAACTTCTCGGTGCCTCAGTTACCTCATCTGTAAAATGGGGATTAAGACTGTGAGCCCCACGTGGGACAACCTGATTCCCCTGTGTCTACCCCAGCGCTTAGAACAGTGCTCGGCACATAGTAAGCGCTTAACAAATACCAACATTATTATTATTATTATTAAGTCAGTTAGCCTCTCTGAGCCTCGATTTCTTCATCTATAAAATGGGGATAATAATACTTGCCTCACAGGGATGTTGAGAAGACACAGATGAGGTAAGTATTGTGAAAAGGCTTTGAAAAAATCAGAGCGCTATATAAATTTACAAGGGTTGTTATTTGAGTTGAAGAAAGTATAAAGGGCAACTAATTCAGGGATGGAAAAGTTTGTGTCTGAGATTAGAATGAAAAGATTAGTGCTTTCCAATCTGAAAAGATAAGGTCTGAGAGGGGCATGAAGGGAGCCGAGAGGGTGAATGGGGAATTGTTCAACAAAATCTGCACCGGTTTTAGAGGGGCACCCATTGATGCTTGAAAAAGCTCCTCATTCAATTCACTCCTTCCTACCTTACCTTGCTGATTTCCTGTTACAACCTAGTTTGTACACTTTGTTATTCTAATGCCATCTTATTTCCTGTATTTCCGTCTCCTCTATCTCGCCACCAACCCCTTGCCCGCATCCTCCCTCTGGCCTGGAGGTCCCTCCCCAGTCGTATAGGACAGATGATCACTCTCCCCACCTTCAAAACATTTACTAAAATCACATCTCCTCCAACAGGCCTTCCCTGACTAAGCCTTCATCTTCCCTACTCCTCCCTCCCATTTCTGTATTGCCTGTGCAGTTGGATCTACATGCTTTAAGCACTGGATAGTCACCCCACCCTCAGCCCCACAGAACTTATGTACACATCAATAATTTATTTCAATGTCTCTCTCCTCCTTTAGACTGTGAGCTTGCTCTTGTGAGCAGGGAGCATGTCTGCCAACTATATTATATGGTACTCTCCCAATGCAGTGTTCTGCACAAAGAAAGGGATGAAGAAATATCATTGATTGATTGGAGGAAGTGGGCCCTAAACAAAACAAGGAAACAGTTCTTCCCTGAGCAGATGATAGCTCTCTGGATCCACTCCTTACACTGGTTTAGGTCTAAAATGCCCACAGATTTCAGAGAGTTTAGGTAGATCCATAGACAAGAGGCCAGTGGGAGGCAGGGGGATGTTAGGAATATAGAGGGCAAGGTTAAGGATTCTAGATGGAATATTCTAAATATGAAGATATGCCTTGTGGGCAAGGATCACATCTACCAACTCTCAGCTGTTTAGTATAGTTCTCTGCACACAGTAAGTGCTCAATAAATGCCTTTAATTGTTTGGTGGATTAAGATGGATGTTAAGGACCCATCCTGCTGCTTCTCTCAGAGATAGAAGACTAAGCTGGGTGACCCACTGCCCCCTGAAGGACAGGGACCGTGTCTAGTTCCTACCTATGTATTGTCTCTCAGAATTTAGTACAGTGCTGTATTCACAGAGGACACTTAATAAATACTATCACTATTCATTCAGTCATGTTTATTGAGCACTTACTATGTGCAGAGCACTCTACTAAGTGCTTGCAAAGTACAATACAGAAATAAAGAGAGACAATCCCTGCCCACAATGGGTAGGATTTCTTATGTTCCCCTCTCTTTTTTCCAGTCGCTTTGAATCAGACGAGTATATTTTTCCCCACATCTGTATATGGATTCCTTTTTTTTAATTACGAGAGCACATGACACATTTCTTGGGCAAGCCGGTTCCACTTAGAATATATATAAGAATTGGTGTTTCCCTTCCAGTGTGGTAGCAGCTTTCTCCTTCCCACTCTGTGCCTTGCCTAATACTTTCATGAGTTTTGTAAACTTTTCAAAGATAATCTCATTGCCCTCGGGGGGCTCATTATTCCAAAAGGAATGTACAGTTTTGATTTTCCACATGAAAAGAAACTCTGTCTTACTCAGAACTTACTCAGAACGGCGTTAAGGTATTTCAAGTGAAATGATTTCCTTAGCACTCAGGTAATTCAGTAAAATCCCAAAACAAGACATATGATAGCTCAGTTGGATACTTCATCAATTTTTGCTGGGGTTATTTTCCTTTGTTTGCAATTCACTCATCACAGACAATGATCATGTAGAGGCAATTAGTGGTTTGGTCCCTGTGAGTTTATAAAATATCACGATCTAGTGAATCACTAGATTAAGAATCAGGGGATATGATGAGTATTCCTGGATTTGCATGATGTGGGCAGATGACCTAGCCTTTACATCAGTAAAATGAAGCTAAAAGGGATTTCCCATCTCCGAATCAATTGAATGCTGTGAGAAATCACTGGAGTATTATCAAATTAAAAGACGATTGTGGCAAAATTTGAAAAGTGGGTGAAAGCACTTCCATCCATAACCTCCTTGAAGATTTGTCGTCCCACAGCCGTTAAAAAAGTGTATATATTTAGGCCTAAGTTATTGACCAGGTCCTTTCAATTCATTCATTCAATAGTATTTATTGAGCGCTTACTATGTGCAGAGCACTGTACTAAGCGCTTGGAATGTACAAATCGGTAACAGAGACAGTCCCTGCCCTTTGACGGGCTTACAGTCTAATGGGTCTAATAAGTCAATGTATGGCTATTTTTTGTTTGCATGATTGGCTGACAACTTTTCATTTAAGAATGTGCCATCCTATTCTGTGTGGGTCTGTCTTCCTCTGTCTGTTTACCTGCTCTCTATTTACTTCTTGTGTCTTCCGTTCCTCACAGTTCTGGTCTCACCGCCCCCCCCTTCCTCTTCTGTACTTCTCCTCATTTCACCTTTCATAAGAACATATGAAATTCCCCTTAACTGGGTCAGACAAATGATCTCATCCTTCCTGGGATTCTGTCTGTTTCCCTTATTGCTGGCAGACTTGTCTTCTTTCATTCTCTCCTCCCCACAGCCTTCCTTCCCCAACCAACTTCCCCCCACCCCCCAAGGCCATCATCCCTCACCCTAAGGCTCTGAAAGTTTGCAAGCTGCCTCTCTTCCTGTGCCCTGCCACCACCACCTCAGGCCTCCCTTCTCCCTGAGGACCATCCCTTCAGCCTCCCTTCCCCCTCCAGGCGCCTCACGCCATTTTTCTCCCCAGTGGTTCTCAGGCAGCTCCTCTTCTCAGAGACTCCCAGGCCACCTTCCTTCCCCAAACCCTCAGGCTCCTCAGAATTCTCGTACCCCACCCCAGGCTGTGGCCATTTGGACACAGAGTGAGGCAAAGCAGATTAAACCCAACAGATGCACACTATGATGAAAGAAACTGGAATGTCAGTTTCATGTGATAGAAATACTCATGTGTGTGTGTGTGTGTGATTATTATTATTATGGTTCTTGTTAATTGCTTATTGTGTGCCAAGATCTGTTCTAATCACTGAGGTCGATAGAAGTTAATCTGGTTGGACACAGTCCCTTGTCTCACAAAGGGCTAACATTCTCAATCCCCATTTTACAGGTGAGTTAACTCAGGCACAGAGAAGTGAAGTGACTGGCTGAAGGTCACACAGCAGGCATGTGGCAGAGCCAGGATTAGAACCCAGATCCTTCTGACTCCCAGACCCGTGCTCTAGCCACTAAGCCATGCTCATCCCCCTTCACCAACCAGCTTGGTGAAGAGTAAAATGCGCCTGTCCAATTCATTGTTTTTCTATGATAGAGTGACCAGCCATGCACACAAGGATCAAGTAATCGATGTAAATGTATCTCATTTCTGTTAAGTCCTTTGTCAATGTGGGTGGGAGCCCACAATGATAGGTTAGGAAAGTATAGCGGACACACCACTGGCTCAAGGATGCTCATTGTGGACAGGGAATGTGTATGTCTCCCATGCACTTAGTACAGTGCTCTGCACACAGCAAGCATTCAATAAATATGATTGAATGAATGAAATCAATACACCTGAGGGCTGTATTGAGTGCTATTGCACAGATGCCTCCCTTACCCCACCCCACCTCCGGTGGCCTATTTCAGTCAGTAGGTTTATCAGTTTCCTGGAGGATGAAATGTCAAATGGCATAGAAAATTGGTTGGTGTGACTATCCTTTGGGAAGCAGGAGCTAACTTCAGAATGACTTTGGTTCATTGGAAATAACGGTTCTGCAAAAACAGGGAAAAAATCAGTGGTAACAAGTGCAAGGTAGAAACCAAAACAGCAAAAACCCAAATTAAGGATGGAGCAATTTTCCAGCCAGAGAAAGTTCTTGGTGGTCATATTTCTTAGTATTAATAATGGAATGTCATTGTATAAAAATTCAGCATGTAACAGGGATATTGTAGATTGTAAAGTCCTTGCAAGAAGGGATTGTGTTTGCCTACCCTATTATAATAATTTCCCAAGGGCTTAGTACAGTGCTCTGCAAGCTCAATAAATGCCATTAATTGATTAATGTACTAATGAGAGGTGCTAGAAAGTAAACCTCCCACCCTAAAATGCATATGACAGACCTTTATATCAGAGTTGAGAATCGACTGGATTATCTCACTTCAAACTTGATAGAATGCAAAGAAGAACAGCAAAAAGGTCTTAAGGAGTGGAAACTAGATCATTAGAGTAAAAGTAAAAGGCTCTGAAGGTTGTTTACTCTGAAATAAAGGATCAGGTGGCGTGAATGAATGTGATTTATTGATGGATTCATAAGAATTTTCAACTATATGGAGATTTCCTTTTCAGGAGAAAATGACAAGTGGAAATTTTTTGAAATTAAATTAGGAAAGCTTTCACTTGATCACAAAGAAGATCCAGCACTGGACTAGGCTCCCATGAGAAGTGGCCAATCCTGGAAATTAATTAGTAATGTTTATTTGGCACTTACTGTACGCAAAACCCTGTACTAAGTGCTTGGAAGAGTGCTACTGAGGTATGAGACACAATCCCTACCCACCAGAAGCTTACATTTGAATGGAAGACGTTGGAGGAAAAAAACAGACAATGAATGGCCCTGCATGGTATGGCTATTCACATCCTCCAGACAGGGGAATGGACTAAATGACTTCTTAAGCACCCTTCCAGTTCTATGATTCTAGGAATACTGTTTGTCCAGACAAAAGTTTCTCTGAAGTGGTTCCACCTAAAAAAAAAAAATTAAGGACATTATATAATTAGGGAATGAAAAATCCAATTAAAAATTTCTCAGACTAGAATTTCTTTTAAGAATGAATGCCCATCAGAGTTTAAAGAATCTTATGATATGTTTATTGCCATTTTCTACAGTTGTTACAGTTCAAGAAGTTTTGACGTGAAGAGCGGCTTTGCTCATTCCAATAACTGAGTACATTTTTCAATAAAATGTCAGATCTAAAGCATCTCGTATTTTTTGGAGAGCACAGATGTGCTTTGTTCTGATGAATAAATATTGTGGAATGTTATAGTGGAAAAGGCTTCCAAATGTATTGCACTCTGCAGTTTTATGCCATTCATATTTTTATTAGAGTTTTGTTATTTGTGGAATTTCATGCATTCTAGTGGGTGATATGTTAATTGAAAATATTTAGTTGGTCCCACAGTGTGGCCAAATCTATTCACCTGTCAAGCTCAAATTCATGTAAATTCACCCCTCCCTGAGGCATTAGGAGTTACGACATGCTGTTTTCATTTTAGATCATAACTGAACTTCAGACAAGCCTTGCCTCCCTGAGAGAGGAGAGCAGCCGACAGCAGCTTGCTTCAGAAAGGCGACTCCAGGATGTTGTTCAAAAATTGGATGATGAGAAGAAGCAGCTGATTAAAGATAATGACAGAGCAATCAAGGTAATCTGGAGTTTTCAGTTACCAGTGCTACAAACTGTTTCAGTGTCATTAGGAGGACTGAAATCAGGCCGCTGGCAGAATGAGCAAGGATATTTGGGAGTTTTTTATAGTATTTTTTAGCACTTACTATGCGTCCAGCACTGAACTAGATGCTGGGGTAGTTATGAGCTAATCAGGTTGGACACAATCCCTGTCTCACATAGGGCTCACAGTCTTCATCCCCATTTTATCGTTGAGGTAACTGAGGCACAAGAAGTGAAGTGACTTGCCCAAGGTCACACGCAGACATGTGGTGGAGCTGGGATTAGACTCCTAGGCCCAGGCTCTATCCACACTGCTTCTTATTTACACCGTGGTCAGTAATTCCAGTGACTGGACATGAGCTTTCATATAGCTGGAGACTCACTCTGACTGACCCAATCACTCACCTCTATAAAAATTCATATTTTTTTTTTTGGCAAGCCTAAGCCATACACTTAGATCAAATATTTGAAAACATTTAGCTCCATCTCTTGAGATGGTGAGAATGGTCAGAGTATTCACAGATGTTTCTCAGCAACAAAGCCTATCTGTTTACAAATATAAGAGATCAGCATCCAGCGTAATCTGTCCTTGGCTGGCAGGGTTTCTCAGTGTATTTGCATAGAAGATGCCGCTTCTGGAGTTGTAAAACTGTCCCCGGGTCCAGCAGAAATGCGCTCGTACTGTGCACCTTCCCCTCAGATCCTGGCAGGCCTTTCCAGTGACTTGTCTCATTATTCAGAGCAGCAGAAGTGTTTGGGGAGTTGGACTGTCCAGGTGGGAGCCAATTCTCCAAGTAGTTTCTTGTTCCCCCTCCGAGCAAAGGAAATGAATGTAAAATTTGACATTGCACAGGTTTTAATCTGTGAGAATTGGCATCTGGTAACCTTTTATAAAAACTGTTTGAAAGGAGAACAAAAACCTTTTCTAGTTTCCCACAAAAAGGCTTAGTAACTTCTCTTTGTTATAACAGTTTTTGAACTTTTTTCCTCCCTTAATAAAAAAAAAAACCCAAGTTTTCAGGGGGCTTTTCCCACCCTGTTTTTCTCCAGTAGGTGCTTGGAGATGTTGGTATTGTAGAAGCATCTTGCTAATTGGGTTGGATTTTCTGTGTGACAAAATTATTAATCTGCATTGTAGTTTTTACCCAGGTGACTGGTAACTATGCCTTCAAACACAACCCTTCTTTTTCAGATGGAACTTTGGGTTATTTATTTTCCTCAAAGGTGTTCTCATCTTTAAGTGTGAGTGTTTGAGGATGATTAGATGCTTCTTTTTACCTCTTAATTGTAATTCTTATCAGATAAAGGCTTCTGAGTGAAAAGTTACATTACAAATGCTCATAATTCCATTGGATAGGATAATATCTGTCAGGGACTGACTTTCATGGTACGTATTTATATGTTTTAATTTTTATTAAAATCTCAGTTTATAAAAATACCCCAAGTCCTGTCAGTTGAGTAAAGTCAAACCTTGAAAGCTGAATTTTTATAATAGTAAATAATAGATATGAAGGAAAAATCAATTACCAAGTCCTGAAATGTCTTGAAATTGTGTGGGGGGATTTAAAAAAATAGGCTCCTCCATGGAAAAAAAAATCTTTCTTCCAATTTTCCCAAATGGATTTTGTTAACTATGAATCAAAGATCAATTATGTTAAGCCTAATAACTGTTTCAGAGGGCAGGTTATCAAGACAAAGCATGTGGGATGGATATAGGTATAGATAATTCACATCTATATGGATATCTGATATGGATAATGTTACTCCAGGTGTCTCTTCCACACAGCAAGCAGAGAGGGAGAACATACAAACATGTTCCTGCCATCTCCCACCAGAGAAGACCACATTGCAATGGCTGTCAACACATCCTCTAAACTGTAAGCTCATTGTGGGCAGGCAACATGACTACCAACTCTATTGTATTGCACTCTCCCAAGCACTTAGTAAAGTCTTCTGCACACAGAAATTGCTTCCTAAATACCATAGATTGATTCAGGCAGAAGAGCTACTCAGACTTTCTCCAAACACAAGTAGTGGTCCTTACCTAAGCGAAAGAAAGGGCTGCTGATCCCATCAGAGGAAAGCTAGACCTTGGGTTGGGCTAGACCCCAAGAAAAAGGGTCACAAACAGCATGGCATAGTGGATAGAGCACAGCCCTGGGAGTCAGGAGGTCATGGTTTCTAATCCCGACTCCGCTACTTGTCTGTCATGTGGCCTTGGCTCTTAACTTCTCTGTACCTCAGTTACCTCCTCGATAAAATGGGGACTGAGACTGTGAGCCCCATGTGGGACAGAGACTATGTCCAACTGTTTGCTTGTATTCACCCCAGTGCTTGGTACAGTGCCTGACATATAGTAAACACTTAACAAATACCATAATTGTTATTATTATTGTTATTCTCAGGGCTCCAAGAATTGAACAGGGGGAGCAAGTGATGAGGCCAGTCCCTCCCTCGAATCCACAGTCCTGGCCTCATTCCACACAAGACGGGGAGAACAGGAAGCCCCTGAAGTCTTGGTCTTATTAATCTTTTTTTTTTTTACCATCAGGACCCCTAGGACTCGATGGGGAAGACAATTACTTGAATTCCCTTTCCCCCAAACACAGCTCTAGTGGACTGTGAAGCCCAGATCAGGCACGAGGGCTCAGAGCCGGGGGTTCATACGTTCCCAACTGGTTTGTTGGGTGGTCCCGAGAATTCCAGGGAGAGGAGAATACTGGGAAAATGGCATGGGGTACGACTGGGTGATGTAAGGCCACAGCACCTCCCCAGGACCCTACCGCATGCATGGAGCTCAGGGAATCAGAAAGAGCTCAGAGCAGCTAAAAAGGAAAGATCAGGAAGAGAGAGTCTAGGGATAGAGGGGAAAAGACTGCAAGGATATAAAGGACCAGTAGGAAAAGGGGCTCTCACAGGGACAGTGGACTACAGGAATAAAGAAAGGGAGAGAGGCCACCACATGGTAGCAGTGAAGGAGAATGAGAAGGGAAAGGAGGGGAATCAGAGTCAGAAACAGGAGTAGAAATCAGTAAGCAGAAAGGAGTGACAATAATAATAATAATTATTGTGGTATTTAAGTGCTTACTATGTGTCAAGCACTGTTCTAAACATCAGGATAGGTAAAAGACAATCAGGTCGGGCCCAGACCCTGTCCCACTGGGGCTCCAAGTAGGAGGGAAAGCAGGTATTGAAACCCCATTTTCAGATGAGGAAAGTGAGGCCCAGAAAAGTTGTGTTTTGCCCAAGGTCATACAATAGGCAAGTAATGGTGTCGGAATTAGAACCCAGGTCATCTGACTCCCAAGCCCGCTGTCTTTTCACTAAGCCATGCTACTTCTCGAGTATCTGGAAGACTGACAGAAGACAGAAGGACACAAGTATAGGGAAGATACGTTGCAAGAGGAGACGTATTTGAGAAAGAATGTCAAGAAAGAAAAGAGACCGGGAGAGAGGAGGGAAAGTATAGGGTTTGTCTGAACCCAAGACCAGGTTTTATGCTCTTCTGTGCTGTCTATTCAATGGAATTTATAAGCTGAAGGAAGTCTTCCAGAAAACCTACCGATATTTTTATGAATCGCTGATTTATCATTGGTATTTACCCAGCACTTACTGTGTACAGAGCACTGTACTAAGTACTTGGGAGAGGACAATACAATAAGGATCGGTAGCATTATCCCTTCCCTCAAGGAAATGTCTTAAACAGAGGTGTTGAAGCTTGCAGAACTACTTCAACATCCTGGAGTACTAACACTGTGGCAGCACACCCTCCTGCTTGAAGATAATGTTAATCTGGAGCTAGAGAGGTCAGTGTATTATACCCAGTGGGTCCTTCGTGATACTATTACTATTCCCCAGGCCTCCCCATCCATCAGTTCAAACATATTTATTGAACACATAGTGTGTGCAGAGCCCTTGGTTATGACTCTGACATTTCTACCTCATTCCCGGTGGGAACACTGGCCCAGGCTGGAGCAGGCTTCAAGGGAGTGTCTGGTTGGGTGCGGTGGCAGCATCGCTTCGGGCTTGGGAAAGACCCTGTGCTACCTTGGTTCCCCAGTTAGGGTAGGATCCTATTTAGTGACGGGCCCAGCGTCCTTTTTTCCATCCTCCATCCCCTGTCTAAAGAAACAGCCACTAGAGAGACCGGCTAGAGAGTGTGGTCTTTGGCCACGGGGTCTAGGCAAGCATTTCACCCTTGGACTTGCTTTAATCAGGTGAGATGTTTCTGTCCAGGCGTGGCATTCTGGGTTTCCATCTGTGTATTCTTTCCTGGTGCTTAGTTCAGTGCTCGCCACACGGTAAGCACTTAAGAAATAAATTATATTGCTACTATTACTCCTGTAATAAAGATACTAATAATTATGGTACGTGTTAAGTGCTTACCATGCGCCAAGCACTGCTCTAAGTTCCGGGATCGATACACATTCGTCAGGTTGGACACAGTCCCTGTCCCACCTGGAGCTCACACTCTTAACCCCATTTTACAGATGAAGTAACTGAGGCAGAGAGAAGTTAAGTGACTACTTTCCCAAGGTCACAGAGCAGATGTGACAGAGCCAGGACTAGTAGATCCAGGTGCGACCCCACCTCAAAATGATACATCTGCAATTTGGTGTAGAGCCCAATTAAGATTCTTCCCGGCCCCTTATGGATTATTTGAATTGTTAATTAAGAAACAATGTGGCCTAGTGGATAGAGCACAGACATGGGAGTCAGAAGGACCTGGGTTCTAAGTGCAGTTCACTTCAAGTTAGAAGTGCAGCATGGCATAGTGGATAGAGCACGGGTCTGGGAATCAGAAGATCCTGGATTCTAATCCCAGCTCTGCCACTTCTCTGCTGTGTGACTTTGGGCAAGTCATTTCACTTCTCTGTGCCTCAGTTACCCCATCTGTAAAATGGGGATTGAGACTGTGAGCCCCATGTGGGACAGGGACTGTGTCCAACCTGATTGCTTGTATCCCCCACAACACTTAGTACAGTGCCTGGCACATGGTAAGCGCTAAACAAATACTGCAATTATTATGACTTAAATTTTCTGTGACTCAGTTACCTCATCTGGAACATGGGGTTTGGGACTGTGAATTCTATGTGGGACAGGGACTGTACCCACCCTGACTAGCTTGCATCTACCCCACCGCTTAGTACAGTGCCTGGCACATAGTGAGTGCTTAAGAAAAGACATTTTGAAAAAGAAACCCTAGAGGAAGAGTGAGGATAGTCCTGTCAGTGGAGCTTAGTCGGGACTCACGCTTTAATTCCTTGTGAGAAGTGTTACAAAGCACTTTTCCAAATGACTCCAGAACTGTCTGTTACCCCCATGCCGCTAGTGCTAACTCCTTTCTTTGAAGCCAGCATATTGAAAGACACTCACTGTGAAGCCAGATGTCTGAGCACAGAATGCTTATCAAGGAGAAATGTTACCAAATTTTTGCCGCGAGGCATGGGGAAGGAATTTTAAAGCATTGCTGCATCTTTCTCTCTCTGTCTCTCTCACTCTCTCGCCTCTGTCTTGAGTTCAGAGGGAAAGGTCGTTAGTTAGTAGGGCATCAGAAATCTGGTCTATGTTACCAGAAGGTCTGGAGAGCAATGAAAGAATGTTTCCAGAGATTGGGCAATTCTTATTGTGCTTAAAGCTTAGAGAATTCCACCCTCCAAAAAATAATAATTACAAAGCTCATTGAAAGTTGTTGGTCTGAGTTAGCATTGAGAAACAGAAACCTTCCCTGTCTGGCACAAAATGACTTGGAGACCTGAACATTATTATTTGCTTTAGAAGAGCACAGACTGTTGCTCTAGGCCGATTAAGGAATTCTCAGCACAGATTTTTGAGTGGGCAGAGAGGCTTAAGGTCAATAACCTGAAACTTGTTGTCATGCTCATCTCCTTGTGAGCCGTCAGTAAGAGAGCAAGAAAGTCCAGCAATATTCATTCATTCATTCATTCATTCAATCATTTTTATTGAGCTCTTACTGGGTGCAAAGCACTGTACTAAGCACCTGGGAGAGCATAATATAATAACAACACACTCATTCCCTGCCTATAACAAGCTCACAGTCTAGAGGGGGAGACAGACATTAATATAAATAAATAAATAACAGATATATACAGATATATTCATAAGTGCCGTGGGGATGGGAGGGAGGATGAATGAAAGGAGCAAGTTAGGGCAACGCAGAAGAGCTTGGAAGAAGAGGAGAGGAGGGCTTAGTCAGGGAAGACTTCTTGGAGGAGATGTGCCTTCAAATAAGGCTTTGAAGTGGGGGAGAGCAATTATCTGTCTGATAGGAGGAGGGAGAGCCTTCCAGGACAGAGGTAGGATGTGGGTGAGAGGTAGACAGCAAGATAGAGGAGGCTGAGGTGAAGTGAGAAGGTTAGCATTAGAGGAATAAAGTGTGTGGGCTGGGTTGTTGTAGGAGAATAGCTAGGTGAGGTAGGAAGGGGCAAGGTGATTAAGTGCTTTTAAAGCCAGTGATGAGGAGTTTTTGTTTGATGTGGAGGTGGATGGGTAATCACTGGAGTTTCTTAAGGAGGGGGAGACATGATCTGAACTTTTTTGAAGGAAAATGATCTGGGCAGCAGAAAGGAGTATGGTCTGGAGTGGGGAGAGACAGGAGGCTGGGCAGTCAGCAAAGAGGCTGATACGATAATCGAGAAGACTAAGGTAAGTGCTTGCATTAATGTGATAGTTTGGATGGAGAGGAAGGGGCAGATTTTAATGACAGGATTTAGTGAGGGCTTGAATATGTGGATTAAACGAGAGAGAGGAGTAAAGGATAATGCCAGCCTTACGGGCTTGTGATACAGAACGGATGGTGGTGCCATCTACAGTGATGGGAAAGTGAATGGGAGGATGGGGTTTGATTGGGAAGATACGAAGTTCAGTTTTAGCCATATTAAGTTTGAATAGAGAGAGGACACCCTTCAGATGAGCGTAGCTTAGCGGAAAGAAGACAAAACTGGTAGAGAAGATCTAGGTTCTGATTCTGGCTCCACCACTTGCTTGTTGTGTGATCTTAGGAAAGTCACTTGACTTCTATCAATCAATGGTGTATGTTGCACACTTACTGTGTGTGGAACACTTTATTTAACATTTGGGTAAGTACTCCTACTTATTGTGAGTCCCATGTGGAACAGGGACTAAGTCCGATTCAGTTATCTTGTTTCTACCCCAGCACATGACGCAGTTCTTGGCACAAAGCAAACTCTGGATAAATGCCCCAATTATTATTGCTTTCATCTAAAATGAACACATTTTCTGGAGTTCTCAATGGATGGGGTAGTTTTGGGGTGTGGGACTTCCATGGGGTGGGGAAAATGTCCAAGCATAGCGGAGGAGAAAAAGGCAAGGGGGCTAAGGGGGCAAGAGGTGGCCAAACAGAGCAAGAAAGAGAGAGCAACTGAGCTATAAGAACATAAACAGTGTCTCTATTAGGACACACCAGTCCTCCATGTTATTGTCGTATTTATTAAAAGCTTACTACATGCCAAGCACTGTACTAAGTGCTGGGGTAGATATAAGATTCATTCATTCAGTCAGTCATATTTATTGTGTGTTTACTTTGTGCAAAGCACTGTACTAAGCATTTGGGAGAGTATAACAATAAACAGACACATTCCCTGCCCACAATGATCAGGTCCCACATGGAGCTCATCGTCTAGGTAGGAAGGAGAACAGATATTGAACCCCCATTTTGCAGGTGAGGGGACTGAGGAACAGAGAAGTTAAGTGACTTGCTCAAGGTCAAGCAGCAGGTGAGTGGCAGAGCCAGGACTTCAACCCAGGGTCACTGTCTCCCAGCCCGGACTCTTTCCATCTAGCCCAGACCACCATCTCTGATAGTGGCCACTGAATGACTAGAAGCAGAAAGGAAGAATGAAAGTCACAGAGAGACTGACAGAAGTAGAAAGGTGGGAGAGAGAAGAGTGGGCAAACCCACAACTCCTACCATGGCCAAACATGGGATGTTGGGTGGGGGGGTCATCGTCATCAGCAGTATTTATTGAGTGCTTTTTGTGTGCAGAGCACTCTACTAAGCCCTTGGGAGAGGATCTAGAGACAACAGAGCTGGAAGGCATGTTCCCTTCCCACAATGAATCCCCATTAGCTATTGTTTGGATGATGAGACCAGACTACAGGATCCTGCCTGTGGCTGTCCATCTCCTGTCTCTCAAATTCTGGCCCTGACTTGAAGAATGGACAGGTAGGTGGTGCTAAGTACAGTGCTCTGCACATAGTAAGCGCTCAATAAATACTATTGAATGAATAGCTTTGGAGGCCTTTGGACTCCACTCGATCTCCCCTTCTAGACTGTAAACTCGTTGAGGGCAGGGAATGTGTCTGATAAATGGTTATATTATACCCTCCCAAGTGCTTATTACAGTGCTCTGCACACAGTAAGCATAGAATAAGTACAATTGACTGACATAAATTTTGTGAGGTGAGGGAAGAATGCCCACACATTTAATTTGAATTATTTTGGACATTACAAAAGGAATGTAAAATAAACTTGGTATCTGAATTATCTGATTATCTTGTATCAAGTCACACTTAGGATAGTCCTCTAGTCTGTAAGTTCCTTGTGGGCAGGAACCGTGTCTACCGACTCTGTTTTATTTGTACTCTCCCAAGTAATCACTTCGCACCCAGTAATCACTCAATAAATACCATTGATTGATTGGTATTAGCCATTTAACAAATGACACAAGTATCATTATTACGAAACTTGGCTCTCAGACATTGCCTTCATAGGAGACCCAAAGGGAATACTGAAAAAGCTGGTCACAGCCGAAAATAAGGGGCAGCTGGGGAAAAGTTGGCCTAGAATAATTCATAGGTGGGTTTCTAGTGTGAATTACCAGAGAAGTCAATAAAAAAGACTGAGAAACCATTATTGCTTGTAAACGAGAAGCAGGAACCTCTTGTATTCCAGTTTCTATCGTTTTCTCCAAGATACTTCTCCATGCCCTCTTTCCACCTGCATAAACATAAGAATGTTCAAAACCTCATTAGTGAGATGAAATATTTCAAGGCAAAGCATGACTTGCATCTCACCCCTACTTAATTCCTAATTTTGAGCGATTAATAAATTAGGCTCAGGAGCTTTTTAAGAGGTAACACACCTCATATGGCGAAACAGGGGTGTTGTCCTTTGCTCTCCCCAAACTTGATTTTAAAATATGCAGAAGCCCGCCTGAATGGTGTTTAAGCCAAGACAAATAGACATGCTCATAAAAGAAAGCAGCCTGTCTAAAAGCAAACATTACTTCTCCTTTTTCTCATTGCTTTTTCTCATTTTTTTATATACTTGCCCATCTAAGTAGCAGATTTATTCCAGGAATGAGGGACTCCCTCACTTTCATTTCCCACCCCAAGCATTAGCCCCGTAAACTGTTCATTCCATCCGGCCACTGTTCTGTCAGCCTGCCTAGCTGCCAACTCGTCGATTAGTTTTCAGTAATCAAACCTGGGGGCTGCTAATCATCAGATTAGACAGAATCAACAGATTCTCCGTCACACCGTGGGAACGTGAAAGCATGCGACGATTTCTACAGTGTGCTTCAGGGAGGTCATTTAACCACTTATTAATGATTAAAGCTGTTGTTTTTGTATCTTGTTGAAGAGCAGTAAATCCCCATTTTCTTAAAAGCCGTGGAATTTGGCCTCATTTTGGCCTTAGCTCTGTTCGTAAATAAACTCATTAGAAATCGTTCTTGATGTGGGCACAGTAGAAGCACGATCGACTCCACTTGGGGTAAAGTCAAAACGGTGCTGTCATCAACTGCAGTAGCACCAGCATTTATTAAATACCCGCTGGGTGAAGGGTGCAGTTCTAGAGGCACGAAAACATTCCAAAAATAAGGCAGAACCACAGCCCTCAAGTAGTTTACAATCCAGTAACGAGGACAACCTGACCTAATTTAAAAGAACAGTGGTTATAAAGCATTATTCCGTATATCCCCTCAGCATGTTCTTTAGAACATTCTAGCATTAGGTACGATGATTTGCTCTTTGTAATCAAAGGCACTGGCTCTCCATCTTGGTCTCCAGTGGATGAGCCTAGCTGAAACGACTGATGTTCCATGGTCTCTGCAAATGTTAATGTCCCTCCAGATAGCTGCTATGACCATCCTTCACAAAACTCTGGCTGTTTTTGACACTTGCTTTTCTCTGTTGACCAAAAATAATTTTATATGCCAATCAGCTTTGGCTGTGATTGAAATCTATTTCAGATTTCACTGGGTCTTCGAGACTCTTCTTCCATATACTGTACTAATAGTTTCTTAGCATACAAAGGTTGCTTGGAGAGTGGTCACACATCCTAGATTCGATGAGGTGGACCCAAGCCTTCCCTCACTCCCATCTTGTCACGCAAAGGATGACTGGAAGGAGTCACAAAAGGTCCACTTTGGACCAAAACAGCAGCAGTGATTGGAGTAGGGACCCCATCAGAGAGCAAATAGAAGGGGCTCAAGCAAGTAAGAGAAGAGTTAATGGTAACTGTCACAGCTCCCACCACCATGGCTGCTGCCTCCACTGGTACCAGAAGGGAGAAGGAGCAAGCCAAGGAACAGAGGGGTTAATTGGAGAAGGCCCCTTGGAGGAAATGTGACCTTATTGGCTCTGTGCCAGGCGCTGTACTAAGCAGTGAGGTGGACTCGTGCTGGGCAGGGAATGTATCTATTGTTCTGTTGTACTCTCCCAAGTGCTTAGTACAGTGCTCTGCACCCAGTAAGTGTTCAATAAATGCGATTGAATGAATGAATACAAGCTAATCAGGTTGTACATAGTCCATGTTCCAAGTAGGGCTCACAGTCGTATTCCGCATTTTAAAGATGAACTAACTCAGGCTCAGAGAAGGTAAGTGTCTTGTCCAAGGTCATACAGCTGGTGAGTTGTACTGTAGTTACCGTGAGCAAATCACTAGATGCTAAATGCATCGATTTTTAATGAACTGGTGTTTTACAGTGTCTGTGATAGTCTTCAGTAGGGTTGGACCTAGGCATTCTGGCCCGGGGGAAAGAATCCAACCAGTCCCCTAGCAGGCATGGAAGCAGCATGGTGAAGTGGGTAGAGTACAGGCCTGGGAGTCAGAAGGTCATGGGCTCTAATCCTGGCTCTGCCACTTGTCTGCTGTGGGAACTTGGGCAATTCTCTGTGCCTCAATTACCTCATCTGTAAAATGTGGATTGAGACAGTGAGCCCCACATGGGTCAACCCAACTTGCTCATATCTACTCCAGCACTTAGTATGCTTCCCGGCACATAGTAAGGGCTTAACAAATACCACAATTATTATTATTATTACAAATAAAAAATTGGTATACCCCAGACCACATCCTGGAAGTGATGCTTTGGAAGAGGGACATGCACAGAGAGCACTGGTGCATGCATTCCTCCAAATAGATACATTAAAGGGCCATCCTGCTGTAAAACCCTCGCACCAGCCATAATTTATTTTCAAAAGTTTTGGAATGAGATCTGGGTGGGCCTGGGCTTCCCATTGTAATAATAATAATTGTAGTATTGCACGCTTACTATGTGCCAAGCAGTGTATTAAGCACTGGGAGAGATACAAGATAATCAGGTCGGACATAGTCCCTGTCCCACATGGGCTCACAGTCTAAGTACGAGAGAGAACAGGTTTTGAATCCTCATTTTACAGTTGAGGAAAATGAGACCCAGAGAGGTTAAGTGACTTGCCCTAACTTATACAGCAGGGCAGTGGTGGAGCTGGAATTAGTACCCAGGTCCTCTGACTCTCAGATCTGGGCTCTTTCCACTCAGCCACGCTCCTTCTCGCTGGGTTCTGGATTGGGCTCAGGCTGAAGTAATAATAATAATAATAATTGTGGTACTAATGGTATTTGTTAAGCACTTACTATGTCCCAGTCACTGTACTGAGTGCTGGGGTGAATACAAGCAAATTGGGTTGGAAACATTCCCTGTCTCACATGGGGCTCAAAGTCTTAATCCCCATGATAATAATAATAATAATAATTATGGTATTTGTTAAGCGCTTACTATGTGCCAAGCACTGTTGTAAGCACTGGGGTAGATACAGGGTAATCAGATTGCCCCACGTGGGGCTCACATTTTTTAATCCCTATTTTTACAGTTGAGGTAACTGAGGCATAGAGAAGTGAAGTGACTTGCCCAAGGTCACACAGCAGACAAGTGGCAGAGCTGGGATTAGAACCCATGTCCTCTGACTCCCAAACCTGCGCTCTTTCCACTAAGCCACGCTGCTTGGGTTAACTGAGGCACAGAGAAGTGAAGGGACTTGCCAAGGTCACACAGCAGACAAGTGGCAGAGGCAGGTTTAAAATCTAGGATCATCTGACTCCCAGGCTGGTGCTCTATTCACTAGGCCATCTGTGTTGTAATGCCCGATTGGAGAGTCACATCATTTAAATGCAGATAAAAAGAGAAATATTTCAGCAGAAAGCATTTAAAATGACAAAATAGCAAGCCAAACATTTCATTTCTGAAGACGCTTTTTTCGTAGTCGGCCATTCCAGGGACAACATAGCTCAAGCCAGAGCCCCTCTTTGAAGGTTTTTGAGAGTGACTTGTGTAAGCCAAAAGCCATTCCCCTTTATATTATCTGCAAAATGTGGCTTTCAGTAGTTGGCTCTGTGGCTTGCACTGATCATCTTTCTTTCTACTATCACCAACTGTCCCCGAAAGCAAGATGTTCAAAGCGTGATTTTAAAAGGAGACCAGAGTCTCTAAAAGGAGCTCTCCAAACCACTTGGCTTAATTTAAAGAGAATGCTGAAGGAAGGCAATATTGTCCGAGAATAATGATCTCCTGCTGCTAGTTAAATGCAGAGGTGCAGCGGAAACACTTATTGAAAAATGATTGCATTGAGGAGAGGGTGAAAATTTTTTTTTTTGAAGGGACACCATTTGTACTGGCAGCCTGCTCTTTTCCAGTGATATTATTTCTGGACTTGCTGATGATCAATGAATGCTCATGTCCATAAATGGGGGGGCAGATGACTCCAGTTTCCCACTTTTCCAAAGGACACAATCATAATAGAATGAGAAGGTGGACTATGTATCCTTCAACTTCAATAGGAAAGTTTTCCAAATTTCAGCCAAACCACAGATGAAGGATTTCACGGAACTAGGCTTAGAAAACCTTTCCGGGCTTTCATTTTAATAACCTGACGGTAGCTTTCTGAAAAGTACAGCTTCAGTGAATGTAGGGAATGTGTCTGTGTTCATTTCCAAATGAATTTGGGCCATCTAACTCTCCCCTCTTTATAGACATGGAACTCATCACATTGGGTCCTGAGCACTGGAACAAACTTTAATGGGGTGAAAGAAGCAATAAAAATAAAAAGGTAGCAAAAAGAAGATATTCAAGTGACCTGATGCTAAATTTTCTTGTTGTCATTAAATGTGGTGGCCAGGGATGAGTCTGTAAGGGAAAAGCTGCTTCTCAGGTTTGCAGTTACTAACTTGGTTGTCAGTCTTAGGATATCTGGGTCATCATGGGAAAGCTTCCCCAAGAGGCTTTCCCCAATTAAGCCTTGTGTTCCATGACATTCCTCTCCGTTCTGTGCTGTCTTTTCACTTGGATCCATACTCTTTGAGCATTTGGTATTCATCCCACCATCAGCCCCAAGGCACTTATGTACATAAATTATTCATTTATATTAAAGTCTGCCTCTCCCTCTAGACTGTATGCTCATTGTGGGCAGAGAACATGACTTCCAACTTGGTTGTATTATGCTCTCCAAGCACTTAGAACAGTGTTCTGCACACAGTGAGCCCTCATCAAATGCCATTGATTGATTGAAGCTAATATGAGTGATATTTGAATTGTTATCCATTAAATCCTACTCTTGCTATTCAACATTTCTTCACTACACGATTCAAGTTTAGAGAAGCAGCGTGGCCTAGTGTACAGAACACAGACCTGGCAGTCAGAAGGACTTGGGTTGTAAATCCCGGCTCTGCCCCTTGTCTGTTGTTTGACCTTGGGCAACTCACTTCATTTCTCTGTGCCTCAGTTACCTCATCTGAAAAAGCGGGGGTTATGACTGTGAGCCCCTTGTGGGATAGGGACTGTATTCAAGCTGATTAGCTTGTATTCATTCATTCATTCTATCGTATTTATTGAGTGCTTACTGTGTGCAGAGCACTGTACTAAGTGCTTGGAAAGTGCAATTCAGCAGCAAGGGCTTAGTATAGTGCCTGGTACATAGTAAGTGCTCAACAATTACCATAAAAAGTGCCTTCTTCCCACCTTCTATAGACACAAACTCCCAGAGGTATAGCACAACACTGTGGCTTCCTTGCAAGAGCTAACTTGTGCTGTTAGCCTCTTCAGAATAATAATAATAATTTTGACATCTGTTAAATGCTTACTATCCACCAAGTTCCAGGAGTAGATACAATCCAATCAGATCAGACTGTGGTGCTGACAGTCTAAGTGGAAATTGGAGAAGCATCCAACACTGGTATTAACTGACACTGGTATCTTAGAATGTGAATGTCAGAACTCCAAGCATAGTATGAAAGCTCATGAAATGCAAGATGATCACAAGGCCCCTGTTTACCTATGACAAACAGTAAATATTGGAATAAGTATTCGAAATGACCCTGAGGTGTTCAACAGTATACTGCCCAGGTCATTAATAGTACTGTGTCCGGTCATTCCTATTGCAGTTTGATAGCTGTTTGTTGAAAACGTGTTATCAAAAAAATTGCAAGGTTAACCATTGTTTCAATAGAAAATAAGACCTTAGATTTCAGAGATTGTGCCTACTTACTCTGTTGTACACTCCCAAACACTTAGTACAGTGTTCTGCATGGAGTAAAGCTCTCAATAAATAATCATTGGAGTATTTGTTAAATGCTTAATCTATGCCAAGCCCCCTTCTAAACACTGGTGTAGATACAAGCGAATCGGTGTCACATGGGTTTCACAGTTTAAATAGGAGGGAGAATAAGTATCGAATCCCCATTTTGCAGATGAGGTAACGGAGACACGAGGAAGTTGTGACTTGCCTAAAGTCTCACAGCAGACATGTGGGGGAGGCAGGATTAGAACCTGGGTCCTCTGACTCCCAGGCCCACTCTCTTTCTTAGAGGCCATCCTGCTTCTCTGATTAAATACACTGATTGATGAAGGATCGAAGTTCTATGTATACAGAACCTAATTCCTCATTTCTGAGACTCAGTTCTTAGTCCAGGGGAAGCAAAGTCAAAACCCAAGGTGGCTGGTGGGAGCTGCATTAACCCAGTGATTGCTGGGGTCTCTTCTTGTTTCAGCCTTGTTATATCCTCTGGGGATCAACCCCATTGCCCTGTTTCTCCAGCTCCCTTTCTGCTGCCAATTTAGCAGCAGCCTAGCAGTTACCCTAGTTAGTCCTGGCTGGTGGTAGAGGGTTTTAACAAAAATCATAGGCATGGAGACCCAGGTAATGAAAGAATTGCAAGTGGTCCTCAAAGGAGTTGGAGAGTATGCCAAGGAGAAATGTGGCCTAGTGGATAGAGCATGGGCCTGGGAGTCAGAAGGACCTGGGTCCTTTTCCCGGCCCTGCCATTTGTCTGCTATCTGACCTTGTGCAAGTCACTTCATTTCTCTGTGCCTCTGTTACCTCATCTGTAAAATGGAGATGAAAACTGTGGGCCCAAGTGAGACATGGACTATGTCCAACCTGATTAGCTTGTATTTACCCCAGCGCTTAGTACAATGCCCAGCACATAGTTAACACTTAGCAAATACGATAATATAACCTTAACCTTAAGTCCAACCTTAAGCCTACACTGCGAAGACTTGGGTCACAAATGTGGATTGTTGGTTATGGATAGAGGACCTGCCAGGTTTCATTTCAGTCTTGTGTGTTACTTATCAGTCTGCATCTCTTTGGTGCAACATAGTAATCTTGAAGGCAAACAAGAGCAAATTCCTCCAGTGTTGTCCTTGAACAATATCTCAACTCTTCCCTAGGCTACCTGAGGCCATTTTAGGGCAAGGCCTTCTGCCTGTTGGATTTTTCTTGTCTGGGACCCAATGCCGCCCTCTCGAATTAATCACCTCTCTTTCTCTCAGCCCATTTGATTTTATCTGCCCCTGTTCTTGATTACCTTCCATCCCACTGTATCCTAGTCAGTTATCCCAATTTATGAGCTGGTATATCACAGAGGGTCTATAGAAGACAAAGCCAACTCTATATAATTCCATGTCTCACGCACTGTCAAAAAGCATCTTTAATAACAAAACACAGCACAAACCTAGATGAGAGAGCCAATTCGTTACACAATGGATACTGAACAGCTGGTCTGTGGTAATAATGTTCAATCACAACTGACCTGGGTCAATCTTGCACTGTGACCTATTGAGATGAAAGCCTCCATATGCTGTTACCAATGCTATAAACCTTTCACTCTCACTTCTGGCCACTGATCTCACTGGCTGAAGTGGATTTCATTGGCTAGAGTTAGGGTGATTTAAAGAGCTTTTCTGCCTGTTTGGTTTGAGCTTGCCTTCTCATTGCTGTTTTCCGAATCTCGGGGAATTGTATTTTAATTGAGATTGTTGACAGTATGGCTAACATTTATTTATCATTTTTTAAAAACACTCTCCCTCAGAAACAAGATAATTTGTAGCAATATAAATCTACATTAAAACAATTAAGAAGTCAGGGCCTTAGATTGGATGAACTACACAATAGTTTTTGGCTCCAGGTCTAACAGCAAAACAGGTAATTATTTAGCCAACAGCAACTCTGATTATTCCAGTATCCATCATATGGCCAAGTTTGTCTGCTTTATTATTAACTCTGGCTTCTCCAATCAGGTTGTGAATAACATCCTGAAAGGTCTCACTTGTATTAATTCATTTTACTTAAAAATGCCTGTTTCATTCAGTTGTATTTATTGAGCGCTTACTGTGTGCAGAGCACTATACTAAGCGCTTGGAAAGTACAATTCGGCAACAGATAGAGACAATCCCTTCCCAACAATGGGCTCACAGTCAAGAAGACCAATTTAATCAATCACTGGTATTTATTCTGTGCTTCATCTGTACATAGTGTTTAGTAGTTTGTAGAATTATGAATGGTTAAGAAATGATTGCTTCTGATGTAGTTAGGCAGTATTTCCATCCATCCAACAGATCCAGGATGGACAGTAATTTCTCTAGTTGAAATAAGGTATTCTGTCATCTCCCACATGACACCATTCTGTATGAGGTCCTAGGGAGCATTCTATAAAAGTAAAATTCATCATTCCTGCCCTGAAGGACTTACAGTCTTGTGAAGAAAGAAAAAAAAATCTTAATTGCCAATTATGCAATAGTTAAGAAAGTAAAAGTACAGATAGAAATAATTTAGAGGCAGGGTCACTTGGAAGAAAGAGGAAACGCTTAGTAGAGTGCTCTACACACAGAAAGGGCTTCAGTACTGTTGATTGATTGACTCAGAGAGGGGACAGGTAACTCCATGGGAGGAAGGGGAGCACAGAGTCCATGGTGTACCCATGTTCATATCGCCTTCCCATGCTAATTCACACCAATCCACACATGTGTTCACACACATCACATTCATCCGCACTCTTCAGTCCAAGCCTGGGTGCCTGTGGGATATTGGGGAGAAGCTGGGGATTGGACTTGAAGAGGTTCATTCCCTCATTAGAAGAGAGGTCCTCGCTTTATCCCACTTTCTGGAGGAATGAAGTAGAGGGATGGAGTTATGCCCTCCATAAGCAGGAGGCTCAGATGCTTCCACTGGGACACACACAGACCCCCCGACCCTGCCTCCTTTCTGTCCTGGAGTGTATCAACTAGAATAAAACTGAGTACTGGGCAGACTCTTCGTCGAATTCTGCATCCAGTCTTGGTCACCACATCTTAAAAAGGATGTGAAGCAACTGGATACGGCCCAGAAAAGAGCTACAAAAATGATTAAAGGAATGGAAAATGAGTCCTATGAGGACAGATGAAAGGAATTGGCATTGTTGAGCCTCTAGAAGAAAAGGCTAAGGAGGAGACTTAATTGCTGTCTTTAAGCATATGAAAGGTTTTTTATGGGGAGAAAGCTGACCAGTTGTTCTCCTGTCCAATGAGTCCTGAACAAGAGGAAATGAGCTTAAATGAAAGCGGGAGAAAGGGTTCAGATGGACGTAAGGAAGATCATCTTGACCCTTGGGGTTATGAAACCTTGGAACAGGCTACTGAGGGAGAATGTCATAAGTCTCTGCCCCTGAATTTCTTTAAGACAAGAATAGACAACCATCTGTCCCGGGTTGTTTAGCCCTTTACTTATCCAGAGGCAGGGGCCTGGATCAAATGACTTCCTGAGGCCCCTGCCTACTCTCTGATTCAGGATTAGAAAAAAGTGCAAGGAATGATCACCGCTATTTTTTTTCCATCATTAAAGTGTCTGTCCCTTCAAGAAAATGGCATTTTTATGAGATTTGGGTTCTGCTGTCAGGAGGCCAAAAATGTGTAGTACTGAATGTTGCCTCATTTTCCCAGGTATGTTTAAGGATAGGATAGGATAGGAGCATGGGTGGCCAACAGTCCCTGCTTTGTGGAGCTAAATAATGCCCTGGGCATTTAGGAGAGACAGTCCTGACTTGCTGAGCTTTGACATTTTGCCTCTCCCTCTCCCAAAATGTTTTTTGACCCAGTTGCAACTAAGTCCCCTCAGCTTAATTGGTGGACTTTGATTTTCTTCAACAGACCATTGTTCTACCCTCTTCAAAGCCCTTTTGAAATCCCAGTTCCAGGAGGTCTTCCCTGATTTATCTCCCAACCTATTACTCCCCCACATACAACTGCCACAATGATTTCCATGTACCCTAAGTGATTGGGTACTCACCCCTCATCTCCATCTGCCTTAACATTTATGTACATATATTTATACTTTATTGTCAGTCTCCCCCCACTAGACTGTAAGGTTTTTGAGAGAAGGAATCGTATACCAACTCTCATGTACTCTCCCATGTGCCTAGCACTGTGAACTGCACAAAGTAGGAGCTCAGTAAATACTATTGATTAATATTTTTCTTATGGCAAGCTTTGCAGTACTGCATTTCCCTCCATTTTTCATTTATTGATAAATTGAAAAATCTTCCTTGGCTAATTTATCTGTTATATTGTGTTATAGTCAGCATGGCATAGTGGATAGAGTATGGCCCTGGGAGTCAGAAGATGACAGGTTCTAATCCTGGCTCTGCCACTTGTCCGCTGTGTGGCCTTGGGCAAATCATATCATTTCTCTTTACAGATGTTTACCTCATCTGTAAAATGGGGATTAAGACTGTAAGCCCTATGCGGGACAAGGACTGGGTCCAACCCGATTATCTGGTTTCCACCCCAGCGCTTAGTAAAGTGCTTAACAAATGCCATAATTATTATTATTACTACTCTCCTAAGCCCTTAGTTCAGTTCTCTGCACACAGTAAGTGCTCAATAAATACAGCTGATTGATTGATAAAGAGCAAAGTCATATAGGTTTTAACAAAGATAGGAACTGATCATGGTGTGTTCTTTGAAGTGGCATTCAGTCATATCTAGCTAACAATTCTGAAATTCAATTTTCATTTGTTTCTGCATTGTTGCCTTTGTCAAAAGGATGTTTTCTTTGTTTTTTTCTCTCCTGGCCAACCCACATGGCTGAGACATTGAAATTCTCTTCCTTCTCCGAATTAAAGAACAAATTAATTAATTAATATTGGTATTTGTTAAGCGCTTACTATGTGCCGAGCACTGTTCTAAGCGCTGGGGTAGACACAGGGGAATCAGGTTGTCCCACGTGGGGCTCACAGTCTTAATCCCCATTTTACAGATGAGGGAACTGAGGCACAGAGAAGTTAAGTGACCTGCCCACAGTCACACAGCTGACAAGTGGCAGAGCTGGGATTCGAACTCATGAGTCCTGACTCCAAAGCCCGTGCACTTTCCACTGAGCCACGCTGCTTCTCTAATGTAGCATTTCATTTTCCATTTACCAATCTAAAGTAAATGAACTTATCTAGGTAATGTTGAATCTAGGCTTAAAAAAAGGATACTAAATGCTTCATTAAAATAAATACAGAGGATTAAGAATCAGATTTAAAAAGCTTCATCTGCACAAAATAAATACCACTGTATTTACAAACTGGAAATGGATACACCAGCGCTTTTCATCAATTAAAAAACAAGTAAAATGATAAACTAGTCAATCAATCATATTTATTGAGCACTTACTATGTGCAGGGTACTGTACTAAGTGCTTGGGAGAGTATAACACAATATAACAGACACATTCCCTGCCCACATTTAGCTATAGCCAAATGCAATTTAAGTATTTCAAATAAAGAGGCAGAAGAGTATTGTGAATGAATCAAAGCTAAAGGGTGTCTCTTTTCTCGACTTTTCACCTACAAAATGTCCATTAAATGAAATAATACAAGTCCCATTTGCCAAGGTGGTGGGAATTTTTCATCAGAAGTAATGACCTCAGAACTCACACATAGAAACCCTGCTCTTGGATGAGGAGCTTCTCTCAGAGTAGATACTTGGGGACAATTCTGACACAAAGGAAGAAACAAAAACAGTGCCAAGTGCTGGGCCAGCAAATAAATAATGTAATTTGGGGCAATCCTCTGTCCACACAGTGTGAAAGGAATTCTGAGCCTTGCATTGATCTAATCAGCCACACCCACGCAAGTTGATAAAACTCGCCAACCTCAGGATCCTCTATACCTCTGAGAACCTTCATTTGGTGTAAAGGTTGATGCCTCATTGTTGCCCAGCCCTGTCATTCAGTCAGTCAGTGGTATTTACTGAGCACCTACAGTGTGCACAACACTATACATAGCTCTTGGAAATAGAGTTAGAAGACGTGTTTCCTGATCCCACACAGCTCACAGTTTTAGCAGAGGAGGGAGGCAAAAAAATAATTAGCAGTTAGCAAGAAGCAGCAGCGTGGCTCAGTGGAAAGAGCACGGGCTTGGGAGTCAGCGGTCATGAGTTTGAATCTCGGCTCTGCCACTTAGCTGTGTGACTGTGGGCAAGTCACTTCACTTCTCTGTGCCTCAGTTACCTCATCTGTAAAATGGGGATTAATTGTGAGCCTCTCGTGGGACAACCTGATTACCCTGTATCTACCCCAGCGCTTAGAACAGTGCTCGGCACATAGTAAGCACTTAACAAATACCAACATTATTATTATTATTATTATTATTAATAAGAAGCAGAGAATGAGGCATGATAGCTCTGAATGGATAAGTGCTGAAGCAACAAGGCCTAGTGGACAGAGCATGGGATTGGGAGTCAAGAGGACCTAGGTTCTAATATCGCCCCCGCCCCCATCTGCTGGGTGACCATGGGGAAGTCACCTCACTTCTCTGTGCCTCAGCTACCTCATCTGTAAGTGAGGATTGAGACTGTGAGCTCCTCATGGGATAGGGACTGTGTCCAACTCCATTTGCATGTATCCACCCTAACGCTTAGTACAATGCCTGGCACATAGTAAATGCTTAAATGCCATAATGACGGCTGGGGAAGTTGGGTGGGGGAGAGGCAGAAGAGAGTAGTTAGGATGATATGACCAGGGATAAAGAAAAATTAATCTTAGGTTGTATGTACAGCTTCTCAGGTATCGGCTGTTTTTATAAGTGTTTTATTTGGTAACTCTGAGCTGACAAAAACAGTTGATAACTCTATATCTGTCTTGGATATGTGCCTCTGGATCACAGTCTGTTAAGAGAAGCAGTGTGGCCTAGTGGATAGAGCACAAGCCTGGGAATCACAAGGACCTGGGTTCTAAACCTGGCTCCGCCACTTGTCTGCTCTGTGACTCTGGGCAAGTCACTAATCTATGCCTCAATTACCTCATCTGGCAAATGGAGATTAAAACCATGAGCCCCATGTGAGACATGGACTGTGTCCAACCTCAAGAGCTAGTATCTACCCCGGCGCTTAATACAGTGCCTGGCACATAGTAAGTGCTTAACAAATACAATAAAAAAGAAGTCCTTGGCCGATGGGTCTTGGAAAGCTTTCCCAAGGTCTGTCAGTGATACCCACAGTCAACTGAGTTGGAAGGTTTTCTGTATCCAACTTTTAGATCTCTTGGTTCGTCCCCAAACATGGCAGCACAGAATTGATTGATCTGCTCTGTGTATACTGGGGAAGGAGTGATGCAGGAGGACCCCTTCAACTCTGACTCAATCCACCATCCTGTCATAGAGTAGCCTAAGGATCTTGGTGAATTTTTCAGGGCAGCCAAGTTTGCTTAGCAGCTGCCAAGAGCCCGGTTCTGTTGTGTCAAGTGCTATGAAAACAAGCCTATGAAAAGAGCAGAGCAGTCTTGATGACGCTCTCTTCTCTTTTCCTATAGCTGTCATGCTTCAGAGATCATATCTACTGTGCTTTGGTCTGAAGCCACATGGCACTTCAGTAGACTGATAGAGAATTCACTCTGACAAACTAACAGCAATCCATTTTTTTGTCGTCTTAGCCCAAGAAGCAAAAGTAGCAACCAAGGGCAACATCAAAATATACGAACATGATACATCGTACCAATCTCAGTGGCCTGATTTTGATTTCCTAATTAACTCACCTTGAACAAATCACATGTTTTTGGCATATGACTCCCTCCCAGTTTCATGTTCCAAGTAGCAGCTGCTTCTTAGATCCTTGAGAAAGGAAAACAAATTCTGGAATGTTTGAACACAGTCCTAAAATGCTCCATCCCATTAACACGATTTCCTATCAGGAATAGCCAGAGCACGTTTTGCTTGGAGTATTTTAGCTGAATGAAATAGTTTCTAGATCCTATTTCCAAAACACTCCAGTGTGAGTGAATATAGAATGAGGGGAAGTGAATGGAAGATTATTTTCAAATCAATGATATTTATTCATTCAGTCATTCATTCAGTTGCATTTATTGAGTGCTTACTGTGCAGAGTATTGTACTAAGCACTTGGGAGAGTATAATAGAACCATAAGCAGACACATTCCCTGCCCACAACAAGCTTACAGTCTGTAGAATAGCAGAGAAATCAATTCTCTAGTGAGCGGCAATAGAAATTGTAATAATTTCAATACTTGAGAGTTCTGAAGCCCTTTTTTCCAAATCATTCTTTCCTATTATCTTTTTATTTATATGCATATATTCATTCATTCAATAGTATTTATTGAGCGCTTACTATGTGCAGAGCACTGTACTAAGCACTTGGAATGTACAAATCGGTAACAGAAAGAGACTGTCCCTGCCCTTTGGGCTTACAGTCTACTCGGGGGAGACGGACAGACAAGAACAATAGCAATAAAATATATATATGAATACCTAATATATACTATATGCAGTTTTTATTAAGTGCTTACTATTTGCCAGGCAGTGTTCTAAGCGCTGGAGTAGATACAAGCTAATGGACTGTGTTCAGTGTCCCATATTGGCTCAATCTTAATCCCCATTTTACAGATGAGGTAACTGAGGCACCAAGAAGTTAAGTGACTTGTCCAAGGTCCACAGCAGACAAGCGGTGGAACCCAGATGAGAACCCAGGTCCTCCGACTTCACTCGGCCACACTGCTTCTCACTTTATCTCCCTTCCTTCTCACAGTGCCCCAGTAAAGTGGGAAGGGTTGGTTATTCTATCATCGCCATTCTACACCTAGGGAGACTAAGGCTCAGACGGAATTAGTGTAGTGTCTTGCCTAACATCATTTGGTGGCTTGCCTGACTTCTAGGTGGCCCTAGACCAGGACCTCTGAAAGATTGTTCACCACCATCTGCATGTGTTGTTTACGAGATGGTGAGCAGCTAACAGAACCGCTTGATTTTGCTACTTAAAAAATAGTTCTGAGCTGTTTTGAAGATAGTATAAGTTTTTCCTTATATAGCTATATTTAGATTCCTTATGTTTTTGTTTCTACAGTTAATGTAATTCATATCCTTTGCAGTTTTGGACTTGCAGTACACCAGACTAAAAACAGCAATTCAGAAGGATATGTAATAATTTGAATTGTATCAGCAGGTTCTAATTGTCTGCATACTTAGTTACACCCTTGACCACTTCTATCTGCCTAGAAGCTGTTCTCAACTAACTTCTTATAATATGCATTTCCGTCGAGTCACCAGAATACTCCCTTTGCCACATATCATCTGCCCTACTCACTATAAAGTTCAAAACCCAGGAAAATGCCTAGGAAAAATGAGGGATGATTGATGTTTGGAGATTATAGTGTGGTTTGGGTTGTGAGCTTTAATGTACTCTACTCTTGTGTGAATGCTGTTTTCCATTTATTTTGTGCCCTTCCTCTCCTTTTCATTTTTTCTTCTGCTGAGTTTTCACCTCCTTTGAGACTCCATATTAACTAATATCCATTGGCAGAGGATGTTTGATGCAAGCATAAACTTCATCATAGTTCCAAACTGCCAGTGGTTTAACTTCAGTACCCAACCTACCTCAGCATCAGGTAGTTTTACTTTCCCCCAGATCTACCCATGGAATCCACCTCCAAGGAAGACAAACCCCCAAACCTATTCCAATCAAAAGCAAAATTTAATCAGGGCCCCAGACAGTTGTGATATTGCTAGAATTCTAAATCAGACTATCCTTCTCTATTTTCTTGATGATGTACATTTTACATTTGATTATGGGAAAGCAGATGTTTTTTTCATTGCTTGAAACTATTTTGAAGCTCTGAAGTGGAAGTTCGTTGCTACTGTGATAGAGATCTAATGAGAAGTGACTGAAATGGAGCAACACAAATGTGAAACTGGTGATGTTTGAGAACTTGATCTGTTTTCTATTATTTGCAATGTTATTATTTTTAAAGTGTCATCTATATCTCAAAATATTTGGAGCGAGTTGGGTAAAAGTTGTAAAAAAAATAAATAAAAGGAATCTATCTCACTTTGCTAAGAACAAGACAGGTTTGGCAGTTATAAACTTGGCATTGATCAAGTATTGTTGAGTTTTACTTCCCCCAGTATACTGTCTACTTACACCATAAATATCTCAACCCACAGTTTGCTAAAACTAGAAGGAAACGGATTGGAGCTTTATTTTAAGTGCCCACAATAATAGTAACGATGCTAGTATTTGTTAAGGGCTTACTATATGTGTCAAATACTGTTCTCAGTGCTCGGGAAGATACAAGATAATCAGATCAGACACAGTCCCTGTCCCACACAGCACTTACAGTCTAATTATAGTGAATCCCTATTTTACAAATGAGGTAACTGAGACACAGAGAAGTTAAGTGATTTGCCCTAGGTCACACAGCAGGCACCTGGCAGAGCTGGGATTAAAACCCAGATCCTCTGCCTCCCAGGCCTAGGCTCTATCCACTGGCCACACTGTCTATCGTGCCAAATGTAAAATATTCAGATCAGGAAGAATATCAGTATTAACAAATAGGATCCAATTCCACCCCAGTCACATCAACCCAGAAACACCCTTCCCACTTATGTATTTCCACTCACCCATAGCACTTATGTGCATGTGTATCTTCACTTAACTTATTCACCTATTTTACCTTTCTGACCTTTTGCACCCCCTATTCATAAATAACATCTGCCTGCCTGCTTCTAAAGCAGCATGGCTGAGAAGAAGGAGCATGGGCTTGGAAGTCAGAGGTCATGGATTCTAATCCCAGCCCCACTACTTGTCAGCTGTGTGACTTTGGGCAAGTCACTTAACTTCTCTGTACCTCACTTACCTCATCTGTAAAAAAAGGGGCTAAGACTGTGTGCCCCATGTGGGACAATCTGATTACCTTTTATGTACCCCAGCACTTAGAACAGTGCTTGGCACATAGTAAACATAGTAAACTAATCATTATTAGTAGTAGTGGTGTCTTCTGCACTCTCTTGAGTGCTTCCAGTGCATTCTCCCAGTGAACCTCACAGAATAGGTCCTTAGTGAAATGCCAATTGATCGATTAATTGATTGACTATTTTCCAACAAACCTCTAGGTTATAGCTAGAATCACTCACTCATCTTATATTCCTCTGAGAGGGCTGTCTGGACTCCCAACAGGGGTCTTTGTAAAATGAGAAGGAAAATAGCAAATTGTCCTTCCTTAAGGCAAGTATGATCCTACCAGAGAGATCAGTACCTCAGCAAATGTTGAACATACCTGATGGCTGACCCTTTTTTAATGGTATTGGTTAAATGCTTACTATGTGCCAAGCACTGTACTGAGAGCTGGGGTAGTTACACCATAAGCCAGCAGGCAGTTGCCTAGGTAGCCACTACAGTGCTCACTATCCACGTTAACCAAATGGTTTTTCATAATCCCTACTAAGTCTGTCTACCTTGTAGAGAGCCTCTGATCCCTATTGTTTGGAAACATTCATTCCCAATGTCAGAGTCCCCTCGGAGAGTCACGTACTTGCACAGCGTGTGTAGGATTCACCAGTTTCCTGATTCCCAAAGCCAAGCTCTTCATTCATTCATTCAATCATATTTATTAAGCACTTACTGTGTGTAGAACACTGTACTAAGCGCTTGGAATGTACAATTTGGCTCTTCCCACTAGACCAACAGAATAATTTTACATCCATTAACACATAACTAATGCTCCAACAGAAAACTTCTTGGCGCTTACCATAGAGACTCCCAGTGGGAAAAATGCTGCAAGATAT
This sequence comes from Ornithorhynchus anatinus, assembly GCF_004115215.2. Taxonomy (NCBI): domain Eukaryota; kingdom Metazoa; phylum Chordata; class Mammalia; order Monotremata; family Ornithorhynchidae; genus Ornithorhynchus; species Ornithorhynchus anatinus. Next base: position 4,851,519 of record NC_041742.1, read on the forward strand.
CCAAACATAATAATGAAAAGGAGAAGTTTGTTTGGAAAGGGCAGTTAACACAAGTGGTTTATGATGAATATACAGTGATAAAGTTGTAGCCATAAAGCCATTTAGACACTTGGTCTTGGGAACCTCGGGTTGAATAATAGTGTGGGAAATTTAGGATCCCAGAATTGGTGGTGGTTAAATCTGGTGAAGGTAAAGAACTGACAGACTATGAAATTTAGGACTACAGAATGATTGGCTGTCTACAATTAGCTTGTGATGGAGAGTCGGATTAATGGTTTTCTTTTACATTAATTTCGTTGGCATTTAAAGACATGTCATTCCAATGCCTAGTGGAGCAGCATGGCCTAATGGAAAGAGCACAGGCCTGGGGATCAGGTCATGGGTTCTAATGCTGCCTCTGCCACATGGCTGCTGTGTGACCTTGGGCAAGTCACTTAACTTTTCAGTGCCTCAGTTACCTCATCCATAAAATGGGGGTCAAGATTGTGAGCCCCTTGAGGGACATGAACTGTGTCCAACATGATTACCTTGTATGTACCCCAGCCCTTAGAACAGTGCTTGACGTATAGTAAATGCTTAACAAATATCATTATTATTACTGTTATTAGTAAGTGACTACCAAATACCATTATTATATATTTAGTGGAACTGAAGAGAATGTTTAAAAGCAATCTGACTTCCTTTACCATGTAGCACTAATAGATTTTCTGCCTGTAAGGTTATTGAACACCAGAGCACATTAACCAGGCCCTCTGTGAAATCCACTATCCTTGATATCTTTAAGAATAAGATAAATTTCCATCTGTCTGGGATGAGTTAGATGGAATCTCCTGGAAACAAGAGGATGAATTAGATGATTTTCAGAAGTCCTAGGTGTAATTAGTACAGAAAATTAATGTTTTTATTAGATATATTAGATATAAATTATAGTTATGAGCTTTGCTCCTCACCCATTGCATTCTCAGCCCCAGAAATATTCTTAAAAGAGGCTTAATCTCAGAGTGAGATAGAGTTAAAGTCAAAGGAAGATTCAGTTCTTTAGGAAGCTTGAGTATATCTAATGAATTGGTCCTTTAGTGACACCCTCTTTCCACCTTCCCAGATAGACAACACTCATTGAGTAACAACCTTTTGTTAGTATCTGTTTACCCTAGAATTTCTTTCTGTGAGGTACTTGCAGTTAAAGTAAGGTGTCACACTTATGTAAGTTAAAGATGATAATAGGTTTTGGTAGAAGTATCATTAACCTTTCAGGGACAACTGTGTAATTGAATGCTATCCCCACAATATGGTTAGCTAACTCATTTTAAAACCAGGTTTGTGTTACTTTAAAAAAATAACCTAAAAACTTTCATGTGTTTTGTTTGTGCCAGTATATTTTCAAGCAGCAATTGCAATATTAAGTTTTTGGTTGGAAGTATAATTGACCTGAATCTCACTAAAGAGGGGAAGCGTTTGATGGGGCGTTTGAGTCGAACTAATGTATATACTGTTTTGCCAAGATGTAGTCCTATTTTGGCTTAAAGATATAATTTTAGATGATATTGCACTGTTACCATAGACATTCCAAAACACATTTTGAATGTGCAGGCTCTCTTGATTCATGCCAGATCTTGTTCAGTTCAAAAAGTCGTGGTTGCCTTGCAAGTTAATGTAGTTGATTAAGGTAACTTTGAAAGGTGTAAAGACATTATTAAAGCCTTTGCTTGGTAATAGCCTTAGCTTTTTTTTTTCCCCCATCATGGGCCACTCCTACTGCTAAGGGGGAAAATACATTCCTGACAGCAATAATTAAGAAGGAAAAAAAAAGCCCTCCTTCATGCTACACTAACTTACAAGGGAAACCACAGTTTGTGAAGAAGCATTCCAGTCCATCAGAAACACTTGGACCTTTAATCTAAAAAGTAGAAAATAAATCATTAAATATTGAAATGCCACCTATTTTTAGTCCTGGAGCGAGAGAGGAAGAGAAAGAGAGTGTGTTTGTGTGTGTATGTGTGTGTGTGTGTGCGCGCGCAAGCTTGTGTGCGCGCATACATAGCCACACAAGTCTAGGGTCCTGGTAATTGGGGCAGGGAAAACAGGGGGGCTGCAAGGGGGCAGGTAGCACAGAGAGCTAATGCTTGGAAGTTTGGTGAATGATATGAGGCTATGGAAATCCAGTTTTGCCTGCCTTCTCCCAACGTGCTCCTCCCCAAGTGCCCCCAGTCGAGCTTTCTTTCCCTGGCCCAACTCCCACCCTTCCCACTCTCCCGCTTCTCTGGAGGGAAGACAGACGCTAATTGATCAGAAACTGTAGTATTTATTGAACACTTACTGTGGGCAGAGCACTGTACTAAGTGCTGGGGAGAGTTTATAATGTAATGTAAATCACAGGAGTATGTGTGAATTGTTCATTTTTTAAGGAAAGATCTCACAAGCATCGTTCAAGAAAATATTAAAACATTTTCTCTCAATCAGGTATAATAATAATAATGGTATTTGTTAAACACTTACTAAGTGCCAAGCACTGTTCTGAATGCTGGGGTAGATACAAGGTAATCAGGTTGTCCCATGTGGGGCACACAGTCTTCATCCCCATTTTACAAATGAGGTAACTGAGGCACAGAGAAGTTAAGGTATCATTTAATTGCATTAGAACCTGTGCCAAATGTATTGTCAGTCAATCCTTGAACCAGTGGTGCTTATTAAGCGCTTACCGTGAGTAAAGTACTGAACTAAGTACTTGGGAGAGTATAATACAGTAGAGTTGGTAGGCATGTTTCCTGCCCATACTGAGCTTACAGTGTAGAGGGGGAGGCAGACATGAATATAAATAAATAATTCATAGATATGTGCCTACGTGCTATGGGGCTGAGGTAAACACTAATTTCCCAAAAGGCACCGATCCAAGTGCAATATCATTCCTGTTTTACTTTCTAACCTGAAATTTATAAGCTGTTGTTTTCACCCTTAGTGTGTCCAAACCTATTTATTTTAGGGCTCTATCCCGGGAATACGTTTTATGTCCAGTACCCTTATTTTAATGGAAAACTCTGCTTTGGCCCTGATGCCAAATAGGGTTAAGTCTGTTGCTCAGAGCGTCCCAACTCTCGTCTCCCCCAAGCACTTAGTACAGTGCTCTGCACAAAGTCAGTGCTCAATAAACACCATTGACTGACGGATGGATTGAACTCCCCGGGGGTGGGTGATATAGACAGAAAAACTGTCTGAGAGACGAGCCCTACCAATTTTGTCTCCAAGCCTGGTGACAGTCTATCACTTTGATTCAGAGAGAGCATCTCAGTCACTGATAGCCTCCCTGCTCTCCTCTAGACTGTAAACTAATTGTGGGCAGGGAATGTGTCCATTTATTGTTGTATTGTACTCTCCCAATCAGTTCGGTGCTTTCCACACATTAAGCACTCAGTAAGTATGATTGACTGACCGACTGACCGTCTCTGCCAACATCTTACAGATGGCCAAAAAGGCCTCAGAGCTTGCAAGGTAGGGTCCAGATGGCCCGAGATGAGCTTGGGAAGTTGGGAGGAGGAGAGAAGGCTCCCAGAACCTCCAGGCATCTGCTGTCAATCTTGCCTTTGCCAGACAAATCAGCTAGCAAGCCCAAAAGAGCTGTACCAATGACCTTACAGTAGAAAGCCAAACCTACATGCCTCAAGGTGAACCAAACTCATTGGGAAGCTACTGGGTTGCCAGTATTTGGTCCCTGTGTCAGTGGATTGAAAGTCAGGCCGGGATTGCTGCCGCTATTAAGCAGTGACAGAATCCCCTCAGACCTGTGTTTCCCACCCACCGAATTGAACCACCAAGTTCTCCTGCTAAGTACATGTTTTCGGTTTGATGTCATCTGACAGCTACCTAAAGCATTCTTGTGTTTCACAAGTTAATGAGAACGTTTTACGAAATTGCAAGGTTTCCTGTAGTCAGTCAGGCCGTCAATCCTATTTATTGAGTGCTTACTGTGTGCAGAGCATGGAGAGTACAGTATAACAATATAACAGACAAATATCCTGCCTCAAGGAGCTTACGGTCTAGAGGGGACAACAGTATAGTGTTCTGCACACAGTAAGTGCTCAATCAATTCCACTGATTATTTGATTACTCTGCCTAATGGCTCTAAAACAACAGCTGGAATGCCTGTTCAACATGAAAGTGTCAGCGCAGAATATATTCCCAATCCAGAGATATTCATCTGGAGAAGTAGTCCTGAAATCAAACTGAGCCTTACCATAGAAGTCCCTTACGCATGTAAGTTTTGAGGTCGAGAGCTAACTGCAGTTTGTGCTTTAATAATTGGAGGGGAGTTAGGAAACTTCAAACGGTAGCATGATGAATGTTTTTGACAATGCGTCAACTGAACATTAGACAGAATCTCTGTAAATCCTTTCATTCTAAGTGGTTTATATTGGAAGTTTTAAACTGTTCACTCCATAAGTATACTCTAAGGTTGTCATGGCATTTTGGCATTTTCAAGATCCTCTTTATTTGGAGTGCATAATTTTTCTTATGTGGATGAGAAAGTGTGGTCTCACCCATAGTGACTTCTCATTTTTAACCCGCAATGAATTTGCTTTTTCATGCACCAGTAATTTGCTATTTTAAACTGGGTACTGTCTTTATAAACTCCTGACAATGTTATACCTGTATGGATAATTCAGGAACAACAGTCTGTGAGGTGACACTCTTTCAAACTGTGTACTGATGACAACCCCATTGAATTTAGTAATCAGCGAAATCACATCTACTGGATCCGGTTAATGCACTTTGTTATTTTCTATGGTTCATCGAAAAGACAGATTCATTCACCCTGTTGCCTTATATTCCTTCCTTTCTGGTGTGTATCTTCTACCCCTCATTCTAGTGACATATATAATTGTTGAGATTGAATGTAATGAGTGATTAGGCCCAATTACAATTTAGCATAGATAATGGCAGATTTATTTAGCTGGAGCCGCTAGGACTCCCTCCTTGGAAGAACTGTTACCTAGCTACTTTGTTTTATATTGTTACCCTGGATTATTGATTTTGTAATTTGTTGTTGTTTTGTATTCCACAGTTATTGTTCTTACTCCCCTGTTAGATTGTGTCTAATCTGTTTACTTTGTAATTACCTCACCATTTAGCATGGTGCTTTGCACCTAGTGAGCATTTAATGAAAGCCATTATTGCTTTATAGATTATAACAGCTCCCTAGTATGTTACCAGGAGTTGCCTTTTGCTAAATAGCAGGTGAAAGGCAATACTTTGAAAGTTAATCATGTACAAAGGTATGTATAAATAAATGCAATTAATGAATTTCATCATTAGTACATATGTGCATTACTATATGTTATGCATTTTATCAGAGTTTTTAAATATATTAATAGTGTTTCAAACCATTTGGGGGGATCTTGGGAATACAATAATGTACTTTATATTATTTCCTGTGGGAAACTTTGCTTCAGTTGGAATTCTTTGGCTTAACACTTATTTTCATGGATTCAATTATGAGTGCTAACTGAGGTAGAGCAGTACATTCTGTTCCTGAGGCAATGAGTGAAGTTTGTATGAGCAATATGTTTAGTTATCCTGAAGTCTAGTGAATAAAGTCTTGTTGGTCATTGCAAAGACCTAGCTGCTGCTCTTCTTAGTCTTGACCCCTGAGTGAAATTAACTGGGACCTGTTCACACCCTCTCTAGATTGTAAACTTGTGGTGGGCAGGGAATGTCTCTATTATTGTCTTATAGTCTCCCAATTGCTTAGTACAGGACTGTGCACATAGTAAGCGCTCAATACAAACAACTGAATGATGAATGAATGAATTCACAAGAGCTGCTGTATAGTTGGATGGGGAAGGGGTTGTTACAGAGAAGGGAAGGACTTTGAATACTTGACTGTAAGCTCCTTGTGGGCAGGAAATGTGTCTACCAACTCTTAGTGTACTCTCCCAGTGCTTTGCACACAGTAAGCACTCAATAAATGCCACTGATTTGACTGATTGATTGCTACATGCAGGAAATCTACTAGTAGTAAAAGAATAAGCTCGGATAATCAGAAGAGAGTTCTATGTTTGGTTGAGGGTGCTTTCCCTCATATAGATAAATTAAGAGGTAGTATGTTTAAACTTGTATAAGCACAGGTGGCTCTGGGGCTGTTTTTAATGGGTGGTTATTTTTGTCATCTTCTGTGAAGGAAGTCCAGACAGTATGATTTGAGAAAAAGCACATGTCAGTGGGAGGTAGGAAACCTGGTTTCTGGCCTCAGCTCTGCCATTGCTTACTGTTAACCTCTCTGGGATGCAGTGTGCTCTTCTGTAAAACGGGCCCCATATTACCTGCCTGTCCATATTTCACAGGTAAGTTTTGAAGATAAAATGAGGATATTGATGTGACAGAGCTTTGAGACTTAAAAAGTTCTAAAAAACCAAGCTCCCCCCCCCCCCCAAAAAAAACAAACCCAAAGCTTTTACAGCTTTTGGGCCCCAAGTAAAGACACCTTGGTGTAATAGAGGCATTGGAAACTTTGAGCTTGCCTAGCATTTTAGAGAGACTAGGAAATATCTGTTTGCTTCTACCTGGAATTTCTGTTTAATCAAGAGAAACCCAAACTTTTATGTTGCCGAGGTCAGAGTGTTGGCTATAGATTACAAAAGGAAAAATCATCTTTCTTCTTTGGAAAAAACAATCCTATTGTTTTGACATAAACCACAGAACTTTTGCCTTTTGTATTGAATCAGTAGCCTAATGAGTACTGTAGCAATAGCTCACATCAAAGCATAATTTCTGGGATGTATGGTGTGTGGCAATAACAACTAGAAAGTTCCCACCACGCAGAAATTTTGCCATATGTGAACAACTAACATATGTATCGGGTTAAGCTGAAAAAGTTTTCCTTTTCTTTACCCCAAAAGCAAAAGCAGCAGCCTGGTGGCTGAGGTTTTAAAAAACATTTATTACTCAAAATGCGAAAGGAAAAAAGATCAAATGTAGCTTCTCCTTGCAACCCCCACAAAATAAAGCACAGCTATGGGATTGTGATATACTGAGCACATTAGTGGTTTTCTGTAGTGACAATTCTAGGTTTCTTGAAGTATGTAATAGGAACTCATTCTTCTTTGCCATAGAATTACGAAGGAAACTTCATAGCTCATGTTCTTAGCAAATCTGGGGAAGTTTAAAGGAAGAAGCCCTTCAAATGAATGACTGATTGGAACTGAATTTTCAGAGTATTTGCAAAACTTGGGACACTAGGTTTAGGCCCACTTTTTCTTTAGACTGGGAGCTCCAACAACTTTGAGAAAGTCATTGGTATTACTGAGCGCTTACAGTGTGCAGAGCACTGTACTAAGTGCTTGAGAAAATATAATAGATTTGGGAAATAAGACCCTGCCCTTAAGGAATTTTCAATGTAGTGGTAGTTTACTAGCTAGGAGGACCCTTTTTTATGGCATTTGTTAAGTGCTTACTATGTGTCAGTGCTGTTCTAAGCGCTGGAGTAGATACAAGGTAATTAAGTCGATCAGGTTGGACAAATTCACAGTCCCAAACAGGGATCACAGTTGGAGGGAATATAGTTGCGGATACCAAGGTAACAGAGAAGTTAAGCGACTCACCCAGGGTCACACAGGAAGCAATTTGCAGAGCCTGGATTAGGACCCGGCTACTCTGTCTCCCAGGCCCATACTTTTTCCACTAGCCCATTCTGCTTTCAGCTCTTGTTTGGTGGTCTGATAGTCAGTTTCACACCTCCACATCTAGATGGCATCTTGTTTCCGCCACAACAGTTTAGGTGGTGATTTAGAGCTAATAATCCTGTTCCGAAAAGCCATACCCATGTTGGTATGGAATAATACATGCGCATGGCTACCGTTTTGAACAATTCACTGCAAAGAAGAAAAGCATTCAAGGTCTCCGTGTAAAAGCCTGGAGATCCCAGGCGGCCTGCCCAACAGAATTCCTGTTGCCTCAGGTTGAGGCTGGGTCACTGTAATGCTATTTAAACTTTGGTAGACATTAATAAAAAGTTAATTAAATTTTCCAATTAGAGTGGCCACCATTTCTTCATTCTACCCCTGTAATTAATACTGCTTCACTTTGGTTGTACAGTTTTAACGGGCCTCATTTCCGAGTGATCTGTGGGCCTACAAGTCAGAAGAAATTAGATGTGCTCCATGATGTTATAATATATATGCTCTTATTTTCCAAAGCAATGTTTTTTCACCATGACGTGTATTTCAGGATATGAAGATGCTATAAATATTTAGGAATATTTCCACCCTTATCTTTTTCCTAACTCACTCCACTCCCTTTCTCCCTTCTCTTTGTTCCCTGAATATAACTTCTGAGCCCTGTTTATTCCCATGCCTGGATTTGTAGTGAAATCTATTAATCAGTGGGATTTATTGAATTCTTAGTGCGTGCACTTTGTACTAGACTGTCCTGCCCTAAATGGTACATTTAAATTTAACCTGTTGTCATTATGAAAACAGTCACCTCATTTTTTCCAACATCTTTATAGCTTCAACAACTCTAGTAAAGCCTGATCAGCTGACTACTTTTTAAAGTGTTTTGAATCCTTTAACTACAGAGCACTCTTGCTTTGTAACTTGTGTGGAAAGGAAAAAAAATCTATTCATTGCTGCTCCTGTTTCTGTTTTTTCTCCTTTTCTTCTTCATCCATCATCATCATCTTCAACATAAAAATCAATGTTTTATCATCCCATAGGGAAGCATTTCATGACTCAGTTTTTATGGAATATTGTCTTTTTTTTGTCTGATGTAAGTAGTTTCTCATTTAGTTACTGTCATCCCTGCCATCAGTATATCCAGGTAATTTTCTCAGGGGGATGTTCTAAACGTTCTTATTGTTAACTAGGCTAGATTTAAATACTGGTTACAGGAAGTAGTAAGTTAAGGAATATTTTAGGTTGAAGTCCAACTATCAAATGTCATGATAGTATCATTTTATACTATGGAATTTTTTCAAGTCTACCCAAGAGCAAATTATTATATTCACAGGTGTCAGACATCAGCATATTGGCAACTGAAGCAAAGAGTGGTATATTGTGAAAAATTCATTAAAATTAAGTGGGTTTACAGTTCAACTTGCATTAATTACTTCCATTATTTTTCACAAATCAACCTATTTTTGCCAGAGTTGCACCTCTCTATCCCCTCCTCCTTGTTCCAGTAAGGCTTATTATCTCATTCACATTTTAAGGGCTTTATAAAGTGTAGGATATCAGGCTCAGGAAAGCAAAACATTTTATTTCTTTGTTCTGAGGCCAGCACAAAGCATTCCCAAGGTTAGGTATGGTGTAGACTTTCAACAGTAAATTTGTTTACATGGCATTTGGAACCCTCTTTAAACTCGAAAAAAGACCATCTTTTAAGCCTAGATGCAACTGAACTTGTCAAAAAAAGGGGGGGTGAGCATCTTGTGTTATACCTGAAAATTTTTACCTCACACTGGGTCATGTTTTCCATTTATGTTCCAAAATGTCAGCCATCATTCCTACATCACTGGGTGATTTTCTTACCAATAAACAAAAGGATTGCGATTCTTTGGGGAAAATGTTAAATGTGGAAGTTTGAGCTTGGGTTTCCAGAACCCACAACTGCAAAAGGATATGCCTGATTGTGTCACTGACTGTAATTGTGGTAGGGATCTCCACATAGCCTTCGGCTGAATCATGAGGCTAGAACCCATGTACTATAGTGAATTTTCAGAATTTAAGACCGACACAACTCTCGCGGTAAGTCATCATCTGCCATAGAATTGTCGAGAGTGTTGTAGCACAATTCTTCTCTTTTCAAAGATGGGGGAGAGTCCCAGTTGGCTTTCTAAACTCCTCCTTCTCTGTTTAACCATAGGAAAACCTCATTTTTTCACATCCTGGTGCCCCCTCAGGCTAGCAAAACTATGCCTTACTTCATCATTCAATTATATTTATTGAGCGTTTAGTGTTTGCAAAGCACTTGGAAAAAGATCTGCAGCTGGCTTAGGATACCTAACAGAGATATGGTGAAAACCCCATTATGTGTGAATTACCTCAGGCTGTATGAATTAACATTTGATGTTTAAGCAGGATCACACCAGTTATTTTAGCACTGATTTTTTTTTTTTTTTTTTTGCATGAAAAAGGTCAACATCACCCTCCATTTTTGAATTGTGGAGATCAGAATTGAGTATTGGAGGACATCAGAACAACATAAAAAATGCTATGGGTTTGAAACGGTTCCCATTAAGTAGCACTGACAGTCTTGACTGTTAATATAATTTTGCTGAGTGGCACTTGATTCCCTTTCAGTTCACTAGCTACTCCCCCTCTAGACGGTAAACTCCTTGTAGGCAGGGGAACATGTCTACCAACTCTCTTGTTCCGTATTCTCTTAAGCACTTAATACAGTGCCCCTCATGTAGTAAATGTTCAATACATGTCATTGACTGAGTGATTGATTCCCCTTTTTGACAGCAGGCAAAGTAATAAAGAATCATTTATTCTTAGTGTGTAAATGATAATAGGATCCTGTTAGATAAATAAGAGGGAACTTTATTTTGGAAACAGAGCACTTGCCAATATTTCCCCAAGCTCACCTAAATCAGAGATTATAAGGCTATAAAAGGAAAAGGCATTAGGGAAATTTCAAGTTCATTTCAAACCTGGTGAACTTTTTGGCACAACCCCACATTAAAATGTAATAAGAAAAAGGCAGCGACGCTACAGGCTATTTCTTGGCAGCATTTTCAAACGTCGTACAAAGTCACCTCATCAGTATAGCAATTTTATCCTGCAAATGATCTGAGCTGTGGAAAAGAACAGGCTTTGTCCTGAAAGAATTTTTGATGGTTGCTGATTCACTTCAGGGTATTTTACAATGAGATTCAGGTGAAGTTCAGTTACTTTCACACCCTGTATTCTGCACAATGTATTATGGAACCTCATCGACTCTGGCCTTTCCAACTATTGCAGGATATCTGAAGACATCCACTTTACTTGGGATTGTTGGGGGTCTTTTTGGCTCAGCTTTTAATGTCAAATGTAAACAGTACAATGATGATGAGCACAGTTCCCCCCTAAATCTCAGCCCCAACTCTGTCGTGCCTTTGTGGATTGATACAGTTAATCTTTGCCCACTTCTTAAAGGCTTCTGTCCCCCTATAGATCCATGTTGCCAAAGTATTGTACCCACTGTTTTGCATCCTCGCCCCACCCCCAATCCCACAGCACTTTTTTACATATCTTTAAATTATATATTATAAATGATTTATTTATTCATATTAGTGTCTGTCTTCCCCTCTAGACTGTAAACTCATTCTGGGCAGGAAACATGTCTGCTAAGTCTTTTGTGTCATACTCTCTATGTGCTTAGTACGGTGCTCTGCACATAGTAAGTGCTCAATAAATGCAATTGATTGACCTTCTTTGACTAAGTCTAATGTCGGAGTTGTGTGCAGTGTGTTTATTCAAGAACAGAGGTGCCAAAGTGTGTGTGTGTGTGTGTGTGTGTGTGTGTTAATGGATTCCGTTTGTGGTGTTTGCTCAAACCTTTTATAATTGAAAATATCTCCTCCATGTTTCCTGTGGTGCATCCCTCAGTTTAGCAGTGGTCAGGTAGGAGGGGAAGCAGAAAGATAGTCAAATTCTCAAGTGTAGTGGAGCTATACATCAGTCAATCCTATTTATTGATCACTTACCTTGTGCAGAGCATTGTATTAAATGCTTGGGAGAGTACAATGTAACAGTGTTGGTAGACCGGTTCCTTGCCCACAATGAGCTTACAGTCTAGAGGTGGAATCAGACATTACTATAACCACATGAATTATGGATATGTGGGGCTGAGGTTGGAGTAAATAAAGACTGCAAATCCAAGTGCAACAGGAGAGAGAGTAGGGGAGAAGAGGGATTAGTTGGGGAAGACCTCTCGTAGATGTAATTTTAATAAGATTCTGAAGGTGGGGAAGGTGGTGGTCGGTCGGCTATGACGCATTCCAGACCCTAGGCAGGACTTGGGAGAGGGGTCAGCGGCAAGACGGATGGGATCTTCCCATTGGCTCATTTAGCAGAACTTGATTATTCCTAAGCCTAACTCATTTCATGTATCCTTTCCTATGATTTCAGGCTTTACAAGACAAGCTGGAAAACTATAGCAGTCAGGTGCGGATGACTGAGAAAAAGCTTCACCACAAGGAGCTGGAATCACAGGAACAGGTGCACATTCTTTTCGATTCAATTTTCCTTGGGGGCAAAGAGGCCAAATGTGCTTTTAAATATGGAACATTTCTATCTTGGAGATGCAACCCGTGATTGGCACTGAATTTTCTGCCATTCTGCTATTAAAAGAGAATTAACGGTGTGAATCCTTTGGTATCTTAGGGTTCATTGCTTCTATTTATTTTCATGTGACAATATTACTGTCACTTCAATCATTTATATAGCATTACTCACTGATTTTGTTGATTTGTACAAAATAATCTCTAACTTGACATCAGTGAAGCTTGGCTCTTTATGACTCATTTTATGCATGCGTTATCTTTCCATAGGTTTTGCCAGTGATTTCTTAACACCACCTGATTTCTTCTAAGTGCTATCGGTTTTGAAATCATAAAGACATAACTTTTAGTTTACTCCATTTGTTTCGTTGTGAAACTGACTACATTCGTAGGGCAAGTAGAAATGTAATCAAGGCAGATGATATGAAGCTAATGATGTAAATATTAAAGTAAACATTTTCAGTCCATTGAATCATAACATCTTAATCCACTGCCATACTGTAAACAGTCAGTTGGGCTGTGATACATGTTTTCACTACTCATTCTGAAAGTTTTCCTTAGCACAAAGGTCTGCAAGAGCAATATCTCTGTTTTATAGAGGAACCGATTCTACTGACATTAGGAGAAAGTCAAGATTGTCCCTAGGTGACTTCCATGTTTTTGTTTCTCCATTGATTATTTGTCTATAGGGAAGGCAAGTGATAATGATCAAGCCTTCAAAGACAGTTTAGCTGAGTCTTAGGACACTGTTTACATTTGTCTAGTAGTGAAAATGTAGCATGGAACATTGCCTGGGTTTTAAAATACCTGTGCTATCTCTCATGTTGTCTACCTAGGCCTCTTCATTTCTCTCAGCCTCTGCGTATATTCTTTTGCCTCTTAACTCTCTACCTTTGCCTCTTAGTCTCTGTCTCTGTGGTTCCTTTTGGCCTCATGGGAACTGACCGGTAGCCATTCTTGAAAAAAAAAGACCTGTGATATGGCAAATGGAGAACCAGCATGGCCAAGTGGATAGAGCACAGGCTTGGGAGTCAGAGATCGTGGGTTCTAATCCCGGCTCTGCCACCTATCAATTGTGTGACTTTGGGCAAGACACTTAACTTCTCTGTGCCTCAGTTCCCTTATCAGTAAAATGGGGGTTTAGACTGTGAGCCCCACGTGGGACAACCTGATTACCTGTATCTACCCCATCGCTTAGAACAAATACCATCATCATTATTATTATTATTACTACTTAGTGCTTACTATGTGCAGAGCACTCTACCAAACATTTGGGAAGCTACAGTACAACAGAGTTAGCCCGGATATACCATGTTTACTTGTGTAATTGCCTCCTCCGCATAATTCTCCTCTGTCTGATTTGTAAGGAAGAAATAAAAAGATTATTTTTATACACTGTGGTAGTGATAGTGGCCCATACCCAGGGTAGAAAGAGGAGAAAGGTCTTAACAAACTGATATCACTGATATACAGACTCCAATGGTGAGGGAGCTTTTTCTTTGAAACTTGGAGTAAAAAATGGAAAAGGGATACAAAGTTAAATAATTGAGTGCCTATTGTATGAAGCACATGATAAAAGTAAGAGAGTCTGTCTTGTGTGCCCTCTTATCTTTCTCTTTCTTCTCCCTTTCTGTCCTCATTTTTCTTCTTTTCTTAGTCAATCAATCAGTGGTATTTATTGAGCACTTACTATGTGCAGAGCACTGTACCAAGTGCTTGGGAGAGTACAATACAACAAAATTAGCAGATACGTTCCCAGCCCAAAATGAGCTTACACTCTAGAGCGAGTTTACAGTTTGGAGGGGGAGATTCACATGAGTATAAATAAATAGATTAAATTATGACTATGTCCATAAGTGCTATGAGGCTAAAGGAGTGAATAAGGAGTGCAAATCCTACTGCAAGGGTGATGCAAAGGGAGTGGGAGAAGAGGAAATGAGGGCTTAGTCAGGGAAGGCCTCTTGGAGAAGATGTGTTTTTAATAAGGCTTTGAAGGTGGAGATAGTACTCATCTCTCAGATAGAAAGAGAGAGAGTTCCAGGCCAGAGGTAGGACTTGAGCGAGGGTGGGTGGCAAGATAGACAAGATTGAGATACAGTGAGTAGGTTGGCATTAGAGGAGCAATGCATTTTTCTTGAAGGCATCCAATTGTCTTTAAGCTCAGAGGTGCCTGTCAGAGTTTCCTCAGTTTTTCAGTTTGTGCTAAGACTTGGTAAAATTTTATCCTGTCCCTATGCTTGGAATTAATGATACAACTTTGAAAGCAAAAAACCTGAATATTTTGAAGGAAGGGACTAAAGAGGATATTTGAGAGTTGGGGATAAAGGGGAACACTCTCTGAGAATGGGTTGAGAATTAAAAAAAAAAATTAAAATCAGTGTTTAACCCCACTTTTGTCTAATGAGGGAGTAGGGCAGCCCAGGGTGCAGTGACCTAATTTCCCTCACATCAGTGACCTCTGGGAACCTGGAGGGCATTAGCTTTCTCTGTTTGTTTTGTGAAGTGAAAGTTGCTTCTCAAGGATTTTTCCCAAGGATTTTCATCGGGAAAGAGTTTCCAAGGAGGAAAATCCTGGAGTAAAACTTTGATTTTGCCAGACAAGCAGGGAAATCAGTGGTATTTATTAAGCACTTACTATGTGCAGAGCACTTGGGAGAGTACAGTATTTCAGAGTTGGTAGACATGTTCCCTGCCCACAAGGAGCGTACAGTCTAGGGGATAGTGCCCATCACTGAAGTTTCCATTTTACCTTGGTCATGTCTGGGAGGGTAATGTGGGCCCATGTCTGCTATTTGACCCTGGGCAAGTCACTTCACTTCTCTGTGCCTCAGTTACCTCATCTGTAAAATGGAGATTAAGACTGTGAGCCCCATGTGAGACATGGACTGTGTCTAACCTGATTCGCTAGAATCTACCCCTATGCTTAGAACAATGCTTGACACATACTAAGTGCTTAACAGATGCCATCATCATCGTCATCATCATCAGTGGGCCTCACACCTGTTTCAACTGGGCTCTCACTCTGCCCCATTTTTGTAGCCCTGAAAATCAGTGGGGGTTCAGGGTTTTTTGTGTGCATATGTTTGTGTTTTAAATCCTCAAAGCAGTTTGGAAAGTCATTTTTAACTTCAGGGACCCTCTATACATGAGTTTATCCCATCTCTCAAAAGCAATAGGGTGGAGTGAATGGTGGGGCACTTCCCTCTGCTGCTTCTTGGCTGGACAAACAGAAACTCATTCAGCAAAAGCAGGGGCAGTAACAGTAGCTAGCTGCACATCAGCCAGTCAAGTAATTGAGATTGGTGCAAAAGAGCAAATTGGAACTCTCCTCCTTGCTTTACCAAATATTATTGTCTTGATTCTGTGTGTATAAAGAATCAAAATTAGGGTTGGCATGTTACAAAGGGCAGTTTCCTAGGCTTTCCTTTAGTGCTTCAAAAAAGCTGAAGCTGCTTCTGTTTCTCATTATGGGGGGGACGGGGACGGGAATCCTTGTGTTTTGATTCTATAACAACAGAAAAAATGAATGAGGATAAAAAAAGTTTTGTTTCTAATTAAAAACAAAAGGCTGGTTCTCATCAGGACTTGTTGGGTGGTATCCTTAAAGCTCTTTGTTTGTCTTGTCTTCAGTGGTCCCTCATCTAACCTCGGGTCTCCAAGAGTGAGTGAGTAGAGCTAGGAAAACCCAGGGTAGTGCCGACTGCCGCTCGCAAAGAGTTAACTCGTAGTTAATGAAATTCCATCACAGTCAATAATAACGAAGTCCATTTTAAAGGGAGAAGGGATAAGAGTGCCTTGCCAAAACATTCCCGGTATTTACCAACTCACAGCGTCGTTTTATTAACTCACCCTTCCCCAGAGGTAGTAAAACAAAATCGGCATTCCTTTCTACTTATCTGGCACAAATCATTGTTAATCCGAGCAAAATAAGGTGGGTGCACATACTTGACGGGAGACTCTCGCCCCCGCCCAAGTTTCCGGGTGTTCTAGGGGTGCCGCGGGGTAGAAATACCGAGGGGGATGGGATGCATCCGTCCCCTTCTCAGCCCTGGGGTGGGTGTCCGAATGTGAGGGAGCCCCTTCGAGTCCCTCCTTCAATCAATCAGTGTTATTTACTGAGCACTAACTGTGTGCAGAGCATTGTACTACGGGCTTTGGACAGCTTGGACTTGGTAGTCATATTCCCCGCCCACAAGGAGCTTACAGCCTATAGACCTCGTGTCCAGGGCCTGGAGTTTTAAAGAGCAGGTGGGATCAGGCACCCGACCCTCCTTCCCTGTAGCCAAGTTCTCGAAGCCGGAAGCATTTCCCAGGCCGAGCCCTCCCAGGTTCCCTCGTCGTTGGTGGCCCACACCATTGTAGGTGGTCAGATCTGCCAGGCTTTCTGGAGCTTTCTAAGCCACCTAGGCATCCAGTTTCAGAAGACTTTTTTCCAAGGGCCAGACAGAGGGCAGCTCTCCCCATGGCAAACAGGAAGGCTTTTATTTACACTTAGTACAGTATATTGCACCCAGGGAGGAGTGGGCTGGGGGCTCTCAGTAAATGTTGTTACTATTAGCATTGCTACAGCACTTAGAACAGTGCTTTGCACATAGTAAGCGCTTAACAAATACCATCATCATTATTATTATTATATTTGCTCCCTGACCGGTTGAAGTGGGAACGATTGAGCCGTTGGTATCCAAGGCACTTAGAGAGGGGCATTAACTCTTTCAGGCCTAGGTATGTACTCCCTCACGCCAACTCTTGTATCCTTGCCCTTTTTTTTCATTCCTGAAAGAGTTAATGCCTCCCCTCAGCTGATTTGCTCTCCAGGGGTGACTTAGGTTCTGGAAGACTGAGGTTCAATATATCTAAAGCTGTGTTTGTATTCCCCTGCTCCTCTTTAAAAAAACATCAGTCATCATCAAGGGGAGGCAAAGAATCTATCGAGTCACACACGGAGCCTTAAAGGAAAGAGATGCCAAGGAGACAAAAAGTCGATTATGTACTATTCATTACTATTATTAATGGGAAAGATGGGTCTAATATAGATTTCCAGGCCTTTAATTTCCGTTTTCAGTAATGGATGTAAAAGCAGGATGTGATTGAACACTACTAGCTTATTTGTAGTGAAATCCATCAAGCGGTACTAATTTCTCTGTTTTATCCCAGAGCACATAATGAAAACAGCACTAGTAATTGCAACAGAAATGTAATTCAAAGGCATTTATTGAGTTTTCATGTTTTAACTTTATTATTATGGCTTGTTTAGGGTAATTTTTTATAACCACTGTATATTTACAAAATTCAGCCTCATTCTTCAGTTCCCATGCCAACTAAGTACATTTGTTCCCAGACAGCTGGTATGATACATCATTCTCAAACATGAGTTGTTACACATTTAATGTTGACCACACCTTGTTCTCAGTGAAAGCTTAAATTCTCATTTCTTTTCTCAGCGGAGTATAGAGGCTGTGCACTAAAATCCATAGCCCATCGTTGTCTAGCTCATAATTCAATTCGACCAGAAGATCTTCGCGGCAAACAAAACAAGTCAGAATGCTGACTTGGATCCCAAAAAGATCAAAGTGAAGTTTTCCCCCTTAGGTTTAGATTCCCTTAGGGCTTTTGCCAGATACTAAAGCGACCATTTTCATGGGAATATGCTCAAAGTTGCCTGGGTTCTTCTTGCAGGAAAAAACAACAACTTTGTGGTATTTGTTAAGCTCTTACTATGTGCCAGGCACTGTACTCAGCCCTAGAGTGGATACTAGCAAATTGGGTTAGACACAGACCCTGTCCCACGTGGGGCTCAGTCTCAATCCCAATTTTACAGATGAGGTACAGAGAAGTAAAATGACTTGCCCAAGGTCACGCAGCAGACAAGTGGCAGAGCAGGTATTAGAACCCAGCATGGCTCAGTGGAAAGAGCACGGGCTTGGGAGTCAGAGTTCATGGGTTCAAATCCCGGCTCTGCCACTTGTCAGCTGTGTGACTGTGGGCAAGTCACTTCACTTCTGTGTGCCTCAGTTCCCTCATCTGGAAAATGGGGATTCAGACTGTGAGCCTCACGTGGGACAACCTAATTACCCTGTATCTACCCCAGTGCTTAGAACAGTGCTCTGCACGTAGTAAGCACTTAAATACCAACATCATCATCAACCCATGACCTGACTCCCGGGCCTGTACTCTGTCCACCATGCTGTGCTTCTCCTCATCCTCATAGCGATCCCTATTTTCTTGAGGATCACTGTGCTGATAACTTCAAGGGCTCACTGTACTGTCGGGGGGAGGGGGAAGCGGGGAGGGGGAGCCACTGGGCTCCCTGCCTATGTATTCCATGCAATTTGGTCATATTTATTTAATGCTTACTGTGTGCAGAAGACTGCACTAGGCGCTTGGGGGAGTACATTATGACAGTAAACGGGCACATTCCCTGCGCACAACAAGCTTACAGTCTGGGGGGTAGACAGACAATAAAAAGTAAAAAATTATAGATCTGGACATAAGTGCTGTTCATTAGTGTGCTGGTGTCTTCAACCCCAGTGTCAACCAAGAGCCACCTTCCTACAGCTGTCTTTCCCTAAAACACATCCTGTAGTGTTGAAGTAGCAATTCCTCCTCTTAGTGGAAGCTTGCGGAGGAAGGGGAGAAGGAGGGGAGTGGGTGCAGAACTGCAGTGATCTGTTGACAAGGTAGGTGTCTGGGTGACCAGCGAGCCCCTCTAGGCTCACTCCAGGGGAGACCTTCTCACCCACCGTGTCTGATTGGCAGTCGCAAAAAACAAATGGTAGAGTCAGGCAGCGGATCTTTTTCCCTCCTTAACTTCAATCTTTAACTGAAGAAAGGGGGACTTGGCCGCCACAGCACTTAAAGCAGTTGTCAAGTAAACCGAACTGGCTGAGGTTTGATCTCTCCTACCAATCTTAACTCAGAATAATAAGAATAATCAAGCATTAACCTGGGTAATCAAATTCAGTCTCCCAGGAAGATAAAAAGGTGTGTGTATCCCCAGGCAGTATCCTATCAAGGCTTGCTTTTCTGGCAGCGGCTGTGGCTCTGAGTTCATGGAATGGAGTGAACAGCTGGAAAGAGGAAGTAAAGAGGAGATAAACACAGAGATGGTAAAAGAGGGTGGGGTGAGTCAGCATGGTTAAAAGGGACAGAGATGTTTGAAGACTATTTCTTGTGCTGATCACGTACCCAAAAAGTATAAAATATTCTGCGAGGCCATTTATTTGGCGTTCTCTTTCTGCTGCAAGGCCAGTCAAAAGGGAAGAAATCTTTTGAGGTGCAGAGAAAGCTATTTTGGCGTGGTTATTGAGATTGTTTGTTGCTGGACAAATGAGAGACCGGAGTTATTTCAGAGAAACTAGACTCACTGCGTCAAGTGTTTAAACCAGATCTGGAAAGAGAGGGGTTATTCGCAAACAAAGAAAGATAAAAGCCACTGAGTCCTTTCCAGTATAAACATTTTTAATGCAGATAACATTTGGGATTTATAAACACTAATTTTGAAGGGTATATCTCCAAAACAAAAGATTATTACTACATGTCCATGAACAAATGAATAATTTAGTGAACCAAGTAGGAAAATAAAAAGCATATGAACTAGTGAGAAGTCTGATATAAAAAAGGCAGATAGTAGAAAGCTGTCAGAGGAATCCCTTAATTGATGGACATAGTATTTATTGAACTGCCCCAATGTGCTAGGCAAAGAATGGAAATGAAAAAAAAAAACAATTCTGCTCTCTAATGAAATGAAGCAAATAAGCAAATAAACTGTAAGCTCCACTCTAGACTGTAAGCTCTTTGTGGGCCTGTATCGCATCTACCAACTCTGTTGTATCAAACGCTTAGTACAGTGCTCTGTATGCAGTAAGCCCAAAATAAATACCACTGATTAATTGAAATAACATCCTGGCTTCCTGCATCCCATTTTTCTTGTTTCCTAGTGGGGTTGTCCTCCGGGGACAACTTAGTGCATATCTTTAAATTCTGTTGCTTCCCCCCACCTGCAATTTATTTTAGTGTCTCCCTCCCTTTGTCACTAAATTGTACACTCCTTGAGGGCAGGGATCTTGTTTACTAATTCCGTCTACTCTTCCAAGTGCTTCTCACTTAACTCTTGATTGAATGTTTTGGGGTTTTTTTCCTTGAAACCAGTGGACAGGAGTCTGTGTAAGTCATCCATTCCTCTAGATTCTAAGCTCGTCGGTGGCCGGGAATGTGTCTGCTAACTCTGTTGTTTTGTACACTCCCAAGTGCTTAGTATAATGGTGTGCACATAATAAATACTCGATTAACGCCATTGATTGATTAATTGATGCTGTGGCAGGTGGGTACCAATCAAACGAGCAGGTAAAGGTGACAGTGGAGAGTTGGAGGTGCTGTCATTTATTTCATTCATTCATCCAATCGTATTTATTGAGCACTTATTGTGGTGCAGACCACTGTACTTAGCATTTGGGAGAGTACTGTATAATAATAGATAGACACATTCCCTGCCCACAAAGAGTTTACAGTCTAGGGGACTCAGCCCTAAATGAGAAGACAGGGCTGAACTTGCCAGGGGAACAGTCTCTTTCTCAGCCATAATACCAACAACAATAATAATAATAGTATTTTTAGGTGCTTACTATTAGCCTCATTCACCTTTATCCAAGGTCAAGCATCTGAAAGCTCTCTGAGGGGACAACTTGCATTGAGCGGCCCTCTGCGAAGCGGGGCTAGTCTGTG
This sequence comes from Ornithorhynchus anatinus, assembly GCF_004115215.2. Classification (NCBI taxonomy): domain Eukaryota; kingdom Metazoa; phylum Chordata; class Mammalia; order Monotremata; family Ornithorhynchidae; genus Ornithorhynchus; species Ornithorhynchus anatinus. The sequence continues at coordinate 4,872,493 of NC_041742.1, forward strand.
CTGTGACCGCATTTATATATGGGGAAATAATGGGTGTTTGGAAGATGGCAGGAAGATGGGTGCATCGCTGTTGGTGACTTAGGAAAATCATGTTGGAAAATATGCCGGAACAGTAGGAGAGAATCTCCCCTTAAAAGGCTCTGATAATGGATAGAAGATGGAAAGTTTCACTCTCCTCCTACAACTCTGTTTTAATCCTATCGAGAAAACCGTATGCGTCATAGACTCCCTTGTCTGAAATCCACAGTAGTTAGTAGTGACCATCCCTGACCTGCGAGGGTTTACCATCTATTGGGGGACAGGCACCAAATAACCATCCCTGAGAAGCAGCGTGGCTCAGTGGAAAGAGCACGGGCTTTGGAGTCAGGGCTCATGAGTTCGAATCCTAGCTCTGCCACTTGTCGGCTGTGTGACTGTGGGCAAGTCACTTAACTTCTCTGTGCCTCAGTTCCCTCATCTGTAAAATGGGGATTAAGACTGTGAGCCTCACGTGGGACAACCTGATTCCCCTATGTCTACCCCAGCGCTTAGAACAGTGCTTGGCACATAGTAAGCGCTTAACAAATACCAACATTATTATTATTATTATGAGAATGGTTTTTCTGTAGTGGTGAGAATAACTACTTCCTCCAGAGTTATTTAATTTATATGTTTTTCTTTATATGGGATAATAAATATCCTTTAAATATTAACTTATATTTATGATACTTTATATTATATAATTTGTAGGTTGACATGTTTTTATACTCAGTATATTTAGAAGTTAAGTTTTCATTTGCTTCTATTTTTGATCAGAATATATACTCATTGATCTGTGGGATTGCCCTCCTCAGCGCAGATTTTGAGCTTCTTATGGGCCAGAAATAGCATCTTAATTAATTTTTTTGTAATTACCCCAGCCCTTGGTAAACCCCACAAGCACTTAGGAATAGTAGTAATAGCAATACTTTAGTCTTATTGAGTAAATGACTTGATCTCTCTGGGGCTTGCTCAGTTTTTTCATCTGTAACCTGGAAATCACACAACGCAATTCAGTTAGTTTGCAGATTTGCCCATTGCTCTAGAGTTCATATAGAAGCTTTTTGGGTGTAGTAATAGTATATATTAAGTGCTTATTGAGCTCAGAGCATTGTATTAAGTGTTGGGAAAGAATACACAGCTCAATCAATCAATCAGGGGTATTTATTGAGCACTTACTATGTGCAGAGCACTGTACTAAGCGCTTGGGAGAGTACAGTACAATATAAAATTAGCAGACACATCTCCTGTCTATAATGAGCTTATTAGACACAGTCCCTGACCTTCCCCCTTCCCCTCCCCACTGCACTGTGCATATTTGTATATATTATTTATTACTCTATTTATTTTGTTAATGATGTGCATATATCTATGATTCTGTTTATCTTGATGATATTTGCTCCAGACTACTTGCTTTGTTTTGTTCTGTTTTGTTGTCTGTCTCCCCCGTTTAGACTGTGAGCCCGTTGTTGGGCAGGGATTGTCTCTGTTGCCACATTGTACATTCCAAGCGCTTAGTACAGGGCTCTGCACATAGTAAGCGCTCAATAAATACGATTGAATGAATGAAGGAAGGAGGGTGGGAACTCATTTGGGCCGGCCTCCATGTGCCAGGAGGTGGGCCTTATCCCCTGAATATCAGAGTAGCGATGGAGCCAGCTCCCAAGTGCTCCCTCCACCTGGAATCCAGAGCTGCCGAAGAGGGAGTTATAGGCCACGGTTGGAGCGCCAACATTAGCACAGATAGAAGATTTAGTACTTGCTGAGCAGTGCCAGGCCTTGAGACTTTGGATTTAATCAACATGGTGACCCAGATGTAATTAGAAATACAGGGCAAGCCCCAGTCTGTTTCGTTGGAAAAGAGAGAATAATAATGTTGGTATTTGTTAAGCGCTTACTATGTGCAGAGCACTGTTCTAAGCGCTGGGGGAGATACAGGGTCATCAGGTTGTCCCACGTGAGGCTCACAGTTAATCCCCATTTTACAGATGAGGTAACTGAGGCACAGAGAAGTTAAGTGACTTGCCCACGGTCACACAGCTGACAAGTGGCAGAGTCGGGATTCGAACTCATGACCTCTGACTCCCAAGCCCAGGCTCTTTCCACTGAGCCACGCTGCAGAAGCAGCTTGGCCTAGTGGAAAGAGCACAGGCCTGGGAGTCAGAGGGCCTGAGTTCTAATCCTGCTTCTTCCAGTTACTTGCAGAGTAACCTTGGCAAGTCTCATCTCTGTGCTTCTATTTCCTCAACTGTACAATGGGGGTTAAATACTTGATTCCTTCCTATTTAGCCTGTGAGCTCCAAGTGGAACAGGGACTGTGTCTGGCCTGATTAACTTGTATCTACCCCAGCCCTTAAAACAGTGATTGATAGATGGTAAGTGCTTAACAGATACAATAATAATAATAGCATTATTACTATTATACTAATAAAAGAGAGCACCCCACCAGTGATAGGCTACCCACAATAGTCTCCCCTCTCAGTATTGGCCAAATTCTGAAATGTCTGACAGATTCCATTGAGTAAGGGATGCCAAGGGGAGGAAATAGGATATCATCAGAAATCTCTGGCAGAAATTCAGAGAACCCACCATGGTAGAAAATAGTCTGACTTTTCTGAAAACGCCTGCTCGCTTGTGTTGTTGTGCAGGAAGCTTTTCATTCCTCTCCAGCTCATGTAATCCTAAAACTGCTGTTCCCCAAAAGTCATATGCAACACATTGTTTTTCGAGTTTTGCCTGTCTTCCCTACCTTTGTGGTTATGAATTATATGGACCCTTGGTACTTAACTACAAACAGAGGATTTTCCAGGTGGGGGATCTGGGTTGAGAAAAGAAAAATCTTGAAGTACGAGTCACTAAAGCAATCTGGTCTCTTGGATGTGGGTTGAAAGCAGCTGATTTAGAGCAGAAAGCTTAGCTTGTGCATTGAACAGCTCAGCGTAACTAGAGGACCGTGGAGATTAGTCAAACTGCAAGGAAGGCAAAAGATGCTTTGGACTAGATATTGGCTTACTGGCTCCAAACAAAGAAATTAATCACTGGTATTTTTTGAGTGCTTCCTATATCCAGAGCACCATACTTAGCACTTAGGAGAGTACAGTTCAACAGAGATGCTAGGCACATTCCCTGCCCAAGGACCTTACAGTCTAGAGGGGGACACAGGTATTAATGTAAATAAATAAATTACAGGTGAATACATAAGTGCTATGGAGTTGAGGGTGGGGTGAATATGAAGTGTTTGAAGGACTTTTGAAGTCCATAGGCAACACATAAGGGAGAGGGAGTAGTGGAAAAGAGGGCTTAATTAGTGAAGTTGTCTTGGAGTAGTTGTGATTTTAATTAGACTTTGAAGGTGGGGAGAGTGGTGTATGGATGGGGAGGGAGTTCCAGGCCGGAGGAAGGATACAGACAAGGGGTTGGCAGCAAGGTAGACGAGATCGAGTTATGGTGAGCAAGTCGGCCTTACAGGGGCCAAGTGTGCGTATTGGGTTGTAGTAAGAGATCTCAGAGGTAAGGAAGGAAGGAGCAGGTGAGCAGAATGAATGCTTTATTGTCAATAGTAAGGAGTTTCTGCTTGGTGTAGAGTTGGATGGGCAACCACTGGGAGTAACTGGGGAGACGTGGACTGAATAGTTTTCCAAAAATAGATTTGCCACCAACTTTTGCAGTAATGAACTCGGGGAGTAGGTTAGCACTTCCAGATCTTTCAGGAACTTATAAATGGGGTCAAACTTATAAATGGGATCAGCTGTACTCCCAGCTATCATTTCATTGAGCCAAATCTGAGTTCTTTTTTTTTCTGAAATATTATGCCAATGCTTTGTTCCAGTCTCCGAGGCATATTTTTCCATTTATGTTTCTCATCCAAATTAGTAATGCCTGAAATTTCAGATCCCCAGTATAAAGTGAAAGGAGAGGGAGACAGCATCCCTGCGTTTCCCCTGGATGACTGGGCTGGATCCCCGTCATTTTCAAGTCAACTTCCCAGCAAACATTACCTCAGAAATGACCACCATGTGGGACCCTGCATCCCCATTAACAGTGGAGAGATGTTAGTTCCAGGGTCCTAGGCTAAGGACTTCTGTCTCGAAGATCTGTCCCGACAGATTAAATGAATATCTTCTAGCTTGGCATTGCTGCCATTCCCTTCTCCCCGGAGATCATAGGAAAGGTCAGGTACTGCCAAGGTGTACAGAGGTGGCGTCAGTCCCGCATTTTGGAAAGGGCGTGCTGAGACCTGCGGAGGTTAACGATGAAGCACTGTATTGTACCGTATGGCCCTCACCAAGTAGAGCAAGAACATGCAGTCCTGAACAGTCCTTCACATTTTCCCTGTTCGGCATGTGTGTACTTTCAGAGATGGGCAACACAAAAACAGATGTAAACTATTTTTCAGAAATTCTTCATAGACAGCATTAAGTTTCCCTGAGACCAGATGCCTTTGTTTAAATAATATGCAGAAGAATCCAAAAAAGAAAAAGAATTACTCACTGTGTCTTATTCATATGCAATCTGGACTAGGAAAAAAGTACAAAAACAGATATTTCACCTTAATATGCCTCACGAGGTTGAAAAGATCGTTGGCTCACCTACAAGATGTGAAGATGGAAGGGCGATTGTTCTTTAATCATCTGTCGGAAACTGAACCAAGAGAACTACCCATGCCTAAGAACTGTGAACTTAAGCTACTTATCCTTGCCCCTTAGCACTTACGTACATATCCTCTATTAATTTATTTTCATTTCTGTCTTCCCCCTAGACTGTACGCTCCTAATGGTCAGTGTACATGTCTATCAGCTCTATTATATCGTACTCTCCCGAGTGCTTAGCACAGTGCTCTGCACACACAGTAAGCACTCGATAAATGTAATTAATTGATTAGCCCCTGCATATCGACATTACATTCTAGCAAATGGAAGATCAAACTCTTTCATTCCTCAAGGAAGGAGGTTAGCTTATAATTTTTGGGAGAAGGAACTTCCAGGGTCTCCAGGAGGCAGTATGGCCTAGTGGAAAGAGCATGGGTCAGAGAGTCAGGCCACATAGATTCTTATCCCAGCTCTACCACTGGGCTGCTGGGTGACCTTGGACAAGTCACTTAAGCTCTCTGGGTCTCAGTTCCCTCATCTGTAAAATGGGGATAAGGTGTTTTCCCTCTCTTAGACTGTGAAGTCCAGGTGGGACAGGGACTGTGCCTGATCCAATTATCTCAAATCGGCCCAAGCGTTTAGCACAGTGCCTGGCACATGGTAAGGACTTAATAAATACCACTGGAAGAACTGGTTCAAAACTCATGTTTTCCTAACCTGTTTCAATCATGCGCACTGAAGGTTTTCAGGTAGAATCTCATGAAACCCATATCTAAAGTGAACCCAAGTGAGATTGTGTCAGTGTCATAGGAGTAATGAGTTCTGGATGAGGCAAAGAGAAGCAGCATAGCCTAGTGGATAGAACACAGCCCTGGGAATCAGAAGGACCTGGGTCCTAATCCTGTCTCAGACACTTGTCGGCTGTGTGTGACCTTGGGCAAGTCACTTTACTTCTCTGTGCCTCACTTAACTCATCTATAAAATGGGGATTAAGACTGTGAGCCCTGTGTGGGAACATGGATTCTGTCCAACCTCATTTTCTTGTATCTACCCCAATGTTTAATTCAGTGCCTGGCACTTAAGCATGTAACAAATACCATTGGAAAAAAAAAAAAGACCTGTTATTCATTTAGCGGGAAAACTGAAACTCCGGGAGTGATGTCAGGGATAGAGGTCAAGGGTAGCTATGCCCGACTATATAGTTATTAGTGTGTGTTTATGTTCCATACCCACTGGTGAGACAGTTAAGGCTAAGGAAACAAATAATTTTGGCTGAAGTGGTAACCAAACAGAGTCTTCACCCACCCTCTGACTAGACCTTTCTGGCTAAGGGAAAGGAATCCTGAAAGTTGGGATTGATTGATTTGAAAAATTTCCATTAAAAAAATCTGCTAGCAGGAGGATTCACTAGCTCCCAGCTTACTGGAGTGGAACAGAGCAGTGGAATTCAGAGGGTGAAAGCTGGCCCAGGCTGGGAGGGGCAAAATTTAAATCTTCCTTCTGGAGACCCCATAAATGACCCCAAGCATAAGATTAGGGCTTTTCTGACTCCTGGTATTTGAAAGGGAGATGTCCCAGAACAAGGAAGTAATTTCCTTCCCCACCAGGGCTTCTAGTTGCCAAATGAGAAAAGACCCACAGTGGTTTAGACCACTTGAATAGTTCATGATCGTCATTGGATGTGACTAGAAGACACATTTGGGGTTGGAATTCAAATTCCCAAATTCCCTAATTCACACTGCATCGTTTGATTTTGTCCGGGATCTTTTATCTAGACATGTAGTAGGATGACTCTTTCCAATTCTGTTTAATTTGCCTGTTAATTGCTTCCAAGTACAGGGTAGGTGAATGATGGTCAAATTTCAAAACCAAGATGCGGTGCACCAATTTGAGTAAACAAAAGCAGTATGGTAGCTCAATACTTTAAACCTTCAAAACTCTTCTTGGAGGTGGCTGGATTCAATCATCTCAGCCAAACGAATGGGAAAAAAAGATGTTTGCAGGGCTGAGAAGAAGCTAGCCCCGCTGAAATTGAAACAGAGCTTCATTTTGCAGCAGAACAAAAGCCCCCTGAGGGCTGAAGAATTGCAATTTAAGCAGTGTGGCCAACTGGCAAGAGGATGGTCCTGGGAGTCAGAGGACCTGGGTTTTAATCCCAGCCCCACCACTGGTCTGCTCTGTGACCTTGGGCAAATCATTTAACTTCTCTGCACCTCTGTTTTCCTCATCTGTAAAATGGATATTAAATCCTACTCCCTCCTACTTAGGCTGGGAGTCCCATGTGAGACAGGGACTGTGTCCATCCTGATTATCTTTGAACAGTACTTGGCACATACAAAGTACCTAACAAGTATTATGATTATTATTATCAAAATTATTATTATCATTATTAATCTTCTGCAAGGAGGAGAGGAGATGGCATTGTTTTGGGTTCTGAGTTCCAAACCCAAGGTGGTCAAGCAACACCAAAGGACCTCAAACACACTTTGATGATAGCTTCTTGTGGTTGACACTAAAACAAAAATTTGAACCTCTTCAAAATAGTGCTTCCCAACAAAAGATCCCCATTAGAATTTGTTTTTCAGATGTGATGGATAATTTAGACTTTCGCCAGGATCTATTTTAATCTCCTGGGTCAATAAACCTGGAGAGCAACTTTAGCCAACAATACCAGCGTGTTATTTATCATAATGTGACAGGAAGCAGCTGGGATCCGATTTTCATTCCGCTGTTGTTCAACTATTAGCAGATGCACTTGAAAGTGATGGATTTCTGTATGGTTGTTTTTGCAAGACTGTGTGCTCCTTGAGCACAAGGGCCTGAATAATGAATATCTTCTGGACAGCATCTAATGGGTACTGTGGGCACCCAGTAATTACAGTACTTAGCAGTATCTCTTAATGATAAAATTAAGCAGGGTTACAGAGGGTTGTTTTCCATTTTTAAAAGTGACCCATTGACCACGTCATTAACAGGAGCTAGTAATTAAACAGTCTGGCTTCCATTTTTCCTCCAAGTCATGATTTGAGACAGCAGAGAGATAAGAACATTTCTTTATCGGTAGTTTTTATTGAGCAGCTAATTTGTGAAAAGCCCTACACTAAGTGCTTGGTAGAGTAGAAGAGAATTAGTAGACATAATTCCTACCCTCAAGGAGTTTACAGTTGAGTTGGGGAGATAGACATTAAAAGTACATTATAGAGAAGAGGAAGTAAAAGGGTACATAAGATGTGTGCATAAGTGCTGCAGGGATTTCAATGTATTTTTCCATGTATTTTTTTGTATTAGAGAATTGCCTTCCAGTGAAAGAAAAAAATCTTCCCAAATCCTGTTCTGACCTTTTTGATTTGAAGTGCTAAAAGCATGTTGGTAAAGGTATTTATTAAGAATGTCCTTAGACTCTCCCAGAAGATCAGATTCATAAAGTAACATAGTGAAAAGAGCACTGGCTTTGGAGTCAGAGGACGTGAATTCCAGTTCCTCCACTTGCATGCTGTGCAACCTCGGACAAGTTACTTAACGTCTCCATGCTTCGGTTTCCTCATCTGTAAAAATGAGGATTCAATACCTGTTATCCTTCCTACTTAGGCTGTGAGCCTTGTGTGGAACAGGGACTGTGTTCCACCTGATTTATCTTGTATCAACCCTGGCATTCAGTGCGGTGTCCAACGCATTGTAAGGGCTGAACAGATATGCCAATTATAATGATCAATTATTACTGATGTTTCTATTATTCAATTTAACAAGCCCTCTCTTCTTGCCCATGGGTCCTCAGGAATCGTAGAAAACCAACATACCTTCCTGCTCCCGCCCCCTGCCCCACCCCTAATCTTTTTTTTTAAATGGTATTTGTTAATCTCTTACTATGTGCCAGGCACTGTACTAAACACTGAGGTAAGTACAAGATAATCAGGTTGGACACAGTCCCTTTCCTACATAGGGCTCACAGTCTTAATCCCCATTTTATAGATGAGGGAACCGGGGTATAGAGAAGGGAAGTGGCTTGCCTATGGTCACACAGCAGATGTGGTGGAGCCGTGTTTAGAAGCCAGGTTCTTCTGACTCCCAGCCCCTTGCCGTAGCCACTAGGCCAAGCTGATCTCTGCTAGAAGCAGCACGGTCTTGCTGCCACCCAGCCAGCTCCTGGAGGCTGCCCTTGCTGTGTGGCTCCTGCTCACCCCCAAGGCGTCAAGGCGTCAGAATGAGGGAGGACTCAGGTGCCTGTGCCTGATTCCACATCGCTGGGTTCTCTTCACTGCTCCCAGAGCACAGTAGGTTCAGGGTGAGGAAAAGATGGATTCCTCCCCCAGCCCCAATTTCAAGTCAACGTATACCAACAATCTCCGCCTATTCTCCCCACTCCTCTGGGCCGAGAATCGAGCTAGTTAAAAAGGAAGATTTTGGGAGGTGGACTATTGCCGAGTTAGACTGGGGCAAAGCTTCCCCAAAACGTTTCCTTATGAAAGGTTTTCACGGCCCTGGTCTAGCATGCTATCCTTATCTCTTTGAAAATGCACTAAAACTGTACTGGGGGCGTGCTTCTTGCCCCAACTGCTTTCTTGTATAATTAAGTTGGTGAAGGCAAACCGGTAGATACTGCTGCCGACTTATCTGATTGGTCAAATATACTTGCCTGTTTTTCCTAAGAGACCAAAAGGAAAACATTCAGCTCTTTTAGAAGTGTCTGTTCCTTCTATCTCACCTAAGAGAGGTTTGACACATGGAAGAGAACAAGCATTTGTTATGTTCATATGCTGCTTCATGAGGACTCTGACCTATGTGAGTCATTAGCACAGCGGATATTTTTCTTGGCAAATCAAATTCCTATTTGAAGGGCCTGATAGAAAAAAAAATAGCTCTATGACTTTGGAAATCCAGGTCTTGACTATTGCGCCTCAGATTTAGTTATATAACTTAAAGTTCTCCCTTTAAAAAAAAAATGAAAGATGAATCTTCCATTTATTCATCTATAGGAACAACTCTTAGATGGTGCTGGTAATTTTTTCCAAAGGTGTTTTTAAATTTCTTGAATGTGGATTTAGGGTCTGTTTTCCAATTGATGGTTAGCGGGTATTTGCAAAATTCCCATTAGCGTTAATTGGAGCTGTCTATTTAAGTCTTGTATCAGTGGGACAATCACTGCCCTTCTATTTCTATTTTTTGCATATTGTGTAGGATACCGTATCTGGCAAGACATGCTTTTTCAAGCAAAAGAAGATAATTGGTACTTTAAGTGAGAGCTTTAATTTATTTGTAATTGTCAAGAGTTTAAGCATCTGAAGAGCGCTAGTCGTCCTAACTTGTCTTCTATGAAAAATACCCCCCAAAATGTTATCCAAATGCCCTGACTAAATCGGTTATTTGAGAGAGATCAGAGTGAAGGGTCGTAATGTGCATTTGTACCTGGGAAATTCCTCTTTAAACAATTAACGAGCTACATACCTACAAGCTTGTCCCATCCTGAATCCAGATACTTGATTTGTTGCTGGGCACCACAAAAGTTTTCTATTTTGAAAGATGCAGTGATCCCTGCATCTTGGGGTGGGTGTTTAGAATAAGTCAAATAAAGATGGATTCCTGTAAAAATAATACTAATTGTGGTATTTAGAGGCTTACTATGTGCTGAGCTAGGGGGTAATCATATTAGACACAGTATCCGGCCCACAAGGAGCTCACATTGTATGGGACAGGGCAGCAGGAGTTGTATCCTTCCTGTCTCACAAGCCCTTAACCTTGGCGTTATCTTTGACTCCTCTCTCTCTCTCTCTCTCATTTAACCCAAAGATTCAATCCATCACTAAATCCTGTCCGTCCATCCTCCACGACATCACTGAAATCTGACCTTTCCTCTCTATCCAAACTACTACCACGTTAATGCAGTCACTCTCCTATCCCCTGACAACCTGATTCCCCTATGTCTACCCCAGCGCTTAGAACAGTGCTCGGCACATAGTAAGCGCTTAACAAATACCAACATTATTATTATTATTATTATCCCACCTGGATTACTGCATCAGCCTCCTTGCTGACCTCCCAGCCTCCTGTCTCTCCCCACTCCAATCCAATACTTCACTCTGTTGCCCAGATCATTTATTGGCAAAAATGTTCAGGACATGTCACCCCACTCCTCAAAAAACTCCAGTGGTTACCTCCGCATCAAATAAAAACTCCTCACCCCTGGCTTTAAAGCACTAGGGTGATGACCTAGCCCCCTCCTACCTCACCTTGTTACTCTCCTTGTACAACGCAGCCTGCACACTTCGCTCCTCTAATGCTAACCTTATCACTGTGCCTCAATCTTGCCTATTTCACTGCTGACCCCTTGCCCAAGTCCTATCTCTGGCCTGGAACGCCCTCCCTCCTCAAATATGACAGACTCTCCCCCGCTTCAAAGCTTTATTGAAGGCATATCTCCTCCAAGAGGCCTTTCTTGACTAAGCCTCCCCTTTCCTCTTCTCTCACTCCCTTCTGCATCACCCTGACTTGCTCCTTTGGTTCTTCCCCTACCCAGCCCCACGGCACTTCATTCATTCATTCATTCATTCAGTCTTATTTATTGAGCACTTGCTATGTGCAAAGCACTGTACTAAGTGCTTGGAAGAGTACAGTACAACAATAAACAGACACGTTACCTGCCCACAACGATCTTACAGTCTAGTCGGGGGAGACAGATGCAATACAAATAAATTACAGATATCAACATAAGTGCTGAATTTCATTTTTTATATTAATGTCTGTCTCCCCCCCGCCACCCCCACCAGACTGTAAGCTTGTCCTGTAAGGCAGGGCATGGGAGGAAGAACTTGAAACATTAACTGACCACAAGGAGCTTACCCTCAAACCTCTAGTGAGATAGACAGGATTGAGGTACAAGGAGTAGTTTTGCATTAGAGGAGTGAAGTGTGCACCCTGTGTTGTGGTAGGAGGGGGCAAGGTGATTGACTGCCTTAAAGATGATAATAAGGCGTTTCTGTTTGATGCGGAGGTAGATGGGCAACCACTGGACGTTCCTGAGGAATGGGGAAAAATGGATTGAACATTTTTATAGAAAAATCATCCAGGCAGCGAGGTGAAGTATAGGCGTGAGTGGGAAGAGACAGGAGTCTGGGAGGTCAGCAAGGAGGCCAATAAGAAGCAGTGAGGCTCAGTGGAAAAAGCCCGGATTTGGGAGTCAGAGGTGATGGGACCTCTTTAGGCAAGTCACTTAACTTCTCTGTGTCTCAGTTACCTCATCTATAAAATGGGTATTAAGGATGTGAGCCCCACGTGGGGTAACCTGATTACTTTGTATCCCCCCACCGCTTAGAACAGTGCTTGGCACATAGTATGTGCTTAACAAATGCCATCTTTTTTTTTTTATACAATAGACAAGGCAAGATAGGGATAAGTGCTTTGATTAATGTGGTAGCAGTTTGATTTGAGAAGAAGGGGCAGATCTTAGTGATGTTGTGAAGATTCAACCAACAGACTTTAGTGATAGATTGAATATGTGGGCTAAATGAGACAAATGAGTCAAGGGTAGTACCAAGGTTACGGGCCTGTGAGACACGAAGGATGGTTGTGCTGTCTGCAGTGATGGAAAAATCATGAGGAGGACAGGGTTTGGGTGGAAAGATAAGGAGTTCTGTTTTGGGCATGTTCAATATGAGGTGTAGGCAGGACATCCAAGTGGAGATGCCTTGAAGGCAGGAGAAAATGTGAGACTGCAAAGAGGGAGAGAGATCAAGGCTGCAGATGTGGATTTGGGAATCATCCACATGGAGGTGGTAGTTAAAGCCATGGGAGCAAATGAGTTTTCCAAGGGAGTGGGTGTAGATGGAGCACAGAAGGGGACCCAGAACTGAACCTTGAGGGGACCCCCACAGTTAGGGGATGGGAGGCAGAAGAGGAGCCCACAAAAGAGACTGAGAGTGAGCAGCCTGAGAGATAGGAGAACCAGACGAGGACAGTGTCAGTGAAGCTGAGGTTGGATGATGTTTCCAGGAGAAACAGGTGGTTGACAGTGTCAGAGGCAGCTGAGAGGTTGAGGAGGATCAGGGACTGGAGAGGAGCAAGGGAGATTTTAGAGCAATCACGTCCAGTGGTTTCAATTTCGTTTAAAACAAAGTACGTGGCCAGGTCATTAAGGGTAAGAGTTGGCAGGGGCGTAGAAGATTTGAGGAGGGTGTTCAATGTCTGGAATAGCTGGTGAGGGCAATGAGTATGGGAGTCCAAAGTGAACTGGGGTCTTTTGCTAGGTAGTAATAATAATAATAATAACAGTATTTTTTTAAGCAGTTACTATGGCCCAGGCATTGTACTAAGCCCTGGGGTAGATACAAGATTCAAATACATTTTGCAGCAGAAAGCAATAGGTTTGGCATTAATGCTTTGGGGATGAAGGAAAGATGAATATTAAAAATTGTTGGCAAAATGTAATGGTGTATTTTAATTTACCTTTTTCCCTTTGTGTTTGAGTATCACAATACCCAGGCATCCTGCAATGACTCTTGAATTGAATTTTTCGTAGCAGTTGCTGTGGCAACATGCACTGCTGTAACACAAAATGAAATGAAAAGAAATAAATGCCTTAAAAGAATTAGTGCATCTGTTTGCACCTCTGCATTTGTTGCATTTCCATGCTTGCCTTTTTTTGTGGACTTTTTGTGTGCTAATTCCCATCTCAGCATCATTAGTATTTAGCAGCATGGAGATTTTTCCAAATGCTTTATTGTTATTAGTGGTTTTAGCTCCCCTTTGTAAACAATCAATATTATCACTCCTCTTTCACAGTTGGGGGAACATAGAATTGTGACAATGCTTTCCCTCCCACTTTAGATTGAAAGCCTCTTCTGGGACAGAGATTGGGTCTGACCTGATCACCTTTATGTACCCCAGTGCTTGGTACAGTGCTTAGCATGTACAGTGCTTAGCAACTATCATTATCGTCATCATCATTCATTCAGTTGTATTTACTGAGCACTTACTGTATGCAGAGCACTGTATCATCAGCAGTTCATCATCATCATCATGGGGGTAGAGTGAGACACTAATTTGTCCAGAATCCTATAACAAGTCAGTGGCAGAGTAAAATGAGAATCAGAGGTTTATTTGGCCTGTAAGCATTGTCATCTTACCATCATCACTATTATCATTATATTTGCTGAGGACATTCACTTTGCAAAGGGGCCCAGCCAGTGGTCCACTGGGGAGGTCACAATCTCAGAGTGAATGTGTGTGTTTTCTTGTGTTTGTGTGTATGTAATGCAAGATACTTCAGGGGCCCAGCCCCTCTAAGCTGGTTTTGGGCAGGGACCATGTCAACCAACTTTATGTTGTACTCTCCCAAGTGCTTAGTACAGGGCTCTGCACATAGTAAGCGCTCCATAAATACGAGTGATTGATGGTTATGGGAGTGCATTACTGCTTGAGAGAAGAGTTCCCAGACTCCACTTTCTGCTCTCTCGAGCCCATCTTTGGTCCAGTATTCAGTCACGCTCTCCTCAATGTCTTAGCAGTGGCGAAGGTATGTTTCGGTCTGCCCCATTAGTGGCAGGTGGGACTACTCGTCGGGACAGGTGGGGATGGAGGAGGAGCCTCTGGCCAAACAACAACCACTTCCCCTCCTTCCCCCCAACTCCCAAGGTCCCCTAGCTCAGCAAGGCACAGTTCCCCTGGAGCAGGTTAGGACTCAACATTTCGGTAATTATTAACAGAAGGTAGTGAAAGAAATTCACGAAGTCCATTAAACCTGCACTATTGTTTTTTGGTCTATACAGCTTTATTAGCAAACAAAATGTAGTAGTGTAGTGTACTTCTAGTGGTCTGTCCCTTCCTGATAGAGCTTGTCACTCCCAGGTTAGGAGATTTCAAATTGACTGGAAGGCCATTCCAAGTTTATTTACAGGAGGGGAAGTCACAGAAGGTTTCTATTCTTGGCCCGTTCTTGAAATATGTGTGTGTGTGTGTGTTTTCATGCCTGTGTGTGTTTTGAGTAGGTAATATTAGAAGTAATGGTATTTATTTTTTCCCCTGAAAGCAAGGCACTCGAGTAAGCACTTGGGAAAGAGCAGCAAAAACACAAAAGTGTGAATCTTCAATTGGAAGTAAGGGGTAGAACAAGGCAGGCTTTTTGTATTTTCTTAAGTTCATGCCTGCACAGTTGTGGGAATTAATGATCGTGTCATTTTGTGTTTTAAATAGAAGCCAGTAATAATAGTAGTAATATTTATTAAGCAATTACTGTGTGGAGAGCGTTATACTAAGTGCTGGGAAAGAATTCATAGGTGCGAATTAATCCATCAGTCTTAGACACACTATCTGTCCTTTGCCGGGGCCTCTCAATCTAAAAACTGAAAAGGAGAGAGAGGACTGGTGTCAGATACCTAAGGAGAGATGAAACAAAACACTAAGAGAGCATGGAAACAGAAACAAAGCTCAGAAGGGTGCTGTGGCTAGAGGAGCAGAATTTCAGGCTACTCATAATTCTGAGTCCACAGTCACAACCACAGCCACCACAGCCTTCCCATGGTTTTGTGGAGGTGGCACCATACTGCCTGTCTATCCCACAAGGGTGGGGCACAGCAGGTCAGGAGAGAGGTTCCTCAGTGATGTGGAGGAGAACGAGAACGAGAACCAGTCAATCAGTCATTGGTATTAATAGAGCACTTACTGTGTTCTGTTCAACTTACTGTTCAAATCATTTGGGTGAGTACACTACAAGAGAATTAGCAGGCACACTCTCTCCCCTCCAGTCCCCAGGGAGCAGGAATTTGTAAAGAAGCAGTGTGGTCTAGTGAACAGAGCCTGGACTTAAGAGTCAGAAAGACCTGGGTTCTAATCCTGATCTTCCACATGTCTGCTGTGTGACTTTGGTCATCACTTCACTTCTCTGTGCCTCAGTTGCTTCATCTGCAAAATGGGGAATAAGACTGTGAGCCCCATATGGGACATGGAATGTATCCAACCTGACTGTCTTGTATTTACCCCAGGCATATAGTAAGCACTTAACAGATACCATAAAAGGAAAAAAAGGTTAGCAGACCTGTGCTACAGTGCAGTCTGAATCAGAGAGACCTCATCTGCTGCAAACCCTATTGTGCCCTTGCCAGTTTCGTAAGCCTTTACGAATTGGGACATGTGCTTTAACGGTGTAAAAGAATGAAGACTTCAATTCTTACTACTAGTGGTATTCATTAAGTATGTGTTTTTCTTCAGAGAACTGTACTATGCATTGGGAAATCCTTAATTAGACAATTAGAAAATTAAAATGTTCACTAATAGCAACATGGGAAGGGCAAAATGAGAGTTCTTTTGGGGTACAGAAGGGAGGTGATAGGGGCTGAATTACTCACCCCAACATCCCCATCCATTGGTCATGTCCCACTATAAGTAGCTTATAGAGATTTCAGAATAAACAAACAAGTATTATCCTAGATGAGGTTGGGATAGGTTGTATTTTCCATCTCTGATGTTTGGGTTTCTTTGAAATAATCCCCATTGCCTGCCTTAGAATTACTGGTTGAAATAAATATACCAAACCACTCCTTCATGGACTCCAGTGACGATACTTAAATATTTTTGCTTTAACAAATAATTTTACTATTTTACGTTTTCCAGATGATCTGCATACGACAAGAATATGAATCAAAACTCAAAGGTCTGATTCCAGCATCTGTGAGACAAGAACTGGAAGACACCATTTCCTCTTTAAAATCTCAGGTAACCATGCAAAATATTTGTTCTTGCCAAGGATTGTCCTTAGGATTTAGATAAAGGCTGGACTGATTGAACTGAAACCTTGTAAGCTGACTTAGCATGGCAGTTGACAAGGTATTGGAAGGATGTCGAAAATAGACAAGGTCAGAAAACTCAGCTTGGCACACCACCTTAATTCAACTTTTTCCCTTTTTCAGCACTATACAAGCTTAATAATTTAAACTTTTGATAGGGCTGTTTATATAGTAGTATTTAAGCACTTTGTGCCAACACTGTACTGACAGCTGGATAATCTGGTTGGGTATAGTCTCTGCCCCGCATTAGGCACCCAGTCGAAGTAGGAGGGTGAATAGGTATTGAGTCCTCAAGAGGAAACTGGTGCTCAGGAAAATGAAGTGACTTGATGACGATCCCACAGCAGGCAAATGGTGGAGGCAGGATTAAAACCCAGTCTTTTGACTCCCAGGCCTGTGCTCTTTCCACAAGCCCATGCTATAGATCTTTAAATGGGCCCAGAAAATTTAAAAAAATGTGCTCTTCAATCATACTGCCATCATTATCCTTCCTGAGGAAGTGATCTAATAAAGTACTGCCCTCCCATTACAACATTTTTCTTTTTAGGGCTCTTTAAGATAGCAGCTACTGAATTATAACTTTCACTTAGCCTTCTAGATAAGGCCATAGTTTATCCTGACTCTCTTAATCCCTTCCCTTCCCTCCCTTTGAAGTGTTTTGACTGATTTGAATAGAGTGATGAAACCCCTTTTCAATTTAGCAGAAGACATTGGCATTAATTTAGCATAGATAATGACATCTGTTAGTGCAGAGTGTCTTTTTGCTATACAGGATGTAAAAGATTACACTTTGAAGGTTAAATTCTGAATATACATGTTATGAAGCACAAAAATAATCTAATTCAACATATTTCAGGATTGGTGCATCTCTGCCTTGCTCTTTGATCATACTCTGTTTTTATCACTGTTTTCCATTTATATTATTCTGGTCAGTGCTCGTTGTGGGCAGAAAACTTGTCTTTCAACTCTGTTACATTGTACTGTCCCAAGCACTTAGTAGAGTGTTCTGCACACAATAAACGCTCAGTAAATATGATTGTTTGATTGTTTTGCATCTAGGGGATTCAATAATGGAACCGGTTAAGACAACACTCTTAATTGGTTCCAAGAAAACTGAGTGCTAGGCAAAAGAGCACAGAATGAGGTAGTTTCTCATAGGCAGTGATCATTTACTATCGGAAGTATTAGCCACATGAGCCATGATCATACATTTTCTGAATGTTCTGCGTATAGCTCAGTCTATTGTGTTTATTGAGCGCTTACTATGTGCAGAGCAGTGTGCTAAGTGCTTGGAAGAGTACAACATATCAGAGTTGGTAGACACATTCCCTGCCCACAAGGAGCTTACAGTCTAGAGGGGAAGACAGACATAGACATTAATATAAATAAAATAAAATAAATGTCCCCTGGTTCTAAATAAGCCACCCAGAAATTGATTTTCTAGATCTCATATTCTCTTAAGGTAACTTTTGTTCCATTTGCCGCCCACATTCCAACACAGCTTCACCCTGTATTCTTGGTTCCTGGCCCAGAATTCCTTCATTCATCATGGTGTTGATTCCAGTCCGAAAGCAAGGATAAGAATAAACAGGGACAGTAGTTAAGAGCAGCAGCATTTTGACTCTAGTGTACCACAAGAATGCTAAATAGCAGATGATTCTCCTCTGAAATGTCACCTACAGGATTCCCTCCCCATGAGCAATGAATCATTATGTTTTAAAAAAAGAAAAAAAAACTGCATAGGCACCAAAATATCAAATGCATGCTGGGTTGGGATTTACTGACTTGAGATAAAACCTTCTTAAAGACTCACAGAGAAGCCATTTATATTTAGCATGAGGTTATTTGGGATGTCATGATGCATTTTAAGTTCACGAAATGTCACTGAATAAAGAGAGAAATAGGTGCCCAAACTGTTAGGCAGGTTGATTGCTTTGTGTAAGGAGCTTTTCTAGGGATTTTTTCAAACACTTCATTTAATACAATAGAATTTGAAAGAAGGTGGTTATTTAAAATTTATAGAATGGTCTGGTTGTTTTCTAACATAAAAAAAATGGAATCCTCACAAGGAGCACCCCCAAGAATGTGGTTTATTTCTTTTCCCCTGGAAAAAGGGGATAGTGTAAAATTCTGTTAATAACTTGGAGCCTGTTTTAGGCATATCTTAGCTAATTCCCTTTAAAGTATTTCTCTTTAATATAAAAATGACATTTCCATTAGAGTAAATCTTATATTCCTCTCTGTCCTAGGTAATGCAAGTTAATCTATAATCATTTTTGACCAGCTCAGTCTGCACAGCCCAAGTGAAATGGAATATTGGGTGATTATCCGGTTGATTTGCTGTAGGCGGATAGCCTACCGGATAAATCAGAACATAGAGCAGATGGTTTTACATGAATTTTTCTGTCAAACTATCTGCTTGGAGCAAATCAAGCAGATAATTGCTCAGATCTCCACTTCATTTGCGGTGTGCAGACTCAGAATGGGCCATGTCTCCCTGGGGCAAGTTTTTGGCCTCCTCTTCCTCCCCCTTCCCCCCACGACATGTGCTCGGATTTCTCTATTTTTGCCCCAATCCTCAAGGGACAAAACCGGCTCCCAACCCCAGGGAAACATTTATAGGAATGGCCCACACAGACAAAGGGAATGATTTTAGAAGCATGGATCACTAGCACAGTCACCCTAGAAATCCTGCCATCAGCACATCCTTCCCACTGCCGGCCTTTTACACTCACCCACCCTCCCCCACCCCACCCACTGACCCCCACCCTTGCCTACTCGCCCTCTTGGGACAATCCAGCTGTCCTCAGGGCCTAACAGGCTGCCAGAAAAATGAAGGCCAACAGTTCTTAGTCACGCCAGTTCCTGGACCAATATGGAAGCTCACAGTGAAGTCCATCTCTGGCCCAGAGGACTCTGGGATCAGGCGAAACAAGATACATACCAACCATTTCATAAACCCTGTACTGATTTGAGAGGGTGGGAGGCTCTGAATGACCACTGTCAGGAAGCACAATTCGGGAGGATTTTTTTTCTTCACTGCATGTGTTTTCTCCCATCAACCTGGGTGACTGTCTTCTGGACATAGAGAGGAGTTTCTGGGGATGATCACATTTGCTTTTTACTGGCGTATGGACCTGGGGGTCAGGTCCAGAGTTCTAATCCTGCCTCTGCCACTTGTCTGCATAGTGCTCTGCACACAGTAAGTGCTCAATAAATATGATTGATTATATGGAGAGCACTCAATATCCACCCCACCCTTAGCCCGGCAGAATTTATGGGCATATCTGTAACTGATTTTAGTGTCTGTCTCCCCCTCTAGACCTTTGGTAGTGACTGTTCCTTTCACCTCAGTTGTAATGTTCTCTCCCAAGTGCTTAGTACAGTGTTCTGCACACAGTAAACACTCAGCAAATCCAGCGGTTTGATTGAATGCAGTTAGCAAACAGAAGTGGAAAGGCCTAGCCTGGAAACCTAATAATTTGTCAATGGTTGACAGAGGCTAGAGGTGATGAGATAAGCTGTGGCTTTAATTGCACTGCTGCTGAATCCACAACGAGGATGACTTTCATCCTTTCTCACCCAAGTCGTATTTTCCAGGTTAACTTTCTGCAGAAGAGAGCGTCCGTCCTACAAGAAGAACTGAATGCCTACCGGAGCCGGAGGTGAGCACCACACCCCATGAATGCCCTCTGATCGATTTATACTATTTGGCACTTGAGGCTCTTTGGCATTGAAGTCTAAAACCTTCATTAAAACACTTGAAACACAGTGGCAGTTTTGAAAGGAGCTGAATTGCCAGTAAACAGGCCGGCTTTGAGAAGTCACCCAGCTTGGTGCTTCTTTAACCACGGTGCTTAGTCAGTACTATTACAGCAAGATTAGAGAACCAGCAGGTGCGCTGCAAGTCTGGGCCTTACCTCGGTGTTCCCGATGAGACATTGGCTCGATGCACAGTTGCATGTTTGAGGGCCCTGCCGCCTTCTTTTAAGATAGCACGGTGATGCAACTCTTAATGTTGCAGATCCCATCTTCAAAGCACCGGATCCTTGGGAGCGCTCATTCTGTTTCAAACATTCACACAGTCCAAAATTAAATGAAAGACCCTGGGCAGTCACGGCCCTGGCAAAAACCCTGTGGCCCTCAGAAAAAAAAGCATCACCCAGATCCAGGGGAGAAAGTAGCAAAGTGGCCTAGTGGAAAGAGCCTGGACCTGGGAGTCAGAAGACATGTGTTCTAATCTCAGCCCTGCCACAGGTCTGCTGTGTGACCTTGGGCAAGTCACTTTACTTCTCTGTGCCTCAGTTACCTCATCTGTAAAATGAGGATCCAGACTGTGAGCCCCATGTGGGACAGGGACTGTGTCCAACCTAATTACCTTGTATCGACCCCAATGGTTGGCACATAGTAAGTGCTGAACAAACCACAATTATTACAGTTATCACTGTTTCCAAGCTGGCTAGCAGCTCGGCGCTGTGCAGGTTCCCATCTCCGCCCCCCCTTACCCTCCCCACCCGTTACCCCTGCCTTGGCACAAGAGAGGAGAAAGGTCTAATCACTCACCCCTTCAACCTTGAGAAAGTGGTCGATGACCAGAACGTTCTTCTCTTCAGGTAACCGCTGGGGGAAAACAACGTCATCCCAACCACCCGGGAGTTTCAGCAGGTTTGAAGATTTGGATCTTGTAAATTAAACTGTGAGATCGATGCCCCTTTTCATTAGCTAAAATAGAGAGGTAATTAAGACCGTAAAAGAGCATCCATAGTTCCTGCCAGTATTTTTTTCTCTTCCATCTAGCTTCAGTTATTTTTTATCATCCCCTTATTTCTGAGGTGCCTGTTTGATGTGTTTTGAATGTGTGCAGAATACACTTATTGGGAAATGAAATTATTTCTATTGATAGTCGCCCTGTTATTGCTTCCTAATATCATTTTACCTGCACTGTTACATATTACCCCAATCACGTTGATATTATTATGTTCTCTAAAGGCTTTTTTTTTGGTTTTTTTTTACATTTTCATGTTCATGTTCACATAATATTAAAATATTCTTTTTGTACCTTTTGGTTTGAACATCATTTCTAGTTCCTGCCCATGTCTTTGGCTAACATAAGTATGATGGTCACATAATTTTCCTATTGAAAGCATGAACAATCACATCCTTATTGTGGAAAACTACTAGGCGGGGGAAGAAATCCAGAGCTGTTGCCTGGAGTCAGATGAGGACTCCGAGGAGCGGAGGGAAAAAAATATTCCGGGCAGGGCCCACTGTTAGAACGTTTATCTTGCACTTGTCCACGGGAGACAAGGCAAGACGGGTCTTGGTCTTCGGCGCGCTGGACCTAGAAACACCCTCCCCCCCTCCGCCAGCAAGGACAGTCTTGCTATTCCCATGTTTGTCATTTAATTGCTGCTTTCTTATTTTTTTGAAGTATTTTGATGATGATGTCACCGTCCTCCGAGGCCTATTCAAGAAAAATCAAAACATCATAGGACTATGCTTTTCCTTCCCACTCATTTCTGGACAAGTGCAGAAGGCAGGTTCCTGGATCCAGCTTTCACGACTACACCTCATTCAGTCATTCATTCAATTGTATTTATTGAGCACTTAGCACTGTAGAGCACTGTACTAAACACTTGGGAGAGTACAATTCAACAGTAAATAGACACATTCACTGCCCACAATGAGCTTACAGTCTAGAGTCGCCCCTCCTACTGAGCAGGGACGACTCTACTCCCAGAAAGAGCAGGGAACCCCCAGTCCAGATTTTTCCCTCCCCACAAATTCTGGCCTCCCCCTTTGCAGTCCACTACCAGCTGCTTCCACTCTGAAGGGTCGGTTGGGATTGAAGGGAACAGACTCAGCGGGTGAGAAGAACAGACTCTCCAATCTCCTTTAAATACCCTGTAGTGCCTGGAATTAGAGGGGTCTTTTTGAGAAACCCAGTTGGGAAATCTGGTCATGGGGTAACTGGAACCACAGTTGACAGAAAGGACGGGGCGGAAAGTTCATTTCAACTTTGCACAATGTCCTTTCCCTTTCCCAAGCCCGCCCTCGTTTTGAGAGCTGGCTGGGAATTCATTACCCTTTTTGTTCCTGCATTGGAGACCTAGAGGTGTTAGGAAAATAGCTGGTTTTACCAGCACAGTCAATTGCCATGGGTCTCCTGACTCTAAACGTGTCTACCAACTCTGTTACAGTATTATATTGAACTCTCCCAAGCGGTTAGTACAGTGTCTACATCCACTAAGCACTCAATAAATATGATTGATTGATAGATTGATTGCCAGGGTTTGACATTAGAATGCATGATGCTCAAAGCCCTCCATTCCTCCCCACCAGCTGTGTCCTGTTGTTCACCTTGTCACTTGTCCTCAGGAGCCAAGTGGAAGAGAAGCAGCTTGGCCTAGTGGATAAAGCATGGGCCTGAGAGTCAGAAGGACCTGGTTCTAATCCTGGCTCTGCCACTTGTCTGCAGTGTGACCTTGGGCAAGTCTCAGTTCCCTCATCTGTAAAATGGGGATGAAGACTCTGAGCCCCATGCGGGACATGGACTGTGTCCAACCTGATTACCTTGTTTGTATCTGCCCCAGAGCTTAGAAAGGTGCCTGGGACATAGTAAGCGCTTAACTAATTCCATTTAAAAAAAGGTAATTCTGGTATCCTGACTTTACTCATCCCTCTCAGGGTCACACCTGGAGAGTTTCCAGTACTCTACCAGTTTCAGCTATGGGAGGGAGAGTCAAGCAGGGCATACCTATTCCATTCCTAGCTTAAGCAGTGGCTAGCGAGTGGAAGGCAATCTGCTACAAGTCAAACCTCACCTGTGCTGGGCAACAGTGGCACGGGAGAGAGTCAAGGGTGGAGACTTGAGTTTACTGTGCGGAAGGAGACAAGGGTAAACCACTTCCATATTTTTACCAAGAAAACTCTTAGGATCCACTACCAGAACAATTGCAGAAGGAGGCGAGGTGTTCTGGGAGAGATGTGTCCATGGTGTCGAGATGGGTCAGAGGCGACTCAACGGCATGACAAGACAAGACATTACTCGATCATATTCATTGAGTGCTTATTATACTAAGCTCTTGGAAGAGTACAATATAACAGAGTTGGTTGAAACGTCCCCTATCTCTGTCCTTAGATGGCATTTCTGGCATGGACCAGAGAAACTACAAGTAACCCTACACAAACCACTAGCGCTAGAATCAAGTCCTTTGTAACAAGTTCTCTGTTGTCTTTCGAGGCTCAGTTATCATTCTCAGTTGGAGAGTCTACCATCATCATCATCATCATCCCCATGGAAGCCATTAGCCTACTTCTCTCCTGAGAAAAATGTCTAGTTTTCTTCATGTCCGAGAGAAGCGATGACCACGGTTCTGATGAAGAAAAGCATAATTGCCAGTGGGTGTCAAAATAACTGTGGAGAAAAACCATACAATTGCTCCCAGAAAATTTCATTATTGTATTGACAGAGATAGAAAAGATGGTCTTCTGGCAGTTGGGCACGCGTTGGCAAATCCGGCCAAACACCACTGTTCCAAGCCATCATCCCTAGGCCGAGACCTTTGGTGATTGTTGACGTGAGTTTGTTTTTTGGAACTGGCAGATGTTGGATGAGAAATGTAATTGCCGTTGGTAGAGAACAGCCTGTTTTCCACAAGAAGATTCATATGGCTCTTTTCTGGAAGCCTGCATGCTGTTCATTTTTCTCACCTTTTCATAGGGTCAAAGCATCTAAACATTGGTGAATATTCTGACCTCGATCCCCGCATTTGATTGGGGGGCTCACCATCAAACAAACGTAACAAAGCAGTAGCCCAGGATGACTGTGGATCGTTGGAATGGGCCACCAACTTCAATGTGCGACGGTGGAAAGTTTTAACAAAGAGGAGAAAAATGATCCTTGGGCGCACTCCCTCATGTGGAATGGGCCCTGGGAAAAAGTCTTAAGGGAACAGATGAAGCAACTTGCCATTCCAGGGATTCTTATTTTTAAAAGCGGATCATCTGAGGTTTTGTCCTTCCTTGTAGCTGGTGGAAGATTAGGTGTTAATCACAGAGAACTAATCTATTTGACATCTGAAGCTATTATTGTTGGCCAGCGTGCCCAACCCATCCACCCGCGCTTTTACTTGTCGACAAATAATTATCATTCACAGAGGGTGGCTCATTTTCCTCAATCCCATGGAGTTGGTGAAGCAAGCTACATAGTGGTGAGGCTCTAGGATTGTTGTGTTAATGGTGGGGTTAGTATCGCTGGGGATTATAACATGTAGCTGTCTACCTATCATTTAGATGTGTTCGTCTACACACCATATTCCTGCATTGCTGAGCAGAGAGCCCTTGAAGGGAAGACTTACCTTAGATGTGGCAATCATCCCATTTAACAATGAGGTGTTCAGAGGACAGCTACCAAGGAGTGAAAGAGAGAAGAGGACAGGGGTAGACAGAGTAGAGGAGTGGAGTGGACTTGCTTTCTGGTCTATATTAAAAGAATCAGAGAAGCAGTGTGGCTTAATAGATAGAGCATGGGTTTGGGAGTCAGAAAGACCTGGATTCTAATCCCAGTTCTGCCACTTGTCTACCGTGTGACCTTGGGCAAGTCATGTCACTTCTCTGAGCCTCAGTTACCTCAACGTTAAATGGAGATTAAGGCTGTGAGCCCCTTGTGGGATGTGGACTGAGTCCAAACTGATTAGCTTATATCTACTGATTAGCTTATATCTACCCCAGTGCTTAGTACAGTGCATGGCACGTAGGAAGCATGTAGCAAATCCCATCCAAAAAAATTGGCTGTTACTCAAGAAAAACATCTTTGTGTTCTGAAGCACCATCCTCTAGTGTGAAATGTTAGAGTGTTTTGGGTTTTTTTCTGCAAAACATACAACCTTACCTTGATGAGCCACCTCATTGCAGGAATTTGTTCAGAAAAGGGCAGGAAGTAACTGTGAATTTGAATGAACAATTAACAGCTCCCTTATTGAAGTGCATCACAATTCATGAAAGGTGGTGGTTTCCTCGCTTCCTTTCTGAAACCAAAAAGAAAGGTAAAACATCAAATATTGTATGAAAAAGTTTCAGAACACAAGGTCATTTTAATTCATAGTTTCTTTTAAAGAACTGTCTTTTCTCGGCTTTTATATTTTGCCCAGAAAGGTCGTTTCCTTTGAGCTTTTTCATTAAAGAAGGTTTGCTCTTTAAAGTATATTATCAAAGAGTGCAGAAATTGCAAGTTACTGAAACTAAAATGCATGATCAATTTTAAGTCATCTAACTAAAGCCCACTTAAAATTGGCTGTGCTTTGGTACCGAGAACTCCTTTGATAAAACTCGTAAAAGATAGACAGTCGGTCGATGCAAACTAAGGAAAGAAGATAATTAGGTAAAATTTTCCTTCGACGGTCGAGATGGTTCTTAGGAAGTGTACGAATTAAGGACCCGATCATGAAGGTTGTAATGAAGTTTGAAAGGGACAGAATTTGAAGAGTCCAAACTAACTCTTCACATTCCCTCTAGGTTTCAGAATTCTCCATTGACAAGCAGGAGGAACAATCTTAAGTCATTGAATCCTGGCCCAGTTTTCTCAGCAACTATAGGGTGGATATATACCTGCTCAATGATCAAAATAAGAAGGCAAGTAAAATTTGGGGTAAGGTTTTTTTTGTGGACAATTGGTGTGGAAATCTGAACCCCACAAAAATATCCAGTTTGGTCAACTCTCTTCCCAGTTTGTGAGCTACCATTACAACCTCTGATTTAAATGAAGATCTGAAAATTTTTTTGGAAAAAATGTGGCAAAGCGAAGATCAATCAATCAGTGGTAATCATTGAGCTCTGACTAGGTAGAGCACTGTGCTAAATGGTTGGAAGAGTGAATACAAAAGAGAAATCAGATGTTCCACATTTGCATTTAGCTTTTACTCTGGAAGGTGGTGTCCAGAACTCCTTGATGATGAGTCGGTTGTAATTTATGCAGTTTTCTTCAAAATTTTCCTTGGCTGGAGGGGGAAATGATTTCATTAACCGGGTTACAATCATGGGGGGAAATTAGAGGTTAAGAAATGATTCTTGGGAAACCAAGGGTTTGGGATTGGGCAACTGGGCTCTGTTCCTGTGTGATTCTTCAGAAGTGGAAGCACATCTTTCAACTTGATGTGTATTCTTTATCACTTCTCATTAAGAATGATGACAATCATTAATCGCTTACCATATATACTGAGTGCTGCAATAGATATAAAATAATCAGATTGGACACAGTCTCTGCCTCTCAAGGGGCCTCACAGCCAGAAAGAGAGGAAGAAGAATGCTTAAGTTTATCCCCATCTTGCAGCTGAGGAAGCCGAGACATGGAGAAACTAAGTGGCATGCCCAAGGTCATAAAGCAGGCAAGTTGCAAATTGGACATGGAACCTGGGTGTCCTAACCCTTAATCCCATGCTCTTTCCACTAAATTCTGCTGCCTCCCACCTATCTTGATTGCTATCCAGACTGGATGGAAACATTCCCTCTGCTCTATAGCCTGGTCTGACAACCTTTTTGGGAGTTTGAGGCAGAAGCAAGATCTGGACGGGGTGACATGGTAGTTTCAACCCCACCTTGCTATTTCGAGGAGAAATTTGGCAGCAGAAGAGCATTACCCAACTACAGCGATAAGCACAGGAGAAATGTTTAGATAAATAAATGAATCACACTCCTTAATCACCCCGTTAGCCATCCCATTGCTGAAGCTTTATTATCTCTATATCGTGGACCGTGCTGCTTCTCATTTATCATCATTTATATTCTAAATCTGCTTCCCCAGGCTGACTAGGAGAACTATACACATAAGAACCTCTCTGAAATTTTAGGAGTGAGGATGTGAAATCAAGGGTAGTGTTTTCCCATTATGATTCATTAAGAAGAGTCCTAGTCAGGCTAGAGCTTTGGTTCTTAAAATCCTAGATTTAAATCAATGCAGAAGTATTCTGACATCACCCGAGATTTCTTTGAAAAGTAGTTTCTGTCCTACTCTTCTGGCTACATAGGTGTTGACTGATGTTATTTTCCTAACATCAATTCTGATGTTGATCCCCAGGTATGTGGAAACTCAGGTTCTGGTGGTGTCTCCTTTGAACACTTAGGTGGTTTCCAACTGTTAGGATGTCACAACGCAGTAGTGTCAGAATCCTTTTCAGAACTAGTTATTTAGCCCATTGTGTATTACTGTGTTTGTAATAAAAAGTACACTCACAAAGGAACTGCTCAGAGAGATTACAGCAGGGTACTGCAAAAGTTTGGAGCCTCATCATGCCTCTACCTGTTCTGCCTCTGGTTTAGTAACCTGGTCATTGTTCTGTACCTAGAGTGTTATTCCATAGGACACTGGAAAAATGTATCTTGCTAAGTCGCTCTTGGGTTTTGGTTGGTTTCATTTTCCCTATATATTCATTGGTAACTATTGGGTCCATTTGGGTTCATGGAATGTTGAGAAAGAAGCAAGCAAAGTATGGAAAAGGCATTTTCTTCAGCAGCATAGGCTAGTGGAAAGGGCATGGACTTGAGAATCTGAGACCCTGGGTTGTCATCTCAGCTCTACCACTCATCTGCTCTCTGACCTTGGGTAAGTCATTTGACTTCTCTGGGACTCAATTACCCCATCTGTAAAATGGGGATTTGATACTTGTCTCTTAAACTGGGAGTTCCATATGAAAAAGAGATTGTGTCCCACCTGATGATCTTGTATCTACCCCAGTGCTTAGTACAGTGCTTGGCACCAAGTAAACACTGAACAAATGCCACATTTATCACTCATCCAAGATCTTTTTGGAATTGTGTTCTTAGAGCAAGAAAGACTTGTTTAATCAAGACAACCAACGCTTCCTCTGTCTTTGTAGTGACCAGGAAATTGGGGATCATTAACATTCGGCGGTTTAATTGCCTGCCAATTCTGTTATATTGTACCCTCCCAAGGGTTCAATAAATACCATTGATTGATGGATTGTTTGATTTAATATGTCGAGGGGTGGAGAGGTAGACTATTGCTGATCCTACATGGAGAGATGAGCAATATCTGGTCAGTAGAGAAGCATCATGGCCTGGCTGATAGAGCACAGGCCTAGGGATCAGAAGGACCTGGATTCTATGTTCAACTGTATTTATGATCAATCATATTTATTGAGTGCTTACTGGGTGCAGAGCACTGTACTAAGTGCTTGGGGGAGTACGTTATAACAATAGATACGTTCCCTGTCCACAACAAGCTTACAGTCTAGAGGGGGAAATACATTAATATAAATAAATTAATTACAGATAGTGCTTAGAACAGTGCTTGGCACATAGTAAGCACTTAACAAATGCCATCATCATTATTATTAGTAGTAGTAATAGCATTAAGTGATGTGGGGCTGGATGAATAAAGGAAGTAAGTCAGGGTGATGTCTAAGGAAGAGGGAGAAGAGGAAAAGAGGGTTTAGGGAAGGCCTCTTGAAGGAATTGTGCCTTCATTAAGGCTTTGAAGGGGGAGAGAGGCATTGTCTGTCAGATTTGAGGAGGGAGGGAGTTCTGGGCTAGAGGTAGGATGTGGGCAGGAGGTCAGCAACAAGATAGACAAGATGAGGTACAGTGAAAAGGTTGGCATTAGAGAAGTAAAGTGTGCGGGTTGGATTCTAGTATTAGAGTAGTGAGGTGAGGTAGGAGGGAACAAGGTAACGGACTGCTTTAAAGCCAATGGTGAGGAGTTTTTGTTTGATGCGGAGGTGGATGGGCAACCATTGGAGTTTCTTTAAGAGTGGGGAAATAAGGCCTGAACATTCTAAACCTGGATCTGCCACTTGTCTGCTGTGTGACCTTGGGCAAGTCACTTCACTTTTCTGGGCCTCAGTTACCTCATTTGTAAAATGAGAATCGAGATTGTGAGGCCCATGTGGGAAAGGAACTTTGTCCAACCCGATTTGCTCGTATCCAACCCGGCGCATAGTACAACGCCTGGTACATAATAAGCACTTAACAAATACCATAATTATTATTATTATTATCAATTGACCCATCTCAAATTCAAGGGCAAAAACGGGCTGTGGTTCTGAGCAGGGAATGGGCAGGTTCCTCTGGTGGTGGAGGTGGTGGTGGAGGTGATGGGTGGTGATGGTAGAAAGGCCCAGGAGCCGCAGGTTTTAACCCAGCTGAAGGACTGATATTTTAGAATGCCCTTAGCAAGTCACTTTGCTCCTCTGCCTCTCACTTTCTTGGAATAAGAACACTCAGCGTATATAGCCTGGTGGTTGTGCAGAGATGAAATGCATGACTTCAGGCAGGTAGATTTGATTGATTGATTGAAACCCTCAGGTTGGAATTGAGTCTCTGTTTATGCAGTTTCCTAGCCAGGCCCTTGCTGCAGAGGATTCCGAATGGGGGTGGTCCACCATCCCAGAGCTAGGAAATTTCCACTGGGGCCTGAGACAACTGTGGCCACGGTCTCTGGTCATTAAAGTAATGAAATCCATTTGCTTTTTTTCAGAAGTTTAAGTTGTGTTGGACTCTGAGGTTAGGTAGCAGAAAATATGGTCGAAATGAAGTAGCCTGGGTCTGGGAGTCAGGGGACCTGGGTTCTAGTACCAGTTCTGTCACTTGCCTGTAGTGTGACCTAGGGCAAATCACCTAACTTCTCTGAGTCTCAATTTCTTCATCTATAAGGTGGGGATTCAGTGCCTGTTCTCCCTCCTACTGCAGTACATATGAGATAGGTTGGATATAGTTGCTGTCCACATGAGCCTCACATTCTTAGTCCCCATTTTACAGATGAGGTAACAGAGGCATAGAGAGTTAGGTGACTTGCCCAAGGTCACACAGCAGACAAGAGGCAGAGCCAGGATTAGAACCCAGGGCCTCTGACTTCCAGATCTGTGCTCTTTTTGCTAGGCCACATTGCTTCGCCCAAAGCTCAGCATAAAATAAGCAAGCTCTCAGTAAGTACCATCAATGATCGATGATGAAAAAGTGTATAGTGGGCAGAACTCTACTTAAAAAATGATGGAAATCAAAGTTTGTGTCGTTCTGGCGCTTCTCACCCTCCACAAACTGCCAGGCAGGCAATCAGTCAGTGGTATATGTTGAGCACTTACTGGGTGCAGAGTACTGTACTAAGGTCTTGGGAAAGTGCAATACCATGGAGTTGGAAGACGGGATCCCTGCCCTCAAGGATCTTCCACAGGAACCAGGGGAGTCCAATACACCTCCTGCAAGCATGGAATTCTTTCATTTATTGGTACCCACAGCCACAACTCCAAATAAAGAGGAAATCGTAAGGCCATTCAACTCCACTAGCTTCAGGCACGACTTTCCTGTAAAATGCATTTTGATCCCCTCAATATGCTTGATGGGTTTTCCAGGCTCTCACCTCAATACCGGCCGTCTGCTTGGCAGACAGACTTGTCTGTGAGCTCAAAATGTCCTCTTTTCCTGAGGTATGTGGGGTTTGGGCACAGGAAGTTCTAGCATGCCAAAATTTGAAATTTATAAATAAGGATTTGGGGGAGGAATATGAGGTGAGACTGTATGATTCCATTAAAACCACTTGGAGTTGAAGAACCTCTTACCAAGCGGGGGTAAAAACCTTTAAATATTTTTCTAAAAAGTGAGAACTAGAGAGGGAGATGAAGTGCCCCCATATTTTCCCTCAGTGTCATCAAATCAATCAATATATCAGTGATATTTATTGGCTGCTTGCTTTGTGCAGGACACTATACTAAGCGCTTGGGAGAGTGCAGTATAACAGAGTTCGTGGTTGGTAGACAAGTGCCCGGCCCACAATGATCTTACAGTCTAGACAGGGAGACAGACATTACAGATATGTAGGTAAGAGCTGTGGGTCTGAGGGTGGGGTAAATAAAGGTACAAATTCAAGTGCAAGGGCAATGCAGAAAAGAGAGGGAGTAGGGGAAGTGAGAACTTAGAAGGGGAAAGCCTCTTGTTGGAGATGTGATTTTAATAAGGCTTTGAAAGTGGGGAGAGTGATTGCCTGTCGGATATGAAGTAGGGAGGGAGTTGAAGACCAGAGACGGGAGGAGGGTGACGGGAGAGTGGTGAGATAGATGAGATCGAGATTAGGTGAGTAGGTTGCCATTAGAGGAGCAAACTGAATGGGCTGGGTTGTAGTAATCCCAGCTCTGCCACTTGTCTGCTGTGTGATCTTGGACAAGTCACTTAACTTCTCTGTGCTTCAGTTACCTCATCTATAAAATAGGGATTAAGACTATGAGTCCCTTGTGGGACATGGACCGTGTCCAACCTGATTAGCTTGTATCTACTCCAGTGCTTAGAACAGTGCTTGACACAAACTAACTGCTTAACAAATACCATAGGTATTATTTGTAGTAGTAGGAAATCAGAGACGTAAAATAGGAGGGGTCAAGGTGATTGAGTGCTTTAAAGTCAATGGTGAGGAGTTTTTGTTCGTTTTGGAGGTAGAAGGGCAGCTATTGGAGGTTCTGGAGGAATGGGGAGACAGACTGAACAGGCTTTTTAGAAAATTATCTGGGCAGCAGAGTGAATTCTGGACTGAAGTGGGAGAGACTGGAGGCAGGGAGACCAGCAAAGAGGCTGATGCAGTAGTCAAGATGGGATAGAAGTACTCGGATCATGGTAGAAGTTTAAATGGAGAGGAAAAGGGTGAATTTTTAGCATTATCGAGAAAGTACAGTGCCAGGATTTGACACTGTCAGATGGACTATGTGGGTTGTATGAGAAAAATAAGTCAAGTTTAATGCCAAGGGTATGGGCTTGGGAGACAGGGAAGATGGTAGTGCTGTCTACAGTGATGGGAAAGTCAGTGGGAAGACAGGGTTTAGTTGGGAAAATGAGGAGTTCTGTTTTGGACCTAAGTTTGAGGTGTCCGAGGTACATCCAAGTAGAGTTGTTCTGAAGGCCAGAAGATATACAAGAGATCAGGCCTAGAGATATAGATTTGGGGAGTCCAGTGATGACATTCAGTCCACTGAGGCAATGAGAGCAAAGCGCTGTACTGAACCCTTGGGAAGGCACAAAAGAAGCAAAACATTCCCTGCCCTTGAAGAGCTTCCATTCTAAAGGAGGAGATAGAGAAAATGATTTACAATAGTGGGAACAAGAGGGAAAACAAGCATAAAATCGGTACTCAAGCAAATTTTCCAGGATGAAAGGGAATTAAGAATAATACTAGTAGCTATTATTATTATTATTATTATTATAAAGGTGTTTGTAAAGCATTTACTGTATGCCAAAAACTGTGGTCTGGGATAGACTGAACAAAATCAGAAAAGAAATAAATCAGAATAACTACACTTCTAAGCACTTGGAACTGTGCTCTGCACAGAGGAAGTGCTCACACAAATACTACTGATTGACTAATTAAATGATTGGACAATTTACAGTGCTTAAGGGGGCTTCTGGGTTGATTAGGTGTGTTGGGAATTAATCAGAATTCCTGGAGGAGGTGAGATTTTAGAGGAGCTTTGAAGATGAGGAGGGATGTGGCCAGGTAGATTTAGGGTTATGCGAGGCCAGAGCCTTGGGGAGAGAAGGTGTCCAAACTGCGGAAACAGCTACTCTGCCAAGTTGGACCTGAGACAACTCCCCAAAGCGATGCCAAACTCAGCCAATCATTGCCCAGCCTATGACTTGGAGAAAAGAGCCCATCGCCTGGCAAGCTGGCACAGTGCCATCTTAACAGATGGTCCCAAGCTGCCCTCACCCTGAGTGGGTGTCCTGGGTGTGTGTCCAGGGTAGGATTCCCAGCTGGGAATGTCTGTCTTGTGCAGACATGCCAAAAGTTGAGGGACTGTGCTGATGCTAATCTATCCCTGGGCCAGATTCATTTTCAGAAAGAGAAAATAGCCGCTGCAGCTGTGGAGGAAGAGTGTGGGGCCCGGTTGAGTCATCGTAACATGTAAACAGTGAACTTGTCCCAGTCGTTGCCGAAACGAGTAGGTCAGAGGTGAAAGGAGACATTTTTGCCTTTAGACTTCGGGCCCTTGGATACCTGGTATCCCAGCTGGTGCCGCCCCCTACCAGCTCCAGAGAGGGAAAGACACTGGCCTCGACACAACGTGATTGCTAAGTGGGCACCGGGGGCCCTGGTGGTTCTCACTGTGAGTTCCGGCTGCCCAGTCTGGAGAGAATCCAATCAGAAACGTGGTAGCGTTCACAGAGGGCCACCTGTTCCCCCTTTGTCAGAACAAGCAGGTCAAGAAGGGACATGTCTCTGACCTTGAAAGCAAATTTGGCCCTAAAGAAATGGAATCAATTAATCAAATTTACTGAGTACTTACGGTATGCAGAGCATTGTAATAATTGCTTGGGAGAGTACACGGTAACAGAGTTAGAGACATGTTCCCTGCCACAATGAGCTTACAGTCTATCAGGGGAGACAGCTGTTAATATGAATAAATAAATTATGGATTTGTACAAAAGTGGTGTGGGGCTGGAGGGTGGGATCAGTGAATAGAGGGAGCAAATCAGGGTGAAGCAGAAGGAAGTGGGAGAAGAGGAAATGAGGGCTTAATCAGGGAAGGCCTCTTGCAGGAGATGTGCCTTCATTAAGCCTTTATAGGTGGGGTGAGTCATTGTAGGATATGAAGAGGGAGGGCATTCCAGGCCAGAGGTAGGGCATGGGCAAGAGATTGATGTGACATAGACATGCTCGAGGTCCAGTGAGTAGGTTGGCATTAGAGGAGTAAAGTGTGTGGACTGAGTTTAGTAGGAGAGCAGCGAGGTGAGGTAGGAGGGGGCAAGGTGATTGAGTGCTTTAAAGCCGATGATAAGGAGTTTCTCTTTGATGAAGCAGCATGAGTTAGTGGAAAGGGCACGGGCTTGGGAGTCAGAGGG
The DNA here is from genome assembly GCF_004115215.2 of Ornithorhynchus anatinus. Classification (NCBI taxonomy): domain Eukaryota; kingdom Metazoa; phylum Chordata; class Mammalia; order Monotremata; family Ornithorhynchidae; genus Ornithorhynchus; species Ornithorhynchus anatinus. The sequence continues at coordinate 4,906,706 of NC_041742.1, forward strand.
CGTGGGTTCTAATTCCAGCTCTGCCAAGTGCCTGCTGTGTGACCTTGGGCAAGCCACTTAACTTCTCTGGGCCTCAGTTATCTGTAAAACGGAGGTTAAGACCTTGAGCTCTTCATGGGACAACTTGATTACCTTGTATCTACCCCAGCGTTTAGAACAGTGTTGGCACATAGTAAGCATTTAAATACTATAATTATTATTATTATTATTGTTGTTGTTGTTGTTGTTATGCAGAGCTGGGTGGGCAACCAGTGGAGGTTCTGATTGGAAAAATGACTTTTATTTGATCTTTACTGTTGAGACCATCGTATTTATTGAGTGTTTACTGTGTGCAGAGCTCTGCTCTAAGCAGTTGGGAGAATGAGCCAGATTAAGGGAAACTTGCAGGAAATGCCATTTCCAGAGCCACTGTGCGGCATCCCCTTTACAAACACCCAGAACTCCAAGCTCATTATGGCCCATGTGTTGTGTATTGCATGCCACACATGTGCTGTGTGCCACAAATAATAATAGAGAAGCAGCGTGGCTCAGTGGAAAGAGCACGGGCTTTGGAGTCAGAGGTCATGAGTTCGAATCCCGGCTCGGCCACTTGTCAGCTGTGTGACTGTGGGCAAGTCACTTAACTTCTCTGGGCCTCAGTTACCTCATCTGTAAAATGGGGATTAAGACTGTGAGCCCCATGTGGGACAACCTGATTCCCCTATGTCTACCCCAGTGCTTAGAACAGTGCTCGGCACATAGTAAGCGCTTAACAAATACCAACATTATTATTATTATTAATTAAAATAATAGAATGTATTAAGTTTCTACTATGTGCCAAACATTGTACTAAATTCTGGGGCTGCACAGTCTGGGAAGGCCGGATCGCTCCCTAGCTCCCTTTGAGGGGGAGGGGGCGGTCCGTGCTCACAGCAATGGGAATGCAGGTCTCTGCTCTCTGCCATAACATCACCTAAAAATAGCATTTGATTGGTCCATGCCTCGGGCTCACAAGTGCCCTGCCTCACTTAGGATCTCCCACCTGCTTTCTCTGTGACTGTTTATTTCTCCCTGAAGGGGCCCAATAAAGAAAGCTGCATTTATAGGGGAATTCAAACTTCGAACCCAGCTCCAATTACTAAACCAAGAGGGGAATTCAGCGTGGGTGAAGAGAGGAGAGAGAGTGTTAAGCCTCTTGCAGCAAGACACTTTCCCACCATGCAGTTTGTTTCAGCGTCTTCCAACAAGCCTCTCCCGGCTCTGTAAAATAAGGGGGACAAGAACAGTTCTGGAAAGGGGTGATCTCCTCTAGGAGGCCTTCCCCGATTGACCCTCTATCTCCCCCACCTTGTGTTCCCCAAATGCCACTTCAGACCTTCCATTCCGCCTAAACTCTTAAATTTCCCACAACTCCCATGCCATTTATGTGCATATCTAATCTTCCCTATAACTCCCCGCTTCCCCATTGGAAATGTATTTAAGTGCTTATTTAAGCACTGGGCTAGTGCTAGGATAGAGCTACAACATTTCAGATCAGACACAGTGCCTGTCCCTCATGGAGTTCACAGGTCTGTCTCTCCAGCTAGATTGTAAGCTCTTTGGGGGTAGGGACCGAGTCTTCTCACTTGACTGCGCTTACTAGAGCGTCTATCACAGTGCTGCGGACACTGGCAGCCTTCAATAAGACTACTGATGACTGATGAGCTGGTGGAGTTGGAGAACTGGTTGAGCTGCCTAGCGTGGCCCAGGTCGGATGAGGTGAAGGGAACCAACCTTAGCTGCTGAAGTTCTGTTTGACAAAACTCGCTGTCTTCAGCCCTTGACCGCTCTGCAAAGGATCCTAACAGGTATTTAATGATGAAACAAAGGTTTCAGCTCCTTTTCACCCTGCACGAGTCCAGGTCTTATTTCCAGTCTCTCTGCCTTGCAGCTGGTGATCTGGGCTTGGGGAGCACTGGCTCGGCCAAGAGCTGCAGAGGGCATCCTGAAGAACATGGGACAAGTTTGCCTCCAGTTGGCTCTGACTGCCGTCTTCCCCGGGACACCTAGACACCTTTCTGAGGAGTGATTTTTAATCAATGGAAGGCTGAAACCCACCCAGCTGGAGAGGTGGGACTCTCTCTCTCTCTCTCGATTCCCCCCCTCTCTGTGGGCTGCTCAGCAGAACTTCAAGGTGCCACCCTCATTCCCTTGTCCCTTTTGCCTCTGCATCTCTCGGGAGAGCATGAGTTCGGCCTTCGGTTTAAAGGCGACTCTGCTGTCGGGAGTGTTTCTCCCCATAATCCCTGTTGGGAAGACCCCCTAGATGTGGGGAGGAACCTATACCATCAAGGCCCAGGCAGAGTCTGGAGGAATTGTAGGTTGGTTCTGCAGCTCTGTGTCAGGTGACATCCCGTCTCCATTTTTGTGTGCTTTATCAATCAGAGGTATTTATTGAACACTTTGTGCAGAGTCACTGTTTATTCTTGTATTGTACTTTCCCAAGCACTTAGTACAGGGCTCTGCACACAGTAAGTGCTCAAGAAATATGATGGAATGAAAAATACCTTTCTAAGCACTTGGGAAAATACACTACATCAGAGTTGGTAGATGTGGTCACCGCCCACAAGGAGTTTCTAGTCTGTTTGGGGATTAATCATAACAGCAACGATGGTGATGTTTGTTAAGGACTTACTATGTGCCAAGCACTGTGATGGATGGGAAATAATTAGGTTGAGTACAGTTCCCATTCCACATGGGGCTCACAGCCTAAGGGGGAAGGAGAACAGATTTTGTGGCCCCATTTTATAGGGGAGGAAACTGAGGCATAGAGAGGTTACATGACTTGTCCAAAGTTGCCAGCACACAAGTGGCAGAGCTGGGATTAGCACCCCATACCTCTGACTGCAAGGTCCCTTGTTTTTCCTCACTAGTTGGGCCCAGTCCACTGAGCCCCTCCATAAGGAAGACAATAGCTGATCAGAGCCATATAGAAAAGCAATTTTATTATTTAGGTCCCACCCCTCTATCAGAGATGAGGCAGGCTTTTGGCCTGAATTATCTGGATAATTGCAGTGGGGGGGTAGGGTAGGCAGGTCATAGCCGGCTTCAAAGGACTGACTGGTAAAACCCTTTCGAGTGATTTCTGTTTACCCTCTTCACTGCAGCTGTAGTGCAGATTCAATCAAGAAGGCTTTTCCTCTGGGGATTTGGAGATAACAGCATTTCGAGCTGAGTTCTGCCAAGCCTGGCTCAAGAGTCCTTGAAATCCCTTCCCATTGTGAGGGAAACCACACTGATCCTTCCCTTCAGCCCTTTCCATTGTATAGGCTGTGGGAGGTTGTGGCCTTTGACCTTGCACCCGTTTTTGCCCTTCTGACTTCTTTCTAGAACAGGGGTGGGGGAAACTGTTTATCATTCAGCCCACCCCTACGGGGTTTGGATTTGAAGCTCTGTTTGCTAAACAACTCCAGGGTTTGATGTTTGCTTGTCCTTTTTTTCTCTCCGGCTCAAGACCCTCCAGGTCTCTCTGTGAGTCCATGGAAAATGAGGAACCCTCCCAATTAAATGTACACCTTACCGGAGATAACACCTTTGATAAGTAGCCTCGGCCATTCCACCCTGTTGATGTCAGTGGATGCTTTTGGGTTGTCTGGGGACGGGGGAAGTGAGAAGCAGCCTGGCCCCGTGGAAACAACACGGGCCTGGGAGTCGGGAGTCCTGGGATTTAATCCTGGCTCCGCCACTTGCCTGCTGTTTGATCTCGGGCAAGTCACTTAATTTCTCTGGGCCACAGTGTGACCTAGTGGATGGAGGTCGGACCTGGGAGTGAGAAGAACCTGGGTTCTAATTCCGCTCCACCACTTGTCTGCTGCGTGAACTTAGGCAAGTCCCCTCCCTTCCTCTGTGCTTCAGTTATTTAATCTGTAAAATGAGGATTTAGGCTGTAGCTCCATGTGGGACAGGGACTATGTCCAACCTGATTTACTTGTATCCACTCCAGCACTTTGTACAGTGCCTGGTACAAAGTAAGTGCTTAACAAATGCCACAATTATTCTTATTCTAGTTTCCTCATCTGCAAAATGGGGATTTAGATCCCGTTTCCCCCGCCCCCTTAGACTGTGAGCACCATGTGAGACGGGGACTGTATCTGACCTGGTTATCTTGTATCAGCTCCAGGGCTTAGCACAGGGCTTGGCACATTGGAAGCATTTAGCAAATACCATAATTTCAATTAATGAATCTTGAGGAAGGGCAGAGAAAGCGGGCAGAAGTGTTCATTTGACATCAGTGATGGTTTTCCTGCAGAAGAGTTTGATGATGGTTGTTATGGAAATCCTGAAAATGATGGGGAAAGAAAGTCCAGGGAAGATGACATCATAATAAGTATTATAATAATCATGGCATTTGTTGAGGACTTACTCTGTTCCAAGCACTGTACTAAGGGCTGGGGTCTGATACTGAATAATCAGATTAGACATGATCCTGTCTCTACAGGGAGCTCAAAATCTAAGAGGAAAGGAGAGAGGATATCAAAGAGAAGCAGCATGGCCTAGTGGATAGAGCAAGCACAGGCCTGGGAGTCAGAAGGTCACAGGTTCTAATTCCGGCTCTGCCACTTGTCTGCTGTGTGACCTTGGTCAAATTCCCCTGTTTAGACTGTGAGCCCATCGTTGGGCGAGGATTGTTCCTATCTGTTGCCGAACTGTACATTCCAAGCACTTAGTACAGTGCTCTGCACATAGTAAGTGCTCAATAAATACTATTGAATGAACTTCACTTTTCTGGGCCTCAGTTCCCTCATCTGTAAAATGGGGATTAAGACTGTGAGCCCTATATAGGACAGAGACTGTGTCCAACCCAGTTATCTTGTATGTAACCCAGCACTCAGAACAGTGCCTGGCACATAGTAAGCACTTGACAGATACCATTATTATTATTATTATAACCCCATTTTCAAATGGGGAAATTGAGACCCAAATGACTTGCCCAAAGTCTCCCAGCAAATCAGTGGCAGAGCTGTGACTAGAACTCAGGTCTCCTGACTCCTACTCCCATGATCTCTCCACCAAGTCACACTGTCCCAAGTGTACTGCACTTCTCCAGTCTGGATTCCAGGGACTGGAATAATAATAATAATGATAGTGGTATTTGTTAAGCATTTACTCTGTGCCAAAGCATTCTACTAACAATGGGGTAGATACAAGATAATTAAGTCCACTTAAGGCTCACAGTCTAAGTAGGAGGGAGAACAGGCATTGAACCCCATTTTACAGGTGAGGGAACTGAAATTCTGAGAAATTAAGTGACTTGTCCAAGGTCACACAGTAGACCAATGGCGGATCTGAGAACAGAACCTAGCACCTCTGGCTCCCAGGCCCATGCTCTTTCCATCAGGCCACACTGCTTCTCTAGTATAATTCCATTAGTTGCAAGAAGGGTGTTTGTTGAGCACCTACCAAGTGCAAGGCACTGCACTTAAGGACTTGGGAAAGCACAGCAGAAGCACAAAATTTGTTCCCTGCCACAAGGAGCTTCCATTTTAAATTTTCCCAGTGTGCCTCATTCTTCCGCCCTCCAGCAGGATTTCTAGGCAGGAACCAAGGATACCCAAAAAGAAAGGGATTACTCAAGAGCAGGCAAAAACAGCCATTCAGTGGGGAAGCCAGGAAGCCCTATCTCTTATTCCCCAGTGCATTTCTCCATGTCTTCTTGCCCAAGAGCAAACTCTTGCACACACAACTTGTTGGGATGGAGCCAGGTTTTGTTGCCTATAAAATGCCTTATCAGATTGAGTTTGGGGAATTGAGCTTTGTTGTCATACAGCAAAATTTCCCAACTCCCTGGATTCCCAGGGTCTCCAGGGACAGGCCATTTAGTCATCTGGTGAAAAGAAACATAAATTTTCTAGGAAACGATTAAACATATTGTCGGCTCAGGCTAGAACATGGGCAAGGAGGGCTGAGCCTGGCCCAGCCACAAGCGTGGCCCGAGAGAACCTCAGGACCGCAGGACAATGGCGTGGTGATTTAGTAAATCCTCTTTTTTCGTATTAAACAGTCGCAGAGGACCCGAAGACTTTGGGGACCAGCAGGCTCAGCAGTAACCCAGGGCAAAGGAGGCCTCCTGGTGGGGGGCGGTGGGTAGGGGAACCTCTCCTATAAGGCTAGAGATGCCCCTTCGAAGTTGAATAGGCCAGAAGAGAGTCTTCCATCTCAGACAGCTGTGATTCTGGCATCAGCCCGTGGATAGCAGAAAGACCCCAAGCTTGGGAGTCAGAAGACCTGAGTTCCAATTCCGACTCTGCCACTCGTCTGCTGTATAACCTTGGGCAAGTCACTGAACCTCTCTGTATCTCAGATTCCTCACCTACTAAATGGGGATTAAATACCTGTTCTCTCTCCCCCTTAGGCTGCGAGTCCCCTGTGGGACAGGGATTTTGTTCAAACTGCCTGTAGCGCAACTACCACAACACATAGTACAGTGCTTGTGGTACATAGTAAGCACTTAACAACTACCATTATTATCATTATTATAATTCTCCAGATGGTCTAACCCTATCTGGGTCAGAGCTAGGCTGAGCTGTACATGTACTGACCAGGAAATGAGTCTGAGACCCTGTCCGGGCCTCACAAGAGCAGGGAGAGGAGTCCCATGGGTTACTGGGACTTGTAATCCCAAGTGCTTCCAGCAGCTGCAGCAGCAATGAGTTAGCACCAGCTGCTGCAGAATTGATTGACTGACAGAGCCCCCAACCATAGCCAAAGTCAGTACCTCCATCCCATGCTGCGACCATACCAGGCCCTTCCAAGGGAGAACAAAGGAAAGAAAAGAAAACACGGGAGTCCCAGGGCCAGAAAAACAGTTGGAGAAATCAAAAAAGAAATCCTGAAACTTTGGCTTTTTCCAGATAGACTGTCTTGCCACCGAATATAATTCTAAAATGCAAGTCTCCGTTTTAGAACTATAAAGTACACCCCACTGGGGTGAAGGACTAAGCGTATCCCTTGGAGGCTTGCCTTAGTCTCTGCTTTTGTAGCATTTATTATTTGGAAGAAAATATTCTCCTTCCCCTACAGCTTTGTCGTCTGTTCCTTTGGGTGTAAGAAATCAGCGGAAGCCAGAGGGGATTCAAAGTCCAGATTCTACCCTTGGAGAATGCCCTGAGGCGGTGCCACTGTTCCAAATACCATTGAATGATTGATTAGTTGATTGATTCCTTCCGATGCTTTGATGGTTCTCATTACCCCCATTATTGGATAATAATAATTGTTGTTAGGCAACAGTAATTCAGTCAGTCGTATTTATTGAGTGCTTACTATGTGCAGATCACTGTACTAATCTCTTGGGAGAGTACAATACAACAATAAACTGACACACTTCCTGTCCACACACAGTAAGCTTATGATTTAGATGGGGGAGACAGACATTACATAAATAAATTACAGATATGCACATAAGTGCTGTGGGGCCAGGTCTGGGAAAGAACAGAGGGAGCAAGTCAGGGTGACATAGAAGGGAGTGGAAGAAGAGGAAAGAAGGGCTTAGTCAGGGAAGGCCTCTTGGAGGAGATGTGTTTTCAATAAGGCTTTGAAGGAAGGGAGGGTGTTCCAGCCCAGAAGCAGGACATGGACGAGGGATCGTTGGTGAGCTAGACAAGATCAAGGCACAGCAAGAAGGTTAGCATTTGATGAGCAAAGTATGGCTGGGTTGTAGTAGGAGAGTAGTGATGTGAGGTAGGAGCGGGCAAGGTATTTGAGTGCTTTAAAGCCAATGGTGAGCAGTTTTCATTTGATGAAGAGGTGGCTGGGCAGCGACTGGAGTTTTTTGAGGAGTGGAGAAGCATACCGTGAACATTTTTATAGAACAATGATCTGAGTAGCAGAGTGAAGAATGGATAGAAGTGGGGAGAGCCAAGAGGCTGGGACGTCAGCAAGGGGCTGGTGCAGTAATCCAGGAGGAATAGGATGAGTGATTGTATTGAAGTGGTAGCAGTTTGGATGGAGAGGAAAGGGTGGATTTTAACGATGATGTGAAGATGGGACCAACAAGATTTAGTGTTGATTGAATATTGAATATTACTATTGAAATAATTATTGTGCAGTAGTAATTATTATCTGTAAGCTCCTTGAGAACAAGTATGGTGTCTATGGACCGCACTGTGCTCTCCCAAACAGTTAGTACAGTGTTCTGCACAAAGTGCCCAATGAATATCATTAATTGATTAATTGTGATGTTTAAGTGCTGAGTTCATACCAAGCACTGTAGTAAGCTCTGGGGTAGATGTAACCAGATCGGACACAGCCCCTCTCGCACTCAAGGCTCACCATCTAAGGACAGGTATTTCATCCCCATTTGACAAATGAGGAAACTGAGACCCAGAGAAGTTAAGTGACTTGCCTAAGATCATACAGCAGGGAGGGACCCTCTCCCCAAATATCACAGCTGACTCCAAGATTCCCTGCTATCCAGTGCACACAAGAGGAGGTAGTGTGGCCCACCAGAAGTTGGGAAAGGACAGCATGGGCTTGCTTTATTTGGGGATTGCAGGACATTTCCCCGTAGGAATGTTTGAAGGATAAATCCTAAATTGTTCCTAGAGTCCCATTAACCCTCTGTATTCCTGCCGTAACTTGTCGGCGGCCACTAAGGATGAACTGGATGAATTGTGTTTGAAAGAGAATTGGTTTGTCACTCATTTTGAAGGATCTCCCATTGAAAGAGATAATGGATGCTGGGTCTACTATAAAGCCCATGTAGTCAGTGTGGAAATGAAACCATCATTTATCATACACCACCTAAACAGTAGAGTGGCAACCCACAAAACACTTCAAAGACTCAGTGTCTAAATTCACAAAGAGGAAGGTGCGGAGGTTATTGTGTAGATGAAAGATCTGAGGGCCCCAGAACGCTAGAATAGTCTTGTCTCAGCCACTGGGATTCAGCATAACCTTGAACCCATCTCTGAACTTCTATGAGGCCTAGTCTCTGGGTGGACTATATCTGCACAGGAGGAATTTCACATTTTCCCCACTGAAGTGGCTGTTGGAATGCCCTATTTTGGTCCTGGAGAAAATCTGGACCTAGAGTTGGTGGTTGTGGAGCGAGCATGGGATGAGGAGGAGGGAGGGAGAATTCCTTAGCTCATGTGTGAGGCCTGGTTCTACCAAGACCTTAAGTGGCACAGGAGTGCCTGGGAGGTGTCGGGGAGGGAACTGCAATTTACCCTTTTTTTGGACAAGCCTTTGGAGCTGAAACAACACCTAATGGGAGTCCCTGCCTGTTCTCTGAATAGAGAGGAAAGAGAAGCAGCCTAGCCTAATGGATAGAGCATGGGCTTGGGAGTCAGAAGGATCTGGGTTCTCATTCTGCTCTACCACTTGTCTGCTGGGTGACCTTGGGCAAGTCACTTCACTTTTCTGTGTCTCAGTTATCTCATCTGTAAAATGGGGATTAAGACTGTCTCCATGTGGGACAGGTAATGTGTCCAACCTGATTACTCTTGTCTACCCAGATCTGCCACTTGTCAGCTGTGTGACTTTGGGCAAGTTATTTAACTTCTCTGTGCCTCAGTTCCCTCATCTGTAAAATGGGGATTAGGACTGTGAGCCCCATGTGGGACAACCTGATTACCTTGTGTCCCCCCCAGCACTTAGAACAGTGCTTGGCATATAGTAAGTGCTTAACAAAATACCGTTATTAATATTACTCCAGCAATTAGAACAGTGGTTGACACATAGTAAGCACTTAACAAATAGCATCATCATCATTATCATCATATTATTATTATTATTATGTTATAGAGGAAAGACAATCTAGAGCAGTGTAGCTAGTGCAGGGAGCCCAGGCCTGGGAGTCAAAGGATCAAGTTCTAATCCTGGCTCCACCACTTGCTTGCTGTTTGATTTTGGGCAAATCTCTTGACTTCTCTGTGTCTCAGTTACCTCGTTTATAATTAGGATTCAATATCAGTTCTCCCTCCTTCTTAGATTGTGAACCCCATGTGGGTTAGAGACTGTGTTCAATCTATTTATATTTTATGTACCCCAGCACTTAGTACAGTTTGGCACATAGTAAACACTTAACAAATATTATTATTATTCGATCCACCGATGGTGGTGGGCCCTCCGTTTGATCTGCTGGCCTGCACCCTTCCAGAACAGTGCACTTGCTTCACCCTCAAAGTGAAACAGCCCCTCTCCCCCAAAAGCCCCCCTGCCAGACCCCAATGGATTCCCAACCCTGGGTAGCCACATGCTTGCCGGCCATTCCCTGGCCAGGTTGTGGGGCCGGTCCGTGTTTTCACGAGGCCCAGAAAAGCCCAGCAGCCCCACAGGTCAAAGCCAGGATTCACCAGACAGGATTACAGAAGGGGCTTTTCTTCAGTAGTGCAGGATCAGGAAGTCCGTGTGCAGTTCTGTCTCGATGCAGCCTCTCCAAGGGGGTTTCTGCTTTCTTGGGAGGATGCTACCCACTGAGCTATTCACAGTGGTTCAATGAGAAGAGGGGCTAATAAATACCTGCTGGAAAAGAGAAAATAAGATTAGGAGGCTGATGTTGGGGCTGGGAGGCCTTCTCTGGGCTCTGGGAAAAAGAAAAGGAGAACAAGATGATTATTTTTTCCCTGGGCCCATAGGACATCATGCCCGAGACATTGCCACTAATCCAATTTTCTTATTCTAACGAGTATTTTATCAACACCTTTTCTTCCAGTGAGGATACTGACATGCCCCCAGTGGTAGTCGTAGGGTGCATTTTTAACTTCAGAAGCCTGCCCGACTCTGAGAGAGCAGAGGGCGTGGGGCTGCACAGTCATTTGATGGCAGGAGTGTCTCCACCATAATTAACAATTTTTGATTTCCTTCAACTAAGGCCCTGAACTCCAGTAAGTTCCTGGGCGAAAGGACGTGCCAGGACTCGACTAAGATTCCAACAACGTAGCCGCGGTAAGGAGCGAGCTCCCTTTGAACACGTTGCGTGTTTCCCAGCCCGAAGCCTGCCGGCTATGTTCTGGGGATGAGCCGACAACTGACTGTCCCAGTTTTCCTCTGCGCCGAAGGAGAGAAAAGCATATCAGTCAGGTGAATTTTCCAAAAGTCTCAGATGAAAAGATCATTTTTTGAGCAATTACAAGAATTTTTCCTAAACTTATTTTGGAAGATGACGGGATAAAGAGAGCTTGTAAGTTCTTTGAGGGCAGGGATTCATTCATTTAATTGTATTTATTGAGCACTTACTGGGTGCAGACCACTGTTCTAAGCGCTTAGAAAGTACAGGGATCTTGTCTACTAATTCTACTGTACTCTCCCAAGCAGTTTGTGCACAGTTTGGCCTAGTGGAAAGAGCACAGATCTGGGAGTTTAGAGGAACTGTGTTCTAATCCCGGCTCTGCCACTTACCTGCTGTGTGAACTGGGGCAAGTCATTTAACCTTTCTGGACCTCATCAATCAGTGATATTTATAAAACATTTACTGTGTACAGAGCATCATACTAAGCACTTGAAAGAGTACAGTATAACTGAGTTGGTAGGCATGTTCCCTGCCCACAACAAGTTTAGAGGGGGAGACAGACATTAAAATAAATTCTCTAAAAGTACATAAGTGTTGTGGAACTGAGCGTGCGGTGAATATCATGTGCTTAGAGGTATGGATCCAAGTGCACAGGTGACGCAGAAGGGAGAAGGAGTAGGGGAAAAGAGAGTTTAATCAAGGAAGGCTTCTTGAAGGAGATGTGATTTTAATAATCAATCTATGGTATTTATTGAGCACTTATGTGCAAGGTACTGTAAGCTCACTGTGGGCAGAGAATGTAGTTTTTATTGTTATATTGTACTCTCCCAAGTGCTTAATGTAGTGCTCTGAACACAGTAAGTGCTCAATAAATACAGTTGATTGATGGTACTAAGCACTTCAGAGAATACAATAAAACAGAATTTAGCAGGCACGTTCCCTGCCCATAATGAGCTTACAGTCTAGACAAAAGCTTCAAAGGTGGGGAGAGTGATGATTTGTCAGATATGAAGGGGAGGGCGTTCCAGGCCAGAGGCAGAGGTGGGCGAGAGGTATGCCGTGAGGATGAGTTGGAGGTACAGCGAGTTGATTGGTGCAAAAGGAGTGGAGTGTGCGGGCTGGACTGTAGTAGGAGATCGTAGAGGTGTGATAGACGGGGGTAAACTGATTGAGTGCTTTAAAATCAATGGCAAAGAATTTCTGTTTGATGCGGCAGCCATTAGAAAATGAAGTGTCAGTACTTGTTCTCTTCCCCCCCCAGACAGTGAACCCAGTGTGAGTTGTCCAATGTCTGATCTGATTATCAGAAAACTACCATAAACTCTTAGTACAATGACTCACAAACACCTCTAGTACCAAATACTTAGTACATTCCCAGCACGCAGTAGGTACTCCATCAATACTATGGAGTGATTGCATAAGATTTAATTCCCAACAACTTGGTAGTGAGGTTCCAAACTCAGCACATTGTTTGAGGTGTTCATAAAAACAAGCAAAGCATTTTGCCTCAAAAACGGCCTACCCCAAAGAAGCTTCCATACATTATTTGTATGGGAGTTGACGCCTATTCAGTTGAACACATGACTCTGCTGTTATTTCAAAGTCATTTTGAACTGCATCAAGCTGGGTTTTTTTAAGCACCGTAAATTGCTGACTGACTCTTCCATTCCCACTGAAATGGGTGGGGGGATGGCACCTTTCCCTTCAAAGGACAAATAATAATAATAGTCATTTAAAACTCCAGCCGACTGAATGGACCATCATCCCATAAAATGTTGAATTATGCTCTTCTTTTATTCAATAGAAGAAGTTCAAGTTGATATTGGAGGAATTCCAGTTTGTTAGAGAAATGCTTGCGGAAGCAAGGAACGGCTGAATTAGGGCTGACACTGATGCAGCAGTATGGCTTTTGTTGATATTTTATTGCTTCCCCCTCCCTATAATTTATTTTAGTGTCTGTCTCAGGGGTTAGATTGTCAGCTGCTTAAGGGCAGGGATCTTGTCTACTAATTCTACCTCTTAGCGACCTCGTGACTTGCACTGAGCACTGACCAACTTATTATAGCGTTCTGCCCACATGTTATTATATTAAGTGCCTACTATATGTCAAGGACTGTTCTCAGCACTGAGTTAGAAACAAGTTAATAAGATAGGGCACAGGTTCTGTCCCTCTCCAGGTTCACAGTCTAAGTAGAAGAGAGAACAGGTATTGAATCCCTGCTTTACAGATGAGGAAACTGAGGCACAGAGAAGTGAAGTGACTTGCCCAAGGTCACACAGCAGGCAAGTCGCAGAGCCAGAATTAGATACCAGGTCTTCTGACTCTCAGGTCCTGGGCTCTTTCCGCCAAACCTCACTATTCCTGGGTGCAGACAGAGCACCCCTCCAGGGGAATTGCCAAGTTCTGAGAACCAAAACTTAGTCCAGTCAGCCCTCTGCTCTCAGGAGCTACTGGGTATTTTTAGCCATCGTTCCAACCATTTTTAAACAGCCCAAGCGGCATCAAGTGGTTTCAAAACTCTCCATGTCTCCCATTTTATTTTTCGCTCTAAACATTCCTGAGCCTTCTGCTTTGAAACCGGCAGATATTAGGAAATCATTTTAAAATGGAAAATCCTGATGTATAAAGGGCAGATTACGATTATTTCCTAATGTCCCATGGTTTTGACTTAGAGTGCTTTTTTCAGACCTTTATTTGTTCATGGTAAGAAGCACTTCAGCTGTCTTATTGCCAGTGAAATGCAAATGAGAGAACCCTACCATTCAAGTAGAATTTCCTCCAGGGTCCTTATAAATCATATTATAAAGCAGCTTTTATATATCTAGAATAATTACGCTTGATTTGAAGAAGTTTGTTTTTTGTTCAGATCACTTTAAATTTAACTGTAATAGAAAGCAGATGTATTGAAGCATCATGTATGGTCTAACTGCCTTATACTGACATATACATGTAAGCGTTTATGAACATGTATATTATAAAATATATGATACAAAGGCATAGGCAGGTATTTACAATTGCTTAGAATTTGCCTGGTTTCCTATGCTCATCAATGGCTGAGAAGTCTCTAAAATTCTTCAGTTTTAGGGTTATTTGGGATCTCACTGGGCGTGCTCGGATCCGGGCCCAATCAAAAAGTAAATTGGCTTCCGTCATCTGTGAATCTCGGGTGTGAGGACTTCCCACTTTTGATTTAAATTCACTTTGTTTTAAATTGGACTAAAGGTCTTGTCTTATGCCGTCAAATTGTTTCAGACCCAAAGCGGCATCACGGACTAAAGGTAGGGGACCTAAAAAATTCTGTTTTCTTGATCAGTCAATCAGTAGTATTCATTGAGCATTTACTCTGAGCAAAGCACTGTACTAAGTGCTTGGGAGAGTAGACTGAGTTGGTAGGTACAATCCTTGATCGCAAGGAGCTGACAGACTAGGGGAGAGGTCAATCTTTTTCAAAGAGTACCATCTCAAAGAAAACCTTTGCTTCCCCAGGGGATGAGACCTCTGCCTTTGAGAACAGATCTAAAATATTCTACCTTAACATAATAATAATGACATCAGTTAAGGTCTAGTAATAGTGGTATTTGTTAAGCACTGACTATGTGCCAAGCACTGCACAAATTGCTGGGGTAGATACAAGATAATCAGATTGGACGCAGTTCTTGTTCCCCATGAAGCTCATTGTCTAAGGGGTAGAAAGTACCAATATTGAATCCCTATTTTACAGATGAGAAAACTGAGGCACAGAAAAATTAAGTGACCTGCCCAAGGTCACAAAGCCGGCAAGTGGTCAAATTATGTCCCTAACTTCTGGGGATGTGCTCTTCCCACTAGGCTAGCCTCTAGCTTCCCTCTCCCTTCTGCATCATCTATGCATTTGGATCTATGACCTTCGGGCACTTGGTATTTGCCCCACCCTCAGCCCCTCACCATTTACGTACATTTCTATAAATTACATAATAGAAATTATTTATGTATGTTAATGTCTGCCTCCCTGTCTAGACTCTAGGCTCACTGTGAGCAGGGAATCTGTCGACCAACTCTATTGTACACTCCCAAGTGCTTAGTACAACTGTGCACACAGCAATCAATAGATCAGTCATATTCATTGAGCTCTTACTGTGTACAGAGCATTATTCTAAGGGCTTGGGAGAGTACAATGTAACAGTTATTGTATGCTCCCAAGTGCTTAGTACAGTGCTCTATGCATAGTAAGCGCTCAATAAGTACACTTGAATAGTTGGTAGACACATTACCTACAACAAGCTTACAATCTAGAGGGGGAAACAGACATTAATATAAATAATTTACAGATATAATAAAGATGGATAATAATAAGAGCTCAATAAATATGATTGATTGATTGGGGCCATCTTCAGACACTTAACCTCCACAAGACAGGGAAGAATGTGCCGCCCCTCCTATTCTGTGTGATGTCACCGTGTAACACTGCATGAGATCACGATAAGACATTATGACACCATGCAGAATCCTGTCAGAATCCCCAAAATCAGAGCACTTCTCCGAGGGGTCCCCGACCCGGCCCCCCCAGAGCCCTTATTTCCCTTCCCATGTCCTTGCTAACACAAGTGCCACTTATGACTTGGGCCGGGTGCTTGGCAATATTTACCCTGCCTCTCTGATGTTGCGATAGACTGTTGCCTACTCTGTGTCAGGCTGCCCCTCCCGCCCCTATACACACACAGACACACACACAACCATACACACAACCCCCCCCCCCAACACATACACACACACAGTGTCCTGAGGCAGCTGCTCAGCTCACATGCCAGCTCAGGCCAACTCTGGCGAGGTCTGGGGGAGGGAGGGAGAGGCCGAGGGAGGGCGGAGGCACCCAAGTCTAAACATATTACAGTAAGCAAGGAATGAGAGAAGGGAAGTCTATATAGACCCGGTGACTGTACACATTCCAGATGAAATCAGTATTTCCACTTAGTTCCAACTGGTTCCTTTGTTTTTCCCATTTCATTGGGTTCCACGTATCCCTCCCTTGGAGAGTCGACTGGAGGGCCAGTTAACATGCTCCCGGGACTGCTTCCTACCTCCGGAACATAGTCGGAGCCTCAGATGGCCCTGCTTTTTAGCTCAAGATGGGGAGGGCATCCTGAGCCGCAGAAGGCCACTGGAGGAATATACCTGTCGCTACAGTAACGGGAGGAGCGGAGGAGCGGGCTTCGAGCTGAGGCTCAGAAGACTTCAGAGTGGGAACATGTGACTGATTCTGATTCCGGCTTCCTCAGAAGGGGGTCCATCCAAACCCCCCTTCAGTTATGTGACACGTTGTTGAGGTGGGGAGGAGTGTTAGCTTTGTGATTGATAGAGTATAGGCCTGGGAGTCAGAAGGTTCTGGGTTCAAATCCTGATCTACCACTTCATTTGGTCATATTTATTGAGCACCTACTGTGTGTAGAACACTATACTAAGCTCTTGGTAGAGTGTAATATAACAGACACATTCCCTTGCCTATGATGAGCTTACAGTCTAGAGGCTGGACTGCATTCAACCTGATAGCTTGTGCCTACCCCAGGGTTTAATACAGTGCCTGACACATAGTTGGCACTTAACAAATACCATTTAAAAAAATGTTGTCAAGGCAGAGGGAGTGGGGGAAGGGAGAGGAGGAGGGAGAGAGGAAGGCCAGATGTTCCTACAGATTCATGAAAGGATGAATTAGGAATGCAGGGACAGGGCAATCTACTGAGTCCTATGTAAGAATGAGAGGGTGACAGGGAGGGGGATAACGGCAGGGTGGAGGCAGTGGGAGGGAAGGTGGTCAGATTAGCGCCTGGTTGTAGCTGCAGACAGAGACCTGAAAAGTTCCATTTAAAGCAAACCCCTGGCTCCCTGAGACTGTTTCTTACATTCCAAGCCCATTGGCTCTCAGATCCGCTTTATTGGGAAGCTACAAGGACTCTGGATATTCCCCTTGGTGTTTTGATCTTGTCTGTGGAGACTGGCATTCAAAATGGGATTAAAAGAGTCAGGGAAATGAAACATACCTCTGAAATGTTAGTTGGCTGCTTTCCCCCCTTGAAGAAAGAACCACGCAGGGTAATGAGACTGGAAAGGGTCTAGATGTGGGGAGAGGAGGGAAGCAGCGTGGCCTAGTGGATAGAGCTCACCTCTAGACTGTAGGCTCATTGTGGGCAGAGAATGTCTGTTTATTGTTGTACTCTCACAAGTGCTTAGTAGTGAGCTCTGCGCCCTGTAAATGTTCAATAAATATGATTGAATGTGTAAAGCATGGGCCTGGGAGCCAGAGGACCTAGGTTCAAAGTGCAGTTCAGCCACTTGCCTGCTCTATGACCTACGGCAAGTTACACATTTTCTCTGGAACTCAGTTTCTTGAACTGTAAAATGAAGACTCAGTGACTATTATCCCTCTTACTTGACTTTGAGCCCCAAGTGGGACAGAAGCTATGTCCCACCTAATTAACTCTTATCTACCCCAGGGCTTAGAACAGTGCTTGATTCATAGTAAGCGCTTAACAAATACCATAAAAGACTATTTCCCCTCTCTGTAATTTATTTTAATGCCCGTCTTTTCCTGTACATTGTAAGCTCCTTATGGGAAGGGTTCGCTCCTTCCAACCCTATTATAGGGTATTTTCCTAAGTGCTTAGTGCAGGGTTCTGCACACGGTAAGACCTCGATAAATACCAAAGATTAATTGATAGGAAAGGGGGTGGCAGAGGAGGACAGGAAGAGAGGAGAGAAAGAAAGGGCAAGTTGGGGAGAGCGGAAGAGGTAGAAAGTGGAGGAGAAAGAGAAGGGGTGGGAGGGAAGGGCATGAGAGAGAGAGTTGTGCTTTTTCCCCTGATGAACATGATCTGTGTGATTGACTTTCCTGTCTGGATGACCAGGCCAAGATGAAAGTTTGCTTCTCTCTCTCTCCCCAACTGACTCTTTGGGGTCAGATCTCTTTAACAAGCCATTTCCTGGTGCCTGAATAGTCGGTCTTTTTCCCCCCTTTAACAGCATTATGTACCATGTCGGACATCAAAGCCCTGATTAAACCCATACTTTAATTGTGTCTTTTTGCTTCATTACTTTCTCTTTGCCTTTGAAGAGGCTGCACCTCTCAGTTCCCCCACACACATCCCAAAATTGTCGCTTTCTCTTTATTTTTAGTGAGGATCTGAAAATTTACTGGGTGTTTTCTTGCAGGTTCTGAACAATGTCCATTCAGAGCGTCTCCTTTCCTCCCTCCTCCCAAACCAGCCAGCAGTTAATGGGGCACACCTTTAGCTCCCACCCCCTCTCTCGGACTCCTATTCTTATGAAGTTTCCATTGATTATTGTCTTGAAATTCCTTGGTCCAGTCATAGATAAAAGGATAATCACTTCAAAGGGAAGAGTTAAGAGTTTAACCCCCAAGCTAAAGGAGTGGACAGCAAGGTAATTGAGGTAATAACGGATCACAGACCTGCTTTCAAAGGATCCTCAGACCTCGTTCTCAGGTGGCTTTAATTTTATTAACATTTCTAGCAGCTCCACTCGGAGACGGTTTGGGACCTTTCAAGGCTTCAAAGCTAAAGGTAACAAGAGAACCTAACACCAGTCTTGCCTCTCCCTCTCACATCGTCCTGATGGGATCAATTGTCCTGAACCCCGAAGCTTCTCCTCCAGACCCCAGCTAAAAAAGATCCGAGGTTTCCACCTTAACTTCCTTTCCACCCGCCAAGATTGGAAAACTGAAGTATAAATAAAATGGAGACTCGGGAAGAGCAAGGACCAATCAATCAATCCTATTTATTGAGCCCTTCTTCTCTGCAGATCACTGTACTGAGCGCTTGGGTGAGTACAATATAACAAACACAGTCCCTGCCCACAAAGCTTTCAATCTCGAGGGAGAGGTAGATATTAAAATAATTAAGCTCGTCGAGGCAGGGAATGTCACTGCTTTATTGTTGTATGGTATTTTCCCAAGCGCTTAGTACAGTGCTCTGCACATAGTGAGTGCTCAGCAAATAGAACTGAATGAATGACGGATTTGTGTGCAAGCGTTGTGGAGCTGGGAGGGGCGGTGGTTGAATAAAGGGAGCCAATCGGGGCTGCTGCAGAAGGAAGGGGGAGAAAAGGAAATGAAGGTGTAGTCAGGGAAGGCCTCCTGAAGGAGATATGCCTTCAGTAAGGCTGTGAGGGTGACTAGAGTGGTTGTCCGTCTCTTACGAAGAGGGAGGGCATTCCAGGCCAGAGGCGGGCCGTGGGTAAGAGGTCAGCAGTGAGAGAGATGAGATGGAGGCCCAGTGAGTAGGTTGGCATTAGGGGGAGCGAAGAGCGCAGGCTGGGTTGTAGAAGGAGGTGAAGTGAAGTAGCAGAGCTTATTTGGGTGCTTTGAAACTGATGACAAGGCATTGCTGTTTGATGCGGAGGTGGAATGGGCAACCACTGGATGTTAAATTCCCCTTTTGCTTTGGGAGTTAGCTCTAATTCTAAATTTTATTGTATTGTACTGTCCCAAGTGCTAAGTACAGACCCTGCACACAGTAAGCACTCAGAAAATACCACTGACTGAGCCGGGGAGATAGAGCCTCTGTTATGTGGGGAGCTAGCTCTTACTTTTATCTTGTACTTTTCCAAGTGCTTAGTACAGTGCTCTGCACAGAGTAAGAGCTCAATAAATACCAATAATTAATTAATTGAGCGGGGAGTTATCTCGATCAATCAAGTGTGTTTATTGAGGACTTACTTTGTGCACAGCTTTGTACTACAGGCTTGGGAGAGTATATTCCAGCAGAGTTGGTAGTCATGTGCCCTGCCCACAAGGAGTTTACAGCCTAAAGAGGGAGAAACTTCTAACTCTATTAGCTGTATTGTATTTTCCCAAGTGCTTACTACACTGCTCTGCATAAAGTAAGTGCTCCATAAATTCCACTGGTTGATTAATTGATTGGGGACTCCTCTGGGAGGACTACCCCTGAGCCAGGTGGCCCAGAATGAGAGGGGGCATAGGTGACTAGGATCTCCATTGCACTGTGGTCTTCCTTCTCTGTCTTCTAGGCAGGATTAGATGCCTAGACAGGTTCAATAGTGTCTGAAACAGAGAAAAGGTACAAGAGAACAAACTCTAGCCCAGCTGGCCTGGATTAGGGAATGAGTTGGGAACTGACAGGAGGAAATTACATCTCTTCCAGGAGGCCCTCCCTGATTAATCTCCCATCTCCTCAACTAAATAATAATAGTGGTATTTAAGCACTTACTGTGTGACAAGCATTGTAGTAAGCTGTGGGGTAGATGGTACAAGATAGGACACAGCCTCTGTCCCTCACCAGGTTCATAGTTTAAATATGATCAAATGAATGAATAGGAGAGAGAGCAAATACTGACTCCCCATTTTACAGGTGAAGATCCTGAGGTTCAAAGGAATTGAGTGACTTGCCCAAGGTCATCCAGCAGGCAAATGGCAGAAGGGGGATTAGAACCCAAGTCTTCTGGCTCCCAGGCCCATGCTTTTTCCACTACTTCAGCACTTCCATGTCAACTAAGCACAGGGGTCCTTAGACCCACCATATAAGTATCTTCATTCTCTATTACTTCCTCCTACCTGTAATTTAGTTTAGTGACTGCGCCCCCTGCTAGACTGTAATCTCCTTAAAGTCAGGGATTATGTAGGACTAATTCTATTGTATTCTCTTGAGAGCCCAGTAGGAACTCAATAAAACCGATTGATTGACTGTGAATTTAAACTCTGATGAAGTATCCTCTCAGATCTGGCTCTCAGAATCTGGCCAGCCAATGTTTCCTGAAATTTCATTCATTCAATAGTATTTATTGAACGCTTACTACGTGCAGAGCACTGTAATAAGCGCTTGGAGTGTACAGTTCGGCAACAGATAGAGACAATCCCGGCCCAATAACGGGCTTTCCTCCAAACCCTATTTTTCTTCTGCTTTTTCTGCTGAACTTCCTACTCTGTCCTTGTTCTTGTCTTCCCCCGTTAATCAATCAATCATATTTATTGAGCCCTTATGGTGTACTGAGCACTTAGAAGAGTACAGTATTACAGAGTTTGTAGACACATGCCCTGCCCAAATGAGCTTGCAGTCTAGAGGGGGAGATGGGCATTAATATAAATATGTAAATTATGGATAACTACGTAAGTGCTGTGGGACTGAGGGAGGGGTGAATAAAAGATGCAAATCCAAGTGCAAGGGTGATGTAGAAGGGAGTGGGAGAAGAGGAAATGAGGAGTGAGTTGGGAAAGGCCTCTTGGAGATGGGATTTTAATAAGGGTGGGGAGAGGGATCATTTATCTGACATGAAGATGAAGGGAGTTCCAGGCCAGAGGTAGGATGAGGGCGAGGGGGGCAAGGTAGATGAAATTGAGGTAGGTTGGCATTAGAGGAACTGTAGTTAGAAATCAGGGAGGTAAGGTAGGAGGAGACAAGGTGACTGAGTGCTTTAAAGTCTATGGTAAGGAGTTTCTGTTTGATGTGAAAATGGATGGGCAACCAGGTTTTTGAGGAGGGAGGAGACATGGACTGAATGTTTTTGTAGAAAAATGATCTGGGCAGTAGAGTGAAGTATGGACTGGAGTGAGCAAGAGATAGGAGGCAGGGACGTCAGCCAGGAGGCTGATGCAGTTAATAAGGCAGGATACAACCCACTGAACAGTCAGCTCCTGAAGGGCAGGGAATATGGTCTTGCTTCTTTTATACTCTCCCAACCTTTCAGCACAGTGCTTTGCACTCAGTTGACAGCCATTAAATAGCATTGACTGACTGATTGATTACTTAAGAGATTTGGAAATGTTGACTTCTGGAACTGGCTAGGAGTTTGTGGGGGAAGGGAGAGAGGAATAGGGCTACTCTGTTGTTTAACTGGTTGGTTGATGGGGAACCAGTAAAGAGAAGGCATGGAGGCATAGGTGCTCTCTTTTTACGATATTGAACGGCCGCTAGGAGCCAGCATTAGAACCCAGGTCCTTATGACTCCCAGATTCGTGCTCTAGCCACTAAGCCATGCTGCTTCTCCCTTGAAATTCCCTTCCAGATCTGATGAAAGCTTGAGGTCAAAACTTGAAGTCAAACCTTAAAGCTTGAAGCCTAAACCACCCAAAGGAGCATGACAGCCAGAGACACAATTACTGAGGCAGTTTCCAGACTCACTGAGTCAGAGAGGACATCTGAGAAGGGCAGGAGGCCAGGCCCCAGACTACTCGTGTTCACGATTCTGCCCAGGGGATGGCACAGACCTGTTTTATTTGACAGTGTCTTCTGACCGAAGCTGACTGTGATCATGTGTGTTCTTCAGATCCCAGCTGACTTATCGGCCTCACCTTGTTCAGTGCCTGGAAATTTCCAGGCCTGAGGCTCTGGGTAAAGGCTGGGCGTTTATTATCGCTAATAAAGTGGTGCAGAGGTGGAGATGAGATGCATGAATTCGGGGCCCAACTCTACTATTTAGAAATCGAATTCATCGCAATCTGGAAACCTCGCAGAAATGAAAGGTTTGAGAGGGTCTTGGGCTTGGCTTGCAGACAGAGGCTTTGGTTCAGTGTAAGGGAAAACTTAAGAAAAGGGAAACAGCATGGTCTAGTGGAAAGAGCACTGGGCCTAGGAAGCAAACAATCAATGGTACTTTTTGAGCACTTACTATGTGCAGAACACGGGGAAGTCAGAGGACTTGAGTTCTAATTCCAGCTCTGCCACTTACCTGCTGTGTGACCTTGGATGAGTCACTTACCTCTCTGTGTCTCACTTATTTCATCTGCAAAATGGGAATTAAATCCTATTTCTTACTACTTAAATTGCGAGCCCCATGTGGCGCAGGAGCTGTTTCCAACCTGATTATTTTGTATCTACCCCATCGTGCACAATACTTGCATAGTAAGTGTTTACAAAATACCTTTTTTTTTTTTTTAAAGAACTTGCTGAAGACTGGGGTGATTAAACCCCAAAGCTGCTTTCTAAAGTAGAATATGAAATATTCAACCCTGGAGGTGGAAAAAAAAGGAGACTCCTCTTTCTCCTGGATGGTTTATGCATCTGCTGTTTAGAGATTATAATTTCCCCACTAAACTATAAACTCCTTGAAGGCAAGAATTATATCTTCTTAGACTAGTGTACTCTCCCGAGCACTTAATATAGCACTCTGGCCACAGTAAATACTATTAATTGATTACAGGCAGAGGCCAGAAGACTCAATCAACAGATGGAATTTATTAATTGCCTATGCAGAGCACTGTACTAAGTTCTTGGGAGAGTACAGTAAAGTCAGTAGACATGATCTCTGCCCTGGAGGAGCTTACAGTCTAATGGGGGAAATAGATGCAAAAATAAGTTGCAGGTAGAGGGAAGCAATAAAGTTTAAAAGATGTCTACATAGTGTAAGGGATTTGGTGGTGGGAGGTTGCTACTGATTGATTAATTGACACTGCTGCTGTAGTTACTCTCCATGCATGCTAGTGCAGTTGGACAAATCAATATGAGGCTGGTGATCCTAGCTACCCTGCCTACTCTTGAAGGCTGGCCAATAGGTAGCCCTTTCCACTTCTCATGGAGGGAAAGGAGATCAGTGCAAACTGTTGCTTCAGAGCCTGGTGCTGATTCCACACAATGCCCCCTCCCCTCATGCTGCCGGTGTCGAAGCGGGTCATTCTGGGGCAGCCCAGATCGTGGCTTCTCGAGGGCCCAGTGTTCCTTTTGGCTGCACAAATAGAACGCGAGCTGCCCGAGGCGGTGCCCGAGTTCAGCTTCTCCTAATGACCTCCTTTCCGATTCGGCAATCCATCTGGCTCATTTTCTCCTTTAGTGAACGGCATCCTTTTGGACAACTGCCCTCCCAGGGGATGATGGGAGATTCAGGCTGGTATCGGATGTACCAGATTATGTCCCTGCTCAGGGAGGGGGGACCAGGACTCTGTGACCAGACATTGTGGGGAGAGTTATGGCAAGAGGTCGTTTCAGGCCTGGGTCCTTGTGCTCTCGGCCAACTAGGTCTTCTGGGAGCCCACCAACCCAATTCAGTTTTCGAGGCTTTCTCCACACTGCAGAATCTCCCCTCCCTGGCAAATGCATAGTTGGGTGCATATTGATTTTTCAGGACCTGACCTCGAAGGAAAAGTTCCCTTAGAGATAATGATCTCTGTGGGATATTAATAGCTGGGAAAGGGTACAGTTCCCAGACTAAGCCCCCAGTTCCTAAGGAGTCCGCCTCAAGGCTCTTTCTCACCAACCCCGACCCTAAAGTCCGAGAAGAGTTAAGTTCTGGGCTGAAGCAGCAGCGTTCAATTTCTTTATTTCCTGTTGATGACATTATTGCCTTCATTCAACCATTGACACATGTTGCTTTCATCTGTTTCATTTCAGGACATGAGTACACTAGCTGGAAACTATGCTTAATAGCTAAACTCAAAACATTTGGATTTCCTTTCCTTCTGTGACTCTCAGCTCATTCCCTTCATATTCCATGGAGTTTTGGAAGCCATCTTTTTTGCCCCAGCAAAGAACAGTCAGTGGAAGACGACAGGGATCCTTTGTTGTATCCAGTCACTCTACCTTGACATGGGGACACCTGATGGGTTTCTCTACCCTGTAATTATTTTTATAGTATTCGTTAAGCACTTACTATGTTCCAGGCACCGTAGGTGGGGTAGGTACAAGCTAATCAAGTTGGACACAGTCTATGTTCCACGTGGGGCTCACAGTCTTAATCCTCATTTACCAGATGAGGTAACTGATTCACAGAGAAGTTAAGTGACTTGCTCATAGTCACACAGCACACAAGTTGCAGAGTAGGGATTAGAACTGAGGTCCTTCTGACTCCCAGACCTGTGCTTTCTCCAATAGGCCATGCTGAATTAAGTGGGTATCTCATTATCCCTTTTTTGTGTTGATTGAGAAACCTGATCCCCCCCCACACACACACAAAGCTCAGGAGTCAGCTGGGACAGGGTTCTGCTGGCTGTTTGGTGCATTCAGAAAGATCTGTGTAGAAGCAGTGAGGCCTAGTGGAAAGAGCTTGGATCTGGGAGTTTGGATTCCTGAGTTGTAATCCTAGGTCTTCCACTTGCCCGCTATGTGACCTTAGGCAAGTCACTTGACTTCTCCACACCTCAGTTTCTTCACCTGTAAAAGGGTTCTCTCTCCAACTTAGATTGTGAGCCCCATGTGGATCAGGGATTGTGTCCAAGCTAATGACCCTGTATCTAGACCAGTGCTTAGTATAGTGCTTGTCACGTAGTATAGACCAGAGACCCTACTAAGCAGTGATCCTCTCTCCCTCCACCCAACTCTCCCTCCCCAGCCCTACCCCATCCCCTTCACTACCCTGCATCCTGCCCGACCCTCCAGCCTAGGTAGGTCAAGGAACCTGAGGTGTTTCATGCTGGGTAGCAGGCCAACCTGGCCCAGAAAACCAAGACGAACATGGGCAGGATCACGACTGGCAGTAGCCATGTTGGAAAGGGCTGTCTGAATCTGGTCTGGATGGAATTGGGCTTGACAAATGTTTCCAAACACAGCCGTAGCCGCAAGCTTCTCCTCTCCGAAGCCAGGACTGAGCTGAGAAGGCCAAGCTCCCTCCTGCAGTGTTTCACAATCCTAGAAACAGCAGCTGGGTTCCTCACAAAGGAGAAAAGCCCCATCTATGCCCTGCTATCCCTGTGTTTTCTGCTCAAAGAGAAGTCCTGGGCACAGTGTCTGTCCGCAGGAGTTGGTGACCGGGGTTTAAGGTGATAAGAAGGTTCCTGCCACTCTCTCCTTCCCCGTCTGCTTCCAGGCGGGTAAAAGAGACTGTGCACAAATGTTAGAGGACGGGTAAGTGCTTATGTCTATTTTATCAGTCAGCATAGAACATTTCAAGCTGATATTCTGCTCCTTTTAAGTCTGAGAATCTGGCCAAGACTCTGCAGATAGCAGGAAGTGTGATGAACAAAACATCAAGGAAAGAACCGTGTAGGGGGGATGGAAATGTTAAAAGGATTAGAGGAATGGAGAATTTATCATTCTTATCTGTTTAGACGCAGGAACAAAAGTGTTCTGGTTTATGAAATGAACTTCAAATCCCACAAAACTAATTGTGGATTTTCTACTTTCATCTCTGATGTTTGGCCTATTGGTACTGGTGTGAGGACAGTAGGTAGCAGGTGACTTTGGTCAGGGAAAAGTTAGAGCCTCACTCAATCAGTGGTGTTTATCATGGGCTTACTATGTGTAGACCACTGTACTAAGCGCTTGGGAGAGAACAATACAATTATCAGGTCAGACAACGGTCTCTGTTCCCCCAAGGGGCTCACAGTCTTAAAGGGAGGAAGAACAGGAATTTCAACCCCACTTGAACAGATGAGGAAAAAGAGGTCCAGAGAAGCTAAGTGACTTGCCCAAGGTCACACAGCTGATAAGTGGAGGAGCCAACGTGAGAACCCACGTCCTCTGACTCCCAGGCCTGTGCTCTTTCCACTAGGCCACACCACTTCTCCCATCAAGGCTGGGAGGTGTGGCAAAGGAGGATCAACCTGCTTGTGTGATCGGGACTCAACCAAGCTGTGAGATTCTTGCGAAAGGGAGAGCAGTCCTGCTATGTATGTATGTGTGGTGTGTGCCGGGGTTGTGGGGGAGACATCAGACCCCATTTGAGCATTCTCATTCCACTGGATTACAAGATCCCTGAGGGCAGGCATTATGGTTTGTTTTTGGGTTTTTTTGGCTTCTGATCTTTAAATTATATCTTATAAATTCCTTACTCATATTAATGTCTCCCCCTCTGGACTGTAAGCTTGTTATGGGCAGAGAACATATCTGCTAATTCAGCTGTGTTGTACTCTCCCTGGCACTTAGTACAGTGCTTTGCACATAGAAAATGTTCAACAAATGCCACTAATTTATTTATTTTTTTATGGTCTTTAAGTGCTTACTATGTGTCATCCACTGTTCTAAGCATTGGTGGGGGTACAAGTTTATGGGGTTGGACACAGTCCCTGTCGCACATGGGAGTTACAGTCTAGCAGGGAGTAGGATTTAATCCCCATTTTACAGTTGATGAAACGGAGGCCCAGAGAAGTTAAGTGACTTGCCCAAGGTCACACAGCAAGCAAGTGGCAGAGCCAGGATTAGAACCCAGGTCTTCTGACTCCCAGGCCCATATTCTTTCCCTTAGGCCACGCTGATTCTCCCAAATACTTAGTAAGGGGTCCTGCACAGAGTCAGGGCTCAGCAACACCGATGACTGAGTGCTAGGCCATGCAGCCCTGGGAGTGGTTTGTGCTGGTAAACCCTAGTGAAACTGGTGTGGCCTAATAATAATAATAATGTTGTTATTTGTTAAGCATTTACTGTGTGCAGAGCACTTTCTAAGCACTGGGGAAGATACAGGGTAATCAGGTTGTCCCACGTGAGGCTCATAGTTAATTCCCACGTTACAGATGAGGTAACTGAGGCACAGAGAAGTGAAGTGACTTGCCCACAGTCACACAGCTGACAAGTGGCAGAGTGGGGATTCGAGCCCATGACCTCTGACTCCCAAGCCGGGGCTCTTTCCACTGAGCCACACTGCTTCTCCAATGGAAAGCATGTGGAACTGGGAGTCAGGAGACCAGGGTTCTAATTCAATCAATCAGTCAATGGTATTTATTGAGCATTTACTATGTGCAAACCACTGTGCTTAGTGCTTGGGAGAGGAAAATACAACACAGTTGGTAGAAACATTTCCTGCCCATAGAGAGCAGGGGACCGTGTCACCTTGGGCAAGTCACTTAACTTCTTTGGGCCTCAGATTCCTCATCTATAAATTAGAGATTAACCCCAAGTCATACAGGAATGTGTGTATTGTATCTACCTCAGTGCTTAGAGAAGCAGCATGGCTCAGTGGAAAGAGCACAGGCTTAGGAGTCAGAGGTCATGGCTTCAAATCCTGACTGAGCCGCTTGTCATCTGTGTGACTTTGGGCAAGTCACTTAACTTCTCTGTGCCTCAGTTATCTGTAAAAGGCGGATTAAGACTGTGAGCCCCATGTGCCTGATCACCTTGTATCGTCTCCAGCGCTTAGAACAGTGCTTTGCACATAATAAGCGCTTAACAAATGCCATCATTTTTTTTTTTTTTTACTTTTGGTGTATAGTAAAGGCTTTAAGCGTAACCACAACTGTGATGATTATTCATGCTCCAGAAAGCTTGGGGCATAGCCCCCCAGACTTCCTGGCAATGTGACTTGTCCCCAAGCCAAGCAATAGGAGCTCTATCCCCTTCATGGTGTTTCCCTAAGACTGCTGAGTGTGGAGCAGTAGAATGGTTTGTGGTTAGGGATACTGATGAACTCGCAGAGGTGCCCCAACCCCCTCAGATGTTGCCAGGAACCCCCTAAAGGGGGTGTGGGGTGGACTCGATCCAACTGCTCACTTTTTCCCATTGGTTTACAGCCATCTCCATGGGTTTAGGTATTCATTCATACATTCATTCAGTTGCATTTATTAAGCTCTTAATGTGTGCAGAGCACTGTACTAACTATTTGGGAGAGTACAATCTAGCAAAAACTTGACACATTCCCTGCCCGCAATGAGTTTACAGTCTAGAGGGGGAGGCAGACATGAATATACATAAATAAATGACAGATATGTTCGTAAGTGCTATGTGTCTGGGAGGGGGGAATGCATAAAGGGAGCAAGTCTGGGTGATGCAGTGCAGTGTGGCTTAGTGGATAGAGGACAGGCTTGGGAGTCAGAAGAACCTGGGTTCTAATCTACTCTGCCCCTTGTCTCTCTGTGTGACCTTGGGCAAGTGACTGTACTTCTCTGAGCCTCAGTTACCTCATCTGGAAAATGGGGATTAAGAATGTGAGCCTCATGTGGGACAGGGACTGCGTCCAACCTGATTAATTCGTATCTATCCCAGCACTTAGAAGAGTGCTTAGCACATAGTAAGTGCTTAACAAGTACCATAATTAATTACTATGTTCATATGTGTAGAGGTTTTGGTATTTATTATGTTTGAAGCACTGTGTTAAGCACTGGGTAAATACAGGGTAAACAGATCAGACATGATGTTTGTCCCACTGGTACTAACAATCTAAATAGTAATAATAATTGTTCAGCATTTACTGTATGTCAAGTACTGTACTAAGCACTGGAGTAGAGAGAAGATAATCGGGTCCCACATGGGGCTCACAGCCTAAATGGGAGGGAGAAATTGAGGCCCAGAAAAATCAAGTGACTTGCCCAAGATCACACAGCAGGAATGTGGCAGAGCCAGGTTTAGAAGCCAGGTTCTCTGACTCCCAGACCTGACCTCTTTTAACTAGCCCACACTGTTTCTCATCTTCCACTTAAAAGAATAATAATGAAATACAAGGCCACGATAAATTACAAAATTAACGATGCAAAGAAACAATGTGCACTCCGATGTGTAAAACAATATAAAACTGCTAAACACGGTTCCTGAAAGGAGCAGTTACCCCATCCCTCTTGACCCCAAGCCCATTGTCAGTCAGTCATATTTATTGAGTGCTTACTGTGTGCTGAGCACTGTACTAGAGAAGCAGCGTGGCTCAGTGGAAAGAGCCAGGGCTTGGGAGTCAGAGGTCATGGGTTCGGAAGGATCTCATCAAATGGCAGTAGTTAATATGGCAGATAGAATAGCTCACTGTGGTCAGGGAATGTGTCTATTGTTATTTTGTACTCTCTCAAGCGCCTAGTATAATGTTCTACACACAGTAAGCACTCAATAAACAGGATTGAATGAAAGAATGAATAGGTGATCTCTCAAGCCCTCTTCTCAGCCTGAGTCTCTGTGGTTCTCTGCCGATTCCTCTAATAGGCACCTCAGGCCTCGGCCCATTCCTGAAGGCACATTGGAGAAACCGGTTCTCTTGAGAAGTCAGCAGCAAGGATCTGGTGCTCAGGGAGAATTGAAAGCTTTGTAGAGAAGCCAGCCTCAACCTGCTGAGCCCTGCCCAAGTTCATGATGTCTTCCTCTGCTTTTGGATTTGACTTCTGAACTTGCTGTGGATCTTGCCTGTTAGTCCACTTGGAAGGCCCAGGTGGAGTCTTAACAACAACGGCCAGCGGTATCTGCTGATGGCGATGTCTTGGAGATATTCTGTTCTGTGACAGCAGGCTACACCCTTCTTCTGTCTACTATTTGTATCCCAATGCACAAGGGGCTTGGGTAAGAGGGTGTGGATGGTTCAGCACAGTTCATCACCACTATTCCTCCTGGAATGACTGAAGCTCATCTGCTGGCGATAGGATATAGCTTTACCTTCTTATCCATTGGCAGCTGACCAATCCTCACCCAAAGGACAATGGGCCAGAGACTCTGGGTGTAAGAGTGCAAGACCCTGTCTCTCAACGACACTCATACTTGAAGAGGCCGTTTTGCTGCTAGCAGTGTCATCTTTGAACCCAAGTACAACATGACGTACCTCATACCAGGACACAGTGCTTCTCTGCATTCAGGCCAGAACACATACCTACTGACCCTTCTCCGTCTCTGCCATGTAAGCCAGACATCTGACCAGTTCCTTTCTTCCGAGATGTCAAGTACACTCAGATGGGAGGACTACAGCTGGTCTCACCTCGGGCATCACAGTCGAGTGTTTATGTGGAGATGCACAGGGCACTGGGTCCTGTATCAGAGTGTATCAGAATTGCTGGCTGGGGGATGAATTGTTTCGATGACTTGAGCCCAAGAATGAGGGGAAAGCACAATGGAGAACTGTGAATGTTTGGTGGGCACGAGTTGCTTGAAATCATGTGTGCTCATCAGAAAGAACATTTCAAGTTCAGAGCCCATTTTGAGAAATGGAAAAACATGGGTTTCTCCAGGCTGAATATCAAGGCAGGAAATATTTCTGACCCTCTTCCTATAGTCAAAGTCTTCTTAAAACCCCTCCACCTCCAACAAACCTTCCCCAATTAATTTCCACACCCTGAGTCCTGTCAGCCTTGAAACCACCTCAAGCACTTACGAATTTATCCTTGGCAATAGGGAATATGAGCATAGTCAATTGTGCATTCAGTTATTTATTTTTATTACTCTCTATTTGTAAATATTTTTGTGGCTGTCTCCCCCCTTAGAGATTAAGCTCTCTGTGTCCCTCAATCAGTCAGTCAGTGGTACTTATTGAGCACTTTGTATGCAGCACTGTACTAAGGGCTTTGTTGTTCTTTCCCAAGTCCTTAGTACAGGGCATTCTCCACCTGGTGGGTGCTCAACAAAGACCATTTCTATTACTCCACTGGCCACGAGAGCCAAATTCTCGGCAAGGGATGCAGTAAGCCAAGCCAAGTGTCTTCGGAGATTGGCTCCAATTGGCATTTGACCCTGGCATACAGTGATAGGTTAGCTGCCAGCCCCTTGGAGGGGTGACCGATTCTACATTCCCCTAAGGCAGTGACGGTTGGAGGAAAAGGCAGCACAGAATTTAGGTGCCAAGATATTCAGCGTGGTCAAGATTAGCCAAGGATCAGGAAATCTCTGAGCTTTGCACTCCCAGACAAACGGAGTTAATGGTTACCCACCATCCTCTCTGCTGGCGTCCTGAGTCTGGCCCAGTCGGAACTCCTTTGCTCCTAAAGCTTCTTGCAACATAATCAACTTATTCTTCTGATTCATTTCCGCTTTGTTTTTTCCCCTTCCCCGCGCCAGCCTCCCGTCTCACCGAGCCTTCCCGCCAGGATGTGGAATCCTGAATGGAGGGAGCTGGGCTGGGGAAGCAAAAGATCGTGTCATAAAGGAAGCTATTAGTGTTGGCCTGTTTATGGTGCCGCTGTTCCCTTTATGGCATTTTTACAGCTCCAGGACCCATGTGCATGGACACAGACCTTCTCAGTTATCTGAAGATGGGCCTGGTGGTCGGGCTATTGTCGGTGATGGATGTGGACATGATCGTAACTGAACACTGCCTCCCCCCCACCATCCGTTCTTCCCAGCTGCCGGTGTCTGACCTTGGGATAACCCCTGCGAGAGGTCTCTTGCTATTTGCTGCTTTTTCTCCCCTCATTCAGTTGGGTAATTTAGTTCAGCTCATCTCTTTTGGGTTCAGAGACGACCGGTCACGCTGTCTCCAGGTTCGAACCAAAAGACAACGCTACTTCCACTATTTTCCCCGATGACGTGATTTATTTTGACTACTCCTGCAAATTTAGCCTTGTTATGCCCATTAGAATGTAAACTCTTTGTGGGCAGGGAATGTTGCACTTCTTTATTCTGTACTTTTCACACATCTAGCATTGCACCAAGCAAGCACTCGATACATATTACTACTACTGCTGATAGAATAATTTTATATGGATGATGGCCATTGGAATCAATCAATCAGTAGTATTTATTGAGTACCCAAGTTATGCAGAACACTAAACTAAGCACTTGGGAGAGTAAAATAGGGTTAGAAGACACAATCCTTCCCCTCAAAGAGCTCCTGGTCTAATTGAAAAGAGTGATAGAGGATTTATAATCCCTTCTTCGTTAGTTATAACTTGCTGTAACATTGCATTTTCATTGATTCATCCAATCGTATTTATTGAATTTTGACTGTGGGCAGAAACTGTCCTAAGCGCTTGGGTGGGTACAATATAACAAACAGGCACATTCTCTGCCCATAATGAGCTTACAGTCTAGAGGAATAATAATTGTGCTATCTTTTAAGCGCTTACTTTGTGTAAGGTACTGTCTAAGCCCTAGGGTTTTATCTCTAGTACTTGAAGCTGTTTTCTGTTCTGTTTCTTGCTGCCTCCATCTCCTTGAAGTTTCCGCTTTCTGCTGACTGTGGCAGCCTGCAGATGTGCCTGCTGAATTGTCTCCCAGGCATTCTTACCTTCCGCAAGTCACCTGAAGATGTCCCTCATTCTATCTTTAAAATTTTTCCTCTGCTTTCAATCAGTGAGGCATATTTTGATGACTTATCCCACCAAATCAGAAGGCAAGACCAAATATTTGATCTTGATGAGGTTGAGTTTTGGCTCCTCCTCCTCTTTCCCAAAAGCCCTTACCAAAAGATAAAGGTTTCAGATGAGTTAGGAACAGCAAAATCAATCAATCAATAAATCATATTTATTAAGAGCTTACTGTGTGCCGAGCACTATACCAAGCACTTGGGAGAGTACAATGTTAACAGAATTTGTAGACACATTCCCTGTTCACAAAGAGCTTATAGTCTAGAATTCTAAAATTCATCTAGACTAATTTTTTTGTTTCCAGGAAGATGCCCCCACAATAGTACTTACTGAGTACCCATAGTGTGTAGAACACTTGGGAGTATGGACTGGAGTAAGAGACACGATCCCTGCCCTTAAGAAGTTTATAATCTAGGGTGTGCAGAGCACTGTACTATGCTCTTGGAAGAGTACAATAGAATAAGGGATCCCTGCCCTTAGAAGTTTGCGATCGAATGGGGAGGCGGGCAGTCAGAAATGATTTACAAACTGGAGGAAAAAATGGGTAAAGCTGGTCAGAAACAGCCCCAACTATGCTCTGCCCAACTTACTTGGGCTGAATAGTTGAGCTTGGGCCTCCTGTGGCTAGGGGTTGCTACAAATTAAGCTTCAGTGATTAAAAAAATGAAATGTTGCACTTCCACCTGCTGAAAAACATATCACTAATCAGCCCTGTTCTCATCCATAAAGGAAAATCTAACGGATCTAAAAATAAGGAATTGGATTTGTGATATCCTCCCGCCGTTCAAATACATCTGCCCAAGGAGCTGGGGGGTGGGGGAGGTCTATCTGAGCTCCTCCCTGGTGGCAGGGGGATGAACCAAATGACCTCTCAACACGCCTCCCAAGATGTGGATTCTATGGCTCTGTGATTTTGGATCTGTTTCTTTGTTTTGTTGAACTCCTCTCTGGTCGGGTGGATTGTACTGTTCATTTGCTATGGGTTTTTGCAAAGAAAACATTGAGCATGTGCAGTAATGTATCACCTTGCTTTCCAGTTTCCAGGCAACAATACAGGATTATAACTGGTCATGTGATGTTGCCACTGCTAAGGAGAAAGGGGAAAATGAAAAACTGAACTAACTGAAAGGAAGAGGCTAAACACAGGCCCCTCTTCTGGCAGCAATAACCATAAGTGGTCAAGCCAAGGGGCGTCCATAGGATGGCCATGGTAGGCCTGAGGTGGTACTAGCCTTCCATGTTTATCCTTTAGTAAAGAAATAACAATAATCATGGGATTTGTTAAGCACTTACTAAGTGCCAGCCACTATACTAAGCACGGGGGGAGATAAAAAAAAATCGAGCTGGACACAGTCCCAGTCCCTGTGGGGCTCACAGTCTCAATCCCCATTTTACAGATGAAGTACTGAGGCACAGAGAAGGGAAGGGAAGTGACTTGCTCATAGTCATATAGCAGACAAGTGTCAGAGCCAGGATTAGAACCCATGACCTTCTGGCTTCCAGGCCCATGCTCTATCACTACACCACGCTGCTTCTCCGTGGAAGAGCCATGAGCTTGGCCCAGCTGGCCATAAACACACTCTTATGACTAGAAAGTAAGGCACATCAGTCATTTCGGAGAGGTCACATAATCGGTTCAAACCGGGGCCAGGCTCCTCTCTCCCACCTTTCCTGGCCTGCTCTGTCATCATGTCGATGGTATGTTTGAGAGTGGGGAGGGTAGCCCCGCGATTTGATCTGAGTCCTATCCAGATGGGACACCCTGTCGGCCCTTATGGCTGGAGAAGCAGATGTGCTCTGGCCCAGTGGGTTGGTGGGCAGAAGGGGCTGCTGTGGAAAGAGAGCAGAAAAGCCACACATGAAGGGAAACTTTCCACTTCCTGTTCCAAGCGGTCCTCTCTGAATCCTGCTTATTTTGATTTTAGATGTTTGATATATATTTTTTTTCTGCTGCTGCTGCTGTTTGTTGTTTAAAAAATTCTATGGCAATTCATTACCCTCTGTATACACTTCTGTTCCCTTAATGACACCCTCGGTGATCTAAACATCAGCTTGGAAATAGCCAGACTCTCTGGAACCACAGGTTCTTACCCAAGTGACATTTTGCTCCTCACCCACTGAGTAAGACAAAAGTGTGAGAGAGAGAGAGAGAGAGAGAGAGAGAGAGTGTGTGTGTGTGTGTGTGTGTGAGCGTGCGTGCATGCATGCATGAGTGGGTGTGGGTGTGTGCATGAGGGTGTGTGCAAATGTCAGTGTGAATGTGTGTTCTTTCAAGGAGAGAGGGCTGTCTGGAGGGATGAGAAATAAATTTCCATTCTTTTTCCACCTACAGCCCAGTAATGGTTCTCACATCACGGACTTCAAGGGGAAGACAATTTGGGAAGTTGTTATAATA
The DNA here is from genome assembly GCF_004115215.2 of Ornithorhynchus anatinus. Taxonomy (NCBI): domain Eukaryota; kingdom Metazoa; phylum Chordata; class Mammalia; order Monotremata; family Ornithorhynchidae; genus Ornithorhynchus; species Ornithorhynchus anatinus. The sequence continues at coordinate 4,941,918 of NC_041742.1, forward strand.
ACAACAACAACAGTAATCATAATATTTGTAAGCACTTACTATGAGTCAAGCACTGTTCTAAAAGCTGGGGTAGATACAGGTCAGACACAGTCCCCCTCTCACATGGGGCTCACAATCTAAGTAGGAGGTAGAACAGGTATTGAATCTTACAGCTGAGGAAACCGAATCACAGAGAAGCAAAGTGACTTGCCCAAGGTCACACAGCATGTAATTAGAACCAGAATTAGAACCCAGATCCTCTGACTCCTAGGCCCATGGCCTTTCCACAAGACCACGCTGCTGCTTCTCACTTGCTCCCCTCCTCGTCTCTGCCTCAGAGAGCCTGAGATGCCCCCCGCTACTTCCCAACCTTAGCCCTTCCAATTCTAAACCAGGGCTTTCCCTTCAGTCCCCCGCCCCCCAATTCCTCATTTCCTACTTCTCAGATAATCTTATAAAAAGCTGTGACCAGGACTAGGGAGAGAAATGTCACCATTGTTGGTTGGAGAAGCTGCCCTGCAGGTTGGGAAGGGCATGTAGGTGGGGGTGGGTTGGACAGGCAGTCCCTCTGTCCCCTTTGACAGCCTGCTCTCAGGCTAAGAGCTTGCTAATGGCCAACACTCATATTTTACCTCTTAGTTGAGCTCAGTGTGTTTTTTAGAGTCACTAAAGCAGCATGAGAAGCACCATGGCCTAATGGATAGAGCACAGGCCTGGGAGTCAGAAGGACCTGGGTTCTAACTCCTCTCCACCACGTGTTTGCTGTGTGACCTTGGGCAAGTCACTTCACTTCTTTGTGTCTCAGTTACCTCATCTTTAAAGTGGGGATTAAGACTGTGAGCCCCATGTGGGACATGTACTGTGTCCAATCTGATTAATCTGTATCTACCCCAGCATTTAGAATAGCACTTGACACATAGCACTTGACACTTAACAAATACCATTATTATAATGAATTTCCATTCTTATTCTTTCTATGGCCCAGTAATGGCTCTCACCTCACACACTTCAAGGGGAAGACAATTTGGGAAGTTGATATAACAATAACAACAACAATAGTCATAATAATATATTTATTATTTTTGTTAAGCATTTACTATATGTCAAGCACTGTTTTAAGCTCTGGGGTAGGTACAGGTCAGAAACAGTCCCTGTCCCACATGGGGCTCACAGTCTAAATAGGAGATATTATCTATAGTAATAATAAAGAGCAGCTCCAAGTCCAGGCTTGGAGCCTGACAGCCAACAGCTAGGGGTCAAATTAATCGATGAATCAATGGTATTTATTGAGCACTTACCATGTGCAAAGCACTGCACTAAGCACTTAGAAGAGTTCAGTCGAGTGCTAGACATCATCTGATCCCCGCCTGCTAGGAGCTTGACAATCTAGTGTTGGGGTTGGCGATCCTGTGCTGTCATCTTGGAGTTTTAGCCTTACTGAGCTGGAAGTGGCAGGTGGATTTTTTTTTCTCTTTTCTGGGGAAAACCTAGGTTGAATAGAGACCCACAGTTCTTTAAGTCTTTCTCCGTCCCGCCCTCACTAAAGTTCTCTTTAGCCTTAAAGGCATGTTGTATGTTTTGCATTGTAAAGGGATGGTCATCCGTTAAGTTTAAAGGGTACACTTGGATTTGCACCCTCTATTCATGCTTTCCTTAGTCCCACAGCACTTATGTACATATCTGGCATTTATTTATTTATAGTAATGTCTCCATCCCCCTCTAGACTGTAAACTTGTTGTGGGCAGGGAATATGATTACTAAATCCATTATAATGTACCTTCGAGCGCTTAGTACCATGCTCTGTACACAGTAAATGCTCAATAAATATGATTACTTCAATAAGAAAGTAAGAAACAAGAAAAGAAACAAAGGTAGCTCCAGTTGAGGATTTCCAAGTGTGGAACCCTGGGCCACTTGGGGTATTCCCTGGATAATGGGGAGCCCTGCCAGGATCATGTTCAGGGGACCCATGATTTTTAAAAATTAGTTATTAAGTAGGTCATCCCATTACATATGGGCCTTCCTCACCAGTAAGAAGACCAGTTCCACTCTTTCAGGCCTCCACCCTTGTCCATTTCTTAGTTTGTTTTATTTTCTTAAATGGGAGAAGGATATGTTCTATGAACATTCTTGGGAAAGAGGGGATGGGGAACAAGGGGGAAGAGTTTTCAATACATTAAAACCTTGTGTCTTGAAAAAAAAGACATTCCATGTCTGTTTAATATTTAACATATGGGAGGCTATGAGAGTTTAGAATAGAGTGGTGGAGGGGCCAGTTGTTACAGGGAGATATTGTTATGGGGGTGTGTGTGTGTAATGAAGAGATGAATGGATGGAAAAAGTAACACGTGAAGAAATTGGGATTTAAACCTTAAAGTGAGTTGTGAAATGTTTCCTTATTAGGGATCAGATTGCTTTGCCCTTATTCCCCTTTTAACCCACACCTACACACACCCTCCCACACCTGAACACTTTTCCACAAACACATACACACAAAACCTGCTGACACAGACTCAGGCACCTCTTCCCACCCACCTCACCACCTACATCCACTTATCCTTCCCAGGCACAAGTGTGTATTTGTATTTTTATTTTTTTGCGGGGGTCGGGGGGGGGCAGGCAAGGGGTTTGTTTCTGTTTTTGTTTTTTTAATATTCGAAACTTTTCCACCGGCCCCTCGTGTTTTTGGAACCCAGCAGTCCACAGGCCCCTATGCGAAAACTTCAAATAAAAGGGGGAAAGGGGGGAGGATAGTGTTAGATGCTAGAAAACAAAACTCTTCTTGCCTTGCAGTTTTCGGGCCGGCCAGATGCTACAATAAACTGCTGCATTCCAAGCCTGGCGGGGGGAATTGGGGTGGGGGAAGAGAAGATGAAAAGGAGACACAGAAAGAGACAAGATGGGGAGGAAAGAGAGGGAGAATTAACGGGGCCTGCAGAGAGGGGGTGGGAGTTGGGAGCTCGGGAGAGAAAAGGTTAAAGCGTGCAGTCGTGGGGAGGGGGGGTCTGCAGGGGGATGGGGAGAGGTGGCCTGTCCCTTTAAGGCTCGGGATTGCAGGGCTAATACGATTGGGGCGGCGGGATCACTTACTTCTGACGCTCCGAAGCCTGGGGGAGTTGGGCTGGAGATTGCTTCTCTTTGATAAGGTCCTGGCAACTTAGTAGCAGCGAGGGAGAGGCCCGAAAGAAAAAAATAACAATATCATTATTATTAATGCAAGAAATCCAAACGCCTGTACCGACCCGGACCCCGACCTCCAAACTTCGTGGCAAAAATAAGAATTAAAAAAATGTCAACCTCTCTGGGGACGGGAAAAGCATCGTTTTCAACGCCGAAAACACCCGCCCGGAGGAACTAAAGGAACGCCGAGGCCCCTACCCCGGGCCCAGGACGAGCGGAAGGTGCCAACCTAGGGGAAGGGGCCTGCAAGGCTGGAGGGTGGGGGTGGGTGGGTGGGAAGGAAGGAAGGGTGCCACAAACCAGGAAAAAAATTAAAAGAAGGCAAGGAAAAGGCTCTTATCTCCCTGTCAGGACCGTGCTCTCGGTCCCTCGCTTTGATGTGCATAGTTAAACCCACAGCTCAGTTTGTTGGAACGGCCTGGAGGACATTTGGTGCATGGAATGAGGGCTTGAAACAAGACCGGTGTTGAAAGCAGGGGAGGGGGAGGAGGAGGAGGAGGAATCGGATCTTTTGCATAAAGGGGGTGGTGGAACGATCCTCCTCGACTCCCCCTCGCTGCTGCTTTTAAGACAATTATTATCATTATAATTCTTTAATCTTCCACCACCCCCCCCCCGCCCGCTCCCTCCCCGCGGTCTCCGATGCTGTTGGAAAGGAGGAGAGGCCTTGGGGGGGGAAAGGGGTGGGGGGTGGTCCTGGGTGGGGGGAAAGGGGAGGCTCGGAGGGATCGCTGCGGTGCAATCGAGTGGATCAATGGTAAGTTGCAAAGAATGCTGTGATCCCGGCGCCGGCCGGCCCCCTTTGATGTGCTCTTGGCTGGGCCTTTGAAGTTTTTCAGGAAAGCTATTTCGGTGCTCGCTCACAGGCAGGCGAGAAGCGGAGCGGCAAAGCCGGGGAGAGGAGGATAGGGGGTGGGAGGGGAGTGCAGTGGATTCTCCTTGGCATTTTTTCCCCCTTTTCCCCCCCAAACCCCACCATTTGATGATTTTCTTTTGCCGCGGGCCCGGTGGATCGAAGGTAAAACGCTGCTGGGCCCCCGGGGTGGAGGGGGTGGGAGCCGCAGAGCAAGGGGGGGAAATCTTGTGGCCCTGATGATTATCAGTATTTTGATTTTTGAGTGTGGGGTGTGTGCAGGGGAGTGGTGGAGGGGGGATGAAAGGATGCCAGTTTTCCCGTATACCCTTCCATCCGCCCCCCCACCCTTTCTCCACCCACTTCTCCTCCTCCTTTGCTCCCTCCTCCTCCTCCTCCTCCTCCCCCTCCTACAAGTACCCCTGTGAACTCCAAAGAGGCCCAGAGAGCTTAGTGAGGGGTCATTTGTTGCATAGGACGCCGAGAAAGCAAGTGGCATAGGAGTTTAGTGGGGTTTTTTTCCCCCTTCTTCTTCTTCTCCCCTCTTTTCCCCTGCCTGTTCCCGAGATCTCCGACCTCTAATGCAGAGAGAGACTCTCCCTCAACTCGTCGCCATTTCTGGAGTTTCCTTTTTTTTTTTGGATTTTTTTTTAGGGGGGTGAAGGATTATTCTTTTGAAGGTGCTTCTTAGGGATTTGGGGCCTCTTTCTCCCCCCCCTCCCCTCGGTTTTCTTTTTCCTTGGCGTCCAGTGGATTGTAAAGCTGCTGCTCGTATTGCTGGTTCAAAGGGAGGGGACGTTTGCAAGGGAAAGGAAGGGGTCTAAAAAAGGGGGGTGGTCTCCCTGTCCGGACGGGCTTGGAGGAGATGCGAGCCCGGCCACGGGATGCCTGCAGCATTCAGGTACACCAGCTAAGAGGACATTCTTCTCTTTTTATTGATTTTTTTTTTAACTCCTTCCCCTCCCCAGCCTCTTCCACCTTGTTCTCCTTCCTTCCCCCTGGAACTCCTGGAAAGGGGGGCGGGGGGGAGGCAGAAGAGCCCAGGATCAGGGGAAAAGACCTCCTCCCCCTTTGCTCTCAATCCCCCTTTCCTCCTCCCCATCTCCCCTCCCAAGCAGACACCCCAAAATCGGGACATCCCTCTGTCGCAGGGGTCTGGAGGGGAGGGCGAATTGTTTATTGGCCAAAGGGTGACTTATGCAGGCCATTGGGATGGTCAAAAGGTTTTGGTTCCTCTATTGGGGCAGGGGGACTTGGGCTTCCTTCTGGATTTGGGTTTGGCTCGTTTGATCTCCTGTCCCAGATCCAAAAGGAGAGAAGGTATGGGGTTGGGAGAATTCACTGAGCCTTCTGGTCTCCCCTGGATGAAAACCCAGATGATTAAAAAAAATCAGGAAACAGTTTGGTCGTCCTTTGGCATTGGTGGGTGGGGGAGAATGAAAGTTATTGAGGTTTACCCTTTTGCTTCCCCGGGAGGGGAAAAAGGGGTGGGTAAAGCAGTTGGCTTGGAAATGAAAGGTTGGAAGAGGCCTGGGGGTTGCAGGGGACAGGCCCCGCTTCAACGTGTAGTTTCAGAACAGCATCCAGCATTGTGCTAGGAGGGTTAGTTTCTGTGATCATAATCTGAATTTTTAAGGAGTGAGAGGAGGGAAGGGGTGGGGGGAGTGGAAATGGAATCCAGATGCCGAGGAAAGGCACGTTTCGAACTTGCCTTGAGTTATCTGAAGGAAAAGTAAAGTTGGGAAATTTTGCGAAATTGGTTTCACCTGCAAACAGCCTAGCGGATCCAAGTTTGTGTCTCTCGGAGGCGATATTATCAGGAGGAGGGGAGGGAAGGTGGCTGGTCGGAGGAGGAGGAGCAGGAGGAGAAGCACCCCCCCACCAAAAAAAAGCCCCCCCCCCCCCAGGACTGGCTTGGTGGCTTTGGATTTTGTGGCTGAAGCGAGTTTACGGAAGGTTATTTCAACGCCCCCCTTCCTCCGCCCTGGAAAAGTATGTTGAGAGTTCAGATTCACCTTTTGAAAAAAGTATATCTGATACTTTTGATCAGTACTGGAGATAGCTGCGTGGCCTTATATGAATGGGAAGAGTTGAAAAGCCTGTTTACTTTCTCGCTTTGATGTTGGGTAGATCTGGTTTTGATTAGATCAATATTCTTTTTTTTTTTCCTCCCCTCTCTCTCCCCCTCCCCTCTCCCCTTTTCTTTCCAGAGAGAAAGCTCAGAGGATCCCCTGCTGACTTGAGAAAGAGACCACGCTGATTGCAGTGAGGAACCGGGGGTGGGGGGGTGGGGGAAAAAAAAAGGAAAAAAAAAGAAAACCCCTTGTGTGAGCAGAAGTCCGTAGCCATGAGTAGTGCGGTGATGGTGACTCACCTCTCAGACTCCAGCAGCAGCTTCAGAGAGGACGCCCCCCGCCCCCCTGTTCCAGGGGAAGAAGGAGAGACATCATGCCAGCAGCCCACCCACCCCTACGTGGGCAAGAGCCAGACAATCCAGGCGATGTCCATCTCCTCCAACCCCAGGAGAAATGAGGATGGCCTGGGAGAGCCAGAAGGCAGCGCCTCTCCAGACTCTCCCCTGGCACGATGGAGCAAGTCCTTACATTCCTTGCTGGGAGATCAAGATGGTGCTTATCTCTTTCGGACTTTCCTGGAAAGGGAAAAATGTGTGGATACTTTAGACTTCTGGTTTGCCTGCAACGGGTTCAGGCAGATGAATCTTAAGGATACCAAAACTCTAAGAGTAGCCAAAGCTATTTACAAAAGGTACATAGAAAACAACAGCATTGTCTCGAAGCAGCTCAAGCCAGCCACCAAGACCTTCATCAGAGATAGTATTAAGAAGCAACTCATAGATTCGGTCATGTTTGATCAAGCTCAGACGGAGATTCAGACTGTGATGGAGGAAAATGCCTACCAGATGTTTTTGACGTCTGATATATACCTCGAATACGTAAGGAGTGGGGGGGAGAATCCTGCTTACATGAGCAACAATGGACTTGGGAGCTTAAAGGTGGTCTGTGGTTATCTCCCCACCTTGAATGAAGAAGAGGAGTGGAGCTGTGCAGATTTCAAATGCAAGATCTTGCCTTCTGTGGTTGGACTGTCCAGCAAAACACTAAGGGCTACAGCAAACGTGAGAGCTACAGAAACCGTTGAAAATGGATACAGGTAAGACTTTTGGGAAGGATGTCTGTCTTTTTTTTTCAAGGGGAGGGAAGAACAGCTTTGGTACAATGAGTTCCTCCTTTCCCAGGTGCTGCTCGCACATGCAGGAATTCAAATGCCCTACTGTGACATCTGCCAGTCACAGACAGCTCAGGTCTTCTGTGTTTCCTTGCTTTCAAGGTGGTGACTTGAAGTCTTGTAGTTCCTCCCTTTCCCCTTTCCCCTGTGGTTCCACGACTTCAAACACGAACCATTAACATGGGTTAGTTATTACCCTGTTCTCGGTTTGGGAAAGGCTTGAGTGAGAGGAAAGTAGCCTTTGATGTTATGAATCACCAAATCCGCTACACCACCATTTTTGGAGGCGGTCAGTTCACCACCAATCACTATGGAGTGTGTTAAGGGAAGCAGCCGTGTATTGGTAGCTGAGCAGGAAATAGCATGTACTTACATTGCTCAGTTGAAGCTATATAATTTGTACCTTGGAGTCAAGGTAAAAGCCCAGGATAGTAGATAACTGAGATTGGGGACTCCAGTATTGCCCTCTAAGAAAGACATCTAAGTGCTTAGGGGAAAAGTCGGTTGGCTTAACAGGAAGGAATTAAGAGCTTTTGCATGGACTCAGTCTTCAAATGTATTTTCAAAGCCAATTTTTATTCACTTCTGCTTGGCTCTCCGGTAAGGGAGATATTTTAGAATTGGTCCCTGATCTTCCGGAGCCAAGTGCCATTTCTTAAAGTCCAGAGACAAGTGGTCCCTGACAAAGTGCCATTCCAAGAAATACGTCTGACCAATCGACTGTACTCCAAGTGTTTAGTACAGTGCTGTGCACATAGTAAGCGCTCTATAAATACCACTGTTGACTCAGTCTATCTGCAACTCAAGCTTTTAGAAGGACAACTTGGCAATTTCATCTGTTCGACCCTCCCCAAATTGCAGCGAGACTTCTTTCTCCTTCAGGGGAGACAGCTAAAGTCATTCTGCTCACCAAGGTCTATTCCATCATCTGGAACTATCTGAAAAAAATGGCTGGAGAGTGTGGGGGTGAGATGCGATTTCCTGGGGCATTAGGCTGTTTTTTGTGAGTTTGCTTTTCTAGGGGCCTGCCATACTGGGGAGGATTCCTGGGTGTTGACATGGGTCTTTTCATGGAGGTTCTGATCCAGGCTTGGCCCGCGAAGCTTGCAGAGAAGAGATGGGTGATTGTCAAAGTGAATGTTAGAGGGCTGTGTCTTCTCCTGTTGCCATCTCCCAAAGGCCTGCAGGGACTTTCAGGCCTTGGAAGTGTGGTTTCTTTCTTCCAAAAACACAAGAGCTGCTATCCAGATGTTCGTTGGGGTTGATGAATATTTTTCACTGCAACTGGTGGGAAGGAGGAGTGGCTGGTGGTGACTCCCACTTGTGGTATAGGATGCGGTCAATCAATCACATTTTATTGAGTGCTTACTGTGTGCAGAACACTGTACTAAGAGCTTGGGGGAGTACAGTATAACAGAGTTGGTAGGTTCCCTGCCCACAGTGAGCTTACAGTCCAGAGGACTGTAAACGATGGGCTTAGGCCTCTGCTTTTACGGTCAAGATCCAGGTTGTGTGTATCTCTGCTTCCCAACCATCCCCACTCCTCATCATTAGGATCTCATAGCACGCTGAGTGTTGCTACTTTGAGGTGCCTCCAAACTGTAGCTGTTCTGGGTTTTGCAAAACTCATCCAGGGCCTTTGTGTTCTGATCCCTTGGGCGTTAGGGGAACCTTTAGATGTGTACTTGGAACTTGTTGAGGAAACTCAAACCTTATATGATATTTTAAGGACTGGGATTTCACTGCACCCTTGTACTTCTTGTACAGATCCATTATGGGTGTTCAGGAGAGATGGAGATTCATTTTCCAACACCCTGGGACACCAACATAGAGGAAACAGCTGACTCACTGATGTGTTAAGGCACTGAGGTCCTGAGACAACGGTTTCAGGATTCATGTACTGTTTCTAATGTGGCTGCCATCTTGGGGAAGGCCAAAGTTCATTTTTGTGGGCCTTTCAGATTTCCATGGTTCAGGCCTCATCTGGCATCATCCTTTTGAGACGGACAGTTGAAGTGTGAGGCTGTCTGATCCGTTCTGTTGGTATGTATCACATTGTTGGGCCAATCGTAAGGGGCCTTGAAAATACCATAACAGACCCAAGCTCCAGATCTCTTTCCATGGAATAGTCTTCATCTCATGGTCTTGAAGGGGAAGGTGAAACAGAGGAGAGAAGTGAAGGCAAACTTAATAATTTTGGTATTTTAAGGGCTTACTATTTGTTGAGCACTGTTCTAAGCACTGGGGTAGGTACAAGATTATCTGGTTGGACCCAATCCCTGTCCGATATAGGGCTCACAGTCTTAATCCCCATTTTCCAGATGAGGGAACTGAGGCACAGAGAAGTGAAGTGAGTTACCCAGGATCACACAGCAGAAAAGTGGCAGAGCTAGGATTAGAACGCAGATCCTCTGTGTTGTACTCTCCCAAGCACTTAGTGCAGTGCTCTGCACCTAATGGGCGCCCAATAAATACAATTGATTGACTCCCTGGCCCATGTTCTTTCTAACTAGGCCACACTGCTTCACAACTCAGCCACTCTCAAAACAAATTCATGTCCCTTTAATCTTCACATAGGATAGCAATAACATTTATTTCTACTGGTGTGGTCAGAGAAAAATCTCACCATTTTAGGTAGCCTTGGGCTCTTCTAGGGTTCAGGTTTTTTTCCTTGGTACAATCTGGAAGATGCACAATCTATACTAAGGTCTGAATGAATGGCTGGTGATATTTCAGGTCATATGTTATGTACAGAGTTGATTGACCAGTGCTTTTCTCTCCTCTCTCGCCCCCCCAAGTTGTTTACCTGTGCTGAACAAGTAATTTTTAACAGTTTCTGTTTGGCATGTATGCATTTGTTTAGTTTAAATAGGAGAGAAAACAGGAAAACAGAGCTTAAAATAGTTGAATGTTGTCTGTGGTCTTTTTGATGTTCCCTGTAAATACAAGAAGTTACTCTGACTTGGGAGGGCAGATCTTAAAAAACAAGCATATACACTTGCAGAGAGTGTCTAGATCTGTTAATGCAGCTCAGGATATAAAAGCCTGCTTAGGAAAATGAATGTATTTTGGGAGAGACCTCGTGGTAGGATTTGGCCACTTCACCTTTTCTACACAGGTTTTCCGTAGTTGGGCTCATTGAACTGTGCTCTGCCTTTATAGTGTGGCTTTTGTAATGTGTGTTTATTCCTGTTGAAGGTGGACTCCTCTGCTTGCCATTCAGTCTTCTGTTCTAGCATCAGTGGGCCTGGCCTCGCTTTAAAATACGTTGGGTCTAGCAGATGGCCCTCTGCTGGCTCAAAGTGCTTCCTGTCCTTTGAAAGAACTCGCTGATGAGGCTCATTTTGTGTGAAGCTCTTGGAAACCAGTTTGGCTTCAATTATCAAAGAAAGTGATGCCATTGTAAAGCTATGCTGGGAGCAGTGTCCAACAATTAGGGTATGGAAGCCGGGATTAATGTCATTTTGCTGAAATATACTTCTTTCCTTTTTTCTCCCTTTTTTTAGTACCCCTCGAGTGTCTCGGAACAATATTTTAATGGGATTCAAAACTGCTTTAGAACCTTTGAGGAGATTGTGTGTGTGTGTGTGTGTGTGTATGTTTGTGCTTGCAAGATCGTGGTGGTTAAATGATCCCAGTGGGTGTTTTGTTAGACCTAAATTGACAATAAAATACTTACAAATACTTTAAATGCCAGAGTAAAGATAGGGGATCAAGGAAAGAGCCCCCAAAGTCCAATTCTATTGTATTGTCTTTGTGTGAACGCCATTTCCATACATAGTGTAAGGAGAGCAACATGCAATGTGTCATCACATCAAGATAAGAGATAAGAATAGTCTGAAAATACATTAGACATTCTCCTTGAAGCTGCAGAACAACTGCTATCTGACAGCTGAAAACACTTTGCATATTGAGATTGAAGAGTGTGTGTGTGTGTGTGTGTGTGTGAGAGAGAGAGAGAGAGAGAGAGAGAAATTTGCATTTTGGGTTTCTTTCACCAGCCAATTTCAATCCATGCAGCACCTTGATGCAAAAAACAGTGTTGGGGAAATCAACTGGGTACAAATTACTGTAACATGGTCAAGTATTTTTAAAAAGTAAATTCTCAGAAAACAGTCCTCATCTGCTTTGCTAAAGTGGGAGGGCTCCATGCAGTCCCATGTTCTTAAAAATGGAGCAAACTTTTTAAACTTTTAATAAGCTAATTATAGGAAAAGCAAAATACTTTAGTAAGCTGGATTTTAAGAAGTACAATCCATTTTAATTACTGCTCACCCAGTAGCTTAGTATTTTGGGAGAGGAAGGAGGAATGAGTTATATTGAGAAACATGTGTAACAAACTTAGAGTGGTTTCAAAGCTGTATGAGAGAACTTGCTATTTTAGGTAGGTGTCTTCTTTGTTTAGTGTCGGGGGAGAGCAGGCGGGGTTATTTTTAGTGAGTCACTTTCAACCTGTGAAAGTTTGAAATAGTCACTGCATTTTTGTTGACATGTGACCAAAAAGAGAAATTTTTGATGTAGGAAGCTATTAAAGATAATGTTGCCCATGTCATGTGGACATCCACTTAAAGAAGGAAGCTTGGCTCTGAACAGGTGATGAACATCTTAAAACAGAAGACTTTATAACTGTACATGGACTCTGGCAGCAGAAAAGATTTCACCTGATGTGACGTTAATGGGATAGATCACCGCTTGTCTGCTTTCTGGCCTTGAGCAAGTCACTTCACTACTCAGTGCCTCAGTTACCTCATTTGAAAAATGGGGATTAAAACTGTGAGCCCCACGTGAGAGATGGACTATGTCCAACTGGATTACCTGGTATCTAACCCAGTGCTTAGAACAGTGCCCGGCACATAGTAAGCGCTTAACAAATATCAATACAAAAAAACTTACCTCTCGTTGCCCACAGACAAGTCCTGAAGAGCCCAAACTTTTGCTCTTGTAGGCATAGATGTGTGTGTTTGTGTGTGTATGGGTGTGTGTGTGTTAGTTTTTGTTGTTCCATCTCTTAAGTCCTTGTGGTCAGGCCTCCCTCCTTCCCCTTTTATCCATGAGATCCCAGAGATCACATCTAACTTTCACCTGTGAACTCTTTTGCAGCACTTAGTACAGCACAAGTAAGGACTTTAATAAATCCAATCACTATTGCTAAAGACAGTCACTTGTAAGTGCATAATAAATACCATTACTACTATTCATTGGTTTTAATTTAGGTAAACACGTGTGAAGAGATCATCATAATCGAGCTATAAACCAGAAGAAATCTGGCTGAGTCCCCATTGTCTGAAGTTTAGACCATTTCAGAACCATGAAAATCTCTTATTTTTAAAGGCCTTTAGAGAAGTTTCCCAAGATTTCTCAACCCTTCTGTCCTGTACTCTCCTCTCACTTCCCTGGGGCTAACCCCTCCCTGACAGGAAATTCTTTCTTCAATGTCTTACCTAAATCCCTCATGCTGCAGTTTTAGCCCCTTTCCTTTCCTCTTTACTAGAACAGGCCAGATCATCATAGTTCTTGGGCAAGTTCTTGAGAAGCAGCATAGCCTAATGGATAGAACATGGACCTGGAAGTCAGAAGGACCTTAGTTCTAATCTCAGCTCTGCCACTTATCTGCTGTGTGACCGCAGGTAAATCACCTCACTTCTCTGTGCCTCAGTTACATCATCTGTAAAATGGGAATTGATGCCAAGAGCCCCACATGCCACATGGACTGTGTCCCAACCTGATTATCTTTTATTACCTTAGTGCTTAGTACAGTGCCTGGCACATAGTAATCACTTAACAAATACCATAAAAAAAATGAGCCTGTTAGGAATTTGAACAAACAATTGGTCCTTAGCCTTTTCTTCTCCAGGCTGAATGGTCTGAAGTCATCCAGGGTACATACCACTGCAGCAACTTCCATTGAACCTTATACTTTCCATCCTTTTTCTCCTCTCTGGTGGTATCCTCTAACCCCTCTCCACATTCCCTTAACACCGTAGAGATCAGAACAGAACCCAGCCCGCTAGAAGGGTTCTAGGCAGTCTTGTCTTGCGTAAATTGACTCCTGTTGCCATTTGTCACTCAGGAATGTAATCTGGGTAACTTTCTTGCCTTATTTTGTACACCCATATCAGAATTGTATGGCATGGGCCAGAGCTTCCGGATGTATTTCCCCTCAGTTATCTTATGTGTGTGTGGTCAGAGATGGCACCTTACCAAGTGGAAGCCACTCCCTTTGTTCCTGACCCTGCCATTTCTCTGCCCGAGCTTGGGGGAAATGGCAGAGTTGGCACACCCCTCCTTCTTGGCCAGAAAAGTCCGTGTTGCCACTTGACTGGTGAGTAGGCTGGGCAGGACAAAATCGACAACCTTGCTTTAGCCAAGTAGTGTGCAGTGACTGCTTCATGAACATTCTTGGCCTGTCACCCTGTAATCGGAGGTCATTAGATAAGCCTCAGAGGACATAGTAGTAATGGTATTTATTGAACACTACAGAATGCAATGTACTTTACTAAGTATTTGGCAAGTGCAACAAAAGCACAGGTTGCCGTCCGTACCTCAAATGCCTGCCGGTTGATTTGGATTCTTTCCCTGTGCCTTTTTTTAATGTCTTTGTTATTACCATCATCGTTATTATTTAAGTGCTTACTCTCTGATGAGCAGCATTCTAAGCACTGAGATAAAAACAAATTACTCAGGTTGGTTACAGTCCCTGTCCACCTTGGGCTCACAAACTAAGTGTGTGTAAAATGTCTTGATTTCTCTTCCCCTCTCCCCACTCCCACAGGAATGGCCTACATTCCTACAGAAAGTCTGCTAATCCTAGCCAGGCTTAAATACCTGCTCCCCTGCAACAAGGCGTACTGCAGTGCCCCAGTCTGAGCTAAGGCCTAAAAACCTGTGGCTCCTACTTTTGTTAGAGGAAGAGAAACCTGTCTTCCCCTTGTATATCTTTCTTTAAGCCTTTGTACCCTTGGATCCTACTCCCTCCCTCGCCAGCCACCCAGTTCATAGTCGCAGAAGAGGAATGCAGCCCAATGGGGAAGTGGAGGTGACATGCTGTTTGGGAGCTTGTTGTGGACAGGGAATGTCTGCTTTTTGTTATACTGAACTCTCCCAAGCGCTTAGTGCTGTGTTCTGCACACAGTAAGTGCTCAACAAATACGATTGACTGAGGGGACTGAGGCAGGGTCACCTGAGATGTCGAAAGTAGAGGCCAAGGGACAAGTGAGGCAGAAGGATGAGAGGTAAGGGGGAGCAGGGTGGATGAGAGAACTTCCTTTTTTTTTAATGGTATTTGTTAAGTGCTTACTGTGTGTCAAGCAGTATTCTAAATACTGGGGGAGATACAAGTCAATTAGGTTGGAAACCGTCTCTGTCCCACATGGGGCTCACAGTCTAGACAGGAGGGAGAATAGGAGAACTGAGGTACAGAAAATAATAACATTAGTGGTATTTGTTAAGTGCTTACAATGCACCAGGCACTGTACTAAGCCCTGGGGTGGATACAAGCAAATTGGGTTGGACATAGTCCCTGTCCCACAGGGAGTTCGCAATCTTAATCCCCATTTTACAGATGAGGGAACTAAGGCACAGAGAAGTGAAGTGAATTGCCCTTGGTCACACAACAGACAAGTGGGATCAGAACCCAGGCCCTTCTGACTCCCAGACCGGTGCTCTATCCAGTAGGTCATGCTGCTTCTCAGTTAAGTGACTTGCCGAAGGTCACACGGTAAGGAATTGACAGAGCTGAGATTAGAACCCAGGTCCTCTGAACTCGCAGTTCTGTGTTTTTTCCAAGTAGGCCATGCTGTTTGCAATGAAACAGTTGTGCTGCCTAATGGGACCCAGCTTGCCTTAACCAAACCTGAGAGGGAGGAGATCTTAAAACCATTAGCAATCTGGACACTGGAGAATGTTCGACTTTATGACGGGAAATTGGGAAGCCCAAGGTTTCTTCCAGCTTGAACTGCTGCTGTGAGATGGGAGGTTGGGGGGCAGGAAGTCACTCTGTGTTCCCCATTTAAAAGGAGAGTGGGGCAGAATTGTGGTTCATCTCTAGGGAAAGATCCTGCTTCTGTAGGCATATTTGACTGGAGCTTTGAAGTTCCCTCACTTTGGGGTTCTATCACTGATGTCCCCATTTTAAGCAACTTGGAGATCTGGTGGAAGGGTCAGGACCTCCAGCAAAAATTAGCCCTGGGAACCATGTCTCTGACTGACCAATTGCGGGATGCCTGGTTGTCTGGTTTCATGGTGGATTGCTTCTTGCCCAGACCAGCTAGCGGATGAGTTTGAGAATGTGGAGCCATTGGAGGAGAGTGTGATGAGTAGCTCAGTTGAGCAGAGCCATGCCTGAAACTTACTCTTCTTGGTCCATGGTGCGAGTCAACTCCCCAGACTTATCAGTTTTGCTTCTCCTTAGGTCCTACAAAAGGAACGATCCAGTTAACCCATATCATGTGAGCTCTGGTTACCTCTTTGCCCCAGCAACTAGCGCCAATGACAGCGAAATCTCAAGCGATGCCCTGACTGATGACTCCATGTCCATGACCGACAGTAGCGTGTAAGTATTCCGTGGTCCAAAATGCCACGTTTTGGAAGAGTGATACCTTCCCTTGTCGCTTGTCCAGCCAATATCTTTCTTTATTCTTAGGAAACTTTATCAGTGAGTTATGCTGCCCTTAAAGACCTCAGGCCTGTAAAATGGTAGTCTTCAAGGCAACTAATTTGGAGAAGATAAAGCCATGTTGAATGGAATGCTTGGACTGGAAATGATCCCTAGAAGTTATCTAGTTGAATTTCGCCCCCTCTTCCAAGCAGGTGAAGCATGTGGTGGAAGAGATGGGATTGGGAATCAAGCGACTTGGATTCTAGTCCCAGCTTTGCCACTGGCCTGCTGTATGACCTTGGGCAAGTCATTGAACCTCATTGGACCTTAGTTTCCTCATCTGTAAAATGGGAATAGGATAGACCCAAAGTTCCGAGTGGGACAGGGACTGTGTCTGACCTGACTTTTTCTTTTTAGTAAGCGCTTCCTATGTGCCAAGCAGAGGGGAAGATAAAGACTGCCCAGGTTGGACACAGTCCCTTCCCACTGGGGCTTTCAGTCTAAGTAGGAGGAAGTAGGATTTAACCCCCATTTTACAGATGAGGAAACTGAGGCACAGAGAAGCTAACCGAGTTGTCCATGGTCACACAGCAGAGTCAGGATTAGAACCTAGATCCTGATTACCTTGTGATTATCCCAGCCAGCACTTGGCATATAGTTAAAGCTCAGTAAATACAATCATCACTACTATTGTCTGGGAAAGAGATTGTGATCCTTGTGTGGGACAGAGACTGGGTCAGATCTGGTTGTCTTGTATCCACTTCAGTGTGTAGCACTGTGTCTGGCACATAGTAAAAGTTTAATAAAAGTCAGCATCATTGTCGTTATTTGGAAGAGAGATGAGGGCTGTCCTGTCAGCCCTTCAATACAACTTCCTACTGGCTAGAGCCAGACCATCTGTTTAGAGGCAGGGTTGGTTGTGTGGTATTCAATAGTATTTATTGAGCGCTTACTATGTGCAGAGCACTGTACTAAGCGCTTGGAATGAACAAGTCGGCAACAGATAGAGACAGTCCCTGCCGTTTGATGGGCTTACAGTCTAATCGGGGGAGACGGACAGACAAGAGCAATGGCAATAAATAGAGTCAAGGGAAAGAACATCTCGTAAAAACAATGGCAACTAAATAGAATCAAGGCGATGTACATTTCATTAACAAAATAAATAGGGTAATGAAAATATATACAGTTGAGCGGACGAGTACAGTGTCGAGGGGATGGGAAGGGAGAGGGGGAGGAGCAGAGGGAAATGGGGGGAAAAGAGGGTTAAGCTGCGGAGAGGTGAAGGGGGGGTGGAAGAGGGAGTAGAGGGAGAAGAGGCGATCAGTCTGGGAAGGCCTCTTGGAGGAGGTGAGTTTTAAGTAGGGTTTTGAAGAGGGGAAGAGAATCAGTTTGGCGGAGGTGAGGAGGGAGGGCGTTCCGGGACCGCGGGAGGACGTGGCCCGGGGGTCGACGGCGGGTGTGGTAGAAAGTGGGGCTCATACCTGGAGTTGCCATTACTTCTGAGGGATTGCTGGGCTATCTCACAAAAAGCCCAGAGACTCTCTTGAATTATTGGCCATTAAGACTTTGTGTGATCAATCATATTTATTGAGTGCTTACTATGTGCAGAGTAGTGTACTAAGTGCTTGGAAGAGTGGCATATAATAGAGTTGATAGAAACATTCCTTGCCCCAAATGAGCTTTCAGTCTAGAGGGGTAGAAAGACAATATAAATGAGTACGTAAGTGTTGTCTGACTGAGGGTGGGGTGAGTAAAGGGTGCAAATCCAAGTGCAAGGGTGATGCAGAAGGAAGTGGGAGAAGAGGAAATGAGAGCTTAGTTGGGGACAGCCTCTTGGAAAAGATGTGCTTATAATAAGGTTTTGTAGATGGGGAAAGTAATCCTCTGTTTGATATGAAGAGGGAGGGCATTCCAGGACAGAGGCAAGGATGTGGGAGAGAGTTTGAGGGAGTTGCTCACACTTTAATGATAATAATAGTATTTAAGAGTTTACTATTTGCCAAGCACTGTACTGAGTGTTGGAGTACCCCCAGGATAATCAGGTCAGACACAGTCCCTGTCCCACATGGGGCTCACAGGCTAAAGAAGCTTAGTGGGTTTCCACATCTTTGTCCAGTTTCCCACCCCTCTCCCTCCCTTGACAACCAGGTTGGACTTCCACCAGGTAGGATAGAACAAGGCAACTTCCCGGCCTGTTCAGATAATGATCCCAACTGGATCATTTAGGCCCCAGAGAGGTTTTGGGTTGTTTCCACGGAGAGAAATCAGCCAGATAATTGCTCAGTCTTCCCCTTCAAGCTTGGGTTGTGCATACACAGCTGCAGTGAATTTAGTGGCAGTTCCGATGCTACGTGGACTGACAAGGGGGATTGAAAAGGAGCACATCTCCTCTGGCGGTACCTCTCCAGGGCTCTCGAGAACAACTCAAGGCAAATTCCGGTTGGTTCTGTGTTGCTACAATTTAGAAAACTTCCCTTCGGGAAGATCCCATCTGTGAATGTCGGTCCGTCTCTCTCTGAATTACGTAGGAATGTCAGGGTTTGTGCCGAAATTATATCGATTTCCTACCCTCCCATTCTTCCCCCTAATTTATTAAGTCTGTTTGCCTCATGGAGCATGCTTGTCCAGTGACGAACAAAAGCAATTTTCTGAGTGAAAAGCTAAAGGTCTAATGTTCATTTTTTTTTTTCCCCTTTCTTGAAGTGTGCGTTAAAGCGATGATACTTGGAGGGGCAGAGCAGTCCCGTGACCCCATTAGATTCTTGGCATTAAATGAAAGAACTGGATCATATGAAGGCTGTTTTCTCTCTGTTGCTGGTTCGATGTGATCATGCGTCAACAGAGCATTGAGGGAGTTAGTCATTTCTGCACCAGCGTAGGGTCACCGGGATTCAAGGGCTGGGATTATACCCTCTCCTCACAGCCATGCCAATTGTGAGCTTTCTACAGAGGAGCGCCCCGAGTGAGAAATAAAGTGTGTGGTGGATGAAAAGCTTAACTGAATCAGCCTTTCAGCCTATTGTTAGTCTAGGGGAGCTTAGAGGGGATAAGAGGGTAGCAGGCCGCTTTGAAATTTACTTGAACAAGTGAATAGGCGCTCCCCATAAAGCAGGGCATGAAAGGAACCCTGGCTGTTTTTTCCTGCCAAAACAATGGTCAGTGCGGGCTGTGAGGAGCTTGGGGAAGCTTGGCTGATTGAACTGTGGGAGCTTCAACTTCGGGGAGGGGGAAGAGGGGGATTGGAGGAGGTCGTGGGTGGGGCTTTTTTTAAAAATCAGGAGTTTTGGGATCAGTGAGAGACAAACGCAGGAAACAATCTTATCGGCTGGAAAGGATCCAACCCTTGGCCTGTGAGCCTGCTAGTTGGGGAAGGGACCTGGTTAGGCGATGTGGGGAGGGTCTTTTTTACACACTGGACCCCCTCGAGTATTAGTGAGTATTAGTTTAGCCAGCCTCTGAACATCAAAGGAGGAGGTGCTGGAGTTCATATGCTGGGGGCAATTAAAAGTAGACAAACCCCCACCCCCACAGCCCCCTTCCCCCAAACTTTTTAGCTCTGATTTTTCATCCAACCCACCATGCTGCAGTGGCAGAGAACTTTGATTCCTACAAAGTGGAGTGGGAGAACAGATTGTGTAACTCTTGGATACCTTGAAAGTCTTAGTAAAGGACCCAGCAGCGTCTTTAAGCTACTCTTTCAACCTTAGGACGTTTTAGACCTTAGGACGTTTGTGTCGCTTACAGAGGACCCAACATTGAATTTAGCTGAGATTCAGTGTGAGGTCTAAAGACAACAGCAGATTCTTTCCTTTTTGAGTTTGGCATCGAATGTTAAAAGTTGCCAAATATCCTGAAAGCCAAGTGGGAAATGTTTGGGTTGTTTGTGTGTTATGTGAGCAGGGGAAAGAGAGGAAGTCGTTGAGCTTTCTTTTGCACTGTTTAATTTTGGTAGTCAGAGTCCTACAAACTGATCACTTGCATTTCCTGATAAAGGAGAGAGAAGAGATTTTTTTTTGTATTTGCTTATATCTTATTTATGGATTTACTTTGGACACAGGGGAATGCAGCTGAGCGAACTTCAAATATTACCTTATCTTACAAACCAGGCTTTTGATGTTGGCAAGATCAGAGGCTGGCTTCAGAGTTGTTGCCAAATGAAGTTGGGAGTGAATGCATATGCGCATAAAGTCTGATATTTCAAAGCAGCAGTAAAACTGCATACAGGTTAGGTCGGGCACTTCTGAGTCAAAGGACTAAGCTAATTAAATGGCAGCTAACTGGAATACAGACTTCAAAACCAGTGTTCCCCAGAAGAAGGCTGGCTAAGCACCAGGCTAGTTAGCTAAAATGTTTATAGTTAAGCTATAATATTTAGTGTCTAAAACTCCGTAGCTCTTCAACCTTACGGTTTTTACTGGCCAAAAACTGATGGCCAACATTTTGAGCTGGAAAAAGGGAGAAAGTGAATTAGTATTAGAGAAGTACCACAGTAATGTGAGGGCTTGGGGAGGAAAATTGACTCTACAAGTATCTATGTAGGTTCCTTGAAGGCTCCTGAAGTCTGAGTATTGAGGGTTGTTGCTTAGACTGGGGAGGCTGATTTTCCTTTTGCATTGCTTCTTTTGCTTGTGACCCATAATCAGGGGAGGGGGGGAAAGGAGTTTTGTTTGAGTCTGGTGGTCTCAAACATTTACTGAGCACTTACAGTGTGTAGATGTGCAGAGCACTGTGCTAAGTGCTTCGGCCTTAAGAGCGACGGGGGTTTGAGGGAGAAAGACGTGTGAAGTCTCTGAACCCTCAACCTCTGCAGAACGGGGTCTTTTGAGGACTTTGAGGCTCCTAGAGGTCTTGGGAAAGGCGGGAAGAGTAGCTCTGTTGGGATCCAGTGGAAAGGAGGGCACTCATTTGCGGGAGTCAGATTTCCTTTGGCTGCACCGAAACAAACCTCAGACTGGCCCCTCAGCTCCTTTCCTTGCTCCACCACAGAGGGACGGCTTGGGGCTTTAGACAATGAAAGAAACACCCTTGGGTCTGGCGTCTTGGAAGAGGCTCCCGTGGGTCTTCCTCAAGTTGGAAAACACCTTTCCAAGATGGTGTCATGACAGACCCGAGGGGCGGGGTGCATACTCAACCTGAGGTTAGAAAGGGTGATCAGGAAAGCAAAGGCAGGCGCTCCACAGCTATCCCTGCGTTCTCTGAGGTCTGGCTCCATGGGCCTCTTGGGCTGGGGGGGATGAGTGGTTGGCTAAATGAAGCATGAAGTGTTGGGAAGGGAAAGGAAATGCTTCTGGGATACTAATTAGAAGTAGTAAGGCTTCAGCATGGTCCTTGGAGTCAGAAGGACCTGGATTCTAATCCCGGCTCTGCCATTTGTCTGCTGTGTGACTTGAGCAAGAGACTTGTCTGTGCCTGTTACCTCATCTATAAAATGGGGATTAAGACTGTGAGCCCCATTAATCTCACTAACCACTCCTTAGTGTTTCTATGCCCTTCCCTAGGCTGGGCTGCCATTCAGAAACCCTAAATGGACTTCTGTTTCTTAAGAATGAAGCCATTGGCCTTGACCAGCGTCCTCTTGATTGTAAGCTCCTTGAGAGAGTTTTTATATTGCTTCTGCTGTACTCTCCCAAGTGCTTAGCACAGGTCTCAGTGTACTCTCAAAGTTTAATTAATGTTATTGATTGACTAATAATAATCATCATATACGTTAACCACTTCCTATGAGTCAAGCACTGGGGTAGAAAGAAGATAATCAGGTCAGACGTAGTCCCTGTCCCATATGAGGCTCGCAGTAGGAGGGAGAACAGGAATTGAAGCTCCATTTTACAGATGTGGAAGCTGAGGCAGGAGAAGTGAAGTGACTTGCCCAAGATCAACCAGCAGGCAATTGGAGTATTAGTACCGAGGTCCTCTGACTCCCAGGCCCCTCATGGTCCTTCCACTAGGCCATGTGGCTTCTCCACTCTACTCAAGACGATTGGAGGGGTGTGAAAAAATCACCAAATCAATCAATGTTATTTGAGTGCCTACTGTGTACAGCACTGTACCTAAGTACTTGGGAGAGTACAAAAGAGTTGGTAGACATGATCCCTGCCCTCCAGCAGTTTACCATTCATTGCCTAGAACACTGGGTCTAGTACAGTACCTTACATAAAGGTCAGGTGCTAACTGCCAGACATCCAGAGCCAGCCAAGTAACCACCAGTAGTAGAACTCATCTTGCTCAATTTTTTTATACCATTCCTTCCCCTACTTAGTTATTGTGGTATTCATTAAACAGTATGTGCCAAGAACTCCACTCTGCCCTGGGGATGATAGTGTATTCAGATTGGACCCGTCATTCTGTGCATAGTCTAAGAGGGAAGGAATAAAATAATTTTTCTCCCCATTTTACAGATGAGGAAACTGAGGCACAGACAAGTTAAATAACTAGGCCAAGATCACAAAACAGACTAAGTGACAGAACTGGGACTAGAACCCAGGTCCTCAGACTCCCAGGCCCCTTTTCTTTCCACTAGGCCCTACTGCCTCTTTTTCTCTTTCCCCCAACCCCCTCCAGGCGAGGAAGCAAAGGTCTGCCTGCAGCCAACAAACCATACCTTCTCCCACCCACTCCCACCCACTTCTACCCACTCTCAAGAGTTCTATGAAAACCCAGCATGAAGGAAATAGTTCTGAAGAGGCAGCAATCAGGCCATGTCCTGCAGCTCCCTGCCTCGGCTTCTAGCTTCTCAGAGATGTCAAGATATCACACATTTATGAGGCTGCCCAAGACACTCTTTTCGTTTCCCCAGCCCTTCCCAACCAGCCAGCACCCACACTGTGCTCCCCAGATTGGATGAGCTCAGGTGAGGCATGTCCTGGGTTTATAAATCACCTTGAGTCAAGGGATAATGCGGTCTCCGCAAAGGAGCAGGATAGAGATGGATATTTTATTCCTTCTGAAAACACATCAGTAGATCAGTATTATTTATTGGGTGCCTGCTGGTAGCAGAGGACGGTACTAAGCGCTTGGGAGAGTGGAGTTAGAAGACACAGAGCAGCGATCTGGGATTGAGAGGACCTGAGCTCTACCACTTGCTTGTTGCCTGTTGTGCAACCTTGGGCAAGTCATTTAGCTTTTCTGTTCCTCAGTTTTCTCATCTGTAAAATGGGAATTCAATAACTGTCCTCCTTCCCCTTTAGACTGTGAGCTCTGTGTGGGACAGGGACTGTATCCAACCTGAGTATCCTGCATTCAGTACAGTGCTTGATATACAGTACATGTTTTTAATTATTATTCTTATTTAATATTATTATTATTGCTGTTGTTGTTATTGTAAATCCCTGCACCCAAATAGCTTATAGTCAACATCCCTATGAGGAACGTTTTGGGAGGAAGGTAAGGGAACAGGACAGAAGTAACATCATCTTTATACGTTTGTACAGCTGTTCATTTATATTTGTGCTCGTAGGTTTGTCTGGAAAATCATATGGAGTTCTCACCTTTCCCTGTCCCTTCCACACCTGAAGATTGTCTCCAGTTAAACATGCCCCAAGGGCAAAGCAGGAAAACTCTGCCCTATCCATTACATAGCTTTTATAAATCATTATTCACCCAACTCCCTAGATTATAAAATCCATGAAGACAGGGATTATATCTACTGTAGAGCCTAGTGGCGAGAGCATGGCCTAGTGGGTAAAGCATGGGCCTAGGAGTCAGAAGGACCTCGGTTCTAGTCCTCGCTGTGCCACTTGTCTGTCTGACCTTGGGCAAGTCATTGTACTTCTCTGTGCTCAATTACATCATCTTTAAAATGGAGATTAAGACTGTGAGCCCCATGTGGGACAGGGACGGTGTCCAACCCGTTTAGCTTGTAACTACCCCAGTGTTTAGTATAGTGCCTGGCACATAAGTGCTTATCAAATACCAATAGTACCACTAAATCTGTGGTACTCTCCCAAGCACTTAGTTCAGTGTTCTGCACAATGGTCCTCATTGTATACTGTTGATCGATTCCTCTTTCTGTTTTCTTCTTCCTAATGATATTTCATTTTGTGCCAATCTTCCCCATTAAGAGTGTAAGCTCCTCAAGAGCAGGCATTGTTGTAACTGGTAAGCATCTTGTACAACGCAAGCAGTGGGTGGTCAAGGAATGCTATTGATTGATTGATTGATTTGATGAGAACGCAAGACTTGAGAGGCCCAGACTAGTGCACCTATCCCAGGAGGCAGGACTGGAGGTGCTTTTTAATCTTGGATTTTTGTTTGTCCACTCTGGTTTGACTGTCAGTGATGTTAATGAGATTTATTGAACACTTACTATGGGCAAACAACTGTATTTAAAGTGGTTGGGAGTGAACGGTGCAACAAAATTAGTAGACATGTTTCCTTCCCTTAATGAACTTAGTCTAGAGACTCGAGTCCCCCTACTTGCCTTTTTTTTTTTTTGGTATATATAAAGCACTTACTATGTGACGAGCACTGTTCTAAACCGTAGGATAGTTACAAGGTCACATAAAGCACAGTCCTAGGAGCCAGACATCCTAATCCCAGCTCCTTCACTTGTCTGCTGTGGGACCTTGGGCAAGTCACTTCGCTTCTCTGTGCTTCGGTTTTTTCATCAGCAAAATGGAGATTTAGTACCTGTGCTCCCTTCTACTTAGCGTGTGAGCCCCATGCATGGGACCTGTCAGTGCTAAACAAATATCACAGTCATCATCATCAATCATCCTAGCCCACACTGATTCCCAAAGTCCTAATTTACCCATCCAACTTTTTCCCTGATGCTGCCGAGCACCTTGGTTAATAAATGTTGCCATCCGATTGGGCAGTGGAAGAGGTGATAGAGATGGGTTATATGGGGAATCTCCTGCTGGAGGCTATGAAAATTGGGATGGGCTCCCTTTTGCAGACTGGTTTAGGTGTGGCAGGGGACCACATCTAGAATACTGTTCCAGAATTTCTGCCCATCACCTAGTTCTGAACCCACTGCCTGATTTCAAAAAAGACACTTCAGTCTCCTTGAAAACGGAGGTTGGGTTCTTGCAGAAAACTTTGTACCTACCTCACTTCCTACCCCTCATCTCCCCCCCGCCCCTGGCCAGTCCTACCATGGTCCGAATCCTCCAGCACCCACATGCTCACAGCCATTTCTTCCAGTGCCTCGTCCAGACAGATGTATGTGTCCCAGAGAATATTCCCTAATTCTGCCACCACATTATCACCAGAGCACTTCATGAAATTCATGTTCCCAGAGAAATGAGCATCTCAGAAACCGAGTGACAGACCAGCTGATCTCCCAAAGTCCCTTTCGGTGGACTTTTCTAACTCAGGGGAATTTTCCTTGGGAAAAAGGAATCATCTAGGTGTGCAGGGCCACATATGGGAAATGTGCCAGAGGCAGCGAGGTGAAGTGGAAAGAGTGTAGATCTTGAAATCTGAGGACCTGGGGTCTATTCCCAGGTCCACCTCTTTTTCCTTACTCTGTGCCAGGCAGCGTTTTAAGTCCTGGGGTAGATACAAGCTAATAAAGGTTGGATATAGTCCATGTCGCTCGTGGGGCTCACAATCTTAATCCCCATTTTACAGATGAGATAATTGAGGTGCAGAGAAGTTAAGTGACTTGCTCAAGATCATCCAGCAGACATCTAGTGGAACTGAGATAAAAAACCCACGTCATTCAGCTCCCAGGCCCTTGCTCTTTCCTCTAGACCACACTACTTGCCTGCTTTGCCATGTTGGATGAGTGAACTTCCTCTGTCTGGGCCTTAGTTTCCTGATCTGTAAAATGGGGATAAAAGCACCTGCCTTTCCCTACCTCACAGGACAAGTGAGGAAGCAGCATGGCCTCGTGGAAAGAGCACGGGCCTGGGAGTCAGGACCTGTGCTTCAGTTACCTCATGTATGAAATGGGGATCAAGACTGTCAACCCCATAAGGGACAGGGATTTGGTCCAACCTGACAACTTTGTATCTACCCCAGCCGCTTAATGAAGTGCCTGACACATACTAAGTGCTTAACAAATATTTTTTTAAAAAGTGAGATGATAAATGTGAGAGCACGTCTGGAATAAAAACATTGTGTAAAATGAAGGTGTCATCCTCCTAGTGTCCATAATTTGGCTGTTTGGGGTAACCCCATGACTGTGTCCCCCTAACTTGCAGGGATGGCGTCCCCCCTTACAGAGTCGGGAGCAAGAAGCAGCTTCAGAGGGAAATGCATCGGAGCGTGAAGGCCAATGGGCAGGTTTCTCTACCTCATTTTCCGGTGAGTAACTTGGAGAAAGAGGAAATGTGACGGGGGGGGGGGGGGGGACACGACATCCAAACTGAAGAGATTATCTCATGCTTTAAAGGAAGCCTGTTCTCCGAATCACCATCACCTACCTGCCCTCCGCCCCTACTTCTACCACCCCCGAGAGCTCTCTCAGTCGAGTGGGCACTGTGAGATCTGGTGTACCAGCTTCTCCCTCTAGAAGTTTGAGGGGGTGGGGCTTCACAGTAGGTGCGACTTGGGTAGGAGGGTGGAGCTTTAGTGGGGACTGAGATGGTGCCACCGTGGTCTCTTGTGTGAACACAGCTGGAGCCCTTTTCTGTACCAAAAAGGAGGGAAAATGTGGCGATTGCCACAGAGGAGACTGAGGAGCCTGGTTGTCCTTTTGCTGGTCCTACAGGGGAGAAATTAGCATCCAGCTCCTTTAACAAGTCCCAACCATGGGATCGAGAATGCCAGGGGGTGGGATTCTTGGAAACTCAGAGGACTCGGGTGACTGGATCTGACCCAAACCAGTTGTGAAGGGAAACCTGCCCTATCTTGTTTCTTTATGCCTTTGGCTTGGAATTGCGAGCCAAACCAGCTTTTCCTTTCTTCCGCTCGACCCCCTCTCCTGTCCGTTCCAATTCTGCCCTTCAGAGACCCTTTTGCCTCAAGACTCTCAGGCCAGCGACTATTGGCCACGGAAACATGTTTCTCAGGCAGGAAGGAGGGCTCCTTTACAGCACGAACTTTCGGGTGGCTACAGGGAATCCAGTTGGGCTTGTTCTGTTGCTTTTCGAAAATTAACACATTGAATTGCTAATTCCAATGCTGCCCTGACCGTAGGGATTGTGGCTGGAATGAGCCGCTCTCTGAAAAGTGTTTACCGAGACAAGTACAAACTTATCTGGTCTTTAAAATGAACATACTAAGATTCCTTTCCTGACGGTCCCAAGCAGCAAGACTCTTCCTTCCGGGGGTGCGTGTGTTTATATAGAGCAAAGTTCTGTAGTTCTGGCTTGTAAATTAGATTATTTTGTCCTGGGGTGTGCAAATCGACTTGTTCCATAAGGCAGTGCTTTGATCAGGGACTGAATAGAGCCAGTTTGTGTAAGGATGACAATTTCCAACAGAGTAGCCTCTTTCTTCCCTCACATCATTTCTGGAGCTAAGCGGTTGCTGTAGCGAGGCCTGCCTCAGCTGCTAGGACCGATCCTGGCCGTGTCAGTTTGGTTGTCTGCTTCAAAAAGAGAGAGAGAGTGGGAGAGACCAAGGGAGAAGGGCTGAGGGGGCAGGGGGCAGGTGGGAGGGTGAGAGGGTGGGGGGAAGATGACAGGAAGAGAGCTTGCTCGCTCTGTGGTGGGTGGACTCCATGTTTGCTGCTTTTGGCAGGAGTAGGCTGTGCCTTTTTTTTATATGCTCTTCTTGATTTGGAGAGATGTTCCCTTTTCCCTTGATAGATCAGCTTCAGGCAGCCAAACTCAGCAGTGTTCTGCTACTCGCCTGCAGCAGCTTTCTTCATTTTCTGTACAAAGAGCTTTGGAGGGTGGTGGCGGGGAGGGGGGGAGAGCTCTCTAGGACACTGTTGAGACAACACTACCTCAAAGATGCCCAGTGTGCAGCCTGGAAATAAATTACCACTTCTTCTCTGATCTGGAGCCGTTTGACTTCTTTTTTTTTTTTTTTTCTTCCTTCTCTTTCTCCCTCATCGCCCCCCCCCGACCCCCCACTTCCCTCCAAGTCTTATTTTTGTAATTTCCAACTCCTTTCTGTTTATTCTCCACTTCTTATTCCTGGAGTTGGTCTCTTCCCCTCCCACCTCACAGGGGCTGCTGCCTCTTTCCCTCTCTTTCTCTCTCTCCCTTTCTCTCTCTCTCTTTTTTGATGTTTGACAACAGTCTTTGAAGATTTTCTACTTCAGAGTAGCTACTGATGGGCTGGTTGTACTACAGAGAGAGCAAGCAGGGCTCCTCAGAGTGAGACCAACTGCTTCTGCCAAAGGCAAACGCCAGTGGAGAGAATGCCACTCTGTGAGCCCCCAGCACCCGCTCATAAAAGTCCCGAGCAGCTCGGGCATCTTGGCGATAGTCTCTACATCCAAACATGGAGACGCCACGAGCGGAGCAAGGCTGGGGACGGCCCGCTGCCACCGCGCGCTCAGCCCGCTGACCGTGGCTTGTCCGCTCTCTCCCCCGCACCCTTCAGAGAACCCACCGTCTTCCTAAGGAGATGATCCCCGTGGAACCGGCTATCTTTGCTGCCAAGCTGATCTCCCGCCTGGAGAAGCTGAAGCTGGAGCAGGAGAGCATGAACAGCCTGGAAGCCAGGTTGCAGCAGATCAAGGAGGTAGGGTGATTGCTTACCCCAATCCTGGCCAGCCCTGCAAATGCAGAGGGCGGTGGGGCTCCCCCATGCCCCATTTCGGGGGGCACGTTGGGCCGAGGGGTTGTGCTCCCCTGGGCGGGGGTGGGTCTGGACTGTCTTGTGCCACTGTTAATTCTGTCTACCCTCCTCTACCCTTTCCTCCTTCCCCTTGCTCCCCTTCCCCCACCCCCTCCCCCCCATCCCCACCCTATTGCCATCTGGCGATGCACCTTCCAGGATGAAGAGAAGGAGGGCTCAGAGTTGCCCAGTGGCACTCAGCTCAGCCGGGACCTGGGAGCCGCCTCCCATTCCCAGCACCCACTCTCCCTCCTCCCCGCCGGCCGCTATGAAGAGGACCCCCAGGCAATCTTGGACGACCACCTGTCACGCGTGCTGAAGACCCCTGGCTGTCAGTCCCCCGGGGTGGGCCGTTACAGCCCCCGCTCCCGCTCCCCCGATCCCCACCACCTCCCGGGGCGGGGTAAGCCGCCGTCAGTCTCGTCCGCCAGCTGCGCGCTCGGGGGCAAGGGGTTCGTGACCAAGCAGACCACCAAGCACGTCCACCACCACTACATCCACCACCACACCGTCCCCAAGACGAAGGAGCAGATCGAGGCTGAGGCGGCTCAGCGTGTCCAGGGCTACCGGGCAGGTGGTGCTGATTATTACTGCTATGCCAAGTGCAAGAGCCCCGCCAAGGGAACGGAGCTGCCGCTGGTTCCTGGAGAGCAGTTAGGGTAAGTGACCAGGGGGGTCCCCCTCCCCACTCCACCCCCGACCCTAATACCCCTAATCCCCCTAATACGAGAACTTACGGAACTGAAGAACTGGGGAAGAGTAGTCTGAGCCACCAGAGAAACTCTCCAGCTTCCGTTGGAAGCTTTGG
This sequence comes from Ornithorhynchus anatinus, assembly GCF_004115215.2. NCBI lineage: Eukaryota > Metazoa > Chordata > Mammalia > Monotremata > Ornithorhynchidae > Ornithorhynchus > Ornithorhynchus anatinus. Next base: position 4,971,258 of record NC_041742.1, read on the forward strand.
TGTTTTCGGGTGGGGACGGGTCCTTGGAGGGCAGGATGGGGAGGGGGCCCCCTCTCCCCGTCCCTGACAGCGAAAGCTAACTGGATCTCTGGGTCCTGGGGGCTGCTGTCCATCCTCCTCACAGAGTCAGCAGAGGCAACACCATGAACAAGCGGCCCGGCAAGACATCCGAACCAGGCCCGGCCCCGGCAGCTGGGGATGGAGGGGGCCTGCCCCTTGCCCCGGGAATGCCCCCGCTTCCGGCGGATGAAGCCGACAGGTCCCAGAATGTCTGGCAGTGGATGCTGGAGAGCGAGAAGCAGAACAAGCACAAGCCCCACAGGTACACTGAGCTGGTGGGGGTGTTGGTGGGTCTGTTTTTGCCAAAGGCTCAGGACAAATGAGACTTCTTTCCCCTGCCCCTCAGTTGTTCAAAACCCAGGCTGTTCCAGCCGCAAAAATACTTGCTTTGGAGATCTCTTTGATTGAGGGGCGGGCTTGGTTTGTTTCTCCACTGGGGAGAATAAGTTCGCTCACTGAGTTTCTTTCTCCCTGTGAATATCTGCGCACTCTCTTTGTGTCTCTCTCTCCCTGCCTCTTTCTGTCTCTCTCTTTGTCTCTGTCTGTTTCCTCTCTCTTTGTCTGTCTTTCTCTCTCTCTGTCTGTCTCTGTCCCAGTGCCCAAAGCACAAAGAAAGCACACCTGGCAGAGACTGCCCGCAGCACTGCCAGTGACCGGGCTGCTCGCCACCACCTGTGGGGAGGCAGCGGGACACACCCCCGTATGGCCCAGCCAGCCCACCCCTTCGTCCAGGATCCCGCCATGCCACCGCTGACGCCACCCAACACCCTGGCCCAGCTGGAGGAGGCGTGTCGCAGGCTGGCTGAAGTGTCCAAGCCCCAGAAGCCCCAACGGTAAGTGGAGAGGGAGGATTGAGCGGGTCCCAGTTGTCATCCCTGCTTGGCTGCCTTCAGCCAGAGAGGAGTCTGGGGATATGGCAGCAGACTGTAGAGTCATCGGGAAGCAGGGACCCTGAGCCTCAGCTATTTCTTACTAGCCAAGTCAAGTCCAGCAGGCCCCAGCTGGGGCACTGTGTGATTCCCCTTCCCTGGAGAACGCCCAACACCAGGGTAGGTTGGGCGAGACCCCAATGGGAGACAGCGGGGAGGAGGGAAGTTCTTCCCCCCCCATGCAGCGCCCCCCCACCCCCCCCCACCCAATGATCCTTCTTGTCAAAGAATGAGAGCATCCATATTTGTGCATCCTGGGCTGCCTGCTTCAGTCAATCATATTTATTAAGTGCTTACTGGGTACTAAATGCTTGGGAGAGTACAGTATAACATACATTCCCTGCCCACACTGAGCACACCCCTGGGACCCTTCTGGCTTCTTTCCTTTGGTTCTAAACTGTTGGAGACCCTTTATACACCCCTACCTTTTATTGGTGGTGATGCTCCATCCCTTGTGTCACCTTAGCTGGGCCCCTCAGGAAGGACGGTTGCTGACCCAGTGTTCCAGGGTGGGAGAGTTGTCTGCTCTTACCAACTTGTTCCAGGGCACAGACTGGCAGACTGCTTGTTGAGGAAACGGTGCCTAATGGACTCTATGCATGCGTGTGTGTGTGTGTGTGTCTCCTCCCAGGTGCTGCTCATCGAATCAGCAGAGGGATCGAAGCCACTGCCTCGGGGCTGATGGGGGAGTCCTGCCCTTTTACAGCACTGGCCTTGTCCCAGAAGAGTGAGTGTATATATTCCTCCAGCATTACTCTCCCTCTTCTCAATGAGGGTTTTGTCTTGTAATTCATTGGCATGGGCTGTCGGTGTTGCTTTAACAATCTGGGTTATTAACGGGGGTGCTGCAGTGTAAACAGCGTCCAAGGCACTCCCCCTACCCGCCCAAATACACACAAATTCTTCTCTCGAACTTACATTCCCGTCAAGTGGACAAAGACGATTAGTCTCATTCCCGGATGGTTCTTTTTTTTACAAGAAATCTGCCAACAGAGGTCTAAACTGGCCTAAATAATTAAAGTTTTCTTTCTCCACTCACTCTTCAAGATGAAGAGGCTATGTTTGAAGTCTTGACTAAACCACCTGACTGGAGCCTTTCATTTTTAATTGGTTGACCTTAAGTCCGCCAGCTGTCTAAGCCGGCAGCTTTGTTTCTGAAACCCCTCCACAAAGACTTAGAGCAAATTAGGAGGATGAAATTACTGTGGACAAACACTTGGTGGCCTCCTGACATGCTGAGGAGCCACGGTCTCAGAAGAGGTTTTGGATTGCGCTCAGAGCCGTTTGCTACTCTCTTGTTTTTCTGTTTCCTCGAGGATCCCATACCACCCCTATCCCACCCCCTTATCCTTGTCAGGTCGTTTTATTGGCCACTTGCGCTGGTCCACCCCAGTAATCATCATAATCACTGTGCTATTTGTTTAGCGCTCACTGTCACTTCCCTAATCCCTGAGATTGATGATACAATCTGTCCGACAGAGTCGCTCTCCCCCACAGGGCTCACAGTCTAAGAGTGAGGGAGAGCGAGTATTGAATTCCCATTGTACAGTTGAGGAAACAAAGGCCCAGAGAAGTGACTTGCTCCAGATCATGCTGCAAAGAGATGGTGGAGCTAGGATTAGAGGTCAGGTCTCCTGACTCCCAGTACTGTGCTCTTTCCCCTGGGCCACATTGCTTCTCGATGCCCGATTCTGACTGATTTTTCACTTGGGAAAGATTTGGTTCTCTAGCAGGGCTATTTGGAGCTTGGCTCAAGCTTTCCTCCCTCCCATCTTTTCTCCCTCCCTCTCTGCCCCTGCACCACTGACTCTCTCTCTCTCCCCACCCCCCTTCCACTCATATCCCCCCACCCCCACTGCCCTTCCACCATCTCCACATAAATCGGAGGGAATGTTTAATTCTGTGCAATTCACACTTCCCCAGATGTGGGGAAGTCCTGTGAGGGTGCAGGTGGGAAGAGCGTCCGTAGGAAGCAGACCCAATCTGGTCCTCGTCCCAGTAATGGTGACCTGAAATGTTTGGGGAGGAGGATGACACCCTGGCAGCCTAACTAGTTGTTTATGGCCTTGGTTTGAAACACCCATTGACTGTGCCACTCTGAACCTGTTGCCTTTCATCTTATTTCAGTCACAAAGAGCCAAAGAAACTGGCAGGTGTCCACACCCCTCATCCCAGCGAGCTGGTGGTCACTTATTTTTTCTGTGGAGAAGAAATTCCATACAGGAGGATGCTGAAGGCTCAGAGTCTGACACTTGGCCACTTTAAAGAGCAGCTGAGCAAAAAGGGAAATTATAGGTAAGCACCGTGTGGCTTCTTTCTTCTCTGGGTTTGTTTGCTTAGGACCAAGGGCCAAAATCTTGAGAGGCAAGTGGGTGGGGAGGGAAAAACCTCAAAAGTACCTTTTGAGAGTGTCTGAACTGGCTTTATTTGCCATTTTGGGGTACTTGGGCTTCCTTCCCTTCCGACAGAAGCAACGCAGCCATGACGGAGGTGTTAAAAGGCATGTGGAGAACGTGGGCATTTTGGCTGGATCCTCTGACCATCTCCCCTTTGAGCTTTGAAGAAACAGCAGTTCTGGCCCATGGGACACTCCTCAGCTCCACCCTGTTTTGGGGAGGGTTTCAGCTGTTGTGTTTCAGCTATTGAAATATGGTGATGTGCTGAGAAAGGGGAAGGACATTTTCCAGCTAATTCAGGGTACCCTGTCCTCTTCCTTTCTGTCTCCTGGATTATCCAGGGAACCGCCACGTTCTGATCGGTGGGTTAGGTGGTTCAGAGCATCTTTTAAAGAAGATAGAGGAGGATACTGCTAGGTCCACTAAGGTTTGGGCAGCATCTCGGCACTCCCTGAATTTCAGGGGCTTTGTTGTGCACTTTCTTCCTTTGACTCCCAGCACTCATTCAATCTAGGGGTGGTGGAGAAGAGGGCAACTTGCATGAACTCTGGCACTTCTCCTGGGAGAATCAGGGGTATATGAGAGGATCCTATATCCACTCCCCGCTGGACTTGGCTCTCTTTCCCAAGAAAGATCCTATCCAGCATTCAGAGCAGACTCATAATGAGCCCACCTGAAAATCGCAGGACGGTCTCCTGGGATGGGAGAAGCCAGTGTGTGATTGCGGAATGCCAGCAGCCTCCTTCAGGCTCCAAGGGCATCTTAATATAAGAAGCAGCATGGCTTAGTGGAACGAGCACGGGCTTGGGAGTCAGAAGTGGTGGGTTCTAATCCTGGCTCTGCCACTTGTCAGCTGTGTTACTTTGGGCAAGTCAATTAACTTCTCTGGGCCTCAGTTACCTCATCTGTAAAATGGGAATTAAGACTGTGAGCCCCACGTGAGACAACCTGATGACCTTGTATCTACCCAGCGCTTAGAACAGTGCTTGGCACATAGTAAGTGCTTAACAAATACCAACATTATTATTGTTATCATTAATCGGCAGGTTTTCACCGCTCTCCTCCTCTGGTCCGGGACGGGACAGAGATGGGACCCTTGGGAATCTGGTTGTGTCAGGCTCCTGTCACTGGGGGCCACTGCAGGTCGGGACATGCATTCTACTTTCCCTCCCTCTCCTGGAGCGAGGGAAGATCAGCTTCATAAGCAGGAGCCTCCCAAATCCTTCAGAAATCCTCTTCGAGTGGATTTATGCCTCATCAGAGAGTAATTACTCTGAGAAAATGTTCCCTGTGATTGACATGCAGGGATAGCTGTCTCCCCATTCCTCTCCCTTTTTACACCTGGGCAGAGAGACACACCAAAATTGGAGAATAACTTGGGGCCCTGCCCAGCACCTTTATTCCATTTTTTTTTTATCTTGAACAGACACAAGGTGAAACTAATTACACCAATGTGTATACCTCCGGGGATTCATTTTGATCTAAGCCCTGACTCTTGGCTGGGCTTGGAGTGAAACTGCAGGTGACCTTCAGGGGAAGGGGCTGGAGGGAAGACGCTAACCCAGGCTCTCTGGACATCTGGCATTGATTTCTCTTTAAGGCACACTTAATAAGCATGTCTTTGAAGCCTTTGCCTTTCATTTAAAGCACAAAGACGTGCACAAATGGTTCACTCTCAAATTCTTTATTGATTGGATCAGGCTGAAGCTTGGGCACCTCCAAAGGCCCTTATCATTGCCTTCACGGACCAAGTGGTGTGTCCAGCTACACATGGAGAGATGAAGGTTGTAGGATTCCTGAGCCCCCCCGCTTTAAAAAAAAAAATGTATCCAGCCATAGCCCCACTACATCGGGATTTATCTGGGTCTCAGACAACAACCAAATTAAAAATAAAGTAATGGAGAAGTAGGGATGGGAAAGAGAAACGTAGTTGGGGTTGGGTAATCTGAGCATGGCAAAAGTTCAAAAGAGGAAAAAAAAGGGCAATGCCAGACTTGCCAGAGAATATCTGTGCCAGATGTCCGAGAAAGCAAAGTTTGCCACGTAAAACATATTTCACTGGAAAAGCCCGTTTCTGCAAGAGAAGGAGGGTAACACAGCTTGTTTGAAGACCTTGTGGGGGAGGATGCAGTTTCCCTTCTCCTCCGAAATAAGGTTGCAATTATGGAAAAGGTCAGAGCGTGTTTGCGCAAATAAAGCTGCAGTGTTCCAACAGCGTTTGAGCCCCATTGCAGTTCTGAAGGGTGTGAGATGGGGTGGGGGCCGCAGATGGCGATGGTCAAGAAAAGGACTCTGCAGCTGGCTCTAGTACCAACCAAGGAATGAAGCAAGCAAACATCCTTCCAAATGCACTGTTCTCATCACTACCCAGTTTAAAGTCAGAGTGTGTGTTATGGGATTGGGGGGGCCTGGGGTAGGAGTGCAGATCTCTGGGGCTTCTACGCAGCTGGGAATACTAAAAACATGGTACCTTGGCTAAACACAGCTGTTTCTCTTTATATAGCCTTATCTCCCTTCAAAGTATTTACCTCTCCTTTTATTAAAAGAAGGGAGAGAAATCCAATTGTAACTTGGATTTTTTTTCAACTCTAAGCGTGCAAACCCCCTAAAACACAAAAAGGGCAGCTGTACCCCACTCTTTCTCTTTCCCTTCCCCTTGGGTTACTTGGTCTTTAACCTGTCATTGGCTATCATTGACTAAAAGTTATGGAGCAATGGAGTCGCCGCCTTGAATCTGTGTGAGGGTCCTTCGCTGGCCATGAGACAGATGAGGCAAAGCCAGAAAACTTCTTACAGCAGCTATCGGGCAGAGGCTCACAGCCCTTGGAAACCCCCCACCCCACCCCCGGAAGCCTGATAAGGGGAGAACGGGGACCCTTCACTAAAATTACCTTCCTCAAAGTAGCCATCTTTTCTGTGTGTGCTAGATGAGGGCACTTCTCGGAAGCAGCATAGCCTAGTGGAAAGAGCATGGGGCTGGGTTCATGTCGGTGGACTTGGGTTCTAATTCTGGCTCTGCCAATTGCTTTGCATTGCTGGCTGTGTGACCAAGTCACTTAACATCTCTGTGCCCCAGATTCCTCAACTACAAAATGGGGATTCAATACCTGTTCTCCCTCCCACTTAAGACTGAGAGCCCCTTGCGGGGCAGGGATTGCATCTGACCTGACTTGTACCTTCCCCAGCGCCTAGAACAGTGACTGACACATAGCACTTAACGACTACCACAAAACAGACAAATCAACCAAATGGAAAAAAGAAATCCTCTAGATAAATGCTTGTGGTGATGATCCCTCTCATCAGAGTCTCTAAGGTGTTGTTAGTCTGCAGAAATTCTTTCCAAGGTGTCCAAACAGTAACATTCCTTGTTTCTGAGTTGCTCCTGTTCAAGCACTTTCCGTTTTGGGTTGTGGGAGGAGTCTCAGCTGCTGTCCAGATGGGTCAATCAATCAGTGGTATTTGAGTGTACAGTATAATAGAGCTGGTAGAAGTGATCTTTGACCACAGGAACTTCCGGACTACAGGCCTTCACTCACCCTGGCAGATTTTTTCAGACATTTTAGGTTTTGATGTTGTCATACTGTATAAAGAATGTATGGAGAACATCATTTCACCTAATTTCAATTTTCCTTTTTTAAGGTATTATTTCAAAAAAGCCAGCGACGAGTTTGATTGCGGAGCTGTTTTTGAAGAGATTTGGGAAGATGACACAATACTGCCAATGTACGAAGGAAGGATTCTGGGGAAAGTAGAAAGAATCGATTGAAGTTTTTGTTGTATTTTTTAAATTTTTTTTTTGTCTGAAAAAACTGGAAACTAAGTGAAAACTATGTTCTGGATGCAACACTTTGAAGGAAAATTGAACCAATGAAGAAGAAAAAGTCTTGGAAGACTTACCAAATCAGCCTTAGAAGAGGGGAAAAAATGGCATTCATTATTCATGAGCTGGGTTCTGTGAAGACCCCTGAACTATTTATTAAAAACATAACCACTGTTGGCTATTGAAGGTGCAGACCCTGTTTGAGAGAGAGACTTTACATAATATATGACTTCCCACAGATCGAAAAATCCATGGACTAAGAGAAACTGTGTATAGCTTACCTTCACAGTAATCCTTACTGATATTTATTGAACTGACCATTTCCCTTAAGTCCAATTTTTTGGATATGCTGCTTTAACAATGGAGAGGGGAGAGAGAATGTTTTTGATTAAATTTTGTTCTCTCCAGACTTGGGGTAAAGGTACAAGTGCATGAGTAATTTTGTTTCTGAACAAGAAATTCTGTTGTGCCTCATATTTCTCCAAGTTTGAGAAACTTTAAAAATGGTACCCTTCAATTCACTCATCTAGAAATTGGTGCATTTTTAACCTATGCTGCTGTCAGTGGTAATAAAAAGGTCTTAAAGGGTTAGCTGTTGCAATGTAGTCGTGACATGGAAACAGCGTATACTTTGTTCTAGGATTTCTGGGTGTGTGTGTATGTGTGTGTGTGTGCGTGTATGCGTGCATGCTTATAAGGAAGGGGTTTTATGGTTACAACCAGGGGCTGCCTCTTCTATATGTTATCTGCTCTTTCCTCACCCATGAGAGAAATAGAGGAGAAATCTGGCAAGTCATATCACACCTGACAAAGCCAACTGAATCATCTATCACATGTGTGTTGACCTAAATCATGGTATGTGTGTGTATCTAGTAATTTAGAAGTATGTGTGTGTGTGTGAGAGAGAGAGAGAGAGAGAGAGAGAGATGACTTAGAACATCCTGTACAGAAACACCAGGTGAAGCCCGGGGGTTTAAACTTCCGGGCTCATTGTAGAAGTTCTAGTCATACCTCTTGCTAGCACATCCTCTGCCCAAGCTTCCCCGCCCCCCCATCCCACCTCTCTCCCTAACAAGATTCCCCCAAGAAATACTTCACGACGCTTAGAAAATTGACCCACCCCATTCCCAAAGGTGTATGAAGTTGATACTTGGCAGCACTCTCACCCCCCCCAAAATGACCTAACGTTGATGTTTGGGTTTTGTTGTGTTAAATTAATCTGTGCATCCCGTTTGCCATTGCTACCTTGTATAATATGTCTGTATATATTGATTGTATGGTGAAAGATTATTAATACACTATCTCTAGTGTTTTAAATTGACTCGGTACAGTACCTGTGCCTGCATGGTCCTTGCACCATGGATTTGCCCTATATTGAGGGCTCAAGCTCTCCCTTGTTTTTTTAAAGGGGTTTAATGTATAAATATATTTTATGCCTTTTTATTATGTCTTGTACTCATGACTTTTGCCATGGCATTTTGTTCTACTTATACTGTAAATTATGCATTATAAAGAGTTTCATTTAAGGAAAATTACTTGGTACAATAATTATTGTAATTAAGAGATGTAGCCTTTATTAAAATTTTATATTTTTCAAATTAACTTTGTGTCTGAATCCTTTCGCCAGGGAGCAAATAGGTCTCATTTAAAAAAAAAAAAAACAACAAAAAACAGGTTAGAATGCTAGGCTTTTTACATAGGGCTTGGCAGTGTTTTTGTAAGGCCCAGATCCCGGGGAGGTGGGTGGAGATTTAAGTAGTCCAGGGGAGGTGGGTGAGGCCAGGCAGGGCCATGAGTGGTCCAGGGGAGGGGGCCAGGGCTGTGCTGGTGACCAGAGGAGGTGGGTGGAGCCATGTCCTCACCTCCCCGTTTATCCTCATCTCCCACTCCCTTCTGCGCCACCCTGACTTGCTCCCTTTGCTCTTCCCCCAACTCCTCCCAGCCTCACAGCACTTATGTATATATCTGTAATTTTATTTATTTGTATTGATGTCTGTCTCCACCCCCCTCTAGACCGTGAGTTCCTTGTGGGCAGGGAATGTCACCATTTATTGTACTGTTCTTTCCTTAGCACTTAGTACAGTGCTCTGCATACAGTAAGAGCTTAATTTATGATCGAATGAATGAATGAAAAGGAGGTGGGTGGGGTCGTGAATGGTCCAGAAGAGGGGGGCTGGGCACTGATAGTGTCCAAGGGAGGTGTCTTGGGCCATGAGTGATCCAGGAGAGGTGGCTGTGGCAGGTATATTGGGGTGGGGTGGGGGTTGTGCATTCAGGGACTCAAAGGTGTCCAGAGGAGGCTGGTGGGACAATGTGGGAAGATGCAGTCGCCACTTAAGTAACACACTTGTGATTCTGCCTCTGCTTGGGAATTAATCAGTCAATCCCATTTATTGAGTTCTTACTATATGCAGAGCACTAACTAAGCTTTTGGGAGAGTAAAATGTAAGAGAGTTGGTAGACATATTCCCCATCTACAAGAAGCTTACAGTTTAGAGGGGGAGACAGATTAATATAAATTTGGATATATACATAAGTGCTGAGGGGCTGAGGAAGGGGTACAAATCCAAGTGTGAGAAGAGGAAATGACGGTTTAGTTGTGGAAGGCTTCTTGAAGGAAATATTATTTTAAAAAGACTTTCAAAGTGGGGAGAGTGATAGTCGATCTGATGAAGAGGGATGGAGTTCCAGGACAGAGGCAGGATGTGGGCAAGGGGTCAGTGGCTTTTGAAAGCTCCTTGGATCCTCTAGGTGGCACAAGGAGGATAACAATAATAATAATAATTTTAGTATTTGTTAACTGCCTACTATATGCCAGGCACTGTACTAAACACTGGGTGGATACAAGCAAATTGGGTCGGACACAGTCCCTGTCCCATATGGTGCTGAAGGTCTAAATCTGTATTTTACAGATGAGGTAACTGAGGCCCAGAGAAGTGAAGTGATTGGCCCAAAGTCACACAGCAGAGAAGTGGTGGAGCCAGGATTAGAACCCCTGACTTTCTGACTCCCAGACCCATGCTGTATTCACTAAACTATGGACTTGCTCCTTTCAGAGTGTGTTTCTTCAGGGCAGGGAATCTGCCTTCCTTCCATTGTACTCCCCTAAACTAACTTCCAGTTAGCACTCAAATACCACTTAACAAATACCACAATTACAATTATCAAGTCTCAAATCTGCAGGATCTTTAGCAGGATTATAACTCTCTCCTTGGCCCCCATAATAGATCAGTTAATCAATCATGTTTATTGAGCATTTCCTGTGTGCAGAGCACTTTATTAAGCACTTGGAAGAGCACAATATAAACAAGTTGGTAGACATGTTACCTGCCCATAATAAGCTCATAATGGAATCTATTAGGGCTTGACTGTAATAAGCACGGAGGGTGGTAAAAATAATTAAGTCAGACACTGTCCTTGTCCCACATGGTACTCACAATCTAAAAGGGAGAGAGAAGAGGAATCTTATCCCTATTTTACAGATGAAGGAATTGAGGCCCAGAGAGGGTCAGTGGTTTACCTGAGGTTGCCCAGCAGGCCTGTGACAAAACCTGGGGCTAGAACTCTGGTTTCTTGACTCTGCCCGTGCTCTTTCTTCATCTGATAGTCTTGTATTTATTCCACTGCTTAGCACAGAGCTTTTCACACCGTAATGCTTAATAAACACTATTCTCTAATCAGGAAAGGGAGTAATTCCTTAGAATGAATAAATAGCACCTGGAGAGAGAGAGCAGGTGTGGATTATCAGTGGCATGTGGTTTGCTGCAATTTCAAGTTGCTTGCTATGAGGCACTGTTAAATCCACGGACTGGTTTGCCCTAGGGAATATTCAATCAATCAGTCAATCAGTGGTATTTATTGAGCACTTACTCTGTCCATAGCATTGTATTTAGTGCTTGGGAGAGCACAGCAGAATTAGCAGACGTATTCTTTGCCCATAATGAGTTTATTCTCTCCTTGGTGCAGAGATGCTGGGCTGCTGATTTAGATGCTAACTCCGTTGAGGTTAGGACGAAGATTTGAATGAAGATTAAAGGGATCAGCTGGGAAGCAAAGGTTAGTAGTCTTCAAGCAGGAGGAACACCTCGGAGGCTGAAATATGAATCCTTGAAAGTAATAATGATAACTGCATTTGTTAAGAGCTCCTGCATGCTGAGCACTGTCCTAAGCACTGGGGTAGATTCAAGTTAATCTGGTCAGACAAGGTCCCTGTCCCAACATCGGGCTCACAAGGCTAAGTGGGAGAGGGAACAGACATTCAATACCCATTTTGCAGGTGAGGGAACTGAGGCACAGAGATTTTCATTAATTTACCTCAGATTACACTGCAAATAAGTGACAGAGTTAAGATTAAAACCCAAGTCCTCTGAATCTCAGGCCATTGCTCCTTCCATTAGGCCTCACTGCTCCCTAGTGAATGAAATCAATGATTCCATTACTGTCAGCTCTTCATGTGCAGGGATCAGGTCTATCAACTCTATCTTACTCTCCCAAGTGCTTAATACAGTGCTCTGCCTGCTGTAAATGCTCAATAAATACCACTGGTTAACTGATCAAGTCCATTTATTTCCGCTCTAATGCAGGGGTCATAGTTTCAAATAACTTTGTATTATGGGAAAATTGTGTTATAACAACCATTGACTCAGTGGGAATTTATAACAAAGTGGGTGGATGATTCAAAAAATCCTCATTACTGGCATTTTTTTTTTGCCAATTCCTCTGTCACTGTTCGGCCCATCACTAATGCAATGTTTTATATCCTGGCCACTCATCATTGTTCTACCGTATTAAATATGACCAAAATTGCAAAATCCCAAAGAAACACAAAATCCTGTATAATATAGGAAGGTGGAGGCAGAGACCGTTTTTGTGGTTTTGACCAATATCAACCACGTCCTCCAAATCCACTTATGCCAGAACAGACGTGTGATTTGGGAAGGGTGTTCACCGATTCTCCCATTGCCACTTCTAGTCTCTAGACCATGTAAAGAAAACCTGTGTTAGAGCAAAACTGTGACTGTTTAGTCAAACTAATAGGAGAAAGATGTGTAGGGAACCTTTTTTTATGGTACTCGTTAAGCACTTACTATGTGCCGACCACTGTAAAGATACTATATAGCTTGGAGTCAATCTAGGACTTAATCCCCATTTTAGAGATGAGGTAACTGAGGCTCAGAGAAGTGAAGTGATCTGCCTAAAGTCACACAGCAGACACATAGAAGATCTGGGATTAGAACCCAGGTCTTCTGACTCCCAGGCCCATATTCTTCCCAGTAGGCCACTAGGGAAGTTCAAAGGAGTGGCCGCTGACCAGTTGACGTCTGTCCAGGACCAAATGTCCCATGCACAAGATGCGCCCTCTGGGCTGGATGTGAGCCTGTGGTAGGAACCCACATCCCCAATGAAGGGAGGTGACAGTGAGTATGAGAGGCGGCACCTTTGCTGTCCCAGCATTCCATGGCTTATTAAACGTGGCAGCCCTGTCTATCTGGGAGGGTAACAGGCCCAGACCGAACAGGGACAGGGCAGAAACCAGGAGGGAGGCACCTCACAAGCAGGCCAAACCCCCTCCCCAGCCCCTTCACCCCAGGACCCCTTACCTGTCAGTCTGGGCCCCTCCCAGCCAGTAGAGTGAAATAATATTCAGATCTCTGTGGACAGCTACACTCAAGCCTCTGAGCTCACGGTTTCAGAACTGGGCTGTGTCTGCTGTGTTTGTGTCTGAGTTGGTTTGGCCTCCCCTGGCCCCTCTTCCCTGCTCTGTGTGGGGTGGGGGGGCAGCTTTGTCCCTATTGGAGAAGCAGCGTGGCTCAGTGGAAAGAGCATGGGCTTTGGAGTCAGGGCTCATGAGTTCGAATCCCAGCTCTGCCACTTGTTGGCTGTGTGACTGTGGGCAAGTCACTTAACTTCTCTGTGCCTCAGTTCCCTCATCTGTAAAATGGGGATTAAGACTGTGAGCCCCACGTGGGACAACCTGATTCCCCTATGTCTACCCCAGCGCTTAGAACAGTGCTCGGCACATAGTAAGCGCTTAACAAATACCAACATTATTATTATTATTATTACTGCCTTCCCTTGGGTTTGTTTGGGGGGGCAGAGAAGGAATCACAAGCTGAGTGTATCTCCAACTCAGCCAGGGACAAGATGTGGGTGTAATTGGGGGAGAAATTTCAGTCCTTAAACATTTTAAGTTTTAAGAAAACAAACATGTGAATCAGATTGATAATTGCTTCTCTGTGTATCCGTCCCACCAAGGGACGAAGTATTAGCCAGAGTTGAAACGCCTGGAGTTCACAAAGAGAAAGCTTGGGAACCACATTGGCCCATCTTTGGTAGGTTCCCTTGAGGGAGAAGGGGGACCCCATCCTTGGGGGCTCCTTCCTTAGGGATTCCTGTAGAAATAGGCACAGGCATTGCATTTATTTTTATGGTATTTATTAAGTGCTGACTATGTGCCAGACACTGTTCTAAGAGCTGGAGTAGATACAAGGTAATGAGGATTGACTAATAATTATGGTATTTGGTTGTTTAAGGACTAGGTCTCTGTCCCACAGAGGGCACAGAGTCTTCATTCCCATTTTACAAATGAGGCAACTGAGGCACAGAGAAGTGAAGTGACTTGTTTAAGGTCACACAGCAGACTAGTGGTGGAGCTGGGATTAGAACCAGGTCCTTCTGACTCCCAGGCCTGTGCTCTATCCATTAGGCTACCCTGCTTCTATTACTTTCAAACCATCATTTGGTGGGGGCCTGAATGGTAGGAAGGAAACTTTTGGGCCCCGTTTGACTTGGCTCTGAGAAGGAACGTGGGAGCAATATCCTCTGATCCACTCACTTCCTATTAACATCAAGATAATGGGAAGATACCAAAGCAGCACCAAACCTCTTTAGCAGGAGAAGTCTAGGTTTGTTTTCCCAGATCATCTTCCACTTTTAAATGGAACAAGACTCCCCTACGCCTCCACTCCACGGAGCTGGCAGCCAGGCTGATGAAACAGTAAACTCGGTCCCATTTCTTATTTGGCTCTTCTACTCCCCATGTCATCGGCAGACTCCCAGCCAAACCAGAGTGCCCTCTGGCTTCAGGGCCTTTCCAAACTGGGCGGACTGACTGGAACAGGGTAGAGGGAGTCTTGCTTCTCCCGGCTAGACTGTAAGCTCACTCTGGACAGGGAATGTGTCTGTTTATTGTTGAACTGTACTCTCCCAAGTGCTTAGTACAGTGCTCAGCACAACGTAAGCGCTCAATAAATATGATTGAATAAATGAATGAATAGCCCTGGGGAGGACCTTTGAGTCAGTCAAGCGTGTTTATTGAGTGCTTACTGTATGCAGGGCACTGTATTAAGTACTTGGGCAAGAACAATATGACAATATAACAGCAACATTCCCTGCTCACAAAGAGCCTACAGTCTACAGGGGGAGACAGACATTAATATAAATACACAAATTACCATATGTATGTAAGTGATGTGTGGCTGGGAGGGGGAATGAATAGGGGGGCTAGTCAGAGCAACACAGAAAGGAGTTGAAAAAAGGAAAAGAGGACTTGGAAGGCCTCTTGGAGGAGATGTGTAAGCCTTCGAAAAGGGGGAGAGTAATTGCCTATCGGATTGTCGGATTGCTGTCGGATATGAGGAAGGAGGGCATTCCAAATCAAGGCAGGATGTGGGTGAGAATTTGGTGGCAAGATGGAAGAGAGATACAGTGAGAAAGCTGGCATTAGAGGAGTGAAGTATGTGGGCTGGGTTATAGTAGGAGAGGTGGTAAATTGAAGAATATTTGCTCTAAAGATCACCTTCACCTGGCACACCTCAAATAGTGTGTATCAGACCTAATAGGGTGCCAGCTGCTGTCAGGGTGGAGAGACAGGGCGGAGAGACATGGTGGTGTTTATTCGGTGGTTCTGACAGGTCACCAGTCTCTAAGCAGAGCTGGCGAGGCCAGGCCGGGAAACTTTGCCTAATGCCATATGCCTAAAGGCAAATTTCTCAGCAGATTTGCTATTTGATAAACTCAATGACAACGTCAATAATGGAACAGGGCTGGGATTATGGGGCCAAGACAAGGGTTAGGGTTCTAGTTCTGGCTCTGCCACTAGCCAACTCTGTGACCCTGGGCAAGTTACTTCACTTCTTTGGGCCTCAGTTACCTCATCTGTAAAATGGGGATTAAGAGTGTGAGCCCCATGTGGGACAGGGACTGTGTCCAACCTGATTAACTTGGATCTACCCCGGTGTCTAGAACAGTGCTTGGCAAGCGCTTAACAAGTACCATAATTATTATTACTTTTACTTGATTTCTCTCTGCCTCAGTTTCCTCATTGGAAAAATGGGTTTAATTCTACATCCCCCTACTTAGACTGTGAGCCTTATATGAGCCAGGGACTGTGTCCAACCTGATTAACTTGTATCTACCCCAATGCTCAGGACAGTGCTAGGTACATAGAAGTTCCTTAATAAATATCATAATGCCATAATTGTTAAACACTTAATAAATACCATTGATTGATGTAATCCCCAGTTTACAGATCAGGAAACTGAAGCATGGAGGAGGTCCCACAACAGACAAGTGGCAGAGCCACAGAAAGTTACTTCTATTTTTTCTCATGCCAATGATAATGATGATGAAGTAAAGTGAAGTTACTTACCCAAGGCCACCAGGCAGACAAGTGGTGGAACTGTGATTAGAACCCAGGTCCTTGGACTCCCAGGCCTAAGTTCTTTCCACTTGATCACACTGCTTTCCTAGATACAGGCACAGTCCCTGCTCCAGCTGGGGCTTGCAGTCTAAGGGAGAGGGAGAACAGGTATTTAGTCCCTATTTAATGGAAGAGGAAACTGAGGCATAGAGAAGCGGCATGGCCTAGTGGAAATTGTATGGGCCTGGGAGTCAGAGGACTTGTGTTCTAATGCCGACTCTATCACTTGTCTTTTGTGTAGCCTTGGGTAAGTCACCCTGCTTTTTGTGCTACAGTTTTCTCATCTGTTAAATGGGGACAAAATACCTGTTCTCTCTACTTAGACTATGAGGCCCAAGATGAACAGGCAATATGTCCAATGTGATTAATTAATATATAAATCAAATGAGGATTATCTAAAATGGGGATTGAGAATATGAGTCCCCCATGGAACAGGGACTGTGTCCAACCTGATTTGCTTGTATCCAACCCAGTGCTTAATACGGTGCCTGGCACATAGTAAGCAGTTAACAAATATCGCAATTATTATTATTATTATTGTCTACTTCAGCGCTTAGTAAAATAGTTGGTACATAGTAAGTGGTTAACAAATAAGACCATATGTACATTATGGGCAGGAAACGTGTTTGCTAATTCTGTTGCATTGTAGTCGCCCAAGCACTTTGTAAGGTGATATGCACATAATTAGCACTCAGTAAATACCACTGCTCGATAATAAGGTAAGGTAAGTGACTTAATCAAGGTTTCAGCAGGCAAGTGGCAGAGGCTGGGAATAGAACCCAGATCTCCTGACTCTCAGAGATGATCTCTCAGGGGCCTTTCCTGGTTTTAAATGGCAAATATGATCCTGCACCCCATCAGCAACCTCTGAGAAGGATATCAATGAGCAGAGACAAATCTGACCTGGAAAGACCATCAAAAGGAGGCAAAAAGGGAGAATTTTTGCATTTTGCCTCTCCCCATTGACTTCCCCGGTGGCTGAGAGGAAGATCTTTGGTACTTGAATTCACTATAGAGTAAACTACTGTTGAAACCCCTCACCACTGTCCAACGCAGAGTGTTTAATTACCTGGTAAAGGAATGTTATTTTTGTGGAGAATCCATTTAATTATTTGATTGCACAGTAACCAAAGAGTGTAAGAGAGCTGTAGCCAGAAGGTACTTCAAAGCACTACCTTGTTGTCTCTGAGTGAGCATTAATGGGTTCTGAAAGCAGGAGATTGCTTAAAAAAAGAAGTATTAAAACCACCTCATGATCCTGCCAGCAATCTCAAAAAAATGCATAAACACTGGTGTCCTTTGCCAGAGAGAGGGAAAAAAAAGTTCAAAGGGATCTGAGAGTTTTCATGCAAAGTTTAGAGTTTAAGGCGTGACTGCTAGACATGGAGGTCTACTGTCTGAACTCTTGTTTATTAAAAACAGTTTCCAGTCATTCAGGGGCCTCAGAAAGAGTACCGGCTTTTGCACTGCCAGAGGTTTAAAGGTTTCATTGATTTCTACCTGTTTTTTTCATCTTTTGTTTTGTTTTTCTTATCAGATTCACAAAGCCCAGTATCAGAGGGGAGGGAAAACTACATTTGAGCAGAGCTGGGATGTAAGACTTTCTCCCACTAAGCTTTCCCTTTTGATTAACCGCTTTCATCGTGCACTGTCTCCAATGCTTCTCTGTTTGACATCTCACGTGTAAGTCCAAGAAAAAGCGGGAGCCTTCTTATTGCACCCTTTCCTCCATCCTTGGTGTCCACAGAGACACCCGGATCAATTGGTTCACAGTGTTTGAACTGGATCTTTCTCCCTCCAACCCCCTCCCACTCCCCCCACGCCCAACCCTAACTAAGATGACCCTGACTGGCTGCTGACTGTGCCAAGCACTGGTGTAGATCCAAGAGAATAGACGTGACACAGGTCCTGTCCACATGTTGTGCACATTAGAGCGAAGAGAACAGTTAGCTTATCCCCAGTTAATGGCTCAGTGGAAAGAGCACGGGCTTTGGAGTCAGGGCTCATGAGTTCGAATCCCAGCTCTGCCACTTGTCGGCTGTGTGACTGTGGGCAAGTTACTTCACTTCTCGGCGCCTCAGTTCCCTCATCTGTAAAATGAGGATTAAGACTGTGAGCCCCACGTGGGACAACCTGATACCCCTATGTCTACCCCAGCGCTTAGAACAGTGCTCGGCACATAGTAAGCGCTTAACAAATACCAACATTAGTATTATTAGATGAGGAAACCAAGGCACAGGCACCCTCCTACTTTGTAAACCTGATGAAGGACAGGCCACTGTCCAACCTGATAGGACATTGTGGGATTTGTTAAGTGCCTATTATGTGCCAAACACAGTACTGAATACTGGGGTGGATACAAGCAAATTGGGTTGGTTCAGTCCCTGTCCCATTTGGGGGTCACAGTCTAAATGTTCGTTTTACAGATGAGATAACTAAGGCACAGAGAAGTGAAGTGACTTGTCCAAGGACACACAGCAGACAAGTGGCAGAGGCCAGAACAGAACCCAGGTCCTTCTGACTCCCAGGCCCAGGCTCTATCTACTGCACCATGTTGGTTTTTATTACCTTGTAATAATAATAATAATGATGATGGTATTCCTTAAGTGCTTACTATGTGCAAAGCACTGTTCTACACGCTGGAGGAGATACAAGGTGATCAGGTTGTCCCACGTGGGGCTCACAGTCTTAATTCCCATTTTATAGATGAGGTAACTGAGGCACAGAGAAGTTAAGATACTTGTCCAAAGTCACACAGCTGAAAAGCAGCAGAGCCGGAATCAGAAACCATGACCCCTTACTCCCAAGCCCGTGCTCTTTACACTGAGACATGCTGCTTCTCCTATCTCTCCTGTATCTACCTCAGAGCTTGGTACATAGGTAGCTCTGGATAAATATTAATATTATTATTATTGTCATTATTATTACAGGAAGGGTAAACCTAGAACCTGGATCTCCTTACTCCCAGTTTCGTGGTCTAATCCACTAGGCAAAACTGCTTCAAAGGTTCCCAATAGAGCCAGTGATGAGCACTGGGCCCATCTACCCATCTCCTCGAAGACTTTGCCTCAGACACCAGGTATGGGGGAACCAAAAGGAAGAAGCCAGGAGTCCGGTTCTGGGACTTACCCAGCCCAGGAAACTTACCCTTTGGACAAGGGAGGGCGAACACACTGAGCTGAGCCCGCTGGAACTTGACAATTGCCCCTCTGTGCTCTGTGTCTCCTGGTGATCCTGGGTGACCTCAATGTTGCTCCACCTCTCTAGGACTCAGTTTCTCCATCTGTAAATAGGGACAATAATCCTTGATACCTCATAAGAGCATTTAAAACCCCAAATGCTCCCAGAAAGACAGGAGTGCTTTAAATCCTGGGCCCCATTATTATTATTATTACCTGGCAAAAGCAATTATCTGGTTGTATGTGGCTGTGGGCCAGTCTGGACTTGCAGCTATTCTGGAGAGTTGAGTTGTCTCATTTTCACCGAAATGAGATTGTGTTGAGGGTGCAGCATCCCATTGATTGACTCCCCTGCAAACTTGAAATTGGGAAGCAACCTCAAGGGGGAGGTGAAAACTCCAGGTAAAGAGTTTGGGGATCTCCACCCACTGGGCTGTTTTGGCACTGGTGGCTACTTCAATTATTCAATCAATCAATCAGTCAGTTAATGGCATTTAATGAATGCTTGCCATGTGCCAAGCACTATACTAAGTGCTTGGTAGAGTTCAGTGGGACAGGGTTTGTAGACACAGTCCTTGTGTACAAGGAGTTTACCAGTCTAGAGGAGGTGAGAATATACAAATCAGTCAATTGTACTTATTGAACCCTTTACTGTGTGCAGAGCACTGTACTAAGCACTTGGGAGAGTATAATATAACAGAGCCATTTTCCCTGCCCACAGTGAGAAGCCCGGAGGCCTAGTGGATAAAGTACAGGCCAAGGACTCAGAAGGACCTGGGTTCTAATCCTAGCTCCGCCACTTATCTGTTGTGTGATTTTGGACAAGTCATTTCACCTCTCTGTCCTCAATTACCTCATCTGTAAAATGAGGATTATGACTATGAGCCCCATGCAGGACATGGATTTTGACCAATCTGACAGCTTTTATCTACCCCAGCTCTTGGTAGTGATTGGCACATAGTAAGTGCTTCACAAATGCTATTAAAAAAAAAAAGAGCTTAAGAGTCCAGAGAACACGCTTGCATGAACTGATGTACTACAGTACCATATGGACCAAGAAAGTGCTGGGATACTGGTGTACAAATGTACATCCACCTCTGCCACTTGCCTGCTGGTAGACCTTGGGTAAGACACTTCATTTCTCTGGGCCTCAGTTTCCTCATTTGTTAAATGGGGATGAAATTCCTCAGGTAGGCTGTGAGCCCCATATGGAACATGTGTCTGTCCTGATTATCTTTTATCTACCCCAGTGCTAAATAAAGTGCTTGGCTCATAGTAAGGGCTTAACAAATACTGTTATTAATATTATTATTATTATTACTGAGCTCCAGGAGAGAGAGAGCAGAACAATGGCCCTGTAGAAGTAGCATGGCCTAGTGGAAGGAGGATGGGCCTGGGAGTCAGAGGATCTGGGTTATAGTTCTGGTTCTGCCACTTTTCTGCTGTGACTTAAAACAAGCCATTTAACTTCTCTGTACCTCAGTTACCTTATCTGTAAAATGGGGATTGAGACTGTGAGCCCCAAGTGTGACAATCTGATTATGATTGTGATTATCCTCTATCTGACCTAGTGCTTAGGGCAGTGTGCATAGTAAGCACTTTACAAATATCTTTAAGATAATAATAGGAATGATAACATTTTTTTAAAAAACAGTGGTACATCCTGCCTTATCATTTCTTTGACTCCCCCATGTTTGAGTTACTTTTCTAGGCTTGTTGTGTTTGCATTTGCAGGTGGACTGAACTACAGTTCATAAGAGCCCAGATGGTGCAGAAAATCTGGTGCATTCCAGAAAGGCCCAGAACATGGCCTTTTTTGGGTAAACAGAGTCCAGGAACATCACCCTTCTTCCTCCTCCCCTCTTCCTTTCTCTTCTCCATCTTTCCCCTTCCCTCTCCTGCTGAACCCCAGAACACAACCTGAAGGATGAAGTCCAGGCTATTTTCTGTGACCCAAAATAGTGTTCCCAGCTCTGTAGCCTCAGGAATCCCCAGTCCAAAATAGATTCCAGGAAATCCCTACAAATTCAGTAGTCCCTGGGGCCTCTCCCGGCCTTCACCCACCTGGGAGGCTCCTTTTTTTTAATGGCATTTGTTTATGCCAAGCACTGTACTAAGTGCTAAGGTAGACTTGAACTAATTAGGTTGGAAACAGTTGGTGTCCCACATGGGGCTCATTGTCTTAATCTCCATTTTACAGATGAGGTAACTGAGGCACAAAGAAGCAAAGTCATGGTCAAGGTCACACAGCAGACAAGAGGCGGACCTGGGATTAGGATTTAGGTCCTTCTGACTCCCACGCCCGTGCTCTATCAGCTAGGCCAAGCTGCTTCCCATTTCCTATGTGCTGCTTTGAGTTTCCCTGACACTGAGACCATTGTCAGCCAAGAGTATTCGCGTCAGAGACCAGGACCTCAGTCAAAGTCCCATATTTTGACCCGAGGCAAGTCGACAGAATATTCATTTCTTTTTTTTTCTGGAAATTCCCTACGCAGGCTGAATGGGCTCAGGGCGAGAGCCAATGAGATGACATTTCCTGCCATCAGCAGCTCCCGTCAGTGTGGGGACAACACGGGGAAGGGGGAGGGAAGGCTGGGTTGAGAGGGGATTAACAACAGCCCACACCCCTGCTCCAGATGTGCTGCCACTCCAACCTCAGATGACATCATATATGGCTCCCAGGATCGGGACTTTTGGCTAGTGAAAGAGGGAGTGATGGGTGAACTCAAACATCAATCACCTGAGGGCAGAGGGGTGGTGACAGGGAAGCAGCATGTTGGATTTCAGGCAGGAGCAGAGTCAGGCATGGAGCTGGAATTGGGGTGCATTTTGGAGTGCAGATGGAGTGTGTGTGTTGGGGGAGTTGTCAATCAATCCACCAGTAGTATTTATTAAGCCTCCACTGTTAGAGAGCACTGTACTAAGTAATAACAATAATAGCTGTGGTATTTGTTAAGTGCTTACGGTGTGCCAGACGCCCTACTAAGCTCTGGAGTGGAAACCAGCAAATCAGGTTGGACACAGTCCCTGTCCCACATGGGGCTCACAGTCTTAATCCCCATTTTACGAATGAGGTAACTGAGGCCCAGAGAAGTGAAGCGACTTGCCTGAGTTCACCCAGCAGACAAGCGGCAGAGCCAGGATTAGAACCCAGTTCTTACTGATTCCCAGGCCCATTCTCTATCCACTAGGCCCCACTGCTTCTCTGACCTTCTCCTGTGACTATACAGTGCACTGCATGTTCCCTGGCCTCTAAATCCAAGGACCTGGATTCTGTTCTGGTGTTCAATAAAAGCTCCCACTGCTACCACAGTGGCCCGGGAAGGGGCTGCCGGTGGTTAGATGGGGCCATGGAGGCAGAAGGAGGAGGCAAAGCTGCTGAATGGGATTAGCCCTTTCTAACCACAAAGGGTGGTAGCTTGTGACCTCAGCCACCTTGGCATCCCCCCCTCTCCTCTCATCAATCACCTCAGAAGCAGTGAAATTGGGCTTTCAGAAACACCAGGAGCAGGAGACAAAGTCAACAAACAAGAGGCACCTGCTCAGGATTCCCTGGGCCTGCTCTCCCTCCTGCAGGAAGCCACTGGACAGCTGTCATATTGGGCAAGAGGAGTGGACCTTGAGGGAGAAAGGCACAGAACTCCCCTCCCTCCCTTGCACCCCTCCCAGAGCCAGTGTAGTCTGGTGGAGAGAGTGCAGTGCTGGCAGTCAGGAGATCTTAGGTTCTGATCCCGGCTCGGCCACCCGCTGCCCCTATGATCTTGGGCAAATCACTGAGCTGTTCTGTGCCTTGGTTTCCCCATCTGTAAAATGGGAATTCAATACCTGTTCTCCCTCCTACTTTTTTGGTCTTTTAAATGGTATTTTCTTTATCATTTTTATGGTCTTAAGTGCTTACTATGTGCCAGGCACTGTTCTAAATGCTGCAGTAGATACAAGGTAATCAGGTTGGACACAGTCCCTGTCCTACTTGGATCTCACAGTCTTAATCCCCATTTGCCAGATGAGGTAACTGAGGCCCAGAGAAGTGAAGTGACCTGCCCAAGGTCACACAGTAGACCAGGGGCAGAGCCAGGATGAGAACCCAGGTCCTTCTGACTCCTTGCTTAGCTGCTACCTAGATTGTGAGCCCAGTGCAGGACTGTGCCCAACCCGATTATCCTTTATCTACCCTGGTTCTGAATACAGGGCTTGGCACGTAATAAGCGTTTGACAAATACCACAGTTATGATTCTTATTACTCCTCCAGGAGCAAATGATCCGAAGCCATCCCCAGGCAGGGCAGGGCAGGGCAGGGCAGGGCAGGGCAGGGCAGGGCAGGGCAGGGCAGGGAGTTTCGGGGAACCAGGAAGGAAAAGGTTGGAGCCAGCGTCCTGGCTTTACTTTGATCTAGATGCTCCGTTTAAAGAAAAGATTTAAAACAAACTCCATCGTCCCCTTCGGAAAGAATGTGAGCTATTTCCCTGCTGTCCTCCACACAGTGGTGGCTCTGTGCTGGCCAGTCCAGGAGTGCCAATGACAATTGGCATCTTTCTTCTCAGATGGAGGAAGATATTTGTGACCCTTATGGGTGGGGTGGGGGGAGCGGGGAATGGATGTCCTACCCTTCACTGGGGTCATGTGTCCATTTGTGGCAGATCATATCACACCCACCCTCTTCCCAAGCTTAAAAGCAAAGGAAAAATAGAGACAAGGGGCCGGGGTGGTGGTTCCTGGGTAAAGAATTATTAAGGGCAGTTTCAGGGCAGATTTCTTCACCTGCTAACTTCTGATTTTCTGCAGATAACCGCTCCCTGGTCCTCCCTGTCACCTCTTTTCTACATCTTGCCCTCAATGAGGAGAGTACCTGGAGGTTCCCATCTCCCAGGCTGGAGGGAGAGTGGGGGGTCCCTTGGATGCAGGGGTGGGGAAGGTTAGAAGAAGCACACTGCAGGCCAAACTTCATCCATAGGGAGGAAAGGGTTAAGGGATGAGCTCGAGAAGGAGGAGTTGGGGGGGTGTGGGGCAGAGAGGAATGCAGCTGGTGCCAATTTTCATTCAAGGGCCAGTATAAAGGGCCAGCAGGGGGCGGCCAGCCGGCCTAGCCGCGCTGGGAAGGCTGCAGGTCAGGGCAGCTGTGAAGGCTGCAGGTCAGGGCAGCTGTGAAGGCTGGTAGCCTCTAAGTAGGGAGGGTTTTGTTTGGAACTTGAGACATAAAAGCACAAGCTGGATTCTCTGCTGATGTAACCTAGGTGCACAGCTCTGTGGGTGGTCCCTGAGCCAGGTAAGAGGGTTACAAAATAGGCCTATGCGGGGAGGGGAGTTCTCTCTTAGTGGTCTGTTCCCATGGGGTAATCCTCTGGTGTAAGAATGTAGCTATTTTTTGGTGTGTATCCTTGGCTTGGCTTTGCAACAGGGGTGGGTGGGGTGGGGGGAGTGTGGATTGTGCCTGGCTGAATCACTAGCTCACTTTTTTGTGTTCCTGCTCAGGGCTGGGACTCAGGACTGACTCAGTGACAAGAAAAATGTTAATCTGAATTTGGGGGATTAGGCCTTGGATCAACCTAAATTTGAGAGGCCCTGCCCCAGGTGCAGTAGGGTATCAGCCAGGAACCCGCTTCCCTGGATACCACAGCCCTTCCTAACTTCCTGCCAGGAGATGGATGTGGTCACTTGTTTTCTAGGTGAAGTGGAGGAGGAGAAGAAACCAGGTTCAGTTGGGTCTTCCAGATGGAACTTTTGCAACTGAGGAAACTGGCGCACAGAGAAGTGACCAACCTAAGGTCTCACAGCAACCAATTGGCAGAGCTCGGATTAGAATCCAGGTCCTTGGATTTAAAGGCTAGTGCTCTTTCCAGTGGGTAATGCTGTGGGTGGGGAACATATCTACCAATTCTGACACATTGTACTCTCAAACACTTTGTACAGTGCCCTGCACACAGTAAACACTCAATAAATGGTTGATTGTCTGGAAAGGATTTCAGGACTGTTTTGAAACTCCTTACTTTATGGTATTTCAAGCAATTACTATGTGCCAAACACTGTTTTAAGCAGTGGGGTAGCTATAAGATAAGTAGGTAGGACACAATCCATGTCCCACATGGAGCTCACCATGCTAATCCCCATTTTGTAGATGAGATAATTGAGGCACCCAGAAGTGAAGTGATTTGCCCAAGGTCACATAGCAGATTAAGGGTTGAGCCAGGATTAGAACCTAAGTCTTTGTCTATAGACTGTATTTTGAACTCTAGCATGGACCAAGTTATAAGTCAGCTTCCCTCCACATCAGAGCCCTGATTTCCCCCACTCCCCCAACTGTTTCTATTAAAGACATCAACCCATTAGATTGGGACAAATAAACCTTCAACTGGCTGCTACCTCCATCTTGGGTCCTGTCCTGGGGGACTGTATAGATTAGATCTTTTCCCTAGCCCTTAGATCAGGAACAAATTTCTCAATCTCAGTCCTCATCCAGTCCAGTGACCTATTTTTAAGAGAAAGCCATGCTAATGCCTTTCCTGACCAGCTCTGGGTCTTCCTTATTTCAAGGGACAATGAGAAGTTAATGATACAGCTGTGGAATTTTAAATTGCTGCTTCATGACTAATGACATGTGTTCTAGATCAGGGGAGAGAGCTAGTATTTACATATTTCCCATGATAAGTCAACATATGGTTTTTGTTTATACTGTCCTGGTGACTTTTCCCCCCCACCTCCCAATATAATCATCATTATAATGATTATTATTTGTTATTTTACAATTGTGGTGGAAGACACTTTTCTCATCACCACATTTTGAGTAAACAGGACAAATGAGATGAAGGGAAACAAGAAATTAGTAGGATTTCTGTTCTGGATTCTTGCTGAGACAGGGAAGTAGGGAACAGTTTTAGAGGGGAAGTAGGTGGGACTCAGAAGCAATAGCAGATGAAAAATGAAAGCAGAGATAATTCCACTGATAGCCAAAAATAAGGTAATGATGGCATCTAAGACACTTAATGGTTCCTCTTCCTTAGGTAACTTTCCTTCCATAATTGAGTTTCATCAAATATGTCTTGCATCAAAGCAACAGTGCTGTGTTCTGGATACTGAAACTTAAAGTATTTAGGCTGATGTTGAGTGTCCCTCTAGACTGTAAACTCTTTGTGGGCAGGGAAAGTACCTACCAACTCTGTTATATCGTATTCTCCCAAGTACTTAGCACAATGCTCTGCAAACAGTAAGTGTTAAATTAAGTTTTGACTGATTGTTCATCAAATCAGAGCTGGCCAAGTATTGGGAGGTTAAAGAACTACTCTCCTCCCTCCCTCCTTCCTCTCCGGCAAATGCAGGCTGCTCTCTGCAGTTTTAAAGCATTGTTGAAGCAATTGGTGGTGTTCACCTAGGAGTGCATTTGTGGATGAAAAGGCCTAAGAGAAGGTCACAATCCCTGCCACACTGAGTGTGCAAAAAGAATGTCTCTTCATTCAATCATATTTGAG
Source organism: Ornithorhynchus anatinus (assembly GCF_004115215.2). Classification (NCBI taxonomy): domain Eukaryota; kingdom Metazoa; phylum Chordata; class Mammalia; order Monotremata; family Ornithorhynchidae; genus Ornithorhynchus; species Ornithorhynchus anatinus. The sequence goes on from NC_041742.1 coordinate 4,997,803, forward strand.
TGCTTACTGTGTGTAGAGCACTGTACTAAGCACTTGGAAAGTACAATTTGGTAACAAGTCTCGTGTGATATGCTGGTTAATGTTTGCAGCCCCCAGTGCTGTTTTTGCTTTTGCCTGATTTTGTCTAGTTATAAAGGTTTTGCTGGGAGAGAGGCACCCCTTTCTCCATAGCAGTGGCCTATACTTAGCCATTGATCCCTAATTTTCAGCTGGGATGCAGCCTGGTTTTTTTTTATGTATTTAAGTGCTTAATATGTTGCAGGGACTATACTAAGGGCCAGGGTAAATATAAGCTAATCAGGATAGACACCACTGATGTGCCACATGAGGCTCACAGTCAACCCCATTTTGCAGATGAGGTAACTGAGGCACAGAGAGGTAAAGTGATATGCCCAAGGTCACACAGCAGACAAGTGGCAGAGCTGTGATTAGAACCCAGGTCCTCCGGAGTCCTAGGTCTCTGCTCTGTCCCCTAGGCTGTGCTGATTACCATGTCTCTAAAACACCCTTTCTGCTTGTGTTTTTCTGATTTCAGCTCTCCATCGAGCAGTTGCCTGGGTCTCCTGTGATTCATTTTCCCCATGTCCCACCCAGCATGGCTCCCTTGAGGTTAGTTGAGCATTAATGCTAAGGAACTGACTAGGTTCCAGAACTTCATTGTTAATGATCTTGCCATTTGATATTGAGTCTGACCCACAAGTGAAGCTGGTGGAACTGCCCAAAGATCTCTGCAGTCAACCCTTGGAGCTCTTCCTGTGCTCTCTTGATTTTGATGGTAGCTATCCTGCATCTCCCATTGGCCAACCAAAGCATATTAGGATTGTGACCTCTTTGGAGGCCTCTGGGAGGCTGACAAAGTGTGATCTATAGCCTGTTGCCACATTGGTGCCCAAAGGAGTCCCCAGAGAGGAATTGTGGTGTTCTACCTTCTGTGGCCATGAGGCCTGATCTTAGTGGTCCTCTCTTCTGGCGCTATGACTCCCTCCTTTTGGAGCTGACTCCAAGGTCCTGGAAGACTCGCAGTCTACTGGCATCAGAGTAATGCTCGATCCTCCAGAGTTCTGGGAGGCATGTCTGCAAAATGAGGCATGGTGCCCAGTGGAAAGAGCAGGGGATCTGGAAATCAATCCTGGATCCACCACTTGCCTTCTGTAATATTTGGGCAAGTCATTTATCACTTCTGTGCCTCAGTGGCTTCATCAGTTAAATGGGGTTTAAATATCTGTTTTCTCTCCTCAGACTCTGAGCCTCTTATGGGACAGGGACTCTGTCCATTGTGATCTATCCAGTGCTTAATGCAGTGCTTGGGATTGTAGTAACTGCCAATCAAACTGTACTAATTATTATAGCTGGGATGGTCAGTTTGGTGTCATAAAGAAATGATCTGATCTGATTAGAGAAGGAGCATGGCTTAGTGGAAAGATCACAGTCTTCAGAGTCAGAGTCTAATCCCGGCTCTGCTACTTGTCTGCTGTGTGACCTTGGGCAAGTCACTTCACTTCTCTGTGCCTGTTACCTCATCTGTAAAATGGGGATGAAGGCTCTGAGCCCTACGTGGGACAACCTGATTACCTTCTTTCTACCCCTATGCTTAGAACAGTGCTTGGCACATAGTAAGTGCTTAAATACCAACATTATTATTACTATTATTTGGAATTTACCACAGTGTTCTCCCAGTGGTTGGTATCTAGTAAGCAATTAATAAATACTAAAAAAAAACCCCAAAACCCATTACAGTTCCCATAAAAACCTGGGGTAAGCAAAATGGGACCCAGAAAAGAAGTTAGTGTGGTTTATCTGTTGCGTGTCTTCAAAACTTGAGTTCAAGCTGAACGCAATGTCCCCATATTTAACTGAGTCAGAAGGACCTGCGTTCTAATCCTGACTCCTCCACTTGTCTGCTGGGTGACCTTAGGCAAGTCACTCACTTCTCTGTGCTTCAGTTCCCTCATCTGTAAAATGTAGATTGACTATGAGCCCCATGTGGGACAGGGTCTGTGTCCAATCCGATTTGCCTGTATCTATCCAGTGCTTAGTACAATGTCAGGCCCATAGTAAGCACTTAAATAAAACTGTTGTTATTTTTATATAAGATAAATTCTTCCCAGTCCTTATGACTGTTGTAAGAGTTGCTCACAGTGTATGTTCCAAAACAATCTGCCTCTTGCTCCCTGCCTCCTGATTTGGTTTTCCCTTTCTCTGGTCCAGGGGTGGAGGAGGCAGTGATCTACTTCCAGACTTGAAATGGATTGAGCAGTGCCCATTGGACAGTTCTAGGAGTCACCTGTGGGAGGGACCTCAAATTGATCTAGTCCATCTCTGGGATCAAACCTCTCTGGTCCTCTGGCAATTGTCCCTCAAATATCCTTCTCCCAGGGAGTCAGTGACCCCAGAGGGAGATGGGGCTTGAGGGTCTGCTGGCCCAAGATGTGCAAGAGAGATTGGGTCAGGGTGGAAAGGAGCATGGGCATGTGGGAGAGCAAGAAGGTTGCTTAACATGGGAAGCCAATGTACTGATTATGCCTCTTACAGTGGATCAGCGGGACTCTTGCTGCCTTGTGGAGGAGGTGTGATGCTATCTGAGTTTATGGTCTCTCTGCCTTTTTTTTCTCCCAGTGACAGATCATATTGAAGTCCCTCCATTTAGACTTAGCCCCTCTCTGTCTCTCTCCTTCTCCCCCACACCAAGCTGTTAGGCTTTCTGTTTTGAAACTGCCTTTGCTGCAGTGTTTCTCTCAAGGACACTAAAACTTGTTACAAACAGTGTCTGATAATAAATACCTTTGAGGGATCAAAAGATCTCCCAAGCCACCTTCAAAAAGTCCAGAGTGCTTTGGTTTCATTGTTTGGGCTCAGATTTTTCAGATTTTTTTTTAAATGAAAATTTTTTTTTCAAAAAACCATCTGTGCTGTAACAGTGGGTGGGGAGAGTGGTTTTTGGAGGGTGGGGATGTGTGCAAAGTGGTGTGGAAGCAGTGGTAATGTTCGTTGAGTCTGCCAGGTTTCAGTCTCCAATTCTCTCCTCTAACATTTGCTATTTTCTGACTGATAGTCCAAGGGTCCAGGTAGTTCTGAACTTCCTCTTGTACTCTGCACACAGTAAGTGCTCAATCAATGATTGATTACTCTCTCACCTTGTTGAGCTCCTGGTCTCTAGCTACAAGTTGCCTTCATAGTGCTAAAGAGGGTGAAGGTAGAGCAAGGAAGCACATGGAGCTGTTGCTGATTCTTGGTGGTTGTTTTTTTGTTTTTTAAATGGGATTTACATGCCATTATCCTAAAGTGCTGGGTTAGGTAAAAGTTAATCAGGTTTTACATAGTCCATGTCGCACATGGGGCTCACAGTCTTAATCCCTACTATACAGAGGAGGTAACTGAGGCACAGTTATATGACTTCCCCAAGGACACATGGCAGACAAGTGGCAGAGCCAGAATTAGAACCAGGTCCTCTGAGTTCCAGGACCGTATTCTACCCACTAGGTCGTGGTGCTGCTCAAGGTGGACTTGATCCAGTTGCCGAGGTGTCTGAGGGCCACCAACCGAACTGATGGCCTGAGGCCACAGAAATACTCCCTACAGGGCCTTGCTCACTCACTGGGCGAAGGCCCTTTGAAGTAGAGAATTGGCTAGCCGGCCCAACACCCACACTTCTGGCACCTCCAGAGAAACGACGAGAGGAGTAGAATAGCCTTATGGAAAGAGCACGGGCCTGGGATTCAGAGGACCTGACCTCTATCCTAGCTCCGCCACTTGTCTGCCAAATGACCTTGGGCAAGTTGCTTCACTTCTCTGTGCCTCAGTTACCTCACCAGTAAAAGGGGATTAAGACTGCGAGCCCCCTGTGGGACAGGGACTTGTGTCCAGCCTGATTTGGTTAGTAAGCACTCAACAAATACCATTCGTTAATGAATTAAGGATAAATAAGTCTCCACCAGATGGGTCTGTCTTTCTTCATACTTTGCTGTGAGAAATAACAATTTAGGAGTTTTGTGATGGTCTGACTGATTCCTAGACCCCTGTATTGGAAGTCTGAAGTATTTATGCTTAATCTAAATAAGAAAAATGCTAGAAAAGATCTTAAAGGCTTCTTGACCAGTGAAAGGTATAAAGTTAGGTACCCAGACACTGGGTGAGTGTATGGAGAGGGGATGTCCTGTTAAATATTAGGGGGCTTATTTTTGGTCCAATCAATATTAGACCTGGACCTGAGCTTGATCAAACTTAGTTTTTAAATGGAGGTTACCCAGAGTGAATCCAGTTTTCTGATGGACCCGTTGTTCTGATTGATCCATCCATTAGGTAGACTAATGTGAATCTGAAAGCTAAGTTTCCATTCCTGTCCCCCCCCTTTTTTTGAGGGCAATAATAAGGTGCAACTTAAAATAGACATTTTCATGAAGAATTCTTCCCAAACAAAAATGTCATGAAGCATGAAATGGGCTGCAATCAGAATTTCACTTGAAGTACTTTACAGTAATTATTTTGAAAAATCCCCACAAAAGATTCTTTTCAATTATAGGCTAGCAAGCAAAATCCATAGTGTTCAGGGTGAGGTAATTTCTTCATTGGGGAGAAAAAACCAACTTCAATTCTTGGGTTTTGCTCTAAGGCATGTTTGAATAGACATAAGCATTAAATAGCTTTAAAAAAAGCTATGAAGATGATCCATTGCAGAATAATGCCAGAGAAAGCAGACACTCAAGTGGGATGCAAATTACCTTTAGAAAAGACCTAATGAGCCATCATTAACTACTGATCCATTGTTAACTACTGATCATCCATTGTTAGCCACTAAGTGAAGCAGCAGGGCCTAATGGAAAGAGCTCAGAGTTGGGAATCAGGAGGCCTGGGTTTTAGTCCCAGCTGCCACTTGCCTACTGTTTGGCTTTGGATGTCACTCAAATTCTTTGTGCCTCAGTTTCCTCCTCTGTAAAATGATCTAAATACCTGTTGTGTCTGGGAGTCCCTTGTGGTATAAGGACTGTTAGATTTGATTATATTGTATCTACCCCAGGCTTAGCACAGTGATTGGGACATAATAAGCATTTTACAGATACGTCGATTGCTTAATATGTGGACCTAATTTTTAAATCTACCTTGGCTTCTTCCACATAAATCTGAGCAACTGTCTTCCTAGATGGAATTTCCTGCTTGAGTGGATTAATTTACATTCTGGAAATAATTGCTTATTTGAGCACAAAATATCAGTTCTCCCTCTTATATTGAGCCCCATATCAGCCAAGGATGATGTAATGTATAGGCATCTGGTATCAGCCCAGTGCTCAGGACAATGCTTGGCACATAGTGTGTGCCTAATACATACCATCATTACTGATGTACAAGTGCCTTTGAAAAATGAAAGCACTTTTGTCAAAGGCACTTGTCAATCAATGACCTTATTTTTATCCTCACAACAACCCTCTGAAGTAGGTAGAAGTAGATATTATTCTCTCACTTTACAGAGGTGACTTGTCAAAGGTCACCCAGTTAACCAGTGATAGAGCTAGGACTAGCTACAAGCTGGGTTCTCCTGATTCCAGCCCCGGGCTCTTTCCATGTCATCATGCTGTCAACTGGACCACTGGGCTGTGTAGACTCCTGAAAAAACCAGTAAGAATGTGTTGATGTTTATCTCCTCCAACTCCCTTGCTGTCTTCAACAATCTCAACCAGGGTATGAAGCATCCAAAATAAAAAAAGTTCAAAAAAATCAAATAAACATACTTGATAAGTGTCATTACCTTGGGTGTCACATTGTGCTCATCTCTCAAAATTCTATGCTCTCCCAGATGCTTAACACAGTGCTCTGTACAGAGTAACCATTCCATAAATACCATTGATTAACTGATTAAACTCTTAGTGGACAAGAAATGAACAGTTTCAGCTTAAACTCTGTATAATGCCTTGTGCAATTTTAAATTCAGAAATCTTCCACCAAACATGCTGAATGGTTATTTTGGGAATGTCTGGAGATGTCAGGTACCTGAAAAACCCTAAGTACCTGGGTAAATATTGCCGACAAGCCTCTGGTACTTGTTTATGATATTTAAGTGACTACTATGTGCTAGGAATCATACTGACCCCTGTGGCTCAGTGGAAAGAGCACGGGCTTTGGAGTCAGAGGTCATGGGTTCGAATCCCGGATCGGCCACAGGTCAGCTGTGTGACTTTGGGCAAGTCACTTAATTTCTTGGTGCCTCAGTTACCTCATCTGTAAAATGGGCATTAAGACTGTGAGCCCACGTGGGACAACCTGATTCCCCTCTGTCTACCCCAGCGCTTAGAACAGTGCTTGGCACATAGTAAGTGCTTAACAAATACCAACATTATTATTATTAAGTTGGACATAGTCCATATCCCACACAGGGCTCACAGTCTTAATCCCCATTTTACCGATGAGGTGACCCAAGTGCAGAGAAGTAAAGTGATTCGCCCAAGATCACACAGCAGAAAAGTGGCAGAGCTGGGATTAGAACCTAAGTCCTTCTAGCTCCCAGGCCTGTGCTCTATCCACTAAGTAATGCTGCTTCTCTAGGAAAGAGCCATCTGATGTATAAATCTAGGTGGCTTGCTGTTTGCTCTTTCTAGATTTTTGTAACGAGATCTCTTGAATCTGCCCTTCATTCAGGGCGACAGACTTTGGAGCAAAAAAAAAAAAAAAAAAGCCAATTACCTCAGTGGGGCTTTGTTTTCAGATGGGATTCTTTCTTCCAGAACACTTCCTTGCCGTGCTTTCTGAACCTTACTTTCTTCTTCTCAGAGCTTCCCCTGACCTTAGGCCTTGGTTCCTTAAGATAGGAGTCTTGTTCCATCTCTTCTCTGTAGGGTAGCGGAAGGCTGAGGTTTTCAAGAATCTTCAATGACAGCAATTTGTTTGGTTGCTAGTAGTCTGTCTCTCTCTCTCCTTCCAATGGGTCAGAAAATCAAGCTTTTATTCTCAGTTCCTTTGCTGAAATCAGTGCAGCTGAGAGGGATGAAGTGAGGGATAGATTTTACTCTGAGATATATCTGGCACACGCGTGTGTGTGTGGGTGCCTAGAACCTCAGGTAAGATTCCCTACCACCCCTTGGGAATACAGACAGGCAGTGTCCAACTGAGTTATAGTCTCCCTATTGCAAATAACAGCCGAGCCGTAAGGATGTTAGATGAATATATGCACCCAGGAATTAATTTTAGGGTCCTACTCCCACTCTCTGCCCTCTGCCAGTCAAGTTCCTGCTGGAGCCCAGAGAGCAACAAGTGTAGAGACCAGCAGGGGTGCCACATGTGGCAAAGGGCATGTGCCACTTTTACTCATGCTAGCCCGATGCAGACTCCTAATAATTGTGACTTTGTTAGGTGCTTACTATATGCCAAGCACTGTTTTAAGTGCTGGGGTAGATGTGTTATTCAGGTTGGAATCAGTCCCTGTTCCACATGGGGGTCACAGTTTTAATCCCCATTTTACAGATGAGGGAACTGAGACACAGAGAAGTCAAGTGATTTGCCCAAGGTCCCACACCAGACAAGTGGTGGAGCTGGGATTAGAACCCATGACCTTCTGACTCTCAACCCTGTGCTCTATCCACTAAACAGTGACCAGAATCCCAGAATCCTGATTACCAGAGCAGTGTGCTTTCCTCAAGTCTGATGATAGTAAGTCGCAGCGTGGCTCAGTGGAAAGAGCACGGGCTTTGGAGTCAGGGCTCATGAGTTCGAATCCCAGCTCTGCCACGTGTCGGCTGTGTGACTGTGGGCAAGTCACTTAACTTCTATGTGCCTCAGTTCCCTCATCTGTAAAATGGGGATGAAGACTGTGAGCCCCATGTGGGACAACCTGATTTCCCCATGTCTACCCCAGCGCTTAGAACAGTGCTCGGCACATAGTAAGCGCTTAACAAATACCAACATTATTATTATTATTATTACTGCTTGCGAGACTATTGTCTTAGAGAATGAGAAATCCATGGTCAGTATTCAGTTTTATAGAGCAGATTTCTTTTCCATCCTGTGTTTCCCACTTCTAATAGGGGTCAAGTGGGCTGGGGAGGTAGGTAGATTGGGTTTTGTAACTTTTCAGCTTCCCCTCCCTTTGCTCTCCGAATGACCTGGGAAGTTAGTTGAGCAGTTGATCGAGTTTCTCCTCCAGTTGGTGCTGACCTAGGGGACATTGTGGCCTAGTGGAGAGAGCACTGGTCAGGAGACCCAGGTTCTAGTCACAGCTCTGTCCCTGGCCTGCTGAGTGAGCTTGGGCAAATCACAACCTCTCTGTGCTTCAGTTTCTCCATCTGTAAAATGGGGATCAAGTAGGCTGTGAGGTTCATGTGGCAGAGGGGCTGTCTCCAGTCTTATAACCTGTATCTTTCCCATCAGCGTTTAACTTATAGGAATCATTTAATAAATGCCATCATTATATGATGGAGAAACTCTTGGTGAGATAGGTAGCACAGAGGATCACCTCTGTCCTGTCGCTAGGCCAAACCTCTGTCATCTTAATCCCTCATGCAGAAATGCTATGAAATGTAATCTAGATATGGTTCAGCTGGAAACCTACCTTAAACACTGGCTCCTCTTTGGTGTCAAATCTTAATTTTCTTCTTTCATCTCTCTCTCCTTTTCCTTCTGTTTCTCATTTTTCTGATTTCTTTCTCCAGGCTTTTGATCTGTTTTCTATTGTTATCATTCAGGCATTTCATGCTTCAACTTTCCTAATCCAACCATAACAACATGTGGTATCTGCTATAATGTATTAATTTTAGATCTTCCTAATACTTCATGTCTGAGGAGGTTGGTTTACCAAATGATTTCCTGCACGTGCTTTCTTGTGTGTGGGCCTTCAGAGCTTGAAAAAACACACTTTTACACAAAAGGGGAGAGGAGATTGGGTATTGAACTCTCCCAGTGAGTGACTTGACTCCTCCTGCCTTTGCTAGCCTAGCTGTCATTTGGGCTATACACACCTCTTCCTCATGGGGGCTGGGTTCAGAATGATGTGACTTGATAGAGAAATATCCCAGCATTTGGTTTCATTTGTTAGGGACCTTGCGTTTCAACTAATGCTTGAAAACCCGGGGTCTTTTCCTTAAGGTTGCTGGGAATACAGCAATTTTAAAAGAATTGATAGACATATTCCTTGCCCACAACAAGCTTACAGTCTACCAGTTTGGGAAGTAAGTTGTGTGACCTTGGGCAAGTCACTTAACTTTTACATTCCTCAGTTACCCCATCTGTGAAATGGGGATCAAGACTCTGAGTCCCATGTGCAACATGGACTGTGTCCAACCCTCCTAGCTTGTATTACCCCAGTGCTTAGTACAGTGCCTGGCACATAGTAAACACTTAAATATATTAAAGGAAATTTGCCTAGAGTTCCAACTTAGAGGTAGCAGTCAATTCCACCTCCTTCTGTTTATTTGATGTTCTCTGCTTGTGTTCTAAGCAATCTACATTAGTACCAGAGTTGTTGAGGGAAGCAGGTTGCTATGACAACAGGTCCCTGGACCAGTTCCCTGCATTCAAACCCCATGAAGAGGGTGAGGAAGAACTGCTAAGGTGGATCCTCTTCCCATATCTTTAAATGATATTCTATAAATTATTGATATTAATGTTGACCCCTCGCCCACATCTTGCCTCTGGCCTGGAATACCCTTCCTCCTCAAATCCTCAAAAACAGGCAATTACTTTCCCTGGCTACAAGACCTTATTGAAGGCACATCTCCTCCACGAGGCTTTCCCAAAATAAGCCTCTCCTTTCCTTTTCTCCCATTCACTTCTGTGTAGCCCTGTCTTGCTCCCTTTGTTCTTATCCCCTCCCAGCCCCACAGCAGTTAGGTACATATTTATAATTTCTTTATTTGTATTGCTATAGGTCTCCACTCCTCTAGACTGTAAGCTTGTTGTGGGCAGGAATGTGTCTATAGCTGTATTCTACTCTCCCAAGCGCTTAGTATAGTGTTCTTTGCACAGTAAGTGTTCAATAAAAATGATTGAATGATTGTCTCCTGTATAGTGTAAGCTCGTGGTGACAGGGAAGATGTCTGCCAATTCTGTTGTATTGTACTCTCCCAAGCACTTAGTACAGTGCTCTGCACAATGTAAGTAGTTGATAAATATTGATGATGATGATGATGACTGATGTGTGAATTGTTTTGAATGAGACTGTAGATCAGTAGCTGGTTGAGATGGAGAGAGTGGTGTTTCTTCACAGATCCTGCTGGGCTGGAGATGACTGAGTTGTTGGAGGTGGGTTTGGAACTGTTCCAGGGCAAGGGAGCTGGGACCCCAGGGGGCTACTCCATTCTGTTAATGATTTAAGCAAGTTGTTATGGGGACAATGCTCGAATTTGGCTGGAATGTGTTTGAAGACAAGCAGGCAGGAGTAGGTGACAAGGTTGGTGAGGTATAGAAGATGGTGTCCAATTCTCACCTGTGTATTATTTCCCAGAGCTTAGTACAGGACTCTGCACACAGTAAGTGTTTAATAAATAGTAATACTATCAATCAAATGTATTGAGCAGTTACTGTGTGGTGCACTGTACCAAGTGCTTTGGAGACTACAATCCAATAGAGTGTCTTAAATCATATTTATCAGTCATCTTGATTGAACACTTAATGTGTGCAGAACACTGTATTAAGAGCTTGGGAGAATACAATATAGCACAGTTGTCAGACAGATTGCCTGCCCACAATGACCTTCTGGTTTATAGGCAGATACGTTTCACCTCTAAAAGTGTTGGATTAGGCTTTTTTTTTTTTTTTTGGTTTTTTTGTCCCCTCCATTTGCAAAGGAGGTATTTGGAGGGAAGCCAAGAGGCACCCGAATAATTATACTATTTAATAATAATGAATAATGAAATAGTATTAAATGGCTGCTGTGTGCAGAGCACTTATTACTACTACTACTACCACCATTACTGGAATTTAAGTGCTTACTATATGCCAAGTGCTGGGAGAGATACCAGATTATTGGATCAGATTTACACCCTGTCCCAGATGGAGCTCATAGTATAAGAAGGGTGGAGAAGGGGTATTTACCCCCATTTTGCACATGAGGAAAGTGAGACATGGAGAATTAATGTTGGTATTTGTTAAGCGCTTACTATGTGCCAAGCACTGTTCTAAGTGCTGGGGTAGATACAGGGCAATCAGGTTGTCCCACGTGAGGCTCACAGTCTTAATCCCCATTTTACAGATGAGAGAACTGAGGCACAGTGAAGTGATTTGCCCATAGTCACACAGCTATTAGAATTAAAGTGGCATGTCCAAGATCACCCTGCAGGTGAGGCTTGGGGGAATATAATCAAATAAATAGACATGATCTCTGCCCTCCAGGAACTTGCAAATCTAGCGAGGGAGGCAGGCACCCCCACACTTGACTCTGGTTAAAGTGCTTACATTGATCACTGTCTCCCCCTCCCACAAAATCCCCTGCCGTTTTCCTTAATTGCATGGGGTGGTCAAGCCTCCCCAACTGCCGAGAGCAGAATTGCATTCAGGGTTAAGAGTTTGTGTTTTCTGAAGGCCCGTCTTCTCTTTCCTCCCAACGCCGGCACCAGGCGATCAAACTTACCTCTCAGGACCTCTGCCGAAGGAGCCATTGGCAAGGGAGAAAACAATGAGGAACAGAATCCTGAGCTCCTTGGAGATGAGTGCCAATGCCCAGTACATGGTGGAAAGAGAGCTTCCAGAAGCAAACATTAACAGCTTCCGGAGAAGTTCAAGATGGTGGAGGGGGCGATGGGCAACTCTCACTCCCCGCTCCCCCCTGCCCTCATCCCTCTTTTTGTTGAACCTAGGGAACGAGATGAAGATTTCTGGGCAGAAAAGGCTGTTCATGATTGGACCCTGTTTACTCACAGGATAGTGTGTGGGGAGCCTCTTTTCTCGGCAAGTGCCTCTGGGCAGAATGGCTACTCCAGGATGGAAAGAACCATTTGGCTAAACAGGAGGATTATGGGACAGGGAGACAGAGGTGACTTCTTTGGCTACTGATAAATGTTCCAGGACCCAGAGGAGGGGATCTAACAGCCATGTGGACCATCATAAGTGGGCACTATGAGTAAATAGAAGGTCAATAGATTAGAGCAGTCCTTGTCCCACCTGGAGCTAAGAGAAAGGACACATCTTTTATCCCCAATTTATAGGTAAAGAAACTGAGACCCCAAGAGGTTAAGAGACTAAGAGAATTGCCCCAGATTATCCAGCAGGCAATTGGCAGAGCTGGGTCTAGAACTCAGGTGTCTTGACTCCCAATCCTGTGTTTGCTTCACTAGGACACACTCTGAGTGGGGCCATCAGGCACTCCAAGAGACATCATGGCTTAGGATCCCCTGGTTCAAGAGGCCTTCCTTGACTAGGCCGTCCTTTCCTCTCCTTCCATCCCCTTCTGCATCACCCTGACTTGCCTTGATTCATTCCCCTCCCCCATCCAGCCCCAGAGCACTTGTGTCCTTATCTGTAATTTTATTCCTTTACATTAATGTCTGTCTCCTATAGACTGTAAGCTAGTTGTGGGCAGGGAATGTATCTGCTTATTGCCGTATTGTACTCTTCCAAGTGCTTAGTACAGTGCTCTGAACACAGTAAGATTTCAATAAGTACGATTGACTGACTTAGTGAGAGGGGCCAAACAGGCAGAGCAAGGGACTCTTTGCAGTCTTTAAGAAACCAAGCTGTTTTGTTGTCTGTCTCCCCTGTTTAGACTGTGAGCCTATTGTTGGGCAGCGATTGTCTCTATCTGCTGCTGAATTGTAAATTCCAAGCATTTAGTACAATGCTCTGCACATAGTAAATGCTCAATATGATGGAATGAATGAGTAAAAATACAGTTAAGGGCTTCTCAGCCATGCCAAAGTTCCCAGACCAGAGTGGATCAAGAGCTGGTTATTTGGCCACCAATGATGTGGCTGGTGGGGAAAGAGCTGCTGACACACCCCGGTGCAGGGTAGTGAGGGCCAACGGGGAGTCAGAAGCGTGACAGGACTGCCTTCATGATCCTTAAACAGTCTAATCTTTTGTTCCCGAGTCCCCACGCTTGGAAGGCTGTGGGCTCTTCTCAGCTGCCCCCTGGCTTCCGGGAGGGAGGCTGGGTGCACCTGGGAGGGACTGTTTGAAGAGGATTTGGATTTGGCCTGGATGGGAGGCATCAGCCCATTCCCCAGGCTGCTGAATCATCCATGGGAAACAGGCCCGGGAAGCAGGCTGGGCTATCGACTTCCCCTGCTGCTGGAAGATGGCCTATCCACCCACGATGACCTATTCCCCTTCCTTGAGTACAGCATGAAAGGATCAAAAAGACCCAAGAGGCAGAGTAAGAGGAAATGGTTGACACTTCAGCAGGAAAATCTCCAGCTAGAATAGGAGAGGACTTTTGACTGCCAGAGGGATTTGATGTTCAAATCAGGACAGTGAAAGGGCTCAGGGTGCTTCGTTCATTCGTTCATTCAATTGTCTTTATTGAGTGCTTACTGTGTGCAGAGCACTGTACTTAATGCTTCGGGGAGTACAACAATAGACATATTCCCTGCCCACAGTGAGCTTACAATCTAGAGGTGAGAGAAGTGAATCATTTTTCATTTGGGTATGTGCTCATTCAGTGATCTATGTTGGTTACTTTGTAAATACTTTCACTTGTGGGGCCCCTCCCTCAATATAGTGTAGGTGCCTTGTGAATGGGGAAGGTATCACTACAGTGTTTGGGACTTCCTATGTTCTTAGTACTGTGAACCTAGCTGGATGCTGAAATACTCTTAATCTTTTTTTAATGGTATTCAATTTTTTTTTAAATATCCATGGTGTTGAAGTGGGTCGGAGATGACTCGAAAGCATAAAACAAGACAAATTTAAGCACTTACTATGTACCAGGCACTGTACTAAGTGCTGGGATAGTTACAAGGTGATCAGATTGGACACAGTCCTTGTACCAGGTGGGGTTTACAGTCTTAATCCCCATTTTACAGATGAGGTAACTGAATCACATAAAAGTGAAATGACTCACCTAAGGTCACACAGCAGACAAGTGGCAGAGTTAGGATTAGGACCCGGGTTCTCTGACTCACAGGCATGGGCTCTTTCCACCAGGACATGCTGCTTCCCATCCAAACAAGTCTTTCAGGCACACCAGAAAGCAGGGGGCTGGACCGCTGAGAGAAGCAGCATGGCGTACTGGATAGAGCATAGGCCTGGGAGTCAGGTCATAGGTTCTAATCCTAACTCCACCACTTATCTGCTGTGTCACCTTGGATAAGTCACTTTTACTTCTCTGTGCTAGTTACCTCATCTGTAAAATGGGGATTAAGACTGTGAGCCATATGCAGAACAGGAACTGTCCCACCCAATTAACTTTTATCCACACCAATGTTTAGTACAGTGCTTGGCACATGGTAAGTGCTTCACAAATTCTATAATTATAATTACTGATTATTATTTGACTAATCAAAGTCCCTTTTTGCTCTAGGATTCCATGACTGCAGTGTCACAGCTTCTTGCTCTGCAAATTTTTATATCCAATAAGAAAGAGTACTGGTCATCCTTGTCTTTTAACTGAACAGATGAGTTTCTGCTAGACAGTATTCTGGGAAAGTCCTTTCTATCCTTTTCTATGTAACTATTATAATGTTATTAGCTACATTGTTAATTGATCCATAAGAATCACAGGCATTTCTCATTCTGCTCTCAGCAAAGAAGGTACTTTAACAATTATTTGCCTCCCAGTTCCTAAATAAGACCATGGGCCTCCACCAGAGCTGGGATAATTTTATTATAATGAAAACCATTCTCTTTGATCTTCACTAGTTCTTCAGTCCTGCACTTGTGTATTCAAACATCAATGGAAATGGAGTTTCGAGCTTCCTCTTTCATTATCTTTCTTAAAGATTAAAAAAAAAAAGCAAAACGGGTAGGGGGAGTTAGGAGCTTTGGAGATGAGGCAATATTTTTACAGTAATTTCTTTATCTGATTTCATCCTATTTACAGAAGATGCTGTTGGTAATATTTTTCCACTATTTTTAAGATGGGTGTGCATACATAAACCCCCCTGACACACACATGCGATCTCCTTCAATAAACAGGCCACTTCCTCTTTGACTAATTTGCAAGAAATCAATCAGTTGGTAGTATTTATTAAGCATCAACTATGTGTAGGGACTGTACTGAGCTCTTGGGAGTATTAGATGGTTGGGAACTTGTCGTCTGTCCTCAAAGAGCTTGCAATCTAGCAGGGCTGAGACTGAATGTTCTAGTGCATTGATCTGTACAAGAGCGACACAGATTAAAGGAGATTTGATGGTTTAACTCAATGATTTTATCTTTAGTAAGAGAAGGAACTTCATATTTTTTATGGTATTTAAGTGGTTACTATGTCAGGTGTTGTCTCAGTACTTAGTACAGTGCCTGGCACATAGTAAGTGCTGAACACATGCCATACTAATTATTATTAGATGCACGATAATCAGGTTGGATACAGTCCATGTCCCATATGAGACTGTCTTACTCCCCATTTTACAGAGGAGGAAATTGAAGCACAGAGAAGGTGACTTGCCCAATGTCACACAGCAGACAAGCGATGGATCTGGGATTAGAACCCAGGCCCGTATTCTATCCACTTAGCAACATTGCTTCCCATTCCTTTATTCTTGGCTGATAGAATTCTAGTTCAGTCTTCTAATATCTATCACCCTACCTGATTGCATGGACTCTATTGCTTTATCTCTTCCCTGAAGTGCTCCATGGTGTGTGAAAATTCAGCCCTCCATTATTTGGGTGGGGGAGGGGGTGTAACTATATGTAACTGAATGAGGCTGGAAGACTGGAGAGTGTGTTACAGTGGTGGTTCAGTCAGTTATATTTATTGAGTGCTTACTGTGTGTAGAGTACTGAACTAAGTGCTTGGGAGAGTAAAATACAGCAATAAATAGATATAGTCCCTGCCCACAAGGAGCTTACAGTCTTGAGGGGGACACAAACATTAATATAAATTACAGACATGTACATAAGTGCTGTAGGCTGGTAGAGGAGATAATGTTGATATTTGTTAAGCGCTTACTATGTGCAGAGCACTGTTCTAAGCACTGGGGTAGACAGGAGAATCAGGTTGTCCCACGTGGGGCTCACAGTCTTCATCCCCATTTTACAGATGAGGGAACTGAGGCGCAGAGAAGTTAAGTGACTTTCCCACAGTCACACAGCTGACAAGTGGCCTAGCTGGGATTCAAACCCATGATCTCTGACTCCAAAACCCTTGCTCTTTCCACTGAGCCACGCAAAGGGAGCAATTTCAGGGTGATGCAGAAGGGAGTGAGAGAAGAGCAAAGGAGGACTTAGTCAAGGAAGGCCTCTTAAAGCAGATGTGCCTTCAATAAGACTTTGAATGAGGGGAGAGTGATTCTCCGGCAGATATGAGGGCGGAGGGCATTACAAGCCAGAGGCAGGACGTGGGCGAGAAGGGGTTGTGTCTGCTGGTAGGAGGAGGGAAAGACCGGAGGAGAGCTAGAGAAACTGCTCTCTCCTGCATGGTTTGGACACCCTAATCATCATCCTCATCATCACTGTGGTATCGAGGTGCTTATTATGTGCACTGTGCTAAGTGCTGGGGAAGATGGCATTCAAACAGATCAGATAGAGTCCCTGTCCCACATTGAGCTCACGGGATAAGGTGGATGGACAATAGGTATTGAACCTCCATTTTACAGATGGAGGAATCTGAGGCCCAGAAGTGAAGTTCCTTGCCAAGGTCATGCCCCAGGCAAGAGGCAGAGCTGGGATCAGAACCCTGGTATTTGTCAAGTACTTACTATGTGCCAAGCATTGTCCTAAACACTGGGGTGCATACAAGGTAATCAGGTTGTCCCACGTGGGGGTCACAGTGTTAATCCCCATTTTATAGATGAGGTAACTGAGGCCTGGAGAAGTGAAGCAACTTGACCATCGTCATGCAGCTAGACAAGTGGAGGAGCTGGAATTAGAACCCCTAACTCTGACTCCCAAGCCTAAAAATGCTCTTTCCACTAAGCCATGCTGCTTCTCTTTTTCTTTCTCTTTTAAAAGAGGAGCTGGAGGATGTTGAATGGCAGGTAGTGGGGGCTGCCTGGAGCCCGAGACCTTCTTGGTCCCTTATTTTTCTCTCCTTGCGTAGCACGATGGTGGCCAGAGCTGTCAGGTCAGGGTGATGAGAGGCCTAGTGGGGCATCTCCAATAGGACTGGGTATTTATGCTGATGGAGGTGGTGGGGCTGGGAGCCAAGGTAGAGGAATGTACTTGTTGGAATCCTACCAATGTTAATTAAGGGAGTGTGTTTGTGGGGGTGGGGATGGGGAAGGAATGCTGCAGGCTTCATTGACCAAGTTCTAGCCCTGCCTTGGGTTGGCCCTCTCAGGGAGGGAGGGACTCCTTGCTGGGATCCCGCCAGGCTCCTGGATGAACTCTGAGCTCACCTTCGGGGCCAAGCCGGAGGGAGGTGTTTGGTGTGAGGGGTTTCACCTTGCAGATGCCCCTGTTTCTTCTCTCTACCCTCCTGCCCTACTGAAAACTAAGATATAAAAATTTAGAAGCAGTGTGGCCTAGTGGAAAGAGCACAGGCTTGGGATTTAGAGGACCTGGGAGAATGGCCTAGTGGATAGAGCTTGGGCCTGGGAGTCGGAAAGACCTGGGTTCTAATTCCTACTCCACCACTTGTTGAATATGTGACCTTGGGCAAGTCACTTCACTTTTCTGTGTCCCAGTTACCTCATCTGTAAAATAAGGATTAAGTCTGTGAGCCCCATATGGGGCAGGGACAGTGTCCAACCTAATTAACTTGTATCTACCCCAGTGCTTAGAACAGTGCCTGATGCAGAGTAAGCGCTTAACCAGTACCATTTTTCAAAAATCTAACCCTAATTCTGCCACATGCCTCAGTTTCCTCATTTTTTAACATGAGGATTAGTTACCTGTTTTCCTCACCCTCAGACTGAGAGTCTCGTGTGGAACAGGAACTGTCTAACCTGGTTTCACTGTCTACCCTAGTGCTTAGTGCGGTGTTTGGCACATAGTAAGCACTTAATAAATACCACAACTGATGTTAAAACCAGGGGACAGGTTTCTGTCTCCTAGACTTCTGTTTTTTGGAGAGTCCCTACTGGAGCTGCACTGTATTGTCATTCAAAGAAATGGGGCAAGAGGAGTTTGCTGAATGGCTTAGGGGGAAAATGGTTGCTTTTGGAACAGCAGAGATCAAGTTGACCTATAGGAGGAGATGGGCATGACCCAGAAACGGGGTTCGGTAAATGCGCAGAGCGATAAAATAATTACAGATTCAGGTCTCACTGAAGTACAGTGCTCTGCATTCAGTAAGTGCTAAATAAATATGATTGATGGAATACTGAAGGGTGAGTGAAGGTTAAAGTTCAGAAATCATCTTCATTCCATTAATTCAGGGGGTTTTTTTCCTCCCTATTAATGCTATTTACTGAGCACATATTGTGTGCAGTGCACTGTACTTGAGACTAAAAGTTTGTTGCCCTCGAACCCTAAATCAGCTTCTCTGAAACGGACCTAGGGGTGACTGAGCCTTGCTTTTTGAAATGATTTGAGGTTAATAATAATAATCAATCAATCGCATATATTGAGCACTTATTGTGTGCAGAGAACTGTACCTGCTTCGACCACTTGTCTCCTATGTGATCTTGGGCAAGTCACTTCACTTCTTTGTGCCTCAGTGACCTCATCTTTAAAATGGGGATTGAAAATGTGAGCACCAAATGGGACAGGGACTGTCTGACTTTATTTGCTCATATCCACCCCATTGCTTAGTACAGTGCCTGGCACATAGCATTCAACAAATACCAAAATTATTGTTACTACGTTTTTGGGAGAGTACAGGTTCTTAACTACTTACTATATGCCAAGCATTGTACTAAGCCCTTGGATATATCCAAGGTAATCAGGTTGGACATAATCCATGTCCCACACAGGGCTCACCTTCTGTATGGATAAAAGCCTTCTGTGCGTTCGTGGACCTCTCCTATAAAGGTCTCCACAAAACCCTGAGAAGGTTGGCGGCTGTGGAGGTGTCCTCAAGTCTGAACTCCAAGGAGCCTGAAATTCTGCTCCTCTAGCCAGAGCTCCCTACTAAAATTGTCTTGGAGCAGAGGCTGTAGGGAACTTAAGATGCCAAGAGCTGCAGACAAAAACAGGTCTAGGCATCTTGAGTAACAAATGCAACTGGGTAGCAAAGGGCCCCCTTTACCTGAACATGATGTAAAAGGAATGAACAGACATTGATCTCATCCACTGCACACACTGCAAATCTCCCCATCCATAATGTTGTCTTCAAACCACAGCACAGTTACACCCATACTAGACTGTGGGCCAGGATTATGGTTAAAGGCTGAGTGTGATGATTGTTTTGGTTGACTTTTTGGAGAGTCAGTGACTTTATTGTCTTAACATGTGGGCGCGTCTTCATTAATTACATTTTCCCAGGAGAGTGCTCCTTAACATTACCTGGAAGACTACCCCTTTTCTGGTATCATCAATCCCTTCCCTTCATCCTTAATCCTGTTGCTTCCTCCCTTGTTCCATTTATTTATTTTTTGAGGTATTTGTTAAGCACTTATGTGCAGATTCTGTACTAAGCACTGGGGTAGATAGAAATCAAGTTGGACACAGTCCATGTCCCACATGGGGTTCATGGTCTTAATCTGCATTTTAAAGATGAGGTAACTGAGTCACAGAGAATGACTTGCCCAAGGTCACACAGCAGAGAAGTGGTGGAGCTGGGATTAGAATCCAGGGCTTTCTCGCTCCCAGGCCTGGGTTCTTTCCACTAGGCCACACTGATTCTCAGCTCTTCTGTGACCAGGGGCAGGAAGTATTGGCTCTAGAAGCTTCCTCCCAGCCTGGCATTGTGAGGAGAAACCCAGCCTGCTAAATGGAGAGAAGGCCTATGGTGGTCTCCGATGCAGAGATCTTCTCTAGGTGATTAGAAATGAAAGGTGCTTCCTGAATGAACAAATTGCTTGAGATGAAAGAGCTGCCTGAGCCCCATGTATTAGCATTATTGCTGTGACAGGTGGTTTTCTGATGAATAAGCTGGGAGCTGGGCATTACCCCCTCTCCGTCGCACCCCCAGGAGTTGGATCTTCTCAAGGAAGTTGGAGGAAGTTGTCTATTTGTATTAATGTCTTTGCCCCCCAACTCTTTAGAGTAAAAGCTCACTGTGGGCAGGGGATGTATCTACCAACTCTGTGTCTTGTTCTCTCTGAAGAGCTTAATACAATGCTCTGCATTCATTTCATTCCATCATATGTATTGAGTGCTTGCTGCACGCAAATCACTTGGGAGAGTACAATTTAATAAACTTGCCACACAGCAAGTGCTCAAATGCCATTGATGATGAAATTGGAGACCTCATCCAAGATAAGCTCTTTGTGACAGGGAATGTGTATACCAACGCTGATGCCTGGTAGTCTCCCATGTGCTTAGTACAGTACTTGGTACAGACCAAGTGCTCAAATACCATTGACTGATGGATCTTTGGGCTTCTAAGTCCTCCCCTTGAAGAGGGGCAGTTAGCTGTCTGAGGTTAGAAAAATCCCATGCTAGCTGCAAAGCATCTTGGGAAGGGGGGAAGGTGGTCTTTTCTCTTGTGAATAGTTTAAATTCCAAGCTGTCCCTTGGAAGACTTAATGTTTCCTGTCCAGATTATGGAGGAATGTCTTGACTGATGAAAGATTTTAGCCTGCTTTTTGTTCATGCTGAGCATGAGGTGGGTGGCGTGGGGGGGGGAGGAAGGGGTTGTGTGTGTGTGTGTGTGTGTGTGTGTGTGTGTGTGTGTGTGTGTGTTCCTACCTACCTCTCCTGGAAATGCCCTCTTTTTCGTGTTGATCTCCTCTCTGAAACTTGGACCATGAGGCAGCTGCTGGATGTGCAAACATTGGCAGCCAAAATGCTTACTGCAACAGGTTTTCCCAATCACTCAATCTTTTAGATTTTGGGGGGTGCTTACTATGTGCTGAACACTGTACTAAACACTTGGCATCAATAAATATGTTTCCTTGCCCACCAGGAGCTTAGAGTCTCGGAGTAGACAGACATTAAAATCCTCTGCAGATATGTACGTGAGTGCTGTGGGGTAAATAGTGAATATAAATCAATGGTATTGTGTTCTTACTGTGTGCAGAGCACTGAACTAAACACTTGGGAGAGTACCGTACAACAGAATTGAGCTGCATGCTTCCTGCCCACATTTTCTTTTTCTGGTATATGTTAAGGACTTAACGTGTGCCAGGCACTCACCGAAGTGTTGGGGTAGATCCAAGTTAATCAGGTTGGACACAGTCTCTGTCCCACATGGGGTTCACCGTCTTAATCCCCACTTGACAGATGAGGGAACAGAGGCACAGAGAATTGAATTGACTTGCCCAAAGTCACACAGCAGATGAGTGGCGGAGTCAGGATTAGAACTCAGGTCTTTCTGAATCCGAGGCTCATGCACTATGCGTTAGGCCACGCTGCTTCCTCAAATTGACTAATCATTGTGCAAGGGTGAGGTGATCTCTGCCACTGCAGCTTGATCAGGGCTTGTCGTTCCACAAAGCACAATGAAGATCCCTTTAATTCCAGCTCATCAGTTTTTTTAAGTGCTGGAGCAGTTTTTCTTGCCTATTTCGATGGCCTCTTCCCTGCCCCCCAGAGAGGTGTTTGAGGATGGGGAAGTCTGAGCCAAGTTTCTCAGAGAGCGCCCTTGAAGTGTTCAGGGGTGGGGTTGCACAGCAGGGGTGAGGAAAGATAGAGCATAAGTCTGGACAGAACAGTTCCAACTCTCTCTCTCTCTCTCTCTCTCTCTCTCTGATTTACCGTTTGACCTGGGGCAAGTCACTGGCCTTCCCCATGCCTGTCTCCCCATCTATGGCATGAGGCTAATAATGCTTACTTCAGAGATGTGTTGTGAGAATTAATTAATGTTGGTTAAGTGCTTTGAGATCCACGGATGAAAGGCACTCTCTGTGCAGGGCATTATTATTATTATTATTATTATATCATCTTAAGAAGTGTCATGATGATAATACCCAAAGAAGACTTTTCATCTTCAAAGTGCCATACGGATGTTTGCCAGTGAAACTTCCCAACATCCTCTTGGCCAGGGTATCATTCTGCGGTTGGAGAAACTGGAGCAGAGCGGGTCACTCCTCCCCCCCCCCCCCCCCACCCAAGGCCCTCAAGTCATTGTCAAGGTTGCAGTTGACCCCCCTCCCCCCAAGCCGCTTCTCCTCTGGACAGGAAAACAGTGTGGCCTGATGGAAAGAGCATGGGACTGGAAGCATTGAGAGATTTGGGTTCTAGTTTCAGCTCTGTTACTAGCCCACTGCATGACCCTGGGCAAGTCACATAACCTATGTGAACCTCAGTTTCCTCATCTGTAAAATGGGGTTGTTACCTGCTCTACCTATCCCTTAGGTTGGGGGGCAGGGACTTAGATTGAACTCCCCCAAGTGCTTGGTACAGTATTCTGCACACAAGTGCTCAGAAAATACCATTGATTTGATTGGGAATTGGGTCAGATTTGGTGATTTAGCAGTGTTTGGCATATAAGCCTTTGATAGTATGATTGGTTCCAGGAGTAGCAAGGCCAGTGGACTGCCAGAGTGGAACCTGGGAGCATTGGCTTTGGAATTAGGAAATTCTTGGTCCTCCACTCATAGAGCAGAGATTGTTTGCCATGAACACAGCTCTGCTTGAGACCCTTTCCACAAGGCCCCCATGCTGTTTTCTTAAGCCCTTCTGTTCCTCTCCTTTCTCCTTGGAGAGCCCCTGATCGAGTCCTGAGATTAAAGGTGCCTCCTTGTTCTAGGTGGTCTGTTATGCATTGACTGGGCCCTGTCTCTTCAGAAAGGCGATGATTCAGCTGCTGTTCAATTGAGGGCCTGCTAGCTTCAAGGCACTGTTGCCTGGAATATCAAAGGTGTGTGAACTCTGGATAGTTTTCTTTGATCTGATTGGCTTTGCCGAGCATGCTATTGCGTGTGTGGATTGATGTTGCCAACTCTACCAGCAAAGCAGTGTGGCTTAGTGGAAAGAACACCATCCTGGGAGTCAGATGATCTGGGTTCTAATCCCAGTTCCATCACTGTCACATAACCTTGAGCAAGTCTCTTCTCTGTGCCTCAGTTCCCTCATGAGCAAAATGGGGATTAAATAACCTGTTCTCCCTCCTACTTAAACTGTGAGCCCCATAAGGGGTCTGGTTATCTTAGTTCTACCCCATCACTTATAGCAGTACTTGACACACAGTAAATGTCTAACAAATATCACAATCGTGATCATTACTTCGGGCCTTAGACTGGAAGTTCCTTATAGGCAGGGATAGAGTCTACCAATTGTAGTTGCTCAAGTGCTTAGCACAGTGCTCTTCCAACCACTGATTAATTCCCAAGTGCTTAGTACAGAGTTCTGCACAGGGTAAGTGCTCAATAGATCCGATTTGACTATAACACAGTCCAGTACATGCAGACAAGTGCTGCTTGCTTTCACTGTGAGATGGGCTTTTACTCTGAGAAGAGGATTCACCCTGGCACAACCCTGCTATGCGATGACTTTATCCAACTGGTCAAATGGTTTCAGTCATTCATATTTATTGAGCGCTTACTATGTGCAGGGTACTGAACTAAACACTTGGAAAGTGCAATTTGGCAACAGAGACAATCCCTACCCAACAATGGGCTCACAGTCTAGAAGGGGGAGACAGACAACAAAACAAACAAGTAGACAGATATCAATACCATCAAAATAGATAAATAGGACCATAGATAAATGCACATTGTTAATAAAATAGATCAATAAATATGTACAAGTGCTGTGGGGAGGGGAAGGGGATAGAGCAGAGGGAGGGAGTAGGGGTGATGTGGGGAGGAGGAGCAGAGGCAAAGGGGGGCTCAGTCTGGGAAGGCCTCCTGGAGGAGGTGAGCTCTCACTAGGGCTTGGAAGAGGAGAAGAGTTTGGGTGGATGTGAGGAGGGAGAGCATTCTAGGTCAGAGGTAGGACCTGGGCCCGGGGTTGATGGTGGGAACGAAGCACAAAGGTTAGCGGCAGAGGAGTGGAGTGTGCGGGGTGGGCTGTAGGAGAGAAGGGAGGTTGAGGTAGGGTGCCAGGTGATGGAGAGCTTTGAAGCCAAAGCTTCAGGATCATTCACTCTCTAGACTGTAAGCTTGTTGTGGGCAGGGAATGTGAATTGAGTGCTCCCAAGCTCAATTTAGTTAACTGCTCTGCACGCAGTGAGTGCTCAATAAATAAGACTGTCTGACTGATTGCCAAGTGGCCATTTTTGTATTGTGGGCAGGGAATGTGTCTCCCAATTCTGTTAGTGTACTGTATGTGCCTGTTACCTCATATATAAAATGGGGATTAAAACTATGAGCCCCATGTGGGACAAGGACCATGTCCAACCTAATTTGCTTGTATCCACCACAATGCTTAGTACAGTGCCTGGCACATGGTAAGCACTTAACAAATACCACTATTACTCTCTCAAGCATTTAGTACAGTGCTTTGCACAAAGAAGATGCTTGGTAAATACCAGTGATTATTGATCCATTTACAAAAGCAAAATTGAGCCTGTCCAGTCAAGGTGGAGAAGCAGTGTAACCTATTAAAAAGATCCCAGGCTTGGGAGTCAGAGGACCTGGGTTCTTATCCTGACTCCATCACTTGTCTGCCATATAACTTGGAGTAAGTCACTTAACTTATCTGGGCCTCAGTTACCTCATCTATAAATTATGGACACCTAGTGGAAATGGCCTCCAGAAGTTATGGGATCTGGGTTCTAATTTTGACTCTCCCATTTGCTTGCTGTCTGACCTTGGGAAAATCACTTCTCTGTATTGTTTGCTCATCTGTAAAATGGAGATGAAATACCCGTTCTCCCTCACCTCTAGACTGTGAGCCCCTTGTGGGGCAGGGAATGTGTCCAATCTTGCCAT
Source organism: Ornithorhynchus anatinus (assembly GCF_004115215.2). Taxonomy (NCBI): domain Eukaryota; kingdom Metazoa; phylum Chordata; class Mammalia; order Monotremata; family Ornithorhynchidae; genus Ornithorhynchus; species Ornithorhynchus anatinus. Next base: position 5,022,736 of record NC_041742.1, read on the forward strand.
CTTGTGTCTGCACCAGGACCTACTACAGTGATTGGAACATAGCAAGTGCTTACAAAATACCACTGTTACTAGGTAAATGAAGCCCAGCTATTCAGTTTGTCTTCTGAATGGCAATTCATCTTGTCTTGTCTTATGCTGTTGAGACGTTTCTGACCCATAGCAACTCCATGAACTCCTCCCTCCCAGAACGCTCCACCTCCATTTGCAATCATTCTGGTAGTGGGTCCATAGAGTTTTCTTGGTTTAAAAAAAAAATACAGAAGTAGCTTATCACTGCCTTCTGTGCAGTAAACTTGAGTCTCTGACCTCGATTCTCTCCCATGCCACTGCTGTCCAGTGCAGGTGAGTTTTGACTTGTAGAAGATGACCTTCCACTCACTAGCTACTGCCCAAGCTAGGAATGGAATGGGTATGCCTCTGTTTGACTCTTCCTCCTGTAGCTGATACTGGTAGAGTACTGGAAACTCTGCAGGTGCCAAACTGAGAGTGACCAAACCCTTTACCTTTCCCTCTACCCCAGAATGGATTTTTAAAAAAATGGTATTTAAGTCCGTACTAAGGACTTACTAAGTCCTCCAGGCATTGTACCAAGCACTGGGATAGATACAACCCTGGACAACTGGGACTTAGTCTTAATTCCCATTTTACAGATGAGTTAACTGAGGCCCAGAGAAGTCAAGTGATTTGTCCAAGGTCACAGAGCAGACAAGTGGCAGAGCCAGAATTAGAACCCTGGTCCTTCTGACTCCCGTGCAGGATTCTCCAGGCCACACTGCTTCTCGACAGACTTTCAGGATCCTTTTCCGAAGCTTGCGCCCAACCAGCTCATTTGAACCTTTAGCTATCTTTATACTTGTGCAATTTATTATTTAACGCCAAGTACTGAGGTAGACACACAATATCATAATCAGACAGTCCATCTCCTGCTACAAGGCTCCTAAAATAAGAGATGAGGAGAATGGATATTTTATCCCCACTTAGAGATGAGGAAACTGAGGCACATACCGTACATGACTTGCCTAAGGTCACACAGTGACCCAGTGGCAGAGGTTTGGATTAGAAGCCAGGTCTCCTGACTCTCTTCCAGCTATGTCTTATTGCCTTCCTGGGCTTAGCCAGGTGTGCAGGAATGTGGTAAAGATTATATTTTATTTCCCATTCCCACAGCAATTCCCCATTGTCGAAGGTGGGGGAGGGAGAGAAGAGAAAGTTCTCAGAGATCATAAGGGGTTTATGTAAAGTTTACCCTGAGATCATTGGATGAAGGGAGCTATACTAAATACAAATTATATTTGCCCTCTCTATTCTATTTGTGTGTATACATTTGTAACAGGCATTATGATGACTGAGGGATACAGATCTCTGAGGATTTCAATATTGCTGTTTATCATTGTTGGTTTCTTTCATCTGTAGGCACCCATGCCGTGTGGTGGGGGTGAGGTGTTTAGTGTGTTCCTGGTTTTATTTATGTTTTGGTGGATTCCTTCTCCCTGGGTGTGTTGGGAAAGAGATTATCAGGAAGGATTGGGATTGCTCTTTGAGCTTCCCCCTTTCTAATTAGGATGTCCAAAGGCTTGGCGGAGCGGGTGGGGTTGAGGGGGCGGGGGAGGGGTCCCGGCTGCTCTGGCCAAGAGGCCGCAGGGAGGCCCAATCTGCATGATCCTCACGTTGTCGTCGTGGTTGGGGCCCACAGCCGTGAGCCGGGCCCTGGATCAGCAGCCGGCCCTTCATGGGGGGCGGTGAGGGCGGGACGGAGATGAAAAAGGCAGACTCTGCCACAACAATGAGCCAAATCGGGCTCTCCCGGTCAGGGAGAGAGGTGACAATATACTGGAGTTGGCAGGGAGGAGAGGGCCTCACTGCTCGTCTGTCGCCTAGAGACCCAGGGTAGCGGGCCGCCAGCATATGGCCGTGCCCTGGCCCTGCCCTTCAGCCCCAGAGGGAGCACTCTGGGGTTAGTCTGCAGAGGATTGGCTAGAAATCTTCCAGTCATTGGCCTTTATCAATTGCCGTTGGTTGTGCTCTGTCCTTGGGAATGGGAGCTGGGAGATCTGGGTTTTAATCCCAGTTCTGGCCCTGGCCTGTGTTAGCTTGGGCAAGTAACTTAAATTCTCTCATCCACTGTTGCCTCATTGGTAAAATGGGGACGGAATATCAGTTCACCCTCTCCCTTAGACTCAAAGCTCCCTGTGGGATAGGATCTGATTGTGTTTTAATGGTGATATTTGTTAAGCGATTACTATGTGCAAAGCACTGTTCTAAGTGCTGGGGGGATACAGTGTGATCAGGTTGTCCCATGTGGGGCTCACAGTTTTAATTCCCGTTTTGCAGATGAGGAAACTGAGACACCGAGAAGTGAAGTGACTTGTCCAAAGTCACACAGCTCATAAGTGGCAGAGTGGGGATTAGAACCCACGACGTCTGACTCCCAAGACCGGGCTCTTTTCACTAAGCCATGCTGCTTCTCTAACCATTTTATCCATCCCAGAGCCTAACACAGTGCTTGGCACATAGAAAGTGCTTAATAAATACCACCATCATTATTATTATTGGGAGAGTACACTAGAAAGACCAATTAATCAATGGTATTTGAGCACTTGCTATGTGCAGAGCACTGCACTAAGTGCTTGGGAGAGTAAAATACAACAGAACTAGCAGAAACCAAAGATGCATGTTCCCTATCTTCCAGAACATTACAATGAAATGTGGAAGAATGAAACAAAACAAAAAATCCTTCCTCCCCTTCAGTTGCTACTCTGCCTCAGCAAAGCATTTTCTCAAGTCTCTAGACCTTGGGCTGATTAATAATTGAATAATAGTACCCCAAGTACTGTATTAAGTGCTGGAGTAAATACAAAATAACCAAGTTGGACATAATCCCTTTCCCACATGGGGCTCACAATCTAAGAAGTAGGCAGAGCAGGTTTTTAATCCCTATTTTACAGATGGCCCAGAGAAGTTATGTCTGAGGTCACACAGCAGGCAAGTGGCAGAGAATGAATTAGAACCAAGGTCCTCTGACTCTCAATTCTGGCATCTTGCTACTGGGCCATGCTGCTTTTCCCTCACCGGAGCTCTGAGGGGAAAACTATGTTGACCTTATAGTCCTAAATCAATCAATCAGTGGTATTTTATTGGGCCCTTAATATGTGCAGAGCATGATAGCACTTGGGAGAGTACTATAAAAACATAATTGGTAGGCATATACCCTGCCCATAATAATTATTATAGTGGTATCTGTTAAGTGCTTACTATGTGCAAACACTGAACTAAGTGATGGGGTAAATACAAGCAAATTGGATTGGACACAGTCCCTGTCCCACAAGGAGATGGGTCTCAATCCCCATTTTACAAATGAGGTAACTGAGGCAAGATAAGTGGCGTGACCCAAGTCATACAGCAGACAAGTAGGGGGGAGGGGTGGCATTAGAACTTGAATTAGAACTATGAATTAGAATTAGAACTATGCTCTATCCATTGAGCCAAGCTGCTTTTCAAGGTACTCAGAATCTAGAGGGGAAGACTGACATGGAAATAAATTCTGGATTTGCACATAAATGCTACGGGACTCAGGTTGGAATAAGTGTGTGAAGGGTACAGATCCAAGTGCATAGGCAACAGAGAAGGAAGAGTGGGTAAGGGAAATGAGGGCTCTCTTAGGAAAGGTCTCTCGGTGATTTAAATAGGCTTTGAAGGTGGGGAGATGGGTGGTCCGTCATACATGAAGGGGAGGGAGTTGCAGGCCAGAGGGAGGATGTGGGCAAGGTTATTATTATGGTATTATTATGGCACTTATGGGCCAGGCACTTGTTCTTGGTGTCGGCAGGGAGATTAGAGCAAGACTGGCATTAGCGGAGTGAAGTGTGTGGGCTGGGTTGCAGTAGGAAATCAGCGAGGTAAGAAGCTGCTGTTTGCAGAGGTGGAAGGGCAATCACTGGAGGTTCTTGAGGAGTAAGACATAGACCGAAGCCTTTTTAGAAAAGTGATTCAGATAGCAGAGTGAAGTTTCAGCTGGAGTGGGGAGAGACAGGAGGTTGGGTGGTCAGCAAGGAAGCTGCTGAAGTAGTCAAGGAAGAATATCTAAACTGTAAGCTCTTCTGTAAACTCTTTGGAGGCAAGGAACACATCTACCAACTTGGTTATTTTCGACTCTTTCAAGGGCTTAATTCAATGCTCTTCTCACAGAATGCTCAATAAATGATTGATTAAAAGTGCTTGGATTAGCGTAGTAGCACTGGCCCATCTTTAAAAGGGCTTTGCTGCATTGACGATTCATTGATTCGGTCAATCGTATTGAGAGCTTTCTGTGTGCAGAATTCCCCAGGGATTACGTGAGCGGTGCACACATGAGGGAAGATTCTTAATGATCTCATTGGTTCAGTGCCTTTTAGGGGCAAAGGGCATTGGAAGACCATAAGCTCCTTGGAGGCAGGGGCTGTCTCTCTTGTTGCTGATGTTCTTTCAAGCGGTTAATGCACTGCTCCACCTTGAGTAGGCAGTCAGTAAACACCACTGACTGACCTCTGCTTTTCTTCCTGTGGGAGGATGTGTTTTCTGCTTTTGATAATGCTGACGGTTTAAAAAAAATATCAAGGTCCGCACCAAAGGAGGATGTTTTTCGATAACCTAACCGTTGGCAAATTAGGACCCCAAAGTAATCACGCACCCCATAAACTAAGGTACCTTGAGAAAATATTGTCAGGATCTCTTTGATCGGAGCCTTGAATGGGAATTATCAAATAGCCTTTTAAAACATACACCCTTGTGTTTGATTAGCCTGCTGTAGATAACCTTTATTAAACCTGATCTGAAATTATAGCCATGGACTGGTGCTTCTTTGATGCCTTGGCTGTTTCATTTCCTGTTTATACTATGATACACGTTGCAGTAGGAGATAAAGCACTTCTGAGGGCTATTAAGACATAAAAGTCCCTTGGCTATTTGCTGGTACTATTTTGATGTTTTCTTGCTCTGGAGAAATTAGCATATCCTTTTCAAAGGCCGCCTCTGATGAGAGTAATCCTTTGCCATGATGAATTTGCTAAAAGTCATCAATGAGGAGTATACTGTGTAAAGAAATGACACATAAAAGGCATGATGCTAGATTATTGATAATGAGGCAACTTGTGCAATGCTACTTTTGGCTTTTATAAAACACATTTTTGACATCATAAATACACCGAGCCGATATTAATGAACATTTAATACTTTGGAGATTTTAAGAAAGTTGTCTCTAACAACTTTTCCGAAAGGGAGGTTTAGGCAAGTAGGGGCAGGGTGGTGAGGGTTGAGACATTTTTACTCAATTTGCTCAGGTTCTTTCAAAGCATTTTTACCGCTCTGGCAACAACAGAAAGTTTACCTTTCTCTTAATGAATGAGTACCATGCAGCCTCTGTGAGAGCAGACCCTTCTGCCTGCAAATGGTAGACTTAGTTATTCAATTGTGTGTGTGTGTGTGTGCGTGTGTGTGTACATTCTGCAAGGCTAGGAGACTGCAGAACCTCAATCAGTGGTGCTTACTCTGTACAGACCATGACACAAAGCAATTGGAAGACTGCATAACAGGAATAGTCAACTCCACCCATTTCAATGAGGACCTTTTACGTGAATTGTAACTGAGCCATTATGACACCATCTCTTGCCCTCGTGGATCCTAGATTGGAGAGGGATGGTAAGATTCTACCATCTCCCAAAGTCCAGGTGAGACAAGCCAAGCTGACCTTTAGAATACTTGATTAGGATAGAAAGTCCCTGAATTTTGATCTCCTGCGAAACTTTATATCATTATTGCCCGGGATGGGCCTCAATCCATGAACAATAATTACAGTGGTATAAAGAGTTTACTAGGTGGCAAGCACTGTGCTAAGCACTGGTGTAGGTATAATGCAGTCAGAACAGAGACAGTTCCTGCCCAACATGGGACAGTTTAAGTAGGAGGAAGATCAAGTATTTAATCTCCATTAGACAGATGAGGAAATTGAGGCCCAGATAAACTGTTATTTGCCCAAGGTCACTCAGAAGGTAAATGAAGGAGTGGGATTAGAACTCATGTCCTCCGTCGCCCTGCCCTGCCTCCATTCCACTAGACTCTACTGAAAGCTCAAGAAAATAATTCCATCTGCAGGCACCCAAGGTGGGGAATGGAATGAAAATGAAAGAGGTGATTGGGTTTTTGGGTTCAAAGGGGGTTTCACAAGGGGTTCATTGAATCGATCGAGACTACTTATTGAGTGCCCACTGTGCAAAGCACGGTACTAAGCACTTGGGAGAGTAGCATACAATTCGGCATGTATCTGCTTTCTAGGAGTTTAGTATTTAGTCGGGGAGATGCATAAAATAATTTGCAGATAAAGGAAAAATAGGTTGATGAGTCAGTGTTCAAGTGTACCAGAGTACTCATAGGGGACCTTGTGATCAACTCACTGAGACTGTGTGGTATGCCAACTGGATTAAAAACAGGCTGATTCTTCCTATGGAAGAACTGCACTTTTCTTCCTCCCTTTAATCTCCTTTTAAACATGCATGCCTTTTTATGGTATTTGTTAAGCACCCACTATGGGCTGAGCACTGTACTAAGCATTAGGACAGATTAAAAACTAATCAGGTTAGACATAGTCCAGTCCCATTTGGAGCTCACAGTCTTAATCTCCATTTTGCAGATGAGGTAACTGAGGCCCAGAAAAGTAAAATGATTAGCCAGGGTCACGGAGCAGACGAGTATAAGACTATAGACGACAAGCTCATTGTGGGCAGGGAATGTGTCTGTTGTACTCTCCCAAGTGCTTAGTACAGTGCTCTGCACACAGTAAGCGCTCAACAAATGTGATTGAATGAAGTGGCAGAGGTGGGATTACAACCCCAGTCCTCTGACTCCCAGGCCTCTGTTCTACCCACTAGTCTATGCTGCTTCTCATCTTTGTCTTTGGCCCCTGGGATACTGATAGGAGAGACTGGATACTTGCTTTGATCTCAGGCAGTTAGGGTCCAGCAACTTCCAACACCCCTCCCCTGCTTCTGAATGGGAGGTGAATGTAGTTTTGGTCTGGAAAGGTCACTTCCTATGACCTGAGCTATCATCTTAGCCTGTTGCTCCACCTTTTCTCTGCCCTTTTAACCCCACTCTTTTCCCTCCCACTCCTCTTCTTCTCAGGATGCTGATACCCCTATTTCCCCAGGGCTTTGGGAGGTATATAATAAATTCATGGTCCAGAAACACTTTGAGATTTTTGGATGTGAGTACAAAGTACATTTGCCTCCCTCCCAGACTTGTTGCCTATTAATGACTAGGGTTTACTTTGAAAATAGAGAGCGCTGGGTAATTACGATGGGCAAGTTTCTTCATGTTGGAGTTTTCTCACCTGTGAAATGGGGATAATAACACTTATCTGGGAGGGATGTCAGGAAGATGAATTGCATAATGCGAACCGCTCAATGGAATTAACAAGAGATTTCATTTTCGGGATGGGCTCTGGCTGTGTTTCTTTTAGAATTCTGCACATGTGCAGACCCCTCCCCAGGCTGTTTGATTCTGAGAGATGCCTTCTATGTCAGTGTATCTGGGAGAGTATGAAAACACTGAAGAAGCAGTGTGTCCTACTGGAAAGAGCACAGCCTTAGGAGTCAGAAAGACCCATGTTCTAATCCTAGCTCTGCCACTTGTCTGCTGTGTGACACTGGGAAAAGTCACTTCTTCTCTGTGCCTGTTACTTCATCTGTAAAATGGGGATGAAGACTGTGAGTCCCATGTGGGACATGGATTGAGTCCAACCTGATTAACCTCTTGAGTGTAATCTCACTGTGGGCAGGGAACAGGTCTGCTATGTTGTTATATTGTACTGCCCCAAGTGCTTAATACAGTGCTCTGAAGACAGTAAGTGCTCAATAAATATGATTGATTGCCTGTATCGACTCCAGCATTTATTCCAGTGCCTGGCACATAGGAAGTGCTTTGCAAATACTAACAAAGAAAGCAAAGTAATAGTAATTGTGGTATTAAATGCTTACTATGTGCCAGTCAGTGTACTGAGTACTGGGGTAGACACAAGATTAATTAGGTTGGACAGTCTCTGTCCCATTTGGAGTTCACAGTCTAGGAGAAGGAACAAGTATTGGACCCTCTTTTTACAGATGAGGAAATGGACTTGTACAAGGTCACCCTACAGGCTTAGGACTCAGGTTCATGTTCTTTCTTCAGTCAATCAGTGGTATTTATTGATTTACTGACATTAGGCTAAGATGCTTTTATCTTCCTTTATCACTTATAAATTACAATATCGGTACTCACTGGGCCCTTACTCTGTGCAAAGGGAACATGTCTACCAACTTGGTTACATTGGACTCTCCCACGTGTGTAATACAGGACTGAACAGTCAGCGCTCAATAGATATGATTGATATAGGGCTGCTTGCTCTCTTTGAGGAGGAAAGAGGGCAGGGCTCACTCTTCTCACTCTTGGAGATGTTTCTTAAGATCTGGATTTGGTGCCATGGGGAACTGTTCGCTCTTTCAGTCTCTCTCTTGTCTTCAGAATTCAAGTGGCATCTCTGATCCCTTGGCTGGTGAGAGGAACTCCAGCTTTTTTTTGTAGTTGGTAAGATTGCACCTCCATAGAAGCAGCTTGGCTTAGTAGATAGAGTTCAGACCTGGATTCTAATCCTGGCTCCACTACTTATCTGCTGTGTGATCTTGGGCAAGTCAGTTAATTTCTCTGTGCCTTAATTCCCTCATCTTCCAAAGGGGGATCAATAGCTGTTCTACCTCCTTGTTAGACTGTGAGTCCCATAAGTGATTTGATTATTTTGTCTACTCTAGCACTTAATGCAGTGTGTGACATATAGTAAACATTTAACTACCGTCAAAATGAGTATTATTAAATTCAGTTGTCTAGTGAGTGGCCTCATATCCGAGTCCCTGGACAGTGGAGATACTCCCAAGGGACAAGTTCCAGCCCTTGTGCCTAAGCTTGACAACAGAAGCAGTGGTGGATAGAGCACAGGACTGGCAATCAGAAGGACTTGGGCTCTAATCCCTGCTCTGCCACTTGTCTGCTATGTGACCTTGGGCAAGTCACTTCTCTGTGCTTGTTCTGTCATCAATACTAAATTCGCTCTGAGCAATTTACTAAGCACTTGGGAGAGCATGGTATAAATGATAAGATCTCACTTCCCCAAGGGACCCAGGGGTTCCTGGATATCCTCTACTTATCTCCCCTCCCACTATTTCTGTTGACTTGAGCTGTTGAAAGGGAGCAAGATTGTAGTAATGCTGTGGTTGCCAAATGAGAACGTTTGAGAGATTTCTGATATTTTTATGTCTGCTTTCCCCCATTAGAGTGGAAGTGCCACGTGGACAGGGATTGTTACTCGTGTTGTACTTTGCGAAGCATTTAGTGCAGTGTTTGTATTAACTAAATATTGCTTGTAGTAATCAAGTGGAAACTCTGTGCCATCAGCTTAAAGGCAATCAAAATCAACTCTTTCTCTCCCACCCCTATTTAACTTTGCTCCTCTCACACTGTGCCCCAGCTCACATGTTCCGTTCTGCTGATGCCAACCTACTCACTGTTTCCCCCTTGTCGTCTCTCACAATTTGACCCCTGGATCCCACTCTCCCCCCTGCTTGGAGTTCCCTCCCCCCTTCACATTGAGCAGATGACTTCCCTTCCCATTTTCAAGGCCTTTCTGAAATAACAGCTCCTCCAGGAAGCCTTCCCTTAATTTCCTTCCCCCCACTGCCACATCAGCACTTCTATGACACATAAGCCCTTGGCTAATCAAGTGTTGCCACAGTCCTTATGTACTTATTTTTTGCTCTATTACTTTCTACTACCTGTCATCTATTTTAGTTTCTTTCTCTCCTCCCCTTCCTCCCTGCCCCCCCAACACTAAACTAGACCTTGGGAGAGTACACTAGAGTTAGACATGATCCCTGATCTCAAGTGCTTAGTACAGTGCTCTTCATACAGTAAGCATGCAATAAATACTATTCATTGAGGGTACCAGGAGTAGAAAAAAATTAGCAAGAAGATGGATGTGAGCCCCATGTGGAATAGCCACTGTGTCCAACCTGATTAACATATCTAACCCAAGGGCTTTTTACAGTCCTTGATGCATAGTAAGCACAGAACAAACAACAATGAGGACTAGTATGGTTTAGCAGAAAGAGCACAGGCCTGGGAGTCAGACAACCAGGGCTCTGCCAGTTGCCAGCTGTGTGACCTTGGGCAAGTCATTTAACTTATCTGTACCTCCGTTTTCTTACCTATAAAATGGGGATTCAGTGCCTGTTCTCTCTCCCTTTTTAGTCTGCAAGCCTCATAGTGGATAAGGATTGTATTGGTTCTGATTAACTTATATCTAGCTCAGTGTTTAGAACAGTGCTTGACAGAAGTAAGCATTTTCAAATACCATAATAATCACCACAATTATTCGTATTATTCTCTCTTGGCTTAGCTTTAAGTGCACCAGCCCCACACTGCCATACCCATTCCCTGGGGCAACCACCTGTTACCGCTCTGTTTTTAATTATTATTAATCACCAGCTCTACTTCTTGTGCTATATTAAAAAATAATGGTAATGACAGCTCCATCAGTGCAACATTGACACTCAACACAACTCTTCCTGCTGATCTGCTCCTGGCCAGAACCTGCTGATGACACCAGATGGAGAGACACATTTCCTGGCAGCTGTTCTGGTTTCCAGGAATGGGGGCTGTGTCCTGGGAATGGCCTACAACTCAGTGGGAATCTCTTGCTTCACTAAGAGAGCCTATTCAGTCAGTCGATCTATTTCCTGAACACCTCCTGAGAGCAAAGCACTGTACGAAGCACTGGGGAGAGTGTAACAGAACTAAGGAGTACAGTTCCTGAACTTAGGGAGGTTATAACCTATTTTGGTTCATGGCAGCAGAGATGAGATGATAGGAACCATGGATTAGTGGCAGCAAAAAGAATTATAAAGGGGCTCTGGCATTTAGATGCAGTACTTCTAGCCATGTGAAGAGGGGACTGAGGGGAAAGAATTTGACCAAGCTCTTAGTACAGTGCTTTGCATACAGTAAGCATTCAATAATACAATTGAATGAACTGATGAATGACCAGGAAACAAAAGCCTGCAAATCATACTGATCTAAAATCTCTCAACTTCAGGGGCCTGTGAGGCTTATTAGGATACAATCAGTAGTATTTACTCCTGAGTGAAGTACACTGTACTTACTGCTTTGGTGAGTACAATAGTGTTAGCAGACATGATCACTGCCCTCAAGAAACCTCCAATCTAGAGAGGCAGATGGACACTTAAATAATTTACGGATGGGAAGGAGAGAGTGTTTAAGGCTTATGATAGGTGACTGTTACTACAGAATTGCACAGAAGTTCTGGTAGTAGAAGTGATAATGTTGGGGAAGAGGAGAAATTTCATCAGGGAAGGCCTCTTAGAGAAGGTAAGATAGCAGAAGGGTTGTGTATTGGATGTAAAGTGGGGAGGAGTTCCAATCAATCATATTTTGAGTGCTTACTATGTGTGGAGAACTGTACTAAGCGTTTGGTAGAAAGCAGAATTAACAGATGTGTTCCCTGCTTATAATGAGCTTCCAGTCTAGAGGGGAAAGGGTGTGAGCATGAAAGTAGGAGGCACAAGAGCAAGGCCCAGTGAGTAGGTTAGCTAGAGAGGAAAGAAGAGTACAAGCTGGGGTTTGGAGAAGGGCCTTAAGGACAAAGGTCAGGAGCTTCTGCTTGATTCAGAGAGAAAGGGGAATACTTCTGAACTAAGGCTCTGAGCATGTTCTGCAGTGTTTGTTCCTGGCAGTCACAAGAACGCGATCTGAGACCACCTCTTTTAAAGGTGCTGCATATCTGTGGAATCACCCCTCCCCCAAATATCTCTCCTGCACAATCCCAACTTGAGAACAGCCTTCAACTCTAAGCCCCCAGAGGGGCAGAGACCATGTTTAACCCTCACCAGTATATTTGTTCCTAGCACTTGGTATAGTGTTCTGCACACAATAAGCACTTAAGAAATATTATTTGCTACTATTAAACCAACCACCATCTCCTTCAGATCCTACACACACTTGTGGCAGACATGTTGGGAGTGAAAATATTGAAGAGTAAAAAAGACCCTCCTTCTGAAAGAGAGTGAAGATTGAAGTTGGAAATTTGATAGGCCAGATTGAAAAGGCAAATAAAAGGAAAGGCATCTGGTTCCCCTTTTCCTGTGAAATTATCTCACCCAGACCAAGGAGGACCTTCTCTGAAAACTGTGAATGCAGGAAACCCACACATGGTTGTTATCAAAACGTATTGTGCAAAATTAAATGGGCTACTTCTATGGTGAAATGGAAAAGAAAATGCTGGTCTTTCTAACACATGTGTGTCAGATCTGAAAGCTATGGCTTTGAGGTGGCTACTTCATGCTCAAAGTGTCAAGCCCACTTTTTATGGCATTTTATGGTGCTTACTAGGCACCAGGTACTGTTGGAGTGACTACAAAGATCATGGAGTTGGATACAGTCCCTGTCTCAGATAGGGCTCGCAGTCTTAATCTCTGTTTTCCAGGTAAGGTAACTGAGGCCCAGAGAAGTTAAGTGACTTGCCTAAGATCACATACAACAGACAAGTAGCAGAGGTGGATTTAGAACCCAGAGCCTCTGACTCTCAAGCCTGTAATCTTTCCATGAGGCCACACTCCTTCTCTGTAGATGCTCAGGAGGTTGTAACTTCTTAGAAGACTGGTTCGCCATTTTGACCTTTTTAGTATGGTTTGGGGATACCTCCAGTCTCAAGTGATTTGACACTGATGCAGAATAGTAGGCTTGGGATGAAAGGAAGAATTGGATTTAAAGCATAAGCCTTTCAACACCATATAGGGTGGCCTTTAACCCATTGCATTTACTGAGTGCTTACTGTGGGCAAAGCACTGTACTAAGCACTTGGGAAGATATGAGGGGATTAGTAAACCAATCCTACCCTGAAGTAGTTGAGAACTGGTCCATCGCCTGATCCCTTTATATCTGGTGTCTTTTTTCAGTGGCCAGCCTCTTTCCGCTTCGGTTTCTACCACCAAATTTTATGGTTCAGAAGCAGCTTGTGTCTGCAGAGGGATCAGGGAAAGCAAATGCCGTGGGGCAGGTGGGAGAATCTGGAGAGCCTCCTGGGAAAGTGCTCCAGGTTTGGGTGCCCCAAAGTAGTGCAAATGAAATCACTCCCACAATGCATGTCACTCTGTGTGTGCATCTGTGTCCACGCTATGGCTGGACCATCAGTGGACACTTTAATATGGAGTTACCAATCAATTGTATTAAACCCCTCCACACACTTCTCAGATAAGTTTCAAACTGCCACAAAGCTTACCAATGACAGGCAAGCCTCAGGTCTAGGTTGCTGCCGATCAATTGTATTTATTCAGCGCTTACTGTATGCAGAGCCTTGCACTCAGCACTTGGGAGAGTACAATGTAACTGAGTTGGTAGATGCGTTCCTTGCCCACAATGAGCTCACAGACTAGAGGGGGAGACAGAATGAATATAAATTGGGGATACATACATAAGTCTTGTGGGGCTGAGGGAGGGGTGAATAAAGGGGGCAAATCCACGTGCCAGGCTGATGCAGAAAGGAGTAGGAGAAGAAGAAATGAAGTATTAGTCGGGAAAGGCCTTTTGGAGGAGATATGCCTTCAATAAGGCTTTGGTGGTGGGGAGAGTAATTGTTTGTACACTTGTGGATGCATAATTACCACTTGTGCTTCTGGGAAAATTAAGACTAGAAACACTGCCTCATTTCAAGACTCCAAACACTTAAGGAATTAAAAGACTCTTCTTCCCTTACTCTAAATTTTGCTCCTTTGGGTGTCCAATGTCCAAGGCAGGCAGCTCCAGCACAGGTTTGGACAATGAATAGTTTTTTAGGTCAGTCCCCAAGCTCAGGCCTTTCCATCAGTATCTCTTCTATGCCTCCTGTGGTTCAGAGTAGAGTGGTCATTGATGGGCTTCATGACTGGACAAGGAAACAGAGAGAGGCTATAAGCTCATTATGATTAGGGAAAGTGTCTGCTAATTGTGTTGTACTCTCCAAAGAACTTAGTACAGAACTCTGCAAATAGCAAGTGCTCACTAAATACCATTGATTGATTTTGTATACGTTGCACACAGGCGACAGCATGGGATAATGGAAAGAGCATGGGAATGATAATCAGCAGAGCTGAGTTCTAGTCATGCTTCTACCATTTGCCTGTTATGTGACTGGGCGAGTCACTTCACTTCTCTGTGACCCAACTTTCTCATCCTTAAAATGTGGATAGAATGCCTCTTCTCCTTCCCTCTTTCACTATGACCCCTTGTTGGATAGGGTCTGTGTCTTATCTGATTATCTTGTTTCTACTCAAGTGCTCAGATCATCATAAGTGATTAAACACCCATTGTCATTATTATTACCCTCTGCTCCCAGTATTGTGTGATGACATTACAAGAGTTATTTTAAGGTACTAAGCCAGAGCTTGGTCCATTCTAGAATTCCTGACTCCCTCCCTCAATCCATTGCATCTCCTAACCAGAACTCTGTGACCTCTAATGCTGTGTTGGAGTTATGGAACTTAGCAGTAAAAAGTCATGGTGGAGGGAGGGTGGGTGTAGAATTTAAAAATCTGAACACACATCTGATGTCATGTTGGTACCAGATAGAGAGCCGGCCGGTCAAGAACCAGACTGTCAGGCATGAGACCAGTTAAACGTCCCCTCCCCACTAGTCAAAGACAGGAGGATTTGAGGATTCCCCCCTGTAGACTGTAAGCTCGTTGTGGGCAGGGAGAATGTCTACCAACTCTCCCAAGTTTTTAGTATGGTGTTCTGCACACAGCTCTCAATAAATATGATTGAGGATCAGTCAATCAGAAGGGAGTGGGAGAGGAGGAAAGGAAGGCTTACTTAGGGAAGGCTTCTTGGAGGAGATATGCCTTTATTAAGGCTTTGAAAGCAGGAGAGTAATTGTCTTTAGTTGTACAAGTTACCACTTGTGCATAAACAGTCACCCCAAGTGTTTCTGGGAAAATTAGCACTAGAAACATTACCTCACTTCAAGACTCCAAACACTCCAGGAATTGAAGCCTCCCGGCACTGACTGGGAAATCATTCCTATTTTACTGAGCACTTACTGCGTGCAGAACACTGTGATATATATTAAGTGCTTACTATGTGTCAGGCACTGTACTAAGCACTGGGACAGATACAAGCAAATCAAGTTGGACACAGTGTCACACGTGGAGCTCAGTTTCGATCCCCATTTTACAGATGAGGTAACTGAGTCCCAGAGAAGTGAAGTGACTTGCCCAATGTCACCCAGGGTTAGAGGAGGGATTAGAACCCATGACCTTCTGACTCCCAAGCCTGTATTCTATCCACTACACCATGTCAAATGACTTACTACCCATTCAGCCTAAAATCTGGTTTCTTTTGCTGTCTTCCAGACCACTGGATGGTCTTTTACATCTCAGCCGGCTCTCTCTATCTCTGAGTGAGCTGGTGTGCTGTGTTTCCTACCCAACATAGTGTGGCCACTGGATGTGAGTAGCCATTAACAGCAGTCAATGTGTATATCATTTCTGTAAGCCTTGTTTCACTTTGTTCTTCGTTGTGCTGGGAATGATGGAGTATTTGAGGTGGATGGTTTGGCCAGCCTCAGTAGCTATCCTGACTGAAGGAGGATAGGGGGAGGATAATGTCCATGAATCAGGTTTTGATTTTGGCTTTTATGGGCAAATGACTTGGGTATCTGAAGAAAGCAGTTGATGGATTCTCCCATTAGGAACAATGGATAAGCTGCAAGTCTGAGAACCTGTACTGAGAAATTGATTACTTCTATGTAAATGGGCAAGGTTTGAGGTGAGTTATCCTCTTCGCTGAAGAGATGCTTGCATTTGGAAGGAAGTAATGCTCTAAAATGGACAGGCTGGTTTTCTGTGACTTTGGTCTATTTCCCACAACTCTCACACCAGTGTCATTATGTTCTAGAAAAGTGGTTTTTTTCCCCTCCTCCATGAGCCCTTAAGCTCCTTGAGGGCAGGGAGAGCAACTTCTCAGTTAACAACACTTATTGAGCTCTTCCTGGGTGCTGAGCACTGCAATAAGCACTTGGGAGAGTGTAATAAAGTTGATAGACATGATCCCTACCCTCCAGGAGCTTGGTCTTGGTTATGTTGCTATCCCAAGTGTTTAGTTACTAGGTTTCATACTCAAATGCTATTGGTTGAAGTGTCCAGGTGAGCAGTGTAGAAATGACACCTGTTACATGAAATTGGGTCTGAGGGTCTCTTGGCCCATCTCGGAAGCTGGAGAACATTTAGAGTTTCTGAAGATTATTTTACAGGATCAAATGGTCTGATTCCAGGGGTCGGCAATAGATGTAGTGATGAAATTGTGGCCTTAATTTCTTTAACTGAAGGGATGTGAGGGTTATAACAGGTGTGAATTTGTATTTCACTTTGTAACAGTCACAACCCAAAATTAAGTGGGACTCCTCCAAGGGAGAAATAGAAAATTTGGAGGGAAAACACTTTCATCCAACTATCATCCACCACCTTAGGTAATGCTGTGACATTTTTTGTATATATTGATTTAGATCCTCTATTGACCTATTCATTTCATTTTCCCATCTCCTACATAGCAGTGCACTGCAGTGGAACCTAGTGGAATGATCGTGGGGCTGGGAGTCAGGTTACCTGCAAACCTGCACTGTAGTCTGGACATATCACTTGTCTTCTGTTTGACCTTGTGGGCAAATCATGGGTTCGAACCCCGGCTCTACCACTTGTCAGCTGTGTGACTTTGGGCAAGTCACTTAACTTCTCGGTGCCTCAGTTACCTCATCTGTAAAATGGGGATTAAGACTGTGAGCCCCACGTGGGACAACCTGATTCCCCTGTGTCTACCCCAGCGCTTAGAACAGTGCTCGGCACATAGTAAGCGCTTAACAAATACCAACTTCTCTGAGTCTCACTTTCCTCTGAAAATGGGGATAAGATGCCTTTTCTCCCTTAGTATGTGAATTTCGTGTGGGACAGTGTTGGTGTTTGATCTGATGAACTTGTATCACTTCAGGGCTTGACATATAGTAATCACGTAATAAGTGTCATCATTACTCTGCCTATACTTTTCCTCTTTCTCCCACAGAGTGTACAGTTTGGTCTGCTTCCCCTGTTAGATTATAAGCTCCTTGAGGTGAGGACCCATACTCTATTGTACTCAACCAAGTGCTTAATAAAGAGTTCTGTACACAATTAGCATTCAGTAAATACCACTGATTGTCCACAATCTAAGAAATGGGAAGAAGTATCTTACCTCCATATTACAAATAGGAAAACAGATGCCCAGAGAGGTTGTGAGTTGCCTGAGATCCCTAGCAGAGCTGGGAGGAGGACACTTTTTTATGGCATTTACTAAGCAATTACTGTGTGCCAAGAACCATACTAGGCTCTTGGGTAAATACAAGATAATCTGCTTGGGCACAAAGGGCTCACATTTTAATCCCCATTTGTCAGATGAAGTAACTGTGGCACAGAAAAATTAAGTGTCTTGTCCAAGGTCACACAACAGACAAGTTGGCAGAGCTGGGATCAGAACCCAGGTCCTCTGACTCCCAGTCCCATGGTCTTTACACAAGGCCAAACTAGATTTGTAGCATGCATTTCCATTTCCTCTAGTATATTAGGAGCATGATGACAGATTCATCACAGCAGCAGTCCTTGCTCTTTCTTAACACTGTTATGGTTTCCGTATGAGAAAGGATAGTGGAAAAAGCACTGGCCAGGAAGTCTGAGGACCTGGGTTCTAATTCTGGCTCTGTCACATCTGCTGCATGACCTTGGGCAAGTTTCTTAACTTCTCTGGATCTCAGTTTACTCATCTGCAAAATGGGGATGTAATACCTGTACTCCCCTCTAGACTAATCTTGTTGTGGGCAGGGAATATGTCTATTGTTATACTCTTCCAAGTGCTTAGAACAACGCTCTGTACACAGAAAGTGCTCGATAATTACCACTGACTGACTTAGACTGTGAGCCCTGTGTGAGACTTGAGTATCTTGTATCTATCCCAGTGCTTGACACATAGTGAGCACTTAACAAATACCCCAATTCTTCTTGTTATTATTGGCTAATTCATCAGGATGACATTTCCCAGGCTGTAGTTTTTCTGCCTAAAGCGATGGTGGCATATATTATTTTGGCTCCAAACAACAGAGGGAGATTAAGTCTCTTCGAGTTGCCTTGGGAAGCTAAAGCTGACCAGAATACCTTGGAAATCAGACTGGGAAACCCCCTAAAAACCCTCCACATGGCCACCCAAGATTCCCTTTCACTTTTTTGGCACCGAGGAATGTATTCCAGCTTAGGCAGCTAAGACTAACTTTATTTTCCTTAAACATTTGCCATTCTGTTTTATGTAGGTAGTCAGAGGAAGAGCAAGGAAATGTAAAATGTAAATCCTGAAATGAACCTGCATTTCGGGGAAACTTCAGGGATGGCTCGTGGGATTTTCAAGCTCTGCTCAAGGTGGAGTTTGCTACTGGAGACAGGTGCATGTGCAGGCCTGCTCTGACAGGAGTAATGGATGTGTTAATCATTTATTGAGCTCTGTAGATAGGGATTGGATCACTTGTTTGATTTGGTACTTCCCAAGTGCTAAATACAGAGCTCAAAAAACCATTCAGTCCCTGTTTCTCCAGCCCTCAAGATCCTCCAGTGGTTGCCCATCTACCTCCCCATCAAACAGAAACTCCTTACCGTTGACTTTTAAACCACCTGATCACCTTGCCCCCCTCCACCCCCCTCCACTTAACTTGCTGATTCCCTGTTGCAACCCAGTCCATTCTCTTCTCTCCTCTACCTCACCCTCATCTATCTCAACGTTGCCCACATCCTGCCTCTGGCCTGGAACTTCCTCCCCTTTTACATCTGACAGATGATCACTCTCCCCATCTTCAAAGCTTTATTAACAGTCCCCTCCAGGAACATTTCCCTGGCTAAGTCCTCACTTCCCCTGCTCCTTTTCCCTTGTATGTCACCCTTGCACTTGGATTAGTACGTTTTAAGCACTTGATAGTCACCCCAGCACTGAAGTGTATATCCATAATTTATTTTAATGTCAGTTTCCCCGTCTAGAATTTAAGCTCCTTATGGGCAAGGAACATGTTAACCAATTCAGTATTATCCTCTCCCAAGCACTTAGTTCTGTGCATTGTACACAGTAAGTATTGAATTATGAACACTGATTAAGGATTCAATGACTATCAGTACCAGTGGCCTGGTAACAGAACAAAGGATTTCAGTGTCTTTTCCTAGCCTCTTTTCATGAGCCATTTCCTGACCCAGGAAAGTTGACTTGTGGTGTTTTTCAAGACTCTTACCCTCAGTGTGCTCTGCGGAGGTCTGCTTTGGAGAGTAGTTAACTCAAGTTGGGGGGCAGTGTCCATTTCCTTGGGCAGCTGGAGGCCCCAAATGGGAGATAAGTGAGATTTTCCTTCTCCTAATCAATCAATCATTTATTGAACACTTAATATGTGCAGATGACTGTACTAAGCTCTTGGAAGAGTACAGTACAGCAAAGTTAAGACACATCTCTGCTCATAACAAGTTTACAGTCAGAAGGGGAGACATTGATATGAATCAGTAATTTACAATATATAATTTAAAGATATGTACATAAGTGCTATGGAGTTGGGAGTGTGGTGAGTATCAAGTGTCCAAAGGTCACTGATTGAAGTGCATAGCCAATGCAGAAGGGAAAGCAAGCCTGAGAAAAGAGGGCTTAATCAAAGAAGACCTCTTGGAGGTGGGACCTTAGTAATGCTTTGAAGATGGAGAGGGTGGTCGTCTGGGGTATATGGAGCAGGTGGGAGTACCAGACTAGGGGGAGGATGTGGCAAAGGGAGCGAGGTAGACGAGATCGGGTCCCATTGAGTAAGCTGGCGCTAGAGAAGCAGAGTGTGCAGGCTGGGCTTTAGTAGGAGATTAGTGAGGTGAGGTAGAGTGGGGCTGCTGATAGAGTGCTTTAAAGTCAATGGTAAGGACTTTCTGTTTGATACAGAGGTGGATGGGCAGCCATTGAAAGTTCTTGAGGAGCTGGGAGACATGAACTGAATGTTTCTGTTGATAAATAATGTGCAGCAAAGTGAACTATGAATTGGAATGGGGGGATAGAGAGAAGTCTGGGGGTCAGGGAAGAGGCAGATGCAATAGTCAAGGTGGGATTCGTTAAGTGCTTGGATCAGCATGATAGCAGTTTGGAGAGGAAATAGTGGATTTTTAGCAATGTTGTAAAGGTAGAACCAACAGGATTTGGTGACGGATTGAATTTGTCACTCTGAGTTTCCTTTTGAATCAATCAATTAGTGCTATTTATTGAATGCTTACTATGTGCAGAGCACTGTACTAAGGGCTTGGAAGTGTACAATGCAACAGTTGTACAATGCAACAGAATTAGAGGACATGTTCCCTACCTTTAATGAGCTTAGTCTAGAGAGAAGTAGCATGGCCTAGTGAATAGAGCATGGGTATGGGAGTCAAAAGGACCTGGGTTCTAATCTTGCTCAGCCACTTGCCTGCTGTGTGAACTGGACAAGTCACTGAACTCCCCTTTGCTTCAGCTGCTTCATCTATAAAATGGAGATTAATGGAGTAAGCCCCATGTGAGACATAGACTGTGCCCTAACTGATTGATTAGCTTGTGTCTACTCCAGTACTTAGTACAGTGCCTGGCACATAGTAAGCACTTAAATATTAAAGCACCCATTGAAAACAGGTCTTACCTGATCTGTTGGAGAAAGTTCCTCCCAGCTAGGCAAACCCATCAGTGGCTCTTTCCTGTTCTTCCATCCCTGCTCTAATTTGACCAGTCTCTTCTCTGTCACTGGCACAGGAGAGGAATGGTTTTATACTCTCCCAAACGCTTAGTACAGTGTTCTGCACAAAGTAAGAGCTCAATAAATATGACTGATGGGTTATAAAGTAGTGGACCGCACATGAAAGGTTTCTCCCAGCAAATGTCGTCCTCCTAGTTCTTCCCAGAGTTCCCGGATCAAGAGGCCTCTCCTTGAAATTGGCTCCGTTCAAGTTGATTCAGCAGCGCTAGCTCTGACAGGCTGCATTTTGGGGTTGGGGATTGAAACTGGACATTATAGAACAAACCTTCCTTGCTGCCACTGCTTAAGTCTCTCCTGTGATCTTGCACAGCACTGCTAAAAAGTGGATTAAGACAGTAATAAGCCTTCCACACACACATGCACAAGCTGCTTTGCTCATTATTTTATATATTAAAGGGATTGCTGGTCTTTTTGATTTTTTTTTTTTTTTACCCCTCACATTGAGGAGGAATGAATAGAACACATTCTGACTTGAAATGAAATCCAGGGCTTTGAAAAGACAGAAAATCAGCAACATATGGGCTGAAGGGATCCAGAGTCTCAAGAAGTAGGGAAGAGTCTGAAAGACTTTTCAGATGTTGTCATGATGTCAAAGCTGAGTGGTTGAGTATCTTTGGCTCCTATTGTCTGGGGGAGATTAGTAAGGATTGATTGTGGTATTTGTTAAATGCTTACTATGTGCCAAGCGTTGTGCTCAGCACTGGGGTAGATACACTACATTCAACTCAGGCAATCAGCTCAGGCACAGTTCCTGTCTCATGAAAGGCTGAGGAAGGGAGAACAGGTACTGAATCCCCATTTTACAGATGAGGAAACTGAGGCCCAGAGAAATGAAGTAATTTACCCAAAGTCATATAGCTAGCAAAAGGGGGAGCCTGGATTAAACCCCAGGTTTCCAGATTCCCTGTCCTGTCATCCCTCAGTTAAGATGCCACCGTTTCCCAATTTCTACCTTCTGACCCTCCTTCCAGGTAACACAGCTTGAAATAACAGTTGTTATATGTCAAATGGAGAAGGAGCATGGACTCGTGGATAGAGCACGGGCTTGGGAGTCAGAAGGTTCTGGGTTCTAATTCCCGCTCTGCCACTTGTCTGCTGTGTGACCTTGGGCAAGTCACTTCACTTCCCTGTACCTGTTACCTCATCTGTAAAGTGGGGATTAAAACTGTGAGCCCCAACTGGGACATGGATTGTGCTTGATTTAATTACCTTATATCCACCCCAGGGCTTTATTCAGTGCCTGGCACATAGTAAGTGCTTAACAAACACCATAAGGAAGAAAAAAATATTCAGTTACTCTCCTAGGGCTACCAAAAAGGTCCCAGGTAGTGCTTATTAAAACACTCTCTCTACCTCTCTAATCCATATGGTGTGTGATGTATCTGAATCATCAGGCAACTAACTTGAGGTGTGTGTGTGTGCGTGCACATGCGTGCGCATGTGTCTGATGTCACATCACTTCTCCAGAGAAGAAAGGAGCTATTTTATTAATCCCACGTGTGGAACGTTGGGACAACCCTAACACATCAGGGAAGGCTCAAAAAACAAATCTGGCCACCACTTTTGGATGTGCGAAGCCTTGGGAATAACAAGAGTAAATCACGGCTCATGATTCCATCAGGAGACTGTTCCAAACCCAGGAAGTTGGAGAACGGAGTGAAAGAAAATCAGATGGAACATTTGGAGTTAATGCTGAACTAGTAGTCTCTCACTCCACAAATGAATTCTGGATTGAGAGGTGGGGGTTTTAAATTAGCTTCCCTATGAGCAGAACAACTTTAGTGACATACAATTAAAATGATTTATCCTGTGGAGCTATTTACCAATCTCTTAAAAAAAAAAAAATAGATGCTTGGGTGTAGAATAAATTTGGTGTGGAAATGGAGAGTTTTACCGTATTGATTGATAATCTGCATTTTTCTATTTTTCTCACCTTCCCCACCCCAACAATACGAGCTCCCAGGGGGCAGGGTTGAAGTGTAGTCTGTACTCCATACAGGACTTGGAATAAAGGTAATAATAATAATTATGGTATTTAAGCGCTTACTATGTGCCAAGCACTGTTCTAAGCGCTGAGGTAAATACAAGGTAGGTTGTCCCACGTGGGGCTCACAGTCTAAATCCCCATTTTTACAGATAAGGTAATTAAGGCCCAGAAGTGAAGTGACTTCCCCAGGGTCACACAGCAGATAAGTAGCTAAGCGTTTATGACCTCCTGACTCCCAGGCCCATGCTCTATCAACTACATCATGCTGCTTCTCTAAAAGTGATGAAACCTTAGATGGCTTGCTATCTTTTGCTTGTTATGGGTAGAGAATGTCTGATACTGTTAAATTATACTCTGCCAAGTGTTTAGTATAGTGCTGTGCACACAGTAAGTGACCGATAAATATGACCGACTGATTCTAGAAACCACTTGCCTGCTGTGCAACCTCAAGTATGTTACTTAATTGCTCTGAACCTCCAAAATGCAGATTACATATGTTTCTCTCCCCTTCGAATTGTGAGCCCCCTGTAAGACAGGGACAATGTCTAATCTGATTTTAAAGGACTTACCCCAGTGCTCAGCACAAAGTAAGTGCTTAAAATACATTATCATTAATATTGGAGTCTGGGGCTATTCTCAGTGGAGGAGGGTGAGCAGCCTGTAAACACAACCAAAAGTTGTGGGTGTCCTGGGATCCACATGACCAGATTCAGAATGGCATCAACGTGTTCCAGACCCCAGACACCTTGGCAAGTCACTGAATTGAGGACTAATACAATCTTTTCAGCTTTTCTTTGTCAGGGAATTTCCTGGCTCATAGGTCACATTCCTTAAATTCAGTGAGGCACTGGTTTCCAGAAGCAGCGGTCAAGTGGCTTAGAAAATACAGGAGATGGACACAGGATCTGGGCAGTACAGAGAAAACTCGTGAACCTGAAATCGTAACATGCTTTTCTTCTCTGAGTCACTGTGGCTGTTTCTGGAGCTGCCAGATTGCTGGTTTATGTAGAAAGTGAGTCTGGAAGCAGAGGGGTGACCTTTTGAAGTCCCCATTTGGTTCCCTGATTCTCCCGCGTCTAGTGCAAGTAGACTGTGTGATTGTCCTTAACTCTCAAAGAGGAGGGATCCAGTTCAACTTGAGTTTAAGGTGCAAAGAAAATTTTGTATGGAAATGATGAAAAGACATTCCGGCACCCATGGTAACCATTTGGATTCCTGTATTCCATATAGGAATCACAGTCTTAATCCCCACTTTATTGATGAGGTAACTGAGGCACAGAGAAGTCCAGTGTCTTGTCAGATAGACAAATGGTGGAGCTGGGATTAGAACCTAAATCTTCTGACTCCCAGGCCCTTGCTCTTTCCACCAGGCTGTGCTGCCTCTAATGTGTCTGCCCCATCGCTCAGTACAGTCAAGATTGAAATGTTGTATGGCAGAAACAGGGGGCAAATAGAGAAGCATTGTTAGTTCTTTTGGTTGAAACTCAAAATATCTCATGTCAACTGCCTGAAAATACTATTGCGTGATTGTGTTGTCACTTCATTCTCACCCTTTTCCATTATGTTTTAACATGCATGTTGTCAGCAGTTAGTAAGGTTTAGTAAAAATGCTCTCAGCAGATGGCAGAGCACAGTTCTAGGCACACACTGGGCATTCATATCAGAGTGAACTGATCATAAATAATCAGTCCTGCTTTTCCACATGATAGTAATAAAATTCATTATATTTATTGTGTGAGCACTGTATTAAGTGCTGGTAAAGAGTACAAAGTTTCTAAGTGGTTCATGAATTTATATCTTCAGTGTAGAATCTCCTGCCCCAAACGGCAAAACCTGGCCATTTTGTGTGTGTTAATAGGACCGCAAAGAAACCTTCCCTGATTCCATCTTCTTTCTGATTTCAAGGTAAACAACCTCTGTAGAGATTGATCTTTAGGGATATGTGTTCAAGGAATATAGGGTGATTAGAGTGAAATATTTTATGATCCTAATTGCCAGGCAACATGATCTATGTTAAACAATAGCTCACAAAAAGGCACCCAAACATCAATGGGCCTACAAAGATTGGTCATTTGTCTTTTCACACTGTGCATTTCCCTTGTTATAGAAGTCCCTTTACTCTAACCTAAAATCAAGTTTGCAGACAGTGTTCAGCACTAGCTTCCTGAATGTTTTAAACATAAAATGCAAAATCTGAAATGAATGGAACTCAGAATTGCTCCTGCCTCCTGGGCATTATATTTTTTTAATCTACCAATAAGTTGGGGGTGTTTTTTTTTTTTTTCCCCTGACTTCCATAAAGTAATTCCAAACTGTAAGCCACTGCTGACCTAACTACTTATTAAAAATGCTAATATGCTTTTGTCCTTTGATGTCTGGT
This sequence comes from Ornithorhynchus anatinus, assembly GCF_004115215.2. NCBI lineage: Eukaryota > Metazoa > Chordata > Mammalia > Monotremata > Ornithorhynchidae > Ornithorhynchus > Ornithorhynchus anatinus. Next base: position 5,048,011 of record NC_041742.1, read on the forward strand.
GAACAATAAAGGGAGAGAGTTAGTCAGGGACACTGTAATCCTTTATTTGTCACTAAGTTATGACACCCAGCAGAGCTCTGTGACACTGCAAATCAATCATCCCCTATGCACTGCAGGCCTTCCCCAACTCCTGCAGAGAGACTGCAGTTTAATTAGCTTTTTTCACACTAGCATAATGTACATCTGCAGCTTCAGCAGGAAAAAGAAATGGAGGAGAGTTCACTGAGAAGTGAGGCCTTTAAAAAAAAAAAAAAAAAAAGTTCATATCAAAAAAAAGTCTGAAAGAAGCAACATCAGAGACCTTTGTAGTTTACTTCAGAGGACTTATGGGGGGAATGTACAGAACTGGGGTACTCTATATTGTTAAATGTGGATTTTTTTTTAACTTGATAAAGCCTTTTTCAGCTAGGATGTCAGATGGTGTTTAAAGGGTCTTTTTTCTTGTCTGGTCTATGTCTTTTATGTCTTTTCCCGTTGATCATACAGAAGCTCATTATCTCCGCTGCACCCCTACCCCAAGACCACCTCCATTTAAAGAACAAAACAAAAACACCTTGATTCTTGCAAGTTTTTGTGAAACAACATAGTTTTGGATTGGTTTTTTTTTTTTTTCGATGGGGCTAAATAACCCTCCACAAAATAGAGGAGTCATTCCAGAAAAGGCGTTAAGATGGCTGGTAATTTAAGAGGCTGGGAGGAGTGGAGATGAGGGAATCCTACCTCACTCCCAATGACAGGCTCAGTAGCACTTTTTTTTTTTTTTTGTCTTGGCTCAGGAATGTCTCAGACAAATGAGATCATAACCTCCCCTACCCCGGAAAGTGCCCCTGGTGTCTGAAGGGACTTTGAGGAAGCCTCTTCCCTTTGAAAGAACTTGTGAAAAAGAGTGGGGATTCTGGGAAATTTCTGCTCCGAGGTCTTCAGAGCCTCCCATAGACAGCAGTGCTTCTGACCCAAGCAAGGTTGGGTTTGGAGCTGATCTTCCCTCTCTTTCATCCAATTCCTTCCCCCACTCAGAGAGGCTAAGCTCTTTCTAGAAAGAAACTCTGAATGTGTCCTGTGATTAAGGCCAAGGGATCAATATGTTGTCACCTTTACTCAGTTGATTGAATACCTCTTGCTCTTGTCTAATGGGAAGGCACAGGGTGCTTAGATGGCAAGTCCCCTGTAGGACAGGGACTGTGTCCAACCTGATTACCTTCTATCTACCCCCAGTTCTTAGAGTACTTGACACATAATAATAATTATGGTATTTAAGTGCTTACTATGTGCCAGGCAGTGAACTAAGGGCTGGAGTGGAGACAAGCAAATCGGATCGGACAGTCCCTGTTCCAAATGGCACTCATAGTCCTAATCCCCATTTTAGAGAGGAAAGAACTGAGGCCCAGAGAAGCAAAGTCACTTGCCCAAGGTCACACAGCAGGCAAGCAGCAGAGCTGGGATTAGGACCCATGACCTCTGACTCCCTGGCCCATGCTCTCTCCACTACACGCAACCATTATTATTATTCCAAAGATCCCGGCTAAACCAGGGCAGCTGTTTGTTTGCTTTTTCCCCATGTGTCTCCTCTCAGGTTTGGCTATGGAACTGGGTGCTTTCATGTCAGTGCTTAGAACAGACCTGTCACATAGTAATCTCTAAACCAATACCATAATAATTATTATATCTAGTAACTTTCTCTGCTACAATCCCTATCACTGGGTTATGTGGCTTGAAAGCAACAGAGACCTGAGGGAGGGGTGGGATGATTTTGGGGAGAGGGATGTCAGGGATCCCTCAAACACTGTAGGTCTGGGAAAATTTGGCATACACGCCGGCTAGATGGAATGCTCCTTGTGGGCAGTGCTTGTGCTTGCTAACTCTATTGAACTCTGGCAAGTGGTTTGGATGAGAGCAATCCATCAATTGGTTGAAAATGGCATTTGGGTAGTGGGTCCAATGCTAATTATGAGATGTCCCAGTTAGTCACATCTGGTATTTTGGAAGCACTGTCAGAGACCACCTGATATTAAACCCTCTTCAGGATCTCAAACTCTAACATATCAGATTCTAGACTGTGAGCTTGTTGTGGTCAGGGAATGTCTGTTTATTGTTATATTGTACTCTCCCAAGAGCTCAGTACAGTACTCTGCCCAAGGTAAGCACTCACTAAATATGATTGAATGAATGTCCAATGTCCCTATCATTTAATTGTCCCTATCTCTTGAGAGATTGAAGCTGTGACTTCAGTAATGGCTGTCTCCAGTGGTTTTGTACATAGCACATCTGTACATATACCATACCTTTACTGAGATGCTAACTCATAAATGTTTGCCCTCTTCCTCCTTCCTTAGGTTGGTTATTTTAGTGTCTGTCTCCCCCACTAGACTGTCAACTCTTGCAGGCAGGGATCAGGCCTACTAATTCTATGACACTCTTTCAAGTGCTTAGTACAGTGCCCTTCACACAGTAGTTTCTAAACTGCTTCAGGGTGCTTAGTACAATATTCTACAGAGTAAGCACTCAATAATACCATGAATACCAAATACCATACACAAAATAGCATAGTATTGATTGACTGAAAGGAGTGGCTGTTTTGACTTCATATGGCCTGGCCAGGCTCATTTTATATTATTTGTTAAGCACTAATATGTGCCAGGGACTGTGCTAAGGGCTGGGGTAGATTAAAGATCATCAGATTGAACACAGTCCCTATCCCACATGGGGTCACAACTTTAACCCCCATTTTACAGATGAGGTAACTGAGGCACAAAGAAGTGAAGTAACTTGCCCAAGATCACACAGCAGACAAGTGGCAGAGCTGAGATGAGAACAAAGTCCTCTCACTCCCAGGCCTATGCTCTTTCCACTAGGTCATGCTTCTTCTGGTTGCTATTGAATTGTGGATTTTAATGAATTTATGTATTTTCCTCTACCATCCTGCTCCCTCTCTCCTTCCGCATTCCTCCTAACTTTAGGCAGGTAGCCCCAAAGAGCCAGTCAGTCAATCGTACTTATTGAGCACTAATGTGCAGCGCAATGTACTAAGTTGTTGGGAGAGTTCAGTATATCAATAAACAGACATATTCCCTGAACATAATGAGCTTACAGTCTAAAGACACGCTTACAGTCCAGAAAAAGCCAAGTCTGAGAGCTGAATCAATATTCTTGCCTCTGTTCTCAATGCTTAGTACAGTGTTTGGCACTACAGAAGCACCTCCTGTCATAAGTGAAGAGGCGTTGTTGTGGGGGTATCCTTCAGATTTTGTCAGAGCATGTGCATTGTGCCATTCAGATGCACGGACAGGTGCATCCAACATGATGGTCCACAAAGATCTGTGGCAAAACAGGGTGGTTGCTATGGTAACCTGCACCGCTCAAGCATGTACGATGAAAGACTCCAGCCTGTGACGTGGCCTCTGTTTAGTCAGCTGGAGCTGAAACAAGTAGGCCTCTGTTAAAGACTTCTGCACCTGGATCTGATCCCACCTTTGGATTCTCTCAGGAATCTTGGGATTCCTCATGATGGAAAGGGCCTTCCCAATAGTATTGACAGAGCACCAAGTTGGTGCAGTGCACAATACTACTCACTGGGAAAGCACAGAATAAAATGAAATGCTTCCTGCCCTCATGGAGTTTATCCTCTAAAGGAAGAGACCAACATAATCATGTTTGTTATGAGATTTAAGTGTGTACTATTTGCCAGGCACTGTACTGAGCACTGGAGTAGATACAAACGAATCAGGATGGACACAGTTGCTGTCCAACATGGGATTCACAGTCTTAATACCCACATGAGGTCAGGGAATGTGTCTGTTTATTGTTATATTGTTCTCTCCCAAGTGCTTAGTCAGTGCTTTACACATAGTGAGCACTCAACAAATAAAATTGAATAAATGAAGTAAGTGAGGCCCAGAGAAGGGAAGTAACTGGCCCAGAGTCACACAGTAGACAAGTGGCAGAGCTGGGATTAGAGTCCAGGTCTTCTGACTCCCAGTTCTATGCTCTATCCACTACGCTTCACTGCTTCTCTGCTATTTACAGCTGGAGTAATCAAAATAAATGATTCAAGGTACAGTTGAATAAACAAAAGTGCTGAGGATGAATGTAAGAGCTAGAGATAGTGGGTGGATGGCATTGAAGACTGGCTTCCTTCCATCTCACTGTCATTATGTGACATGAAGGGAAGGAAGCAGTATGGCCTAGTGGATAAAGCATGGACTTTGGAGCCAGAGGACTTGGGTTCTAATTTCAGCTCTACCATTTGCCTGCTGTGTGACCTTGGACAAATCTCTTCACTTCTCTGGGCCTCAGGTTCCTCACCTGCAAATGGGGATTCAATACCTGTTCTCCAGCCTACTTAGACTGTGAGCCCTGTGTGGGACAGGGACTGTGGCTGGCCAAATAAACTTGTCTATCCCAGTGCTTAGAACACTGCTTGACACACAGCATTTAAAAAAATGCCATAATAAGAGACTTTACCCCCCCAGGGATTGCTGGAGCATTTCATTATTCCAACCTCCTTAATGAGAAGGAGCAAAGCCTTGTGGATAGAGCATGGACCTGGGAGACACAAGTATCTGGGTTCTAATCCAGACTCCTCCACTTGTCTGCTGTGTGACCTTAAGCAAGTCACCTACCTTCTCTGTGCTTCAGTTACCTGACAGGTAAAGTGTGGAACAAGGACTGTGCCCCTCTGATTATCTTATATTTACTCCAGCGCCTAGTATAGTGCCTGGCATATAGTAAGCACTTAAATAATGGGAAGACACCCTGGCCACCTCAATCTTTCAGCACTTATGTATTATGTATAGTTTTCCACAGCACTTAAGTATATAATAATAATAATTATGGTATTTAAATGCTTACTATTTGTATCCAACCCAATTTGCTTGTATCCACCCCAGTGCTGCCTGGCAGTCTCTGTTCCAGATGTGGTTCACAGTCTTAAGTCCCCATTTTACAGATGAGGTAACAGAGGCCCAGAGAAGTGAATTCACCTGCCCAAGGTCACACAGCAGACAAGACAGAACTGGGATTAGAACCCAGATCCTTCTGATTCCCAGGCCCGCGCTCAATCCACTAGACCATGCTTCTTGGAATTTTACCTAACTCATTTTTTTGAATTTCCCTCTTTGTAAATATTTTTATGTCTGCCTCTCCTGTTGTACTTTCCCAAGTGCTCAGTACAGTGTGTTGCACCTGGGAGGTGCTCAGTAAATACTGTTTGGTACCTCTGTAGGCTCCAGCTTTAGGAAGGATAGGTGGTGAGTGTATCTGGAAGCCCAGGAACATCATTAGGTGCCAGGCAGGCAGTGAGGAGGCTGGTCTGCAAATTGGGGCTTAGACTTTGGTGCCAGGTGGTGGTCTATGAAGTGGAGGGTGAGCAAGGCCTGGCGGGCAGTGTCAGTGAGAAAATCTGAAGCGCGAGACTCCCCGCCGGGTACTGTTCCGCTTGTGAATCTCAGAGCGGGGGTCCCGACTGCTCCTCATTTTTCCAAACCCTGTTTCTGAGGATCGGAGGGAGAAGCATTCGGCTATGGCAGAGTCTGTCTCGCTGACACTTCAAAGCTGTCCCTGCCGAGGGGGCAGGGTCTCCTGGTGGCCCCCTCATCGCTGGGGGGTCCAGCTTCAAAGATCTCATTTGACTGGGGGCTGGCACCCCTTCTGTGAGTCCTTATCACTTGGGGTGATTCCGTCTTGAAAGGCCTTCACATCACAGAGGGGAAGCCCCTTTGAAGATTTTTTTTTTTCTGACCAGAGATGGGCAAATCCTCCTCCTGTTGGCATTTCATTTTAGTGAGAAGGGAGAAGGACTCGTGCTGGGGAGAGAGCAGGTTTGGCACAAGTCAGTAGTTGGGCACAAGGCTGAATGGGACGGCTTCCTGTGGGTTCGTTTGTCTCTGCCAAGGGCTTCCGGGAGGTAGGTAGTGGAGAGGCCTTTGGGGAGAGGTGTCCCAAAACAGGTCCATCCCACCTTCTGGTCACCTCGCTTCCCTCCCCCCCAGCCACACCAGCACATTCATTCAATCACAATTATTGAGCACTTACTGTGTGCAGAGCACTGTACTAAGTGCTTGGTAGAGTACAACATGAAGTAGCACATCTTTTTGTTGGAGCCTCAAAACATCATTGGCCACAGTGGAGAGGGAGGTCTTCCACACAAGCACGTAGTAACCACTTAAATACCATAATTATTATTACTATGTGCCAAGTACTGTACTAAGCGCTGGAGCAGATACAGGATAATCAGGTTGGACACAGTCCCTGTCCCATGTGGGACTCAGTCATAATCCCCATTTTACAGATGAGGAAAATGAGGTGAAGTGATTTGCCTAAGGTCACATAGCAGACAAGTGGCAGATCCAGGATTAGAACCCAGGTCCTTCTGACTCCCAGGCTGTGCTCTGTCCACTAGGCCACACAATGGGTAAGGAGGGCTCTCTTTGGATGGAACCTGACCCTCAATTTAGAGAGAACATTATCTTGCTAATCTTATCTGGTGCATAGTAAGTGCTTAACACCACTAAAAATATTAAGTAGCACACATTTCTTCGCATCTATCTGTGTATTCCATATCCACCAGGGGCATTGTGACCAGTCTAAGCAAGAGGCCTTACATGGTGGGAGAGATGAGTCTCCCTGGGCTCCCTCTCTTGCTTGAATGTCCCGAGGGAGAGACCGGGCTTAAGGTGGTTTTGGGCTGTTGAAACTGCTCTCGCCCAGGTAACCTAGCTCGTCCAGCTATCTGTCCTTTCTTGGCTTCGATGGTGGGCTCTCCCCCAGGAAATGGTGCCTGGCCTCAACTCTGACACTTCAGGACTGAGTCTGAGGAAGGACTTGTCTGCGGTGCTGGTGGCTTGTGCTCTCTCTCATCCCTGCCTGTTGGTAGGGGTGGAGTGAGAGAGGATGGTCTGGGACCGGGGGTCAACTTGTTGGAAGAATGAAATCTGTGGCATTCTCCCTCACCCGGGGAAAGCCATAAATAAGTATCCCTCAAAGTCAGCAGCAAAGTGAGGAAGGTGTAGGATAATCTCCTCAAACAGCTCCTTGGAGAGCAAGGACTTGTCTTTTCCCAACCACATACCTCTGCTTTCTGGCATACAACAGAGATTTAGATGCATTTCCCTACACCATTGTCTTTGTGCTTACTGAGGGGAAGCCCTTCATGCGGGGAGGCTGTGAGGCCTGCTCACTTGGAAGAAGTCAGGGAATGCTGATTACAGACCAAAGCCTACTGATAGGAAACTCTTGACAATATTTCTGAACAGCTGTTGTGGGTGGGCATATGTTCTGATACTTATATTTACGTGAATTGTCCCATCGTCCCCTCTCGACTATAAACTCCATGAAGGCGGGGACTATATCTTGTTGATCATTGAGCTACAATAATGATAGTATTTATTGAGCATTTAGAGGTGTATAAAAATCTATTCCTAAATGTTCTGGGGGTTAGGGGTGTGTCTCCAAGAGCCTAGGTGATATGATGAAATGGCATTTGGAGAGGGAGGAGGGGAATAAGGTGGAAAGAGGAGACGTTAATTGGAGAAGCAGCATAGTATAATGGATAGAGCAGAGTCTGACAGTCTTGGATTCTAATCCTGATTCACCACTTGTCTGCTGTGCAAACTTGGCCAAGTCACTTCACTTCTCTGCCTGTTACTCCAACTGTAAAATGGGGACTGAAACGGTGAGCCCCACTTGGGACAGGGACTGTAACCAACTTGATTTGAACACTTATTAGCTCCCATGTCTTTAACTATCACCTCTATGCACATGTTACCCAAATATACATCTCCAGCCCTGATATTTCTTCCTCTCTCCAGTCTCACATCTCCTTCTGCCTTCGAGACATCTCTACTTGGATGTCTTCCCATTAGCACAAACTTAACATGTCCAAAACAGAGCTCCTTATCTTCCCAGCCAAACCCTGTCCTCCCCCTGACTTTCCATCACTGTAGACGGCCCTGCCATCCTTCTTGGCTCACAAGCTTGTAACTTTGGCATTATACTTGACTCCTCTCCATCATTCATCCCACATATTCAATCTGTCATCAAATCCTGTCAGTCCCACCTCCACAACATTGCTAAATTCTGTCCTTTCCTCTCCATCTAAACTACTACCCCATTAATATGATTACTCATCTTATCCCATGTGAATTACTGCATCAGCCCTTTTGATGGACCACTCTGACTCCTGTCTCTCCCCACACCAATCCATACTTCACTCTGCCGCCCAGATCATTTTTCTACAAAAAGGTTCAGGACATGTCACTCCCCTCCTCAAAAAACTCTGGTGGTTGCCCACCCACCTCCCTATCAAACAAAAACTCTTCACTCTTGGCTTTAAAGCGCTCCATCACTTTGCCTCTTCCTATCTCACCTTGCTTTTCTCCTTTTACTACCTAGCCTTCACACTTCACTCCTCTAGTGCTAACCTTCTCACTGTGTCTTGATCTTGCCTGTTTCGTCCTGCTGGCCTGAAACACCCTCCCCCCTCAAATCCGATATTCAATTACTCTCCCCCTGTTAAAAGCCTGTTGAAGGCACAACTCCAAGAGACTTTCCCAGATTAAGTCCCACTTTTCCTCATTTCCCACTCCCATCTGCATTCCCCTGACTTGCTCCCTTTACTTGTCCCCCCACGCGCTCAGTCCCACAGCACTTATGTATGGATCTGTAACTTAATTTGTATTGATATGTCTCCTTCCGTCTAGACTGTAAACTTCTTGTGGACAGGGAATGTCACTGTTGATTGTTGTATTATACTTTCCCAGAGCTTAGTACAGTGTTCTGCATACAGTAAGTGCTCAATAAATATGATTGAATGAATGAGTGAATGACTTGCTTGTATCCACCCCAGAACTTAGTACAGTGCCTGGCACATAGTAAGCACTTAACAAATACCACGATTATTATTATTATAGGGAAAACCTCCTGGAGAAAATGAGATTTCTACTCTTTAGGATCAAATGGTTTAGAAGGGGAAGCAACAGGAAGAAACAGTCAACATTCATTCATTCAATTGTATTTATTGAGCACTTACTGTGTGCGGAGCACTGTGCTTGGAAAGTACAATTTGGCAACAGATAGAGACAATCCCTACCCAACAATGGGCTCACAGTCTAGAAGGGTGAAACAGACAAACTAAAACAAGTAGACAGGCATCAATAGCACATTTATCCATTCTGTGATTACAAGGAAGAGGCGAATGCCTCTTTTCTGAATGGATGAGTTGAAGGAAGACATCTTGAGGTTGGGGATTTTTTAAAAACCACCAAGTTAAACCTTAGCTATCAAAAACCATCACCCAGCTCTTCCCTCCTGACTGCCCCTTCTCTCTCCCCCACCCAGTGTTTCCTTTTAAACACTGGACATTCCCAATTTTGGGCCCAGCCCCCTTTTCAGGGACTTGTGGCAGCCCAGAGCGAGCATTAATGAGGCCCTTCGGTTACCACTGCCCTCATTTCGGATTCCTGGAGAGCAGATCCACAGACGAAGGGCAGATTGATCAGAAACGTGCCCTTGAGTAGACATCACAGCTCACCTCAAAGGGAGAGCAAAGTAGAACAAAGAGCAGAAACATTTACAGAAGTTACAGCATAAGGTGGGTGGGGAAGGACGAGCAACTGGAACAAGGTCAGCTCAGAACAAAAAAAAAAATGGAAAAAAGGATTTGCTGGGTAAAATCAGAAACCTCAAAAAGTGCTGAGAACTGAGATCGTAACTTGCCAGTTGGCTGCTGGTGCAGTTTCCTTGATATTTTCCCATGAAGAGCTCTTTCTACAAGACTTCAACGTCGGAAAAGTTTGTGCAACAGGCCCTCAGGAGGGGGGCTATAAATTGTGAGTCACCGTTGCCGGATCAGAGTGTTTGCTGTAAATCTGAGCTTCCTGAGGGAGTCTATCCATGTTCTCTGGTCCAAGCCAGGGAGGCTGACGTCTTCGACTCAATCCATTGAGTAATAGTATCTACTGAGTGCCTAATGGCTCAGAATACTGTAATAAGTACTTGGGAGGGCATGAAAGAGAATTTCATCCCACCCACAGCACTTATATACATATCTATAATTTATTTTAATGTCTGTTTCCCCTCTACACTGTAAGCTCATTATAGGCAGGGAAGGTATCTTTTTTAACTCCTTGATATGGTGCACTTCCAAGCTTAGTACAGTGCTCCACACACAGTTCTCAAATACCCTGATTGATTGATTGATTGATTGAAGTAGACATGATCCCTGACCTCGAGGAGCTTCCAGTCTGGTAGGGAAGGCAGATAATGCTGTTTCCCTCATTTGAGTGAAAGTCTTCGCGGGCAGGGAACATGTCAGTTCTCTAATCTGTACTTCCCTAGTATGGTGCACGTATTCCACTATTTTGTCTTCCAACAGAGCCCACTGTCTTAATAGATCCTGTAGACAGAATTTTTTGTTGGTTACAGTAGTCTTAGCAAATGGAGTTCCCCACTCAGAGAAAGTAGGCTTGATATTGTCGTGTAACTCTCCCACTGGCCTTTTTGTTTCTTGGGAATTTTTTGTTTTAACCTTCTAGGCGGTTGGAAGCTATTTGGCAATATAGTCATTTTCTCCTTAGGTCATGTGTGGAATATAACAAGCATATAAGCTCATTTTGGGCAGGGAATGTGTCTGTTGTACTTTCCCAAGCACTTAGTACAGTGCTCTGCACAGAGAGCTCAAGAAATACAATTAAATGAATGTCAGTCAGTGGCCTTTACTGAGCACTTCCTGAGTGTGGAGCATAGTATTAAGCACTTGGGAGAGTACAATAAAATAGAGTTGATAGGCATGATCTCTGCCCTCAAGGAGAAGCAGGTTGGACTAGTGGATAGAGCATGGGCCTGGATGTCAGAAGGACCTGGACTCTAATCCTAGCTCTACCACTTGTCTTCTCTGTGAATTTGAGTAAGTCACTTCTCTGTGCCTCAGTTCATTCATTCGTATATATTGAATGCTAAACTGTGCGGAGAACTGTACTAAGCTCTTGGGAGAGGGCAATGCAAAAATAAATTCCCTGCCCACAACAAGCTCACAATCTAGAGGAGGGGAGGAAAACATATAAATTAAAAAATTACAGATATGGACATAAGTGCTATGGGGCTAGGAGAGGGGATGAACAAAGGGAGCAAGACAGGGTGATGTGGAAGGGAGTGGGAGAAGAGGAAAGAAGGACTTTGTTTGGGAAGGCCTCTTGGAGGAGAGATGCCCTCAATAAGCCTTTGAAGGTGGGGAGAGTAATTGTTGGATTTGAGGAGGGAGGATGTTCTGGGCCAGAGGCAGGTAATGGGTGAGGGGTTGGCGGAGAGATAGACAAGATCGAGGCACAGCGAGAAGGTTGGCATTAGAAGAGCTAAGTGTATAAGCTGGGTTGTAGTGAGGTGAGGTAGGAGGGAGCAATGGAACTGATTGCTTTAAAGCCAATGATGAGGAGTTTTTGTTTGCAGAGGGGGATGGGCAACCACTAGAGTTCCTTGAGTGGAAAAAATGTCCTGAGCATTTTTGTAGAAAAACGATCCGGGCAGCAGAGTGTGGATTGGAGTGGGGAGAATCAGGAGGCCGGTGGTCAGCAAGGAGGCTGATGCAGTAATCCAGACAGGGTAGGATGAGTGATTGTATTAGCATGTTAGCAGTTTGGATGGAGCGGAAAAGGCAGGTTTTGGCGATGTTATGAAGGTGGGACTGACAGGATTTAGTGATGGATTGAATATATGGGTTGAATGAGAGATTTTGAGGATAACACCAAGATTATGGGTTTGGGACAGGAAGGATGGTGGTGCTACCTACAGCAATGGGAAAGTTGGAGGAAGACAGGGTTTGGGTGGGAAAATAAGGAGGCCTGTTTTGGGCATGTTAAGGTAGAAATGATGGGAGGCCATCCAAGTAGAGTTGCTTGAAGGCAAGAGGAAATGTGAGACTGCAGAGAGGGAGAGAGATCCAGAAAAACAAAAAAGGAATTTACAGACTAGAGTCAGGTGCCCCACATAGCAGCAATGACTCGACAATCCTTCAGGTTTCCCTGCCAGGCAACAGGATCCAGTAAGATTTCACCACTTGGGCCTTGAGGGTCTCCAGACCTCTTTTTTATAAAGTGGAATATGATGCTGCTTATTCTAAATGGATACTTAGTACATTTGCTGAGCAAAAATTAAGTCCACCGTTACCTAGTTTTCCTTCTTTTTGATACCATCCATCTATGTAAAAGATTGTCTACAGGAATCAACAAATGTACCTGCCTGTTAAGCAGTGAGAGGAAAAATAAATAAATAAATAATCAAGGTTAACCTAGAAGCCGCAGCCTTAAACTTGTTGGTAATCAGCCATCGCAGCAGGGAGGTAAGGGTATTGACAGAAGACATCAAATGCACAGATAGGCAGGGAGTATCTGAGGATGGTAATTTGGTTTGATTGACAATCTCAGCCAACACTTACTCAGCCCTGAATATACTAAGTTTGAAGGTGATGCTAATTGCTAATTGATGGGTGATGTTAGTCCACTGAATGTTTGTGTGTGTGTGAGACGGAAAAGAGAGATGTGTTATGTCATAATGGTATAACCTTGGCATTATCCTCGACTCATCTCTCTTATTCAGCTAAATGTTTAATCTCTCATCAAATTTTGTCAGTTGAGCCTTCCCAATATGCTAAAATCTGCCCTTTCCCCTCCTTCCAAACTGCTACCACACTAATCGAAGCATGTATAATGCTCCTTGACTACTCCATCAACATCCTCTCTGCCCTCCCTGCCTCCTGCCTCTCCCCACTTCAGCCCATACTTCACTCTGCTGCCTGTATCATTTTTGTATAAAACCTTTCAGTCCATATTTCCTCCCTCTCAAGAACCTCCAGTGATTGCCCACTCACCTCTGCACCAAACAAACTCATCACCATCAGCTTTAAGGCACTCAATCATCTCTCCCCATCCTATTTTTTTTTTTAAGAGATACTTGTTAAACTCTTGAATGTTGGGCATTAAGGGCTTATTATTAAATGTTAAGGAACAGAACAAAAAGATGGGCCTACATTTGAATGTCAAGAAAACAAAGATCATGATTACTGGAAGTTTTAACACATTTGTCATGGATGAAGGGAATACTGAAATCATTGACACTTTTTCTCTCCTGGGATTGATAATCAATAATAAACTAGTAGTCAAGAAATACACTGAAGATTAGTGTTAGGAAGACTCGCTATGAAGACCCTGGAAAAGTCATGAAATGTGCTCATGTAACTGTTGACACAAAAATACAAATTGTCAATTCTATGGTGTTTCCATTGACAATGTATGGATCTGAAAGCTGGACAGTGAAAAAACAGGATAGAAAGACCATTGATTGTTTTGAAATGGGGTGTTGGAGAAGGCTTTTGTGAATTCCATGGACTGCCCCAAAAACAAATGGATTTTAAGAGCAAATTAAGCCAAAGTGGTCTTTGGAAGGCCAAATGACTCAACTTAGATTAACCTATTTTGGACACATAATCAGGAGGACTAATTCTCTGGAGAAGACACTAATACTATGAAAAGTACAGGGAAAATGAGGAAGAAGCAGACCTGCAGCCAGGTGGATAGAGACCATAACGTTACAGAAGAAACATTGGAAAGGTTGCAGATTATGGCAGAGGACAGGATGTTCTGGAGAAAGTATATCCATGGAGTCACTATACATTGGAAATGACTCGATGACACTTAATAATGATTGTATTAAATGTTAGGGTAGCGGAAAATCAGGTTGGATACAGTCCCTATCCTGCGTGGGCTCACAGTCTGTTGGATCTAGGAGGATTTTAATCCCCATTTTACAGAAGAGGGAACTGAGGCCCAGATAAATTGTGTCTTGCCCAAAATCGCACACCAGGCAAATAGGAGAAGCTGGGATTAGAAATTTGGTCCTCTGACTGCCAGATGTGTGTTCCTTCCCCTAAACCAAGCCACTTCTTACCTTGCTGACTTCCTACTACAACCCAACTCTGCTCACTTTGCCCACTCTGCTCACCTTGCCCATGCAGTATATAATTTGGCAATCTCTGCATAATTATAGTATTTGTTAAACACATTAATGTGCCAAGCGCTGAACTAAGTGCTGGGGTAGATTCAATATAATCAGGTCAGACACAGCAACTGTTCCACATGGGACCTACAATCTAAAGGGGAGAGAGCACAGGATTTTAATCTCTATTAGATTAGGAAATTGAAGCACAGAGAGAACAAGTGCTAAGGTCATCCAGCAGGCAAATGGTAAATCTGGGATTAGAACCCAGTTCCTCTAATTCCCTCTGATTTGTGGAAGAGATCGTGCATGATCTGATTGCATCTGCAGCTCTTGCAGCATGTAGTACAGTGTTTGGCACATACTAAAAGCCTAACAAAGCCCACAGTTATTTATAAGAAATCCCTCCCTTTACTCCCTTGCTGCCTATGTTGATGTGTTATCCAGCCTCCTGCCTGGTCAACTCTCCATGTGTCTCTGGTACTTTGGCTAGTTGGTAGGAGTGAGTGAGTGTGTGTGTGTTTGTGTTTAATGGGGAAAGGAGGGAGTTTCCTGTCCATTTTCGGTTTCAGTACTTTGATGTCCTGGCTGAAGGGCCTTATAAATCACTGAATAAATAAATCGGCCAAACATTCCCAGGTTTCCCCTGTCACTGTTCCTCCCGGCGCCTGGCTCTGTTGACAAACGGGGCCGGGCCAGGTCATGTGGTCGTCTGCCACTTCCTCCTGTCTTGTTTCGGGGTTCAGAGAGCTGTTCCTGGCGGGAAGGGAAAGTCTACTTGGCATTTCAGGCTGAATTGCCAGTGGGGCCGGAACTGGGCCAAGAACCTCCTGGGGCACTGTTGAGGGTCAGTCAAGCTTCCCTGATATCCAGCCCTGACCCACTCTATCTCTGTTGTGACCTTGGGCAAGTCCCTTCACTCTTCTGACTCAACTTCCTCATTTGTAAAATGAGAATCAAATACCTGTTCTTCCTCTTACTTAGATGTGAGCTCCAACTGGGACAGGGACTGCATCCAAACCTATCTTGTACCTTCTCCAGCACTTAGTATAGTGTTTGGTATGTAGTAAGTGCTTAACAAATCCTATTATTATTATTGCGCTGAGTCTTTACTAAGTCCCTAATCTGTCTCATCTCTTCCATGGTGTTAGTCCCTCTAGACTGTAAACTACTTGTGAACAGGGAACGTTTCTACCAACATCATTATATGGTACTCTCTAAATTAGTTCAGTGCAATGCACACAGTAAGCACGCAAATAAATACGGTTGACTCATTGATAGTCACCCTGCCCTAAAGGACAGGGGATCAAATTGATCAGATAGTCCAAAGAGAGAGATTTAGATGACGAGAAAATTCTTCTGAAGCAGGGAATATTTCATTGTACCTACCAAGTTAGGGGCATTGAAGCCAAAAGCAAGATAATCTGGAAGTAGCGTGGCCTGGTTGAAAGAGCGCAATACTTGGAGTCTGGAGGATTCTAATCCTGACCCTGCCATTTGACCACTGTATGACCTTAAGCAAATCATTTAACTTCTCTGGGACTGTTTCCTCCTCTGTAAAATGGGAATTAAATAGCTGTTCTCCATACTAGTTAGACTGTGGGACTTTCTGACCTGATTATCTAGTGTCTATCCTGCACTTGGCTCGTAGTACTTACCAAATACCATCACCATCATAATAATTAGACCAAGTGCCCAATAAATACTATTGATTTAATAATACCTTGACTTTTCTATCATGCTTTTATTCCCAAACCACTTTCATACTCAAAGAGCTTTTGCAATGCTGAGGTCATTTTTGTCCTCATTGTGAAACAAGGCAGAGGTGGTTCTCCCCATTTTGCAGATGGGGAATCTGAGGCCCAGAGAATGCAAGTGCATCATTCAAGGTCACTCAACGGACAACTGGCAGCTCCAGTATAGAATCCAAGCCTCCTAACTCAGTCCTGCACTTTTCCCACTCTCCCACACTGTCCTTCAGTCATTCATAGCCCTTTTAATGATGACCAAGGAGCAGACTGAGCTTCTGGGTTACAAGTTCCACTTAAACAATGGTATTTATTGAATGCTTACTATGTGGAGAGTACTGTACTAATCATTTGGGAGAGTACAATACGACACAATTCGGTAAGTTCCCTGTCCATAACAAGCTTCCAGTCTAGAGGGATTCCTCCATTATCTATGTGTGCCTGATTAAATTCTTGCTAGTTTGAAACGTTCTTCCAGGCAGGCAAACCCCCCTGGAGGCAGAGCTGACTTCAGATGGTAAACCAGAGAAGTAGCTGTTTCAAGGTGTACTGTCAGAGGGGGTGGAGTTGCAGGGTATGTGGAACTGGAAATTTGAAAGCACCTAGCTTCCATCCTCACCAGTTAGGACTCCTGGCCCCTCCTTATAAGGTCCTTATGTGCCAGAAGTATTTCCCTTCTTTCACTCTCTCTCTCTCTCTCTCTATATATATATGTTTCTCGTACTTACCAAGCTCTAAATTCTGTGTATCTCACCTACGTAAAGTGCTCGGTAATGACTATGATTATAAGTATTAATAGTAATGATAATAATTGTGGTATTTGTTAAACAGTATTTGCCAGGCATCATAATAAGCACTAGGGTAGATACAAGATAATCGGGTTAGAAACAGATGCTGTCCCACACTGGGCTCACAGTCTTAACCCACATTTTACAGATGTGGTAACTGAGTCATAGAGAAGGTAAGTGACTTGCCCAAGGTCACCTAGCAGACATGACAGAATTGGGATTAGAACCCAGGTCCTTCTGACTCCCAGGCGTATGATCTACCGATTGGCCACGAGGCTGTTTCTACTACTACAGAAAGGGGAAAGGATCAGGGAAGCCTTACTGACTTGAGTTTATCATAAAAGAAAGATGAATGATCAAGGATGTGGTTTTTTGTGAGGAAGACTGACTGGATCTTTCTTGAGTCTCTGGCCAACCCAGTTCAGGGGATAGATCAATGTTAAATATTAATCTACGAGGAGACAGTTGGTACTTTGATCTATAATTACATAACAGTTCTGAACCTTTGACTTCTCTTGAGAAATTCTTTGGGGAGCTCAATAAATAAAGTCTTGGTGGAGGAGTGGCAGAGTATTATTGGTGCCACAGTGAGAGGCAGCTTGGCCTGGGAGTCAGGACCTGGTTCTAATCTGAGTTCTGCCACTTATCTATCCTATGACCCTTGGACAAGTGACTGAACTTCTCTGTTCCTTCCTTCATGTGGTTCTACAATGCAGTGGTTTAACAGCTGGAGAGAATGCTCTCTCACTCACTCACTCACTCACTCACACACACACACACACACACACACACACACACACACACCTGCCCTCCCCCCACCCCCACCCCCAAACCCTCACCACCCCACCAGTTAAACTAGCTTCACTGCAAATGAAAGCAGCATGGCCTAGCAGAGTACAGGATTGGGATTCAGGGACACTGGGTTCTGATTCCGACTCCACACTATTCACGTGTTGGTTGATCTTAGGCAAGTCACTTTACTTTTCTGAGCCTCAGTTTCCTCATCTTGCAAAATGAAGATCCAGCACTTGTTCTCCCTCCCCTTTAGATTGTGATCTTAGGGACTGTCTCAGATCTGATTACCTTATTAGAGCACTTAACATACAGTAAAGCGCTTCACAAACACCACCATTATTATCAGGTGAGGTGATGAAGAAACTGAAGGCTGGTGACCACAGTGTCAACTGCAGAGGAAATATCAGAGAATACCTGGTGGACTTAGTGGTTTCTGAGAATGGAAGACTATCCCTTTTGAAAAAAGAGAAGATGGAACTGTGGTTTCTGGTGGGAAAAAGCCAAACTGAGTTGGCTGAGGCAATAAGCAGTTTTCACCCTTCAGACTCCAAGTGTTCAACCCTCTGGATTTCTTACCATAGTATCTCAACCCGCCATATTTCTGAGGGAAAAGAGACTAGTGAAGAAACCACAGGAAGGCTCACTCCTCAGAAAGGGGAAAACCTTGTTTCCTCTTGTCTTACCCGGCGATTATTCGCGAAAAACAGCGCTTGACATTTCTGTTTGGAAAATCAAGCTTTTTTGAAAGCCACAGAGTAACATCATGACCATTTAACTCCGGTGAATGATTAAAAATTTAGCTGGCTGCCTTTGAAACAATAAAAAAGCCATAGAGGCTGCTTAATGAGCCGCTATCAGAAATCGGGCATTTAAAACTTCAGAAAATGCCTCTGTGGAAATCCAACCGTCTTTGATGCTGTAAAATAACTGTAGGGTTGATTCATTTCAAGTTCTTTTCAACATAGTGGTTGTTCAGAAATAGTGAGAGATACCTTCTTAGCAATATGGGTGGAAAACAATATCTCAGACCCTTTCATTTATCCGCAATTTGACGGGAGTGTGGTTTATTAACTTGAAAAGAGACAGATACATTATCTGAAACACAGAGCATCGGGTGGGTATTGCTTCCTTTTTATGCCAGTGGGAGTCTATGGCATTTTGAACTTGCTCACCATTAAATGCTTTCCTGAGTTGTTGAAGACCCTTTAGAAAGAGAACCCGGGCATTTATGATGTAAATTCGTTATTTTGACAGTCTTTGAAATCTGTCACATTCTCATCCAATTTAATGTGCTGCCAAAATTCTTTTCTTTTCAAATAGTTCTCTTTTAAGATTTCAAAGCCGTTCTCATGCAGAAAACTATTGTTGTACCTAATATGTCCTGAAAGTGTTTTAGTGAGGAAACTTATATGGATTCTGTTTCAAGTCATGTTGAGTTTTAAAACATGTCATTTTTCAAATAAGCTCTGACCACACTCCCTTTTTCTGATTAGATAAAAGCATCCTTGATTTCCTTGCATATAATTAACTGGTTCACATGGGTTTCTCAGTTTCAACATTCACCCATCTTGGAGAACTTGGCTTTGTGCTCTGAGGGTTTCACATGCACTGTGTGCAAATACCCTACCCTGGCTTCTGTCTAAACCGCATGTTTATCCCTTCATATCATGAATCTTTCTGGGAGAGAGTGGGTCTTAATAGAAAGAGCACTGACCTGGGAGTCAGAGGCCCTGCATTCTAATCCCAGCTCTGCCTACTGTCTGCTTTGTGACTTTGGGCAGGTCCTTTGACTTCTCTGTGCCTCAGTTTCCTCATTTGTAAAATGGGGATTGAACTACCAATTTTTCCCTCCCTTTTTGACTGGGAGCCCCATGTAGGACAGGAACTGTGTCTAGTCAAATTTCTGTCTCTGCCCCAGCACTTAGCACCGTGCTTGATACATAGTAGCCGCTTAATAAATGTCATCATTATTTCAGAATGCACATGAAATGACTTATCTTCAGGCTCTGTTCTGGGTAACCACTTTTTTGCTAAGCTACAAGACTACTGATCTGTTTCTGATATGGGGAGATTTTTTTTTTCAGAATTTTCCAAGGTGGGTGCTGAGTATTTGAAGTTTGGGGGGGAAAAAAAATGAAATCCAAGGTCCAGGTCCATTTTGATTGACTCTGAACCTCATATTTTTCAACTCAGGCTTCGATCCAAACAAATCCTCCGGGACTTCACTAATCCTCCTTCCACAGTGGATTTCAGCTGTATCCGCACTTCTTTATCAGTTTGCAAGATATTTTCAGCTGGTTCTGCCCTTCTTCCTGCAGGTCTACTTCAAAGTAGCCAACCTAAAAAGCTCTGTAAAGTATTTCAGAGAGTGTTTATAGATGCCTTATCACTTTGGAGAGACGGAAGTAGGTAGGGAAGGGAGGGGGGCAAGGCAGATGAACAAATTTCTCCAAAGCACTGCACAGTGGGAAGCAGCTTGACCTGATGGAAGGAGCAATGGCCTGGCAGTCAGAGAACTTTGGGTCTAATTCCGGTTCACCACTTACCTGCTCTGGGACCTTGGACAAGTTACTTCTCAGTGCCTCCATCTTTTATGAATCAGAAGGTCTTGGGTTCTAATGCCAGCTCTGACACTTATCTGCTATATGACCTTGGGCAAGTCACTTAACTTCTCTGTGCTTCAGTTACCAGTCATCTATAAAATGGGGATTGAGACTGTGAGCCCCATGAGGGGCAGGGAATGTGTCTTGTACCTACCCTAGCACTTAGTATAGTGCCTGGCACATAGTACGCATTTATCAAAACCATGATTTTTTAATCTGCAAAATAGGGATTCAGTACCTGTTCTCCTTCCTCCTTAGACTGGGAGCCCCATGTGGAACCAGATGACCCCAGTGCTTAGTACAGTGCTTGGCACATATTAAGTGCTTAACAATTGCCCTTGTTTTTACTGATCCTATTCTAATGACAGGATCAAAGAGAAGTTTAAAAGATCTTGTCTACAGAGAGGCAAATTAAGTTTCCTTGGTGGTTAGATCACTGACATCTTGGCTAGTATTTTTCTACTACATGGAAATGTCTTTCCTTCCCTCCAAATCTTGGGACTCTGAAAACAGATGTGTGTAAGCACATAGATAATTTCACATATTTATATGTGGGTGGGTGTATAATTATGGGTCGCAAGTTTTCACTGAGTGAGCAAGAGAGAGAATGGTTGCTTTGGAAACCATGCTCTCTTTATTTCTAGGTGAAAGTTTTGGGGATCCTTGGCTTTTGTAATGGTACATTTGCATTCCCCTTCTTTGCTGATGTGTCCCCATTTTTTCATTTGGCATGATCTCCCTGGGACTTGTAAGTCTGTCATACAGGAAATCAACATATGCTCCCGCCGCCTCTGTCGTAAGCTCCTTGAAGGCAGGCATCATGTCTACCAACCATTTCAGTCTCCCAAGTGCTTAGTAGCATAGGTGCTCAATAAATAGATATATGCTTATTGTGGGCAGTGAATGTGTCTACCGGCTCTGTTGCATTGTACTCTCCCAAGCTCTTAGTACAGTGCTCTGCCCACAGTAAGTGCTCATTACATACCATTGATGCTCAATGACCACAAACTGAGATGGTGGAGAGAGGGGTTCTGTCAGCTCCTCCTCTAGAGTGTAAGCTGATTGTGGGCAGGGAATGTGTGTGTTTACTGTTGTATTCTCCCAAGTGCTTAGTAAGGTGCTCTGCATACAGTAAGTGCTCTAAAAATACAACTGACTGACTTAGTCTCCCAGGATACTTGGGAAACCTCTTGATCAGAACTCCTCTCTGGAAGATCACACCACTTGGACTTTAGGCCACCACTGGGGAATCCAGGCAGAGCGTGTTCTTGTGATCAGGTTTCCAAGTTTTGGATTACAGGCTGGCATGAGGGAGCCCTGGGTTGCCTGAGAAAAGAGCTTGAAACGGTGCCTGAAAGACTTGGGCCCTGTTCAGAATGTAGTATGCCACACAAACCACCAGACCATCAATCGGAGGGGGAGAGGGTGCCCCCACGTTTGGCTACACTCCAGGGTATTTCCTTTGCTGAAGACGTTTTAATCATGCTTAAGTATAGGTTGGTCGGCGCGGGCGGGAGCGGCCCGATCCAGAGATCGATTTTCCCACAGGAGAACTCGGCTCAGCCCCTGCTGCCGTTGGCGGAATGGCTGCCTGACTCCGCGATGGACCTGCCTCTGCCAGGCTGACTGGAGAGTTCCTTGTTCCCACGTATCGGGAATGCTTCCACAACCCACAACCTCTGCTGTCTGCCTCCCTCTTTCCTGAGGGTTAGGTTTTCCAGGTTCAGGGATCACTGCCATTCCTTCTCATTTGGGGGAGGGGTTGGGTGTCGATCAAGCCAGCAGTGCATGCCTGCTGTGTGACCCTGGGCAAATGGCTTAACCTCTCTATGCCTCAGTTTCCTTATCTGTAAAATGGGGATTCAATACTTGTTCTCCCCTTATCTTGAGAGGGGCAGGGACTGTGTCTGACCTGATGATGTTATAGCTGCCTTAGCACTGACTACATTGCGTGGCATATAGTAAGTGCCTAACATACCACTCTCCCAAGCACTTAGTAGAATGCTTTGCACACAGTAAGTGCTCAATCAATATGAATGAATACCGTGTTAGGAAGAGGTAGTCGACAGCAAGCTCTGTCTGGGTGGAACTCAAAAGAGGGCCCTCCTTTTACTAGATTGTCAAAAAGACTCTCCTCCTGAGACCTAGACTGGTGTTGGCTGTTGGATGGGACCGGGATCAGTTGCCTCACACCCCATGGCCCTGGGACATTCTTGTCCAGGCCTTCTCTGCCTCTCTGTTGTCCTGAGCTCACTCCCCCGCCGCTTTGGCTCCAGGGTGCATAAAGCTGCCTCCACCTCTGCCCCAGGTTACCTCCATGCCTCAGTTTCCACATCTGCAGAAGAATCGTTCTCACCTCCTCCCTGCGTTGCATGGTGGAGGATGAAAACGCTGTAGTAGGAAGTGTGCTTTGAACCTTTTGGATTAAAGGCGTTCTCTGAGAGGGACGAAAGATGCTTTTGAGGATGAAACGCATGCAAGAGAACAAAGGAACTCTTGCTGTGTGTCCCTGGGCAAGTCTCTTAACTTTTCTGGGTGCCATCCTCCACCTGCAAAATGGGCATAATGATCCTGGGTCCTCCCTACCTCGCTGAGATGTCTGGATGAATGAGGTCAGTGACTTGGAGAGAGGTGCCGACCATTGAGCACAAAGGATTTTTGTTCATTTACTGAGCACTTAATACCGTGTTCTGCATACAGTAAGCACTCAATAAGAATCACTGATTGTAATTTGGGGCAATTGGCTCCTGTCAATCTTTTTGGGGTTTGGAAAGAAATGAGTGGATGCAAAAGGCAAAGCTCTACCCGCTTCTATGACGGCGATGGATTATCTAGGATCTCCATGCAGGGTTGTGGATATGTCCTCTTCTTCTCCCTGCAACCTCCCCAAATAGGTTAAGGGAAACTGCCATAAACTGAAACCTAGGTCTTGGGTCATGAGTTTGAGGAGCTTCTGCCTCTCTTGTAGGCCTGTCTCCTCCCTGGACTGTAAGCTCATTGTGGGCAGGGAATGTGTCTGTTAGATTGTTATATTGCACTCTCCCAAGTGCTTAGTACATTGCTGTGAACACAGTAAGCACTCAATTTAGATGATTGCCTAACTCCCTGATATCTCCTGGAGCCAGGGAGTGCCTTGATTTATACCCGGGAGGAAGATTGAGTGAGAGAGTAAAGGGTTACCCTGCTTCTCTAGCTGGAACACACAAAAGCCATCAGGAGAGAAAAATAAAAAAAACTGCTAAAAACTTTGTTGATGCTCCAGATGACATGTATATTTTCATTGGTTCCAGTCAGATGAAAGGGCTTTTCCGGCCACTTCTGGCTAGGCTAAAGGGATCTTGCCAGCTACTTGCTGCTTGGCCAACAGGCCCTTCCCGGCCATGCCAGCAGGCTTTTCCTGGCCACTTCTGGCTAGGCCAACAGGCTCTTCTCAGCTACGCCAATGGCCTCTCTCTGTCCAGTTCCAGCTAGGCCAACAGGCTCTTCCTGGCCATGTCAATGGTCTCTTTCCAGTCACTTCTGGCTAGGCCAATGGGCTCTTGCCAGCCACTTTGTGCTAAGCCGACAGGCTCTTCCCGACACTTCAGGCTAGGTCAACGGGCTCTTCTGGGCCACATCTGGAAGGCCCCAGAGGAGCCAGAAAGCCTAGAGTCCAGTTGAGCCAATTTTCCTTTCCAATCCATTGGGCAAGACCCAGCGGGAGGCCATGAGGGCCTCAAGGAGAGGCTGCTCTCCAGGAAAGACCTCCCCACAGCCAACCCTTCCCTGTTGCAGTGCTTACTTGGAACAGCTGACTTGACCCTCACTGCCTCCCTCTCTGTCTCTCCCTTCCTTCCCTTCCACTGATTGCCTTCCTCCCCATTCCCTCCAACCCCATGTGCAGTATTTGGTCCTTTGCTCCGCTCAGACACGCAGGATCAAGCCACATCTTTCATTAATATCGATTCTGAAACTTTTTCTTTGCTATTTACCATCTGGGTTTTTTTTCTCTTTGCTGAAATAAATTGCAGATGAGAAAAACCTCCTGCTCCGATGCCTCACATATTCTCAGAAGGAACAATAAAACAGATAATGACTAAGATTTTTTTCTTCCTTTTTCCGAGACAAACAAGCTAGAGTCAACTCTGAGGGCTGGGCGAGCGAGGCCGAATAGATCGATCAGCTCGATCCTCTGCAGCAAAGGGGCACATCTGTGTTTATGCGATCGGCTGCAGTTCGAGGTTCGGAATGGCCTCTCCAGGGGGTCTTTCATTTCTATTAGCCAAGTTAACTCATTTTCCTTGAGCCCAATAACATCTGGCTCATTTGATCTCTCACTAAAGCTTGCACCATCTGTAAATATAAATAGCCCTGCCTTGATCCCATCGCGCTCCCATGAATGGAACAAAAATATTCCCAACTTCTCTTTGAGACCACAGACCCAGGGGAAAATTTTGACTTGAAGGAAGTGGCTCACAAGGGAGCCCCCTAAAGGGACAAATGACATGGCAGCAATGGCCCCGTCCAACCAGTGCTCCCCAAAATAGGGCCCACCTGGGGGTGGGTGGAAGCTACCTATTTTCAAATAAGCCATACCTCTAAATCTACCTCTTATTCTAGATTCTGTCTTCCCCACTAGACTATAAACTCCTGGAGGGCAAGGGATCCTGCCTTGTGTCTCTATTGTTCTCTCCCAAGTGCTTAGTACAGAGTGCTACACAAAATAGATGGTAAGCTCCCTGAGGGCAGGGCTTATGTCATTTAACTCTTGTGCTCTCTCCAGCACTTGTGGCATAGTAGATAGAGAAGAGATAAGCGCTCAGTATGCACATGGTAAATGCTTAATAAATATGATTGAATGAATGAATGAGTCAAGATCGTAGGTTCTAATCGCAGCTCTGCCACTCGTCTGCTGTGTGACCTTGGTCAAGCCACTTCACTGGGCCTCAGTTCCCTCATCTGTAAAGTGGGGCTTGAGCCTGGGAACCCCACATGAGTCAGGGAGTGTGTCCAACTCAATTGGCTTGTATCCACCCTAGTGCTTAGTACAGTGTCTGGCACATAGTAAGCACCTAACAAATACCACAGTTGTTATTGTTATTAAAGTGTTCTGGGTAAATTGCAAGTTGTTTGAAGGCAAGGGATCATGTCTCCTAACTCTCTTGTATTCCCCCAGACATTTAGTACAGTGCTCTGCACACAGTAGGTGCTCAAGTAATGCCACTGAGTGGGAGGAGAATGAACATACTGGAGTGTTATGGAATCTTTGACAGAAATCTGTGGAACTTACTATGGGTTCATGGAAAGGAGGAAACCATAACCCTCAGGGGCATTACGTTCCCTTCCCAGATCACCCTGAACATGAGTACCACTTCTGAGCCATGGTACTTGGCAGCAGCAGTTCTTCCCAGGCAGGGGAAGAGAAGCAACATGGCCTAGTGGCTAGAGTACAAGACTGGGAGTCAGAAGGACCTGGTTTCTAATACGGTCTCTGCCACTTAGTAGCTGTGACACCTTGGGCAAGAGACGTTCACTTCTCTGTAACTCATTTACCTCATCTGTAAAATAGAGATTGAGACTGTGAACCCCATGTGGGACATGGACCATGTCCAACCTGATTAGCTTGTATCTTTCCCAGGGCTTAGTACAGTGCCTAGCATATAGTAAGTGTGTAACAAATTTTTTTTAATAATAAAAAAAGGGCTGAGTGAGAAAAATAAAAATTCCACCAGGCATAAAAGCATTCAGGGCAGGGTTTGGGATAGCTGAAAACTGGACCTTCCAGTCTGCCGTTGAAGTGGCCACCCAAACTTGAGAGCGGGAGTCAGGGAGGTGTGGTCTAACTCTGAGGCAGGTTGGACCACTGAATGTCACCACACTGGGCCGGAGCTGAGGTGGGAGGGGACCACCTTTACTCTTGTTTGAAAGCAGGTGGTGGGTAGGAAGTCACTGAGCTGAGTTGAAAGTGGGCTTCTCTACTTCTTAGTGTCAGCTCAATTTTATGAGTCGCTTTTAGGGGTTGGGGAGGGGAGGGTGTTGGTCCAAAGGGGCTGCCTTTCCTCAGAGTCTGGAAGAGAACACTTCGTTAACTTCCTTTCCTCCCACCTCCTGGGCTTGTGAGGCTGAGGTGGCATGTGGGGGGGAGGGAGAACTAGAAGGTCGTGGTGGGGGGAGCGGTTAGGGGATTCATAAAGCTTCCTTTGATTTCCTATTCTCTTTTATATTCATAGCAGCAATGGTAAGTTTTCCTGGCCTGGTGCCAGACATTAAAAAAAAAAATCTCTTTTCGGCAAATTGCTCCGTTCCAGTCCTATTCCTAAATCTAAACCAAACCACCCGACGGGAAAGAGGAAGCTAAGAGCTGTAGCTGTTGCCATGTGGGTTGGGGCAGGGGGTGGCTTCTCATTTCCTTCAGGAGTGGGGGAGACATTTTGGCAGGTGGGTTCTCTCTGCTGGATATGGGATGCTTTGGATATTTATTTTTGTTTTGGTCTCAGCTGGCCGGCCACCCAATTTCACAAAGAGGACAATCTGATTTTCAGCCAGTCAGTCCAAAAATAATAATACTGGCATTAAGCACTTACTATGTGCCAAGACCTGAAGTAGTCTTTAAGCACTACCTGTACCCTTTGAACACCTGGTATTCACCCCTCCCTCAGCCTCACAGCACTTATGTATATATCCACAATTTATTTCAATGCCTGTTCCCCCTCTAGACTGTTAGCTCATTGTGAGCAGGGAATGTGATTACCTCCTCCCTTGTACTGTACCTCCCAAGTACTTAGTACTGTGCTCTGCACATGGTAAGCACTAAATAAATACCACTGATGGATAGATATGACACAGTCCCTGTCCCATAAGGGACAGTCTCACAGTTTAAGGGAGGACAGGTATTTAAACACCCTTTCCTGGCACATAGTAAGTTCTTAAATACCATAATACCATATACCAAATAGCAAATACCATATTTTTTTTTTTAAAGTAGCATCGCACTGTACTAAGTGTTTGGGAAAGAACAATATACAAGGCACATTTCCTGCCTACAGTGAGCTCACAGGCCTTTTCTCAGAGGAAAGAAAGGTCTACTTTACTTCTTACTACTTTACTACTTTAAAAACTGGTTTTTACTTAGGGGATAGGGGGGACTGGGCATGGATTGTCTTCGCCAGGTCCTGAGCTTAAACACTAGGGAGAGTGAAAACAGAAGCGCACCACAATATATTCCCCATGGAGATTTAAAATCCAGTAATCAAACAAAAAAATCTGTCTACATAGATATAAAGGAAGGGAAAGACCACAGATGAAGCAGATGATCACTTCTCCGATTCTTTGTATAGTAGTATCAATTGTTTCCATTCTTGTTTCGTATCTTCACCAGTATTTCTTGAGCACCTGCTCTCTGAAGAGCTCTGTACTGGACACCTGTTGTGTGCAGAGGAAGGCTTCAGGCATATGGGAACATGTCTGGAAGAAGATATGATTCCTGACTTTGTTTACAATGCTTATGCTACAGTAGGGGATACGAGCAGACATAGCAGTGTTGCCTAGTAGAGCACAGGCCTGGGAGTCAGAAAATCATGGGTTCTAATCCCAGCTCCTCCACACATCTGTTGTGTGACCTTGGGTAAGTCACTTCCCTGGGCCTCAGTTCCTTCATCTGGAAAAGGGGATGAAGATTGTGAGCCCCATTTGGGGCGGGGACCGAGTCCCACCTGACTATCTTGTATCTATCACACTGTTTAGTACAGTGCCTGGCACACAAGTGCTTAACAAATACCATAAAAAAAATTACAACCAGAAGTGGTGCAGGTATTTCTATGGCAATGAGGAAATACAAATACATAGGGAACAAGTTGGGCAATGAGAAGACAGTTCTGTGATTTACTTAATTATATTAATGTCAGTTTCCCCTCTAGGTTGTACGTGCTTGGGCAGGGAATGTGCCTACCAACTCTGCTATATTGTACTCCCCCAAGTACTTAGTACAGTGCTCTGCATACAGTAGAGCTCAATAAATTCCACTGATTGATTGAGATGTTTATTCTCCATCTACACCCACTCCCTTGTAGAACTCATTTGCCCCTGTGGCTGCGTCTACCACCTCTATTGCATTGATTCCCAAATCTACATTTCCAGGCCTGATCTCTCTCTTTTGCAGTTACGCATTTCCTCCTGCCTTCAAGGTATCTCTATTTGGATGTCCTGCCATGACCCTAAACTTAACATGTCTAAAACAGAACTCATCTTCCCACCAAAACCCTGTCCTCCCCTGGCTTTCCCATTACTGTAGGCAGCACCATCATCCCTCTTGTATCATAAGAGAAGCAGCGTGGCTAGAGAAACAGCGTGGCTTAGTGGAAAGAGCACGGGCTTGAGAGTCAGAGGTCGTGGGTTCTAATCCTGGCTCTGCCATTTGTCTGCTGTGACCTTGGGCAAGTCACTTAACTTCTCTGTGCTTCAGTTATCTCATCTGTAAAAATGGGGATTAAAAAATGTGAGCCTCACGAGGGACAATCTGATTACCCTGCATCTACCCCAGCGCTTAGAACAGTGCTCTGCACATAGTAAGTGCTTAACAAATACCATAATTATTATAAACCTGGAACTGGATAACCTTGATTCCTCTCTCTCATTCAACCCACATATTCAATCTGTAACAAAATCCTCTCAGATCAACCTTCACAACATCGCCAAAGTCCACCCTTCTCCATCCAAACTGCTACCACATTAATCCAAGCACCTTGCTGACCTCCCTGCCTGTTGTCTCTCCCCACTGCAGTCCTTACTTCATCCTGCTGCCCAGTTCATATTTCTACAAAAATGTTCAGTCCATATTTCCCCACTCTTCAAGAACCTTTAGTGGTAGCCCATCCACCTCCACATCAAACAGAGATTCCTTACCTTCTATTTTAAAGCACTCAATCACCTTGCCCACTCCTACTTCACCTCCCCTCACTCCTACTACAACCCAGCTCTCACACTTTGCTCCTCTAATGCTATTCTTCTCAATGTGCCTCAATCTTGTCTATCTGGCCTCAGACCTCTCATTGACATCTTACCGCTGGCCTGGAACTCCCTCCCTTCTCTTATCTGACAAACAATTACCATCCCACCTTCAGAGCCTTAATGAAGGCTCATCTCTCTCAAGAGACTTTTCCTAACTAAGCCCTCATTTCCTCTTTTCCCACTCCCTTCTGCACTGCCCTGATTTTCTCCCTTTACTCACCACCACCTCCCAGCCCCACAGCACTTCAGTATATATACACATAATTTATTCATTTTATTGTCTGTCTCCCCCTCTAGACTATAAACTCATTGTGGGGAGGAAATGTGTCTGTTATATTGTTGTTTGTACTCTCCCAAGTGCTTTGTACAGTGCCCTGCACATAGTAAGAACTTCCTAAATCCCACTATATTGACTATGCAAGTCACTTAACTTCTCTGTGCCTCAGTTCCCTCATCTGTAAAAATAGGGATTAAGACTGTGTGCCCTAAGTGGGACATGGACTGTGTCCAACTTGACTAGCTTTTACCCCAGCATTTAGTACAATGCTTGGCTTATAGTAAGCACCTAACAAATACAGTTTTTTTTAAAACAAACACAATTTTCTGTAGGGAAGAGCTCAGTGTAGCAGGCAGATGCTCTGTGAGATTCAGCCAAGATGGACAGGGACAGAAAATTCCTGCTGACTGAGTCCAGTGCTGATCCAGATTCCCTTTCCCAAGCTTTGAGTAGCTGATCTCCATCCCCATGGGATTCTGGGTCAGGAGGGCAACTAAGGTGAAGCAGGAAGGAAACAGGCCCAAGGTGGGGCCCCTGGAGTGGTCTCCGCAAATAGTTCAGAAGAAAGTCTAGAGGCTCTGCCCTGCAGGGAGCTTCAATACAACCCTTGAAAGACATAGATTCCCTGTCAATTCTCCCCCCGTGTCCCAAGCCCGCAGCGGTGTTCTTGTCTTGAAACAGGAAGGAAATGGAAGGTTGGAGCCAAAGTCTCCAGGGCTCAGTCCCATCTGCTCACCAGATTCCAAATATCCACTCTGTCCCCCAGCCAGTTCTGGGACTTGTTGTCGTCTCAGGGAAAGTATCTTGGGGTCATCCACAGAGGAGATGGCTCTTTTGAGGTCCCCGCACCCTCCTCACTCAGGTGGGTCTCAGGTGGGGAGGAAGTAGGGATGAGCCTGTTGGGCAAGTGGCCCTGGGAGTTGGTTGGCCTTGAGTGAAAGGAGAGGGAAGAAGAGAGAGATCTTCTCACCCTTCACCCCTCTGCCTGTCCCAAACAGCAGCAAGATATCCTGACACTCTGGTCTGTCCTGCTGCCTTAATCTGTCAGTCAATCATGTACCACTAATAATAATTATTATGTTTATTTATATTGAGCACCTGTGTGCAGAGTACAGTACTAAGCTCTTGGGAGAGTAATAATAATGATAATTATGGTATTAAGTGCTTACTGTGTGCCAGGTACGGTACTAAGTGACAGGGGGGATACTAGCAAATCAAGTTGAACACAGTCCCTGTCCCATGTGGGGCTCACAGCTCAGTCCTCTTTTTACAGATAAGGTAACAGGCACAGAGGAAGTGAAGTGACTTGCCCAAGTTCACACAGTAGGTAAGAGGCAGAGGCAGAATTAGAACCTATGATTCTAACAGGTATTTATTTAGCACTTTCTCCATGCAGAGCACTGACATAAGTGTTTGGGAGATTATAGTAGACTGTAATAGAGACTGTAAACTTTAGAGTACCCCTCTAGAGTGTAAGCTTTTGAGAAGCAGCATGGCCTAGTGGATAAAGCACTGGCCTGGGAGTCAGAAAGACCTGGGTTCTAATCCCAGCTCTGTCATTTATCTGCTGTGTGACCTTGGGTGAGTCACTTCACTTATCTGTTGCCTCTCCTAACCTCATCTATAAAATGGGGATTCAGACTGAGAGCCCCATGTGGGGCATGGACTGGGTCCAACCTGATTAGTACACTGCCTGGCACATTGTAAGTGCTTGTTGTATTGTACTCTCCCAAGTGCTTGTTACAATGCTATGCACATAGTAGGCACTCAATAAATGTCGATGATTGATAAAGTACTTAACAA
This sequence comes from Ornithorhynchus anatinus, assembly GCF_004115215.2. NCBI lineage: Eukaryota > Metazoa > Chordata > Mammalia > Monotremata > Ornithorhynchidae > Ornithorhynchus > Ornithorhynchus anatinus. The sequence continues at coordinate 5,078,990 of NC_041742.1, forward strand.
ATGCCTTTTTTTAAAATAAAAAAAGCTCATTGTTGGCAGGGAACTTGTTTACCTAATCTGTTATATTGTACTCTTCCAAGTGCATAGTACCTTGAAATGCACACAATAAATACCACAATAAATACCAAAATCAGTAAATACCACTGACTGATTACAGTAGAGTTAGAAGACAAAATCCCTGCCCTCAAGGAGTTTACCTCTGAGTTCAGAGCAGGGAACTAAGGACATGAGAGAGTATAGTATAGTTCAAAGATCCAATCCCTGCCATCAGAGAGTTTACTTTCTAGCAGGGGTGACTGACCTAATAATAAATTGCAGGTAGGGGAAGCAGTTAAGAATAAGGATTTGAACGTAAGGCCTGTGGGACTGGCGATGAGATGAATAAGTGAGGATTTAAAGTCATTGAAGATGCAGGAAGGAATATAGGTTGGGGTGGAGATCCATTATTCAGGAAAGGCTTCTGAGGATTTGTGATTTTAATAATAATGATGGTATTTGTTAAGCACTTACTATGTGTCAAACACAGTTTTAAATGCTGGGGTAGATATAAGCTAATCAGGTTGGGTGCAGTGCCTGCCGACATGGGGGTCACAGTCTCAATTCCATTTTACAGATGAGGTAACTAAGACCCAGAGAAGTGAAATGGTTTTCCTGAGGTCACACAACAACCAAGTGGCAGAGCTGGGATTAGAAACCAGATCCTCCTGAATCCCAGGCCTGTGCTCTACCCACTAAGCAATATCACTTCTCTAGGGCTTTGAAGGTGGAAAGAGTAACATATTGCTATGAGTGACAGGGGAGGGAGATCAGCAGTCAGTCAGTGACATATATTGAGTGCTTACTCTATACAGAACATACTAAGCACTTGGGGGAATACAATACAATAGAGTTGGTAAGCACATTCTGATCCCACAGTCTAGATGAGGAGACAGACATTAATGTAAATAATTTATGATTTGTAATTCATAGGTAGGTACATATGTGCTGTGAGGTTGAGAGTGAGGCAAATACCAAATGCCCAAAGGTCAGAGTTCCAAACACATAGATGACATAGAAGGGAGAAGGAGCCAGAGGAAAGAGTGCTTAATCGGGGAAGGCCTCTTGGAGGAGATGTAACCTTAGTACAGATCTGAAGGTGGCGAGTTCAAGGCAGGTAGGAGGGTGTGAGCAAGGGAGCCATGTGAAGATTGGCAAGACTAAGGTCCATGTTGAGGCATCAGCTTGCCTTGAGGCAGGGGACTGGAGTAGTTGACCTCTCGAGGTTTCTTCTGGCTCTCTAGGATTCTGGGACTCTAGAATAGCCAGTCTTTACTTGTCTCTAGAACAGGTTCCCAGGGTGACCTGGCCTCATGACTTGTCACTTGTCAGCTCAGGGAAACTTGCTCCCTTTTAAGTGCTCAATTTTTCCTTCATGCCATCATCCACTTTGTCCTGGGGCCGTGGGATTGAATTCTATTTTTCTGTTCATTTGGTGGTAATCACTTCTCCAAGAATTATGCGGAGATCTAATTATGGAAACATAATTCTTCATTCTTCCCAGCACTGCTCTTTGGTTTACTCTCCTTTGATCTGGGGGCATTTTGGTCGAGTTCAAAGTTGGGCTGGGTTTGTTTTTTCTCTGTTTGATCCTTTTTTTAAAAAAAAAAAAGTCCCTTGTGTAGTTTAAGCCTTTAAGAGTAACTTGTTTGACCCAAACCGTCTGCTTCTTTGGTTCATTCTGAGCTGGAATGGGCCTGGTTTTCACAGAATCTGATTCTGCATTAAGAAATACTTGTCTCTTGCCAGCAATAAGAAAAGATACCCTCCCCTATAACGCTGTGAAATTAGAAACATTACCAGTTATCAATTGTACTGGGGTGGATTTACCTGGGTTTTGGATAATCTAGGTCCCTGGCTTCTCTTCCTTTGAATAATATTAATATTATTACATGACTTCCAATGTGTCAAGCACTATGGAAAGTGGTGAGACAGATAAAAGATAAGCAGATTGAACACAATCGCTATCCAACGTGGAGCTCACATTCTATGAAGGAGGGGAGAACAGGTATCTAACTTGTTTTTATAGATGGAGAAACTAGGGCTTAGTACAATATTCAGTACTCTGCACATGGTAAACAATTAATAAATACTATTACAATTATTACAGGGCGCAGGAAACTTAAGCAACTTGTCAAAGGTCACATAGGCAAGTGATGGAGCCAGAATTATCAATCAAGGCATTTATTGAATGCTTACTGGGGAGGACCTATGTCTCCTCTTTTCTCCCCCTCTAGACTGTAACTTTGTCTTGGGGAGGAAATGCAGGTGTTAACTGTTATGTTGTACTCTCCCATGTGCTTAGTACAGTCCTCTGCAAACAGTAAGCACTAAATAAATACAAGTGAATGAAATACAGCCAAATGAATAAGGTTACTTTGCTTGCCCCTTCTCCCTCTCCCTGGCTATTTCTTGGCTCCTCATCAGGAAGGAGAGTCCATTTTGCAGTAGTAGAAGGTGTGGTGTGCGGGGAGTGGGCGTGTTGGTTATAGTATTTATTGTCAAACACTGTTCTAAGCACTGGAGTAGTTACAAGTCCCTCCTCACTATTGGCTTGCAAGCTCTCCATCACCCTGCCCCTTCTTACCTCACCTCCCTTCTCGCCTTTTACAGCCCAGCCCGCACACTCTGCTCCTCTGCTGCTAACCTCCTCACGGTCCCTCCTTCTCACCTGTCCTGCCGTCGACCCCTGGCCTACATACACCCTACCTCTGGTTTGAAATGCCCTCCCTCCTCACATCCACCAAACTACTTCTCTTCCCCACTTCAAAGCCCTACTGAGAGCTCCCCTCTTCCAGAAGGACTTCCCAGACAGAGCCCCCTTTTCCTCTGCTCCTCCTCCCCTCCCCATCGCCCTTACTCCCTCCCTCTGCTCTCTTTCCCGCCCCACAACACTTGGGTATATTTGTACATACTTCTTATTCTATTTTTTTATGATGTGTATAAATCTATAATTTTATTTATATATTTTGATGCTACTGACTGCTGTCTGTTTTGTTTTGTTGTCAGTCTCCCCCTTCTAGACTGTGAGCCTATTTTTGGGTAGGGATTGTCTCTATCTGCCAAAAACTTTCCAAATGCTTAGTGATCTGCACACAGTAAACATTCAATAAATATGATTGATTGAATGAATGAAGGAAGGAATAAAAAGTCCCTGCTCCATGGCATTTGCAGTCTAAGTAAGAGGGAGAACAGGAGAACTGAGGTCCAGAGAAGTTAGGTGGCTTGTCCAAGGTCACATAGCAAGTATTTGGCAGAGCTGTGATTATAACCCAGGTCCTCTGAGTCCCAGACCTGTGCTCGTTCCACTAGGCCACGCTGTTTCCCAGGTTGAAACAATTGGCTTGAAGTTATACTCCTTAAGGAAAATACCCAAACAGTTGCTCAGTAGTGATCCAGCGCTTAGAACAGTGCCCAGCGCTTAGAACAGTGCTCAGCACATAGTAAGCACTTTACAAATACCAACATTATTATTATTATCTGGAAAGGGGAGCTTAAAAGCCAGGGGAACGGAGGTTATGATTTATGGGTGCATTAGAGCACTAACTCGGTCAATTCACTGAGGAGCAGCATGGCCTAGAGCACAGTCCTGGTAGGCAGAAGGACCAGGATTCTAATCCCGGCTCCATCACCTGTCTGCTGTATTACCTAGGGCAAGTCACTTCGCTTATTGGTGACTCTGTATCTCATCTGTAAAGTGAGGATTAAGACTGTGAGCCCCATATGGGATTTAGTACAGTGCTCTGTGCACAGTAAGTGCTCGATAAATGCGATTGAATGAATATGAGGCATGGATTGTGCCCAACCTGCTTATCATGTATCTACCTCAGTGCTTTGTACAGCACCTGGCACACAAGTGCTTAACAAATACCAAAAAAAAAAAATTGACATAATAGCTGAAAGCAAGGACCAACCGGGAGCTTACATATCAGCCTGGAGCACCATGGACAAGAAAGGAGATGTTCTTTTTGAGCAGGTGTTCTGAGTGGATCATGAGATAAAATCCCAGCTCTGCCATTCGCCTGTGTGGCATGACCTTGGGCATTCCACTTATCTTCTCTCTGTCTGTTTCCCCATCTGTAAAATGGGGAGTCAATACCTGTTTTCCCTCCTACTGAGACTGAGCCCCATGAAAGAGTGGGACAGTGTCTGGCCTGATTATCTTATATCAACCCCAGAGCATAGTAAGACTATAAACTTGCTGTGGGCAGGGAACATTTCTACCTACTCTGCTTTATTAATTTTCTCCTGCTGGCCCCACACAAACAACCATTCAGGTGTAAAGGAAAGAGGAAAGGTGAAAACAGAAGATAAAGCCCCATCACCCCCTAACCCCTACACCTCCCCCCACCCCTCATATTGAGATCCAGGCAAACCTTTTTTTTATGGAATTCATTAAGTACTTATTAGATGCCAGGCACTGTATTAAGCTGCTGAGATAGATGCTAGCTAATTCAATTGTATTTATTGAGCGCTTACTGTGTGCAGAGCACTGTACTAGGACAAAGTCCATGTCCCATATGGGGCTCACAGTCTTCATCCCCCTTCTACAGAGGAGGTAACTGAGGCACAAAGGTGAAGTGACTTGCCCAAAGTCACAAAGCAGATACATCGTGGATCAGGGATTAGAACCCAGGCCCTCCTGCCTCGCAGGCCCAGGTTCTATCTAGTAGGCCAATCTGCTTCTCTGCAAGGAACGCCCTTGTGCCTCGGCCCTGGTTCCTTGGCGTGTGGGTTGGTTTGTCCAAATCCAGATTTTCTGCCTCTCATCCTGGATGAGTTTGTGCAGGATAGCAAAAGCAAACCAATCCCCCACAAAAACCCTGTTGTAAAACTTGTCTAATCAGACCACCCAAGCAGGCTGGGGAAGTAGCAGGAGGGGGGGCGGGGAAGGAGGAATGAAGGGGGGTTAAACTGATGCCTTGAAAGCCATTTTCCTTTTTGAGGGGAAGGCAGGGGAAGAAAGAGGAACTTGATGCTATTGTGTCCTCCTGAGCCTGCTCTTTGGGAGAGGGTCAGGCAGCAGACACATCATTTTCTAATTACAGCGCTGCAGATAATAGGGAGGTTTCCAGGCATGGGAGATGCAGTTGCAAACAATATACTGCTAACTCCATTATCCTGCCCCCTGAAATAAAGCAAAGAGTATCACTAGAAAGGATTAAATATACTTAGGAGCCTTTTAAGGCGCTCATTTGCCAAATGTTTATTGCTGAGGGAGTTTGAGCTTCAGTGGGACCTTTGACTAATAACTATAAAACGTTATCAGGAAAAGCCCATTGTTTGACAAAGCTACCGGGGAACTGGATTGAGAACAGTAGTTTCTACCCCATTGCAGGTTTCTTGAAAAAGGTTTCCAAGTTGTCAAACACTTGGTTTTCACCTCCATTTCCTGAGGGGGTTTTAGACACATTGCTTCTATCTCAGGCAGTCTATTCTAAATCTCTAGCTTCAGTGGTGGGCTTTCCACAGCAACCTGCCAAGTAAATCTGCCTTCCCAGGAAACAATGGAGATCCAATCCCTGATCTTGAGGAGCTTAACATCAAATGAGCAATTGATAGATCGGGGTATTAAGAGCTTACTCTGTGCAGAGCAATGTACTGAGTACCTGGGAGTGTACAATACAACAAAGTTGGTAGACGTATTCCCTGCCCACAGCAAGTTTACAGTCTAGAGCAAGAGAGGATGGGCACAAAAATACAGTTTTACAATTAGAAGTAGCAGGTGGAATTCCACTATTAGTATTCTGATTCCTCTATTTGGGTTATGTCAGTTCAGAGCAAAAGTTCCTTGTGGGCAGTAAATATGACTAGTGCTCCCTTTATAATAATGATAATGATGGTATTTGTTAAGCTCTTATGATGTGCCACACACAATTCTAAGCTCTGGGGTAGATACAAGGTAATCAGGTTGTCCCACGTGGGGCTCACAGTCTTAATTGCCATTTCATAGATGAGGTAACTGAGGCACAGAAAAGTTAAGTGACTTGGCCCAAGTCACACAGCTGTTAAGTGGTGGAGTTGGGATTAGAACCCATGACCTCTAACTCCCAAGCCCGGGTGTTTTCCACTGAGCCACGCCGCTTCTCTTTATACTTTCCCTAGGGTATAGTACAGTGCATTACACCCAGAGGGTGTGTAATAAATGGGTTCGAATCCCGATTCTGCCACTTGGCAGCTGTGTGACTGTGTGCAAGTCACTTCACTTCTCTGTGCTTCAGTTACTTCATCTGTAAAATGGGGATTAAGACTGTAAGCCTTATGTGGGACAACCTAATTACCCTGTATATCCCAGCGCTTAGAACAGTGCTGTGCACATAGAAAGCACTTAATAAATACCAACATTGTTGTTGTTAATAAATACTATTATTACTACTACTGTTCTTACTGCTGCTGCTACAATGACTACTTTTTATGCTAGTACTACTACTGACGTTATTATCAATCAATCAGTCTTATTTATTGAGCTCTTACTATGTGCGGAGGACTGCGGTAAGTGCTTGGGAGAGTACTACGTAACAGAGTCGATAGATGCCTTACCTGCCCTCATCAAGTTTACAGTCTAAAAGGGGGTACGAACATAAATGTAAATGAATAAATTATGGATGTAGACATAGGTATTTTGGGGCTGAGGGGTGAATAAAGGGTGCAGGGGTGATGCAAAAAGGGAGTGGAAGCAGAGGAAATGAGGGCCTAGTTAGGGAAGGCCTCTTGGGGAAGATATGCTTTAAATAAGGTTTTGAAGGTGGGGAAGAGTTAGGGTGTATCGGCTGTGAGGAAGGAGGGCATTCCAGGCCAGAAGCAGGATGCGGGTGAGAGGTTGGTAGTGAGGTAGACCAGATTGAGGTACAATGAGTAGGTTGGCGAGTGAGGAGCGAAGTGTGTGGACTGGGTTGTCGTAGGAAAGCAGCGAGGTAAGGTAGGAGGGGGCAAGGTGACCTGAGTGTTTCAAAAGTGATAGTAAGGAGTTTCTGTTTAATGCGGAGGTGAATGGGCAACCAATGGAGGTTCTGGAGAAGTGGGGAAACATGGACTGAACATTTCTGTAGAAAAATGATCTGGGCAGCTGAGTGAAGTATTGACTGGCATTCAGAGAGACAGAAGGCAGGGAGATCAGGAAGGCATTTGGGGTTTTGAGATCAGCAAGGAGTCTGATACAGTAATCAAGGCAGGATAGGATAAGTGCCTAATCTTAGCCCTCACATTCAGGACCGCTTTCCTGCTGTTAATAATAATTATATTATTGGTACAGCACTTTCGGTGTGCTAAGCACTGAGACAGGTACAAGATAATCAGGTGAGACACAGTCCCTGCCCCACATGGGGCTCACAGTCTAAAAGGGGAAGAAGAGGTATTTTATCTCCATTTTATAGATGAGGAAGTAGAGGCACAGTGAAGTTACGGTCACCCAGCAGGCAAGGTCTCCCTGATTCCCAAGTCTGTGCCCTTTCTGCTAGGCCTTGTTGCTTCCTTCTGACTAACTTAGATGAGTCTTGTTTCAGTTTAAGCCTAGTGAAAGTGAAGAGCAACCTGACACCCCCTGGTGCCATTGTTTGCCCAGAACAGTCTTGCAAATAGATTCCAGTTTCCACCTGTTTGTGAAATAGCTGCCAGAGACAAACTTTCCTTGTGTCTTCACACTCAACAGGGCCACAGCAATAATCCCCAGGTCTGGGTTCTTTGGAAAGAATCCCCCTCAAAAAGGAATGGTGGCTCTCTCTAGGTACTCTTTAGCAAGTAATATGTAACTTCCCCATTCCCCCAAAAAATGCCGGCTCCCATGTCTCTCTTCAGATCATATTTCGAACTGATCTTCCCATGGACATAGACCTCCTCCTTTCCCCTTCCCTCTCCTTTCTCCATCCTTCACCTTATCTTTCTCTTCCTCTCATTTTCTTCCTCCTCTTTCCTACTTTTCCTCCTCCTGCTTTTCCTCCTCCTTTTCCCCTCCCTATTTTCTTCCTTTTCCTTCTCCCCTTTTCACATCTCCTCTTCCTCTTCTTTCCTTCCTCTTCTTCCTCCATCCTGCTTCCACTTTCTTCCCCTTCCTCCTCCCACTATCTCCCTTTCCTCTTTCCCCTGCATTCCTCTTCCTCCTCCCTCTACTCTCTTGCTCCTCTCCTTGCACCCCCATTCGTCCTCCTCCTTGCTTTCCTTTCTTTTTTTCTTACTCCTCCTCCTCTATCTCTTCTTCCTCGTCCCTGCTTCTCCTCCTCCCTTCTCCCTCTTCTTCTTCCATCTCTTCTTTTCCTCCCTTTCATCTTCCCACTTTACTCTTCTTCCTCTTCCCTCTCCCCCTTTCACTTGCCCCCCTTCTTGCAGTCTTCCTCACCCCTCCACCTGGTTACACTGAACCCAGGTGTCCTGGTCCCAGCAATGATGCCCAGGGCGACTGTGTGGCAGAGTCACTCCCTGGCTAAGTGAAGTAGAGCAGACAGGGAATGGCTCGGCCAGAGTTTGAAGGGGCAGGACCCCTTGGATGGGAAAGCTGGGCCTAGTCTGTTATCCCACTGGCCACAGGGCACCTCCCCTGGCTTCCTGGAAACAAAGAGGGCAGGAAAAGCCACTCCACCTTAATGGAAAACAGGGAATGATCCAAGGATGATCCAAGTAGAAGGCTAACAGCATCCAGGAAACTAAGATGCAGATTCTTTTGGAACCTAAACAATAAAAGCCGATTTTGCTCCAGTGCAAATCGCCAAATAACGAGCGGCCCCAAGGGCATTTGAGGTGTAATGCCTGATGGAGAAAAGTCACATCCTGGTGGCTAGTGAAAGGATTTTGTTTCCAGCTCATTCCATGCCCCTCATCCTCCCTCTCCGACCCTTCACCCCCAAACCCCTCATCTCCATCCCCTACACTTCACCCCTTACCCCCATTCCCTAAATTTCATCCTTCACCCCTAACCCCTCACCACATGGCTTCCCTTTGAATCAGTACCTGCAAACTTCAAACTGAAGCTAGGATCCACCGCACCCAGCTATTTGCTGATAAAGGAAACCAGCCATTTAGGTTAATTGCCCTACTTTAGCTATTCAAATATTGATCTAGGGGAGGAAGAAAAGGGGGGAGATCCCCCACTCTAGTAATCTCCCCACAGAAGCTGCTGGGGCATGTGGGGTCATGGGGGTAGGGGAGAGGGAAATGATCGCTGCTCCAGATTGAACCATTCCCTCTTGGAAAAAGGATCCCGAGGATCTTGACTCTGAGGGCTAAGGGTCCTCCTGGAGGGGCTGGTCATGAAGGATGACATACTGTTACAAGTCGAGCAGGACTCCATTAGAGGTGTCCTTTCCTCTCCATCTAAACTGCTATTATGCTGATCTATGCACTTAATCAGTAGTAGTTATTATTGTTGTTGTTAATAATAATTGTATGTGTGAAGTGATTACTTTGTGCCAGGCACTGTACTGAGCATTGGGGTGCATACAAGCAAATCAGGTTGGACAGAGACCATTTATTGTTGTTGTTAATAATAACTGTCTCTGCTAAGGAAGGGACTATTTTATCTAATGTATACCATAGTCAAGCACAGCACAGCAGCCATGACTGGCCCTATCTCTTTTCTTGGCCTTCCATGGCCCTGCTTCACGGATTGTGAGGTGGTTGCAGAGACTGAAATGACAAGGAGCCCAAGCCACATTTGAGCCTGCAGAGGCAGGTAGTCTCCTAGCGGGAGACAGTATCTCAGAGAGTTCAAGTCACATATAAGCCTGCAGTGGCATTGTATTTTCCCAAGTGCTTAGTACAGTACTCTGCATGCAGCAAGTGCTTAATAAATACGATTGAATGAATGAATGAGCCAGTGTCCCAGAGACGCAGACACAGCTGAACCTTCGGAAGCAGGTAGCATTCTTGAGGGGGAGTCTGTGTGGCAAAGAGTCAAAGCCAGATCTGAGCACAAAAAGGGTGGTAGCATCCCCTAGGGTGAGACAGTATTCCAGATGAAAGCTCAGAGGGTTATGTGTGCATGGACCTGGTGTCGCCCTGGATTGGCCAGTGGGAACTTAGACTCCCCCCCCGAGGTAACCCTAAATTCATGAGGTCAAGCCACGCAAGAAAGCCACCACACGGCTCCTCCCGGGTGAGGAGCCACAACAAGGAATGTCAAATATGAACGGGTTTTGCTTGTGCAATAAGAAATGTGGGTTGTTAGAACCCAGCAGGAGATTTTAGATTAAAAAGAGTTCCCAAAGATGCTCCTCAGCCAGAAAAGAAGGGAAGAAACAAGCGCACCAGACGCCTCCGGCCAAGAATTCCTAAGGCCGAGACCCTTTCCTGGGAGCCTTTCCCAGAAAGCTTTTCCCATGGATCACAGTGGAGTGCATGGCTCATACCGTGACCAGCCTGTCCAGCTGCCAACGTGAGCGACTCTCCCAGGGGCCCACCCTGTTGGCCCAACTTTGTCCCTGCACGTGCTTCGGGGAATTTGGCAAAGAGAAGCTTTGACCTTCCTTTACCCCCTGGCCTCTAGTCCTGCTATGATTGTGGCATTTGTTAAGCGCTAATAAGCACTGCAATAAACACTAAGGGCTAGATTCAAGATAATCAGGCTGGATGCCTGCCCTGTCGCACATGGGGCTCACAGTCTAAGTAGGAGGGAGAACAGACATTAAATCCTCATTTCCCAGATGAGGAAACTGAGGCACAAGTGAAGTGATTTGCCCAAAGTCACAGAGCAGACACGTGGTGAAACTGGGATTAGAACCCATATTTTCTGACTTTCAGGCTTGAGCTCTTTCCACCAGGCCATGCTGCTATCATAATGATGGTATTTACAAAGTGCTTATCACGAACGATAGCAGTAATTATGGCATTTACAAAGCACTTACTGTGTGCCAACCACTGCTCCTCCATTTTACAGATGAGGAAACCAAGGCCCTGAGAAGTGAAGTGACTTGCCTGAGGTCACTCAGGCTAGTGGCAGAGCTGAGATTAGAACTCAGGTCCCCTGACTTTCACACTCAGGCTCTTTTCACTAGGCCAAGCCGTTCCTATATAACATGACTGGAGCCCTAGTTAACACTCTTCCCCCAGCAAAATTATGTTCTGTCAAAACATGATCCCCAGGTTAGTGCAGGTAGACTTGGAGTGCAGGCGTGTGGGTGTGTGTGTATCTGTGTGGTGGGTGAAGTGACACCATGCTGTACTTCCCAGCTTCTGGCTCAGTCTGACTTTGTGTTTTTGCAACTTTACAGTGTTTAATATGATAAAGTAGCCAGGAGGTAAAGCATTCTGCTAAAGGTGGATATAGCAATAATATCAGAATATGTATTTAAAAAAGTGTCATGGTGACATCTTCAAACCATCCATTCCCCCCACATCCTCCTCCATGGAGTTGGTCGTTATTCTGTCTGGTGTCTGGGCAAAGGGCCAGAGGAAACCCTTGAGGCGGGGCAAGGGGGGGCTTGTTGAACTGAGCATAATACAGTGCTCTGCACACAATAAGTGCTCAATAAATGCCATCAATTAGTTCTGATGGTGGACTTTCACGTGATGATCCCAGTCAGGGGCAGGGAGAAAAAGGAGAAGGAGGACGTGGAGGCAGGAGGAAGGAGCCCAAGCCGGAGAAAAGGCAACTGGGAATTAGGAAACAAGATCTGTGTGGGATAGGCTGTCTGTGGCTGAGAGTGGCTTCATCTCATTTCCAGCCTTTCAGCACCACATGTGTGTGAGCTGTTTGTGTGTGTGTGTGTGTGTGTGTGTGTGTGAGCTGTCTGAGTCTCCACATCTATAGAATGGGGATTCAATCCTACTCCCTCCTAGTTGACTGTGAGCCTCAAGTGGGATAGGGACTCAGCGTGGCTCAGTGGAAAGAGCAGGGGCTTTGGAGTTAGAGGTCATGGGTTCAAATCCCGGCTCGGCCATTTGTCAGCTGTGTGACTGTGGGCAAGTCACTTAACTTCTCGGTGCCTCAGTTCCCTCATCTGTGAAATGGGGATGAAGACTGTGAGCCCCACGTGGGACAACCTAATTCCCTTGTGTCTACCCCAGCGCTTAGAACAGTGCTCGGCACATAGTAAGGGCTTAACAAATACCAACATTATTATTACCTGATTATCTTGTGTCTACTTGAGTGCTTACTAATAATTATGGTATTTAAGTGCTTACTATGTGCCAGGCACTGTTCTAAGTGCTGGGATAGATACAAGCAAATCGAGTTGGACACAGTGTAACTGTTATAACTAGGCCAGGAGGGGTTAAGTGAAGGAAGCCTGTGGTGGAACGGACATTCGAACCCAGGTCTTTGCCGTCCAGGCCCATGCTCTTTCCACTAGCCTGGCCACTGCACCCCATTTGTGTTAGATTGGCACTGGACCTCCTCCACCCCCAACCTCTCCCATGTCTCTACCTATCACCTCCTTTCAAAAGAGGTGATAAATGAGGAAAGTGGGATTTTGTGGCCCTAATAAGAAACGCCTCCAGGAACTAATCCAATCAGTGGGATTTTGGTTAGGCCTATGCTTTGCAGGGTAGGGATAGAGAAGAAACCCTAGCCTGAGTCATCTCCTTTTTTCTAGGATGGTAAGGTCTTTGCCATGGCCTGCCTCAGTGGAGTAGCTTCTATTGTTCTGGAATTGTCTCCCTCTAATAGAAGCAAATCCTAAAATTGGAAAAGGAAATGCCAGCCTCTCACCAGAGGCTTTTCAAAATAAAAGATCTAGAAAGGTAGACCTAATGAATCAATCATATTTATTGATCACTTACTGTATACAGACCACAGTACTAAGTGCTTGGGTGAGTATGATATAACAGAGTTGGTGACATGTTCCATGCCCATAGCAAGCTTACTGTCTAGAGGAAGAGACAGAAATTAATATAAATGAATAAATCACAGATCTGGACATAAATGCTGTGGGGCTGAGGGAGAGGTAAATAAAGGATGCAAATCCAAGTGCAAGGGTGACACAGAAGAAAGTAGAGAGAATGAGGGCTTAGTTGGGGAATGCCTCTTGGAGGAGGCATGCCTTCAATCAGGCTTTGAAGGTGGGGAGAGTGATTATAAGCTATAAAGAGGGAGGGCATTCCAGGCCAGATATGGGATGTGGATGAGAGGTCGGCGGTGAGATCGAGGTGCAGGGAGTAGGTTGGTATTAGAGGAGTGAAGCATATGGGCTGGGTTGAAGTGGGAGACCAGCGAAGTAAGGTAAGAGGGGTCAAGGTGATGAGTGCTTTAATGTCTAGAGGTCCCATTTCCTTATTATTGACTCGCCATTCAGGAAGTACTTATCTGAAAGCATATTCATTCATTCAATCATATTTATTGAGCGCCTACTGTGTGCAGACCACTGTACTTAGCGCTTGGACAGTACAATTCAGCAACAAATAGAGACAATCCCTGCCCACAGCAGGCTAACAGTCTAGAAGGCAGGAACTGCAGTTGAATTATCCAATGACACTTTGTGGAGAATTTTGAAACTTGGGAGATCACACAGAACCCAGCTCAAAAGAGAGAAACCTCATCTCAACAACAGTGCATATGTGGAGTTTTAAATGCAAATTATTTTAGGTGGTTTCATCTTCCCAGTGCACAAGTAGCAGGCAGACCTCTTAAAGGGAGTTTTGCTTTAACTTTTGATGTTACTAATAGCACTTATTCCTGTTTGGATAGGACTGAAGAACAGGCAGCTTTTTTAAAAAATCTCACCTTCCCTCTGTGTGAACCATCTTGTGGGGATCCCTGGTTTGAGAGAGATATGTAAGGGTTTTCCAGGCTGGAGGCCTGGGTTGTAAATTCTCACTACAGTGATGACCATGACCCCCTGTCCCCCAGTTCTGCTTCAAATTCTAGGCTATACTCTGCTCTAAACTTTCTCACAGTTCATTTATTCCAGAAAATTCACACTTTTCAATAGCATTGTTATTATTTCTAATAATTATAATGATAACAATAATGGTATTAAGCATTTGCTATGTGCCAAGCATTTTACTAACCCCTAAGTAGGATAAAAAAATCATCAGGTTGGATGCAGTCTGTCCCTTGTAGAGCTCTCGGTCTAAGGGAGAGGGAGAACAGGTACTTAATTTCCATTTTGCAGATGAGGAAACTGGGGTACAGAGATTTTAAGGACTTGACCAAGTGGGCACAACTAGGATTAGAACCCAGATTGCCTAAGTCCCGGCCCTGTACTCTTTCCACTAGGTCAGCTGCTCCCCTATTTGAGAAGTAGTATGGCTTAGTGGATCGAGCACAGGCCTAGGAGTCAGAAGATCTGTATTCTAATCCAGGCTCCGTCATATGTCTGCTGTGGGACCTTGGGCAAGTCACTTCACTTCTCTGTGCCTCAGTTCCCTCATCTGTAAAATGGGGATTAGGACTGTGAGCCCCATGTGGGACAGGGACTGGGTCCCACCTGATTAGCTTGTTTCTACCTCAGCACTTTGAACAGTGTTGAAAACAAAATAAGCGCTTAACAAATGCCATCATTATTTGAGAATGATGTCTGTCTTCCCTAATAATGATGGTATGTAATGAGCGCTAACGGTGTGCTTATGCAATGGATGGCATCCGGTGGGAGTTTAATACACCATCTCCTCCTCTGCCTCCTTCTCCCTCACCAACACCACCACTGCTTTTACGTTACATTTGCATGGGTGTTTGTAATATCCACATGCCCAAGGGCTGGCTCTTTTGGCATAAGGAGAAGCTGAGACGCCCTTGGAAAATCTCTTGGCTGGACTCCAATCTGGTGCCCCTTGATTCAACCGCAAGCCAGAGTGAGGTGATAATAACTGTGGTATTTGTTAAGTGCTTTCTTTGCACCAGGCATTTTACTAAGTGCTGAGGTGGATACGCGTTAATCGGGTTGGACTCAGCCCCTGTCCCACATGGGGCTCACAATCTCAATTCTCATTTTGCAGAAGAGGTAACTGAGGTGCGGAGAAGTGAAGTGATTTGCCCGAGGTCACACAGCAGATGTGGCGGAGCCAGAATTAGAATCCATGACCTTCTGACTCCCAGGGCTGTGCTCTAGCCACTGCACCAGCCTGCTCCTCCTTACCCAGGAGGGCAGGCAACCTTCCTTGGAGAAGGGCACACAACAGATCTGATTCAGGTGAGGTAATGTGCCCTGCCCCCATTGGGGAAGCGCCTCAGTAGTGATATGAAATGGAAATGCTGGATTATTTTTATACGTAAAAAGACTTTTGGACAAATGATATGGGATTAAGTTGCACTTCAATCAAACTCAATTGAATCCAGTCGGGGGCACAGTCCCCACGGACAGTACTTATGGAGTTCCCTCTGCTTCCTGATTTGAATAGCTTTGTTCTGGTTCCAGGAAGAGGGGAGGGGGAGGGGGAAGAATTGGCCTAAAATGAAACATTTCCCTTTCAAGTCAGAATTTCGAGCATGGCTCAGAAAAGAGAGTTTAGGCTTTGTAATGCCTGGTACTGAGCAACGCAATTACATGCTTGCAATTTTCTCTTGGCCAAGGAGAAGTCAGGAAGTGAGTTTTTGGTCCAAATGTAAATCTCTGCTCAAGCTTTGAAGAGGAAAGTGTTGGATGGATCGATCAATCAATTGTATTTATTGAACACTTAGTGTGTTCAGAGCACTGTACTAAATGCTTGGGAGAGTACACTATAACAACATAAGACACATTCCCTGCCCATAGTGAGCTTAGAGTCTAGAGGATGAGCTTACCTCAGTTTCCTCAACTCAGTATGGGATTCCATACCTGTTCTCCCTCCCGCTTGGACTTTGAGTCTATTATTGGATGCTCACTGTGTGCAGAATATGGTATTAAGCTCTCGGGTGAGAACAGAGTTGGTAGACACGCTCCCTGCCCACAGAGAGCTTACAAAAAGGAAGAGACAGACATTAATATAAATGAATAAATTACAGACAGGGACATAAGTGCTGTGGGGCTGCTGGTGGAGTGAGAAACAAGTGTACAGATCCAAGTACAGAGATGATGCAAAAAGGAGAGGGAATTGGAGAGAAGAGGGCTTAATTGGAGAAGGTATGACCTTGGTAAGACTTTGAAGGTGTGGCGAATAGTTGTCAGGAGCATGTGGAGGAGGAGGGAATTCCAAGGCAGAAGGAGAATGTGAGAAAGGCAAACTTAGGGCACAGTGAGCGAGCTGGCACTAGAGGAGCAAAGTGTGCAGACTGGGCTCTGGTAGATAGAGGAGGTAAGGTAGGAGCAGGAAAGGTGATGGGGAGTTTTAAAGCCGATGGTATAGAGTTTTCTGTTTGATGAGGAGGTGGATGGCCAACCTCTGGTGGTTCTTGAGGAGTGGGGAAACATGGACTGAATGTTTTTGTAGAAAAATGTTCTAGGCAGTAGAGTGAAATATGGACTGGAGTCAGGGAGACACTGGAGACAGGGAGGTCAGCAAGGAGGCTGACACAGTAGTCAGGGTGGGATAAGAGAAATGCTTGGATTGATTTAGTAGTTTGGAGAGAAAAGGGAAGATTTTAGCGATGTTATGTAAGTTGAATCGACAGAATTTGGGGAAAGATTTTAGATGTAGGTTGAATGGAGAGATGAGGAGAGGATAATGCTAAGGCTCCAGGCTTGTGAGATGAGGATAGTGATTTTGTCTACACATAGTAAGTGCTTAACAAATACCATAAAAGAAGAGTTTGACATCTGACAGTCTGTCTTTCCTGTATCCCATCTGGCTTGAGAATTCTCCATTGACACTTTCTATTGGGGTAAGGGAAGGAAAAGTGGGGTGGAAGTCATATACACCGACCAGCAAATGACACCATCTTCACTGGTGGGCCTTTCTTGTTCAAGTTTTATGTTTTTCTTTTTTTTAGTGGCATCTTAAGTTCTTACTATGTGTCAGGCGCTGTTCTTAGCAGTGGAGTAAATAAGTCAATTAGGTCAGATACAGTCCTTCTCCCTCATCAGGCTCAGAGTCTAAGTAGAAGAGAGAACGTGGATTGAATCCCCATTTTTCAGTCATGGAAACTAAGGCATGGAGAAGTAAAATGACTTGCCGAAGCTCACACAGCAGGAAAGTGGTGAAGCTGGGATTAGAACCCAGGTCCTCTGGCTCTCAGCCCCAGGTTTTATCTACTAGGCCATGCTGCTTCCTTCCTAAAGTATTCCTAAAGTTTTCCTTCATAAAGTAATTGAAAGAATAATTGGAACAAGAAGTTAAAGAAACTCACTTGTTACCCAGAGCAAATGACCAATCTGTTCTTCTCCCATCTGTGCTTTCTGACATAGGAAATCAATAAGAACTTCTACAGAAGTAAGGGGCTATGGATCCGAATTGGTTCTCCCTTGGTGGAAAAAGAAGACTTTGAAAGCTGTATATATTTAAGTGGTTTTGAATAAAGATGGCATTTCAAAAGGCAATAAGCCATTACTTTCTGCTTTTTACATCCCCATCTCTAATGGGGACCATGAGATGAACAAGCTAGGAATAAGGAGAACTTATGACACCAGGGAAAAGTGAAGTCTTGTGGATTTATTTATGCCTATCCTCAGCACTTCTTTATAGAGGCATAATAATAAAAAATAATTCTGATATCTGTTAGGTGCTTACTGTGTGCCAGGCACTGTACTAAGCACTGGGATGGATACAAGCAAATCTCGCTGGGCACAGTACCTGTCCCACATGGGACTCAGTCTTAGTCCCCATTTTACAGAGGAGGAAACTGAGGCACAGAAAAGTCAAGTGACTTGCCCAAGGTCACACAGCAGGTAAGTGGTAGATCCAAAATTAGAACTCACAACCTCTGACTCCCAGGCCCATGCTCTATCCAATACGCCATGCTGCTTCCCAACCAATTGCATAGTCATCTACTCATGTTGATGACTTATAAATATTGGTTTGTCTCGCTGGTCACTAAGGTGGAAACTCCTTGCGGGCAGGGAGCTTGTCTCATGCATTTGTCGTACCTTCCCAAGGGCTTAGTACAGTGCATTGTACTTAATGGATGCCCCTCACCTCCGTGCCCACCCAATAAGGTATGGAAGGGGCGGAGATTGAACAGGATGGAAGTTAGGACCACTCAAACCCCAGGTAATAAATACTTGTTGCCTCTGGTGCTCTGCTCTCTTGGAGGATCACAGCGGTAGCAACAGCCACCTATGTGTCTTTCCCTGCCCAGAGCGCCAGACGCCCATTCTGCCACTAGGACAAACACACAGAGACAGGAGTCGTGGGACGGGTGAGTGTAACGCATAACTGGGTTTAATGCATAAGTGGGTAACATATAAGTAAGTGTAATGCATATGTGAGTTTAGTGCATAAGTGGATAATGTATAAGTGAGTATAATGCACATGTGAGTTTAGTGCATAAGTGGGTAGCGTATAAGCGAGTGTAACGCACAAGTGAGTTTAACGCATATGTGAGTGAAATGCATAAGTAAGTTTAAGGCATAAGTGGGTTCAAAGTAGATTGATGCGCATAAGTAGATTGAAGGTTTAAGTGGATTCCTCCCAAGTAGATGCATACATGGTGAGAGCTAGCCACCTCACTGCAAGTAGCGCATACGTGAATTTAACACATAAGTGGGTTTTAATGTACAAGTGGGTCTAACGCATAAGTGGGTTTTAACGTGCAAGTGGGTTTAATGCCTAAGTGGGTTCCTCCTGAGTGGGTGCGCACATGGTGGGAACTAGCCGCCTCACCACGTTGAGAGTAAACCATAAGCGAGCTCTGCCTGGGCGGACCCTGGTGCCAGCCCACACGCGAGTAACCTACCAGTGTACTTCTCCTGTTAGGGAAGCTCTAACACCATATTCCTCCAAAAGGGGAAGCTTTAACACCATATTTCTCCCAAAAGGGAAGGCCAATTGTCACGTCTAAATAATTAATTCAATTAGCCCTGCGGAATAAATTCTATACAAAACTCATCTTTTCCATCCCCGGCCTCTCTCTCTCTAGCTGCACCAATTCCGAAAGAACCTGAAACAGGTGACGGGTGACAGCAGGTAACCTGGGTTCTAATTCTGACTCTGTCACTTGTCTGTTATGTCACCTTGGGCAAGTCATGACTTCTCTGTGCCTTGGAAAATGTGCCTGTGCCTGTGCCTGGAAAATGAGGACTCAATACCCGTTCTCCCTCCTATTGGACTGTGATTTCCCGTGTGGGACATAATTATAATAATAATAATGATATTTGTTAAGCACTTAATATGGTGGCAGGCACTGTTCTAAGCACTGGGATAGATACAAGCTAATCAGGTTGGATACAGTCCTTGTCCCACATGGGACTCACGTCTTAATCCCCATTTTACAGATGAGGTAACTGTGTCCCAAAGAAGTTAAATGACTTCACACAGCAGACATATGGCAGACCCGGGATTAGACCCCAGGTCCTTCTGACTCCCAGGACTATGCTCTATCCACTAGGTCATGCTGCTTCGATTATCTTTGCTTAGTACAGTGCTTGGCACATAGAAAGCACTTAATAAAAACCATTATTATTAATATTAATTTAACAAGGAAAGGCATCTTTAAGCAAACCACCTGTTGCTTCCACAATAGCAAAAGCAAAAAAAAAACAACAAACAAGAAACAAAACTAGAAACCCAAAAGCTCACCAGGTAGTGCCTTTGGCTTGATAAGGCAGGATCTTTAATCGTATTTTTGTCTTGATGACTGAATTACACACTGGGAAACCTTCTGCACAAACCACAGAGGTGACTGGGATTGTGCTTTGTCTTTTCTCGTTCAACAGAATGTTGTTTGGTTCAAAGCGAAGAACAGAGGCGATTCTTTGCTTTTAAATGATTAGCTCCTAAGTCTTCTGTAATGATCTAGTTTGACTGAAGTGTGCAGTTTATTAACTACATAAAGATGATATGAGAGCGGAGGAGGGGGTGCTGAAAATTTTACCTTTCGGCCCAGCAGCAGCAGGGGTTTCTGGTCCTTTGATCTCAATCAATTGCTAACTGTCTTGGTGAGATAGAGGGTCTGGCTGAAATTACCTTTGGCATGGTGCTACATCAATAATTCACCTCCAAGTTCTTCAACTTTTCCCTCACTTGGGTGTTTTTCTTGGGCAGGAGGTGCAGTCCTCTTGGAATAAATCTCTCTATGTGTGCTAACCTTCCCTTGCTCTCTCCCCTCCATCTCTCATTCTCTTCTCCGTCCCTCACGCTCCCCTTCCATCCCCCCTTTCTTTTCCCTCCATCCCTCACTTCCTCCCCACCATCAGTCACTCTCCCCATCCCTCCTTGTCCCCCACATTCCTCGCTCCACCACCTCAGCACTCACTCTCTCCCCTCCATCCCTTGCACTCCCTCTCATCCCTCTCTCTCCCCCCAACCTCAGCCTTGACTCAAGTAGATTCCTTTGGATGATGCAGGGAATTCAATGGGAGAAGGGAAAGAATTGCCTTCAGAATTGTCCTCACAGCCAAAATGATCACCAGTGGCTAGTGACGTGATTTCTAAAGATTTCTTTGGATTCTAGCTGATGAAAAAGGGGGGTTTCTGGGCCAAGGAATCGACTAGATAATCCCCTCTGCTTGTCAACATGTGGGGAGAAGAGAGAGGAGCTGACCCAACGGCCACTCAATCAGTGGTATTTATTGAGCACTTACTGTGTGCAGGGCACTCTAATAGCTTGGGATAGTACAACACAACAGTATGATGAACACATTCCCTTCCTACAATGAGCTTACTGTCTAGTGGATGAGGAAGGGTAGGAAGGAACAGAGCTAGTAGAAGTAGAAATAGTAATAGCAGCTGCAACATTTATTGAGCAGTCAGTGGGTGCATTGCAGTCTAGTAAGCTCTTGGGAAATATCAAGCAAAGAAGAACCTTAGAGAAGCACCATGTTCTAGTGGTTAGATCATGGGTCTGGAGGTCAGAAGGATTGGGTTCTAATGCTGGTTCTGCCAGTTGTCCACTGCGTGACCTTGGGCAAGTCACTTCACCTCTCTGCCAAATTTCCCTCACCTGTAAAATGAGGATTAAGATTGTGAGCCCCATGTGGGACAGGGATTGTGTCCAACCTGATTATCTTATATATACTCCAGCATTTAGAACAGAGTCTGGCACATAGGAAGCACTTAACAAGTGCCATTTTTCTAAAAAAGGGACATGCTCCCAACCTAAAGAAGCTTCCACTCTTGGGGAAGTTGTGATGATGATGATGGTGTATGATGCAATTGCTCATCTTGATGGATGGATTGATTTTAGCAACAACAATAATAATAATTTTGCTAAGCACTGTACTAAGCTCTGGAGTAGACACAAGATAATCAGGTCCCACATGGGACTCACAGTCTAAGGAGGGAGAAGAGGTATTTTGTATCCCCGTTTGGTAGATGAGGGAACTGATGCCCATAGAATTTAAGTGGTTTGCCCAAGGTCTCACAGCAGATATGTAGCAGAGCTGGTATTAGAACTCAGGTCTTTTGACTCCCAGCCCTGTGCACTTTCCATTAGGCCAAGCTGCTTCTCATGTAGTCATTGTCTTGTTTTTTTATAGTATTTCTTAAGCACTTACTATATGCCAGGTACTGTACTAAGCACTAGGGTGGACATAGTATCCACCGGGTTGAACACACTGTACACATCCCTATTCCACTTTAGCCTCACCGTCTGGATAATTTTGCAGATGAGGAAACAGAGGCCAAGGAAAGGGAAGTGACTTGTCCAAGGTCACTCAGCAGACAAGTGGAGGAGATGGGATTTGAACCCAGGCCCTCCGACTCCTAGGCCCATGCTCTGTCCATTAGGCCACGCTGCTTCTCTACTGCCTAATGCACCAAAGTCAGCTTTGGGAAGAGCTCAAATCTGGAGGGGGAGAAAAACCTGGAAGAAGGATGCAGGAAGCCAAACTTTCCAGGAGAGGGTAGCAGCTCCCTCTGACAGCTACAGTTTGTGGCCCTGTTTCTGACTGAGGATGTAACTACAAAAACAGGAATAGAGATGGTATTCCTTGGGTCAGCAGCTCCCAGGATTTAGTTGAAAATCCTGCCCCACGTCCTGCTCCCTGTGAGATGATGTGGAATTTTTTTTGCAGCTGGGTGGATGCAAGTTGCATCCTCATTTGTCTGCGATCGTTCCCCAGTGCCCCTTTTTCACCTGGGTCTCACCTCCTGGCAGACCATCCTTGGATTCCTCTCTTCCCCGTGGCGACCCAAGGATTTTACTAGAGCTGGAGCATAAAACTGCTTTGTGTTCAGAAAGTGGGGCCATAATGATATATTCATATGATCATAATGATAATTATAATTGTGGTATTTAAGTGCTCACTATGTGCCCGGCACTGTACTAATCACTGGGGTGGATTCAAGCAAATCAGGTTGGACAGTCCCTGTCTCACATTGAGTTTATAGTCTCAATCCTCATTTTGCTGTTGAGGTAACTGGAGCACAGAGAGGTGAAGCAACTTGCCCAAGGTCACATAGCAGACAAGTGGTGGAGCTGACTCCCAGGCTCATTTTCTATCCACTACGTTGAAATCAGGGGCTCCGAATTAATTATTTGAGGGTTCTAGAAGCCACTCCACCCCTGCACACACATGCATACACATGCATGCATACACACCTGCACACATGCATACCTGTGCACAGTACCTGAGACAATATCTGTATATTCCCAGTGTTTACTTTTTACTTTTTGCAGAGCAGTGTACCAAGTGCTTGGAGTGGGAGCGGTGGAACAGTAGAACAGAGTTGGTAGACATGATCCCTGCCCACAGGAAGTTCACTGCCTACACACCCAATGCTCTGGAAAGCAGTGTGAACCTATGGAAAAAGCACGGGCCTGGGAGCCAGTGGACTTAGGTTCTAATCCCATTGCCACCATTTGCCTGCTGGATGATGGCAAGTCACTTAACTAATCTGAGCTTCGGTTTTCTCAACTGCAAAAATGGGAATTCCGTATCTGTTGACTCTCCTGCTTAGGACAGGGACTGCATCTGGCCTGATTAACTTGTATCAACTCCAGTGCTTACAACAGTACCTGACGGTAAGTGCTTAACAAATATTCATTCAATTCAATTGTATTTATTGAGGGCTTACTGTGTGCAGAACACTGTACTAAGTGCTTGGGAAAATACAACATAATAAAGAGTGACATTCCCTGCCCATAATGAGCTCACAGTTTAGAGGGCGAGACAGACATTAATATAAATAAATAAATTATAGATATGTTCATAAGTGGCATGGGGCTGGGAGGGGACGAATAAAGTCAGGGCAAGACAGAAGGGAGTGGGAGAAGAGGAAAGGAGGACTTAGGGAAGGCCTCTTGGAGAAGGTGTGCCTTCAATAAGGCTTTGAAGGTGGGGGAGAGTAGGGGAAAACCAAGCTTGCATCTTGGCTGCTGGAAAAAAGGAGAAAGCCAACAGAAAGCTGAGCAGGCGCTTATTCCATCCAATATCCCGCCCTCCTTCTACAGGCGAGGTCTGCTCGGTTACCCCGGCAACAGGCACTAGTTGATGGTGTCCACGTTCCCACATTCCCAACTCACAAGCAGCTCCTATGCCAACACACACACGTGGTCTCCCTCCTGCAGGGAAATCCCCCCAGCTCTTGCACACATCCTTGTGCACACACGCTGCAAGCCCCTGGGCCCAGTGTCTATTGGAAAAAGCAGTCTAGGATGGCTTTTCTGTGAGTTTGCACCCCTCTCGGGCCTCCAGGGCTCTCCCCCACGCCTCATGTCCCCCCAGTGGCTGAGGGAAGGTTGGACCCTGGCCTCCCATCGCAAAGACCCACCTCGGTGCCTGCTCCAGCCGGCTGGCACTGCGGGCAGTCGAGCGGGCACCAAGCAACAATCCGCACCTTAGCCAACTCTGGCAGCCCTAGACAGAGCCAGAGAGCGCATTGTCTGGGGGCTCAGGGCCTCCCGCTGCTGCTGCCCCACTGCTTTCCAAAGAAAAAAATGAAATGCCTCAGAGTCTTTTCTTTCCCTGGAAAAAAAAAAAAAGCCGCCCCCCACCCCCTTTCCCCTGGGAAAATTCCGGCAGATCGCTCCCAGGCAAGATGTGCAGGCCTCCGCTGCCCCCTCTTGGAGACAGAGGTTGGAGTTGGTGGCTCCCCGGAATTATCAGTCAGTGCTATTTATCGAGCGTTTATTGTCCATCAACCAATGGTGTTTATTGAACGCTTACTATCAATCAATCGATGGTATTTATTGAGGACTTACTAACAATCAAGGTCTCTGTGGGCAGGGAATGGTCTGTTCATTATTGTATTGTACTCTCCCAATCATTTGGTGTGATGCTCTGCACACGATAAGACTCGATAAATACGATCAAATGAATGGTATTTGTTAAGCGCTATGTCCTAGGTACCCTGGACTGTCAGTTTGTTGTGGGCAGGGAATGTGTCCATTTAGTGTTATACTGCACTCTTATAAGGGCTCTGCACAGAGCAAACACTCAATACCATTGAAAGAATGAAAGAAGTACTGTACTAAGCATTGGGGGAGATACAAGGTAATCAGATCAGACGTTTAAGTGCTTACTATCAATTAATCAATTGTATTTATTGAGTGTTATGTACAGAACACTATACTAAGCGCTTGGGAGAGTACAATACACCTTATGCTCATTGAGGACTGGGAATGTGCTTATTGTTATATTGTACTCCCTCAAGCATGCAGTACAGTGCTCTGGATACAGCAAGCGCTCAATAAATATGATTGATCATCTCATATCGGTCAGACAATGACTCTGCCAACCTTCAAAGCCTTATTGAAGGCACATCGCCTCCAAGAGGTCTTCCCTGACTAAGCCCTTCTTTCCTCTTTTCCACTCCCTTTTGCATCACTACGATTTGCTGCCCTTAGTCACTCTCCTCCCGGCCCAACAGCTCTTACATATATATCTGTAATTTATTTAGTTATACAAATGTCTGTCTCCATCTCTAGATTGTAAGCGTGTTTTGGGCAGGGAACCTGTCTACCAACTCTACTGTTACTGTACTCTCCCAAGCATTTAGTGCAGTGCTCTGCACACAGTGAGTGCTCAATAAATATGCCTTACTGAAGGCACATCTCCTCCAAGAGGTCTTCTCTGACTAAGCCCTCCTACCCTCTCCTCCCACTCCCTTCTGCTGTCACCCTGATTTGTTCCCTTTACTCATCGCCCTACCAGCTCCACGGCACTTATGTGCCCATCTGTAATTTATTTATGAGAATGTGTCCCTTATATTGTTATCTCGTACCCTTCCAGGCACTTAGTACCGTGCTCTGCACACAGTGAGTGCTAAGTAAATGTGATTGATTGAAGGAATGAATGAACAAACAAATTTGGTGATAGGAGGTGCCTGCAGAGAGGATCCCTGGTGCTGCTGAAATTAATTAGTGGTTCAAGAATCATTTGAAGACCTTCTCCTATCAGGACTTGCTGAGCTACTTGAAAGATGACTTTTCTCTACCAAAATCCTTTCATTTCTCTGCTCTCTGAAGGCCCTTTGTCCCAAAGGCCACCTCTCTGGAAGAAGGGACAGTTAAGGTGCCCGAGGGACTGGAACTTGATTCCTGTGGTCTTCCCTGTTCTGGAGGCCAATGGATTGGCCAGACGGGTCTGGGACCACCCTTTGATCCTGCCAGGCTCAGGGTAAGGTCATTCCATCTACCATCTCTGTTATAGTAATAATAATAATAATTATGGTGCTCATTAAGTACTATTTAAGCACTGCTTTTAAGTTCCAGGGTAGATACAAGTTAATCGGGTTGGTAACAGGCCCTGCCCCACACGAGGCTCACACTCTTAATCCCCATTTTACAGATGAGGTAACTGAGGCACAGAGAAGTTAAATCTGGAACCAGAGGGCGTCATAATTATGGTATTTAAGTGCTTACTGTGTGTCAAACACTGTAATTGATGCTGGGAAAGATACAAGATGATCTGGTTCCCCATGAGGCTCACAGTCTAAGTGGGAGGGAGAGCAGGTATTGAATCCCTATTTTGCAGATGAGGGAAGTGGGGCCCCCAAGAAGTGAAGTGACTAGTCCAAGGTCACACAGCAGATGGGTGGTGGAGCTGGGATTAGAACCCAGAACCTCTGACTCTTAGGCCCGGGGTCTTTCCACCAAATCATAATGCTTCCCTGCTTCTTCCTGGGGTAGGAGTGCCTGGGGAGGCGATATTCTGCAGGCTTCCTGAACCCCAAAGCAAGTAGCCCCCCCTGTGAAGGACAACTTGCCAAGACCATGACTGCAGTGGTGACTCCCTCTGGTTGTGACAGAAGAGCTGGGTTCTGTTAGATTTTTTTTTTAACGATATTTGTTAAGCACTTACTATGTGTGGAGCACTTTTCTAAGAGCTGGGACACAGTCCCTGTCCCACATGGGGCTCACAATCTAAGTAAGAGGAAGTAGGATTGAATCCCCATTTAACAGTGGCAGAAACTGAGATACAGAGCAGTGACTTGCCCAAGGTTGTACAGGAAGCAATTGGCAGAGGGGGGTGGTTTAGAACCCAGGTCCTCTGACTCCCAGGCCCGTGCTCTTTCCACTAGGCCATGCAGCTTCCCCCGCTTCCCCCGACTTTCCTCTGTATTGGGTTCTCCCATGGACAGATGACTTCCTTCTCTGATGCCTGGCCTGCTTCTTCGGTCATTGCCTCCTCTTCCTCCTCGGAGTCTATTGGGTAGATTCTGCTCCTCAGGGGCACGTCCACTTTGATCTGGAAGAAACTAAGGGCCAGCAAGAGGGGAACTCAATTCTTCAGCTTAGTCGCATCCACCTGCCCCACCCCCAGCCCTGAGGAATTCCAGGAAGAACTTGGGCTGGAAGGAGACGTGATAGACTGAGAATTGTGTTTCCAGCCCAGTGGAGGCATCTTGCCCACCCTGAAGCCAACAGAGAAGCCGGAAGGAGGGCAGCAACTGGATGCCCAAGAGGGGTAACAGGTACAGAGTAGCTGCCTAGTTCTGGACCTTAAAAGATATGCGATTTCTCCTCTGATCCCTTTTAAATGATCTCTCTGGCCCTAGTTCCTCTAATTTCTCCCCCACCCTTCCTCCTCAATCTACTCCCACTCCTGATTTCATAATTCTTCCAATTTTATGTAGTGTTTTTACTCCCAAAGTGCTTGCGTATTATTTTGTTCATTTTTGTCCTCTCAACAACCCCTTGAGTTAGAGAAAGGCAGGTGTTACCCCTGTTTTGCAGCCGCGAAAACTGAGGCATAGAGAGGTGAAGTGAACCACCCCAAATCACCCAGCAGGTCTGGAACCTAGGTCTCCTAAGCTCGTCCTCTAGACCGTAAGCTCGCTGTGGGCAGGGAATGTATCTGTTTATTTTTCTATTGTACTCTCCCAAGTGCTTAGTGCAGTGCTCTGCACACAGTAAGTACTCAATAAATAGGATTGACTGACTGATTCCCAGCCCCGTGCTCTTTCCACGACAGCACACTCCCTTGCTACCGCACAAGAGAGTTGGCTTTTGGGGCAGTTTGTATAGACAGAGGCGGGAGCTGGGAAGACACTGAGGAAAGCAAGTCCCTCCATCCTGTGACCCCTTCCCAGGGTTCTCGGAATGCAGTGGTACCACGTCAGCCCCGCCGCCCCACTCCACCCCCAACCCAAGTTCTCAGAGAGCAAAGGTGGTGCTTACTTCATCCCCTTGGGTGATTTCTGCTGCAGCCGCTGGTCTCTGCCCCCCAGGGGCTGGGACTTTCTGGGGGGCGTCGCTGGGCACGTGGGTGAGAGGGGGGCAAAGATGGGTGCGTTCAGACAGCCCCGCTTCAGGAGCCTGCCGAAGGACAGGGCCATCCGGGCCTTGAGCGGCGGAGGCGGTCCTGGGGCCTGGGATGAGGACGTGTGGGAGCCAGACGGGGTATCAGCACAGATCTCGGGGCCCTCACTGGATGAGGTGCCCAGATCAGAACCAGAACCGCTTCCTCCCCGCTTCCTCCGCGGGCCCGGGGTGCTGACCAGCGCCACGCTGATGGGAGAGGGGCAGGCGGAGCTGCCCGGCGGAGCCATGTGCCCGCTGGCCTGGGGAGAGATGGAGGGGCTCCTGGGAGATAAAGGACCACGGGTTCCCGAGTAGACCGTCGCCAGGTTTGGGATGGGAAGCGTGAACTGGCAGAGCTGTGGAGGAGGAAAGGAGAAAGCTTTAGAGCAGGTTTTGCAGCCTTGCAGGGCCAGGACCCCCTCCTGCCGCTCTTATAATTTTGGTATTAATTGAGATACTTGTTAAGCGCTTACTATGTGCCAGGCATTGTACCGAGTGCTGGAGTGGATACGAGCATATCCGTTTGGACATAGTTACCTCCTTTGTAAAATGGTGATTGAGACTATGAGCCCCATGTGGGACAGGGACTGAGGCCCAGAGAAATGAAGTAACTTGCCCAAGGTCACACAGCAACAAGCGGTAAAGCCTGGGATTCAAACCCATGACCTTCTATCTCCCGTGCTTTATCCACTCCACCACATTGCTTCTCTGCCCTAGCTGAGCCAGGGTGACCGGCCGGCCAGTTTCAGATTGGGCGGTCCAGTTCCCCCACCCCCATATGGATATGACTCCAAATGCCTCTTGGTCTGCCGTTTCCCTCTGCTCCTGTGGCTGCGTCCCACGGCTTGGAGGTGACCCCAGTGTCCACCGGTGGGAGAGGCCAGGTGTGTGTAGTGAGTCTGGAGTGATGGCGGGGGCTGGAGTCCTGTATGGGTCCTGCAGATCTCCCTCGAGGAACTCTAATTGTGCTGTCATTTTGTTCCAATGCGCATCCGATATCACATTTGTACGTTCCCTGGCCCTTTCTGGTCCATAAAGGGCTTCGGTGTCTTTTCAAGCCACCCATGCCCCACTTGGTACAGGGACAAATCCCAGAGGCTTTTGCAGCAGTTTTTCCCCCGACCCTCACTTTGGCCAGAGAAAGTGCTGTCGTCGGCAGCAGTGGTAGCCAGGATCTCAGCACTGGGAGTGAGATTGTACGTTCCACTAGATTGTAAGTGCCTTGTGGGCAGGAATTATGTCTACTAAGTGTATTGTTCTCTCCCAAGTGCTTAGTACAGTGCTCCGCACATAGCACTCAACAGATACTATTGAGTGATTGACAGGGAGCTTTCTGCTGGGCTCTCAGGGTAGGAGATGGTGGCATTGACGAGAGGAGGTTCAGTTTACTCCCAGGAACATGATAGCACCAGGATCTCCAAGCACTTAATGAAAGTTTTTGTGAGTTAGCATGATTCCACCGTCCCTACCCAACCTCCGGGAGGTCAAGTGACTAAACCTGAACTGTAAGGAAGACAGAAGCCAAATCTGGATCTGTTGTTTGTTCCCACTCCCTGGCATTCTATGGATGGAACTCCCTGGCTGGCATTCCCCCCTAGACTGTAGGGCTCGCTGTGAGCAGGGAACATATCTGACAACTCTGTTGTATTGTACTCTCCCAAGTGCTTCATATAGTGCTCTGCACACAGTAAGTGCCCAATAAATACCATTGATTGATTGATGGATGGCATTTTCTGGATGTTATTCCCTAGATGAAATTCCCTGGATTCATTTATTCAATCATATTTATTGAGTGCTTACTATGTGCAGAGCACTGTACTAAGCACTTGGGAAGTACAATTCAGCAATAAATAGTGACAATCTCTGTCCACATCGGGCTCAGTATTACCTGCCCATTGGAAGGGTTCCTGTGGCACAGGAATCGGGGCAGGTAACAGCTGGGAGCTATTTTCCAAAGAGAACTGAAAACTCCAAAGTTCTCCAAAGAAAGCACTCCAGACTTCCAAAGCAGTGTTCTAAAGAGAGCACTCCAGTGCCCCAAACAGAGTACCATGCACAGGAGAACGTCAAGTCGAGAGTTTTTGGATGGTGTAAATTCCCTGAAATGAGACTGCCAGGTAAAGGTATCAACGCTGAAAGGAGACAGAATCGATCCAGGCCTTGGGCCCCACCCTCATCAAGCTGGATTTTTATAAATAACCGAATCTGTGGACAGCCCTCCTATGGACACTGAGGATTGACGCCCATCGTCCGACAAGGCCCCACATTCACCGTCCTTGGACTCAATGCTCCCCAAGCCCCAGGATCATCGCACTCATGACTGTGCTGAGAAAGTATTGCTGTTTGTTCCAGGAGGGTCCAGAACTGTGATCTGTTGGCACGTGAAACCCAACCATTTCTGCCCAACATGGCCAAGCTGCCCATTCTACGAG
Organism: Ornithorhynchus anatinus; assembly: GCF_004115215.2. Classification (NCBI taxonomy): domain Eukaryota; kingdom Metazoa; phylum Chordata; class Mammalia; order Monotremata; family Ornithorhynchidae; genus Ornithorhynchus; species Ornithorhynchus anatinus. Next base: position 5,109,080 of record NC_041742.1, read on the forward strand.
AGAGGGATCACTATTCTCCTAACCAGGGAGCTATGAGGCTCTTAGAAAGGACTGAAAGAAATTGGGCAGAAGTTTCAGCCTCCTAGATCCCTCTTTCCCCTCCCACCGCACTCCAAATCTTTCCTTCAACCCCACAAAGCGGCGAAGCAGTGACACAAGCACAAGGCCAGGAAATGTGTGACGCGATGGACACAGCAAAGCCCAGGAAATGTGACACGATGGAAGCAGTGATGCTACAGTGGATCTTTATTAACAGACAAAAGCAGCAGGGGATGCGAAGCCAATGGCCCGGAGCATGGAGCGAGATGACAGATGAGGAACCTTCTTCAGTTGGAAGGCAAAGCTGGAGATGCTGGATTGGGGTTTCCCTGGGGGAGAAGGCCAGAAAACTGGGGGCTGGAACTCCAGGCCTGGGTCCAGCCTGCGGAGCTGAAGCTTAGACAGCCCGGCGAACATCGCCTTCTCCCACTTCAGTTGATGCTGCTCCAGGAATCCAGGTCTAGTGCTTCCCAGTTGGAATAAGAAATGCTCCTCACCATCAACCATTACAGTAACATTTACCAAGCTGCCTGACTCCAGAAGGGTCCCAGAGAGTGTGCAGAACAGAAATATTCTGGACTAATTCCCTTGACTGGCTCTAGGTAAGTGAATATTTGCAAGGGTGTGTTACAGGGTGAGTCAAGTTGAAGGAGAGGGTGGTCCTCTTGAAACGTAACAGGGATAATGTGGGGAGCTCAAAGAGGAAGGGAAACCAATTGACTTCCTTAAACACCGCCCTCCCCCGCCACCCCCCAAAAAAGCCGTAGGTTCTGGGTTTTTTCATTTGTGGAACATCTAAACTTTGTGTCACACTTTCCTACCAAGTTGATGAGTTTCTCTTTTAGAGTATTCTTAGAAAGCCCCCTCCTCCAGGGAGTAATCCCCCTTCAACTTCCCCTCCCTCCTGACCCACTAAGGTTATTGATTTATCCAGTTTATGGTTATTGTTCACATCTAACACATCTGAGGCCCAGAAAAGCAAAGTGACTTGCCTAAGGTTGCACAGCAGCAGTCAGAGCCAGGATTAGAAACTGGGTCTTCTGACTCCCAGGCCTGTGCTCTTTATACTAGGCAACGGCAACACTATATCCCCTCTAAATAGATGTCTTTCAAATATAGACATGTTAAGAATTCCATAACTAAACAGAAGAGAGCTTAATTGCTTAGCAACCAAAAAGATATCTCAGGCCCACTATTCTGATATTACGATGTGAACGGTTCCCTGTATAAGACATGATCCCTGTCCACAAGGAGCTTATACTTCTATCAACTCAATTGTATTGTACTTTCCCAAGTGCTTCGTACGGTGTTGAGCACACAGTAAGTGCTCAATAAATACCATTGACTGGTAGACCTCCAGAAGGTATCATCAGAAACCTTAAGACACTGAGATTCTCAAGAGGCAGCACTGAAGAAAAGTTCCTTCCCACCTTGTTATTCCCCCAGAATTGGGGATTTTTATGAAGAAGTGGCTTCCCCACTGAATTGGAAGCTTCCTAAGGTCAGTGCATGTGGCTCTTCATTATAGTAGTAATGATAGTACTTTATTATGGACTCAGTTGGTGAATGCATAGTATGCTAGGGAAGGGGAAAACAAAGTGGAATATTCCCTGCCCACAAACAGCTTGTGACCTAAGAGGGGAGTTTACACTTAGATTCTCCCCGGAGCTTAGTACACTGTCTAGCTCCCCATAGGTGCTCACTAAATAGCACTGATTCATTGATTGATCCATAGATTTCAGCTGTAGAATGGGTCCAAGCAGCAGATTTTTTTTTTGCAGTATTTGTTGAGCACCAGCCCTGTCCCACAAGGGGCTTACATTCTAAGTAGGAGGGAAAATAGGTATCGAATCTCCATTTTTGCAGCCAAGGAAACTGAGGCACAGAGAAATGAAGTACCCTGCCCGAGGTCATACAGCAGACGAGTGGCAGAGTGGGGATTAGAACCCAGGTGCTCTGGCTTTCAGGCCCATTCTCTATCCTCTAGTTCACACTGTTTCCAGCATATTTCCCAAGGCTGAGGCCCCAGAGCCAAGTAGAGAGATAAGGGAAGACCATCTGGACTATTCCAGCCCCCAAATGGAGGTTTTGTTTAGTTCAACTGTCCTGAGAGTTGCTCAACTCTCCACTTCACACTATGGGAGTTCTCACAGCTAGGGTCAGAGATCATGTCTCCATCAAGTGCAGCCCAGGAGACTGTTTTGAATATTTACAGCTGGGTGGCTAGTTGGTCCAAGGGTGTAAATTGGGCTCCCAGAACCCTTCTTCACTCCCCAAGTCCATTTCCTGCAGTGGCTTCCTACAGAGGACCTCCTAATCAATAAAGAGCATTTATTGAGTGACTTCGTGGGTGCAAAGCATTGTGCTAAGGACTTGATGTACCACAGAAGCAAGACGAAGACCTTCCTCCTTGCCTGCAAGGTGCGTATAATCTTATGGCTTTCCCCCGTCCTCCCTGATTAACGTGTATTCACCTCAGCGCTCAGAACAGTGCTCGATACATAGTTAAGCATTTAACAAAAACCATAAAAAGTAACAAGAATAATTCCCATTCAAAGCCTCCCTGATATTTACAGAGGTGGTCAAGGCTGGGCTGCTCTGTACAGACCTCTGGTTGCCCTCCTTGTGCCAGGCTGCCCCATAACAGTGCCAACATGTGGTTCCAAAGCTTGGCTGAAAGGGTGAACTAAATCAAAGCTGAGGTGTAAAAGTCCAAACTTAATGGCTTTGGTATAGCACTTCACCAGAGATGGGATTAGCTAGGTAATGTTTATCTATGAATTGAGGGTCAGGTTCCATCCAAAAGACAGGAGAGCCCTCCCTACCTTTTTTGTGGGCCTGGATTCAAAAGGACCTGGGTTCTAATCTTGACTCTGCCACTTGTCTGCTGTGTGACCTTGGCCAAATCATGTCACTTCTCTGTACCTGTTTCCTCATCTGTAAAATGGGGAATAAGACTGTGAGCTCTGAGTGGGACTGGGATTGTGTCCAACCTGATTACTTTGTATCTACTACAGTGCCTGGCACAGAGTAAGAAACTTAAATACCACAATTATTATAAATCAGAGTCATCAAGGTCTCTCTGGGATGGACGATAATGATTCCAAAATTTTCATTGCATGTCCTAGAGGAAAGAGTGGGGCTTGAGAGTCAGAGGACCAGGGTTCTAATTTGATCTTTTACTAATTGCTTGCTGTGTGGCATTGGGCAAATCACTTAACTTCTCTGTGTCTGTTTCCTCAACTGTAAAATTGGGATTAAATACCTTTTCTTCCTCTTATTTAAACTGTGAGCCTCAGGTGGGATAGGGCCTATGTCCAACTTGATTAACTTGCATCTTGATTAACTTGCTTAGAACAGTGCTTGACACGTAGTAAACACTTAAATAAAATAATAGTGATAATCATAATTTGCAAGAAAACACTTCACTCTTTTCTTTGGGGTAGGGTGGAGGAGCAGTGTGGTCTCGTATAAACAGCACCAGATGTGGAGTCAGGAGACCCAGGCTAAAGTCCCACCTCTGCCCTGGCCTGCTCTGTGGCCATGGGTAAGACTCTGAGCTGCTTGTGGGCAGGGAATGTTCTGTTTATTGTTATTTTGTACTCTCCCAAGCGCTTAGTACAGTGCTTTGCACACAGTAAGCAATGAATAAACATGATTGAATGAACTGAATGAACGAAGGAATGAACTTAACCCCATTTTAGAAATGAGGAAATTGAGGCTCAGAGAGGTTAAGATAGATTGTGAGCCACAGGGGCACAGGGTTTGGGTCCAAACTCGTAATCCTGTATCTACCCCAGTGCTTAGCACATAGTAAGTACTGTGGGGACCTTATTCTAGACCCGTTACAGATGATGGGTGCTGATCAATCCTGCTCTTGAACGTTAAGAAGTCTGCATCTGGTTGCTTAGGCTAGAGGCTGCAGGTAAGTATAATGACCATTAAAGTGCTTAGTACAGTCTACGTACCCGGTGAGTGCTCAGTAAATATCACTATTACTTACTCCTTGCACAAGCAACTTGCTTTTGCAGATACAGGGCAATCCCTTAACATTCATTGAGATTTTCTGAACACAGATGAATGATGGTAAGCTTGTTGTGGGCAGGGAATGTATTTGTTATACTGTTCTATGGAATTCTCCCAGTGCTTAGTAGAGTGCTCTGCATGCAGTAAGTTCTCGATAAATAGGTTGACTGACCGGCTGACTGAGGTGGAGAGCTCAGATACGCCTAGGGAAGCAGGCCCTATGTAACTGGATTGGAGGATTCTGCCTGAAGAAGCTTCAGTGCAAACCTTAAGAAAATTTTGAGCTGTCCCTGAAATCTGAGATTTCCCCACAAAAGATGCTATACAGTAGCACAAGTGGCATGCTGAGGGTTTCAGGGAAATGGTAATGATACCGCAACTCGTGGAAAGAACATGTGGTTGGGATACAGGAGACACGGGCTCTAGAAAACTCTAGAAAGGGCCCGGGGGGTGGAGGGGACACAGCGCAGAAAGACGGCTCCCACCCGGGTCCGGCAGGGAACTATGCTGAGCTGCCTCCCTCCGGAGGCACACCCTCTCTGTTGCATCTGGCAGTGTAGGGTGAGCAGGTGCTAATGGGATGGGGAAGCTGGAGAGCAGAGGCAGGACCCTCCATGCCCCTCTGGCCCTGCTTCAGTCCCCCATCCACCCACTTCCCCACCCCCCACCTCAGCCCACTACTTTTTAGGCAACTCCCTTGTTAACTGGCTCCTCCGGTCCAGCCGGCTCATGACCTGGGTGATGTCCACCGTGTTGGCTGCCTCCCTCGCCTTGGCCTCTTCCTCCAGCTGCCTTAAGATGACCGGGCTGGGACTGGACCGGAGCTGGCGGCGTCCAAATGGGAGGCTGGAGCTAGAAGAGCGGGGGGCAAAGGGTTTGGTCAGCAGGGTCCCCACCGGGTTCAAGGGTGCCCCAGTCCGACCACCCAGAGGAGACCCTGGGAGGAGAGACGATCCCCTTGGGATCTGCCCCTCCTGGACTGTCACTCGCGGAAATGCAGGCAGTAATCAATCCATCTGTGGTATTTACTGAGCACTTGCTGCATGTAGAATGCAATATACTGAGTACTCAGGAGAGTCCAATATAATAGTCCCTCTAGACTGTAAGCTTGTTGTGGGCAAGGAATGTAATTGTTATTGTTATAGTGTACTCTTCCAAGGACTTAATACAATGCTCTGCACCCAGTAAGGGCTCAATAAATACGATTGACTAACTGACATGATCTATCCTAGGCCCTTCGGGTCCTGGGACAACCAAACAAGAGTCTGTGGATTGCAATTGTTATGGAGACTGGATTGCCATGGAAAATTTTGTTCTTTTGGTTTGTTTTTTTAAATGGTACTTAAGTGCTATGTGCCAACCAGGGAGACCTTAGAAAATCTGGAACTGAAACTTGGTTCTCCCATCACTCTTTATGTAATTTGATGATCTTTTTATGGTATTTAAGTGCTTACTCTCTCCTGTGAATCAACGCCTTACTGTGGCAGAAGAGCTTGCGTACGCCAATGAAGCTTAGGGCTGTGCCATTGAAAGATACCCTAGCTAGGGTTACCCATAAAGAAAAGGTCTAAGTGGATGTGTCAGACAAAGTCGATTGTCCTGCGCTGGGCAGCTGCGGCATGGGAAAGAGTCCGAGGCGGACGATCAAATGATCAAAATGTTGATTAAATACAACGGCAGAGACTCGAGTTTTCTCTATATGAAAGGCGGCAGTGGTAAACCACTTCCGTATCTTTACCAAGAAAATCATGTGCATACATATACCAGAACAACTACAGATAGTGCTGGAAGATGAGCCCCTCAGGTTGGAAGGCACTCAACGACCTTCTGGGAAAGAGCAGATAATGTCTCAGAGTATCATGGGTGTTTATGACGGGGCCAGAATAAAGCCTTCGGGACCTCCGGTTGCTGATGTTGCCATAAGAGAAATGAGTATCCGAGCTTAAAGATACCCTTATTATTGAAACATGGAATGTGAGGAGTATGAACTAGAGAAAACTGGAAATAGCCAATAATTAAATGGACCAATTGAAGATCTCCATCCTAGGAATAAGTGAATTGAAATGGATAGGTATTGGGCATTTCAAATCAAATAAGCACATCATCTACTACTCTGCCCGTGCTGAAAAAAGAAGAAATGGCATAGTGGTAATTGTGATGAAGAAAATTGCTAAGACACTTATCGGATATAATGCTGTCAATGGCCGATTGATATCTGTTAGATTCAGAGGAAAACTATTCAATATGTCAATATTTCAGGTGTATGCCGAACGACAGATGCAGAGCAAGAAGAAATAGATAGGTTTCACGATGAAGTGCAGAGGAAGATTAATATAAGCTGCAAGCAAGATGTGCTGGTTATCACTGGGGACTGGAATGCAAAATTTGGTAATGGAATGGAAATGAAGGTTTTTGGAAAATACAGCCTTGGAAATCACAATTAAGCCGGGGACCAAAATTGATTTCTGTGAGTCAAATGACTTTTTATTGTGAACATCTTTTTTATCCTACCTAAACACCAACTGTACACATGGACTTCACCAGATGAACAATATAGAAATCAAATAGATTGTATTATTTGTAGAAAGAGATGGAGGAGTTGTATTTTGGCAGCAAAAACATGGCCTGGAGCTGATTGTGGAACAGATCATGAGCTGTAAATGTGTAAACTCAGGCTAAAACTTAGATAAATCATGCCTTATAGCTGCCCAAATATGACCTGACAAATATTTCCCTGACAAGTATTTAAGGATCATGTAAAAAAAATAGATTTGAGGCACTTAATCTCACAGACAAGGAACCAGAGAGAATGTAGAAGGAGATTAAAAACGTCATCAAGGAAGAAAGTGACACAGTATTGCAAAAGGTCAAGAAGCAGAAAAAGGCTAAATGGATGTCGAACATAGCCCTGGAAGTAGCCAGAAAAAGGAAAGAAGCAAAAATGAGAGGACAAAAGAACCTGGTTAAAGAACTTAGCGGAGAATTCCAGCATTCTGCCAGGAAGGACAAACAGGAATGTTGTAACAGCATATGTAAAGAAATGGAAGTCAGTAACAAATGTGGGTGGACAAGATCAATATTTCAGAAGATTAAGGAAATTAAGGGAACATTTTGTCCTCGGATTGGCTTTGTCAAAAGCAAAGATGGACTGATGATAAATGTTGCCAGTGGAATCAAACAGAGATGGAGGGAATGCAACTGGAACTATACCAGAAAGATAGCAATATGCAAGAAGTATTTGAAGAAGTTCCTTTTGAATTAGAGCCACTCATCATGGAAAGTGACGTTAGATCAGCTTTACCCTGTGCCTTGCCAAAAATAAGGGCTTTGATAGGCTCCTATTGAGGTGTTTCAGGAAGCTAGAGGGCGATCAGTTAAAGTCCTTACCAAATTGCATCAAGAGGCTAACCACTTAATGGTCATCTCATTGGAAGAGATCAGTTTATGTTCCAACACTAAAGAAAGGAGATACAACTAAATGTGACAATTATCGTACAGTTTCTTTGATCTTGCACATCAGCAGGCTATTGCTAAAAGTTATACACCATCGAATGGAGACCTACATGGAATGTGAATTGCCCGATGTTCAAGCAGGATTCCGGAAAGGATGAGGGACGTGAGATATTACAGCCAATGTCCGTTGGATAATTGAAAGGACAAGAGAATATCAAAAGGAAGTCAGCATGTGCTTTATTGATTATAGTAAGGCCTTTGTGTGGATCACGAGAAACTCTGGAGCACATTAAGGAAAATGGGCATGCCGGACCATTTAACTGCATTAATACGGAACGTATATGCCTAACAGGAGGCTACAATAAGAACAGAATATGGAGAAACAGATTGGTTTCCCATTAGTAAGGGTGTAAGACAAGGATGTATCTTAATGCCTATCTGCTCATCCTTTATACCGAATACATGATGAGAGACGCCAGATTGGATGAAGACAAACGGGAAGTAAAGATTGGAGGAAGGAATATAAACAAACTTCGTTATGCTGATGATACTACCCTACTAGCAGAAAGTGAAGATTTGAAGGGCTTATTATTAAGAGTTAAGGAACGGAGCAAAAAGATGGGCCTATATTTTAATGTGAAGGAAACAAAGATCATGACAACTGGAAGTTTTGACACATTTGTAATGTCTGGAGAGAAGACTGAAATAGTTGACAATTTTTCTCTCCTGGGATCGATAATCAATATTAAAGGAACTAGTAGTCAAGAAATACACCAAATATTAATCTTAGGAAGACTTACTATGAAGAGCCTGAAAAAAGTCATGAAACGTGCTGATGTAACAATTGCCACAAAAATACAAATTGTCAATTCCATGGTGTTTTCAGTGACAATGTATGGATCTGAAAGCTAGACAGTGAAAAAACAGGATAGAAAGATAATTGATTCTATTGAAATGTGGTGTTAGAGAATGCTTTCAGGAAGTCTATGGTATTCACAAAAGCCAACAAATGGATTTTAGACCAAATTAAGCCAAAGTGGCTTTTGGAAGGCCAAATGGCTTGACTTAGATTAGCATATTTTGGACACATAATCAGGAGGACTAATTCTCTGGAGAAGACACTAATGCTAAGACAAGTCCAGGGGAAATGTGGACAAAGCAGACCAGCATCTAGATGGAGACCATAACAACAATAACGGAAGAACCGTTAGAAAGGTTTTGGATTGTGGCAGAGGACAAGACGTTCTGGAGAGAGTATATCAATGGAGTTGCTGTGAATCGGAAATGAGTCAGAGGCACCTGAAGATGATGATAATAAGCACTTACTATGTACCAGGCACTCACCTATGTGCTGAGGTAGCTACAGGTGAATAAAGTTGGACATAGTCCACATTCCACATGGTTCTCACAGTCTAAATCCCCATTTTACAGATGAGGGAATTGAGGCACAGAGCAGTGAAGTGATTTGCCTTAGATCACACAGAAGAGACGTGGCAGAGTTGGGATTAGAACCCAGGTCCTTCTGACTCCCAGGCCTGTGTGCTATCCATTAGGCCACACTGCTTCTCACTTATCTTCTGCATAGCTGCCTGAGACATAGTCATTGGATTCAGTTGTCAACCTTCTTGTTGTCTTGTTTATTTCTCCATAGGCTTTTCTGTCCTATTCTAAATAGGGCAGCAGGTTTCAACATGGCCCTTGACAATTTATGCCAGCGAATAATAATCCTCACAAGCTGGGAACGTCTTTTTATCTAACTGAACTGCCATTGCTTCTTCTGGTCCTTTAGATTGCTGGGTGAACTTGGGCTAGTCACTTGACTTCTCTATGCCTCGGTTCCCTCATCTGCAAAATGGAGATTCAATACCAGTTCTTCCTACTTAGACTAAGAGCCCCATGTGGGACCTGATTATTTTGTATCTACCCCAGTGCTTAGTATGGTGCTTGGCACTCAGTAAGCACTTAAATGCCACAAATGTTCTACAGTAATTAAGCTCCTTGTGGTGAGGGAATGTCTACCAACGCAGTTATATTGTACTCGCTCAAGTGCTTAGTAAAGTGCTCAGCACTTAGTAAGCGCTCAGTAAATATGCCAGATTGATTCATTCATTATTCTATTTACAAATATTTTTATGTTTCCCCCAAGAGAGCAGGAGTTCCTCATGAGCAGGGAACACATCTTGGGCTTCTGGTGTAATTTCCCAAGTGAAGCATCATGGCCTCGTGGATAGAGCACAAGCCTGGGAGACAGAAGGATCTGCCACTTGTCTCCTGTGTGATCTTGGGCAAGTAACTTCTCTGTACCTCAGTTACCTCATCTGTAAAATGGGGATTAAGACTGTGAGCCCTAAGTGGGACATGGACTGTGTCCAACCTAATTATCTTGTACTATGTACTTCAGTGCTTAGATCAATACCCGGCACATAGTAAGCGCTTAACAAATACCAATTTAAAAAAAAAAGTATATCACCCTATGGGAACTCAATAGACATTACTGATACAGCAGGTAAATGGAAAACAGTCCTTAGCCTCCCATGTTAGTAGCCCATTCCCTGCACACAAGGAGCTTGCTCTCTTTGATATTCTCTATTTCCAAGTACCCAGTACAGTGCACCACTTCTAGTGACCATTCAATAAATATCATTAGTGCTCCTAGTAACAGACGAATGGGTAATGTTCCTTTAAAGCCCTTGTTAAAGGGCTAGTTCCTTGAGAGCAGGCAATATGTCATTTCATTAGGCTGCTCTTTCCAAGTGGCTAGTACAGTGCACCTTTCCAAATGGGTGCTCAATTAATATTATTGTTACTAGTAGCAGGCAAATGCGTAATTTAACTCTTTAGCCCTTTGTCAGAGGGTAAGCTCCTTTGGGCAGGCACATCATTTCATTATGCTTTTCTTCCCAAGTGACTAGTAGGCTATGAGCTCACTCAGGGTGGAATGGGCCTGTTTGTTGTTGTATTGTACTCTCCCAAGTGCTTAATAGAGTGCTCTGCACACAGTAAGTGTACAATAAATATGATTGAATGAATGAATGCACCATTCCAAATGGGTGTTTAGTAAATATATTACCAGTAGCAGACAAATAGGTAATAGCCCTTTAATCCCTTTTTAGCCTGCAAGCTCTTGGTGGGCAGGAAGCAGGTCATTTCCAGGGAGCATGTCACTTGGTTATTCTGTACTCCCCCAACGGCTAGTTAAATGTACCACTTCAAGCGGGTGTTCAATAAATACCAGTTTTGCTGCAAATAGCAGGAAAATTGCTAACAGTCCTTTAACCCAGGGTTCTTGACCCACTAGAGAAGGACCCTGTCACGAAGTCACCATTGCCGTAATAATCATTTTTGCCCACCCTCAATTTTTCTGGGCTCCACTCTGGGCCCCAGCTCCGAGCCCGTTCCACTTGCCTTCTCCTGGTGGTCTCCTGGGGCTTCACGGCTTTGGCCAGCATTTCCTTGTATATTGGAGACTTCAGGTAGCGAGCATAAGAGTCCTTGAGGGGGCAAAGGGAAAACAGTGGTCAAAACCAGTGGAAAATGGACCAGTCAGAGGTCCGTGTTCCCCACTCACAGCCTAGCAGGGCTTCCTTTCTCCCATCCCAGGAGGCAATTGATCAGCTTGTGTCTGGGAAACAGTCTTGGGAAAAGCCCATTTATTTAGCAGTCCCACAATAAAAAGAGTGTGGGCCTGGGAATCAGAGGATCTAGGTTCTAATTCTGGCTCCTTCGTTTATCTGCTGTGTGATTTGGGGCGTGTCACTTCACTTATTTGGGCTTCAGTTTCCTCATCTGTTAAATAGGGATGAGGTACCCATTCTTTCTCCTATTTAGACTGAGCTCCATGTGGGACAGGGACTCTATCTGACCTAATTATCTTGTGTTTACCCCAGTGGTTAGTACAGTGCTTGGGACCTAGTGTTTAAATGCCACAGTTACTATTATTGCTATAATTAGGCTGTGAGTCCCTTGAAGGCAGAATTTATGTGCTTACTTCATATCCAAATGCACCTGATGTGGGAGGAATAAACAATTGGTATTTTTTCAGTGACTTCCACCCACATGAATATAGTCACACTGTCAGAAGCATCCTCTTCCAACAGGAATGTCTGTTTACACACATACGTACACCCCCCCCCCATCCCCCCCCCCCACACCTGCCCTAAGCACTTTGCCCAGAGCTTAATAAGGACAGTAGATAATGACGAAGGGGATTTTTTTTTTCAAGTGGTATTTGTTAAACACTTTGTGCCAGGCACTGTACTCAGCGCTGGGGTAGATGCAAGCTAATCAGGTAGGGCACAGTCCATGTCCCACATGGGGCTCACAGTTTTGATCCCCATTTTACAGATGAGGTAACTGAAGCACAGAAAATTGAAGTGACTTCACCAAAAGTCACACAGCAAACAAATGGCAGAGCTGCGATTAGAACCCAGGTCCTTCTGACTCAGAGGCATTCCATATCCACTCTTCCAATCCAGCAAGGCACTAGCTAGATTTACCAAGTGTTTTTATAAAACAGTGTGTCCTAGTGGATGGGGCACGGGCCCGGGAGTCAGAAAGACCTGGGCTCTAATCCCGGCTCCACCACTCATCTGCTGGGTGATCTTGGACAAGTCACATCACTTCTCTGTGCCTCAGTTACTTCATCTGCAAAATGAGGATGAAGACTGTGAGTCCCATGTGGGACAGGGACTGTGTTCACCCTGACAACCTTGTATCTACCCCAGCGCTTAGTACAACGCTTGACACATAAGCTCTTAACAAATACCATAAAAAAACCTAGAGCTGGGAAGAATACCACTTCCAACAGTGATTAAATTTTCCCCAAGTAGTGGCTTTCTGTTAACATTTAGAGGTTATTGAATTTGTGCCATTTCTTCCATCATACGTCAACAGAACACCTCAGGTAAACTTAGGGAGGGAAGAGAAGATGGGGATTCACCCAGGCCCTCTGCCAGCCCGACCCCCTCTCAGACCTTTTTCATGAGCATGTAAATATGGGTTTGAGCAGCATCGAGGACGTAGCGATGAGGGTGTTTCAACCCCTTGACGGTGATGTCCATGGTTTTGCCATCTATGTTAATCCAGCGCCTTGCACCCGGGGCCAGGAACAGCCTGGAGTAGAGAGTGATTGAAGAGCAGTTGTTGAGAAGGAGCTCGGCCTTGTGGAAAGAGCAAGGACCTGGGAATCAGGGAAACTGGGTGCTACTCTCAGTTCTGCCACTTGTCTGCCCTGTAACTTTGGGCAAGTGACTTAATCCCCCCCCCCCTTTTTTTTTTTTTTTAATACAGATTAGATAACTGAGGCACAAAGGAGTTAAGACTGTGATGACCCTGTGGGGCAGGGACTGTGCCCAACCTGATTAACTTGTAACTACCCCAGGGCTTAGAACAGTGCTTGGGCACATAGTAAGCACTAAACAAATACCATTATTATCAGCTCTGTCATGTTTCTACTGTGTGACCTAGTTTCTCTGGGCCTTGGTTTCCTCACCTGTACTATGGGGACAACATACCTGTTCTCCTTCCCTCCTAGAAGATGAGCAACAGGTGGGAAATAGCTATGTCTCATCTGATTAGTTTGTATCTACCCCAGAGTATATGCTGAGCACTTAATAAATAGCATCGTCATTATTCTCTTCGGGGAGTTGGGGTTTCAGCTTCCCATCTCCACTGGACCATGGGGCTGGGGGAGCATTAAAAGTATAAAAGTAATATATAGTGCTTCCATGCCTGTAGGAGGCTTCTCTCACTTAGGGTGCTCAGAAGGAAGCCAGGAGTTTCTCAGAAGAGAAAGTCTGGCATTCCTTTCTCATAAACGGGAATCTGATTGATGGGCACCAACACAAGCTAACCCTCAGCCGGGTGGATTTGATCAATTATTCAGAGAAGGATGACAAGGCTCTGGGAAGGAGCAGGCTTTGGGGGCTTTTGCTCCACTGAGCTCTCTGATACTCACTTGTAAATGTCCTCTGCTTTCTCTTTGACCTTGGACTGATCTCCGTACTTCAAATCTTCACACGCCTCCCAGAACCCCAGATTTTCCCCTGCAGCAGTGAGGAAGCAACAGGGAAACAAGAGGAAGAGAAATAAAAAGAGGGAGAGAGAGTGATAAAGAGTGGGCTGGTGGAAGCCCCTCCAAATCTTGTTCATTATCTACTGCCTCATTATAAATTTATACGGTTGTTTACGCTCCCCAGAAAAGACAACAAAGCACTCCATCTCTTGTTCTAGCATCTCCCCAGCCCCAGGGACCAACTTCTGTGGGCCTGGTCCCTTTTTCTCAAAGGCAGTCTGGGTCAGTGTTAGCCCAGGGTTGGGCTACTCATCAAGTTGGGCAAATAGCCATGATTCCCAACCTCTTCTGGGAGCATGTGAGCTGGTGAGGTGAGCTGGGATGGAATTTAAGTCTAAGGATGGAGCAGGCTGAATGAATTTGCATTGTACTCTCCCAAGTGCTTAGTACAGTGCTCTGCACAGGATAAACTTGAGAGTAAGTGCTCAGTAACTGAGTAACTCAATCACTGAGACTGATCGTCTGGAGAGAATGGTGATTGTTCTCAAAAGTGAGGTTAAACTCAAGACCTGACTCCCTCACGCCATAACCCTGGGCTCTCCTATTAGCTGAGGGATGAACTGGATTGTAAGTGCCGCACAAGATTTTAAGCTCCTTGAGGGCAGGGATCATGTCTACCAACTCTACTGAACTGTACTCTCCCAACCACTTAGTAAGCACTCAATAAATAAAATTGATTGATACTGTGTGCAGAGCACTGTACTAAGCACTTGGAAGAGTACAATATAACAATAAGGGAAAGCTTAGTACAGTGCTCTACACACTTCACTCAATAGTATTTACTGAGCATTTACTGTGTGCAGAGCACTGTACCAAGCGGAAGGGGGAGTCCAAGGGAAGGGTGGCTTAGTGCAAAGCGCACAGGAGCCAGAAGTCATGAGTTCTAATTCTAGCTCCACCACTTGTCAGCTGTGTGACTTTGGGCAAGTCACTTAACTTCTCTGTGCCTCAGCTACCTCATCTGCAAAATGGAGATTAAAGACTGTGAGCCCACGTGGGACAACCGATTACCTTGTATCTACCTCAGCGCTTAGAACAGTGTTTGGCACATAGTAAGCGCTTAAATACCATAGAGAATCAGTATGGCTTAGTGGAAAGGGAACGGGCTAGGGAGTCAGAGGACATGGGTTCTAATCCCGGTTCCGCCACTTGTCTGCTGTGTGACCTTGGGCAAGAGAAGCAGCGTGGCTCTGTGGAAAGAGCACGGCTTTGGAGTCAAAGGTCATAGGTTCAAATCCCGGCTTGGCCACTTGTCAGCTGTGTGACTTTGGGCAAGTCACTTAACTTCTCGGTGCCTCAGTTACCCCATCTGTAAAATGGGGATTAAGACTGTGAGCCCCACGTGAGACAACCTGATTCCCCTGTGTCTACCCCAGCGCTTAGAACAGTGCTTGGCACGTAGTAAGCACTTAACGAATACCAACATTATTATTAAGTCACTTAACTTCTCTGTGCCTCAGTCACCTCATCTGTAAAATAGGGATTGAAAGTGTGAGCCCCACATGGGATGAGCCCCACATGGGACAACCTGATTGCCCTGTATCTACTCCAGCACTTAGAACAGTGCTTGGTACGTGCTTAACAAATACCATTACTATTATTATAGTATATAATAAGCGCTCAATTAATCACTTTGATCGACATGTGGGACAGGGACTGTGTTTGACCTGATTAATACCTATTTATTCTAGCGCTTAGAACAGTGCTTGACACATAATAAGCGTTTAACAAATACAGTAATAATAACTCTCACAGGCTTTACCCAATGATGTTTTGTTGGGCCTAAGAGAGGAATGACATTTGGGACTGGGGCCACTAGATGGCGCCAGGTCTGCAGTCCACCCTCGCTTAAGCTGAATTTCCTTCCATTAGCCATCCTCATATTTTATTATCTCAGCCAATTATGCCCTGTCACGGAGATAGGCTTCCGAAACCCATGCCCTAATATGATATTCTGCTCCAAGAAGCCCGAATGTAGTTAAAGCAACTGAGTGACAGATAAGACTGGCCCAAAGAGGAGGCAGATGGGCCCCCAGCACCTAGTACAGTGCCTGGCATTCATTCAATCGTATTTATTGAGCACTTACCATGTGCAGAACACTACTAAGCTCTTGGAATGTACAATTCGGCAACAGATAGAGACAAGTGCTTACTATGTGCCAGGCAGGGATTAATACCTTTCAAAAAAGGAAGTGGAATCCACTCATCTGAATTTGTGGTTATCCAAACTGCCTTTTTAGGTGACCCATGACCCAAGGTCATGAAGACCCACTCACCCCTCTACCCCCCAAACCTGGACCCTCCTATACCCTTCAATCAATTAGTGGTATTTATTGAGCCTCTTATGTGCAGAGCACTGTACTAATCACTTGGGAGGGTAAAATCCAATAGAGTCGCTAAACATGACCCCCTAAACCGTAAACTCCTTATGGGCAGGGACTGGGTTTACCAATTCTATTGTGCTGTACTTCCTTAGGTGCTAAATACAGTGCTCTGCTCCCAGTAAGCACTCAATAAATACCACTGGTTGATTGACTGAAATAGCTAACAATTCCTTCCAGGGGTTCTGACCAATCGGGGAGATGAGAATCTGTCTCGATTCCTAGAGGGAAAGGGTGGGGAGCTTAAGGGAAGATAGAAAGCATCTTTAAGCTCTGCCCTTGTTTATAGCTTCATGGCCACGGGTTGTCTGAAGGGAACTGTGGCATCCGGTTCGGATCTCTTCAACTTATGGGGGGCAAGAGGAAGAGGAGGGTTTTAGAGATGAGATGCATGGAGCTAATGCTGGTATATTTTGAGGGAGGAGGCTCTCTTTGGAGTGATCTTAGGCAGAGTTGTGATCTCGGGGGTGGGTGGGGAATGCATAAAGGAAGCAGAACACCAGTAGGCAACCAAACCATCAGAGACTCCTTATTGCCTCAACAGCCTCCTGCATCTCAAGGAGGGGCTAGAGGAGTCCTCATTTCCTATACTCCATTTCCTTTCTGTGTTACCCTCACACTTGGATTTGCACCCTTTATTTACTCCATCCTCAGCCCCACAACACTTATGTACACTTATGAGAAGCAGCATGGTTTAGTGGAAAGAGCATGGGCTTGGGAGTCAGAGGTCATGGGTTCTAATTCAGCCTCCACCACTTGTCAGCTGGGTGACTTTGGACAAGTCACTTAATTCCCATTTTACAGAATGAAGGAAATGAGGCACAGAGAAATTAAGACTGAGCCCCACGTGGGACAACCTGATAACCTTGTATCTACTCCAGTGTTTGGCATGTAAGCGCTTAACAAATATTATTGTCATCATTATTATTATTACATGCCAGTAATTTACTTTAAGGTCTGCCTTCCCCTCTAGACTGTTAGCTCTTTGTGGGTAGGGAACATGTCTACCAACTCTGATACACCGTATTCTCCCAATCAATCAATCAATTGTATTTATTTTTTGCTCTATGCAGAGCTCTTTTAAGCACTTGAGAGAGTATAATATATATTAAGCACTTGGGAGAGTATAACACACATTTCCTCCCCACAACGAGCTTACAGTCTAGAGGGGGAGACAGACAATATAAATAGAATTACTTATCTGTACATAAGTGAAGCTGAGGGGTGGGTGAATAAAAGGAGTGAACCAGAGTGATGAAGAAGGGAGTGGAAGAAAAGGAAATGAGGGCTTAGTTAGGGAAGGTTTCTTGGAGGAGATGCGCCTTCAATAAGGTTTTGAAGATGGGGAGAGTAACTGTCTGTCAGATATGAAGAGGGTGAATGTTCCATACCAGAGGCAGGAAGTGGGTGAGAGGTGGGCAGTGAGATAGGCAAGATCAAGGTACAGTGAGGAGGTTGGCATTAGAGGAGTGAAGTTTGTGGGTTGGGTTGTAGTAGAAGAGTAGCAAGGTAAGGTAGGAGAGAGCAAAGTGATTGAATGTTTTAAAGTCAAGGGTGAGGAGTTTGCTTGATGCGGAGGTGGATGGGCAATAACTGAAGGTCCTTGAGGAGTGGGGAAACATGGACTGAACATCCCAAATGCTTAGTACAGTGCTCTACACACAGTAAGTATTCAATCAATATGAGTGATTGACTGATTAGAGGAGGGTCCCCAGAAAGAGAAAACCAAACCCACCACTGAATTCTTTCTTCAGGAACAGCTGGAAGCTCTGTCGGCCTTTCGGGTCTCTGATCAGCTCGCTAAAGTTAATCGCCCATCGCTCCACTCTCATCTTGGTCGGGATTTCCACCCTGAAAAAATTGTTATAAATGCAAGCACTTACACATGCGTGCACACAGACACAAACTCTCACTGGTCTGAAGTTGTATGCTGGCGAGCAGGGCCAGCTAGACCGTTTTGCTCTAGTTAGATAGAAATAGCCGGGAAGCAGAGAGGCAGTTGCCGCAGGTGAAAATTGGAAAGCCCCCAACCTCTCCAGAAGTGGAGCCTATGAGAACAGGGAAGGGGACACAATGGCTCTGAGACAAGGATCAAGGGTGGAGGAGCAGAGAGTCCAGGGCACCCCTAAAGAAATGCTCTAATAAGTTTGGACGCCTGAGCATTGCTATGTTGCTCTGCGTACACAGTCTAATAGCCCATCCTGTACTTTTCTGAGGGACCACTTTAGGGATGGAGGAGCAATTCTGGCCATCTCACTGGATGACCAGTGAGCCCTACAGTTAGCCCAGCAAGAAGAGAGAGAGAGAGTGACCCAATCCAGACACACTGGATCAGGGGGTAGGATACACACACACACACACACACACACACACACACACACACACACACACACACACACACACAACCCTGAGACGAGGCTCGTCACAGGAGAACTATCTGAAGCAGAATTGATTTTAAGGCACTAAAATATGAATCCAAGAAGCTTTTAGAAGAAAACAACAAAATAACTTTCTGTTCCTGGAAAATGAAGTCATCGGGTGATACTCAGAATTGGCCTCTTGAGGAATGTTGGGTAGGATAATATGTCTCTATTTCTCTCTCTCTCTCTCTCTCCCTCCCTCCCTCTCTCTCCATTGTCTTCCTCTACACTGTCTCTCTCTTTCTGGTTTCATTGCTTTGCCAAAGATGTGCCAAGAGAAGTAAGCAGTTGAAGACTGCCATTGGCACCCCCCACCCACACCAGTCAGGCAACCAAAAGTTTTAGGGTGGGCTAGCAGGGAGAGGTTCAGGTCTTAACACCTGATGGAAGCACTCTCTCTCCGTCTCCTCCTCTACTTCTTAGCTTTCCTTTTTCCTTTTCCCTTCCCCACCTCTCTCTAGGCACTTTGTCCAGGTCAAATGCATGCCACCCAACCTGCCCCCCGGCGCATCCAATCGAGAGAAATCACCAGACCCTTGGAACTAAGCAGGTTGCTTGGAAAAAGCAATGTCATCAGGACATACAGTTTAGCGTTCAGGTCCCAGAACTGGGTGTCGTCCGTTATCCAAGGGTTGCTGGGGAGGCAGCCAGAAATAAACGGATCATTGGAAGCAAACTGCTCACTGTACTTCACGATTCTGGAAAGCCAAGGGGAAAATCAGTCGGTCAGTAATAGTTTTTGGGTGTCTCCTGAGTGCTGAGCTCTGTTCTAAGCACTTGGGAGTGTAATATAGAGTTAGTAGACATGAATCCTGCCCTCAAGGAGTTTACAGCCTAAACAGAGAAGAGCTTCCCGTGACCCACACTCGACTTCCCAGTCTGCTCTTCTCCAACTTCCTTCAAGCCTGTTCCGTCTCCTCACTCAGAACCTTCGAGCTGCAGAGCTTGGTCACTATCTCAGGTAGCCTCTTAGCATGTGAAGCCCCATTTTATAGTTGAGGAAATTGAGGCTCAACTTAAGTGACTTACCGAAGCTTTCACAACTGGTAAGTGGAGGAGTTGGGATTTGAGCTCAGATCCTCTGACTCCAAGGTCGATAGTCTTTCCACTAGGCCATGCTGCTTCCCATCTTCCTATTCAATCCCATTCCATCCATGCTGCTTCCTATTTCTTCCTCCTTCACATCATGTTCTCTCCAGCATGTTATCAGAAGAGCATTAGCTTAATTCCCCAACAGCATTCTAGCCCAAAGGCACAATGAAAATAGGTGTTCTGGCAGAACTGACCATTATATGCTTAGTACAGGGCTCTGCACATAGTAAGCATTCAATAAATACCACTGATTGAAAGGTGGGAAAGGTGCTTGGAGATGGTTTGAACTGGGGGCTCTATCAAACCAGTAAGTCAGTCAATCACATTTAATGAGGGCTTACTGTGTGCAGAGCACTGTATTAAGTGCTTGGGGGAGTAGAGAAGCAGCATGGCTCAGTGGAAAGAGCACGGGCTTTGGAGTCAGAGGTCACAGGTTCGAATCCAGGCTCGGCCACTTGTCAGCTGTGTGACTTTGGGCAAGTCACTTCACTTCTCGGTGCCTCAGTTCCCTCATCTGTAAAATGGGGATGAAGACTGTGAGCCCCACGTGGGACAACCTCATTCCCCTGTGTCTACCCCAGCGCTTAGAACAGTGCTCGGCACATAGTAAGTGCTTTACAAATACCACCATTATTATTATTATTACAGTATAACAGACACATTCCCTGCCCTCAATGAGCAGCACTTGCTCGACTTGAGAAAGGGGTATTACACCCTCTATCAGCACCAGTTGCTGCTGGTTGCTCCACTGAATTTTCTCAGGCCTTGGAAAATCTTCCCCTCATCCAAAACATTCATCTCTGATTCAAGATGCCTCAAAGCCCTGGGTGATGTTATCGCCACTTTGTCCACCCCACCCTCCCAACTAAAGTCTTTTCCAGCATTTAGCACAGTGTTTACAAACACAGTAAGTCCTTGATAAATAGTATATGCTACTCCTCCTTCTACTACTTCAGGGGCAGTATCACGCAAAGGTAGCTTCGGGGGGTGGGAGGAAAGGAGGGTACAGTGAGTCTCAGCTGGACCCTGTGATCCCCGAAGTAGATGATCAGAGTTGGCAGAACTAAACCTCTGGAGGATAATACCACTCTGGCCTTTTATATTTCCCGTTCAGGTTCTCTGCTTGGAAGAGTCCACTGTCATCTGCCTGGAAAACTCCTGGAAGATGAATCTCACAGACGCTCTCTCATTTGAAAGGGAAAATGGTCCTTTCTAGTAGAGAGTTGAGACCCCGTTTGAGGCTAGGCAGAAGCTCACAGTGGGATATGAAGGCCGACCCTAGGCAAGGCTGGCATATCAAACGGGAGTTTTCTTATTCATCCTAATGAGACTTTCCGCTTCAAAGCCTTAGCTGAGGCCATTTTAATGCAAATTGGGCCAGTAACTTCAACACAAATACTCTGCTTCCACCCATGAAGTTTTTAAAGACAGCTAAATCAGAAACTCTTCCCACCCTGAAGTCCCCATCTCTGCCTACTCCCTTGGACTAAAACTGCCACCAAACGTCATGGGGGAGATGGTGGACCCGAGGATGGATGCCCCGATGTGCCCACAAGCACGGATGCCAACTTATTTTGAGAAAGAAAGCAACCGGGAGTTTGTGGAGGAGGAGACTGGGAAGAGAACTGGCTTCCAAGAGAACCAGTGTGGTCTAGTGGAAGGAGCACGGGCCTGGGAGTCAGAGGATCAGGGTTCTAATTTTGCCTCCGTCACTCATCTTCTGGGTGACCTTGGGCAAGTCACTCAACTTCCCTGTGCCTCTGTTACCTCATCTTTAAAATAGGGATTACAACAGTGAGCCATATGTGGGACAGCGACTGTGTCCAACCTGATTATCTTGTGTCTACCCAGCACTTAGTACAGAGTCCGGCCTATATTAAGCATTTAATGAATATCGTTAAAAAAAATAAAAGAGCCACAAAAGAGTATACAATCAGACAATGTGGTTCCCAGTTGGTCCGTTCCCCGTGCAGATTGTGAACCAGACACCTTTATAATCAAAATGGTGGTGGTAAGTGCTTACTATGTACCAAGCACTGTGTTAAGCACCGGGGTAGGTAAAAGATCATCCGATCAAGCGGTCTCTTTCCCACATGGGACTGACATTCTAAGGAATTGCCATAGTATTAGTTAAGTACTTAGTCTGTGCCAAACATTCTATAGGGAAGCAGCGTGGCTCAGTGGAAAGAGCATGGGCTTGGGAGTCAGAGGTCATGGGTTTGAATCCCAGCTCTGCCACTTGGCAGCTGTGTGACTGTGGGCAAGTCACTTAACTTCTCTGTGCCTCAGTTACCTCATCTGTAAAATGGGGATGGAGACTGTGAGCCTCACGTGGGACAACCTGATTATCCTGTATTTCCCCCAGCACTTAGAACAGTGCTCTGCACATAGTAAGCGTTTAACAAATACCAACATTATTATTATAGGGTATTTTTATTTTTAGTGTTGAGCCTCACTGTGCCACAGGAGTGACTTCGAAGTGGAGCTGGATTTACAGGGAACTGGGAGGGAAATGTAATGCCTCTGGAACAATTAGCAAGAGAGGTCGGGAAGCCCTGGAAAATCGGGTGGATTTCCGCCCATATGGCACCTGAGTGAGGTCATCCAGTTACGATGCAAAGCACAAAACACATGCATCCGGGATCTGGGTTTTTTGAGTGCCGTTGCTGGCCAGCTTGGTCGATCCCTATCCATGTTACCTCAACTTTGCACCCCACTAGACACCATTTTGGGTTGCAGAGAGTCATTCTGGCTAGCAGGGAAATAGAAGGTCAAGAGCACAGGACTGCAATTCTCACCCTCTAGACTCTAAGCTCCTGGGGGATAGGGAATAGGTCTACCACCTCTATTGTATTGGACTCTCTCAAGCATTTAGTTGCAATACTCTTTCACACAGTAAGCCCCCAATAGATACCACCGATTGATTGACATAGGAAAGCAGCAAGGCCTAGTGGATAGAGCACAGGTCTGGGAATCAGAAGGACCTGGGTTCTAATCCCGGCTCTGCCCCTTGTCTGCTGTGTGACGATGGCCAAGTCATTTCACTTTTCTGTGTCTTAGTTACCTCATCTGTAAAATGGGGATTAATAATGTGAGTCTCATGTGGGACGTGGACCAGGTCCAATCCGATTAGCTTGTTTCCACATCAGCACTTTGTACAGTTCTTGGAACATAATAAATCTTAAATACCATTAAAAACCCCCCAGTTTCCTCAGCCCCTCAGCTGTCTTGAGAAAGTCCGACTTGATCCACTTTATGAAGTCTCCACGTCTTTTGAATAATAATAACGATGGCATTTGTTAAGTGCTTAGTATGTGCAAAGCATTGTTCTAGGCAACCAATTCCTGACCCACCTCTCTCAACCAACCAGTCAGGTCTCAGGAAGTCAGGTTTATCCCCCATGGCATTCAGCTACCCCTTACCATCCCTTCCTCCATTTTCCTGGCCTCCAGCCCCAACCCACTAGAGACCTCAGGAACTTACCCTCCAAGAGAGACTGAAGATTTCACCGTGGACCGCATGAGGGCCTGCTTGTAGTACATAATCTGAAAAGGATATAGACAGGAATTATTCTTCTCTGCCCCACAGAGGATCCATCCATCCATCAATGGTATTTATTGAGTGCTTACTACATGCTGAACACTGTACTAAGCACTAGGGAGAGTCCAGTGAAACAGATTTAGCAGACATGTTCCCATCATACAGGGATTAACACTGAACATTCCAGTACATACCCAATGAGCATACAGTCAAAAGGATGGGATGTCACTGTCCCAAACAACAAACCTGCTCTTAGATTGATATCAACACCCCCATTTTCCCAAGGATGGGCTCACCTGCTCCCAGTGACCAGCATCCGTATGACCTGTTGGGCTTCATGTCTAATTGCTGGACTCCCCCCTCTTGCAAGCCCTTCAGAGTAATAAAAATAATAATTTTGGGGTGTATTTGTTTAAGCGCTTACTATATGTCAAGCACTGTTCTTAGTGCTGGGGTGGATAGAAGTTAATCAGGTTGAACACAATCCCCGACCTTCTAGACTGTAAGCTCTTTGTGGGTAGGGAGTGTGTCTGTTATATTGTACTCGCCCAAGAGCTTAGTATAGTGCTTTGCATACAGTAAGCACTCAAAAAATACCATTGCCTGACTGACCCACAGTCCAAGTAGGAGGGAGTATGAGTTGTGAAATCCCCTCTAAAGAAGAAGAAACTGAGGCCCAGAGACTTGCCCAAGTTCACCCAGAGCTGGGATTAGAACCCAGGTCCTTTGACTCTGAGGCCTGTTCTCTTTCAATGAGGCCATGCTCTTCCACCACAGTATTTTTTGTTGTTTTGTAATTGTGGTGTTCCTCTAGACTGTAAGCTCCTTGTAGGCAGGGAATGTGCCTACCAACTCTGAAATGAACCCTCCCAAGTGCTTAGTACAGTGCTCTCTATACTATCAGATTTCAGTAAACACCATTAATCGATTGATTATTGCTCAAACACTTATGTGCCAAGCACAATGGTAATTATAAGATGATCAAGTTTGACATAGCCCCTGTCTTACATGGGGCTCGCACAGTCTAAGTAAGAGGTTTTGTGTTTTCTTTTTTAAATGTTTCATCCCTCCCGATATACTTGTCTTTACAATCTAGGAGATTAAGTGGAGAAGGAATTAAACTCCCCAAGGGACAAGGTCCATGTCTCATTCCCACCTATACATTATCTTCCAGTGCTTAGTACAGTGCTCTGCACACAATAAGCACTTAATACTATTTCTTAGTACTATTACAATATAGAATCCCCATTTTATGGAGGAGAAAATGGAGTGGTAGAGAAGTGAAGTGACCTGCCCAAATTCACACAGGAGGCAAGTGGCAGAACTGTGATTAGAACCCAGGTCCTCAGACTCCCAGGGCTATGGCCTTACCACGAGGCCACCCTGCTTTTTCTAAAAGAAGCAATAAGACTTGGCTGCATACCACTAGGCCCTTGAAAAATTCATATCTGAGCTAATCCCACTTCTGGCCCTGGCCTGCTGGATGCCTTTGGGCAAGTCAGTTAACCTCTCTGGGTCCCGGTTTCCTTATCTTTAAAATGGGGATAAAATACCTGCTCTCCTTCCCTCTTAGACTGTGAGCCCCAAGTGGGATGGAGATTGTGTTAGATCTGCTTCTGTTGTATCTATTCCAACATTTAGCAAAGGTGTAGACAAGGATTTAACAAATATCATAATTTTAAAAATCTTTTATTTACTCTTGGTTAAAAAATCAAAGGGCAGATGGTAGAGGAAAATGGGTTTCCAAAATAAGTGTTCCCATTGGGTCCCTCTGGTAAACACAGAATAGATAATTCCAGATCTCAGAATGTAAATCAGCTGCATATTTTGGCAGAGCAGGAAAGGGCTCAGTAATGAGACCGTGCGTTACCAGTGGATTGACCAACACCAAACATTCCAGCACATACCCAAGGGCAGAACATATCATCGGGAAAATTCCACATATGTTATGTACAATTTACGAGAAGCCATTGACTTAATTACCTCTTTTCTAAGAAAGTTGATTGTTTTTTTCTGAAAAACAAAGAAGAAAAATAATTAAATTATCATAATCATTTCCATCCCAGAATCCATCTGAAAGGAATGAAATCCAGTATGCCTATTATTCCTTTTTTTTCCATTTAAAATACAGTCAAGAGTAAGGAGTAAGGAGTTTTCATCTTGTCCTAATGAACAACCCTCTCCTCCCCTCCAGATGCTCTTTTGGTAGCACTGGGATTCACATCTGTAAACTCATTTGCTTCCCTCTGCTTGTAATTTATTTTAGCATCTGTCTCCACTAGACTAAGTTTCTTGAGGGCAGGGATCGTGTCTCCTTTATTGTGCTCTCCCAAGTGCTTATAATAACTGTGGTATCTGTTAAGTGCTTACCCTCTGCCAAGCACTGTACTAAGTACTGGGGTACATACAAGTTAATCAGGTTGAATGAAGTCCACGTCCCACAAAGAGTTCACAGTCCAAGAGGGAGCGAGAACAGGTATGGAATCCCCATTATAAAGATGAGGAAATTGAGGCACAGAGTTGTTAAATGACTTGCCCAAGGCCACACAGTAACGGAGTCAGAATTAGAACTCAGGTCTTCTGACTCCTTGGCACTGCTGCTTCCCAAGAAGGGGGAGAGAGAAGTAGTGTGGCCTAGCGGAAAAGACGGGTCTGGGAATCAGAAGGACCTGGGTTCTAATTCCAGCTCTACCACTTGTCTTCTATGTGATCTTGGGCAACTCACTTAACTTCTCAGTCTCTCAGTTACCATAACTATTAAATGGGGATTAAGCCACTGAGCCCCATGTGGGATGACTGTGTCTATCCTGATTAGACCATACCTACCGCAATGCTAAGTTCAGTGCCTGACACACAGTAAACACTTAAATACCATAATGAATAATGAATGAATGATTAAATAGAAGAGAGGGAGAGAAAGCACAGTGCTCTGCCCAGACTGAGTGCCCTGTAAATACTCCTGATGGACAGACTGATGTAGTCATACACAGTTCTGAGTAACTGAAGGAAACTTTATTCTAAAATCAATCAATAGTATTTATTGAGTGCTCACTGTGTACTAAGCGCTTGGGAAAGTGTTTACTTGTGTTTACTTTATTGGAAACTCCCAATCGTTTAGTAGTAATAGTATTTATAAGTGTTTATCGTATGCAAAGCACTGTACTAATCAATCAATAAGTGGTCTTTATTGAACACTTACTGCACTACATACTTGGGAGAGTATAGTACAATAGAGTGGGTAGACCTGATTCCTGCCCACATGGAGCTTACAGTCTTGCGCTGACAGTAGCAGCATAGTGCAGTGGATATAGAGCACGAGCCAGTGAGTCAGAAAGTCATGGGTTCTAATCATTCAATCGTATTTATTAAGCACTTATTGTAAGCAATTATTGTGTACTAAGTGCTCAATCCTAGCTCTGCCACATGTCTGCTGTGTGGCCTTGGGCAAGTCAGTTCACCTCTCTGAACCTCACTTTCTTCATCTGTAAAACAGAGATTAATTACCTGTTCTCCCTCCTTAGCTGTGAGTCCCATGTGGGACAGGGACTGTGTCTGAACAGAGTATCTTGTATTTACCCTAACACTTAGTACAGCACTTGGCACACACAGTAAGCACCTATGATTATTACTATTATTATTATTAGCTTCACCTTCCAGGATAGGCCCAGTGTCTGCTGCTTTGGGACGCAGAACAGAGACAGGCCAGTGTTCGGTTGAAACCTCCTTCAACTCCTCCCTGGTTCTGCCCGTGGTCCTGACTGGCAAAAAGGGGCTGGGGACTAGGTGGTCTCCCACATCCCCTTCCCATCCTCTAACACTCTGATGCCCCTGTGCTTCCACTCGTGGCTCAGTGGAAAGAGCATGGGCTTTGGAGTCAGGGTTCATGAGTTCGAATCCCAGCTCTGCCACTTGTCGGCTGTGTGACTGTGGGCGAGTCACTTAACTTCTCTGTGCCTCAGTTCCCTCATCTGTAAAATGGGGATTAAGACTGTGAGCCCCACGTGGGACAACCTGATTCCCCTATGTCTACCCCAGCGCTTAGAACAGTGCTCGGCTCATAGTAAGCGCTTAACAAATACCAACATTATTATTATTATTATCCACTGCCTTCTCCCTTCTGCCACCTCCACAGCTACTGACATCTGTTTCCAACCATTTAACTGAGGGGCTGGACTAAGCACCACATAATCATAGAACACTGCTACCACTTGCTTTTCTAAAACCCCAGGCTTCTCCAACCAAGCCATATCCCATATAATGAGAGTTCATTTCCTCCTCCAAGAGGGGCCCAGGGACAAAAATAAGAAACCCGCTCTTCCTCTCAACCCTCCCGCTCTACAGAATACAAAGATGATTCTTCTGGGTTCAGTGGGGAAACGGAAGACATAAGGCAAAGGAAAGCTCCTCTCGCGACGTTCGGTAAAGCCCAATCAAACCAAAACTTTCGCTAAATGGCAGCAGACACCCCTGCTGATCTTCAGTTCCTTGAGCAGCTGTTGCTCGGTTGCTGTGGGCAGAGGGCCGTGGAGAGCCAGGCCTCAAAGCTACAGCTGGATCCCAGCTTGCATGAAAATTACGACGCTTTCTTCTTCTAGCGCACTGCAGAGCAGGGTCAGAATGAGCTAGGAGAGAGAGAGAGAAAAAGGGCTGGTCGAAAAGAGAGAGAGAGAAAGAAAAATGAGAATGAAAAATCATATCAATACCAAAACTCAACCGGTATTAACCAAATCTCTATTTACTGCCAGTTGGTTGGGGACGGTTTGAGTCTTCTGGGGGAAGTAATGGAATCTGGCAGGGATTTCTTGAAGGTGGTTGAACTAGAGGCTAGCCTTGCAAATACCCACTCATCTGAGGCAAGTAACTGTTTAAAGAAAGGAAAACTGGTGTTCACTGTACTAGTTACTGTACTTCTTGCCTGCTCCCTCTGCACTCCTCCCTGCTCTTGGCTGTCTTTTGGCACCTTGGCCATGTAGACAGAGCACAGTCCTGGAGTCAGGGGACCTGGATTCTAATCCCAGTACCACCACTTGCCTGCTGCGTGGCCTTGGGCAAATCACTTCTCTCCTCTGTGCCTCAGTTTCCTTATTAGTAAAATTAGTAAAATTCAATTACTGTTCTCCCTCTTAGTTGATCTGTCCCCCAAGTGTGACAGGTACTGTGTCCAACCTGATTATCTTGTATCTGTCCCAGTGCTGAGTCTAGTGCTTGGCACCTAACAAGCACAGTGAAGCAACCAGGCGTAGGGAAGGTGCACAGTCTTAGGAGTCTGAGGTCGTGGGTTCTAATCTCCGCTCCACCACTTATCAGCTATGTGACTTTGGGCAAATCACTTCACTTCTCTATGCCTCAGTTACCTTATCTGTAAAATGGGGATTAAGACTGTGAGCCCCACATAGGACAACCTCATTACCTTGAATCTACCCCAGTGCTTAGAACAGTGCTTGGCACATAGTAAGCACTTTAAGAAATACCATCATCAAAAAAATGCCAGAATTGTGATTTACAAATGTTTTAAAGATACCTAGAACCACAATCTTAGACAGTGCTAGGGAGTGATATGATAGTGTACTGTTTGGAGATCACTGAGGCAGACAGAAAAGACAAACGGCAGTAGTCAAAAGAGGGGTTGTTCTATTTGAGTGGTGACTTTATGAAGACCGGTTACCAAGAGGCAGTCTCGAAAACAGAATCAGGATCCTGAAGTAACAGATTCAGAGTTATAGAAAGGAACTCTCTTTATCTGCCTGCACTGGGGAATAGATTGTAAGCTCTTTGAGGGTAGGGATCCTGTCTACTAAGTCTATTATACTCTTCCAACTGCTTAATATAGTGTGGGGTCCAGAGTAAATGCTCAGCAAATTCCTACCATTGATTGATTGTAGGATTTTACGGTTTTATAGTTGAAAAGGAAAACTGAGTTTGCGGGTTGGGGGGAGGGTGCTTGTTCTCTCTGACTATCAGTAAGGCCACTCATGCTGTGGCTGTGAGGCTGCCACCAAATCTACAATCCTGACCACTTATAAGACTAATAGTCACAGGATTAGCTTACTGAATTTTCAGGTTTCTAAGGAGTTCCTTAGTTGCTCACTCACAATGAGAGCCGCTCACTTGGATTTCCATTCCCCAGGAATTTGGGAGCTTTCATTTAGTTATCCATGGAAAAAACCCAAACTACCAACTCAGATAAGGATTTTACTCCGTGATTCCATTTCCATGGAGACAGGGTCACAGATCCCCAGCAATGATCTATGCCCGACTGTGGTGATGTTGAAAAGCCAGGATGGAAATGTCACGTTGACAGGTTAGATGGTGAGTTGCATCAAAAGGAAAGCGGTAGGCTTTCTGGTCCCTCAGAAGGCCAAACATCCTTTCACCAAGTCAAGCCTCCAGCAGGGACCAACCTGGAAGGGAGGCATTTTACAGTCTTCCAATCAGCCAGTCAATCATCTTAGTGAGTCCTTCTGACGCCCAGACCTGTGATCTATCCACTAGGCCATGCTGCTTCTCTTGGGAGAGTGCAATAGAACAAATATGGTAGACACTTTCCCTGCCCACAAGGAGCTTAAGGTCTAGACTGCGAGAAAGACATTAAAATAAATTGAGCCTATGTACATAAGTGCTGTGGGGCTGACGGTGGGGTGAATATCAAGGGCTTAAAGGGTATCTGTCTAAGTAAAGGGGCAATGCAGAAGGGATCAATCATAATTATTGAGCATTTACTGTCTGCAGATCACTGGACTAAGCGCTTGGGAGAGTATAATACGACAGACACATTCCCTGCCTACATGGAGCTTACCGTCTAGAGAGGGAGACAGACATTGATATAAACATCTTTGACACCTGGGATTAGAACCCAGGTCCTTCTGACTCCCAGGCCCATGCTCTATCCACTAGACCCAGCTGCTTACGAGGGGAACGGCCTGATCGCTTCTGTATTTATACGTTTCTTCCCTCCTGGAAAGAAGCAGCAGGCTCTGGGTTTGTAATGAAGGGAGAAAGAGGGTGTGTTGAGCCGAGAGAGTCGAGATTCATTCCTCCCAAGGCTCCAGGTAAAACATGGGTCTCCAATCCAGTCCCACAAGCTGACTCAAATTTGCAATTGGTGCAACTTCTACCCAGAAACCTGGTAAGCAGTGGGTGATTTGGGCCATTGAATTTTTCCTTATGTCAAGCATGAAACCCTTCTACTGATTCCTTATTCTCCTACCCTCGGGCATGCCAGAGAAGAGCTGGCCCCCATTTGCCTTTTATTAATCTTTTTGAGGGTTGAAAACAGCTATTCCAATCCTCCTCTACTTGCTGTTCCCTCCATGACAAATCAGTTCGGCAAAATCTCCTCAGTTTAAGTGGAAGCCAACTCCTGTTGGGGAGATTACCCCACAGTCTTTTAAGTTGGACTCAGGTGATTACAAAGTCTGAGGGCTTCCCACCAGACTGAAAAGACCCCAAATGATGACTTTGTGGATTATTACCCTACTCTCTCTCTTTTCCTCCCTTCTCTCTCTGTGTCCCTTTTATTGTACCTTCACTTTCTAGCACTCATTTATTGAACGTTTAGTTTGTGCAGAGCACTGTACTAAGAGCTTAGAAGAATACAGTATAATACACTTAGTAGGCTAGTACCCCCACCAACAATGAGTTTACAGTATACCGAGGGAGATAGACATTAATATAAATAAATTAAATTAATTATGGATATGGACACAAGTGCTTTGGGGCTGGAGGGGGTGGTGAATAAAGGGATTGAATCAGGGCAGTGCAGAAGGCAGTGGGAAAAAAGGAAATGAGGGCTTAGGGAAGGCCTCTTGGAGGAGATGTGCCTTCAATAAGACTTTGAAGGTGGGCAGAGTAACTGTTTGTCAGATATGAAGAGGAATTATGTTCCAGGCCAGAGTCAGGACATGGGTGAGAGGTCGGCAGTGAGATAGATGAGATCGAGGTGCCAGGAGTAAATTTCCATTTCTTAGCCCTTCAGCACAGTTCTTTGGCTGTGTTAAATTCTGCATTCTGACTGTGACTCTTCCAGGTCCTGAGGTCATGAAGTCTTGTCTCCCCACCCCCCTGACTCCCAACCCGCTACTTAGAGTCAGAGGAGAGACAGCTGAGAGCCGGCCCAACTAAGCCATGCCCAGAATCCACCTCCCCTGACTTGTAATTTATTTTAGTATCTGTCTTCCCTGCTGGATTGGAAGCTCCTTGAAGTTAGAGAACTTGTGTACTAAGTCTGTTGAATGCACTCATATACTTAGTACAGTGCCCTGCACAGAATAAGCACTCAAGATATATGATTGATTGATTGATACACCAATACTGAACCGAACCTTGATATGAGATCCCACAGAGACCTAGCTGAGCCTTGGTCACCCAGCTCCTTTCTTACCTGGTTTACCTTAACTTCATTTGGATCAGTCACCCTGTTCAGGCCATAGTCAAGGACGTTGTGTGCTCCCGGCTAGGAGACAAAAAACCAGAATCAAAGCCTAACCACTAGAATCCCGCCACTGACCCCTTACCCATGTCCTCCCTCTGGCCTGTAACTCCACCCCAACCCCAGCACTTTATATCTGACAGTCTACCACTCTCCCCACTTTTAAAACCCTCCCAAATCAAATCGCTTTCAAGAGACCTTCCCCTTCACTTCCCTTATTCCTTCTCCTTTCTTTCCTCCCCTCCTACAACCCAGCCCTCACACCTCGTTCCTCTAATTGCCAACGTACTCAGTGTACCTCAAGCTCATCTATCTCCCTGCCAACATCTTGCCCACCTCTGCCTTTGTTTTGGAACAGCCTCCTTCCTCAAATCCAGACAGACAATTCCTCTCCCCACCTTCAAAGCCTAACTGAAGGCTCATCTCCTCCAAGTGGCCTTCCTTAAGCCCTTATTTCCTCTTCTCCCACTCCCTTCTATGGTGCCTTGGTTTGATCCCTTTATTCACCCTCCCACCCTCAGCATTTTGTACATATCCATAATTTACTTATTTGGGTTCATTTTTTTTTCCCTTTTCCAGACTGTAAACGTGTTGTGGGCAGGAAATGTGTCAGTTAATTATACTGTACTCTCCCAAGTACTTAATACAGTGCTCTGCACATAAGTACTCAATAAATACGTTTGATTAATCGATCCCTTCTGCATCACCCTTTTACTGGGATAGGTACCCTTACTTGATATTCATCCCATCTTCAGTCCCACAGCATTCAGGTAAATTTACATAATATATTTTAATACCTATTTTGCCCTCTAGATATAAGCCCTTTGTGGACAGGGAAAATGTCTACCAAATGTGTTCTATTGCACTCTCCCTAAAGAGAAGCAACATGGCCTAATGGATAGAGCATGGGCCTGGGAGTCAGAGGGACCTGGGTTCTAATCCCCCTTCTGACATTTGTCTGCTTTGTGACCTCAGGAAAGTCACTTAACTTCTCGGGGCCTCAGTTATCTGCAAAATGGGGATTAAGACTGTGAGCCACATGTGGGATGTGGTCTGTGTCCAACATGATTAGCTCGTACCTACCCCAGTGCTTAGAACAGCACCTGGCATAAACTGTTTAACAAATACCATAAAAAATGCTTAGTACAGTGCTCTGCCTACAATAAGCACTCCATAAATACCAATGATTGATCTTTAACCCAACTGCCCCTTACATTTGGAATGTCCCTGCTCCCATTCACCAAGCTCCTCTCCAGGAAGTTCCACCTTCTCCAGAAAGCTTTCCCCCCATCAACTTCTCTCCTTAACCAATCCTCCCTTTGTAACTCCCTCTTCTATCAATGTATCTACTTGTACACATTCTCTGTGCTAAACTACCCTGTGCTCTTGTCATCTCCTTGATGGCCAGCCACATCTATCTTAAGCGTAGACTCTCTGACCACACAGGTTTGGGGGCTGGGAAAATAATTGTTGGCTGCATGAGGAGCAGCGTGGCTCAGTGGAAAGAGCACGGGCTTGGGAGTCATAGGTAATGGGTTCGAATCCCGGCTCTGGCACTTGTCAGCTGTGTAACTGTGGGCAAGTCACTGAACTTCTCTGTGCCTCAGTTACCTCATCTGTAAAATGGGGATTAAGACTTTGAGCCTTACATGGGACAACCTGATTACCCTGTACCTACCTCAGCGCTTAGAACAGTGCTCTGCACATAAGCAGCGCTTAAATACCAACATTATTATGATGATGATGATTGAAGAACTTTTGTCTGGAGCCCCTCCCCTCCCCAGTGGAGACCAAAACCTCAAGCATGGAGAGTGTTTCAGATTGGCTTGGGGTGGTTGGCTATTCAGAGAGGCAGAGTGGAATCAGCCTGGGAGTCAGAAGACCTGGGTTTTAGACCCCACTCTGCCACTTGCCTGCTGGTGACTATGGACAAGTCAAAAGCCACTCGGTTTCCTCATCTATAAAATGGGGGAAATATCAGTTTTTCCTTCCTTTTAGACTGTGATCACTGTAAAGGTGAGAAAGCTACTTATTTTGCACCTACCTCCACATTTGCATATAAGAAGTGCTTAATCATCATTAATGGTATTTATTGAGCACTTACTATGTGCAAATCACTCTACTAAGCACTTGGGAGAGTACAGTACAACCCAGTTGGCAGACATGTTTGCTGCCCAAAATGACTTACAACTTAATAGTGCTCTGCACAAGGTAAGAGCTTGATAAATATCATCCCTCTAGACTGCATGCTCCTTGTGGGCAGGGAATGTATCTGACTGCTGTATTGTATTTTCCCAAGCACTTGCTACAGTGCTTGTTGTGGGCATGGAACGTCTGCCAACTGGGTTGTATTGTAATCTCCCAGGTACCTAGTTCAGTTCTCTGCACATAGTAAGTCCCTATTGATGATGATAATGATGATGCTCTGCAAACAGTAAGCACTAAACAAATACAATCAATTGTCTGACAAATAAAAAAAATACTTACAGGACATCGGTGAACCAGCCAGTAAGCTTTCTCTTGACAATCCAGGGAATATCTATCTGCTTTTGTCCTTTCCTTTCCCATCCTGCAAAGCCAAAAAACATTTTGATTTAGCCAGAAGCAAACTTCCTTTCTTATTCTGTAAGTAATAGTTTGTTTACAAGCTCTCTTGCCTGTGAGAGAATTCATCATTAACCCCATGAAGATGGGGGAGGTCTTTTCCTACTGAAAGCAAAGGGTTAGTGCAGTGCTCTGCACATAGTAAGTGCTCAATAAGTATGATCGATTGATTCACTGACTGAAAGGAGTTTCTGCAAAGAAAGATGATGAACCCATGTACATCCCCACCAAATTCTAAAATCTCATCCCATGCAGTATGCCTACTGGATAGAACATGGGCCAACCTTGGACAAGTCACTTCTCTTTGCCTCAGTTACCTCATCTGTAAAATGGGGATTAAGACTGTGGGCCCCATGTGAAACAGAGACTATGTCTAGGCTGATCTTGTCTCCACCCCAGTGCTTAGTACTGTGCTTGGCACAGAGTAAGTGTTGAACAAATACCATTAAAAAAACAAACTCACCGGCTTGGGCTCACAAGCCTTTGAAACCGATGTCCACAGGCCCCTGCCCCAATGGGAAGACAGGTTGGACAAGTGAAAAGAGCACAGGACTGGGAATTAGAAGACATGGGTTCTAATCCCAACCTCACTTCTGACCTGCTGTGTGATCCTGAGCAAGTCATTCAACATCCCTGGTCTTGATCAGAAAAATCAGGATAACAACTGTGCCCCTCCATTGTCTCACATGGATGGTGTGGGGGTGATATGAGATGAGTGATGTGAAAGTGCTTTGAAAAAGTACCAGCTCTCTATAAATGCAAGGTTTTATGAACTACTATGAGAGCACTTTAATGAGCACTTGAGAGAGTACACTAGTGGGTGGATACAAATGAAGCATGTGGACCACTGCCAGGAGTAATCACCATCAGAGAGTGAGAGAAGTTAGAGAGCCTGGATCATATCAAGCCTGAGGTCTAGTGATAGAGACAGACAGACCTGGGAGAATTCTTCTGATGACTGCCTGTCTGCAGTGCTCTATGATAATAATAATAATGATGATTGTGGTATTTGTTAAGTGCTTACCATGTATCAGGTAATATAGTAAGTCCTGGGGGAGATACAAGGGTTGAACACAGTTCCTGTCCCACATGGAATTTACAGTCTTAATCCCAAATGAGGTAACTGGGACACAGAGAAGTGAAGTGACTGTCCAAGTTCCCACAGCAGACAAGTGGTGGAGCTGGGTAGAACCCAGGTCCTTATGACTCCCAGGTCCAGGCTCTATCCACTAGACCACACTGCTTCCCTCTCACACTGGATCATTCCCTAAAGGCCTGAAGGCATTTCTAAACCTCTCTTGATTCTAAGAGACATTTCCACCCCTCATATTAATCTCCTCCCGCTCCATCCAATCGTTGCAGTGGACCAAGCTGAGCTCTTCCAGAAAAAGCACTCAGAGAATGAAACTGTATCTCTTCAGATATCACTACTCCTGTTGAATTCGCACCCCATTACCAAGGTAACATGATGCACTTGGGTTTACACTCGCTAATGGTTTGGGGTTTTTTGTGTTGGGTTTTTTTTTTTTTTTTTTTTTTTTTTTTACAAGCCAAGGCCTGTGGCTACCGTGTAATCTGAAAAACTGAGTCAGTGGATTTGTTTTCTAACTGATGTTTGATGGAGAGAGAACCTCTGGGAGTTGGATGAGGCAAACAGTGCCAAACTGCCAACCTTCCTTGGATTTTTAGAAAAGTCAGTAAAACCATTGCTAGCTGGAATGGACACCGCTTATTCAAGCAAGTCACAATTGCCCATAGTTCTCTTTGCTGCTGCACAGGAAGGGTGATAGGAGAAGCAGTGTGGCCTAGTGAAAAGATCAGGAACCTGGGAGTCAGAGGAACTGGGTTCTAATCCTGGCTCTGCCATTTGTCTGTTGTGTGACTCTGGGCAAGTCGGATCTACCCCATCTTTTAAGATAGAGTTGGCCAACCACCACAGTTATCATCATTACTCTGATAACACCTCGGAGCCCGCGCCCCTCCTCACATTCCCTCTGCCATGTCAACTTGGTGCCCGGCAGGGTTATTAGCTGGGGAGAGGAAGGAAAATAGTTGTGGCAAAGAGGGCTGGTATTTCTTCACTCACTTGTACTGCTCCTCGGCCTGCATGATGACAAAATCCCATTTGTAGTTAATTTTTTTATTCAAGAAGTTGTAGTTTTCCTAGAACAAGAAGAATTTGAGAAGTTTTAAGCCTCAGAGATCCCCTACCCCAAACACATACATACACAAACTCTCTCTCCCTTTCCAGAACAGAAGGCTTCTCCATATGGCCTCCACCCAGGGCTAGACCAGCAACACAAATGAGGAACCACATGGTAATAATAATAATAATGCATTTATTAAGTGCTTACCAGTGTAAGCTTATCTGTGCTAAGGGCTAGAGTAGATTCAAGGTAAGATGATTTTATATGTTTTCAAAAATAAGAATGATAAAAATAATTCAAAAATAGAGACCTTATTTTTCCAACCTCACCCATCCCACCCATCAGGCCCACCAGCCTCTAGTACAGGGTTTTGCAAAGTTATGGTTGAAGGTGTCAATTAAGTTGGGACACCAGCCAATGCGAAAAAATTCAGCCATCATAAATCATCAGTGGGCAATAAATATAACATAGCTTTCTAAATTCTCCCAAGACAGGCCATCTAGAAGCTGATTTCAACATGTTAAAGCACCTTTCCTCCATTTGAACATATTATTATTAATGTATTTGGGTCACGCATTCAGGAGACGAAAGATTAAAAAATACTTCAGGGATGAACACTCCACCACATTTAAGAACACACACGCTAAAAGCAACGGATTTCTTACCTTTTCATACTCTTCCAAAATCCCTTTCTTCTTGATATTTCTCTTGGCCAGATAGATGGCTGAAAATAAACACATAGAATTTGGATGGCAGAGTAAAAAATGAGCTATTTCATGGGAGTGAGAAAACACAGAACAGAGAAAGTGACAGTGACTTTGGTGAAGCAGAACACTCAAAGTAATACCCACGAACTCCTTACTCATCAATGTTCTTAGATTCTCAAGCATGTGTTAATTATCTGCTCCCAATTTTTTACAGCCTTCAAGTTTTTTCCTGTGTCTTTCTTCCCCCTCTTAGACCATGAGCTCAGTGTGGGACAGGGACTGTGTTTGACCTCATCATTTTCTATCTACCCCACAACTTAGTACAGTTTTCTTTTAAATGGCATTTGTTAAGTACTTACTACGTGGCAGGCACTCAGCAGACAAATGCTGGAGCCAGGATCAGAACTCGGCTCCTTCTGGCTCCCAGGTCTGCACTCTCTCCACTAGGCCTCACTTCTTCTCTATGTGCTCCATAGTAAGCGCTTAACAAATATCACAATTCTTACTAATTTTCCCAGTGCTTGGCACAGTGCTTAATACTCAGTAGGTACTGACTACATACCATGATCAATCAGCAAGGAGAGAGCGCTTACCATAGTCTGTGTCCTCAGCTGGCCACTGCTGAGTAGGCCAGAAATAGGGTGTCTATAAAAGGAATCAGAGAAACCACACATGGTTATCTGGTCCACATAGCCTTGCCAAAAAACACCCCAAATTACCAGGCTATGCTCACTTCCTCCCATCCCCAGCGACTGCTCATTTCTGCTGCTGCTTTTGGTCAGAGGAAATGAATCCCGCCCTACAAAGAGCAGGCCAGGGAGTGTCCTGCTGAGCCTGCCAGACAAGCAGCTCACCTGAAACCGGTAGAGGCTGTGGTCCGGTTTGAGGGTGAGATTCTTCGGGTCCTGCAGAGGGTAAATGTATCCGTACTTGACGATGAAATTCCCCAGATTCTGGGCCTCTGAGGAGAAGCAGATCAGAGCAATCCATCAGTACTATTTACTGAGCACTTTGTGCACTGTCCTCTAGGCTGTGAGCTCGTTGTGGGCAGGGAATGTGTCTGTTTATTGTTATAGTTTACTCTTCCAAGTGCTCAGCACAGTGCTGTGCAGCCATTTAATGAGCACTTACTGCGTGTAGAGCCCTGTACTAAGCACTTATAAGCACTAAGTACTAAGTTGTGCCGAACTCTTGGAAGAGTACAGCACAACAGAGTTGGTATGCGTGTTCCCTGCCCATAAAATGTTTCCAGTTTAGAGGGAGAGAAAGAAAGAGAAAAGAAAAGAAAGACCAAGATGATTTATCACTTCCTCTTACCCTCCATCATTCCCCACGGCCTACCAGACTTCTGGTTAATCAAGTCACGATGCCTGGGATAGATGCCGCCTTCCTGACTTCCATTTCTTCCATGGCATCTTCTCCCAACCCACCTTGACTAAGGCGGGAAGTACCCAGGCAGTGGCTGGCACTAACTCTGCCAATTTAAGAACACTGGAAAGTCTCTGGCCATGACGCTGTGAATGTGGGGTAGCTGAGCCAGTTTTCTTAGGACCCTGAAATGGCTCCTAGAACCCCAAGTTTCTTGACTTCTTAGTGGGCTCTTTGTCATCCTCCTTGCTTTGTCTGTGGCATTTATTCCCACCTTTCATGCCCGTCACCGGCTTTCCAGGCCCCTTTTTGGACTGAGCCCCCTGAGGGCTATTTATCCTTTATTGTATTCTTAACCAGTGCTTAGTACAGTGCTTGGCACTCAATAAAAACCACTGAATGAATCGGTCCCACATGGGAGGAGATGCAATTACACCTTAAAGAGGTCGGACTTTGCCAGGGGTTGCGGGAGCGGTTCACATTTCTAGAAGACCCCTCCTTCTTCCTGTCACTGAGGATCCCCACTCCTGATGTACTCCCACGCATGCTCGAACTCTCCAGCACCAACTTCCCTCTAAACACCGAGGGTCTCCACTCTCGGCATGCTCCCGCCTGCTCTTGGACTCTTTCATTGCCACCAAGTCATCGAGTCTATTTTGTCTATCTGTATTTTTTAATGTTTTATCACTTTCAATTTGCCTGTCCCCCAACTCTCCTCAAACTTTTTGACTGTGAGCTCCGGGGGTAAAGAGACCGTGTTTAATTTTCACCTGGGTATTTTCTCCCAGTGCTTACTACAGTGCTGTGCACATAGCAAGCATTTAATACTGTCACTACTACTTAAATGAGGTTCTCATTCCCTACAATCTCCATAGCATTGCAAAGCAAAAACATGCAAGAAAAAGAAATTTAGTCAGTGTCCTGTCTCTATTTTCCACAGAGTGGACAGTTATTTATCTACTGAAGTTGGGGGTGGTCTCATGGGGACCCCAAGACTTCTCAGCAAGCTCTTTTAGTTCCCTTTCTCCTGCCGCAACTACACCTCGACGACTCTTCCTTCCTCTCCATCATCACTTAGATCTTCCTCCAGCAGGATGGAGACCAGAACCTTTCGGTTTGGCTCAGGATCTGAGCCTACCAAACCTTCCTGATTCTGATCTCGCAGGCACTGAGGTCGGAACCCCAGCCATAGCAGGGGTCTCCCCTTGGGACCTGAGGATCTGAAGGTCCCAAGTCATCCTCACCTTCGCTGAGGATCTGAAGCCGCTGGATGATCCACTGTAAGATGTCACTCCCTAGGAGACAGAGAACAAAGGTCAGAAAGCCAGGCTGACCCTTGAGAGAAGAAATCCATTCTGGGTCCAGGATGGCCCCGTCCCAGTCCTCTGTCCAGAACCTAATAATGGCAAGAATAAGTGAGGAATGCAATCTACTAGAACATTTTTAATTTTACAGTGAGCGGATCTCAAAATGCCCACACCCAAGCTTTGGGAGTTCTGTATGGGAAATCTTTGAAGAGTTGTTTGCTTCCGGGATTCCCATCTACCTAATAGTCCTCCGTGAAGAAACCGCCTCCCCTGCTTACCATATGAGGAAGCAGCACCTCCAGCCCAGCCCATTCCCACATTTTCCCCCACCCTCCCTTCTTCTCCGTACCCTAAGAGACAGCACTCAACTGCATGTGCCCAAACCAGTATTAGATAAGAAAGAGAAGCCAATTAAATGACTCTTAAAACCTTTCAGACACCAACCGCTCCCTGAAAATAAGCTAAAACAGCAGCAGCAGTATAGAAGCACTTCATCTTCCTTTTTTATGCTATTTAGGCACTTACTATGTGCCAGGCCTTGTTCGAAGAACTGGGTTGGATACAAGCAAATGGTGTTGGACACAGTCCCCATCCCACATAGAGCTCACAGTCTTAGTCCCCATTTTACAGATGAGGTAACTGAGGAACAAAGAAGTGAAGTGATTAGCTTAAGGTCACACAGCAGACAAGTGAGGGAGCCGGAATTAGAACCCATGACCTTCTGAGGATTAGGCCCAGGCTCTATCAATTACACCAAGCTGCTTCCCAAGTGGACATTCTGTGTTCTGCTCAGACTCCATTCTTCCAGATGACTCAACCCTTGCAGAGAGAGCATCATACCTTGAGATACTCTATTAAGACAAACACGTGTGGGTCTGAGGCACCATGGGAAAAGGCAATCTAAATATCAGGAGGTCATTGAAGATATGCCACTGATCTGCTCTTTCACTCTTTTGCCTCTAGAAATCATCAGTCTTCTCTTGTTGGAGAGATGCTAGTTACCAGGAGCAGCATGACCTAGTGGAAGGAGCCCAGGACTGCGAGTCAGAGGACCTGGGTTCTAATCCTGGCTCTGACAGTTGCTTGCTGGGTGATTTTTAGGCAAGTCACTTAACTTCTCTGGGCCTCGGTTTCCTCATCTAAAATATGGGGTTTCAATCCCTGTTCTCCCCTAATTATAATGAGACCCCCATGTGGGATGGGGATTGTCTGATCTGATTAACTTGTATCTATTCTAGTGCTTAGAACAGTGCTTGACATATAGTAAACACCTAAAAAATCCAATAATAATAATAATGATAAGAATACCACTTTGACATATTGTGAAGTGTCACCAGTGGTCCCAGGACCCTTCATTGAAAACACAACCCAAGGACCCTAGAATCAATGGTATTTATTAGGTGCTTACTGTATGCAGAGCACTGTACTAAGCATTTGGGAGAGTACAGTATAACAGATGTGGTAGACACATTCCCTGACCACAATGAACTTACAGTCTAGATCTTACAGAAACACCATTCTCAGTTTTTATGCTTATACATTCATTCAGTTGTGCATCTAAAGAATCAGTGTTATTTCATGAGTGTTTACTGGATGTGAAGCACTTTACAAAACACCTGGGAGAGTTTCATCAATTATTCTGTTGATCAATGGTTTCTTGTTGGAGTGGAAGTTTCTTGTGTCCAGGCCATATGGCAATTTCTTTTTTTGTCCTACCCATGTACTTAGTACCCTGCACTGAATGCAATTGAGCAGGATTTATTGAACGTTTAGTACTTAGAGCTTCCATGAGAAGCAGCATGGCCCAGAGGAAAGAACAAAGACTGCGAGTCAGAGGACCTGGTTGCTAATCCCAGCTCCACCATTTACCTGCTGCTTGACCTTGGGAAAGTCACTTCACTTCTCTGTGCCTCAGTTGCCTCATGTGCAAAATGGAGATTCAATGCCTGTTCTCCCTCCTACTTATACTGAGAGCCCCATGTGGGCCCTGATTATCTTTTATCTACCCCAGCACTTAGTACATTGCTTGGCATATAGTAAGTACACATCAAATGCCACAGTTGGAGAACTATACTAAGCACTTAAGAGAGTGCACCAGAATTAATAGAGCTGATCTCTGCCCTCAAGGCGCTTCCAGTCTAGCTTGAGACCCATGATGGTGTCTGAAAGGGTTTTTTGGGTTTGTTTTTTTTTACCTGTCATTGCATGGGGAATGCTGGTGATCATCAGCCGCTGTACATGCATTTTGACTCCCGTTTCTGGATTCTGCATCTCTTTTAGCAAGACTTCAATCTGCATGACATAAAGGAGAGAAGTTAAATGTCTACAGATATTTTCTCTATTTTTTTTAAGTGGTGTTTGTTGAGCACTTACTATGTGCCAGGAACTGTATTAAGCTCTGGGATAGATACAAGCTCATCCAGTTGGACACGGTCCCTGTCCCACTTGGGTCTTGCAGTTTAATCCCCATTTTACATCTGAGGAAACTAAGGCCCCGAGAAGTCAAGTGATTTGCCCAAGATCTTACAGCAGACAAGTGACAGTCAGGATTAGAACCCACATCCTTCTGACATCCAGACTGGTGCTCTTTCCAGTAGGCCCCTGGGACTGGGTGACCGGGACCATGTTCCAATCTGATTAGCTGGTTCCAAACCCAGCACTTAGTATAGTGCCTGGCACATAGTAAGCACTTAACAGATACTACAATTATTATTCAGGGGTCATTTTAATTAATGACTGAGGCACCTTCCCTCTGAGGGAGGGGGAATATGACAAAGAGAGGCAGTTCACAGATGGTCCTGATTCTGTATTCCCTGGACTCAGCATTTCTCCCACCTGCACAGACAACCCTCAATCCCAAAACAAATGGAGGGAGGTCAATCAATCAATTTAGTGGTATTTACTGAGGCTTACTGTGTGCAGAACACTGTACTAAAAGCTTGTGATATAACTGGAACTCTGGATTTCATGGAATGGCCTAGTTGGAAGAGCACAGGACTGAAAGTCAGGAGACTAGGGTTCTAATGGTGGCTTAGACACCTGCTTGCTGTGGAACCTGGGGCCAGTCACTTAACTTCCCTGTGCTTCGCTCTCTGATTCTCTAAAATGGGGATTCAACACCTGGTCGCTCTTTCCCTTAACTGTGAGACTCTTGTGAGACAGGGAATGTGCCTGATCTGATGGTATTGTATCTACCACAGTGCTTAGCACAGTGTTTGGCACTTAAATAGCATAGTTATTATGTTCTTTAGTTGTCTGATGCAGTTGCAGATGGCTCCCTGATGATGATTTTGATATTTGTTAAAATGCCTACTATGTGCCAGGCACTGTACTAAGCACCGGGGTGGATATAAGCAAATAGGGTTGGACATGTTCCCTGCCCCATGAGGGGCTCACAGTCTCAATCCCCATTTTACAGGTGAGGTAACTGAGGTGCAGAGAAGTGAAGCGACTTGTCCAAGGTCACAGCAGATAAGTGGTGGAGTGGGGATTAGAACTGTGATCTTCTGACTCCCAGGCCCGTGCTCTATCCACCTCACCACGCTGCTTCTCCCTGACACGGAAACAGATCCTGTCGGCTCGGCAACCGCTTCCAGTGGGTGCGGATTTAGATCCGTGGGTTGTGTTTGCATCGGGGGCCTCCTCAGTTGATAGGGGGTTTGGCAGCAGAAACTGCTCATTTTGTTCTGTTCCTTGGCTCGGCTTCCAAGGCAGGAAAGCTGTGCCATGCGGTGGTGGTGAGAGGGGACCCTGCTTATAACAGCTCCCGGGGGGAAAAGACTTTCCTGACCATAAGGAGCTTAAAGTCTAGAAGGGGAAGCAGACACATTTTAACATAAATAAATTGCAGATATGTACGTAAGTGCGTAGGACTGAGGATGGGGTGAATATCCAATTCATTCATTAATTCAATTGTCTTTGAGCGCTTACTGCGTGCAGAACACTGTACTAATGTAATCGATCGGTAGTATTTGAGTGCTAACTCTGTGCAGAGCACTGTACTCGTCATTTGGGAGAGTACAACAGCGTTAGTAAACACAATCCCTGCCCCCCAGGAACATCCCAGTTCCTTTAAGATTTCCTCTTTTCCTGATCCTTCATTCGAGACTTACCTCAGTGTCCTCT
The DNA here is from genome assembly GCF_004115215.2 of Ornithorhynchus anatinus. Lineage (NCBI taxonomy): Eukaryota > Metazoa > Chordata > Mammalia > Monotremata > Ornithorhynchidae > Ornithorhynchus > Ornithorhynchus anatinus. Next base: position 5,152,790 of record NC_041742.1, read on the forward strand.
CTAAATTCCCCGAATTCCCTATAGGCCAAAACCCAGCCCCCGAGTAAAGATCTGACCACTGCGGAGTACAACTGAATCTCATTTTTCTGGCAAATCGTTTCTCTGGAAAGCAGTCTCCATGGTCACCACCTTCATTCCCTGTTTCTCTGCTTCGGGTGACTTCATCCGTCAGTGCCCAGACCTCTTGAGCTGAGGAGAGTTGTTCGCTTTGAGGTATATAGGTCCCAGTTGCTCAGAAAAAGGTCTCCACACATTCTAAAAGGGGATTTCATTCCAACGTATTTTAGGGAAGCAGAATGGCCTCGTAGATAGAGCATGGACCTGGGAGTTAGAAGGAGCTGGGTTCTAATCCTGACTCTGCCATTTGTCTGCTGTGTGAGCTTGGACAAGTCACTTCACTTCTCTGTGCCTCAGGTACCTCATCATAAAATGGGGATTAAGACTGTGAGCCCCATGTGGGACAGGGACTGTGTTTTACCTAATTCACTTGTACAAAATAAGCGCTTTACAAATACCATTAGTATTTTTTTCCAAGAGCTTAGTACATTGGGCTGCACTCAACCCTTCCACTTTATAGGCCCCTGCTCTATTCGAGAGTCTCAGTCAACCAGTGGTCTTTGAGTGCTTACAATGTGCAGAGCACTGTACTAAGCATTTGAGGACCGTACTCGGCTCCCAACCAGAACTACTCTAACGGGGTAAATAAGGCTCATGTCCTGCCTCCGCACACCCATCTCCTGTCCCTCTCAGCAAGTCAGAACTGGGACAGCTGTCCCAGCCCCACCCAGGCAGGGAGAGAAGAGAGGGCAGTTGTCTGGGGCCTGTCAGAGGAGTTGCCTGTGTCCGGGGTTGGCACCTGGGGTTCTGCAGAGGGGATCCTTGGAGGGGTGCTTCCTCTAAGTCCCTCTATCATCACTGCCCAGGAGCTGGGAAAACCCAGATTTGAAGCAGCATGGCCTAGAGGATAGACCACCAGTCTGGGAGTCAGAAGGACCTGGGTTCTAATCCCAGTTTTGCCACTTGTCTGCTGTGTAATCTTGGATAAGTCACTTAACCTCTCTGTGCCACAGTAACCTTATCTGTAAAATGGGGATTAAAATTGGGAGCCCTTTGTGGGACAGGGACTGTGTCCACCCTAATTACCTTTGTATCTATCCCAGCACTTAGTACAGTGCTTGGGACATAGTATGTATTTAACAAATTCCACAATAATTATTACTGTGGGTCCCATTCTGAATAATAATAATAATAGTAATTGTGGTATTTTTTTAAGTGCTTACTATATCTCAAGGATTGTATTAAGTGCTAGAGTAGACATAGGTTGGACACAATCTAACATGCGGTTTACAGTTTAAGTAGGAAGGAGAACAGGTATTTCATCCCCATTTTACAGATGAGGAAACTGGGGCACAGAGAAGTGAAATGACTTGTCCATGATCACATATCAGGTAAGTGGGGAAGCCAGGATTAGAAACCAGTCTCCTGACTCCCAGGCCTGAGGTCTTTCCGCTAGGCCATGCTGCTTCTTGTACTTGGATTTATTTATATTGATGCTACTGATGCCGGTCTACTTGTTTTGCTTTGATATCTGTCTCCTCCACCTTCTAGACTGTGAGCCTGTTGTTGGGTAGGGTTGTCTCTATTTGTTGCCGAATTGTACTTTCCAAGCACTTAGTACTGTGCTCTGCCATACAGTAAAAACTCAATAAACACGATTGAATGAATCTGTGACCTTTGAGAACTGGATATTTACCCTTCCCTCAACCTCACAGCACTTTACACATGTATAAATTATATTTATATATATATATATATATATATACACACACACACAACATATAACATATATGTTATGGTATTTATGTGCTTATGATGATGGTATTTGTTAAGCACTTACTATGTGCCAAGCACTGTTCTAAGCACTGGGGTAGATACAAGATCATCAGGTTGTCCCACATGGGCCTCTCAGTCAATCCCCATTTTATAGATGAGGTAACTGAGGCCCAGAAAAGTGAAGTAACTTGCCCAAGGTCACAAAGCAGGCAAGTGGCAGAGCTGGGACTGGAACCTATGTTCACTGACTTCCAGTTCTGTCTCTTTCCACTAGGCCATGCTTATTTATGTTAATGTTCACCTCCCCTTATTGACTATAAGCTCTTTGTGGGCAGGGAACCTGTTTACCAACTCTGTAACACTGTACTCTCCTAAGTGTTTATTCATTCAGTCCTGTTTATTGAACACTTACTGTGTGCAGAGCACTGTACTAAACGCTTGGGAGAGTACAACGCTTTATCAGCCCACAACGATTTTACAATCTAGAGGGTGAGAGACAGGTGTTCTGCACACAGTAAGTGCTCAGCAATAAATGCCACTGATGATAATGATTACGATGTGCCAAACTGACCCATTCTTCAATGGATCCAACTCCCTCCTTTCCCTGTGGAAGGTGCCCACGTTTCTCCAGGATTATCTGTGGGTAGATTATCTCACCACAAGCCTTTGTAAGCAAGAGTGATGCCACCATCACCCCAAAATAGGTAGCCCGGTTCATCAAAGAGAATTCAAGTAATTCAATTCAGCAGGATGAACTAGGGAAGGCGGGGGGGGGGGGGGGGGGGGGGGAAGACAGGAGGATGCCTGGATTAGTGTCTAATCCTTACAAAATCTTTGCAAGCACAGAGTCCCTCGCACTATAAAGCAAAGCAAAATATAGCATGAAACAATGCACATTACCCCTAAAGAGCCATACCGTGGTCCCTACCTGCAGAGAGAAGTTCACCGGTGAAAAACACACCGAGAAGCACAAAGAAATGAGCAAGGTATGGACAGGTTGCTTGGTCTACAAAATACATTCTCTGCAGTTAGAATAGGTACTGACCTTATCCATCTACATGGATTCCGAGGAAAATTAGGGAATGTAATGCTTTAACATATTCTGGGGTAAAGAAACTTTCCAATACAACACTTCAGGTGAGGAAAAGGCAAGATCTGGGAGCTCATGCAACGATCCTGCTGCTCTTTTTAGCAGAAAACAAGTAAACACAAAACCCCTCTCCTCTCTGCCAGCCTCACGTTCCCACCTAATAGGTTGTTTGTCTAGCTAGACCACCACCACCGAGATCAGCCGTGTCACCCCCTCGCCTCTGATCCTTTGGGATCAGTGGACAGCCAGAAAATCCTAACGATTTTCTAAGAGACTCATCTTCCCACCGAAGATGGGGACCGAGAGAGGGACATCTACGTCCCGAGATCCGGCCTGCTCCATCACACCCCACGTGTTCCAAGTCCGGCCACGGGGTTTCTGCAGGTTTTCAGCCCGAGGGAAGAGTTGCTTAAAGACAGGCCTGGACCCATCTTTCCCACCTCTGACCCAGCCAGGGAAGGGGTTTGAAATGTTACCTTTTGGAGGAATGCCATTCTTGGCCTGTACTGTTGGCCTTGATGTCTGATTGTCATCGTAGATATTTAAAGGACTCAGAATCACAGAGAAGGAGGGAAGAAAAAAAAAAGCAAAGCTAAAAAGGCAGAATGGTGGCCAAAAAAAATCACCAAGGTGATGAGGTGATTTGGTAGCAGATGCTGGTTGGTGCAGATGATGTTTTGTTGCTGATGATGATGTTCTGTTGCTGCTTCTGCTACTGTGTTGCTGCTGCTTTATTGCTGCTGTTGTCCTTTCTTCATTCTCTCCGGGCTAAAACCTTGAAAAATGCAGCTGTGCAAGCGGGCTCCCGCCCAATCAGCAAGTGGCTCGCTTAGAGTTTATTAACATGAGCTGCACGTCTGGCGTCCCGCCACCAGGGGGAGGCAGCATACCCAGCCCAATCCAAATGGGGATTTGCCAGGATTTGCCGGGAGATAATGGGAAGATAAGGCGGTAGGAGGATTCGGAGGAGGAAATTAACTTTCTCAACCTTGGAAGGAGTTACATAAAGGGCACCTACAGTGTAGCCCTAGCAGATGAGCATGAAAAGGGAGTCAAAAGATGGCTAATAAAAAGTACTTCTCTCCCCCCCACCCCACAGAAGCATATTAAGTTTTGGAGGTAAATCCTCTCTGAGCTTCATGTGGGACAGGGACTGTGTCTGGCCTGATTAGCTTGTAGGTACCCCAGCGCTTAGAATAGTACTTGACTCATATGAAGCACTTAAAAACACCAATAAAATAACAAAAAACAAAAGGCAAACTGAGATCTTTAGTTCAACCCAACACCTATCCTACTGCTGGCCTCCCACACCCCTCCCTATTTATATCCTACAGGGGTTCACTCTCCCCACCTTCCCAGTCTTATTAAAATCACATGTCCTCTCCAAGAGGCCTTCCTCTATTAACCCCTCATTTCCTCTATTCTCTCTCTTTTCTTCATCACCCTTGCACTGGGAATATATCCTTTCTTCACCCCTCCCTCATCCCCATAATGCTTATGTATATATCTGTGATTTAATTTATTTATATTCATGCCTGCCCCCCCCCCAGACTGCAATCAATCAATGGTATTTGTTGAGCACTTACTGTGTACAGAACACTGTACTATATGCTCTTGGGAGAGAAAACATTGTGGGCAGGGAACGAGTCTATCAACTCTGTTATAGTGTACTCTCCCAAGTGCTTAGAACATTGCTCTGCATGGAGTAAGTGCTCAATAAATATGATTGATTGATTGATGATAGAGTAGAGGTATATCCCAAAATGAGAGATTGCTCCAGTTTACCAAGGAGTTTTAAAATATGTCCAAAGTGCCCAGGGAAGATCTGGAAACTGAATTCCAAGACAGCACTGCTTAATAGCCTCTCTGGGCCTCAGTTCTCTGGTCTGAATAGTCTGCATTGGGACTATAAATCCTTCTTCTACTTCCCCCAACAGGGACACCATGAAAATAATGAAACAGATAATTGATGTGAAAGCATTTGGGGTGGTGAGGAATGGTGTTTATTAAGCCCTTACTTTGTGCAGCTTGCTCATCAGTAATAATATTGATAATGATGGGATTTGTTAAGCACTTACTGTGTACCAGGGACTCCACTAAGTGCTGGGGTGGATACAGGCGAATCAAGATGAACACTGTCCCGTGAAGGGCTCAGAGTCTCAATCTCCATTTTCCAGATGAAGCAGCTGAGGCACAGAGAAGTGAAGTGATTTGCCCAAGGTCACGCAGCTGACAAGTAGCAGAGCCGGGATTAGATTGTTCTCCTCCAATTGGGTGCAGCAGAGACAGGACTTCAGTCAGTTCCTCATTTTTTTTAAGGTATTTGTTAAGTGTTTACTAAGTGTCAAGTACTGTACTAAGCGCTGGAGTAGATACAAATTAGTCATGTTGCACACAGTCCCTGTACCACATGAGCTTCACAGTCTTAATCCCCACTTTACAAATGAGGTAATGGAGGCACAGAGAAGTGACATGCCTTGCCCAAGGTCACAAGTGGCTTATGCGGCATTAGAACTCACATCCTTCTGACTCCCAGGACGATTCCATAGGTTCGAGGGGACAGAGCAGGAGGAAATGCCAGCTGGATGTGCACTTGGGTTGTTTTAGAGGAATGGTGAGAGTCACTAATAATAAATAATAATTATGGTATTTGTTAAGCACTTACTATGTGCCAGGCAGTGGACTAAATGTTGGAGTGGTCATGAGCAAATTGGGATCGCTTGGCTTTATACACACACACACACACACACACACACACACACACACACTGCTCAGCACTATGCTGTCCCAGGTGTTCAATGTTAGGGCTCACCTAACATTCCAGAATCGCAGGGAACTTTGATAGTGATGTTTCCCAAACCAGACTTTCTTCAGGAAGATAATAGATATCTGAAACAAGTCTGGGGTCATAAAAAGTGAATGCGAAAGCCAGGAAGGCATTAAACCAGGATGGGAGCGGTAAAAGGCAAACTCACCCTGTCCCAGCCTTATTGATGACTGCTAGCTTCCTCATCCATGGGGAGGAACAATAATTGGGGCTCAGAGTGAAAAGTGGTGCTGATCCCTTTGATTGTAAGCTCCTTGTGAGCAAGGAGTGAATCTACTAACTCTGTTGTGTTGGACCCTCCCAATCGGTATTTGTTAAATGCTTGCTATGTGCCAGGCACTGTACTAAGCGCTGGGGTAGATGCATGCAAATCTGGTTGGATGCAGTGTCTGTCCCACATGAGGTTCACAATCTTAATCCCCATTTTACAGGTGAGGTAAATAAGGCCCAGAGAAGTGAACCTACTTGCCCAAAGTCACAAGCAGACAAGTGGCAGAGCCGGGATTAGAAACCAGGGCCTTTTGACTCCCAGGCCTGTGTTCTATCCATTAGGCCACACGTGCTTTGCTCAGTGCTATGCACATGGAAAATGCTCATTAAATATGATTGATTAATTGATTGATTGATTAATTACAGGACCTCCCTGGGAATGGTGAGCTGGTGACACATGTGGAGTGGAAGATTCTGTCCTGCTGCTGGAACCACCAGATTCCTAGTTTAGACTGTCTCCCTACCTAAATCATAAAGTCCTTGGGGGCAGGGATCATATCTACCTTCTCTACTGTACTCTTTCAAGTGCTTGGTGCAGTGGAATGGGGACTGATCTGATTTAATTTCCCTCAGAGCTCAGCACAGTGCTTGGCACTTAGGAAGCCCTTAACCCGGCTGCAACACTTGCCTGCTGTATGTCCCTGGGCAAATCACTTCACTTCTCTGTACCTCAGTTAACTTGTACCTTCTTATTTTATTTTTATTCTACGATATTTGTTAAGTGCTTGCTATGTGCCAGTCACAGTACTAAGCACTGGGGTAGATACATGCTAAGCAGGATGGACCCAATCCCTGTCCCACATAAGGCTCATGGTCTTAATCCCCATTTTACAGATGAGGGAACTGAAGCACAGAGAAGTGAAGTGACTTGTCCAAGGTCACACAGCAGACAAATGGTGGAGACAGGATTAGAACCTAGGTCATTCTGACTCTCAGGCACATGCTCTTTCCACTAGGCCATACTGTCTCCCTAAGCATAGAGGTCTGCACACAGTAAGCGTTCAACAAATACCACTGTAGATGATGATTATGATGATGGTGGTGGTGATGTTGATGATGATAATGATCTAGAATTTCTCTGGAGGAGTTCATGGGGAGGCCTCTGGAAGTATCAGTGGTGAATTGGAGAGGCAGAGGAAAGGGAAACAGCATGGCCTAGTGGATAGAGCATGGGCCCAGGAGTCAGAAGGACTTGGGTTCTAATTCTGACTCCTCCACTGTGTGACCTTGGGCAAGTCACTTCACTTCTCTGGGCCTCAGTTACCTCATCTGTAAATCGGAGATTGAGACTGTGAGCCCCATGTGGAACAGGGACTGTGTCCAACCCAATTAGCTTGTATCCACCCTTGTGCTTAGTACAGTCCGTGTCACATAGTAAGCGCTTAACAAATACCACAATTGTTATTATTAATAAGGGAAGATCTGCAATTGTGTTTGTTCACATCCACAAATGACACTGCCAACATCTCACCCACATCCTGCCCTCACCCACATCCTGCCTCTGGCTTGGACAGCTCCCTTGCCCTCTCCGACCCCAAAATGTGTCAGGGAAAAAGTCAGCTCTTCTCGTACCGGTCCAGACAGGCTCGGGTTGTGGACCTGCGGGTGTCTGGCTCCGAGAGAGGGGAGAAGCCGTGGGCGTCTCCTGTGGTCTTGGGGATGGGGCAGAGTGGGCAGCACGTCGGGCCCGGGCAGTCACCCACAGCTTCAGAGACAGAGCCTCACGAGGTAACTGGGGCAGCACTCTCCCAGGCTGAGAGAATCCAGACTAGGCATAGCCACGCACAGCCACCGATGAACTGGGACTTCTGACTCCTAGAGCGGGGTTTGTGGCACAAGGCCACAGAGAGTGTTGAGGTGGGAGGAAAACTCATGGAGTTAGCCAGGGCAGGCTTCCTGGAGGAGGGGGGCTTTTAGCTGTACCATAGTAGCAATTCATTCAATAGTAATAGCAATAGCAGTAGTAATGATATTAAGTGCTTACTGGGTGCAGAGCTCTGTACTAAGTGCTGGGAGAGAAGACACAGTGGGAGCAAGGACTGGAGACAGATGCATTAGGAATGATGAAACATCAAAACACATGCACGAAATAAAAACAAAATCAGTAGGAAGATGTATCTAGAGGAGCAGAATTTCTGGCTCTTGGTGGCTCAGAGTCCAGGGTAGCCAGGAAAGGGAGGCGAGCAGGAGCAGGGAGGCTGGGTTTAGGCCATAGCCCTAGGGTTTCCTTTGTTACCTAAGAAGCTTCCCTAGACTAATAATAATAACTGTGGCATTTGTTAAGCGCTTACTATGTGCCAAGCACTGTTCTAAGTGCTGGGGAAGTTACAAGGTAATCAGGTTGTCCCAGGTGGGGTTCAGTCTTTTAATCCCCATTTTACAGATGAGGTAACTGAGGCACAGAGAAGTGGCTTGCCCAAGGTCACACAGCAGACAAGTGGTGGAACCGGAATGCAGGGCTTGGCACATAGTAAGCGCTTAACAAATACCATAATTATTATTTTTAGAACCCATGTCCTCTAACTCCCAAGCCCAGGTTCTTGCCACAAAACTACACTGCTCCTCTGGACTAAGCCGAGGTCTCCCGCAGCCTGAGCCTTCAGAGCCCATCGTTATCTCGGGGTCGCCCGCCCGCTTCCCACAGTCTGTCAAGATCAATCAGTCATCAGTCAGTCGTATTTATTGAGCATTTATTCTGTACAGAGCACCTTACTGAGGGCTTGGGAAAGTACAGTGCAATGGAGGTGGTATTCAACATCCCCACCCTTAAGGATTTTATAGTCTACAGGGGAAGGCAGGCAGTGGAATAAATTACAGAGAGAAGAAATGCCCACGTGTGACTAGGAAGTCCTTAGAGAGGTACCATCCAAGTGCACTGGCCACATTGAAGGGAGACCAAATAGAGAAAATGAGGGCTTAGTTAGGAAAGACTTCTTGGAGAAGATGCAATTTTAAGAGGATTCTGAAAGTGGGGAGAGTGGTAATCTGATTTGAAGGGCCAGGCTGCTTTGGCTGTTTCTTGGTCCAGTGTCAGCAGTCCAGCTGTGGGGGTGTGAATAGGGGGGCACTGAGATGAGACAGGGGGTGGGGGGTTCAGGCTGGAGCCCCGGAGTGATGTTTGGAATTTGGGTTTCTCTGGACTAACTCTTTCATGCCTGAGAGCCCATCTTATCCTATCTTAGCCTTCCCACAGCCATCCCCTACTCTAATGATGCCTTCCTCTGGGAGCACCTGACATCTCTCCCAGCTGCTTCCACTCAGGGGGAGTAGTGACATTCAAGCCCCGCCCCCTCCCTGCCCTCTATAAGCCTCCCGGACCAAGTCTTCCCTAAAGCTGAGTGTGTTTGTATGAAGGTAATTGGCTGGTTTGGTGAGTTTAGAAGAAGAGGGGTGAGGGGGAGGTATTGAATTTGGGGGTGAGTTTTAAGTTTCTTTTCTGGCTTGTTAATGGGGAGATTGTCTTGGCTAGGGAATTTCCATAAGTGTCATTTCAAGGGCTGTTCTGTGGGGGTATCACTTTTTACCTATTCTAATCTCATTTGTGTCTTTTGGAGGTGGGGTGGGAGGGTGTGGATTTGGGGTGAAGGGCTTTACACTCCATCTCAAAAAGCTTCCTGGTAATTCAAACTGCCTTTTTCTTTTCCAGGTTCTCATGTGGCTGTGCAAGTTCTTGAGATACTTTACCCCTGCAAGAAATGGTATTTATTGAATGTTTACTATATGCAAGATACTGTACTAAGTGCTTGGGAGAATACAATAGAACTAGAAGCCCTGTTTCCTGCAGCCCTGATTCACCTATCCCCACTTCTCAGCTCTCTTCATGGTGTTTGATTTCCCTTACACCTTCTGATGTGCTTGTTTTCTATATTCTAACCTATTCACCTTTCAATTTTAGGTCCAACATCAGTTGACTGGTGGAGATACAGGTAATAAAAGCATGTAAGTATAAGGAAATGTACCTAATTGTCTTGGGGTGAATACTTCAATGCTTAATGGGCTGAACGAAGTACATGGATGAGTTAGGAGAAAAACTGTATGTGGTGGGGGTGGGGGCTAAGAATTTCAGTTAAGGAAGACTTCTTGGAGAAGCAATTTCAGTGGGGCTTAAGTTTTGGGAGTCAGCTGGTATGCCCACTCTGTGGGTTAGGGGTGGGAGTTCTAGAGGGTAGGATGTGTGTGGGGGGGGTGGTGAAAGTGAGTCCCAAGGAGCAAGCTGGAGTTCTCAGAGGCTTCCCAAACCCTGCTCATAGCTATCCTGATGACGGGATGAGAGGGACTAGCTTGCTTCTCCTTTCAGATGCTTATCACTACACTACCTGGGTATGAAGACTTTCTTTCCTTCATTGAGGACATAAAGCAGCTGTTTCCAATAGAGACCTGGAATTAGGAGCTGAGCTTTCATCTCTAAAAGAAGGTAATGAGTAGGTGGTTATGTGTGGGTAACTACCACAGGAGGAGGTGAGCAAAGGGGTCTGTCACTATTAGCACTGTGGCTGGTTCTACAAACTGGGACTAAAGCTCTGTGGAGGGAATGACTTCTATCTGACTTGACTGTGGGACTAGGAAGACCCAGGCCCCTTAATTCTGTTGAGTCAATCCTCCCTGAACCCACAATCTTGTCCACAGGGTCACCTTACACATCCTCAGCCCCCTCTAGAGTTGGAACTTCTCTGTGCTGGTCAGTGGCTGCCTCTATGGGAGTTGGGGATAAAGGGTGGGAGGGAGAGCTTAGTGTTCAAAATAGAGCTGGCTAGGTCTGTATCAATCTTATTCCTCTTTTGAGTAGTTCTAGGGACTCCAGTGTGAAACTGACTTCTGGGGAGGGAGTACTGAAATGTCACTTTGGGCACTCAATATCAAATGCTATTCCACTGGAAGTTAACCTGCATGTGTCTCTGTTTTAACACCCATTTCTCTTGAACCATCAGGGAAAGATAAAACTATTATTTGGACACTTCCCAAACTCCAAGAAAAGCAGCAGTTCTGGAGTGGGGAGACAGGGACAGGAGGTGGAGACTGAGAAAGCCAGGATCTAAGGCAGTTGAAACCAGAAGAGACTGTGCTGCCTCACTGATGGACCAGACTGTGGATCCTCCACCAGCCGCTGGGAACACATAAACCCCACACTGCAGTTACCAGGAGCCAGTTTGCCCTGCAGTGAGCACTCTGGAGCTAGTTGAGTGTGCAAAGAGCTAAAGCTAAAACTCCTCACTACTGGTTTCAAAGCTCTCTCTCCCCTTGCCCCCTCCTACCTCACCTTTCTCTCTTTCTACAGTTGAGCCTGCATACTCTACTCCTCTACCGCTAACTTCCTCACTGTACCTCATTCTTACCTATCCTGCCTTCAAACCTTGGCCCACGTCCTACCTCTGACCTGGAATGCCCTCCCTCCACACATCCACCAAACTAGCACACTTCTTCCCCTGCCCCCCACCCCCCAAAGCCCTACTGAAAGCTCACCTCTTCCAGGAGCCCTTCCCAGACTGAGCACCCCTCTTCCTCTATTCCTCCCCTCCTGGGTTTTAAGCCATTTTTTTGAGGCTAAACATTGTCAGGGACTACTGCTATCTCCTCCATAAAGTGATGGGATTGTGTGTGTGTATCATAGGGTTGACCACTGTTTGGGGGGGGGCGGGGTGGGAATGAAGGTGCTAGAGCAATGTGGCCTCTATGCGCTCAGCACCGAGGCTGTCCCATGATCCAGGTGCTGGAGCTCTGTACCTGGAAGAGACTCTGTCGACTAGAATGTGGACCAGAAAAACCCTGGGCCCTTAAAGTGTTAGGTTGGTCAAACCTCCCTGACTCCAGTCAAGTCTTCAGCATCGCCCCACACAGAGTTCTGAATCCCCAGAGAAAGGAGCCATTTGGTGTTGATAGGGACTGAGGGGGCCGGGGGGAGGGCCTGGGGAGAAAGGGGATCCAACATCAGGAAGGATTGAGTTGGCAATGGGGGTTGTGTGTGTGTGTCCCATCACTTGTGGAGGAGCAAGAGTGAAGGGAGAATCCAGGCCAAACTAGTGGGGGGCTGGAAGCATAACAACTGTCCATGGCAAATGTATTGTCAGTGTAAAGTAGTTTCTTTCCTGGGAGCATCGGAGCAAGAGTTTGAGGCTTGTTCGTTTAGAGTTCAGAGTCCTTTTGGTGGTAAGAGTTTGTGAACTGAAAGAAGCTTCCAAACCCTCCCTCAAACCCATGCTGAAGTTGTTTGCTCTAAAGCCATATGTTGTAGGATGTTATGAAACTCATGATTATAATAGCATTTATTAAGCACATACTAGGTGCCAGGCACTGTACTGAACACAGGGGTAGATACTAACCAATTAGATTGGACATGTTCCCTGTCCCACATCAGGCTCACAGTCTTAATCCCCATTTCACAGTTGAGATAAATGGGGCACAGGGAAGCTATGTGACTTGCCCAAGGAAACACAGCAGACAAGTGGCAGAGCCATGCTTGAAACCCAGATCCTTTTGGCTCCAGGGCCTGTGCTCTATCCTCTAGGCCGTGCTGCTGCTGCTTGTCAGGTTATAAGCATGCTTTCCCTGACTCTGTCCCCTCTCACCCCACCCACAGTGTCTGTTTCCTCATTGGTAAAATGGTGATTAACTCCTACTCCCTCCTACCTATAGTGTGAGCTTCATGTGTGAGAGGGACTGCATCTGAACTGGTAATCCTGAATCTACTCCAGCGCTTAGGAAATTACTTGGTATATTGTATGCACTTTGCAGATACCATAATTACTTTCATGAGTAGTAGTACAACAGTGCTTAGGGCTTAGTACATTGTTCTCCACACTGTAAGCGCTCAAATACCATCTACTCAATTATCACTTTTCATTCAATAGTATTTCATTCAATAGTATTTATTGAGCGCTTACTATGTGCAGAGCACTGTACTAAGCGCTTGGGATGAACAAGTCGGCAACAGATGAGACAGTCCCTGCCGTTTGACGGGCTTACAGTCTAATCGGGGGAGACGGACAGACGAGAACAATGGCACTAAACAGCGTCAAGAGGAAGAACATCTCGTAAAAACAATGGCAACTAAATAGAATCAAGGCGATGTACACTTCATTAACAAAATAAATAGGGTAACGAAAATATGGTAACGAAAATCTTATCACAAGATAAGATGTGGGTATCATGACTGGGGGATTAAACAAAAAAGCCACTTGAATACTATCTTGGGTATTTGAGCATATACTGGGTTAAAAGCACTGTACTAGTTAATTTGGAGAGTTCAGCGGAAGCAGAACACAAGTTTCCTGTCCTCAAAGAGCTTATGATCTAATGGGGGAAGATGTGCAGATATAATGCATTTCCTCTTAGGAGCAAGAAGAAGAAAAAGGATGTAACACACAGAACTATGTCTCACTAGGGCTTCAAATTTTAACTGTGACTTTCCCCTTCATTGGTTTGGCACTGCTGACAAACTGGCTTTAAGAAAAACTGAAACTCATTAGAGGCAAGGATTGTCTAATTTCTTTTGCATTGTACTCTCAAGTTCTTAGAACAGCTCTGTACATAGTAAGTGCTCAAATACCATTGACTTTTGATCTCTGGATTGACTTTTTTTTTTCTTGTACATTTATGTGAATTTAGTCTTCAGGGGAAGGAAGATTATGCCTGGTATAATACCTGTAATTCTTGTACAGTAACTGGAATAGTGTGATTAAACTACAGTTTAAATATTTTTAAATTAGAAAATGGTGGTGGCGTGGCCTAATGGAAACAGTGCAAGCCTGAGAGCCAGAAGACCTGGGTTCCAATTTTGGCCTTACCGCTTCCCTGCTGTGTGACTTTGGGTAAGTAACTTGACTTTTCTGTGCCTCACATGTAAAATGGGAATTCAGTGCCTGATCTCCCTCCTACTTCAACTGTGAGCCTCATGTGGGCCAGGGACTATGTCCCACCTGATGAAATGGTATCTATCCCAGAGCTAAGGAAAATGACCCAAAGTAAGTGCTCAAATACCATAAAAAAAAATTACAAATAGCATTCGAAAATAAATGAAGCAGACATGTATACAAGATGGTAAAGAGTATAAACAAATGCATAGTATTTATTATGGGCATAGTACATACCAAGCACTGGGATACCTACAAGAAAGTTAGATCAGATCTAGTCACTTTGCCAAACAAGGCTTACAGTGTATGAGGAGGGGAGACAGGAATTCTAACCCCCATTTAAGAGATGAGGAAACAGACAATGAGAAAGAAACTGCCTGCTGTGTGCCTTTGGGCAAGTCAAGTGGCAGAGCTGGGTTTAGAACTCAGAGCTCCTAAAGACTAAGCTGGGCCACTGCACCCCCTGCTGCACAAGTGTTTAAAATAGGTATTGAAATAGACAAGAATATGGATCAGTTTCCATTCACCACCCCAATCGTCCCCTCCCCGATTCTGGCACAAGGACACCATCATTCCCATGACTAGGGTTGCCTACACCCAGTGATTCATGACCTTTGTGACTCAGGAACCCCAAAAGGGGAAAGAAGAGGTGGATTTTTCAGTTGCCTCTTCTGCCCTCCCCCCCCCCACACACACACACACACTCTTTCTTTTTCTCTCTCTCTCTCACTCTGCAAAGAGGTAGAAAAGGAAAGTATAAGAGACCTGGGAAGCAACTGCGGTCTAGTGGAAAGAGCATGGGCCTGCTAATGAAACAGGTTGAGGACCTGGTTTTTAATCTCACTCCTGCCATTTACCTGCTCTGTGACCTGGGGCAAGTCACTTTACTGCTTTGTGTTTGAATTTCTTCATGAGAACAACTGGCTCTCCCTCCCCCTTGCAGCTCACAGTGTATGGGACTGATTATCTTGTGCAAGGGTAGGACAGTGCTTGGCGCATATTAGTCAATCATATTTATTGAGCACTTAGTATGTGCAGAGCACTGTATTAAGCATCTGGGAGAGAGTATAATAAGAGTCAGCAGATAAATTCCCTGCCCACAGTGAATTTACAAGTCTACAGGGGAAGACAGTAATATAAATAACTTATAGATGCGTATATAAGTGGTGTGGAGTTGAGGGTGGGGCGAATATCGAATGCCCAAAGGTCACTGAGCCAAGTGCATAGCCGGTGCAGATGGGAGAGGGAACTAGGGAACTATCAATGCTAAGTTTGTTACAGTCTGATTATCTAAGATAGCAACAGATATAAGCATTATTACTATCAAACATTTATTGAGCGCTGACTGTGTGCAGAGCACTTTACTAAGAGCTCGGGAGAGAACAAAACAACAATGTGGCTACCAGTGTTCCTTGCCCACAAGGAGTTGACAATTTACACCGGAAAATCTCTCCAATCAGTCAAAAACTCTTTTACCTTCCACCCATTTCTGTTTCCTGTTCCAATCAATCAACCCATTTACTTTAAAGGAAAAGATTTGAGAGAGACAAGTTCCCCATGGGGAGGGCCAAGGGCAAAGAGCATTTTTATCTAAGTGTTGACACAATGGGGAGGGGCTGTTAAATTCCCCATGTGAAGAAACAGAGTAGAGGAAACCCAGGCACAGGGAGGAGTGTCCTGGAGCAGTCAGCTGACTGCTTTTAGGGAACCTACTTTCAGGGGCTGAGGAGGAACTAGAGTTGGAGTTCCAGTAGGTAGTGGTCATGTGATAGGCGTGACTTCACAGAGCAGTGGTTTCTTGCTCCATCCTCCAGCTTGCTGCTCTGGTGTCAAAATGCCTGGGAAAGAATGAGGGATTCACCAAGTCAGAAACAAGATAGGTGGAGCAGGTTCATGAGGGGGGATGCTAACTACCTCAGGTGCCTTTGATTGAATTATGAATGCAGACACCTCATCCGATCATCCTCTACCCTCCACCTATGTGAAGGGATTGATTTAGGGGTCACTAAACTGTTTCCTGTAGTTTCTGCAGGAGAGACAATGGAAGAAACTCAGTAGAGGAGCAACTGAGAAGAGGAGACCAACTATCCGGTCACCTTGAAGGACTACACCTGATAAATGGGTTGAAGCTCAAAATGGAACTAATCCCTCATGAAACTGACCTATTCTCAATAGTTAGCTACTTGGGAAAAGTGTCTGGCATACAGTAATGATTGAAATTGTGAACTGGCATATAATAATGGTTTTAAGCGCTTACTATGTGCCAAGCAATAATAATAATAATAATGTTGGTATTTGTTGAGCGCTTACTATGTGCAGAGCACTGTTCTAAGCGCTGGGGTAAACATAGGGGAATCAGGTTGTCCCACGTGGGGCTCACAGTCTTAATCCCCATTTTACAGATGAAGCACCGTTCTAAGCACTGGAGTAGATACAAGATAATCAGGTTGTCTCACCTGGGGCTCACAGTCTTCATCCCCATTTTACAGATGAGGCGACTGAAGCACAGAGAAGTGAAGTGATGCAGAAAGAGCTTGGGACTGGGAGGCAAGGGAGTTGGGTTCCAACCTTAGCTCTGCCACTACCTGATGGTGGGACTTTGCGGAAAGCACTTGACCTCTCTGTTACTGTTTCCTCATCCGTAAAATGGGGATAAGATAGTCACCCTAGATCTTAAAGTGGGAGTCTCTCTAGGATAGAAACTGACCTGCTTTTCTTGTCTCTCCCAGGTCCTCATCTTAAAGAAGCACTTAACAAATACCATGAGAAATAAGGAAGTGAAAACTTGAGCCACCAAATGACTTTGGGCCTTTAAAATAATTTCACAGGCCAGTGAGGGGGGTATGCCCTTAGGTGAGTTTGCAACCATGTCAACTGAGGCTGAGAAGGATGGAAACAATGGGCAGATGCCAGCAGCCTTTTGAAGATGGTTCTAAATACACATCTCCCCCCCACACAGACCCCCACCACACACACTTCTAAGCCACCTGTGGGCAAAGGAGAACAAGGTAAACAGTCATCCTTCGTGTTGCTTCTAAATAGCTATGTGTTGTTGTTGTTGTTGTTGTTGTTTAATGCAATAATGTCATAATGATATTTTGTGCTTTACTACATGCCAAGCTCTAGGATAGAGACAGGATAATCAGATCAGACCCAAACCCTGACCCTCATGGCTAAGAGGTAGGGAGAGCAAGTATCTCATCCCCATTTTACAGATGAGGAAACAGAGCCCAGAGGCCGGTCAAGGGTGGAGCCTCAACAAGAATGCAGGTCACCTGACTCCGTCCCCCGCCTTCTTTCCACTTGGCTGCACTGCCTCCCAACTCTCACTCTTTGTGCTGACTGTAGTCGCCCTCCAAACTGTAGTTCAGTATGGGCAGGGAACATGCCTATCGATTCTGTTGAGTTGTACTTCCCAAAGTGCTTAGTACGGTGCTCTGCACACAGTAAGCACTCGATCAATACTATTGATGGATTGATAGTGACCACATTTTTTTTTCCAAGTAGCTGCCAAATCAACTCACGCCAGACCTGTCCATGAGAACCGCTGAGGGCCTCACTGGGTGTCCAGTGCTTAGTACAATGCCTGGGGCATCGTAAGCGCTTAACTACCATCGTCATCATGTAACTGGCCAATCAATGATCTCCTTTCCTGCTCTTTCAGAGTGTACGGGTAAGTCTCCAGAACTCAACCAGGGAAGGTATGTGTGTAAAGAAGAATGCTAAGCTGCTCCATCTCCTTTGAGTAAGGATTCACCATGGTTTACCTCCTCAGTGGCAATAGTTCTCTCAGCTTCCTAGAGGCTTGAAGCCAAAAGCCAATGTAAAAGGATACGTGGTGATGTCTCTTAAAGATGCTACTGATTGATTGCTGGAGTTGAATTTATACACGGCTGGAAAGTAAAATATCATTGGCTCCAGCCCCAGAGAAGTCTTTGGAAATAGGCTGGAGGGTAAGTACGTTTTGAAAAAGACGGAATATCTATAAGAAAGTGGTTACTGTCATCATCATTAATGGTATTAATCATTAATCATCATTAATGGAATTTGAGAGTTTACTGTAGGCTGGCCACTAATTTTTATTTTTATATTATTACTGTTATAAATGGTTATAATTTAATATATTTTATATTTTATTTTTATATTAAATATTAACATATACTGTATCGACCCTGGTGCTTAGAACAGTGTTTGGCACATACGAAATGCTTAACCAATTCCACGAATATTATATAATTCTGCATGCAGATCACTGGACTAAATGCTTGGGAAACTAAACTACAACAGAGTTGCTAGACGTGATCCCTACCCACAAGGAGCTTATAGTCTACATGGAGACAGACATTTAAAATATTTTACTGGTAGGGGAAAGCAGCTGAGTGTAAGGATATGGATGTAAGTACTGTGGGACTAGGGTGAGTATCAAAGTGCTCAAACAATATCAGAGAAGAGCATCCCTTACCAATTATCAGTTGATGAATTATTTACAAGGTAACACTCCTATCTGTTCTCTCTAAAAGGCCTCTCTGGCAAACAAGCCAAGTGAAAATGTGGAAACTTACTCTTTCTCTCTGATCAGGACCTCTTTGGCTTAAAGAAGTGGAGAATTATCCAGATTAGCTCTTTATTTAAATGGAAATTGTTCAAGTGCTTACTATGTACCAGGCTTAGTACTAACCTCTGGGGTAGATAAAAGCTAGTCAGGTTGGACACAGTCCCTATTTCATATGGAGCTCAAAATCTTATTACCTACTTTACAGATAGAGTAACTGAAGTACAGAAAAGTTGAGACTTGCTCAAGGTTATGTGGCAGCCAGTTGGCAGAGCAAGGATTAGAAACCAGGTCCTGTGTTTCCCAGGCCCTTGCTCTTTCCACTAGGCCATCCTGTGATCCCAGCGCAGGTGGGAGGCAGAAGTGAGTGTTGGTTTATTTACCTGGCCTTGAAGCCAAACAGCCCCATTTTACTGCCAACACTGTGTTGGTGAAGCTGTTTGTTTGTTTGGTTTTCCCCAAGGTCCGGGTGCTCCTATCTGGAAAATCCTGGTTGAAGGGAGAAAGGAAAAAGTGCAAAACAAAAAACATATATGAATAATTTTTTGCCGTTTCTAATCCCGGCTCAGCCACTTGTCTCCCGTGTGACCTTGGGCAAGTCACTTAACTTATCTGGGCTTCAGTTATCTCATCTGTAAAATGGGGATTAAGAGTGTGAGCCCCGGGGGACAGGGACTGTGTTCAACCTGATAAATTTGTATCAACTCCAGTGCTTAGAACAGTGCTTGGCACGGAGCTCTTGAAGTATGCTTCTGCTACTATTTCTATTATCTCTACTTCCCAAGCACCATTAGAAGAGGCTAAATGTGCAGTAGATATGGATTGTTTTCTTAAATGGCTTTTTTTATCCTTATCAGAAGTTCTAGAAATTAGAAACTGAAAGAAAAAGTGAAAGAAATGGTACTAATTTGCAGTTGAGGGGAGTAAATAACTGCCAAGACACTCAAGCTCACTATGAGCATTGTTTTATTTTATGGTCTTTAAGCACCTAGTATGTTTCAAACATTGTTCTAAGTGCTGGAGTAAGTACAAGTTAAACTGGACTCAGTCCCTGTCCCTCACTGGGCTTACAGTCTAGCAGGGAAAAGCATGGTGAATTCTAGTACTGAGGAGACTGCCGTGGAGGAGTCTCAGATTACAATGTAATGAACATGGAGAGTTGTTAAACGTTTTTAACAGGATAATCTCCAGCCTATATACATCTCATTTTGCCTCTATCCTACCCTGGGTGTTGATAGTACTCCCAGCCTGCTGTGCATTCTGTTTCAGATTTGGACGTCAAACGAGTCAGGAATGGAAAGATGAGGGTGGGTCCTGTCATCCTTTTAAGGAGGTAGTCTTCCCATAGCAACTTGTCTATCTGGGATGGAGTAGAAGAGACCCAGAAGTTTAGAGACAGTGCTGGAATCTCCCTACCCCTAACCTCACTGTCCCCTCTGCTTCCTCTGCCCCTGTCCCTCCCTCCTTCCCCCAAAGAGACCTTGCTGCCAATTTGACCTTGCATGTGATCTCTTGACGTGTCTTCCACACATTCTCCCCCCCCCAACCCACCCCTCCAACCCCACAGCATTCTACCCATATCCTTACGCACTGTTATTTCTCCTAATTTGTTTTATTGTCTGTCTTCCCCTATAGACTGTAAGCTCCTGGTGAGAAGGGATCTTGTCTCCCATTTCTGTTGTAATGAACATTCTCAAGTTCTAGTGGGTAGAGCACAGACCTTGGAGTCAGTAGGACCTGGGTTCTAATACCAGCTCTGCTACTTGTCTGCTGTGTGACCTTGGGCAGGTTGGTTCACTTCTCTGTGTCTGTTACCTCATCTTTAAAATGGGGGCTAAGATTGTGAGCCCTATGTGGGACAGGGACTAGGTCCAATCCAATTACCTTGTATCTAGCCCAGTGCTTAGTACAGGGCTATGCACCCAGTAAGTGTTGTCAAATTCCACTGACTGCTGTCCCCTAGATTGTAAGCTCACTGAGGGCAGGGATTGTGTGTACCAACTCATTTGTATTGCACTTATCCAGGTGTTTAATACAGTGCATGCAATAAATATGATTGATATCTCACTTTCCAGGTTTGATGAAGGCCACCTTGGCAGACTCTTCAGTGGAAGCAAGCAATCCATCACTCGATTGTATTTATAGAACACCTATCATGTGCAGAGTGCTGTACTAAATGCCTGGGACAGGATAGTAAAGTTAACGGACATCATGACCCCGAAGTTGCCTACAGTCTAGAGAGGGAGATAGGCATTAAAATAATCTGTGGAGAGAAGGAAAAGGAAACTTGTATCAGCGTTCTAGTGCTTAAGTAATAGCACTACGCTGCTATGAGAAGCGGTGTGGTATAGTGAATAGAGCATAGGCCTGAGAGTCAGAGGTCATTGGTTCTAATCCTGGCTCTTCCACTTGTCTGCTGTGTGACCTTGGACAAGTAACTTTACAGATGAGTTAACTGCAGCACAGAGAAGTAGAGTGGGGATTGAGACTGTGAGCCCCACATGGAACAGGAACTGTGTCCATTTTAATTTGTTTGACTCTACCCAGTGCTTAGTAAAGTGCCTGGTGCAGAGTAAGCACTTAAATACCATCATTATTACTATTATTATTCTTATTATTCTTATTATTATTAATAGGTTCTATAAAATGAATAAACTCCTTCAATCATATTGAGTGGTTACTATGTGCTGAGCACTGTACTAAACACTTTGAGTACAGTGCAAAGAATGAGCAGTCTCATTCCCTGCCTGAATGAGCTCCTTGTGGATATTTGAGTGCTTTCTGTGTGAAGAGCACTGCACTCAGTGCTTGGGAGAGTACAATATAACAGACACAGTCTCTGCCCACAGCAAATTCACAGTCTAGAGTGGGAAAGTGCCTGTTTCTTATTGTCCTCTCCTAAATGCTTAATTCAGGGCTCTGCTCACACAGTAAGTGCTCAAAAAATACCATTGACTGGCTGATTGCTCGGTGTGTAAGTACTCCCGAAGGCCGTGAGGACACAAGTGGTGTAGAAGAAGATACAGGAGTCTGCCCTGCTGGCTCTGGCCGACGTGGGGAGGGGGAAGGAAGGCAGGTCCCAACGAGGCCCGGCCCTGGCCTGAGTCCTACAGCCACAGGTGTGGTCCAGTGAAAAGGCAGGCTGGGGCCTGTTGAGCTAGGATCTTTCTGGAGAAACAGAGAGAGGTGGGGGGGTGGGGAAGGGAATACAGCTGACATGCTCAGCCAAGGCTTTGGTGGGGCAGGTTAGGAAACCCAGGGCTTTTTAATAATAGCAAGAAATGGTGATATTTAAGTGCTTACTATGTGCCAGGCACTGAACGACCTGCTGGAGTGGATACAAATAAATCAAGTTGGACAGAGTCCCTGTTCCACACAGGCCCCTCAGGCTTCATCCCTATTTTTCAGTTGAGGGAACTGAGGCTTACAGAAGTGAAGTGACTTGCCCAAGCTCACACAGCAGGCAAGTGGCAGAGCTGGGATTAGAACCCAGGTTCTTCTGACTTCCAGACCCATGCTCTAACCATTAGGCCATGCTGCTTCCCCCATTGGGATTTTATCTCCCAAGGAGAAAGTCCAGAATCTGTACATATAAATGATGCTGGAGAGCGGGAGATCTCTGTAGAGACACTTAGGATTGAGCGGCAGTGTGGTCTGGTGGAGAGAGTAGGGGGTTGGGAGTTTGAAACCTGGAGTGCTACTTGCCTGCTGTGTGATTGTAGGCAAGTCACCTAACTTAACTAAACTTCAGTTCCTTCAGGAGGGAAATGGGAAGAAGATAGATTATGAGCCCCATCAGGTGGGTTCTGATTATCCTGTGTCTACTACTGACAGTAGTGCATTTCTACTCTCTACTCTATTACAGATAGTAGTGCATCAGTAGTAGTAGTACTACAGATAATGCATCTGCCAAGTACGTAGTAAGTACTTCAAAAATATTAACCCTTATTATCTGTCCTGTCGTCTCCTATGAATCAATGCCTCTCCATGGCAGGAGAGTTTGCATATGCCAATGAAGCTTAGAGCTATGCCATTGAGAGGTACTCTTGCTAGGGTTACCTGTAAAGGAAAGGTCTAAGTGTATGCGTCAGACAAAATTGATTGACCTGTGCTGGGCAGCAGTGGCATGGGAAACAGTCCATGGTGGATGATCAAAATGTTTCTCAAAGACAATGGCAGAGATTGAAGTTTTCACTGCGTGGAAGGTGACAATGGTAAACCACTTCCGTATTCTTACCAAGAAAATACTGTGGATGCACATAACAATGACTACAGATATAGTGCTGGAAGATGAGCCCCTCTGGTGGGAAGGCGAGATACTGGAGAAGACAATATGATGCCTCAGACTATTGTGAGTGTTTATGACGTGGCTGGAATTAAGCCTTCGGGATCTCCGGTCACTGATGTTGCCATACGAGAAATGAATATCTGAAGCTGAAAGGTACCTTTATCATTGGAAAATGGAATGTGTGGAGTATAAACCAGGGAAAGTTGGAAAGTGTCAAATGGAATGGACCGACTGAAGACCGACATCCTAAGAATAAGTGAACTGAAATGGACAGGTATTGGGAATTTAGAATTGAATGAGCACATCTACTACTCTGCCCATGCTGAAAAAAGAAGAAATGACAGAGTGGTAATAGTGACAAAGAAAAATGCTAAGACAATTATTGGATATAATGCTGTCAGTGACAGATTGATATCTGTTAGATTGAGGGAAACCATTCAATATGACAATACTTTAGGTGTAAGCCCCAACAACAGTTGCAGAGCAAGAAGAAATAGGTTTTACGATGAAGTGCAGACAGAGATCGATAAAAGCTACAAGCAAGATGTTGGTTATCTCGGGGTTTGAAATGCAAAGTTGGTAATGGAAGGGAAATGAAGGTTGTTGGAAAACATGGCCTTGGAAATTGCAATTAAGCAGGGGATCGACATTGATTTCTGTGAATCAAATGACTTTGTTTTTATTGCTAACACCTTCCTTATCCAACCTAAATGATGAGCGAATACCTGGACATCACCAGATGGGCTATATAGAAATCAAATAGACTGTATTATTTGCAGAAAGAGATGGAGGAATTCTATATTGGCAACAAAAATATAGTATGGAGCTGATTGTGGAACAGATTATCAGCTGCTAATGTGTAAATTCAGGCTAAAACTTAAAAAGATCAATTATGCCTTATAGCTGCCCAAATATGACCTGACAAGAGGCAGCGTGGCTTAGTGTAAAGAACATGGGCTTGGGAGTCAGAGGATGTGGGTTCTACTCCTGGCTCTGTCACTTGTCTGCTGTGTGACCTTGGACAAGTCACATAACTTCTTTGTGCCTCAGCTCATCTGTAAAAAGGGGATTAAGACTGTGAGCCCTAAGTGGGACAGCCTGATTACCTTGTATCTACCCCAGCTCTTAGTGCTTGGCAGATAGTAAGTGCTTAACAAATACCATTATTATTTTTATTATTAATAAACCCAGGCTAAAACTTAGATCAATCATGCCTTACAGCTTCCCAAATATGACTTGATGAATATTCTCCTCATATTTAAGGATCATGTCAAAAATAGATTTGAGTCACTTAACCTCACAGACAAGGAACCAGAGAAAATGTGGACAGATTAAAAATGTCATCAAGAAAGTGACACAGTATTGCAAAAGGTCAGGAAGAAGAAAAAGCCAAAACAGATGTTGAACATAACTCTGGAAGTAGCCAAAAAAAGGAGGGAAGCAAAAATCAGAGGACAAAAGAAGCTGGTTAAAGAACTGAGCTGAGAATTCCAGTTGTCTGCCAGGAAGGACAAACATGACTACTATAACAGCATGTGTAAAGAAATGGAAATCAATAACAAATGTGGGCAGACAAGATCACTATTTCAGAAGATTAAGGAAATCAAGGGAATGTTTCATCCTTGGATTGGCTTTGTCAAATGCGAAGATGGCCTGATAAATGATGCCAATGGATTCAATCAGAGATGGAAAGAATGCACACTGGAACTATACCAGAAAGATAGCAATATGCAAGAAGTATTTGAAGAAGTTCCCTGTGAATTAGAGCCACTCATCATGGAAAGTCAAGTTAGATCAGCTTTACACTGTCTTGCCAAAAGTAAGGCACCTGGCTTTGATGGGCTTCCTATTGAGGTATTTCAGGCAGCTGGAGAGGAATCGGTTAAAATCTTTACCGAATTATATCAACAGGTATGGCTATCCACTCGATGGCCGTCTGATCAGAAAAGATCAGTTTGTTCCAGTACTGAAGAAAGGTGATAGAACTAAATGCAGCAATTATTGTACAGTTTCCTTGATCTCACAAGCCAACAAGGTACCGCTAAAAGTTATGCAGCATCAAATGGAGACTGTCATGGAAGGTGAATTGCCCAGTGTTCAAGCAGGATTCCTGAAAGGCCGAGGGACGCGAATTATTATTGCTGAGGTCCGTTAGATAATCAAAAGGACAAGAGAATATCAAAAGGAAGTCAGCATGTGCTTTATTGAATATAGTAAGGACTTTGACTGAGATCATGAGAGACTCTGGAGCACGTTAAGGAAAATGGACATGCCGGCCTGTTTAATTGCATTAATAAGGAATCTGTATGCCAAACAGGAGGCTACAATAAGAATGGAATATGAAGAAACAGTTGAGTTTCCCATTAGTAAGGGTGTAAGATAATGTCTCATCATCTTATCCGTTCATCCAATCGGCTTCTCTCATTATGTATCCGGTATAAAGGATGAAGACGAACGGCGTGTAAAGATTGGAGGAAGGAATATAAAGAACCTTCATTAAGCTGATGATACTTCCCTACTAGCAGAAACTGAAGATTTGAAGGGCTTATTAAAAGTTAAGGAACAGAGCATAAAGGTGGGCCTACATTGGAATGTCAAGAAAACAAAGACCATGACACTGGAAGCTTTAACACTTTTTGAGTGGATGGAGAGGAGATTGAAATAGTTGACAGTTTTTCTCTCCTGAGATCGATAATAATAAAGGAACTAGTGGTCAAGAAATACACCCAAGATTAATGTTAGGAAGACCTGCTATGAAGAGCCTGGAAAAAGTCATGAAATGTGCTGATGTAACAAGTGGCACAAAAATACAAACTGTCAATTCCATGGTGGCTCCAGTGACAATGTAAGGATCTGAAAGCTGGACAGTGGAAAAAACAGGATAGAAAGTGTGTCGATTCTCCAGAAATGTGGTACTGGAGAAGGCTTTTGCCAATACCATGGACTGCCTGAAAAACAAACAAGTGGATTTGGGAGCAAATTAAGCCCAAGTGGTCTTCGGAAGCATATTCTGGACACATAATCAGGAGGACTAATTCTCTGGAGAAGACACAAATGCTAGGAAAAGTCTAAGGAAAATGTTGAAGAGGCAGACCGGCAGCTAAATGGATAGAGACCATAACGATAACGGAAGAACCATTAGAAAGGTTATGGATTATGGCAGAGGACAGGATGTTCTTGAGAAAAAATATCCATAGAGTCACTATGAATCAAAAGCGACTCCCGCTCTTGATGGTGATAATTATAGAGAAGCAGTGTGGCTTAATGGAAACTGGACAGTGGAAAAAACAGGATAGAAAGGGTGTCAATTTCCCGCGGACCTGGAAGCAGAGGAGTCGAGTTCTAATGCTGTGTGTTTTGGGGCAAGACACCTAACTTTTCTGTGTCTCAGTTTCTTCATCTATGAAAGGGGGGTTTAAATCCTACTCCTTCCTACTTAAATCCCCATGTGGGGCAAAGACCATGTCCAATTGGATAGTCTCAGTCTACTCCAGCACTCAAGTTCAGTGCTTGACACATAGTGAGCCTTTTAACAAGTACCCTCATCATCATCGTGAGTAAAAATAAAATATTGCAAGCCCCATCAACTGATCAGTGCTATTTATTGAATGCTCACTGTGCACCGAGCACTGTTTGAAGTGCTTAAGCACTCAGAATAGGAGCCAAGTAGGCTCTGAATTTTTCTTCATCATGCTGACCAAACACGCCAACAGTCTACTATATTACTGGCTCCAGTGTGCATCAAAACTGAGGGCAATTTAGCTTCAGACATCAGAAGCATCCATTTAGGACCAATCAATATCCCTGCCAAAGGCTGGCAAAAAACCAGACTGGGGGGACTTAAAGGAGGAGCCCAAGAAGGTTGGGGGGCTTTAGGGATCCCATCTTTTCTTCCCATTTCCATATCCCTCCCCAAGACCCAGCACTCACTATTACTCCCCAGCCTGTTTATCTTCAGTCTATCCGCAGTCCCGGCTCCTGCCGCCACCCCTGGCATTTGATGAGGCTATTAGTCTAGTTAAGGATAATGGCTTTTTCTCTAAGCATAGGTCTGTAGCTTTCCACTACCTCAACATCATCTTTATGAGGCGAGCACTCCCCCCCCCCCCCGGAGACATGAGAGCGGGAAAGAAATGGGAGGCAGAGAGGGAGGGGAGAAAACTGAGGGTTTGAAGAGTGGGATTTTTGCCCTCCCACGGTTGCCAAGACTCCTTTTCTCCCTCAGAGCTCCAGATGCCACTAAGGACAGTTGCCCTGGGTGAAAGGTTAAGGTAAGGTAAGCCTGGGGCTGCCATCTTAGAGGATTCTTTGGAATGAAAGGGTTTTCTGCCACATCTTCTCCCAAGTTCACCATGCACCTGGGTTCCCAGTCTCTCTTCTACAAGGCAAACTTAGTTGTTGCCTTTTTCCTGAGTAACAAGTCGCTTTGTGTCTTTACTTTCCTCTAGGCTTGTAAACTCATCGTGGGCAAGGAACATGTCTACCAACTCTGTTGTATTGTACTCCCCCAAGGTCTTAGTACAGTGCTCTGAACACTGAAAGCACTCAATAAATACCACTGATGATGACAGTCTTCCTCCTTCTTTAACCACCAGACCCCACAAGGGACAATGTCAATCAATCAATGGTATTTATTGAGCACTCAATCCAATGAATATACAGTATATCTCCTGCACACAGTACAGGCTTGTCATGGATTTAAGAGCTTAAGAAAGACCATAAACTAGCCATATGAATCATAACGACAAACCCTCAACATATTTTCTTCCTTTCAGATGGCCAGCTGAGCAGTTTATTTTCCAAACTGCTGCTACTAGGCCCGCCTCAGAAATTCTACTCCTCTAGCCTGGAGACCTGACTGCTTTTTGTATTTGTTCTTGCTAGGTACGGTGCTTGAATGTTTTATTGTTTCATCTTTCCTTCTGTGTCTGTGGCCAGTCTCCTTACCTTGTAGCCTTCCGAGCCTCTTGAGGAAGGAGGACTGTGGTTGATTGTCACCCGGGCATCCTTAATGAATGCTGTTAATACTATTTATGCATAAGTAGAGCAGGGTGCTGGACAGCTGATGTTAACACCTCGTTGACAGAGAACTCTCCCAAACAGCCCGGGGGTGTGTGACAACAACCATCCTTCTTTCTGCTCTCCTCCCACCCAGACTGGGGAGGAAATATGCCTGAGATCCATGCAGTGGCAAAACTAAGGCAGGGCTGAGACTAGAAGTCAGTTTAAAGCAGCTTCTTACAGTTTCTCCTGGGGGATTTTCCTAGGAGAGGTTGTTCCATGGGAAATTGACTCTATCAAAAACATGAAGCCCTGTTTTTGGACATACTGATCCCCTCTGGTGAGTACTGGGCTGCAGAGCTGTTCCATAAGGAATAGTATAGCCTATAGAAAAGAGCTTGGGTCTGGGAGTCAGAGGACCTGGGTTCTAAACTAATCCACTGCCTGCTGTGTTGCCATAGACTTGATTTAACTTCTCTGGGCCTCTATTTCCTCATCTGTAAAATGGGGATTTAATACCTGCTCTACCTCCTATTTAGACTGTGAGCCCCATGTGGGATTGGGACTGTCTGACTTCATTATCTTGTAACTACCCCAGAGCTTAATTTAGTTCAGTGTTGGGCACTTACTAAACATTATTATTATTATTACTATTATTATTATAAGATAGGTGAGCACTGTTATGCTACCCACTTTTCTTCAGTTATCTGTCACGGCATATCTAGGTGTTAAGGGAAAAATAGTGGTATTTATCAATCAGTGGAATTTATTGAGTGCTTTATGCAGAGCACTGTAATAATCAGTTGGGAGAGCAAGCAACTATGTGCGAAAGCACTGGGCAGCTCAGTGTAGTGAAAAAAGCTTGGGTCTGAAAGTTGGAGGACCTAGGTTCGAATCGCAAGTCTGTCACTTACCTTCTTGTCACTTAAATCTCTCCATGGCTCAGTTTCCCCATCTGCAAAAGAGGGAGAATTAAACCAGCCTTTCCCTCTCTCACTTGGTGGTTGTTAAGATGAAAAGAACCTAAATAGTGTGAAAGTGCTATGGAGGAAAATAGTGCTGGATAAAATCAAGGTACTCTACAAGGTAATCAGCAAGGATCCACAGGAGGCTAAGTTCATTATGGGCAGGAAATGTGCCTGTTACTGTTATATTGTACTCTCCCAAGGGCTTAGCCCAGTGGTATGCACACAGCACTCAATTAATGCGACTGACAGACAATTTGAGTACAGATGTGAGACAGCAGAGTTCAGGATTCAAAAATCATTTGTGACTTAAATCCAGGCTGGGTGGCCACCCCCAGGGACAGTGGCCGTCAAAATTTCAGGCTTCATGGGTAGCTTGTCTGGGAAGAAATGCCCCTAGACCCACCAAGCTGTTCCATGTGGGAGGGCCCTCCCCCCCCCCCGCCGGGTCAGGACTCCGGTGCCTCTGTCTCAGAGAGGGCAGGTAGCAACAAGAACCAGCTCGGCAGGGCGGCTCTCCAGCTTCTGGATCCCCTTGACTTCTGAGGGCCGAGCTCACGCTTCCGGAACAGGATGTGAAGTACCTGATTTACCGGATTCTCTCCTTTACTTTTGGTGAATGCAGATTTTTCAATTAGAGGACAGGTCAGCCTCTGGGTCTCGGCACACCTATCTCCGGGGAGAATTTTTCTTCGGATCGAGGTGAAGAGTTCATTTCAACTGTATCTTCAAATGTACTAATCTTCAAATGATATATTATGAATAATTTATATTAATGTTTAGCACGGGGCCAGGAATCAGAAGATCGGGTTCTAATCCCTGGCTCCACCACTTGCCAGCTGTGTGATCTTGGTCAAGTCAGTGAACTTGGTTAAGTCTCATTTTCCTCATCTGTAACATGGGGATTCCATACCTTGTTCTCCCTCTCCCTTAGCATGTGAGACCCAAGTGGGATAAGAATGTGTCTGAACTGATTGTGTCCACCTCAGGGTACAGCGCTGAAACAGCATGGCCTAGTGGATAGACCACAGGCTTGGGACTCAGAAGGACCTGGGTTCTAATGCCAGCTACATCCCATGTCTGCTGTGTGACCTTTGGCAGGACTGGAATGCTGTGACCTTGTTGATCCACAAGGTGTGGGTGCTGGAGGGGGGCAGGGGTATCTTCATTCAATCCTTCCCGGAGCTTGGTATTAGCCTGATTGGTTGAGAATCCAGTGTCCTGGGCGGTGACTTTGCTGCTGAACCGAGAGCTTGTACCCAACAGGATGTTCCCTGCAATACCTGGTTTATTAGCGTGGTAGTGAGGCTTCACTTTGCTTCACTTCTTTGGGCCTCAATTCCCTCATCTGTAAAATGGGGATTGAGATTGTGAGCCCCACATGGGACAGGGACTGTGTTCAACCTGATGTGCTTGAATCCACCCTCACGCTTAGTACAGTGCATGATGCATAGTAAGCACTTAACAAATACCACAATTATTAATATTAGCACTCAGCACACAGTAAGTACTTACAATGATTATCATCATCATCATTCCCCAACACACAGGAACAAACCACACTAAGGATGGAAAAAAATGGATGAAAGAAGCAACTACCACACCTCAGGCCCTAAGGGTGTGCCCCCTCATTCATTCATTCAGTTGCATTTATAGAGCACTTACTGTCTGCAGAGCACTCTACTAAGCGCTTGAGAGAGTACCATTTAACAATAAGCAGACACATTTCCTGCCCACAACAAGCTTACAGTCTAGAGGGGGAGACATGTTAATATAAATGTCCTCCTCTAAGAGGCATTCCCAGATTAAGCCCCCTCTTTTCTCAGCTCCCCCTCCCTTCCTCATCACTTTGATTTGCTCCCTTTGCTCTTTCCACCCCCCTCCCCATAGCACTTATGTATATATCTAGAATTCTATTTATATTGGTGCCTGTTTACATGTTTTGATGTCTGTCTCCCCCTCTCTAGACTGCAAGCTCGATGTGGGCAAGGATTGTCTCTATTGCTGAATTGTACTTTCCAAGAGCTTAGTACAGTGCTCTGCACACAGTAAGCACTCAAATACCTCCCCTGCAGCTATCCAGGGTTTATCCCAAATCCATCGGTCTCCTTTATTTCCTCACTTCTCTCCCTTCTCCTTTAAAGAGAGCATGTCACGGAGGCATTTATGTGATCTGAGGAGAATCAAGAAGATCAAGAGGGCTAACTGTGTGTTCAGGGACATCGGGGAGGGTGAGCTGTTGCCTCGGGCTCTTTCTGCCTGAGGCAGAAATTTAATTCTGCCTTGACCAAATCAGAGAAAGGGAACCACAAGAAGGATCACAACAGAAACCTGAATGACTAATGAGAAAATGAAAAAGTGGAAATACAGCCAGCTCGCTAAAAATGAATCCAGAGAAACAGCCTAATTCCGCAAAGAGCTCATGTTAGAAAGGAGTTAGTCTATCGTATGTATTGAGTACTTACTGTGTGCAGAGCTCTGTACTAAGTTGCTTGGGAGAGTACAGTATAACAAACACACACTCACTGAGCAGTACAACTCAACAGGTACCAAAAAAAAAATTTTCCATTAAGTTAAGAGGATGAACAAGGGCCTTGTTTTATCACTGGATTACGGATGAAAACCTAAAGGCTGAGAGGCTTTGCATTGTGTTTGAAGTCCTTATGGACCAAAATCAAATGTGAAGTTTCAACCAGAATGTTGGGAAGCCAAACTAGACCAAGGACAGAAATAATTAGAGAGGATCTTAAAAAAAAAAAAAAAGGATCTCTAAATGAGCAAAGAATCAGTCATACTTCTTACTGAGTCCTTACTATGTGCAAAGCACTGTCCTAAGAGTTTGGGAAAATTAAAGAAGAATGAAAGATCTAGTCCCTACTTGGAATCTAAAATGCTACTGCAAAAGTCCCTGAGGATTGGAAAAGGGCAAATACTACTGTTGTCATTTTTGTCAGTCAGTAGTATCGAGAGCTTACCGTGTGTAGACCCCTATACTAAGCGCTAGAATGAGTACAAAAGTGTATTGCACAGTAGAACAGAATCAAGTTCCCTGCCCACAAGGAGTTTATAGTAGGGAGGGGGAAACAGCCATTAAAATCTTTTTAAAATGGGGGGAAAAATGATGATCCTGAGAATTACAGACCCATCATCTTAACCTTGACATCTCTAAAAATACACTGAGAAATCATCAACCAGTTTGTGGCTGCTTAAAAGAGAATAAAGTACTTAAAGCAAACCATCCAGGCACACCAATTAATCTCCTTTTATGCACTGACAGGACAAGGGAGAAGCAATAGTTGAAACAGAGAAGAAAACAAAGGGAAAGGCCTAGTGGAAAGAACACGGGTCTGGGAGTCAGAGGATCTGGGGCTTAATCCTGGCTCTATCCCTTGGCTGCTGTGTGACCTTGGGTAAGTAGTGTAACTTCTCTGTGCCTCAGTTAACTCATCGGTAAAATGAGGACTAGATCCTGCTCCCTCCAACTTAGACTGTGAGCGTCATCTGGGACAGAGGCTGTGTCTGACCTAATTATCTTACACCTACTCCAGCTCAGCACATGGTAAGCACTAAACAAATATCACTATCATTATCATTATAGCTGACTCAAGGGTGCCTATAAAGTGAATCTGTCAATGGTTCAGTAACTACCCAGTGAGGCCTACTGTTCCCAGAGGATCAATTCCCAAGACCAATTATATTCTACATCTTTATTAATGACCTATGCGGGGGAATGGAGAGAAGGCTCATTAAATCCGCAGGTGATAGTAAATTGGGTAGGGTGGCTGCTTTTGAATGACCAGAATAAAATTCAAAAGGACCTTTAGAGTTAGAAAACTTATGTTTCAAAATAGGAAGTAATTCAAGAGGAAAAAGAGCAAGAAGGGGGCCTGTGCGGACAAAAGGTTAATGCCTGCCTCCCCCTCGAGACAGTAAGATCGCTGTCAGCAGGGAATGTGTCTGCCAACTCTGTTGTGCTGTCCCAAGCCCTTAGTACATAGTGCTCAATAAATACCACTGATGATGACGGTGATGAAAAGACAAATATTATGCCAGAATAGTATTGCTTTGGTCACACATCAGGCAGAGAAAGATCTGGAAGACAGAGTCATCCACAAGCTATCCGCCTCCAATTGAATGACACTATTAAAAAAGCCAAGAGGACACTTGGGTGATTCAACAAGGAAGTGACGTGCAAGAGCTCAGCAATAATCCTTCTGCTATATGCTGCAATAGGCAGGCTATTAATAAACTATTGTGTCCAGTTTATGTTATCAAATTGTGAAAAGGATATGGAAAAACTGGATAGGGTCCAGAGGAGAATGACCAAAAAAATAAAATAAAAAATAAAGAGATGGAAAATTGGTCCTATGGGGAAAAATTAAAGCAATTGAAATTGTTGAACTGGGATTTTTGTGAGGAGGCTGACCGATTGTTTTTAATAAGCAAAAAGGCCCCAGATGAGAGAAAATCTGCTTAAATTAAACAGAAGGGAGTTCCACTGGTTAGAAAGAAGAACCTTTTGCTTCTCTAAGTGATAAACAATGCTAGATAGGCAAGACTAGGGAAGGTTGCGGAATTTCCATCACTGAAGATCTTTAAGAAAATAGATCATCCTATTTTCCAAGGGGTTCAGTCACCTATTTGGAGGCAGGAGGAGGGCCCAGATGACCTCACAGGGTCCCCTCCAGCAATATCATTCTACGATTCTAGGTTTTCCAAGCAGTAAAATGATAATGGTTACCCTCAGCAATTAAGTACATTAAATGTCTTTTCCATTCTAAATTGAATTATTCATTCTAACGTATTTACTGAGCGCTTCCGTGTGCAGAGCACCGTACTGAGCACTTGGGAGAGTACGATACCAAAATAGACACCCTCCCTGCCTACAACGGTCTTACAGTCCAGAGTGGGAGAGAGAGACATCGAGAGAAATAATAAGTAAATTACAGATAAGTGCTGTGGGTCTGGGACGGGAAGAACAAAGGGAGCAAGTCAGGATCACGCAGAGGGGAGTGGGAGAAGAGGAAAGGAGGGCTTAGCCTGGGAAGGCCACTTTTGGAGATGTGTCTTCAATAAGGCTTTGAACAGGGAGAGAGTAATTGTTTTTCGGATTTGAGGAGGGAAGGCGTTCTAGGACAGGGGCGGGACGTGGGCGAGGGGTTGGCGAAGAGATAGGCGAGTTTGAGGCCCAGTGAGAAGGTTGGCAGGAGAGGAGCAAAATGCGTGAGCTGGGTTGTAGAAGGAGAGTAGAGAGGGGAGGTAGGAGGGGGCAAGGTGGTGGAGTGCTTTAAAGCCAATGGTGAGGAGTTTTGGTTTGACCCGGAGGTGGATGGGCAACCACTGGAGTTTTTTGAGGAGCGGGATGATGAGTCCTGAACGTTTTGCAGAAAAATGATCCTGGCAGCAGAGTGAAGCGTGGACTGGAATGGGGAAAAACAGGAGTCTGGGAGGTCTGCAAAGAGGCCGATGCGGTAATCCAGGCAGGAGAAGATGAGTGATTGTGTTAACGTGGTAGCAGTTTGGATGGAGAGGAAAGGGCGGATTTTAGCCATGTTGGGAAGGTGGGACTGAAGGGATTTAGTGATGGATTGAATAAAATCAAGACTGAACTCCATCTCCCTCCCCCATGAACTGTCATCACTGATTGGCCTCAATGTCTAAGAAAGCTTTCAGATGCCTTAAGTCTACCATCAGGAGAGAAGGGTTCCAGGGAGGGTCAGAATCCTACCTCATCTGGCAGGAAAGTTTTCCTCTGTCATTTCCACCCCCGGATCCAATATATTTTAAAAAAAGACTTGCCCTTTTATAGTGGTGCCATCCTGGAAAAAAAGCAATTTACACATAAGTGCCCTTGATCAGCAACATGATCAACTCATTCCAACATGATTAAATTGTTCCAATGTGATTAACTTGTACCTTCCCCAGCACTTAGAAGAGTACTTGACACATGGGGAGCATTTAAGAAATATCATTAAAAAAAAAAAAAAGAGGAACAGCAACTATGCACATATTGCCACTCAGGAACTGGGCTCCCAAATGCAAAGAGAGGGCAGGGAAGAATATTAATAGTTGTGGTATTTGTTAAA
This sequence comes from Ornithorhynchus anatinus, assembly GCF_004115215.2. Classification (NCBI taxonomy): domain Eukaryota; kingdom Metazoa; phylum Chordata; class Mammalia; order Monotremata; family Ornithorhynchidae; genus Ornithorhynchus; species Ornithorhynchus anatinus. Next base: position 5,187,549 of record NC_041742.1, read on the forward strand.
GACTTACTATGTGCCAGGCATTATAGTAAGGGCAGGAGTCGGTACAAACTAATCAGGTTGGACACAGTTCATTGTGCCGCACGGGGTACACAGTTGTTTTTTAAAAAATGGTATTTGTTAAGTGCTTTCTATGTGCTAGGCACTGTTTTAAGCACTGGGATAGATACGCGCTAATCAAGTTGGATGCAGTCTATGTCCCAGATGGGGCTCACAGTTTTAATCTCCATTTTATAGATGAGGTAACTGAGGCACAGAGAAGTGAAGTGACTTCCTCAAGGTCACACAGCAGACAAGTGGGTGGAGCTGGAATAAGTAATCAATCTTTTCCTCATCTCCCACTACCTTCTGAGTCACCCTGACCTGCTCCCTTTGCTCTCCCCCGACCCCCCGCCACACAGCACTTATGTACATATCTGTAATTTTATTTATTTGTATTCATGCCTGTCTCCCCCCTTCTAGACCATAAGCTCATTGTCGGCAGGGAATGTCACTCTTCATTGTTGTACTGTACTTTCCCAAGCGCTTAATACAGAGCTCTGCACCCAGAAAGTGCTCAATAAGTACGACTGAATGGATGAATAATCATTCGATCGGATTTATTGAGTGCTTACTATGTGCAGAGCACTGTACTAAGTCCTTGGAAGAGTACTGTATGGTAGAGTTGGTAGCTGTTCCCTGCTCAGAGTGAATTTAGAGAAGCAGCATGGCTCAGTGGAAAGAGCATGGGTTTAGGAGTCAGAAGTCATGGGTTCTAATCCCGGCTCCACCACCTGTCAGCTGTGTGACTTTGGGCGAGTCACAACTTCTCGGTGCCTCAGTTACCTCATCTGTAAAATGGGGATTAAGACTGTGAGCCTCACGTGGGACAACCTGATTTCCCTGTATCTACCCCAGCGCTTAGAACAGTCCTCGGCACATAGTAAGCGCTTAACCAATACCAAAATTATTATGGGGAGGACAGGGATTGAATCCCCATTTACAGGAGAGGAAACTGGAGTCCCGAAAAGTGAAGTGACCTCATGTCACACAGCAGCCAGGTGGTGGAGCCGGGATTAAAACCCAGGTCCCCTGCCTCCCAAGCCCAGGCTCTTTCTACTAGGACTTCTTGGCTTTACACCCTTTATTAACCCCTCCCTCAGCCCCACGCCACTTACGTCCATCCCCATAATTTAAGGTCTGATTCCTCTAGACTGTAAACTCATTGTGAATCAGAGATAGTAATGATGGCATTTAGGGAAGCAGCGTGGCTCAGTGGAAAGAGCCCGGGTTTGGGAGTCAGAGGTCATGGGTTCGAATTCCGGCTCGGCGGCTTGTCAGCTGTGTGACTGGGGGCAAGTCACTTAACTTCTTGGTGCCTCAGTTACCTCATCTGTAAAATGGGGATTAACTGTGAGCCCCACGGGGGACAACCTGATTACCCTGTACCTCCCCCAGTGCTTAGAACAGTGGTCTGCACATAGTAAGCACTTAACAAATATCAACATTATTATCTATTAGGTGCTTACTCTGTGCCAGGCACTGAACGTAGCGACGAGGTGGAGCCAAGCAAATCGAGTGGCTCCATGTGGAGCTTTACAATCTCATCCCCATTTAACAGATGAGTTAACTGAGGCCCGGAGAAGTAAAGTCACTTGTCGAAGGTCATACAGCAGATGAGAAAGTGCCTACCAACTCTACTGTACTCCCCCCAAACGTTTATTGCAGTGCACTGCCCCCGGTAAGCCTCAATAGAGTCGATTGATTGATTCTCTATTGGACTCTCCCTCAATCAATTCCACTGATTAGTTCTGTGGCTGATTAATTGATTGATGGAGGCTGGGAGAGGCCAGGATGCATGTCTAGAATTCTATTGATTGATATTGATTAGAAAAGCAGAGTGGCTTAGTGGAAAGAGCATGGCCTTGGGAGTAAGAGGATGTGGGTTCTAATCCCTGCTCCGCCACTTGTCTGCTCTTAGGCAAGCTACCTAGTGTCTCTGTGCCTCAGTTCCCTCATCTGTAAAATGGGGATTGAGACTGTGAGCACCATGTGCGACAACCTCATTACCTTGTACCTACCCCAGTGCTTAGAACAGTGCCTGGCACATAGTAACCGCTTAACAAATTCTACCATTATTATTATCGTTTAGACTGTGAGCCCGTCATTGAGCAGGGATGGCCTCCATCTGTTGCCGAACTGTACATGCCAAGCGCTTAGTCCAGTGCTCTGCGCATAGTAAACGCTCAGTAAATACTATTGAATGAATGAATGTTTTTGTTTTGTTCTCTTTTGCTTTGTTGTCCATCTCCCCCTTTAGAGTGTGAGTCCGTCATTGGGCAGGGATGGTCTCTATCTGTTGCCGCACTGTACATTCCAAGCACTTAGTCCAGTGCTCTGCACACAGTAAGTGCTCAATAAATACCAATGAATGTATGAGTGAGTGAGTGAATGAATGAGTGAGTGAATGAATGAGTGAGTGAATGAATGAATGAGTGAATTAATGAATGAGTATTCCAAGCGCTTAGTAGAGTGCTCTGCACACAGTAAGCGCTCAATAAATACGAATAAATGAGTGAGTGAATGAATGAGCGAGTGAGTGAATGAGTGAGTGAATGAATGAGTATTCCAAGCGCTTAGTACAGTGCTCTGCACGCAGTAAGCGCTCAATAAATACGAATGAATAAATGAAAGAGTGCGAGAGTGAATGAATGAGTGAATGAATGGAGTATTCCAAGAGCTTAGTACAGTTCTCTGCACACAGTAAGCACTCAATAAATATGAATGAATGTATGAGTGAGTGAATGAATGAATGAGTATTCCAAGCGCTTAGTACAGTGCTCTGCACACAGTAAGTGCTCAATAAATATGACTGAATAAATGAGTGAGTGAGTGAATGAACGAATGAGTGAATAAATGAATGAGTATTCCAAGCGCTTAGTACAGTGCTCTGCACCCAGTAAGCGCTCAATAAATACGAATGAATGAGTGAGCGAGTGAATGAATGAATGAGTATTCCAAGCGCTTAGTACAGTGCTCTGCACCCAGTAAGCGCTCAATAAATACAAATGAATGTATGAGTGAGTGAGAGAATGAATGAGTGAATGAATATTTCAAGTGCTTAGTACAGTGCTCTGCACCCAGTAAGCGCTCAAAAATATGAGTGAATGAATGAATAGTCCAAGCGCTTAGTACAGTGCTCTGCACCCAGTAAGCGCTCAGTAAATACGACTGAATAAATGAATGAGTGAGCGAGTGAATGAATGAATGAGTATTCCAAGCGCTTAGTACAGTGCTCTGCCCAGGCTCTCCATCACCTTGCCCCTTCCTACCTCTCCACCCTTCTCTCTTTCTACCACCCACCCCGCACGCTCCGCTCCTCCGCCGCCCACCTCCTCACCGTCCCTCGGTCTCGCCTATCCCGCCGTCGACCCCCGGGCCGCGTCCTCCCGCGGTCCTGGAAGGCCCTCCCTCCTCACCTCCGCCAAACTGATTCTCTTCCCCTCTTCGAAACCCTACTTAAAACTCACCTCCTCCGAGAGGCCTTCCCAGACTGAGCTCCTCTTCTCCCTCTACTCCCTCTGCCACCCCCCCCTTCACCTCTCCGCAGCTAAAGCCTCTTTTCCCCCCCTTTCCCTCTGCTCCTCCCCCTCTCCCTTCCCATCCCCACAGCACTGTACTCGTCCGCTCAACTGTATATATTTCCATTACCCTATTTATTTTGTTAATGAATTGTACATCGCCTCGATTCTATTTAGTTGCCATTGTTTTTACGAGATGTTCTTCCCCTTGACTCTATTTATTGTCTTTGTTCTCGTCTGTCCGTCTCCCCCGATTAGACTGTAAGCCCCTCAAATGGCAGGGACTATCTCTCTCTGTTGCCGACTTGTTCATTCCAAGCGCTTAGTACAGTGCTCTGCACATAGTAAGCGCTCAATAAATACTATTGAATGAATGAATGCACCCAATAAGGGCTCAATAAATATGAATGAATGAGTGAGTGCATGAATGAATGAGTATTCCAAGCGCTTAGTACAGTGCTCTGCACCCAATAAGGGCTCAATCAATACGAATGAATGAATGAGTATTCCAAGCGCTTAGTATAGTGCTCTGCACCCAATAAGGGCTCAATAAATACGAATGAATGAGTGAATGAATGAGTGAGTGAGTGAATGAATGAATGAGTATTCCAAGCGCTTAGTACAGTGCTCTGCACACAGTAAGCGCTCAATAAATATGCATGAATGTATGAGTGAGCGAGTGAGTGAATGAATGAATGAGTGAATGAATGAGTAGTCCAAGCGCTTAGTACAGTGCTCTGCACCCAGTAAGCGCTCAATAAATACGAATGAATAAATGAATGAGTGAGCGAGTGAATGAATGAATGAGTGAATGAATGAGTAGTCCAAGCGCTTAGTACAGTGCTCTGCACCCAATAAGGGCTCAATAAATACGACTGAATAAATGAATGAGTGAGCGAGTGAATGAGTGAATTAATGAATGAGTATTCCAAGCGCTTAGTACAGTGCTCTGCACACAGTAAGGGCTCAATAAATATGAATGAATGAGTGAATGAATGAATGAATGAGTATTCCAAGCGCTTAGTACAGTGCTCTGCACCCAATAAGGGCTCAATAAATATGAATGAATGAGTGAATGAATGAATGAATGAGTATTCCAAGCGCTTAGTACAGTGCTCTGCACCCAATAAGGGCTCAATAAATATGAATGAATGAGTGAATGAATGAATGAATGAGTATTCCAAGCGCTTAGTACAGTGCTCTGCACCCAATAAGGGCTCAATAAATACGAATGAATAAATGAATGAATTAATTAATTAATGAGTATTCCAAGCGCTTAGTACAGTGCTCTGCACCCAATAAGGGCTCAATAAATACGAATGAGTGAGTAAGTGAATGAATGAGTGAGTGAATGAATGAATGAGTATTCCAAGCGCTTAGTACAGTGCTCCGCACCCCAGTAAGCGCTCAATAAATACGGCTGAATAAATGAATGAGTGAGCGAGTGAATGAATGAAAGCCAGGGGTGGCGCAGGCGCGGGCCTGGCGGGCGGGCGGCGGCGGGGGGTCACGTGACCCCGCCGCCCGCCCTCAGTGCGCAGGCGCGGAGGCCGCCTCAAGAGGGCGGGCGGGCGGGCGGGGGGGAGGAGGGTCCGGGGCGCGGCTCGTCGGCGTGCGCGCCCCCGCCCCCCGGGAGCGCGCACGCCTCGCCCGACCCGCGGCCACCGCGACCGGTCCTAGGCCTCCCCTTCGCCGAGCCGGGACGGGCCGCGCCCCAGCCCGCGACCCCAGGGAAGCCGCCCAGCGGAAAAAGAGGACGAGGAGAAGGAAGAGGAGGACGGGGGGAGGAAGAAGAAGAAGAGGAGGAGGAGGAGGAGGAGGGGAAGGGGGTGTGGGCGGCGGTAAGATGGCGGACTTCCTGCCGTCGCGCTCGGTGCTGTCGGTCTGCTTCCCCGGCTGCCTGCTGACCAGCGGCGAGGCCGAGCAGCAGCGCAAGTCCAAGGAGATCGACAAGTGCCTGTCGCGGGAGAAGACCTACGTCAAGAGGCTCGTCAAGATCCTCCTCCTCGGCGCCGGCGAGAGCGGCAAGTCCACCTTCCTCAAGCAGATGCGCATCATCCACGGCCAAGACTTCGACCAGCGGGCCCGGGAGGAGTTCCGCGCCACCATCTACAGCAACGTCATCAAAGGTGACCCCCCCCGGGGGCAGGGGACGAAGGGGGACCCCTCCATCCCCCAGTAATCAGTCGTGGAGGAAGAGGGGGACCCCGCCCGCTCCCCCAATCTCCAATCAGTTAGTGGTGGAGGAAAAAGGGGGCCCTTCCCCACCCCCAATCATTAGTGGTGGAGGAAGAGGGGGACCTTTCCCACCCCCCAATCTCCAGTCAGTTAGTGGTGGAGGAAAAGGGGGACCTTTCCCACCCCCCACCTCCAATCAATTAGTGGTGGAGGAAAACAGGGGACCTTCCTCACCCCCCACCTCCAGTCAATTAGTGGTGGAGGAAAAAAGGGGGACCTTTCCCACCCCCCAATCTCCAATCAATTAGTGGTGGAGGAAGAGGATGGACCCCACACCCCCAATCTCCTATCAGTGGTGGAGGAAGAGGGTGGGCCCCCCCCCCAACTTCAAATCAATTGGTGGAGGAAAAGGGTGACCCCCCCCCATTTTCCAATCAGAGGTGAAGGAACAGGGTGACACCCCCCCCCCCAATCTCCAGTTAGTGATGGAGGAAGAGGATGATCTCCTACCCCATCTCCAATCAGTGGAGGAAGATGACCCCCCCCGCCCCCCCAATCTCCAATCAGTCACTGGTGGAAGAAGAGGGTGACCCCCAATCTCCAATCAGTAGTGGAGGAAAAGGGGGACTTCCCAACCCCCCCCAATCTCCAGTCAGTGGTGAATGGAGTGACTTCCCCCAACCCCCCAATCAGTAATCAGTGGTGGAGGAAGAGGGTGACCCCCCCCCCCAAATCCAATCAATCAGTGGTGGAGGAAAAGGGTAACCCCCACACACCTGGAACTACTCTCCAATCAACCAGTGGTGGAGGAAGAGGTTAACACCCCTCCTCAAACCTGTTCCTACTTTCCAGTCAATCAGTGGTGGAGGAAGAGGTTGATGACACATGCATAGGTCCTGCCCTCCCATCAATCAGTGTTATTGTGGTATTGTATAGTGCGGTTACTATACTCCCAAGCGCTTAGCACAATGCTCTGCCCACAGTAAGCGCTCAAGAAATGCAGTCGAATGAAGAATACTTATGGAGCCCTTACTGGGCGCACTGCCCTGTGCCAAGCATGGGGGCGAGGAGGCTACAGTGAAGTTGGTGGGCGCGGCCCCACATATCACACTGTGGAGCTGGGCCTGGGGGGAAAGCCCACCCTCAGATTAAGGGCTTCCTTCCCCCACCATTTGATGAGGGTCAGTAAATGTATTCCTTCAGTCTCTCTTCCCCTTTCTCCCCCTCAGGGGAAATTAATCAATTAATGAGGTTATCAGGTGTTTACTGGGTGCTGAGTGCTGTACTGAGCAGTAAGGGAGTCTAATACAGCAGAAATAGGGGAAATGTTCCCTGCCCAAGAGAGGAGCACAGTCTAGGCGTGTGGCGAGTTGTGTGACTGGGTGGAAAACGCGGGTGACCCACCCAGGGCCTGGGTGGAGGTAATCGCATGCTCGGGGACACCCCTTCCTCGCCTGGTTAGAGAACCCCAGATGGAGGACCCCCTGGCCCTCCCAAAACCAAGCCTAACGCTGGACCCTGCCCTTGCTTCCCACACTCCTTTCCCCACCAAACTGATAACCCCAAGACCTGTGCAGGTTTCTTCCTTCCGATATTCATTCCCAGGCCGCACCCCCTCTCTCCTCCCCCCGCTGCAAAGCTTGTATCAGACGGTCCGGTAGCCTTCCCAAAATGCTTCCTCTGACTCCGCACTTGGCCAAGGGCGGTGGGTGTCATCCCTTGGCCCTGATGAGAAACCAAGAGGAGACGGACCCAATTTTATTGTCTTACTTTCACTATCCTCCTAACAGAGCTGCCTGTGTAGTTGGTGAAGGGAAGGAGTGTAACTGCAAAGGAGGCTTAACAGCATGTGTGTGTGTGGCAATTCTTTCGGCTCTGCGTGGATTTTCACTCTGAAGAGGGCTTTCTTGACACCCGGGGAAGCTATCAAATGGGTTCTGTTGGTGGTTTTAAGTGCCTTGTGAGAGAGAGTGGTTAAGATTAGGGTGAAAACTGATACTCGCACCTACCTACCAGTGTTAAGCAAGCAGGTGCAGGTGGAATAAAAGGATGCAAGGGATGTTTCAGGTGGCATTTTCCTGCAGAGGATTTGTATACCAAGGTTTTTAGACAACGAGGCTGTTATTTCTCCGCCTTGCACCCCATAGATGGAAGAGTGACTTGTGAAAAGCACTTTATTTTTGTTGGTTGAAAGGTAGTACCCACCCCTATTGCTGTGCTGTTTAGTCCTGCCTCAGTTACATGTTCAGTATTCACGGTGTTTTTCATGCAGTTGAAGTTGTCTAAGTTGGTGGGTTTATTTTGCTTTTACTCTGTCCCAAGGTGGTCTTGATTATTTTAGCATCATCTTGGAGTAAGGCATTCAATAATTAGCGTGGCTTAGGGGATAGAGCACGGGGCTGGGAGTCAGAAGGACCTAAATTCTGATCCTGGTTCTGCCACATGTCTGCCGGGTGACCTTGGGTAAGTCATTTTAATGTTTCTGGGCTTCCATTTCCTCATCTGTAGAATGGGCATTAAGACTGAGAGGCCCATGTGGGTTGAGGACTGTATACAACTTGATAAAGGTGTATCTACCCCAGCTCAGAACAGTGCTTGGGAAACAGTAAGCTATTAAGGAGTGCTACAGTTGTTTTTTCATTATTAATAATGAGTGCCTGCCAACCTAACAGGTCTTTTAAAACAGTCATTTCTGGAGGTTCTAGAGCAAATTGAAATTTAGTGCCTTAAGGAAACTAACCTGAAAGAATTGATTTTTTTAAAATTCTGACTCCTGAGGTGATCTGTTACATTTATCTGCCGTATATACCAGCCTTTAAATCTTGGGCCCGGTAGATGAAGGTATATCTTAACTGGATTTAACTCTTTCCCTGTACTTATGGCATTATTTGGAAGAAATTACATGGATGGAGCCAAGCCTGCTCACAAAATAGACTTTAAGTGATTGGTGGTGGTGTTGGTTAAGCACTTACTCGGTGCCAAGCACAGTACGGAAGACTGGAGTAGATACAAAAGAGGCAGAGTGCACGTAATCCTTGTCCCTAATGGAATTCACAATCTGAGAAAAAGCAGGTGGCAGCTTATTCCCTTTATGAAGGTAAGGAAACTGACACAAAGATGTAGACTAGGTCACCCGGCAGAATGGTGGCGGAACAGGGATTCGAGGTTTCCTGACTCCCAACCTTGTGCCCTTGCCATGAGGCACGTATCTAGTAGGTGAGGTTCACCGAGTTCCCCGATGTTTCATAGTTTAGCCCATTTGCATGTTTGAGAGCTCATTCTTTTTTTCTTATCAGATGAAGTCAGTGCCAAAGCCACTTAGTTTCTTCAGCTTGTGTTCCAAGAAAAATGACTCTAAAATGATTAAGCAGGCCAGATAAATGACTTCCTATAAACTGACACAGATTTGTTTAGAAGAATCGGGGGTAACAGTGTTGTGGCTGAAACACTGAATTGAAATTCCAGTTCTATTTACATTGAAATCTCTAGGAGCATGAATCCCAGAAGGGTCAGTTACCTTTAAATCCATGTGTTTCTGTAATTGTGGTAGGGTTCCTAGGAACCTTGAGAGGTTCATTCAATAGTATTTATTGAGCACTTGCTATGTGCAGAGCACCGTACTGAGCGCTTAACACTGAGAGGTTGACAAAGAAGAACATCTTATGTGTAGTTTTTCTTTCTTCTAACTGTTGTCGTCTAGAGACATGTTTAATGTAGGATAAAGCAAGTGCAGGTAATGAATGCCGCTACAATTTATTTATATCAATGTCTGTCTCTGCCTCTAGACTCTAAATTCATTGTGGGCTGGGATTGTGTCTTAAGTTGTACTCTTCCCAAGTCTTAGTACTGTGCACTGCACACAGTAAGCTGTCAGTAAATATCAATGAATGAGAAAACCCTTGGAGTTTTACAAAGAAGTGTGGTCTAGTAGGAAATCCCCTGTGAGTCTGAAGACTGGGCTTCTAATCCCGACTCTGCCACCTTGCCTACTCTGTGGACTTTAGTAAGTGGCTGGACTTCTCTGTGCCTGTTTGTTTCCTCATTGTATAAAGGAGATTAAATGCCTCATCTCCCTCCTACTTAGACTTTGATGCCCATTTAGAACAGGGATTTTGTCCAACCTGATTAGCTTGTGCCTAGTACAGTGCTTGGCACACAGTGCTTAAACATTAGCCCCATTACTGTGCTTAGAAGACTTAATGTTCTGAGGGAAGTCTTAAAGTCTCATCTTTTGATCCTAGATCTAATAATTAATGGTAACTTTCTTCTCAACCCTTCCAGATTGGTTTTAAAATTCCAGATCCCATATTTCATGGACTCTTTATGCTGCAGTGTTTGGGCTGGGGGAGGTGGGGTGAGGGTGGAGGGGAAGCATAGCTCTATCCAGAATTTAATCCATTTGGGTTTTTGTTGTTGTTATCTCACCCCCCACCAGCCCCCTTCCAAATAATGATTATAGAAGATAGAGGAAAAAATTGGGCGATATATGAAGAACTCTGGAGTCTATAGGATGAGAGTTCATAACGAGCATGGATACACCCCTATTTTGAAAACTGTAGTTTCAGCTCTGTGAAAGCATGGAAGAAAGCCTTTTTTTTTTTTAAATGCTATTTTTTAAGGCCCTAGTATGTGGCAGAAACTACTCAGAGCTGGGGTAGATGCCAGCTCCTCAGGTTAGACAGTCTGTGTCCCACCTGGGGCTCACAGTCTTAATCCCTGGTTTTCAGATGAGGGAACTGAAGCCCACAGAAGTGAAGTGATTTGCCCAAGTCATCACAAAGCAGACAAGCAGTGGGAGCTGGGTTTAGAACTCTGGTTTTTCTGACTCCCATGGCCCGTTAGACCATACAAAATGCTCAATGAATTACCGTGATCTAATTTACACCATCTTCGCCCCATACAATGTGCTATAGATGAGCTTTCATGATGAGCAAAATAGAAGTCAGTAGTTATATGGGCAATATACTGCTTGAACCTTTTGAAAATGATGAAGCTTAAAGAAACACTTGTATATACTACTGCAAAAAAAGACCTCAACAAACTATCCCCATTTCCTTCCCTACCCAACGGCTTGAAGAGAACACAATTTAGGAAAATCAGTGTGGAAAATTCAGCAAGAATCATTGAGTGGTATTTGAGTCCCTACCGTGTGCAGAGCAAGAAGAGAACTTAACATTGATTCTTTTCTTTTTCCTCCCTTTTCCAAGGTGTGAGAGTGCTTGTAGATGCCCGAGAGAAACTTCATATCCCTTGGGGAGATCATTCCAACCAGTTCAATGGGGATAAAGTTATGGCTTTCGACACTCGGGCGGCTAAGGTGGTCCAAGGAATGGTGGAGACTCAGGTTTTCCTCGAATACCTTCCTGCTATCCGAGCGCTGTGGGCAGATAGTGGAATCCAGCACGCCTACGATCGCCGTCGAGAATTCCAGCTGGTAAGACATCGGGGGCCATGGACGGGGAACCGTTTTCGGGTTTTTTTTTCTGTGGTATGTTAGGTCCCTATTATGAGTCAGGTGCCATTCCATGCTTTAGGGTAGATATAAGTTAATCAGGTCAGTCACTGTCGCTCAGAGGGAGAACAAGAATAGAATCCCCATTTTATTTTTGAGGAAACTGAGGCCCAGAAAAGTGAAGGGACTTACCCAAGGTGATGCAGCAGGCAGGCGGCAGAGGAGGGATTGGGGCCCAGGTCTTCAGCCTCCCGGGCCCGGGTTCTTTTCAACTAGGCCATTCTGTGTGTGTTCCATTTTAATTTCTGTGTGTACTTAGAGGGAGTGAGCACTTGCCTCAGGGTGGATGCCCAGAAAGACCATCCTGGTGCCTACCAGTTGGATTCGAAGGTGGAGTTGGATCGGTTTTTCACAGCTCCATCCGCTCTCTAGGAATATTGCTATTAGAACAGTAAACATTGGGCTTTTGAATTATACCCCAAATGGGGTCCCCATTGTACAGCTCTTGCTGAAAATCTTTGAGGCAATTAAGGTGACCTGAGGGCTAAGGAAGGGAGAGGAACAGGTTCAGAAGACCTCGTTTGTGCGCGCGCCCCCCCCCCCCCGCTGGATGTGAGGATGAAACTGTCACTTTTTAGCCTGGACTCCAAACCAGAGAGCTTCCATCCATGGGCTAAGAAGTCCAGAAAACAGGTCTTTAAGAACTTTTACTTCTTTGAACACTGCCTGGCTCTCCCAATTTCCACAGCCACTTGGTTTCCCATAGAAAACTCCCTCATCCTCTTGGGTTCCCGCACTCTTGATTAAAAGTTAACACCCATCATCAAAGCCATGTGGAAAGTAAGCCAAAGTCATAGAAGGGAGAAAAGGATATTATGAAAAGTACTTTCCTTTTAGAATGCTTCTTCAGGGCATGGGCTGTGTCTGCCAACTCTACTGTACTCTCCCAAGCACTTAAAACAAAGCTCTGCCCACAGTAAGCACTCAGTAAATATCATTTATTGATGTACCTTGGTCAAATGAAGGGCAAAGCCCTTTTTCGGGGAATGCTTTGATTACATTTGGGGCTTACATTTGCGTCACACTGGACCAAACCCAAAATGAGAGTCTAGGGCACTGTAGAGTGAAGAGTTCTAGTACAAAAAGTAAAGCAATATCAAGCATTTACTGCAGTACTCTGCATGCAGTAAGCGTTTATAATACATATGACTGAATCATTAGGAGAGTGTCTGCTTAGGGGGGTTGTGTATGCCTCTGCATATCCACCTTCACGCACAATCGTCATTAGCGGTTCCTGTTAGATGCTTATCAAGTGCATGTACAGAGCCCTGAACCCCGTGCTTGGAGATGCCGTTCCTGCTGTCAGAAATCCCAGAAGCGTTTTTGGAGGGAAGACAATCTGACATAATTTGAATAAAACTACCATGGTAAGAGGATGAGAGTAGGGATGAATAATCAACATTGGAACTAAATAAATTGGTGGGGAATAAACGGATAAGTTCATGGTTGTGCCATGGTAGCTGAGGGCTTAGCGTGACTTCCGAGACACGGAATTAGAAATACACATTTGTGTCCCTTACATATAAAAGATAATGCTACTGATATTTTATGTGTGCGCCTAAAGAGATTGTTGAATTATATAAGTAGCATTATGAACCAAACCTAGCTAACAGAGTTCTGACCATTTTCCACCTTTAAGAGATTCCTTCTGTGAAATTCCTAAAAAAAAAAGCTAGATGTTAATGAAATAGTGCACAAGGAAACTTTGGAGAGATGGTTTATTCATAGCTACTATGAATTTGTGAGTTTTAAGTTTTTTGAAATTGAGAGCATAATTAGAAAGGCTCCGCTTGTTGGCAAAAGAATAAATCTGTATTTCTAAAGACTCTTACTGTTGGGTGTAAAATGGGTCAGTGTATCGATGAGAGGCTAATTCATTGCCCAAAGGGCCTTTTCTAAAACTGATAATGATGATGATTGTGGAATTTTGTTAGCATGTATGTGCTTGGCACTTACTGAGCACTGTGGTAGACAGAAGGAAATCAGGTTGGGCACAGTCCCTGTCCCACATGGGGCTCACAGTCTTAATCCCCATTTTACAGATGAGGAAACTGAGGCCCAGTGAAGTGATTTGCCCAAGGCCACACAGACTAGTGATGGAGCTGGCATTAGAACATAGGTCTTTTGTCTCACAGGCCTGGACTTTTAGATCTGCATCGGAGTCTACTCAGCCTCCTTAAGGGGTCCTAGGTCAGATGTGCTGGGTTCCAGAGCTGAGTAGCTTTTTGCCCCTTGGATAGCTGATGGGAGGGAGAGCAAGCCCAGAGTCCACCCTTTCCAGTCCAACAGAGTTTGCAGTAGTAAAGGATACATGTTTTCTGTGTGACCTTGGGCAAGCCACTTAATTTTTCTGTGCCTGTTACATCATCTGTAAAAATGGGGATGAAGACTGTGAGCCCCATGTGGGACAACCTGATTACCTTGAATCTACCTCAACTCTTAAAACAGTGCTTGGCACATAGTAGACTCTTAACAAATGCCATAATTATTATTATTATTGGCAAATGTTACTTTAGGCTGAGAAGAATAGCAAATCAATTCAAAAGATGGCCAAGTCCATTAGTAAAAGGTATCTTGTCCTTTTTAGGGGCTTCTGTTTGTGCAGGAATTTTTCTCAGAATTAAAAATTAATTCTATTAATTGATTCTCCTAGCTCATTTGTGCCTGCCTTGTCTTTTTTTTTTAAACCTCCCACGCCCCTATTACATTTCCTTCCCTTGGAATAAATAGGCATGTAACCAGAGCCTCTTTCATATTCTGCCAAACTGATAACCTTTATCACCAGTGTGAAAAAATAACGATTCTAGTGTAGGCAGGTTGATGATTGAACTGTACAGTTGAATAGCTGCCTTACTTGAACAGTTTGGCGCTGTCCTTTTTTGATGATTTCATCTGTTTAATTTTGCAGTACCAAAAAGCTGGGTATTCCTTGCCAGCCCTGAAGTTGACATATTTTGTGGGGGACAGATGCGGAAACCTAAATTGGGAAACTGCTGGGTTTATGCGTGTGTCACAAATGATTTAGCTAGGTTTTTTTTTTCCTGGGATAAAATCAGCAGCTCAAAGTTGTGTTCCATCAGCAGGTAAGACCACAAAGAATTGGAAATTCAATTCTGCCCAATGAGTAAGAAGTAGATACTTTCAGTGGATTGTTACTGGTGTGATGTGGATTGTTATTGGTGTGATTTTGTTACTTTACTCACTTCCTTTCTATACCTCCATTCCCCTCAGCTTCCACCACCTTTCTTTATTGCTCTCACACTTAACGTCCTTGCCAAACTGTGGGTGCACCCTGAACAGGCTCCTGAGAGATTCCCTCTCGTCATATACACATGTGTAGGTCCCCATGGCCAATTCAGAAGAGAGAGCAAGCACTGGGGATCCAATTTCTCGCTTTCCCGACCCCTGCATGAGCAGAGGGTAGTACAGTATGCCGACCAGACCCCGGAGGAGCCATAGTTGTGAGAGAGGAGCCACCTGGACTGTTAACTCATTATGGGCAGGGGATGTGTCTGTTCTACTGTATATATTGTACTTTCCCAAGCGCTTAGTTCAGTGCATACGGTGCTCAAAAAATACGATCGAATGACTGATCTACTGGGACAGGAAAAATCTTGCCTGACAGGAAAAATCCAGCCAGCGGAGTTCAATTACAGTCCAGAAACCCAGGGCTGATTCTGTAGTCTGATCTTATGACCCTTCACTGCTGAGAATGTGAATTGTGAAAGGAAAGGGGAGGGGAGGTGGCTAGCAGTTGGAGTGACTGAAATTAGTGTTTTCTGATTTAATCATCAATTGCAAAATCTGGCACTGCAGAAGAATTTCGTAGTGTAATTTGCATGAGGTATGCCCATTTTTCTTGTTCCTTTCATTTTCAGAGGAGAAATGGTTTACAAGCGCCTTAAGCAGTCAGCCCAGTTTTATGTATAATACTAAATCTCTAGTCTCTCCCAGCATCCCACTTTTTGTGTGCGTCTCGGGCAGAAGACAAAACTTTGGTCATCTTTTGTCTAGAGAGCCTTTCTTACTGTGACTAGTGAGAAGTTCTCGAGGGCTTAGGAATGTGTAAGGGTATGTGTCCTAAGGAGTGGTTCTATTCAGTAAGAAAGGAAAGAAGTATAAGTAAACAAATGTCCAAAGTCTCTATTTATTCCTGTTGTACCCAAGATATGAACTTTAACTGAAGTCACCTGTTATGCTTGAGCTGTATTTTTTAGTAGAGCAATAAAAGTATAGCATTCTGCATGGGCGTTTTAAGTGCTCTACTTCCTTTTGAATGGGTGTCAAGATCTGATATTAATGGCCAGCTTCTAAACTAATTTTGTGCGTCACTCAGCGAAGAATATTTTTTGAGTATCTGTTTTATCATTCGATCATATTGAGTGCTTACTGTGTGCAGAGCACTGTACTAAACACATGAAAGAGTACAAAATAACACTAACCAGACATATTTCTGTGTGCAGAGCCCTGAATTCAGTGGTTGGGGAAGTATATCAGAAGTCAGAGAGACCAACAAGTCTGCACGTTGTTTTCACTGGAGTAACACTCCAAGATTAGATGAGAAGGAAAAGTGGGTCATCACATCCAAAATGAGTCCATGAAGTAGTAGAGAGTCCCAGAAAACCCCTCCATGATTGGTGTCAGATGAGGAGCAATTAGAAAGTGGATTTACTTGTAGATTGCTGTTTACTTCTGCAGCACAGCACCAAGAGTGCTATCTGGTTATCTGTCCTATCTGAGGACAGGAAAAGGTGTGTGCAATTAATCTTCTGGTTTTACTAGTTTTCCTCTGCACTTTTGCATCCTTTGGCAGTAATTTAGAATACTTTTAAGTTATCAGGTGCTGAAGACAGACCTGTCTCCAGAGTCTTTCTTAGTGTAGCGATCTTTTCTTAGTGTCAGTGGAAATAACACCACTAAAAAACACCACTGAGCCGTAGTGGAAGGAGCTCAGACCTGGGTGTCAGAGGACCTGGGTTCTAATCCTAGCTCCGTCACTTGCCTGCTGAGCGACCTTGTGCAAGTTACTTAGTTTCTCTATGCCTCTGTTATCTCATTTGTAAAATGGAGATTAAGACTGAGAGACCTCTGTGGGACACAGGCTGTTTCCAACCTGATTACCTTGCATCTACCCCAGAGCTTAGTGCAGTGCGGGCACAAAGTAAGCATTTAACAAATACCATTACATTTTTTTTCATCTTTGATATCTTTGTGTACTCCTGTCTGTGTTGTAATCTTCTGCATTGTTATATTTTTCTCCCAAAAAACTCAAGCCATTTAATTCAAGCCCAGGCACACACACATCCTTCTTAATAATAGCCACCGCTGCCATTTGCTTCTTTTACACAGTTAATGAGGTCATTTTACTGGACCCGTAAATCACAACTATTTCAGACTCTTCTGAATTATTACCGCCGCTCTTCGAGGGGGTTATTTATCAAGTGACTCGCTGTCAGCCTCTAAAGCATTTTGAGACGGCTTGACGATGAAACTCCACTGAGAGTTACATCAGAAATATTTCTCACTGTGTTTGGAAGATATTGAATTTCTCATATTTTCTAATCAGCGATGCTGGGAAGAGCAGCCTTCCTGAAGAGTGGGTTGGGTGAGTCTCCTGTCTTGGGTAATGTACCTTAGTAGTCCCTCGGGCCATAAACCCCTGCCCTGTGCTTGTAAGTCAAGGAGGTGGCTGGTGTAGACTCCACTTAACACTTTACAGAAAGGCAAAGAGGTCATAAACCCATTTTTAGGTAGGCTGTTTTCTACTTAATGGCAATCGAAAGGACATTAAACACACTTTTTCTGCTGACTTCAAACCTCCGTTGAACTCACTTTCTCCATTTCCACCCTCTTCAAATGTTCTGGCAATTTTCCCTCATGCCTCACTTCCAAATCAGTCACCCAAATCCCAACTGACCCATTTCTAAAGGTTTTTCGGTTAAAATTTTAGCCACCTCTGCTGAAGCTCATTAGATAATAGCTAAAATTCCACCTGAATGATTCCTTTCTCTGAAAGTGGGTAACTTCCCCAGATCAGAGCTGGTGAGGAGCCCCATTTCCTCCTTGTTTGCAGGGTGATTTCTGACTTCTCTGTTGGCGGGAGCCTACCTAGGAAGGAGGGATTTGGACTCCATCCCCATCTCTGTCCCTATCTCCTAATCTCCCACAGTTTGGGCCTTCTCCGGGTCTCCTTCAGGTACGTCATTTCACTCCCCTTCAGCATGCTGCGCTTTAACTTCCCTCCTAGTCAAAGTAGATCTTTTCTTTTTCTCTTCGCCTAAAACCTGTCTGTGTTTGGGGCAGGGTCAGATCAGTGCATCTTTACCCTAAGAAAAAGCGGGAGTCACTTGACAAAGGATCATCCTCCCCTTTGCTTCTTGTGTGCCATCCCCCACCCATGGCAATTGTGCCCCAAAGCAACTTGTCTGGATTCAAACAATCAATGATGTTAACTGCCTACTGTGTGCAGACCTCTATAATAAGCACTTAGGAGGGTACACTATGGTGGTATATGTATTGTACTCCTCCAGGTGCTCAGTACAGTGCTCTGCTCATAGCACTCTATAAATACCATCGATTGATAGTCACGGTCCCTGCCCACAAGGAGCTGACAGTTTAGAGGGGAAGACAGACATTAATATAAATTTAAACTATGGCTATGTACATAATTTGAGTGCTTACTGTGTACAGGGAACTGTACTAAGCTTCAAGAGTATTTCAACCCAATTATCTAGTATCTACCCCAGCAGTTAGAAAAGTGCCTGGCACACATTAAGCACTTAAAGGCAATAATTATTCAAGTTGTGCTTAATTCACTTCAGGCTCTTTGTCAGGTAAGCATCTGATTCCTTGCTAGTGTGGTAGAGAACCTAGTTTTCCAACGTATCTTTGAGACTCAAAAGAGGCCAAACATTCTTGTAATTTTTCCCCCGCAGTTCTAAACTGTTAATGCTTTGGATTTGTGCACTGTTTGGGTTTCATGTTTACCTACAACTAGACTTTGAATCAACAGGTATTTTTCTGAGTCCCTCCAGAGCACTCTAAATCCCTGCAGGGTAGCATCAAGTGCCCGGGATATCCCCTTTCCTGCCGGCACCCGGACCCTCCAACTCTCGGACCCATCTCAAAATGAGCTCATGGCTCTCGTTAGCCCTCACTGGGCTATGGGCAAGGCCTCAGGGTGGGCCTGGAAATGAAATGCTTACTACAATGCTTGGGCCCCCAGTAAGAGTTCAGATACCATGGATGTTGATCTGTGGCGCTTTGTGATCCCTCAGGACCCAAGATCTTAAGCTTTTGTATCCCTCCCACAGAAGCAAGTCAGGTTGAGGGGTCGGCTTCCACCTCTGCTCTAGGTGTGACCTCAGAGGCTAAAGTTCCCTCTGGGATTTGTACTTGAATAGATGGGGGAAAAGATTAGACTTAAAAGATGGTGTCTATCTGCGAGCAGCCGAGCTTTTCCCAGGGAACCTTCACCCTGGAAGTTGGGCGAGTCACTTCACTGCTCTGTGCCTTAATGACCTCGTCTGTAAAATGGGGATTAAGACTGTGAGCCCTTTATGGGCCAGGGACTGTGTCCAACCCGATTATCTTGTATCTGCCCTGGCGCGTAGTACAGTGACTGGCACAAAGGAAGTGTTTAACAAATACCACAATTACTATTATTATTATTAAGGGTATTAATATTAAGTAATCCATAGCTTGAGCCCTGCCCATGGTAGGTTTAAGCCACAGGTCTGGGCTTAGGGGGACAAATGGAGCCAGAATGAGGCTGGTCCTAATCCAATACTATTCACCCAGAAACTCGGCTACATTCCAGCCACTTCTTCACCAGCCCTCCTCCCCAGCTTGGCCTCAGACTCCTGAAGTACAGCTATTAGCCGGGTTGCTGGTCAGCGGGGCATCTGCGCTCTAGTCAGGAAGCTCATTGCGGGTAGAGAGTGTCTGTTATGTTGTTATATTGTACTTTCCCAAGCACTGAATACAGTGCTCTGCACATAATAAGTACTCAAATACAACTGAATGCACAGAAGAACTCAGCGTGCTTCGGACCTAGCTGCCGAGTCCAAATGCCAGGCGCCTATCCAAGTGGCTGAAAGCCAAACTTGGCCAGTTTTGGATGGGTAGAGGGACAGGCTTGGGTGGACTAGGGCACGGTTAAACCGCCAGGCAGCCAAAAGCATTGCCCAGGTATCCCAGGATTACTTTAAGATTGATATTTAAGTGCTTACTATGTGCCAGGCACTGTTCTAAGTGCTGGGGTAGATGCAAGTTAATCAGGTTGGACACGGTCCATATCACAGTCTTAAACTCCATTTTACAGGCAAGGTAACTGAGACCCAGAGAAGTGAAGTGACTGGCCTAAGGTCACCCAGCCAGCAAGTGATGCTGGCAATGGGGGCCACCTACCAGGCTTGCAAGGTGGAATCTCCGTTGCAAGTCGTGGCGCTTCTGCCGAGGACTGCTGCTGGGCCCAGAGCTCAGACGGAGGCTCAAACTTGGCTCATTGTGCCCTTTCTTTGCCTGAACTTCAGAGGAGAGAACTTAGTACCTCCTTTCTGGGAGCTTTCAGTCAAGGGCAGTGATCCCAGTCAATACCTACCTTGACCTTCGGTGTGTTGCTAGCAGAAGCCTTAGCCTCCGTTGACAAAGTTAATATTTAGATTGAGGCCTGCATAAATTTCATGCCTTAGATTATCTCCATAATGGAAATGTTTAATAATTAAGCTACTTACTGTAACAGCTTAAGGTCGGGGTTATCCTTTCTAGAAAGTTTTCTGCTCTGCCCTGCCTTTGAGTTATTCCAAATGCAGATTTTTCTTATGGCCTACAATTTGTTAGTGTCATCTGTTCTTTGGGGAGCGATCCATTATTTAGGTGGAATTGCATGGGAAGTCTCCTTTTTATCAGTCAGTCGGTAGTATCTGACCGCCTGCTATTTGCAGAGCACTGCACTAAACTCTTGAGAAAGGACAGTGGAGGTTAAAGGCACGATCTCTGCGGCTGTTGTTTTTCTTCAAACTAAGTTTACATTCAGTTTGTGTAAATTAGGATATCTTCTAAAAGTTATTTCCTAAGAGTCCAGGTACCACGTCTTTGAAACATGCCCCAACAGTGTCCAGCAAAACACCACATCAATCACAGGTATTTATTGAGTGCTTACTATTTGCAGAGCACTGTATTAAGTGCTTAGGAGAGGGAAATACAACAGAGGTAGCAGATGTAGTCCCTGCCCACAGTGAGCTTGTAGACTTAGAGTCCATGTCCTAAATGGAGCTCACAATCTTAATCCCCATTTTACAGGTGAGGTAAATGAGGCCCAGAGAAGTGAAGTGACTTGCCCAAGGTCACCCAGCCAGCAAGTGGCTGGTGGAACCGCTGTCATTCATGTGTGCTGTCTTTCCGGGCTCAGTTTTTATTCATTAAGTCAAATTTGAGTGCTTACTGTGTGTAAAGCGCTGTACTAAGCGCTTAGGAGAGTACAGTATAGCAATAAACACACATCCCTTGTCCACACGAGCTTAAAATAGTGCTATTCTTGATCTCATCCAATACAGCCATTGTGCCCTGAGTGTATTCCTAAGCAATTCCTTTTGCCTACTTTTTTAACAGAGGAAAAAGTATCTCCACTTACTGTTGTGATTGGGAGCATTTGGCATCCAGCAGAGAATTTGGCGGCTTGTTAGAGGTCTGATAGATTTGCTGATTTTTAGTCTTTAGATATGCATGGAGGCAGGGAAGAATCAGGGCTTGTTCACTGGCTTGCTGGAATTTTTGGTGTTTTGTTGGGGTTTTATCCAGTACTTTGGATTACAGTGCTGTTAGCAGAGTCAGTTCTTATAACCAGGTCATTCTCAGTGAAATGGGTGCATTCCCCTTTGAAAAGAGTTGCTTCCTCTAGCCTCAAAACTACCATGGTAACCCCACTTTTGAATATAATTAAAAGCCTATTTAAGCCGCAAGGTTTGTGCCGGAGTGACTGCCCGGAGTGAATGTAAATCTGGTAGGAGGAAAGGCTTACCATCTTTGGGGACCAGAGTTGTGTAAGGCAAACTCTTTAACTTCTCCCCAGCTTCACCTCTCCTCTCCCTCCCCAGTGAAAAAATTCCATTGTAAGTGTATGTAAAAGGGAAATGAAGGATAATTGAATCTGCCTCAGGTATGTGAAGATGACTGTTTTGCTTGTTGTAGGCAGAGAATGTCTTCCAGCCGTGTTATATTGTACTAAGTGCTTGGGAGGGTACAGTGTTCTGCACACAGTAAGGGCTAATGAAATGTGACTGAAAGAATAATTCATTAAATGCTTTCTCCATGCTAAGTACTGTAGTAAACGCTGGAGCAAGTTCCAGATAATCAGGTTGAACATAGTCCCTGTCCCAAATGACACTCCCAATCTCAGTAGGAAAGAGAACAGGTATTGTGAATCCCCATTTTACAGAGGGAACTGAGGTTCGGTGAAGTTAAGTAACTAACTCAAGGTCACACTTATGGAATATAGAGGATGCAGATTCCCCCAACCAAGGCCCCTGGGGCGCTCACCTGCACTCCACACGAGGCTTGCCCCAGGATGTACCCAGCCACACAGGTATTTGTATGGTCTTGGTGTCGGCACTGGTGAGGTGTGGCAGAAGAGACTCTCTGTGGGTAGGGGGGTGGGAGTGGGGAGGGGAGGTGACACCCAGCAGCCTTTGGGGCTGGTTTTGGCTTTCAGCATAAAGTGTAAGGAAAGGGACAGGAAACTTCTCCGTTATGGCCGGGAATAAGAACAACACACCCAAGGCGGAGCTGAAGAGATGGAGCCATCCTGGATTGGCAGATTCCAAAGTGGGTGCAGGTCAGTTAAACCAGTGGTACTTAGTCCAGTGCTCTGCACACAGTAAGCACTCATTAAGCGCTGGGGAGATTACAATATGTCGGATCTGTAGACACTTTCCCTGTCCACAATGAACTTACTCTAGAGTCTACAGCGTACTTGCTCTTTCCCTGTTCTTATTTCTCCCCTCTCGCCCTTGTGACTTTCTGACCTGATGTTCCATCCCAGAGGTGGGATCCAAATTTTTGATGTCTGGGAAGGGAGAGGTCTCTCAGTGGAACCCATCCTCCAATCCATCCCACCCTTTTCCCCCCATAGCAGTGGGCTAAGGGAAGGGAGAGAGTGTCCATTTATTTCATCTACTGTGCTGCTCCTCCTTTGGGGAGTTACCCTTGTCAGTACCAGCGATTTAAATGTTCAGTCAGCTGTCCTTCAGAGGGAGGTTACTATAATTCCTTGAAAGTTTATCACTGAATGGAAGGTCGAACGAAACCAAATTGCAGTTTGTTCCATATTGATGATAAAAGCTTACAGTGTCGGTGGGGAGGCCGGGTTTGGCCTTCTGACTGACTTTCTGGGAATTGACAGAGAGCATCAGACATTGAGTCTGCTTATTGAGGGACAGAGCATAGCAGGTGCCCTATAAAAGTTATTGAGCTTGCCTTGGCCTAGGGGGGAAAAATAGGCGCTCAGCCATCAGGAAGAGCATTTTACTCATGTGGAGACTGTGTTTGTGGCATCGGAGTAGTCCTGGATTCTCTAAGCCAGAGTGGCCATATTGTCCAAAAGGGACCAGCCACGGTAATCAGGCCACGGGGTTGAATTTATCCTCATCGTTGGTCTCATCACTGTGGGGGCTCAGCGCTTACAGGTGAGTCACCAATATGGCTTTTAGTCTGGGTTGTGAGGGCAGATAACTTTAAGGAGGTACTCGTGGCTTTCAGGCATGTTCTGCTCTACTTTTTTCCCCTGACACCAGCTGCATTTGTTCATTCAGTCGTATTTACTGAGAGCTTAGTGCGTGCAGAGCACTGTACTAACAGGTTGGGAGGATAATATAACAACAAACAGACGCATTCTCTGCCCACAACCAGCCTACTCATCTGTTGCCCCTGTGGTGAAGGTGTTGGCAGTGTAAGTCTGTGTCTGGGAAGGAACCAATTGATGTCTTGTTTTTTTTTTTAATGTTTAATTCCTCTTCTCCATCTCTGATTTGGCTTTAAAAGTCCCCCTGGTTGTTCCCTCTGAGCTCCAGGTAGACCACTATACCCCCCAACAGTGGACATTCAATAAGAGTTGGTGATGCAGTACAGAGTGAGGGCTGGCTTTGGGGAAGAATATGACAGTGGTAGGGGCGTGCTCCTCTAAAAGCACAAAAGGGCCAAAACCAGCCAAGTATCAACTTTTGGTTAGTGCTTCTGTCCAAAGTGGGGGTAGATGACTATCTGCATTAGAACATTTCATTTTTAACCAGCTTGTTTCTTTTCTGCAAGCTAAAAATAAAAAAAGCCTCAAATTATGGACAAGTTCTTAACCTATGGAGTTCTTTAATGTTGGCAAAGTAGTAATCAGGTTTGCGGGAAACTTCACACGCCACTTGAGCAGATTCATAGGTTAGAAGGAAATGGGGATGATTTGCTGTTTTTAGTTGCATCAGTAGCTGCCACCTGTGTGTTAACTAGTTCCTGTAGAGCCTGCTTGACTAATAAGTAACTTCAGTTAAGAAAACGGCAGCCACCATCTTAAAACTGGAGTACAAATTACCTGGAAGTAGTCTTAGTGAGGTAGAACTGAACAAATACCCCATTAATTTTTATTTATCAAATTAGCACATCCCTTCAGTTAATTGGTGTTGTGCAGCATGGCCTAGTGGCAAGAGTGCAGGCTTGGGAGTCAGAGGTCGTGGGTTCTAATCCCTGCTTCTCCACTTGTCTGCTGTGTGACCTTGGGCAAGTCACTTAACTTCTCTGTGCCTGTTACCTCATCTGTAAAATGGGAATTGAGACTGTCAGCTCCACCTGAGACAACCTGATTACCTTGTATCTACCCCACCACTTAGAACCGTGCTTGGCACATAGTGCTTAACAAATACCATCATCATCATCATCAACATCATCATCATTATTACTCATGTTAAAGTGCTACAAGAACTCTGATGGTAACCACTGCTCTTTCTGTTCTCAACACACTGTAATCAAATCAGTCAGTGGTTTTATTGAGCTTTACTGTTGTGCACAGGACTGTATTAAGTGCTTGGGGGAATGCAAGTGCAGTGGATACTGAAGGGTTTGTTTCCTTTGAAAAGGAGAGATTGAGGTTCTGATCCTGGCTCTGCCATTTGTCTGATGCGGGACTTGGACAAGTCACTTCACTTCTCTGTGCCTCAGTTACCTCATCTGTAAAATGGTGATCAAACCTGTGAGCCCCATGTGGGACATGACTGTGTCTGATGTGATTACTTTGTATTTACCCCAGGCCTTAGTATTTAGTACAGTGCCCATAATAAGTTCTCAACAATACCATAAAAAAGCTGCAGTTTTTTTTAGTTGCTCTGATTTGACAGATCCAAACAAGTGCCCAGTAGTGAGCATTTGAAATTTTAATACTTAAGCACAACCAAATGAGGAAATACGATTCAAGGTGAGAAAAAGTGGTGCCAGATCATTTCTGAGAAGCAGCGAGGTGTAGTGGATAGAGCACAGACCTGGGTCAGAAGGTCATGGGCTCTAATCTCAACTCCATTAGTTGTGTGACCTTGGACAAGTCACTTCACTTCTCTGAACCTCCGTTACCTCGCCTATGAAAAGGGGATTGAAATTGTGAGCCGTACTTGGGACAGGGACTGTGACCAACTCAATTTGTTTCCACTCCAGAGCCTAGTACAGTGCCTGGCCCATAGTAAGCATTTTAAATATTATTATTATTCTGTTTGATCTTTTGAGCTCCCAGAGCATTGGAAGAAGTAGAGCTTTAAAAGCTGTCTTGCCAAGTAGCCGGAGTCCTTCCCTCCCGGGGCTCCTGCAGCAAATCACTCCTACCCTTTCTAAATTTCTAGTGGAGTCAGATGGGCTGGAAACTAACTGCCTAAGCATATGAGCAGCTTCTAGGGGAGATGGGGACCAGCCACAGTCACAGTTAGATTATGCATAATCAGTCCTAGTTTCTAGGCCAGTGTGAATGAGCTCTGCTAGCATCCCAAATCAGAAGGGACCTAGAGGATTGAAAAGGTAGAAAAG
Organism: Ornithorhynchus anatinus; assembly: GCF_004115215.2. Lineage (NCBI taxonomy): Eukaryota > Metazoa > Chordata > Mammalia > Monotremata > Ornithorhynchidae > Ornithorhynchus > Ornithorhynchus anatinus. Next base: position 5,212,845 of record NC_041742.1, read on the forward strand.
ATCTTCCTGTTGCAAGAAATCCCTCTTTTTTTAAAAAAAAAAGTCTTTTTATGTTGAGCAGTTATTATAGGCCAGGTACCTTACTGAGGACTGGGGTAGGAACAAGTTAGTTTGGGCACAGTCCATTTCCCATGTGGTGCTCACATGCTTAAGCACTTTTTTTAGCAGATGAGGTAACTGAGGTACCAAGAAGTTAAGTGACCTGCCCAAGGTCACATAGAGCCCAGTTCCTTCTGACTCCCAGGCCCATGGCCTTACCATTAAGTCACACTGCTCTGTGTTCATTTACTTAAAGCACAGACTCTTTTCATTCGGTTAGCCCCTTAATCTAAGTTGAATTTATTGAGCACTTATGTTCACTTATGTACTAAGCCCTTGGGAGAGTACAATGTAATAGAATTCATAGACATTCCCTGCTCACAATGAGCTGACAGATTAGAAAGACTTTAACCACTTTACTTCCCACCCCAGCCCGAGAGCACTGATGTGAGTATCCTTATGCTCTGTTGCATCACCTTTGCATAATTTGTTTTAATGTCTTTCTCCCCTCACTGATGGTAAGCTCTTTGTGGACTGGGACTGCATCTACCAACTCGATCGTATTGCAGTTTCCCAGGTGCTTAGTGTAGTGCTTTTGTACCCACTAAGCTCCAAGTAAATACCATTGATTGATTGATCGATTAAGCTCAAAAGAGGAAAAATCACTGTTGAGAACTGCATTCTGTTTTGTTCCCTCTTCCATGTCTGTAAGGTTGCTGTGGGTAGGCAATATGTCAACCAACTCTGTATTGGACTCTTGCAAGTGCTAAGTACAGTACTTTGCACGAAGTAAGCGCTCAATAAATTCCATTGAGTGATGTACACATCTTTATTAATGCTACTACTGTTACTACCAATAGTAAAACTTATGGATGCCTTTAAGTTCCTCACTCTCCTTTGGTTCTCCCCAGTCTCCTTTCCCTCACAATAAAAATAATCATTAGCATATTTGGCCTTTTTTCCACTTTAAACTTGCTTGATTCACCAGTTGTCATTTCTTTTTAAACCGGTACTTAGTGTAGTCATTTTGAATTCATACATTGATCTCCAGGCTGCAGCGTACACCACCACACATTTTGCAGTACTGCAAAGGCCTAGTCTGTCTTCTCTCAGGGGTCTTGAATTTCGTTTTGTCATTTAAATGGAGCTTCCTCCCTATCTAACTGTTATCTTCCTTACATAGGAAAGGGGAAGGGGAAACAAAGCTTCTGCCTCTGTTAATGCCAGAGGAGGTTTTATATTTCACGCCTAATTAGCTAAATCAGGTTAGCGGGCTAACTTAGGTTGCATGAAAACCACTTGATTTTAGTGGGGAGTGAACATAGGAGAACCAAACTGGATTGATTTTAGTGCCTGAAATCAACTTCCATTTCACTGGATTGTCAAGCATGGCTCCCCTTAACCTGCTGAAATGTGATATCAGGGTGCTTCCTGAAGTATTCTACATGTCTTTTTTCATTTTAAAAGTTCAGGAGAGCAGATTGGGTTGAGGAGAAGCGGGGCAAGCCCCCAAAGAATGGGAAGGATAGAAAAGCAGTGTGGTGTAGCGGAGAGAGCTCGGGTCTGGTAATCGGAAGGCCCTGAGTTGTGATCTCGGCTCCTGTCCTTGTCTCCTGTGTATCCTTGAACAAGTTGCTTCACTTCTCTGTGCCTCAGTTCCTTCGCCAGTAAAATGCGGATTAAGAATGTGAGCCCCACGTGGGACAGGGACTATGTCCAATCTGATGAGCTGGTATCCACCCCAGCGCTTAGTGCAGGGCCTGGCATATTGTAAGTGCTTAAGGAAGCCCATTTTTTTGTTGCTGAAAAATAAAACAAACCTAGGACCATCAGTTAGGACAAAGGGACAAGAAAGCCCACACACAGTCATTGTCTCAGTGAGTGAGTTACTATCCGGTGGTGTGTCTGGTCAGAGTGGGGAAGGGAAGAGAGGAGTCCCGCTGCTAGGCAGCCCTCTTTCTCTCCTCTCCCCTCCTCCCAGTTGAGGGAGTCACTCCGGTAAAACCCTGAACCGCTGTGAAGTTGTAACTATCCATTTTGTGCACTCTCTCGTGTCCTCCAATGAGTTACCCTTCATGTAAGCAGGTTTTAAAATGGAGTATCAGCAAGGCTGTCTATTTAAGCAGTGAAAGGAATCGAAACTTGTATTCAGGAACTACAGCTCTAATCCTGTGACTTGGACCACTGCATGTTTTGTTGGTCTTTTCTCCCGCCAGGCCCTGGTGCTAGCAGAAGGAATGCCACTGCCTGGACTGGCAATGGAATCATGGCAGTATAATGGAATACCTTTTTTAAAAAAAATTTTTAACTTCTGTCTGAGATAATGTTTTCTGCTGCTCTACGTTTAAAATTCACACAAAACTAAAGCCAGGAAAAACGATGATGTTGAATTTGTTTTGGAGTTACTTAGGGCGAGCACTTAAATAAAAAGGCCCCATCAATAAACAAGAATCATAGGGGAGCTCTGAGGGAGACCTGACCCTCAAATAGGCTTTGTCATCCCTACCAGCCCTCAGTGTTAATTGGTTTTTAAACTCCCGGACACACTTGAATCCTCTTCATTCCTCTACTCTTCCCTTTGCATTGATTTAGAAGGTTAAAATTCTAATTCTGTCATTTGACGTTAGGTTTTTGGGGATTTGAAAAGCCAACCGCAGGTGTGACTTCTGCAGCGGAAAGTTCTTCTCTGTCCTAGGGTAGCAGTAGGAGGAAGCTTGAGGTTTACATACCCTTCTGTGGCTGAAATTCTGTCCCTAATTACCCAGAATACGGTGGAGAGTACTCTTTGGAGCAGTTGGGGATCCTTTATACTGTTTGTGGTGATTTGAAAAAAAAAATTTTAATCGTATAGAAGATTTGAGTATCATGTCCTGCCAACTGGACAAAACATTTGCAACTCTGTTTTTACCTTTGAAAACACAGCCAGCAAAGACTTGGAGAGTCGGAGACCACCCTACAGCCTCTTGGTTCTTTTCCTAAGTCCCCTCCTTTCCCCCTCCCTGCCTTCCCCCAACCCACCCCCAAGGCGACCCCTCTTAGGGGTGGCTGAAGCCTCCTTTGGGTTTAATTCAAGAGTCCTCATACAGTCAATAAGTGGTATTTACTGAGCATTTATGATGTGCAGAATACTGTCCTAAGCATTTCAGACAGCACAGTACAACAGAATTAGTAGACAGGTTCCCTGTTCATAACGAGTTGACAGTTCAGAAGTAAGTTGGGAGGTAGTGGGTACATCCTGTACATTTTCATGTATATATACATTTGGTTATTATTCAGTCATTTCATCTGGGGTTCCTATTGCATCCTGGCTTAAAATTGTTCTACCAGGTTTCACTCTCTGTAAATAATTTTGCCTGTCAGTAAATTCCTTCAGAGAGCAAAATACACAATTCCTGGCCTCAGACACCTACTACAGTGCTTGTTATTCAGAAGGTGCTCAATAAATGCCACTGATGGACTGATAGCAATGCCTTAGGCTCCTGCCTTGATCTGCAGCGTGGCCTAGTGGAAAGATCCTGGGGTTGGGAATCAGGACCTAGGTTCTTATTCCACTCCACCTTTTGTCTCGTATGTAACCTTGGGCAAGTCAGTTAACTTCTCTGTGCTTCAGTTCCCTCTTGTAAAATGGGGATTAAGTCCTCCTCCCACATATGGCTCAGTCTAAAATCAGAGGAATGGGGAATTTGTCCAACCTGATTATCTGTCCCAGGGCTTAGTACAGTACCTGGCCCATAGTAAGCACTTACCAAATACCCTACAAAATAAATTTTAAAAAAAGAGGTTTGGAGAAAGAAGATACTTGAGTGGGGGTTCTATGCAGAGCTGCTCAACTTCTCTATTGTGGAAAGGGGAATTGGGTGCATTTGGATTAGGGGGAGTCTCATAAAGTCCATCAGTTCTCTTACCATTCACCCTGTGCAAATCTCCAGAATGTCATGAACTCTGAATAATTATGATCTCGGGGGCTGCTGATCCCTGATGGAGCAGGTGTCTTTTGGGCTTCTCATGGTATGTGGACTACACATCAACTCTGAGCCCCATGAGGGTCAGGGAAAGGTCGAACAGTTCCCACCTGTGGATACTCTCCCAGCACTTATACAGTACCCTGAGCACAGTAAGTGCTTAATACTATTATTACTGCTACTACTACCACTAATGGATAGAGCACAGGCCTGGGAGAAAGAAGGAGCTGGGTTCTAGTCCTGCCTCTGCCACTTGGCTGCTGTGTGATCTTGGACAAGTCACTGAGACAAGCCTCAGATATCTCATCTGTAAAATGGGGGTTAAGACGGTGAGCCCCATGTGGGACATGGACTGTGTCCAGCCTGACTAGCATGTATCTACCCCAGCTCTTAGTTCAGTGCCCAGCCATAGTAAACACATACCATAAAAAACAAATCGGAGAACTTGCTCATACCATTGTAAGGGAATTAATCCATATGTGAAAAATAATTAACTGGAGAATCTGAACAGTTTTTAGGGTAATGGTGCTTGGTAGAGGAGTGAGTCCTGGCTTGAAGCCCTCTTAGGTAGCTACTTTTGACTTTGGCGCTCAAGCGGTGCAATACTGTATTAAGTTTTAAAGACTTTTAGAGCTGCCGGCTGGTGTATTAAGCAGAAACTCCTTTCCATTGGCCTCAAGCTTCTTGACCAGTTTTTTCGCATTGTGGGCAGGGAACGTGTCTGTTTATTGTTGTACTCTCCCAAGCGCTTAGAACACTGCTCTGCACACAATAGGCACTCTCAATAAGTGTTAGAATTCTATCTTCCATGCCCAGCCTTCTTCACACACTACTTCCTGATTGCTCCTCTCCCAGGTTCACTTTCTAAACCTCCCTTTTGATACTGGCCTTGATCTCCCTGTTCCCCCTGTCTGCCGCTCTCTTCCTGTTTGAAACTGCCAGTGCTCCCCATTTTCAGCCTTCCCCCGAAAAAAATGCTTTTTCCCAACTCATTCTCAAGACCCAACACCTCCCCCCACCACCAGTCCCTGTGAATGAACCCATCTTCAGCACTTCTGTATAGATTTAGTGGTTCTTGTAACTATTTACCGTTTAATCACCTGACTTGGCTAGATCTCAGTTTCCTCAACTGCAGAATGGGGATGCAAAACCTGTTCTCCCGCCTACTTGGAATGTGAGCCCCATGTTGGACAGGGACCATGTCTGATCTGATAAACTTGTGCCTACCCCAGCAGTTGGAGTAGTGTGTGATGCATAGTAAGCGCTTAACAAATACTGTTTAAAACAAAAGTTCTGGTGAGACTCCTTCCGTATGTAGTAGCATGCTTGAAAGATAATCCCTTTTCTGCTGTATCCATGCAAGTATAACAAGGCATCTCCTTTAGCACTGTATTCAATCAACACCACTCTTTCTTCCTTGGGTTTTCTTTCTCTTCTGCAGTGAGGGAAAGACAGAGGAGAGTGCCTTAAGGGCAAGGGCAGTGGTTGTGGATTGCTTAGATGTGTATGGCTTTGGGAAAGTTGTTGTTTATGGGGATGTATGGAGTGATGTAGAGAAAGTACTGGAGGAAGCAGTGTAGGTGCTAGGGCAACTGAACCTAATAAGTGGGTGTGGCCTAGTGGGTCGAGCCTGGGACTCTGAGGACCTGGGTGCTAATCCCTTCTCTGCCATTTGCTTGCTGAGTGATCTTGGGCAACTCACTTCCCTTCTCGGCCTGTTTCCTCTTATGTTAAATGGGGATTCAGTATGATCAGTGCTTCCCTTGTACTTCATTTATTCAATCATATTTATTGAGCACTTACTGGGTGCAGAGAACACAGTGAACAAACTAAGTGCTTCGACTGTGAGCCCCAGGAGGGACAGGGACTGTGTCCAGTCCGATTGTTTGCTCTACCCTAGTGCATAATACAGTCCTCATATACTTTTAAGTGCTTGTTGAATACCACCATTATTAATTATTTAGTAATGGTCTGTATTAAGTGTGTATTGTGTGCAGGGCACTGTACTAAGTGCTGAGAGAAGACACATTTGGGAATTAGACATGGCCCCTTCCCCTTGACGGGTTCACAATCTAAGAAATCCAAGATGGGGAGGTGAAGTCCAAGCTGTTTCATTTATTGATATTATAAATAATCACGTTAAGATTGAATGGGTATTAAATCTTAAATTTGGAATCTGATGTGCTTTGCAAAATTCTTCTTAGATTCTGAAGCATCCATCCTTGTGTGTTCATTGTAACTATAGGGTCTTGATTTAAGAGGCGTGTTGATAGGGACTTCTTAGCAAAAAATGACATTTTGTTTAACTCCCATTTTATAATTCAAGTGACTAGAGAAGAAAATACATTGACACTTTTTACTTTCAGTGAACTGATCAAAACCGTTGAATATCTAATAATATTTCAAGACCTTCTGTTTTGATTATATTGATTCCACTGGTAGTCTGGTGAAATGCTTAGTTGGGTTTTAGTTAAAATAGTTTCCACAAATTAGGACTGCTGAGTGAAGCAATTTTTGATGTACACAGGAAATTGAAGAGGAAATGTACCGAGTTTTGAATTGAGTGCCGATAGCTATGATAGAGATTTTGCCCCACTGAACTCTTAAATGAATGCCGCCTCTCTTACTGTCTCTTTTAAACGTAAAGGCAAGAGGCGAAATTGGATTGGGATAGTTTAGCAGAAAAGAATATGGCATGCTATGAAATTTCTTCTGTCATTTTATATTTTTCCTTTCATGTGAAATACGTTTCATAATGAAGCCCAAAGTTGAAGAGAAAACGATAGCCATAAAGCGATTACCAGGAATGATTCGGTTCTGTGGAAGGGAGACAGGTCAAAAATAGAGGCCCCAAATGAGAGAATGTTGTTAGGGGCAGGTTGTGGGGAATGGAGACAGTGAGTGCCTGTGGGTTCTACTTGCAGAAGTGAAAAACACTGTGGAATAAATTCAGGGCCAGGTCTGGAAATCCTGCATTTGGACTATCTTGGGGCAGAAGCGTACATTTGAAAAACATCAAAGATAAAGGCTCATTTTCTGGCGGTATCCAGAAGTGATCAAAGTCCAGGCTTGAAACGCTCAGTTACTACTTCTAAATCAGCACTCCCAACTTCTGATGCTGCTAATGGCTGGGGAGTGTTAATAAAGGAATCACGTATGAACGTGTCTACCGACTTGAGCTAGTACTCAAGCGCTTACTTCAGTGCTCTGCACATCATAAGTGCTCAATAAAAACTGTTGATATTTGAAATTCCCTTGTCTTAGGGAACCTAATAGTGTCAGTAGGTATTAACCCATTGTCTTACCTCCTCTAAAATATCATCCATCTTAATTTTGCCACGGCCCACTTAAGACAAGAGCATATGTTTGGATAATTAACTGTCAAGATTTCCACTGACATCAATGGAATTACCATGTACTTTGAATGTGTTATCTGGAAGTTTTGATCATTTAAAATGCATCAGATTCATTGCTAAGGATGTGAAAATAGGAGAATAAGCTCTTTAAGGGCTAGGATCTTTGAACAGAGTCTGTCATACTCTACCAAGCACTTAGTGCAGCGCTTTGCTTATAGTAAGGGCTCAAGAAATAGGACTGATTAATTGACCAAACGCTGAATAAATTATTCAGCAAGAATAGTGAACTACACCTGATTTAAGAGCAAAATCAAAGTTTAAAGAAGCATTTATTTTATTCGTTCTTTTTGGAAGTTAAACTTAGAGTTTTCTCTCAGAGTTGGAAAGTAGTTTAAGGCAGAGAGGTCTGCTAGAGTAAATAAAATGGGGCTGCAGCTCAGAGTATACATGCATGGATTTGAAATGCCATTAGGACCTGTTGTCAGTGTTGCATCCTCATCATCAATGCTGTTCACTGAGCGCTTACTATATGCAGAGCGCTGTTCTAATCGCTTGGGAGAGAACATTACAACAGAGTTCTTAAATGTGTTCCCTCCTCTCCGTGAGCTTGCATCTACAGGCGGAGATAGACATTAATATAAAGTATAATATAACTTACAGTTCTATACATAAGTGCTGTAGGGTTGAGGGTGGGGTGTGTGTCAGATGCATCTAGGAACATTCGATAATGCAGTTAAAAATTTCTCCTCTTGCCTTGTCTCAAGCAACACTTCAGTCTGTCAATCATATTCACCGAGTGCTTATTTGTGTGCAGAGCACCAGACTAAATGCTTGAGCTCCCACATGTCCAGATTGATGGAAACTGGTTTCTGGGGGCAGTAGAAGTAATAGAATGAGAGGGTGAAATTTGGGGTGGGGAGAGGGAGAGATAGGGTTAGTTTTACTAAGACCAGGAAGGGCCTGGGGAGCTAGAATGGGGGCCAGAAAGAATATATCAGATGGCAGTGGGGTCAGCTTCAGATACCTCAGACTGCTGCTGTTCCTTTTTCCAGCCAGCTCCATCCCCAGACTTTAGCCATCATGGTGGTTGGATGGTTCGACAGTCTACCTGGTGTTAACACGCATGGCATTCCTTTTTCCCTATCATCCCTAAATATCACTCTGCACACGCCTGAAACTTTTCAACTGAAATTTCATTGAAGAAACTCTTGGTATTGCATCTGAATTGATTTTGATTTACTTCTGTGTGGCTGCAAAGAAAAATCTGGATTGGGGGCCGAGCTTGCTACCATATTGTCCACACTTGGTAATGAAGACGGAGTAATGTTTTTATACAGTAGCCGGGCTTGATTTGGTTTTTTTCATTGGTAGGGGGCTCCTTTGCCAATGATATTTGTTTCCAGTAGAGTAGTTAAGCTCTAATGCTTCTAGTAGTTACAGTGATATAGTTAGGATTGGATCTGTTTTTTTCATGTTTTGGTTTTTTCTTTGACAGAAGTAAAAGCGAATATGGTCTGGAAAGAACACAGTCCTGGGAATCAGAGGACTTGGGTTCTAATCCTGGCTCCCGCTCTTGTCTGTTATGTGGCATTGGGCAAGTTACTTAAATTTTCTGTTCCTCGGTTCTTAAACATAAAATGGGGATTGATTCCTCTTCCCTCCAACCTAAACTGAGAGCCACATGTGTAACAGGGACTGTGTCCAAGCTGAATACCTTGTTTCTGCTCTAGTGTTTAAAACAGTGCCTGTCTCATAGTAAGCATTCAGCAAATACCAGGAATTAATATTGTTTTTATCATTATTATTAAAATATGGAAGTGCTTTTCAACCCAAGCTGTGAAGGGTTCCAGGCATTGTAATATATTAAGGCCAATTCTCGCACTTGGAGGCCAACACTCAGGTTTAAATCAGATTGGGGAAAATGTTTAACCATTGGTCACCCCACCCCATCCCAGGCAATTAGGCCACATCCTTGAACCAAAGACACCCAAGAACAGACAGTAAGGCCCCGTGAACAAATGGTGTTATGGGTGATACTGTTGTCAGCTGGGTTGTTTCCACTCTACAAACTTCAGATTTGGCAGTGCAGGCCTTCTTCCCATGGTGATGGTTTGGAGAGGGGGGTTGGCGAGAGTTGGCATCCCAAAATGTCAGTGGTCAGGAATTTCTACTTGATGGGTACAAGACTGGGCAACCTTTGGAGCTTTTTCAGGACTGAGGAGGTGTGTGCAGAGCAATGTTTAGAAAGATGATCCAAGCAGCAGAGTGAAGTATTGACTGGAAAGAGGAGTGAAAATGGAGTCATGGAGATCAATGAGGAGGTTTATGCATTAATCAAATGGGGATATGACCAACACCTGGGCCATCTTGGTAGCTGTCTGGGTGTGATTCTGGAAATGTTCTGAAGGAAGAACCAGAAGGGGAGAGAGGAGTCAAGGATAAGGCCAAGGTTATAGGTTTGAGAAGACGGGGAGGATGATGATGTCAGCTCTTAGTCGGCAGTTGGATGGAAGAGAGGATTTGGGGTTGAGGGGAGGGGGAATGAGATGCTCGATTCTAGACATGTGGAGTTTAAAGTGCTGCCAGGAAGAGATGACCAGGATGGCAAGAGGAAATGCAAGACTGCAAAGAGATCAGCTAGTGAGATAAATTTGGACTTCTCAGAATAAGGTGATAGCCATGGGAGCAGATGAGCTCCTCAAGGGAATCAGGGTAGATGGGAAGGGGAAGAGCCGATAGGCTCACCCACCATAAGAAAGTGGAAGGTTGAGAAAAGCCAGCGAAAAAGGCCGAGGGATTGGCCGGAGAGATGGGAGCAGAACCAGGAGAGGATGGAGTCAGAAGAACTAAGGTCAGTTAGTGTTTCCCGGAGGGAACGGACCTCTGTGTCGAAGGTAGCTGAGAGGGCTTGGAGGATTGAGGTGGAGTCAGGTCCATTAGATTGGACAAGAAGGAGCGAGCTGCCTCGTCGGAGGGAATGGGGCGGAAACTGGATTGTGGAAGGGCGAAAAGGGAGTTGGCGGAAGCGCATGATTGCAGTGTGTTCCAGGCATTTGTGGTGAGCCCACAACAAGCAGCCTTTCTAGTGTTTGTGATCTGTGATCTCGTGCCTGGCACATAGTTAAGCACTTAACAAATACCATTATTATTAGTAGTATTATCCTGCCAACAACAACAAGGGACTTCGCAAGGCACTGATGGGCTTTACGAGAGGCAGGTGATTGCAGGTCTGTGGGTGTGGAGCATGGGGGGAGGCATGGCTTTCTCTCCCTGTTCTACCTGATAACAGGCCTGGACCAATCAGCTACTGCCATTTAAAGCCCCAGCTGCCCTGCCTAAAGCACATTAAAGGCTTTGTATCGCAAAGGAGCACCTGGGGCCATATTGAAGCAGCACAGAGGGCAGCACGGAGGGAAGCACCTGCCACAGCAGGAGAGCAGAACTTGGAAGCAGAAAGAAGCAGCATTGGCAGAATGGGCTCCGGTGACCACAGGCTGGTTGGTATTGAACCCTTGGTGGAGTGGAGTGAGTGAGTGAGTGTGTGTATGTGTCACTCCCTTGCATGTTGGTAAAACTAAGTGAAAAACTTTCCACAGTAACCTTGGTGATAAGAGGTGTGGTTTGACTTCTACTACATGTCACTGAGGTTCCCCCGATCCAGGAAGGTCTTGATTGGTAGGAACCAGGGACTCGCGACACAAATGGTGATGAGGATGGGCTCTGTGGACGTTGGTCACTATGGTTGGGTACTTATGGTGTCTTGGCTTGCTACCTCCTTTGGTCAATTCTTCCCTGTCCTGTTTTCCTTCATCTCCTTCATGGAGTTCTGAGTTAAGGTGACTCTATGTTGGAATATTGTTATCCACCTGGAACCCTTAACTTTGGGCATGGGTCTGCTGGAATTACTGTGCATAGTGTTAGTATGGTGATTTGCTAAAGAAGCCAGAGAAACTGCAAATGGTGCTATTAAGGTAGCTGAGCTTCTTCTGAAGCCTAAATTGGGGAAAATCAGCCAGATCCAATTAAATGCTATTGTTTGAAGTGGGTGAAACCCTGACTGTGTTAATGGGGACATCTGGTCTGATGAAGAGCCAGATTAAACTGACCCCACTTTAAAGATACCCCAGTTGTGGTCACCAAGGGGCTCCCCCACTCACACCTCAAGGGACAGAATTACTGGGGCAGAATTAGCTGAGTTAAGTCAGCGATTCTGTAGGGACGTTGGAGAGCCCGTACTATGGTTTCTATGGATTTATGATCATGGAGCGCCTTTATTCATCCTCACTGAAGAGGAAACCAAGGATGTGGGTAATTGGGGCAGATCTGGGGACAAGACCATGAGGACCTTTCGTGCTAGCCGTGGTTCCCTGTGGAACGGGGTAATGACAGCACTAGAGGGAACCTATGAGGGCCCCGGGGAGGTCCCTTACACACACAAACTGTGGAAGGACCTAGATGAGGCACAACAGGATTTCATGTCCTGGGTTTAGTATGGGCTATCTGGAGCCCACTTGCATCCGGGGAGGAGTTTGACCTAAAGCCTCAAGAGGTCCCCATTAAGAAGGTAATGCTGAGCCTCGAAGTACCCTGGCAAACAGCCTAATGGGACTCAGGAAGGAGCCCACAGATGCCACTGCATTAGACCATCTAGCTGAGATGGATGAAATGCAGCTCTGGCTCACGGTTTGGGGGAGGACTTTCCCTCCTTCCACTTGGGTCTAAACAGGAGCCATAGAGAAGGGAGGCAGACAGGGATGAGCACTTGCTGGCAGGACCCCGACGATGTGCAGGCTCTGAGCCACACCGCAACACGGTATGGTGCCAACTCCTGGAATTGAGAATACAGAGGATAGAGACTGACGGGCTCCCCACCTCGATCTTAGAGGGAATCCTCCGGACTCTAACACAGGGGAAGAGAAGCAGAAAAGGAAAAAACACAGGTAACAAGCAGCCAGGATCTAGGGCATCTGCTGCTCCTGATCCTAGCCAGAAAGACAAAAAGGAGTGGATTAGGGAAACTATGGGGAGGACTCCCACAAACCTGGGAATGCTCAAGGTGAGACCTTTGGTCACGAATCCAACCCCAAGAATAGTTTTTCCTTTTTTCCACCAGGTCCCCAGGAGGTTCCATTTATGAGGTATATCTAGGCATATCTGTAGTAACCACTAACTAAAGTCTTGAGTTTGAGTTGCAGGCATCCGATTGGCTTGTATGAACCAGACTTCTTGCGTTGAAACCTGCTACCACCCCCGATGAAGAGAGGGCTCCTGACGATGACCTGAAAAGATCTCCGTTTGGTTTTATGTACCGAAGGGATTGTGTAAAGGTGTTGAGATTAGCTGTGCTTGCCTGTTTTTGTAGCGGTCTATGTAGAACAAGTGTAGATAGATGAATTGGCCAAGGTGGTGAAATGGCTTCAGAAACTATTGTGCATGGTGAAATTGCTCAAGAAGTACCTGGGTAGCTCCACCATTCCGGAGTTATCGCTTCAGAAGGGAAAAAGGAAATTTTTGTTGGAGGGAAAGCACCTCCCCTTACTGTGAAATGTGGATCTCTTGATTGGAACCATTAGCTAAAGTGCAAAAATGTAAAAGAGGTAATTAGGAGGAGATAATTTCAACTACTCTTTCTCACCCCAGCAGGAATGCCTGCAGGGGTGGCTCCTCTAATCTAACCAAGAGGTCTGTAAGCGGGTTAGGAACTATTACCTTTACTGCCGGCCAGGTAAAGAACAGTTGGGGAGAGGGAAAAAAAACCTGCTTTGAGAGATTCACTAATGGAGTTAATCAGTGGTGAAGAAAAAAATTTGCCTATATGCCAATACAAAAAGTAGTTAATTGTACAAAACTATGGTTTTACTGAATGATGTTGCTGGGTTCTAAGTCTGTTGTTGAGATTGTAACTCCCTAGATTTTAGCCCAGCAGGACCCATTATCTTGAAGACAGGGCCCCCTGCTCAGCTGCTTTACAAAGCTCCTGTCTTGAGTCCAAGCCATGAAAAGGATAAGACACATTCCACCAGAAGACCTGATCCCAAGAGCTTTTGTTCACCAGTGTTGGTGAGCTACGAACTCTAAAAGTGTGTGGGTGGAAAAAGTGTTTAAAATTGATGGGTTTATGTTCATTGACATCTATGGGTAATAGAAATAATTTGTGAATCTGATAGAATCCTCATATGCCGTTCTTTTGTGGGAATGCAAGGACTCTGCAGATCCCTACTATTGGCCTTGCTGTTGCTCAGCCAAATGGGAGAGCCAGAGAATAATGGAGAAAACCCTAAATCCCAGTGGTGTTATACTACTAGTATGGAAAAATCCCTATTTGAAGGGATTGATGGTGATATTGAATACCTTATGTGGTAACAATTTTTCCCTCTTGTTCGAAGATTGTTATATATAGCTGTTGGGTTCACCGGTGTAGCCAAGTCCCTCTTAAAGGGACTGAGAGTGATAGTGATCACCACTCACATGTGATATGGTTGATGCTGGGTTATTGTATTCACAGTTTAGAGCCATCTCTGTTGAAGGGATTGATGATATTGATCACCATTCCTAGGTGTACCTTTTTTATATGTTCTCCCCATCAACTGTACCCCTGGATGAATGTAAATGAGTGAATGTGTTGATGGACAGAATCAAGGGGTGGAATATGGTGAGCCCACAACAAGCTGCTTTTCTAGTGTCTGTCTGATCCCACGAGCAACAACAAGAGAGAGATTTGCTAAGACATTGATGGGCTTTACTTGAGGCAGGGGATTGTAGGTCTTTGGGGGTGGAGCATGTAGGGAGGCTTGGCTTTCCCTCCCTGATCTGCTTGGTAACAGGCCTGGTCCAATCAATGACTGCAAGTAGGGCCATAGCTGCGAGGTGTGGATTCAAAGCTTGCCCCTTTGAATCGCAAAGGGGCACCTGGGGGCACCTAGAAACAACAAGGAGTCTCTCAAAGGAAGCACAGAAAGAAGCATCTGCAATAGCAGAAGCAGCAGGAGAGCAGTACTTGGAAGCAGAAAGGAGCATTGGCCGAAGGGGCTTCTTTGACCACAGATTGGTATTGGACCCTTGGTGGAGTGGAGTGAGTGTATGTATCACTCCCTTGCACGTTGGTAAAACTAAGTTAAAAAAAAAAAAACTTTACACTTTAACCTTGGTGATCAGAGGTGTGGTTTGACTTGGACAAGGTGTCACCAAGGCTCCCCCAGTCCAGAAAGGTCCTAGTTGGTATGAACCAGGGGTTCGTGATAGCGTTTGGACGGGAACGGGAAGAGGGAGGTGGCTGGAGAGCAATAGCAGTGAGGTCTGGAGAAACTATAGTCCAGGCCTACAAGACCCTCCTATTATATGGACCTCATAGATTTTATGTAGTACACTGTGGTCTGTGTACTGTAGTCCCAGGGTATGTGCAAGCAGAGTAGGAAAACAAGAGGATGTAGAATGTAAACTGAACCTAAAATTAGAAGCAGAAAAATGTGTGTGGTGGTTCTTTTTCAATCACAGTTCTTAGGAAGGGAAATTGAGTATAATAATGTTGGTATTTGTTGAGCGCTTACTATGTGCCGAGCACTGTTCTAAGCGCTGGGGTAGACATAGGGGAATCAGGTTGTCCCAAGTGGGGCTTACAGTCTTAATCCCCATTTTACAGATGAGGGAACTCAGGCACAGAGAAGTTAAGTGACTTGCCCACAGTCACACAGAGCTGGGATTCGAACTCATGAGCCCCGACTCCAAAGCCCACGCTCTTTCCACTGAGCCACGCTGAGTATAGATCAGAGTCCTCTGTAAACTAGGGATAAAGACTGAGTCCCAGGTGGAACACAGACTGTCCAACCTGATTTGCTCAAAACTCCCCCTTTGTTACGTTGCCTGGTGCATAGTAAATGCTTAACAAATACCATTTTAAGAAATATACTTGGCAGTTTCGGAACTTCCGAGAAGGGCTCTTAGCTATGTAGGTTAAGACCTTAAAACCAATGAAGGTTGTACCTTAGGTTGTACCTTAGAACCAATGAAGACTGGATTCTTCACTGGCTTTCCCCTCTAGATTGGAAACTCCTCGTGGGCAGGAAACGTATTTACCAAATCTCTTGTATAGTACTCTCACGAACTTTTGGTGTGGGTGCTTTGCACATACTAAGTGCTCAACCAACACCATTTATTGCTGGCATCATCCCTTAATGTTATCCGGGCAAGGATCATAAACTTGTAATATGTGCTAGGTCTACTCTGTGTGCTTTATAGATGAATAGAAGGCAGCACGAAAGCTTTATTCTTTGAAGAAATGGGAATCATGTAGTGAGTCCAAATGTTTGTTAATTTGGAAAAAAATGATGAAAATCCACTAAAAATAAATTGTTTAAAAATGAAGATGATTTCATCACCTAACATAGGTCTTCTGACAGTCTGATTGCTTCAAAGATATGATGGGTGTGCATTCTAGTGTTTCCAAGGTTACTGCTTCCAAAGTTTACTCTGAGCAGTAGATCTGTATCTCTGAAATGTGCTTCAAGGCACGTTGCAAGCAAGACCCAATTTTTGGAGATTTGTATGAAACCACCATCCATCAGTGCTGTGTTTGCTGTCCAAAGGATGTTCATTATTGGGATATCAATCGATGAATGGTCTTTATTGAGTGTACAGGGTACAGAGCGTTGAACTAAAGGCCAGTACAACAGAGAAGGCGGACAAGTTCCTCGGAGCTCTTTATACCGGTATTCATTTGGGTCTTATGGCTGACCTTTTGGCAGTTTGGGGAAGGAGCATGGCCTAGTATCGTCAGAAGAACTGGGTTCTAATTCTGACCCCTCCTGCTTTCTGTGTGATCTTGGGCAAGTCAACTTAACTTCTCTGTGACTGCTCATCAGTAAAATGGAGATTAAATATCTGTATGTATGTGCTCTCTCTCTCCCTATTAGACTGTCCAACTATCTACCCCAGTGCTTAGTACAGTGCTATTTTCCTATCAATCAGCTGTATTTATTGAACGCTTACTATGGGCAGAGCACTGTCCTTAGCATTTGGGAGAATAAAATAGAGTTGGTAGACAAGTTCCCTGCCCATAAGGAGGGAGCTCTTAGTAAGGAGTTAAATACCCCTATTATAATTATGTGTACCAAAATGGGAGCTTACTAAATCATCAAGCAATTATAAACACTATGAAGGTTTGTGATGGCAAAATGGTTATAGCATGGTTGAGAGTTTGCTTTGCACAATTTAGAGCCCATTTACCCCATTTCCTACAACAGATCTCCCGTCTTTGGTTTGACTGAATAAACCTTGGATCAGGCGTATAGGTGAACAGAAGGCAGCATGAAAGCTGTATTCTCTGAAAAAAGGGGAGGTGTAGTCAACCTAAGTGTTTACTTGTTTGAAAATATGATTTACTTGTACTTGAAGGTAATTTTACTTGTACTCCTTCATTTGCTTTACTTTTTACAGTAGCAGCAAATCATCTTTTCTTCCTATGTTAGCAGAGCTCTTCTTTATGTCTGAGCAGAATCATGATCTTAGGAATGTAAAACAGAACAAACAAGAGTGTTGAAGATACTGTAAGGAGAGAAGTCACTGTGGAAATCTGACCTTGTTTAATTTGACTGCTGGAATCCTCTCTCTCCTGTACCTCTAGTGAATAAATGAGGCTTACAGCTTAATGGTTGTTTGTTCTGTTCTCTAAAGGGAAGATTGTACAAGGTCCTTTCAGTTATGTTTATTGAGCACTTACTTTGTGTAAAGCACTGTACTAAGCACTTGGGAGAGTCCCTACATGTCTCTGAGTTTGGGATTTGTTTGAATAGACAATTTTTTGGACTCCATTCTCACATCACCAGAGTAGCAAAATGTTGGGGTTTGGTTTGTTTTGTTGTGGGTGGGGAGGTTGAATAATTTCTTCAAATATGCCTTTAGAAGAGTAAGGTGACATGGATAACATGAATGCCTAAGCCAGTGCATCCGCATAATGTAGTAAATCATGTGTTTTGAAACAATCAAAAACAATTGATGGTGAAAAGTGTTCAGAACTGAGTTGAAGAAATAGTAGAACTTTGGCTTTAGAAAAGTGTCTATTCAGTTTAAGAAATGGCACGGTCTTGTGGTAGAGAGCATGATTCATAATTCATTAACAAGGGGTGCTGGACCAGGAATTATCTACCTGGAAATCCATATAAAATGTCATCTTCATCTATTCCTTATGGCTTAGCATCCCCTTCTGAAGATCACTGCTAAATAAATGTTAATTTTGTTAATTGCTGATTTTGGAGGTGACAGACTCCAGGTAATAGGAGTCATAGTAATAGTATTAAGCGCTCGAGTGTGCAGGGCACTGCACTAAACTCTAGGAGAGACTAGTCAGATTATAGCTAGATAGGGTCCCTGTCCCTTGGGAGACTCACAGTTTATGAGCAAATTGAAACAGGAGTTGAAAACTGTCTTTATTTCAAGAGCTGAGATTTCCCTTTTCATAACCTGTAACTAGCCACATGAAGAGGTATGGGAGTGAAATTTTCAGTTCCATGTACAAATAGTTAACCTTTGAAAGTGGTTCCATGTTGGGGGATTTTTTGTTTTGTTTTGTTTTCTGTTGTGTTTGAGGTAAGGCATTTGAGAACAAAACTCCTTAAAGAGGGTGTGTGCTATGTAAGGGTTTGCTCTCGAATTTTTCTATGGTGAGTAGGGGGGTGGGGGTTTTGGTAGTTTTTTTTAAAAGACTAATTGTACAGACTGAAATTGGTGACTAAATATGTTTGGATTAAGTGTTCAACTAGACTGCTTAATGTAAACTGCTGGGCTGGAGTTTGCTGTTTGTGAGAGACCTCATATCTTCTCATTTTTTTGTCTTGTTTTTCTAGGGCGAATCAGTGAAGTATTTCCTGGACAACTTGGATAAACTTGGAGAATCGGTAAACTGAATTTGCTGTGGGGAATTGCCTAGAGCCTGTTAGAAGTCAGTTGGACGAGCACTTTTCTTTACAGGATTTAAGGGTGAAATAGAGCTGCATATCATTTTAAAATAACTTGCTCTGATTTTTTTGGTGTTCCTGAATTAGAACTCACAGGCATCTAAGAGAGCTAAAGGCGGGATGGGGAGGCTTACTGCTAAATCCTAAATGCTGCATATATGTTTTTTATGTTTTTTTCAATTATGTGATAGTTACCAAGATGAAAGCTTTTTGCTAGTGGTTCTTCGAATGAATGGTTTCTAACATCGTCCTTCATTTAAGCCTTACTCTGTGTGTAGATAGCATCTTTTGTTTTGTTGAGCTTTTTAAAATCCTTATTTTACTTAGTTTTTACCCTTGAAGTTTAGTTGTCTACATTTTTAAGACTGATTTTTCGAAGTTGTTTAAGGCCATAGTTTAGGCCATGGAAATTTATTAGACAGGCAGTTTGGAAAGAAAAGAACATTGACCAGGGTTACTTCCCCGCCCGTCCCCTGCCCCCCCCCCCCCTTTGCTCCCCTCGTGAGTGATTACCAAATTGTTCCTGCTTTGCAAAATAATTAGTTGACAGTGGAGGCTCTCTAGTCATTTGTATTGGGTTCCCCACCCCCCACCCTCGTGTGTTTTTCCGTACCTTTTGTCTGTCATATGCCTTGGTTGCCATTTTGGCCCTTTATGGGTACCGCTCCTTGGAAATAAGAACAATTATTTTCCTGTTCTCAAGCCCAGGCGAAGAAATACGGAGGATGGAACAATTTCAGAACTCCTTGGTTGAAATCCTCCCCACGTCAGGATCCTTGGCAACTGCAGGGCCGCCCATTCAAGTCATCCACCCTTGAGGATGAAACGGGTCCCTCTGTAAAACTGGCTCCCTGTCACCGCCGAAGACTTGCTCTCTGTCACCAGAATGAAGTCAGTTCCCCTTAGTGCCCCCCAGTTGTCCCTAAAAGCTCAGGCCACATTCTTGCCAAAACTCTCACTGCGTTTCTCTCCGTAATAATCATAAGGATAATGTTTTTTTTATCAAGCACTTACTCTTTGCCCAAGCACCCAAGTAAGCGCTCAACCATTCCCTCGTCAGCACAAATTGCCGAGCCCTGATCAATTCATGTTGTCAGAAGAGGGTTCCCTAACTTCTGAACACTGCCCTCACCAAACCGCATAGGAAGATTGCAGGTTACGGAAGAACCGAGTGACTAGTGAAAACAGCTCATGGGCCCACCCCACCTGGATGTGTGATTTTCTTGTTGACCGTTCAACAGACCCATTATGAAGAGCCTAAGCCGAATCATTCATTCATTCAATAGTATTTATTGAGCGCTTACTATGTGCAGAGCACTGTACTAAGCGCTTGGAATGTACAAATCCCCACGATTGACTTCTCAAAGGGCGGAAAGGCCCAGGAGAGAAATGGCTTTCCAAAAGATAGGCTTCGATTGTAAATTTGGGGCCTGATCTCAGGGTGTCTGGAGAGTTTGGGTCTCATTTTTCAGAGTAGTCTGCTACTGAGTTGAGAGAACTAAGTTGATTCTTTCCTGCGCAGAGTAGCCTAGTGGATGGAGCCCAAGTCTGAGAGTCGGAAAGAGCTGGGTTCTCTCTCGGGCGTGGAACTCCGTCACCTTCATATCTGACAATTCACCACCCACCCCACCTTCAAAAACCCCCTAAAACCACTTCGTCTGCCAGTCCTTCCCTGGCTGACTATTCCTTCATTTCCCCAGTTGTCCATGATTCCTTAAGCACTTTGATACTCCTGCCAGTCCTTAGGGAACATGCACTTCTACTCTACAGTTTCCCCTATCTCTAACTTATTTTAATGTCTCTGCCCCCCTGTAGCTAAACTGCTTGATGGCAGGGACCTTGTCTCCGGACTCTTCTCCAAGGGTTCAGTTATAATTCCATCTCTAGACTGATGGAGGGATGGGTCGTTAAAGGAATGAAGCTCTCGCCTTTTCATTTGAGGTTTCATTTGCATCTGGACGACCCTACTTCCCTCAAGAGCCTCTGATTTTTAGATAGCGGGGCAATGCAGAAACAGGGTGTGGACAGATAAGACAAAAGAGAAAGTGAAAAGAATATGCAGTCTCTAAAGATTTGAGTTCCGGACCAGCAGTGCTCTCGGCAGTTCCGACAGCCTGCCGATGATGACTAACCAATCCACCCACGTAGTTACCTTTACTGTGGGGGTTGTTGAAATGACCTTCCCCGCCCGTCCCTGATGTGTTCTCAAGTTTCCCCGTGCCCCATTAATCTCTCCCCTCTTCTGCAACCTTGTATCTCGATATCTTTGGATCCAGCCCACAGGAGTCCATTCTCTAGCTAATGCTATCGAAAGGGGTACTTTTCATAAGAAGGCATAAGGGTGATCAGGCAGAGGAAACAAGTTTTGGTCATGGCAGCTAAAAGTCTGCAGCCCAGGCTCACATGGACCCTGTGTATTAAAAGTAAGGGACTTGGGGGAGTGGTTCTACTTGGGTCTGTTACTATGCTTTGGGGTGTGTGGTTTTAAATAGACACCCCAGTGGTTATGACTGCTTACTTTTTGCACTTTGCAAGTTAGGTGACCTTTTTAGAAAGTCTTTGTTCTTTGGGGAGTCTTCAGCACTAGGAGGTGAAATACATGGTCACTAAAAATATACCTGGACAATATTTGAAGATTTTGATATCATCCAGCGTGCTTTTTCTAAGGGGTTAAGAACTGGGGAGCAAACTTGACTCTAGCTCAGGCAAACAAGAAGGACAGGTCTCTTCATGGCCAAAGATGGAGGGTTTTTTGTTGTGGGGTGTGGGTGTCTTGTGTTTGTTTTTTGTTTTTTTTTTCCCAAATCTAAGGTATGTCACCAAAGTGGAAAATCCTCTTACCTTTCAGTGAGCGAATGCCAGATACCCAGCCAATCAAGTCGGGGGCCGGGCTAGTGAAAGGCGCACAAGCCTAGGAGTCAGAGGATCTGGGTTCCAATCCCAACTCTTCCATTTGCATGTTGTGTGACTGTGCGCATATCAGCTAACCTCTCTGGGCCTCAGTTTCCTCATCTTTGTAATGGGGATTCAATACCTGTTCTCCCTCATATGGAGAAGTGTGAGCCCTATGTGGGACAGGGACTGTCGGACCCGATGAACTCCTATCTCACCCCAGTGCTTAGAACAGTCCTTGACACACAATAAGAAAAGAAAAACCAAAATGACGATTATTTTCACCCACCGCTGCCCCCAGAAGAGATGCATCTCAATCAGTGGTATTTTGAGCCCTCTACTGTGTGCAGAGCACTGGGCTAAATGCTTGGGGAGAGTACAGTAAACTAGAGTTGTAATCCTGGCTCCGCCCCTTGCCTGCAGTGTGACCTTGGACAAGGCATTTCACTTCCCTGTGCCACTTCCCTCCTCTGTAAATTGGGTGAACCCCACATAGGGCAAGGACTGTGTCCAACCTAATTAACTTGTATCTACCCCAGTGCTAAGAGTGCTTGGCACATAGTAAGCGCTTAACAAGCACCATAATTATTATTATTATTATGGTTATTATTACAATCCAGTCGAGTTGGTAGATGCGATCCCTGCCCACAAGAAGCTTACAGTCTGCAGTGTACCCTTTCCGGAAGCACCTGCTGGAGAGTGAAGCCACTTTCCTGGCATTGTTGGAAATTCTTTCCAAGTATCGATCAGTTTTGGATATTTTAGCTATTGGCCCCAAGCACCTGGGACTGTGTCTTATACACAGCAGACATGCCATAAATGCCATTGATACTCAAGTGCTACATATTTGGGATTAGAGCAAGGGAAAAAAGAATATTGATTCTCCCCACCCTGTGAAAATGAATTTGTGCTTCTCCCCATATGTTCAGTAGATCTTCCGAGTATGTTTTGGGCAGGGTGAGGGAAGAGTTTTGGGGGTGTTGGGTTAAGTGGGGCGGGGTTCCTCTAGACTGTAAATTCATTATGGGCAGGGAACCTATCTGCTAATTTCTCCTGTATTGTACTCTACCAAGCGCTTAGAGTAGTGCTCAATAAATATCGTTAGATTGACCAAGTGACCCGCTGGTATGCCGAACAACTCCAAAAGTGCCCTAAGTGTGTTGTGAAGACCAACAAAATCTTTTTTCCTCCCTTAGGAGTACATTCCATCCCAACAAGATATTCTACTGGCCCGAAGACCCACCAAAGGGATCCACGAATACAACTTCGAAATCAAGAATGTTCCTTTCAAGATGGTTGACGTGGGCGGTCAGAGATCGGAAAGGAAACGGTGGTTTGAGTGCTTCGACAGCGTCACCTCAATACTTTTCCTGGTCTCTTCAAGTGAGTTTGACCAGGTGCTCATGGAGGATCGACAGACCAATCGCCTCACGGAATCGCTGAACATTTTTGAGACGATCGTCAACAACCGGGTTTTCAGCAACGTCTCCATAATTCTCTTCTTGAACAAGACGGACTTGCTTGAGGAGAAAGTACGAATCGTCAGCATCAAAAACTATTTCCCCGAATATGTAGGGGACCCCCACTGCCTAACAGACGTCCAGAAATTCCTGGTGGAGTGCTTCCGGAATAAACGCCGGGACCAGCAGCAGAAGCCCCTCTATCACCACTTCACCACTGCTATTAACACGGAAAATATCCGTCTGGTTTTCCGCGATGTGAAGGACACCATCCTTCACGACAACCTCAAACAGCTTATGCTCCAGTGATGTGCAAGAGACGTTTTCCCCCCGAGTTCTTTTGTGTTTCCGATTTTTTTTTTTCCAAAATAGCAGTTTACAACCCAAGGTGGAAACTATAATCCTTCTCTTTCAATTTCTTAGAAAACTTTGGTGCCCACTCCGGGTTTATGGGTAAAGGCTGCAGAATTAAAACCTTATTGCCAATTAATTCAGGCTTTAATCCTTTCCACTGTAGCTTCAAGCTGAGTCAAGTTGTAATTTTTCTAGCAGACCTCAGATGAGATGTATTTCAGGCTTTAATCCCTCCCACTTTTCCCATAGTAATTGTTAACTTATAGGTAAGCGGTTAAGAGTATTCTGAAACATGTTTCCTCATGTGATAGGGGTGACTTATTCATCCTTTGGCTACTCAAGGGCTGTAGAAAAAAGTTTGACCCAAGGGATCCAAATCCCATTGGTTTACCACTGAATTGGCCTTAATTTTTTTTTAAGCGGATATTAAACTTTCTGTTGTCGTAGTTGGCTTTTTTTTTTCTGGGGAGTGGGGTTGGAAAAAATTATGCCTTTTAAAATGACATTGTTTGTATTTTAAAGTTTACATATACATTTCTGGTTTGAAACGATTGAAAAGTATGCACAAGTGGTACAGAGGAAACCAAGGTGTGTGCGGATGCCACGTAGTTCTTTAGTGAGAGTTAATCATAAGATGTAGTTAAACCATCTCAATTTTCCTTATTTAATGGTGTATTTAACATTAACAGTGTACTACCATGTGTTGAACATTCTGGCAGTATCAGTGATACAAAGCTGGAACTTGCTGACTGAATAAATGAATGTGGCCTTTTTATAATTTTTTCATTGATTTAACTTTCCAGATTTTTAAAGCACCCCGGTCACATGGACAACATGACCACAATCCAGCTACATTACAAGAAATACTTTTTCTCTTTCATTCGGTTCTCTCAACTTCGAGCATGAGGCCTTAATGAGTTACCTGTCCATTGAACCTCACCACATCCCTCAGTCTTCTCCCCACCTCTCCCTCCCTACCCCCAAGAAATTACTGTTTATTTTAGGAGGGTGCATACATTGAGATCATTTCTCTTTGCAAAATACTTTACAATCCAAGGTGCATTTGAACTTATAAGGCCTTGTGGTTTAGGTTTTGGGTTTGTCACCTGCAGCTGGTTGAGTTTTGACCTCCTAACCATTGCACCCTGCTTTGTTAGTGCACTGCTCCCAATCACAATTTCAAATTGGAATCCTATTGAAACTACTTTGATTCCCATTGCGCTCATTTTCAGACAATGAGAACAGTTGTGGTTCAAATAGCAAATGCTGTCTTTTAGTGTACGTATAATTGAATTCAGGTCCAGAGAAACAGATACGTGATTTTTGCAGTAATAAACAAAAGCAGACCTTTTTTTTTCCTGAAAATTGTGGTTATGACTGTGATTTAGGTCATTTGACTGTAGCTGACTGTGTTCTCAGGTATTTTAATGGTTAGAAATTCCTTGAATGTATGGTTAAAACTATGTATTTCTAGGTCTTGGAGGGACTAGAGAGCTTAGTTTTCTATACTGTCTGGCATAAGTATGAC
This sequence comes from Ornithorhynchus anatinus, assembly GCF_004115215.2. Lineage (NCBI taxonomy): Eukaryota > Metazoa > Chordata > Mammalia > Monotremata > Ornithorhynchidae > Ornithorhynchus > Ornithorhynchus anatinus. The sequence continues at coordinate 5,237,385 of NC_041742.1, forward strand.
GCTTCAGTGAGCCATCTAACCAGGTTTTTTTCTTAAATTCTTACCACAATTAGCTTTTCTTTTCTTGTAGGTCCCAGGAACATTATATACGTATTTACATTTCAGTATTTCTCTTTTGGGGTGGGGGGGGCGGGGAGGGAATGCATGAGTGTTGAAAGAGGCACTCTGACATCATGATGTATGCCTTTAACTGAATTCGTATATGTCCAAATGGTTTTTTCCTCATCTATTGCTTCTTGGCAAATAGAATCCCAGGGGTTTTTTAAATTTACGGGGATAGCATCTTTCAGTGTCTTTGAAGCTCAGTAAACACACCGGTCGATCTTTTCCAAGGAAAGGTGTTATATCAAGCTATCAAGTACAAATTGAAATAAAGGATTATTCAGCATTGATAGAGGCTGAAGCAAGGTTATTTTTCGAAAAGGTATCGTTTCGTGTTTGTACAATTGACATTTAAGATGTACAGCCTGCAGTTTAAATCCAACCAGTTATACTCTGGAGAAAGAAGAATTCATCAGGCACTCCCCAAGATGCCAGAGTGTGGGATCTGTTGGTGAAAAGGAAACATTATATTTTCTACAGTGTGATTTCCTCCTCTTTTTGATGTGATGTGCCACTCGGGATACTTGAAAAATGTCAAGGGAGGGAAACTTTGAGGCGGTAAAATCAATAAAGTGCTTCAAAAGTTCACTCGTTGAAAAATATAGTGGAACGGCAAGCCTATCTATGTATGCCACATATTTGAGAAACTGTGGGAAAGAAGCTTAGAGACCATAAGCTTGCAGCACTGAAATTGGTCCATTTGGAATACCACTATATGGGGAAGGGAAGGAACGGGGGAAGAAAATGATAGTTTAGGTCATAGGAGGGAGGAAGAAGTCTGTAGCCTTCTGATTTTTTCACCATGCCAAATTATTTCCCCTAAAAGTATCTTACCCAACAAAGGTGTAGCTTTTGGATCGACTTGGGGTGGCTGGGTTTTGGTTTTTCATTTTTCATATTGTCCATAATTTGATTTTTGAATTTCCATTTCTGATAATCATTAGACAATTTCGAGTTGGTGTTTGTGAACCTTGGTGCCTAATTTTAGTCTGAGTTATAGTCTCTGATTTTTGGATCAGGGGCCTTGAGAAAACTCCACAGTCTGTACTGAGTGGCCTTATCCATCCAAAGAGACTTTGCAGAAAACTCATCCTTGAAATTGAATTGAGCAGGAGTAAGGAGTTTCATGGAAGGCTTTCAGCAAACTGAAAAAGCCAATCAAGCACTTATGCCAATCAAAATTTGATACTCTGATCCTGGAATGCCATTTAGTTCATTGGAGGTAAAAAGCCAAAGTGTTGATTTTGTTGTGGAAATGTGCCCAGTTGGGAACACCCATTTCTACAAAGTAATGTCCTCTGTGGAAAGTGAAAAGATCCATTTCATTATATTTCAATCTACTTTTGGATTCCTTCTACATACTGATATTTAGATAGTCGGTTTGCAGAATGGATTTCTAGATTGGAGCAAAGGATAAATAAAACATTTTCAGTTGCACTCTTATTAGAAACCCAGAGAATATAGCAAAGAAGTGTGAGCAAGAGGAAAAATATAAAGAAAAATAGTATGATTATGGGAAGCAGGGCACAAATTAACATTAAATAGGGTTTGGATTTTGGAGCAAGGGATTTGGATGACAAAATTTCATGTAGATAAAATCTCTCTGAATAAATGTAATCAGCATTGGAGCACGTGTGTGTGCCCAGATGTCTTGATGTAAACAAAGTCTGTCCATTCTCCTAAGCGATGTTTTATTCAGTGTCTTGAAGGAACTCTTAAATCTTACTCAGAAAATCCTCCAAGTGTCTTATTTAATATTAATAAATCCAAATAAATGAAGATGGGTATCCAGCTAAGGCTTTCTCCAACTTAAAATCGTAGCATTGGGTTTTACTTTGGTGTACAAAATTATAAAGAGATGGAGTATTGGTGTCTACCCTAAACTTCCTGTGTGAATTGGTGAAACTGTGTGCAGAGGCCAGCTGAAAAGTATAGAAGAAACTCTGCAGAAACTTAGTGTCTAGCCTCCATGGGCTCTGCTCAGTGTATTTTATCTTGAAATGATTTCCAGTAAAAACAATCATGTAATTCTTTTCCAGCTGTCAGTTTAAGCTAAACCCTGGCCCCTGACCCATTATTTCACTGTCTTATGCCCTTGAGTACAGTTTCTAATGGCAAGTTTTCATTTTTAAATGTGGCAAGATAGAAATTTGGTTTCCTAGTCTCGCAACCGTGAAGCATGTGATTGTTGAAGGTTGATATCAAGGCACAGATGAGGATGAAATGGAACATTTAATCATTTAATAACAAACCTAAAGGCTCATAATAAGACCCCTTGTGCCATGGTACGAAGACAGAGCTGAAATTGAGGGAGAAATAGAAAAAACCTGAACTCTTTTTTAAAAAAAAAAAAAAATCAGACATTTGCAAGTATGTGTTTTCCTAGTCCCATCTGATAGACACCAGACTTGGTGTGTGAACTGATCAGCCACCTGATTTGAGGTACAGTCTGCAGCACCCCCATCTCATGCAGAGTCTCTTCACCTGGACTTCTGTGGAAACTTGAAGTTTCGGTCGGTATGTTAAATGCCGAAGTGTTCAAGTCTAAACATTCGGTACCGGAGATGGACGGCTTGTTGAGAAGCACTCCTTCCTGTCAGGTTGGAGCTGCAGACAGGGTTTATCGCAGTGTAGGATCTTCAGTGGAGACGTCTGGCCCGCTCAGTCTCCCTTTATTCCCTGTGACCTCCATCTGCACCCCAGTCAGTCGACAGGTCCGAACGGGGCAGATTGCGATATACCAGTTACTGGTAGTTTCAAACAACTTGTTGGATTATTTTTGTTGTTTTGCCAACCCCAAAGGGCACAGTTCTAAATTGTTGTTTTTGTTTTGTTTTGACTCATCAAACTCCGACTCGCCTCCCCCGACCGCCGCCCCAACCCCACCTGGTTGATAGTACCAGAACAAATAAGTTAGTCCTTGGGAAATTACATGTCACGACCAACTGTGCCATTTGCCATTTCTTTGCCTTTTACTTGAAAATGGATAACTGAATTGCAGAATATTTAAAATGGCTTTCCTGTATTATACAGCGGCGAGAGCTCAGCCATCAAACGCCTTATCAAAGTATATTTTGTAACAACCTTGATAGATACAGTATCTAATAAAACCTGAGTTGTATTAGCTCTGTATAAATGTGTTTGTGGCTTAGGATTTTTTTATACATATAACTTTTTATAACTTTCCAGGGACTAAGCATCTTCTGATACCGTTGTAAATTTTTTTTTAATCTGTGCTTTAGTTCAGGATTGGCAATAAATTATTTTCGAAGGAGGTCTAAAAAGTAGAAGACATCATTGGGTTTTATAAAGTGCTTAAGTTGCTAATTCCGTAAAGCTTTTTACTTTGTACATACCTTGCAAACATTTTGCCTTTCGCTATGAATATTTGCATTGTAAAAAAAAAAATTACTGACGTTTAATAAACACATTTACACCAGCCCACTCGGTGCTGCGAAGTTCTTTAAGCGGTGGCGAGTACTGCTAAAAGTACAAAGTAGAAGCTTAGGGCAGTCGCTAGAGAATCAAATGTGTGGCTTGGCTTTTTGCATTTAGATTATTCCCTGACCAAGCCCTACTGTTGGGCTAGAAGGTTAGAATTCCCTTTCAAACTGATTTCACCTGGCTTTGCTGCTGAAATAAAAATCTGCTTCTGTTTATACATATACACACACAGCTCTTTTCCCTGCTTGCACCTGGCTCTCTGACACCTGGAAAGAAGAGTTCCTAGAAAATGGCTCCTATGTTTGCTTCTTTATGCTAAACTGTCTGTGGCTCAGATTGCCACCCAGACAAGAGCACCTTTGGGAAAGTGGACTGGCCAAGATTCCCATACTCCCCCTCCCTTCTGCGTTGCCCTTATATTTATGGTGGTTAAGTACTTACTATGTGGCAAACGCTGGTCTAAGCTCTGGTGAAGGTACAAGTTAGGTTGGACACAGTCCCTGTCCCGCATGGAGCTCACAGTCTAAGTAGGAGGGAGAATTAGGAGAGTTGAGGCACGGAGAAGTGAAGTGACTCACTAGAGTTCACACAGCAAGCAGTTGATGGAGCTGGGATTAGAATTTATGTCCTCTGACTCCCAGGTCTGTGCTCTTTGCATTAGGTCATGCTATTTTTCACTTGAACTTGGATTTGTACCCTACATGTGGCTCTGTATCGGACTCATAACACTCAGCTACACTTTGTAATTTATTTTCATGTCTGGCTACTCATCTGGCTTGTAAGCTTGTGGGTAGGAAACGAGTGTTCCAATTCTGCTTTACTCTGCTCTCGCAAGCACTCAGCATAGTGCTTGTCTCCTGGTAGCCAGTCATTGGTATTCAGTGCTTACTATGGGAGAGTACAATAAAGCAGAGATGTTTGACTCTGTCCCTGCCCAGAAGGAGCTTACGATATAGAGGGGGAGACTGGCCTGAAGCAGAAAAGCTGGGTTTTAATCCTTGCTCTGCTATTCATCTGCTATGTGACTTCTTTCCCCTCAGTTACCTCCTGTAAAGTGGGCATTAAGACTGACCTCCATGTGGGATACGGAGGCATGGAATCGCTCTCCTGTATCTCCGTAGTCTTCAAAGTCTGAGTCAAGGAAAACAATAGAAAGGGTTTGGAATTTGTGTTTGAAAATGAGATGGAGATTTGGTTTGTAGCTCAGGCAATCCAAGCAGTCGTTGAAGATGAATTTTTTATTAGTAGTAGTATTTAAATGCGTACTATGTGCCAGACTAAGCTAAGCACTGGAATAGAAGCAAATCGGATGGGACACAGTCCATGTCCCACATGATGCTCACAGTCTTACTCTCCGTTTTACAGCTGAGGAAACTGAGCCACAGAAAAGTAACTTGCCCAGATTTGTTATACACTTTTCCAATGTTATCGGACTCTTAATTTTTCCCTAGAACTGATGAGGGAAAGTAGGATGCCTAGAAAAATTGAACTAGTGGAAGGTGTTTCTTAAACTTACCTTTTTCAGTAGCAACAAAAAATAAGACTTACTGACTTGGAGTTCAGAGCCAATATAAGCTGCCCTCTCTCCAGGAGCACCTGAGGTGGGTTTTGGGGAGAAGAGGGTGGTGGTGGTAAGGGTATATGAGTCTCAAACTAAAATATATTTTATCTCTGCAAATAGTCACTGGCCCAGGATAAGAAACAGTAGCCCTGACTGCGTGGGACTAACTTAAAGGTAAGTGGAGAGAAATTTTATAGATTCTCTAAGAACACAGTGCTAGCTGATATAGATTCTTGGGGGCTAATGCTTTGTGCTAACCCCATAAAACCGCAAATCTGAAATAGTCAAATACACCTCCCTGCCCCATTCCACTATTTATGTGTCTATGCCCTATTGGACTATATAATGATAACTGTGGTATTAAACATTTACTACATGCCAGGCACTGTACTAAGTGCTGGATTGGATACAAGCAAATAGACACAGGCCCTGTCTGGGGCTCATGGTCTTAATCCCCAGTTTACTGTTGAGGTAGCTGAGGGACAGAGAAGTTAAGGAACTTGCCCAAGGTCACACAGCAGACAAGTGGTAGAGCCAGGATTAGAATTTGTCTTTCTGATTCCTAGGCCTGCACTCTATTCATTAGTCCACACTGCTAAAATATAAATCCCATTTGCATTCAGGTAAAGATTAACTTAAATATAGTGTTGAAAGTATGCAGAGATTATTATACTCTCCCAAGTGCTTAGTAAGGTACTTTGTATAAAATAAGTGCTCAATAAATACTATTAATGATTATCCAAATAATGTATATGGAATTTATAAGTGATATAGGCAAAATGCACAATTACTCTAGGTTTCAAAAATCTGAAACTTTCAAACATCCAGCAGGTACTATCAAGGATGCTGGACTATCAGGTTGTTTTCTAGCACTTTTTGTTGCTTTGGACGCAGGTGATAATGACAGCGATAGATTGTTCTTGTGCAGAATATGTTTCTGCTGTAAGATTTGGATACTGGTGTTTGGTAGCGGCTACCAAAGATGTTACAGGCCTCTTGACTGTAAACTCTTTGTGGGCGGAACATGTCTTCTAACTTTTTGTTGGGTTCTTCTTGCCCAAATGCCTAATATAGTGCCCTGCACACAGTAAGTGCTCAATAAATACCTTTGATTAGGGGCCCTAGATTCCCCATCCTCTCACCTCACAGAGAAGCAGCCTGGCTTAGTTGAAAGAGCACGGGCCTGGGAGTCAAAGGATGTGGTTTCTAATCCCGGCTCTACCCACGCGTCTGCTGTGTGACCTTGGCAAGTCGCTTAACTCTTCTGTGCCTGTTGCCTCATCTGTAAAACGGGCCTTAAATCCTACTGCTTCTTACTGGGAGTCCCTTGCAGGACAGAGACAACTATGTCCAGTGTGTCTAAGTTGTAACTACCCCAATGCTTAGAACAATAGTAGGCACCTAAGTGCTTAAGTATCAGAATTATTATCATCATTATTATTAGCACTGCCGTGTTGCCTGGACACTGGGGATTCTCCAAATGACACTGAAGGTGCACTGGTGTTTGCGGCTTTGTACTGGTGGGAGGAAAACTGATGTCCAGTGTTGAACCAGGTAGGTGTCTTCAAAGTGGGCTTGGGTTGGGAAGGTGGGGGGGGGGGAAGGAGGGAGAGGGTGTGTGTGTGTTGGGGGTGGGAGGATGAGGGCTGAGGTATATTAGTACAGATTCAAGTTAAAAGAACTGAATCAGCTCTCCCGCTCCTATCTTAGCTTGCTGATTTTTGTACTCCACAAGTTTTGCTCCTCTAATGCCGACTTTTATTCTCTGTACCTCGAACTCCTCTATCTCACCCCCGACCCCTTGCCCACATCTTCCTTCTGATCTGGAACATCCTCCCCCTCTATCTACAACAGACCACCACTCTCCCTTTTTAAAATCACATCTCCTGGAGGCCTTTTCCCCTCCCTCTCCCTTCTGTGTCACCTGTGCACTTGGATCTGTACCTCTTAAGCACTTGATCCCAACCCACTCTCAATCAATCGGATTTAATAAGTGCTTGGGAAAATACAGCTTTACAGGAGTTGGTAGTCAAGTTTCCCGTCCACTAAGAGCTCACCCTCAGCCCCCTAGCATATACATATACATATCTATAATGTGTATTAATCTCTATCTCCCTCTCTATACTGTAAGCCCCATTTGGGCAGGAAGCGTGTCTGCTGGCTCTGTTGTAGCATACTGTCCAAAGTGCTTATTACAGTGCTCTGCACACGGTAGGTGCTCAATAAATGTCATTGATCCATTGAAACCCAAATGAGGCTGGTGTGTGATGTGTCCAGATCCAACCTCCAGCATTAGAACACAGGTCTGGGAGTCAGAAGGCACTTATCTGCCGTGTGACCTTGGGCAAGTCACTTCACTTCTCTGTGCTTCAGAGATTACAGGTTAATTACAGGATTACAGATTAATCCTCATCTGTAAAATGGGGATTGAGACTGTGATCCCCCACATGAGACAACCTGAAGCAGTGTGGCTCAGTGGAACAAGCATGGGCTTGGGAGTCAGAGGTCATGGGTTCAAATTCTGGCTCTACCACTTGTCAGCTGGGTTGACTGTGGACAAGTCACTTAACTTCTCTGTGCCTCAGTTCCCTCATCTGTAAAATGGGGATTAAGACTGTGAGCCTCACGTGGGACAACCGGATTACCCTATTTCTATGCCAGTGCTTAGAACAGTGCTCTGCACATAGTAAGTGCTTAACAAATACCAACACTATTATTATTGCCTTGTACCTACCCCAGCGCTTAGAACAGTGCTTAGCACATAGTAAGCACTTAACAAATACCATAATTATTACTATGTCTCTTGTGTGATGTTGGGGAGATCTCTTCACTTCTCAGGGCTTCAGTTACCTCATTTGTAAAACGGGGATTCAAAGTGTGAGCCCTATGTGGGACAGGGACTGTGTCCAACCTGATTAACTTGTATCTATCCCAGTGCTTTGAACAGTGCTGGATACATAGTTATCACTTAACAAGTATCATTATTATTATTATTATCGCTGGTTCTAAAAGTGGTTGATTATTTGTGGCTTTAAGGGAGAGTGGCTTGGAGACTCATTTATACAGTGGCCAAAGACTGAAGCTGCCAGGCCCTATCCATTAGGCCATACTTTTTCTAAGTATTGTAAATGCTCTTCACTTATCCTGGACAATGAGCCGCTCCATATCACCATCTCTGTTTTTTAGCATTTCCCTTGGGACTATGGAGGAACTCACATAGAAGTCAATAATCACTCCATTTTTTTTTTTAATACTGTAGATCAAACAGGTGGAAAGAATACACGAAGCAACTGTACCAAGAAGATAGCAATATACAAGAAGTATTTGAAGAAGTTCCTTTTGAATTAGCCACTCATCATGGAAAGTGAAGCTAGATCAGCTTTACACTGTCTTGCCAAAAATAAGACACCTTGGTTTGATAGGCTTCCTATTAAGGTGTTTCAGGCAGCTGGAGAGGAATTGGTTCAAGTCCTTACCCACTTACATCAACAGGTATGGCTAACCACTCAGTGGCCAGCTGATTGGAAGAGATCAGTTTATGTTCCAATGCTGAAGAAAGGAAATACGACTAAATGCGACAATCATCGTACAGTTTCCTTGATCTCACATGCAAGTAAAGGACTGTTCTAAGTTACGCAGCATCGAACGGAGACCTACATGAAATGTGAATTGCTGATGTTGAGGCAGGATTCCAGAAAGGACGAGGGATGCGAGGTATTATTGCCGATGTCTGGATAATTGAAAGGACAAGAAAATTTCATAAGGAAGTCAGCATGTGCTTGATTATAGTAAGACCCTTGCGTGGATCACGAGAAACCCTGGAGCATATTAAAGAAAATGGGCATGCCGGACCATTTGGAGGACATCCAAGTAGAGAAATAAGTGCTGTGGGGCTGGGGAGGAGGGTGAAGAAAGAGAACAAGTCAGGGTAATGCAGAAGGGAACAGGAGAAGAGGAAAGGGGCTTAGCCAGGGAAAGCCTCCTGGAGGAGACATGCCTTTAATAAGGCTTCAAAGGGTGGGAGAGTAATTGTCAGATTTGAGGATGGAGGGTGTTGCAGGATGTACGCAAGGAGTCGGTGGCAAGAGACGAGATCAAGGTACATCGAGAAGATTAGCACTAGAGGAGTGAAGTCTGCAGGCTGGGTTGTAGTAGGAAAGTAGTGAGGCAGATGGGGACAAGGTGATGGAGTGCTTTAAAACCAATGTTGAGTTTTTGTGTGCGGAGGTGGGTGGGCAGCCACTGAAGTTTTTTGAGGAGTAGGGAAACGTGTCCTGAACATTTTTTGTAGAGAAATGATCTGGGCAGCAAAGTGAAGTATGGACTGGAGTGGGGAGAGGCAGAACTGGGAGGTCATCAAAGAAACTGATGCAGCCATCCAGGTGGGGTAGGATGAGTGACTGTATTAATGTGGTAGCCATTTGGACAGAGAGGAAAGGGCAAATTTTAGTGATGTTGTGAAGGTGGGACTGACAGGCTTTAGTGCTGAATTGAATATGTGGGTTGAATGGGAGAGCAGAGTCACGGTTAACACCAAGGTTACAGGCTTGTGAGACAGGAAGGACGGTGGGGCGGCTACAGTGATGGGAAAGACGGGGCGGACAGGGTCTGGGTGGGAAGATGAGTTCTGTTTTGGGCATGTTAAGCTTGAGGTGATGGAAGGACATCCAATAGAGGTGTCTTGAAGGCCCGAGGAAATGCAAGACTGTAGAGGGAGAGAGATCAGGGCTGGACATGTGGATTTGGTTATCCACAAAGAAGTGGTAGTTGAAGCCATGGGAGTGAATGAGTTCTCCAAGGGAGTGGGTATAGATGGAGAATAGAAGGGGACCCAGAACTGCCTTGAGGGACCCCCACAGTTGGTAGGAGGCAGAGGAGCCAGCGAAGGAGACTGAGAATGAAGGGCCAGAGAAAACACGGAGAAGGCAGAGTCAATGAAGCTAAAGTTGGGTAACATTTACAGAGAAGGGGGTGGTCGACAGTGTCCAAGGCAGCTGAGAGGTCGAGGAGGATTAGGATGGAGTAGAAGCCGTTGGATTTGGCAAGGAGGAGATAATTGGTGACCTTTGAGAGGGTGGTTTCTGTGGAGCAAAGGGGATGGAAGCTAGGTTGGAGGGGGTCAGTTAACTTCCTTATAAGCATATGAGGAAAAATGTGACTCGAAATGCATTTGTGCTGAAAAAAATGTTTTCATCTCAGTAGGCACAGAAGCTTCTGAATTTCTATTGAGGAAAAAACCAATTTTTATGGAGGAGGATTTTGGTGATGGGTGGCAGTGAGCCATCCACATACTCACACTTGTCGTTTCCTCTGGCGCCTGTTACCTATGTTCTAATCCTGGCTCTGCCACTGGTCTGCTGTGTGACCTTTCAATAATATTTCAATAATAATAATTGTGGTATTTTAAGCACTTACTATGTGCCAGGCACTGTTCTAAGCCCTGGGTTAGATAGAAGATAATTGGGTTGGATACAGAGGATCCCTGTCCCTCAGAGGGCTCACTCTTAATCCCCATTTTAGAGATAAGAGCATAGAGGCACAGAGAAGAGAAGTGACTTTCATTCATTCATTCAATAGTATTTATTGAGAGCTTATTATGTGCAGAGAGCTTGGAATGTACAAATCAGTAACAGAGACAGTCCCTGCCCTTTGACGGGCTTACTAATCAGGGGAGACAGACAAGAACAATGGCAATAAATAGAATCAAGGGGAAGAACATCTCATTAAAACAATAGCAATTAAATAGAATCAAGGTGATGTACATCTCATTAACTAAATAGGGTAATGAGGATATATACAGTTGAGCGGACGAGTACAGTGCTGAGGAGATGGGATGGGAGAGGGGGAGGAGCAGAGGGAAAGGGGAGAGCTCAGTCTGGGAAGGCCTCTTGGAGGAGGTGGGCTTTAAGTAGGGTTTTGAAGAGGGGAAGAGAATTAGTTCGGAGGTGAGGGAGGGCATTCCAGGATCGTGGGAGGACATGGGCCAGGGGTCGGAGGTGGGATAGGCGAGACTGAGGGATGGTGAGGAGGTGGGCGGCAGAGGAGCGGAGCGTGCAGGGTGGGCAGTGGAAAGAGATAAGGGAGGAGAGGTAGGAGGGGGCAAGGTGATGGAGAGCCTTGAAGCCTAGAGTGAGAAGTTTTTGTTTCGTGCAGAGGTCGATCAGCAGCCACTGGAGGTTTTTAAGAAGGGGAGTGACATACCCAGAGCGTTTCTGCAGGAAGATGAGCCGGGCAGCGGAGTGAGGAATAGACTGGAGTGGGGAGAGAGAGGAGGAAGGAGATCAGAGAGCAGGCTGACATAATCTAGCTGGGATATTACAACTTGCCCAAGAACACCCAGCATAAAGTGCCAGAACTAGGATTAGAACCCAGGTCCTTCTGACTCCCCAGGCCATAATCTATTCACAAGGCCATGCTGCTTCTCCAGTGATTAGAACAGAGTTTGGCCCATAGTAAGCTCTTAGCAGCGTGGCACAGTAGAAAGAGCCCAGGCTTAGGAGTCAGAGGTCATGGGTTCTATTCCCAGCTCTGCCACCTGTCAGCTGTGTGACTTTGGGCAAGTCACTTAACTCCTTGATGCCTCAGTTACCTCATCTATAAAACGGGGATTAATGAGCCTCACGTGAGACAACCAAATTACCCTGTATCTACCCCCAACGTTTAGAACAGTGCTCGGCACATTGTAAGCGCTTAACAAATACCATCATTATTATTATTATTATTAACAAGTACCATCATCATTACTAGCATCATTACCACTGATTGACTGGGAGGGGATGGAGTGGATTACCACAGTGACCCCTTACTGACGCTGTGCTGGCCCAGTGGAGACTGCCTGGGAGGAGAAGGAGAGGGAAAAGGGGAGTATGTAAAATGCCTGCTTTTGCCTCCTTTTTCTCCACCACTCCCTCTAAGCTCAGCTACAGGAATACAAGTTCCTAGCCTCACGAAATCCCCTCCACCCAGTCCTGCCTACTTGCCAAAAATCCACCTCGCCTTATCTTCGCCCCCTGCCACCTCCCATACGAAAAATTCCCATCACCACAGCAAAAGTCCTTCACCTCCCCATATTACCTGCTGTCCCTGATGTATAACCCAGGAAATTCTGCATTTCTATGAGTTTACTTCTGCATTTGGGTGATATTGGGTGGGGGGGGGGGATGTGTGTGGGTGACAAAAGCTAAGAGTTAAGGTGATAAGCTCTGACTAGCTGTGTAAAATGCAGTGTAATCAAATGGCATATAATCCCTGCCCCACATAGGGCTTCCTGCTCACATCCACCAAACTAACTCTCTTTCCCTTTTCCAAGCCCTACTGAGAGCTCACCTCCTGCAGGAGGTCTTCTCAGACTGAGCCCTCCCTTTTCCTCTACCCCCCCCCCCCACAGCACTTGTTTATATTTGTATATATTATGTATTACTCTTATTAATGTGTATATATCTATGATTCTATGTATTTTGGTGGTATTGATGCCTGACTCTTGTTTTGCTGTCCGTCTCCCCCTTTTAGACTATGAGCCCACTGGGCAGGGATTGTCTCTCTCTGTTGCCGAATTGTACATTCCAAGCGTTTAGTACAGTGCTCTGCACACAGTAAGCACTCAGTAAGTACGATTGAATGAATGAATAAAAGAAGGAAAGAACGGGAATCTGATGACCATTTTAGAAGATAAGCAAACACCCGAAGAGGTTCAAATGACTTGCCTAAGGTGACAAAGCAGGCCAGGAGCAGAGATGGATTAGAACTCGTATTTCTTGACTACCAGGCCTGTGCACTTTACCCTAGACCACGCTGCTATATGTTAGGTGTAATTTCCCTGACCCCTCCATCTGCAGCTAGCTGGACAGAACCCATTTGGATTTACGGCTTGGATTATTATGGGAAGGAATGAAACACCCATTTTTTAAAAGTCAGTGTTGTAGGAAGGCAGTGAATAACCACTCCATAAGGGGTAAAGAATCCTGCCGTGACTTTGGAACACAAACATTTGCTCTCTGAAACGGGATTTAATCCAGGCAAGTCAGTGACGAAAAAGAACAAACAGTCATCCTTTCCCCAACCCTGCCCCGGTCTCATTTTCTGAAAAGCAGCAGATGAGTTGAATTTATTGGGGATTGATGCGAAAGTAGCAGTGAAAAATAATTTGGGGATGAAAGTGAAACTCAAGTCGTTGAGAAATGGCTTTGAGTTTGCTGCAGCCTCTTTCAACACTGCACTTTACTTGGCATTTAGAAGTGTGAGTTTCAGTTGTTTGGAAGCATTACTTTTACTGAGGATATGAACCACGTCATCCAGCGGGTGAGATGAGAACTCACCATTAAGGACATTATGTATATATTTTGAAAATATGTTTATAGAATGGTACTCCCAACACTTTTCCCTCCAGACCCTTTTAAGGAAAAATCATTCCCTTTTTGTCGAGGGTGGAGTTTTGTTCTTATAAATCGGCTTTAATGTTGAGCTCTCTCGTCTTGGCCTTTGCAGTGTTCTTCTGGTTCTTGCTACACTAACTGTAGTTTATGCGGCACAATTTCAGCCCCACCCGAAAGGGCAAAAGTACAGAGTGGAAGGAATATAAATAGATGGTCCTTAAATGTGAGCAAGAAGACTGAAAATCCAGGTCGTGTGTACCAAACTGTTCTCTTGATACAGAGTTGAAGGATCTCGGGATCAAGTGTCCAACTTCTAAATGTAAGAAAACCCCTTTAGTGTCCTCATATTCAGTGAATGGACTGAAGTATTTTGAAATTCTCATCTTCCCTCCTAAACTCATTCCTCTTACCTTTTCCATCATAACTGGTTATGCTACCATCCTCCCTTTACCAGAAGCTCTTAACTTGTAACCTTGGTGTACTCCTCATGTCCTCTTGGTCATTTTATTATTATAATTATTATTAATAGTAATAAATGCTTACTTTGTGACAGGCCCTGTACTAAGCCCTGGACTGGATACCAGCAAACTGGATTGGACAAAATCCCATGTGGGGCTCTGTCTCAATCCCCATTTTCCAGGTGACGTAACTGAGGCCCAGAGAAGTGAATCATCCAAGGTCACACAGCAGACAGGTCGTGAACTGGGATTAGAACTCACGATTTTCTGCTTCCCAGGCCCGGGCTCTATGCCATGCTGCTTCTCTGGTCTTGTAATTCACACTCAATCCACTGCTAAATCTGGCCAGTTTTTTCCTTCATATTGTTTCCCAGATCCTCCTCTGTCTCCACTCAGTCAATCAATGATATTTATAGAGTGCTTACACTGTGCAGAAAACTGTACTAAGAGCTTGGGAGAGTATAATATATTATAACTGAGTTGGTAGACAAGTTTCCTGTCCACAGAGAGCTTACAGTTTAGAGGGGGAGACAGCACATATATATAAAAACTTAGAGATATGTACATAAGTGCTGCGGGGTTGAGGGAGAGGTGAATAAAGGGAGCATATCCACGTGCAAGTGCGATGCAGAAGGGCATGAGAGAAGAGGAATTGAGGGCTTAGAAAAAGCTTACAGTCTAGAGGGGGAGGCAGACAATATAAAGAAATCATTTGTAATACATAATTTATAGGTCTGAACACAAGTGCTTTGGGGCTGAGGAGGCAATTACCAGATGCCCAAAAGGAACAGATGCAAGTGTGTAGAGGATACAGAAGGTTGAGGAAGCTGGGGAAGAGAGAGGGCTTAATCAGCGAAGGCCTCTTGGAGGAGATATGACCTTAAGACTTTGAAGGATCCAAATGACCACTAACATGATTTCTAGTGCAAATCTTTCCCTGACTAGGTTTTTGTATTTTAACTTCTCACAGACCGACCTGCCTCCAACCTCTCCCTTCTTTGGTTTAGGCTACATTCTGCTGCCCAGATTTTTCTAAATTCTTTCCCTGCACACACCTCTCCAGACTTCAAAAACCTCCAGTGGTTACCCATTACTTTCCCCATCAAAAAAATCTCTGACTACCGGTTTCAAGAGTCTCCACCACCTATCTCCTTAAATGTTTGATGTCTTTACCCATTACTTTCCAGCCTGACCTCTTAGCTCTTCCCAAGTTTACCTCTCTGCTTTGTTCACCCACTGCTTTTTTTTTTATGGTTTGTGTTAAGCATTTACTTGTGCCTGGCACTGTACTAATTGTTAGAGTAGATGCAAGCTAATGAGGTTGGATATAGTCCTTGTCCCTCATGGTGCTCACAGCCAGTCAATCAAATTTATTGAGCACTTACTGTGTGGATAAAGTGTGCTAAGTGCATGAGAGAATGCCATATAACAGTTACCTCATCTGTATGTATCTGTTATATTGAGGAACAGAGAAGTTAAGTGACTTGCCCAAGTTGACCCAGTAGACAAGCGGCAGAGCGGGGATTAGAATCCAGGTCCTTCTGACTCCCAGGCCCCTGCTCTATCCACTAGGCCATGCTGCTTCTCTGTGCTCTGTCAGAGTGTAATCCTGAGTCTAAAGGGCAGTTACCTCATCTGTAAAATGGAGATTAGGACTGTGAGCCCCATGTGGAACAGGGAATGTGTCCAACCTGATTAGCTTGCATCTACCCCGGCTCTCAGAACAGTGCTTGACATATAGTAAGCGCTTAACAAATACCATCACCATCACTATGCCCTTGTCCCCAGATAGTCTACTCTCAGGCCTGCCTCAATGCTCACAATGTGGTGATCTGTGTTATCAATTTTTTGAGTGCTTATTCTGTGTGGACCACTATATTAAGTACTTAGAAGAGAGCACATACAGTTAGCAGACCTGATCTCTGCCTTTAAGTCACTTACAATCTTTGTTTTTTCCATGTTGTGTGGTCACAGCATAAGATCACCATCACCATCTCCTTTTGTTTGACAGAGGTGGTTTGTACTACTTTCTCTTAGTTTCAATTGCTTCAATTTTTTTTTTTACAGTATTTAAGTA
This sequence comes from Ornithorhynchus anatinus, assembly GCF_004115215.2. Taxonomy (NCBI): domain Eukaryota; kingdom Metazoa; phylum Chordata; class Mammalia; order Monotremata; family Ornithorhynchidae; genus Ornithorhynchus; species Ornithorhynchus anatinus. Next base: position 5,253,399 of record NC_041742.1, read on the forward strand.
CCTACTACATACTTACCACTGTACTCAGCTGTGGGGTAGACAAGCTAATCAGTTTGGATTAGAGCTAGCAATCTTGATCCTTACTTTACAGATACGGTAACCAAGGCTCAATGAAGTTGTGACATGCTCACGGTCACCCATCAGACACAGAGTGGAGCCAGGGTTAGAACCCAGGTCCTTCTGACTCCTAGGCCCATGTTCTATCCACTGGGCAACTATGCTTCTGATGAAATTCCATCAAAAACTGAGGGAAAGAATTTTCTATCTACAATATTTTCTGAGCAGTTCCTGGCTGTAGAGCACTAAATGCTTGAATTACCCTAGAAATAAAGTAGGATGGCCTAGTGAAAAGAGCACAGGGCTGGGAGTCGTGGCTCCACCATTGGTCTGCTGCATGACCTTGGACAAATCACCTGACTTCTATGTCTCCCTCTTAACTCATCTGCAAAATGGTTAGCGAGTGCACCTACCAACTCTGTTGTATTGTACTCTTCCAAGCACTTAGTACAGTGCTCTGCACACAAAGCACTCAGTAAATAGTGATGGTGATAATTGTTTTTTAAAATAGGGGGAGCAGGAGATATAGGTTTGGTGGTAATCAAGAATATGGAAAAATGAATAAATGTCGGTGCTCAGAGTTTAAAACAGTGCTTGGCACACAGCATGCGGTTAGCAAGCACCATTATTATTGTGTCAATTGATGTCTTTCTAAGCCCTAAAGAGACCACTCTGATAGCCAGTCTCCGACTTGGGGATATCAATCAGCTTCCCACTAGCAGTGCTCGTTCACAGATTGTTTCCCAACAATAATAATATTAATTGTGATATTTAAGTGGTTATCATAGATCAAGCATTGGACCGCAAGCTTCGGTAGGTACAACACAGTCAGATCTGATACAGTCCAACCTAGTTACGTTCTATATACCCCAGAGTTTAGAACAGTGCTTGATACATAGTAAGTGCTTGACAAATATCATCATTATTATTATTATTATTCCTCCCCCACAGCAGTAGGGAGAGCAGATATCTCCTCCCATTTTTACAGATAAGGTAATGAAGGCCTGGAAAAGTTAAGCGATTTCATCCTCAACATCATCATCAGTGGGATTTCTGGAGCGCTTACTCTGTGAGGAGCGCTGTACTAAGCACTTGGTCCAATGCCACAGAATTGGTGAACACATTTCCTGCCCACAAGGAGCTTACCGCCTAATGGGGAAGACTGACAAGAAAATAAAGTACAGGTATGTACATGAGTGCTGTGGGGATGAGGGTGGGGTGAATATCATGTGCTTATTGGACGCAGATCCAGGTGAATTAGTGACATGTGAGGAGGCTGATTTCTCTTTCAGCCTCCTTGCTGACCTCCGGCCCCCTGTCTCTCCCCACTCAAGCTCATAATTCACTCTGCTGCCTGGATCATTTTCCTTCAAAATCATTTAGACCATGTTTCCCCACTCCTCAAACAACTCCAGTGGTTGCCCATCCACCTCAGCATCCAACAGAAACTCCTCACCGTTAGCTTCAAAGCACTCAATCACCTTTCCCCCTCTTACCTCACCTCACTACTATCTTATTACAGCCCAGCCCACACACTTCACTCCTCTAATGCTAATCTTCTCACTGTACCTCCATCTCATCTATCTGGCCGCTGACTTATCAGCCACATCCTGCCTCTGGCCTGGATTGTCCTCCCTCCTCATATCCAGCAGATGATTACTCTCTCCACCTTCAAAGACTTATTGAAGGCATATCTCTTCCAAGAGGCCTTCCCTGACTAAGCCCTCTTTTCCTCTTCTGCACTGCCCTGATTTGCTCCCTTTATTCATCCATCCCTCCCAGCTCCTCAGCACTTAGGTACATATCTGAAATTTATTTATATTAATTTCGGCCTCCCCCTCTATTCTGTAAGTTCATTGTGGGCAGGGATTGTGTATATTTAGCATTGCATCGTGCTCTCCCAAGTTCTTAGTACAGTGCTCTGCTCACAGTAAGCACTCAATAAATACAATTGACTGACTCAGAGGAAGTAGGGGAAATAAGGGCTGATTCAGGGGAGTCTTTGAAGGTGGAGAGAGTCAAAGATGAAGGCGGAGGGAGTCCCAAGTCAGAGGATGTGAGCGGGAGTCGAAAATCAGCAAGGTAAGATGAGAAGAGGTGAGCCGATGGAGAGCTTTGAAGCAAACACCGAGGAGTTGCTAGAGGCTTATTATTTAAAGTTTAGGAAAAGAGCAAAAAGATGGGCCTACATTTGAATGTCAAGAAAACAAAGATCATGACAACTGGAAGTTTTAACACATCTGTAGTGGACGGAGAGAAGATTGAAATAGTTGACATTTGTTCTCTCCTGGGATCGATAATTAATAAAGGAACTAGTAGCCAAGTAATACCCCGAAGATTAACATTAGGTAGACTTGCTATGAAGAGCCTGGGAAAGAATCACGAATTGCACTGCTACCACAATTGCCACAAAAATACAAATTGTCAACTCTATGGTGTTTCCAGTGACAATCTATGGATCTGAAAGCTGGACAGTGAAGAAACAGAATAAAAACATCATCGATTCTTTTGAATTGTGGCTTTGGAGAAGCCTTCTGTGAATACCATGGACTGCCTGAAAAACAAATGGATTTTGGAGCAAATAAACCAAAGTTGTCTTTGGAAGGCCAAATGACTTAGATTAGAGTATTTTAGACACATAATCAGGAGGACTAATTCTCTGGAGAAGATTTAATGCTAGGAAAAATCCAGGGAAGATGTGGACGAGGCAGACCGGCAGCCAGATGAATAGAGACCATAATAATAACGGAAGAACCACAAGAAAGGTTGCGGATTACGGCCTGGGACAGACATTCTGGAGAAAGTATATCCATGGAGTCGCTATGTAACAAACTACTTGATGGCAATTAATAATAATAATAAAGTCAAGAAATATGCCGAAGATTAATGTTAGAAAAACTTGTTATGAAGAGCCTGGAAAAAGCCATGAATTATGCTGATGTAACAATTGCCACAGAAATACATACTGTCAATTCCATGGTGTTTGCAGTGACAATGTATGGATCAGAAAGCTGGATGGTGAAATAACAGGATAGAAAGAGCATCAATTCTTTTGAAATGTGGTGTTGAAGAAGGTTTCTACGAATGCCGTGGACTGTCCGAAAAACAAACAAATGGATTTTGGAACAAATTAAGCCCAAGTGGTCTTTGGAAGGCCAAATGACTCGATTTAGATTAGCATATTTTGGACACATCATCAGGAGGACTAATTCTCTGAAGAAGACACTAATGCTAGAAAAAGTCCAGGGAAAAGGAGCAAGAGGCAGACCAGCGGCTAGATGGAGACTATTACAACTATAATGGAAGAACTGTTAAAGGTTGCAGACTATGGCAGAGGACAAGAAATTATGGAGAAGGTATATCCATGGAGTCGCTGTGAATCGGAAACAACTTGATGGACTTGATAATAAGAAGTTGTATTTGATGCGGAGATAGACCGGAAACCACTGGAGGATCCTGAGGAGCGGAGAGATGTGGATAGCATGCTTTTATACAAAAAGGATCTGGGTAGCAGAGTGAAGTTTGGGCTGGAGTGGAGAGAAACAGAAACCAGGGAAGTCAATGAGGAGTTGAAGCAATAAAACTGATGCAGTAGTCTAGGTGGGTTGTGATGAGTCTCAGATCAGTGTGGTAGCAGTTTGGATGGAGAGGAAAGGATAGATTTTTGTGATGTGAAGGTTGAATCAATCATAATTATTGAGCACTTACTTTGTGCAGAGAACTGAACTAAGCAGCTGGGGAAAGTACAATATAGTAAAATAAGTTAGACACATCCTGCTTACAATGAGGTTACAGGCTATCGGCGGAGACCGGCATTAATATAAATAAATGAATTATGGATATGTACATAAGTTCTGTGTGGCTGAGGGTGGCATGAATAAAGGGAGCAAATCAGGGCGATGCAGAAGGAATTGGAGAAGAGGAAATGAGGGCTTTGTCAGTGAAATCTTCTTAAGGAGATGGGCCTTCAATAAGGCTTTCAAGGTTGGGAGAGTAATTGATGGTCAGATAAAGAGGGAACATATTCCAGGCTAGAGGCAGGACGTGTGCAAGAGGTTGGTGGTGAGATAGACAAGATCTAGGTATGGTGAGGAGGTTGGCGTTAGAGGAGTAAAGTGTGTGGGCTGGGTTGTAATAGGAGAGCGGTAAGGTGGGAAGGGGTAAGGTAATTACTTTAAAGCCAACAAGGAGTTTTAGTTAGATGTGGAGAGGGATGGGCAACCACTGGAGGTTCTTGAGGAGAGGGGAAACATGACCTGAACGTTTTTGTAGAAAAATGATCTGGGTTACAAAATGAAGTATAGACAGGAATGAGGAGAAGCAAGGAGACTGATAAGATAATGTATTGCCCACCTACTCATTCTACATCAACCTCATCTGTTTTGCCGCCTACCTCTTGCCTACATCTTGCCTCTGGCCTGGAACTCCCTTCCTCTTTATATTCAACAGATAATGACTCTCCCCACCTTTAAAGCCTCATTGAAGGCACATCTCCTCCAAGAGGCTTTCCCCGACTAGTCCTTCATTTCCTTTTCTCCAACTCCCCTCTGTGTCGCTCTGGTCTTGGATCTGCTCCTTTTATTCACCCCTCCTTCAGCTCCATAGCATTTATGTACAAAGCCTTAATTTATTTATATCTGTTTGTCTACCCTCCTAGACTGTAAGCTCATTGTGCACAGGAAACTGCATGTCTACCAACTCTGTATATGGTATTATACTCCCCAAAGTGCTTAGTACAGTGATCTGCACATGGCCAGTGCTCAATAAACACGAATGATTAATCGAAGTGTGTTTGGATTGACATGGTAGTGATTTAGATGGAGAAGAAAGGGCGGATTTAAGGATTTAATGACAAATTGAATATGTGGTTTGAATGAGAGCTGAGTCAAAGTTATCATAAAAGTTACAGGTTCGTGAGACAGGAAGGATGGTGGTGCTGTCTACAGTGACAGGAAAAGCAGACGGAGGACAGGTTTGGCTGGGAAGATGAGTTCTATTTTGGGTATGTGAAATTTGAGGTGTCAGTGGGACAGCCACGTAGAGTTGTCTTGAAGGCAGGAGGTTGAACCAACAGGATTATCAGAGTAAATATATAAATTGAAGCTGGCAAGTGGCGGAGCCAGGATTAGAACCCAGATCTCCTGTCTTCCACCACCTTGCATTCTCTCCACCACCTTGACCCCAAGGTAGCAAACTGAGGTAAAACAAAACACACTATTCATTAGCAAGTTCAATAAAAGGCAGCAAAATCAATATCTTTATTTACCTTTTTCTTTTCCTGAGGCAGAAGCTTTTTCTACTGGTTTGTCATCTAGATTTGTAAACTTGATGTGGGCAGGGAATGTCGCCCAACTCTGCTATATTCTATTTTCCCAAGCTCTTAAAGTGTTTGGCAAACAGTAACCCCTAAATATAATGGACCGATTGATCGAGAGTATTCTTTGATAGAGGACTGTGTTCTCCCTCTGAAACTTTTCTGGGGTGGCACCTGGTTTTTCGGGTTCCACTGCGGTGACTCACCCCATCGGAGTTATGATGTCAATGAGCACTTAAATAATTAGAACTCGTGACCATCTCAGTCAGCCCAGAGATTTCAGCTCCAGAATCCAGCACGTTAGCCACCCTAGAATTGCCTGTTGGCATGGACTAGTTTGTTAAAGAAGAGAATCTTTAAGGAATCTGTCTCATGCCACTTGCCACCCTCTGTCCTCTTTGCTTGGTATTGATGTGGTCAAATAACAACCCCATTTTACTTTGTCATTCAATTCCTTCTCCCAAAGATAATTTTTCAGACCTCCCAAAGGGTGTTGTTACTATTTGCAATGAGCCTAAGCCTATCTAGTTGTGTGCCTGGTAGCTGCATATCTGCTTCCTCTTTTGTTTGTGTGCTCAAATCGAGGTGACTCTTCTTTTCCGTTAATAGATTTAGATGAAAGGGGAACATGAAATGAAAACCTGCCAATTTCAGATCCAGCAACATCTCGCGTGAGGAGCTATTGAGTAGTAGGGGATTGATCCCAGCTCTTTTTTTTTTTAAATGGTATTTAAGTGCTTACTCTGTGCCAGGCACTGTACTAAGCGCTGGGGCAGACACAAGCTAATCAGGTTGGACACAATCCCTGCCCCACAAGGGGCTCACAGTCTTAATCCCCATTTTATAGATGAGGTAACTGAGGCACAGAAAAGCCAAGTGACTTGCCCCAAGTCCCATAGCAGACATGGCAGAGCCAGGATTAGAACTCAGTTCTTCCCGACTCCCAGGCCTATGCTCTATCCACTAGTCCTTGATGCTTCCCTTTTCTGTAAGCTTGTTTGGGGCAGGGAACATGTGTATCAGCTCCTTTATATTGTACTCTCTGAGGTGCTTAGTACGGTGTTGTGCACACTGTAATTGCTCAGTAAATACCCTTGATTGATTCTTGCCCCAAATGTGGAGAGTGAACATTTAGATCTGAACCATCCAATGGATCCTTTACTGTGTATAAGATCACTTTAAAATAGAGCCTCATTTTCAACCCGGACTAGCTGTGATTTTTTGTGCGCAATGCTGAAGCGGCATAGCCTAGTGGAGAGAGCAGGGGCCTGGGAGTCAAAAGGACCTGGGTTCTTATTACAGCTCTGTCCCTTGTCTGCTCTGGGACCTTGGGCAAGTCACTTCACTTTTCTTTGCCTCAGTTACCTCATCTGCAAAATGGGGATCAAGACCGTGAGCCCCATGTGGGACACTGTGTCCAACCTATATAAGCGTTTAGTATAGTGCCCGGCCCCCCAAAATAGCCAATCCAACTAGATTCCCCCGATTCTCCTCTGTGGATGAGGCCTCCCCACCGTCATTCCTGTTATGTAAAAGATCTTAATTTAGAAATAAAAAAGGTTCGTTGACTTCAGCAAGCTTCCTAAGTTCTTTAACAACCTGTTTCTAAAAATAGCCAACTGCAATGACTTTTGGGAACCATCCTGAGCAGAGGAAATAGCTTGTTTGAGGACGCCGGTGTGTGACAAGACATCAAAGATTTGAAAAAGAAACCACAGCACAGGGAGTGTTTGCGACCAGCAGCCGGGCAAACGATAAACATCTACTTGCTCCAGTAAGACTTAAATGAAATTGCAACATCATTCCGAGAAGCGATGACTGAAAGCATAATCGAGACAGATGCCCGGCGTTCGATCGGGTGGGCCCAGGGATATCTGCCTCTGATTTTGTTTATTCCCACTTCTGGGACAATGGAAAAACCGCCTCTGGCAGCTGTTGGCTTTTCCCTCTGGAGTCTGCTGGTTTACAGAAAGTGTAAGAAAGCCCTATCCCCCCAACCCCATGATATCTTTTTAGATGTGTAAGCCATTTGTTTTGCAATGGGCTGAGCCTGGTCCCTTGGAGTGTAAGCCCTGTGTGGGAAAGGGACTGTGTTCGACCTCATCATCTTTTAGGTGACCCAGAGGTTAGTATGGTGCTTGGAAAGTAGGGATGGTTTAACAAATACCAAAATTATTAGTATTACCAGTATCATTATTACTATCATGCTTAGTGGAAAGGTCTGTCAGAGATGAGGGTAAGCGAGCAGAGCTATGGAAATCACTGGCACTAGTCACATCTGAGGGGACTGGACTGAGCCCATCTATCCATGATTTTAATTTTTTTTAAGATGTTGTTAAGTGCTTGCTATGTACCAGGCACTGTGTTAAGCGCTGGGGAAGAGACAAAATAGGTTGTTCGACATGGAGCTCACGGTCTTAAGCCCCATTTTACAGATGAGGTTACTGAGGCACAGAGAAGCAAAGGGATGTGTCTAAGGTCACACAGCACCCAGCTGGTGGAGCTGGGATTAGAACCCAGGTCATCTCATTCCCAAGCCCGTGCTCTATAATTATAATAATTGTATTTAAGCACTTACTATTTGCCAGGCACTGTTCTAAGTACATAAGATAATTGGGTTGTTTCACATGACACCCCCAGTCTTAAGCTCCATTTCACAGATGAGGTTACTGAGGCACAGAGAAGTGAAATGACTTGCTCATGGTCACACAGCAGACCAGTGGCAGGGCTGGGATTAGAACCCATGACCTTCTGACTCCCAGGCTCATGCTCTATCCGCTAAACCACTCTGCATCTCTAACCTGTTTACGATGGGAGACTCACGGGTTCAGTCATGCGAATCCCCTGGGGCATTGTTTCAATTTGGGTGAGCTATGCGCTTAGGGATGCAGGCATTGGAAGCAGCATGGCTAGCACATAGAGCCTGTGCCTGGGAGCCAGAGGGTCCTGGGTTCTAATCCTGACCCTGCCACGCATCTGCTGTGTGACCTTGGCCAGATTACTTTACTTCTCTGAGCCTTAGTTACCTCATCTGCAAAATAGAGATTGACTGTGAGCCCCATGTGGGACAGGGACCACATCCAACCTGATTTGCTTGTATCCACCCCAGGGCTTAGTACAGTGCCTGGCACATAGTAAGCGCTTAATAAATACCATAAAAAAGGGCCAAAGAGAAAATTCTGAGTGTAGTGGCCGGCAGGATGCTGGCTGAGGGCCTGTTAGAGAGGCCTGAACCGGGCTGCCAAATCAATCTCGGGAGATGGACAAGAATCCTGGTAGGGGGGCCGGGTGGGAAATGGAAAGACCTTAGGAACCTCCTCCCCGAGAAGGTGGGAGAACCCTCAGGGGAAGAGCAGCTAGACCAGCTTGGGAGCAGAAGAAGCGACCTGACCTGATGGTTAGAGCACAAGCCTGGGAGTCAGAGGACTTGGGTTCTAATGCCGGCTCTGTGCCACTTCTCTGCAGTGGGACCTTAGATAAGTCATTTCACTTCTCTAGCCTCAGTTACCTCCTCTGTAAAATGGGGATTAAGACTGTAAACCCATGAAGAACAGGGCCTGTATCCAACCTGATTTGCTTGTATCCACCCCGGTGCTTAGTTGAGTGCCTGACACATAATAAGTGCTTAATAGATATCACTATTATTATTATTAGGACTAAGATTATGATTTCAATGTGGAACAGGGACTGCGTTCAATCCAATGATCTTGTGTCTACCCCAGTGTTTAGTACAGTGCTTGGCAAGTGGTAAGTGCTTAACAAATATCATTGTGGGATTTAAATGTTACTATGTGTCAAGCACTGTACTGAGCACTGGGGTAGATACAAGATAATCAGGTTCGATTCAGTTAAGTCAATCAGTGGTATTTACTGAGGGCTTACTGTGTGCAGAGAACTATAGTAAGTACCTGGGAGAATACAGTTCCTGTTCCACATTGGCCTCACCATCAGAGTAGGAGGAAGAAAAGGTTTTGAATTCCCAAATGAGATGCAGGATGGAGGAAGAGAATAAGTTGAGTGAAAGGTTGAGAGAAGGTGGCGAAGAGGTGAAGCAGACAGAAGGAAGACGGGATTAGAACTCACAATGTCTGACTCCCAAGCCTGTGCTCTTTCCACCAAGTCACGCTGCTTCTCCTAATTACCATTATGTTCCCTGCACAAATCCAGCTTACAGTCCAGTGGATTTAAAGTAAGTGTCCAGTCACTGGCACACGAGAATCAGAAAGAGGAGGGAGGGTAAGAAGTTAGTGTTCTAAAGTCTCTCAGCATGTTGTCATTGAGATTTCTGCTGAGACTGCAGTTGATTAAATAGAAGAAACAAAGTGTGGGTTAGTGGATAGAGCACGGGCCTATGGGTCAGAGGGAACTGGGTTCTAATCCTGGCTCTGTGCCACTTCTGGGCTGTGACTCTGGGCTAATCACTAAACTTCTCTGTGCCTCAGGTACCTCATTTGAAAAATAAGGATTAAGACTGTGAGCCCCACAGGGATAGGGACTGTGTCCAACTTGATCAGATTACATCAACCCCAGTGCTTAGTACAGTGCTTGGCACATAGTAAGCACTTAATATCATTTAAAATACCACACCAAAAAGGAGATTTCCTGCCTAATCTGGGATCATCTTAAAATGTAGTTCTGAGTTAATGATGCTTTCCAATTTAAAAAAAAATGTTTGGGGTGTTACAGTTTGTGGAATCAAGGTTGATTGTTTAGCTAAACAATCAGGCAGACAATTCACACCTTATGCATTCAATGACTGGTATTTATTGAGTATTTACTGTGTATAGAGTATTGGCTCTCCTATGAATCAATGCCTTAGGGTCAGGAGAGTTTGTATAGGCCAGTGAAGTTTAGGGCTATGCCATTGAAAAAGACTCTCGCTAGGGTTACCTATAATGAAAAGATATAAGCGGAAGTGCCAGACGAAGTTGACTGACCTGTGCTGGGCAATAGCACCATGGGAAAGAGTCTAAGGTGGATGACTGAATGATCAAAATGTAGATCAAAGAACAAGGCAGACTCAAGTTTTCACTGTGCGGAAGGAGGCAGTGGTAAACCACTTCCGTATTGTTACCAGGAAAACTCTGGATACACATACCAGAATGACTACAGATATATTGCTGGAAGATGAGCCCCTCAGATCGGAAGGCACTCAATGAGCTATTGGGGACGAGCAGAAGATGTCTCGGAGTATTGTGGGTGTTTACGACGAGGCTGGAATAAAGTCTTCGGGACCTCCGGTTGCTGATATTGCCATAAGAGAAATGAGTATCTGAACTTTAAAGATACCTTTATTATTGGAACGTACAATGTGCGGAGCATGAGCCAAGGATAGCGGGAAATAGTCAAGAATGAAGTGGCCAATTGAAGATCGACCTCCTAGGAATAAGTGAACTGAAATGAACTGGTATTGGTTATTTCGAATTGAATGAGCACATCATCTACTTCTCTGCCAATTCTGAAAAAGGAAGAAATGGCATAGCGGTGGTAATTGTGACAAAGAAAATTGCTAAGAGAGTTATCGGATATAATGCTGTTAATAACCGATTGATAGCTGTTAGCTTCAGAGGAAAACCATTCAGTATGACAGTACTTCATATGTGACAGATGTGGAGCAAGAAGAAATAGGTAGGTTTTCAATGAAGTGTGGAGAAAGATTTGATAAAAACTACAAGCAAGATGTGTTGATGATCACTGGGGATTGGAATGCCAAAATTGCAAATTGGATGGAAATGAAGGTCGTTGGAAAATACGGGCCTTGGAAATCGCAATCAAGCCAGGGACTAACATTGATTTCTGTGAGTCAAATGACTTTCTTATTGCCAACACCTTCCTTATCCAACCTAAACAATGACTGTACACACGGACTTCATCAGATGGTATAAAGAAATCAAATAGCTTTCAGATGTGTGACTGTGGGCAAGTCATTTAACTTCTCTGTGCTTCAGTGACCTCATCTGTAAAATGGGGATTAACTGTGAGCCTCACATGGGACAACCTGATTACTCTGTATCTACCCCAGGGCTTAGAACAGTGCTCTGCACATAGTAAGCGCTTAACAAATATCAAAAAAAAGACTACATTATTTGTAAGTGCTCAGTAAATATGACTAATGGAATGACTGAATATGGGTGCTGAAATACATTGTTTGTACCCAGATTAGAGGAAGCAATAGTGTGATGACTTGGTGTGAGTCCCCAAGTGCTTAGGTGATGAGGAAGTGCCACAGGGGCAGTAGAGAAGACAGAGTGGGAAGAGGAGAAATCAATCAGAGAAGGCTTCCTGGAGGAGATATTTCAGAAGGCCTTTGAAGATGGGGGAGTCAATCAATGGTACTGATTGAGTGCTTACTGTCTGTCAAGCACTGTACTAAGTGCTTGCAAGAGTACAGTACAACAATAGACATATTCCCTGACCACAGTGAGCTTACCATCTAGAAGCAGGAAGATAGACACCAATGCAAATAAATAAATTACAGCTTTGTACATAAGATATGTACATAGAGAAGCAGTGTGGCTCAGTGCAAAGAGCCCAGGCTTGGGAGTCAGAGGTCATGAGTTCAAATCCTGGATCTGCCACTTGTCAGCTGTGTGACTGTGGGCAAGTCACTTCACTTCTCTGGGCCTCAGTGACCTGATCTGTAAAATGGGGATGAAGACCGTGAGCCTCACGTGGGACAACCTGATTACACTGTATCTACCCCAGCTCTTAGAACAGTGCTCTGCACATAGTAAGCGCTTAACAAATACCAACATTATTATTAGTGCTGTAGGGCTGGGTGGGGACGGGGAAAAATCAGCTATTAGTCCTCATCCTATAGGAGGCTTACAGTCTAGGGTGGGGTGGAAAGGAGAAAAGGTATTGAATGCCCATTTTTCAGGTGAGGAACCTGGGGCACAAAGAAAGTAAGTGATTTGTCCAAGGTCAAACATCAGGTAAATGGCAGAGTCAGTACTAGAAGCCAGGGCCTCTGACTCCCAGGCTCATGCTCTTTCCACTAAGCAATGTTGCATCTCTGTGTGCTAAGCACTGTACTAAGTTCTGGGATAGATACAAGATAATCAGGTTGGACCCAGTCCCTGTCTCACATGGGGCTCACTGTATTAATGAATTACTGATAACCCCCATTTTATAGTTGAGGTAACTGAGGCACAAAAGTGAAGTGACATGCCCAAGGTCATATAGAAGACAGGTGGTGGATCCAGGACTAGAATTGAGGTCTTCTGATTTCCAGGCTCGTGCTTATTGTACTAGGCCACCCTGCTTCTCTGATTTAATGAATAAATTCAATTAATGGTATTTGTCAAGTGCCTGCTTTGTGCCAGGCACTGTGTAAGCACTGGGGTAGATACAAGGTTGGACAGAGTCCGGGTCTCACATGGGGCTCAGTCTTCATCCCCATTATATAGATGAGGTAACTGAGGCCCAGAGAAACAAAGTAACTTGCCCATGGTCACACAGCAGGCAAATGGCGGAGCTGGGATTAGAACTCAGGTCCTTCTGAATCCCAGGCCTGGGCTCTACCCTCTAATAATAATAATGTTGGTATTTAAGTGCTTACTATGTGCCAAGCACTGTTCTAAGCACTGAAGCCATGCTGCTTCGGTATGGGATGGTGCTGGGAAACAAGCAGAATGTCTGCCTTTTTCCTGAATGCCTCCTGAAATGCAGAAAGAGTTGCTGATTGCTCTAGAAGTCACGGAGCCTGAAGTGGAATCTTTCCCAGAGAATTTCCCAATCTTCTCCTGCACACCTCACTGCCCCCAGGCCCAGATGACAGGAAATGGCTGTTTGGTTTAGAGCAGCACTGCTGAGAGAGGCTGTGGAGAGTTTGAGAGTTCCTGTTTGTGATTCCAGCCTTGGGCAGAAACAGACTTCCAGGTGTGTTATTAAGCAGACTTCCAGGTGTGTTATTACCATATTCCTAAAAATCAAAGAGGCTGATAGAACCATGATCAGATCCCCAGAAGGAGAAGCAGCGTGGCCTAGTGGATAGAATACGGGACCTGGGAGCCAGAAGGACTTGGGTTCTAACCCTGGCTCTGCCACGTCTTCCACATGACCTTGGGGGAGTCACTTCACATCTCTGTGCCTCCATTATGTCATCTGGAAAATGGGGATTAAGATTGTGAACCCTGTGTGGAACAGGGACTGGGTCCAACCTGATTACTTCATATCTACTCCAGAGCTTAATACAGTGCCTGGCACGTAGTAAGCGCTAAATACATACCATTAAAAAAAAAAAAAGCACTGCACTGCTGCTGCACTCGGGAAATGGTGCGGCAGGTGGCAGGGCCTCAAGGCTGGGAGTCAGAGGATGTGGGTTTTAATCCCAGGTCTGCCACTTGCCTGCTGTGTGATGCTGGGCAACTCACTTTACTGCTCTGTGCCTCAGTTTCCGCATCTGTAAATTGGGGGTTAAACACCTGTTCTCCCTCCCCCATAGACCCTGAATCCCAAGTGTCTGACCTGATTGTACTGTAGATACCCTAGTAGTCAGTACAGTGCTTGGTTCTTACTGAGTACTTTAACAATTATCACGATCAATACTGTGGAAGAAAATGGTTGTCAAAGGAAATGGTCGCATACACACTCATGGCATCAAGAAAGTCACACACAGGTGCCCTGTTGAGTGATTCAGTCCCGTAGACTGTAAGTTTGTTATGGGTGGTGAACGTATCTAATCTTTTCTGTTACAGAATACTCTCCTGAGCACTTAGTACAGTGCTCTGCCCAGGGTAAGTGTTCTGTAAATATGATTGATTTTATATTTGGGGTTCTGTAAGAACACAACCCCCACAACCCCACTTGTTTGGGGTCCTGAATCTACTTTGCTGTAGGGTTCACTGGCTCAGAAAAGGAATTTTCCTGGCATTTTCTTGTTAAATCTGCCACCTTGGCCTCTGGCAGCACCTGTGAGAACAGGGTAAGGAATCCAGGTGGCCGACAAAGAACTCAATCCTGCATCTCATGCTAATGATTTGACCGAGTTCCTCATTTTGTCTGTTGCACACACTGGGCTGGGTTTGGGACCGGCCTGGGTGTCCTGCTGTTTCTAGCTGGGGATCTGAGTTGCCTCCCCCCGAACCAGTGACCCCTGGGCCGGGGAAAAAAAAAATGGTCCCAACCCCCTAAGAGTTCAAGCTTCTGATCCCCTGTTACAAGACAGATACCACCCCAGCTATGTGAAACCCCAGTAGGTTTGCAATTCGGCTGGTTTGTGTGGTTTCTTGGTCGTGCTGTTAGCACACTACTCACCTGGCTAAATATAGTTTCTTGTAATAAAGTTCTGAATTCCGATTGTCACCTTCCTTTTTCGCCCCATGGGTAGGGGGAGAGCTGCCATTTATTATGTAAATTTGGGACTGGAGGAAGTCACTCTTGTTATTTTGCATGAATGTGCCTATAGAAACTCTGGTAAGTGATGGTTCTACATTTTACTTCTTTTTTTTTTTTTTTTGCAAGAAATAGGCGGCTTCTCAGCTTGGTCCTTAGCCTAAAAATAAAACCTGCAATGGTCACTTCTGGTGAATGTCAAGTGAACGGTTTGAGATTGCATTGTGAATGTCGCTGCTCTGGAGGATTTGGGGTTTCTTCTTATTGGACATCCTGTTCACCCCAAATGGGGAAGGAGTCAGGAAAGGCACCCAAACCCTACTTCCTCACCAAACTCCCATTTGCTTGAACAGGGAACAGGGCTTGATGAACTTCAGTCCCATAGTGTCCTATACCAAAAGTAAACTGGGGAACAGATAGAACGTAACCATTGCGTTGTGGAGCAGCGGAATGCTACTGGATCCATCAATCAATGCTACTTATTGAGCGCTTGCAATGTGCAGAGCACTGAATTAAGCACTTGGGTGAGTATAATACATCATCCTTACCTGAGAGTGAGGGAGGATAGAATGTAAGTACTAGAGTGTAGGCTCTAGCCGGTAAGCTCGTTACAGGCAGGGAACGTGCTAATTCTGTTGTATTATATTCTCCCAAGCACTTAATACAGTGCTCTGTACATAATCAGTGCTCAGTATGATTGGTTGCAAGCTCCTTGAGGATGGGGATACAAAATAAGTCCCCGTCCCAATCAAGGCTCATAAGGGAGAATGAGAATCCTATCCCCATTTTACAGATGAGGAAATTGAGGCACAGAGAGGTGCAATGATTGGTCCAGGGTCACACAGCAGGTAACCCCATTTAATAGGTGAGTATCCCCTTTTACAGCTGAGGAACTGAGACACAGAGAGTCTCAATGATTTGCCCAGGGTCATACAGCAGAAAAGTGACAGCATCTACCCCCATTTTACAGGTGGGGAAACTGAGGCCCAGAGCCATGCAGGGATTTGCCCAAGGGTTGCCTTCAGGTGAGTGGTGGAGCCGAAACCAGAACCCCGGTTTCTTGACTCCTAGTCTGGGGTTCTTTCCACTAGCCCAGGGCGGGTCATTAGAGCAGCAGTGAGGTGATGTGGGAGAAGACTAGATGTCAGCAGGGTGCTCGAACAGCTTCCCTATGGGAGATCAAAAGGGACATTGACAAACAGGGAGAGTAAAACCAATGTTTTAAAACCATGGTGAAATATCCTCTGAAAGGATAGGTGGTAGAGCAGAGGGGCTTCAGGGAGTGTATTGGCCCCCTTTATCCACCCCTCCTGCAGCCCCAAGGCACACGACTGTAATTTTATTTATTTTAATGTCTATCTCTCCCACTAGAGCCTAAGCTTATTGTGAGTGGGGAACGTCTCTGCCGACTCTGTTGTATCATACTCTGCCAAGCTTTTAGTGCATGGTATAGTGGATAGAGCACAGGCCTGGGAGTGAGAAGATCGTAAATTCTAATCCTGCCTCCACCACTTGTCTATTGTGTGACTTAGGGCAAGTCACTTCTCGGGGCTTCAGTTCCCTCATCTGTAAAATGGGGATTGAGTCGGTGAGCCCCACGTGGGACCGGCACTGTGTCCAACCCGATTAGCTTGTATCCTCCCCAGTGCTTAGTACAGTGCCTGGCACATAAATGCCACAATTATGATAGTGTTCTGCATATAGTAAGTGCTCAATCAATACTACTGGTTGAGTCGTTAGCAAGTGGACCCCATGTTTGGCAATCAAGTAGCAGCTTTGGGAAGGCTGGGAAGTTTGGGGGTTCCCAAGAGGGAATTCAAAAAGTTGCGAGGTTCCAATCCCAGCTCTGCTGCTGGCCTGTTGTGTGACTTTGGGCAAGTTTCTGCACCTCTCTGTGCCTCAGTTTCCTCATCTTAAAGGGGGATAAGATAGCTGTTCTCCTTCCCAATCAGATATTAGAGAAGCAGCGTGGCTCAGTGGAAAGAGCCTGGGTTTGGGAGTCAGAGGTCATGGGTTCAAATTCCGGCTCTGCCACCTGTCAGCTGGGTGACTGTGGGAAAGTCACTTCACTTCCCTGTGCCTCAGTTATCTCATCTGTAAAATGGGGATGAAGACTGTGAGCCCCAAGTGGGACAACCTGATGACCCTGTATCTACCCCAGCGCTTAAAACAGTGCTCTGCACATAGCGCTTAAATACCAACATTATTATTATTATATTAGCCCTATGTGGGAGGTGGACTAGGTTAGATTCCTTGGTTATATTTGTATCTACCACAGCAAATGGGAAATAAATACCACTCTAGGTGTGGGTCTTTCCAGCCACATTTGCACACATGAAGAGCTTTTACCACCATCTGCAATCATCTTTAAATATAAAGGACAGATGTATGTAGGGGTGAGGAGGCAGGGGCAGGTGCTGTTATTTTACAGATGGGGGAAATTGAGGCAGAGCAAATTAAATTAGTTACCCAGGTGTCTGGGGGTTCAAAGTCGTGAGAATGGAAATAATTTTTTGTGGGTGCTCCAGCTGTACAATTATTCAGAAATTTGCACTTTACTGGCCCAAGAAGGTCCCCGTTTTGGGTGTCACCCTTACCGCCACCACTATGGCTTAAGAATTTGGATCCCAGCATTTTGCGATTTTTATATCATCTTTCTAAAATGTGCTATTTTCAATCTCGGCTCAGTTTGACTCTGCAAATAATAGTGGCAAGAGAAGTTGGCCCCAATCTACCTAAAAGTAGATTCTCTACCCAGAGAAGCAGCGTGGCTCAGTGGAAAGAGCGTGGGCTTTGGAGTCAGGGCTCATGAGTTCGAATCCCAGCTCTGCCACTTGTCGGCTGTGTGACCGTGGGCAAGTCACTTAACTTCTCTGTGCCTCAGTTCCCTCATCTGTAAAATGGGGATGAAGACTGTGAGCCCCACATGGGACAACCTGATTCCCCTATGTCTACCCCAGCGCTTAGAACAGTGCTCGGCACATAGTAAGCGCTTAACAAATACCAACATTATTATTATTATTATTATTAAAAGTCAAGAATTTGTGAGTATTTGAAATTCGAAACTGGACCTAAATGTTCTCCCTCCCACCTCACTTATTTAGCTGCTCTGGGTACCTCCCCTTGCCTGCCCCAGCCTGACCTAGTGGAAAAAGCACAGGCTTGGGAATCAGGGGACCCGAGTTCTAATTCCAGCTCTGCCACTTACGCACTTTGTGACTTTGGACAAGTCACTTAACTTTTCTATGCCTCAGTTCCCCCATCTGCAAAATGGGTACTCAATACCTAGTCTCCTTCCTACTTATGTACCCCATATGGGACAGAGGCTGTGATCAACTTGATTATCCTGTATAATAATAATTATGGTATTCGTTAAACGCTTACTAGGCGCCAGGCACTGTAATAAGTGCTGATCTACCTCAGCTCTTAGTATGGTGCTTGGCACAAAGTGCTGAACAAAGACCACAATTCTTGACATTATCTAACATCATTGTGCCTCAGTCTCCTCCTCGATCTTGTCTGTCTCAATGCCAACGCCCACATCCCGCCTCTGGCCTGGAGCTCCCTCCCTCCTCCTATCCAACACACAATGACTCTCTCCCTGCTTCAGAGCCTTATTGAAAGCACAACTCCTCCAAGAGGCCTTCCCTGACTAAGCCCTCCTTTCCTCTTCTCCCACTCCTGACTTGCTCCCTTTATTCATCCCCCCTCTCCCAGACCCACAGTAATAATAATAATAATGGTATTTGCTAAGCACTTACTATGTGCCAAGCACTGTTCTAAGCACTGGAGTAGATAGAAGGTAAGCAGGTTGTCCCATGTGGGGCTCACAGTCTTAATCCCCCTTTTACAGATGAGGGAACTGAGGCCCAGAGAAGTGAAGTTACTTGGCCCAAAGTCATACAGCAGACAAGTGGCAGAGTGGGGATTAGAACCCATGACCTCTGACTCCCAAGCCCGGGCTCTTTCCACTAAGCTATGCTGCTTCCCCTACTTATGTCCATATCTGTAATTTATTTATATGAAAGTCTGTCTCCTCTTCTAGACTGTAAGCTTGTTGGGGGCAGGGAATGTGTCTATTACTATATTCTCCCAAGTGCTTAGTACAGTGGTCTGCACACAGTAAGTGCTCAATAAATTCGATTGACTGACTGATCTGTAAAATGGGGATTCAATACCTGTTGCCAGACCTGTGTCAGACCTGATTATCTTCATATCTACTCCAGCCCTTGGTACAATACTTGGCGTGTAATGAGTGCTTAACAAATACACTGATTGTTATTGTCATCATCGTTGTTGTTGGCAACGTGGCATAGATGATAGAGCACAGGCCTGTGAGTCAAAGGGTCCTGGGTTCTAATTCCAACTCTGCCACTTGTCTGCTCTGTGACCTTGGCCAAGTCACTTCAGTTCTCTGGGTCTCATTTCCCTCATCTGTAAAATGGGGATTGAGACTGTGAGGCCCACGTGGGCCAACCTGATGACCCTGTATCTACCCCAGCGCTTAGAACAGTGCTCTGCATATAGTAAGCATTTAACAAATACTATTATTATTATTGTTCTCTGGGCCTCATTGCCCTCATCTGTCAAAGGGGGATGAAGACTGAGGCCCACGTGGGACAACCTGATGACCCTGTATCTACCCCAGCGCTTAGAACAGTGCTCTGCACATAGTAAGCGTTTAACAAATACCAACATTATTGTTATTATTATTATTATTCTCTGGGCCTCAATGCCCTCATCTGTCAAAGGGGGATGAAGACTGTAAGCCCCACGTGGGATAACCTGATGACCTTGTATCCCACCCAGCGCTGAGAGCAGTGCTCTGCACATAGTAAGCATTTAACAAATACCAACAATATTATTTATTATTATTATTCTTCTTCTCTGGGCCTCAGTGCCCTCATCTGTCAAAGGGGGACGAAGACTGTGAGCCCCACGTGGGACAAGCTGATGACCTTGTATCCCACCCAGCGCTGAGAGCAGTGCTTTGCACATAGTAAGCGCTTAACAATTGCCAATCGTTGTTATTGTTGTTGATCTCCACGCCCCCACCCCGTGTCAAGTCAGCAAACGGATGACGTCACCGTTGGGCGGGGCGACGTCGGCGCATGCGCGCCCGGAGAACGGCCCCCTGCTTTGCACACGACCCGGAAATCCGGCGCCTGCGCGTTGGCGGGGGTGGCCCTGCCTCGGCGGTGGAGGTGAGGCGGGGAAGGAGGCCGCGGCCGACCGGAAGTCAGGAGTCCCGACCGGAAGTCGGGACCCTCGGCGCCATGTTGCCCAATGGCCTAAATGGGGCCTAAGGCAGAACCTAGTCCCCAGGCGTCGTTGGTCGACGGGGGCAGGGAAGGGGAGGGATTTTTAGGGTCCTTATATGGGGAGGGAAGGGGTGGGACCCGTGTGGCATCGATTCAAGGATGATTAGCATCCACCAGCTGGTAATGACCCATGGCAGCAGCATGGCAGTGGGGCTACAGCCCAGGCCTGACCCCCTCTAGGGGAAACAGCGTGGCTCAGTGGAAAGAGCCTGGGCTTGGGAGTCAGAGGTCATGAGTTGGACTCCCGGCTCTGCCGCTTGTCAGCAGTGTGACTGTGGGCAAGTCACTTCACTTCTCTGTGCCTCAGTTACCTCAGCTGTAAAATGGGGATTAACTGTGAGCCTCACGTGGGACAATCTGATTACCCTGTATCTACCCCAGCGCTTAGAACAGTGCTCTGCATATAGTATGCACTTAACAAATACCAACATTATTATTATTCGTTCATGATGATGATGGCGTTTGTTAAGTGCTTACTATGTGCCAAGCACTGTTCCAAGCGCTGGGAGGGATACAAGGTCGTCAGGCTGTCCCTCGTGGGGCTCACAGGCTTCATCCCCATTTTCCAGATGAGGAAACTGAGGCACAGAGAAGTGACTTGCCCAAAGTCACACAGCTGACAAGTGGCAGAGCGGGGATTAGAACCCACGACCTCCAACTCCCAAGCACGACCTCTTTCCACTCAGCCACGCTGCTTCTCATGCATTCAACTGTCTTTATTGAGCGCTTACTGTGCGCAGAGCACTGTGCCGAGCGCTTGGAATGTACAGTTGGGCACCAGTTAGTCCCTGTGCAACAATAATAATTACAGTATTTGCTCAGCACTTACTATGTGCCGAGCACTGTTCTAAGCGCTGGGGTGGATACAAGGTAATGCGGTTGTCCCACGTAGGGCTCTCGGTTTTCATCCCCATTTTACAGAGGAGGTAACTAAGGCACAGAGAAGTTAAGTAATTTGCCCATGGTCGCACAGCTGACAAGTGGAGGAACTGGGATTAAAACCCATGACCCTACTCCCAAGCCTGTGCTCTTTTCACTAAGTGCTTCTCTTAAGCCCTTAATGTGTGCCAAGCACTGTTCTAAGCACTGGGGTAGATAGAAGGTAACAAGGTTGTCCCACATGGGGCTCACAGTTCTTAAACCCCGTTTTACAGATGAGGTAACAGACACAGAGAAGTGGAGGGACTTGCCAAAGGCCACACAGCTGACGAGTGGCAGAGAGAGGATTGGAACCCATGTCCTCTTACTCCCAAACTTGTGCTCTTGCCACTAGGCCACGCTGATTCTCCTAGTATGGTGCCTGGTGTATAATAAGTGCTTAACAAATGCCATTATTAATATTACTGTTGTTATTTACAGAAGGATTGCAGCTGGAGGTGGAATGTCCTGTGGCAACCCTCTGGGTCGGAGAACGATTGGACAGCCCAAGGCAAGATAAGAAGAAGCAGCGTTGCTTGCTGGTTAGTGCGTGGGCCTGAGAGTCAGAAAGTCATGGGTTCTAATCCCGGCTTTGCCCCATGTCTTCTATGTTAACTTGTGCAAGCCACTTCTTTGGGTCTGTTACCTTATCTGTAAATGGGTATGCAGACTGGGGAGTCCCATGTGGGACAAGGACTGTGTCCAACCCGATTTGCTTCTGTTCACCGCAGTGCTTAATACAGTGCCTGGCACACAGTAAGTGCTTAACAAATACTTCATTATTATTATCATCCTAGGTCCACTGCTGACCTGCTGTGAGACCTTGGGTAAGTCACTTTGCTTCTCAGTGCCTTAGTTTTAGCTTTAGCATATACTCTCAGTAAACCTAGCTTCCTTCATCCTTATCATGTAATAGCAAGGTAACCTCCTCTCTGGTTTCCCTTATCCCACTGAAAGGGTTGGACTTCTGAAGACTATGGGGCTGAGGATAATTTCCCAAAATCCATCTCAGACAGCTAAACGACGTTAACTAACCTTACCCTAGCCGTGGTTTTTACAAAGGTTGGCCAAAAGCTCGTGGTGCCTGCAAGTCTGGAGAGACAACTGTCTGCCTGGGGGAATTTTGGTTTCCAGACTGGAGTTTGAGTGGCCATGGTACAATCTCCACTATCACATGAATGGTAAGATAAAATCAGAGTACTCTACTACAATAATCAAAACAGCTATGACATTTATTAAGCGTTGTCCATGGGTTAAGCACTAGAGTAGATTCATGTTGATCAGATTGGACAGAGTCCCTGCCCGACATGGGGCTCACCGTCTAAGTGGTCCTGGTATCTTGTCCACATTTTGCTGATGGAGAAAAAAAGCACAGAGAGGTAAAGCCGCTTGCCCAAGGTCACACGGCAGGCCAGTGGCAGAGCTGGTGCTAATTGCCTGACGCCCAGGCCCTTGCACTTTTCATTAGGCCGCACTGCCCCTCGCAACAGCAGTTCACACAGAGGAAACAGATTTAGACATCTTGGCAGCTGAGTCAAGCCTAGCATGAGAAGCCGTGTGGCCCAGTGGAAAGAGCACAGGCCCGGGAGTCAGAGGACTCCACTTGCCTGCTGTGTGACCTTGGACAAGTCACTTCTCTGTGCCTCGGTTACCTCATCTGTAAAAGAGTGGAGCCCATCATTGGGCAGGGATTGTCCCTATCTGTTGCCGAATTGTACATTTCAAGTGCTTAATAATAATAATAATAATAATAATGTTATTTGTTAAGCGCTTACTATGTGCAGAGCATTGTTCTAAGCGTTGGGGTAGATACAGGGTGATCAGCTTGTCCCACCTAAGGCTCACAGTTAATCCCCATTTTACAGATGAGGTAACGGAGGCACAGAGAAGTGAAGTGACTCGCCCACAGTCACACAGCTGACAAGTGGCTGAATCGGGATCCGAACCCATGACCACTGCCTCCCAAGCCCAGCCTCTTTCCACTGAGCCACGCTGCTTAATACAGTGCTCTGCACATAGCGCTCAATAAATACTATTGAATGAATGAGGATTCAGTACCTGTTCTCCTTCCTTAGATTGCAAGCCTGGTGTGGGACAGGGTCTTGCTGAAAGTGGTTAATTTGTATCTTCCCCAGCATTTAAAAAGTGCTTAACACATAGTAAGCGCTGAACAAATACCACAGTTTCAAGTTGTTTTGTAATTAATTTAGCCCTGCCTGAGATCAGTTCTTTACAATAACTGATTCCAAGAAAAAAAATCTTCCTTAAAACAGCTCATGACTGGAACAATCTTGTTGGGGGAGTCTGATTTTTGGTGAATCATCGGTTGGGATCTGGTGTTCCCCAGTGCGACACATCTTGGGGGAAGATAGGAAGAATTTCAAGAGCCGAGCTATTTCCTGTTTGCCGGTCGCATCTACAGTAGTTACATAAGCAGCCTAATTTGACATCATTTTAATTTTCTTTGATGCCGATCCTCACCGGGATCCATTATTTTCCTCATAAAGCATATAATCATATTGCCTAAATTTGCTGAAGAAAATTGCCTTTTAGGTCTTTATGGGACCAACTCCCTTATGGAGCTCTCAAAATGGGTGTTTTTCAGAGAAATCATTAGATTGAAAAAATGCCACGGGGCATGGGATTGGGGAAGTAAGTTCTATGTATCTGAACATCATGAAACCACTACGGTTTCCATCTAGAAGAGAAGGTGGCAGAAATAACGGTATGTGTTAAGCTCTTACTGTGTGTCTGTATAAGCGCTGGAGTAGATCAAGTTAATAAGGGCGGACACAGTCCTGGCTGCCACGTGGGGCTTCCAGACTGCAGGAGGGAGAAATATATAAGATGTCTGCATTTGGAGTATGTGGTGTACCATCTGTGCCTCGATCTCGTCTACCTTGCTGCTGACCACTTCCCCACATCCTTCCCCGACCTAGAACTCTCTCCCTCTCCGTATACGCCAGACCATCACTCTCCCCACCTCCAGAGCATTATTAAGGTCATATCTCCTCCAAGAGGCCTTCCCCGATTAAGCCCTCTTTTCCCCAACTCCCTCCCTCCCTCTGCGTCTTCTGTGCATTTGGATACGTGATCTTTGGGCATTTGATATTCACCTCAGCACCCCCAACCCCACGACACTTATGTACAGATATATAAATTAGACACTATAAATTATTTCTATTAATGTCCATCCCTGCCCCTGGACTGTAAGCTTGGTGATGGGCAAGGGAACGTGACTACGCATTCTGTTGTATTGTCCTTTCCCAAGTGCTTGGTTCAGCCCTCTGCACGTAGGAAATGCTCAATAAGTAACCAGTTGATTGATCTGCTTTTTCCCTGACAGATGCGAGCAATTAGGCACTCTGAGGAGGCCCTGAAAGTAGCCCTCATATCGAAGTCCTCAGCCCTGGTGAAGCAATACGAGAGTCTGGACCCTGGGGAGAGGCTTTTGATGAACGAAGCATTCCGCCGGGATAGCATTCTCTTCAGACCCATTACTCTGCAGTCAGCATCAGACTGGATTTCTGCACACCCGGAGCCCACGCAAGACTTTGAGGAGTTCTATCGCGATCCCTATAGGAAGAAACCCACTCCGCAGAGTAACACAATTTATATACAGGCCATTGGTAAGACCTTGTTTCTCTCCAGCAGGGTTACTTCCTTGGCCATCGTTGGCTTTAGACAGTAAAGAAATGCATGTTTTTGAATCTCTAATGAAATGTGCCAACCAAGTGGTTTGTATTGTTCAAGAAAACTCATGTCGGGGAACAGGATTAATTCACTGACATGAGGAAACGCTTAGTAGGGTGCTCTGCACACTGCGCTCAATGAATACCACTGATTTTTTTTTTATGGTATTCCTTAAGTGCTTACTAGGTGCCAGGCACTGTATGGAGTGCTGGGGTAGAGACAAGCTATTCAGGTTGAACACAGTCCGTGTCTGATGTGGAGCTCACAGTCTTAATCCCCCTTTTATAGATGAGGTAACTGAGGCATGGGTAAGTTAAGTGACTTGTACAAGGTCACATAGCAGACAAATGGCAGAGCCAGAATTAGAACCCAGTCCTTCAGACTCCCAGGCCTCTGTTTTATCCACTGGGTGACACTGCTTTGCCTTGTTGATTGAGTAGGGCAAAGAATTAAAGAGGTTGTTTTTCTAATTCTGAGTGACCTTGTTACCACTGAATACATAGCTATATATGCCCTTGGTTCTCTCTATCTGTGTCTCTCCATATATATACACATATATATGTATTAAATGTAAATATATACATATATATATAAAAATATTTACCCATAGATAAAAGTCAGGGATATTTATCAAGGACTTGAATTTGCAGAGCACTGTACTAAGCATTTGGGAGAGAACAATACGTTAGAATTAGGGACACATTTCCTACCTATAACTAGTTTGCAGTGTAGAGATGAGCTTGCTGTCTAGATATAGCAGTTTATTAGCTTGATGCTTCAATTTACCAGTGTGTAAGGTGGATCTAATAATGCGTAGTGTGAGAACATGTTTTTGTTTTAAATGTCCATCGAAGTTCGTCATTGGGATGTACTAATGAAAGAGTGTCGTCCTTGATTAAGGGCAAGGTCTTGCATATAGTCTTGTAAAATTTTGCATTATCTATTTTTGGTTATTTTATGCAAGCATAACTGGGGAGATTGTCATCAGGAAACTACTTGAAGATTTGTTGAATTATTTTTCTGTGTGTAGTTTTTCTGTTAATTTTGGATTTTTAAAATTGGAGATCATCGGTTTGATCCTCTAGTTACCGCTATCAACATTTTCAGTTTTTGAAAATAATTTTCCATTTTATACTATAACTTTGATCATGATCATCAAAATTTTGGGCATTTTTTTAGCAGTGGGAAATCGCTTCAGTGATTGGGGAAAAAAACAAACAACAAAAAAGCCCTCTTCCCCAGCAAGAAACATTAGAGAGAATACTGAAGTTTCATTTTTGTTTCGGTTTTCAGTAGTTTGATTTAATTGAAGGCACAGTAGCCGACCTGTTTAACTTTCAATCTGGCTTTTGTTTTTTATGACATTAGGTTCCTTTGGTGAATCCAGAGTTAGCACGGAGGAATATGTTACCTGGTTAAAGGGCTACTGTGAAGCCTTTTATTATGGAATGACCGTTAAACTCCTAGCACCTGTACCTGTTTCAGTTACCGGATGTTCATTTAGAGTCAATGACAACACACACAACTTGCAAATTCATGCAGGTACTTAGAAAAAAAAATCATTATTAATCATCTTTCATAATAGAGCACTTTAAAGGGTTTAAAAGGTATTTTTAAAAGTAGAAAATAGAACATTTTGAACGTGTCATCTGAATGCCTGAAACTTTTCTAGGTTTGAAGTTGAGAAAGATGTAAGAAAATAATTCTCTCTGGGGGACTGTGTTTTCACCAATGGAGATAAAGTATATTTTTTAAATTCCTAGTCATAGTGACATCTTAAATTATGTAATGTTTGGATATACTGTTGAATACAAGCTAAGATATGCTCTTGATCTTCTCGTTTGAATTTTGTGGTTTTCCTAACTGAGCAGATGGACTCTATTTGTACTTTTCTACAGGGGACCTGCTGAGATACTTAAAAAGGAAAAAGCCCAGCGATGCCTTCTGTATAGTGGGGATAACAACGATTGATCTCTTCCCAAAGGAATCTTGGAATTTCGTCTTTGGACAGGCATCTCTGACTGAAGGTATCCCTGTCTGACTTCCTCAGTGGTCAGAAAATGGGGTGTGATGTTCCAGTTTATGGACAAATACGGTAGCGAAGGCCTCCAAATTAGTGGAAACTAGATGGAAATGAGAAGTATTTGCAGAGCCTCATAATGATAGAAGGAAAGCTAATGCCAGCTGAAGTCATTTATAGCTGAAATCTCGAAAGAAAGAGTTGCTGTTTAATCCTCGTGAAATTCTGCAATTCACTCTCTTGACCTTCTAGCCCGAAAAGTGTAAGAGCTGCCAGCTGGTACGATAAGGAATTAGCCTTTCACTTTCCATCATGACTTTTCTTCCTACAGATTACTGACTATTTATTTTTTAAAGAATCTGCCACCTTCTTGATCTTTGATTGCAGCCTGTTAGCCTTTCTCTTTCCGTCATGACTTTTCTCCCTACAGGTCATTGACTACTTTTAAAAGAATCTGCAACCTCCGTGATCTTTGATCGCAGCCTGTAGGAAACCCCCTTGGTAATTATGAGCACGTATGCAGGGGAAATGATCTTGCCATCTGTCTGGCAGGCTTGAATCTCAGCCGTCTCCCTGCTGATGGCAGTTTTGTGCCCAGAGTTTAGCAAGTTTGCTGCCTAAAGTTTTGTCCTGCCCATGTTTCAAAGTGAAGCCACCCTTCTGCTCTTCCCAGAGAACCCTGGCTTGTAATCTTGGCCCTTCCACTTGTCTGATATGTGAACTTGGGCAAGTCACTTGATGTCTTTGGGCCTCTTTTAGCTCATATGTAAAATGGGGATTAAGAATGTGACTCCCATTTAAGACATGGATTGTGTCTAACCTGATTAGTTTGCGGCTACTCTAGTGCTTAGTGTAGTGCCTGGTACATAGTAAGCACTTAAATCACAGTAATAATAATAAGTACTATTTTTATTATCATTATTTTCATATATTGTCGGCAGGGAATGTCACTGTTTACTGTTGTATTGTACTTCCCAAGAGCTTAGTTCAGTGCTCTGCATGCAGTAAGTGCTTAGTAAATTCGACTGCATGAATGAATTACAACACCTGGAAGAGATGGACAGATGACTCATTTCAAATGATTTTGTCCTTTTTTTTTGGTGGTATTTATAAATCACTTCCTATGTGCCAGGCACTATACTAAGTGCTGTAGTAGTTGAAGATAATCAAATTGGTCATACTGGCCTCACAGTCTTAATCCCCATTTTACAGATGAGGTAACTGAGGCACAGAGATGTGAAGTAACTTACTCGAGATGACACAACACTCAAGTGGCGGAGCTGGGATTAGAACCCAGGTCCTTCTGATTCCCAGTCCCCTGCACTAATCACTAGGCAAAGCTGCTTTTGCCCTCGTCCATCAAGAAGTCACTGCTAATTCGCCTTGTGGAAATGTTTCATTTTCTTCCAGTAGTTGAAATAGCCTTCCTGACCTGTATTTCTTTTTAATTCCATCGTAAGGAAGCCGATTAGAGACGGAGTGCACAGAGAAGTGACGGTATGAAAGGGCCAGATTGCTACCTTGGAACGTCAAGGTGCCTGTGTTTCGCCTACGCTTCTCCGCATGAATAACTAGTTAGCTTTCCACCTGCTACCGTCGTTACAGGCGGTACTTCAGGAAAGAATAACGGGAGCAAGTCGCTTTTAGGGTGGAACGAGTGAACCCACTGAAGAAGAGTTTATAAATACGCACTGCCAAGCGGATAGGCAAAGGCTGGACAGACTTAGGTTTTCCAAGGATGATTACACTTGGCTGTTTGGGGAAATAGTCTCTACTTTTTCCCCCAAAACCCATTTTCAAATCAGAGATGCCGTGTGATCTCACAGTGGTCCGCGAACCTCTCTTTCATCCAGCGGAGGTCACTCGTGATCCACAAGAGAGTCCGGTGCATCCGAAACTCATCCAGAGGCGGTGCCGTCCAGGATTCATCGGAGGAGTGGGTCCTGGTCTCTGAGAGCAGGATCTTAACCCTGGGAGGGCTCGGAACTCTGTTCGGAAAAGGCTTTGAGGAACGCTGAGGCCTTTCTTAAAGCAATTACCCCCCCAGTGAGGGTTCGGTGTTGAGTACAGTTCTTGGCACATGCCGAGCGCTTAACGAACACTACTAGGCATGAAGGGTCGAAGTTAAGAGCAGGTGAGGCGTGGCATCACCATCTCCCACACGAGGAGAGTCAGTATGTGCCATCGGGACCTGTGTCCCGGCATCACCATCTGGGAAAGAGAGGCTGTGGGTACCCTCGCGCTCCAAACGGCATGAACTTCTAACTGTGCCGTAATAGTATCTGCTCGCCATCCGGCCTTTCCCACAGTGAGTGTAAACAGTTTCTTCATGGTCTTTTTATCCCCCGGCTTGGCGCCTGTCCGTGTTCGTTTAACTTTCAGAGATGGAAATGTCACGGCCCTGTGGGAAGAGCACAGGCCTGGGAATTGAGGACCCGGGGTCTATTCCCGGCTCCACCACTTGCCTGCTGTGTGACCTCGGGGAAGTCCCTTTACTTCTCTGCGTCTCCATTTCCTCATCTATAAAAAGGGGATTCAGTATCTGTTCTCCCTTCTGCTTAGGGTGAGAGCCCCACAAGGGATAAGGACTGTTTCCAATCTGCACAGACTATATCTACCCCATACTTAGTACAGAGTAAGCAATTAACAAATGTCACAGTGATTATCATTTTTACTCTGCACCACTTATTATGAGGTGGTCAGTGGGCCATGGGGAAAGGGGTAGCTCTGTTTGTTACCTAATCATAACAGTGTTTGTTAAGCACTTATTGTGTGCTTGGGGTAGATAGAAAATAATCACATCAGACACAGTCCTTGTCCCACATGGGTTTCACAGTCTGAGCAGGAGGAGAATAGTTTATCCCCATTTTACAGATGAAGAAATTGAGGCTCAGACAAAGGCAAGTGGCAGGTCTGGGATTAGGAGTCTGATCTCGCTGAGGGCAGGGAATATGTCTGCTTATTGTTATATTGTACTCTCACAAGCGCTCAGAGTGCTGTGCACACAGAAAGTGCTCAGTAAATACAATCGAATGAAAGAATGAATGAATCTTCTGCCTTCCAGTCCCATGCTCTTTTCACTAGGCCATGCTACCTCCTAAAAATTTTACCGGCCACTTCCAGCCAATAAGCAACAGCCTCGGGCAAGTTGAGTAACAATCTAATAATAATAATAATATTATGCTTGACAAGAGCTATGGTCGATACCGGGTGATCAGTTCAGACATGGTCCCCGGGATATGTGGGGGCTTCCAGTCTGAGTAGGAGGGAGAACAGACATCTCGGATCCCCATTTTACAGGTGAGGAACCTGAAGCCCAGAAAAAATAAGTGACTTGGCCAGGGTCAAACAGCAGGAAAGCGGCGGAGCCGGGGTTGGAGCCCAGGTCTTGTGACTCCGTCGCGCGCCCTTTCCTTAAGGCCACACTGCTTCGATCGTGGAACGTTAATAAGGCGCGGACCGGCGCCGAGCCAGGGGGCTAAAAAAGAGCATGAAGAAACGAGTGATCTGGTACTCACTGTGGGAAAGACCAGGTGCTACGGGTATTTTCCATCCCTGTTTTTTAAGAACCTGACCTTATTAAAAATGCATCTGTGGGGTGTACGCTAGCGGAATTCCCCTTTGACTCTGTCTTTTGTAGGCGTGGGTATCTTCAGCTTCGCCAGGTACGACAGTGACTTTTATAGCCCAAACTACAAAGGCAGACTGAAGAGACCAAAGAAACCATCCAAAGGAGACTATTCCATTTTTGATGACTGTCACACACCCGCCATCACCGGTTTATTGCTGCTGAGGTCTTGTAAGGTGAGAGGCCTCAGAGATCTTAGAGACCCTGACACCCTCTTTCTGGTAGAAAAAACTCTAATTTTGAAATGTACTAGCCATCTTGAACTTCTGTAATTTATTTTAATGTCCACCTCCCCCTTCTAGTCAGTAAATTCCTTGGGTGCAGAGATTGTAGCTACCACTCTTTCCCAAGCGCTCAGCACAGGGCCTTGCACACGGTAAGCTCTCAATAAATACCACCGATTGAGGGAAACAGAGGACACTGGTTAACTTAATATTATTGAAGTTCTATTCTGACAGATATTTTGTGGGCTGGGGGGGTAGATACGAGTTTTTCAGATGCGGTACAGCAGGTAGGATATCTTATCCCCATTTTACAGATGAGGTAACAGAGGCCCAGAGAAGCAAAGTGACTTGCCCAGGGTCGCACGGCAGCTAGGGGATAGCACAGGCAACCCCCACACCTAGAAACAGGAGAAACCCTGTACGTCAATCAATCATTTGCATTAATTGAACACTTTTGTGCAGAGCACTGTACTAAGCGCTTGAGGGAGTACAAACTACATTTCCTTCAGTTTAAAAGTATTGGATTTTTTGCCTTCCTGGAGGCAGGCACCTTAGCATGTTGCCTCTGGGAATTAGCAACGAAACTATCAGTCAGTGAGTGACATTTATCGAGCCCCTACCCACCACTGGACCCTGTACTAAGGACTTGAAAGAGGACAGCAGCACCCTAGGCATCAGTTCCCTGCCCTCGGGGGGCTTTCCATCCAATGAGGGAGATTGGACTGTAGACCAGGTCATCCTCGGATCGTCATTATCCAGAGGCGGGCCGTTGGAGCAAAGAGTAAGAAAGCCAGAGACTGTGGCAGGGTGCCGTTTCTTTACCGGTCTTGACCCCAGAATGCCGGTTTGACTCCAGATAACTCGCCAGACATCACTTGCAGGACTGTCGTATTTATTGAACGCTTAATGAGCACAGGGCACTGTACCAAGCAGTTGGGAGAGTACAGTAGAACAATAAACAGAGTGATTCCCTGCCCACAGTGAGCTTAGTATAGTGCTTGGCACAGTAAGCCCTTACCAAATGATATTATTGTTATCGTTATTATCATCATATCCTCAATGTTCTTCGGGGCATGTTGGAAAGTTGGCTTAGGGAGAATGAAAACTCTGCCTTCTAAAGACATATATACCACCCCCTCCAAGGACATAAGCATCGCAGCCCAATTTAAAGAGCTCCTGCCTGGGAATCGGAGGATCGGAATTCTAATCCCGGCTTCACCCGTCACCTGCTGTGTACCCTTGGACAAGTCACTTCACTTCTGTGGCCCTCAATTTTCTCATCTGTAAAAGGGGATTCAATGTCTGTTCTTCTTCCTGCTTAAACTCTGAGGCCCATGCGGGTCAGGGATTGTGTCCAACCTGATGAACTTGAATCGAACCCACTGCTTAGAACAGCGTTTGACTCAGAGTAAGTGCTAAACAGGTACCATAAAAAATAACAATAATGAACTCAAGCTGACAGCCTGAGGCTAGATTGACCAACTCATAGCAGAGTTTTGTGCACTGTGGTTTGTTTAGCCCTTACTATGTGCCATGCACTGTACTAAGCACTGGGGTAGATAGATCATCAGGTCCCATGTAGGGATAAAACTCTGTTATCGGGTCCCCCCCCCAAGTGCTTAGTACAGTACTCTCCACATGCCCCCTGCCCTTACAACACACATCTCCCCCTCCACAGCAGACCCATACATAGTAGACAGAGTTTTATGCACCTAATGCGTGTCAGATTCTGTGTAGTGTTTTTTCCTCAACATGTTTTTGGGAAAGATGGTTTGGTTTTGGTTTTTACGTGCCAGGCATGTGCCAGTTTACCTATCAAACTGATACAAGCTAATCAAGCTAGATACAAGCTAGATGGATACAAGCCAATCAAGTTGAGTACAATCCCTGTCTCACTTAGGGCTCACCATCTTAATCCTCACTTGGCAGATGAGGTAGCTGAGGCCCAGAGAAGTGAAGTGACTTACCCATGGTCGCCCGGCAGATACGTGGCGGAGCCGGGGTTAGAACCCAGATCCTTCTGCCTCCCAGGCCCATGTCCTATCAACTGGGCCATCCCGCTCGTCCTCTGTTCTTAAGCGACGTGTTTCTTTAATTTCAGCCGGAGATAAGGAGAGCAGCAAAGAGCCGAAAGAGTGGGGAAGGTGGGAGTGGTGGTAAAAGAGTGTATTTGCTAAACCAGCTGTCTTTCAGACCCTCACCCATGAACTCGGGCACATCTTTGGACTCCGTCACTGTCAGTGGCTGGCATGTGTGATGCAGGGCTCCAATCACCTGGAGGAATCAGACCGACGCCCCCCGGGTCTCTGCCCCATTTGCTTACGCAAGCTGCACTGCGCTCTCGGTTTCAGCCTTGCCCGGAGATACGAGGTATGCCGAGCGGAGGCGAAGGCGACCCGGTTCGGCCGCCCCTATCGGGGACCGGATTCCGTTCTGCACCCTACGGGAGGAAATTCGTGTGCAGCGAGCAGGAAGCTGTGGTTTTGTAGAGAGCGCAGAGCGACCGTTGCTCATCAAGAGCTCTGTGTTGGGGAGGTTTCTGGAAAGGCCGAGAACGTAGTCGTCGGGCTGGTTCTTCTGGCACGGGGGAAGGGACTCGGTTGAGGTTGCCAGCCGCTCACAAGCCTGGAGGAGGTAGACGGGAGGCAGTAGTAATACTAATAATAGTAATATTTCCGGCTTTATGAAGCCCTCACTGTGGGCCGGCCACCATACCGGGTGCTGGGGTAGAATCAAACTAATCGGATTGGATACAGTTCACAGTATGAATCCCCATTTTACAGATCAGGAACCTGAGGCACAGAGAAGTGAAGTGACTGGCCCAAGGGGATAAAGCAGACAAGCGGCAGAGAGGGGATTGGAACCCAGGTCCTTCTGATCCTCCGGCCCATGCTCTATCCACCAGGCCGTGTAGTGGTAGTGGGTTGGAGGGAATATTCAGAGTTCATCGCTTGCATCCAGTTGCTTCTAGTCTTGTGAGGAACCTAACCTCAAATTATAATGGTATTTGTTAAAGCACTTACTATATGCCAAGCACTGTTCTAAGCACTGGGGTATATACAGGGTCATCAAGTTGTCCCTCGTGGGGCTCACAGTCTTCATCCCCATTTTAGACAGGTAACTGAGGCCCAGAGAAGTGAAGTGACTTGCCCAGTGTCACACAGAGATGTGGCAGATTCAGGATTAGAACCCATGACCTCTGACTCCTAGGCCCTTGCTCTTTCCACTAGGCCCTGCTGCTTCTCTAGTGCCAACTTGTTGACAGAGCACTCTTCTAAGAGGTTGGGAGAGGGGTGCAGTAGAGTCTAGTGGAAAGAGCAGGGGACGGAGAGTTGGGCTGAGTTCTTCCACTTGCCAGCTGGGAGACCTTGAGCAAGTCACTTCATTTCTCTGTGCATCGGGTTCCTCATCTGCTACATGGGGCCCCTTCTGTACAATAGTCTTGTATTGAATTCCAGCTTCTAGAGCATGGTTTGGCACTTCATCTTATTGTTGTTATTATGACAATAGCCTCGAGGACATGATTCCTTCCTTCACTTATGATTATTACAACAGACTCAGAGGACACGATTCCCGCTCTCAAGAGCTTACTACTTAGAGAAGCGGCGTGGCTTAGGGGAAAGAGCACGGGCTTGGGAGTCAAAGGTCGTGGGCTCCGCCACTTCTCTGTGTCTCAAAGTCACACAGCTGTCAAGTGACTTGCCCAGTTGCCTCATCTGTAAAAGGGAGATTAAGACTGTGAGCCCCACCTGGGACAACCTGATGACCTTGCATCTACCCCAGTGCTTTGAACAGTGCTTGGCACATAGTAAGCGCTTAACAAATGCCATTATTATTACTATTAGTGGAGACAGACGGAAAATAAATTACAGTAGAAGAGAAAGGTAAAATGGCTATGTAGATGAGTCAGTGCATAAATAGTAAGGTATGTAAGTTGATATGTACAGAAGTAGTGTGGCCTAGTGGAAAGAACCTGGATCTGGGGGTCAGAGGACCTGGATTCTAATCCTGACTCCGCCACTTACCTCCTCTTTGACTTTGGGCACATCACTTAACTTTTCTGTGCCTTGTTTCCCTCATCTGCAAAATGGGGATTCAATTCAATATCTGTTCTCCCTCATACTTAGACCGTGAGTCCAATGGGGGACCTAATGATCTTGTATCTATCCCAGTGCCTAGTACAGTGCTTGCAACTAGTACGTGTTTAATAAATACCACAATTATTTTCATTGTTATTGTGTACAGAAGTGCAGTGGGAGGGAGGGAGTCCTCTAATGCACTGATGGAAAACTGGGGTCGGGGAGGGGGCATGGATGATCTGAGAAGAAAAATCAATCAAGGAAAGCCTCCCGGAGAAGATGTCACCTCAGAAGGGATTTGGAGAAAGGGGGAAGTTATCATTTGTTGGATTTGAAGGAGATGAGAGGGTGTGAGTACCCTGAAATATGGGGAAGAGCCTACTTAAAAAGGAGGAGGAAAAAGAGGATTCAGCCTTGTTTTTTGTCCTTCGCTTTTGCTTCTGGAGAAATGATCAGCCTTTGCCCAGCTATCTGCGGAAGGTGACTTTTTTATTTGTTTGTTATTTAAGGCGTTAGTGAGGTGGATTGACGAAGGTGCTGCTGTTGCTCCGGAAAGAGCTGCGAAATTCAGAAACAAAGACCCAGTGGATTTACCCAAACCTGTGGAAGCTTTTCAAGAGTGGCGAGAGTGGATCCTGAAATGCCTTGCTGTACTCCAAAAATAAGTACATTTGTCTTGAGAAACAGGAAAATTGCTGCCTAGCACCGTGTTTTCTTTTCTTGAGGGGGTGGGCCGAAATAGAACAGCTCCCCAGTTTGCAAGAGCCCGGGCTTGGGAGTCAGAGGTTGTGGGTTCTAATCCCAGATTTGCCACTTGTCAGCTGTGTAACTTTGGGCAAGTCACTTAACTTCTCTGTGCTCAGTTACGTCATCTGTAAAACGGGGATTAACAGATGAGCCTCATGTGGGACAATCTGATAACCTTGTATCTATCCCAGCACTTAAAACAGTGCTTGGCACATAGTGAGCACTTAACAAATACCATCATTATTATTATTATTATTAATAGAAGCACCGTGGTCTACTAGAAAGAACATGGGCCTATGAGTCAGAGGCCTTTAGCTTGAATTCTGCTCCATGCTCTGCCTGCTGTGTGACTTTGGACATTGGTGACTTGGACGGTGAGCCCATTGTGGGGCAGGGACAGTGTCTAACCTGATCATCTTTTATCAATCTAATCACTTATTACAGTGCTTGGCTCAAGATAACAATAATCATGGTTCTTGTTAAGCGCTTACTATATGCCGAGCACTGTTTTGAGCATTAGGGTAAATGCAAGTTAATCAGGTTGGACCCAGTTCCTGTCCCACATGGGCCTCACCCTCTACCTAAACACTCAACAGATGCCTATCATTATTATCATTATTATTTAAAATGATTTCAGAGCTCCTGAATCTTGGTGATTTCATTCTTGAAGAACCTCATGATAAGTAAAACTTGCATAGTAATGCTCTTGCCTCAAATGACAACACATATACGAGCACAACAGTTTCTTCTGATTCTGCACCGTAATCATAACAGTGCTGGTGATGAGGACTGTGCTAAGCGCTGGGGTGGATACAAGATAAACTGGGCACAGTTGCTGTCCCTCATGGGGCACAGACTCTCTCCAGAGGGATGGGAACAGGGTTCCTTTAATCTCCAAAACACAAAGTGAAGACACACACAATCGGATAATCGAGTCTTTATTATGAATCATTAATCTCATCATAATACTTCTTTATTGCATGTCGTCATTAGCCTGGCTTCTGTCGATTTATTATGTAGGATTTTGATTCTGTAATTTGATCGTACATTGAATGAAAAGCGAACCTGGATAAAAATCATTATAAAGAACGACTTACGGGTAGTCGAAGTACATCATAGGCATATGTCTATCGACTTAGTATGGTGTTCTGCATTCTGTAAGCGCTCAATAAATACAGTGGATTAATCCATGGGAGCTAACTTTTTAAGGAATTTATTAAACAAGATCCTTCTGTTATAAAGCAGTGAAGATCCCTGATTCCATCCACTGATCCTCGGAAGTCTTGTACCCTGATGTCACAACAGACTGAAAACATCTCTTTCAAGTTAATGTGATTTTTAAAAGACTCTTTGGTTTATCTTCTTCAGATGAGGATTCTCACCTTACAGTGAGGAAGATAATGGTATTGGTTAAACTCTTATCATGTGTCAAGCACTGTTCTAAGCATTGGGGATTGATACAAGATAATCAGGTTGGGTACAGTCCCTCGACCCATGTCCCTCAGGGACTTATAGTCTAAGTAGAAGGAAGCACAGATATGGCCATTTCACAGAGGAGGAAATTGAGACATAGATAAGTGACTTCTCCCAGGTCACAGAGCAGGCAAGTGGTGGATCTAGGATTAGAACCCAGGTCCTCTGATTCCCAAGCCCATGTTCTTTCACTAAGCCACATTGCTTCATTATCGATACCATTTAGCCAGCGTTCCTCTGCTATTTACATACTCTGGGTTTGTCAAAGTTAAGGGGAACTCACCAGACTTCTAGTGGAGCTACGGCAGCCCAAAGAGGAGAAAGTCTGAAGGGAGGTGAAGCAGATAGGATTCCCAAATCTTTGAAAAATAATTACTTTAAAGTCACTGCCTTCTGGAAAGGTGGCATTTTGAGTCTTCTTGTAGGATATAGATGTATTGCAAACTACAGCAGGTCATACCTATTGTATGTTGAAAAAAGTTGACAAGGAGTCGTAATAGTCGTAACACTTGTCGGCTGTGTGACTGTGGGCAAGTCACTTAACTTCTCTGTGCCTCAGTTCCCTCATCTGTAAAATGGGGATTAAGACTGTGAGCCCCACGTGGGACAACCTGATTCCCCTATGTCTACCCCAGCGCTTAGAACAGTGCTCGGCACATAGTAAGCGCTTAACAAATACCAACAAATACCAACATTAATAGTATTTATTAACAGTTTATTGGGTGCAGAGCACTGTATTAAGCATTTGGAAGAGTACAAAGAAACTTACCAATTTAATCACCAGGTAGTAGTGATAGTACTTAATAAGCACTTCCTGTGTGCAGAGTACTGTATTAAGTGCTTGGGAGAGTATGAAGAATGTTACTAAGTTAGTTACCGGGGAGTGCTATTACCATTTATTAAGGACTGTACTAAGTGCTTGGGGGAGTATAAAAGAACTTAGTAATTTAGTCATTGGGGAGTTGTATTAGTGTTTATGAAATAAGTGCTTACTGTTTGCAGAGCCCTATACTAAGTGCTTAGGTGAATATATGGAAAGTTACTAATTTAGTCACCAGGAAGTAATAATAGTATTTTGAAACACTTAGTGTGTGCAGAGCACTGTACTAAGTGCTTGGAAGGGCACGAAGAAAGTTACTAACTTAGTCACCGGCGGTAGTAAAAGTATTTTTAAAATGCTTACCATGTGCAGAGCACTGTACTGAGCACAGGGAGAGAATCAAGGTGGTAATTAGACACAGTTGGTCAGTCAATTGATGGTATTTACTGAGCACTTACTGTGCAGAGGACTGTACTAAGCACTTGGGAGAGTACAATGGAACAACATAGACACATTCCCTGCCCATAATGACTATGTGCCGTGGTTACAACTGCAATTATAAGTCACTTTGGGATCCTCTGAAGTGCTTGGCTGGTTCTGTGGGTGCAGGCATGGACCTTAGGCAAAATGGGAATCAGATTCCCAGACCTCAGGGACCAAACGGAACAGTCCTGCCACAGAGGCGCATTGGCCGCACTGAAGAAACTGGCAGGTGTACCACGTTGGTTCACACACAGATTGGTGGTGGAAAAATCGGCTCACCGGACGTCAGCGATTTTCAGTCCAAAGCTGAAGCCTCCAAGAGCCCCAGTGTTTTTAGAGGGTAGTTTGCTGTCCTGCTAAATGGAGTCAGGCCAGGTGTTGGTCAATTCTCCCAGGCGTCCTCGGAGAAGGAAGGAGCATGTCCGTCTTTGCTCTGCCCGGTCGGAAGCCGTCCCTTAGGATACCCACTGCCTAAATCAACCTATCCCCCTTCAGGACCTTGCTGGCTCTTGGGAAGATTCCTCCCGGCATCCTGCTTCCTGTACCGGGGGCCTCTAACCCCTGCTCTACCAGCCTAACTTGCTCTGCGGGACCTTGGACTACAAACTTGCAAGTCTCAAACATTCGCCAAGAAGGCCAGACGTGGCATTTGAACAACAGGATTGGTGATTTCCGGAAATCAGTGAGTTCAGTGGATTCTCTCAGGACAGTACTTAAAGGCCTGGCCTTCCGTAGTCTGCCAGGTTAGATTTCGTCTTGAACCGGGAAAACCACTTTGTTCTTTATTCATTCACCCTTCTCCCGATGATTATTTGAAGTGGATTGAATTTAATGAGCGGATTTGTGCCGTAGAAGTATTATTGGTCTGTAGGGGAACGACAAAGTGAAAATTAATCTCTCATCGTTGATAGATTTTTTTTTTTTAAGCCACAGGTGAGAAAATGAACTTCACTTCGGAGATGACTTCTCTCATTCTCTGGCTTTAGACCTCTTTGCTGATCAAAGTGATTCACAGTCTTGGATTCTTCCTGTTGTTTTTAATGGTTTGGTAGTTCCAAAGTCCTTTATTTCCAGTTTAAATTTTTACTGAAAAGTCCCCAGCTCTAACAGAAGGTACCATTCTTTCTCCCCTTATCCCACTGATTTCCCCACAAAGGTTGCACGTTGTCTATTAGGATAAGAGATTCATATGTGAATAGACAAAGCTGCTGTGCAGTGGTCTGTAGGAATCTGGAAGGATACGTGGGATAAATTGGAATCAATCGGATTTTTAAAATGTCTAACTTGTAGGGCAATTGGAGTTTACTGTTTTTGTAAGGGGATAAAATTCTGGTTAAAATGTCTGATATATGGTTGTCTAGCTTATTTTTATGATTCACATATGCCACATGTTTGCAGTTTTTTCATGCCTTTTGCAAATAAAGCAGTGGGCTAAGTACTCAATATTTCAGCTACGACTGGAGTATTTTTTAATGATATTTGTTAAATGCTTACTTTGTACCAGGCACTCGACTAAGTGCTGGGGTAGATACAGGCTGATCAGGTTGGACACAGTCCCTGTCCCACTTGGGGCTCAGTCTTAATCCCCATTTTACAGATGAGGTAACCGAGCCATAGAGAAGTGCAGTGACTTGCCCAGGATCACCCAGCACATGAATGTCAGAGTCAGCCTTAGAATCCAGGTCCTTCTGCCTCCCAGGCCCATGCCCCATCCCCTAGGACATGCAGTTTCTCTCCAAGTTGACATTCAGACAAGGTAAAGGACGTTTCCCTTAATTTGAAACTTAATGATATCCCAATTTTGATATTGAGGTATATTGGCAAGAGAAGATTGAGGTCACACAAGAGATTAGCAAAGCTGACCTTGTGTGTCAGTTACCAAAAGGAAACTCTAGATTCTTTAAAGAGAGGAGGGAGATCCAGGAAAAAGAAAAAAAACTGACGCATGAAAAATTGTCCAGACCTTCTACATATCAATTTCCAAAGTACATGGCGCTTCTGTTGACGACAGCCAAGATACATTTAAAAATAAGACTGTAAGCTCACTGTCTGCAGGGAATGTGCCTGCTATTATTGTACTCTCCCAAGTGCTTAGTACAGTGCTCTGCACACTGTAAGTGCTCAGTCGATAGGTTGCCTGTCTACTTGTTTTGTTGCCTGTCTACTTGTTTTGTTTTGCTGTCCATCTCCCCTTTTAGACTGTGAGCCCGTTGTTGGGCCCAGATTGTCTGTATCTGTTGCCAAATTGTACATTCCTAGTGCTCAGTACAGTGCTCTGCACACAGAAAGCGCTCAGTAAATACGATTGAATGAATGATAAGGAATTCTTAGGGGGCCCAATTCCTGTTTAAAAATGATTTGTGTTGTAGAAATTGAGTTAAACCCTAAAAATGGAAAGGAGTATGAACAAGTAAATAAAGCAGAGGCCCAAGAGCCAGAGGAACTGGGTTCTAAATCCAGTTATGCCACTTGCTGATCCGTCGCTCAGCCTCAACCACTGCAAAACGGGGATTCATTACCTGTTTTCCTTCCTACTTGACTTGGAGCACCATGTGGGAAGAGGACTGTATCCGGCCTGATCAATGTGTATCTACCGCGGCACTTAGGCTCAATCATTTCTATTTATTGTGCTTGACACCTAGTGAGCACTTAATAAATACCATTTTTTTTTAAAAGGGTGTATCTTTATAATCCAACATGCCTGGCCAGAGATTTTGCCAACAACAATAATAATAATGGTATTGGTTAAGTGCTTCCTATGTGCCAGGCACTGACCTAAGCACCAGGGCAGATACAAGCAAATTGGGTTGGACACAGTCCCTGTCCCACGTGGGACTCATGTGGCTGACTTGCCACCTGCCAACGTAATAGTTACAAGGTGAAGTGCTAATGGTAGATAGGTGGCTTAAAATTTGAACCCCCGAAATGGAAAGAATAAGAAATTCTGAATTCCACTATAGATGTAAATAAGTTTAAATCACTTTGCCCCCCTGGGTGATTTTTCTACAAAATGTACAGTCCACATCTCCCCGCTCCTTGGGAATCTCCCGGGGTTGCCCATCCACCTCTGCATCGAACGGAAACTCCTCACCGTCGGCTTTAAATCAGTCGATGGGCTCATCCCCTTGTACCTTACTTCAGTGATCTCCGATGGCAACCCAGACCTCATCCTCAGCTCCCCTAATGCCACCTACCTTGACTTCACCTGTCTCACGGCCGACTTTTCCTGCGTCCGCCCTCTGTCCTGACAGACTGCCTCTCTCCTCATCTTCTAAACCTTGCTAAAATGAAATCTCCTCCAAGAGGACATCCTGACTAGCCCCCCTCAATTCCCCATCTTTTGAGCCTCCCTTCAGTGTCACCTATACACTTGGGTCTGTACCTCTTAAGCAATTTATTTGCCTCATAGCACTTGTTCGTGTTTCTTTATGTTCCGCCATTTCCCCTACCTGTAATTTATTCTAACGTCTGTCTCCACTAGACCGTAAGCTCGTTCAGGGTAAGGGTTTGGGTCTACTGATTCGGCTGTATTGTACTTTCCCAAATGCTTAGAACAGTGATTGAAATATTAATTGCATTTAATTAATAGTATTGAGCGCTTACTGTGTGCAGACCATGAACTAAGCATCTGGGAGAGTACAGTTAATTAACACAATCCATGCGCTTTAGGATTTTCTAATCTAGCAGAATTTTTATTGCGAAGATTAGGTCTTTATAATTTAGTAGATTTTTTTATTAAGCAAAGATATTGCATTCTAGCTGTTCAATTTCAAACCTTGAAATATGCAAATGAAAAATGTTAGCAAATATCTCTTTTGGGTTGTTGGGTTTTTGGTGGTTTTTTTAAGCAGAAGCAGTGTAGCCTCGTGGGTAGAACAAAGGTGTGGAAGTCAGAGGACCTGGGTTCTAATCTTGGCTCTGCCGCTTGTCTGCTGTGTAAATCGGGAAATCCACTGAACTTCACGGTGCCACAGTTCATCTGTAAAATAGGGATTAAACTTTTCTCACTCTGATTTAGACTGTGATCCCTATGGGGGACAGGGACTGTGACCAACTGATTACCTTACATCTTCACCAACATTTAGAACAGTGCTTGACACATAGTGCTTAAGAGATACCATAAAAAATTTAAAAACATGCGGAAAAAATGTTTTTGATCATGGTAACTTTATTTTAGTTTTGCGCAGTAAGCCAACTAGAATTCCATTTATCGTAGCCTTCACCGTAATCCAAGATCAAGTCTGATACCCAAGAAGTATCACTCCTTTGTTTTCAACCATTTGCGCCATAGAAATAAGTCTTGAACAAGTCTTGCGTCACATAAATGAAATGGAATCTGAAGGATCCTGTTCTATCTCCTTTCCCATTATCATTGGAAACAATGTTTTCTTGTAGAAAAGCAGACAGAGGTAAAAGAAACAGAGTTGCAGTACGCTGGGACAATGAAGGGTAGCAATCTTGAGGAAAACCAGACCTGAACAATGCTGGTGTTGCTTAAGCGTTAAGGACCAGGGTAGATACAAGGTAAATTAAAGTTGAGGAGCAGGTCTAAGTGGAAGGAGTAGGGGCCTGGGAGTCAGAGGACCTAAACTGTAATCCTGGCCACTCCACTTGTAGGCTATGTGACCTTGGGCAAGTCACTTCACTTCTCTGTGCCACAGTTTCCTTAAATGCAAAATGGAGATTCAGTCCCTCTTCTCACTCCTTCTTAGGCTGTGAACCCCATGTGGGACCTGTTTATCTTTTGTCTACCCCAGGGCTTAGTACCGTGCATAATAAGCACCATTATTATGATGATTTATTATAATTACTCAGTCAATTGTATTTATTGAGCACTTACTGTGTGCAGAGTACTGTACTAAGCACTTGGGGTGGGTACCATATAACAGACACTTTCCCTGCCCACAACAATCTTACAGTCTAACGGGGGAGAGACCGATATAAATAAGTAGATAAAGATAAGTACTTCAGTGTTGTGAGGCTGGGAGGGGGATGAATAAAGGGAGCAAGATAGAGCGATGCACAGGGGAGTAGAAGAAAAGGAAAAAAGGGCTTTGTCAGGGGAGGCCTCTTGAAGATGTACTTTCAATAAAGCTTTGAAGGGAAGTAGTAATGGTCTATTGGGTATTATTTTTATTATTACTTTTATTACACTGACCACGTTTTCTGTACGAAACAGGGCTCACAAGGTGAGGGAGAGAGAAGGGGTATTATCTCTAGACTGTCAGCTCATTATGGGCAGGAATGCGTCTGCTAATTCTGCTGTATTGTGTTCTCCCAAGCACTTAATACAGTATTCCGCACATAATCAGCGCTCAATAAATACTGTTGTTTATCTCCCCATTTTCCAGTGAGAAGACTGAGGCTCTTTCCCAAGGTTGTTGCCCATAGGCAGTGAGCCCCATGAGGAACAGGGGCTGTATCTAATCGGGTGGTATCCGTCCACCCCGGTGCTTATCACGATGTTTGGCGCAGAGTAGGAGCTTAACAGACACCACAGTGTTTATTCTGACCAGAATGGTTTCTGAAGGGCCTCGGGGTTGTGGGTTTGACGGTTGAATCAGGGTTAGTGGCTGCCCGTGGAATGATGTCCATCGCCATTCTACACGTGAGCGATTTGAGGACGGGCACAGCAGGCTTGTAAACCGGACCCACGGGAGGGTCACCGGTTGGGCCATCTGGGCTGGCCTGGGGGCCGGCTGTCGAGCTCAGCTGCCACCGCCGTCACCACTGCTTCTCCAGCTCCTATCTGGTCTTCCCGAGGAGGTCTCCCTACAGGCAGCCCCACCATCTCGAGCAAGGACCTGAATCTGGGTTCGCAGCTAGGCCCTGCCACTTGCCTGCTGTGGGACTTCAGGCAAGTCTCTCCCCCTCTCCCTCTCTGTCTTCCCTCTCTATCTCCTTCTGTCTGTCTCCCTCCCTCTCTCTCCATCTCTTCCTCTCCCTTTCTGACTCTCCCCCTCCCTCTCTGATTTTTCCTCTTTCTCTGACTCTCCCTTTGTCTGTCTGTCTGTCTGTCTCTCTCTGTCTTTCACTCCTTTTCCACCCTCCAACCTTGGACCTCTGTACTTACCACTTCCTTGCAACTTAATGGAAACCCCACCCACTAAGCTACCTGTAAGAAAAGAATGAAGTTCTGTTCTATTTCATTTCCCTTTTTTCTATTAAATAACAATGCAGTAAGTTGCTGATCCCTTTGCAGATAACTTATTAGGAATTTATAGATTTCTTTTTTTAATCAAAGTGCAGCCAACGTATAAATGTCTAGCCTCCCAGAATATCCCATCCGGAGAATGGTTTGGGGGGAGTTTCGTTCTGGAGTGGCCGGAAAAACCCGAGTTAATGATTATGGAGAAATGCCCACTGTTTCTGATTTGGCCGTGTGTCTCACTGGCCCATGTCTCTCCATCTGTTTTATCCTACACTCCCCCAAGCACTTAGCACAGTGTTCTGCAAACCATACTTGCTCAATAAACACCAGTGATAGATTGATCTCTCTCATGTACTTATTTACTGGAACAGAATGGCCTAGTGACTTAAAGCACGGGCCAGGAGTCAGAAGGACCTGGGTCCTAATGCTGGCTCCGCCACTTGTCTGCTGTGTG
Organism: Ornithorhynchus anatinus; assembly: GCF_004115215.2. Lineage (NCBI taxonomy): Eukaryota > Metazoa > Chordata > Mammalia > Monotremata > Ornithorhynchidae > Ornithorhynchus > Ornithorhynchus anatinus. The sequence continues at coordinate 5,298,117 of NC_041742.1, forward strand.
GCCTTGGAGTAAGTTACTCCACTTGTCTGTGCCTCAGTTACCTCAACTGTAAAATGTGGAGTATGGCTGTGAGTCCCATGTGGGACATGGACATGTCCAACCCAATTGCCTCGTCTCTACCCTAACTCTTAGAAGAGTGACTGGCTCATAGTAAACGCTTAACAAATGTTGCTAAAAAAAAAAAGTGAATAATTGACCATTTTTCCTTATCAACTGTTGCCGGGTAGTGTTCCCAGAGACGAAGGTACGATTGGATCACTTTTTAATGTCTGCAGTCTTAGAGAATGCGCACAGAGTCAACAGAGTGGAAGGTGTCTCGGTGAGGAAGGTTCGGTTATGATCAGTTACTTAGGAAACGGGAGACACATTTGTCTGGAGTTTCCCCTGGAGTTGTTTATTTTCTTGTCGCTTAGAAACCCAAGCAGTCCTTTACCAGAAGATGACCAGTAGAGGGAACTACGTGCCCTCCTTATGGCAGTGTGGGGGCACAACTAGAAAAATCAACACACAACTTTGGTACCACAATCGGTGGTCTTTCGGTCCAACGCAGATTTCAAAATGTGGCAATTTGTGTCTCGTGGAGTCGGCCTTCTCTGTGGTAGCTGTGCGTTAGTGTCATGACATCATGTTTTGAATCGCATATCAAACCCATAAATGGCTCTCCTTGAGCACCGTGCTTTTCCTCAATGGAGTGTTTCATCTTAAAAATAAGTCAAATTGATTCTCTGTAGCGGGGAAAGAAGGTGAGTGGCCCTCGTGGAAAGAGCACGGGCCAACAGCAGTCAGAAGACTTGGGTTCTGATCTCCGTTATGCCACTTACCTATAGTGTGAATTGGGGCAAAACACTTAACTTCTCTGTGCCAATTTCTTCATCTGGAAAATGGGAGTTCAACACCCGTTCTCCTTCCTACTTAACTGCGGGGCAGGAATTGTGTCCGACCTGATTATCTTACACCTTATCTCCTATCTACTTGTTTTATTGTCTGTCTCCCCCTTTCTAGACTTTGAGCCCGTTGTTGGGCAGGGATCGTCTCTATCTGTTGCCGAATTGTACTTTCTAAGCGCTTAGTAAAGTGCTTGCACATAGTAAGCGCTCAGTAAATACGATTGAATGAATGAATGAAATCTTCCACAGCACACATAGTGAGCACTTACCCAATTCCATTACAAAAGACCTACTCCACCCTGCTTAGGGAACCTTATGCCAATTTAAAGAGTAAAATGTGCTTCTCTCACCCCTGTTGGGGCCCTCTTCGATCAGTCAATCAGTGGTACTAAGCGCTTAACTGTGAGGGGAACACTGTACTAGGCGTTTGGGAGAGTATGGTGTAACAGCATTGTTCCCTGCCCATAACGAGCTTACAGCCATTTGTCAGCTGTGTGACTGTGGGCAAGTCACTTAACTTCTCTCTGCCTCAGTTACCTCATCTGTAAAATGGGGATTGACTGTGAGCCTCACGAGGGACAACCTGATTCCCCTGTTCCTACCCCAGTGCTTAGAACAGTGCTCTGTACATAGTAAGCGTTTAACAAATACCAACATTATTATTATTATTCTAATGTTCTGCCATAGCGGGGTGCCGTTTGCCCCCCAAGGGGACCCCAAACCATCGAGATGTAATGGCATCTCCCTTCAGATGAGCCACGTTCTCAACGACGCTGGAGGTGCAGAGGGATTGAAACAGCACGGCTGCATAGTGGACGGATTACAGGCCTGGGAGTCAGAAGGTAATGGGTTCTAATCACGGTTCTGCCACTTGTCTGCTGTGTGACCTTGGGCAAGTCACTTCACTTCTCTGGGCCTCAGTTGCCTCATCTATAAAATGGGGATTGAGAGTGTCAGCTCCATGTGGGACAGGGACTGTGTCCAATACGGTTTGCTTGTACCTACCCCAACGCTTAGTACAGGGCCTGGCACAGAGTAAGCGCTTAACCAATACCATCATTATTAATATTATCGACGATCTGCACTGATGCTTTGCACGGTACCACTCTCAGCCTCCAGCCCCTGCCCGCTCCATTATCACGTGGTCTCAGAGGGCAACGAGCCAGTAGGAGGTCGAACAGGGACATGGGCTCATTATGGGCAGGGAATGTGTCTGTTTCTTGTTATTTTGTGCTCTCCCAAGCACTTTGTACAGTGCTCTGCGCAGTTAGCACTCAAATAGGCTTGAATGAATGAAGTGCACGTATAGTCTCGCCCCACATTAGCGGGCCATGGGCAGGACGAGGGAGAGCACCCGAGCCCTCCAAATTACCAGGGCAGTGCCCTTGCCACTTGTCCCCCCTGAGCAGGGCTGCCACCCGGACAAACCTGCAGCCAGGCCTGGACCCAGCCGGGAGGTCTTTCTTTTTTTGCTTTAGGTGGGGTCACTGTTTCTACACACCCTTTTGACCTCCACAACATAAGGCAGATCTGCTTGGGGGTGGGGGGGAGAAGGAGTGTGGACCTTATCTGTGCTTCCCAGGCGGTGACGGCTAGGTGATGGCTCGCTTCAAATGAACAAAACCCAGCCCAGAGGGCAGAGGGCAGAGGGAGTTGCTCTCCCCACCTGATGACTTCTGGAAGGTCTCAACACTAATGAGACAGAGGTGACAGACAAATGAGAAAGATGTCATGATATGGGGCCATAGTATGCCACTATTTTAAGTTTTGTGTGATAGTGGTTAGCTTGTACTTTATCTTTCGAGTGGCTTACATTAGACCAAGGATTTTTTAAGGTCACTTTCCTACATGGAGGAATACCTTATTGTCAAAAATATAGTATAAAGCAAGGACCCTGACTAAAAGTTTCAAAGAAATTACATTAGAACACCTTAGTTATAGGAAAAAAGCAGAAAGTGGAAAATATTGTCCAAGTAATCTCTATTCCTGAGCTTTTCTAACACTTGAGATGTTTAAAGTGACATATTTGCATTTTAAAGGTGAATCTACTCTTAAATTTTTGACTTTGTCATTTTCAGCACGTCAGTTCTCCCAGTGACATTACTTGGGTGAGTCTCACCTTATTGATTTTGAAGTCTTAAATATTATGTTTATGGAACCCCGATTTGAAAGGCAGTAAAGGATTTTCCTTATGGTATTAAGCACTTACTATGGGCCAGGCACTGGATCAGACACAGTCCCTGTCCCACATGGGGCTCACCTTCTTAATCTACATTTTACAGATGTGGTAACTGAGGCACCGAGAAAGTTAAGTCAATAGGTTGAAGAGAGAAGCAGGGTGGCCCGGTGGAAAAAGCATGGGCCTGGTAGCCAGAGGACCTGGGTTCTAATTTCAGCTCTACCGCTTTTCTGCTGTATAACCTTGAGCACATCAATTCACTTTCCTGTGCCTCAGTTTCCTCATCGTAAAATGGGGATTAAATCCTACTCCCTCCTTTGAGGGACAGGGTCCAGGTTGCCCCCGCCCCCTCTCCCCTTTCCCTGTGCTCAGTACAGTGCTCTGCATACAATAAGTGCTTAATACCATTACTACTATTCCCCATGTGGGATAGGTACCGTGTCTGACCTGAATGTCTGGTACCTACCCCAGCTTTTAGTTTGGTGCTTAAGAAATACCCTTCTTAGGAGAGGAAGGCAAAAATGAGTCTAATCTAAATTCAATACCCCTCAGACCGCTTGAAGTCACACTGCTGAATTGTCATTCCAGGAAGGAGAAATGGAACTCGAAACAGGTTTATAGCAGAAGAAAACCAGTCATAAGAAAAACCCCATGTTTATTGTAAATTTCAATGTTTGGTAGCAGTACCAGAATCTCACTCTAATACCAAACGAATCAGCAGTCCCGTTTTCGAACATGTTAAAAACCCTATATTATTGGTCGACTGCACACACATTTTCATGCTGTTAACAGATTGCATGGACAGCAAGTTCCTCTGGAGTAAGTTATAAACATCAAAACTGCATCGGGCACCCTTGTAAAAAGAGATTACATCGTAAAGTGCTGAAGGCATATAAGGATGCAAAACGGCCACAAGCTCAAAAAAATCATTCTTAAGCAGACAGAAGAAATTGCTTCATCCATTTTGGTGTGGGCCGCTAGTTGCTCCCCCCTCCCCCCATCCCCCCCCCAAGCCCCGTTTTACCGATCTTCTTGATATTTTTCTACAGCTGATTAAAATGCATTTTAAAGAGATGCGGTGGATGGCACACGGTACCGCTCTCCTTTATCGCAGAGAAATATTCGAGGCGCGTCCTTGCGGACCCGGAACCAAACGAGGCTTATTCAACTCGTTCCCCTGAGATGCCGAAAATGAACCTCGAAGCTGCATAAAGGTGGAACGGCAAGTGGAGGCTGCCGCTAGCCAGGCGGAGTTCTGTACAAACGACGGAGAGGGTGAGCAAACCAACCGCCCAGTGGCTTTAAACTTCTCCTCTTTATATATTAGGTCAAAGCGGGGAATATCATACATAGATTTTAAATTTTCCAAAAATAAATGGCTAGCCGATGTCCCCTGGCATCTGAGCGAAAACCAACGACAGTTCTCCTAAATAAGATGTAAACGGTACCTCATGACGGAAATGTCCCTACTACTCCATAGGAAGTAGCGTCTGCACTGCTTTGGATCAGAAATGATTCTGTCATTCTGAGTGACACCGATTTTAAAAAAGAACAATGTAAAAAACAACAAACCCCCCCACCAACGCTACAGATGAAGGTGGTTCATTGTCCATCTTTGTTTTCTGAAAGTCAAGTCATCAGTGATCAGTTCACAGCAAAACTAACCCTATGGGATATCAGAGAACTAACCTGACGAAACAGCAGCATTCTTGATACGTTGCTAGGAGGTAAAATAAAAACGCTTCCCGCAAAAGCCGATAGATTTGTCCGACGTAAACCTATCCCTATCCGAATAACTTCCTTCAGCTCTCCTAAAATAACTTAACGATGAATAAATACTGGCTTAAATTAAAAACGACACAGTCCCGGAGGTTCTAATGCCTAAAATCAAGCAGGAAACATTCAGGGTGCTCTTCCGGACAACTAACTAGTATGGAAATGTGTGTGATAACAACTGGCCATAAAAATAAGGGATAATCTCCATATTCTGAAGTTCAAGTTTCATACTTTAAAAATTACAAAGACTATAGTATTCCAAGTCTAACTCATCCTCTCTCCCCAATCCCCTCCCAACCTCCCATAATCAGAATTTCATCTAGAAAAATAAGAGCCCGGTTTTATTAAATGGAGACCTCAAAGTCGGAATTACTGGTTTTACTTATATTTAATCTATTCATCCCCCAAGGCAGGTCTGGAGCTTGCAGCGCCAATGGCAATTTCCGATTCGGGAAGGGTTCCTTCCGCCTGGATCGAGGGTCGGAAATTCACCCGTTTGCCACGTGGAACTGGAATCTACCTGAACCTCTCTGATGTTCATCCCCCTCTTTAAAAACCCAAATGCGAACCCACGGATCTCTGACATCTTTCTTGTATTGCTAGATGTCTAAAGCCAAGTTCTCTGTGGAAGTGGTTTTTGGCTCGCTTTAAAAAAAAAAAAAAAAGAAAGAAACCTTTAAAAAACAAAGTAGTTGGGAGCACAGTTCACATTTACATTCCCTTTAAAATGTCGACGGTGGAGCGGAGTGATTATCTAGTGTGTTTTTGTTGGTTTGTTTTTCCAGTGGACACAGTGTTACGCTTCAGGGGACCGGGCGATCATACTAGGTCTTGGCGGTTGGGAACGGAGGCGTCTGGTTTTCCGAGGTCCATCTCGAGAAAGTCTTCGGGTAGGTCTTGTAGAGCTTTGGAGTTGCCTTTGTCCTTGGCCTGGCGCTGCCGGCTGAACAGTCCCATCTTGCAGGGCCGCACTAAGGCCAGGAAGGCGGCGCCCAGGAGGGTACCCACGGCGCACGAGTAGAAGGCCGAGCTGTATTTGTTGGTGCTGTCCACCAGCATCCCTGGGACACAAGATTTCACATCCGTTATCATTGTCAGTGGCCTCCTGTCTCTCCCCACTCCAGTCCCTACCTCGCTCCGCCACCGGCATTATTTTTCTACAAAAGGGTTGGGTCCACGTCTCCCCACTCCTCAAGAACCTCCAGCGGTCTCCCGTCCACCTCTGCATCAAAGGGAAATTCCTTACCGTCGGCTTTAAAGTGCTCTTTCCGCTCCTATCTCACCACTCTCCTACTACTACTCGGCCCTCCCACTCTGCTCCTCTAATGCTGACCTTCTCACTATACCTCCATCTCGCCTATCTTGCCTCCGACCCTTTGCCCACGTCCCACCTCTGGCCTGGAAACCCTTCCCACTTCATATCCGACAGTTATTCTCCCCCATCTTCAATGCCTTAATGAAGGCCCATCTCCTCCAGGAGGTCTTCCCTGACTGAGCCCTCCTTTCTTCTTCTCCTACAGCCTTCTGCGTCCCCATGACTCGGTTCCTTCATTCATTCCCCTTTACGGCCTCACAGCACTTAGGTCCCTATTGGTAATTTTATTTTTTTGTATTAATATGTCTCCCCGGCTAGACTGTCTGACCTCTTGGAGGAGGTGAGCTCTCAGTAGGGCTTTGAAGAGGGGAAGTTTGGCAGACATGAGGAGGGAGGGCGTTCCAGGACAGCGGTAGGACTTCGGCCAGGGGTCGATGGCGGGATAGGCTAGACTGTAAGCTCGCTGTGGGCAGAGACTGTCTGTTATATTGTTATATTTACTCTCCCTAGTGCTTAGTTCAGTGCTCTGCTACAGTAAGCAATCAATAAATATGACTGACCTATTTTGAGCACTTCCTGCATGCAAAACACTGTACTGAGCACTTTCGGGAGTAACACTGGTTAGAGAAAAGCATCCCAGGCCCCTAGACCCTATTCCCACCCTGCAGTGTCAACAGTGCAGTTGGGTCTTCAATTCCCTAAGCCTAGCCCACCCCCTCTCCTCAATCAGCGGTATTTACCGAGCGCTTTGTGTGAGTAGAGATTAGTACTAAGCACTTGGGAGAGGACAATACAACAGAGTCGGTAGACATATTCCTTGCCCAAAATGATCTTACAATCTAGAGGGGAAGACAGATATTAATACAAATAATTTATAGATATCTACATAAATGCTGTGGGATTGAGGATGGGATAAATTCCTAATGTCCAAAGGTCCCAGAGAACCCGGGTCCCTATCTTTCCACTCAATTGCTTCCCCAACTCTTAATTTATCTTTTTCTCTGCCTCTCCCTCTAGACCGCAAGCTCTTCAAGGCCGGAATGGTGTCTACTAACTACCGTATTCCCCACCAACGCTCAGCACGGCGCCCTGCAAAGAGTAAGTGTTCAATAAATACTATGTCGACACTCTTACTCATTTGGAAATTTCCCATGTTTTTAGATTTAATTTTTTTTTTTTAAGTTGGGGGAAAATGTGGGTGTCTGTCAACCTTAGAAAAAGTGCTTATAGACACTGCTGCTCACCCTCAAATGGTTGATGGAGAATTCCAATTTGCATCGTAAAGTTCTTAATTGTTTTGGGGGCATGTATCAAGGTCATGGGTTCTAATCTTGGGTCCGCCACTTGTCTACTATGTGACATTGGGCAGGTGACTTCACTACTCTATGCCTCAGTTACCTCATCTGTATGATGGGGCTCTCCCTCCCCTTAGACTGCATGCCCTGTGTGAGCTGGGGACTGCCTACCTGATGATCTTATATCTACCCCTGTTCTCTCTCCCTCCCTCCAGGCTCACATCTCCTCCTGCCTTCAGGACATCTCCACCCAGATGTCCTCCCGCCACCTAAAACGCAACATGTCCAAGACTGAGCTCCTTATCCCAAACCCTGCCCTCCCCCTGACCTTCCCGTCACTGTAGATGGCACTACCATCCTTCCAAGCCCGCAACTTTGGTGTCATCCTTGACTCTGCTCTCTTCTACACCCCATACATCCAATCCGTCACCAGAACCTGCCGGTCTCACCTTCACGGCGTCGTCGAGATCCGCCCTTCCCTCTCCATCCAAACTGCTACCACGTTAGTACAATCATTCATATTATCCCGACTGGATTTCTGCATCAGCCTCCTTTCTGATCTCCCAACTTCCTGTCTCTCCCCACTTCAGTCAGTACTTCACTCGGCTGCCTGGATTATCTTTCTACAATAACACTCTGGGCATGTCATCCCCCTCCTCAAAAATCTCCAGTGGTTGCCCATCATCCACCGTATCAAGCAAAAACTCCTCACGGTTGGCTTCAAAGCTGTCCGTCACCTCGCCCTCTCCTACCTCACCTCCCTTCTCTCCTCCATCCCATCCCGCACACTCCGCTGCTCTGGTGCTGCTAACCTTCTCGCTGTGCCTCGTTCTCACCTGTCCCGCCACTGTCCCCTGGCCCATGTCTTACCTCTGGCCTAGAATCTAGAATGCCCTCCCTCCTCAAATCTGCCGAACAATCACACTTTCTCCCTGCAAAGCCCTACTGAAGGCTCACCTCCTCTAGGAGGCCTTCCCAGACTAAGCCCCCCTTTGCCTCTGCTCCCCTTCCTCATCGCCCCAACTTGCTCCCTTTGATCTGCCCCCATCCCCCCCATAGCACTTGTGTGTATATATATATATATATTCTATTTATATTAATGATGTGCATATACCTATAATTCTATTTATTGATGCCTGTTTACTTGTTTGATGTCTGTCTTCCCCCCACTTCTAGACTGTGACCCCACTGAGGGCAGGGATTGTCTCTATGGTTGCTGAATTGTACCTTTCCAAGCACTTAGTACAGTGCCCTGCACACAGTAAGCACTCAATAAATACAACTGCATGAATGAATGAAAACCCCAGCGCATAGCACAGTGCTTGGCACAGAGCAGGCCCTTCATAAGTAGCATGGTCATAATAATGATGGTATTTGTTAAGGTCTATCTGCGAAGCACTGTTCTAAGCGCTGGGGTAGATATGAGGTCATCAGGTTGTCCTACGTGGGGTTCACAGTCTTATTCCCCATTTTACAGATGATGTAACTGAGGCACAGAGAAGTTGTGATTTGCCCGAAGTCACACAGCTGATAAGTGGCAGCGTGGGAGTAGAACCCACAACCTCTGACTCCCAAGCCCATGCTTCTTTCCACCAAGCCATGATGCTTCTCAAATTATGGTATCGGTTAAGTGTTTGCTGTGTTCTAGCCACTGTATTAAGCGCTGAGGTGGATACAAGCAAAACGGGTTGGACACAGTCTCTCTCCCAAGTGAGGCTCACAGTCTCGATTCCCATTTTACAGAGGAGGTAACTGAGACCCAAAGAAGTGAAGTGACTTGCCCAAGGTCATATAGCAGACAAGTGGCAGAGCTGAGATTAGAACCCATGACCTTCTGACTCCCAGGCCTTTGCTCTAAGCCCTAGGCCACACTGTCTCTACCATCTGATGGTGTAAGCGCGGTTGCTCCCGGGACTGAAGACTTAGGTGGCCCCAGCAGCAGAGGAGGCCCCAGAAGTTAGGCCAGACCCGAGCTGCCGTCTTGGACGAGGATGGTTGCGGAGGATTGTGTGGGAGGGGGCCCGGGTTTTGCCCCGGAGGTGCTGCAGCCCTGGCCTCGTAGGCGAATCGCCCCAGGGGGTGGAGACTGGGACCGGGCCCGGGTTAAAACGGACTTCCAGGTGACCGGCTGGGGATAAGGGGTGGAGGGTGTAATCGGGTTACCTGAAAGCGGCGGTCCGGCCAGGCCCGACAGGCTCTGGGCGAAGATGTAGACCCCGGCGGCCGAGGACATCTGCTCGATCCCAACCACGTCGTCTTCGGCGAGCAGGGGGATGTGAGTCCCCGTGACCGTGCCCAGCACTGACCCAAAGAAGACGCTGCAGACCATGAGCCCCCAGAATCCCGAAGCGAAAGTGAAGGCAAAGAGAGCCACGGTCAGCAAGAGGACGCACACCAGCTCCAGGTAGATCTTCCGGATCGGCTCCCTGTTGAAGACCCAGCCAGCCCCAATTCTCCCAAAGACTTCCGCGATGGCCATGGCGGAGAGCATGTAGGCTGACTGATCCTTGTCGATGCCCAGGCTGATGCTGAGCGGGATGATGTACAGGGACGGGGCAAAGAAGCCCAGGGTGGAGAAGAGCCCGAAAAGGGCATAGCAGATGAAATAGGGCTCCTTCATGATGGAAAAGTCCAACAGGGGTGTCTTCTTGCTCGCCTGCTCACCGCTGGGTTGTCCCGGATTCTGGGTGTTCTTCTTTGGGTCGTGGCTCTTCTTGTCGGTCTTGGCCTGGCCGGGGGCGTTTCGGGGTGAGGTAGTGAGTTCGACCCCCGAGTCGATGGAGTCGATGGAGGTGCGGGTCTTCTCGTATTCCAGCATGTGCTGCCCTTCGGTGTGACCCTCGGCGGCAGGGATCTTGACCACCTCCGGGACTTTGATCACGATCGGCCGCAGCAGTAACCCACAGATGACGATGTTTAACTGCAACACGCCCACGAACATGAGGCTGTGCCTCCAGCCTATCTGTTCTTTCAGAGCGGTGATAGCTGGGAAGACGGAGCAGTCAATCGGTCAACCGATGGATTAATTTAGATCCATGTCTGTCTCCCCCTCTACGCTGTAAGCTCATCGTGGGGCAGGGAATGTGTCCGTTTATGGTTACGGTGCACTTTCCCAAGCGCTCAGTACGGTGCTTTGCGCCCAGTAAGCATTCAATAAATGCGACTTACTGAATGCACAAATGCAGAGCGCTCACGCTTTTACTACACGCTTTGAAGTACAAAGCAACAGAGTCAGCCGACACCTTTCCAGATAGGGAGAAACAATCAAATCCCCAAACCTGCTAGGACAACTCCGCTCAGTCCAAAGACAAGCTGACTGCCGGAGACACCTTTAGAATCGAAAAGTCGGTCAGGCCCCACCCTACCCTCATTAGAGTGGAAACCTCTCATAGGCAGGGAGCAGGTCATTTTTTTTATTCTGTACTTCTCACAAGGGTAGCAGTGCAGTGTCCCTGGGGCTCCTATTTCTCTATAACGTATCTATCAGTGTTACTACATGAAATGCCACCTCTCTTACTGTATAATCTCCCTAGTAGCCCCCAACTAAATAAATAATAATGAATTATGAAGGCATTAAACCTGCAAGCACGATGCACATGAGATTTTTAATTAACTCGAAATTTGTAAATTACAAGTCTCCAAAAGGAAAGGTAAGTAAACGTGGGTTTTGGAGTAATGACTGGGAAAAAAAGGCCTCGGTTTAAATGTCATTAGTTACATAAGTGATGTGATTATGATAGGAATATGGCAGAAGTCAAGTTCGAGTGTGGCAAAGGTTCTAAAACTTGCCGAGCCTTTATGGAGCATCTTTCACCTGGGTTATCCAGGGGCTCTTCAAACCTCTGGCTAAAGGCAGTCACCTCATTTTATGAATCAAAAATAGAGTGAGCCAAAGGCAAGGTGGGAAATCCATGGCAAAAGTAGAAATTAAAACCCGGACCATCTCCCGCCTGTCTCTGGCGTCGGCTCCGGGAACTCTGCAAAAGTGAGGTCGATGGGAAAGAGATGAAAAGGGCTTCATTTAGTTTGCTTCTATAGTTAGGATATCTAGGTCCACATACCTGGAGCACAAGTAAACATGGCAAAACACTCTCCGGTGGAAGCAACTGCGGTGACCAGCGAACGCTTTTTGTCAAAGTACTGGGACAGAATGGTGACGGTTGGGAGAAAGCTAAGGCAGAAACCCAAACCTGTGAAGAAACACCAGAAAGATCCATGAGGAGCAGATAGAAAAGTCCAGTGATGGCTTTTTAATCGCGGTAGAATTTGCCGAGCGCCGTACTGAGCGCTGGCACTTATGCGAGAGAACGGGGGTCGGACACAGTCCCTGTCCTGCGTGGGAATTGCGATCTAAGCTTTAAATCCCTCATTTTACAGATGAGAAAACTGAGGTGCAAAGAAGTTAAACGATTTGCCCAAGGTCACAAAGCAGGCAAGCAGCGGAGCTGGGATTAGAATCTAGGTCCCAAGGGGCTTTGGCTCTGCTAACATGGAGAATGGGAAAAGTGAAAAGTCACACAAGGCAGTGTAATGAAGCTAGATATACAATTCTTTGAAGGTTTAAAAAAAAAAATCAGGGAGATGGCATAATAATAATGGTTCTGGTTAAGCGTTTACTATGTGCCAAGCACTGTTCTAAGCACTGGGACAGGTATGAGTTAATCAGGCTGGACACAGTCCCTGTCCCATATGGGGCTCACACTCAATCTCCATTTTACAGATGAGGGAACTGCGGCACTGATAAGTGAAGTGACTTGCCCAGAGCCACACAGTAGATATGTGGTGGACCTGGGATTAGAACCCAGGTCCCTCCGACGCCCAGGCTCTATCCACTAGGCCATGCTGTTTCTCAATGCAAAAAACATCACGTGGCCTAGTGGAAAGAACACGGGCCTGGGAGTCAGAGGACGTGGGTTCAAATCCCGCCTCTGCCGCCTGTCTGCTGTGTGATCTTGGGCGATTCACTTGACTTCTCTGGGCCCCAGTTACGTCACCTGTAAAAATGGGGATAAAGACTGAGCCCCATGTTTCCAATCCCACTACCTTGTATCTACTCCAGTGCTTAGAACAGTGCTTGGCACATAGTAAGCACTTTAAAAATGCCACAATTATTATTATATTATTCCCTTTCCCCAACTAGACTGCAAGTTCTTTTAGGGCAGGGATTGTGTCCCTACCCTACTGAACTCTCCAAGGCGCAGAGTACAGTGCTGGGCACACACTTAGCGCTCAGTAAATAGCTCTAATTGATTTCTCCAAGCAAATGCTCACATGAACTCAGGGGCAAAGACGAAATGGTCCGGGAGACATTCCAATGGAGATTTCCAACGACAAAGGAAATTAAAAAGAGAGCTTCAGAATTGATTCAGAAAGCGGCCGTTTTGGAAAATCTTTACGGATGTTTTATAAAATGGGAAGTAGGTGGGGGGGAAGGGGAGTGGCGGGAGGGAAGCTAAACCGCTTCAGCAGCTGGAAGGAATGTCACACGGCAGGGCTTTCTGGGAAGGGAAGCTACTCACCACAGATGATCCCGATGGTGATGTACATGTGAAAAACCATGCGGGAAAAAGAGGCCAGGACCATCCCGACGCTGATGATTCCTCCTCCGAGCATCACCACCGGGCGGTGGCCAAAACGATTCGTCAGGATGGTGGCCAGGGGCGCTGCGGTGAAGAAGGCAAAGTTATATTTGACCCTACAGAAGTCAAGTTAACTCATTCAACTGTCTCCTCCCCAGCCTCAGAGAGAAGGTGGTTTCAGGAATCCCACTAGGTCAGGGCGGATATTCATTGCGTCGGCCGGGGGGCTCATTTCCCCCAAAGTGGGAGAATGTCCCAGAGGTCAGCCGTGCTGTAAAGTTTTCTCTCAACATTCCCTTCTGGGGCCACGGTTCCGAGATGAAGGTGGGAAGGGATGCCCCTTGTTCTTGGCATAACACCCCGCCCTGTTCTTGTTTTCCTTCTTTCCCGGTTGTCTGATTCTTCTTCTCTCTTTCTCCCTCTGGTTTGCTCTGGGGGCTCTAACGGATTCTCTACCCGCCGATCCCTCCCAGTTCTTCATCTTTTGAGCACTAGATTGCATTGCCTGCATTCCACCCCACCCCACCCCACCCCCCGTCCGGACCGGCCCCTTCTGAATCAGAACAGAAGGACCAACTAGTTCCTTGGGGTTGAGGAGAAACCTCTAGACTGGAAGGTTGTTGTGGGCAGGGAACGTGTTTATTAAATCTGTTAGATTATAATAATTATAACGATGGTATTTGTTGAGCACTTACTATGTGCCAGACACTGATCTAAGTGCTGGGGTGGATACAAAGAAATGGGGTTGAACACAGTCTCAATCCCCATTTTCCAGATGAGGTAACTGAGGCCCAGAAAAGTGAAGTGACTTACCCACAGTCACATACTTTCCTAAGTGCTTAGTACAAGTGCTCCGCACACCACAAGCACTCAATAAATCCCACTGAAGGATTGAAGACGGGGGCCCCAAAGAATGCGCAGTGCTGCTGTGGTTTATGAGCTTCTGTTATAGGCCTCAGTTTGGCTTACTCCTTTTTTTTTGCATCTTGGGGCTTTGCTAGAAGGAACGTGGCCTAGTGGCAAAAGCCCGGGCCTGGATGTCAGAGGACCTGGGTTCTAATCCCTGTTCTGCCAATCGCTGTCTGCGTGACCCTGGCCAAGCCAATTAATTTCTCGGTGCCTTGGTTTCATCAACTGTAAAATGGGGATTAACTTCCTTGTGAGCCGCATGTGGGACAGGGATGGTGTCCAACCTGACTGATCTGCATCTACCCTGACACTTAGAACAGCCCTCGACACATAGTGAGCGCTTAACAGATACCATATTGATAGCTCATAAAAGTGGAACTGTTCATTTATATTATCTCTAATTTATATTTCGCAGAGAAAACGGTAGCCGCTTTTGACCCAACACGGGTCTTTGATGACACGATTCAGCTGGGACCCCGGGAGAAGCCCGAATGGATGTCCTTCCCTCGACATGGGTCTGATCAAGCCAGTCCTCAAGCGGGCACAAGGAGACTCGCTGCAGGTAGAAGCGGTCGTGCGTTCGCAAATGGTGTGACATTGTTATGCGTCCCAGTCTCAGCCTTCTTGTACTGTTCCTGTGACCTCACACCGATATTGATGGTATCTGCTAAGCGCCCACTACTTGTTGAGTACCGTTCTAAGCGTTGGGGTAGATTCGAGTCATTCGGTCTCACGAGGAGAATGGGTACTGAATCCCCATCATACAGATGAGGATACTGAGACCCAGAAGCTCAGTGACCTGCCCGAGGTCACGCAGCAGACAAGGGGCAGAGCCGGGTTTGGAACCCAGGTCCTCTGAAAGCCAGGCCCGTGCTTTTCCACTAGGCCACGCTGCTTCCTTAATTTAATGTCATTGAAATAACGGTTAGCAGATAAGGTCCAAAGCGTTCTCTAATGACAGGCATGACGATTTTAAGAATCTGTGCTGACAAGCGTCAGTCGGGGTGGTGCATTTGAACCACCTCCCCTTAAACTGTTAATACCCACTGAATCGACGGCTCCAAGAACTCAACCCCCACGCCGTTGGCCGAGATGGCTGCCTCTGCTATCCGAGGCCACGTGAGACTCAAACTCTGCCCCTCTGAAAGAGGAACTTTCGATGGAGGAAGCGGTAGTCCATCTTAAATGGATGGTGCTCGCTGAAATGGTTGGCAAGATTTTCTTATGGAATGGTAGATAGAACCATTCATTTTTTCCACATTTGAGCCAGGAGCTGAGGTGAAGTGATAGGCCCTTTTAAGGAAAGTCCCCAGGAGTGACGCTGGTGGATTTTGAAAGGCTGGCGAGTGAGGGCAGCGTGACTGTGGTCTTGAAAAAACAAACCTCCCCAAACTGCCTCCACTTATCTCTTCCTAGCCATCTGCTTTCTTGCTTCCGTGGTCTTAGCTTTGCTGAGTATCTAGAGAGGGTTTTTTCACCCTGTTTTAACAAAGGCTTTTCCATTCCAGTAGAAACTTTAATGATAGTGTCAACAGTTTTTCTGCATTTAGTATGTGTCAAAGCCCTGCGCTAAACTTTGGCACATACTAAGGGTAAGTAATAAGGCAATCAGAGCACACCCAGCTTTGCATAGGATATCTGATCTGGTCGCCAAAACCATCTCAGTCTTGCAAAAGGTACATTTCATCGACTTGCTTGACGTTTTAAATTACTCGTGTGAAATTCTGCTCAGGGAAATATTTTTCTCCCTGAAGAAAAGCGAATTGGGGAATTGGAGTGTTGGAATAAGACTACTATAGATGTGGCTTGGGTTCAAGTTACTGGCAATTGAAGGCAATAGCATTAGTACTCCAAAAACAACTCTTAACTTTGCTTCCTGGAGGCTTTGGAAGTGCCTCAATCAATGTTGTGAGCAGTAGCTTGGTGTAGGGGAGAGAGCAGGGGCCTGGGAGTCAGAAGGTCATGGGTTCTAATCCCCACTCCGTCACTTGTCCGCTGTGTGACCTAGGGCCAGGCACTTTGTTTCTCTGTGCCTCGGTTACTTCATCTGTAAAATGGGGATTGAGACTGTGAGCCCCACATGGGACGGGGATGGTGTCCAATCCACCTTGCTTGCATCCACCCCAGCGCTTAGCACAGTGCCAGGCACATAGTAAGCGCTTAACAAATACAATCATCATCAATTAGTGGTGTTCACTGTGTACTGATTGTTGGCAGAGCACTGGACGAAGCCCGTGGGGGAGTACAACAGAGTTAATAGTCACAATCCCCGCCCACGAGGAGTTTAGAGTCTGCAGGACTACTCCTGCTCCAGAAGCCAGGAGGAGCTCAGAGTTGTAGACTTTTCTTGCTTCTGGCTTCCCTGTGCTCCTCCCGGGTGGAAGGGAGTCCCACAGGGAGTCAAAGAAATCCATTGAGCTGGCTGATAAGGGATAAAGTCCTCTTGCTATATACCGTGCTTAGCTGGGCTATGCAGGGTCCACAATTTCAACCCCCGAGCAAGCAAAACCTGTCTGCACCAGGGATTTCCTAGCCCCCGACTCCACCTAAACGGTCATTTCAGAAAGGAACTTTTTGCCTCTGGGCAAACTCATCACCCAAAGTCTGCCCCGTGGGAGCCTGCAAGTTTCTTTCTTCCTCCCCATTACAGTGTTAAATTCCTGGTGGGCAGGAAACCTACCACTTCTGTATTGTGAACTTCCTCAGTACCGTGCACCTTACCAAGTGGACGCTCAATAGATATTACTGCTTTCTTTTTAATGATATTTGGTAAGCTCGTACTATACGCAGAGCACCTCTCACTACGTGCCGAGCACTGTATTAAGATCTGGGGTAGTTCAAGCTAATCGGGTCGGACAGAGTCCGTGTTCCCCTTGGGGGCTCAGAGTCTTAATCCCCATTTTATGGATGAGGGAACTGAGGAACTGAGAAGTTCGTCATCCAAGGTCACCCAGCAGATGAGTGGCGGAGCCGGGATTAGAACCCGGGTCATTCCGATTGCCAGGTCCAGGTTCTAACGGCGAGGCCACGCCGTTTCCTGCCTAAATTGCATAGTTCCAAAAGCAGGACGGAATGCTGCAAAATCGCTTTTCTGGCTGGTACCGTCAGTTGGAGCCTGGCCCCATAATCCAGTCCCACCCCACGGGTTCTCGGGGTCGAAGTCTCCGGGAAGGGGGCCGAGACTCTTCCCTCATCTGCTCCGGGAGACTCGATCCCCGTGCGGGTTGACTCCACCTAGGGCCTCTTTAGACAAGAAGGAAAGGGTCAAAGGGCTCTCAACCCCAGGAATTTAGTAAAGATAAGAATCACGATATGGGTTACGTGTTTTTTCCGTGCATAGTGGTGTACTGATTACTGGAGAAAAAACAAGAGAATCAGGCCAGGCAGAGTCCTGGGGCTCAAAGCGGGGGAATGGGTATTGCACCCCCTGTCTAGATGAGGAAACTGAGGAATGGAGCAGGGAGGTGTCTTGTGGGACAGGGACTGTTTCATCCAAACGATCACGTCCTTGTCTTTAGTGCACTGCTTGCCCCAGGTCCCCCAGGAGCCGAGCCAGACTGGACTCCGGTCCAGTCGAGTCTCTTGAAGTCCCTTCCCAACTCTTTCAGCTTAGCCACCTGCAGAACCATGCAGAGTGTTGCTCACCTCAGCCCTTAATCCGGGCCCCGAGTGAACGGCAGGTAAAATGCCGTTACCCGCACCGGGGGGAGAAAAGGCGACCAAAGGCCAGGATTTCGCGTGAAGTGTTGAGGGACTCACCTGAAAATGTCAATACAAACACACAGATGGAGATTATCCAGGAGATCCTGCTATTGGTTTCCTTAAAGCATTCCATTAAGTCATTAAAGAAGACACCAAAGGACTTGATGATGCCATACGTGAGCGCTTCGACAAAGAAGAAAGCAAAGGCTATGGTCCAGCCCCATCCTCCATCAGGCACTTGGCTATATACATTGGTACTGGCGCAGAGCTTGGTGGTCTTCACCGTCATTCTCGATCTGGAAAAACAAGGCAATTGGGTGATGTCGGGATGGAGCAAGAGACTCTCTGGACTCCGGGGAAACTCTCCTCTCTGAGCTACAAAAGTCGAGGACTCAAGCAGCGTCATTACCAGTTGAAAGTCGAAAGTTCAGGGAGGTTGGTTGAGCCGCGTTTCCGACCCGGACTTGCTGGAGTGTAAACACGGGAGGACGTCTTTCGTCTAGGCAGTTTTGTAAATGCCCAAAGAGTGGGCCTCCCCTTGCATCCACCCCAGTGCTTAGTACAGTGTCTGGCACATAGCAAGTGCTTAACAAATAGCACCATTATTATCTGAAGCAGCACGGCGTGGTGGATAGAGCACAAGGCTGGGAGTCAGAAGGTCATGGGCTTTAATCCCGGTACCGCCGCTTGACTTGTGTGACCTTGGGGAAGTCACTTCACTTCTCTGGGCCTTAGTTCCCTCATCTGTAAAATGGGGATTAAGACCGTGAGCCCCAGGTGGGGCAGGGAACTGTCCAACCCCATTTCCTTGTATCCTCCCCAGTGCTTAGTACAGTTCCTAGCACCTACTAAGGGCTTAATAATAATAACAATAATAAAAATGATGGTGTTTGTTAAGCACCTACTACATGGCAGGTACTGTACTACGTACTGGAGGGGATATAGGCAAATCGGATTGGATGCAATTCCTGTCTCACATGGGGCTTGCAGTCTTAATCCCATTTTACAGATGAGGGAACTGAGGCCCAGAGAAGTGAAGTGACTTGCCCAAGGTCACACAGCAGACAAGTGGCAGAGCCAAGAGTAGAACCCATGGCCTTCTGAATTCCAGGCCTGTGCTCTATCCACTTTTGCCATGCTGCTTCTCAGCATGACAAATACCATAATTATTATTATTATTTATTATTATTCCATTTAAATTTGTATTATGGAGGCCAGGGACTGTAGACTCTCAGCTCTTTGAGGGCGGTGATCGCATCTACCAACACTTTTGCATTTTATTTTCCAAAGTTCTTACTACAGTGCTCACATCCAGTAAGCAGCGCAAGGTCTAGTGGGACAAGCACACAGGGAGTCAGCGGATCTGGGCTCTAATGTCGGCTCTGCAACTCGCTTGCTGTGTGACCTTGCGAATTTTTTTTTAAATGGTTTGTGTTAAGTGCTTACTATGTGCCAGGCACCGTACTAAGCGCTGGGGTAGATACAAGATAATTGGGTCAGCGGCTTACCTTCTCTGTGTGTCAGTTTCCTCAAGTCTAAAACAGGGATTTGATTCCTGTTCCCTTTCCTATTTCGACTTAGGGCCCCTTGTGGGACAGAGACTGTTTCACCCGAACGATCATGTCCCTGTGTTTAGTGTACTGCTTGGCATAAATTAAGCGCTTAACATATGTCATCCAGAAGTACTGTCAATCGTGTCATACCGCCTCACTTGCTTAGTACAGAGCTCCACACACAATGCCACTCCCGTTAACGGCTATCAACCGATTGAGAGCTCTGATCTTTGGCCTTCCTGCTTTGGGAAACCTCCCGTGTCCCGGATCAAAGCTGCCCGTCACGTCTGAGAGCATTTTCTGGCCAACCAGTGACCTCAGGCACTACTGCGCTTTCTCAGACGCCGCCCTCCTTCTTTTCTCGGCCCTGTTCCAAGGGGTCCCGTTCGGTAAAACGGAGAGCTTCGCCAAAGAGGTCTACTGCAAATCCCTCAAGCGGTGGACTCTACGGAGCGCCCGCTGTATGCCGACTGCTGGATTGAGCGCTCTTCGGGGAGTACGGTCCAAAAGAGTCAGGTGTCAACTGACACCATCCCCGCTCTCCAGGAGTTTACAATAAAAACCCACAAAGATCGGTCTGCCCACGTCCCTAGGATCGAGGGTACTGAATCTCGGCTCCCTGACGAGAGGAAAAAAATCCCCTATTTCCCCCCCTGCATTCAGGTGTCAAAGCTTGGTGAGTCACTTCACTTCTTTGGGCCTCAGTTTCCTTACCTGTAAAAGGAGGACTAAATCCTTTACCCCACCCCCCTTTTTGGATATCTGTTAACAGTGCCAGGCACTGTTTTAAGTGCTGGGGTAATTATAATAATGATAATTAAGGTATTTGTTAAGCATTTACTACATGTCAGGCACTGTACTAAGTGCTGTACGATGACAAGCTTATCAGGTTGGATGCAGTCTATGTCCCACATTCATTCGACTCAATCATATTTATTGAGCACTTACTGTGTGCAGAGCACTGTACTAAGGGCTCAAAGTCTTAATGCCCATTTTACAGATGAGGTAACAGGCACAGAGAAGCCAAGTGACTCACCCAGAGTCACACCGCAGACAAGTGGCAGATCCTGCACTAGAACCCAGCTCCTTCTGACTCCTAGACCTGTGCTCCACCCACTAGGCCACACTACTTCCCTCCTACTTGGAGTGAGCGCCCACGAGGGACAGGGACTGTGTTCCAACCTGCTGATCTTGCATCTCCCCTAGCGCTTACTATAGTGCCTGGCATACAGTAAGAGTTTATCAAAAAACAAAATTAGGATTATCGTTATTGCATGCACAAGGTCGCCGCCCTTTTTACCCCAGGTGCTTCCTGGATCACACTTGAGAGCTGATTGTGAAATTTGGGGTGGTTGGAGGGGGTGGGGCGGAGAGGAAGCTCGTACAGCACTTAGTTTACGGTGGCCTGAAAGGCTGTTCCTGTAGTCACAATGCCCTTTGCTCCGTGTCCTTTATATTGTTTGTGTTTTCTATCGGTCCTCCTGCATCTGTCACCGATCCCCTTCCCCCCTCCTTATTCTTTAAATGAGATCCCCATTGGGGCCAGATGCTCATCCGTTTATTCCCCCCCACACACACACCAGGTACAGTGCTAGGCGCAGAGCTGGTGCTTAAACAGTCCCATTACTACTAATGAATACTACCACTGCTTCTAATCATATCCCGAAGTTATGAAACGGCCCTGCTGGGGCCACCGGGCAGAGGAACCGGAATGTTCCGTCCGGTCGGCTCGGATGACATCTCTGATGGGAGCGTGGAGGTCCCCGAAGATGGGGGTCGGGAAGCCGAGCGACCGCTCTGCGGGTGTCTCCTTATTTTCTGGCTCAACCTCCGCTCTCCGGCCTAGGTAACCCGGCTGGCCCACTCCCGCCTCCGAGAGCTTACTGTATCCCCCCGGGCTTGAGCGTCCTTCCCACTCCTCTCTCCCGAACAGGATTTCTCTCTCCTCGAGGTCAATTCCTACCTTCTCGAGGAAGCTCTCCCAGGCTAGTCTCCCCTGTCCTTAACGACCTCCAGGACTGGCTCCGCTGGCGTGCTCCCCGCCGTCCTCTCTGGTTACTGAGGACGTCTCTCTGCCCAGCTCTTTCTGGTTACATAAATGTGGATTTTGTCACAGGTCAACCCACTCCATTAGATTTTTAAGCTCTCTGGGGCAGACTGTCACCTTCCTTCGGACTAATGGTGGTATCTGTTAAGCCTTTACTATGCGCCAAGCATTGTACTGCCCGCTGGGGTGGATGCAAGAGAATTCAGGTAGGAATCAGTCTTAGTCCTAAGTGGAGCTCACGACCTAAGTAGGAGGGAGGGCGGGCATGGAACCCCCATTTTGGAGATGAGGAAACAAGCACAAGAACAGAAGCAGTGTGGTCTAGTGGAAAGACCGTGCATGGGTCTGGGAGTCCCAGGACCCTCTTTGCAACCCCGGCTCTGCCGCTCGCCTGCGTGACCTTGGAACAAGTCGCTTAATTCTCGATGCCTCAGTTACCTCATTTGTCAAATGGGAATTAAGACCGTGCGCCCCATGTGGGACATGGACTTTGTCCAACCGGATTATCACGTATCTGCCTTAGCATTTAGTGCGGTGCCTGGCACATTGGAAGTGCTTAGCAAATGCCATTGAAAACACAACATCAAAAAAAAACCACACAGAAGTGAAGTGACTTGCCGAAGGTCACACAGCAGGCAACTGGAAGAGCTG
This sequence comes from Ornithorhynchus anatinus, assembly GCF_004115215.2. Taxonomy (NCBI): domain Eukaryota; kingdom Metazoa; phylum Chordata; class Mammalia; order Monotremata; family Ornithorhynchidae; genus Ornithorhynchus; species Ornithorhynchus anatinus. Next base: position 5,320,010 of record NC_041742.1, read on the forward strand.
GCATTAGAACCCAGGTCCTCTGATTTCCAGGCCCGAGCTCTTTTTACCCGCCACAGGCAATAAGTATCCTGAAGCGATTAACCGTAAAATCTCCGGGAGTTCCAAGGACTGCTATAAGCTTGACCAGGGCATCCTATCCTGACTCTGCCTCCCAAGTTAATCACTCATTGGTATTTATTGAGCGCTTACTAAGTGCAGAGCACTCTTTTTAGTGCTTGGGAGAGGACCAAACAAGACAATTAGCAGACATGTTCCCTGCATTTCAAAATCTTAGTCTGGGAAACTCTTGCCGGCACTAATTAGTGGCCCCGAAAGCCTGGACCCGTTAACTCATTTTCAGACGTTGATCACGTTGCCAACAGCTTTCTCCTCTCTCCAGCACTTTGTCAAATAGGTGGGCTTTAGGTGGGGAGAGCACCTTATGGAGAGATTTTCCTTTGCAAGAGGTTTTCTGGCCATATTTCTACATGGGGAAATGAAGCAGGGTGGCTTAGTGGAAACAGCAGGGGCTTGGGAGTCAGAGGTCATGGGTTCTAATCCCTACTCTGCCATTTGTCAGCTGTGTGACTCTGGGCAAGTTACTTTTTTTTTTTTTTTTTTTAACTTCTCTGCATCCCAGTTACCTCATCTGCAAAATGGGGATTAAGACCGTGAGCCCCAAGTGGGACAACCTGATAACCTTGTATCTGCCGCAGCACTTCAAACAGTGCTTGGCATACCGTAACGCTTAACAAATACCATCATTATTGTTAAAAGAGCATTTATATGAAGCATTTACTAGGCCCCAAGTAAGTGAGCGCTAAAGCAGACCCAAAATTATCAGATCGGAGCGGCCTTGGGGTAGAGTGTAATGCTTAGGACTAACAAAGCTAGTTCCAGGAACAAAGAAACTAGGGAACAAAGTGCTAATCACCCAAACAGTGGTATTTATTGAGCGCTTACTGGGCGCAGAGCACTGTAGTAAGAGCTTCCAAAAGAGGTGGCAGACACGAACCCTGCCCCCAAGGAACTTACAGTCAGATACTGCATTAGGGTACTACGGTCCGCAGTATTGGTTCCTCTGAAAGGTGGGCAGCGATCGATCGACCGAGCCTTCGCTTTATTCGTCCCCATCCCCGCAGCGTCGAATGAATCCTTTCGTCCCCCTCCCCCGTTTGGAGGGAAACCCCTCGTGGGTCGGGATCGTGTCTACCAACTCTGCTGGATAGTACTTTTGTTTAGTGGTCTGCAGCCGGTCGGCGCTCAATACGTACCACGGATCGACCGATGGACAGGGAACGCGTCAGGGGTCCGATAAGTCTCCGGCCAGATCCGTGGGCCTAGGCAAGCCTAGGGGCAGGTGCCATCAGCTTCTCCGGGCACGGGGAGTCTCTCGGGGAAGCCCCCAGGTCATGAGGACTTAGCCCACCTTCCCACCCTCTCTCCGCCGGGACTAGATGAAGGTATCATTTATTAAGCCGGACCGGGTATCCTGAAACCCCTCCTTCACGGCAGCTCTAAATGAAGGGATCCAGAGGGCTGTTAATGCCCTTTTCTTTCTCCTTTTAAGCTAATACCCACTTGGAACCAGAGCTCAAAAAACAGGATTCGGATGAAAATGCTGACAACCCGTGGCTCGAGCTGCAATTCAGCAAATGCTCTCCGAATTTCCACTTGTCTTCAAAGGGTAATGGGGAAAGCAGTTTTTGACAAGTTAGGGCCAGGAATCAAAACCAGTTTGCATTTCTTAGCAGCCCATCGGAACAATAAAAAAAAACACCCTCCCCGGCAAACGATGCGCTGAAGCGACTGATCCAACTCACTAATTTACCAGACCACTGGGCAACCCAAACTCAGATTTTAGGACAGCCCCTCTAGGGAGGATCTCCAGAGAGGAAACTCCTCTTCAGAAAAACCATCAGTGTTTTAGGCTAAGTGGCGGCTATCATGACAGAGTACAGGATTTCCTCCCGGTTTCAGAGGCGACACCCTTTGCTTCCATCCGTTTGTGGGTCTGCTGGCGGCTAAGCAACTCAGGGTACACGGGCTGTTTCTACACTGGCTGGGTGGGATGGAGTTTTGGCCCCCCCAAAAGAAACCTTTAGCGGGCAAAAAGCCGGAGTCGCGTCTTCACTGGTGGAATGAATGACTTTCAAGGGCTGGACTTAGGCACGGTGGCCCTAGGTTCCCCTTCGGGTGGAAGAAAAAGCCTCTCGTTTGACGGCCTGGCAGATAATAATCTCTTTACCAGTGTAGAAGCAACTGCCTAGTCTTCTGAGTTGACGTGCCGCTTTCTGACTCTGAAGTTTGCCCATCGATCCGCCCGTGCGCCTCAAACCGCATTAACCCGCCGTCTGGGAAACCCACCTTAGGGCCAGGTGATTAACACTCCTCCCCTTCACCCCCATCGCTTTTTTCTAGCACCCTTAAGCCACATCACCCCTGGCGAAAATTTAAAAGAAAAGAAAAAGACAAAAAAGCAGAAGGAAGTGCAAAGTGGAACCGAACCCCCTCTCCCTTCTCTTGGGACCGCAGTTCCCCCCGGGGCGCTGAGGCCGGCGTCCCATACATAGCAAAAGCCGGTTTAAGCGCCCCTGCCGCGATGAGGATAATAAATCATCTTCATTATCCTCACGATCGTTTGCGCCCCTGCCTCTCTTGAGAGGGAAGAAGAGGCTGAAGTCGGGAGGGCGAGTTTGGCGACGGATTGGTGGGTCGGGGTCGCCCTTTTTCCCACCCCCCCCCCCCCAAAAAAAACTCTTCCCTTTGGGATCTTCCCCAAGGACCGGGAAAAGAGGGGGCCTCCGGCCGAGCAATTCCCACCCCTGGGGGGATAAAAGAGGAGCTCTCCCTCCCAAAGGTGAAAGGTCAATCCGGGGCAAGGCCGAGGGAGTGGAAGGGGAAGGGGACCCCCCACCACCCCCCTCCAGGAGCCCGACTGGGAGGAGGTAGAGGAGCAAGGCCAACTCACCAAGTTAGGAGGGACGAGGAGTCAAAGCCCAGAGGCTGGCCGGGGGTGGGGGGGGAGCGGGGGAGACACCCCCGCTTTATAGGCGGCTTGGGGGGCGTAGAGGAGGACAGGGCAGGGTGCCTTAACCCTTCGGGGGCCGGGAGGGAGGGAGGGGCCCCGGCCGCCCCGCCCCCCGGCTGGGGCTGTGTGTGTGTGTCTGTGTGTGTGTGTCTGTGTGTGTGTGTGTGTCCCCTCCCCCCTCCCCCCCCCCCCCCGGGCCGGTCCTGGGGCCTGTCGGTGGGTCGGTGGGTGGGTGGATGGGCCCCGGCGGCGCTCGGCTGTTCTCCCGGACCGGCTGCAGCCGGTCTCCGCCGGCCTCGGGGGCGCGCTCGCCGCCGCCGACCATGTGCTGCTGCAGCCGCCGCCGGGGGTGGGGGGGGAGGGGGGCCGCGGGAGCGCGCACCCCGCGCCTCGGGAACGCCCCCGCCGGGAGCGCGCAACCCCCACCCCCACCCACCGCAAGTTGGGGCAGCTTCCTTCTTTCTTTTTGTGTCTGTGGGCGTCTGTCCGGCCCCCCCTGCACACACCCAGACACACACACACACACCCCGGTTCGGGTCACACCAGGTAACGGCGTCACAGCACGATTGGGTTTGCGCCCCCGCTGCCCCTGCGCGGCCCGGGAGGCACAGGCCCGCCCCGCACCCACCGCTCCACACACACCCCAGAGCCCCCAACACCACCCTCCTCTCCATCTCCCCCAGGACACCCCCCCAATGTCCTCTCCATCTCCCCTTTCCCCCAGGATCCCCCTCCTCTCCATCTCCCCTTCCCCCCAGGACCCCTCTCCTCTCCATCTCCCCTTTCCCCCAGGATCTCCCTCCTCTCCATCTCCCCCTTCCCCCAGTAACCCTCCCTCCTCTCCCTGTCCCCTCCCCCCCAGGACCCCTATCCTCTCCATCTCCCCTTCCTCCAGGATCCCCCCTCCTCTCCATCTCCCCTTGCCCCCCAGGACCCCCCCCATCTCCCCTTCCTCCAGGATCCCCCCTCCTCTCCATCTCCCCTTTCCCCCAGGATCTCCTTCCTCTTCATCTCCCCTTTCCCCCTAGAACCCCTCTCCTCTCCATCTCCCCTTTCCCCCAGGTTCCCCATCCTCTCCATGTCCCCTTTCCTCCAGGATCTCCCTCCTCTCCATCTCCCCCTTCACCCCAGAATCCCCCCTCCTCTTCATCTCCCCCTTCCCCCAATAACCCCTACTCCTCTCCATCTCCCCCTTTCTCCCACGATCCCCCCTCCTCTCCATCTCCCCTTCCCCCAGGATCCCCCCTCCTCTCCATCTCCCCTTCCCCCCCAGGATCTCCCTTCTCTCCATCTCCCCCCGCCCCGGATCCCCCCTCCTCCCCATCTCCCCTTCCCCCCCAGGATCTCCCTTCTCTTCATCTCCCCTTCCCCCCACCCAGGACCTCCCTTCTCTTCATCTCCCCTTCCCCCCACCCAGGACCCCTCTCCTCTCCATCTTCCCTTTCCCCCAGGATCCCCACTCCTCTCCATCTCCCCTTCCCCCCAAGGACCCCTTTCCTCTCCATGTCCCCTTTCCCCCAGGATCTCCCCTCCTCTCCATCTCCCCTTCCCCCCAGGACCCCTATCCTCTCCATGTCCCCTTTCCCCCCAGGACCCCCCCTCCTCTCCATCTCCCCTTTCCCCCCAGGATCCCCCCTCCTCTCCATGTCCCCTTTCCCCCAGGATTGCCCTCCTCTCTATCTCCCCTTCCCCCCAGGACCCCTCTGCTACCTCCCCTTCCCAGGATCGCCCTCCTATCTCCCCTTCCCCCCAGGACCCTTCTCCTCTCCATCTCCCCTTCCCCCGAGGACCCCTCTCCTCTCCATCTCCCCTTTCTCCAGGATCCCCCCTCCTTTCCATGTCCCCTGTTCCCCAGGATCTCCCTCCTCTCCATCTCCCCTTCCCCCGAGGACCCCTCTCCTCTCCATCTTCCCTTTCTCCAGGATCCCCCCCTCCTCTCCATTTACCCTTTGCCCCAAGATCCCCCCTCATCTCCAGCTCCCCATCCCCCAGGACCCCTCTCCTCTCCATCTCCCCTTCCTCCAAAATCCCTTCTCCTCTCCATGTCCCCTTTCCCCCAGGATCCCCCTCCTCTCCATCTCCCCTTTCCCCCCAGGATCCCCCCTCCTCTCCATGTCCCCTTTCCCCCAGGATTGCCCTCCTCTCTATCTCCCCTTCCCCCCAGGACCCCTCTGCTACCTCCCCTTCCCAGGATCGCCCTCCTATCTCCCCTTCCCCCCAGGACCCTTCTCCTCTCCATCTCCCCTTCCCCCGAGGACCCCTCTCCTCTCCATCTCCCCTTTCTCCAGGATCCCCCCTCCTTTCCATGTCCCCTGTTCCCCAGGATCTCCCTCCTCTCCATCTCCCCTTCCCCCGAGGACCCCTCTCCTCTCCATCTTCCCTTTCTCCAGGATCCCCCCCTCCTCTCCATTTACCCTTTGCCCCAAGATCCCCCCTCATCTCCAGCTCCCCATCCCCCAGGACCCCTCTCCTCTCCATCTCCCCTTCCTCCAAAATCCCTTCTCCTCTCCATGTCCCCTTTCCCCCAGGATCCCCCTCCTCTCCATCTCCCCTTTCCCCCAGGATCCCCCTCCTCTCCATCTCCCCTTTCCCCCAGGATCCCCCTCCTCTCCATCTCCCCCTTCCCCCAGGATCCCCCTCCTCTCCATCTCCCCCTTCCCCCAGGATCCCCCTCCTCTCCATCTCCCCCTTCCCCCAGGATCCCCCTCCTCTCCATCTCCCCCTTCCTCCAGGACCCCCTCTCCTCTCCATCTCCCCCTTCCCCCAGGACCCCCTCTCCTCTCCATCTCCCCCTTCCCCCAGGACCCCTCTCCTCTCCATCTCCCCCTTCCCCCAGGACCCCCTCTCCTCTCCATCTCCCCCTTCCCCCAGGACCCCCTCTCCTCTTCATGTCCCCTTTCCCCCAGGTTCCCCCCTCCTCTCCATCTCCCCCAGGCCCTCTCCTCCCCACCGGGGGTTGGGGTCGGGCCGAGGGTTGAGGGGTGGGGGCTTGGGCGTCAGGGGTCGGGGCTGGGAGTAGGGGGCTGCAGATTGCAAGTCAGGCCTGGGGTCTGGGGCTTGGGGGCTGCGGGTTGGGGGTCAGGGTTAGAAATTGGGGGTCGGTGCTGGGGGTTGGGGGATGCGGGTTGGGGGTCAGGGCTAGAAGTTGGGGGTCACTGATGCGGGTTGGGGGCTGCGGGTTGGGGGTCTGGACTGGAGGTTGAGGGTGTGGGCTGGGGGTCGGAGGTTGGGGGTCAGGGCTAGAAGTTGAGGGTCAGTGCTGGGGGTTGGAGGTTGGGGGTCAAGGTTGGGGGTGAGGGTTGGAAGTTGGGGGTCGGTGCTGGGGGTTGGAGGTTGTGGGTCAGGGTCGGGGTTGGAAGTTGGGGGCTGCGGACTCTGAGATTCGGGGCTGAAGGTCGGGGGTCCGGGCTGGGGCTTGTGGGTCGGGGGTGGGGAGCAGTTTCCCGCCCCCCGGGTGTTGGGTGTCAGGGCTCCTTGCGGTCGTCCCCGTGCCCCCGTCTGTCCCTCTGTCCCTCTGTCCGTCCGTCGCTGCTCGGTGAGGAGCCCACAGGTTCCCGGCCGAGTGTGAGTGGCAGGCGCGGCGGGCGGCGCGGTGGAGGCGGTCCAGAACACTCCCCCCCACACACACACACCTGCTGCCGCCTCCTCCTCCTCCTCTGCCATCCGCTTGCACCACATGGCAGGGGTGTGCCCCCGGGGTCATCTCGTCCATCTCCCTGTTCCCCCGCGTCCTGGACCGGGCCAGGAGGGCCCCCGGACCCCCGCCCCCAAATCCCCGAGCCGGGCGCCCCCCCCATACCCCGCTCTCCCCACCGTTTACCCCACTCCACCCTCCGAGCTCCTTGTGGGCACCGACGGCCACTCTTTCCCAAGCGCTTGGTACAGTGCTCCGCACCCAGTTAGTGCTCAATACACGCTGAGAAGCAGCGTCGCTCATTGGAAAGAGCCCGGGCCTGGGAATCAGAGGTCGTGGGTTCTAATCCCAGCTCCGCCTCTTGTCAACTGTGTTAATTTGGGCAAGACACTTAACTTCTCTGGGCCTCAGTGACCTCATCTGTAAAATGGGGATTAAAACTGTGAGCCCCACCTGGGACAACCTGATCACCTTGTATCTCCCCTAGCGTTTAGAACAGTGCTTGGCACATAGTAAGCACTTAGCAAGTGTCAACATTATTATTATTACTAATAATAAAGACGACTGAATGGATGAACTGGAGGAAAGGAGGCCGGGAAACCGTCCTGCACTCGTTTACCTGGAAGGTCATAAAGTGGGCGAGTGGGCGGGTGAGCTGCCGGTCCTTTTTAGGACCGCCGACACCTGCTTCTCCCCAAAGAGGGTCTGGCCCCTCCCTGGGTGCCCTGGCAACCCGGGAGGGCAACCCTACCCACCTCCACTAGCCCCGAAACAAATCGTGCCCAACTGAGAGGCATCCCTCCTTTCCTGCCGGCTGATTTCTTTCATAATAATAATACTGATAATAATTTTGGTATTTGTTAAGCACTTACTCTGTGCCAAGCACTGTTCTAAGAACTGGGTAGATACAAGGTTGTCCCACGTGGGGCTCACAGTCTTCATCCCCATTAGACAGATTAGGAAACTGAGGTACAGAGAAGTGAAGTGATTTGCCCAAGGTCACCCAGCTGATAAGTGGCAGAGGCTGGATTAGAACCCACTACCTCTGACTCCCAAGCCTGGGCTCTTTCCACTGAGCCACACTGCTCAACACGGTCAGGGGCTGCCCTGAGCGGACTGGATGATAATAACAATTAAAATAATAATAATGGTATTTGTTGAGCACTTACTACGCTGCCAAGCACTGTTCTAAGCACTAGGATAGATAAAAGGTCATCGGGCTGTCCCACGTGGGGCTCACAGTCTTTATCCCCATTTGACAGATGAGGGAACTGAGGTACAGTGAAGTGGTTTACCCAAGGTCACACAACTGATAAGTGGCTGAGGCTGGATTAGAACCCACGACCTCTGACGCCCGAGCCCGGGCTTTTTCCACTATGCTTCTCAATTTCTGGGCCAGAATGGGGGGCCGGTGATCCTATACACTCTAGGTAGACTGAAAACAAATGGTGCCCAGCCGAGGGGCATCCGGCCTTGGCTGCAGCCTGGTTTCTTTTAAATCGGGGCGCACGGTCGTGAGGTCAGGGGCTGCTCTGAGGGGGCTGGATCAGGTTTGGGGTGGGAGGGGGGCGATCCTTCCCCTCTCACGATGATGACGAAGGTACTTGCAAAGCACTCACTGGGTACCGGGCTCTGTACTGAGCGTCGGGAGAGACAGAAGATAATCGGGTCTCTATTAACAAGATAGATTATATTAACAAAATAACCCGGCCCTAGATGGGGTTCACCGTCTCGATGGCATTTTCGGGGCGACTTGCTGAGAACCTCCTCGGGGCCTCAGTTTCCCCGGAATAGCCTGGCCCGGGATTAATTAAAGATAGAAATCACCCGGGCAGCAGGGCTCTGATCGTGACCACCAGGTGTTTCGCATCCCCACCGACGGGAGGAAATGGGCTTTAAGCCGCGCTCGCACGAGGGATTTAGATTAGTTGCGAGGCAGCGTCTTCCGAGTAGGACGTGTGGCAAAGACGGGGCTAGGTTATCAAGGAAAGGATTTTCTCCGCAGAGCTTTAAAAATAGGATCGCTCCACCGGGGAGAGAAAAGCGACGAGCAGGTAATTACAGGAAGAAAGGCAGGTAGGAAAACTACCGAGTCTTTCTACGCTGGTAAGTCTGTCGGTTTTCAGGTATTGGTGCTGTTGTCCTTGATTCTCCGTTCCCGTTGTCCTCTCTCTCCCCTAAACTGCAAAGTCTTTTAGGGCAGTGCCTTTTTCTTATTCTCCCTTGTAATTACCCCGCACCCATAATACAGTGTCCTGCCTAAAGAGGCTACTCCCTAAACAATCGGTAACGACTCTGGTTGGGGAGGCCATGGGCCTCCTGGAATCAAAGTAGACCGACTGGCTGAATTTCTGCCCGCGGGGCTTCCTGCGTGCCGATATTGTGTTCAACGAGGGGGTTGACTCGTCCGTCCTTGTCCTCTGTAGGGTTTCCCTTCCAAGTATGAGGGGGAACACGTTTGGTATTTCCATTTCACAGATGAGGATCCCGAGGCCGACAGAAGGGAGGTGATTTACCCCGAGGTCAGGGGAGGAGCTGGCTCTAAACCCTAGATCTCCTGATACCTGGCTTGGAGTTATGATTATTGTCTCATTAAATCTTTTTTGTTTGTTTTCTCCTTAGGCTGCGAGGCCCCGGTGGACAACGACTGTGCCTGACGTGATTATCTTCAATCTACCCCAAGGGCTAGCAGTGAATGGCCATAAGTATTTAAGAAGTTCCATAAGTGCAAGTGGAGAGAAAGGGTTAATAGTTGCATCTGCTAAGTGATCGAAGCAGAAGGCTCTGAAGCACTCTGATCAGTTTTAAATCTGTTTAGCTCTAATAAAAGGACAAAAGGGCTTCTAGAATGGGGGGTGGGCATAAAACAAACCCAGCTAAATCCAGTTGTTCCCAACTTGTAACCTTTTCTTGTTGTGCTTCTCAGCTTTAAAAACTGGCTTTCTTTTCTTTCAGCTCCTCTCTGCGATGGGTATTTAGAAAGCTGGACCTGAGAAGCTCCCCAACAGAAGAGACAAATGAGGTCTGCAAAGCCTGTTTGTGCAAGAGTTGTGTGACTCTTTTTTTTTTAATTTTTTTCTGGGAGAGAGATTTGTATGACACCAGACTATTTTGTTCCAAAGTTGGCCTGCTTACTCTCTCACCCCAAAGTCATGGTCTTCTGGTTGCTGACTAGATATGACCAGTGCAAACCAGCTATGCAAATAAAGACACAAAAAAAAAAACAACCAAAAAAACACTGTCCTAATCTTCCCTGACCTGTTAACTGACTAATGCTGTGAATCACTCCCTTCTCCTCCAGAAGCTATCAGGCTTTGGTTTTGCTGACAGGGTCCTTTAACTCAGTTGTCATGTCTCTGATCTTTCTATCACTAACTGGTTCCCCTTCAAACTCTGTTTTTGTCATGGGCTTCAGCCACTGCTTGTATGTGAAAAACTTCCAAATATTTTTCTCACCTAAAACTTGCATGCACTCTTACCTCTTGGATCTCTCACAGACTTGTTAACCTTTAAAACAACCCTACTCCTAAGTTTTTCTTGTTCTTGTATTTGTTCAAGGGTTACTATGTGTCAAGTAATGGCGAAGATACCAGGTGAGGTGGGAGAGGAAGATACCGGGTGAGTTGGGAGACAATCCCTGTCCCATTTGTGGCTCACAATCTAAGGGAAAATGTGTACTTAATCCTCTTTCTTACAGATGAGGAAACAAGTGCAGAGAAGCCAAGTGACTTGACCAGGGTCACACAGCAGGCAAGTGGTAGAGTGGGGATTTGAACCCAGGTTCTCTGACTCTCAGTCCTAGGCTCTTTCCTTTTCAGCTTCATTTTTCACTTGTAAAATCCTCTTTCCTACTTAAACTGCGAGCGCCAAGTGGTCAACAGAGACAGTGTTTGACCCGATAATCATCTCGTATATACCCCAGGCTTAGTTCAGGGCTTGGCACATAATAAATGCTTTAAGAAATGCAGTAATTCCTGCAAGTCTTATACTTTCATAAAACTTGAATAGGTCCACATCTCTTCACCAGCCTCCACCTAGTTCCCATTTTGCCCCTCACCAAGCCAAAACTCTGTCCGATCAACTGGCCCTGTATTACATATCAAGTTGCTCTGTTCATTCCTTTCAAGGAAACCTTGTAACCGCACATTGAGCTGTACTCTTCCACTTTCCTTCTCACAGTGGAACAGTTTCACAGCCTCCAACCCTATTATAATAATAGTATTTGTTAAGCACTTAGGTGCCAAGGGCTGTACTAAGTACTGGGAGAGGAGATAATTAAATTCCCAATGGGGCTCAGAGTTTGAGAGACTAGGTATTGAATCCCCATTTTGCAAATGAGGGAACTGAGGCACAGAGAAGCTATCAAATGAGTAGCTGTTTCTAACACTTGGGTATCTCAATTAATTGCTGTATTAAGTGGTTGGGAGAACTCATTACAAGTAGAAAGAACAGTCCTTGCCCACAACGGGTTTACAGTGTGATGGGGGAGGTGATAGAGGATTTTACAAAGGGATTTTTACAAATGTAGCTGTGACTGTGGGCCCTGCATTGCTCTCTCTGGCTACACACAGGCTTGAAGTGAAATCTCCCTGGCAGGGGGGGTCTTGTTAGAATATGAAGAACAAGGAGGAACATAAGAACACAATCCATGTTCCAAAGGGGGCTCACAGTATTCATTCCCCCCTTTCCAGGTGGAAGCAACTGAGGTCCAGAGAGGTGAAGTGACTTGCCTGAAGACACACAGCAGATAAATGGAGGAGCAGGTACTTCAGATTAGCAGACAGTGTAAACCTCACTGCTTCTCCCAACTCTCTCCTGATGGGATCTAAGGAACCTCCTGGTCTTGAATCATATTTAGTGGTTTCCTTTGCATGTTACTCCTTAAATGGCCATTCTAACTGGGAAGTGACCCTGGTCTCCTAGAATTAAAGGCTCTTAGAAAAACTGCTTTGAGAAGGAGGCTGAAAGCTTGGAAAGTGAGGAAAGAACTCATGATGTAGTTCTCTTTTCCTTAAAGCTCCTAAATATCATCACAGCAATTATTGTGGAACCACATCCATCTGAAGTGGATTCTTGTCCCAAGCCAGTTAAGCAGGCACAATCTCTGCTTCCAGCAGTGGCATCCTACTGACGCTGAACTCTTTACGTACGTCAAACTAACTAGAGGTTCATAGCCAACTCTACACCCAGCCTGAGGGACTACACTGCCGAGTGAGGTTTACCCAATCCCTGACCTCGAGGAGCTTGTGGTCTACCCGGGGAGATGGGTGCTGGGAGAACTGAGATAGGAAGCAGAAAATGGGGTCATGTCTCCTGGGGGTGGGGGCTGGGCTGAGAAGCCCCCTGAGTGGGTTTTCATTGTTTCAGATACACTATTGAGGACCTTGGGGGGGGGGGGGGTCTTGAAGACCTGCACCTGACCAGATAAGTGGTCAGGATTTGTGCACACCTGAATTCAGTTGAAAACTGCACTGTAGAATGTGTGGCTTAAAAAGTGGGGTTCTACTGTTTTAGTGTACCACTGTGTTGGAATCTTGTGGAGGTCAGTGCTAAAGCTTCACAGTCACTCAATCTTCCCCAGACTGCTACTCATGGCTCACATTTTCCCCCAGGAGCAACTTTGCACTCATACCCACCTGTGAGGCTGGTCTATTAATTTAATTTTCTACATGTTTACTCTTCCAGGTTGCTGTGTGTCCAAGGCAGCTCAGCCTGGAAGTCCTTTGGCACTGAGTAACCCTGTTGGAGTTGAGATGACTTCTCTGCCACTTCTCAGGCCGAGGACCTTGAACCATCCCTTGGTTTGAACAGTGGAGAGGGGAGACCAGGGGCCTGTCAAATATAAAGCACTCCTGACAATACTAAAGCCCTCACTTGTCCTTCCCCACCCTCCCCTCAAAGCATCACTGATTTACCTGACTGCTCTTAAGCACTTAATCCACATTTTCCAGGTGAAATAACAGGCCCAGAGAAGTGAAATGACCTGCCCAAGAATACACAGCAGAAAAATGGTGAAGGGATTTGAACCCAGGTCCTTCGGATTCCCAGACCTTTGCTCCAGTCTCTCAATGGGACTTAAGGTACCTCCTGGTTTTGAATCATCAACTTGGTGGTTTCCATCTCATGTCATCCTTTAAATGGGAAATACCTGTGGTCTCCTAGAACTAAGGGGTCTTTATATTTAAAGAAAAACCAAAAACAAAACTGCTGTGAAAAGGAGGCTTAAAGCCCTGAGAATGAGGAAAGGATTCACGATGTAAGTCTTCCTTGATTAAAGCTCTTAAGTATCATCAAATGTTTACTGTGGAACTGCATCCACACTATGCAATGTACTCTCTCCCCAAGCAGGATAAACAGCACAGTGTTTGCTTCCAGCCATTGGCATCTTACCGAAGCTGAATTTGACGTAGAGACCGAGGGCAATCAACTAGGGGTTAAGAGCTTACTCTGTACCCAGCCTGAGGCCTCACTGACGGGACTACATGCGAGTGAGTTTACCCAATCCCTGACCTCGAGGAGCTTGTGGTATAACAGGGGAGATGGATGCTGAGAGAATTTAGATGGGAGGAAGTAGAAGATGGGGTGTACCTCTTTTTGAGGGCTGGGGACTTGGCTGAGTGAAGCCCCCCAAGTGGGTTTTCTTTGTTACGGGTAGAAGACTGTCAAGGACCTCAGGAAGGGTCTTCGTGAAGACCTGCATCTGACCAGATGAGTGGCATCGGGACAGAGGATTTGTGCAGAAGTGAGGCGTCAGTCAAGATCCATGCATCATAGAATGTGTGGCTTCAGGGCCTGAGTTCTAGGTAATGACTGGTGTCGGTGAGCTATTGCAGAAGTCTGTGTTAAGCCTCCCCAGTAGCTCATCGACACAAATGAGGCTGGTAGATTGATGATTTTGGACAGCCTATTGGTTAAGCTCTTAATCCTCTGTGTCTATCCTTTCAGGTTACTGTGTGTCCAAGGCAGTTTAACATGGAAGTTCTTTCTTGGTGCTGAGCCCAGCTGTTACAGTTATTGCTTCTCTGCCATTTCACAGGCTGGGGACCTCCATCCACCCCTTTTTTTACACAGGCCCCACCCCAATCTCCCTTCTCCAAAGTTCAATGCACACCTGACACTACTTCAGCCCTCACTTCTTTACCCATCCTCTGCCCCACCCCACTGCTCCCAACCCCAAAGCACCCCCCCGGTGCCCATGACTCTGTGCCTTTTAAGCATTTAGTCCCCATTTTCCAGATGAAGTAACTGAGGCCCAGTGAAGTGATTTGCCTGAGGACACAGAGCCGACAAGTGGTGGAGAATGAACTCGAACCCAGGTCCTTCCAGTTCCCAGACTTGTGCTCCAGCTACTAGGCCATGCTGCTTCTACCATCTTCCCAGTTGGGATCTAAGGTACCTTCCTATTTTGAATTGTGTAGTTGGTTTCCATTTCACGACACTCCTGAAATGGCCATTCTAATTAGGAAGTCACTGTGGTCTCAATTTTAAAGGCTTTTAGAAAAACTACTGTGAGAAGGAGGCTTAAAGCTTTGAGAGTAAGGGTGGAAAGAACTCAATGTGAATGCTCCTAAATATCATCAAATGATATTTACTGTGGAACTGCACCCACACTACACCGTTGTTTGCTCTTGTCCCAAGCCAAACAGTCTCTGCTTCCAGCAGTTGGCATCCTACCAGCACTGATCTTTATGTAGAGGCTGAGTGATCAACTAAGGGTTAAGTTCTTACTCTCTGCCCAGACTGAGACCTTGTGGACAGGACTACACGGCAGAGTGAGTTTACCCAATCCTTGACCGCAAGGAGCTTTTGGTCTATCTGGGAAGACAGATGCTGAGAGAATTTAGATAAGTACATCCCATTTTCAGCTTCCTCTTTTGGGAGTGGGGGCCGGACTAAATGAAGCCCCCCGAGTGGGTTTTCATTATTTCAGCTAGACTGTCAATCTCAGGAGGGGTCATCTTGAAGACCTGCATCTGACCAGATAAGTGGCATCGGGAGAGCGTTTCTGTGCACGTAAAGCATCGGTCGAGAACTGTGCACTCACTGTATGATGGGGGGTTCTAGGACATGACCACTTTCAGTGAGTTGTTGTGGTCTGTGCTAAGGCTTCACAGTTGCTATGGCCTCCCCAGACTGCTACTCATCCACCCCCTCACTGCCCCCTCAATCACTCTGCACTCCCACCCACCCGTGAGGCTGGCGGATCTATCATTTGGACGGTCTATTAAGCGCTTAACCTTCTATTTGTCTACCCTTCCAGGTTGCTCTGTGTCCAAATCAGCTCATTCTGGAGGCCTTTCCTTGGAGTTGAGATCACCTCTCTAGATATAAACAAAGGTGGGGGGCAGGGGAGGGGTCTGGCCTGTGAAATCGTAAACAGACCCCTGGTGGTCTCTCCATTGTTCAAAGCACTCCTGACACTACTAAAACCCTCACTTGTCCCCACCCTCCCCGCCAACATCACTAAAGGGCATACAGTCATGTAGAACAAGCTGTTTGCAAATCAATCACTTAATCCCCACTTTCTAGGTGAGGTAACTGAGGCCCAGTGAAGTGACTTTGGCCCGAGGACACACAGCAGACAAGTGGTGGAGAATGGATTCAAACCCAGGCCCTGCTGATTCCTAGAGCAGTGCACCAGCTACTAGGCCATGGTGCTTCTCCCATCTCCCCTAGTGGGATCTAAGGTACCTTGTTTTGAATCATGTATTCAAAGGTGAGGTAAAGTGCTTTCCATCTTACCTCACCCCGAAATGGCCATTCTAACTAGAAAGTGTTCGTGGTCTCTTAGAATTAAAGGCTCTGAAAACTGAGGTGAGAAGGAGGCTTAAATCTCTGAGAGGAGGAGGAAAGAACTCATGCTGTGGATCCTCATTAAAGCTCCTAAAATCATCAGTTGATATTTACCGTGCAATTGCATCCACTTGATGGAGTTGTTTACTCTTGTCCCAAGCAGGTTAAACAGACATAGTAGGCGTTCTGCGGACACTGACCTTTATGTAGATGCCGAGAACGATCAAGTAGGAGATAAGAGCTTACTCTATGCCCAGCCTGAGACCTCGTCGAGACTACGTGGCCAAGTGTTTACCCAGTCTCTGATCTCAAGGAGTTTGTAGTCTACCGGGGGAGCCAGATGCTGAGAGAATTTTAGGTAAGTGGAAAATGGGGTGTACCTTTTGGGGGAAGGGAGGGTGGTGCGCCCAGAGGGAAACCCCCTGAGTGTCTTAACTAGGTTTCAGCTACAAGATTGCCAAGGACCTCATGAGGGGTCGTTTTGAAGACCTGCGTTGGGACAGAGGACTTGTGCACACCGGAGATGTCGGTCGAGAACCGTGCACTGTAAAATATGTGGCTTCAGAGCCAAGGTTCTAGGACACGACTGGTGAGTTGGTGAGCTGTTGGCGAGGTTCGCGCTAAAGCTTCACGGTCTCTCAGGTCTCTCCAGGTTGCTACTCATCTGCCCCATATTTCCACCTCAGCCATTTTGCCCTCCTCCACCCGTGTGGCTGGGGACTTTACCATTTGGACGGTCTACTGGTTAAATGTTTGGTCTCCTACTTTATCTATCCTTCCAGGTTTCTGTGTCCAAGGCAGCTCAATTTGGATGTCCTTCCTCGGCTCTGATCAACCCCGTTGGAGATGAAATTGGTACGCTGCCGTTTCATAGACTGGGGACCCCTTTGTAACCCACAGTCTCCTGGTTTCCCTTTTCCATGGTTCAAAGCATTCCTGACACTACTTCTTAGCTCTCATTTCTCCTTACTCACCCACCCCCCCAGACATCATGGATGTATGGGGCTGTGTGGCCTTTAAGCACTTTATGCCCCTTTTCCAGATGAAATAACTGAAGCCCAGTGAAGTGACTTGAGAGAGGACACACAGCAGACAAGTGGTAGAGCAGGGGTTAAACCCATATCCTTCCGATTTCACAGACCTCTGCTCCAGCTACTAAGCGGTGCTGCTTCTCCCATTTCTCCTAAAGGGATCTAAGGTACCTTCCTGTTCTGAATCAGGTATTCGGTGGCTTCCAGCTCACTACACCCCTGAAACAGCCCTTCTAACTAGGAAGTATCTGGTCTCAGAATTAAAGGCTTTCAGAAAAACGGCTGTGAGAAGGAGGCTTAAAGCCTTGAGAGTAAGGAGGAAAGAACTCAGGATGTAGAATCTCCTTGATTAAAGCTCTTAAATATCATCAAATGATATTTACTGTGGATCCACATCCACACTACGCAATTGTTTACTCTCCTCCCAAGCCAGTTTAACAGACACATTCTCTGCTTCCAGCAGTTGGCATCCATCTGAAGCTGACCTTTACATAGAGGTTGAGAGATGGACAAGGGGTTAAGAGCTTACTCTAGGCCCAGCCTGAGGCCTCACCGGGACTTCATGGCCAAGTGAGTTTACCCAATTCCTGACCTCGAGGAGCTTGTGGTCTAACCGGGGAGCTGGGTGCTGAGAGAATTTAGATAGGTACACCCCACTTTCAGCTTCTGAGTTGGGGGCCTGGCTGTATGAAGTCTCCTGAGTGGGTTTTGTTTCAGCTAGAAGACTAAGGACCTCAAGAGGGGTCATCTTGAAGTGCACCTGACCAGATAAGTGGCAGCGGGAGAGAGGGCTTGTGTCCACATGAGGCGTCGGGCAAGAACTGTGTACTATAGAATGTGGGGGTTCTAGGACACGACCAGTGAGCTCTTGTGGAGGTTCGAACTAAGGCTTCACGGTCACTCATGCTCCCCAGACGGCTACTCATTCATCCCAAATATCCACCTCAGCAATTAAGCACTCGCACCCACTGTGAGCCTGGGAGAATTATCACTTGGATGGTCTATTGGTTAAGCGCATGGTCTTATGTCTACCCTTACAGGTTGCTGTGTATCCAAGGCAACTCAATTTGGAAGCGGTGCTGAGCCAACCCTCTTGGAGTTGAGACTGCTTTTGTGCCACTTCACAGGTTGGGGACCTCCACCCATGTGTCTTATATCTGACATATAAAATCTTTTATATCTGACCTGGTCTCAGTTCCCCGCAATTCAAAGCACTCCTGATGCTACTTCAGCCCTCACTCTTCACCTTAACCACCTTCCCCTGCCCCCTTCCCCACCTCCCTCCTCAGGCATCACTGATGATGTGACTGTGGCCTTTAAGCACTTAATCCCCATTTTCCAGATGAAATAACTGAGCTCCAGAGAAGTGAAGTGACTTGCCTGCAGACACACAGCAGACCAGTGGCAGAGCAGAGCTTAGAGCCCAGGTTCTTCCAACTCGCAGATCTGTGTTCTACCTACTAGGCCACGCTGCCTCTGCCACTTTTTCTTGAGGGGGATCTAAGGTATCCCGGGTCCCCCCTCCCCTTCACTGTTTAAAGCTATCCTGATGCTACTTCAAGCCCTCACTTCCCCTTACACCAACCCCCCCCCCCCCAAAAAAAAATCACTGCACGTGACTGCCCTTCAAGCACTTGATAAGCAGTCCCACAAGATTTAGATACCTTCTCACTCCCGCCACGGCCTTGGCTTGTACCACACTAAGTTTTTCCCCCCTAAAATTAAGATGTGGTTAGAGATTGTGCTCACTCCTAAGCGTTTCTGACAGTGCTTTGGGCTCCTTAAATTCTATCGATCTCCCTAATGATGCAATTCTCTTCTGTAGCCACGACCCGCCCTCGGGGCGACGATTTAAAGTTAAGAACCCAGCGTTCCCACCTACGCCCTTGTGGAGAACAGCTGCTGATGGTTAGGGTTAAAATGGCAAGGGATCCTTTCCTCCCTCTCCCCTCCTCCTCCACCCATCCCTAAAAACTATTTCCTGTTGTCTAGTAAGGTCGAGACGCAAGAGGAAAGAGCTCCTTCCCCGGGCTTGTGCTGGCGAAACTGCAGCCTGTGTTCCGTAGGTTCCAAATGGGAGTTCTGAGAAGAGCATCAGCTGAGGACCGGCCGGCGGTAGGGGATTGGCTACAGTGCTCGTTGCCCTCAAAGTAGCTCCTCCTCCTCTAGAGCTTCCTTGCCTTCGGGCACTTGGAGAAGCTCGTCTGTCTGCCTCTCTCCTCCTCCCTTCTCCCCTTTCCAGCCTGTTTACCCGTCCATTGTTTTGACCCTCTCCGGACCTGGAATGCAGCCCATCTGCTAACTGTGGTATGTGTTGTGTTCACTGTCCGCTAGGCACTGGGGTAGGCTGGTAGGTGTGGTCTCTGCACGATCCCCTCCCCTGAATAGCTCACTGCGGTCCTCATTGGCCCTCCCCGTTTCTTAGTTTTAAAAGGTCGCTGACATGCCAGCCCCACACCTCACTCTGGCCTTCCTTTATTCTCTTTGCAGTATTCTGAAACGATCACCTACATGCCCCCCATGTCCATTCCTTCTCCACCCACCCCACCCCCTCATTGAGGGTGTGGCCACAAGGGAAGCAGTGGCCCAGTGGACAGAGCATGGTTTTAGGAGTCAGAGGACCCGAGTGCTAATCCCAGTTATGAAACTTTCCTCCTGTACAATCTTGCATGTCTCTTAGCTTCTCCATGCCTGCCCACGGATAAGAAGAGGGTGATTCGGTATCTGCTCCTCCATGCAGACCCATGTGGGATGGGGACAGCGTATCAATGGATTTACTTGAATCTCTCGCAGTACTTGAGTGCTTGACCTGCAGTCATCAATCACTTGTTATTCCTTGAGTGATTGCTGAGTGCAGTACACTATACCCAGCGCTTGGGAGAGTACAGCCTCATGGAGTTGGTAGATGTGTTTGTGCGCTAAGTGCTTAAAGAGCATATTTAGGGGGAGAAAAAAGTCTCCCTTACCTGCAGAGATGCCACCTGGAGCTGCCTTTGGGTGAAAATGACCCGTCTCCTGACTGAGGGTCTAGGCTGGGAGGTGAGACCGGCTGGCCACAGGAGTCCGGGACGACTTAGATGGAAGGTTCGGGGCTTCTCTCCTGTTACATGGCACGCTTGGCGTGGGTGCTTGGGAGAGAAGCAGCAGGGGGGTGTTGGCCCTAGAGGTGGCAGGATGGTGTGTCTGGGTGTTGGCTGTCCTGGCATCATTTGTGTTGCAGATGGATTCTTCCCCAGAACGGGATTTGCCTGCAGGTCTTCAAGAGGCTGGAATGGAATAAGGGAGGTATTTGAGGCAGCAGCTACTGACCGTGACTCTTTTTCCCTCACCTTGCTTCTTGGGCCCAGAAAGTCAGGGTGGGTGCGGGGGAAGCTGGGAGGTCACCAAACCCTGGGAATTAAGCACTGTGTAAGCGCTCTTTTGCAGCGTGTCTTAGTGGATGGAGCACGGGCCTCGGAGTCAGAAAGATGTTGGTTCCAGTGCTGGCTCTGCCACTGGTCTGCTTTGTGAAACTGGGCAAGTCGTTGCTTTTCTGGGGCTCAGCTCATCTGTAAAGTGGGGAACCAGGACTCATTTCCCCACTCCTCGAACTCCAGTCGTTGTCCGTCCACCTCGATGTCAAAAATTCCTCACCTTTGGCTTGAAAGCATTTGATCACTTCGTTTGCTCCTACCTCACTCTGCTACTCTCCCACTACAACCCAGCCTTCACACTTCACTCCTAATGCACAGCTTCTCCGTGTGCCTCTATCGGTCATTTCACCACTGTCCCCTCCACATCCTGCCTCTGGCCTGGAATGCTCTCCCCCTTGAAATCTGGCAGAAAATTAATCTCTCCTGCTTCAAGGCCTTAGTTGAAGGCACTTCTCTTCGAAGAGGCCTTCCCCAAGCCCCTCTTTGCTCTGCTCCCACTCCCCAGTGCATCTCTCTGACTTGCTCCCTTTGCTCTTCCCTCCTCCTGCCCTCCATAGTCCCACAGCATTTGGATATATATTTATATTGTCTGTCTCCATGCCCTCTAGATAGTAAGCTTTTGCAGGCGGGGAATGTCTGCTCAGTGTACTCCCCCAAATGCTTACTAGAGTGTTTTGCACACAGTAAGGGTTCAAGTATGATTGAGCCCCATGTGGAGTGTGTGTAGCACAATTAACTTGTTTATACCCCAGGGGCTAGAACAGTACTTGGCACATAATAAGCTCTGAAGAGTACTATTATTACAAGATGTGGTTCACACTTAAGCCCCTAGTCCATGATATTCCTCATCTGACAGATGGAATGATCCAAGATCCAGAGAAGCAAAGTGTCTTGTACAAGGCCACACAGCAGGCAAGTGGTGAAATCGGGATTAAAACCCAGTTTTGTGCCCTTTCTACTAAACCATGACACCTGAAACCCTTTCTACAGTGAAATAGCTGATTTTTATTTTTTTCTTTCTCCCCTACCCCCCCAACCTCATCCCACCCACACCCTCACTTGACCTTCCTGACATGGATCCCCTCTGTACAAAGATTTGAGTCACGGCTACAGTGAATCAGTTTCACTTGTAGGGAAGAGAAGACTAGAGCCTGGTCTACAGCATCCCGCTGGCTGGGATTCCCTGCTTGGCTTTGTCCAAAGATGTCCACCAACCCTGTCGAAGGGAAGGTAGGCCCTGGTTCCCTCCCTGTGGCCTGTACAAAAAGCTGGTGTTTGGCAGATGGGCAGACTAGCCATCTGGGGGAGGGGGAATTATAATTTGCACAACAACCCTGGTACAGAGAGGGAAAACTAATGTCCGAGGAGAGCCAGAGACAGCGCTAATACGAACGAGTGGGATGACGCTCCCATCACGGAGGTCCGTCCAGTAGGATGACGCTCAACTTTCTGATGGATAGTCTATTTCCTGGTGGCCGAACACATGGGAGTGAGGTGGAGGCATGGAAATCCTGATAGGGCTGTGTCCTTACTGAATATCGGGAAGGATTGTTTGCCCCACTTGGTCACTGTGGCCTTGGGGGAGGGCCCCTGCCCCCTTAACATGTATGCGTGGGCCTATTTGCATGCTTCATTGCTTACTTGTCTCTGCTGAGTTGTAGCTTAACTATAACTTGTCCGACAACCTCTGCTCACAGGTCTGGCCCCATCGGATTGCAAACGCCAAGGGTAAGGTCCACCTCTCAAGGGAGGCATTGTGCCTGGGAGTCGGGACACCCAGTTTCCAGGTCCAGTTACTCCGCTTGCCTGCTATGTGACATTGCGTGAGACACTTAAATTCTATGGGGCTCGGTTTTCTGTGGAATGGGGGCAAAATGGGAATTTACTGCACTGGGAATGTCAGCCTCAAGTGGCATGGGACTGTTTGGACTCTCTACTATCTAGCACAGTGCTTGGCCCTTAAGATTTCGTGGATGGTCTTAATTACCATTCGATGGTGTAAACAGTATCTATGAGTCAGTAGAATTGAGTGCTTGTTCTGTGCTGAGCCCTTTATCAAGTGTTAGGCAGAGCATGATACGACAGAGGGACTATAAACAATTCTCAGTGGTATGTTTTTCCAACAGGGAATGGTGATAATAGTGTCACCCTATCCTTCCTGGATTACTGCATCAACCTACTTGCTGACCTCCCAGCTTCCATCCAAACTGCTATCCCATTTAATTCAATCACTTATCCTATCACATCTGAGTTAGCGGATGAGCCTCCTTAATAACCTCCCAGGCTCCTGCTTCCCCAGTCCATACTTCACTCGGCTGTCGGAATCATTTTTCTATAGAAAATGTTCAGATCATGTCACCCCACTCCTCAAACTCCAGTGGTTGCCCATCCACCTCCATCCACCATTGGCTTTAAAGTACTTCATCACCTTGCCCTCTCCT
The DNA here is from genome assembly GCF_004115215.2 of Ornithorhynchus anatinus. Lineage (NCBI taxonomy): Eukaryota > Metazoa > Chordata > Mammalia > Monotremata > Ornithorhynchidae > Ornithorhynchus > Ornithorhynchus anatinus. Next base: position 5,342,332 of record NC_041742.1, read on the forward strand.
GCCTCACCTCCCTACTGTGGTAGCCCACACACTTGACTCCTCTAGTGCTAATCTCCCTGTATCTCCATCTCGCTTATCTCGCCACCCACCCTTCACCCAAGTCCTACCTCTGGCCTAGAACACCCTCCCTCCTAAAATCAGTTACTCTTCTCCCCTGTTGAAAGCCTTATTGAAGTCATATCTCCTCCAGGAGTCCTTCCCTCACTAAAGCCGCCCTCCCTGCTCCCTCCCGGCAACTTGCTCATCTGCTTTCTGCATTGGCAGCCCCATAGCATTTATGTATTTATCTGTAACTTATATTAATGTCTGTCTCCCCTCTGTACATTGTCAGTTTGTTATGGACAGTTTATTGTTACCTTCCAAGCATTTCATACAGTACTCTGCACACGGTAAGCACTCAAATATGATTAAATGAATAGCTAGAAGTTATAATTTACTGAATTTTTGCATGGGAAATCTGACCTGCTCTCTCTGGGTGAGCCATAAACATTTAGTTTTCTCTGGCTTTTTTCTAAAAGTAATTTACTCCTTTAAGACTTCTGTTTGTCCTACCTCATTCCAAATGGATTATTGACACAGGGGAAAATGCAAGGTCCCAAGCTAAGTAGCTTTGAAAAGAAAATCTTAGATTTTGAGAGGGCTTGGACCCAGCTAATCAGTCAACAAATATTTATTAAGGGCAGTGTGCACAAAACTTTTGTTAGCAAAGCCTAGAACATGCCTAAGCAGAGTCCTGCTCCCTGTAGATTCTCAAATAAGAACGGAATCAAATTGCATTTGAAATAGTGGATTCCAGTTGGGAGCCAGGAAGAATTAGCATCACCAAACAATCGGTACATTGACTTCTAGCTGGCCATGACTGTTTGGATTTTCTCGTGCTTTGATCTGGCATAGATTTGTCCATCCTGAGTTTATCGGGGTCACTGGATTTTTTTTTTTTTTTTTCCCACAGAGAAGGGAGGGAGGAAGAGGGCATTTTTGTTGATGGCTGGGTTAACTGACTGTGTAGCTTCAGCTGTGCATTTCTCCCTCAAGGTCACGGGTCTCCAACGGGGAACAGCATCTGTGACAACACTAGGGCTGGTGGGAAGAGATGCCGATCTCCATATTGGGCGGCGAATCACCCGTGTCTCATTGCCCTCGGAGTCAGAAGTCCATCGGTGGTATCTTCTGAGCATGGAGCGATGTACCGAGCACTCGGGAGCGTATCGCGGAAGCATGCGGTGACTCCCCGAGGAGCTTACCATCTGGTGCGATGGATTTAGAATGTTGAGAGGTACAGGTAGAGAGTTCTTAGTTTGGGGAGGACTAAGACTTGAATGAGTTTACTGGATGAGTCGATTCGCTCCATCGGCAAAGCTTCTCCGCCCATCAATCCCCTATTTTAAATTACTTACTGACTTGCACCCTCTCCATTGTTCTCATAACATCCACTGAAACACATCTTAAGAGTCCAGATGGGTTTCTGTGGAATTTGAGTACTTTGTATATTTGAACAGGTTGTAATTCTCATTTTCTTCTGATCCCTTTGGCTTTGAAGAAAAGAGCACCAGTTGGAAGTCTCACTTAAGCATACTTCCTCTTCCCTCCAGGAACCCGGCATCATTTTCATAGCAATAATATTGTCTTTGATAGTTATCATTGTTTATTAGAGATACTGCAATAACAACCATAAACTAACCATAACACTCAGTCCGACCTTGTCCTCCGAGACTTCCTTTGGGGTTTGAGATGATCAATTCATGGGATTCCCCTCGATCTGGCGAGCCGAAGAGTGGTGATCTTGTCGGTTGGAGAAACTGCATTGCGTAAGGTACATACTGAGGAAGGGGAAAAAGGTTCTGTTAGCCCAGAAAAGCGATTCTCTGGCTAGGTGCTGAATAAAACCAAAGCTGTGCTGGCAGTTGGAACCCCATTTCCTCATTCCTCTCTTTCAGGCCGGACGATGGAATCCTGAAAGCCTCTGTCATCTGAAATCCCAAGACACGGCCTATATCTATCACCTCCACTGGGACACCCAGATCTGCTCCAGATAGGGACCTTGACGTCCCGGCCATCATCACCAGAGTAGCTCACATCGAGTTCTTCACTCACGGACAGTTCTTGGGCATACGGAACTTGTGGCAGTCACGAGGAAGCACAAGGCGGCGGGGGAGTAGTCTGTGTAGTGAGAGGAGGAACGGAGGTGCAAGACGAGGCCGGTTATCCTGGGCCGAAGGAGCCGTCTTCAGGCGATGCGGGGGTTTGTTCTGCTCGAGACCCTCCTCTTGACTACGGGCCTGGGCCTATGGCTTCGTCTTGCGGACTGCGAAGTCGGCGGGAAGACGGATGTTCGGAGACCTAATTTTGTCGTCGTTCTAGCTGATGATATGGGCTGGGGAGACCTGGGGGCCAACGTGGGCGAGAGCAAGGATACTGTCCAACTGGATAAAATGGCTGCCGAGGGGATGAGGTAAGTGTGTGAGACCTTGGACTCCACTTTGATAAATCCCTCAAAGCCAAATCACAACAGTCAAGGGTGATGGTCAGATGTTGGTCTTTTTCCTTTTTTCTTATCTTCTTTACAGGCTTTTCAACTGCTCCCCTGACTTTCTGGGAACAGGTGGGCCTCATCCTCACACAGCCCCATTGGTGGGCATTCCCACTGGGTTCAAGCCAAGGTGTAGTGAAGACCCTTTTTTTATTAACTTTAGCAATGCATCAAACACTTAAGTGCTGGTGGAGATGTACGATAATCGGGTTTGACACAGTCCCTAGTCCCTCAAGGGGCTTATGGTCCAAGTAGGAGCGAGAACAGACATTGAAGTTTTACAGTTGAGGAAACGGGAGGCACAGAGAAATGGCTTGACTAGGGTCACAGCACCAGAATTAGAATCCAGGTCCTCTGAATTCGGGTTCCGTGCTTTGTTCTAGGTCACAGTGCCTAGGAGAATTGGGGTGGTGGGGGGTTTTGAGACACATTTTGGTTTGGGCCTTTTTGTCTATTGAATATCTGATATGCCGTTGGAAGAATCCAACTTGAATTTCCTGACTATTTACAAATTGAAGGGTTTTGTTGGTGTCCCTGATTCTACAGAGAAGCACTTGAATGATTTTAGGGCTTTTTGGGGCTTTTTATTTCTGTGGGGTATTCTTTTTAGGTTTTTTTCCATCTGGAAGTAGTCGGGAAAACAGACTAGTTTATGATAATAGCAGGAGCTATGGCAAAGAAGCTGAGCTATGGCAAAGAAGCTCCACACAGCTACTCTACATTCTTCTCCAGCCTACTCATCTGTCCTTTGCTTTTCATCTTAAAGTCCACCACTCTTCTTGTCTTCCAAGTCTTGCCCTCTCCTTTAGGAAGCCTTCCTTGATTCCCAGCTCACCATACCATCTCAACCTAACCTATCTCATTATGCATTTACATCCATCTCGCAGTCCTTAACATACCTACTTGCTCACTTACACTATCTAATTCCAGGAAAACTTATTCGTTCAATTGGCCATCGTATTTGAGTGCTTACTGTGTGCAGAGCACTGTACTAAGCACTTCAGAAAGTACAATCCAACAAATTTACAGTCCACAATGAGCTTAATACCCCACCTGTCTCATGCTGCTTCTATTAATGTAAAAAAAAAACAAAAACACTTATCTTCTCCCCACCTCCCACCACCTTAGATGGGAAGCTCCTTGAGGGCAGGGAAAATGGCTTTTATGTCTGCTGCAGGCTCCTAAGTGCTTCTGATGCTCTATTTGCATGAGGTGTTCAGTACATAATCTTGATCTTAAGTCTGTCATTAAGGAAACCCAAGTCCACAGGGGATTTCTCAGGCTCTGACCACCAAAATCTTATTAGTAAGCAGTGCTGTGAAGCAAATCCGACCCCAAAGGGCATGTTTGATTCTTTACAGAAGCCTAAGAATGAAAGTTTGCTTGCTCTGAATGTGAAAGTAAAAGCCAAATGTGGCTTGAATATGTTGACTCATCTTTACCTGCCAGGATCGGGTCTTCTGCTCATCCTGCCATGGTTGATGATATTAACGGCTTGGTGGATCGTGGGAGACCCTTTTATCCCGTTGGCTTGTGATGTCAGTGATTGTTACACGGCAGAATCAGAATTCTGGGCTCTTGGAGGAGGTGAATATTTCTGTACTTTTCTCCCTACCCTTTCCCTCTTCCTGCCAGCTAATGGTGGCTTTTAACGGAGGCCTGGAGGAAAAAGCATGAGCCTGAGAGTTGGAGGACTGGATCTTTATTTTAGGTTCCCCCACCTGCCTGTTTTGTGACTTATTTATTTTTCTTTTTCGGGGGGTGTTGCTTGAAATCTGTTGCCACAGTGTTGGAATGGAGATTCAATATCTGTTCTCCCTCATACATTGTGAGTCCCAGGTGGGACCTTTCACTCATTCAGTGGTATTTATTGAGCACTTGCCATGTGCAGAGCACTGTACTAAGGGCCTGGAATGTACAATTTGGCAACAGACAATCCCTGCTCAACAGGCTCACAGTCTAAAAGTCTGTAAGACCTGAATATCTTGTAGCTACCCTGCGGCTTAAAGTGATTGGCATAGCATAAGTTTTTATAAGAAGCGCTCGATGTAGTGGATAGAGCATGGGCCTGGAACTCAGAAGATCATAGGTTCTAATCCTGACTCTGCCACTTATCTGCTGTGACCTTAGGCAACTCACTTCAATTCTCTGCCTCGATTCCCTCATCTGTAAAATGAGGGATTATGAGCTCCATATGGTGACAGGGATGGTGTCAAACCCAATTTGCTTGTTGCCACCCCAGTGCTTGGAATGTTCATTCAATAGTAATTATTGAGCGCTTACTATGTGTAGAGCACTGTACTAAGCGCTTGGAATGTACCATTTGGCAACAGAGACAATCCCTGCCCAAGGATGGGCTCAAAGTCTAATAGGGCAATTCAGACAGAGCACAACAGAACAAAACAAAAACAAGACAAAGAACATTATCCCGATAAATAGAAACAAGGCACATAGTGAGTGCTTAAATATCATTATTATTTTCACTTATGTGCCAAGCCCTAGGAGAAAGGTGAGAAAAAACAGCTAGTGTTAGAATATGCTTCTGACCCACTGGGTCTTATTGGCTTGGTAAATACAGAATCACCAAGTGTCACACTGTCTGCTCACAGGAAGCTTATACTCTCATGGGGAGAGGGGGCAAGGAAAACGTCTTCTACAGAGATAGTATAATCTAGTAGAAAGAATAGGGGCTGAGAATTGGGAGACCTAGGGTCTAGATTCCACTCTTCTGCTATGTAACTTTGAGCAGGGAGCTCTGCCCTGAGGCACTCAGTAAATACCCCAAATAGGTGGGGATCCATTCTTCTAATGTTGGGAGACTGGGGCCTAATGCAGAGACGGTTCCTTATGGCTTGCCTACTTATCATTATCTTAATCCTGGAATCTAGTGACTAATGTTTGATGACATGCAGCTTTTCCAGGTGGGGCATGGCAGCGGAGATGACCTCGGGATAGCCACCTCATCCCTCTGGGATACAGTGGGGGCAAGGTCACACGATGGACACTTTTCCTCACTCCAGGAGGCCCAGGCCTGACTGACTGGGAGTGCTGTGAAGGTGGCCATGGCCAAGAAACCTGTGGGTGACTTGGGTGAGGGCTACCTGTGACTTGCAGGGGTGGGTTTGGCAAGTAGGCTCCAGGCTTCAGGGAACTGCCAGCCCCATGGATCAATAGGAGGCTGCATAATGGCTCTTCAGATAGGTGCTGTTTGAATGCAAATATCTTTGAATGTTAGTGTCAGGGCCTTGCTATTGCATCTATCTAGTGTTTCTTTCATCTGTTGCTTGAGGGGAACCAAGCTAGTTGACCTTATTGCCCTTGACTTCCCGCTCGCTGTCTGGGCTGTTCAGCCAAGTGGACTCCGTCTTTTTGGAGACGGGTGGCCATCTTCAGTGTGACTCCTCGGCTCATTCAACTGAAAGCGGCCTTATGGTTAAAACTTACGATGTCTGGTGCACATTATGGGCCGGACCCTAGGGTAGGTGCGAGGTGATCCTTTGGGACCCCATCCCTGTCACGTGTGGGGCTCAGGGTTTGAGAGGGAGAACTGGTATTAATGTTTTACTTTGCAGATGAGGAAAGCAAGACCCAGAGAAGGTGCAGCACCTCGAACTAGAACCCAGGTCCCGCCGTTGATCCAACACCTACCATGGTCACTTTGCTCTAATCAGTAGCTGGGTTCTCTTAGTGTAGCAATGTATCACATGGAAGGTCTCCATTTTTGAGTGCCAAAACTACTTACAGCCATCAGAGACCTAGCCACCATCTTGGGATGAGTCTTGTTTATTCAGCGGCCTGGAATCGACCTCTTTTCTTCTCCTCTCCTCCCCCCCGCTCCCCGCTCAGTGACTTCTTCACAGGCTTTGCCACTCCAGTGTCTAAACAGTGAAAGTTAACAATATAGTCACTTGTTCCAGTGTAGTGTTTCCTTCCCACCCAAGCCCCGTCTTCCCCCAATCTGTAGATGGAATCACCATTTTGCCTGTCTCACCAGCCCGTCACCTTTGGCATTATCTTCAACTCCTTTCTCTGATTCAACTCACATACTCGATTCATCCCTACATCCTGTCGGTCACATGTTCACAACAATGTTAAAATCTGACCTTTCCTCTCCATCCAAACAGCTACTGTGTTAATACCATCTTTCATCTTACCCCGCCTGGATTACTACATCAATCTCCTTGCTGATATCCCAATTTCCTCTCTCTTCGCACTCCAATCCATGCCCAGATCCTTTCTCTGCAAAAAAAATTAGAATGTTTTCCCCGCTATTTGAGGGACTTGAGTGGTTGCCCATCCGCTTCTGAATCACATCGCTTCTGAATGAAACAGGAACTCCTCACCATTGGCATTAAAGTACTCCATCACCTTGCCCTAGTGTCCATACCTCACCTCCCTAGTCTCCTCCTACAACCCAGCCTGCTCACTTAACTCTACTGCTAACCTTCTCACCCTTCCTTGTTCTCATCTATCTTGCCGCCAACCCCTTGCCCACATCCTGCCTCTGGCTTGGAATGCCTTCCCTTCTCAAATCCGACAATCACTTCTCTTCTCCCCTCTATCCTCCCAAACTTTATTCAGGATATATATCCTCTGAGACCTCTCATCAGCCCCACTTTCCTTTTTTCCCATTCCCTTTTGCATCACCCTGACTTAATCTCGTTCTTCCCTCCTTCCGCCCCACAGTCATTGGAAACATTTATGTAACTTATATTAATGTCTGTCCTCTTTCCTTCCTCCCCCTTACTATCTGGACCATAAACTTGTCATCAGGGCGTGTCTGTTGTTGTATTGAACTCTCAAGCACTCAATACAGAACTCTGCACACAATAAGAATAAATGAGGCTGAATTGAAACCACAGATTCTCTCATCCCAGCTATAGCAGTTGCATTTATTAAGTAGCTGGATGATAGGCAGACAAAATCAGTGCGTTTGCCGAAAAGGCAAGAATGCCCGGAGCCAGTGAAGGTGAGTGGCTGATCATTTCAGAGTGCTTGTTATGTGCAGAGCACAGTACTGAGCACTTCGAAGCCTCTCATGCAATAGTTGACACCGACCCTCCAGGAGCTTAAAATCTAGCTGGGGACATGGATTCTGAAATGTCTAAGTACAATGAATCCTTTTGTTTTGAGTGGTCATGATGGAGCACTGGGCAGAGCCCTTGGGAACGAAGGATACAGCAGGGTCGATAGACATGTTTTCTGCCCCAGGAGGAGGGTTGAGTCCCTATGTGCTTAGGTGAAGTGGAGGTGTTGGATGCTGTAGTGGTGTGAAGAGGGAAATATGCTGGCACTGTTATGAATGCAGATGGTTGTCCTGGAGGACATGTCCAACTTCCTTCAGACACAGGGAGCACATGGTTAAGGATGTTTCTGTGTCTCTATGCGTGTCCCCTGATCCAGTTTGTCATGGGGTGGAGGGAGGATTGTGCACGAGAGGAATGGTGAAAGAGGATCTCGAAGTGGTTTGGGTCAGGGGCATGTTGACCCCATCCCTTTCCTCAGTTGAGACAAATCAATACCTTTCCCTCTTTCTCTCCCTTCACCAGGTTTGTGGATTTCCACGCAGCGGCCTCCACGTGCTCTCCCTCCCGCGCCTCGTTGCTCACGGGCCGCTTGGGCATCCGCAACGGCGTCACCCACAACTTTGCGGTCACGTCAGTGGGCGGCCTCCCCCTGAACGAGACCACCTTGGCGGAGGTCCTGCGGGAGGCTGGCTACGCCACAGGTGTGATAGGTAAGAGCCGAGGCTCCTTCTGTGGCTGCTGGCCTGAAACACTCTCTGGCCGGGGTGAGGATCCCTCCCGGTTACCGTGGGGTCCGGCCTTGCTGCCTAACACTTTCCTGGGGTTCCTCTGGGCCTCCTGTACAACAATCCAGCCGCTGTACATATTGAGCTCTGACCGGGTGCAGAGCGGCATTGTGCTGAGCTTCAGGGAAACTTCGATCAGCAGGAGAGGCAGCAGTGGTTGCCATCTGTCGGTTGGATGGTCGGTCCTCGAGGGCTTCTGGCCTCTCTGGGCAGTGGATGTCTCTGGGCGGGCTGGAGGTGCCTGACACTACAGAGTTTCCCAGGAATATTTCAGGGTCTTTGTGGTGGTGTGGATGGGTTTTTGTGTCTGGTGGACCCCATGTGGTCCCCAAAACACCCTGGTTCCCTTGGAGGTGGTTGGGGGGGGGGTCTTTGTAAAATGGTTGTCGCTAAGCATTTAAATATCAAAAAAACCAAACCCAAAAAACACAAAGAGCTGGAGTAGATACATGGGGATTAAGACAGACCCACAGGGACTACGCCCAAACCGATGAGTCTGTAACAGATGAGCTAACTGAAGTACAGAGGTGTGAAGTGACTTGGCTGAGATCACACAGACAGTGGCAGAGTGGGGATTAGACCCCAGTCCCTTATGACTCCCAGGCCCGGGCTCTGCCCAATTTGCCATGGGAAATGTGGGTTCCTGGCAGTAGGTTCTGTAGGCAGGTTCCCCTGGGAATTCTTCAATGAATGCCCTGCTGGCCTCTGTGATCCGGGCTTGCTGGGATGGAGTGATTCTTGCCCATCTGCTTCAGTCTGAATCGAGGAGTCCTTTTCTTTTTTCTTTCAGGGGCACAGATTTGAGGGGGGAGAGACTAATCTGTCAGGATGTTTATTCCTTATGATTATAACTATATCCTTCATGTCAATATTAAATATATAGAAAGGTGTCATCTCTTCCCTTCCTCAGCTTGAGAACCAGAACTATGATATGTTTTTCCCAAGGCAGATAGCCCCCATGTGACAACTTTTCAGCTTCTGGGGCCGAAGGGCTATAAAGTCAGACCCGCAGGGTTTGAATTTCTCTCCTGCCAATCCACAAGATCTATTCAGGGCCTACTGTACATACATATGTGATTTTATTTGTGTTGATGTTTGTGTGTCCCAGAATGGAAGCACGTTGTGGTCAAAGAATGTCACTGTCGATTACTGCATTGTACTTTAAGTGCTTAGGACAGTGCTGTGCACACAGTAAGTGCTCCATAAAAACCACTGAGTGCAGAGTATTCTAAGGGCTGGGGAGAGGAGAGGATCGGCCAGCAGGATAGCCAGCGTGCTGCATAAATGAGTCACAAATGTGCTCTGGGCCTCAGTTTCCTCACCACTCTGAGGTGGCCTGGGAGGACAGGGAATGTGGGTGATTTTTCATTGTCATATTGGTTGAGCACTTACTGTGTGCAGAGCACTGTACTAAGTGCTTGGAAAGTACATTTGGGCAACAAATACAGATGCCTCCCCAACAACGGACTCAGTCTAGAATCTATTCTGTACCTACCCCATAAGTTGCCACAGTGCTTGGCAAATTGTAAGCACTGCTTAAACAATGCCATTATTATTACAGGGTCCAGAGTGGGCAGTGATTCAGTGTTGAGGGCAATTTGGTGGTGTCTTCTGTGGGAACGTAGATGTTGACCTCCATCATGGTATCTGGCAAAATCATCACTTAAGCACGGAGAGCGGCAGCAAACACTCGCACATAGTTCTCTTGGCGTCTGGTGGCTGAGCTTTCCTGTTTGGCCTTTTATCTTGATCTGACTGGTGACTTTTTCTCCCCGGGGGTTCTGGTTTGTGCTTCAAGGAGGGAGAATGCCAGGAGAGTTCCTGCTTGCACTCTGTCCCCGTTCCCTCTCTGCCCCACTTTTTGGGGGAAGACTGGGATTTGGGGGGACTTGCACTTCTGACTCTCTCCATCTCTCTCCCTCAGGTAAATGGCATTTGGGACACGCTGGCCCCTACCACCCCAACTTCCGTGGTAAGAGACGGTTTTGTCATTGGCCGGCTTTCTTTAACAGGGCAGTCTTTCTGATTTGCGAAAGTAGTTTGGGGATGATGCTGTCTCAGCGCTGTCAGGAGCAGATGGGCCGGCTTTGGGGGTCGCTCCCGAGGCGGGAACCCAGGACGGGGGTGCATGGGGTCTTGGGGAGCCCGGGTGGGAGGGCCTGGGAGGCGGGGAGTGAGCCTGGCCAAATGGACACAAATCAGATTCCTTTTTAATTACATTCCCCGAGGCGGCCGGCCAGTACTTCATCGGGAAAGGAACTTGGGAGGAGAAGGTAGATTCATGGGGAGCCGGGCCGGGATCGGGGTACTGATATGGCCTATCTCTCTGCAGGTTTTGACTATTACTTCGGAATCCCGTACAGTCACGACATGGGGTGCACTGATACGCCGGGGTACAACTGGCCCCCCTGCCCGCCCTGCCCACGAGCACCTGGATCCCCCAGGTAACTTATTTATAAGGTAACGGTGGTCAGAGTTAAGCACTCAGAGTGGGCCAAGCACTGTGCCGAGCTTTGGGGTCACTGTGAGATGATCCAGTCTGTGTCCCCGTCGTGCATGGGAAGGGCAGAGGCCTTATCCCCATTTTACAGATGAAGAACCTGAGCCATGGAGAACAAGCGACTCACCCAAGGTAACCTGACAGGCCAGTAACACAGTTGGGACTAGAATCGTAATCCTCTAACTCCAGTCCTGGGTGCCCTTTCCATTAGGCCATGTGGCCTCTAGGTAGCGGCGGCCAGCGATGCTTGGTTCCTGGAACTCACTTTTGCTTTCCACACTTGCTTCCCACACTGTCTCCCCTAAATCACCCCCGTGCTTCTCATGGAGAAAGAGGCCCTGAGAGTTTGTCCCCCCCCCCCCCCCCCCCCCCATCGTGGCCACTTAAAGGCCAGTGGCAGGTTTCCCCGCTCTTTAACCCCGTGGCCCTATCGCTCGGGTACCTGTTCTTTTGAAAGACATAAGGGTCCGGGTTCATCCCTGAGACTCTTCCCTGAGGATGAGGTGAAGCGAAGGGCATCTCCGTCACTTGGCTCCCTCCTGCCTTACTTTGCTTCTCTCCTTCTACAGTCCGGCCCGCACACTCAACTCCTAGCGCTAACCTTCTCACCATGCTTTAGTCTTTGCCAGTCTCCGCCAACCCCTACCCATGTCATGCCTTTGGCCTGGAATGCCCTTCCTTCCTCAAATTCGACAGAATTTCTTTGCCCACCTTCGAAGCCTTATTGAAGGTCCATCTCCTCTAAGGAGCCTTACCAGACTAAGCCCCGGCCTTCCTCATCTCTCACTCTTTTGTGCGTCAATCTGAATGGCTACCTTTGCTCTTCGCTCCATCTCCCAGCCCCACAGCACCTTTGTATATATATTTAATTTTATTTGTAGTAATGCCTATCTCCCCCTCCCTAGATTTTAAGTGTGATTGTGGGCAGGAATTGTCACTGTTGCACTTTGCTAAGCTTCTTAGTAGTAAATAGTGCAATAAATAGTATTGAATGAATGAATCTCCCCGAGGCTGGGCTGAGGGTGTGTTCACCACCTTTTGGCAAAGGATGCTTCCCACCCACCCCTTCATAAAGACATGTGTTCTATCCCCTTCAGTCACAGAGTCAAAGACTGTTACACTGACGTAGCCGTGCCCCTCTTCGAGAACCTCCGCATCGTGGAGCAACCTGTGAACTTGACCCGCCTGGCCGACCAGTATGTCCAGAAATCTGCAGAATTCATCCACCGGGCAAGGTAAGAGAACCCTGAAGGGCTCATTTTGTGTGTCTGTTTGTGTGCACATGCGCAAAAGTTCACAACTGCCCCATTTGATCAGTCTGTCCTCGTGTTTTGGACTGGGTCTTTTTTTTTTAAAAAATATTTTTATGTGCATAAAGTACTTAGTGCTGGAGTAGATTAAAAAAAAATCAAATGGGACAGTCTATCTTTGAAATGGGGCTCAGTCTTAATTGCTATTTTAAACATTGAGTCAAGCGCTCAGTACAGTGCTCTAGTTCTTAGTACAGTGCTCTGCATATGGTAAGTGCTCATATAGGATTGAAAATTTTTATAGGTGAGGAGACTGAGGCCCAGAACAATTGCTCTTGGCCTGAGGATGAACAGCAGAAACTGAGCAGAGTTGGGATTTAGAACCCAGGTCCTTGGAATCCCAGGCCTGGGCTCCTTCCACTAGGCTGCACTGCTTCTCTCTTCCAGCTGATGCTCGGCCTGCTGACATTAACCAACAGGGGAACAGAACAGAGGCAATCTCCCTGATGTATCCTGCAGATTTCTGGGAAATCTCATTGTCACACCTTTCCAAGACCTCATTCCAGTGTGGTGCACTGGATAGGTGTCCGGTTCATACGATATACTCTATTGCAACAGTTCATTATCGATTAATGAGCATATTTAGTTGGTGCCAAGCACTGTGTAAAATAGAAATCAAGGAAGAGACTGACCAAATCATCGTCTTTCTTCCTTGCTCCTTTTCCATTAATAGTGGGAGCACCTGTGATCACTCAATGTGATAATACTCAGGTGTGGACTCGCCAAGCATCTTGATGCTTCCAAGTGGATGCTAAGGAAAAACCACTAATGGGTCTGGCTTGGGCAGGTGGGACCAGAAAGGCCCCTTGAGAAATCTCCTGCATTTGCACCAAGGTGTGGGGTAGATGAGCCCAATCAGAGGGAAGAGGAGAAGGAAAAGGGCCTAATAGCACCAATTTTTGTGTGTGTGGCTGTGTATGTGTGCGCTGTATTTTGGCATTTACTATGTACCAGGCCCTGTAATGAGATGGGGGTAGATAGAAAACTGGGATGACGGGGGGTGCTATAGGGGTGGTGGGTGTGGGGGCTTGGGGTGAGTGGGTGTTAGATTGTAGCTCTGGGGTCTCACTTGTGTCTGTCTGCCGTGTCAGGGAGCGAGGAGTCCCGTTCCTGCTGTATCTGGCGCCGGCTGCCATGCATGTCCCGCTGCCCGTGACCCAGGGGGAGGCGTCCGGGCTGGGGCCCTACCGTGCCGGCCTGCAGGAGCTGGACCGGATGCTCAGCTGCATCAAGGACCTGGTGGATGCGGTGGGACGGGGGACCACCCTGCTCTGGTTCTCAGGTAAAGGGGCCGGTGGCACAGTGACGGCAGTGCTTGCAACATTAGCTCTGTGATAAGCGTTTGGGATGGGGACAGCTGGCGGGTGAGGCCCATCCAGGGAGCTGGGAGAGTCAGGCCCAGAGAGGTGGGGACTTGGTAGAGAAGGAGCAGAACTGTACTTGGAAGTTGGGTCTCCTGACAGCACAGTGCAGCAACTAGTTTAACACTTTTGAGAGTGGTAATGGGGAGCTTTCTCAGAAACTGGAATTATGGGCATGAGGGAGTGGGATGCTCCCATGGTTTTCAAGCTAGCAGATTTTCCTTTGCCAACTCTTCCCTGAATCATGGGTCTAGCAGTGTCCAAGCGAGCGGTACATGAGGGGAGAATGGTGGTAGTCGTCAGTGCTTACTATGTGTGCTGAGCTCTGGGGCAGAACATGTTTCCCCACACCTCAAAAAATTCCAGTGGTGACCCATTTACCTTGACATCAAATAAATTGCTCACCACTGGCTTTCAAGCAGTCTCCTTGCCCTCTCCCAGCTCAACTTAGAGGAGCAGCATGGCTCAGTGGAAAGAACCCCGGCTTGGGAGTCAGAGGCCATGGGTTCGAATACTGACTCTGCCACTAAGCTGTGTGACCATAGGCAAGTCACTTCACTTCTCTGGGCCTCTGTTACCTCATCTGTAAAATGGATTAACTGTGAGCCTCATGTGGGACAACCTGATTACCCCATATCTACCCTGTGACAGTACTCTGCATGTGGTAAGTGCTGAACAAATACCAACATTATTATTACTACTTTCCTTCTACAACCCAGCCTGCACCCTCGGCTCACCTAACGCTGACCTTCTCACTCTACCTCCGTCATGTCCGTCTGGCTGGCGACCTCTCACCCGTGTCCCGCTTCTGGAATGGGACACGATCCCTCGACATAGCGGACAGGCAATTACTCTCCCCCACCCACTTCAAAGACTTATTGAAGGCATCTTATCCACAAGACCTGCCTTGACTCAACTTCCCTCCCCTCTTCTCTTATCCTCTTCTGCGTTGGCCTGCCTTGTTGCCTTTGTTCATACCCTCTCCCAGCCCCACAGCACTCAGCTATGTATCTGTAATTTATTTATATTAAGGTTTGTCTGCCTCACCCCTTTCCATCATTAGCTCGTTCTGGGCGGGGAATGTCTTCTGGTTGTACTTTCCCAAATGCTCAGTCAACGTGATTGAATGGAGTACAACATAAGATGGGATGCGGTCCCTGTTGTGCCTGAGGCTTGCAGATCAAGTAGGGAGAATGGGTGTGATTCTCACCTCACATATAAGGAAGACCAGAGAAGTGAAGTGTCTTGTCTGAGGTCACACGGTAGGTGAGCGAGTTGGAACTGAAGGGCTCCGGATGGCTAAGCCTGTTTATACTGGGCCGCACCGTTCTGCAGAATCCGAAGCGAGACACGGATTCATCTGTGGCATTTCCTGAATGTTTGTCCACAGCACTGTTCTGAGACTCCAGCGCACCTGAGTCGGTAGACACGTCCCCTGGCCACACCGAATTTACGGAGAGGGGAAAGCGATTTGTCTGACCCCACCGAGTCAGGTCCCGTGCGGGAAAAGCATTGTGGTAGTAGTGAGGTTTGTCGCACCCCTGACACGCTCTCTCTTTCCCTTGCAGGGGACAACGGCCCTTGGGCTCAGAAGTGCCAGCTGGCTGGGAGCGTGGGACCGTTTTTGGGGGCCTGGCAAACACGTCAAGGTAGGTGGGGGTGGGGGCTGTCACTGGGCTCCGGTCGCTCAAGAGCCGAGCTGGCGGAGACGGGGTCGATGACGACTGGCGGCCGAGCCGGTGTGATCTCCTCTGTGTGGCGTGTCACTAAGAATCCACTGTGGATATCTGTGAAGGGCTTTACCCTATCTTAAGCACGGGGTCTGGGGAGAACGTTTTCATTTTTATTTATTTATTTTTTATGGGATTTAGCACTCATCACGCAGTAGGGTTTCTAGTAAGCACTCAGATAGATATGAAGAGATGGTGACTGAGACGGTGAGCGTGCCAGACAGAGAACTTATCCAAGTCCATGTTGCAGATGAGGTAATCTCGGCACAGTGAAGTGAAGCGACTTTTCCGGGGTGTCTCAGACGAGCGGCAGAGCCGGGATAAGCTCCCAGCTCGGTACTCCTTCCATCGAGCCAGGCTGCTCTTCTGCAACGGCCTGTCATGCTGTCACGTCAGACGCTGTCTCCGTAGCAAGAGATGTTTCCTTCCCCTTAAGGCTGCAAACCTATCAGATCTCCATTTTACAGAGGTTCAATGTGAGGGCCAGAGAGGTTAAGCGCCTTGGCCGAGATCACCGTGCAGGCAAGTGGGAGAGCCAGGGGTAGGACTTGGGTCTCCGGAGGCTTGGCTCCATGGAAGGTGTGCCAGGGTCCCTTTTGGTCTGATTCTGATTCAGCCGGAGCCCTGGTAGTCAGGGGTGGCTGCTCAGGGTCCTCGGCCCAGACTTTGCCGGAGGAAGCGAGTCATTGCCCAGCTCATCTATCTGCCTGGCCGCTCCAGCGGGGGTGAATAGGGGAAGACCGGGTGCCACGGACACCGCCTCTCGGCCTGTTCCTGTAGGGGGGGCCAAGGGGTCTGAGTGACCGGCACACCCCTGGGGCCTCATCTTACCATTCCTGTGTCCGGAATCCGGCTTGTGTGCCTGGATTTTTCAGGGAGGAAGCAGTAGGTGTGAGGTATGCCTGGGAGCAGGGGTCGGAGGCTTCCCCCCAGGAACATAGGGAAATGTGCTCTCTGCCCCCATGGGGCAAGCGAAAGGTGCCTAGCTCAAGCGGGGGGCAGTTCTGAGCATGGATGTCACAGTGGATCACTGCAATGGTAATCGGTTTGGAGAGTTGGGAAGCATTTTGATAATTGGGGGTTTATATAGGGGGAGTGTGTGCGGGTATGTGCATAAAATTGTGCTTGGTTCTGACACCCCTGATAAGAATCATCTGTAAGCATGTGCCTGAGAAGGCCAAACTCTTTAAAAAAAAAAATTGCATTTAAGGGCTTTACTGTGCATCATACACCATACTATATTTTGGGGTAGATCCAAGGTCATTGGGTTGGACACAGTCCTGGTCCCACGTAGGGTTTGCTGTCTTGAACTCTGCATTTACAGGTGAGGTCACTGAGGCCCATGCAAGCTAAGTAATGTACCCAAGACCATGGCATGGTGGAGCTGGGGTTAGAATCTAAGACTTGTGACTCCCAGGCCCCTACTCGGGTCCACACTTCACTCCGCTGCCCGGATTATCTTTGTACAAAAATGTCAGGTCCATGTTTTTCCCTCACTCATCAGAAACCTCCAGTGGTTCCCCATACACGTTGGCATGAAACCAAACTCCTTACCCCTGGATTTAAGGTGTTCTTTTTGGCTCGCCCCTTCCTCCCTCACCCCACTTATTTCCTCCTATGACCCAGCATGCTCACTCGGCTCCTCTAATGCCAACCTATTTGCCATACATCCATCTCGTCTTGCTCCCGTCTGACCTCTCAAACCCGTCCCTCCCCTGATGTGGAACCCACTCGCCCTTCATAACTGAGGCATGATTCCTCTCCCTGCTTTTCAAGCCTTAAAATTCCATATTCTCCAAGAGGAGTTCACATATTTAAAAAAAAATCCAGCATACACTATCAGTATATAATGTAGAATGAAGCATGTACTGAAGTGTTGGTATTTTTTACGTTTTTTCTATGACATCTTTATGGTACTTGTTGAGTGCTTAATAGGTGCCAAGCACTGTTTTTTTTTAAACATGGGGGTAGATAGTTCCTCAGTTGGGTTACAGTCCTTATCCGATGTGGTGCTCACACTGTTCTTATTTTAATGATGTCCTCACTGAGGCCCAGAGAAGGTATGTGATTTGCCCAAGGACCCATGTAAGATGGGGTGGAGCTGGGATAAGGACACAGGTCCTCACTCGCATGTTCTTTCCAGGGAACCACTCTGCTTCTATCTGTAGACACATGTATGTAATAAAACTGGTATAGGTTAAGAGCTCACCAGGTGTCAAGCACTGCAATGAGCGCTGGAGTGGATCAAAGCGAATGGGGTCGGATGCAGTCCGTTCACCAGGTGGGGCTTAAGGTTTTAGTCCCCGTTTTACAGATGAGGTAATGAAGGTGCAGAGGAGTGAAGTGACTTGCCCAAATTCACCGAGTGGGGGAGTTGGGATTAGGACATGTGACCACCTGCCCCAGGCTTGCCCTCTATCAACTATATACACAAACGCCTGCAAATTTATGTCTGGTGTGGGACTCTGGGTTCAAGGCGGAAGAAGGCAAGGATGGGACAGAAGCCATCTAAAGCAGCCCGGGTCTGTGCAAATCTGACTTGGGACAAGGGGAGGTTTCAGTTAGAATCGGCAGTGTCCGGGAAGTGTACGGAGGGGACGACGTGGAAGAAGCGGGAGCATTTCCTGTATGAATCCCGGCTTGGGTCATCAAAGGTCTAGAGGGTTCGGCACGGAGGCGGCGTTGACTGGATACGAATTCAGTGGGGCCGAGGTGGTGTCCAGTGAGATGGTTCCTTTTTCCAGTTCTACCCTCTTCCTTTCCTAGGCGGAAGCGCTGCCAAGCAGACCACGTGGGAAGGTGGCCACAGAGTCCCGGCCTTCGCCTACTGGCCCGGTCACATCCCAGCCAATGTGACCAGTCCGGCCTTATTAAGGTAGGGAGCTGTGCGTATCCCACCTGCCTCGATTTTTGTTTTGTTTTTTTCCCCTCCACACCCACCAAGAAACTCTGGGTCGTGATGTCAGATGGCAACTTAAAGGCCTGATTCTCTCCCACTTGCCATACCATTGATCAGGAGAAGTGGGGAGGAGGGTGAAGGGCTGTGAGTGTGGGGCGAGGGGTGAGTGGCCCCGATTGAGGGGCCTGGTGCGATTAGAGCTGACCTGATGTTCCCCGACAGCTCTCTGGACATCTTTCCCACGCTGGTGTCACTGGCCGGAGCCCGCCTGCCCTCCTGGCGAAGCTACGACGGCCTGGATGTGTCCGAGGTGCTCCTGGGTCACTCGCAGATGGGGCACAAGGTATGGGCTCAAGCGATGGGGGCCTCACTAGGAGGCCGGCTTCCACTGTAGTAGGCGAAAGATGCCGATGGAATCGAGGTGAGGCAGAGTCACTACTGCCACGTGGTGGGGCATCGGGAGATGGGCATTTCAGTGTCTGTTGTACGCCCGGCACGCTGGGTGATGGTGGGTCAGTCACGTGACCCTTCTGGGCCTTGGTTTCTACATCTGAAAAGTGGGGAGGAGACCCCCTGCCTCGTCTCTCATAGACTGTGAGTCCTCAAGTGGGACAGGGAGCGTTTTTCCATGCTCACAGTAAGCACTGTAGAGAAGTCACAAGATCATCAGCACTCTGGATCGGCTAGCAGTCCCCAAATGCAGTTCGGAGGGGAGTGGCCTGTCTGTTTTCTCAAAGATCCCGGGCACAGCGGGGGCCCGAGGGCGACGCGACTCATCTCATCACCCGGTATTCACCATGGCATTGGGCATTGAGTAGGCGCTTAAAAACTGTCCGTGTTGGCGCATGACGGCTTGTGGCTCCAAGATAGCCGTCTGCGGGGCCCCATTCCCCTTTCGTGATGTTGACGAGGATCACTGGTGTCACGTCAGAGTCAAGACTTCCAGCTCCCGGAGCTTTTGTCGCAATGGAAGGTTTTGGATGCGATCGTTGGGGCGATGTATCGAGGAGCTGTCCCGAGCGTGTGGGGCGGCTAAGGAGTGATCCCCTCAGGAGAGGAGGCGGCATGGCTTTGATGGAGTACTCGATTGGAGTCGGAAGGCCATGGTTTCTGGATTCCGGCTCTGCCGCTTGTCCGTGTGGAGGCGGTTAGGTGGCTGTATTTGTCAGGTCCTCAGTTATATCATCTGCAAAATGGGGATGGAGACTGTGAGTCCCACATGGGACAAGGACTGCATCGCACCCGCTTTGCTGGTATCCACCCCAATGCTCGGTTTGGGTCCTGACACATTTAAGAAATAACACAGTGATTAATGTTCCGTATTCGATATGTAACCATCTGTACATATGGAAGTGGCATGGCTTACTGGAAAGAGCACGCTTCAGGGGGTTAAAATGCCTCGGTCTCTAGTTCTTGCTCCACTCTGTCATCACGTGTGACCTTGGGCAAGTCATGTAACTTCTTGGGGCCTCAGTTGGTCCTTCTGTTGATCCAGCCCCCTTCTTAAGAAAACGAACACCATGAGGTGTGAGCCTTGTTAAATTGCCCCTCTTTTGTCACTGCCCCTTCTGGCCCTCTCTTCAACTCTCCCATCTTTCCCGGTGGTTTTTCTAGAGATTTCTCCTCTTCTTGCATGCCATTCTGTCCACCTGTCCAGTGGACCCCATTCCTTAAAAGCCATCTTGGGTACATTTGAAACCAGTGCGGAAGAAGCCACTGGAAAGCAAATGGTTCAAGTCTTGCCTGTCCAAAAAAAAAACAAAAACTTTCCTTGACCTGTGGTCCCCTCCAGTTATCACCCCCTCTCTCTCCTTCCATTCTTCTCCAAAATCCTCAAGTGAGTCATCTACACCGTTTTGTCTGATTCCTCCCCTTGCATCTGCCTTGCTTGTGTCCCCCTCACTCCACATACTTGCCCTCTCAGAAGTCACCAGCGATCTCCTACTTGCCAAATCGGATGGCCCATGCTCCATCCTCATCCTCCTTGACCTCTTGGCTGTTTTTTTTTTTTTTTGTTTTGGGTTTTTCTTTTTTTTTTAACCCCTGTGGGCCACCTCATTCTCTTGGAAATGTTATCCAGCCTTGGTTTGAGTCTGTCCTCTCCTGGCTATCCTCTTCACTCTTCTGGCTGTGCATTCTCAGGCTCCTTGGTGGGCTCCTTCTCTGCCTGCCCCTCCCTAGTTGTGGGGGTCCATCAAAGTAGATTAAGCTCTATTAATATTCATCTCTCACTCCCTTCTGTTGCCCAGATGTGCTGCCTTTGCTGTTAAGTACTGTGGCAGTGAGATCGCCTCCTCTAGAGTGCAAGCTTGTCGTAAGCAGGGAATGTCAGTTTGTAGTGTAACTTTTCAAGTGGTCAGTACAGCGCTCTACATAAATGCTCAATAAATATGATAAAAAGGAAAATGGGGATTAAGAGTGTGAGTCTGAAATGGGACAGGGACTGGGCCCGACATGTCAAAATGGCCCCTACTGCAGTGTTTAGTAAAGTGGCTGGCAAGGGCTAAGTGTGTAACCAGTACTACGCGTGTCAATATCATCAGGTTAGATCCCTGTTGGCAGGCACGGATGGACTTGAAGGTAAAACAGCAGTAGGGGCGAGGGCTGCCCCGATGGACGGGCCACAGTTCACCTTTGTTTCAGGCAAAGATTGATGATAAACCAACTGATGTGGGGGTACGGCTGCATGGATGCGGCCTGAGTGCTGGGCAAAGGGAGGGACAGACGGGCCCTGGTGCACTGACATGGGATCACGGGCACAGAGACAAAAATGGAGATGTGGATACTGACCTGGCTAGGGAAATGGGCAGTGAGGCAGTTGTGAAAGGGGGAGTCAGGTGAGTGGACACAGGTGTGGGCCCCGATGTGGGTCTAGGGACACATGGGTACACAAAAGGGGATATGAGGATCCATGGACCTTGATGGAGGGGAAATCAGCTGTTGATGGGTGGAGATGGATACTCACTGATGGAATTACCGACTGAGCAGGAGCTGTTAAAGTTTTTTGCCAGTGGAACCATCGGATGAGAAGCGACCGAGGCGGAGGTGCGGGTTAAGTCGTGTGAGTGTTTGTGCAGGTGAGTGCCGGGGGCCTCCAAGCAGTGATGCTTGTGGGGGGGGCTTCTTGCAGGTGCTGCTTCACCCCAACAGTGGGGCAGCGGGCCCGCCCGGGGACCTGCAGGCCGTCAGGATCGTCGCCTACAAGGCGCTGCATCTCACAGGTCAGCCTCCGTAACGCTCGGGATGGTTCATGTGGAGACCCCAGGCAGGAGTTTGGGGGGTCAGGGGTGCAAACCAAGACAGGTACGGGACAAAGATGGGGTCCTGGGGTCCCAAAGCCCAGGGTTACGTGGACAGCAGACTAGGAGGGCCTGGCAGGGGGCCCACTGGGCCCCCTGCATCCCCACTCTCCCTGGGTTTCTGCTTCACCGCTACCTCCCCCTGCTCTGTGATGGTCATACACTGACAAACTACTATCTTAAAAAATGGTAGAAAAGAAATGGTATGGTAAAATGGTAGGAAAGAAAGGGTAGGAAAAAATATGATAAAATGGTAATAAAGGAATGTTATGGTAAAAGGGTACAAAATAAATATGGTAAAATGGCAAAAAAGGAAAGCAATCAATTATGTACCAAATCCCACATGTGTGTCCAAAACTGCACACATGCCAAATCCGACACGTGTCCCAAAAATGGCTCACAAGCCAAAGCCGGCAACTGTGTCCAAAACGGCACGTGCCAAATCCCACATGCATGTCCCAAAAATGGCACATGCACCAAATCCTACACACATGTCAGATTTGGCACACATGCCAAATCAGACACACGTGTTCCAAAAATGGCTCAAGTGCCAAATCTGGCAGGCATGTCCCAAATGGCACATGTGCCAAATCCAACACGTGTGTCCAATATGGAATGTGCGCCAAATCCAACACACATGTCCAAAACTGCATGTGCCCCAAATCCAATGTGTGTGTCAAAATGGCATATGTGCCAAATCTGACACGTGTCAAAAAGGGCACACATGCCAAATCCGGCATGTGTCCAAAAGGCACATGTGCTAAATCTGACATGTGTGTCCAACATGGAATGTGTGCCAAATCCGACACGCGTGTCCAAATGGCACATGTGCCAAAGCTGACATGTCAAAAGGGCACACATGCCAAATCCGACACACGTCCCAAAAAATGGCTCGTGTGCCAAATCCGGCACACGTGTCAGATTTGGCACACATGCCGTTTTGGACATGCATGTCTGATTTGGCATGTATGCCCTTTGACACACATCAGATTTGGCACACATTCCATATTGGACACACGTGTTGGATTCGACGCATGTGCCATTTTGGACACGTGTCCAATATGGAATGCGTGCCAAATCTGACATGCGTGTCAAAGGGCAGACATGCCAAATCAGCCATGTGTGCCCCAAAAATGGAATGTGCGCCAAATCCGACACGCGTGTCCACAATGGCACATGTGCCAAATCTGACATGTCAGAAAGGGCACACGTGTCGGATTTGGTACAAGTGTCCAAAAATGGCAAGCGTGCCAAATCCAACACACATGTCTGCCAAATCTGGCACGTGTGTTCTAAACGGCACATGTGCCAAATCCAACACGCCTGTCAAACGGCACGCAGGCTGCATCCGATGTGTCCAAAATGGCACACGTGCCAAATCCAACAGGTGTCCAAAACAGTGCACACCAAATCCGACACGCGTGTCCACAACCTTTTTTCCCTGGTCTCCTAATGATGTGGTTTGCTTTCACCTCCCTCTGTGCAGGAGGTGCGGAGGCCTGTGATAAGACTTCGGGTCCCCAGCGCCATCACAATCCACCTCTTATCTTCAACCTGGCACGAGACCCAAGTGAGGGTGAAGCCCTGGACCCAGAGAGTCCCGAGTACCAGATGGTCCTGCCCCAACTTTCCACCGCCCTGGATACCGTCTTACGCGACGTGGCTGCCGACAACATCTCCACGGCCGACTACACACGGGACCCCGGTTCCGTCCCGTGTTGCGATCCGCTGGCGGTGGCCTGTCGCTGCCCGAATCCTGACCTGTAGGGGAGATGGGGCCCAAGCTACCCGACTCCTGAAAAATCAATCACAGCACGACTCTCAGATATATATGCTTTAATTCTCATTTTGTAAGTCACCGCGTTATTCGTCTTATTAAAATCTTTATTCCGATCATTGCTGCAAAAATCTTTTTCAGAGTAAAATAGAGATACGTATGTAAATATATATGTGTGTATATATATATATATATTTATATATACTGTACAGAAGATATAAGTTAAAAAAAAAAAAAAAAGGAAAACCACGTCCTTAAAATGGTGGTTCTAAGCTGATATGGCCACAGTCATCACCATGAGGTGCGGGAACCTGAGAGGACGGGGGTCCGCGAGGGGTCAGGACTCCGCTCTTCCTCCCGCGTTCTAAGGCAAACATCTCCTCACGGCCGCTTGGCTTGGCTCTTCTGACTCCCACGGCACAAGACGATCTACCGAAATCAAAACAGACGGGCTTACCCCTCCGGCTCGGTGCGCGCACGCGGATGGGGCGCGGCGGGAGTTGGGCAGTTCTGGGGGGGCGGGTGGGGGCGGTCCCTCGTGCCTCTCCGGACAGCAGGAGCTACAAAAATACGTTCGTTAAAAAAACGGTCAGCAGACACCACAGACTCAACTACTCCAAACCACCTAAGTACCTCCTGCGGGCGAGCCCCGGGATGGCGCCCGGACCCGGAAGTGCCTCGAGCCCCAAGGCCAGCAGCTCTGCCCTACCCGTCACAAGGCACACGGGTGGCCACTCGAAAATCTTCCCGGAAAAGACAACCGGAAGCGGCGAGGTTCCGTCCCGACCTCCCCCGGGGCGGCCGGGAGAAGGGACTCTGCCCTGGCCGGACCGGGAGTTGACAGAGATAGGAAGGGGCTGGCACCCGAGACCCCCGTTGGCCCAGGATTTGGGGTGGGGAGGGGGGTGACTGAAGAGAAGAGGGGGCGGCGCCTCACCTCGGCTTCCTCATCTGTAAGACCGGGCTGACATCCCAGCCCGCTTCCCTCTTAATCGTGCACCACGTGCCATCCCATCGCCTCGTACCTTCCCCGGCATTTGGTGCGCGTTAATATCCTCATTAAAGCAGCCCGGGACACAAGCGTTCTCAGAAACCTGGGGAAGATCGATTTTACAGACGGAACCGAGTCGACCCGCTCGGACCCGTGCACGGGAAGTCTCCCACCCTCCCGACTCGCTCGGCCCCGGTCCAGAGCCTCGGGGTTCGACGATCCTGAGTTCTACCGAGGCCAATCGAGTCGCCCCGCTCCTGACGGGGCCCCTCTCGACCCCTAGGAGTACAGTGCTACAAAAGTGTCTCGTGTTTTAAAAGCTGGCTGTGGTGAAGAGAAAGAATTAGGCGTCACGGGAAGAGACGGGGATGGCGGGGGGGTGTGGGGTGTGGGGAGGCTCTCTTCTCTGTGACCACCGCGGAATGTCTCACAGGGACTCTTAATGCTCACAGGAGGAAATTCGGTCTCGTCGTCGAGACACACCGGTCCGGCGGCAAACTCGTGCTCGGGGATGACCTCTCCTCGCAGGGCCCCACCGTCCTCCGAGTAACCTGGAAGGGCATTAGAAAAGAGGTGAGAACAGGCAGAGGGTGGTGGACGGGGTGGGGGCTAAACGGTGAGGGGAAGGAGCACCAATACAGCATTCGTCCCGATGCCTCTGGAAGGCTCGGCCACCGACAGACACGGAACAGCAATGTGATCCCTGGGCCGCTTTGCCCAGGGGGAGGGCCGAGTGGAAGGTGGAGGGGAGGAGTTTCTGCAGCGATCCCCCCCGACCTGGGGCGCTCTCCGCTCCGGGAAGCTGAACGGACCGACCCGCCACCCGCCGAACTGGGCCCGGCTCCGCTCACCCGGCACTGTCGAACCCGTGGAAGCTGGGCTCGGCCTGGCTACGGTAGCGGCGTAAGACTGAGGTAATGGAAGCTCGGTGTCATTTCCGGGGTCCTCTCCCGTCTTTCCGGAACCCAACAGACTGGGAGACGAGGAGGACAAAGAAGGCAGGACCGTCACCTCGACGGGAGCGGGGCCGCAACCTCCCATCGGGCGCCCGCGTCCCACGGAGGCCACCCGCCAACGAGGCGGTCGGGCGCCAAGACTGTTGTCTAACTGCCGCTCCGTGGCCCGCACCACCCACAACTTGCCAGGGAGAAGACGGGCGAGGCCCGCAGGCAGAACCGTGGATCCCCCAAAGTCACAGGATACAGAAAGCCAAGGGGTCGTGGGTGCCGTGCCTCCTCCTCTTGGGACAAAGGTGACTCCCCGGCGTCGTACGATCTGTCCCCGAGCAAGGGCTCGAACCCTCTCCCTCCATCGGGCCCTTCCCCACCCCCGAGAGGTCGTGGGCCTGCCGAACCCGGGACCGGGGGCGGAGGGGGGCTTTATCACCTGTGGGTCTGGATCAAGATGCATTCTCCCCCGTCCTGAGGGTCGACGTTGTAGATATAAAGATGACCGTCGGATGACGACACCAGCAGGCGAGGTAATTTCTGAATCCTGACAGACAGACACACAGACAGACTGAGGCACGGGCTTCTTCGATGAATCCATCAGTGGGATTTTTCAAAACTTACTACGTGTAGAGCACTGGACTCGACATTTAGGAAAGTACGATATAACAATGTAACAGATGCGTTCCCTGACCGAAACAAAGTCTAGAAAGGGAGAAAGACAGTAACACAAAAATTACAGAAACATACATAAGTGCCGTTAGACCGAGGAGGGGAAACGAATAAAGGGAGTGAGTCAGGACGACGCAAAACGGGGTGAAAGAAAAGAAAAGAGGACTTAGTAGAGGCGTATTTTTTGCAAGAGGCCTTCCCTGACTAAGGCACTGGAGGTGGAAGAGTTACAATCTGTCAGATAGGTAGAAGGATGCTCTGGGCCACAGGGGAGCGGTGGGCGAGAAGTCGGCAACCAGAGAGACGAAACGGAAGAACGGCGAATCCGTTGGCATTACAGGAGCAGAGCGTGCAGGTCAGTTTGCGGCAGGAGAGTGGCAAGCTGAGGTAGGAGCGGGCGAGGCGACTGAGTGCTCTAAAGCTGACGGTAAGGAGGTGGATGGCCAGCCGCCGGAGGTTTCCCCAAGAGTGGGGAAACACGACCCACCGTTTCTGTAGAAAAATGATCCGGACAACAGAGTGAAGTATAGAAAGAACTAGGCAGAGAGAGTTAAGTGGGGAGTTCGGCAAAGGAGGCCGATGCAGTAATCAAGACAGGAAAGGCTTAAGTGGTTGGATTAACAGAGCCAGCAGTTGGGATGGAGAGAAAAGTGGAGGTCTTAGTGATGTCGTGAAAGCAGCACAGGCTAGGTTCTCGGATTAACACGACAGCGCTTTGGACGGAGACGAAAGGACAGAGGTCGGGAAGATGAGGAGTTATCTTTGGGACACGTTCGGCTGGGGGTGACGGAAGGATATTCAAGGAGAGATGCGAGACGGCAGCGGAGAGAGATCGGGGCCGGTCCTCGGACCGTGTCCGGGGGTCGGACGTCGGGGAGTCTCGGGCCGGCGATGACCACCCTGCTCCCGTCCCCCGGAGCCTGGTTTGCGGCCTCTGACCGGCCACGGTCTCCCCGTCCCCACCGGGGCCATGCCGACGGGGACTGGACGCGGAGGGAGGATGAGGGGCGGAACGTACGTGGACAGGGTGCAGACGGTCCTCTGACCGGAAAAGTGGAGGCGCACGGTGGCGAAGGCACGGTCCTGGTTCATCATGTCGGACACTTGCGACGGGAGGTAGTTGGTGGCTGCCATGAACATCTTGCCCACGTACCCGCTCCAGGTCGGGGGTTCCTCCGGCCGGCTGGACCGCGTCGGATGGGGAGAGGGGCGTCAGGACCGCAGACTCGGGCCCCGGCGTCCCGAGCCCTCCCTCCCTCCCCTCGGCTTCGGCACCCTGCGGGGAAGAGGAGCGACGCGACCCGAGGGGGCGGAGGACCATCGGGGTTGGGGAGACACTCCGGTTCACGCCATCACGACCTCTGACGACAAGAGGCCTTGCCTGGCTCGTCCCTCGGCCCTCCTCGTCCCGGTCTGGACTCCCCGGAGGGTAAGATTCCTATCATGTCCTCCCCGTGACCCAGAACTCGCTCCCCTCTGCTTATCCGGGAGAAGGCCGCTCTTCCCACCTCCAGAGGCCTACTGAAATCCCATCTTCCCCGACTGACCTCTCGCCTCCCCAGCGAACCGCCCCTTCCAGCGGGGACACCTACGGGCTCGACTCCAACTCCCCCGTGTGCTCTGACGCCCGCTCCGCCCGTGGCCTCACGGCCCCACCTCCCCTGTCCGAAACCCATCCGAATGTCGGTCGGCCCAGGGAGGGGGAGGATTTGGGTCCTGCCAACTATCCTGGCACACTCCCCCGGGTGCTCGCTACAGTACTGGGAGCACACATTAAACTCTCAATACATTCCATCCATGGAAATGACGACCCTATAAAATCCCATAGGTAGGCAAGTGATGGTGAACAACTCACCATTCATTCATTCAGTCGCATTTTTGGAGCGCCTATTGTGTGCAGAGCACTGTACTGAGCCCGCGAGAGAGTACAATACAACAATAAAAAGACATGTTCCCTGCCCACCACGAGCTTACAGTCTAGGTAGAGGAACTCAGACAGTAAAAATAATTGCCGAATTGTACTTTCCAAGCGCTTAGTACAGTGCTCCGCACACAGCAAGTGCTCAATAAATACGACTGAATGAAATAAATTACCGCTATGTACACGAGCCCTGTGGGGTCGGGGGAAAAGCAAAGGAAGCAAGTCAGGTGGACACAGAAGGGAGTGGGAGATGAGGAAAGAGCAGTTGACTCTGGGCAAGCTTCCTCGAGATGAGCCTTCAATAAGACCTTAAAGGCAGGGAAAGTGATCTTCCGTCGGGCCAGAGGCGGGACATGGGCGAGGGGTCGGTGGTGAGATCGAGGCAGGGTGAAAACATTAGCACTAGAGGAGCTGCGTGTTCAGGCTGGGTCACAGAAGGAGAGAAACGAAGTAAGGTAGGAGGAGGCAAGGTGATGGAGGGCTTCAAACCCAATAGTGAAGACTTTTTCTGTGATTTCGGAGGTGAATGGATAACCACTGGCGGTTTTTCGAGGAAGCTGGTGACAGGTCGTGTACATTTCTGGAGAAAAATAATCCAGGCAACAGAGTGAAATATGGACTGGAGTGAGGACAGATGAGAAGCTGGGAGGTTAGCAAGGAGGCTGATGCGGTAATCCCGGTGGGACAGGATGAGTGACTGTTTTAACGTGGTGGCGGATTTGACAGAAAGGAAAGTGTGGAATTTAGCTACGTCGAGAAGGTGGGACCGACAGGATTTAGCGACGGATTACACGTGCGAGCCGAACGATGAAGCGGAGACGAGGATAACGCCGAGGTTACGGGCTTGTGAGATGGGAGGGACGATGCTGCGGGCTACAGTGATGGGAAAATCAGGGAAGGACAGGATGTCGGTGGTGAGACTGAACCTTACGTGTCAAAAATGGAACGCTTTAAGTGAGGGGAGGACATGGAAATAGAGATGTCTTGAAGTCGGGAGGAGATGTGGGACTGGGGAGATGGAAAGAAATCTAAGCGGGAGATGTAGATTTGGGTAACGTGTGCACAGAACTGGTAGATGAAGCCATGGGAGCAAATGAGTTCAAGGGAGTGGGTGTAGATGGAGAAGAGAAGGAACCCAGAACCGAACCTTGAGGGACCTTCCACAGTTAGGGGGTGCGAGGCAGAGAAGGTGCTCGTGAAGGAAACAGAGTGAACGGCCAGAGAGGGAAGAGGAGAAACGGGAAGAGGAGAAACCCTAGAGCACAGTCTTCCAAGCCAAGGTTGGACAACATTTTCGGGAGAAGGGGGTGGTCCACGGTAACCAAGGCAGCTGAGGTGGAAGAGGATCAGGAGAGAGTAGAAGCCACTGGATTTGGCAATAAGGATATCATTGGTAGCCTCTGAGAGGGCGGTTGCTGTGGAGTGAAGGGGACAGAAGCCAGATTGGAGGGGGTCAAGGGAGAGACCTGAAGAAGAGTAATCTGAGGCGGCAGATGTAGACGACTCACGCAGAGAATTTGGAGAGGATGGGCAGGAGGGAGATGGGGCGATAACTGGAGGGAGCCGTGAGGTCAAGGGAAGGGTTTTTTTAGGATGGGGCATCACGGGCGTGTGGGAAAGCAGTGGGGAAGACGCTACTGGAGAGACAGCTGACAGGTAGGGAAGTAGGGAGAGGGGGATGGGTTCAATAAGGTTCGAAGGAATGAGGCTGGAAGCACAGGAGGGGATGGCTTTTGAGAGATAGTGCCGGGAAGAATGGAAGAGTTGAAGAGGGCCGGAAGAAGGACTGAGAAGATGCAGGGCCGATTTTAGGGAGCTCGGGCCTGATGGTGTCGATTTTCTTAAGATAGATGGCCAGGGGGCAAGGCAAGAGAGAGATGGGGTCCTGAGGACGGGCCCTGAGGACGGAGTTACATGTCTGGAACGACTGGCGAGGGTGACGGGCATGGGTGTCAATAAGAGCAGAGAAATAGTTGTGTCAGGCAGAGGAGAGGGCAGAGTTAAAGCACACAAGGATAAAAAACCCAAAGCGGACCAGGTCGGCCTGATATTTAGACTTCCGCCAGCAGAGCCCGGTGGTTCGAGCGTGAGAGCCAAGGAGGGGGTCTGTGCAGGTGATCCAGGGCGGCGGGTCAGTGGCACAAGATCGTCACAGACATAGGGTGGCGAGTGAATTGAGCTCAGTAGAGAGGGTGATGTTGAGAGCATCCATTTGGTCGAGGGAGGCTAGTTTGGATGTGAAAGGTAAGTGGGGCATGATGAGTTGAGAAAACTGGATGAGGTCCAGAGATCAGAGGTCTGTCTAGGGGAATGGTACAGACTAAAAGAGAGAAGGGGTGTGGGAGAGGAAGCAAATAAGGAGGTAGTGGTCAGATAGCGGGATTTCAGAATTGGGGAGGGTGACGATCGCGCAGTGGTTAGAGATAATGAGATCGAGTGTGTGTCCCGGCTGGTGAGCGGGTGAGGTGGGGTGGGGCAGGAAGTCGGCAGACTTGAGGAGTGATAGAAGGCGGGCAGGAGAAAGGTCATCTGCAACAGCGATGTGGCCACTGAAGTCCCCAAGGATCAATGGGAATGTGGAGAAAGAGACAAGGAATGTGACGAAGGGATCAAAATGATTAAAGAAGTTGGGAGGTGAGACGTGAGGGGCGGTAGGTGACAGTTGCCAGAATCTGGAGTGGGTGGTAGAGGCGGATGATATGGGGTTCAAAGGAAGGGAAAGAAAGGGACGGGGGAGTTGGGAAGGTGTGAAAGCGGCTCAGGGGCATGAGAAGGAAGCCAACCCCTCCTCCTTTCCCTGTGTCTGTGGGGAGTGGGAGAAGACGCGGCCCCTAGGGAAAGGGCAGCAAGGGAGACCACGTCGTCTGGGAAGAGCCAGGATTCAGTGACGGCGGGGAGGAGGAGGGACTGAGACAGGAACAGGTCAGTGATGAAGGGACGCTTCCCCACGAAGGAGCCGGGTTTCCTCAGGCCAAACCCGGCTCAAGCCGGGGAGGGGTTGGTTGGGGAGGGTTTGGATGGGATCGAGTTGCCGGGGGCCGGGGTGGGGGAAGGGGGATGAGGGGTGGCACTGAGACAGGAGAAAAGGGATGGAAGAAAAGGGATGGAATAGGGAAGAGGGGTGGGGAAGGGGGGAGTTAGGTAGAGGGAGAGGAGGAGGTGAAGTGAGAGGAGCCGGGGGATCAGAGGAGCGGGGGGATCCAAGAATCATGGTGGGGTAGGTGAGGTGAACGACATCTGCCTCCAGACCATGGTCCCCCCCGCCTGCCCCACGGGGACAAAGGCTCTCCAGCCCACCGACCCTTGGGGTCTGGCTCGGGCCATCTGGTTCCGGAAGCGGGAACTCTTGACGGCCCGACGCGAGGCCTTCTGGGCGACGGCCAAGAAGCTCGCCAGGCAAACCCCGGGCGGGAGAGGAAATGAGGAGGAAGAGGAAGGGCTAATGCCAGATCTGACGCTCCCCTGACTGAACTCGGAGGGTAAGTGTCCGCTAAAGGTCCGACCCACCCCTCTCCCAGAGCACATTCCATCTCACGCTCGGGGGCGGACGGCAGCAGTGGCGAACGTGCTCACAGACACGGCCTCTCCTTCCCGGACTCCGTCGCTCCATTTTCACGCTACGACCCGAGAGCTACTGGGAGCTGGCCGCTGGGTCTCCCGAACCTCCGGGCCCCCGACCGTGGCGTGGCACTTACCTGTCCGTGAGGTGCTCGAGCTTGAAGATGTGCACGGTCTCAGTGTTGCTGGAGGCACACAAGAACTGCGAGTCCATACTGAACACCAGAGAACCGATGTTCACGTACCTGGATGGGGGCGAGCAGAGAAGGGACGGTCAGAGCGGGGGCTGGGGACGTATGGATCGACGACGCCCTCCTCTCCGGGAGGAGGGTAGGGAGTCGTGACGATGGAACGAGGCCCGCGCAGAGGGCCCGAGGGCGATTCCGGCTGACCCGTTGGCGCCGGGATGACTGTTCCCTGTCCTCAGCCCAGGTGGCACTAACAGTCGCGCTCCGTGCCAGCACAGGAGTAAACACAAGGTAGTCCCAGTCGTCCTGGTCTAGGAGGCACGGAGAGTGGGAAACCCCATCCTCATTTCACAGATGACGGAGCCGAGGTCCAGAGAGTCCCACGACATGCAGCAGGTCGGGGGCAGAGTCGGGATCAGTCCCGCGCTCCCACCAATGGGCCCCGCCACCTCTCTGCAAAACCCTTCCGGGCCCCCCCGGGACTCACGACCCGGCCGCTTCCTCTTCCCCTTCAATTTGCCCGTTCGGCCCGAGGAGCAACTGCCACTCTGCCGTTTTCAAGTAAGTTTCCTCGGCGGACTCGTCTCCCACCCGGATTTCCCCGACGGCAGCCGCACCGCCGGGGTGGCAGGGGCTAAGAGGGAGGGAGTCGCCGAGACCCCCAGGATAAATCGTGCACAGCGAATGAAGCGGCATGGTCCGGTAGACGGGACACAGGCCTGGGAGTCTGGAGAACCTACGTTCTAAACCCAGCTCTTCCCGGTGACCTTGGGCTAGTCTCTTTACTTCTCTGTGCCTGAGTTTCCGCAACTGTAAGATGGGGAAACCTGTTCTCCTTCCTACCTGGACGGTAAGCCCCGTGCAGTACAGGAACTGAGTCTGACCTAATCCACTGGTACCTAACACCAGTGCTGAGAACAGTATCTGTCACACGGTAAGCACTGAATACCGAAAAGAATAAAAAACCCAGATGTGTTTCACTGCCACTCTGGCCATCGCGGGGGGCCGGGGGAAAGCCCAGGTTCCACCTCTGAGGGATCCCCGCCCCACGTACGCCTGCTCCACCAACCTACCGTTTCATCCCCCTCCTGAATTCATAAAGCTTCTGCCCCTCGGGGACGGAGAACACACGGATGACCGTGCCCTAGGGAGGAAAAGGAGTAAACGTCCTT
Organism: Ornithorhynchus anatinus; assembly: GCF_004115215.2. Classification (NCBI taxonomy): domain Eukaryota; kingdom Metazoa; phylum Chordata; class Mammalia; order Monotremata; family Ornithorhynchidae; genus Ornithorhynchus; species Ornithorhynchus anatinus. Next base: position 5,374,999 of record NC_041742.1, read on the forward strand.
TGGCTGGGAGGGCCGCCCGTCTTCCAGAAGACCGTCACTCGGACCTCCCGCTCTGTATCCGGCATCCGAAGCGCCGCCTCAGCCGGGTCCGTGCCTCCGGCCCCTCGCAGCTCACTCTGAGAGGGTGAGGGGAAGCCCACCCCCCCCCCCCCGCCTCCACCGGGCCCTTCACAGATGACGCGACCCGACCGACCTTCTCGGATGCGCTGGCCAGCTTGGAGCCGGTAGAGTTGAAGGTGATGGCGGCCAGGGGTCCGTCGTGGGCGGGCACGGTGCAGACGGTCTTCTGTGGGACGACGACAAGAAGCCCGGCTGAAGCGGGGTGGCGCCCGGAAACGGCCCGCACACCTCGCTCCTCTATCGCCCACGTGCTCGATGAATCTTTATCTATTCCACCTGGCTGCCGCCTACTCAAGAATGTTTGCTCTCGGGTCCAGACTTCCTTCCCAACAGCCCACCACTCCTCTGGGATCACCTCTCCTCCTAGACCGAGCCCTCCCCTCCCCTCCCTGCATCGCCCCCACAGTTGGACCCGCTCCCCTCGAGCGGGGTCTCTATCCACCCCGGACCCACGACCTTCACATACGCATCTTCACGCTCCTCAGGCTGCATCCTGCTTCGCGGTCCCTCTCCCCTGCCTATGAGGTAAGCGCCTCTCGGCAGAGATCGTACCCGCCAACTCTCCTTACGCTCTACTCTCCAAAGCACCGAGTATGGCGCTCGGCACGTGGTACGCCCTTGAATTCCTCCAACCGACCGACGACTTACCAGGTGATTTCCATCGTAAAGGACGATCTCGCCGGTCACTAAGCTTCCGGGGTAGGCCAGGTAGGAATTGGAATGGTTGATCGAGAGGGCGCACAGACCTGGCGGCGGAAAGAGGGGCAAGAGGACGAAGAAGAAGTCAGTTTCGGGTCGAGGAGAGAGGGAGAGATGGAGCGCGACGCCAGAGTCTCAGCGTCAGCTTCACCTACTGAAAGCTGGAGGAAGACGGTTAACGTCGGCTACTCTCCCCAGCACCGAGAGGCTTCGGCCAAAGTGCCGTCCTCGAGCCGGACGTCAAGGTTTCTGACCGAACGGACCCAGACTCTCTGGGGGACCAGGATTCGCCTTTTTCCGAGAAGTCGGCGGGGGCTCCCTTCAGACACCGCCTCCTCCCCACCCCAGGGAGCCCCGAGTCACATCTGCGTCCCTTCTCTGGCTTTAGCCTCCGATTCTCTTCCGGGAGCCGGCAGCGGCCACAACAGTCGGCGAGTTACGGCTCGGACCGGTGTAAACGGGTAGAACACCGATAAAAAAGGAGACGGCCGTTGGAGAAACGACTGTAGGTCTCTGGGACAGGATGTGGTGCCGTGAAGATGGGGGAAGAGAGACCCGTGGGACCTGGCACACAGTTAAGACCACGAGACGAACTGCTCGGGCGGGGCCCGGGGCGGGGCAGGTCCTGAAAGACTGTGCCGACCGATCCGCTCTCCCAGAACCCTAAAGACCCAAACTCTTCACCGTCGGCTCTGAACCACTCCACCGCCTCGCCCCCTCCAACCTCACGTCTCTCCTCACCCACTACGGCCCGGGGGCTCTGCTCCCCCCGAGCCGACTGCCTCACGGCAGCTCCGACCCGTCCTCCTTGTCGCCCGCCCAGCGCCCCCAACCCTTCGGACTCCGATTAGAATCACGTCGCCTCCAAGTCGCCTTCCCCGACTCCCCCCGATTTCCCCACCCGATCCTCAGTCCCTTTTGCGGCACCGACGCGCTTGGACCCGAACCCCTTCACTGCTTGGCGACTCCCGCTACTCCCAGCACGCTTATGTACCTGACTTTCTACGCTGCCGTTTCCCCCATCTGCCATTTATTTTAGTCTACTACATTTAAAGTATTTTAATCTAAACCAAAACCTAGTCTCTTATCTGTCCTCCCTCTCTAGACCGTAAGTTCCTCTATGAGCAAGGAACGTGTCTACTAACTCTGTTGTACCCCCGTACTCTCCCAGGCGCTTAGTACAGTGCTCTGCACATGGGAATCGATCAATAAATACCCCCAGATTGATGTCTATCACCACCTCTGGACTGTAAAATCACTGTAGGCGGGAATCTATTGTATTTTACTCTCCCGAGGGCTTAACGCAGTACTCAACACCCCCTAAATAACACCATCTATTCAGGCGGAGGCACAGAGGCCGCCTTCTCTGCCGCTTCAACGGCTGAAAACCACGCCCCAGAGCCGTCCGGTTCGGGGAGGCATCCTGTCTCCCCAGCTTTCGGGGAGACTCGGGCGGGTCGGGGGACTCACCAGTCGGATTGGGTGGCGTGTCGAGGATGGTCTTCAAAAGCTTCATGTCTTTGATGTTGTGAATATAGATAGACTCTTCCAGGCAAACCAGCAGCCTCTACAAACGACAGAAACACAGGCACCCCCAAGGGATCACTGCCTCAGAACTCCCGACCATGTCTCGTCGCCCCTCGCGGCCGGCCCTGACTCGGACTCTCTTGTGGCTGTGGGGGGCTCCCGATGCCCTCCCAGCGGGATGCCTGACAGGTGTGGAGAGGGCTGAGGTGTGGTGGTCTCCGCTCCCCGGCCTCCCTACCTCACCCCAGAGCCACCCTTTAGGGTTCAAAGCTGAGAGCCACTCCACCCGGGACTGCTCCCGGCGGAGAGCGACCCCTCGGAGCTGGGGCCCACGAGACCCCTAGGCCCCGACCCACCGGAGGCCCCGGCGGGCGCCTACCTGGCGGTTGAGGCGGACGGACAGGATGTTGGCAGAGTAGCTGTAGTTGCAGATCTCGGTTCCCTTCTTGAAGTGGTAGACGTTCATCTGCCGGGGCTTGGAGCGGCTGACCACCACCACCAGGCTGCTGGAGAACAGGCGCTCCACGATGTAGACGTCGGGGATCTCGTCTGGGCGGGGGAAGGTGCCGGGGCACCAGGTTATCTCATGCGCCCTGCCCGGGGACTGGGAGATGAGGTTCGAGGGGCGGGATCTTGGGGCAGGATCTCGGGCCTTGACCGACTGGCTCGAGGGGAAGAGGGAGCCCGGGGGAACGCAGCTTGACTCGCTACGGCACTCCGGCTCCCGGTCTCGCCGCCGGCGGTCCCCCCAAACCCCGCCCGCTGCCGGCCTCTTCGATTTTGATGGGGAGCGAGGGCCTGCGGGGTAGACTGCGAGACTCCATGGCCACGATGCCGGAAGTGGGAGAGCGGGGGAGGAGGGCAGGATCTCCGAGGGGCCGTGCCCATGCCTGGACCACACTCCCCTCCTTTCCCCTCGCCGCGTAACGGCTCGGCCCCATCTAACTGGGAGCCCGTGAGGAGGACCTCCCGCCGATCCCCGGAGGCCTCGGGTGCAGGACCGAGAGACCGATTCCTGGCGAAGCCGAGAGCGGGAGACGATCGCCCGGACAAACCGGCTTCAGCTTGCCTGGGGTGGGGAAGGGGACGAGAGGGGTCTGTTGTTAAAACCGAGGGGAGTGGAAGCTCAGTGAGAACCGATCGCTCCCGGCTCCAAATAGGGGGATTTCAGAGTGACGAAGGCCCCTCTCGCTGAGCCCGGGGCCAGGCCCTCCCCGCGCTGCCGTAGCCCCAAGGGGAAGGGTGCCGGGAGACGGAAGAGGGCGGATCCTCAGGGCTGCTTCGGGTTTTCATTTACCCGCCGGAACCCCGACTTACTGCTTTCGTGGACCTGGTCCAGCTGCTCCACCGAACTCAGTGAGAATAGCCTGTAACCGGTTTTGGTTCCAATCGCCAGGGATCTGCAAGACACGGTGAAGACACTCGATTGACAGCACGCGGCCGATCGATCAAGCGAGGACATCAAGCAAACACAGACTTGGGCAGGGCGCCGCGCCCGGGACCGTACGGAAGAGTTTGCGGACCTGATCCCCGCCCCCGGAGAGCTGACGGACTGGCGGGGGAGGCCCGACGCTAAAATGACAGATGGGGATGAGGAAGTGCTGAGGTGGCAGCTGGGAACGGGGCAAAGAGACGAGACCTGAATCAGGGCAGGCCTCCCCGAGGAGAGGCCCTTTCAGAAGGGCTTCGGATCAGTCGTCGACGGACTTTTACGGAGCGCTCGCTGGGTGCGGAGAGCCGTCCCCAGAGCTTGGAAGGGTCCACCAGGCCAGAGTCGGCAGCCGCGATCCCCACGACGGGGAGGGCGACGGTCGGCCCGGTCCCGAGGGAGGGCCTTTTGCAGGCAGGGGAGGACGAGAGCGGGAGGGCGACGGCCGAGATGGGGCCCGGAGGGTCATGACCTCCACCCTCGCCCCGGAACCCGGCGGCACGCCCACAGACCACCGCTCTCCCCACCCACGAGGCCTTATTCAAATCACACCTCCGCCAAAAAGCCTTCTCCGATTAAACCCTGTTGTCCCCGATTTCCTCCCCCCTCCGCGTCACATCTGCGTTTGGGTCTGTGCCCTTAAAGCACTCGATATCCACCCCATCCTCGGCCCCACGGCACTTTTAAACCCACAGTATCTGTAAAGCACTTGCCACGTTCCAGGCACCGTATTAAATGCCGGTGTAGATACGAGCAGCTCGTCTTAAACGCAGTCCCTGTCCCACACGTGGCTCACAGTCTCAATCCCCACTTTACGGATGAGGTAACGGAGGCCCAGAAAAGCAAAGTAACTTACCCAAGGTCACCCAGCACACAAGTGGAGGGGTTGGGATGAGAAGCCCGTTATTCTGACCCCAAAGCCTGTGCTCTTCCGTCTAGGCCGTGCCACTGGCCAAAGGCTTACGTATCTCTAGTTGATATTAACGTCTGTTCACCCACCCACGTGAGCCCGTTGCGGGCAGCCGTTTCTACCAACTCTGTTGCGCTATCCCACCCCAAACGCTTACTCCAGTGCTCTACACACAGTATAAACTCAGTAACTACCATCGATTCATCCATTAAAAGACAAACCTAATAACGAATGGGACATAGGAATCTTCCGTGCTTCCCCCCAGTTTGATCACAAGACATCATTCAGAGCGGCTTTGGGGGCGGGGAAGGGGAGGGCATTGCGGAAAACAAGGAAAGGGGGCAAAACCGATTCCTACCCATCCGGAGGCGGGGCGGCCTAGTGGAAAGAGCCCGGGAGATCCTGAATCGAGAGCTGGTTCCTCCCTCTGCCCACCGGCTGACCACAGGCGAGTCACCTGGCAGCTCTGGCCCTCAGCTTCCTCAACTGTAAAATGGGGATCGATACCCAGTCCTCCCTCCCGCTAAGGCTCTGAGGCTCGGCGGGGAGCGGGCAAGGACCGGGGCCGACAGCACCAACTAGGATCTACCCCGGTGCCGAGCGCCATGAAGGCGCCGGACGAGCCCTCGCTCTCCTAGACGCCCTCCTTGGTCCCGCTGTTCGGGAGGCGTTCTACGGTTGAGCTGTGGCTCCCAGCGGGTCCAGGCACGTAACGGCAAGGGCACGCTGGCCGGCGCCGGGTTTCCGGGAGTCGGGGGAGATCAAGGTAGGAAAACCGCCAACCTGAGCTTCCGGGGACCCTTCCGATGACCGGGACCCAAGCTCCGCCCAACCGAAGCCCGGGGACGACCGAGTCTCCGTGGGAGAGCGCTCTCCGGAGAGCCCCCACGCCCCGGCTCCGTCCGCCTCTCCGCAGCGGGTCAAGGGCCGGCCTGACCCCGGGGGAGTGGCCGACGCGAGCGGGACTGCTGCCATGACGAGGTGGGGTGGCCGAGCCCGTTCTCTGACCGGCTAAAGGGAAGAGGGTGGGTCACTTGTTTTGCGCAGGAATTTCTCCTCCAAACTCCGGGCTCCCTTTCATCTCAGCGCAGGCCTCTATTTCAGTCAGCCGTGGTGAACGACGGTCGACCGTTATTCGGTTCCGGCGGGGGAACCGGCCCGAGCGCATCTGTGGAACGACGGCAGTCAGGCCGGCACGGGATTTCTTTTTTTCATTTTTAATGGTCTCGGTTGAGTGCTTACTAAGTACCTGGCAACGTACTGGGGGGTCGATCCCACCTCATCCCGTCGGACTCGGTCGGTGTCTTCCCGGCCAGAGGGCCCCGTCGACCGACGGCCGACCCCTCCTCGGGGAGGCCCAGCGACTGCACACGCAAACCAGGCGGCCCCTTCTCTTCAGCTCCCTCCAGAAGACGTCCCGGCGTCTCCCGGCCAATGGGGTGATCGGAAGCTTGACTCTTCTCTAGACGTTCTTCCACCAGCCACCTTTGACCTCGCGGCCACGGGATCCCCGGTCAACGCCAGGGGATTTCTCGACATCCGCCTGACCCTACCCCCGGCCCTCCCTCTCCGGGAGCCGGGCCGGTGGCCCCGTTCCGGTCCCGGGACCGCCGACGGCCAGCGCCGATTTTAACCGGCGGGCCGCGACTGGAAAAGGAGATCTCCCTCACATCTGCCAGGGGGGAACCCCGTCGGGAGTTGGGAACAGGACGCGCGCCCGTCTCCCGGGTCCAAACGCTCTCTTTGGGAGCCACCGGGGGTCTCCGGAAGCCCGCTCTCGGCCGCCGCGGGGCTTCTCCCGGAAGCCCGCGAGCATCGCCTCCCGAGACGAAGGCTCGGAAGCTAAATGCCGCCATCGACGAGCCCCTCCGAGAGTCTAAAAGGCGTAGCTTCCCGAGGGGCGGGGGCTCCGACTCTCTCGACGCCTTGAAAAAGGAGAAAGCGCTCGCGCTCCAAATTACGCACCGTGTGAGAGCGGCTGATTTATTTTAAAACCATGGGTGTCGTCCGATCCCCACTTCGCAGAGACTATGAAGTGTGCTTTTATTTATAGGTGAGACAAAACTGTCCGGCAGTGCTTCCTTCCAAGAAAATAGAAACTACCGTAGCCTTGAGGAAGTTAATCAGAAACTCCCTGGGTGCCGAGAGGTTCGGGAAATGCCACGCTGAGATCTGAAATAATGAGATTTTTGTGTTCTTCCACCTCCCCCTCGGGTATCTTCCGCTTTCGTTGTTCTTTCTCCAACTCTCCCCTTACGCTCCATCTATTCTCCTTCTACACTCGCTCCCTTGGAGAACTCATTCGCTCCCAGTGGCTTCCATTTCCATCCCTATGCATTCGGAAGCCTCCGGCCCTGACCTCTCTCCTCCCCTGCAACCTCACATCTATCTCCTCCCGCCTTCAGGTCGTATCTACTGGGACGTCCGGCCGACACCTCAAATTAAACGTGTCCAAACCTCAGCTCCTCATCTTCCTGCCGGAACCCTGTCCGCGCAGCACTTAGGTCTGGATCTTTAAATTACATCTTTACTTCTTTATTCATATTCATGTCTCTCTCTCCCCAGACCGTCGGTTTGTAACGGGCAGGCAACGGGTCCGCTAACTCTGTCGTACCGAACTCTCCGCAGTGCATAGTGGAGTGCTCCGCACAGGGCGGGCGCCCGACAAATACAACTGATAGATGGATCTTCCCCCACCTCCCTTCCCAACCTGCCGCCCTTTCTATCATCACGGCTCCCCCCAGCCCCATCCCAGGAAGGCAGACTGCGGGCTGCGGGGGCACGTGTGAGAGGGAGAGAGACAAAAAGTAGAAAGTTGGAAAGCAAAAAGAAAGACGGGCAGAAATCCCTCAAGGGAGAGCAGCAGCACAACAAGAGGGAGGCTGCGAGGCAATTTCAAGTACAAAAGGGACATAAAGAGGGAAGGAGGAGAAGAAAGAGTGGTGGGATGAACAGAGTAGGTGTATCTATTAAATATTTCCTGTGTGTAAAGCGCTGCACGGAGTGCTCGGAGAAAATGTACGGATTAAAAATGGACAAGGTCCCTCCGAGGGGTTTCCAATCCAAGAATAAGGGTGGTGGGCGGATGGGTGAGGGGGACACTGGCAACGGACCCTCAAGGCAAGAAAAACAAACAAAAAAATAGAAACACAAAAAAGCAGAGGAGAATGAGAAGGGATCACGAGGCGAAACAAAGAGAGAGGCAGATAGAGGAGAAGGACGCCGCCAGGCAGAGTGGAAAGAAAAAGACAAGAAAACAAGTAGGAAAGTTTCCGAAGCCAGCCAGCTCAGATAAAACTCCTGGACTTTCGCCACTCGTTACGTCAACGGCTCGTGCCGGAGAAAACAGACGCTCGCTAACTCGGGACTGACGCGACCGGGGGGGGGGGGGGAGAGCGGCGCTTTAAACGACAGAGCAACGCCGCCGGGGCGTTTCAACAGCTTTAACCTCTTGCAAAACGTACCTTACGAAAGGGCCGCGGGTTATCAACTCAACGGCCCAGGGGCCAGACGAGACGATTTCTCGCCCCCACGGAGACGCGTTGTTTCACCGAGGGTCGGAAAACAAAACAGACCGAGGAGGGGAGGGGAGGGGAGGGGCGGGGTCGCACCAAGTCCCGCGCTGGCCTTAATTACGGGCTTCGGCGATCCATATTTGCGCGGCTCGGCCGCCCAAGGCCTCGGCCTGACCCAGTGGAAACGAAAGGGCCCGACGAAGACGGGGACGCGGCAGGAAGCGGGAATCGGGAAGCGGATCGGCTCCCTGAGGTCCCCATCCAGGGAGTGCGCCCAGAGGGGACGGCCGTGGCAGCGTGGCCCGGGAGTCGGAGGGATCTGGGTTCTAATTCGGATCTGCCGCTTGGTCGTCCGGGTGAGCCGGGGCCAGTCCCTTCGCTTGCCCGAGCCTCGATTCCCTCCTCGGGAAAACGGGAATTGAGACCGGGATACCCAGGTGGGCCGGGAATTGTGTCCAACCCCATTATCCTGCATCCACCCCAGCCCTTAGGACAGGGTCCGGCACACAGCAAGCGCTTGACCGACACCTTCGTTATTATCGTGGTGACTACTTACTCTGCTCCACCGGGCTCCCCCAAGCACTCAGGACAACCGCTCTGCGCGCAAAACGCCTAAGCCCTCGGCAAATACCAACGGTTGAGAAACTCGGAAACCAGGAAGACTCCTTGTTAAACACTTCATTCATTCATTCGATTGTATCTATTGAGCGCTTACTACGTGCATAGCCCTGTACTAAGCGCTTGCAACGGACAATTGGGCCACAGAGAGGGACAATCCCGGCCCAACAATGGACTCGTAGTCTAAAACGGGGAGATGGACAGCAAAACCGAACAAGCTGTCGGGCATCCGCTAATTCTCTTGGACGGGACTCTCCCCGACGCTTAGTACAGCGGTGCTCTGCCCATAGTGAGCGCTCAGTCAACCTCACTGATTGACCGGTTGATTGTCTGAGAGAAGCCGGAGCAACAGTCGAGCCGCCTTTTGTCTAGGCCCCAGCCGGGCTGCCACCTCTCCACATTTGAGGCGAATATTAAGCGCTTAGCAAATAGCACTTTGATGATGAGGACGCACAGGGCCATACGGAACGGGGCGAGTGTCACACAGCCACCGCCGAATGGGGCTTGCCTCAATTTACCGCTCCGGCTCCCCCTCCTCCGTCTTGCTCCCCGGGCCCCTCTCCACCTCCAGGGGCCAGAGGTCGGGCTTGGGAGGCGGGGTCATGGGTTCTAATCCTGGCTCCGCCACTTGGCTGTGTGACCTCGGGCAAGTCACTTGACCTCTCTGTGCCTCAGTTCCCTCATCTGTAAAATGGGGATTAAAACTGTGAGCCCCACGGGAGACAACCTGATTAGCTTGTATCTCTCCCCCCCGGTGCTTAGAACAGTGCTTTGCACATAGTAAGCGCTTAAGAAATACCAGCATTATTATTATAGTAAGCGCTTAACCAATCCCGGCTCTGCCACTTGTCAGCTGTGTGACTGTGGGCAAGTCGCTTCACTTCTCTGGGCCTCAGTGACCTCATCTGGAAAATGGGGATTAACTGTGAGCCTCACGTGGGACAATCTGATTACCCTGTATCTACCCTAGCACTTAGAACAGTGCTCTGCACATACTAAGTGCTTAACAAATACCAACATTATTAAATACCAGCATTATTATCATAGTAAGTGCTTAACAAATACCAGCATTATCATCATAGTAAGCGCTTAACAAATACGAGTATTATTATCAGTATAGTAAGTGCTTAACAAATACCAGCATTATCACTATCATAGCACTTAACAAATGCCAGTATATTATAGTGCGCACTTAAAAACATATTATTATAGTAAGCGCTTACCAGTATTATCAGTATAAAACTTCTCTGTGCCTCAGTTCCCTCATCTGTAAAATGGGGATTAAGACTGTGAGCCCCACGTGGGACAACCTGATTCCCCTATGTCTACCCCAGCGCTTAGAAGGGTGCTCGGCACGTAGTAAGCGCTTAACAAATACCAACATTAGTATTAACAAATACCAGCATTATCATCATAGTAAGCGCTTAACAAATACCAGTATTATAGTAAGCGCTTGACAAATACCAGCATTATCATTATAGTAAGCACTTAAGAAATATTATTATAGTAAGTGCTTAACAAATACCAGCATTATTACTATCGTAGCACTTAACAAATGCCAGTATATTATAGTATGTACTTAAAAACATTATTATTATAGTAAGCGCTTAACAAATACCAGCATTATTATCATAGTACGCGCTTAACAAATACCAGCATTATCATTATAGTATGCACTTAGGAAATATCATTATTATTATAGTAAGTGCTTAACAAATACCAGCATTATCATCAGAGCAAGCGCTTAACAAATACCAGTATTATAGTAAGCGCTTGACAAATACCAGCATTTTCATTATAGTAAGCACTTAAGAAATATCATATTATTATAGTAAGTGCTTAACAAATACCAGTATTATTACTATGGTAGCGCTTAGCAAATACCAGTATATTATAGTACACACTTAAAAACATATTATTATAGTAAGTGCTTAACAAATACCAGCATTATCATAGTAAGCGCTTAACAAATACCAGCATTATCATAGTAAGCGCTTAACAAATACCAGCATTATTATTATCATAGTAAGCGCTTAACAAATACCAGTATATTATAGTGCGCACTTAAAACATATTATTATTATAGTAAGCGCTTAACAAACACCAGCATTACTATTATCACAGTAAGCACTTAACAAATATCAGTATTATTATTTTAGTAAGCACTTAATAAATATTATTATTATAGTAAGCGCTTAACAAATACCAGCATTATTATTAGCATAGTGTAAGCGCTTAACAAATACTAGCATAGTAAGCGCTTGACAAATACCAGTATTATTATTATAGTAGGCGCTTAAGAAATACCAGCATTATCACAGTAAGCGCTTAACAAACACCAGCATTATTATTATCGTAGTAAGCGCTTAACAAATACCAGTATTATAGTAAGCGTTTGATAAATACCAGTATTACTATAATAATAACAATGTTGGTATTTGTTAAGCGCTTACTATGTGCAGGCACTGTTCTAAGCGCTGGGATAGACAGGGTAATCAGGTTGTCCCAAGTTAGGTTCACAGTCTTAATCCTCATTTTACAGATGAGGTAACTGAGGCCCAGAGAAGTGAAGTGACTTGCCCACACTCAAACAGCTGACAAGTGGTAGAGCAGGCGCTTAACAAATACCAGCCAGCATTATCACAGTAGGCGCTTAACAAATACCAGCATTATCATCATAGTAAGCGCTTAACAAATACCAATATTATTATAGTGCGCACTTAACAAACACTATTATTACTATAGTGTGTGCTTAATACCGGCATTATTATCATTATTATAGTGCGCGCTTAACAAATACCAGCATTATGATTATTATTACTATAGTGCGCGCTTAACAAATTCCAGCATTATTATGATTATTCTAGTGCGCGCTTCACAAATACCAGCATTATTATGGTTTTGATGATTCTAGCGCGCGCTTAAAAAGAAATACGATGATTATTATGATGGAGCCACATCACGACGCCCCCCCCTTATGGCGACATCTGTGGTGTGTTGGGGGGGAGATGGGTGCGGTGGGGGGTGTCGGGGGGGGAGGGCGCTTGGGGAGCGGCGAGTGTCGCGACAACCCCGTCCCCCCGGGGGTGGAGTCACGTGGGGGCGCGCGCGGCGGCGGCGGCGGGGGGGGGTGTGCTTACGTGCAGTCCTGGTTGAAGGAGAAGCAGCTGAGCGCGGCGGGGCCGGCGGGGGAGGCTTCCGTCGTCGTCGTCGTCGTCGTCGCCGCCGCCTCCGGCTCCATGGGGTCGGCGATGTCGGCGACGATGTCGGCGACGATGCGGGCGCCGCCCCCTCCCGCCTCAACGGCCGCCCGCCCGCCTCAGCGGCCGCGGGGCCACGCACGCACGCACGCACGCGCTGACGTCACCGCCGCCCGCCATTGGCCGGCGCCTCCGGCTCGGCCAATGGGAGGGGGAGGGGGGCGGGGCCGGGCGCGCGACACCGCCCCCTCAGGGGGCACGTGCCGCTCGCCCCGCGCACGGGAGGGGAGGAACGGAAGGGGGCGGGGCCCTGAGGCCTCCTGGACGCGGCCACGTCCCCGCCACGCCTCGACCTCCCCCAAGCTTTGGCTCCCTGGGAAACCGCTTTTTTTATACTCCTTTTCCCCCACCTCACATTTTCTATAATAAAAATCATGATGACGCCATGTGCCAAGCACTCTTCTAAGCGCTGGGGGGGGAATATAATAATAATAATAATAATGATAGTATTTGATAAGCCCTTGCTATGTGCCAAACACTCTTCTAAACACTGAGGGGGGATATAATAATAATACTACTACTATATATACAAACACTGGGGGGCTATAATACTACTACCACTACTACTACTATAATAATAATTATCATTATTATAGTATTTGTTAAGCCCTTGCTATGTGCCAACCACTCTTCTAAACACTGGGGGAATATAATAATAATAATACTATATATATAGACACTGGGGGATATAATACTACTATTACCACTAATACTATAATAATAATTATCATTATTATAGTATTTGTTAAGCGCTTGCTATGTGCCAACCACTCTTCTAAACACTGGGGGGGGATATAATAATAATACTATATATATAAACACTGGGGGGATATAATACTACTACTAAACTACTAATACTATAATAATAATTATTATAGTATTTAAGTGCTTGCTATGTGCCAAGCACTCTTCTAAGCACTGGGGGGGATATAATAATAATAATAATAGTACTTGTTAAGCGCTTGCTATGTGCCAAGCACTCTTCTAAGCACTGGGGGGATATAATAATAATAATAATAATAATAATTATAGTACTTGTTAAGTGCTTGCTATGTGCCAAGCACTCTTCTAAGAACTAGGGGGATACAATAGTAATAATAATTATAATAATAATGGGGTAGATAGGAAGAATGTTGGTATTTAAGTGCTTAATAATAATAATGTATTTGTTAAGCACTTATTATGTGCCAAGCACTCTTCGAAGAGCTGGGGTAGATCCAGGGTAATCAGGTTGTCCCACGTGAGGCTCACCGTCTTCATCCCCATTTTACAGATGAGGCAACTGAGGCCCAGAGAAGTGAAGTGACTTGCCCCCAGTCACCCAACTGACAAGTGGCAGGGCTGGGATTCGAACCCATGACCGCTGACTCCCAAGCCTGGGTTCTTTCCACTGAGCCACACTGCTTCTCTACGTTTTTGTTGTTGTTCCTGCCTCATTTCCCTTTTCCCTTTGAAAGGGGTTTACAACTTTACCTGGATTTAAACTACTGTTTTGTGGTAGGTCACTGTGATCCTCCACCCAAAATCCAACTCTCCCCTAAAAAAAACTCCCCAAAAACCAAAATTTAGAGAAGGTCAGGTTTTGGATTAATGCTGGAGAGCATCACCTTAAATTAAGTAACGAGGTGGTGTGCCAAGAGGCAGCTACGATGCCATACATTCGTTGTGTCATTTGTGTTATTCGTGAAACTCAGAAAGGAGTAGAATTTTACTGGGAAGCAGTGTTGCCTACCGGGTAGACCCCGGGCCTGGCAGTCAGCAGGACGTGGGTTCTAATCCTGCTTCCATCACCTGCCCGCCGTGTGACCTCGGGGAAGTCGCTTCGCTTCTCTGCGCCTCAGTTCTCTCCCCTTTAAAATGGGAATTAAGAGTGTGAGCCCCACACGGGACAACCTGAATATTTTGCATCTATCCCAGCACTCAGAACGGTGCCCGGCACATAGTAAGCGCAGAACAAATACCACGACAAAAAACAACCAGGCAATTACCGCATGAGAATCATCCAAATAAAACCCCGAACAAAATCTTGAACACTTGTTTTTTTGCCCAATTTTATCACACTTAAACAACGACAATAATTAAGCCCAGCAGTCACTTCCTCGTATTTGTTTTTTTTTTAACCTGAAAATCCCAGACTCAATCTGGGAGTCAGGAGACCCAGGTTCCAAGTCTCACCTCTGTCACTGACTTGCTGGGTGGCTTTGGGCAAGCCCCTGAACCCCTCAAGTCCTCAGTTTGCCGGTCTGTAAAATGGGTATAAGCAGTCCGCTCTCCTTCCCTCTTAGACTTTAGAGTCCCCCGTGGCACAGGGCCCGTGTCTGACCCGATTAGTCTTTTGATCGTCTTTACTGAACGCTCACCTTGCGCGGAGTATGGTACGAAGCGCCCGGAAGAGTCAGAGGTCATGGGTGCGAATCCCGGCTCTGCCACTTGTCAGCAGTGTGACTGTGGGCAAGTCACTTCACTTCTCTGGGCCTCAGTTCCCTCATCTGTAAAATGGGGATGAAGACTGTGAGCCTCACGTGGGACCACCTGATGACCCCGTACCTCCCCCAGCGCTTAGAACAGTGCTCTGCACATAGTAAGTGCTTTACAAATACCAACATTATTACAATTCGGCGACAGATAGAGACAATCCCTACCCCCCAACGGGCTCACGGTCTACTAAACGTTTAGCGCCCTGCCTGGCGTTCGGTAAGGGCTGATTACGATTATTATTACCTCAAGTGCATCCTGGGTGAAAAGGAATTGGGAATCGTCAACCAAGGAAAAAAGTCCAACAGCACAGGAAGGACTGCGGTTCCAACTGGGGACTCGGACTTCTTGAGTTGTATTAAGACTGCGTGCCCCATCTGGGACGGGGACTGTGTCCGACCCCATTTGCTTGCATCCATCCTACCGCTTAATAAATATCATTATGATGATCATGATTTTTAATTCTCAGACCTGGAGTCCCCGATGGACCAAATGCGGTCTATCTGCTTCGCTTGACCACCGGATTCCTCTCTCTTTTCCTCTAAAGAGGGGGATAATAGGGATCTTGTCATGCCCGGAATTTGCCTCGGTTTCTCCCCCGTAGAATGGAAACTCGATACCGGTCCTCCCTGTTCCGGGGACCCACGTGAAATGGGGATTGAGACCGTGTGCCCCACGTGGGACAGGGACTATGTCCAACCCGGTTTGCTTGTATCCACCCCAGTGCTTAGAACGGTGCCAGGAACTTAGTAAGCGCTTAACAGATATCGTACTTATGTCTGTCGGGCACAAAGGGGAAGGGACTTCTGGGCCAGAGGGAGGACGCGGGAGGGGAGACAGTTAGGATCGGGCGCGGCGGATAGGCACGTGTTGGAAGAGCCAGGTGAGCGGGCCAGGTGGTAGTCTGCAATGGGGAAGGAAAAGTAGGAGGGGAAGAGACGATCGAGTGTCTTAAAGTGGGAGGGATGGAATTTCTATTCGCCCGGTCACCGACTCAGCGCCCTATTTAGGAGAGTGAAGCCGAACCTTGTGGTTAGGACCTCGTGATGCCGGCCGGTAATTCCGGCTTCTATTTCTAGAGGCGGGTGGGTGGCCTGAGCCCGGGGCGAGCCGGGCCGCAGCCCCAGCGGGAGGAGCGACGCGGGCGTCCTCACGGGGCTGTCGGGAAACGAGAAGGCTCCGCCGGGGGAGCCGAGCCCGACCCTGGCTCCAGAGCGAGGCGTCTGAATTTGGGGAAACTCAAAGGTGGGTTCGTTCATTCATTCAATAGTATTTATTGAGCACTTATTATGTGCAGAGCACTGTACTAAGCGCTTGGAACATACAAATCGGCAACAGATAGAGACAGTTCCTGCCCATTGACGGACTTACAGTCTAATCAAAGGTGGGACCCTTGAATTTGCTCCTTTTAATGTTGGTATTTCTTAAGTGCTTACTATGTGCAGAGCACTGTTCTAAGCGCTGGGGTAGATACAGGGTAATCAGGTTGTCCCATTTGAGGTTCACAGTTAATCCTCACTTTATAGATGAGGTAACTGAGGCACAGAGAAGTTAAGTGACTTGCCCACAGTCACACAGCTGACGAGTCACTCCTCCCTCAGTCCCGACGGCACTTACGTCCTTAACCCAAATCCATTTACAGACATTCATGCCAGTCTCCCCCTCTGGACCGTAAAGCTCTTTGTGGGCAGGGAACGAGTCTCCCAACTCTGTTGTTCTGCATTCTCCCAAACGCTGAGTTTGGCGCTCTGCAGCTAGTAAGCACTCAATAAATACCACTGATCTGAATGATCGATGGACACTTGCAAGGAAGGGCTGGGAAGGTGGCAAAAGCAGACAGGCAGGGAGAGATGAGGTCCGATTGAGATGAGGATTCAGAGAAGGGGCAGGGAGGTAGGTGCCCCCATGCACGTAAAAAAGACTCCTAAAAACAATCACAGAAACGGGACTCCTATAAAACCCAAACGAGTGACTCGTCTTTTATGTAAGACACCTTTACGTCAGGTGTTTGTCAGGCATTCGAGGGCAGGGATCGTGTCTGACGGATCCATCGTGCTCTCCTTGGTGCTCAGTACAGGGTTCTGCACGCACGAAGCGTTCAGTAAACCCCACCGATCGACCAACAGACCGCTTCTGCAAAGAGTTAACTTTGCATTGGAGTCAACCGCCTTTGGAACCGGAGACGATTAGCCTTCCGATGGATTTTCCAAACCTCCAGGGGTCTCGCCGCGGACTCCTTTCACACATCCTGCTTCCGGCCTGGAACTCCCTCCCCCTTCATATCTGACAGACCACCCCTCTCCCTGCCTTCAAAGCCCGACTCAAGCCACATCTCCTCCAGGAGGCCTTTCCCGACTAAGGCCTCACCCCACCTTCTCCTCCTCCCTCCTACATCGTCCATGCGTTACTTTCCGACCCCTTTAGGCACCCGATATTCACTCCACCCACCGGCAACACAGCGCTTACGTCCATGGTCGTAATTTGTTTTCACGGCCGCCCCCCGGGCCGTAAGCTCGTTGTGGGCAGGGAACGTGTCTACTGATTCTGTTGTACCGTACTCTCCGAGCGCTTAGGACAGTGTTCTGCCCCCAGCAAGCGATCAACAGATACCACAGATGGATAGATGGATTGATTTTTGGGTCCCTTTCCAGAGCTGCACGAAAGCCAAGGGGACCAGCGGCTGGGGAAACTTCTGATTCCTTTTTCCGCGGCAGCGGGCACGTAGTCGTGCTCATTCCCCGGGCTGGGGCGTGCGGGAAGCGGGCGTTCCATAAATGATGATGCGATTTTATGGACATTAAAGGGTCCCACTGCAACGCGAGAGTCCCTTCGGCCTTTGAAGCGAGGAGGAATGACGGCCACGAGAATGCTGCTGTCCAAACATCCTTCCTCTTCGAGGAAGGGCGATTCTCATGTTTGTTTTCAGGGACAAATCCTGAGTGCCCTTCTCATCCTCAAAGAGTCATACTTATTTTTAGAGGGGACGGTAAGTTCAAGGAACTCTTTGACGGGTAAACTTACGAAGAGAACGAAAGGGCATATAACCCGGGAAGCGATGGGATTCAAACATCTTTATTGGAAGACGTCATAGTGACTTCTTTACTTAGCATCTGTCCCTACTTGGTTCACTTAGCATCTGTACCCACAGTTCACTCTTCCCTTCCTGGGTGCCATTTCCCTTGCCCCCATTTTTCCGGCAGCAAGGGCCGCTTTGGAGGCCCAAGCGCCTATGACAGTGCTCTGCACCCAGTAAGCGCTCAATAAATACAATCGAAAGCATGACTAGAGACGAGGGCTGACTGGATTTATGGCCCCCAGAGGCAAATGTGAGGGCATAAACTCTTTTTCTTCTCATCTATGTACAGCCCAAATCCCCACTGAGGGTCAAAGGGGACCAGCACTTAGAACGGTGTTTTGCAAATAGTAAGCGCTTAAAAATTGCCATCCTTATTATCACCGTACCAGCTTCTTTGCACTTCTTTTACTAGTCTTTTTTTTTTTAATGGTTTTTGTTAAGCGCTTACTACGTGCCAGGCACTGTGCTAAATTCTGGAGTAGATATAGACTAATCAGATTGGCTGCACATCATATGGCTCCCGATCTTAATCCCCGTTTTACCGATGAGGTAACTGAGGCACAGAGAAGTGAAGTGATTTACCCAAGGTCACACAACAGACGAGTGGTGGGGCCGGGATTAGAACTCAGGTCCTCTGACTCCCAGGCCCCGGCTCCTTCTTGTAGGCCACGCAGCTTCTCAGGCCATAATTATAATTAGACTCCAGGAGAAACTTCTATACCACCCCCTCCTTCTCCTGCAATGCAATCTATTTAAAAATGACTCACAGGAAATCACCTCCTGACTCTCAAACATCTGGCAAAACTAGGAGCAACTCAAGTGAAGAAAAAGGCTCCGGGAGAGGTGGGACTATCAACCCCAAAACACCTCAGTCTGTAACCTTTTAATCGGCCGTTTCCCCTACCTGTCATTTATTTTAGCATCTCTGTCCCCATCCCGATTGTAGGTTCCTCGCGGGCGGGGAATGTGTCCGGAGTATCGTCCTCCCAAGTGCTCAGAACAGTGCTCTGCATGCAGTAAGCGCTTGGTAGATACACTTAACCTCTGGAAGCCGCGTGACCCAGCGGATGGAGCACTGGCCTGGGAGTCAGGAGGACCCGGGTTCTAATCCCGGCTCGGCCACTTGCCTGCAACGTGACCCTGATTCGGTGCGATCCTGGGCAAGTCGCTTCACCGTTCTGTGCCTCACTGTCCACGTCTGTAAAATGGGGACAGAGGCTTCGAGCCCCAGGTGGGATAGGGACCGTGTCCAACCCTATTTCCTCCTGGGCACCCCAGTGCTTAGTGCGGTGCCTGGCGCAAAGTAATAATAATAATAATAATGTTGGTATTTGTTAAGCGCTTACTATGTGCCGAGCACTGTTCTAAGCGCTGGGGTAGACATAGGGGAATCAGGTTGTCCCACGTGGGGCTCACAGTCTTAATCCCCATTTTACAGATGAGGGAACTGAGGCACAGAGAAGTGAAGTGACTCGCCCACAGTCACACAGCCGACAAGTGGCAGAGCTGGGATTCGAACTCATGAGCCCTGACTCCAAGTAAGCACTTAACAAATACCACAATTATTATTCTTAGTCAGTCTGTCATACTTATTGAGCGCTTATTGCGTACCAAGTGCGAGGAAAAGTACAGCAATATGCAGACACATTCCCTGCCCAAGAGTATCGACAATACTGTGCTACACTCTCCCATGTATTTAGAACAGCGCTATCATCCCCTCTCAAATCCCACCTCATCCCCCCACAACATCTCTGGGAGGTAGGGAAATGTCTGTGGGGCGGCTAAGTTCTTTGGCAGCGGTTGAATTTCCTAATAAATAGAATATATTTGCCAAGAACCTGCTGCAGCAGCTTGGAAATAGCGCGCCCTAGTGACTACAAGCCTACTGTCCAACTTCTGGAAAGCAGAGGTTTTTTTTGTCTTTTTGTCCTTTCGGGTATTTGTTATGCGCTTACTTGGGGCCCGAGACTGAACTGAGCGCTTTGCTAGATGCAAGGTAATTAGAACCGTGCTGGACGTATAGAGTGCAATTAACAAACGCTATTATTCTTCTCGTTATTATCTAATGTATAAGCAGAAGCAGCGGGGCTCCGTGGAAAGAGACCAGGCTTGGGAGTCAGAGGTCAAGGGTTCGAATCCCGGCTCTGCCATTTGTCAGCTGTGTGACTGTGGGCGAGTCACTTCACTTCTCCGGGCCTCAGTTACCTCATCTGTAAAATGGGGGTTAAGACTGTGAGCGTCTCTGGGACAACCTGATTACCCTGTCAATTCCCCCCAGCGCTTAGAACAGTGCTCTGCACATAGTAAGCACTTAACAAATACCAACATTATTATTATTACAGTCTAGAGGGGGACACAGACATTAACATGAGCGGCAGCCTGGCCTACTGGACGGAGCACGGGCATGGGCTATCAGAAGGACCTGGGTTAATAATAATAATAATGTTGGTATTTGTTAAGCGCTTACTATGTGCCGAGCACTGTTCTAAGCGCTGGAGTAGACACAGGGGAATCAGGTTGTCCCACGTGGGGCTCACAGTCTTAATCCCCATTTTACAGATGAGGTAACTGAGGCACTGAGAAGTTAAGTGACTTGCCCAAAGTCACACAGCTGACAAGTGGCCGAGCTCGGATTCGAACCCATGACCTCTGACTCCAAAGCCCGTGCTCTTTCCACTGAGCCATGCTGCTTCTCGGGGCTCGGTCGCTGGTCTGCCGGGTGACCTCGGGTGAGTCATTTCACTTCTCTGTACCTCAGTTCCCTCATCTGTACAATGGGGACGAAGACCGTGTGGGACACAGACCGTAGCCAACCCGATTGGCTTGGATCGACCCCAAAGGTCAGTACAGTGCCCGGCACACAATATAAGCACTTAACGATTACTGTGAAAAATAATTATAAGCAAATCACAGATACGTCCACAAATGCTTAATATGTTCCATTCCCAATCTAATATTTTTCGGCCATCTGTACAAAAACTTATATTGGTACCCAGACCCAGCCAGAGGAGCAGCGTGGCTTAGCGGACACGGCACGAGCCTGGGAGTCAGAAGTTGGTGGGTGTGAAACCCAGCTCTGCCCCTTATCTGCTGTGTGACCTGGGGTAAGTGGCTTTACATCTCTGGGCCTCAGTCACCTCATCTGTAAAATGGGGAATAAGACTGCGAGCCCTCTGCGGGAAGGGACCGTGTTCAACTCGATCTGCTTGTATCCGCCACGGCGCTTAATGCTTCCCGGCACATAGGAGGTGTTTAACAAATGCCACAGCATTTAACAAAGGCCACAAATATTATTAGAGGTCTTAAGACCGGGAAAAAAAAAAGGGTCTCAGCTCAGAGGGGTAAAGTCTACTGAAGAAGAGAGATTGGTGTCGGAGCTGGTGTGGCCGGTGGGAGTGGATGGTCATCAGCTGTTGCTACCGCGCCTTTCTCAATACAAAATGTGCTACACAACCAAGGGAAGGACAGGACGGCAGTTGAAATGAGCCGATTTCCTGCGCTGGACATTCTCCCGGGGTCCGGAAGGCCCGAGGAGAAGCGCGGAGTGGAAACCTCTTATGCGGCCCGGGTCTGCCCTGTCTTCATGATCCTTTGGGGCCAAATGTCAGGCATGGCGAGAAGGCCAGCGGGAGGGAGAGGGGGGCAGAGGGAGGAGGCAGGTGCCTCTGGAGTGTGATTGACGGCACCGAGATAGCGGGTGCCACCGACAGGAGGCCGGTGTTTTGGGGGGGAGGGTTTTCCGGATCCAATTTTGAAGCAGTGAATTGGATCCTTGCAGATCCCAGTTAGGAACTGAGGTGTGTTTTTTTTTGTTCTGCTCGTATGAGTGTTTATTTCTAGGGTGAGTGCTATGTGACAGGAACTGTTCCAAGCGCTGGGGTAGATACAAGGTAATCGGGTTGGGTGCAGTTGCTGTCCCACAGAGGGCTCGCGGTTGTAATCCCCATTTTACAGAGGTAACTGAGGTAACTGAAGATCACAAGAATATTGGTTTGGACCCAGCCCCTGTACCACATGGAGCTTACTGTCTTGATCCGCATTTTACAGATGAGGGCACTGAAGCCCAGCAAAGTGAAGTGACTTACCCAAGGTCATGCAGCAGATAAACGGCAGAGCCGGGATGAGAACCCAGGTTATTCTGAGTCCCAGGTCCGGGTTCTAGCCACTAGGCCACGCTGCTATTAAGAAACCTGTCTCAAACACCTCGAGCAAAACTGTCGTTTACGAGAGGTTACTGCTGCTGCTCTATTTGGTCAATCATCCGGTCGGTCAATCAGTGGTATTTACTTAGTGCTTAACGCATTCACAGCACAATACACCAGAGTTGGTAGGGATACAAGATAATCATGTTGGACACAGTCCCTTGTCCCACATGGGGCTCAGTCTTCATCTCCATTTTGCAGATGAGGGAACCGAGGCTTTTCCAAAGTCACACAGAGCAGACAAGTGGCAGAGCCAGGATTAGAACCCAGGTCCTTCAGCCTCCCAGGATCCCACTCCATCCACTAGGCCATGCTGCTTTTACCCGCCTCAGCATCCGCCTCTCCCGCTCCGAGTACGTTTAGCGACATTTCTGGAACGCATCGCTGCAGACGGAAACAAATACCCAACCTCGGCCCAACGGCGCTCATGTCCGTATCCGTAATTTCTTGTTATCTATAATTAATGTCCTTCTCCCTCTCGAGATCGTAAGCTCGTTGTAGGCAGGGAATGTGTCTACCAACTCTGTAATACTACTACATTCTTACTCCCAAGCCCTCGGTAGAGTGTTCTACACGAAGGAAATGCTCAACAAATACAACCGACTGCTTGACCCAGGATAATAACTGTGGTATTTGTTCAGCGCTTACTATGTGCCACGCACTCTACTAAGCACTGGGGTAGTTATAAGTTATAAGTCGAGAAGCAGCGTGGCTCAGTGGAAAGAGCCTGGGCTTTAGAGTCAGAGGTCATGAGTTCGAATCCCAGCTCTGCCACTTGTCAGCTGTGTGACCGTGGGCAAGTCACTTAACTTCTCTGTGCCTCAGTTCCCTCATCTGGAAAATGGGGATGAAAACTGTGAGCCCCACGTGGGACAACCTGATTCCCCTGTGTCTCCCCCAGCGCTTAGAACAGTGCTCTGCACATAGTAAGTGCTTAACGAATACAAATACCAACATTCTAAGATAGTCATGAACCAGCATGGCTTAATGGATAGAACCCAGGCCTGGGAGTGGGAAGGACCGGGCTCCAAGAGAAGGCAAGCGACAGCTTAAACAACCCTGCACAAAGACCTTCCTACCCCTACCCCCGGAAGGCTCTCCGCTCAAATATTTATTTGGAAAATCTGCACTCCATTACATTTGATTTGGGAAAAGTTACACAAGGACTCGAGGAATTTTCGTTCCTGCTGAAGGGACCGACTGCGGTTAGGGGGCTAGAAGAACATTAGTCACAACGCTTTGTGACTTCCCAGTCTTTCCCTTCAAAGTCTTATAAACACACATTAAGGGCGGGAGCCCTTAAGGGTCGGATCATAGCTCCAGATTAGAGGTGAGGAAATGCACGGAGGTAAAGGGACAGAGCCTCGATGAAATGATTTTCCAGGCTAGTGGCGAGTCAGCAAATAAATTACGGAAGAAAGCGACGAGCAGCTGTTTTCCTCCTCACCCCTCGCCCATGCCCGCCTCTGGCCTGAAACTCCCTCCCCCTTCGCATCTGACCCTCCCCAGCCTCAAAGCTTCACTAAAATCACACCTCCTCCAAAAGGTCTTCCCCTACTGAGCCCGGCTCACCCCTCCCTTCCGCGTCAACCCCGCCCTTGGAATTGAACCCTTTTTTCACTCCACCCTCGGCCCCGCAGCATTTACGTACGTGTCCGTAATTTATTCTTTATATTAACGTCTCCCTCTTTATACTCTCCCCCTCTACACTGTCAGCTCGCTGGAGGCAGGGAATGTGTCTGTTTTTTCCTATATCGTAATAACGATAATAATTACGGTACTGGCTAAGCACTTACTATGTACCAAACGCTAAAACGCTGGGGGAGATACAAGTTAAGCAGGTTGGTCGCGGGCCCTGTTGCACATTGGGCTCACACTCTTAATCCCCATTTTTACAGATGACGTAGCTGAGGCATAGAGAAGGGAAGTGGCTTGCCCAAGGTCACTCAGCAGACAAGTGGCAGAGGGGGGATTAGAACCATGACCTTCTGACTCCCGGGCCCGTGCTCTATCTCCCAAGGACTCAGTACCGTGCTCGGCAATACAGTAAGCACTCAGAAAATACCATCAAACAAAATGTCTCCCCCTCTGAACTGTAAGCTCCTTGTGGGCAGGGAGCATGTCTACTATGTTCCGGTATACTCTCCCAAGCGCTTAATACAGTGCCGGGCAGAGAGGAAGTGCTCAGTAAACAGCAGTGATTGACAGGCTGATCCCTCAATTAGCAGCATTCTCCCGTGGAGCCACTCCTCCGAGGACTGGAGGAAAGGAAAACAGGACCAAAGCTGCATCCTAGGATTCAGTTTCCTCTTCCTCAGGAGTCCTGGCTACATGGGAAAATGCAAGTAGGCGAAAGGCAAAGTGAATTTTGGACCTTGAATTCTGCTCTCTACGATTAAGGCCATGATTACCCTGGCTAAATAGCAGAATAATTCACCTCCTCTCTACCCAGGTGAGAAATTGCAAGCTCAAAAGATGATTCTGTAAAAGAGCGAGCTCAGCAAAACCTCTCGTGCCCGTTCCGCAGAACGTTTCGATCCATTCGACTGTGCTTACTGAGCACATACTGTGTGCGGAGCACTGTACTAAGCGCTCGGGAGAGTACAATATACAAATAGAACAGACGTGTTCCCTGCTCACTGTGACCTCACAGTCTAGAAGGGGAGGCAGACACCAAGAGAAATAAATGAATTGCAGATATATACATAAGTGCCATACGTGTCCTTTTTCCCCTTTAAAATCGTTATAAATAAGGATTCTGCCTGTAGAATTGGGGTGAGTACTGATGAACTAAGAGACATAATGGAGGTCTCGCCTATAGTTAGGCTACAGTCTACAAAGTGATGGGAATTATTACTATTAGTAGTTGTAATAATTTTCATTCCCTCATTCATTCAATAGTATTTATTGAGCACTTACTATGTGCAGAGCACTGTACTAAGCGCTTGGAATGGACAAATCGGTAACAGAGACAATCCCTGCCCTTTGACGGGCTTACAGTCTAATCGGGGGAGACGGACAGACAGGAACAATAGCAATAAATAGAATCAAGGATAGAATATCCTTGATACTGATATTGATATCCAAGGATAGAATATAAATAGAATCAAGAATAGAATAGAATAAATACAATCAATTAATAATAATACTGTCATAGTTGTTAAGCACTTACTATGTGCTAAAGCTGTACTAAGCCCCAAGGAACGGCTAACCTACACACAAGCCTTCCAGTCTAAGAAGGGCCGATACTGAGCCCCCATTTTACAGATGAGGAAACTGAGGTGCAGAGAAGTGAAATGACTGACCCAAGGTCACCCAGCAGGGAAAGGGAAGACTTGGGATTAGAACTCAATTCCCCAACTCCCAGGCCTCTGCTCTTTCAATCATTCAGTCAATGGTAATAACAACAACTATGGCACTTAAGTGCGCACTATGTGCCAAGCACTGGTCTAAGCACTGGGGTACGTACAGTTAATCAGGTGGGACACAGTCCCTGTCCCACATGGGGCTCACACTCTCATCCCCATTGTTCAGATGAGGTAACCGAGGTGCAGAGAGGTGAATCCACTTGCCCAAGGTCACACGACAGACGCGCGGGCGGAGCCGCAATGAGCACTCATGTTCTTCTGACTTCCGGGCCCCCGCTCTATCCAAGAAGCCACATAT
This sequence comes from Ornithorhynchus anatinus, assembly GCF_004115215.2. Taxonomy (NCBI): domain Eukaryota; kingdom Metazoa; phylum Chordata; class Mammalia; order Monotremata; family Ornithorhynchidae; genus Ornithorhynchus; species Ornithorhynchus anatinus. The sequence continues at coordinate 5,400,496 of NC_041742.1, forward strand.
TGAGCACCTACTGTGTGCAGAGCACTGTTCTAAGTGCCTGGGAGCCCACAGCACAATCACGTTTCCACTAGGCTACCCCGCTTTTATTATTTACTGACCGTAATGACTCTCCATTCATCAATTCATAGGAATAAAAACTGGATACTCCCCCTCGCCGCCCTTCCTCTCCCCCCGGGCCACGAAATCCTCATAAACACAACCGGATCCCTTTCTCCTAAATGCCAGCCAAGGTCACGTATCCTATATCCTTCTCTGTTTCCCCTAGGAAAAAGACACCGGATCTAAGGCCCTTTCTGATTTAAACTTAGCCGTACGCTCACCATTTCATCGCACCAAGGCACCGTGCAGGCTGACCTTCACGGGGAAGGGAATCTTCCTGCCCTAGTTCTCTCTGTCTCATCCCGGGCATAGTCAGAACACCTGGGCCGCGAGGGCTTCGCTTGGCTCTGGGTCGGAGGCGGGGTGGTGGTGATCGTAAATCTGAAGTACTGTACTTAACCCCTCTGCACACTTCCAATAATAATGACGATAATAATAATAACATAATAATAGTTCTCATTAAGTTACTACGTGCCAAGCCCTCTACCGGGTGCTGGGGTGGATGAGAGATAAACAGGTGAGTCACGATCCCCATAATAATAATAATAATAATAATAATAATAATGTTGGTATTTGTTTTTTTTTTGGTTGGTATTTATTAAGCGCTTACTATGTGCAGAGCACTGTTCTAAGCGCCGGGGTAGATACAAGGTTGTCAGGTTGTCCCACATGAGGCTCACAGTCTTCATCCCCATTTTACAGATGAGGGAACTGAGGCACAGAGAAGTTAAGTGACTTGCCACAGTCACACAGCTGACAGGTGGCAGAGCCGGGATTCAAACCCATGACCTCTGACTCCCAAGCCCAGGCTCTCTCCACTGAGCCACGTGGCTTCTCTATCCATCGATTGTGTCTACGAAGTGTCATGAGGATGCGGATAAAGCTTCACGGCCTACTCGTGGGCTCTTTAAGAAGCAGGATGGCCTGGCGGATAGAGCCCGGGCCTGGGGAAACAGAAGGACCTGGGTTCTAATCCCAGCTTTGTCGCTGGTCTGCTGTGGGACCTTGGTCCGGGCACTTCCCTTCTCTGGGCCTCAGTTACATCGTCTGTAAAATGGGGCTGAAGACTGAGCCCCACGTGGGACCTCGTGATGACCTCGTATTTACCCCAGCGCTTAGAACGGTCCTTGGCACATAGTAAGCGCTTAACAAATAGCAGCGTGGCTCAGTGGAAAGAGCCCGGGCTTGGGAGCCAGAGGTCCCGGGTTTGAATCCCGGATCTGCCACCTGTCGGCTGTGAGACCGTGGGCAAGTCACTTCACTTCTCTGTGCCTCAGTTCCCTCATCTGTAAAATAGGGATTAAGACTGTGAGCCTCATGTGGGACAACCTGACAACCCTGTATGTACCTTGGTGCTTAGAACAGTGCTCTGCACATAATAAGCGCTTAATACTAACCCCCAAAAAACCACCAAATACCAACATTATTATTATTATTATTATTATTAAGTACCAGCATTCTAAGCCCGGCTCTGCCGCTGGTCTGCTGTGTGACCTTGATCCAGGCACCTCCCTTCTCTGTGCCTCAGTCACATCGTCTGTAAAATGGGGATGAAGAGTGTGAGTCCCGTGCGGGTCACGGATTGGGTCCAACTTGATTTCCCGAAAAACTCCTTATCGGCGACTTTAAAGCCCTCGGTCGGCCCTATCTTAGCTCTCTGATCTCCTACTCGAGGCCAACCCGCACACTCAGCTCCTCTGGGGGCAGCTTACCGACCGTGCCCCCGTCTCGTCCATCGCGCCGCCCATGCCTGTCCCACACCCTCCCTCAGCCCGCAACTCCCTCGCCTTCCACATCGGCCCCACCACCGCTCTCTCCACCTTCAAAACACTATTAAGGTGACGCCTCCTCCAAGAGGCCTTCCCCAACGAAGCCCTGCTTCCCCCTGCTTCCCCCTGCTTCCCCCTGCTCCCTCTCCCTTCCGTGTACTTTATGCTCGTCAATCAGTGCCCTTTTAACATTTGACATTTGCCCCAACCCCACCACCCTTTATCTACGTTCCTTTAATTTATACGTTATAAATCACTTATCCGTGCGTATTAATGTCCGTCTCCTCCTCTAGACTGTAACCGCATCAAGGGGCAGGGAACGTGTCTGCTCATTCTGCTGTATTGGACTGACCCAAGGGCTTAGCACAGTGCTCTACACATAGTAAGCGCTCTGTAAAAACCATCTTACCTCGGGGCTTGGCGAAGTGGATAGAGCCCGGGCCTGGGAGTCAGAAGGTCATGAGTTTCCAATCACAGCTCTGCCACTTGCCTGCTGTGCGACCTTGGGCAATCACTTCTCTGGGCCTCAGTTTCCTCATCTGTAATATGGGGATTGAGACTGTGAGCCCCACTTGGGACGGGGACCGTGTCCAACCCGATTTGTTTGTATCCACCACAGTGCTTAGGACGGTGCCTGGCACATAGTAAATGCTTAATAAATGCCATAATGATTTATTATCATTAGTTCCTGGCACCTAGTAAGTGCTTAAAAAATATGAGAATCTAGAGGGGAGAGAAGAGGAATTTGAAGGGAGGGGAGGAGGGAGGGGAAAGGTATTATTATAATGATGGTATTTCTTAAGCGGTTATTATGTGCCTAGCCCTGTTCTAAGCACTGAACACTGTTCTCAGCACTGTTCTAAGCGCCAGCATTGTTCTAAGCACTGAGCACTGTTCTAGTTCTTGGCACCTAGTCAGAGCTTAAAAGTATATTAGAATCTAGAGGAAGGGAGAGAGAAGGGGAATGTGAAAGGAGAGGGAGGAGGAGCAGAGGGAGGAGGGAATGGAGAGGGGTTAGGAAGAGAGGCAGAGAGACAGAAAAGCAGAGACACAGAGAGGCAGGGAGGCGAAGAGATGGAGGGGCAGAGAGACAGTGTGGCAGAGAGGCAGAAGTAGAGAGACAGAGCAAAGCAGAGAGAGACAGAGTGAGGCAGAGAAACAGAGAGATAAAGAGGCAGTGAGGCAGAGAGACTGGGAGACAGGGAGACAGAAAAGCAGAGAGACAGAGAGATAGAGAGACAGTGAGGCAGAGAGACAAAGAGAGAGAAAGGCAGAGAACTAGAGAGACAGAGAGGCAGAGAACTAGAGAGGCAGTGAGGCAGAGACAGAGAGATAGAGACACAGTGAGACAGAGAGGCAGAGACAGACAGAAAAGCAGAGAGACAGGCAGAAAAGCAGAAGAGACAGTGAGGCAGTGAGAGAAAGAGAGAGAAAGGCAGAGAACTAGAGAGACAGAGAGGCAGAGAACTAGAGAGGCAGTGAGGCAGAGACAGAGAGATAGACACAGTGAGACAAAGAGGCAGAGAGAGACAGAAAAGCAGAGAGACAGAGAGACAGAGAACCAGAGAGGCAGACAGAGAAGCAGTGAGACAGATTCATTCATTCAATAGTATTTATTGAGCGCTTACTATGTGCAGAGCACTGGACTGAGTACTTGGAATGTGCAATTCAGCAACAGAGAGACTATCTGCCAATGACGGGCTCACAGGCAGAGAGACAGAGAAACAGAGAGGCAGAGAAGCAGAGAAGCAGAGAGACAGAGAGGCAGTGAGACAGAGAAGCAGAGAGGCCATGAGACAGAGAGGCAGTGAGACAGGGAGACAGAGAGACAGAGAAGCAGAGACATAGAGAGACAGAGGCAGAGACAGTGAGACAGAGACAGAGAGACAGAGCAGAGACACAGAGAAGTAGAGACACAGAGGCAGAGAGACAGTGAGACAGACAGACAGAGAGACAGGAGGCAGAGAGACAGGGAGGCAGAGAAACAGAGAGACAGAGAAGCAGAGAGAGAGAGGCAGAGGGACAGGGAGACAGAGAGGCAGTGAGACAGAGAGACAGAGAGTCAAGGAGGCAGAGAGACAGGGAGACAGAGACACAGAGAGACAGAGGCAGAGACACAGAGACACAGAGGCAGAGACATAGAGAGACAGAGACACAGAGGCAGAGGCACAGAGAGACAAAGAAACACAGAGAGACAGAGGCAGAGAGACAGAAGTAGAGACACAGGAAGACAGAGACACAGAGAGACAGAGGAACAGAGAGATGGAGAGACAGAGGAGCAGAGAGACACAGAAGCAGAGACACAGAGAGACAGAGGCAGAGAGACAGACAGAGGAGCAGAGAGACAGAGAGGCACAGAAGCAGAGACACAGAGACAGAGGCAGAGAGACAGACAGAGGAGCAGAGAGACAGAGAGGCACAGAAGCAGAGACACAGAGAGACAGAGGCAGAGAGACAGAGAGGCACAGAAGCAGAGACACAGAGAGACAGAGGCAGAGAGACAGAGAGGCACAGAAGCAGAGACACAGAGAGACAGAGGCAGAGAAACAGAGAGACAGAGGGGCAGAGAGACAGAGAGGCACAGAAGCAGAGACACAGAGAGACAGAGGCAGAGAAACAGAGACAGAGAGACAGAGGGGCAGAGAGACAGAGAGGCACAGAAGCAGAGACACAGAGAGACAGAGGCAGAGAGACAGACAGAGGAGCAGAGAGACAGAGAGGCACAGAAGCAGAGACACAGAGAGACAGAGGCAGAGAAACAGAGACAGAGAGACAGAGGGGCAGAGAGACAGAGAGGCACAGAAGCAGAGACGCAGAGAAGCAGAGACGCAGAGAGACAGAGAGCAGAGACACAGGGAGACAGAAAGACAGAGGCAGAGACACAGAGAAGCAGAGACACAGGGAGACAGAGGCAGAGAGACAGAGGAACAGAGAGACAGAGAGGCACAGAAGCAGAGACCCAGAGAGACAGAAGCAGAGACACAGGGAGACAGAGACCCAGAGAGACAGAGAGGCACAGAAGCAGAGACCCAGGGAGACAGAGACCCAGAGAGGCAGTGAGCCAGAGAGGGGGCAGCGGAGAGACAAAGAGTGAGAAAGGAGGCAGAGAAGGTGTAGGCGAGGAGAAGGCCGGTGGGGCGGTGGAGCGTGGGGAAGGCCTGGCGTCGCTGTGGGGGCGGTGCTGTCCCTTTAAGGTTGCCCCGGGCGACGGGGGGAGGATTGACGTCACGGTGCGGGCGCCGATTGGGCGCGGCGGGGGCCGTTTCCGGCGGGGGCGGGTGGCGCCTCACAGGGGGCGGAGGAGCCCGGACCCGACCGGACCCCATCGCTCCGCTCCGCTCCGCTCCGGGGACGCCGACATCCTCCTCCTCCTCCTCATCATCTATCTTTCTCCTCCTCCCCGCCATCATCATCATCGCCGCCGCCGCCGCCGCCGCCATCGCCTCGGGGTGAGTAGGCGGCCGCCCCGCTCCCGTCCCCTCCCCTCGCCGCCCCTCCAAGATGGCGGCCGCCGAACCCGCCGGGACCCGGATGGAGGAGAGGGAAGGGGGGAGGAGGGGGGGAGGGGTGGCGCCCCGGCTCCCCCCCCCGGCTTCCCCCCCCGGCTTCCCCCCCCCCCCGGCTTCCCCCCCCCCCGGCTTCCCCCCCCCGGCTTCCCCCCCCGGCTTCCCCCCCCCGGCTTCCCCCCCCCCGGCTCAGAGGGGGGCCGGGATTGGTCGGAGGTCGCGGGTTCCAATCCCGCGTCCGGTCGAAGGGGTGAGCGGGGGGGGGGGCAGACGCCCCCCCCGGCCTCAGTTTCCCCCTCTGGAAAAAGGGGTGGAAACGGCCACCTCCTCACCTTTTGTCTCCCCCAGCGCTTAGAGCAGGGCTTGGCACACATTAAGGCTTCACCGATGCCAGCATGATGAGGATTGTTTGCCTGCGGGGTGACCTTGGACAAGTCACTTCCCCCGACCTCAGTTTCCCCACCTGGAAAATGGGGTGGAAACAGCCACCTCATCACCTTCTGTCTTCCCCAGCGCTTAGAGCAGGGCTTGGCACGCAGGAAGCGCCTCATCAATACTGGCATTGTTAGGATGGCTTCCCTGCTGGGTGACCTTGGCCACGTCACTTCCCCTGGCCTCAGTTTCCCCATCTGGAAAATGGGGGTGGAGACGGTGAGCCCCGCGTGGACAACATGATCACCTCGTATCTCCCCCAGCGCTTAGAACAGGGCTTGGCACACGGTAAACGCTTCACCAATGCTAGCGTTATTATGATTATTTGCCTGCGGTGTGCTCTTGGACAAGTCACTTCCCCCGGCCTCAGTTTCCCCATCTGGAAACTGGGGATGGAAACGGCCTCATCACCTTCTCTGTCCCCCAGCGCTTAGAGCAGGGCTTGGCGCACAGGAAACCCTTCACCAATGCCAGCATTATTACTATTTCTTGCCTCCTGGGTGACCTTGGACAAGTCACTTCCCCCGGCCTCAGTTCCCCCATCTGGAAAATGGGGATGGAGACCGTGAGCCCCACAGGCGACAACCTGATCACCTCGTAGCTCCCCCAGCGCTTAGAACAGGGCTTGGCACATAGTAAAGGCTTAACAGATACCATCTTTATTAGTAGTAGTAGCAGCATCATCATTACTTGCCTGCAGTGCAACCTTGGCCAAGTCACTTTCCTGGGCCTCAGTTTCCTCCTCTGGAAAACGGGGGACAGCCTGATTACCTTGCATCCACCCCAGTGCTTAGAACAGTGCTTGGCACCTAATAAGCGCTTAACAAATATCATTATTATGTCTTCCCCTCCCCCAGTCGTCCTTTCCACACCCCTTCGGGGGCTTTTCGGGTTTCTTTTTTTTGGTGGGGGGATTGGGGAGCGGCTGACTTCATGTCGGGCACTGCGCTAAGCACTGGGCTGGGGAAATAACTATTATGGTATGGGTTCAGCGCTTACTATGTGCTGAACGCTGAGGCGATTGCACAGTGATCAGGCCGGCCCATCTAACGAGAGCAATAATAATAAGTGCTTACTTTGTGCCGAACGCTGCTCACAGCGCTGAGGTAATTGCACGACCCTCATAATCAGAATAATAATTATAATAATAGGGATGGTATTTGTTCAGCGCTTACTATGTGCCGAACGCTGAGGCGATTGCACGGTAATCAGGCCGACAGCAATAATAATAAGTGCTTACTTTGTGCCGAACGCTGCTCACAGCGCTGAGGTAATTGCACGGCCCTCATAATCAGAATAATGATGATGATGATGATAATAATAAGGATGGTATTTGTTCAGCGCTTACTATGTGCCGAACGCTGAGGCGATTGCACGGTGATCAGGCCGATAATAATAATAAGTGCTTATTTTGTGCCGAACACTGTTCACAGCGCTGAGGTAATTGCACGGCCCTCATAATCAGAATAATAATTATAATAATAGGGATGGTATTTGTTCAGTGCTTACTATGTGCCGAATGCTGAGACGATTGCACGGTAATCAGGCCAATAGCAATAATAATAAGTGCTTACTTTGTGCCGAACGCTGTTCACAGCGCTGAGGTAATTGCACGGCACCCATAATCACAATAATAATTATAATACTAGGGATGGTATTTGTTCAGCGCCTACTATGCGCTGAACGTTGTTCTCAGCGCCGAGGTAGATGCACTGTAGTCAGGCTGTCCCACGTAATGATGATAATAGTGATGGTATCTGTTAAGCGCTCACTATGTGCTGACCGCTGTTCTCAGCGCCGAGGTAGCTGCACGGTAATCAAGCCGGCCCATGTAATGAGGGTAAAAATAGTAATAAACGCTTACGATGAGCCGAACGCTGTTCTAAGCACTGAGGTAAATGCACAATCATCAGGCTGTCCCACATAATGATAATAATAATAGTGATGGCATTTGTTAAGCGCTTACTATGTGCCAAACGCTGTTCTCATTGCTGAGATAGCTGCACGGTAATCCGGCCGGCCCATGAAATGAGAATAATAACAGTAATAAGCGCTTACAATGAGCCGAACGCTGTTCTAAGCACTGAGGTAAATGCACGATCATCAGGCTCTACCACATAATAATAATAATAATAGTGATGGCATTTGTTAAGCACTTACTATGTGCAGAACGCTGTTCTCAGCACTGAGGTATCTGCACGGTAATCAGACCGGCCCATGTAATGAGAATAATAGTAATAAATGCTTACTATGAGCCGAATGCTGTCCTAAGCACTGAGGTAAATGCACGATCATCAGGCTCTACCACATAATAATAATAATAGTGATGGCATTTGTTAAGCTCCTACTCTGTGCCGAACGCTGTTCTCAGCACTGAGGTAGATGTAAGATAATCAGGCTGGCCAATGTAATGATAATAATAATAATAGCGATGGCATCTGTTGAGCGCTCACTATGTGCCGAACGCTGTTCTAAGCGCTGAGGTAGGTGCACGGTAATCAGGCTGTCGCACGTAAGGATAATAATAATAGTGATGGTATTTAAGCGCTTACTATGTGTTAAACACTGTTCCCCGCACTGAAGTAGATGTATGGTGATCAGGCCGTCCCACATAATGATCATAATAATAGTGATGGTATTTAAGTGCTTAAAATGTGCCAAACGCTTTGCTAAGTGCTGAGGTAAATGCACGGTAATCAGGCTACACCACGGTAGGATAATGATAGTAATAATAATAATAGTGATGGTATTTGTTCAGCGCTTACTATGTGCCAGGCACTGTACTAAGCTCTGGAGAAGATACAAGCAGTTGGACGCAGTCCCCGTCCCACGTGGGGCTCACGGTCTCCATCCCCATTTTGCAGACGAGGTCACTGAGGCCCAGACAGGTCAAGCGACTTGCCCAAGGTCACACGGCAGACAAGTGGCAGGCAGAACAGGGATTAGAACCCACGTCCTGAGATTCCCCAGCCGGGGCTGTTTCCACTAAGCCATGCTGCTCCTCGAGCTCATCTGGTCAGGATGTGAGACCGGTCCCCGGGTTGCAGATGAGGAAACTGAGCCACAGAGGAAGTGAAGCGACTTGCCCGGGGTCACACGGCAGACGGGTGAGCTCGTTGTGGGCAGGGAGTACGCCTCTGATGTTAGATTGCACTCTCCCAAGTGGTTAAGACAGTGCTTTGAACACAGGAAGTGCTCAATAAATACGATTACTACTAATAATAAGGGGGCAAGTCTGGATTAGAACCCAGATCCTTCTGACACCCAAGCCCCTGCTCTGTCCACGAGGCCACGATCCTTGTCGAGCTCCACCCTGCCCTGCCAGTAACAACAATAATAGTAATAACTGTGACATTCGTTCAGCGCCTAGACTACCCAGCCCTGTGGTAAGCACTGGGGAAGGCAGTTCGAACTCAGCCCCGTTGTCCAGTCTGAGGGAGGGGAGAGATCGGGTAGCCCCACTTCGGAGATCATAATAATGTTGGTATTTGTTAAGCGCTTACTAGGTGCAGAGCACTGTTCTAAGTGCTGGGGTGGATACAGGGTCATCAGGTCTCACAGTTAATCCCCATTTTACAGAAGAGGTAACTGAGGCACAGAGAAGTGACTTGCCCACGGTCACACAGCTGACAAGAGGCCGAGCCGGGATTCATGAAACCGAAGCACGGGAAAATCAAGTCAAGTGACTTTCTCGAGGTCACACAGTAGGCAGGGCGGAGATTCGAACCCAGGTCCTCTGACCCACTCCGCTTCTGCCGCTGAGGCAGCCGCCCTTTCTCCTCATTTTCCTTTCGCGGGCTGATTCCCGATCAATCGGTAGTATTGATGGAGAAGTCCCTCTGAGGGGGAGCCTGACACCGAACACTTGGGAGGCTACCGGAAGCGCTCCATTCATTCATTCCGTCGTATCGATCGAGCGCTTACTGGGTGCAGAGCACTGGACCAAGCGCTTGGAATGTAACAGAGAGAGACAATCCCCGCCCAACACGGGCTCACCGGGTCCCGAGGGCTCAGCGGAAAGAGCCCGGGCTTGGGAGTCCGAGGTCATGGGTTCTAATCCTGGCTCCGCCGCTTGCCGGCTGTGTGACTTTGGGCAAGTCACTTCACTTCTCTGGGCCTCAGTGACCTCATCTGTAAAAGGGGGATGAAAACTGTGAGCCCCACGTGGGACAAACTGATCACCTGTATCCCCCCAGCGCTTAGGACAGTACTCTGCACATAGTAAGCGCTTAACAAACACCAACATTATTATTATTATTATTATGCTTCTGGGGGGTATGATCAAAAGGAGACCCAACCCCTGTCCTCTCCTGGGCACCCCGGTCTCGCAATTTCTTACAGTGTTGCGAACGCTGTTCTAAGCGCTGAGGAAAATGCACGCTAATTAGACTACGCCGCGGTCTGATGATGATGATAGTGATGGTATTTAAGCGCTTACTGTGTGCCAGGCACTGAGGCAAATGCACGGTAATCAGGCTACGGCACAGGATGATGATAATAATAGTGATGGTATTTAAGCGCTTACTGTGTGCCAGGCACTGAGGCAAATGCACGGTAATCAGGCTACGGCACAGGATGATGATAATAATAGTGATGGTATTTAAGCGCTTACTGTGTGCCAAGCACTGTACTAAGCGCTGGGGTAAATGCACGGTAATCAGGCTACGCCACAGTATGATAAAAATAATAGTGATGGTATTTGTTAAGCGCTTACTGTATGCCAAGCACTGTACTAAATGCTGGGGTAAATGCACAGTAGTCAGGCTACGCCACAGTATGATGATGATAATAGTGATGGTATTTAAGCGATTACTGTGTGTCAGGCACTGTACTAAGCACTGAGGCAAATGAACGGTAATCAGGCTACGGCACAGGATGATGATGATAATAGTGATGGTATTTGTTAAGCGCTTACTGTGTTTCAGGCACTGTACTAAACGCTGGGGCAAATGCCCGGTAATCAGGCTACAGCACAGGATGATGATGATGATAGTGATGGTATTTGTTAAGCGCTTACTGTGTTTCAGGCACTGTACTAAACGCTGGGGCAAATGCACGGTAATTAGGCTACGCCATGGTATGATGATGATAGTGATGGTATTTGTTAAGCGCTTACTGTGTGCCAGGGACTGTACTAAGCGCTGGGGTGGATACAAGCAAACAAGAAAGGCATAAAATGCCTTTCCTCCTCCCCAGCACAGCGTGCGGCTCTTTCTGCCGCCGCCGCCAGGCCAGTGAGCCGTGTCCCTGAAGCAGATCGTCCAGCGGAGCGATGTTAAGCCTCCGCCGGCGGCGCGTCCTTTGCGGCGTCGGCAGCTCTTCTCCCGCTCCCGAATGGTTGCCGGTCGTGGCGGGCCACGCGGCAGGTTTACCGTCCTCACTAAATCTGCCACAGAAGCGACAAATGCCGGGGAATCAAGGGCTGAAAAAAGCAATGCACAATTCCATCGCCGGTCAAACTCTATGGGGGTCATTTCCTAGACCTGGAGATTTCGGAAGGAGAGTGTCCCGGATAATATTTATTACGGCCACCCGTGGGTTCATCCCGGGTTCAGCTGCTGGGCGTGCTTATTTATTTATTTTTTTGTTAGCATTTTGGTGTTGGGTCCTACTTTTGACTAACATTGACATTTGGCTCTGTGGTTTGTCGTGCTTGGAACCACCAAAGACAAACACGTCTCGTCGAGAACTTCAGCTCCGCCTTATAATCACTGAATGCATTTTGGGGTTTGCCATTTGTACATATATTGTGGATAATAGATCTGGTCCGCCATGCTTTTTTGGTCACCTAAAATGACTTCGGTCTCTAGTCCGGTTCTTAACCCTCATTGGATATGTGGTCCGACCGGCTTTTTAAAGAAAAAAAGAAATCATTTTTAATGTGACTTAATTTTTTTTATTTTTTAACCTACGGGGTATTTTTGGTAGTGACCCGTGCCTCACGTCTCGGGCTGTTACTGAAAAAGTGTGATGCTTTTTCCATGAGCTGTAATCTGTTCTGCTGTCGTGGAGCCATGGGGCTTCTCTTGGACAGTTAATTAGACTACTTATTATTGACCTTTACCTTGAGAGTTGTCGAAACAAAAGCAGCAACAGTGTAGAACATTAGAATGATACTGGGGTTTAATTAATTTTTACCTGCCTTCACTCTAAACTTTGTGTGAATTATGCCTTATTAATAACATCAGTTGTCTGATGGTTTTTAGATGTGGAACTGATGATAATACACTTTGTTCCTAAGTGACCTCCCTCCTAATTGACCTATTACTCTTTTTGTTATCAGGAGGATATGATTTAGAATGACAGAGGGTTTTATCTTATTTAGGTTTTTGTGATTAAGCCTTTAAAGGAATCTCCCTTTTTTCTATTAACCCCACAGTGCTTGGCACATAGTAAACACCTAACAAATACCATTAAAAAGAAAAAGAGATATAATTGGTAGATTGGTTAGGCATCAGTGCACTCTTAAGTCCATAATGGCAAGGTAGTTAAATTGTTAATGACCCATCAGCTCTACCCACTGTATTTGTGTCTCAGGGCATCTGTCGACATTTAAAGCACTGCTTAGGTCTTTTCCTAGCAAACACATGAACGTTTAATGTTTTTCTATTGAACCCCTATGAGTTCTTCAAGTTGGAGTAGTGCCGGTCCTCCGGTAAAAGATGGCCAGCAGGTGTAAGCTAGCTTCCCATTTGGAGATGCCAAAATAAGACTCCACGTTCCCCTCTTATTTTCTTTTAATTTTTTGTTTTTTCCAAGTCATTGCCCTTCTAATTGACCAACTGGAAACCACACCCTAGTGGCCTGGGGAGCTCTCATTGGAATTGGAGATGCAGGAAGTAAGTCGCAGGCATTTTGGATCGTACCTCTCTGATTTCGCATAGCGCTAACTCGGGGCCCCCTGAATTTCCCCCGGCCCATTGAGCCAGTGCGCTTCACCGTGATTTCTCTGGCTGGGGACGACCAGGCGCGGCTCCCCAGCGGCTCAACTCCGTAGCAACCCAGGGGACTCTAGGGACTCCACTCTGTCCCAGGAGCCAAGTCGGCTCCCTCCAGTCATCCCTCTCTGCCCACGGAGCCCGAGGTGTGCCTCGGGGACTGGATAAGCAATTCTTATTATTTGGCAGAACCGTGCCCGTCGCCCTCTTTGAGGCCCCCTCCCCGCTGCAGGCACCTCTGAGAGACGGAGACCTAGCTCACCTAAGGCCGGGCGGAATGGCCCCCTCGGTGCCTTATCCTCGCGAGTCGGTCAGAAGTGGGGCTGGTGGGCAGCCGACGGAAATGTGCCTGTGTGTCTTGTAGATAAAAACAATGGCCTCGGGCAGCTCCAGCAGCGAGGAAGAGCGCAGCCTCCGAGAGTGTGAACACTATGTCCAGAAGCACAACATCCAGGCGCTCCTCAAGGACTGCATCGTGCAGCTGTGCACCTCCCGGCCCGAGAGACCCATGGCTTTCCTGCGGGAGATCTTCGAGAAGCTGGAGAAGGTAACGAGAAACCCAGCGAGGGGGGGAAAGCTCAAAAAGTGCTTCTTCCCACCTGTCTTACGATCCCCAGTTGAGGGTGGCGCCATCTTTGATTTCACCGAATGTGCACAGTGAAGTGAAAGATGGCACCAACCAGGAATTCTCCGGGCCCATGCTCCAACTAGAGAAGCATAACTTTGGATACCCAGGGCATCCTTAGTTTACAGCCCTCATTTTCGGCACATCACTGGGGTCGTAAGAAAGGGAGAAAGGCAGGACGCGGCTCTATTTTGCCCTCTGAGCTTCTGTGCTCGGGTCTAAGGATTCTTCCAGGTTAGAGCCGTGGCTTGTCGAGAAGACCCGAGAGGGATTTTACGCCATCGGCTCCAGTTTAGACCTGGAGGAACGGGTTTCTGGCAGTCAGAAAAGCATTCTTGACCGAGAGGGAATGGGTCTGTTTGGTGGTAGGGATATTTCTGTAGATTCAGGGGGTGGGACAATCTCTCCTAATAAAATCTCATTTGGTCTATAATCTGGGGAAAGAGTGGAGCCTCTGGCCAGTAACTGCACCCGCTCGTCAGCCCCCTAAAGTGCACCAACTAGTCAGTAAACTTTCTCTGAGGCGCTTTTGATCTACTTCCATTCCGAATTGGTAAACAAATCCCCGAAGTACCATCTTCGGATGCCAAAAGGACAAAAAGCTGACTGCTCGCTGCAGAAACAGACTTTTTACTCTAGCTGCAGAAGTGAAATAATGCTTACCGTTCTACTACTACGCACAGTGTTCTTTACGATTCAGAAGATAAGTTAGGGAGGGGACTTGAATGACTTTTCAAAGCTCTCTGCTTTTTATTCCCTGCCACAACTCAGTTTAGGTGTTTAAAACCAGTGGCTCGACTCCTCCACTGTCAAGAAAGATGGAAAGTTGACAGCCCACTTCAGCTACAGAAATGAAATAATGCTTACCAATCTAATATCAGGATTGAAACTCATAACTCAGAAGATAAATTAGGGAGGGGACTTCAGGGAATTTTCAAAAGTTGCTAATTTTTGACCCCCTACACGAACCAGTTTGGCATGTTTAAAACCAGTGCCTGCATTCCCCCGTCACTCTAAGGGTAGTAGCGCACAAGTGCTGGTGTCTGTGAAAAACACTACAGAAGCAGAGTTCAGTGACTCGAGATCAAGGCAGGGAACCTAATTTCTCAAAGACCGAAGACGTTGTTAGAATTTGCCTGACCAGGTTGAAGCTTTCCTCTTTTTACCAAAGCCATAACAGCGTGACTTGTAAATGAGTAACTTGAAAATGATCAGATCCAGGTCCAGAAACATTTTCCAAGTTTTTTTTTTTTTTGAACCGTTATATCCAGATCAACCCACATGACCCCAAAGAATTGCCGGGTTGGGGGTGGGGGACTGGAGAGGCTCTCTTACTGATGGGTTCCTGAGAAGTCCCCGGAGCCGTACTGTGGAAATGACACACTCTGGATGAGTGGTTTTCGCCTGGTGGATCTCAGCACGTCTTTGTCACTTACCGGTTATCGTTGATCCTTTAGGTAATGAGCTTCATTCTAGATGCTGTCATTTTACAAGGTGCGGGGGGGGAACAAAAACAAAAAGCATGAGTAACAACATAAAGAGTAATATCTATAACAACCCGGAGCACCGAGCCCTCTTCTTAGAACACTTGGCAAGGTCCTGTGCATTCCCCCTTTAAATCATCGAGCGCTTACTCCTGTACTGAGCGCCTGAATTTCCACTTCTCCCTTCCTCTTGGCCATCAAAAGAGAAGAGGAAATATTTTGTGTTTCACGAGAGAATCCCCGTGTGTCTGAAGGAGCATCCTGAACCACTGAGGGCCACGCGACAGACGTATTTTGTCTCTCTCAGGAGGAGGCCAAACAGCTCCAGAACCTGCAGAAAGCAAGCTCCCGTTCAGATTCCCGCGAGGACGAGATCTCTCCCCCGCCTCCCATGAACCCAGTGGTCAAGGGCCGGAGGCGACGGGGCGCCATCAGCGCCGAAGTGTACACGGAGGAGGATGCTGCGTCCTATGTCAGAAAGGTAGCTCACGGATTCACGTCGCGGGGGAGGTGGCTTGGGCGAAGCCGTCTCGGCGTCGGCGTTCAGTAGATCCCGTTGCGTGCAGAGCACCACGCTGAGGGCCGGGGAGAGTACCACGGAGGGCGGCAGACACGGTCCTGTGAGCGGAGGCCCGGCTTTGGCTGGTCTCGACTCTCAAACTGTTGAATTAGAGGAGCCCTGGGCTACGCTGGGCGAACCGGGAACCGGTTTCCCGTTCAGATCCATCGGTGGGTTTCAGTGAGCATCGCCCACCTTGTTCGGAGCGCTGTCCGAAGCGCTTAGGATGCTAAAGGCGAAAGACACAATCCCTATCCTCAGGGAGCTGACAAGCTAACAAAGGCAAGGAGAAGTGAAACTAGGCTCTGGCTCCTCTCCTGCTGTATGGTAATTTGCAAGCTGGGATTGGGTTTGGAAATGAGCTGCCCTGGACCTAAAGCGCCTCTTGAGAGCACAGCGGGACCTAGCAGAGTCCTGCCCGCTTCCTACCTCTGAACTCCTTTCTTTTGATACAACTTTCTTAGACTGGGAGCCACCCATGGCCCAGGGGCTGTATCCAACCTAATTCACTTGGATCGGCCCCGGCACTTAGAACGACGTTTGACACACAGTAAGCGTTTAATAAATGCCATGACCCCCCACCCTTGAAAAAAACCAAAAAACAAAACTGTCATGTGGAGTTGTGGTATTTTTTAAACGCTTTCTTCCCAGGACGGTAGTAAGCGCTGGGGTGAATGCAAGCAGATCGGGTTGGGCACAGGCCGTGTCCCACGTGGGGCTCACGGTCTTTACAGGTAAGGTAAACTGAGGCAGAGAGAAGTTAAGTCATTCACCTAAGGTCACACGGTAGACAAATGGCAGAGCTGGGCTTAGAACCCGGGTCCTTTGGACTCCCAAACCCGTGCTGTATCCATTAGAATGCACTGCTTCTCGGTGTAGTTCCCAACCCGCTTTGAATCAACTGCTTCTCATCCTTTTTAAGTTAGCGAATCCCTCCCCGGGCACCAGACCTATACTACAACTTGGGCATAGTCATCAGCCTCTCCCCACACACCAAACCATCGCCATGACCTAATCTCTCAGGTGCCTTCCTTTCAGGGCAGGCACACGGTGACGGCGGGGGCTTTCTTTATCTGCTGTCATCTACAAAACACAACGTCATCTAGGAAGAAATGTAGGGGCGATGAGAATTTTACCCAAAGTTTTCCGGATCCCATAAGGGGCTAGTGTCCGATTTTTATTTTCATGTGATAGGGATGGTGGCCGTCCTGTCTTCCCCCAACAACTCACATTATCCTAGCATCTGCCCTTTCCGTTGCCCTCTCTGCTTTTCTCTACCCACTTCTGGAATTCTCTTTGTTTCTCTCCGCTCCCAAAGGGCCTATGCGATGAGAAGAGCCCAGGGGGTGGCGAAAGAGACAAAAATGAGCTAGAAAACAGCTAAGCAAGGTGCTGGAGTCCACATAGTCCACACACCTTGAGCAAGTTCTCTCTCTTTCTCACCTTCCAGAGTTTAAGCTCATTGTTGGCACGGATCCTATCTTGTACTCTCCCAAGCGCTTAGTGCAGTGCTGTACACACAGTAAGCGCTCAGTAAAGAGCCATGATTGATGTCAGGTTTTCAACGGGATTGAAAAATCTGTAGGCATTTGTGAAACACTAGGCAAATCCAAAGTAAGCGAGTGCCGATAAAAGAGCCAAGGCGACTGTGTTAACGTTGAGATGCCCTTTCAGTCGACTTAGGCTTGATCCCCGGTGGAAATCTTAAATCATCTCAACTCCCTAGGTGATTCCAAAAGATTACAAGACTATGGCCGCTCTGGCTAAAGCCATCGAGAAGAACGTGTTGTTTGCCCACCTTGATGACAACGAGAGAAGGTATGCCCTTATCCGGTTTCGTTCGGTTTTACGATGCCCTCGACTACCTGAGCCAGAGTTCAGAGTAAACGCTCCCCTGGGGAGCAGGCCTGCCGTGACCTCGCAGGGCATGGGGAGGAGAAATGGCGGGCTTTCTGTCCGTCACTCCTGGCCCGACCCCCACACCCACCCGGTGACAATCTGCTAGAGCTCAGCTGGTTCCCACAGAGGCCAGGGACAGGTAGGAGGTCAGGAGGAAAGGTTCAGTAATAAATAATAATGAGAGTGGCAGTACTTAAGTGCTTACCATGTGCCAAGCACTGTTCTAAGCGCTGGGGGACGTACAAGGTCATCAGGTGGTCCTACGTGGGGCTCACAGTCTTAATCCCCATTTTACAGATGAGGCAAAGAGAAGTTAAGTGACTTGCCCAAAGTCCCACAACTGACAAGTGGTGGAGCAGGGATTAGAACCCACGACCTCTGACGCCCGGGTTCTTTCCACTGAGCCACGCTGCTTCTCCTAATAGGGAGACAGAGGTGAAGTCTCCTCACTTCTTACCTTCCCTACCTCCAAGTGAAGAAGTTTTGGGCCACACATAAAACTCCACACCAAAGATATCTGTGAGGAGAAAAGAATGTGGTTGTTGCTGTTGAGGGGAAGGTTGAGATGAGGACCGGTACCCAGATTAGGTTTAGCCTGCATTCACAAATCTCATCGATGTACCGTTTCCGTCGGCTTATGTACTTCCGGCTAAGGAAGATGTAATTTGTTTTTGATGCCTTGATATGTAATAGAAATTACTGGTTATGTCCCCTTTTAGCAAGAGGTGCTGTCTGAGTGAGCCACTGCCTCAGGGAGGCCAGGCTAGCAGCGGAGGGAGGAAGTTGAGGCCTGTGGCTTTCTTCCCCGGCCACCGGGGGATCCAGATCTAGCAAGTTTGTAATTTGCGGCGGCAACAGACCGGGACCTTATCAGGGACCGGCAGCTTAGAGCCTTCCCGTTCCGGGGTACAGTTGTCATCATCCTCCTCCCCACTCCTCCTCCTCCTCCTCTCCTAGTCGGTTCCACTCGGGGAGGGCCGTGCGGGCTACCTGCCTGACACGGGACAAGTAGCCCCCTCCCCAACTGTGCCCTAATTAGTCACCCAAGGAGCGAGGGCTAGAGTGCCTTTGCCCCGATCTACCCCCTGCAGTGGCTACCACACACCACCAGCCCTGGGCCCTAGAGTACATCTTTTAAAGT
This sequence comes from Ornithorhynchus anatinus, assembly GCF_004115215.2. Classification (NCBI taxonomy): domain Eukaryota; kingdom Metazoa; phylum Chordata; class Mammalia; order Monotremata; family Ornithorhynchidae; genus Ornithorhynchus; species Ornithorhynchus anatinus. Next base: position 5,418,948 of record NC_041742.1, read on the forward strand.
GACAGGGAACCTCACCTGCAGACACTGCCCTGACACTCTGACGGCAACAGAGAAGGGAAAATCCGCCAGTAGCCACGTTCCCCTGTCAGTGTAAAGTCATTCCCTGAAGTGTAACGTCAGGCATCCTATCCTTGCAGTGATATTTTCGACGCCATGTTCCCGGTTACCTATATCGCTGGAGAGACAGTAATACAACAAGGTGAGTGAGTGAAGAAAATTTCCACTTGATCTTCGAGTTCTCCCTCCTGCCCTGGGCTACCTCCCCCAACGCTGTGGCTGATAGGCTTTCGCATAGGCGGCAAGGAAACAGGTTGGATGTTTCTGTAACCAGAAGTGGAATTTCCTGTAAAGAAATATGGGTGTCTTGTGCCTGAGCCAGCCAGCTCCCTCTTGATGGGCATAGATTTTCTCCCCATGGATCTGATTTTCATCAGATGTACCAAGTCTTACCTGTAATACCCCTGCCCGCTCTCAACACTCTCAACTGCCCAGCTTCCCATCTCACTGGGCCAAACTGAAAACAAACCTCCCCCTGCAGCCATGTGCTTTGTCTTTTTTTTTAAAAAAAAAAAGTCATGAAAACCAGACTGCACAGAAGTAGGAATGATAAGCAATTTGAGATGTTAAGGGCCCTCTAGCTTTTGAGACACAGAACCCTCTGGTATATTCTAACTAGCATGATTGTTTTCATTGAGTCTTGCAACATTCATTGTTACTTCACTAACTTCTCCAGAGTTCGCTCAGGACATTTTGTCCTCTGTGGTTGAAATCTTATCACTCGATCCACCAAAGTAAAATCCTTCACTGGCCAGGAAACACATCCTGTTTCCGTGTCAGCACCTAGCCTAGCATTTTCTAGTCAAGAGTCTTGAACTCACACATCTGCGTGTGAATTCAGGGTCCACGGGATTCGTACGCGATGTCTTCTAATGTCTTTTTTCTTCCCCTTCTGTTTTTAGGTGACGAAGGAGATAACTTCTATGTGGTTGATCAAGGAGAAATGGATGTAAGATTTTAATATTTGAAAAACATGTTTTAATCATTTTCTAAGTCCTTAATGCGATACCTTACTGTCCTCAAACAGGAGGAATCGGGCTGGTGGGGCTGGGTATTTGGACCCTGGAGTCCAAAGCCATCGTAATGGAAATCCTTGCCTTTTCCCCTCCTGCCGTCTGCAAGGGCAGAAGTGCAGTTCACTGGCCTGTGTTGGAATCACTCCTTAGCAAAACAGGAAAGGCATAAACGCTCCTCTTTAGGTGTATGCTGCTATTTTCTCTGCTCTGTCTAAAAAGAGAACTCCTCTTTCCTACCCTGAAACCAAGGGGAGAAATAGAAATGTTCAAATGGCCTTAAGGGTCTTTTTACGTGCGTGTGTAAGAGAGAGGAGGAGAGGGGAGCAGCCTATTAAGATTACTTGCTTTTCAGGTCTATGTCAACAATGAGTGGGCCACCAGCGTCGGAGAAGGAGGGAGCTTTGGAGAGCTTGCTTTAATTTATGGAACACCCAGAGCGGCTACTGTCAAAGCCAAGACAAACGTGAAGTTGTGGGGCATCGATAGAGACAGCTATAGAAGAATCCTTATGGTAAGCCAGTTTCCTTTCGCAATTGGGGATGGAGAGGGAAGGGTCTAGAGCTGTCAGTCACTCTGCTACAGCACCCACAGTCGGCGGTGGCTTTCTTGACCATCTGCCATTTCACCACTTAGCGGTGCCCCAACCGCTAACCTGGCTCCTCTCGAAATGGCGGTAGAGGGGTCGGTTTAAGAGCCCGGAACTCGATTTGTACGATGCATCCCTGCTGTTTGGAGTACTAGTCGCCGTTTAACTCAAGAGCAGCGGGTAGTGGAGCCGACCGGCCGTTGCTCTTCCCCCGGCCTCGCCCGGGAAACAGGTGAGCATGAGAAATCCGGTCCCTCACTTCACGATGTAAAAGCACAGATATCCTTTTTTTGACTATCAGGCCCACAGAAAAGTTTTCCACTGAGGTCCCATTTACTACTTAGACTTTGAACCCCATGTGCCAAGCGCTTAGTACAGTGCTCTGCACGCCGTAAGTGCTCAATAAATACCATTAATAAAGACGTGGGAGGGGGACTGTGTCTGAACCGATTGTGTCTACCTTAGGGCTTGGGCCAGTGCCTGATAAATAGCGCTTAACAAATAGTGCTTTCTATGGTGGAAGCAGCATGGCCTAGTGGAGCACGGGCCTGGGAGTCAGAAGGTCATGAGTTCTAATCCCTGCTCCGCCACTTGTCTGCCAGGTGACCTTGGGCAAGTCACTTGGCTTCTCTGGGCCTCAGTTCCCACATCTGTAAAATGGGGATTGAGACTGTGGGACGGACTGTGCCCAACCCGATTTGCTTGTATCCACCCCAGTGCCTGGCACATAGTAAGCACTTAACAGATGCCATAATTATTATTAAATACCGTGATTATGAAGTTCAGTCTTTCCTAATCGTATTTTTAATTGGCTCGTCTACCCTGGCAGTTTGTCGGAACATGTAAATTTCAGTTTGTGTGTTCCTTTTGCAGGGAAGCACCCTGAGGAAGCGGAAGATGTATGAGGAATTCCTTAGTAAAGTGTCTATACTAGGTGAGTGGGAGGGTTCTGAATTGTATCGCTCATCGTATTGGCACAGTGGCGTTCCGGAGAAGAACAGCCTCGCCGTTCAAAGATGATTCCAGTCTAACAGATAATCCCAGAGATCTACCGACATCACTTAGCTAATCACATAAAGATACCAAAGTAGAAGAGTCCCCGATTGGCCACAGAACTTTGTCATCGGTCCACTCAATTCCTGTCTCTCAAGTGGCAGAAACGAATGGCTTTTCAGTGCCCCGAAACTCGATCAAAAAAGTGCCAATGTGTGTCAATTTAAAACGGTACCTGGTAAAATGCCATTGAGGAGGAGTTGGTGCACCTTCATCGTTGCCATGTCGGAGGTCGTCTAAAAAATGACACAGTGGAAAAGCTGTGGCCTTTCGATTTTCCTGGGACAGGTGGAGTGTGGTGCCCGTTTGGTTCTCCCAGAGACAGGAAAGTTTCATGGAAAGTCCCAAGCTGCAGGTTGGATAATTTAGCAGAACTTAGAATGTAAAGAAGCAGCATAGCCTAGTGAAAAAAGATCAGGCCCAGGAGTCATAGGACGTGCATTCTAATCCCCATTCCACCAGTTGTCGGCTGTGAGACCCTGGGCAGGTTACTCAACTTCTCTGTGCCTTGGCCACCTCATCTGTAAAATGGGGATACCATGAGCCCCATGTGGGACAGGGACTGAGTCCAACCCGATTACCTCGTATCTACTCCAGGACTTAGTACAGTGCCTGGCACAAAGCTAGCACTTCACAAATACCATTAAAAAAAAAAAAGCACACACACCCACCTTTGATTCTTACCTTGCAGAATCTCTGGACAAGTGGGAGCGTCTCACGGTAGCTGATGCATTGGAGCCTGTTCAGTTTGAGGACGGGCAGAAGATTGTGGTGCAAGGAGAACCAGGAGATGAGTTCTTCATTATCTTAGAGGTAAGCAGATTTCTTATCCAGAGGGTGGAAAAAGCGACTTTCATTTGGCTCCTCGAGCTTAGAAACAAATCCCCAAAACATAAAACTGAATGACAAACTTGGATTCCGGTTGGGTTTTGCAACATCTCTGATATAGGAGGATGAATGGCTGGCTGGTTTTTTTGAGGCACTACTGTTTTGAGGGTTGATTTCAAGAGCAGGCAAGGCCCTCCTTAGAGGTAAATTAGAGAAGCAGCATGGATGCCAAGTGGATAGAAGCACATACCTGGAAGTCAGGGGACCGGGGTTCTAATCTCACATCTGCCACTCTCTTGCTGCGTGACTTTGGGCAAGTCATGTGACCGTTCGATGCCGCAGTTTCAATACCTGTTCTCCCGCCTACTTGAACCGGGAGTCCCACGTGGATCAGGGACTCTGTCCCATGTGAATAACCTGTGTCTTTCCCAGTGCTTAAAACAGTGCTTGACACATACTAAGTGCATGAGAGAGACCATTAAAAAAGCAGGGAGCGGGTGAAAACCATCAGAACCCCACGTCCTCCAAAACGTACCCCAATTCAACTGTTGTGCGTATTAATGGGTGACCAAATTGCCGGTTTTCCGCACCGCCCATGTCATCATTTCGAAGAAACTAGTAACTCGGGCAATTCTACGTGCTTCCTGAAGTGGCTCCCTTGGAGGCCGGAACGGTACGGCAGGGAGCCTCGACCCTGCATCCGCACGGCCCGAGGTCCCCGGGGAGCGGGAAGCTGGGAAGGAGGCGGGCTGGGGGGGCCCGAGGGCCCCCTCCCACCCTCGGCCCCGGGCCAAGCCGTCATCCTCGTCGGCGAGCCACGGAGAGGGCCGTGGCTGCCAGCTAAACCCGAGCGGGACCCGGGGCAGTTTAATTTAACCGGCTCCGGAACCACCGGGACCGCCCTGTGCTTGTTTCCGTTCCAGGGCTCGGCCGCCGTGCTCCAGCGTCGGTCAGAAAACGAAGAATTTGTCGAAGTGGGACGGTTGGGGCCTTCGGATTATTTCGGTACGAGGTGCCTTTTGGGCGACAGAGTTCCTCCCCCGGCCAGTGAGCAACGGCGGTCTCTTCCCTCATCCCTCTTCTCGATGGCCTTGGCCTCAGTTTCCCGCACCCCGGGGGGATAAGTGGGAGGCCCCGGGGTTGTTGCTGTCGACCCGTTAGTTTTCCTGCTCGAGAGCGGGTCCCGGCGACGAGATGGCCCACCCCGGAGGGCCGACGAACCGGTCAGCGGCCACGGGGACGCGACTGAGCTGTGTCACTTTGGTAGACCCTTTTCTCGGGTATCCCCGGTCCACCCCGAGAGCCTTTGCCTGCTAGTTCTCCGTGGCCTCCTTTTGTCCCGCTCACTTCCTCCTCCCTCGCTCCAGGTGAAATCGCCCTCTTGATGAACCGCCCTCGGGCCGCCACCGTGGTAGCCCGAGGCCCCTTGAAATGCGTCAAGCTGGACAGGCCCCGGTTCGAGCGCGTCCTGGGTCCCTGCTCGGACATCCTCAAGCGAAACATCCAGCAGTACAACAGCTTCGTCTCGCTGTCCGTCTGAAACGCCGCTCCCCTGCTCGGTCCAGGCTTCACCAACGCAGACTGCTTTCTCTTCTCCATTCGCAGGGCCTCGTGGCCCCTGGCGTTACGGCTTCCTGTCTCTTTATAAATATATATATATATTACATACCTACCTACACACACACACACATATATATATATACACACATACATATATATGTATGTATAAAAATTAGCTTTCATTGCACCGTGTTTAATTTGGAGCCTTAGTTGGAGTGCTCCGCATCCAGTTTAGAAAGAGTTCTGTGGAGACTTGGCTGTTACTGCTTCTCTCTGTGCAGTGTTCATGTTCCAATTCCGGCCTCGGGTGCCAAGTTTTGGGGGGGAGGGAAAACCCCTTTCCCCCACTCCAGACCCAAATGAATCGCCATAGAGTAAGGATGTAACAGTGGAAAATATTTTTTTAATATACATACTTTTCGAATTACTGTCTGCATATTTTAGGCTGTGGTCATAATCTGCTGTATTTCTTGAACTAACTAAACCAAGAGTCGCATTGAGCTCCTTGAAGGTTAAACCGTTTTCTGGGTACTGTAATTCTCGGTGCAAAGGAGAGAGGCGTGGGCCTAAATTCAGAGAGTAGCGGGGAGCAGGGAACAGGCCCACGTCCGTTGGTTTTAATGCAGCTTAAACCGTAGAGTCTTGTGTTAGGAGCTTCGAGAGATTTTGGTCGTCACAGCTTACCCGATTCTCGCCTTTTCCTAGTGATATATCTTGGATTCACAGAAACCGGTCCTAGCCCTCCGGGTCAGCCCCTGACCCGCACTTCTGTTGGGTCTCGATCCCCTCCCCACGCCCTCCCCCACCAGGTCTCCAGACTCGGTCAAAAGTTCTTCGGTTCCAAAATTATCCCGATAAATCATCCCCTTCCACCCAACGAGTGCCAAACGGTAAAGGGGAGCACCGGACCCGGTGCGGGAATTTGAGGCGACCCATCTTCTGATGTTCTTATCTTGCTGCTTTCTGCTTAAGGCGAAGCCCCCGGTTTTCTCCTCCGTTGGCTGGACTCCGGGTTACTCCAGGTTACCAGTGGGCTCTCTCAGCTTCCTTCCACTCATGTGTCCTCCATTCCCAGTAGGTGGGTTGGAACAGCAGTCCTGAAAGCAACACGGAGGCACTTATGGCTTATGTAGGAAATGCGGTTATCTCCTGCTAGATTCAATTTCTCTCACCGATTTTCATCTGTCAGCTGGTGTACGGGTGAATGGGGTGGGTCTACTTTTTGGGTGTTCTTAAGAGCTGGTCAAAACCCCCCATCTTAGTGACCATTCCGCTTGTTTGTCTTAGCGTGATGGTAAAAACTTTTTTTAAAAAAAGTAAAACTTGTTGCTGAGTCTTAACTATATTTCAGTATTTGTCATCTTTGGATCAAAATATATTGTAGTCACACCAGTAATGTCTGACAGTTTAGTTTTTTCACAGAATTCCACAGTTCTGTAGCGTAGACAACTTCGGGTTCATTTGATCCGTAATTGATCTAAAGTAGGGTGGGACCCGGGAATGATGACAAGCATTTTTGCTTTTGTGCAGCGTTTGGCTTTTAAAAAAAAAAAAACAAACCCGCTCCTTCCTACCTTTTCCCTGGTTAAGTCAGGCTGGGTCATCATCCTGCACTGCCGTTGATTTCTACGCGGCTGAGAGAGAAATGGAGGGCTCCAGTCTGCAGAGAGAAGTCTTTAGTTCATTTTGGTATTGGACAAAACCATGGCCGTGGACGGATATTCTCTATTTCTCGCAAGACCGTATCGAACGAGGGCTGTTCACCAGTTCTTTCCTTGGTAGGCAACTCCTTTTTTGCCAAGTTTTTGTAAGTGATGTTTTGATTATCCAGATCTTCTGTTATTTTTGAAGCTTGATTCGGTCCTTGTTGAAGCACCAACAGTATATCTAAACAGGTTATTTAGAAGGCCACAAGAAGCACACTTTGATATTTATATATATATATATCTGTATCCGTACCTATTTAGATGACTATAAAAAGACTTTAGTTTTGCTGCTGACTCATCTCGCGGTTTTCCTCCCTTGTCATTTTCACCTGAAACATTTTAAGGCAAGCCAGTTACGTCTGAGTTCAATATTAATCACCGTCGTAGCTCTAACTTTGTGTGCAACTTCAATATGTCGTAGAAGCCACTGTGGGCGGAGTTCACTTTGGCAAACAGCCAGGGCGCTGGCGGTCCTTTCACCCGGGCCCATTTAGGCAACTGGAGCCACCTCCCGCCCTAGACAGCTAGAGATGGCCAGAGGACCATTTTTGTATCGTTACCCGACTTTCGGTCTGATATACTGTATGTGCTGATCTATCCTATTCCTTTTGTTATAGATTGTCCTAATGGCAGGTCAAGCAATAAAAATGATTGAAATTCTTAAAGGCAATCAGTCTTTTCCTTCTTCCCTTCCCCCCAGTTGCTTCATCCCGGGGGCAGGGCAAGGAGTCGAGGGCTAGGAAGAAAGCGGTGCAGGGACTGTATCTGTTACCGATTTGTACTTTCCAAGCGCTTAGTACAGTGCTCTGCACATAGTAAGCACTCAATGAATACTATTGAATGAATGAAAGCGACAGGGCAGGGAACGGATCGGCCGACTTGTATATCGGACTCTTCCAGGCGCTTGGCACAGGACCGTGTGCACAGAATGCACGCGAGAAATACCGCTGATGGATTAGAGTTAACTCTGGGGGCCGGATCGAATCGGCGGCAATAGAGGACTCAGCGGGTCCGTTGGAAAATTTAATCTGTTGACCAAATGAAGGAGAGGGCGGTCGGATCCACGTCGGAATTTTTTTTTATGATATTTGTTAAGCACTGGGCCCGAGCATCAGCACTGGGGTAGATACCACACCCGTCCTGTGAGACCTTGGTGGGGTTTTGTGAGCTCGGGGAGAACTATTTTCTGTTCCCACACATGACTTAGGCGTAAAGGAGACCCAGAGAAGAAGGTGAGGCCCAGGTGAGGGTTTTTTTTTTCCTTGTGCTTGTCGGGGGGTGGGGAAGGAAATGGGTGGAACGAGCTAATTTTAGTTTTCTATCCTTTCCCCAGAATCTAGGGGTCCAGTGACTTTGGTTTTAATGAGCTCAGTAAATGCCTCTTGAGAATGCAGTGAGAATAAAAGTTCTTGCTTTTTTTTTGTGCTTATCCTACTCCACAGCCTTCCTTCCCTCCATTTGTACCCAGGGTCTTGAGTCGGGGAAGAGCCTTCTTCAAGCAGCATGCGGGTGTCCGGCTCCGGTGTCTGTCGCCTCCCTAGGAGAACATTTCTCCGTTCTCTTTCATTTTCCAACCCAAATGGCCCCACCAGGTTTGGGCCCGTTTTGGGCCCAAGTTGCAGTAGTTGGTAGATATTGTTCAAACCGGACTACCACCCCTTGGTAGTGGGCTGGATTTGGAGCCCCGTGACTCAGTTCATAATAATAATAATAATAGTAATGATGATGGGATGTGCTAAGTGCTTACTATGTGCCGAGCACTTTCTAAGCACTGAGATAGATGCAAGGTAATCAGGTTGTTGGTATTTGTTAAGTGCTTACTATGTGCAGAGCACTGTTCTAAGCGCTGGGGTAGACACGGGAATCAGGTTGTCCCACGTGGGGCTCACAGTCTTCATGCTCATTTTACAGATGAGGTAACTGAGGCACAGAGAAGTTAAGTGACTTGCCCATAGTCACACAGCTGACAGGAGGCAGAGCTGGGATTCGAACTCATGAGCTCTGACTCCAAAGCTCTGACTCAGGTTGTCCCACGTGGGGCTCCCAGTCTTAATCCATATTTTACAGATGAAGGAATTGAGACAGAGAAGTTAAACGACTTGACCCAAGTCACCCAGCTGACAAGTGGCAGAGCTGGGATTAGAACCCGTGACCTCTGACTCCCAAGCCGTGGCTCTTTCCATTAAGCCAGGATGTTTCTCAGGTTCGTGAAACCGAAGGAGGCTATCAACTTTCTACGGCTCCTGAGTTCAGCCCACATCGATTAGCTGACTGCCGGACACCACACACAGGTCTTTCCCTTCTGCCCCTCCTCATGCTCTCCAGTCCTTTCCGCCCCATAGCGCCTCCATGGATGCATCTCTCCCGGAACACCGCACCTCCATCTACAATCGTGCTGGTAGTGGATCCATAGAGTTTTCTTGGTAAAACTACAGAAGTGGTTTACCACCGCCTCCTTCCGCGCAGTCGACTTGAGTCTCCGCCCTCGACTCTCTCCTGTGCCCCTGCTGCCCAGCACAGGTGAGTTTTGACTTTGAGCGGTTTGCCCGCCACTCGGTAGCCACTGCCCAAGCTAGGAATGGAATGGGGTAGGCCTCTGCTTGACTCTCCCTCCTGAAGCCGAGACTGGCAACTCTCCAGTGCGTTCCTGAGAGGGAGTTTCTACCCCTATGCTCTCTAAAATAACCTAGGGTTGAGGGTTTAGCACACTTCACGGTAGATTTTTACCTCTTTCACCATAGCAACCAGCTGGGATTTCCCTTCCACTATAGACTCTAAGCTTGTCGTGGGTGGGGAGAGTGTCTGCCGGTTCTGTTGGACTCTCCCAAACACAGTACGGGAGTCTGCACGTGGTTAGAGCTCAATAATTAGCACTGATCGATTAAGAAAGGTGTGGGGGTTATTTCTTGCCTTCAGTTCAAAGTTGAGACATTTTGATTTTTTTTTCCTGCTCTTTCTCCCTCATTTCCCCTAACAATTCTCTATTAGGCATTTTTAGTTAAGAGTTTTAAATAGCTTTATGACCTTCCTAAATTGCCGCTAGATGGAGAACTTTTATTCTCACTGCTGTGTTCTCAAGAGGCATTTATTGAGCTCATTAAAACCCAAGTCATCGGACCCCGAGATTCTGGGGGAAGGACAGAAAACTAAAATTAGTTCTTCCCACCCCTTTCTCTCCCCACGCCCCCGCAAAGACAAGTAAAAAAACAAAACACTCCAAAAAACAAACTGCAGTTGACGTCCTTGAATCTTCTGTAACACTGGCAGTGAGGATAGGAAGAACCGGTTAACAGAATTAAGCGAGAGTTCAAAATGAAGATGCTGTGAGTCCTTGGCAGTTTTTTAAATTGAAGTTTATTCAGGTTGCTGTTGTTTCTGAACAGGAGAAATGGGAGAAGCCCCTTCCCTAGGGATCTTTGACATAAAGAAAATCGGAATGTCTGGATGCGGTTGGCCCAACGGGACACGGGATCGGACATGTCCGTGCTCCACCCACCGGGGTGGCGGGGAGGGTAGACACGGCTCTCTTTCTCGCTTCTGCGGTGATAAAGAAAGCAATTGGGGGCCAGCTTTTTAGGGATTTTATCCCCAAGCTTCAACGGGATTCCAAGTTTGGCCCATCCTTAGGTGCCAAACTGGGGTGAAGAGGAGCAGGGATTTTAAGGTGAGGGGAGGTTGGGAGGGAGACAGGTTCCACAGGGCCAGACGGGCCAGAGAGTCACCATTTTGGGTCTCTCCAGTTCTCACCGGAGACTCTCGGGCCTCGACCAAGATTCGGGATGGGCGAGACTGGGAGTCCATGTCAAATAGCTATGGAGCCCTTCTCCCCTTTCTTTTTTAGACAGGGATCCCGCCCTCTCCTGTCCCACAGATGTGCAGACTGGCATGGCCCAAACCACTACCCCGAAAGGTAATCTGTCCTCTGGGCTCGGAGGGGCCGAGGGATGAGGGAATGAGTGGAGGGGGGCGGGTGAGGTGAGGGGTCGGCCTGCAGTGCCGTGGGGATGGGACCGGGCCCCCAGGTCCGACTGGAGGGTTCCCCCAATCCCTGAAACTGTGCGGCCTGGTTTGTGAGGATGTGGCTCAGAGATGGCACCAGTGTACCAGTGATCGCGTGCCCCCCAAGTTGGCAGACAAGGTGAATGAGTGCGGAACCCTGCTGATGGTGCCTAGCCAAAAGTGAAATGACTATCAGTGACCTGGTCTGAGGCCTCAGTGGGGGACACTTATGGTGATTCAGTTTGGGAGAGAATTCAACGAACTTCTGCTTGACTCCGTGCCTCGTAGACATCACCTGAGCCGATCCGCTGAGCGAGACTTAACTCATTCATTCATTCAATAGTATTTATTGAGCGCTTACTATGTGCAGAGCACTGTACTAAGCGCTTGAAATGTACAAATCAGCCACAGAGACAGTCCCTGCCCTTTGACGGGTTTACAGTCTAACTCACGGAAGAGCAAGGGGTATCAAAGTTTCCTCCATGGAAAGGAAACGGTCAGAGCAGGAACCGGGCTCTCCGCAAGGCTGGGCCGGGGGGGCGGGGAGAGACTGGCCCCTGGAGTCCCCCCCACCCGTTGGCTTGGGACTTTGCCCTTCTCAAGATTCCTTGCCATCTAATCTTTGCCCTTCACCGCCACCCAGCTTTTTCGCAGTACCGCCTCCCGAGACCTCAGCGGGGACAACTTGAGCATAAGTGTTCTTTGGAGGTCGAGTCACCTTGACTCACGAGCTGGAGAGCAGGTCGGCAGCGGCCCACCTGCACCCACCGTCCGGGCGAGCCCCCGCTGCAGGGAAGGCCTGCTCCTGCATTCGGGCCCCACGGCTTCGTCCAGGGGAAGAAGAGTCCATCCTTGGCTCCCAGGTCAGGGTGGGAGGAGGCCGGAGCTGAAGGCTGTGCCCTCTTGCACCCTCGTTCTCATCTCCAAAGAGCTCTGTCTTACTTGGGGTGAGGACCCTGCTCCGGGGTCCCAGTCCCTCCCGGCCCCCACGGGAGGCCGGCCGGCCCACACCCACCGCTCTTCCCGCCCCGGGGTCCGGGAAACCGGCTGCTCAGGAGGCTACTGCTGCGGGATGGTTGTCCACGGGAGAGGATTTCAGACTCGGCAGGTCCCCACTGGGCCACGCAGGGACTGCCCCGGCCCTCGCGGCCAGGGGACCGAGACTGGCCTCGGGTCCCCGGCGAAGGCTTCGGGCCCCTGGCATCTAGAGGGAGCCGAGAGGAGGAAGTGGGCGGTGGTGAGGAGACCACCGCGGACATCCTCGGCTCCCCCCTCCCCTCAACGCGGTCTCTCCGCGCCCGCCTCCGGCCCTAGCTGGCTGGCGGTTGGGGGGCCGGCGTGGGCTCGTCCAGCGGTTCGCCGGCCACCACGCTCCGCTTGCCATGGATCCGGACGCACCCCTCCACGGTCCGGAGGACGTGCTGCAGCCGCCTGTCCAGGGCGAGGAGGTGGGGCTCGCTGAGGACGGGGGTCAGCTGGTCTTCAAGCAGTGACTCCCTCATGACGTCGCTGAGCCGATAGTCCGGCCGGGCCAGCAGCTGGAGGTGCAGCAGGGTTTTCTTCTTGATCCTGAGACCACAAGGGGCGACGGAAAATGTCAGCTCGACGACAGCGGCCCCGCTGGCTAAGACAGTGAGTTCTTTCCCCCCTTCCTCCCCTATCGCTCCTTGGTCCTTCTCCACCCTTGACTCCTTCCCTCCACAGCCGCCCTCCCCACCTCCAACTGTCCCTCTCCTCCCTAGTTTTCGGTGATTCTCCCCAATGGGGAGGCAGCAACTTGCTAAAGCCATTGTCGGAGATAACTTCATTTAAAACAAAAAGCTACTATGGGGCTCTTGTGATTAGCTCCCAGTTCTCCAGCTGGAGAGGAAAGGCTAGCTAAATATAAATTACATATTTTAAAATTAACTCTGCCAATTTTAGCTGAGCAAGGAGAGAGAGGGCAATTAGCAAGAACGGCTGAAGCGTGGGAAGTTGTGCGGAAATAGGCTAGGTGTCATGTGAGCTAGAGAGGCTTTGGGCAAGAGAGGTCTGGCCATTTTGTTCCCTCATCTCATTCTGGTTGACTGAAAAAGGATGTTGCTTAGCCAGGAATACGAGGTAATGTGTTTTGAACTGAACAGAAAACCGGGAGAAGAAATGTATTAATGAACAAAAATAATAATAGCAGTAATAAATATGACTTCTTAAGTATTTGTTAAGCAGGTAATTGAGAAGCATCACAGCCTAGGGGATAGAGCATTGGGCCTGGGAGTCAGAAGGATCTGGGTTCTAATTCCAACTCTGCTACTTATTGTTATTATCATCACGGTACTTGTTAAGCATTTACGCTGTGCCAAGCACTGTTCTAAGTACTGGGGCAGGTAGAAGTTAATCAAGTTGGACACTGTCCCTGTCCCAAATGAGGCACATTTTTACAGATGAGGTGGTAGCTTCTCTGTGCCTCAGTTAAGTGACATGCCCAAGGTCACCCAGCAGACATGGGGCAGAGCAGGGATTTAGAACTTGGGTCCTTCTGACTCCCAGGCCCGTGCTCTATCAATTAAGCCATGCTATACTTGTCTGCCATGTGAATTTGGGCAAGTCACTTCACTTCTCTGTACCTCAGGTACCTCACCTGTAAAATGGAGATTAAGACTTAGAGCCCCAGGTGGGGCATGGACTGTGTCCAACCTCATTACCTTGTATCTACCCCAGCACTTAGAACGCTGCCTGGCACATAGTAAGCACTTAGAAAATACCACTAAAAATGAGCTTACTATATGCAAAACACTACTACAAGACAATCAGGTTGGACATGTCCCTATCTCAACTGGAATCATGGTCCCAAGCAGTGGGGAGAACAAGTACTGAATCCCATGGTGCAGATGAGCAAACCGAGGCCCAGGAGATAATAATAATAATTATGACATTTGTTAAGCACTTACTATGTGCCAGGCACTGTACTAAGCACTGGATGGATACAAGCAAATCAGGTTGGACAGAGTCCATGTTCCACATAGGACTCACAGTCTTAATCCCCATTTTACAGATGAGGTAACTTAGGCAGGGAGAAGCCAAGTGACTTGCCCAAGGCCGCACAGCAGACAAGTGGCAGAACTGGCATCCCCTGACCTGACTCTATCCCAGACTGTGCTCTATCCACTGCGCCATGCTGCTTCCCTGATGGTGTCAGAGATCCTTTTGGCCTCCCTAAAGTGTCATAAAGTATCTTTTCTTTATCTGTGATTCATTTATTGTTATTAATCTCCATCTCCCCGTCTAGGCTGTAAACTCAGTCTGGGCATAGAGCATGTCTACCAATTCTGTCGTATTGTACTGTGTGCCTTGCCATTGGCTTTAAAGCAGTTGATCAGCTAGCCCCCTCCTGCCTCACCTTACTAATAGTAATAATGTTGGTATTTGTTAAGTGCTTACTATGTGCAGAGCACTGTTCTAAGTGCTGGGGTATAGGGTAATCAGGTGGTCCCACATGAGGCTCACAGTTAATCCCTATTTTACAGATGAGGTAACTGAGGCACAGAGAAGTGAAGTGACTTGCCCACAGTCACACAGCTGACAAGTGGCAGAGCGGGGATTCCAACCTGTGACTTCTGACTCCCAAGCCCGAGCTCTTTCCACTGAGCCACGCTGCTTCTCACTACTCTCTTACTAAAACCCAGCCCGCACACTTCGCTCCTCTAATGCCCACCTTCTCGCTGTACCTCAATCTCATCTATCTCGCCGCCGACCCCTCGCCCTCCTCCCGCCTCTGGCCTGGAACCCCCTCCACTTCTCATATCCAACGATTCCTCTCCCCCTTCAAAGTCTTACTGAAGGCACGTCTCCTCCAAGAGGCCTTCCCTGACTAAGCCCTCATTTCCTCCTCTTCTCCCTTCTGCGTTGCCCTTTATTCATCACCCTCCCACCCCTCCTCCGGCCAGCCTCACAGCATTTACATTACCGTCTCTCTCCCTCTCTAGACTATAAGCTCATTGTGGCAGGGAATGTGTCCGTTTATTATTGTACTGTACTCTCCCAACCACTTATTACAGTGCTCTGCACACAGTGAGTGCTCAGTTAATACAATTAACAGACCGACTACTCCCCCAAGGACTTAGTACAGAGCTTTGCACACAGAAAGCACTCAATATGATTAACAGACTGACTACTCCCCCAAGGACTTAGTACGGAGCTCTGCGCAAAGTAAGCACTCAATAAATATGATTACCTGACTACCTGACTAGATAAGCAACGTGGCTCAGTGGAAAGAGCCCGGGCTTGGGAGTCATAGGTCATGGGTTCGAATCCCAGCTCTGCCACTTGTCAGCTGTGTGGTTGTGGGCAAGTCACATAACTTCTCTGGGCCTCAGTTCCTTCATCTGTAAAATGGGGATGAAGACTGTGAGCCTCATGTGGGACAACCTGCTTACCCTGTATCTCCCCCAGTGCTTAGAACAGTGCTCTGCACATAGTAAGCTCTTAACAAATACCAACATTATTATTATCATTATTTCCCAAGTGCGTAGTACAGTGCTCTGCACACAGTAAGCACTCAATAAATACCATTAATTCATCTCGTCTATCCCCGTTTTTGGCCCTGCCGGATGAGATGGCTCTCCTTTTATCAAGCGTTGCCAGAGGCAGACACAACCCTAGATAGTCATTTTGGCAGAGGCAGGGACTGTGGCACCTATGCTATTCTCCCAAGCTTTGTACATCCACTAGGCAGTCAGCCAGCACTGTTAATCGATCCCTCAAATGGCCTAAGCCTTTCCGTCTTGCAACCTTCACTATCAATCCATCAGTAAATCCATCGTTTGTATTTGTTGAGTTCTTACTGCGTGCAGAGCACTGTACTAAGCACTTAGGAGAGGTTCTGTACTTTCCAAGCACTTAGTACAGTGCTCTGAACACAGTAAGTGCTCAATAAATACCACTGATTGATTGGCAGGCAGCAGGTACCAAGAGCACCAGCCCACAAGTGTCCATCCAACCTGCCCTCCCCCCCGCACTTCCCTTCCATGCAAATAATAATAATGATAATAATGATGGTATTATTTGTTAAGCACTTACTATATGCCAGACACTGTACTAAGCGCTGGGGTGGGTACAAGCCAACCACCCACCCTGAGTCTGAGGCGCAGGCGCTGGCATAAGCAGGTGTAGGAAAGAGGCGAGAAGACTTACAAGCAGCACTGTGACAGCGGGGAGAGGATCGAAAACTCATCGTGGGAATGCCGACCAAATCTAGGAGAAGGAAACAAGAATTAACTGGTTTTCCCTGGGATCGTGAGGTGAGTACTTGTCTTACTGCTTCAGGGAGATAATTTTTCTACTGAAAATATGATTTCATCCCAATGCCGGGTAACAATTGGGCAATTAATGATGTGCATATATCTATAATTCTATTGATCTATTTTGCTGCTATTGATGCCTGTCCACTTGCTTTGTTTTGTTGTCTGTCTCCCCTTTCTAGACCGTGAGCCCATTGTTGGGTAGGGATTGTCTCTATCTGTTGCCGAATTGCACTTTCCCAGTGCTTAATACAGGGCTCTGCACACAGTAAGCGCTCAGTAAATATGATTGAATGAATGAAGGGCAAGGAGGGCCACCAGCCCCCAGGGGACCACTGTCAATCAGACATCCTCCTGGCCAAGCAGCAGGCTTGCCACAGGACTACAGCCACATTTCCACCAATCCAGTCCGGTACCTTTGGACCCTGCCGGACTGAATCGAGAAAGACAAATACTTTTGGAGGTGGAAACTCCGGAGAACAAGGAACGCTGCCTGTACTGAAGTTTTTCATCCTATAATCCTGAGCCATCCATCCCTCTCTTCCCTCCGGTGTCTCCCCTCCCCCAGGACGTATTAGCTCCCACAGGTCGACGGAGGCACATTAGAACCTTCGGCCATAACTAGTTCAGGAAGAAGGAAAGGCAGAGGACGAGGGGTCAGGAGGCTGCAGGGGACAGGGTCACTGCCAGATAAATCTATTTAACTTTCCCAAGTGCTTAGGACAGTGCTCTGCACTTAATAATTGCCCAATAAATACCATTGATTGATTTATGTCTTACCCCCTGGCATTGTCCAGGTGGATGAGGAAGCCGTCGTCTCCGAACTTGGTGAACATCTCGTAGTGGTGGCGATCCATGTTCCCTTAGAGGAGAAGAGAGTCATAGACTTTTTTTTAAGGTATTTGTTAAGGGTTTACTAGCTCATTATGGGCAGGGAACATGTCTGCTAATTCTGTTGTACTGGACTCTTCCAAGCTCTGATTACAGTGCTCTGCAGATAGTAAGTGCTCAATAAATACCACTGATTGATTGATTCATTGATTGTCGGGCACTGGACTAAGCGCTGGGGTAGAGACAAGATAATCAGGTTGGACACAGTCCCCTATCCCACAGGGGACTCACAGTCTTATCCCCATTTTACAGCTGAGGATACTGAGGCAAGGAGAATTGAAGCGACTTGCCCAAAGTCAGACAGCAGACAAATGGTGGAGCCGGGGACAGAAACTAGTTGGTCCTTCTGGCTCCCAAATCAGGGCTCTATCCACTAGACCACCCTGCTTCTCGATTGCTGCTGTTCTCATCGTTGTATTTATGAGCACTCCCCTTGGTTTCTGTAGCCCCTTGCCGCCCAGTGCTTAGAACACAGTAAGCACTTAATAAATGCCATAATAATTATTATTATTATTCCAGAGAGCGCCAAACCCTTTCCCATTTATAACAGTACTAACTTGTGGTATTAGTTCAGCGCTTGGCCTACAGTAAGCGCTTGACAAAGTGCTGGGGTAGATATGAGTTAATCAGGTCCCTCATCGGGCTCACGGTCTAAATAGGAGGGAGAACAGGCATTAAATACCCATTTTGCAGATGAGGGAACTGAGGCACAGAAAAGTTAATCGAGGTGCCCAAGTCACAAAGCAGGCAACGGGTGGAGCTGGGACTAGAACCTGGGTCCTCTGGCTTCCAGTAAGCCAAGTGACTTTGGTAGCTCACGAATCTTCATTAGAGCCCCTGCAGTAGAGGGAGAAGGGATCATTCTTCACAGTTGACAGAGGGAGAAACAGAGGCTCAGAGATGGTCAAGTCACTGTCCAGAGTCACACGGCAACTCCAAGATCACAGTGGGACTAACATCTAAGTCCTCTGCACTTGGATCTGTACGCTTTGGGCGCTTAGTATTCTTCCCACCCTCAACCCCGCAGCATCATTTATTCATATTCTCATCCGTCTCCCACTCTAGATTTTAAGCTCGCTGTGGGCAGGGAACGTGTCTACCGGCTCCGTCGGACTGTCCTCTCCCAAGCGCTTAGTACGGTGCTCAGCATGCAGCGACCGCTCGATGGATTCTGCCTCCCCTCCGTCGTCCCCCATGCGGCCTCTGATGCTCTCCCACCTACCTATCAAGAAGTCGAATATGGCCATGTCGATTATATTGAGGAGCCGGTTGCTGCTATTGTACGGATAGATCTGCTTCACCGTGTCACAGTAAAGGGAGTTCACCTCCCACCTGCAGAGGTCAAAGGATTCTGGAGGTGAGCAAGGCAGCGCCTCCTCCTCCCCATTCATTCCATCATACTTATCGAGCGCTTACTGAGTGCAAAGCACTGCATTAAGCGCTCGGAAGAGTACAACATAATGACAGACACAAACGTTCCTACCCACCATGCATTCAGAGTCTGGGGGGGACAGGCATTAATATAAATCAGTGGATAAATTACAGATGTATACATTTGTACTTTGGGGCTGGGAGGAAGGATGAACTAAGGAGCAAGTAAGAGTGGCGCAGGAGGGAGAGGGAGAAGAGGAGAGGAGGGCTTGGTCGGGGAAGCCTCCAAGGAGCCTTCTCGGCCCGCGGTCAGGGTTTCCCTGTCTGTCTCCCACGTTCCTCCCCGCCCAGCCCCGGTGGACCGTGGAAACGCGACTCACTCTTCTTTTCCATCCAGGGTGTAGGAGCGGATCCACGGGTTGGGCAGGGAGAGGCGGGGAGCCAGGTTGAGGGAGGGCAGGAAGGCCGAGAGGGAGCCCTCGAGGAGGTGTGGCTGGCCGCACACCGCATACTCCGTCTTGCACATGTAAGGGCACTTGGCGAAGAAGCACACGTTGCTGGCTGGAGGGTGGGAGTGGGGGGACGGGCAGCCGGAGAGGAGGGAGGAGGAAGAGAGAAATGAAGAGCTGTGGATAGGACCCGTACAAAATGAGGGTTCACTAATAATTTGCTATTTGTTAAGCGCTTACTATGTGCCAAGCACTGTTCTAAGCGCTAGGTAGACACAATAGGTTGTCCCACGTGGGGCTCACGGTCTTAATCCCCATTTTCCAGATGAGGTAACTGAGGCCCAGAGAAGTTAAGTGACTTGCTCAAGGTCACCCAGCTGATAAGTGGCAGAGCTGGGATTAGAACCCACTATCTCTGACTCCCAAGCCCGGGCTCTTTCCACTGAGCCACACTGCTTCTCCTGTTCCCCCTCCTACTTAGACTGATTAACCTGACTCTACCCCGGCCCTTATAGGAGTGCTTCAAGCAGAGTAAGTGCTTAACAGATAATTGTAACTGTGGCATTTGTTAAGCGCTTACTATGTGCCAGGCCCTGTACTAAGCGCAAGGCTACACACAAGCTGATCAGGTTGGACCCAATCCCTGTCCCAAACGGGGCTCACTTATTCAATCATATTTATTGAGCACTTAATGCGTGCAGAGCACTGTATTAAGCACTTGGGAGAGCACAATATAACAGTAACCAGACGCATTCCCTGCCCACAGTGAGTTTACTTAATCCCCACTTTCCAGATGAGGAAATTAAGGCACAGAGAAGTGAAGTGACTTGACCAAGTTCACAGAGCAGACAAGTGACCGAGTCGGAATTAGAACCCAAGTCATCTGACTCCCAGGCCTATACTCTTTCCCCTAGGCCCTTCTCATTGGCAGTAGACATGATAGACCCTTTCTAGAAGCAGTTTGGCCTAGTGGAGAGAGCACGGACCCGAGAGTCAGAAGGACCCGGGTTCTAGTCCTGGCTCCATCACTTGTCTGCTCTGTGATCTTAAGCAAGTCAGTTTACTTCTCCATGCCTTAGTTTCCTCGAATGGAAAATGGGGATTCAATTCCTGTTCTCCTCCCCCTTAAGACTTTGAGCCCCACGTGGATCAAGGACTGTGTCCAACCTGATGCTTAGCACATAGTAAGCTCTTAACAAATACTATATTGTTTTTCCTTCATTCCCCCTCTCCTTCCCCCTTTCCTCCTTCTTTCCCTCCATCCGGCCCTTCCTCCCTTTACCCGCTGAGGTAGAGAAGCAGCATGGCTTAGTGGAAAGAGTCCAGGCTTGGGAGTCAGAGGTTGTGAGTTCTAATCCCAGCTCTGCCACTTGTCAGCTGTGTGATTTTGGGCAAGTCACTTAACTTCTCTGGGCCTCAGTTACCTCATCAATAAAAGGGGGATTAAGACTGTGAGCCCCATGTGGGACAACCTTGTATCTATCCCAGTGCTTAGAACAGTGCTTGGCACATAGTAAGTGCTTAACAAATACTGTCATTATTATTATTACCTGGGGAAACAAAGAAAACGCTCTGCAGAATCTCGTTCCTGGTGACTTCCAGGATTTCCTTGGTCACATTCACCAACCTCCCAACCGTTGGGGGAACCCGGCGGAAATCCAGAATCCTGCGAGAGGAAGAAATCTGATCAGTCCTGAAAGGCGGTCCACGGGTCAATCTAATGATCAATCAGTGGTATTTATTGAGTGCTTATGGTGTGCAGGGCACTGTACTAAGCACTTTGTAAAGTACAGTACAACAATAAAGAGTGACAATCCCTGCCCAGAACAAGCTCATAGTCTAGAGGGAACTTCTCCTAGGTTCTCCTTTGAATAGGGCAAGCAGGCAAGGGCAGGTGGCCACACATGGAAAAGGAATCGGCAGGACCCGGGTGGCCTTATTTTACAAATGCCAAATGAGAGTGGGGCTTAAATGGGAGTGGGGCCAGTGGTCTGAGTTTAGGAGGAGGAAAAGGCAGAGATGGAGGGAGGGAGGGAGAAAAGAGGAAGAGAGGGTCAAGGTGTGTAAGGCAGAGTTGAGAGTAGCAATAAGAGGGAAATGTGGAGAGGAGAGGGAGATGTGACAGGGAGAGGGAGATGAGGCGTGGAGAGGGAGACATGGAGAGAAAAGAGAGATGGGGCAGGGAGATGGAAATGTGGACAAGAGAAGGAGATGTGGAGAGAAGTGGGAGATGTGGAAAGGAGAGGGAGATGTGGTGAAGAGAAGAAGCTATAGAGAGGAGAGGGAGATGTGGAGAGAAGACGGATTCATGGAGAGAAGAGGGAGATGGGTTAGGAAGAGAGAGATGTGGCAGGGAGAGGGAGATGTGGCAAGGAGAGGGAAATGAGGCATGGAGAGAAGAGGGAGATGGGGCAGGGCGACGGAGATGTGGATAAAAGAGAAGGAGATGTGGAAAGGAGAGGGAGATGGGGAGAGGAGAAGATGGGAAGAGAAGGGGGGGGAGAGGAGAAGGAAATGGGGAGAAGAGAGGGAGATGGTGAGGAGAGGGAGATGTGGTTAGAGAGATGGACATGTCGGGGGGACAGGGAGATGAGGCGAGGGAGATGTGGCTGGGAGAGGAAGATATGGCAGGGAGAGGAAGATGTTGAGAGGAGAGGGTGATGTGGAGAGGAGAGGGAAATGTGAAGGGCAGTGCTTAGTACGGTACTCTGTACATAGGAAGCAGTCAATAAATACCAGTGATTATGAGGGAAGTGTGGATGGCAGAAGGAAGCACACAGGGGAAAGGGATCTATGAAGGAGTGAGCGAGACAGGGAGGGGAGCAGGAGAGACAGGCGAGGAGAGGGAGGCAGGAGAGGAAGGCAGGGAGGAGAGAGGGAGAGAGGGAGATAGGGGAGAGGGAAATGTGGAGGCTACCGATCAAGATGGAATGCTGCGATTTCTGCGTTGTGCCTCTGGAAGTCGATGAAGTAGAAGAAGTCTTCTGGTGTCTCTTCCTCCCGCAGCTGTCTGGAAGGAGGGAAAGGGTTACAGGCAGGATAGAATTCCCTCCCGACTGACTACCTCCCATGGACTCTTCCTGGCTATGGGGGGAAAGCTCATGAATAATGCTGATGGTATTTATTAAACGCTTGTGTTATTAAGGGTAGATTAGCTTGTATCTGCCCCAACACTGAGCACAGGGCTTAGCAGAGATTAAGTCCTTAAATACCAGAGTGATGAATACCATGTGCTAAGCGCCGGGGCAGATACAAAATAATCAGGTCGCACACAGTTCCTTTCCCACCCAGGGCTCACAAAGTTTAAGAGAAAGGGAGAACATATACGATGATCAGATCAGACCCAGCTCCACATGAGGCTCAAACAGTTTAAGAGAGAATGGGTCACCCCCATTTTACAGCTGAGGAAATTGAGACCTAGAGAGAGGTTAAGTGACTTACCCAACTTCCCACCCCAGGCAAGTGGAGGAACTGGGATTAGAACCTAGGTCTCCCAACTCCCAGTCCTGTGCTCCTCCCACTGCGCCACCTCCTCTGTTCCTTGACTAGAGGGATGTGTTTGGGAATATCATGTCGGAAATAGGGCTGGTGGTCGCTTACCTCATTGGCTTGAACATGGCTTTCCCAAAGTCCTGGAACCTCAGCACCAGTTTCAGGTGGACGCCACTGGGCTTGACAACTGAGACGGCACCAGAGGGCGAGAGGACAAGTTAAAGGCTGCTTCCCTAGAGGTCAGCAGACTGCCCTCCCTCACCAGTGGACACTTTGGGCTCCCAACTGTAGCGGACAGGCTGAGTGTCGATGCCCAGCTGGGATCCTTCCCCTCTACCCCATTTTTTTAACGTTACTTGTTAAGCGCTTACTAAGTGCCAGGCACTGTAAGAAGCACTGGGGTAGATACAGGCTAATCAGGTTGGACTCAGTCCCTGTCCCAAGTGGCACAGACTTATCGCCCATTTTATAGATGAGGGAACTGAGGCAGAGACAAGTGAAGTGACTTGCCCAAGGTTACACAGCAGACAAGTGGCCTACAAGTGGCCTTCTGACTCCCAGGCCTGTGGTCTATCCACTAGGCCACACTGCTTCTCTGAGACCTGAGCATCAAGGCCATCCCAGGACAGTTTCCAGGGTCAGTTGTACAGTTCTATGACCCCGGCAGCAGAAGCCAAGAGGCCACGCCTGAGGGAAGCCACTACCCGGTGGACCTCTCTTGTTGTTTCCAGTTGCCTCTTCCCCAGCAATCGCTATCCCTCTGGCCCCCAAAGCTTTTCAGGGTTACTGGTGCCTATTGTGGCACATGAAGGGGAAGCAGGATCTGGGTAGGAACAGTGGATGGGAAAAAAGGAGAGTGAGGAGAGGAAAGGGCATCGGACTGGCCAAAGAAGTTGGTCCTGTGAGTCACGATGGGGGGGCAGGAATCCCCGCGAGCACTGTCCCAGGGCATGTGCCAACTTGCCCAGTGACTCAGCCTGCCCTGGGCAGTGGATGTGTGTCAGGGGCTGAGGAGGGGCAGGAGGATCAGGAGGGGATCACTTACTTTGGCTGCAGTCACACGCTCCCATCAGAGCCTTTTCGTCCTGACTGTAGTCTGCCAAAGAAACGGTGCTGAGTGAGAAGCTGGGGGGGCGGTGGGTGCTGCTCCACCTAGTCAGCCCCTCTCCCTTCCCTGGCCGGGTCTGGGAGTGACCATGCCACAAAGAAACCCCTCTCTACCCCCAGCCTTGAATCCAGAGGCTGCAGTCCCCTTCACCCAACACACTGGGGACAATCGGAAGAGGCCGATGAAGTCGGTGATGATTTCAGAAGGTCTCACGTGTCCTCCGCTTCACCTCCCCACCCCCATCCCCCCACTACACTGGGTTCTAATCCCGGCTCCCCCACTGGCCTGTTGTGTGACCTCTACCCAGTCACTTAACTTCTCTGGGCCTCAGTGTCTGCATCTGTAAAATGGAGTATGGTGCCCCTTCTCCCTCCCCCTTGGACTATGACCCCTTGTGGGGTGGGAACTGTGTCTGATGTGATTATCCTGTCTTGACCACAGTGCTTAAATAATAATGACGGAGATGATGATAGGGAACGTCTGTTTTTTGTTATATCATACTCTCCCAAGCGCTTAGTAAAGTGCTCTGCACACGTAAGCGCTCAATAAATATGTATGAATGAATGATGATGATAATAATAATAAAAGTGAAGTGCTCAAGCTGGCCCAAGCTCACTCCAACAGGCCAGCGGCAGGGCTGGGATTAGAAGCCAGGTCCTCTGACTCTCAGGCCTGGGCTTTTTCCACTAGGCCTCACGGCTTCTGCCCGCCGGCACGTGGGAAGTGCCTCATGAGTACCAAAGCAGTCATTACCACCCGCACTGCGTCGTGGCAGGGCACGAGGGCACCTCACCGGCGCTGATGGTGCTCAACCGCCTCATGTCCCGGAGGAGGGCATCCACGGCGGGGCCGGCCCGGGGGTAGAGCCCGTTCCGGTCGATGCCCAGGTGGAACTGAAGCCAGCTGGCCTCCAGGCGGAACTGTAGCGGGGGCTCCGGGGATGTCAGGTTCAGCTCCTCTCGGTACATTCTGTGGCGCCTGAGGAAACAGAGAAAGCTCGCTGTAGGCAGAAAATCTGCCTGCCATAGTGTTAAGTGCTCAATAAATAATAATGATGGAATTCATTAAGCGTTGGGGTAGATACAAACTAATCCGGTTGGATGCAGTCCCCGTCCCACGTGGGACTTACAGTCGTAATCCCCATTTTACAGATGAACTAACCGAGGCCCAGAGAAGTGAAGCGACTTGCCCAAGGTCACATAGCAGACATGTGGCAGAGCTGGGATTAGAACCCAGGTCCTTCTGGCTCCCAGGCCCATGCTCCATCCCTAGGTCACACTGCTTCTCGAGTGAATGAATTAGTGGATAAATGAGGATTCCCAAGCTCAGGGACTTGCTGGAAGGAGGGAACCTGCCTACCAGCTCTGTTGGAGTGTCCTCTCCCAAGCGTTTAGTACAGTCCTGTGCACACAGGAAGCACTCAATAAAACCTCTGGTGGAATGAGGGAGAACAGCCAGGATACCCCATGCTGGCGTGGTGGCCTAGTGGAAATAACCCAGGTTCAATCCCTGGCTCTGCCACCAGTCTGCTGTGGGACCTGGGGCCACTCACTTCTCTCTAGGCCTCAGTTTCCACATACATTCATTCAGTCGTATTTATTGAGCACTTACTGTGTTCAGAGCACTGTGCTAAGTAAGCACTTGGGAGAGTACAATACAATAAACGGATTCATTCCCTGCCCACGATGCACTTACAGTCTAGATTGAGGGGAAACAGACATTAATATAAATAAATATATGATAGATATTGACATTAGTGCTGTGGGGCTGGGAGGAGTGGATGAATAAAGGGAGCAAGTCAGGGTGACACAGAAAGGAGTGGGAGAAGAGGAAAGGGGGTGCTTAGGGGAAGGCCTCTTGGAGAAGAGGTGTCCTTAATAAGAATTTGAAGCAGGGAAGAGTAATTGTCTGTCGGATTTGAGGAGGCAGGATGTTCCGGGCTGTAAGCGGGATGTGGGTGAGGGGTCGTTGGTGACACAGTCGAGATCTAAGCACAGTGAGAAGGTTAGCATTAGAGAAGCAAAGTGTGTACTATCTGTGTTCTATCCCACTTCTAAGCCTCCATTTCCTGATCTGTAAAAAGGGGGTTTAACACCTGGTCCCCTCTTCCTTAGACTATGAGCCTGTTGTGGGACAGGGGCTATGTCCCATCTGCAAACACTATAACAGTGATAGGCACAAAGGAAGCGCTTACCATTTCAAAAGGAGCCTCAGTACTTGTTAAGGTGACTGCAAGCAATGGGGAAATTAACAGAAGGTGTGGGGAAGGAAGGAAGGATTTATCTTTTGAGAAACTGGAGGCAAAATCTTATATGTCATATTTTGTACAGTACAGAAAAAAAATCAGGATTTGGGTGTATAATAATCATTCTATTTATTAAGCACTTGCTATAATAATAATACTAGTAATACTAATAATGACTGTCCGCTAAGCAGAAGACTGGCAGCCAGTCAGCAAATCACTCTCTCGCCCCCTTTCCCCTTCATTTCCTTGTATCCTCTTCCTCTTTTTTTTAATCCTAGGTTTCTGTCCTTTTACTCAGCTCCTCGTCTTTCTCTTCCTACCTCTGCCTTGCCCTCATACATACTTACATTATGGCTTCTAATCCCGGATCTGCCATTCACTTACTGCGTGACCTCAGGCAAGTCCTTAGCCTCTCTGGACCTCAGTTTCTTTATCTGAAAATAGAGATGAAAGGACAAGGGCTTTCTGATGTGACAGTGCTCAGCACACAGTAAGTGCTGAATAAATACCAACGATTGAGCTCTCTCATGCTCAGTACATTGCTTGACGCATAGTAAATCCTTAGTAAGTAGCATTATTTCCCTGCCTTCCAAGTTCCCCCAGTTTCTTCGGATGGACCCCCGCCCCCAGTTATGATTATTACTATTGGCACAAAATAGCAGTGTGTCATGATGGGTGGGGATGGAGCTGGATTCTCCCTGTGCTTACGCTAATAAATCTGTGGGTTAATGAGGCTTTTGGGAACAGCTTTTATCAAAGCCATTCATGTTCAAGCATGAACTTATACAGAGTCTGGGTGGATGAATGCGTGGGAGGATTGAGGAGAGAGCAGGGAGGGGGGTTTGGGTGCTTTGGATGTTCTAGAGAAGCAGCGTGACCTGGTGGATAGGGTACAGGCCTGGGAGTCAGAAGGCCCCGGGCTCTAATCCAGGCTCTGCCACATGTCTGCTGTGTTACCTTGGGCCAGTCACTTCACTTCTCTTTGCCTCAGTCACCGCGTCTGTAAAACGGGGATTAATAATAATAATGTTGGTATTTGTTAAGCGCTTACTATGTGCCGAGCACTGTTCTAAGCGCCGGGGTAGACATAGGGGAATCAGGTTGTCCCACGTGGGGCTCACAGTCTCAATCCCCATTTTACAGATGAGGGAACTGAGGCACGGAGAAGTTAAGTGACTTGCCCCCAGTCACACAGCCGACAAGGGGCAGAGCTGGGATTCGAACTCATGAGCCCTGACTCCAAAGACGGTGAGCCCCATGTGGGACATTTACTGTGTCCAACCTCATTAGCTTGTATCTACCCCAGCACTTAGTGCAGTCCCTGGCCCATAGTAAGTGCTTAACAAATACCATTTAAAAAAAAATGAGGGCTTGTGATTTTAATAAAATTTTTTCGGGTGATTTATTCACTCATTCAGTTATATTTCTTGAGCGCTTATTGTGTGCAAAGCACTGTACTAAGCGCTTGGGAGAGAAAGATATAACAATAAGCAGGCATATTCCTGGAGAGACTGAAGAACGGGACTTACCCATGCACCGTGGCTCAAAGTCAAACAATTCAGCAGCATTTGGTGCAGGGGGGGCTTGGATGGGGGTGCCGGTTTCCATTTGGGAACAGGCTAATTCTGAAACCGGCTGATGACATTCTGTGAAGGTTGCCCGCATTTACGAGCAACATACATTATGCCTCAAAGTGCCCGAGAGGAGATCGATACATATAAATGCTTTCCCTCGGATAAAGGCAAAGTTAAACAAGGGCAAATGTCTGAGTTGAAGACAGTGGTTTCGAATAAGAGCTAGGAAAAAAAAGGTCAAATAACTGTGGTATTTGGTAAATCCTTACTATGGCATGGCCTAGTAGAGAAGAAGCTCGGCCTAGTGGCAAGAGCATGGGCTTGGGAATCAGAGGGAGAGGGTACTAATCCCGGATCTGCCACTTGTCTGCTGGGTGACCTTGGGCATGTCACTTAACTTCTCTGTACCTCAGGTGCCTCATCTGTAAAATGGGGATTAAGACTGTGAACCCCATGTGGAACAGGGACTGTGTCCAACCTGATTGCCTTGTATCTACCCCGGTGCTTAGAACAGTGCTTGGCACATAGTAAGTGCTTAACAAATACCATCATCATCATCACGGGGCTCATACAGTTGAATCAGGTTGGACACAGTCCCTGTTCCCCATTGGGATCACAGTTTGGGGATTGGTGTGTGTGGAGGGGAGCAGTGGAGAAGATATTTAATTTCCATTATACAGATGAGGAAACAGGGGCACAGAGAAGGATTTAATACATTGTTCTGCACATAGTAAGCACTCAGTAAATACGACTGACTGACTGACTCACTGACACAGTCCATGTCCCACACAGGGTTCACAGTCAATCTCCATTTTACAGATAAGGGAACTGGGGTCCCAGACAAGTCAAGTGACTTGCCCAGAGTCGCATAGTAGACAAGTGGTGGAGATGGGATGAGAACCCAGGGCATTCTGCCTCCCAGGCCCGGGCTGTAGCCACTAGGCCACGCTGCTTCTTAAATGAACAGACATGACCCCTGCCTTCAGCCTCACAGTGGGGACACAGACATTCAAATAACTTACAGATGGAGGGACAGTGACGTAATAGCAAATGAACCACGTGTATTTTCCAGTTAGGCTAGAAAAGGATGATGTCTGTGGGTGGGGAAGGCTGCTGTTGAAGGATGTTAACTAAGTGGCCCCAGGCAGGGATTTCCTTTTCAATTCTCGCAATGTATTTGCTCAGCAAACACCCCCCTGATTTTCTGAGCCTAATGGCTCAATGGGCCTGTCATCTAGCTGTTTGGAAAAGTAAATAATGATGGCATTTGGGGCTTACTATTTTTACAGTACCTGTTAAATGCTTTCTCTATGTCAAGCACTGTTGTGAGTACCGTTTAGATATATAATGATAATAATGGAATTCGTTAAGCACTTACTATGTGTCAACCACTGTCCTAAGCTCTGGGGTAGCCGTGAGCTATTCAGGCTCCCACATAGGGCTCTTAATCCTTTGTAGATGGTAGGTGCCAAGCACTGAGGTAGACGGAAAAGAATCAGGATGGGTACAGTCCCAGCCCCACACAGGGCTCACCGTCTAAGAGGGAGGGAGAACGAGTAGTTTGCCCTCATTTTACAGATGGGGAAACCAATGCCCAGAGAAGCCAAGTGACTTACCTCGGGTCGCCCAGTAGGCAAGTGGCAGGGCGGGGATTAGAAGCTGGGTTTCCCGGCTTTCTGTCCTGTTGCTCTTTCCAATAGGCTACTCTGCCTGAGGATGATCCTGACAGGACCACTTCCTTTTGGAGAGGCGAACCCACTTTCTGAGGGAGACCGCGTCTCTGTGGAAAGGATTCTGCTGCCGCTGCTGCTGCCGCCACCACTCTTCAGAGAGGGCAGAGAGGTGGAGACCGGTCTCCCTCGTGGGGCCCTGTGCCAATTATTATTATGACTATTATAATTTTGGTATTTGTTAAGCACTTACTTTGTGCCAAATACTATTCTAAACTCTAGGGTACATTCAAGATAGGGCTTACAGTCTAGATAGGATAGGAGCAAGCTTTCAGGCTCTCTTCTCCCTCCTCCCATCATTTTTCTGCCACCTCTTCCCACTTCCTTTTTTAAATAGTGCCTGTTCAGGGCTTACTGTGTGCCAGGCACTGTACTAAGCGCTGGGGTAGCTGCAAGCTGATTAGGTTGGATGCAGTCCCTGACCCCCATGGGGCTCACCATCTTCATAATTTTACCGATGAGGAAACTGAGGCCCAGAAAAGTGAAGTGACTTACCCAGGTCACACAGCAGACAAGTGACGGAGCTGGGATTAGAACGGGTCCTGCTGCCGTCCAGACCCGTGCTCTATCCACTGGACCGTGCTGCTTCTACAACCCTTGGTCAGATGGGGTTCTTTAGGATGTCAGTTCACAAATCAATTGTGCAAAATACCTAAACAATTTTCGCTTCACCGCCTTCTGCTTTCCAAAAGCCCATCTGTTTCTTGGGTAAGCTTGTCTACGGTTCCTTAACGTGTGCAGTCTGTCATCATGCCCTTTTTCCTCCCACCCCTTCGACTTTCCCTTTGATTGGCTGCTGCCGGACTTTAACCGAATTCACAGCTGGGAGCTGGGAGGCTGCGATTCAAATCCAGTTACGCTATTTCCAGCCTCCTGTCTCCCCCGGTCACTGCCTCCCCATTACCCCCGCTCTACCCGCCGCCCTTGTTGGGATCTCTCCTACCTGGTGAAAAGGACACTGGCAAGTTCACACTTCCTACCACTGCCTCTCAAGGTGCTCAGGTCCAAACCAAGACGGGCCCTAGA
Source organism: Ornithorhynchus anatinus (assembly GCF_004115215.2). Taxonomy (NCBI): domain Eukaryota; kingdom Metazoa; phylum Chordata; class Mammalia; order Monotremata; family Ornithorhynchidae; genus Ornithorhynchus; species Ornithorhynchus anatinus. The sequence continues at coordinate 5,448,915 of NC_041742.1, forward strand.
ATGCCATCCTCTAAGAGAAGCGGCGTGGCTTTTTGGATAGAGCACAGGCCTGAAAAGTCAAAAGTACCTGGGTTCTAATCCCAGCTCTGCCACTTCTCTGCTGTGTGATCTTGGGCAAGTCACTTTACTTTTCTGTGCCTCAGGTACCTCATCTGTAAAAAAAAAAAATGGGGATTAGAATTTGGAGCCCAAAGTGGGTCAGGGACTGTGTCCAATCTGATTGACTTGTATCTCCCCCAGCGCTTCTGCTCTCAGTATGACACCTGGAGAGTTTCCAGTCCTCTACCAGTCTCAGCTATGGGAGGGAGAGTCAAGCAGGGCCATACCCATTCCATTCCTAGCTTGGGCAGTGGCTAATAAGGGGAAGGCAATCTGCTAAAAGTCAAACTTCGCCGGTGCTAGGCCGCAGCAGCATGGGAGAGAGTTGAATGCGGGGACTCAAGCTGACTGCGTGGAAGGAGGCCATAGTAAACCACTTCCATATTTTCACCAAGAAAACTCTATGGATACACCACCAGAATGACTGCAGATGGAGGTGGGGCGTTCTGGGAGAGATGCGTCCACGGAATTGCTATGGGTCGGAAACCACTCAACAACATAAGGCAAGACTCCAGGCCTTAAAACAGTGCTTGGCATACAGTAAGCACTTAAGTACCATAATTATTATTATTATTTTTTATTATACATGGTTGGATCCATGTGGTGCTCTCAGTCCTAATTCCCCTTTTACAGATGAAGTAACCGAGATCCAGAGAAGTTAAGTAACTTGCCCAAGGTTACACAGCTGACAAATAGCACAGCTGGGTTTAGAACCTGGGTCATTCTGACTCCCAGGCTCATGCTCTGTCCACTAGGCTACACTGCTTGTTCTCATTTTCCTTACTCTTACCCCATCCTCATGCCTTCTCTGGTACTCCCTCTCCCTTCACCTCCTGCGGGAACTGCCCTCCCCATCTTCCAAGCCCTTCAGAAATTACATTTCTTCCAAGAAGCCTTCCCTAATAATGTCTCATTTCCCCAACCTCTTTCCCCTCCTAAAGCCACTTCAGCAACTAAGCACTTATACTCACCCCTTCTCCACACTGTAGTACGCATGGACATATATTTAAACTCTATTGCTTCCCCGACCTGAAATGTATTTTACCCTCTGTCTCCCCTGTGAGACTGTGAACTCTTTGACAGCAGGGCTCATGTCTGTCTACTGATGCTATTGTGCTCTCCCAGCTGCTCTGCATGGAGTTAGCGCTCAGTGAATATTATTGATTGATGGAAAAAATTAAAAGTAGGAAAAACACAAGAGGTAGCTCTTTGGAACTTGGCCGGGGAGACTGTGGCACTAACTAAGCGGGTGGAGTTAATTTGGGATCGAGACCAGTGCTCTCCCGAGCAGGATTTCACGGTGAGTTACTGAGCAAGTCACATAATGTCCCTGAGTCTCGGTTTCTCCATCTGTACAATGGGAATGATCCTACCCATTCCTCAAGGATATTCTGAGGATACAGACCAGCCTAATCCTCACCCTCATATAGCCCTACCCTCCTAAATTCTGGGACTTTAAGCATCCCGCTCAAGCATTTTGGTAGGGGGATGACAGAGCTGGACTGTAAATCAATCAGTGGTATTTTTTGAATGCTTACTGTGTGCAGAGTGCTGTACTAAGTGCTTGGGAGAGTACAGTATAACAGAGTTAGTAGCGTGTCAGTAGGGGGATGGTGGAGCCACATTGTCAATCAATCAATTGTATTTATTGAGTGCTTACTGTGTGTTGAGCACTGTACTAAGAGCTTGGGAGAGTACGAGAGAACAGAGTTGGTAGAAATGTTCCCTGCCCATAGTCTAGAGACTGTCAGCTTCTTGAGGGCAGGTTCCTGTCGATCAACTCTACTGGACTCTCCCAAGGATGTAGTATGGTGCTCTGCCCACAGCAGGCATTCAATAACTAACTGTAGCAGTATGTCTAAAATGCTTACTTTGTGACAAGCACTGTACTAAGCACTGGGATAGATGCAGTATATGCAGATCACAACAAGTCCTCATCTCACACGGGGCTCAAGGTCTGAGGTGGAGAGAGAACAGGCATTGAATGCCCCTTTTACAGATGAGGAAACTGAGGCATAGAGAAGAGAAGGGAATGGTTCAAGGTCACCCAGCAGGCAAATGGCACAGGCAGAATTAGAACCCAGGTCCCCTGACACCCAAGCCCATGTTCTTTTCATTAGGCCACACTGCTTGCTGCTGATAAATGCCACCGATTGATACATTCTACCAATGGAAATGAGTATATCATGGGAATTTACCTGGAGGAACCATTGGCCCCTGAAAGCTGATAGCCTGCCTACTTCCCCAAAAGAGAACTAAGCCAGACACAGTGCACGTGCGCTCACAGTGTTTTCATTACAACTGTACAACATCCCACCTTGCCTTCCTTCACTCTGGTTTCCAGTCCCCTCCCCACTTCCGTATTTGCCCCCACAGAAATAGACGGTGGTTCCAGAGATTGTAGGATTCCCAGTAGAAAGCTGTCACTATTATCCAGGCAATAGGAGGAATGTCAGAGGAGAAAGGCTAAGATAGACACAACTACTATAATAATAATAATTGTGGTATTTGTTAAGCACTCACTATGTGCCCGGCACTGTACTAAGCGCTGGGGGAACACAAGCAAATGGGGTTGTACAGAGTTGGACCACTCAGGGGAAGCCTTCTAAAAGAACCTACTTTATCCAGGAACCTGGTGGGATTGAAATTATGTGGCGTGCCTTCTCCCTCTTTAAAGCCCAAGGAATGGGAGAAAAACACGAGCCTCCACTGTAATAAAGGGCTGGGTTTTCAGCTCGGGCGACCTAAGGAAATGAAGAAATCCTAAGCCCCACCACCTCTGCTTTTCACACACACCAGTTGTGGTAGAAGGAGTTGGTCTCCAGTCAAGTTTTGAAAAGTCATTTCCTGTATGGGTTCCTCCACGTCCCGCTGGGTCTCTCTGCCAAGCCAACACCAGGGCTCATTCTGCAAAACGGTAAGCGGGCGCTGCCCACACAACTCTGCGGTTAGCAATTAAGATGACTCGAGAAACTGCTCGGGTTTGGGGAAGGCAGATCCGCCCAATCCAGGCCTGTGGGACGGGTGCGGGAAGAGAGATCAGACAGCAGATGGGAGCTGATGTTTGATGAAGCGTTTCTGCATTTTCCTTTCCCTCGGTCTCTTTCTCACCCTCCTCCACACCGCTCCCTCCCCTCTGTCGTTTCCTGGGCACGGCCCTATCCAGACTCGTCAAAGCCTCCCCTCAGAGGGCATCTCTGAGAACTCGGACAACCTGCTCCCCCTTCCTCCTGGAACAACTGTCACTTTTAACGAGCTGCCCAGGCTCTCTGCTATGATTTTCAAACCAGAATCCAGGGCCGGGGTGTTCTTGCTGTGACAGCAAGTATGTGGGAGGAGAAAGGAAGAGCGTGGCTTCTGACGGGTAATGCCAACCGGAATCCTGGAAATGGATTCACCTCTAGACTGGAATCTCGTTATGGGCAGTGGATCTGCTAATTCTGTTGTATTGTACTCTCCCAAGTGTTGAGTACAGTGTTCTGTCTATAGGAACCGCTCCATAAACAAATACTTCTGATGGACTGATTAATCTGGAGCTACAGGAAATGGAGATGTCTGTCCCCGGAGGACAAGGAATGAATTCGATGACAAAGGGGAAAGGATGAGAAAGTCACAATTGCTGGTCCTTCATACGTCTGACCTAGTGTGACAAGACAGCAAGGTTACTAAAGAACTGATTCAGAGGGAAAAGTAGGGGCATGTAAACACATCCGGAGAGAGACATCCTTCGTTCAGAAGATGCCACCACTGACAGTAAAATCCTTTCTCACATATGTCAGTTTTTCACACCCCACAACCTAGATAAAAATCTCAACAATCAGAGTGTCATCTTTCAAGCAAAAGACCCCAACACCTGCAAGAAATAAAGGAAAATTTCCTAAGAAATTTCCGAGAGGCTTGGGGGTGGGCAGAAACATGTTCCAGGGGTTAAAGAGGGACTTCTGGACTGTAAACACATCTCTAAACTGTAAGCTCATTGTGGGAAGGGAATGGATCTACCGACTCTTACAATGTACTTCCCCAAGCACTTAGTGCAGTGCTCTGCACGTAAGAGCTCAGTAAATACCATCGATCATGATGATGCTCTGCACACAGCAAGCACTTAATAAATACGACTGATCATTCTGGCAATCCTGCACTGTGTTCTGTTGACTACTTCACTGATTTAGTAGTGCCTGACTCCAACCTCAAGGCAACGTGGCTAATAAATCAATTTCTAAGCCAAGTTTTTGCCTAACGGCTATTGTATAAAATGTGGTCTTATATATATATGATGAGGAGGGGGTGGGAGAGACTTCGGGAAAGGGGGTGGGCTTGGGTTATCTCGGACACTGCGCGGGGGCGGGGCTTGTAGGGAATCTGCAGGGATGGTGGTAGACTGTAAGCTTGTTGTGGTCAGGGAACGTGTCTACCAACTCTGATATAATACTCTCCCAAGAGCTTAGAACTATGCCCCGCACACAATGAACGCTCAATAAGACTGATGGGTTGATTAAAAGAGTGGGGGGGGGCGGGGCAGGGGGGGGGTGAGTTGGAATTGACAGCAGAAATAGGGGATTGGGAATGAGAAGGGGAAACAAAATGTGCAGCATCACGAAGTGAAATACACCACTTTGCCTCACCCCCTCTAGACGGTAAACTCATTGCGGGGAGGGACTGGGTCTTTTAATCATTACATTGCACTTTTCCAAATGCTTACGACAGTCAGTCCTCTGCACACAGTAAGTGCTCAATAAATATAACTGACTGACAGATCCATCGGAGTTACCGGGGGATCACGCTGACATTTCAAGGACATTTCTAACAAAGGGGGAATGGAGGAGTTTGTCAGAAACCAGTTCTTTCCTGAATCGGTCTCTTCTCCGTGTCCTGTTGCGGCATCTATATCTCACTTATAGATGCTGGGAGCGGAGAGTCAAGCTTTCTTATCTGCTCTGCCACATCCCACCCACAAACCCTGAACTCTTCTTTACCCACCAAATGCAGCAAGGTCACCCACCTCATCGATCTCCCTCTAGAGCCAAGATAATTTCTCATTGCTAAATGTTTTTTGGGGACTGCAAGCTGCACCGTTTGCGGACCGTGTCCAAAATAGATAACTGAGCGGGTCGGTGATAGTGATTTTTGCTGCCCAAATTTCCTCCTGGGTATTTTCTGCGGTGTCCAAGTGACACTGAGAACAGGTTAAACAGCTAAACCAAAATAGCCACTGGAGGTATAAAGGTAAGAGTTCCCAAGTGGTTTGCCTCCGGTCTCCCCAGCATTGCCCCAAATCAAAATAGCAATGCCACTTACCCGCTGTGTGACCTTGGGCAAGTCACCAAACTTCTCTGTGCCTCAGTTTTCTCTTGTGTAAAATGGGGATTCAATACCTGCTCTAACCTTCTACTTTGACTGTGAGCCCCATATGGGACAGAGACTGTGTCCAACCTGATTATCTTGAATCTACCAAGGTGCTTGGTCCAGTGATTGACACACAATAAACCCTGAATGAATATCACAATTATTATGTCCTTGAAGCCTCTTGCTTTGGGGTAAGTTTCCAATCCTTTTCTTTTCCTTATCAAAATATTCCTTGCCAGTCAGGTATCCACTGGCATTTATAGTGGAAATAAAGGTAACTCAAAATATCATAGCACACAGAACACTCGCAAATTGCCCCTGGAAGACCCACAGTGAACAACCAATCTATTCTGGTTTTCCTCTCCAGGTTCAAGCGGCAATGTCCACAGAAGTAGAATGGCAGTTGAACTTTGCTTCGGGGACTACGGCCAGTGGTTCTCTCTTTGGGAAAAGAAAATGAAATTCTTCTCTCTCTTGCTTACAGCCACTGAAAGTTATCTCCAACCTCACAAGCACCGCCTTTGGGGGAACTGCACAAACAGTGAAGTTCCAACAAGGGGTGGAGAAGCTTAGGGCTTCCGTTCCCTTCCATGGAGATCATACAATGGTCAGATTTCCTTCTGTTTTAAAATCTCTTGTTCGAAGAAAAGGAGAGAGTGGGGTGAGAGATATTTAGAAATGGAGTTTAGAAACGAGAAGCAGCATGCACTGGTGGAAAGACTCAGAGGACCTGGGTTCTCATCCCACCTCTGACAGCTTGCTGCGTGGCCTTGGGCAACTCACTCGACTTCTCTGGGCCTCGGTTACCTCATCTGTCTAATGGGGATCGACTCCTTCTCTCTCCGATTTAGTCCATTGCACCCACCACAGAGGCTGTTTATCACAATCTGGAAGCTTCCAGTCATAAGCACTCTGTCTCCCAAATCCTCTTTTCAAAAATAAGTCTCCATTGGGGAAACATCCAATTTAAACATATTTGATATTTTCCATTCCATTTTGGTTTGAAGCTTTTCTAACACCCTGCCGGATCGCCGCCTTCTATTGAGGAAGCGTGCAGCCCGACCGACATGTGAGGCAGACCCACTGCCGGAGGTGATAAAACTGCCTTCAAGTTGAAATGCTAGCCGGAGAAAATAACCGTTTCAAAGGGTGATCAGGGAGGCAATTCCCTCAGGCAGCGTGGCCTAGTTAGTAGAAGGAGCACAGGGTTGGCAGGTTCTACTAGTCCTAAATTGTATTTGGGATCTAGCTGGGCTACTGGACAGCTGTATGCCTCTGGGCAAAGCGCTCAACCTCTCTGAGCTCCCCCTCCCCTCATCTGTAAAATGGAGATTCAATCAGACCAGGGGGCCCAGGCAGGACGGCGGCGTCTATGTCCGGTCTGGTGATATTATATCCTTACTAGCACCTAGTAAGCCCTTAATAAAATGCCATTATTGGCCAGGAAAATTCTCTGACCCTTTCGGCACTGAAGAATACCTTTCTCCTCCTCTTTTTTTTTTTAAAAAAAATGGTATTTAAGTGCTTACTATGGCACTTTTCTAAGCACTGGGGTAGATACAAGGATTGGAGACAGTCCCTGCCCCATATGGGGCTCGCAGTCTTAATGCCCATTTTATAGATGAGGGAACTGAGGCACAGACAAGTGAAGTGATTTGCCCAGGGTCAGACAAGCAGACAGGTGGTGGAGCTAGGATTAGAACCTAGGTCTTTCCATCTCCCCAGCCTGGGCTCTTACCGTTAGGCCATGCTACTTCTCCTCTTCCTCCCGACCCAGACCCCTCCTCCCACCTCTGCTACCTCTCCAGGGTCCTGCCCTCCTTTGAATTTAGGACACGGGAAGATGACCATCAGAAGGAGAGGAGCGCTAAGGGGTTAAGCCCAAGCTCTGGGCTGAACCGAAAACTCAGAAGGGCTTTAATCCAACCCTCTCCCGGGTGTTGCCTTTGGGAAGCAAATCCTGGAAAACCAGTTCAGGGCCGGGGCTGGCCGAGAAACCGGACTACGGGGAAAAAAGTTGAGGGTGGAAAGCAAAGTGCGGGGCAGGGGTGGACGCGATGGAAAGGCTTTGGGGTGAAATTGGGGGGTGAGATTGGGGGGGGTGAGATTGGGGGGGAATGCAGTCCGGGAGGGGTCTTGGAAGGGAATGTGGGGTGAGAGAGGAGATGAAAACGCTCTGAGGAGAAACTGGGGGGTGGAAACTTTGGCTGGGTCTTCCTGGGGGTGGGATGGGGGGGATGTAGTCCGGGAGGGATCTTGGAAGGGAATGGTGGGCGATGGGGGCGATGAAAACGCTTTGGGGTGAAATTGGGGGATTGGGTGGAAACTTTGGCTGGGTCTTCCTGGGGGTGGGGATGGGATGGGGGATGCAGGCCGGGAGGGGCCATGGAAGTGAATGGGTCGGGGGGGGAGGGGAGCGATGAAAACGCTCTGGGGTGAAATTAGGGGGTGGGAGAGGGATGGAAACTTTGGTTGGATCCTTCAGGGGGTGGGATGGGGATGCAGTCCGGGAGGGGCCATGGAAGAGAATGCGGGGGGAGGCGATGAAAACGCTTTGGGGTGAAATTGGGGGTGGGTGGGAGGGGGATGGAAACTTTGGATCCTCCAGGGGGTGGGATGGGGGATACAGTCTGGGAGGGGCCATGGAAGGGAATAGGAGGGGGCGCGATGAAAACGCTTTGGGGTGAAATTGGGGGCGGGGGTGGGAGGGGGATGGAAATTTTGGTTGGATCCTCCCGGGGTGGGATGGGGGTGGTGGGAGGATGCAGGCGGGGAGGGGTCACGGAAAGGGATTGGGGGAGGGGGTTGTCCGGGGTCTGTCTGGGGCGGCGGGGGTGGCGGTGTCACCTATTCCAGCGGGCCAGCTTCCTCCGGTAGTAGCGCAGGGCGTCGCGGGCGTCGAGCAGCGGGCCCGCCGCCCCCAGGACCGGCCCGCGGTAGAGAGGATGGGCCAGCAGGCCGCGCAGCTTGGACGGGGCCGGCGGGGTGACCGCCCGGCCGGCCGGGGGAAGGCCCGGGGGTCCGGCCGGGGGGCAGGGGCAGGAGGCCGGAGGCCCCTGGGGCCTCAGCTGCCGTCGCACCTGGGGCCAGAGGTGGAAGTAGAAGTCGGCGGACAGCAGCGCCCCGAGCAGCAGCACGGTCAGCGGGCGGCGGCGGGACATCCCGCCGGGCACCGGGATGGGCACCGGGATGGGCACCGGGACGGGCACCGGGACCCTCCGATGGCCCGTCGGCAGGAGTGGGCAGGGCAGGGGTGGGCAGGGGTGGGCGCCCGCGCCAGGTGAAGTCCCGGCAGTGAGCCCGGGGGCCAGCAGGAGGAGGAGGAGGAGCCAGAGATAAAGCCGGGAGGAGAGCCGGGAGGAGGAGGAGGAGCGGAGGGGGAGCCGGGAGGTGCAATAGGAAAGCCGGGAAGAGGGAGAGGAGGAGGAGGAGGAGCAGGAGGAGGAGCAGCAATAGGAAAGCCGGGAGGACAGCCGGGAGGAGGAGGAGGGAGGAGAGCAGGGCAGCTGGATCCCGGGGAGGAGTACGGTTGCGGCGCTCGGAGCTTCTCCCAGAGGGGGCTGCTCTCCCTGCTCCCCCTTCTCCTCCTGCTGCTGCTGCTCCCCCTGCTCCTCCTCCTGCTCCGCTTGCTCTTCCTGCTGCTACTCTCCCTACTCCCCCTGCTCCTCCTCCTCCTCCTCCCCCGCTGCTGCTCCTGCTTCTTCTGCTCTCCCTTCCCCCTGCTCCTCCTCGTTCTGCCCCCTTGCTCTTCCTGCTGCTATTCTCCCTGCTCCCACTGCTCCTCCTCCTTCTCCCCTTGCTGCTCCTGCTCCTTCTGCTCCCCTTGCCGCTCCTGCTCTTCTCCCTGCTCCCGCTGCTCCCCCTCCTCCTCCCTCTCCTGCTCCTCCTGCTCCCCTTGCTCCTCCTGCTGCTGATCCTGCTGCTCCCCCTGCTCCTCCTCCCGCTTCTCCTGCTCCTTCAGCTCCCCTTGCTCTTCCTGCTGCTACTCTCCCTGCTCCCCCTGCTCGTCCTCCTCCTCCCCGCTGCTGCTCCTGCTCCTTCTGCTCCCCTTGGTCTTCCTGCTGCTATTCTCCCTGCTCCCACTGCTCCTCCTCCTTCTCCCCTTGCTGCTGCTCCTGCTTCTTCTGCTCCCCCCCCCCCGCTCCTCCTCCTTCTCCCTTTCCCCCGTTGCTGCTCCTGCTCCTCCTCCAGCTCTCCCTGCTACTGCTCCTGCTGCTCCCCCCTACTCCCCCCTGCTGCTGCTCCCGCTGCCCCCCACTCCTCCTTGCTCCTCCTGCTCCCCCTATTGCTGCTGCTCCTCCTCCTGCTGCTCCTGCAGCTGCAAGCAGGGAGGAAGGCTGTGTCCCGGCCTGGCAGCTGCCAAGGGAAGGGCAGCAAGGGGGGCAAAGGGTAAGGGAGGATTTTTATGCAACAGAGGCTCCAGGGTGCCCCGGACGTACTGTCCTCCGTGGGACAGGGGAAGAGGTCCGGCTCTCAGCCGCTTTTGGCCCTCCCTCCCTTCCTTCCTTCCCTCCACATGGGCCTGTCGGCTTTTCACCCCATCCCTGGCCTGGAGCCCGTACCTCTACCCTCCTACTACTCGCTGGCATCTGCCCCGCCGGGCACCTCCGGCCCACTCTCCCTGCCCAGTCCTGCCTCCACCAGGCTCCACGCCCTCCCCTGGCCTGACCTCGGCCATCGCCCCTCTTGCTCATCCTTCCTCTGGGGTCACTTAAGTGGGCATAAATAATGATAGATATAATAGTAAGATATAATCATAGTTGTTAGACACAATGTGTCAAGATCCTGGGGAAGATGCAATATGCATACATCCAAGGCCCTGTCACACCCGGGGCTCACCGGCCAGGGGGAGGGAGAACAGATATGGAATCCCCCTTTGACAGATGAGGAAACTGAGACACAGAGAAGAGAAGCGACTCATCCAAGGTCACACGGCAGGCAAGTGGCAGAGCCTGGATTAGAACCCCACTCTTCCGACTTCTAGTTGTGTGTTATTTTCACTGGGCTTCATAGATTCCCACCCATAGAGGATGGGTTGGGACATCAACCCTAAGAGGCAGAGTGGTCTAGTGGAAAGAGAGAGAGAGCCCGGGCCTGGGAGTTGGAAGGCCCTGGGTTCTAATCCCACCTCTGCCAATTGCTTGCTGTGTGACCTTGGGCAAGTCACTTTGCTTCTCTGTATATCTCAGTTTCCTCAGCTGTAAAAATGGGGATGCCTGTTCACCCTTTTACTTAGACTGTGAGCCCCCAGTATGGGACAGGGAGTGTGTCCAACCCAATTAATTTTTTACCTACCCCAGTGCTTAGAACAATGTATGCCACATAGTAAGCGCTTAACAAATACCCCTAAAAAAAAATCATCCCCTTTCATCGCTGCCTTGCCATCTTTCCAACCAAGAGGCTTCTTTAAACGGGGCTCCTGGGGGCCTCCAACCCTGATCCTGGCCTGGGTCAGTCCAAATGACCACTTCAGACTGACCCTTTCCATCTCCATGCTATAAGCTCTTCCCGGGGGGAAGCTGACTTGGCTCCTTGCCCGGGCAAGCAGGCTGCAGTCCCAAGATTTGGCTCAAAACTCAAGTTTCATCCATCCTCCTTCCCAGGGAACGACACACTTCACTGACCAGAGGTGGGTGGCCTCTTGCTATCAATCAATCCTATTTACCAAATGCTTACTGTATGCAGAGCACTGTACTAAGCCCTTGGGAGAATACAATATAACAGACACATTCCCTGCCCACAGCAAGAGGCATTGACCCCCCCACCAACTCCGGAATCTCCCTAAATCTGGTATTTGGGCGCAGCTTAACTCATAAATGCTCAGATACACCATGGTTACGGGCACAAAAACACAGTCTCCACCAGCGTCACTTTCCCCAATAACACCACGAGTCCTTATCTAAAAAACATGCAACTCATGCCAATGCGGAACTCACAGTTCCCTAATAATAATGATGATGGTGGTATTTAGAAAGTTTTTTTTACAGTGGGCCAAGCATTCTGCTGGGTAAAAGAGAATCAGACAGGTCACAGTCCCTGTCCCACAGTGGGCTCACTAATTAAGAGGGAGGGAGAATGGGTATCTTATCCTCATTTTACAGATCAGGAAACTGAAGCACAGGGAAGTTAAGTGACTTGCCTAAGGTCACAAAACAGCCAAGTGGCAGAGCCAGGATTAGAACTCAGGTCTCCTGGGTCCTATTCACTAGCCCATGTTGTCTTTCTGCCCCATATTTCTGGGGTGAGAGCTGTGGATCATTGAGAGTGGATGGGGGAGAAGGAACAGGAAGGGAAACATCGAGGAATGACAATTTCAAGGCAAACGGCAATAGCATTTTAAACATGAACATTTTCTGAAAAAGTGGACTGCATAATCAGTGAGCACATAAACAAACAACATGCAAATTAAATGAAAATTACCTCCTATTTCACCCTCTTGGGTGTGGTGTCCGGGACCTCTACTTTAGACTAAACAGCAAAAAGGAAAGAAATCTCTCCTTAAAGGTTTCTGAATTTTTTCTCTCTTCCCCAGTTGCCGGGAGCTCGAATAAAGGTGGCCTGGAAGCTCTGCAGCTTTACATCCCAGGTATTTTAGAGCCTGCAAAACCAGCAGTTTTGGGGCAGAGAACATGCTAACAATTCCTGTTATATTGTACTCTCCCAAGCACTTAAGTACAGTGATTGCACACAGCAAGCGTTCAATAAATAACACCGATTGATTAGCAGAGGGTTGTGCTGGGAAGCAGCCCGGTTAGCTGAACAAGCACGGGGCTGGGAGTCAGAGGGCCTGGGTCCTAAAATCCCGGCTCTGTCACTTGTCTGCTGTATGATTTTTGTCGTCATATTACTTCTCTGTGCCTCAGTTACCTCAGTTATCTGTAAAAGGGGGATTGAGACCGTGAGCCCCACAGGGGACAGAGACCACGTCCCGCTCCATTGTCTTGTATCCATCCCAGCGCTTAGTTCAGGGCCTGGCACATGGGAAGTGCTTAACAAATGCCATCATTATTATTATCACCTACCCCAGTGTTTAGTGCAGTTCCTGGTAAATAGTAAGCGCTTAAAAAATACCATAAAGGTAACAAAAAAACCAGAAGCAGCAAAACTCACTTCAACCTGGGAGCTACTGATGGAATAAATGGAAGCTGCTTTTCATTGCTGGCCATCACGGGATACTTTCATTCATTCAGAGATACTTACTGAGTGCTTACTTTGGGCAAAGACCTATATTAAGTGCTGGGGGAGAAAGGAGAAAAAAGGATGAAGACAGAGCAGTGTGGCCTAGTGGGAAGAGTACAGGACCAAGGAGCCAGGGAGCTCAATCCCAGTTGAGCCATTTGCCTACTGGGTTACCTTGGGCAAGTCACTTTTTCTCCTGCCCTCAGTTTCTTCAACTGTCAAATGGGGATTCAAAACCAGTGTTCCCTCCCCATTTAGTAAGAACCCAATGTGGGACTTGGACTGTGTCCCATCTGATTGGATAGCATCTACCTCGATGCTTGGCACAGTGCTTGGCCCATAGTAAGCACTTAAATATTACAAATCACCTTTCCCCGTCCTACCCTACCTCAGTGACTTCCTACGACAACCCAATCTGCACACTTTGCACTTCTAATAGCAACATTCACCGTACCTCAATCTCACCTGTCTTGAAGCCAACCTCCTGCACACATCCTGCTGCTGGACTGGAATTCCCTCCCCCTTCTTATCTGACAGACAGTCGCTCTCCCCACCTTCAAATCCTTATTACAAGCATATCTCCTCCAAGAGGCCTTCTGTGACTAAGCCTTCATTTCCCCTGAGCCCTCTCCCTTCTGCGCCACGCTAGCACCTGGATTTGTAGTCCATAAGCACTTGATATTCACCCCACCCTCAGCCCCAGAACACTTTTCTACATATTCAAAATGTATTTTAACATTGGTCTCCCCCTTGAAAAGGTAAGCTCCTTGTGGACAGGAGCTACCAATTTTGTTAGTCTGTCCTTGCCCAAGTGCTTAGTACCCTGCTCTGCACACAGTAAACATTCAATAGATGCAACTGATTGATTGATATTAACGCTTGGTCTGTGATGCTCACAATCTAAAGTTGGAGTTGCCAGAGTGGCAGTGGATTCATGAGGAGAAACTCAATACATAAAGACAAACCACAGAGAAACCACAAGGACAACAATAACAAGGATGATAGAGATCGAATCTGGGGAAGGCTGACCCGGCTTCCCAAGTTGTTTGTTTAGTTGGACTTTTACTGAAATATTAAGCAAGGATATTTCTGTTTGTGTGTTAGTCATGTCCCTGATACTCACGTTCCCAAGAAACAAGAGAGCACAAGCCTTTATGTAAATAATGGAAGAACAAATGCAAAATGTTCTAGCCCAAGCCTGGGAGGCTTAAATCAAACGAACGTGGTGATGTGGCAGGTTTAGCCTTCTCCGACCAGTTTACATCCACCGTGGCTGTAAACAGCAACAGCTCATCTTAAAACAACATCTGGAGTCCCCAGATCTGGTTCCATTTGCACCACTAGTAAAAAGTTCCTCATTTCTCGCCATCTGCTGCAGTGACCAGAGCACCAATCTAGCAGAGGAAGGCTTAAAGGCCCCAACAAAGGACAGACCAAGGAAGAACGATTCATCAGGGTATATGAAGGTCACACCTGGTGGTATCAATGCTTCACAGATGGTGACGCTTGGCAGGGGAGGATCTACGCTACCTCTATCCCCCAAGAGGGAGGAGGATGCGCTATCTTTACCTGAAACCTTGAAATGCTAACTCTCGACACTGAAAACCTCAAGCTCAGTGATCACTGGCAACAATCCTCCCCAAATCGGCAAGATTGAGGACTAGCCTTGGGACCAGTATGTGCACAGTGATGTGCTACAGTATCCTGATAAGGGGCGGTTTTCTTCCCCAAATCCATCAATCAATCGATTGTATTTATTAAGCACATACTGCATGCAGACCACTGTACTTAGTGCTTGGGAGACTACAGGGCAACAGAGATGGTAGATACTTTCCCGGCTCAAAGTGAGCTTACAGTCTAGAAAGGGAGAGAGAAGCAACATAAAGAAATTATGGTGTGTACATAAGTGCTGTGGGACTAAGGTTCTAATCCCAGCTCTGCCACTTGTCTGCTGTGTGACCTTGAGTAAATCATTTAACTTCTCTGGGCCTCAGTTACCTCATCTGCAAAATGGGGAGTAAGACTGTGAGCCTGATGTGGGAAAGGGACTGTGTCCCACCTGATTACCTTGTATCTACCTTAGTGCTTAGAACAGTGCTTGGCACATAGTCACACACACACTTGGCACTTGGCACACTTGGCACACACTTGTCAGCTGTGTGACTGTGGGCAAGTCACTTAACTTCTCTGTGCCTCAGTTCCCTCATCTGTAAAATGGGGATTAAGACTGTGAGCCCCACGTGGGACAACCCTATGTCTACCCCAGCGCTTAGAACAGTGCTCGGCACATAGTAAGCGCTTAACAAATACCAACATTATTACATAGTAAGTGCTTAACAAATACCATAATCAAAAACGTTTAGTACAGTACTCTGAACACAGTAGGTGCTCAATCAATATGATTGAAAGAATGAATGAATAAGGGAGAGATGAATAAAGGATGCAAATCCAAGCATGAGGGCGATGCAGAGGGAGGGGTAGAAGAGCCAGTGAGGGCTTCGGGAAGGCCTCTTGGAGGAGATGTGCCTTTGAAAAATTTTTGAGGGAGAGTGAGCACCTGTCCGATCTGAAGAGGGAGGGCATTCCAGGTCAGAGGCAGGATGAGAGCTAGGGGTGGGTGGGGAGAAAGAAGAGATGAGGGACAGTGAGTAGGTTAGTCTTAGAGGAGCAAAGTGTATGGGCTGGGCTGTAGTAAGAAATCAGGGACATAAGGTGTGAGGGGGCAGAGTGATTGAGTGCTTTAAGAGACACAGTTGAAATAATAATCAGTGGCATTTACTGAGTGCTTACTGTGTGCAGAACACTGTACTAAGCACTTGGAAGAGTACAATACTGAGTGGTGGACACATTTCCTGCCCATAACAAGCTTACAGCCTAGAGAATAATGATTATATCGTGGTATTTATCAAGCGATTAATAGGTGCCGAATGATGGGGTAGATATGAGATCATCAGATCGGACACCCCCCACCCAGATCAAAATGTACACCAAATTTTACCTACAAAACCCATTTAACACACAAGTGACCGCAGCATGATTCTGATGCTGTGCCCATAGCAATCAAGCCTTGCAGGTGGTTGCCAGGGTAGCTGTCTTGGTAAACTGTGTGAGCTCTATCAGGCTTTTCAGCCACCTGTTTTCAGGATTTCCGCCAGGCCAGACCACCAACTCAATCACCCTACGCGATTCTTTGGGCAAAGCAGCGTGACCTATTGGAAAAAACCCGGGCCTGTGGGTCAGAGGACCTGGGTTCTAGTCCCGCATCCAACACTTGTTGCTTTTCTGTTTTTATATAGGCCCTGTACTAAGTACTGGCGTGGATACGAGCTAATTGGGTTGGACACAGTCCATGTCCCACATGCGGCTCACAGTCTTAATTCCTGTTTTACAGATGAGGCGACTGAAGCACAGAAGTGAAGTGACTCACCTAAGGTCACACAGAAAATGACTGGTAGAGCTAGGCTTAGAACTCAGCTCCTTAAGACACCCAGACCTGTGTTCTAATTGCTAAGCCATGCTGCTTCTCAGCCTGCTGTCTGACTCGAAGGGAGTCACTTCACTCTGTGACTCAGTCTCCTCATCTGTAAAATGAGAATTTAACTCTCGTTCTCCCTCCTTAGGCTGTGAGCCCCGTTTGGAACAGGAGCTGTGCCCAATCTTATTATCTTGTACCTATCCCAGCGCTTAGAATACTACCTGATGCCAGTAACCACTTAACTAATACCAAAAAACTCCCCCCATAACAAAATCTTTGCCCTGCCTCTGCCTGTCTCACCTCACCACTGGAGTGAGATGGTGGCTTAGGTTTTTACAGAGGAGAAGTCTACAAACACACTATTGGGAAGGGACAAAAAAAGGGTATTTTTTCTTTAGAGTTGGATGAAATCCATGGGCTCGTGTTGCTTTGTGAAGATATTTCACTGTGGGCAAGGAATATGTCTACCGACTCTGTTGCACTGTACTGTACTGTCCTAAGCATTATACATATGGTAATCACTCAATAAATACCATTGATGATGATGTCTCTACATTTTTCTTCCCAGAAACCACTCTTTTCGCATTAGGTCAGTTTTAACATTCAGCTAAACAATAGCAGATGTGTTTTCCCTGTTCCATCTCTTACTAACCACAAAACAGTTATTTTCAGAAACTTGGAAGGTAGGGGACTTTTGGGGTGTGCTGAGGGTTTGGGGAGGGGGGTGGTTTACAGTAACATTCCCTCTTCTTAGATTAATTTTCCTTCTACTTTTCTCCCACTCCCCGTAGCGTTGCCTTTGCACTTGGACTTTCTCAGTTCCTTCTGCATCACCCTGATTTGTTCCCTTTTTTCACCCTTCCCTCAGCCCCACAGCACTATTACATATCTGTAATTTATTTCTACTAATGTCTATCTCCCCTCTAGACTCGTAAGCTCACTGTGGGCAGGGAATGTGCCTACTAAATCTGTCATCTTTGCTCTCCCAAGTGCTTAGTATAGTGCTCTGCACACAGTAAGCACTCAATAAATGCAAATGATACCACTCTTAGGACGGAACCTCACGGGCACCAATCTTAGATCAAATCTGGATGCACAAAGCCAGATTCCTAGCAAACCAATCAATCGATGGTATCTACTGAGTGCTTACTGCGTGCGGAGCACTGTACTAAATATTCAGAAGAGTATAATATAACGGAGTCGGTAGATATGTTCCCTGCCTAGAATGAGCTCACAGTCTAAAAGAAACTCAGTAGACCAGCCACAGTATGAGGTCTCCATGGTGCCTACAACCTCGCACACTGCTAAGCCCGGCTTAATTTTCCCATTCGCTCCAAATTTTGGAAGGTTGGCATTCTACATGCTCTAGACCTAGGTTCCATCATCTAGGAGAAGCAGCGTGACTGAGTAGCAAGAGCGGGCCTTGGGAGCGAGAGGACATGGGTTCTAATCCCGGCTCTGCCATTTGTCTCATGTGTGACCTTGGGCAAATCACTTCTCTGTGCCTCAGTTACCTCATCTGTAAAATGGGGATGAAGACTGTGAGCCCCACGTGGGACAACCTGATTACCTTGTATCTACCCCAGCACTTAGAGTAGTGCTCGGCACATAGTAAGCGCTTAATGAATACCATAATTATTATTATTATTATTAGATCCAGGCTGCATGTTCAAGATCTGGGCCTTCCAAAAAGCCAGGCTGAACCAACAGCTATAGTCAGTCAGTCTGTCTATCGTATTTATTCATTCATTAGTATTTATTGAGCGCTTACTATGTGCAGAGCACTATACTAAGTACTTGGAATGTACAAATTGGTAACAGATAGAGACAGTCCCTGCCCTTTGATGGGCTTACAGTCTAATCGGGGGAGATGGACAGACAAGAACAATAGCAATAAATAGAATCAAGGGGATGAACATCTCATTAAAACAATGGCAAATAAATAGAATCAAGGTGATGTACATCTCATTAACAAAATAAATAGGGTAATGAAAATATATATACAGTTGAGCAGACGAGTACAGTGCTGAGGGGATGGGAAGGGAGAGGGGGAGGAGCAGAGGGAAAGGGGGGAAAGGAGGGTTTAGCTGCGGAGAGGTGAAGGGGGTGGGTAGAGGGAGTAGAGGGAAAAGGGGAGCTCAGTCTGGGAAGGCCTCTTGGAGGAGGTGAGCTTTAAGTAGGGTTTTGAAGAGGGGAAGAGAATGAGTTTGGCAGAGGTGAGGAGGGAGGGCATTCCGGGACCGTGGGAGGACGTAGCCCAGGGGTCGACGGCGGGATAGATGAGAACGGGGGAAGGTGAGGAGGTGGGCGGCAGAGGAGCGGAGCGTGCGGGGTGGGCAGTGGAAAGAGATAAGGGAGGAGAGGTAGGAGGGGGCAAGGTGATGGAGAGCCTTGCAGCCTAGAGTAAGAAGTTTTTGTTTCGTGCGGAGGTCAATAGGCAGCCACTGGAGGTTTTTAAGAAGGGGAGTGACATGCCCAGAGCGTTTCTGCAGGAAGATGAGCCAGGCAGCAGAATGAAGAATAGACTGGAGCAGGGAGCGAAAGGAGGAAGGGAGAAGAGAGAGCAGGCTGACACAGTAGTCTAGCCGGGATATTACGAGAGCCTGTACCAGTAAGATAGCCGTTTGGGTGGAGAGGAAAGGGCAGATCTTGGCAATATTATAAAGGTGAGACTGGCAGGTTTTGGTGACGGATTGGATGTATGGGGTGAACGAGAGAGCCGAGTCAAAGATGACACCGAGATTGCGGGCCTGAGAGACGGGAAGGATGGTCGTACCATCCACGGTGATAGGGAAGTCAGGGAGAGGACAGGGCTTGGGAGGGAAAATGAGGAGCTCAGTTTTGGTCATACGGTGGGGTGAGGGATGGGAGGCGGGGGTTTGTGTAGCCCTGGGCTCGCCCCTTTGAGCAGGGGGCTCCAAAGGCTCGGGATGGGGAAGGGGAGGGGGAGTTCCTGGCGCCTCTGCTCAGAGCATCCACTTCAGACATCGGGTCTCGTGGTGGGTGCCCAGGCAGCGCACGGTGCAGCAGCGGGCCCCGCAGGACACACAGGTGTAAGGGGAGGGGAAGCCGCAAATGGCACAGAACGGCCCCTGGGGCCACGACGACGGAGCCGCACATGCCATCACGTAGTTGGGGCCCTCTGCCGTGCTCGCGTTCTGCTCCTCCAGCAGAGCCTGGAAGTTCTTCCGGAAATGAAGCTTGAAGTGGTCACCCCGGGTTTTCTTCTTCCTCTTCCCAGTATCGGCGTCGTCGTGGAACTGGGGCAGCCGCTTCCCCAGCTGCAGCTGTAACAGGCCGGCGTGAGGGTCATCTTGGAAGTTGTCATTCTCCAAGGCCTCCAGCTGGCAGGTCATCCGCTGCTGTCGCGTGTTCCGGTCCAACACCTGCCTCTGCCTGGGGGCTTGGGATTGCACCGCTGGCTTCTTCTCCACCATTTATTGCACGCTTACTAATAATAATAATAATAATGTTGGTATTTGTTAAGCGCTTACTATGTGCCAAGCACTGTTCTAAGCGCTGGGGTAGACACAGGGGAATCAGGTTGTCCCACGTGGGGCTCACAGTCTTAATCCCCATTTTACAGATGAGGTAACTGAGGCACAGAGAAGTTAAGTGACTTGCCCAAAGTCACACAGCTGACAAGTGGCCGAGCCGGGATTCGAACCCATGAACTCTGACTCCAAAGCCCGTGCTCTTTCCACTGAGCCATGCTGCTTCTCTATGTATATTTCTTAGTACTATGTGCAGAGCACGGTACTAAGCGCTTGGGAGAGTACAATATAACAATAAACAGACATTCCCTGCCCACAGTGAGCTGCTTCTCTTGAGCTGTGCAGTTCCACCTCAAGAAACACAAGCCATCAGCTAGGTCCTGTGCCTCAGTTTCCTCACCTGTAAAATGGTCTAGTGGATAATGCACATATCTGGGAGTCAGGTGGTCACAGATTTTAATCCTGACTCTGCCGCTTGTCTGCTGTGTGACCTTGGGCAAATCATTTCACCTTTCTGCGCCTCAGTTACCTCACCTGTAAAATGAGGATTCAGACTGCCACCCCCATGTGGAACAGGGACTGTGTCCCACCCGAATTGCTTGTATCCACCCCAGTGCTTAGTACAGTGCCTGGCACATAGGAAGTGCTTAACCAATACCCCGATTATTGTTATTATTATTAGGCTGGGAGCCCCTTGTGGGTCAGGGACCATGTCCAACCCGATTTGCTTATTATCACTCCAGAGTTTAGTACGATGCCTGGCACACAGTAAACTCTTCAAAAATACCATTTTTAATTATAGTGAACTCTCCCGCGTGCTTAGTACAGCACTCTGCCTGCGGTAAGCGCTCAATAAATGCCATCGATGATATGACCAACTGACCCACTGCGCCTACCCCATCGCTTAGCACGTTTATCCACCCCTTTTATCCCACCGGGAAGGGAACCTTAAAGCTTTTACTCCCAAGCAAGTGAGAAGACTTGTTAATAGAGAGGCTCCTTGCACAAGGGGACCATTTCCAGCAGCAGCAGCAGCAGCAGCAGCAGCAGCAGCAAAAGCAGCTGGCGGCTGGGAGCAAGGCTCCCTGCAAGGAGAGACCGAGACCACAGCTCTTCAGCTCTGCATTCTACATCTCCAGGACTTTCTTGGCAGTAAAAATGCAGAGGGCCTGACTCATCAGAGGCCCCGCTGCTAATTTAACATCTCAAAACTGGGGAGATCCGGAGGTCGGAGGTGGCTTGGGCCCCTGGAATTTATCTTAAAGGGAGGAGGAGGGGAGCCGGCTCCTAATCATCACAGCATCCTTTAAGCGCTTACTACGTACCAAGTGCTGGGGTGGGTATCGCAGCACGAGAAGTGGGTCCCAAAGCCAGGAAACCTAGGTTTTAATCCCGGCTCTGCCGCTTGCCTGCTGGGGGATCTGGGGCATGTCAGTCAAGGTCCTGGTACATAGTAAGCACTTAACAAATACCACAATAATAATAATAATTATTATTATTATTGCATTCTTCCAAGCATTTAATTCAGTGCTCTGCACACAGTAAGTGCTCAACAAATGCCACTGATTGATTGAGGCCTGGCAAAGGTCCATGTTTTTGAAACAAATAGCAATTCTTCAACCAAGCTGCCACTCAAAATTTAAGCTTGAGAAGCAGCAGCATAGCCTCGTGGAAAGAGCACGGGCCTAGAAGTCAGAAGACCTGGGTTCTAATCCGTGTTCAGCCACTTGCCTGCTGTGTGCTCATGGATAATTCATTTCTCTGTGCCTCTGGGAAATGGGGATCAAACACCAGTTCGCTCTCCTCCTTTGACTGCAAGCTCCATTAGGGGTAGGGAGAGACTGTACCCGACCTGATTATCTTGGATCTACCCTTGCGCTCAGTACACTGACTGGCAATAGTAAGCACTTAGCAGACACCACAGTGATTAGTGTCTAATTCTCATAAAGCTGGCATTTGGGCCACAGGGTTCAAAGCTAAAACGACCCTGTAGGGCTCAGCTAAATCTCTTCTCCAGAGCAGAGCCAAAGTCTGAATAAGAGAATCTTCAACTAGACCACTGAAAAATAAACAATGAAAAACAACTCCGGTAATCTGAAAGAGGACAAGCCACACATGACAGTCTGCTCTGTCCCCTGCAGTTCAAAGTCCCTGCCAAAGGCTGAGATCTTCCAACGAGAAATTTCTATTGAGTCTCATTTCAGGGAGCTCTGACAATACACCAAGAATGGTAACTTTCTGGACTTGGGGGCATTGGAAGAGAAATGTCTTCTGTTCATTGTTACCTTTCTAAGAAGGAAATGCCAACACATTCAACACAGCATGCATTTTTGCTCCACCGGGCAGATCCTCCTAAGCTAAAGGAAAATTGACAAAATGGGTAACAAGGAATAATAGGTGCTTTATTTTAAGGAAATAATAAAGAGATTGTCAGCCTCACGAGCCTTTTCAGCTCAATTCTAATGACCGTATTTCTGACATTTCAGGTTATTGTTATGCCTTTTACATAATGAATGATCAGAATAATGATATTCCCTTACCTTAATATCATTCCTTCTTCTTTTAAATTTCCCCCACATGCTGTTTGATTCCAAAATGCACAAAAGATATCAGAATCTGGATGGAGAAAAAGAGATCTTTTCAGAACTTATGAAAGGCAGGAAGGGTGATTCCAGCAATCACAATACTCTATTTATTTTAGGTCAGTTCTGGGCTGATTGAAGGACAAGCTCTCAATAATTAATATTGTAGATTGAAGACTGACTGATAGATAAAGGTGGTACAAATATTTTACACCTGGAGTACAACAATGAGTTACGGTTGACTTTGAAACTAGGGGTTTCTTTCCATCGGACCTCATTTGGGGAAAGAATTTCATCACCTGGTACTGGAATTATGAAAACTTTAGGATAACTAGGTTCAAAATCAGGACTCAAGAAATTTCTGTGACATCCAATTGGTGACTGAAGGGGAAAGGTGATCTATGCCTGTAAGGAGTGGTAAATTTAAAACTGAAAGGAATTTTTCCTGGAAAACCCCTTTTTAGAGTTTCTAAATGCCTTTTGTTTGGAAAATCATTGGAGATCTGCCTCCAAACCCACAAGCTCAGATCTCCTCTGTTGAAAGGAATCAAGCTACTCTTTTGATTATTACCATTTGAAAACATCATTTGATGTGTTCAGCCTCGGTGAAGACTAGCAACTTCAAAATACATCTATCAGTAGCATGGCCTAGTGGATAGAGCACAGGCCTGGAAGTCAGAAGGACCTGGGTTCTAAGCCTGGCTCCATCACTTGACTAGTGTGTGACTTTGGTCAAGCCACCTAACTTCACCGTGCCTCAGTTAACTCACCTGTAAAATGGCGATTAAGACTGTGAGCCCAAGGCAGGACAGGGACTGTGTCCAATCTGATTTGCTAATATCTACCCCAGTTCTTAGTAGATTGCCTAGCACATAGTGCTTGACAAATACCATAACCACAACAAAAAATCAGCATAAATAGTATCCTTAGGACTTAAATTATAGTCTCGTCTTCCAAGAGCATTGCCAGCCCAAGAAACTGGTAATTAAAACTCCTTAAGCAATTGCTAACTGTGTAGAAAACTTCAATAAAAGCCGCCTTTTCAAGTAATTGCTGATTATAAAATCAAATTCTCTCATTTGGTTTTAAAATGTGCAACCCAATCAAACCAAAGAGGGACTTTCGAAACTTGGAAGCTTTGTTTTTGCAAAGACCTTCACCAAGTTAAAAATCCATTCAATAGCCCTTTGGAGTGGTGAAGCCACTTCCACATTTCTAAGACCAAGTTAAGGCCGAGGCACCGTTAACGCGTTCAAACAGATGGCCATGACTGCAGGGGTTTGCCTGGGTTTTATGCCTTATTTCAGGCTATATCTTGCTCAGGCAGGAGACAAACCTTTTCAGTAACCAGACACTTTGGGAGGGTCTTCAAATTCTTGGAAACTATTACAGTAATTTCCTGGGAGAGCCACTGTACTTCCCAAAGCGGCACTGATGACAGCTTATAGTAGCAATCAAATTGATTGAGCATTTACTGTGTCCAGAGCACCTTATTAACTCTGGGAAAGAATACACAGCTGGGAACTGGAACAGCCCTTATCTCTCAGGGGGCTTTTAGAGGTAGAGGGTGGGGAAGTTGGGGGTGGTTTGGGTCTCCAGCACCCCAGACATCAGCTGTCAATCATGTATACATCCACTTCCAGTCAGATCTGCACAGGGAAGGAAGCATAAGTTAGCAGACTGGAAGCATGTTATATTTAAATTCAGTGAGAGGTTCTGTTATTTCTCTATGGAATGCTAGAATGAAAGTGAGGTTGCATCTAGTAAGAGACCTATTGTCTGCATCACCTAAGCTCTTGGATGCTAATTCTCCTGCGGTGCCCTAGAAGCCCATTTTTTTTCCTTTTAAATGTTGGCTGTTGAGCGCTATGTGCCAGGCATTGTACTAAGTGCTGGGGAAGATAAAAGATAATCAGGTTGGACTCAGTCCACATCCCACATAGGACTCACAGCCTTAATCCTCATTTTACAGATGAGGTCACTGAGGCACAGAGAAGTGAAGTGGCTTGCCCGAGGTCACACAGCAGATAAGTAGCTGAGCCGGAATCAGAACTCAGCTCCTTCTGACTCCCAGGCCTGTCCACTATCCATTAAGCCACGCTGCTTCTCTATATGTCTGTGCCCAAAAGACTGTCGTTTTCTTGAGAACAGGGAAGCTATGTGGCCTAGTTGAAAAAGAGCGCACAATTGAGAATCGAGAGACCTGGATTCTAATCCTGACTCTGCCAGTTGCCTGCTGTGTGACCTTAGGAACGTAGCTTAACAGTTAACCTCTTTGTGCCTCAGTTTCCTCATCTGTAAAATGGGGATTAAATCCCTGTTCTCCCTCCCTGAGCACCATGTGAAATAGGGACTGTGTCTGACCCGATTACCTTCTATCTACCCCAGTGCTTGGCACATAGTATGCTCTTCAATGCTATATAATTATTATTGAATCTGTTGTCTGCTCCCAAGTGCTTGGAACTCACTAGAAGCAACATATATATTTTTGAAAAAAAACCACCAACAACAAAAAAAGTGCGAGTATATGCAAAACGAGTGAAGCTGAAGGCTGGGTTCCACCTCAGAAAGAAAGCTGGCCATCTCTTATCTGGGAGCCTGGTTTAAAATCCATCTTTCTGGGGGAAGGTTCAAGATTCAGATCCAGAAAGGAGTCCACTCCTTTATGTATTTTCATGGGGATGGTCAGTGTTAAACGATCTTTCTGGGTTCGGGATGATGAACCCAAAGCTTCCGTGGAGGCGATCTCTCTCCGAGGGACAGCCAATGAGCCAAGGGTTAACCATCTCTTCTTCAAACCACAGACTTTATAGGAGTCCACTAGGACTTCAGGATATGGGCCCGGGCCTCAATTTTTATAGCTGCTGGAGGGTGACTTCATCTCTAGGTTCCCAAAAACCTTCTCCAGTGTCGCGGGAGGGTCTCTACGCCATCCACTTCTCCCGGTGACCTCGCCTGTGGAGGACTTGCCATCGGGAAGTCCAACGGCCAGCTGGAGCTGGAACCTAACCCATGGAAGCAGACCAAGGTATTTGGCCTCTGGAGGGAAACTTGATTTAGTACAGATGTGTCTCTCCATTTTTTTTTCCTTTTTCCAACGCTCTGGTCAGCCCAGGGCTAAACCCGGCTCCTAACGGAAGGGAAAAATCCGCAGCCCTCCAGATGAGCCAAAGGGACGAGAAAATGCGATTCCAAGGCAGCTCTGACTAGGGGCCGGATTAATCGGAGGGATTTTGGCCTCATCGCGGGGTGACGGCTTTGTGTTCTTTGGCCCCTTCCTAGAGATGGAGTTTCGAAATTGTTTGACGTTTGCAGTCTGGCTGTTGATAAAGGACAGACTGTCCTTTTTCGTGGGTTGGATCCGATTTGATGCACTCATCTCTCTCTGCTCCTGCCCTGAGAGCTCCACAACTAGCTGCTAGAGCCTGTAAAAATAATAATAGTTATTATTAGTAATAATAATTATTAGCAATAATAATAATACTTATTAGCAATTTTTGCTATTATTATTAGTAATAATAATAGTGATATTTGTTAAGCACTTAGGACCCTGCCTAATACATAGTAAGAGCTGGGGTGGATACAAGGTAAATGGTAGTTGGACACAGTCCCTGTCCCACATAGGGCTCACAGACAATCCCCATTTTCCAGTTGAGGTAACTGAGGCCCAGAGAAGCAAAGCGACCTGCCCAAGGTCACACAGCAGACATGTGGTAGAGCCAGGATTAGAACCCAGGTTCTCATGACTCCCAGGTCCATGCTTTATCCACTCGGAGTCAGAGGACCTGAGTTCATTCATTCATTCAATGGTATTTATTGAGCGCTTACTATGTGCAGAGCTCTAATCTCAGTTACGCCACTTGCCTGCTGTGTGGCCTTGGGCAAACCACTTCACTTCTCTGTGCCTCAATTACCTCATCTGGAAAATGGGTATTAAATCCTACTCCCTCCTTAGACTGTGGAGCCCCATGTGGGATAGGGACTGTACCTGACCTGATTAACTTGTATCTACCCCAGGGTTTAGTACAGTGCTTGGCACAAAATAGGTGCTTAACAGGTATCACTGGAAAAAAAAGATGCAAGGGAGATATGAAGGGAAGGTGATTAGAGACACCAGAAATCATTACTGGTCTGAAACCTGGACAACAGCTGTAGTGGTTACTGGTACAAGTCAGATCTAGTATGAATTTTGGTTGGGGAAAACAAGAGAAATAGGCTGTAATTGCTTTAATTATTGAGAAGTTGCTGTTCTTTGCAACATATTTTCTGTGCTGAAGCAGGTTTAACATTTAGCTTCTTTCACTCTTGCATTTATTTTAAAGAGTCAGCTTTTGGTTTCTGTTTTTCTTAAGAAGGTGTAGGATATATAGAGGGAAAATCATGCTAGGTGTAAAATAATTTTTATATCTATGCACCAGAATCAATTCATCAATAGTACTGAGTAATTACCCTATGCAGAGAACTGTACTAAGCACTTGGAGAGTAAAATAAAGTCTTTAGACATGATGCAGAAGCAGCATGGCCCAGCAGCTAGAGCGCGGACCTGGGAGTCAGAAGGACCTGGGATCTAATCCCAGTTCCACCAATTGCCAGCTGGGGAAGGACACTTTATAGCCTCAGTTCCCTCATCTGCAAA
This sequence comes from Ornithorhynchus anatinus, assembly GCF_004115215.2. NCBI lineage: Eukaryota > Metazoa > Chordata > Mammalia > Monotremata > Ornithorhynchidae > Ornithorhynchus > Ornithorhynchus anatinus. The sequence goes on from NC_041742.1 coordinate 5,475,723, forward strand.
ATACTTATTTTCCCTCCTACCTAGACCTTGTGTGTTCATGTGGGTCTTGGTTATCTTATATCACGCCCACCCCCCACCCCCCGGGGGCTTAGTACAATGTCTGGCACATAGTAAGCACAAAACAAATACCACAATTATTAACTGTTGTACTCTTTGCCAAGCATTATCCTAAGAACTGGGGTAGAGACAATCAATCAGGGAATTGTATTTACTGAGCACAAACTTTGTGCAGAGAACTGTACTAGGCACTTGGGAGATTACAATATATCAGAGTTGGTTATATATGAGCTTAAAGTCTACAGACAAGATAATTAGGTCAGACACCATCCCTGTCCTACCTGGCACTCAAGCATTTAGCCCCCCTTTAGAGATGAAGAAATTGAGCCACAGAAAATTCAAGGGACTTGTCCAAGACCACACAGCAGAGAAGTGGCAGAGCTGGAATAAATTTCCAGGTCTCCTAACTCCCAGGAATAGGCTCTTTCCAATCAGCCACACACACTGCTTCTCTACCATCTCACTACTCTCCTACTACAACCCAACCCATACACTTTGCTCCTCTAAATGCCAACCTTCTCACTGTACCTTGTTCTCATCTGTCTCTCCGCTGATCCCTTGCCCACAACCTGCCACTGGCCTGAAACGCCCTCCCTCCTTAAATCCGATGGACAATTACTCTCCCCCTTCCCTTCAAAGCCTTACTGAAGGCACAACTCCTCCAAGAGGCCCTCCCTGACTAAGCCCTCCTTTCCTCTTCTCCCAATCCCTTCTGGGTCACCCTGACTTACTCTCTTTATTCATCACCCGCCCAGCCCTACAGCACTTCTGTAATTTATTTATTTATAATGTCCATCTTCCCTTCTAGACTCTAAACTCATTGTGGGCAGGGGATGTAACCATTAATATAATTATATTAACCCAAGCACTTAGTACAGTGCTCTGCACACGTTAAGTGATTAATAAATTTGATTGACTGACTGACTACAAAGGGAAGATTCTTCGCCTGAGGAATTGTCTTAAGCCAAGGCGTGGGGAGGTGTGTGTGTGTGGGGGGGGGGGTGGTCCATGACTATGGGGGTGAAGCCTTGTTGGGCTACTTTACTCACAGATGCTTTGCCAGCAAGGAAGGAGTCCAAGAAGAAGTCAGTCTAATGGGATCTGGTGAATCAGGAGGCAAATCCACAGAATGTTCAAGGAGTTCGGGCCCTTTGAGTCTTTCAGCATCCTGGATGGGAGATCAATAATCAATTAATAGTATTTATTAGACTGTGAGCCCCATGTAGGACGGGGACTATGTCCAACCTGATTATCTTCTATCTACTTCCAGTGCTTGCTAGGTATTAAGTGCTTAACAAGTACTATCATTACTATTATGTATTTACTAAGCGCTTAACAGTGTGTAGAGCACAGTACTGAGTGCTCAGGGAAGTAGAATGCAATAATGTTGGTAGAGGATATCCCTGCTAATAATATGACGATAGTAATAATAATGACAATGGCATGTGTTAAGCACTTACTATGTTCTCAGAGCTGGGGTAAACAATAATCAGATTGGACACAGTCCGTCTTCTACAAGGGGCACTAAGCCTAAATAAGAGGTGGAAGAGGTATTCAATCCCCATTTTCACATGAGGTAACTGAGGCCCCGAGAAGTTAAGTGACTTGCCTGAAGTCTCACAGCAGACAAGTAGCAGAGTCTGGATTAAAACCCAGGTCCTCTGACTTTCAGGCCAGAGCTCTTTCCACTAGGCCACACTTCTTCCCAAGGAAGAGGGTGGGTTCCCACGTGACGTGAATATAAGTAAACAAATTATGGGTATATACATAAGAGCTGTGTGGGCTGATGGAGGGGTGACTAAAGGGTACAAATCCAAGTGGAAGGGTGATGCAGAAGGGAGTGGGAGAAGAGGAAAGAAGGGTTTAGTTTGGAAAGGAATTTTGAAGGAGATGTGCTTTTAATTCCCCTCTGAAGTTGGAAAGGGTGATTGTCTGTCTTACTCAATTACATGCTCTCAAGCGTTTGAGTGCTCTGCACACAGTACATTAATATATAAATATCACTGCTTCACTGGCTAGAAGTCAGGAGACCAGGGTTCTAGTTCTCGGTCTATGGCTGACCTTTTGGGTAATCCAAGCAAATCCACTTGGCCTCTCTGAGTCTCAGTTTCCTCATCTGTAAAATGAAGATAATATGGCTCACCTCCCCAGTGTCAGTTTTTGATAGCATTTATTAAACAATTATTATTACTCTTACTTTTACTTACTCTGTCCAACTCGATTTGCTTGTTTCCACCTCAGCGCTTAGTACAGTGCCTGGTACATATTAAGCACTTAAATACCATCATTATTTAAGAGAAGCAGTGTGGCTTAGTGGAAAGAGCACGGGCTTGAGAGTCAGAGGTTGTGGGTTCTAATCCCTGCTCTGCCACTTTTCAGCTGTGTGACTTTGGACAAGTCACTTAACTTCTCTGTTTCTCAGTTACCTCATCTGTAAAATGGGGATTAACATTGTGAGACCCACGTGGGACAACCTGATTACTTTGTATCTACCCCAGTGTTTACGACAGTGCTTGGCACATTGTAACTGCTTAACAAATACCATCATTATTATTATTACTAGTAGTAGTAGTAAGAACTCAATCATACCATGGATTGACTGATTGGCTCACAGTCTTAACTGGAGGGAGGAGGGTTTAGTTCCCATTTTATAGATGAAGGCACAGAGAAGTGAAGTTTCTCGCCTAAGGTCATGCAGCAGACAAATGGAAGAGTCGAGATTAGAACCTAATTCTTCTGACTCCCAGGACCATTAGGAGAAGGCGAGGTGATTCACAGGCCAACGCTTAGGAATAATGAAAATGCTCTAGAAATCCAAGGAATCAGTAAAAGAAATAGAAATTCAGAGGGCACAAGGAGCTCACTGTACATAGTTACCGGGCTCCAACGTAGGCACCAAAGTGCTTCTTTGCAACCGGGCTAAATGATATCTCTGGCGCTAAGACCCTCATTAAGGGAACCACACCTTGGAAAACCTTGAGCCTGGATGGGTGCATCACTGTGGGAGACGGGAAAATGATAGTCATTGAAATGAAATTCCGGGGAAGAGTCTGAATTAGAACCCACAGATTCCCGCCCTGCTCTTCCTCTCAAGAATGGTGAGGTGCAGGGGAATGAGGGTGGGATGCAGCTGTGAGCAGGTGTCAGCAGCCCATGGCTTCTTGGTTCCATCAGCAATTTCTTCTGTTTTCAGGGTGCAGTCATCTTCCTCCTGCAGGGCCAGGAGAACCTATACTCTGACTGTGTTTAGCTCCTTCCTGCCTCTCTCCTTTTGTTGTTGTTGTTATTTCTTAAAACACTACGTTTCCGGCAGTGTTCTGAGCATTGGGGTAGACACGAGGTATCAGATTGGACAGAGTCCATGTCCCACATGGGGCACACAATCTTAATCCCCATTTTACCAGTGAGGGAATTGAGACACAGAAAAGTGAAGCGGCTTGCCCAAGGTCCCACAACAGACAGGTGGCGGAGCCAGGATCAGAACCGGGTCACCTGAATCCCAGGCATGGGCTCTTTCCACTAGGCTACACTGCTTCTCTCTGTAAACAGTAAGCACTCGAAAAATATGACTGATTGATCAAAAAAGCACAACCTGGGAGTAAGAGGACCTGAGCTCTAATCCTGGCTCCACTACTTACTTCCTGTGAGACCTCAGGTAAGTCATTTCATTGCTCCATACCTCGATTTCCTCATCTGTAAAATGGGGATTCAACACATGTTCTCTCTCTTACTTTGACTGTGAACCCTGGGCGAGACAAGGAATTTGTCTATTGTGATTGTATTTACCCCAGCACTTAACTAACCCAGTGCTTGGCACATAATAAGTACCTAACAAATACAATTATTAGCTTTATTGTTATAATTGGACATTCTCAGCACTGATCTCCATTTTCCAGGTGAGAAACCTGGGGCACAGAGAGACCAAGTGATTTGCCCATGGTCGCACAGCAGACCTGTGGTCTGGGATGAGAAATGCTATTTCCACTAGGCCACACCACCTCCAGGAAGCCTGCTTTTGTCAAGTCAGAGCGGAATCACTCTGGGAGCTTGCGGGAGTTTTGCTGACTTGAAAAACAAAATAAAAGAACATAGCTTCCACTTTGAATCTGATTTTGATTCCCAGAAACTTGCTAATTGCTAGTGTTTCAATAAATAGATGGGAAAATTTAAGGTGTAAATGAGGATGCTTCAGTTAACTCAATTTTAGTTGATGGTCACCACCTAAGGAATTCCCTTCTCAGCCTTCTGTATCCATGAGTGAATAGTGTCCAGAAGTAGCCGGAAATATCCTCCATATGACTCATAAGGAGAGAGAGAAGGTGGGGGAGGTGATGGGAAGAAGGGCAGGGAGAGGGATAAATGAAGGAAGAGACTCTTACAAGTGTTTAGTACAATGCTCAGCACACAGCAGGCGTTCAATGAATACCATTCGTTAATTGCCAGAGTGGGTGGGTATACATCAAAGGAAATGATTAAATTGATGATGGGGGCACCAAATGACATAGTCGGACAGTAAGACTGGAGGATGAGCCTTGGCCTTAAACCTTAGGCCCCCAAACCAGGGCAAAGATATCATTTCAATCACTTCTTGTCTATTGAACGCCACCTACCTGCTTTCATCCCCGTGAGCAGGGAATGTGTCCCCTGTCCATCATGGAATGCAACCAGCAAGTAGTAGGACTAAAAAGCACACGTAGTGTTTTGACCCACGAGAACCACTTACCATCCAAAGGATTCCTGCTGGTGGAGGAAGAGCTTCCCAAGGCCTGCTTCATTTGATCTAATTCCAGTTCCTTCGCCTTAGTTCTGCCTCCAGCCTCTACTGGCGCTTACCTGCTAGCATCACTTTGGTCTAGGCCATTCAATGCCTGAGTTATAGATTGGGTGGTCTGTCCCAGGGGTCGGGATTCCAAAATGACCTCAAACTCAAGAAGCTGCCTCAGGAAATGTGGCAGCACTCATTTTCTCCTGCCTGGATTCCCTGATATTTCAGTTGGCCCCCGCTCCAAGCCAGCCTCCTCTCCCACTTCATCTTTTTTATGGTATTTGTTAAGTACTTACTATATGCTAGGCACTGTTCTAAGCTCTGAGGTAAATATAAGATAATCAAGTTGGGCACAGTCCCTGTCTCACATGAGGCTGACAGTCTTAATCCCCATTTTACAGATGAAGTAACTAGGGCACAGAGAAGTGAAGTGACTTGCCCTAGGTCATACAGCAGATAAGTGGCAGAGTCCAGATAAGAACCCAGGTCCTTTTGACTCTCAGACCCGATCTCAATCCACTAGGCAAAACTGCTTCTCTGCCAGTTCCCCTGGCTTCCCCTTCTGAGGCATCTACAACCACAAGCAAGTCTCCCAATTCACCCGTGGTATTCTACGAGCCAACACCACCGGCTGGCCTAGGGGACAAGAAGGTTTCCTCATCTCTCCTCTGCTGGCTACAGGGATAATACACACCTGATCTGGGGCCATCTTCTCCTCAGCAAACCTATGCGCTTCCCAACTCTTCAAGGAGGCTTTGGTGACCTCAGATATACACGGCCCAAAGCAGACGGTGTCTCCCCGGACAGAGTGTCCATGTCAAGGGAACGGAACAGCTTTCTGGGAAATTGGAGCACGCTCCTGGACACGCTTATTTCCTTTGCTTACCAATCTCCCAAGCGCTCACCCACCCACAGGATCCTCCAGGTGGGAAACCCACTGGGCATCCCACCCCTGGGGTTGGGAAATACCTTCAAATAGATTTAAGGAAAAGAAAAAAAACCCCCAGGGACTGAGGGGCAGCCCCTGGTGATGACTTGCAATTGTCCAATTATGCGGTTATCAATCAAGTGCAGATTACCAGGTAATTAAAGTCAAAGACACTATGATTTTACCTGATAACTAAATATTAAAAAAAAAACAAATCCTGTAAACTCAGGGCCTTTTTCAGCAACTGGTATTATTTAGCTCCAGTGTGCAAGAAAAATGTGCAAGTTCTTCATTAAAAATGCATCTGTGAGTTTTGCCAGGAGCCTTAAGGGCAAGATTACACCACTGATTTAGAGCGAGCGTGCGATCGTGCGATGCTTCAGAGAGAGAGTGGACTGTGCTTGAGAAGTTGAAATTCCCCAAGCATCCTCTCTCTCCCTACACTAACTAGAGAAATGTATCAGCTTCACAGTCCAACCTAAGGGCAGCCCTGCAGAGAGATGAGCTAATACAGGCAAATTCCACCAATCCACCCTCATCGTCCCTGCCACATCCCTCCTGAAGAAGATACTCCTCGATCTGTTTCTAAAACCTCAGCCAGCTCTCAGCAGAGGCTGTTAGGAAGGAAGGAAGATGTGGCAGGATCAGAAAACCCACCTGGAAATAAACCCAAAGCCTCCCGATCTCTCTGATGGAATTGAGTTTCCGGAGTGGGGTCTGAGGTCCACGGACCCGCGGCTCAGAGATGGGCTTTGCAGCCCTTTCAGAATCATTCTTAAACCCTGACTTTAATCATTTTTGATAAAGGATGGAAGACCTCTCTGGTCGCTAGCTCTACTAAGCAGTCTCACAGAATAAGCATCCAAAAACCAGATCCAAGCTCAAGTGCATCAGAAACTCAGTGGGTGTTGTTTGAAGACGGCTCCCCGCTACATCAGCCCAGGCCTGATAAAAAAAAAAAAAAGCCCCCGTTTCTATGCCAGGTCCACCCGGGGATGAGCGAATGCACTTAGGCCTTCCGGCTACGAGCTGTAGTGTCTGGAGAGATTCTCTCCCTCCCACTCCTCCTGCTCCCCCGGCCTCTCAGAACAGAGCCCTGTGCTTGGATCATCGCAGGTGGTTCAATATTGCTCTGTTGACTGACGGGGGAAATGAAGGGGTTTTCGTTGGAGTCTCCTCCTCCTCCTGCTCGCTTGGCCCCGGGCTCCTCCTCTTCTTCCTCCTTCTCTGGAAAGGAGAGATGCAGGTCTCTGAGGTCCGATTCAGACAGGCTGGTGAGGCCCCGGTTCAGCATTCGGGAGCTCACGGGCAGGTCCTTGGGGAAGGCCAGTCCTTCTATCTCCTGTGGGGTAGGGGGAAAGAGGGAGTTAGGGCCCATCCAGCTGCACAGATGATCTTCCTGCCAGCCCTTCCCATGCACGGATTGGGAGCCCCCAGCGTCGGCATGACCTAATGGGGAGGACATGGGACTGCGAGTCAGGAGACCCGAGTTCGAGTTCCCGCTCTGCCACTGGCCTGTGTGACCTTAGGCAAGTCATAACCTTGCTGGGTCTCAGTTTCCTTTGCTGTGAAATGAGAGTAAGCCAAATAATAATAGTAATAATAATTATTATTATGGTCTTTGTTAAGCACTTACTACATGCTAGGCACTATACTAAGTGCTGGGGTGAATCAAAGTAAATTGGCTTGAACACTAGTCCCTGTCCCACATGGGGCTCACAGTCTCAATCCCCATTTTACAGATGAGGCAACTGAGGCACAGATAAGTGAAGGGACTTGCCCAAGGCCACAAAGCAGACAAATGACAGAGCGGGGATTAGAACCCATGACCTTCTTACTCCCAGGCCCGTGCTCTATCCACTAGGCCGAAATGTTTCTGTAATACCTGTTCTCCTTCCTCAAGAGAGTCAGGGATGGTGTCTGATCGGCTTATATTATGCCTACCCTACTGCTTAACACATAGTAAGTGCTTAATAAACACTATTATTATTATTATAGATTAAGGTTAGGGGATTTGCCTCTTGGCAGATACAACCACCTGGATTTCCTCAGGACGGAGAACAAGATGTTGACTTTTCTGGGTAGCCCAAGACCTCTGCTCCTGAAATGTTTCTGATCGCCACTAGGATCCTGGGGCAATTGGGTTTAAGAAGAGAGCAGTATCCTGCTCTCCCTCAGAGGAACCCTAGCCCTGGGACACCCTCCTCCCTCCCTTTGCCTGGCAGGGGAAATCGATGACCAGAACCATTCACCTGACTGGCCAATGATCATCATTTCGGAAGGGCTTAGTTAGATAGAAGAGAGAGGTCAGGGGTCTGTGATGTTGGGGGAATAGGATACATTACCAATTGACCTAAGTCAGGCGCTTCACTCCATCTAATGTGGCTTGGTACATTCAACGACACGTAAAATTCCCTACAAGATTGTTACCTTGTAGTGCCACACTCCTCTAGGCTGTAAATTTGCTGCAGGCAGGGAATGTGGCTGCTACAGTGTCATACTGTACTCTTCCAAGCGCTTAGTACAGTGGTCTGCATACAGTAAGCACTCAGTAAACACAGTAAGCACTCAGTAAATATGACCGCCTGTCAGACTAGGGCAGGGGGGTGCTTGGGGTGGCAGGGCAGGGCATGCTCACTGGCGTGGCCAGAGCTTGAAAAGGGGAACAGATCTGGCCAAACTGCAAAAGCTTGTGGACGTCGATATCCCCAAAGAGACTGCGGCGTTCCCTCCTGCCAGAGATCCTTTTCTCCAGACGGGCATCCAGGGAGTGCTGGAAAGAGCCCTGCTGAGTGGGACAGAAAACATGACAGGTGAAGGCCCTCACACATCACATCAAACCTCATCTCGAAGGCCCTGCCAGGGCCTCTGATCTTGTTTGTTCGAGGGCCGCATGAGTTTCCCTCAGGAGAGACTGGGTCCCCAAGGGGGTCCGGGGGGAGGTGACTCTGGCCCACTTGATGCTGCACCAGGCCCCGAGGGGACGGTGGGAAGGTTTGCTCGCCCAGCCCGGCCTCCCGCACCCCCACCACCCTCCTGGCCCACTGGACCCCTCTTACTAGAGGAGTGGGCTCCCCTCAGGTGCCCGAGGTGGCAGAGATCCCTTTGTAAGCTGTGTTCTGATTGGTGGTCAGGGCGGGGATGAGGGAGGAGTGAGGGAGGCTCTTGAGGCCCTTCCAGTTGTGGGTTTCAGGTTTCCTCCCTGAAGCCTGTCTCTACCTCTAGTGTCGTTACTGTGTCTTTAGAGCCCTCATTCGGTTCACCCCACCCTACCTCACCAATCTCCTACTCCAGCCCAGCCAGCACACACTGCCTCTCTAGTGCCAGCTTACTTGCTATGCCCTGATCTTGTCTATCTTGCTGGTGACCACTTTCCCACGTCTCCCCTCCAGCCTGGAACTCCCTCCCTCCCTCCCTCCCTCCCTCCCAGTAAGTGCTCAGTAAATGCGATTAAATTGAGGCCTTCCCTAATAAAGTCCTCTTTTCCCCCAGTTCACTCTCCCTTTTGCAATGTCCATGGACTTGGACCTGTGACCTTTAGATATATGACATTTGCCCTGCGCCTAACTGCACAACTCTTATATACATATATTTAAACTGTATGTTATAAATTATTTATATTAACTCCCATCTCCCCTTCTAGTCTGTAAACTCGTTATGGCTAGGGTCCACTAAATCTGTTGTACTCTCCCAAGTGCTTAGAACAGTGCTCTACACTTAGTAAGCACTCCATAAATGCCATTGATCGATTCATAGTTGTGCCTCAGTGTCTCTGCTGCTTTTCTCCCACAGCCATTCCTGGGCAGGGAGGCAGGGAGGAGTCCACCTCCCCGTTTTCAATATTTGGGTGGGGGTTTTGGGGGCGCTTACCAGGTGCTGGCTGAGGTTGCAGTGGCTGCAGCTACTTGTGAGCAGGGAGGCAGAATCTGGGCTGAGGATCTCAGCGTCAGGGGGTCTCTTACTTAGGGGTGTGAGAGCTCGGGGGAGAGCCCCCAGGTGGAGAGAGAATTCGCCATCTGTTCAAACAAAACTCAGTCATTCATTCAATTGTATTTATTGATCACTTACAGTATGCTGAGCACTCTATTAAACCCTTGGGAGAGTACAATATAACAATAAACAGACACATTCCCTGCCTACAACGAGCTTACAGTCTAGAGGGGGAGACAGACATTAATAAATAATAGAAATAGCAGGAGAGAGGATATTTTCCTCAAGGGCGGGGTAGTGGAATCCGACTCTATTGCAGTGCATTTTCCGAAGCACTTAGTACAGTGCTCTACACACAGTAAGCACTCAGTAAATGTCACTGATTGAGATAAGCTCGTTGAGGGGAGGGAATGTGTCTGTTATATTGTCATATTGTACTCTCCCAAGCACTTAGAATGGTGCTCTGCACTCAGAAAACACTCAGTGAATAGCAATGATTGAGACAAGCTTGTTGAGGGCAGGGAATGTGTCTGCTATATTGTTTTATAGTACTCTCTCAAGCGCTTAGTACAGTACTCTGCACACAGCAAGCACTTAATAAATACTCCTGATGGATTGACCTTTTTGGTTTTTTTCTTCATAGGCACAGTGGAGATTCTCCTCACTACTATCAAATGTCTAAATCAAGTATTATTTCCTGGGCTCCTACTAGGCTCAGCACCATACTGAGCTCTTGGGAGAATGCAATCAGTAGCAAAACACACATCGTTGCTCTCAAGGAGCTTACAAACACATGAGGGAGCTGGACAAAAGTTATTTACAGATAGAACAATCAGGAGGATGAATGAAGGCTGGATGGGAAGCAACAACACAGTAGGATGAAACAGTTGAATTACTGAATGCACAGAAAAATATATATGTACAGAAACAAAAGTACAAATAGATGTGTGACTGCTAAGCTGGTTTTGCAGTTAAGCCTATGATTTATTTGGACTCAGAGATAGGGATGATCTCCGAGTCCAATGAGCCCTTTCCTCCATCCGTTCCTCTCCATCCAAACTACTACCGTGTTAATCCAAGCACTTATCCTTTCCTGCCTGGATTACTCTAACAGCCTCCTTGATGACTTCCCGGCCTCCTGTCTCTCCCACTTCAGTCCATACTTCACTCTGTTGTTCCCATCAGTCCATGTTTCCCCACTTCTCAAGAACCTTCCATGATTGACCACCCACCTCCACATCAAACAAAAACTCCTCACCATCGTCTTTAAAACACTCAAATCACCCTGGCCCCTCCTACTTCACCTTGCTGCTCTCCTACTGCTAACAAGCCTACACACTTTGCTCCTCTAATGCCAGCCTACTTGCCGTACCTCCATCTCGTCTATTTTGCTGCTGACCTCCTCCCTCACATCCTGCCTCTGGCCTGGAATGCCCTCCCTCTTCATAACCAAAAGGCAATTACTCTCCCCCACTTCAAAGCGTTATGGAAGGCTCATCTCCTTCAAAAGTCCTTCCCTAAGCCCTGTTTTCCTTTCTTCCACTCCTTTCTGCATCACCCTGACTTGCTCCCTTTCTTCATTCCCCCTCCCAGCCCCACAGCACTAAAGTACGTATCTGTAATTTATTTATTTTTATTAATGTCTGTCTTCCCTTCTAAACTGTAAGTTCTTTGTGGGCAGGGAATCTGTCTGTTGTCATTATACTGCACAGAGTAGGAACTCAATAACTATTACTGAAAGCCTGATAGAGAAGCAGCGTGGTTTAGTGGAAAGAGCATGGGCTTTGGAGTCAGAGGTCATGGGTTTGAATCCCGACTCGGCCACTTGTCAGCTGTGTGACTGGGGACAAGTCACAACTTCTCGGTGTCTCAGTTACCTCATCTGTAAAATGGGGATTAAGACTGTGAGCCCCACGTGGGACAACCTGATTCCCCTGTGTCTACCCCAGTGCTTAGAACAGTGCTTGGCACATAGTAAGCGCTTAACAAATACCAACATTATTATGATAAAGATTGTAAGCTCCTTGAGGTCAGAAACCATGTCCACTATGTGACCTTGGGCAAGTCACTTCACTTCTCTGCACCTCAGTAACCTGATCTGTAAAATGGGGATTAAGACTGTGAGCTCTATGTGGGACAGGGACTGTGTCCAACCTGATTTTCTTCTGTCTACCCCAGCACTCAGTACAGTGTAAGCACTTAGCAAATATGATGGTTATTATTATTATTACTGCCAATCGCCTAGTTCAGTACTCGCCTCAGAGTGGGCGCTCAGTACGTGCTCCTGATCCAACCGTTCGCGGTCTGCGGTAAAGCTTCCAGGTAGCCTGGGCGGATACACGTGGGGAAGGGAGGGCCGCGGGATCCACCCACAGGCCTGGCACTGCCCCAGGTCCAACTCGGTGACCCCGGCGTGTGGTTGGAAAAACGGCTTAACTGGCGGGCTGCGCCTCCTTAAACAGGAAGCTCGGCGGCCACTGGGGTTTCTTCTCTCAGCCACGGCCCGTCACCCCACCTCCCTCTCCTCTCTCTGGTGAACAGGTCTGCCTGCTGAGCAACACACTCAGTTGGGCAACCCTCCCTTTACCCACAATCCTCCTGTAATTCTTCGCTTCAGCCCTGCGATCCAGGCTTCCCTGCTGCCTCCACTGGCCCGTGATACATTCAGGGCTGGGGGTTTTCAAAAACCTTGTCCCAAACTCGTCCATTTTTATTTCGTCTAACTCTCCTCCCTTCAAAGCCTTACTGAAGGCATGTCTCCAAGACGCCTTCCCTGACAAAGCCCTCCTCTCCTCTTCTCCTACTCCTTTCTGCGTCGTCCTGACTTGCTCCCTTTATTCATTCCTCCCTCCCAGCCCCACAGCACATATGCACAAATCTACAATTTATTTATTTATATTAATGTCTGTCTCTCCCTCTAAACTGTAAGCTCACTGTGGGCAAAGAATGTTTCTGTTTACTATTATTTTGTACTCTCCCAAGGGCTTAGTACAGTGCTCTGCACTCAGTAAGCGCTCAATAAATACGATTGAATGAAAGTCTATCTTGTCAGCGCCCCTTATCCCATCCTCCCCCTAGCCTGGAACGTCCTCCCCTTCCATATATGCCAGACCATCACTCTCTCCACCTTCAGAGCATTATTAAGATCACATCTCCTCCAAGGGGCCTTCCCCAATGAAGCCCTCTCTTCCCCGGTACGTTCTCCAGTGTGGCTTAGTGCAAAGAGCATGGGCTTGGGAATCAGAGGATGTGGATTCTAATCCCAGCTCCTTCACTTGTCTGCGTGTGATCTCGGGCAAGTCACTCAGCTTCTCTGTGCCTCAGTTACCTCATCCGTAAAATGGGGATTAAAAGTGTAAGCCCCACATGGGACAACCTGATTACCCTGCATCCACCCCAGCGCTTAGAACAGTGCTTGGCACGTAGTAAGCGCTTAACAAATACCATTATTGTTATCATACTATCTCTGCACTTGGATCTGGGACCTTTGGACATTTGTTATTCGCCCCACCCCAACCCTGCCACACTTACATACATATCTTTCAATGATATATTACAAATTATTTATTTATATTAATGTCTGTCTCCCCCTTGAGACTGTGAGCTTGTCATAGGCAGGGAACGTGCCTGCCGAGTCTGTTGCACTGAACAGACTGTTAGTACAGTGCTCTGTACATAGTAAGCGCTTCATAAATATGTTTGATTGATTGATTTGAAATATTTGGAGCGAGTGCTGGAGGAGAGCGTGTTTGGGCCAGCCCTCGTGGAGTCAGTTGGTCAATCATATTTATTGAGTGCTTACTGTGTGCTGAGCACTGTACTAAGCGCTTGGGAGAGTACAATACAATAAAATTAGCAGACACATTCCCTGTCCATAAGGAGCTTACAGTTTAGAGTGGGAGACAGACATTCATATGAACAAATCATTTATAATATTTAATGCCCTCGGGTAGACAGACAGGAAGACAAGTGATGAAATCGAGGATTGAAGATCTAATTGAATGTCTCTAAAGCTGAAAGGGATAGAGCAGCAGCCTGGCCTAATGGATAGAACATGAACCTGGGAGTCAGAAGGACCTGGATTCCAATCCTAGCTCCACCACTTAATGGCTTTGTGACTTTGGGAAAATCACTTCACTTCTCTGCGTCTCTGTTACCTCATCTGTAAAATGGGGACTGTGAGCCCCCTATGGGGCAGGGACCGTGTCCAAACTGATTAGCTTGTGTCTACCCCAGCGCCTAATAGAATGCCTGGCACACAGTAAGGTGCATAACAAATACCATTAAAAATGGTGGATGGGGGTGGGTCTGATCTTCAATATAGTTTTGACTTAGACTACCTACAAAAGATGACACATACATAACTCACCCAAGTGCTTAGTAAAATGCTCTGCATAGACTAAAAGCTCAGTAAATTCCATTGATCGACTGACAATTTAAAAAGCCAGAACAGTCTGGGGGCAACTCACTGAGAGTTGTTGACTACAGGAGCCAAACTTCAGATCAAGTTGAAGATCTATAAAGGGAGAGAAGTGTCCAACTTTCTCTGTGGCCAGAGAAGTCGAGTTACGTCTTAGGCCTCCACAAAGCTCTTCTCACTCTTTTTTTTTTAATGGTATTTGTTAAGTGCTTCCTATGTGTCAAATGTTGTTCTAAGAGCTGGGGTAGATACAGGTTAATTAGGTTGGACACAGGCCCTGTTCAGCTTGGGCATCACAATCTAAGCAGGAGGGAAAACAGGAAACCTGAGGCTTAAAGAAGTTAAGTGATTTACTCAAGGTCCCACAGTAAGCATTTGGCAGATTCAGAATGAGAACCCAGGTTCTCTGACTCCAGGGCCATGCTCTTTCCACTAGACCATGCCACTCCAGGGCATCTCCTCAATCTTTGGCTCCACCTTCTGTATCCCTGCCTCCCTCCTCCAGCGGAGAGAAGCGATCCCGGTGGAGCGTATCAGAACTGAGCTCATTTTGGGATCAGTTCTTACCTGGAGAAGCAGTGAGCCCTAGTGGAAAAAGCCCAGGACTGCGAGTCAGGATGCCTGAGTTCTAATCTCAACTCTGTCACTAGCCAGTTGAATGGCCTCAGTTTTTTCATCTGTAAAATGGCGATGAAAAACCCTACTTTAAACTGTGAGTCACACGTGGGGCAGGGGCTGGTTTATCTTATTCTTTTTTTCCTTTTATTATTGTATTTCTATTTGTCAAGCACTGTTCTAAGGACTGGGGTCATTACATGGTTATCAGGATGGACACAGTTCTGATCACCCTGTATTTACCCCGGAGCTTAGCACAGTCAGAAGCAACGTGGTTTACTGGAAAGACCCCGGGCCTGGGAGCCAGAGGACCTGAGTTCTAATCCCATCTCCACCCCATGTCTGGTGTGGGACCTTGGGCAAATCACTTAACCTCTCTGTGCCTGAGTTATCTCATCTGTAAAACAGGGATTCAATATCTTTTTTCCCTCCTACTTACACTGCGAGCCCCATGAGGGACCTGTTGAACTATCTACCCTGGCATTTAGTACAGTGGTTGGCATTTAGTAAGCCCATAACAAATATCACAATTATTATTTTTAAAATGACTACAGTTTTCATTACCTTTTGATCCTTTTCTCTGTCCCGATGTTCCAATGGGAGTTCGCTCTTTATGGGTCTTCTTTCTCCCCATTCCATCCGGGATCTGGATAATTTCCCCATGTTGGAGGGGCACATTGAGAGGTAAACAACGGTGCTCTCTTGAGCTCTCTTTTTTCCTGAATTCCCCCGTCTTCTCACTAGAATCCCTGAGTGGAAAAAAAAACAAACTCTGAAAGTCTACCATTTAACTACTCCAAAAGAAAACCCAGGCACTGAAACTGGAGATATATACACCAATGGGAAACCAATCATACTTATTGAGAGCTTACTGTGTGCACTGTATTAAGCAGATGGGAGAGTACAATATAACAGAGTTGGTTGATTCTCTTCCTTTCCACAACGAGCTTATGATCTAGATGGGGAGGACAATCTACAGAGGGGAGAACTCCACACTTAAGACAATCACCCTTTCTGTTCTGTAAAAAAGCAGGCCCTGTGAGTTTTCTCAAGTAAAAGAATTGCGAATGGATGAAAAAGTCCTCTCCTGCTTTAGTTGGTCAATTAGTCAGTCAATCATATTTACTGAGCACTTACTGTGTACAGAGCGTGGTACTAAGTGCTTGGGAGAGTACAATATAATAAAAGTATGGACAGATTTCCTGCCCACTACTAGCTTACTGTCTAGAGGGGGAAAGAGTAAAGTATAAGAATATTTACCTAAGTACTGTGGGGCTGGGATGAGTATCGAAGTGCTTAAGCAACATTATACAGAAAATCAGAACCCATGGAGAGAGCAAAATATTTGGAATTCCAAAAAGTTTAAGTGGGAGATACCAAGTTGATATATTTGGAAATTTCCTTCGGCCACACAGCCAGTTTGGTTCTATGATCTGTCCCTTACGAAAACATCCTGACTGTTGCTTTGCCTCAGAGGCATGAATTACACTTTGCGATGGAGACCAAGACTAATGATAATATTGGTGGTATTTATTAAGCACTTACGACATGAGAGGCAGCGTGCTACACATCAGGATAGATACAAGGCAATGCGATCGGACACAATCCCTGTGCCTCCCAGGACTCCTAGGCTAAGGTACAATTAGGTACGTATCAATAATTTATTTTAATGTCTGCGTCTAGACTCTAAGCTCCTTGTAGACAGACAATGTATCTACTAAATCTGTTGTACTGTACTCTCCAAATGTTTAACACAGTGCTTCACACACAGGAAGCATTCAATAAATACAACTCCTTGCTTGACAAGGAGGGTAGGGATTGTATCCCCATTTTACAGATAAATAAGCAGCATGGCCTGGTGGAAAGAGCATGGGCCTGGGAATCAGATGACATGGGTTTTTGTCTTGGCTTCCCACATGCCTGTGATCTTGGACATGTCACTTACCTTCTCTGTGCTTCAGTTTCCTCATCTGTAAAATGGGGAGTAAATCCTAATCCCTTCCAAACCGTCAAATGTCCACCCTGATCGTCTTTAGTCTACTCCAGCACTTAGTACCATGCTCAACACAGTAAGGACTTGATAAATACCGTAATTAGTATGAAGGAACTGAGGCCCATAGAAATTAGGTGACTTGCCTGATGTTACCCAACAAGCAAGAGGCAGAACAAAGATTAGAAGCCAGGTCTCCTGACTCCAAACCCCGAGCCCTCTCCGACTAGGCCTCTTTATCATCACTCTGGTGCTCTCGTGTTGTTGCTCTGCTGTTCAGGTTTGTTTTTCCACAGTGCCCCCCCGAACCCTACCTTTAGTCATTGCAATCTATTCTTCGCTTATCTCCAGAGCTGTGGTCAGCACTCTGGAGCAAATGGGGTTTTGAGAAAGACAAATATTTGGATGACAGGTGAACAGATCTCTCAGCAAAATGCCAATTTAGTGTCCATTGGCTCTTCAACACAGAGGGCTCCTTGTTCTCAGAGAGTGAGGGGAGGTGGGGGGGCTGGCTGACAACCACAAATCTTTAGAGAGCCCCTCGTGGCAATAATAGTAATAATGGTATTTTTTAAGTGCTTACTATGTGCCAAGCACTGGGCAAGAAACTTGCTTCCCAAACTCACAAAGATGCCACTTTTTTTTAAGGTATCTCTTAAGTGCTTACTATGTACCAGTCACTGTACTAAGGACTGAAGTAGATACAAGCCTTTCAAGTGGGACCCAGTCCTTGCTCCACATGAGACTCACAGTCTTAATCCCCATTTGACAGATGAGGAAACTGAGGCACACAGAGATCAAGTGACTTGTCCAAGGTCACCCAGCTGACCTATGGTGGAGTCAAATGACTGGAATCCCACCCTGCTAGGTTTTTGCTCCTGTGTGCTGCCGACAGAGGCAGTGACAAGCATGGAACATTCCTTTGTTCTCAGAAACTGAGGACAAAAGAGGTTTAGATTGGGAGCAGCCAGGGAAAGGGTGTGCTCCTGCATTATACCCAAATTTCAAATTTTCTCGAAGGTGGAATGAAAGAGGGGCAGGGGTTTTAGTGCTGGCAATGAGGACAGGTGGGAAGGGGACAGATTTCAAAGAGCTCACAGGCCAGAAAAATCACTATTTTAAACCCTTCCTCTAGACTGTAAGCTCATCCTCCAGATGGTAAGTTCATTGTGGGCAGGGAATATGCCTGTTTATTGTTGTATTGTACTCTCCCCAGAGCTTAGTACAGTGCTCTGCATACAGTAAACACTCAATAAAAATGACTGATTGAGTCTTTTCAGCTCTGGTTAGAAACTCTCGGGTTTGTCAGACATCTGTGATGGGGGAGTTTCTCCCTGACTCACTTTCTCTATTTTTTTTCCCTCTCTTTAGATGGTATTTGTTAAACGCTTACTATCTGCTGAGCATTTTATTAAGCGCTGGGGTAGATACAAGCTAATAAGCTTGGACAAAGTCCCTGACCCATATGGGGATCACAGTCAATCTCCATTTTACAGATGAAGTAAACAAGGCACAAAGAAGCCAAGTGGCTTGCTCAAGGTCACACAGCAGACAAGTGTGAGAACCAGCATGACCAAGTGGCTACAGCACGGGCCTAGGAGTCAGAGGACCTGGGTTCTAGTTCTAATCCCAGATCCACCACTTTCTGCTGTGTGACCTTGGGCGAGTCACTTAACTTCCTTGTTACCTCAGTTACTTCATCTCTAAAATGGGGATTTAGATGGTGAGCTGTATGTTGGACATGGATTGTGTCCAAACCTGCTTAGCTTCAATCTACCCCAGCACTTAGTACAGGGCCTGGCACATAGTAAGCACTTAAAAACCATGGGGAAAAAAAGACGTAGAGTCGGGATTAGAAGCCCTGTTCTCTGACTTTCAGGCCTATGCTCTTTCCACTAAGTCATGTTACTTTCTCCCTCTCTGCCACCCTCCTTCCCACCCTGTTCCCACCCCTATTCATGCAGGCTCCCCTGAACTTGTAGTCTTCGCTTTGAAGGGAGAGAGATAAATTACCCAGCGATCCCACCAGTAGCAGGTTTTTTCTTCAGATGGGGCAGTCTCCCCCAAGAGAATCCAGGCTGGCTCATTTTCCTGGCAGGTTCAGGATCTGGCCTTGGATTTCCCAGGCCCTTCACTTGCCTGTCAGGATGACTACAGGCCCCTCTACATCTTCCCCTCAGCATAGTGGTCCTGGATTGATGGCCTCTGGGGCCCAGGGCACTCCCGCCATTGTGATGGGCCCAGAATGTTGGGGACAGATTCTGAGGGAACCTCCCCAGCTGGAAAGCTTCACCCAGGGAAAACCAGTGTGGCTTAATGGGAAGAGGCCAGGCCTGGGAGTCAGAGGCCCTGGGTTCTAATCCCCACTTTGTCACTTGTCTGCTGGGTGACCTTGGACCAGTGACTTCACTTCTCTGGGCTTCAGTTACCTCACCTGTAGAGCCAGGGCCTGAGAGCTAGAAGGACCTGGATTCTAAGCCCAGCTCTGCCACTTGTCTGCTGTGTGACCTTGGGTAAGTTACTTCACTTCTCTCTGCCTCACCTCATCTGTGAAATGGGGTTTAAGACTGTGAGCCCCACGTGCGTCCAACCCGATGATACTGTATCTACCTCAGGGTTTAGAATAGTGCTTGGTACACAGTAAGTGCTTAATACCAATATTATCATTATTATTAATAATAAAATGGGGATTAAGACTGTGAACTCTATGGGGTCTGAGGACTTTGTCCAGCCCAACTGCACCTACCCTGATGCTTAGTATAGTGCCTGACACATAGTAAGCCCTTAACAAATACCACCGAAAAAACTAACTCCAGAGCAGGTCACAGCTATGCTCTGCTCCCACACAAATTTTCCCACCTTGATGGATGCAATTTCCCTGAACTAGCCTGTTGTAAACCACTATCACCAGTGAGTCTACCCAATCTTGATTCTCCTCCCAAAAGGGCCAAACGAAAGAGAAGCAGTGTAGCATAGTGGATAGAGCATGGGCTTGTGAGTCAAAAGGTCAAGGGTTCTAATTCCAGCTCAGCATTTTGTCTGCTGTATGACCACGGGCTAGTCCCTTCACTTCTCTGGGCCTTAATTCCCTCATCTGTAAAATGGGGATTAAGATTGTGAGCCCCAAGTGGGATAGGGACTGGGTGCAACCTGATTAGGTCGTACCTACCTTAGAGTTTTGAACAGTGCTTGACACAGAGTAAATGCTTAACAAATACCATCATTATTAAATGAAAGGGCACCAGTTTCCCAGAACCTCCTCTCCCATTCCAAGTCAGAGTCAAGGCCAGGGGTGAGCGGGCACTTACTCATGGGATGTGATGGTGGCCAGCAGGTTCCATTTCAGCTGCTGCCCAAAGGTCCCCACGGGTGGCCTGCCTGAGGTCCGCAGCCTGGTTGTCTGGTCCGAGGAGCTGCTTAAGACGTAGCCCCCGGAGCCTCTTCCCAAGTGCTCCGTGCTTACGACCCGGCTGCTGTGGGTGAAAGGGGGCTTCTGGGAACAGCCCTGAGGAGACACAGGCGGAGGGACACAGAGACCACCCAATTGCACCCCTGGAAGCTCCAGGTGGGAAGAATCTGTACTTTGTGGGCAGCGAATGTGTCTACCAAGGCTCTCCCAAGCGCTTACCATAGTGTACTCAATAAATACCACTGATTAACTGAAGGCAGGGATAATATCTCCATGTTACAAATGAAGCAGCAGCATGGCCCAGTGGAAAGAGTATAGGCCTGGGAATTAGACAAACTGGGTTCTAATCCCAGCTTCGCCACTTGCCTGCTGCCACTTGCGCTTTCTGGAACTGAGTTTTCTCATCTGTAAAAGGGGGATTCAATACCTATTCCCCCTCCGACTTAGGCAGTAAGCCCCACCTTGGGCAGGAACTGTGTCGGAACTGATTAATTTGTATGCAACTGAGTTTTTAGAACACTGCTTGGCACATAACAAGCACTTCCCAAATATAATAATAATAATAATAACGATAAAATTAGGGTCAGTCACTTGTACCTGCTGGGAGAGTTCTCTTTCAGAGTGGCTTATGGATTTTGATTTTTTAAAAAAATTCAACAATTGAGAAATATTATTATTTAGATATTGAGAATATTTAGACTTCTGCCCTATCTTGTGTGATCCAACCAGCTGTAAAAGGGCTAGTGTATCAGAAGGCGGGTGGAAGGATTAGGGGAGCCTAAGGGAGAAAACAGAACAGATACAGTCTGTGGCTACTTTCCTGCCGCCCTGTAAATAATCAGTGGTATTTATTAAACGCTTACTGTGTGCAGGGCACTGCACTAAGCCCTTGGGAGAGAACAACACAGCAGAGTTAGTAGAGTCATGTTAAAACAGAAAAAGTCAGGGTAAAACATTTCCCCCGCCCTCCTGGCTTCCGGCTGTCCATACAGCAACTGTATGGGTTCCCTACTGTCATTCATCCTCCCCAAGTAGCTTTCCAGCTTAGCTGTGTTGCGAGCCCCGTGGCAGATGACTGTGAAGAAGACAGAAGCCACAGAGCGTAGTGGATAGAGCATGGGTCTGGGAGTCAGAAGGACTCGGGTTCTCATCCCAGCTCCGCCCCTTGTCTGTGTGACCTATGTGAGTGAGGAGTGAGGAGACTTGCCCAAGGTGTCACAACAGACAAGTAGCAGAGCAGGGCTTAGAACCCAGGTCCTTCTGACTACCAGGCCCTGACTAGCCACTAGGCCATGCTGCTTCCCCTCATTTAGAAGGAAGCAGGGATGCTTCTAAAAGTTTTCCTTTGTGCCAAAACCCACCCTGACTTTCCATCCTGTGGAAATGAAAGCTGTAATGGGGGCAAGGAGTTGGGAGGTGGAGAAAAAGCTGAGAGGGAAGTTCCGAAGCTCCGTCTCCTTGCCGTAAAGAATGCAAGCTGGGAGAACTCAGGCTGGTCTACTTGTCAGAGCCACTTGCCTGGCCTGTACCCTTTTTCCCAGCTCCTTTCCCATTTTTTAATAGTATTTGTTAAGCAATTACTATGTGCCAGGCATTGTTATAAGTGCTGGGATAGATACAAGCTAATCAGGTTGGACACAGTCCAAGTCCCATAAGGGGGTCACAGTCTTGATCCCCATTTTCCAGTTAAGGTAATTGAGGCACAGAGAAATTAGATGACTTGCCTAAGGTCACAGAGCAGAGAAGCTGTGGAAGTTGGGACTAGAACTTAAGTCCTTCTGACTCCCAGGCCCATGTTTTATCTGCTAGGTCGCTCAGCTTCTCCAGGGCCTGGTCCTCTCCCTCCCTCCGGGACCAGGAGGCAAGCTCATTATGGTTCGAGTCCCCCACCGTGACGCAGTGTGGTCTAGTGGAAAAAGAGCATGGGCCCTGGGAGTCAGAGGACCTGGATTCTAATCCCAGATCCATCAGTTTCCAGCTGTGGGACCTTGGGGAAATCACTCTGCCTCTCTGGGTCTCAGTTTCCTTCTCTATGTAATGGGGGTAAAATATCTATTTCTCCTTCCCTCTTAGCTTGCGAGTTCCATGTGGCCCAGGGACTGGGTCCCATCTGGTTACCTTGTCTCCAACCCAGTGCTCAACACAGAGCCTGTCTCCCCTCAATCAACACCACCGCCAACATCATCACGGCCATTACCTGGTGGCAGGCGGAGATGTGGTGCACCCCACAGAGCGGGGTCTGGTGGGTCCTGGGCCGGTCTCGGCTGGGGCGTCGTGGGATGGCCCCCCTCAGCAGGCCGAGGTAGTCAGCATAGGCCACGATGAGGAAGGGGGGCAGAGGTGGAGTGTTGGGCAGGAGCAGGAGCGGGAAGCGGGCCGGCTCGAGATCTTGCTCGGGCCGAGCACGGTCCAGTGGGAGCCTCACCGTCTGCAGGCAGGCCGAGGAGCCTAAGGCCCACACCTTGAGCACCTGTGAGCGATGGAGAAAGAAATCCAGCCGCTTCCTCCAGCCCTGCCGGCCCTCCTCCCGAGTTGTCCCGGGAAGAACCCCGTTCCTCTGAGCGTTGGAGACCCCTTCCCCTGTCCGTCCTGGCATCTCTGATGATAGGCTGGTGAAGCCTTCGGTGACTAAGCGTCGTGGAGACTTCGGCCCAGGAGCTGTTGAGGGAGGTCTTCCCTGCCCAGGCTTCAGTTTGGGATAGTCTTCTTCTCAGCTGCCCCTCGCTAGCCCAGTAAGGGGCAGTGATGGGCTTTCTCCCTGTCTCCTCCTTGCTGACCCTCTATGGGGCAGCAATGAAGATCCTCTGCACCTGCCCCTCAGGAGCTCTGTAGAGTAGCATGAGGATTCTCCCTGCCTGCCCCTCAGTAGCCCTCTAGGAGCCAGCAATGGGCCACAGAGGGGCCAGGCGGGACCACGTGGGCCCAGGCCGTCGGGAAGACTCACCCCGTCCTTGGAGAAGCTGAGCAGCTGGTCCCGGATCTGGAGGATGGCCACTCCCAGCACGGCCCCGGAATGTCCTCGGAGGATGGCGGTTGGCCAGCCAGGCACGTAGCGGTTCCAGAGACGGACGGTGCAGTCGGACCCGCCAGTGGCCAGCAGGCTCAGGGGCTTGCAATAGTCAAAGCACCGCACACCCTAGGGATGTCGACACAGACCAGCAATGAGGCGTGAGACCCCCTGCTCGCTCCTCCATCCGGCCGGGACCGGACAGGTCCCTTGGCCAGAGCCTGCCCCTCCCCCCCGCCCCAGAGTGCAGCTGGACTGGTCAAAGCACTGACTGCCCAGGAGTCCATTAAAGATACTGAGTGCTTACCGTGTGCAGAACACTGTACTAAGTGCTTGGGAGAGTACAATACAATAGAGTTGGTAGACATGCTTCCCGACTACAGGACAAGTGACTCTGCCACTTGTCCACTGTGTGACCTCGAGAAGTCACTTCACTCCTCTGTGCCTTAGTTACCTCATCTGTAAAATCGGGATTGAGACTGTGAGCCCTACGTGTAACAGGGACTGTGTCCAACCCATTTTGCTTGTATCCACCCCAGTGCCTAGTACAGTGCCTGGCACATAGTAAGTACTTAACAAATACCATAATTATTTTTATTATTATTAGGGAGGCAGCATGGTCTAGTGAAATGGGCGTGGGGCTGGGAGTCAGACCTGGGTTCTAATCCTGACTCTGCCACTTGCCTGGTATGTTATCTTGGACAACTCACTTAACTATTCTGGACCTCCATTTCTCCAGCTGTAAAATGGGTATTCAATATCTGTTCTCCGTCCTACTTTCGCTGGGAGACCCAAGTGGGGCAGGAACTATGAACGATACCCCAGCGGTTCCTGCAGTGCTTGACATATAATAAGCACTTGACAAATACCATGAAAAAGGGAGCATACAGACTAGATAGATTTTTGGTATCTTCTGCAAAGCCACATGGATTTTTATTCTGTACTTTTCATTTTTGTGTCTTGTGCAGTGTACTGTACCAAGTGGGTGCTCAGTTAATGATATTGCTACTGCTACCACCACCACAACCACCCTCACCACTATCACAACTACCACAACAACCATGCACAACTACCACAACAACCATGCACAACTACCACCACAACCATCACAACCACCATCACTAGGGGAACATTCGGAAGGTTTGAATAGGTGTCTGTTTATAGTTGTATTTTGCTGTGGTCTGTTTATTGTTCTGCACACAGTAAGTGTTCGATAAATACTGTTAACTGACTGAATGGGATGCCATTCAGGCGGATCAGCAACATTCATTCATTCATTCAATAGTATTTATTGAGCGCTTACTATGTGCAGAACACTGTACTAAGCGCTTGGAATGTACAAATCGGTAACAGATAGAGACAGTCCCTGCCCTTTGACGGGCTTACAGTCTAATTGGGGGAGAAGGTGACAAGGGCTGAAAATATTCAGCATTCAATCAATGGTATCTGTTGAGAGCTTTCTCTGTGCAAGACACGGTGCTCTATCTGGGGAAATTACAAGGTTTTCTTTTTGCACTAAACTAACCCCAAACAGTCTCTTTCAGCTTGTCCTAATGATCAGTTGAGCTGTGTTGCAAATGGGTTGGGGAGGGGAGGGGATAGAGAGAAAGAGAAGAGAGAGAAGACAGATGAGAGTAGAGAGAGAGAAAGAGAGAGAAAAAGAAGAATGGACTAGTGGATAGAGCACAGGCTCTGCCACTTGTCTGTTGTGTGACCTGGGACAAGTCAATTCAGTTCTCTGTGCCTCAGTTTCCTCAGCTGTAAAATAGGGATTAAGACTGTGAGCCCTATGTTGGACAGGGACTGTGGCCTACCTGATCATCTTATATCTACCCCAGTGCTTAGTAGGGTGCCTGGCACACAGTAGTGCTTAAATACCATAATTGTTGTTATTTCACACATCTCAGATTCAGGGTAAAAATGGGGGATTGGGGACAGCCAGATCCCACCTTCTTGATCTTCCATGTGTACGCTGTCCTCTTCTTCCAGAGGTCCATGATGACCACTGAGGTTTCTGAGCTCCCTGAGGAGGTGATGCATTGGTCTTCCGGGAGGTGCTGGATCTGGGAGATGGCTTCGGGATGCACAGCCGACAGGTAGTAGTAACTCAGGAAATGGCTGTGCTCGCTGATATCCTGGCGGGAAGACAACAAGCCGAGAGTGAGCGGAGCCCTCTCCCCCTTCGATCAACTAATCAGTGGGATTTACTGAGCTCTTATGGAGTGCAGAGCGCTGTACTAAGCCCTTGGGAAAGTACGATACAATAGAATCGTTAGACATGTTCCCAGCTCTTCCAGACTCACAGTGACCCACTGAGAAGCAGCCTAGGGTGTCCCTGGGGCATGGAGTCCCAGGAAAGCAGTGGCCGAGATTGTGAGCTCCTGCTAGGACAGATTTATCTTGCATTTGGCTATATGGTGTGCACTAAAGAGAAAAATCAGAACTAATTAACCTGGGACTCATCTTGTAGATACTTAGTAAATACTTATCCAGACCCGCAATTAAGCAGGAAAGCTGCCAGCTGATAACACTTGGCTGTGTATATTTGGGCACTCAACTGTTTAATTTGCCCACTCTAACTGTAAATAGATATATATTCTCTACCTACCCTTTAGATGCACTATTTCTGACTGGGCTAAAACTACAGTTTTATTTCTGTATATACACATATCTATATAGTATTTGTTGGAGTGCTTACTATTTGATAGGCACTGTATTAAGCTCTGGGGTAGATACAAGCTAATCAGGTTGGACATAGTCCATATCCCCCATGGGGCTCACATTCTTAATCCCCATTTTAAGATGAGGTAACTCAGGCACAAAGAAGTTAAATGACCTGCCCAAGGTCACACAGCAGGCAGGCAGTGGATTCGAGATTAGAACCCTGGTCCTTCTGACTCCCAGGCCTGGGCTTTTCCACTAGACCACGCTCCTTTTGGGGCTTACTCATTTGAACCCCTTCAAACTGCATATTTCTTCAGATGTTATTTCTGTCAGTTTGGGTTGGATGAATTTCTCATTTTTAATAGAAACATCTCCATCCCATTAGGAGATTCAAAAGTATTGACTCTGAGCAGCAGCATGGCTTAGCGGACAGAGCACGGACCTGGGAGTCAGAAGGACCTGGTTCTAATTCCAGCTCGGCCACATGTCTGCTTTGGAACCCTGGGTAGGTCACTTCATTTCTCTGGTCCTCAGTTACCTCATAATAATAATAATGATAATGATGGTATTCGTTAAGTGCTTACTATGTGCCAAGCACTGTTCTAAGTGCTGGGGTAGATACAAGGTAATCAAGTTGTCCCACGTGGGGCTCACAGTCTTCATCCCCATTTTACAGATGAGGTAACTGAGGCACAGAGAAGTTAAGTGACTTGCCCCAAATCACACAGGACAAGAGGCAGAGCCGGGATTAAAACCCACGACCCCTGACTCCCAAGCCTGTGCTCTTACCACTAAGCCACACTGCTTCTCCCACCAGCTGCTTTACGTCCTCTGTAAAATGGGGATTAAGAGTGTGAGCTCCATGTAAGACAGGGACTGTGCCCAACCTAATTAACTTGTATCTACTCCAGTGCTTCAAATAGCTGTTGGCACACATTAAGCGCTTGACAAGTACCAGCATCCTTCAAGTTAACGATTGTGCTCTTTATTAAGTGATTACGTGTGCCAAGCAGTGTGCTAGGCACTGGGGTAGAGACAAGATAAGCAGAGAGGACACAATACATGGGACTCGCAGTATATACCAGTAGGAGGGAGAACAGGTACTGTGCCCCCATTTTCCAGATGAGGATACTGAGGCCCAAAGAAGTTAACTGACTTGCACAAGGGCACTCGGTAGGAAAGTGACAGACCTGGTCCTCTGATCCCCAGGCCTGAGGTCTTTCCAATAAGCCACACGGCTTCTCTGCCGAATCTTAGCTTGGTTTCTTTTCTGTCTGAACTTGCTTCCCCCTTCCGTGTGCCACCAGCTTCCTTTTCCTTTGTTTCTCTGGGTATAAAGAGAACGTTTCGTCAGCAACAGACGTTTACCTGGAACCCACCAGGCAACGGGGCTGGGCACTGCCCTTCCTGCGCCAACTCAATGCTTCATTGTAGAGTTTCTGAGAATCATCTCCTCTCCCTCCCTTGCCTCCCATCACCCTGTGGTGGAAAAAGCTTCTTCCTGCAGGGTTGGGATCGATCATTCGACCATATTTATTGAGCACTCACTATGCGCATTGCGTTGTACTAAGCATCTGTCTCCCCCTCTAGACTGTAAGGTCATTATGGAAAGGGAACATATCTGCTAATTCTTTTGTCTTGTTCTCTCCCAAAAGCTTAGTACAGTGCTGTGAACATAGTAAGCGCTCAGTAGAATTCCACTGATTGATGGATTGGGAGATTATGGCCTAGTGGGGATAACACAGACCTGGGAGTCAACAGGACTTGGGTTCTAATCCTTTCTCTGACACTTGCCTGCTGTGTGACCCTGGGCAAGTCACTTACCTTCTCTGGGCCTCAGTTATCTCATCTGTAAAATGGAGATTAAGATGGTGAGCCTCATATGGGACAGGGACTTTGTCTAACCTGATTGCCTTGTATCTACCCCAGCATAGTAAGCGCTTAACAAAAAACACTATTATTATTATTATTGGTTTAAGTGCTGGGGAAGATACAAATTAATCAGATTAGACCCATTCCCTGTCCCACATGGGGCTCATACTTTTAAACCCTATTTTACAGGTGAGGTAACTGAGGCCCAAAGAATTGAAGCGACTTGTCCAATATCACACAGCAGATGGAGTCGGGATGAGAACCCAGATCCTACTAACTCCCAGGCCCGTGCTCCATCCACTGAGCCACCCGGCTTCTCTAGATGATAGATTAACTGAAGTGAGTGCTCAATAAATAACACTATCACCAGTACAGGAGGGCAGTGGTAAGAGATGTTAAAGGGTCAGGTTGTGTGAGTTGGTACTGTGAGAAAGCAAGAGTTGTGATGGTGTTCTCTGAGGGATTCGGGAAGTTTGGGGAGCAGGGAATGGCTCAGGTTGGAGCTCTGGAGGGAGGGAAGGAACATCTGACCCCATCACCTGCATGAAGATGCCCGAGAGTCCAGACCGTTCCAGAAGCGACTTGTTGATCAAGCCCGAGAGAGGATGGAGAAACCAGAGCACATTGACTCCCCCGTGGTCATCTCCCCAGAGCAGAAGCGAGCAGCCATCCTCTGACTAGGGAAGCAGCAGAGAAATCAGTCAGTCCATGCTATTTATTTGTGTTTTCGATTTTTTTTTATGGGATCTGTTGACACTGTGTCAACACCGTTCTAAGAGCTGGGGTAGGTACAAGTGAATTAGGTGGGATACAGTCTCTATCCCACCTGGGGCTCACAGTCTAGGTAGGAGGGAGAACTAGAGAAATGAGAAGTAAAATGACTTGCTCAAGGTCACACAGCAAGCATTTGGCAGAGCTGGGAGTAGACACCAGGTTCTCTGACTCCCAGGGTTGTGCTCTTTCCACTAGGCCAGTCTGCTCCTCCAGGCCATTGAGCGCTTACTGTGTGGAGAACACTGTACTAAGCGCTTGGGAGAGTATAAGAGTTGAAACATCTCCCTGGGTGTGAGAATTCTCCTGACAACCAAGTATTTTCATCTTTAGCCTCAGAAGGGCCCAAGCAGGAGAGGATCTGAAGAGGTCATCCAGTCCTCTTTCTCTGGGAAGGTTTCCACTCAAATCTTTTCATACATATTTCAGTAAGAGCTCTTTGGAACAACCTGACTGTCCAGACCCTGGTTTCAGAATTTTTTTATGGTATTTGTTAAGCGCTTACTACGTGCCAGGCACTGGATTAAGCACTGGAGTAGATACAATCTAATCCGGTTGGACACAGTCCCCGTCACACGTGCGGTTCACTGTCTTAATCCCCATTTTACTGAGAGGTAACTGAGGCCCAGAGAAGTGAAGTGACTTGCCCAAGGTCATGCAACAGACAAATGGTGGAGCTGGGATTAGAACCCTGGTCCTTCCGGCTCCCAGGCCTGGGTTTTATTCATTAGGCCACCCTTCTTCCCTGGTGTTACTGTTATGGAGAACTGTCTGTACAGCAATAGAAATATGCCAACTCCATTATAAGAAAATTGACATTTAGTCAATGGATTGCTGTTTGTCAACCCATCAAACCATCATATTTATTGAGTGTCTACTCTTTACTATACTAAGTGCCAGGGGCAGTAAGAGAGAGGTAGACACAATCCCTGCCATCAAGGAGCTTACAGTCTAGCAGGGAAGACAGACACTAAAATAAATGACAAGTAGGAAGAAACAAGAGAGTTTAAATATGTGGACAGTAAGATCTCTATAGGTAGGAAACGTGTCTACCAACTCTGTTTCATTTTACTCTCCCAAGCGCTTGGTACAGTGCTCTGCACACAGTAATTGCTCAATAAATACTGCAAGAGCAGATGGTGACTTTCCAAGGGCAATGTGAAAATGCCCAAGGGGCGGTTTTTGGTGAGATGAGATATTAGGAAGATTTTCATGAAGGAGGTGCGATTTCAGAAGGGCTGTGAACACAGAGAGAATAATAATTATGGCATTAAGCCTTTACTACGTGCCAGGCATCGTACTAAGTGTTAGGGTAGATGCAAGATAATCGTGCTGGACATGGTCTCAGTCCCATGTAGGGCTCACCGTTTTAACCCCCGTTTTACAGATGAGGCAACTGAGGCACAGAGAAGTGAAGTGACTCTTCCAAGTGCAGAAGAGCGGCAGAGCTGGGATTAGAACTCAGGTCCTCTGAGTCCCAGGCTCGGACTCTTTGCACACTAGGCCACGCAGATGTTACTATAGAGTGATGGATGTCAACTGATCCAACAACTTAAAATCCCCGTACTTACTTTATGACAGTAGCACAAACATGTTGGAATACCATTCAGTCCTGCAGAAACAGATCCACAGTTATTTACAGTAGTAGAATTTTTTAACGCTTTAACTCTATATTGTGATTTATTTATATTAACCTTTTTGGGGGCAGAGAACATGTCTACCAACTCTGTTGCATTGTAATCACCCAAGCTCATATTAGAGTGCTCTACATGCAGTAGGTGCTCAATAAATACCAATGATTGATTTCAAGGAAATATGATGAGAGATGCAGATTATGATAATAATAATTATGGTATTTGTTAAGTGCTTACTATGTGCCAAGCACTCTTCTAAGCACTGGGGTAGATACAAGGTAATCAGGTTGTTCCACGTGGGGCTCACATTAATCCCCATTTTACAGATGAGGTAACAGGCACAGAGAAGTTAAATGACTTGGCCAAAGTCACACAGCTAAGTAGCAGAGCTGGGATAGTGTCACATAACTAGTGGACAGTAGAGGATGCTAATCTCAACAAATGATATTTGTCTTAGTTGTTAAGTGCTTACTAGGCACTACATTAATATGAATAATTCATAATATATAATTTAAAGATACGTACATAACCGCTGTGGTGTTGGGGGTGGAGAGAATATCAAGTGTCCAAAGGTCACAGATTGAGGTGCAAAGATGACGCAGAATGGAAAGTGAAGCAGAGGACAAGAGGGCTTAATTGGGGAAGGCCTCTTGGAGGAGAAGTGGTTTTAGGCAACTTCAGGCCCCACATAGGGCTCACAGTCCAAGTAGGAAGGAGTACAGGTATTCGATTCCCATTTTACAGATGTGGAACCTGAGGAACTGAGAAGCTTAACGACTTGCCCAAAGTCACCCATCAGGCAATTGGTAGAGGCAGTATTAAAACCCGGGTTCTCAGTCTCCCAGTCCCATGCTCTTTCCATGCTGCTTTCCCAGGGTATTTTGAGAAAATGGAATGCAGTTAGATCTGCCCCTGTAAGCACTTGATATGCAACCCAACACACAGCCCCACAGTACTTATGTCTTGCTTCGTTTTATGCTGTCGCATCTTTTCCGTTCCACAGTGACAGCATGTACACATCCTTCCCAGAACGTCTCACCTCCATCTGCAATCATTCTGATAGTGTATCCATAGAGTTTTCTTGGTAAAAATCTGGAAGTGGTTTACCATTACCTCCTGCTGCTCAGTAAACAGTTACCTAATCAGTAAAATGGGGATTAGAAGTCCTGAGCACGCTCTGACTAGGGACCGAAAGCATTTCTTTTGAGTCAGGACGAGAGGAATTGAGCCCAAGATTGCAGGGAAAGGTAAGCGTATGAACCGGGCAACTCATGTTCACTTGCCCTGGAGAGTGGACGTTGAACAGGGGAAGACAATGCTAGAGAAACCTTGCAAATAGCATATCCCAATTAGCAGCTCACAGACAGTGTCCCACCACACTGCCGCCAGGTGAGAAGCAGGGGGAATAAAATCACACGTTTCACTTGTGCGGCTTTAACCGTGGTGGGCAAGTTTCCGGGACTGAGCAATCCTACCGAACAGGTGGAACTCTTCGAAGAAGCTTGTAGGAGACATTTCGAGGAAGTGGATTTTCCGGCCCGTGGTGGCCACGGCCACCTTGTGGACATTAGGCAGGTAGGCTGCGTCAGTGATCCAGGCTTTCATCTGGCTCCTTTCTGTTGTTAAATCATTGACAACGGCAGCAATCTACAGGAAATGGGCAAGCATGGACATAACCATAATTTATTTACTCATGTTAGTGTCTTGTCTCTCTGTCTAGATTTTAAGTTCATTGTGGGCAGGGAATGTGTCTGTGTTTTACTCTCTGCTTAGCCCAGTGCTCTGCACACAGTGAAAGTTCATAAATAAGATTTAAATCAAGAGACTGCAAGAATGTAATCCTCACCTTCTAGGAGAATTGGGGTATTCCAATAAAATAGTGATAATGATCATAATACTAGTGCCAATACTACATTTGTTATGAGCATACTGTGTGCCAAGCACTGGGACACAAGATAATCAGTTCTTGCTCCATACAGGGTTTACAGTCTTAGTAGGAGGGAGAACAGGTGTTGAATCCCCATTTTACAGATATGGAAACTGAGGTTCAGAGAAGTGTAATGTCTTCCCCAAGGTCCCACAGTAGACAAGTGGCAGAGCTGAGATTAGAACCCAGGTCCCCTTGACTTCCAGGCCCATGCTCTTTCCCCTAGGCCACGCTGCTTCCCAAAACAAGGGCAAGGAGGACCTTTCAGAGTAAGGAAGTGTTCTAAGAAGAGCAGAAGCAAAAGACATACTGGTATAGCTTACTTCTACAAAGGAATGCATCATTTGCTCTTTCTTAAAATATGCAGTGTCTTGTGCGATGATGAACAAAGTCCTGGAGTGAACGGAAAACCCAAGGCAGGCTATTCGGGCAGGACTCTAATGGTCTCTGCCTCAGCATCACCATTGGGTGCTTGTGGATCACCTCGCAGTTCTTTACCTTGTATGTTTTCTGGAGCCGGAACCTGCTGTCCCACACGCTGAGGACGCCTCCTCTACTGACGCTCACAAACTGCAGGGGAGGAGGATGGGGAAGGGCCAGGACTCTCGTGGTTGGCTCTTGCTGGGAAACAAAGCGACCAAATATGACATCACCTTCCTTCTCTCTACTGTAACTTTTTGAGGGCAGGGATTATATGTCCACCGTAGCCTAGTGAATAGACCCTGGGCCTCGGAGTCAAAAGGACCTGGGTTCTAATCCCTGCTCCGCTATTTGTCCACTGTTTGATCTCGGGTGAGTCATTTCACTTCTCTGGGCCTCTGTTACCACAGTTGTAAATAGGAGTTTGAGATTGTGAGCCCTATGTGGGACAGCGGATGTGTCCAAACTGGTTGGTTTGCATCTACCCAGCGCTTAGTACAGTGTCTGGCACATAGTAAGCGCTTAACAAATACCACAATTTATTATTATTACCGCACTTTCCCAAGGGGCTTCAAACAGTGCTCGTCACAGAGTAAGCACACAGTAAATACCATTGATTGATGGAGAGACTGTGAAACGGACTCAGCAAAAAGGTCAGAACTTTCTCACATCAAGGGTCTTTTACTCCACAAATAAATACGACAATGAATGAATGGACCTGAGAATGTGAAGATCTTAAAAAATGGATTTAGGTTAGGCCCTATCCTAGTATGGGTTGTAGCTGGCCCGGAAACAGGGGGCTGGATTCAATGACCTTTAAAGTTGCCTGCTAGCTTAAGGAGTCTCTCGCACATCTCTCAGTAGGATCTGATGATTTTCCACTAGATTATAAGATGCTTGAGGGCAGGGATCATGTCTGCCAACTCTCTAGTACTCTCTCAAGTACTCAGCACAGTGCTCTGCACAGAATAAGTGCTCAATAAATACCACTGATTGATTGATTCCTTAATCGCTCAGTCACTTTTCTCAAGAGAAGATTGCTTATGGCAGGCAGGGACAAGTGAGTGGGAGTAGTACTGATGAAACCACTGTCACTGTAATTGATTCCTCTCCTCGGGTGGTCGGCCGCAGACCCCTGGGAATTGAGGCTTGACCATAGTTCTGGACCAGAGATTCCGTTGCTATCATGTAACTCTTTCATCAATTGATCACTGGTATTTATTGAATGCTTACTGTGTGCAGAGCACTGTACTAAGCATTTGGTTGTCGTGGGATTAGATTATGGGTTCGACTTCTGGTTTTGCCACTTGTCTGCTGTGGGATGTTGGGCATGTCACAACTTCTCTGTGCCTCAGTTCCCAAGTCTGTAAAATGGGGATTAAGACCAGGCCCTGCATGGGACAGGGACTATGTCCCACCCTATTATCTTGTACCTACTCCAGCGCTTAGTACCCTGCCTGGCACATTATAAGTGCTTAACAGATACCACAGTTATTATTATTTTTAGTACAACAGGGTTGCACTGTTCACTTAGTACAGTGCTTTACATAAAGTAAGCGCTCAAAAAATACTATTGAATGATAAATGCGATTGAACGATAGACACTTTCCCCAGTCCCCCCAACCTCCTGGTGGGCTGAGGCCGCTGTGATCTTTCGGGGTCCAGCCCCCACTGGCTGGAGTAGCGGCCCATCAAGCCTCTGAGGCAGTGACCGGTGAACCCCCACTCCGGCCTCCCCAGCTCCCCAGCACCTGGACCTGGGCTCACCCTGTTCTGCGGACAGCGGCGGATGAGAGGCGGTCGGCGAAGCAGAGGATCTTGGAGGGGTCTGTCAGCTTCATCATGCTCTTGGAACTGGAACAGCAGGTGACAGCACAACTCGTTCCACGTAACATAGCCAGTGTGGGCCAGGGCAATCTCAAAAAGAGTCAGAGGTCAAGTGGGGTGACCACCCGTCCGGTTTAAGGCCAGACTTTCCTGTCTCTAGCTGCTGGGAACCCCTGTCCAATCCTCAAACAGTCCCAGTCACTTCCATGTCCTCCATATCTATTTTGGACACCCAACTTCCCTCGACCTCTCCAGCCCGTGGATCTGGAGCAGCGCTGTGATGTTAGGGGACATTGGAGGGGAATATAGCAGATCTGGAAAGGGGGTGGGGGTGTCATTGTCCCCCCTTAAGTGATATTGTGTAAGCTCCGTAGATTTCTGCAAAGAACTGTTTTGGGCATCCTTGTGATGTCGGTATGGCTGCTTGGGAAATATATGGAACACAGGTAGGTCCCCTCTGAGTTGGGCAAGGGCCAAATGGTGTTCTTTTCCTTTGGTGGGCTGCTTCAGGGGTGGAGTGGGGTGTGTGACAACATAAGAGCCAAATAGAGAGAGGGAGACATTACTTGCCCTTTTTTGAAAATGGGAAAAAATTTCAGACTCTCCCTAGAAGACAGAGTCCCAAGAGAGCAACATAGCTCTCCTCTCAACCAATGGAATGCTTGGCCAACTTCAGGGTAGTATTGTATTTACTGAGCACACATGTGGTGTGGAGCACTGTAATAGAGGCTTGGGAAGTACAAAATCAAGAAGAAACCCATTCCCTGCCCACAACCTCTAGACTAAACTCACTGTGGGCAGGGAACGTGTCTACCAACTGGGCCATATGGTTCTCTCCCAGGTGTTTAGTACAGTGCTCTGCACACAGTAAGCACCAATAAATAAATAAATTGATTGCTTGATGGAACTTCCACTATAAGCCAGTGGCAAAATCAAGCAGGAGAGGTGGAAAGGGCAGGAAACGAGAGGTGGGTCCTAAATCTTGCCTGAGGACTGGTGCAGGGTGGCTAATTGATTTTCAACTCTAATACCTGAATGTTGTCACTTTGGTCTCTGGGTTTGAGCACCACTGGAGCGGACACGAGAGCAGCTGTAGTAATAACAGCAATTGAAATATTAGCAGTAGTAGAAGTAATAGGCGCAGTATGGTCTACTGGAGAAAGTACGGGCCTGGGAGTCAGAAGGACCTGGGTTCTAATCCTGGCTCTTCCATTTGTCACCTGTTTGACCTTGGCCAAGTCACTTCACTTCTCTGGGCCTCAGTTCCCTCATCTGTAAAATGGGGATTAAGACTGTGTTCTTTATGTGGGACAGGGGCTGTGTCCAACCTGATTTTATTTTATCTACCCTAGCACTTGGAACAGTGCCTGCCACATAGTAAGTGATGAACAAGTAGCATTATTATTATATCCAAACAGACGAATACTTCAAAGCCTTATTGAAGGCACATCTCCTCCAAGAGGCCTTCCCTGACTAAGCACCTCTCTCCTCTTCTCCCATTTCCTTCTGCATTACCCTTGAACTTGGATTTTGCTCCCTCTATTCACCCCTCAGTCCCACAGCACTTCTGACCATATCCATAATTGATTTATTTACATTAATCCCCTTCTTCCCCTCTAGACTGTAAGCTCACTGTGGACACTGAACATTTCTATCGACTCTGCTATATTGTTATACCATACTCCCCCAAGTGCTTAGTACAGTGCTCTACACCCAGTAAGCACTCAGTAAATATGACTGATTGATAGATAGCAGCAGTAATGAGAGTGGCAGCATGAATAGTAGCATTTGTTGACACCTGCTTAGTGAAGGGCATGGTACTGGGCACCTGGGGAGACAGCAGTGCTTGGGTGCAGAAGGGAAAGGAAAACGACACAGAGGCAGGGAGAGGGAAGGATCAGGCTGAACTCAGAAGAAAGTCCCCCTCTAGACTGCAAGCTTGTTGTGGGCAGAGAATCTTTTTTGTTTGTTGTACTCTCCCAAGCGCTTAGTACAGTACTCTGGCACACAGTGCTCAATAAATAGGATTGAATATTTTGAATGAATACCTTTTTAACAAGCAACTCCACTTGGGTCTTCCAGCGCTCTGAGCCCAGGAGCTCACACAAGACCCCCTGGAGCTCTCGGACGGTCAGGCTCCTCTCCGGATGGGGCATCTGCTCGGGCCGAGGCTTGGCACCCAGCGATTCCCTCCTGGCCGCTGACCCCTCTGCTTCTGGCAAACGTCCCGGGGATGGCACAAACAGCTTCTCCAGCTCCTCTAGGTGAGCCAGCTGCAGTTTCTCTTCCAAGCTGGGCTGCTGCTCCTCCTCTTCACAACTGGAACAATCAATCAAATGTGAATATTGAGCATTTACTGTATGCAGAGCACTGGAATCAGTGCTTGGGAGGATCCAATAGAACCAAGTCATTTGACACATTGCCTGCCCACAAGAAGTTTACAGTGTAAGAGAGACAAAACCCAAGGCCAGTGGTTCCGTGAAGGGTAGTCTAATCAAACACTTCTTATGCTCTTCTTCTTCCTTTAGACTGGGAGCTCTCTGTGGGCAGGGGATTCATTCATTCAGTGGTATTTATTGAGTGCTTAGTGTATGCAGAGCACTGTACTAAGCACTTGGAAAGTGCAGTTTGGCAACAGATAGAGACAATCTCTACCTGGGCGAGACAGACATTAATATAAGTAGTTTACAGATATGAAGATAAGTGCTGTGGGGCTGGATGGAGAGATGAATAAAGGGAATAAGTCAAGGTGATGCAGTAGGGATGCAAAGAAAAGGAAAATAGGGCAGAGTCAGGGAAGGCCTCTTGTAGGAGATGTGCCTTCAATAAGACTTTGAAGGAGGAGAGAGTAATTATCTGTCAGATTTGAAAGAAGGAGAGCATTCCAGGCCAGAGGCAAGATAGAGGTGACAGGTAGGTGGGATTCAAAGCCTGTTCTCCTTGTTACCTATACCATGAGCCCCATGGGGGACCTGTCATCTTATACCTACTCCGGTGCTCAATACAGTCCTTGGCACATAGTAAAGGCTTACAAATATCATTATTACTATAGAGAGAGGGACACATCTTGATATGCAAGGTGGAGAGCTGAGTGTAAGCTCATTGTGGGCAGTGAAGCTCTCCACCAACTCTTTTATCTTGTACTCATCGAAGTACTTAGTACAGTGCTCCGAACACAATAAGTGCTCAATAAATAGGAGTGATTGATTGCCTCGGGGGTGGTAAGACCCTAAGATCTGGGTACTGTCCATAAGTCCTCTCCACCAACACCGAAAGAGTGAACAAAGGGCTGGGGAAGGAGGTTGTCACACCTAGGTGTTTCTGGGACTTACAACCTCAGGGGACCAGGCGCTTATGCAGGGGAGAAAGAAGGATTTCACACATGGAGATGTAGGAAAATTGGTCAAGCAGCTTTGCTTCTTCTTCCACCTGCTTCCCCCAGCCCCTTATTCTAAAATAATGGTAGTCACAGTAATTGTTAAATCTGTACTATGTGCCAAGTGATGGAGTAGATTCAGAATAGGCAGGTGGGACACAGCCCCTGTCCACAGAGGACTAAGGGGGCTAGATTGTAACCTTGCTGTGGTCAGGGAATGTGTCTCTTTAATGTTATATTGAACTCTCTCAAGTGCTTAGTGCAGTGCTCTGCACACAGTAAGCGCTCAATAAATATGACTGAATGAGGGGGGAGCAGGGAAGAATAAGTTAATCTCCATTTTACAGATGAGAAAACCAAGGCCCAGAGGAACTTAAGCCATTTGCCCAAGATCAGCCAGCTTGCATGGGGCAGAGTCGGGACAAGAACCCAGGGCTCCTGACTCCCAAACCTGTGATCTTTCCAATGGGCCACGCTGCTTCCCGCTCTCACAGCCACTTTCTAACCCTCACTCCCCACCTCTAATTTTCCCAGCCTTTCCTTCACTCCATAGCTCCTCCCCCATCCACTGAGTTTTTTACCAGTCCTTTCAACTGGCCGGCCCTCATGGAAAAACCCCGACCACCAAAAAACATGCCAGGGATCCAAACTCCCATAGGAAAGTTTGCTTTCACGGTGCCAAGCCGCAGCTAGGCTTGATTTCTTGGGCCGAGCCTTGGGTTGTTCTCAGCGCTGCCCGAGAGAAGCTCCACGACCACCATCAAACCCACCCAGGGGCAGCCCAAGACTCACAGGGTCGCCGCTGGGGACAATTCTTCTTCACAATCGGCCCCGGCCAGGTGCTTCCGAGATTCCTTCGGCCCCCACATCTCGGCTCCTGCTCTCCACCCCTGAGAGGTCAGGGCCAGTTCTGAGAGGCAGCCCAGGTCTCAGACGCAAACGGGATCAACCTTGGCAAGGAATTCTCGGCTTCCCCCTCAAGCAGAGCGGAATTGCTTAGGTGACTCGGCTGGGGAAGAGACCTTCTTCGTATCCAGCCGGCCACCTGCAGACTCTTCTCTCTGCCCAGCAGCACGGACCGGGGGGTGGTCTTTGGGGGTGGTGGGTGGACAGGGCCGGCCTCACCTATAGAGCTGTGGAGGAGGAGGAGCCCTCTCTACTAAGGAATTCTCCATAGGAGATGCCCATCAAGGAGATGGGGGGTAGGAGGTCAGTTTATGATTAACCGCCATCTCAAGATGGAGAAAACAATCTCCGTTTCCCTTGGAGAAGCACTTGACCTTTGCAGGTTCGGGCAAAGAGGGCTTCTCTAGAGAGCGTTCTACTTAGGCATCCAACATCCTGAACTCTTCGGTCATGCATCAGTGACCGTGCTTGAGTCCCACCTCTGTATTCCTTCCCAGCACTTAATACAGTGCTCTGCACACGGTAAGCGTTCCATAAATACTATACTACAACTAGTAATAATTATGGTATTTGCTAAGTGTTCACTGTGTGCCAGGCACTGTACTAAGAGCTGGGGTGGATATGAACAAATGGGTTTGGACAAGTTCCCTGTCCGATCTGGGGCTCACAGTCTCAATCCCCATTTTCCAGATGAGGTAACTGAGGCACAAAGAAGTCAAGTGACTTGCCCAAGGTCACACAGCAGACAAGTGGCAGATGGTCTGGATTAGAATCCATGACCGGTGCTCTATCCACTCATTCCATGTCACTACAACTACAAACTGCAAACTGATGGTGCCAGTGACCTGTGCCCAGAAATCCAAAGCAGCTGGGCTCATCATTCAGAGTAGGCAAACAGCCCTAATAATGATACTAACAGTAGCAGTAATCGTTAGTTGTAATAATAGCATTGGTATTTGTTAAGCGCTTACTATGTGCAGAGCACTGTTCTAAGCGCTGGGGTAGATACAGGGGAATCAGGTTGTCCCACGTGAGGCTCACAGTTAATCCCCATTTTACAGATGAGGTAACTGAGGCACAGAGAAGTGAAGTGACTCGCCCACAGTCACACAGGCTGACAAGTGGCAGAGTCGGGAGTCGAACTCATGACCTCTGACTCTGAAGCCCAAGCTCTTTCCACTGAGCCACGCTGCTTCCCGTAAGAATAATAGTAGTATTTCCTGAGCATCCGCTGACTGCATTGCACCATTCCAAGAACTTGGGAAGTTTAACAGAAGGTTGAGATCCAAACCCTGCCCATAGTAAGCTTCCACTTCAGTGGCTAGGTGAGTGGTTCTAAGTGAATCAGAAAGACAAGATTACTATTGAGCTTCTACTAGCCACAGAGAAGCGACTTTGCCTAGTCCGAGGAGCCCAAGCCTGGGGGTCAGAGGACCTGTGTTCTGATTCCAGCTTCCTCAAGGCTTCCCGTGCCTCGGTTCCCTCATTTGCAAAATAGGGATTCGGAACTCATTCTCCCTCCTACTTAGACTGTGAGCCCCATGTGAGATTTGATCATTTTGTATATACTAACCCAGAGATTAGTACAGTGATGATGATGATGGTATTTAAGCGCTTACTATGTGCCAAGCACTGTTCTTAAGCACTAGGGTAGATACAAGGTAATCAGGTTATCCCAC
Source organism: Ornithorhynchus anatinus (assembly GCF_004115215.2). NCBI lineage: Eukaryota > Metazoa > Chordata > Mammalia > Monotremata > Ornithorhynchidae > Ornithorhynchus > Ornithorhynchus anatinus. The sequence continues at coordinate 5,515,920 of NC_041742.1, forward strand.
TGGGCTCACTGTCTTAATCCCCATTTTTCAGATGAGGTAACTGAGGCACAGAGAAGTTAAGTGACTTGCCCAAGGTCACACAGCTAAGTGGCAGAGCCAGGATTAGAATCCATGACCCCTGACTCCCAAGCCTGTGCTCTTTTCACTAAGCCACGCTGTTTCCCGGTGCTTTGCACATAGCAAATGCTTAACAAATACCACAACTGTGATTACTAGCAGTAATAGTAATGGTATTTATTGAACACCTACTGGGAGCAGAGCATTGTGCTAAAGCACCGAAGGGGGATGATAGACGCCCAAGGCATGTTCCTTACTCACAAGGGGCTTACAAACCTACCAGGGAAGGTACACGTGAAAATATCTAGGACAAGAGTAAATACACAAGTGCAAGAAGCAGATTGCTCACCTCCTCTGTAATTGTCACGGCAAGGTAAGCATTGTCCTGTGACCTGTGACAATATCTATAATTGATCTATATTAATGTCTGTTTTCCCCTCTAGTCCGTAAGCTCACCGAGCAGGAAATGTGGCTAATTGTTATATTATACTCTCCCGAGAGCTTAATACAGTGCTCTGCACCCAGTAAGCGCTCAATAAATACAACTGACTGACTAGCATGCAAGGATGTCATGCGCTTTATCGGACTCTTTATGAAAAATTGCAAAATTACCTCATCTACCTCAAACCACTGCAAAAAGGCCCCAATACTGCCCCAGGTCTGATACAACTGTGACTAAGCAGCCAGGAGACTGTTCACTTACCTGCTCCACCCTTTTTTTCTGGCTACATCTGTTCCATTGTGCCAATCAATCAATGGTGTTTATTGAGTGCCATTTGAAGAGCACTGTACAAGGTGCTTGGGAGCATACAATGCACCAGACCTAGCAGAGGACAAGCTTACAGCCCACCCAACTCTGCTTAGTTCAGAACTCTCTGCCTTCTGACCTTGCCTGCTGGAAACCAATTTGAGCATTACACTTTGTCACTGTTAGAGAGAGGTAATCAGGCAGTTAACTGAGTGCAGCTTTCTCAGGGTGTACTTAACACACACGGTGACTTTTCAGCTCTCCACAAAACAGAAAATCCTCCTAAATCCACTGGGATTCCTGCCCATTTGGCCTTTCCTCAGGGTTTTTAAAATGTTTTCTCTTGCAGTATTTGGTACTATATGCCAAGCACTGCATCAAGTGTTTGGGATCGATACACCATAATCAGTAGGAGGGAAAACAGGCATTTCATCCCCAGGTTATAGATGAGGAAACTGAGGCCCAGAGAAGGTAATTAACCCAAAGTCACACAGCAGGCAAGTAGCAGAGCTGGGAGTCAGAGGACTTCGAGCCTGTATTCTTTCCACTAGGGCACATGGCTTGGCTCAAGGGGTTCTGTTTCTCTGGAGATTTGGGGATTGTCTCTAGACCGTAAGTTTACTATAGGTAAGGAATATCTCTCCCAACTCTGTTGTATGGCACTTTCCCAAGCACTTAGTACTGTGCTAAGCACACAGTATGCACTCAGTAAATACCATCGATCGATAGGTTGGAAAAGCAGCGTGGTCTAGTGGCTAGAACACGGGCCCCTGAGTCATAAGGACCTGGACTCTAATCTCCACTCCCCCATTTGTCTGCTGTGGGACCTTGGGTCACAACTTCACTGGGCCTCAGTTACCTCACCTGGAAAATGGGGATTAAAACTGAGCTTCCAGGTTGTACGTAGACTGTGACCAATCTAATTGGCTTGTTTCTAGCCCAGAGCTTGGTACAGTGTCTGGCTCATATTAAGTGCTTAACAAATACCATTTAAAAAAAAAAAGGCAGAGATTGCTGTATTTTTGCCAGAGGCGGTCACTACCAGATTCACTCACTACTTGTGTATTCCCAGTAGCCAGGACAGCAAAGATCCCCTTGAGCTCTGAAGGCAGGGTGGGGGCCATGTTCTTTATGGGGAGGGTCAGGCTCTAGTCAAGAGCCATGGTGGAGGCTGCAGACTGTGGGTGGAGAACGTGTCTACCAGCTCTGTTCTATTATGCTCTCCCAAGTGCTTAGTACATTGCGCTGCACACACTAAGTGCTTAATAAGTGCTTTGCCCATTCCCCATCTTCTGTGGGCACAAAACCCCATTCTGTTCTCATCTCCCCATTCCTCCAAACCCACCCACTGCCCCATCAGGTAGAAAATCCTCAACTTTAAGACACTCAATCTCTCTCCTGATTCCTCTCCCACTCAAACCCAGACTGCACACTTGGCTCCTCTAATGTCAATATACACCTCGATCTCACTCTCTTGCCATTGACCTCTTCTTCATCCTCTCTTCTTTGCATCAGGCAGACCAATGCCCTCCCGACCATCTACTGAAATCACATCAATCGTATTTACTAAGCGCCTGCTGTGACCAGAGCACTGTACTAAGCTCTTGGGGGGAATACAACCAAACAGTATAATAGACACATTTCCTGGCCACAACCAGCTTACCGTCTACATCTCCTCCAGGAAGCCTGCCCCGACTAATCTTTCATCTTGCCACCCTCATCTCGCTTCTGCGTCACCTCTGCAGTTAAATCCATAACCCTAAGTCCTTCCTCTCTTCTCCACCTTTACCATAGCACTAAAGTTCATATTGTTAAACTTGAAGCAATTCCTCTACCAGTAATTTAATCTAAAGTATTTCTCTCTCCCACTAACTTGTAAGCTCTGCGAAGGCATGGATCAGGTCTACCAATGCTTTGTGCTTTCACAAGCACTTAATGCAGCACTTGGCACAGGAGAAAGCACTCAGTAAATATTCCTGCATCTGACCCACACAGGTGCACATGGGGGATGCAGTTTAAACTGAAGTTCAGTGGAAAGAGCATCGGACTGCGAGTCATTGGACCTGTGTTCGAGACTACTGTGTGACGTTGGGCAAGTCACTCAACCTCTCTGATCCTCAGATTTCTCATCTGGAAAATGAAGAAAATCTGGATTGAGAGTCCTGTATGGGACAGAGACTCCATCTGATCTCATCTTGGGTCTGCTCTAGCCCCTGGGACTGCTTCACAGATACAATAATTATGTGTACCACACACTGTGCAACAGGCTGGGGTAGAGGCGAGGTAATCGCACCACACATGGTCTCGGGCCCACAGAGGGCTCCCAACAAAAGAGGTAGAGAGATGCAGGCTGGGTCAGAGATTTCTGAGTCTGGGCATATCCGGGAATGGTCCAACAGTATTGTATTCTCCGGAGCGCTTAATGTGGTGCTCTGAACACAGTCAGTGCTCAATAAATAACACCGATGAAGACCAGATTCAAGTAGGGAGTTGAAGAACAGTTGAAGATTAGAACAGTTGAAAAATTAGACCAGAAGATGGCACACTCTGAAAACCTATGGATGGCACATAAGCTCTGTTCAGTAAGCCTACAAGGAGACATACACACCCTCCCCTCCACACCCCCACCAAGACAGCCCAGAATAAGAAGGTCTCTCTTCATCCCATCAAGTATAGAAAGCCTGTGCCAAGCTGGAAAAGGTCAACTATCGTAAAAGAGTCTGATTCACATCTTTGACGATCCTTGTGAGGCATGAAGGACTTCTGTGAGGACTATTTTCCCAGCTTGGAAAACATGCAGGGAAATCTCACCCATTGTTTCTGGGAAAAATGGAAAGCAGTTTTCCCCCTTCTTGCTAAAAACAACACACAAGGCATTTTTGTTGTTGGTGTCAACAAGACTGAGGGGGAGTGATGGAAGAGAGAATGTTTTTTCTCTTCCTTTTCTGGTTTGGAAACATCTGCGGGCTCTCACAGCAGAAACAACAAAGGTTCTCCATTCCTGGCCTTTCCTGGTGGATAAGAAAGGAGCAGAGTCTTTTTGCTGACCTCAGGAGGACAACGGGAAAGCTTTCATTGTCCCGTTCTGGTCCACTGTCCTCGATATCAACCCTCCAATAGAATCAGTGTGTTCTTGGGGGCGGGATTCAATATAATACTAGTGATGGTATTTATTATAGCACGCTGAATTGCTTCAACCCATTAGTTCTGGTAGAGTATCTAGAACTGACCGTGGCCAAGGAAGAGAGCATGGGCCTGGGAGGCAGAGGACTGGGTTTTAATCCCGTCTCTACCATTTGCCTGTTGTGTGACTTTAGGCAAGCCATTTAACTTCCCTGTGCCTCAGTTTCCTCATCTGTAGAATGAGGATTCGATACCTGTGCTCTCTTCTACTTAGCCTGTAAGCCCCAAGTGGGATAGGGATTGTGCCCAACCTGATTATCTTAGAAAAGCTCTTGGCTTGTAGTAAATGCTTAAATGTATACCACAATTACTGTTAATCCAAATCCTTCCTCAACACCTAAATTATTTAGGGCATGATAGCTTTCAGTCTTTCACATCTACAGAGCATGAGACTTAAAATGGAGAACCAAGAATGGAGGTTAGACACAAGGAACAATTCTGTGACAGGGAGGGCTGAAAGTAATAGTAATGATAGCAATAATAATAATAATAAAAAAAATCATTTGGTATTTGTTAAATGCTTAGTAAGTACCAAGCACTGTACTAAGCACTGGGGTAGAGGTAAGATAATCAGGTCCCACACGGGGCTCACAGTCTAAAGAAGGAGAGAGAATAAATATTGAATCCCAATTTTACAGATGAGGGAACAGAGGCCCAGAGAAGTTAAGTGACTTGCCCAAGGTTACACAGCAAGTAGCAGCTTGAAAAACCCAGGACTCACTGAAAGGGGCTGCTTTCTGAATGACTCATCTGCTTTAAGTAATCTCCTGCACAAACTATGTCTGCTTCAACTATATTGTATTCTCTAAAACATTCAGTAAAGTACTATGCAAACAATAAGGATTTGATATATACCACTAGATTATGAGGTGTCTAATAAGAACCAGGTACAAATGGGTAGCAACAATACTTGCTATCTCCCGGGGAATTTTTAAAGCATAGATTTTTATCTGTCTGGGTTGCTCGACAGGTCACACATAGGAGGCAAGGGGATTGACAAGATGGTCTGTTTTCACCCCACGTTGCTGTATTTTCTTGATTCATGCATCAAAGCAAGTAGCATTTGCAAAGCCATCCAGGAAAGGTGGCTGAAATGTCATTTTTTTCCCCAATGATATTTTTTGAATACTTCCTTCAGGCAAAGGAAGTACTTAGTACTAAGTACTTCCCCCGAGAGACAGAGGCACCAATCAATGTTCTTCTGAGTTCCTCTGCCACATGGGACTCAAAGTCTTAATCCCCATTTTACGGATGAGGTGATTGAGGCACAGAGAAGTGAAGTGACTTGCTCAAGATCACAAAGAAGACAAGTGGTGGATCTGGGATTGGAATAATAACAATGATATTAATAATAATACTAATAATTGAGGTATTAGTTAAGCGCTTACTATATCAAGCACTGTTCTAAGCGCTGGGGTAGATATAATTGTAGAGAAGAGAGAAGCAGCGTGGCTCAGTGGAAAGAGCACGGGCTTTGGAGTCAGGGCTCATGAGTTCGAATCCCAGCTCTGCCACTTGTCGGCTGTGTGACTGTGGGCGAGTCACTTAACTTCTCTGTGCCTCAGTTCCCTCATCTGTAAAATGGGGATTAAGACTGTGAGCCCCACGTGGGACAACCTGATTCCCCTGTGTCTACCCCAGCGCTTAGAACAGTGCTTGGCACATAGTAAGCGCTTAACAAATACCAACATTATTAATTGTACATTCCAAGTGCTTAGTACAGTGCTCTGCACATAGTAAGTGCTCAATATATACTACTGAATGAATGAATGTGGAACAACTATGTGGGACAACCTGTTTACCCTGTATCTGCTCCAGTGCTTAGAATTGTGCTTGGCACATAGTAAGCGCTTAACAAATACCATTATTATTATTACTATTACTACAAGGTAATCACACTGTCCCACATGGGGCTCACAGTCTTAATCTCTGTTTTACAGATGAGGTAACTGAGGCAAAGAGAAGTTAAGTGACTTGCCCAAAGTCACACAGCTGATAAGTGGCTAAGTCAGGATTAGAACCCATGACCTCTGACTCCCAAGCCTGTGCTCGTTCCACTAAGTCACGAGCAAATCAGGTTGGACATAATCCCTGTCCCATGCGGGGCTCATAGTCTCAATCACCATCATACAGATGAAGTTACTGAGGCCCAGAGAAGTCAAGTGACTTGCCCAAGGTCACACAGCAGAAAAGTGGTGGAGCCAAGATTAGAATCCATGGCCTTCTGATTCCCAGGCCCATGCTCTATTCACTAGGCCATGCTGCTTCTTGTGATTTGACCTGTGACCCGGGTGGTCAGTGTGTCATTCAGCCAAATGCCGTTTCTCACATAGAAGGCACCACTGGCCACCAAACGTCAGTCACGGTCACTACGTCATCTCCAGGAGAAAGGTTCGTCTGTCCTAGCGGGAAGGATAGAGTCCCTTTTGTCTCTGGCTCCCCTCGTCTGGGGCCAGTTCCCAGCAGAGGGGACCCATGTCCCATCGAGACTGCCCAGTTTTGTTTCCAGCGGGGAACCTAGTGGAGCCAAGATGACCAGGAGCAGAAAGGATAAGGCAGAGCACTGAGCCAAATCATTTCTAGGACTCCAAAGAACTCATTGTTCTTCTGGGAATTTTCCCATATAGGGCAAAAACTGATCTTGGAATTGAGGGGCTGAAAGGCCTCAAGAGATCATCTGCTCTAACCCCATCACTCTGGAAAGCAGCCTGGCTCAGTGGATACAGCAGGAACTTGGGAGTCAGAAGGACTTGGGTTCTAATCCTATTTCTGTCACTTGTCTATTGTGCGACCCTAGGCAAGTCACTTCACTTCTCTGGGCCACAGTTACCTCATTTGTAAAATCGGGATGAAGACTGTGAGCTCCATGTGGGAGAGGGAGTGTAAACAAGCATTTAACAAGCGCTTTATCATGGGAATGCAAAAGCCCTTAGGAGAGATTTTTTCTTAATTTCCTTGTTTTCCAAGCCAAGTTTTTCCCAGGTCAAATCTAAGGCAAACTGGAAAACATCTTACTTTAGGACCTCTGTGTTCATGGACACTCTGCAAACAATCTCTTCTTGCAAAAAATCTCTCTTGTAGAACGCCAGAGGTCTCTGCCCACATATGGACAGGGAAGCAGAGTGGCCTAGCAGAAAGAACTGAGACCTGAGAGTCAGAGGACTTGGGTTCTGATCCCACTTTGCCACATGTCTGCTGTGTGACCTTGGGCAAGTCACTTCACTTCTCTGTGTCTCAGTTACCTTACCTGTAAAATGGGGATTAAGATGGTGAGCCCCAGGCAGGACCTGGGACTCTCCCCAACCTGATTAGCTTATAACCAACCCAGCACTTTGTATAGAGCCTGGCACCAAGTAAATGCTTAAATACCATTAAAAAAGACCCAACTGGAGGGGGCAAGGGATAGAAACCTGAGAGGGGTACAAGGAGGGGATCACTTCATCACTTCTTTCACTTTGGCTGACACAAAAAGACTTAAAAAGCAACCGGAGATGGAGCTGACTGGTCAACAACTTGCTCAAAAATGACTTGAACTGAAATGGTTCAGTTTGGTTGCACTGTGCAGTGTACAATGACCGGTCACCATCAAAAACAGGGCCAAGGATGTTTACGCAGGAAAAAACAGCTGATGCAAAGCAGATGCTGCCGAACACACCAAGGAATTCTGGGCCGAAACTTGATACCACGAAAAGGCCACGCAGAGGGCTAATCCACCCTGGTTTTTTGGAAGCCAGACATTTGATGTTGGTGGCCAGATGTCATTGTTGCGGATTATTTGGGGAAAAAGGAAGTAATTGCAACATAAATTCAGCTGTGGAGCAGTCAGGGTGGCTAGTCTTTCTACCTCCTTCTATCCCTCATGTTCAACAGAAAATGCCAACTCCACCTCCTCCCCTCCGCCCGCCCCCCCCCCCCAAAATGACAGTCCTTGGACTCCAAATTTAAAACAATTCTTCAAATGCAGCAACAGAAATATGACAGGGAAGGAAAAGTAGAAGGTCACAAAGAAAGAAGAGCATTTCCTGTGTAAGAGAGAGCCAGGAAATGCAGCTGACAGGGGAGGGAGAAGAAAGACAAAACCAGGAGAGTTCCAAGTAAAGAAGGGGTAGGGGATAAAGGCAGATAGAGCACCAGATCTACCACTGAATTACACCTGAGCTTTATCAGGGTCCAGAAAATGACATCTTGAATGAAACCCAAGATTCAGCATCTGGTAACTCCAATTAGAAGTCCCAACTCTTTATTTTAAGTGCAGGGGTGAACAGGAGAGGTATGAGTGGGGTGGAGAGGCCAGGGGAAAGAATGACAGACAAACCCAACTGTGGTTTGAGAGGCAGACATGCAGACATATGCAAAGGGACACACAAGAAGCAGTGTGGCCTAGCAGATTGAGCACAGGCCTAGGAGTCAGAAGGACCTGGGTTCTAATCCCGTCTTCTCTGCTTGTCTGCTGTGTGACCTCGGGCAAATCTCTTCACTTCTCTGGGCCTCAGTTGCCTCATCTGTAAAATGGGCAGTAAGACTGTAAGCCCCATGTGGGGTATGAGCTATGTCCAACCTAATTAGCTTATATCTACCCCAGTACTTAACACAGTGCCTGGCAAACAGTAAACGTTTAACAAACACCATTAAAACATACACAACTAGGGAAGGGGAATCCACAGTGATAATCAAGAAAGCACTTAGAACTTAGGATCCCCTTCCTACTAATGTTATATTGCAAAAATGATGTTATTGCAATAAGTGACATTTATTACAATATCCGACTGAATTTTAATAATAATAATAATAATGTTGGTATTTGTTAAGCGCTTACTATGTGCCAAGCACTGTTCTAAGCGCTGGGGTAGCCACAGGGGAATCAGGTTGTCCCACCTGGGGCTCACAGTCTTAATCCCCATTTTACAGATGAGGTAACTGAGGCACCGAGAAGTTAAGTGACTTGCCCAAAGTCACACAGCTGACAAGTGGCCGAGCTGGGATTTGAACCCATGACCTCTGACTCCAAAGCCCGTTCACTTTCCACTGAGCCACGCAATTTTATCTATCCTAGTGCTTAGTCCAGTGCTTGGCAAATTATTATAGAACTACAGAGTTATGGGGCATCAAACCCTGCTGCTTCTCCTTTGATTTCAATCAGATTCCTGACACTTTCAATCCCCTTTCTGTTAGCTCCTGCAACAATTTTTTTGACCCCAGAGAATCGACAAACCATCCTTGTATGCTTCGAGCTGGCTGGGGGTAGGGAAGGGGTGGGAGAGGATGAGGGGAGAGGCAATGATGGCCTTAGGGATTGTCCTCTAGTCTGATCCATCCACATCACCACATAACCATCCTTGCAGACTGCAGAGAGGGATAGGTCAACCAGCTCCTGGGTGGCCAGTTGGCCTTCGGTCTGGATGTAGCAGGAAGTGGTCATATCCCTTTAGGGTACGGCCTTATTAGCAGCCGAGAGCCGACCTCAAAGCTCATCTGGCCACCAACAGAAATGAGGCTGCCACCTCAAGCTGTGTGGCAACACTGTGGCTATTGAAGGTTACCTCTCCCGTGGGGCCGTCTGGGAAAAGAGCCAAAGAATCTCAATGTGAAGGGACTCCAATTGATCAGCCTCCTTTGCCTTCATTTTCAAGATGTCACTTCTACTGAACCTGCTCTTAGGATTCTGGATAAAGCCGTTACAGCTGGAGTAGAAGTAGGTGAAAAGGACAGAAAGAAGATGTTTAGAAAAGGACCGACCCCTCATCGAACTCCTCGTATTTAGAGGGCCAGGCTTCCTCTGCTCTGTAAATAACTAAGTCTGCCTCCCAAACTTCATTTTAATAATAATAGTAATAATTGTGGTACTTGTTAAAGCACTTACTCTGTGCTAAACACTGTGGTAGTTCCACGGTCATCAGACCAAACACTGATCCTGACCCATAGTTTAAGGGGGTGGAACACCTCTGAGACCTGGAATTGTCTTTTCCTTGGTACCAAGAAGCAGCCTGGCTAAGTGGATAGAGCATGGGCCTGGGATTCAGAAGGACCTGGGTTCTAATCCCGGATCAGGTGCATGACTGCTGCATGACCTGGGCAAATCACTTGACTTCTCTGTACCTATTACCTCAGCTGTAAAAGGGGGAATAAGAGTGTGAACTTCTTGTGGGACAGGGACTGTGTCCCACCTGGTTAACTTGTATCTACCACAGGGCTTAGAACAGTCCTTGGCACATAGTAAGCACTTAACAAGTACCATATTAATAATAATAAAAAAAATGCTGCATGATGGAGATAGCATGTAGCATCTTCTTTCCTCATCCTTTTCACAGCTGTATATTTCTCCAGATGTTCTCTCTGAGGTTTGGAGAGAGGGCGTTCCTCCTGAGGAAAAGTACCAGAAAAATCCAGGCCTCTCTTCTCCTGAGGGACTCATCAGCAACACCTGCATGGAACAATCCATTCAATTGGGAAACTGGGAAAAAATTCACTCACCATAGAATTAGTGCCAAGAAGGAGGGTGGAGAGATGGAATGGGAAAAACGGTGAAAAAAAGATGGGAGCCATGGGGCAGAGAGAGGAAGAAAGAGGAGAGGAGGAAGGGAGAGGAAGTGGGAACACAAGTAATGAGATAATGAAAACATGGAATTATTCTCATGAGATTGGGTCTTTGTATAAGCAACAGGATGAGACATCCTGATTTGGGTGGGACAGTCCTCAAATTGCAGGGCCTGCCCAAACTCCCATTCTATGTCCACAGGAAAACCGATGGTCCCGGGAGGTCAGACCCATCTCACCCTACGGGGCTGGGAAGATAGGGGGCTGAGATCAACTTGTAACCTCCTGGCCCACTGATTAGCCGTAGCCTCCCAGAATGAGCCACTGCTACACTGCTACCACTGAGCCAAAGCAACGGTGAGATTAGGATGTGAGCGAGAAAAGGACGTGAGCGTCAGAACCCCAGTGATATATAAGAATTGCTCAGGCTGTTACGCTGATGACAACTGAGAGCACCAATTAAAATGAAGGGAATCAGATTGTGAATGATAAGACGCGGGCAAAGAGGTTCCATGCACTTCATGGGAAGGTAACCAGGAAGAACAGCAGAGATGTCTAAAGTGCAGAGATCAAGTGTAATAGTTCTATTGGACAATAGTTCTATTGTCTTTGTGTCTTTGCAGTGGCCTTCAACAGGGAGGAGGCAAACAAAACAACTTGAGTGAGGGAGAATGAAATGAGAGGTTGTAAATTGAGTGTCTCATGTTTGTGAATCATTGAACGTTTTTTACTGAGAGCTTACTGGATATGAAGCAATCAATCGATAGATGGCATTTATTGAGATCTTACTTTGTGCAAAGCACTGTAATAAGTCCTTGGGAGAGCATGATACAATAGAATTAGTAGACAAGTTCCCTGCCCATAATGAGCATACATGAATAATATGAATACACAATTTATACTGCATACTCTAAAAATACGTACATAAGGGCTGTGGGGTTAGGGATGGGGTGAATATCAAAGGTCCAGAGGTCACAGGTTCGAGTGACTAGTGGACACAGAAGGGAGAGTGAGCTGTGGAAAAGAGGGCTTAATCAGGGAAGGCCTCTTGGAGGAGATGTGATCTTAATAACGCTTTGAAGGTGGAGAAAGCGGTGGTCAGGCATATGGGGAACATGGAGGGAGTTTCAGGCTGAGGGGAAGAGGTGGGAAAAGGGTCGGTGGTGAGATAGACGAGATGAAAACACAGTGAGTAAACTGGTGCTAGAGGAGCGGAGTGTACATGTTTTCCTCTTTGTTATCTTTTCCACTCACATTTGAGAATGAGTAAATCCAGAGGAACATCTGTTGAAAACTTAACAGTAATTTGAAACCCTTTTTCATTAAATAACCCTTGCCCAGTCTTTCAAAGTCTTTTAGGTAGGCTTTTGAAAGGAAGTGTTTTAATTGGGTGGGGGACAGGAGAAACTGCTTTTAAACAACTGCTATTCCCCTGACAAATCTCAGTATAACAAGAATGTGGCTTTTTGGCCAAGAGCTATTCCCATCCACATTAGAAGATTTCTAATAAATTTCCCTTTCCTCTTACTTTGCTTCCATAAGGGAAAGAATACATTTCAGAAAGCCCCTTCTGAAGGGCTGGCCTTTACTATTTTCTTATGGTATTTATTAAGTGCTTACTACCTGCCAAGAACTGTTTTAAGTGCTAACGGGTTATTTTCCCATCCTTAACCTCAATAATCTTTATACGTGCAGCTTTAAAAAGAAACATGACAAGATTCCTGGATCACTGTTGTGAGCACCAGGGTAGATACAAGTTAGATACTATATTGATCATCATGATATTTGTTAAGCGCTTACTATGTGACAGGCACTGTACTAAGCACTGGGGTGGATATAAGCTAATCAAGTTGGACATAGTACCCATCCCACAAGGGGCTCACTGTCTCAAAATCCATTATTCAGGTGAGAAATGAGGCCCAGAAAATTGAAATGACTTGCCTAAGGTCCCAAGCAGACAAGTGGAGGATTCTGACTCCCAGGCCTGTGCTTCATCTACTTAGCCATGCTGCTTCTCCTATTTGTTAAATGTTTACTATGTCAGGCACTGTAATAAGCACTGGGGTAGATATAAGCCAATCAGATAGGACACAGTCCCTGTCCCATGTGAGGCTCACAGTCATAATCACCATTTTACAGATAAGGTAAGTGAGGCCCAGAGAAGTTATGAGACTTGTCCAATGTCACAATGGCAAAAAAGTAGAAGAGCCAGGACTAGAACTCAGGTCCTTCTGGCACCCAGGCTTACGGTCTGCCCATTAGGTCATGCTGTATTCTCAGCTCCGTACACAGTAAGTGCTCAATAAATACCACTGATTGATTCATTCAAATCCACCTCCTGCTGGGATTTTCTTAAGACTTTGGTGCTCGTCATGCAACCATTCCTTTAGCCAGATGTGGAAACAATAATTACCTCAAAGGGCTACAAATTGGTGGTGTTTACTGGGGATGGTATTCTCATTTGGATGATCAATAGGAACGCTTGGTCTTAAAGATTCACCTGGACAGTCTTCTCTTCCTTTCTCCATTTTCCAAGTGTGTTTTTACACAGAAGGGCTCTGGTTCATTGACTCAGACTTAAATCTAGCTGCTCTAACAACTTGACCTCTGCCCTGGGAGACATACACTGACTCAAGCAAAGGCAAAGATTAGTCACCCAGAACACAGCAGGTGGGGGGCAGAAGGAGGGCAAGGTCGATTGGCGGGCTGAGCAAACCCCAAAGGACCTGGGTTCCGGGGAAGAGAAGAGAGGAACCAACCAGTTCATAGCACATATAATAGTGCTTGAATCACAGTAAGCTCTTAAATACCATAGTCATTATAAACATCACACTACACTATTCCCACATCCCTGTTGCTGTTAGAATGTAAGCTTCTTGTAGGCATGGGATGTATCCCTTGCTTCTGTTCTAAAATTACTCTCCCATGTACTGGGTTCATAGCCTTACCCATTCCCACTTGGCAGGATTCATGATCTAGGATGACAGTACTGACTGACCCAGTCTGGCACCCGGTGACCAGTCATGGTACTCTAGGACTTTTCAAAGATAACATATCACTTGGGGCAACTTCACCAACTTCCTCCGTCACCAAGCCTGTTGACTTTGTAAAGACCGGTGACCTGTGTCCTCAGATGCCAGTGGTCCGAATTGCTGGTAAAAGGGTAATGTAACCGTGACGCGTGTGTGTTTGGAGAACTTGTGTAAATGTTTGTGGCTGAGTTTCACTGGTGGAGCCGGGCAAAGGTAAGTCTATTAACATGACCGTACCTTGTTGACTCGTTTCTCCCTCAATACTTTTTCAGGCTAGGCCTTCTCTTTGTTTGAGAAGCAGCGTGGCTTAGTGGACCAGAGCATGGGCCTGGGAGTCAGAAGGACTTGTGTTCTAATCCTGGCCCCACTACATGTCTTCTCTGTGACCTTGGGCAATCTTCTCTGTGCCTCAGTTACCTCAAGTGTAAATGGGAATAAGTGTGAGCCCCATGTGAGACAGGGACTATGTCCAAGTGATTAACTTGTATCTATCCCAGTGCTTAGAACAGTGTTTCGGACATAGTAAGTGCTGAACAAGCAACATAATTGTTATAATTATTATTAATCCTGCACCCTGCTTAAACCACAGTTCCAGATTTTGGGTGGCAGCTGCAAATAATTTTGTAAAACTACTAAAATATTCCAGAGTTGGGAGTACCCTGGATAATTCATTAATTAAACTCACTTCTTTTCTTGTTGACTCTAGAAGCTTGGGTAATAATAATAATGATAATAATGGTGATGGTGAATAATTGTGTTACTTGTTAAGCACTTATACATGTTCCAAACAATGTACTAAGCACGGAAGTAGATACAGTATAGGAAGATTTTTTTATGGTATTTGTCAACCGCTTTCTATGTGCCAGGCTTTGTCTTAAGTACTGGGGTAGATACCAGAAAATCAGGTTGGGCAAAGTCTCTGTCCCCCTAGGGTTCATAGTCTTAATTCCCATTCTACAGATGAAGTAGAACTGAGGCACAGATAAGTGACTTGTCCAAGGACACACAGCAGACAAGCAGTGGAGCTGGGACTAGACCCCAAATTGGAGCCAATTCCTGTCCCACACAGGGCTCACAGTTTAAGTTTGGGGGAAACAGGTAGGGTAATCTCCATTTTACAGGTGAGGAAACTGAGTCACAGGGAAGTCAAGTGACTTGTCCAAGGTCTCTCAGTTCACATTCACGTCTGAAATGGGATGTGCTCATTTTTTGGCTTATTAGCACTCTGGGACTTCAATAAACTCTGCCTACCCCTCCCCACCCAGCACTTAGTACAGTGCCTGGCACCCAGTAAGTACTTAACAAATAGCATTATTATTATTATTACTCCCAGTTCCTGAGAGGGAAAGAACTGACGTTCAGGCTTGGAATGGGATGTCCTGACAGCTTTCTTCTAAGTCAGTATGGTCACCTGACTGCTTTGAAGCCACGGGAAGCAGCGTGGCTCAGTGGAAAAGAGCCTGGGCTTCGGAGTCAGAGGTCATGAGTTCGACTCCCGGCTCTGCCACTTGTCAGCTGTGTGACTGTGGGCAAGTCACTTAACTTCTCTGTGCCTCAGTTTCCTCATCTGTAAAATGGGGATTAACTGTGAGCCTCACGTGGGACAACCTGATTACCCTGTATCTCCCCCAGCGCTTAGAACAGTGCTCGGCACATAGTAAGCGCTTAACAAATACCAACATTATTATTATTATTATTATTTGAATACATTACATTATTTAAAGCCCTCAAAACAACCCAGTGGCAGTGGTGGTTTTCTCATCTCCTTTTATGAAAGAAAAAAAAACATAAACAGGTCAAGCCAGCAAGACCAACAGGCCAGACATTTATCCATTGCCCATTCAAAGATAGCCACTCTATCCATACGCTCATATCCACCCACTTTTGGCATCCCGTTTCAAGATCTCAGAGGACAATGACTTCAACTTCCGAATGAATAATTAAATGGTTCCAATATTCTTGTGCTGGCCCTAGGAAGTATGAATCCAATTAGTCTCTGACTTCACACCCAACCCAATCAATTGATAGCACATTTATTTTCAGGATGCCGATTTGATTCCTTGGGAAGTAACAGAAAAACACCCTTGGAGCCCTCAGGGTGAAGGAATTCCTCCTGGTAACTGTTACATTTTAAAAATAAAAAAGACCTGTATATGGTCCATTACGCTCTCTTCGAGATCCAGCCTTCTCTTCTCTCCTTTCCACTTCTTCTTCACTTGTCTCCTTAGCCGAAGCAGCTCCTTGTGGTCAGGGACTGCATCAACCAACATTCTAGTATTCGTACTTTCCTCAATGCTTAGTATAGTGTTCTGCACACAGTAAACACTCAATAAATACCACTGACTGACTGATTGATTTCTCTCAGAACTACGGCAGTGGACTGTTCCTATGATTTTAGAAAAGCAGGGAGACCTAATGGTTAAAGCCCAGGCCTGGAGCCCGGGACCCTGAGGTCTGATTAAGGCTCCATCATTTGCCTGCTGTGTGACCCTCGGCACGTCACCTAACTTCTCTGTGCCTGCTTCCTCAACTGAAAAATAGGGATTCAATACCTGTTGTCCTTCCTTCCTAGACTGTGAGCAACATGTGGGACAGGGGCTGTGTCTGACTTAAGTAACTTGTATCTACCCAGAGCTTAGAACAGTGCTTGAAACTTACTACGTGCTTAACAAACCTCACTAAAATGATCCATCTCCTGGACAATATGATATGATGTCAACTTTTAAGTTTTCAGAGTGGGGGTGAAAAACAGGGTAGGGATTTTAGAGGGCAGGAAGAAGAGTTGGAGGGAACAGGCTCCAAAAAGCTCCTATATCAGAAAGATGCCATTTTGGGTACGTTGGGCCCTGGCTGAACAAGCCTCCTGGATCTGAGGTTTAGTCAGATACCAGGGCAGGCAAATCTGAAAGTTGAGCTCAGAAAAATTAGGGGGGCTACCATCCACTTTGCCTGTATGGACTGAGCCCCAGGGCTGACAAACTCCAAAATCAGTCTAAACCCCCAGGTTTCAGCACAATCAGCAATTCCATTTAACCTCAGATTGGACCCAATGTGCTACTTCAACTCAATCTGTTCTTTCCAAGCGCTTAGTACAGTGCTCTGCACACACTAAGTGCTCAATAAATATGATTGAATGAATGAATCTACCATTTCTTCTCCAACTAGGCTTCTCTTTTCTCTGAAAACATCTGGGAGGTAGGTACACTGTTTGAGATATGTACTCATTCTTCCAGAGTGGCATTTGGTGCCCTCTAAAGTCTGGAAAGACTGATAGCCCATCCCATTTGGCCTACCTTCCAAATGGCAAAGTTCTTAATATAGGTAAAAATAATAACTATAATAATCATGGTATTTGTTAAGCACTTACTACATGCTAAGCACTGTTCTAAGCACTGGGGTAGATCCAAGGTAATCAGGTTGGACCCAAACCCTATCCCACATGGGGCTCACAGTCTTAATCCCCATTTTACACGAGGTAACTGAGGCCCAGAGAAGATAAGTGATTTACCCAAGGTCACACAGCAGACAAGTGGCTGGAAGAAACCAATTCATTTTATCATCTAATGATTACTAGTAACATTTGTCATCTAAATTAGGAATTTCAGATTTGGTGTTTCCCAGCTTTTGCTAAGTAACATGGATTCTATTCAAAGCCCCTGAAATGACCTCGGTTTTGTTTATCCATGTTAATTTATTTATTCATTCATATTTATTGGGCGTTTACTGTGTGCAAAGCTTTGTACTAAGTGCTTGGGAGAGTACAGTATAACAATAATCATGTTCCCTGAAAGGATCATGGAGTCCAACAGGAAAGGAGTGGTGTCTACTTTATTGTATTCGCTCAAGCACTTAGAACAGCACTCTCCACACAGTCAAGTTCTCAATAAGTACCACTGAGTGACTGAACGGGAGTATGATTTATCATCTAAGAGATTAACCAGCACTGTTTTTGCTAATTAACAACTTCGAGACCCATCGTACACTGTACGGGGTTTCTTTAATTTCTTTCACTATGTATAATGAAAAGTAGAAGATACAAGAAAAAGGAGGATGGGAGAAATAAGCTCAAATTATTTTGTAGGTTTTCCTTTCCACCTTCTCTGAGTCCAGCTTCTGGGACAGGACACAGATATCAAGTTCTCTTCCTGCTGTTTATTTTTATTTTTTTCCTCGGTACGACTGCTCTCAGGACTTCCCCAATTTCTTAGAATAGGGCATGGCACCCAGTGGATATTCACTATACGCCATCACCAATCCCAACCCACCTTTCCTCCATCCATTATGGGTATCAGCTGAAACTAGGGTTGTGATGAGGAAAGAGAAAAATTGGCCAGGAGGATCAAATGGAAATGAGGCTGCTACAAGTATGAAAGTCCATTATATTGGTATTTTATTGGCTTCATTTCATGCAGAATATATAGCCAGGATGGTATTTAAAATGCAAAGGATCACTCCAACCTCTATACCTCTTCTCTTACTGTCCTGATGGCTCCTTTCACTCCAGCCAACAGAAAAAAAGCACTTATCTCAGGGTCTATCTTATTGTGATAAATATGATCCATCCTTTGGTAAAAATATAAAATAGATTTCATGATGCTATTGTTTTCTTTGAGACCGTTTACAAGTATAATTACTGTTAATGTACTGAACCACTATGTAAATTAGAGAAGAAGAGAGTTAGGCTCTAAGGGTCTTCTGAGGGAAGGAGCTTCCACTTTACTGTAGGTTCCAATTCCTCGTCAAAGTCTCCTGGGTCCTGTTCCATTGTGAGTTCTAAGAATACCTGATATGCAAACAGTGAAGGAGAAAGAAAATCAAGTTTTTCCCCTAGTCCACGAGAGCTGGGGACTAAGGAAACAACATTGCTGGCAAATTAACAGTGCAAATCAGCCACCAAATCTGTTACAGACGTCTTCTTCTTGGGGATAGCAAATGGTTAAGCTATCATCTGAAGCAATTCCCTTCACTAGTAAGCAAATAATATTTTTATTCCAATTCTTTCCATTTTATCTTTTGCCTGAGGATAATCAATCAGTTGCATCTCAATCAGGCTAAGATACTGATTCCAATTCCCCAAGGCAGTGTTCGGGAGTAGATCCTTTATTATCTATCAATGATGAACTGTATTTATGGAGTGCTTACTCATTGCAGAGCACTGTACTAAGCACTTAAGGTTTCTGCCCTCAAGGAGTCGACAATCTATTTTCCCCCAACCTGGAGAGGGAGTTCAATGGGCAAAAATCTAGGAAGCTTCATTTGGATTCAAGTGGACAAACTTTTCTAAAATATTCAATTACACTGTGTGAATGTTCTTATATCGTAAATGATGCTCAATCTCTTTTGCTGCCATAAGAAAACAGTGGTTTGATACTCTCACTATGACATCAGAATTTAACATTTGCTCTGGGGATGAAGGGAAGGATTTTAGTCGTTTATAATGACGTACCTGTTCTAATGTAGACTGAGAAAGGCTGTAATTCTCCAGGTCGAAGCCTTGTTTCACTGCAAAGAAAATGGCACATGGCAGACCTTCAGATCTTTACCTTTTTTAAATGCAAGTTCAGCACTGGATGGCAATAGGCGATCCAAATTGAGCTCGGACCTTTACTGATGCCCTCTCATTCCACAACAATGTCTACAACTCTTCGGTTAAGAGTTGCCTTTTTCTATTACTAGGCAAAACTCCCAGGTAACTGGCTTGCTACATCATTTCAGTCTGCACGTGTCACTTTCAATCCACCTGAAGCATGAATTTGAGTTTCCCTCTTAGCTAGATCTCGACTTTGGAGGAAGTCACTCTTACCTTCCTCCAGTTTCAAAAAGGCCGATGAGAGAGGGCATACATCGTTCATGGGTAATTTGTAGACAATCAGCGAGGAATACCTGTGCGGGGAATGAAGGGTGAGGTCAATAGATCAATTGACTTAAATGCAGTAAAAAAAAAAAGGCGTTATTTATTCAGAGCCTACTGAGTGCAATGGCCTCGTGATGGAATGTGTGTGTGTGTGTGATAGAGGGAAGGGGACTTGCAGTGTGTGCAAATACAAATCCCAGAATACCCTGCCCCATATACACAGACATGGAGCCCTTTCTTTTGGATAGCACTGTCCTTGAAGACCAGTGAATTCAACTGAGATATTAATTGGCTGAAGTGATGACTCTCAAGCCCACCTTTAAACCAGGATACATGGGTCAACCTGAAGTTTAATTCTCACTGGTTCCCATCCCAAACTCTAGGGTAACACCATGGCTATCTATGATATGGCCTTATTAAAAACCTTATCAAAATGCCCCTTCCTCCAGAAAGCCTTTCTCGACTAAGCCTTCATTTCCCTTACTTCCCCTCCTGCCTGCCTCACCCTTGGCTCCTGGATCTGTACTCTTTCTTCACCCCACCTTCAGCCCCCAAGCACTTATGAATGTATCACGTAATTCATATATTTATATTAATCTCTGTCTCCCCGCTCCAGACATGCTCCCTATGGGCATGAAATGGGTCTACCGACTCTGTTGTATCGTATTCTGCTTAGTACAGTGTGCTTAGTACAGTGCTTTGCACAGAATAAGTGCTCAGTAAATACCATCGATCAATGGACTAAGTGACGGTTTACCTCTCCTTCCGGACCGCTTGGGGAAAGAGCCTAAGAATCTCGGCGTGAAGAGCCTCCATTTGACCAGGCTGCTTCGCTTTCATTTCCAGTACGTAATCTCTGCCAAACTTGCTCTTCAGGTGTTGGATGGAACCAATAAAGCTGGAGTAGAAGAAGGGAGGAAAGAACAGAAAGAAGATGGTTAGAAAAGTACTGTCCCCATAAGGCAAACATTCCAAAATTTGGCCATGAAGGGTGATGTTTAAAAGCCTGGCTGTATTTGATTGTGAAGTGGAAGCTTCAGAGGAATTGCTGTAGGTTACCACTTGGGCTTCAGGTGCCCTCATCTGGGGAGAGAGGAACAGTTGGGACCTTGGCTTTGTGAGGGAAAGGCTGAGACTGCACCCACCGTAGCTGTCCCGCCACAACGATGGCCACCCGGTCACACACGGCCTCCGCCTCTGCCATGTTGTGAGTTGACAGGATGGCGCCATTCTCCTTGCTTTTGCAGGTCGCAAGGATCATCTGCCTACACACAGGTCAGTTAAAAAAAAGACAAACACACACTTGTAATTAACCCACTCAAATTTAACTTGGAAAAAGAGATTTGAACTGGCACAGATATATATGTGGGTGGATATTAAGGAGAGACTCTTGGTTCAGCTGGTTAATGTCAGGGGAACCCATAGTGGTATTTTTTGAGCGCTTACTGTAGTCAGAACTATGTACTAAGCGCTTGGAGAATTAGCAGAGCTCAGCCAGGTTACAGAATTGGAGTCGGAGGGGGGGTAGAAAGGGCTGAGTGGGGAGTTTTCTGTTGGAAGCAGATTGAGGATGGATTAAGAATCGGGGGGAGCTTTAGGATAAATGCTATTCTATATACAAACAGGAATCAAGACACAGAGGAAGAAAAATACATTTCGTCAATGAAAATTTATAGGAACCAAAACAACTTAACATTTTTGGGTACAGCCCTATAAGAGGGGTGTGGGTGTTGAGAAAACCCATGACAGTGGTGCATTTTCCTGGACCCATGCTACACACATGCTTATGACCATGTTTTCGCATCAAGCTCTATCCAGAGTGACGAGGCTTGCCGGAAGCACATGTCCTAATTCCCCAGAGGCATTCTATCCATCCAAAACTCGTGTTATGGACAAACAGAGTACGCCTTACAGGGTCAGTTTAGGCCTCCCTCATGGAAAGAATTGAGTGTGAACTGGCAGTAACTCGAGATTCCACACTCTAGATTAAATTTGCTTAATGATAGCCAATTGCGTGGGCTAGTCCCAATAACATCTATTAGACAGTCCCTTTGAAAAAGTCTCACACTGTTGGAATAGACAATAATAATAAAAATTACGGTACTTATTAAGCAGTTACTATGTGCAAAGCACTGTTCTAAGAGCTGGAGTAGATAGAAGATAACTGTGTTGGACATAGTTCACAGAGGGCTCACAGTCTTAATTCCCTTCTTTTTTAGATGAGGTAACTGAGGCAGTGAGAAGTTAAATGACTTGTCCAAGGTCACAGACAGGTGTGTAGTGGAGCTGAGATTAGAACACAGAACATCAGACTCCCAGGCCTGTGCTCTTTCCATTTAAACCACGCTGCTTCCAGACTACTCACCACATTTGCTGCTGCCCTTTTGGGTCCATTCCAATCGACGGTTCATCCAGAAGAATGACTGTGGGATTTCCCAGCATGCTCAGAGCAAAGCACAGCTAAAATCATGATTATTATTATTATTAGTAGGACATTTGGTAAGTGCTTACTACATGTCAAGCACTGTACTAAGAGCAGGGGTAAAATAAGTTTATCAGATTGGACATACTCCCTGTGCCTCATGGAGCTCACAGTCTGAGTATGAAGGAGAACAGGTAATGAATCCTCATTGTAAGAATGAGGAAACGGAAGCCCAGGTAAATTAAGTGACTTGTCCAAGGTCACACGACAGGCAACCGATGGAGCCGGGGTTGGAAACCAGATCCTCTGACTATCAGGCCCTGGCTCTTTCCACTAGGCTACGCTGCTCCCTATATAGCAAGGCCCTAAGCAGAAAAGCTCATCAGGACCCATTTTTAAGTGCCATTTGTTAGCGCTTACTATGTGCCAAGAAAAGTACTAAGTGCTGGGTAGATACAAGATGATCAGGTTGGACACAGTCCATGTCCCATATTCGGCTCAAGTTCCTATTCCCCAATTTCCAGAAGAGGTAACTGAGGGATGGAGAAGTGAAGTGACTTGCCCCAGGTCACACGGCAGACAAGTGGCAGTGCTGGGATTAGAACCCAGGTCCTTCTGAGACCCAGGTCCATGCTCATTCCATGAGACAATGCTACTTTTCTGGTAGTAGACATGATAGATCCTTTCTAGAAGCAGCTTGGTTTAGTGGAGAAAGCACGGGCTTGAGAGTCAGAAGGACCTGGGTTCTAGTCCTAATTCCACCACTTGTCGGCTGTGTGACCTAAGGCAAGTCACTTTACTTCTCTGGGCCTCTGTTCCCTCATCTGAAAAGTGGGGATTAAGACTGTGAGCCCCATATGGGACAGGGACTGTGTTCAACCCGATTACCTTGTATCTACCCCAGTGCTTAGTACAGTGCCTGGCACTTAGCAAGCCCTTAACAACTACCACAATTATTATTGTTA
Source organism: Ornithorhynchus anatinus (assembly GCF_004115215.2). Taxonomy (NCBI): domain Eukaryota; kingdom Metazoa; phylum Chordata; class Mammalia; order Monotremata; family Ornithorhynchidae; genus Ornithorhynchus; species Ornithorhynchus anatinus. The sequence goes on from NC_041742.1 coordinate 5,538,715, forward strand.
TTATTATTATCAACATTCCACTCTGAGCTTCTGTGGAAGCCTCAGAGCCCAACCTCAGCCAGTTAACTAGCCCCACAAATCCCATCTGATTGAGGAACTGCAAAGAGCAGGAGACGCACCTTCCGGTTTATCCCCACAGACAGTTTCTTGACCGGAACTTTCAGATGTTCTTGCAGTTCGAGGGCCTCGGAAATTCTGGAAGAGAACAAAGGAAATGTTTGCACACAGTCCAGGGGCCGGTGAAAACGTGAATGAACAACAGACAGCCAATATCTTTGGAGAAGCCACTCTTCATTGTGAAAATGATCAACCCGGTCATATTGACAAACCCTCTGAGGCACGGAAGAAGTGCTCGTGCTCCTTGGAAACTTGAAATCAATTAATTGACAGTATTTATTGAGTGTTTTCTATGTGCGGAGCACTGTGCTAAGCTCTTGGGAGCATACGACACAACAGAAATAAGAAGCTTACAAGATTACTGTACTTGGATTGGGTCACTCATGAATTAACTATTCAGCAAATTTGGATGGTCTGATAAGTTCACCAAAATCTTTAGGCTACTCCAATTGTATGGTTGGTAGATCACTGGTATGTATCAAGTGCTTACTGTGCACAGAGCACTGTTCTGAGCACTTGGGAAAGTACAATACAATTGACTCAGACTGTGTCCAATCCTATTATCTTCCATCTAACCCAGAGCTTAGTATAGTGCCAGGCACTAAGTGTTTAACGAATACCATTAAAAAGTACCTTGTTATGGCTGCGCTGGTATCTTCCTTTGTCATTCCTTTCACAGCTGCATATACCTCCAGGTGTTCTCTCACTGTAAAGTCTGGCCAAAGGGCTTCCGCCTGGGGACAGTACCCAGGGAATCTCCTCTCCTTATCTCCCCGCACACTCCCAGAAACTAATTCATTCTGTTTGAGTATCACCTACACACACACACACACAAAAACCCACAAAACTCTGAAATTCAGATTCCACACTTCACCCATTTTCACCCATCAATTTTCAAGAGAGATTTTTTTGCTGGGAGGCTTTTTGTCAATAGTCAAAAATAGGTCAGGAATAATCTAGAGGTACAAACTACCCCATCACTCAACATCATCAAGCTTCATGAAATGATGTCTTTATCATGGTTAATCTAGATGGAGTAAGATTACTTCTAATAGTAATAATAGTCAAGTGTTTATACTAAGTGCCAAGCACTGGGGTACTGGGGTAGAAACAAAATTATCAGATTGAACCCAGTCCTCGCTCCACATAGGGCTCACAGTCTAAGTAGAAGAGGGACCAGGAACTGAATCCCTATTTTACCGATGAGGAAACTGAAGCAAAGAGAAGTGACTTGCTCAAGGGCACCCAGCAAGGCAATGGCAGAACCGGTATTAGAACTCAGGTGCTCTGATTCCCCTGCCCGTGTTCTTTCCGTTTCCTAATAGTAGTAGTAGTAAAAAATATTTGCTGAGCACCCGTTTGATGAAACACACTGTACTTGGAGCTTGGGAATTACGAACGGAAGAATAGAGCATGGAATAAAATATAGAAGAATAAAGAAATAACATGCTCCCTGACCTCAAGGAACTTATTCTCTAACGGGGAGACAGCCGCAAAATTTATTGTTGATTAAAAAATAATTATTATGTTAATAGTAATGGCACTAGGGAAGTACACGAGGTGATGGTCAGAACTTCTTGTGAGATTTGATCCTGGGGGCTCTGAAACCACTCAAGTCCCCAGATCCTTCCTTCTGGTTGACCCACCTTCCCTGCAGAAGGTGCTGTTTCTCCAACAATCATCCTGAGCAATGTACTTTTCCCAGCTCCGCTGTGTCCTAGCAACCCCAACACCTCTCCTGGAAAGAAAAATAAAGGAAAATCAGTCACTTGACTGCAGGATAATCCTTCTTCAGTGGCAGAAAATCCAGGGTGAAATAAACCCTCACACCATCATGACAATCCCCTCTGATGGAGTCCACTACTTCCTAAAATGGAATTATAATATGGATGTAAATGAACTGCTGTCATCCCTGGCAAAGAACCAGTTGGAATAGGGTTGGGCATGTTAATATGGTGGAGGAAGCCCCTTTGCTATCTGCTTCTCCTAGTGAAACTGTCAGACAAAGATGGTACCTGGCTCCTTGCCCACAACGCCAACCCATCCCTTCCACCTCTTTGACTCAAAATTCCAGTCCTGAAACTTCACAACTGCAAGGAGTTGATTATAGTGATGGTGGCTTGTCACTCCCCAAAGGACTCTGATGATTTTGTCTGGCCAGATTTCCCCAATTTCAGGTTGAAAAATCCACCATGAATCCTGCATGAATTCTGTGGCCTGACCCTCATACAGAACCTTAGCCACTTAGTTGAAGGGGGTTTGCTTTTAGAACTTTTTCCTGTAATTTGGGACTGAGCATTTCCCCAACTTAACCAGTGCAGATTTTGGTGTGAGATTGATTGACGGGCTTACCATGGAACTGCCAAGGAGGGGTGGAGGGCGCCCCACTATCAGGTTGCTGGGACTTTGGGGGACCACCATTATAGCAGGGAGTGTCGACGGAGTCCCCCATCTAGAACATGCAATGAACTCCAATCCTGAGACTTAAGGATCGAGAAGACACACAGAGGAACAGACTCCAGTGCTTCTTCTGGAGCACGGAGCAGGGAAAATGGGGTTCATCCATCCGCTGGATGGGTCAAAGCTTACAGTCCTGAGCAGGCCTAGAAATGCCATCGGGGCTGCTCTCGCTAGCCCAGGCAAAATCCCTTAGATTTCAACATTACAGTTAGCCCTTCAGATTCTGGCAAAAACCTTGAATTCCACCTGAAAAAATCCCTTTTAAAAACCATACTTTTCACAGGCAGACCTGACCAGTGCCTTCACACCTTGTTTTACGCAGAAAGAGACATTCCTTGAAGCCACTTTCTTCTTTCTCTTCGAGAAGCAATTTCTCTTCTGGACTTCATATTCCTTGCACAGACAACTAGCGATGATAACTGGTTTCTGGAGAAAGAAAGTAGAAGCATTTGACTATCTGTTGACTAAACAGCCAGGGTCCAGCATTAGACTTCTGCATTAGACTCCTTTAAACACCTCTCCCTCAAGTTCCTCTCTAAAACCAAGAAAAATGAAAAAGACAACAATTGAACAATGCAAAACTTCAGAGTCTGCTCCTTATTTTTTTTTTTTTGGTATTTGTTAAGCACTTACTATGTCCAAGCACTGTTCCAAGCACTGGGTACAAGTTCTAAGCACAAAGTCATCAGGTTGTCCCACGTGGGGCTCACAGTCTTAGTACCAACTTTACAGATGAGGTAACTGAGGCACAGAGAAGTTAACTGACTTGCCCAAAGTCACACAGTTGATAAGTAATAATAATAATAATGTTGGTATTTGTTAAGCACTTACTATGTGCAGAGCACTGTTCTAAGTGCTGGGGTAGACACAGGGCAATCAGGTTGCTCACGTCTTAATCCCCATTTTACAGATGAGGTAACTGAGGCACAGAGAAGTGAAGTGACTTGCCCACAGTCACACAGCTGACAAGTGGCAGAGCCGGGATTCAAACCCATGACCTCTGACTCCAAAGCCCATGCTCTTTCCACTGAGCCATGCTGCTCCTTAAATTTTAGATAACTCAAAAGGTTCTCCCACACGAGGTGCATTTGGCCAATGTGAGAATTAAAAGATCCCATTTTGAAAAATTTAAATGGGATCAACCAACTTCAAGTTTCTTGAATATTTCTGGGAAAGTCTATTTTCAACTTTTCACCTCCTGAGCATCTGAAGAATCCAAGGCATTTGCCGTTCTTGCTCTTTCGGCCAAAACGTCGTCATCTTCTCCCTCGGGGTCTCCCAGGCTGGGATATGCACTGTTGCTTCTTGGGTAAATTCTGCATTGGAGAAGGAAACATCAGATGTGTCTGGGGCCCGTGATTTGAGTCTATACCCTGATCTCGAGCCTCATGATCTTGAGGGTTAATTTACATGATTTTAGGGCTGGTGTCAAGAATCTCTAGTTTTGCAACTGGAGTTTCTTGCCAAATCCGGGCTTTGGTACATTGCCTAGACTGCTCTGCTCTGGCTCTGACACAGACTGAGCACTACATATGCCAGAGTCTAGGAAGGTGTGGGTTCTTACAGAGGAGGGGGGGCAGGTCTGTGAAGAATTCAGCACCTAATTCAGAATTCTAATTCAGAAGAATTCAGCATGATGTGAAATCAATTCATCAATCATAGTTATTGATCACTTACTGTGTACAGAGCACTGCACTAAGCATTTGGGAGAGTACAGTATAACTGAGTTGGTAGACACAATGAGTTAAGGGTCTAGTGGGGGAGACAGTCATTTTCAATACAGATATAAAAAAAATTTATGAAATGAAATGACACATAGGACACAACTTGTCTTGCTCCTATTATACTTTACAGAGTTCTAACTGCAGTGTCCCTAGACCATAAGCCCATTTTGGATGGGGAATGTGTCCACCAATTTCATAGTATGGTACTTTCCCAAGTGCTTAATACAGTGCTCTGCACAGAATAAGTGCTCTATCAATACCAATGATGATGGTGATGGTGTCTTGCACACTTTAGGTGCTCAGAAAATCCAACTGATGCATCAGCTGAATGATGGGTGGGAGGATGCAGAGACACAGAGAAGACATTTATCGATCAATCGATGGCATTTTTTGAGCACCTTCCCAAAAGAAGGGGCCCTGTATTCACCCTGCAGTGTTAGACTGTAAGCTCCCTGGGGGTGGGAGAACATGGATTCGGGTCCTGCTGTGCTCTCACAAGCGCTCAGTACAGTGACGGACTTGCATCAGGGTTCTCAATAAATACCGCAGATTTTTTCATTCATTCAGGTTGGTTTTTCCCCTACCTGAAAATAGGATCCCTTGTCATCATTTTCTTCCCTTCCTTAGCCTCCAGGCAGCGCAGGGTAAAAAGGAAAATGAGGCAGTGGAGGCAGGGCTAAGAAAGATAAACAAGTCCGCTATATGCAATTCCACGGCTACCACTTAAACGTTATCGCAATAGCAGAAAGAAGTGGAAAGAAGGAGGTCAAGAGGATTGGTTGCTTGCACATTTGAGAGAAAAACCAGTCTGTTGCTTGAGATCAGAATCCAGCCATGACCTACGAACTTTTGATTTGACTGCAAGCTCGCTGTGAGCAGGGAATGTGACTGTTACACTGTTACATTATATTCTCCCAAGCGCCTAGTAGAGCGCTCTGCACACCGTAAGCACTAAATAAATATGACTGACTGACCTGTGGGAAGCCGGTGTGGCCTAATGGAGAGAGCACAGGCCTGGGCGTCAGAGGACCTGGGTTCTAATCCCTGCTCCACCACTCGTCTGCTGCGTGACCTTAGGTAAGTCACTTGAACTTCTCCGTGCCTCAGTGTCCCCTTCTCCCTAATAGGGATTCTATAACCATTTGCCCACCTGCCTAGACTGTGAACCCTACAGGGAACAGGGACTGTATCCGGCTTGATTATCTTACATCTACCCCAGAGTACACTGCTGGGCACAGAATAAGTGCTCAATAAATACCATTGTTACTAGCACTTGTTAACTTTGTTCCCTTCAATAGAAACCAAATTGAGTGATGGAGTCTCCCATCAGAAACGATGGTCAAACTTATGCCCGGAACTCCAGGACTGAGAATGTGCACTGAGGATTTGATGGTAGAGCTTGATGGTTGGTGAGCATCACCACCTCCTCTCTCACCAGTCGAGTTTGTTCATTCATTCAATCATATTTAGCGAGTGCTTACCATGTGCAGAACACTGTACTAAGCACTTGGGACAGTACAAGATAACAATAAACAGACACGCTTCCCGCCCACAATGAAATCACAGCCTAGAGTTCCCACTGGTGCCGGGAGCACAACGAGTGAGAAGGAAAGGAGAAAGTAAGATTATTGTCTGTAAAAAGGGGATTGAGACTGTGAGCCCCATGGGCTTCAGGGAGTGTGACCAATCTGATTGCCTTCTATCTTCACCAGCTTTTAGAACAGTGCTTAGCACATAGTAAGTGCTTAACAAATACATAATTTTTTTTTTTTATTTTTACAGTGCCCTGCACACAGTAGGAAAAGAAGAAGAAGGAGCAAAAGGAAGAGGAAAAGGAGAAGAGGAGGAGAACTAGAGGAGGAGGAGGAGGAGAATATTTCTTACAAGGGGCCAAGCACTGTTTTAAAAGCTGGGGTACATACAAGATCATCAGGTTGGACAAAGTCCTTTCCCATATGGGGATCAAAGTTATGATCCCCATTTTATAGATGCGGCAACTGGCACAGAGAAGTTAAGTGATTTACCGAAGGTTATACAGCAGACTCATGGAAGAGGTGGGATTAGAACCCAGGTCCTTAGGACTACCAGATCCAGAATCTTTCCACTAAGCCATACTGCTTTCTCAGTAAATCCTACTGATTGGCTGGCTAGCGGCAGAACCAATAGACTGTGAGCTCCTTGGGGTACATTTGATTGCCTCTTTTCTATTTCCCAGCTCTTAGTTAAATGCTCTATGCAGAGTAAGCATTTAATAAACACAATTACTTCTACAACTACAGAGAAGCAGCATGGTCTAGTGGCAAGAATACTGCCTTGGGAGTCAGAGGACCTGGGTTCTAATCCCAGCTCCGCCACCTGTCTTCGGTGAGACCTTAGGTAAATCACTTCACTTCTCTGTGCCTCAGTTCCCTCCACTGTCAAATAGGGATTAAGACTGAACTTCATGTGGAACAGGGACTGTTCAAATCTGATTATCTTCCATTTCCTTCAGCACTTAGTACAGTTCCTGGCATAGAGTAAGTGTGTAAAATACCATTTCAAAGATACCCTAAGGACCCAGGTCTCTTGGCTCCAAAGGCATATTCTTTGCCCTGGAGCCCCAGAAGAGCTTTAGTGTAGAGAACAGCAGAGAAAACCATAATACGTCTGTTGCAAGCATACACCCGAAAGCTGGGAAGCATCTCTTTACTACCAATAACAACAGGAGAAAATAGTCACTGTTTTCACTGTAGGTATCATCGTTCAGGTTTGGGGGTTCCAAGTACATAATGGCGAGCTGCCAAAACAAAAAACAAAACAGAACAGAATAGTAGAAATCACATTCCATTTCCCTTCACATGTTCACCCCCATTCTTCAGTAATAGGAAATCTGAGCCAGCGCAGCTGGGGTCCCTCAGGGCAATTTTTAAAACTGAACCCCACCCCCGAGCTCCCAGCACTTATGTCCAAATCCCTATCCTCTGCCACTTCCTCTCACTGTGAGTTTAATGTTTTAATCCGTCAACTGTATTGCTTGAGTGTTTACTGTGTCCAGAGAACTAAGTGCTTGAGAGGGTACAGAATTGGTAGATACGTTCTCTGCCCCAAATGAGCTTAAAGTCTAAAGGGGGAGACAAACATTAAAAGAAATAAATTTCCGATATGTAAGTGCTGTGGCGCTGAGGTAGGGGTGAATAAAGTGTGCAAATCCAAGTGTGACTTGCAGTCTTAATTTAATACACTTAGTCTTTATTGAATGGTAATCTCCTTGAGGGATGGGACTCTTTGAGGGACTCATACTGCACTGTTCTCTTCCAATTGCTCAGTACAATAAATACCACTAATGGATTAATCGGGCAGGGCGACTAATCCATACTCCTAAACCCCCCAGACTTAAGCCCTGATGGATGCCGGGATTCCATGCCCTTTTGGAAGATTGGTTGGGGTAGGAGACAGGGCTGATCTGCTCTTGAAACAATTACGCCAGAAGGAATGGTAATGGTATTTCTTGAACGTCCACTGTGCTTTGCTAAATTCAATGAATGTAATCTCCTTGTGGACAAGGAATGCATCTGGTGCTTCTATTATACTCTCTCAAGTGTTCATTGCAGCTTTCTGTACCCAGAAGGAATGCAAATACTCAAACCCAAGTACTCCCTTCTCAGCAGACTCCTAGCGCCATTTCTTGGCCCAACACCTACTCCCAGAAGCCACTGGTTTGGAAGTTGCCACTTTTGCACCTACCTGAAGGTAGAGCAGGAATTGGCATTCATTAATCATAAGCATCCAAACTCAACTGACTGAGCACCTATAGTACACAGATCACTGTACTAAGCACTTCAGAGCAATCAAGCATGGCCCAGTGAGAGAACATGCCTTGGAAGTAAGAAGGATTTGGGTTCTAATCCCAGCTCAACTATTTGTCTGTTGTGTGACCTTGGGCAAATCACTTCACTTCTCTTTGCCTCAGTTACCTCCTCTGTAAAATGGGGATTGAGACCCATGTGGAATAGGGAATGTGTTCAACCTGATTTGCTCATATCCTCCCCAGTGCTTTCTACAGTGCCTGGCACATAGTAAGCGCTTAACAAATACCACAATTGTTATTAACTCATTATGGGCCGGCTTGTCGATCTTGGGCAGGCAGCATATTCTGATCCTCGGATCAGTGTTTTCCAATTCCCGGACAGATGGAAGGATTACTTACGTGGAAGAAAAAGATCGTGCAGCCAATCAGTGTGCAGAAAGGAACCAATATAATGCAAGACAGCATGAGGGCTGAAGGGAAGTTGAATTGCAGGAAGAGCATAAAAGAGAACAGAGAGATCTGAAAGGAAGGACGTGACAAAGAGATATCACCACGCACGAATCATGTTCCATTTGGAGAATTTTCTTACACCGCAGAGTAAAATGAATTTGTTGGAATTCATTATATAGCTCTGGTTATAGCTCTTTTTCCAATGTGGCAGTCATATCTTTCCAGAGGTGGCTGGTTTTACGGGCACATCAAGAACATCCCCTATACAGGTTCTATACTATACTGAAATTCATGTACGGGGAAATATTCTTCAACTATATCCACACATGCAAGGATATGGCAAAAGTACCCCTCTGTAGAATGGGGAAGAATCTCCCTGCTCACAGCCATCCTTCTCCCTGAAATCCTAATTAATCAGTGGCATTTACTGAGTGCTTACTGTGAACAGAGTTAGGGAGAGTACAGATAACATCCTTGTCCACAAGAAGCTTACAGTTGACAAGGACCCCTCCCTTCATATGTCTCAATCCATCCATCAATTGTATTTATTGAACGCTTACTGGGTGTCGAGCGCTGTACTGATAGCTTGGGACAGTACAATATAACGATATGACAGAGTTGGTAGGCACATTTCCTGCACACACCGAGCTTACTGTCTAGAGGGGGTAACAGATGTTAATATAAATGAGTTACAGAGCTGTACCTAAGTGCTGTGAGGCTGATGGAAGGGTGAAGTAAGGGAGCAAATCCAAGTGCAAGGTGATGCAGAAGGGAGTGGGAGAAGACAAAATGAGGGCTTAGTCTGGGAAGGCCTCTTGAAGGAGATGTGGCTTCAATAAGGCTTTGAAGGTAGGGAGAGTAATTGTCTGTTGCAGGTGACTATATCTAACAGACCGCCACTGTCCCCCCAACTTCAAAGCCTTACTAATATCCTATCTCCTCCAGGAAGCCTTCCCTGACTAAAATCTCCTCTCCCAACCCTTTTCTTCCTCCTGACTAAGTGGCCTTTGCATGTGAGTCCGCATCCTTCCCCTGCTACTTTATTGCTTCCCTACCTCTAATCTATTTTCATGTCTCCCTCCTCCAATTGGTTGTAACCTTCAGGGCAAGGATCACGTCTACCAACTCTCCCGTCCTCTTCCCAATGCTTCCAGTGCTCTGCACACTTTAAGTGCTCAATAAATACCACTGACTGCTTGACGGATACAAGAGCCTCTCCGGTACCTCGGTTTCCTCAAATGACCTATGGGAGACTGGACTGTGAATCGTACTTACGACAAAGAAGCACAGACACCAGAAATCACTACTACTCCTCTTGCGAGACATGAATGAAACCACATACATGAACATCACTATGGAAGCTGTACAGCCAATAATGCAGGCCACCTGGAACAACAAAATGGAAAATGAGTATCAGCCACTCTAGTAAGCTCTGTTTTTCTTTTTTTAAAATGGTATTTGTTAATCACTTATTGTGTGTCAAGCACTGTTCTACAATCTGGGATAGATATAATCAGGACAGACTTGGTCCCTGTCCTACATGGAGCTCAGAGTCCAAGTAGGGAGGGAGAAAAGGTATTGAATCCCCATTTTGTAGTTGAGGAAATGGAAGCCCAGAGAAGTCAAGTGACTTGTCCAACATCACACAGCAGTCAAGTAGTAGAGCTGGGATTAGAACTCAGATCCTCTGGCTCCTAGGCCCGTGCTTTATCCGCTACACCACCATGTCTGCCCTTGAGGACAGGGAACCTGTCTGCCAACTCTGTTATAATGTACTTCCAAAGCACTTTTTACAGCTCTCTGCACCCAATAAGCTCTCAGTAAATTCCACTGATGGACTGATGGAACGGATAGTCGCATACTCTCCAGAGGAGTTGCAGCAAGTTCTAGGCATTCTCAAACACAGTGTTGCAACTCCAAAGTCATAAACCTGTCCTACCAAGGTGAACATTTCTGTCAAGTGTTAAGAGATTGTATCTTTAGGGAGCCTATTTCTCCAAGGGTTTCTGCTCACAAAGAGGGGCCTTTAATCTCGCCATTACCAGTGTAAAGATGATTCGAGTTGGCAGCATCATCCTGTTCAGTGCCAAAAAGTAGTTAGGTGCTGACATGCACAAGAGGATGACCAGGTTCAGGGGCATGTCCACAGCAGCCTGTCCAAACCAGTAGGCAGAAGGGAAGAGTCCTGAGAGATGCAGCCGGGAACGGATTTTTAGCTGAAAGAGAAATGAGAGAGAGATGTGGAAAAGGCGTTCAAGAAGAATGATGGGATTAAGTGAGCATACGTACTAAACATCAGGACACAGTCCCTGACCCCCACCTCGGGGCTCTTGAAGGGAAAAGACGGACAGGAACAATCTTATACCCATTTGGTATGTGAGGGAACTGAGACCCTGAATGGATAAATGACTCACTCCAAGTACCACAGCAGGCCAGGGGCAGAGTTGTGATTAGAACTCAGGTCTTCAGGCTCCAAAACACCCAGTTTGTTAATTAAGCCACAATTTCTTTTCAAGGTTTGGTTTTATTTGATGAACTTTTGTCAAGAACTCTTGGCGATATGGAGAGCAGAAGGCACAAGCTGATTTAGATGGTCAGTTACACATCAATTATCTCATTTGATCTTCAAAAATATCCCGATGAGATGGGATGAAGCTGTTATAATTACCCCCATTTTACAGAGGAGGACCATGAGGCCCAGAGAGGTTAAGTTACTTGCCTAAGGCCACTTAGTGGAGCTGGGACTAGAACACAGGTCTCATGTCTAGTAGAATGACAGGATTTTCAAGAGTTTAAGGTGGGACAGGGTTATCAGATCAGAAACGGTCCTCATATCCACCACAATGTAAAGAGGAGGAAAATCAGGTATTTAATACCCATTTTACAGATGAGATAACTGAGGAAAAGGCCAAAAATAGTATGTGTGTGAGGCAGAGGGGGAAAGAATGGTCATGGGGAAGAAGGGAGAGGGGAAAAGTCTGGCAAGGAAGGGAGAGAAAGAAAGGAGAGAAAGAACCATAATGGGAGAAGGGGAGAAACCCTTTGGTTGCAAAAAGGTCCTGGACGTTTGGAAAGCTTGAATGAGCACCGATCCGTTAGAAAAACCTACTTCCGATTATATGAAGTCAGTTATCTTTTTAAATTGTTACCTTACAGTCACCGATACTGCTCATTCCAATATAAGGAGAGATGCTTGCTGCCAGCAACATCCAGAAAAATGAGCTCTCAAGAGTTCCAAATCCCAAGTAAAAATCTCTCTGAAAAAGGGAAATACAATGTGAGCTGACAGTCACTCCTGGAGTTCTTGCCAATGTGGGAAGGGAATGGAGGGTAGTTCCACGTGAAAAACAGCAGAGACCATTTATTAGGCCGAAATCTAAACAGAAGTCACTTCTAGTTGAAACGTACATACCATAGTATTCAACAGTAGAGATATGATAATTTATTGTGAGCAGGGAACATCTTGACCAATTCTATTATACTGTATTTTCCCAAGTGCTTAGTACACTGCTCTGCACAAAGTAAGCCTATAATAAATACCATTAATGATGATAATAACTGTGGTGTTTGTTAAATTCTTACTATGTGCCAGGCACTGAGGTAAGTGCTGGAGTAATCAATCAATAGTATTTATTGAGCACTTACTGTATGCAGAGCCCTGCACTTGAGAGAGTACAATTAGGAGACATGGTCCCTGTCCTCAACAAGCTTATAGTCTAGAGGAGGACACAGCCATTAATATAAATTATGGATATGTACATAAATGCTGTGGGGCTAGGGGGAGGGTGAATAAGCGGTGAAAATGCAAGTGCAAGAGTGAAGCAGAAGGGAGTGTGAGAAAAGGAAATGTGGGCCTAGTTGGGGAAGCCCTCCTGAAGGAGATGTGCCTTCATTAAGGCTCTGAAGTTGGGGGGAGTGATGGCCAGTTGGGTATGGAGAGGGAGGGAGTTCCTGGCTGGAGGCAGGATGTGGGTGAGAGGTTGGTGGCAAGATAGATAAAATAGAGGGACAGTGAGTAGGTTGGCTTTAGAGGAGTAAAGTGTACGGACTGGATTGTTCTAGGAAATCAGGGAGGTGAATAAGAGTGGGGGCAAGGTGATTGAGAGCTTTAAAGCCCATGGCGAGGAGTTTCTGTTTGATGCAGAGGTGTACAGGCAACCATCGGAAGTTCTTGGGGAGTGGGGAAACATGGCCTGAATGTTTTTGAGGAAACTGAGGGAACGAAGTTAGGAGATTTGCCCAAGGACCCTAGTGGTGGAGTTGGGGTTAGAACCCAGGTTCTCTGACTTCTAAACCCACACCACTTCCCCTCAACCAAGAGAAGGATAAGGCCGAGTTGCCTCATACTCACCTCTACAAAATTGCTTCTCTGGATTTGAATCTGTTCGGTAGAGTTAAGAATCCCAAGTAACGCATTGCTGATTATGTTGATGAGGACAGCAAAGCAATTCATCCTCTTGGTATGACATACGGCTGAGAACCTGTAATCCTGAATATGGGGAAGACAAAATGTCAGTTCCGGAGGATAGGTGAAACGAACACAAATATAAGTGTTGGACTGCTCTAATCCTTTTCCATCATTGTGGCCATTTTGGTCTTATTTAGAATCTCACTAAATCAATCGATCAATGGTATTTATTGAGCGTTTACTGTATGTCAGCGCTTGGAAGAGTACAACAGAGTTGGTAGACATGTTTCCTGCCCAGAGTGAGGCTACAGGCTAAATATTGAAAACATTTCCTTAATTTCCTTGCAAACCCCATTTATTTGGACTATATAATGACCTACATGGCCAAATGGCTAAGGCTTTAGACTTGAAATCCAAGGGGATCTAGTCTTCTCTGACTAACCTCTCATCTTCCCAGCCTGTTCTCCCCTACCTTCTGTATCATCTTATGTACTAAAATCCAAGACCTCTAAATCCTTTGAACTCAACCTCACAGCACTTATGTACACATCTGTGATTTATTTATTTATATTAATGTCTGTCCCACCCTTTAGGCTGTAAACTCGCTGTGGGCAGGGAATGTGTCTGCTTATTGTTGCATTGTACTCTCTCCAATGCTTAGTACACTGTCCTGCACATAGTAAGTGCTCAGTAAATATGGCTGATTGACTCACTGACTTATCTTTACACCCTGTTGCTTCCCTCTACTTGTAATTTATTTGCATGACTTTCTCTTCTGCTAGATTATTAGATCCTTGAGGGTAAGGATCATGTCTACCAAATCCATTGTACTTTCCAAAGGGCTTACTATGGTGTTCTGCACATTGTAAGCACTCAACAAATACCACTGATTCACTGAGGGAATCTTTTTTTTAACGGTATTCATTAAATGCTTACTGTCTGCCAAACCCTGCACTAAAGCGCTGGGGTAGACACAAGGTAATCAAGTCGGCATGTCCCTCATGGGGCTCACAGTGATAATTCCCATTTGACAGCTGAGGTAATCAAGGCACAGAGAAGTGAAGTGACTTGCTCAAGGTCATACGGCAGACAAGTGGAGGAGCCGGGGTTAAAATTCAGATCCTCTGACTACCAGGTCCATGCACCTTCCACAAGCCCATGCATTTTTCTTGGTCAAGTACTCATTCATCCATTCATTCAATTATATTTATTAAGCATTTACTGTGCGCAGCGCACTATACTATGCGCTTGGGAGAGTACAATACAATAAACAGATACATTCCCTGCCCACAACGAGCTCACAGTCTAGAGAGGGGCAGTGGTATGGATTAGTTTGTGTGGCCGTAGTGCAAATATTGAACTGGAGGGCATGATCTCTTTGGAATGAGAACAGAGAAAAACTCACCATTTCTTGCCGGGATACTACAATTGCCCCATTGTGTGAGGGATCATAGGTGCCATTTTTACTTGCAAAATCATCTACGTCCAACATTATATTCTGCCGCTCAAGAGAGTGTATAAGATCTTCAATAGGGGAACCTATGGTCAGAACATATAAACCACCATCATTATACCCTCAGGGTTACCTTGGTCAATATGCAGAGAGGCTGGTCCATTCATGTTTGAAAAAGGTACTTGCAAAGTCACTTTCGTTGTTGCCTCAGCTGTTCGGGGAGGAAGGGTTGAAAGGAGTCACCTCGCTAAAACACCCACAGGTAGAAGTATTAAAAGCCCGCCAATGGGGCATTAGCTAAGCATTTCCAAGTGCTTAGTACAGTGCTCTGCACAAAGTAAGCGCTCAATAAATACTATTGAATGATGAATGAATGAATGAATTTGAAAATCCCAAGCCTGGGAGTCAGAAGACCTCACTAATTCATTCCCATGGCTTCGATTCCCACCTCCATGTGGATAATAATAATAGTAATAATAATTGTCTTTGTTAACCGCTTACTGTATGCCAGGCACTGCACTAAGTGCAGTGCTAAGTACAGTGCTTTGCACCTAATAACTCCTCAGTAAATACCACTGATTGATGAGAGCTTACATATGGCCTTTTGGAAAGAGCACAGGGCTGGGAGTCAGAACACTTGAGTTCTAGTCCTGTCTTCCCCAGTTGTCTGCCACATAAATTTAGCCTCAGTTTTCTCATCTGTAAAATGGGGATTAAGAATCTGTTCTCCTTTCCCTTCCGACTGTTAGGAACAGGGACTGCATCTGATCTGATTACATTTCATCTACCCCTGAGCTAATCAGTGTTTGGGATATAGCAAGCAATTAGAAAATACCACAATTATTATCACGTCAAAAAGAGGACTATAGCTGGGGAGAGCAGATAAAAATAAGAGAAACAGTCCCTACCCTTACAGTTGAATGGAAAAACAGATTATCTTCTGTTTCTGGATTCATATTTCTCAGTTTCACCTTTCTTTATCTGTCTTTCTGCCTTCAGTCTTTTTTGTTACTGCATGAATCTATCTTTATCACTCTGTTTCTTTTATCTCTCAGATCGATCTCTATTTTTAATAATTCTGGTATTTGTTAAGTGCTTACTATGTGCCAGGCACATAGTACTAAGCGCTGGGGTGGATACAAGGAATTCGGGTTGGACACAATCCCTGTCCCGCACGGGACTCACAGTCTTAATCCCCATTTAACAGATGAGGTAATTGAGGCGCAGTGAAGTCAAGTGACTTGCCCAAGGTCACAGCAGACAAGTGGCTGAGCCAGGATTAGAATTCTGATTCCCAGGCCTGTGTTCTACCCACTAGGCCACACTGCTTCTCAGTTACTGTCGGTTACTTCTATTGCACTCTCCCAAGCGCTCAGCACAGTATTCTGACACAACAGCTGCTCAATAAATGCTACCAACTGAGTCTCCATTTTCTCTCCTGTCAGGTGAATGACTCGTGTAATATTTTCATGGGGAGAAGCTCAGAAGAAAAGGGGATAGAATGCTGTTTTTACACCTATTTGACTCACCTGTGTTATTTAAGATCAAGAGATGGGTGAGATGAGCATGTGGCTTTTGTCCAGAAGAAAGGAAATACAGACCAGGATTAAGTGGCCAAACATGAGGTTGAAAAAATATTTTCAGTAGTAAATGTTCCAGAATCAGCGGCAAAAAAGAAATCCCTACTATGAAAAATCTAAACAAAAAGGAAGATGAGAGCCTGTGAAAAATAATTTTCTTCTCTGTAGAAAGACAAGAGGATTAATGGCAATTGGATTTTACTTCACATAAATCCCTGAAAGCTGGGCCCCACGGTTGAATTTTTAGTTCATCCTTGATTTTAGTATGGAGGAAAATATGGAAAGAAACAAAACAAAAACCACTACATTAGCTTGGGAAGTAAAAAAGCAGAAAGAAACAAACTCATGAACCAAGTGTACAAAACTCTGGCCCCTCCGGAGGACGGGGACAAGGAAACTGTTAATTTTCATGCCAGACATCCTCTTCCAAATCTAGAATGGAATGACCCAAAGGCTGCTTTCAGTGAGAAAGGCCAAGAGATTTCAATGATCTGGAAAATTCCCCCCCAGAGTCAGTAGACAGATAGGCAGCATGGCCTAGTGGATACAACACAGTCCCAAGAGTGAGAGGACCTTGAGTTCTAATCCTGGCTCCCCCATTAACCTGCTGTGTGACCTTGGGAAAGAATTTCTCTGGCCCGTTACCTCATCTGCACAATAGGAATTCAATACCTGTTCTCCCTTTTACTTAGACTGTGAGCCCCACATGGGATCTGATTATCTTGCATCCACCTCAGTACTTAGTAGAGAAGCAGTGTGGCTCAGTGGAAAGAGCCTGGGTTTGGGAGTCAGAGATCATGGGTTCAAATCCCGGCTCTGCCACTTGTCAGCTGTGTGACTGTGGGCAAGTCACTTCACTACTCTGTGCCTCAGTTACCTCATCTGTAAAATGGGGATTAACTGTGAGCCTCACGTGGGTCAACCTGATTATCCTGTATCTACCCCAGCGCTTAGAACAGTGCTCTGCACATAGTATGCGGTTAATACCAACATTATTATTACAGTGTATAACACATAATAAGCACATGAATACCACAAGTATTCTTAATTTAAAAATGATCAGTAACAGCTCTGTGACCTAGTGGAAAGAAGAGGGGACTGCAAATAAGGTGTCACAGGACGGTTGGGTGAACTTGGGCAAACCACTTAAGTTCTCTGGGCCTCTATTTCCTCAGCTATAAAATGAGGATAATCTACACTTCCTCCCTAACAGACTGTGAGCCTTGTGTAGGTGGGAAAGAGACTGAACTGTGCCCAATCTAATGATCTTGTAACCTCTAGACTGTAAGCTCCTTGTGGGCAGGGCACTCTTGTATTATACTCTCCCAAGCACTTAGTCAGGAAATAACAATGATTATTTTCCTTCACACTCAATGATGTGGCACCTCATCATCACCAAATACATTATCAGTAACTTTAGCAAATATTGATGATAACCACTACTTATGTACATATCCTTACATTAGATTATAAATTATTTATTCATATTGATATCAGTCTACCCCTCTAAACTGTAAACTCATTATGGGCAGAGAACATCTACTAATTCTGTTGTACCATGCTCATCCAAGCACTTAGTAGAGTGCTCTGCATGTAGTAAGTGCTCAATAAACACAACTGATTGATAATAAAAAGGTCAGCAGCTCAGCCAGGATGCACAGGTTTTATTCAAGAAACTCTATAAATAGGGGGTGACCCAATCCCAATCCCAATCCCGTTGACCAGTTAATCCAGTAGCATGGGCTTGCTGTGACTCTACCCTACATTAAACCCTTGACTCCTCCAAAGATTTCAGCCTCAAGTTTGCTTTGCATCTCCAGATGCTCAAATGCACTGCTTGTTGGGAACCCCAGGACACTCACAGGATGTAGAGAGGTCTCCTCTCACACTTCAGCTTGAGGAAGCGGATTCGTGCCACGGTCCTAAACTGTTGTCTCCAGAGAGCCAGGCCGCTGAGGACTTCCCTCTTCATCTCTGGGAGCCTTGACGAAGCTTGCTCTGATTCAGAGAGCCTTCCATCGCCTCCAGGCTCCTGCCCAAGGATTCCTGGGCCTAGTGCACATTGGGAGAGAGGAGCTCGGGGTAAATCTCGAGAAGGAGTGTGGCCCAGTGAAAAGAGCATGGACCTGGGAGTCTGAACACCTGCGTTCTAATCCCAGCTCTGCCACTTGTCTGGTGGGTGGCCTTGAGCAACTCCATTTCCTCTGAGCCTCAGTTTCCTCACCTTGAACTTAGTATGGTGCCTGGCACATAATATGCATTTAATAAAACCATTATTATTATTATTTAAACATAATCCCCATTCTCCCTTCTAATTAGACTAAGAACCCAATGTGGGACAGGTGCTGTTTCTGTCCTGATTAACTTGGTTCTACCCAGCACTTGGTTCTTCACCATGGCTTGGAGTCAGGAGACCTTCACCCCAGCTCTGCCATTTGATGGCTGGGTGACCTTGGGCACAGTCCTGAACTTCTCTGGGCCTCAGCTTCCTCAACTATCAAAAGGGAATTCAAGACCTGTGCCTGGCACATAATAAGAGTTAAACAAATGCCATTAAAGAAAATTGTTTGGGAAAATTCTGAGCCTCGCACCATTTTCCCAAAGGGGTTTGTGGGGGAGACAGACAGTCTCTCTGTCTGTCTCTCTCTCTCTCTCTCTCCCCATACTACGATGGGTCCAGGGGATGAAGGGTGAGACTGGGAATCAGGAGACCTGGGTTTGAGTTCACTCTATTGCATCCTAGCTCTGCCATCATCTGGGCTACTATGTGACCTTGGTCAAATCACTTAACTTCTCTGGGCCCCAGTTACCTCAACGGTAAAAGGGAGATAAGATATATATTGGGAACACTGGCTATAATCCTGTATCTATCCTGGCACTTCGACATTTAAGTGCTTATTACATGCCATATGCTCTTAGTATCACAAGTAAGTCGAACCCTGACTGCTCTCCGATTTCGTAAATTGTGTGCTCTGACAATCTACAAACAGTGGATGCAGCTTGATGGAACAAAGAACTCTGAGGATATGGGAAAAAAGGTATCTTTCAGCACCCAAAAAATTGACTTTCTGTGGCCACTAGCTCAATCTTTAGGCAGAAAATGGACGACTAAAAAAAAAAATATTCCCCCATTTCTATTGCATTGCTTTTTACCTGCTTCATCCACTGCTGTTTTCCCTTCAAGTTTCAGGAACACTTCATTCAAAGTTGTCATGGAAACTCCATAATTAACAATCCCTTGGTCTGTACAGCCATCTAAATCACTGTAGAGCCCTAGAACACACAAGGGAAAAAAAGAAATCCAATTCAAGTCTATTGCTGAGACTGCAAATAAATAGGAGAGGCAGCATGAGCTGGTGAAAATCAGAAGACCCAGGTTCTGGTCCTAGCTCTACCACTGCCCTGTCTCAGTTTCCTCATCTGTAAATGGGAATAAAATATTTACTTATTCTCCCTCAGATGAGGAGACCCGCGTGGGACAGGGTGTGCATCTGATCGAATTACTTTATATGTACACCCGTGGTTAGATTAGCTTATAGTGAGCAGTCCTTAACTACCATCATTGTTGTAAAGCAAAGTTATCTATCTGGAAAGTATTCCTTTTATTCCTGAGAGTCTGAATGGACTATTTACAAAATCTTTCAAAGAACTACCGGTACACTGAAGTCTTTTTCTTCTAAGTGATGCGAGCTGTCCAGTTCTCAGTTTGGGTACCCATTATCTGGCCTGGCCTACCCATTTATTCTTCACGGCTTACACTGGTCCCAGGTTTTCCTGTCCCACTGCCTTGAGACAAATCACCTGGAAACTTATCTGTCCTCTCCAAGGGCAGTGTATACACCAGTTTCTCTTCACTTCTGCCAGCCAACTTTGCATCCGGGATATGCTGTTGAATGAGTGAGGTTATTCTCTCTGAGTTGCAGGTTTCGTTCACGTGCAAACTGGCAAAAGAGGAGGTTGTGTTATTTTGTAATCATGCCTGTCTTTCTGTTGCAAGAAATAAAGCAAATTCTTAAAGTTGCAGAGTAAAGGGGGTGAGAGAGGCTTTTAGGTGCTCAAGAGCCAGGCAGGACAGATTGAAGCTAACCAGCTACCCTTGAATTTTTTCTTGATGGTTCTGCAGCTCAGCTGCTGCTACAGCCCTTGGGGTAATACTATTATTCATAACAATCACAATAAAATACAAGACAATCTGATCAGACCAAGACCCTGGACTACATGGGGCTCACCATCTGAAGGGGAAGGAGAACAGGTATTGAATCCTTTTTGTAGAGATGAAGAAACTCAGGCTCAGAGAAGTGATTTGACCAAGGTCAGACAGCAGGCTGGTGGTGAACCTGGGAGAAGAACCCGAGTCTCCTGACTGCTAGTCCTGTGCTCTTTTCACCATGAGAAGCACCATGAGAAGAAGCCCAGACTTCAGACTCAGAGGTTGTGGGTTCTAATTCGGCTTCTGCCACTTGCCAGCTATGTGACTTCGGGCAAGTCACATAACTTCTCTGTGCCTCAGTTACCTCATCTGTAAAATGGGGATTAGGACTGTGAGCCCCAGGTGGGATGATCTGATTACCTTGTATCTACCCCAGCACTTAGAACAGTGCTTGGCACAGAGTAAGCGCTAAACAAACACGAGTATTATTATTATGTGGCGGGCCTGGCGGTAGTGCCTGAGCCCATGTGGGTCTGGAATAGGAAGGGTACAGCCCCAAAACCCACCACCATCATTGCCCTGGTTGCCTCTTCCTCTCTACTACTACCACCTCCCCTTCCAGCAGGACACAGTCAGAGACATTTTCTGCATCTCTGGGCAGAAAATATATTACGTGTGAGATAGAGAAGGAGCATGAGCAAGGGGATAGATCAAAAAGGGAAGTCTGAAAGAGTTTTAATCTTGGCTTTGCCACTTGTCTACTGCGTGACCTGGGGCAAGTCACTTCACTTCTCTGGACCTCAGTTACCTCATCTGTAAAATGGGGATTAAGATTGTGAGCCCCAGGTGGGATGATCTGATTACCTTGTATCTACCCCAGCACTTAGGACAGTGCTCGGCACAGAGTAAGCGCTTAATAATGATAATCATAATAATAGTTGGTATTTGTTAAGCGCTTACTCTGTGCCGAGCACTGTTCTAAGCGCTGGGGTAGATACAGGGTCATCAGGTTGTCCCACGTGAGGCTCACAGTTAATCCCCTTTTCACAGATGAGGGAACTGAGGCACAGAGAAGTTAAGTGACTTGCCCAAAGTCACACAGCTGACAAGTGGCAGAGCCGGGAGTCGAACTCATGACCTCTGACTCCGAAGCCCAGGCTCTTTTCCACTGAGCCATGCTGCTACCCCAGCCATGCTGATTACGCATGCTTAACAAATGCTTAACAAATACCATTATCATTATTATGTGGCAGGCCTTGCGGTAGTGCCTGAGCCCATGTGGGTCTGGAACAGGAAGGATACAGCCCCCAAAACCCACCACCATCATTGCCCTGGTTGCGTCTTCCTCTCTACTACTACCACCTCCCCTTCGACCAGGATACAGTCAGAGAAATTTTCTGCATCCCTAGGCAGAAAATACATTAAGTGTGAGATAGAGAAGGAGCATGAGCAAGGGGATAGATCAAAAAGGGAAGTCTGAAAGAGTTTTAATCTTGGCTCTGCCAGTTGTCTACTGCGTGACCTGGGGCAAGTCACTTCACTTCTCTGGACCTCAGTTACCTCATCTGTAAAATGGGGATTAAGACTGTGAGCCCCAGGTGGGATGATCTGATTACCTTGTATCTACCCCAGCACTTAGAACAGTGCTTGGCACAGAGTAAGCGCTTAACAAATACCATTATTATTATTATTATGTGGGGGGCCTGGCGGTAGTGCCTGAGCCCATGTGGGTCTGGAACAGGAAGGGGACAGCCCCCAAAACCCACCACCATCACTGCTCTGGTTGCCTCTTCCTCTATACTACTACCACCTCCCCTTCCACCAGGACACAGTCGGAGAAATTTTCTGCATCTCTGGGCAGAAAATATATTAAGTGTCAGATAGAGAAGGAGCATGAGCAAGGGGATAGATCAAAAAGGGAAGTCTGAAAGAGTTTTAATCTTGGCTCCGCCACTTGTCTACAGCGTGACCTGGGGCAAGTCACTTCGCTTCTCTGGACTTCAGTTACCTCATCTGTAAAATGGGGATTAAGACTGTGAGCCCCAGGTGGGATGATCTGATTACCTTGTATCTACCCCAGCACTTAGAACAGTGCTTGGCACAGAGTAAGCGCTTAACAAATACCATTATTATTATTACTATGTGGTGGGCCTGGCGAGGGTGCCTGTGCCCATGTGGGTCTGGAACAGGAAGGGTACAGCCCCCAAAACCCACCACCATCATTGCTCTGGTTGCCTCTTCCTCTCTACTACTACCACCTCCCCTTCCACCAGGACACAGTCAGAGAAATTTTCTGCATCCCTAGGCAGAAAATACATTAAGTGTGAGATAGAGAAGGAGCATGAGCAAGGGGATAGATCAAAAAGGGAAGTCTGAAAGAGTTTTAATCTTGGCTCTGCCACTTGTCTACTGCGTGACCTGGGGCAAGTCACTTCACTTCTCTGGACCTCAGTTACCTCATCTGTAAAATGGGGATTAAGACTGTGAGCCCCAGGTGGGATGATCTGATTACCTTGTATCTACCCCAGCACTTAGAACAGTGCTTGGCACAGAGTAAGCGCTTAACAAATACCATTATTATTATTACTATGTGGTGGGCCTGGCGGTAGTGCCTGAGCCCATGTGGGTCTGGAACAGGAAGGGTACAGCCCCCCCAAACCCACCACCATCATTGCTCTGGTTGCCTCTTCCTCTCTACTACTACCACCTCCCCTTCCACCAGGACACAGTCAGAGAAATTTTCTGCATCTCTGGGCAGAAAATATATTAAGTGTCAGATAGAGAAGGAGCATGAGCAAGGGGATAGATCAAAAAGGGAAGTCTGAAAGAGTTTTAATCTTGGCTCTGCCACTTGTCTACTGCGTGACCTGGGGCAAGTCACTTCACTTCTCTGGACCTCAGTTACCTCATCTGTAAAATGGGGATTAAGACTGTGAGCCCCAGGTGGGATGATCTGATTACCTTGTATCTACCCCAGCACTTAGAACAGTGCTTGGCACAGAGTAAGCGCTTAACAAATACCATTATTATTATTACTATGTGGTGGGCCTGGCGGTAGTGCCTGAGCCCATGTGGGTCTGGAACAGGAAGGGTACAGCCCCCAAAACCCACCACCATCATTGCTCTGGTTGCCTCTTCCTCTCTACTACTACCACCTCCCCTTCCACCAGGACACAGTCAGAGAAATTTTCTGCATCTCTGGGCAGAAAATATATTAAGTGTGAGATAGAGAAGGAGCATGAGCAAGGGGATAGATCAAAAAGGGAAGTCTGAAAGAGTTTTAATCTTGGCTCTGCCACTTGTCTACTGCGTGACCTGGGGCAAGTCACTTCACTTCTCTGGACCTCAGTTACCTCATCTGTAAAATGGGGATTAAGACTGTGAGCCCCAGGTGGGATGATCTGATTACCTTGTATCTACCCCAGCACTTAGAACAGTGCTTGGCACAGAGTAAGCGCTTAACAAACACCATTATTATTATTATTATGTGGCGGGCCTGGCGGTAGTGCCTGAGCCCATGTGGGTCTGGAACAGGAAGGGTACAGCCCCCAAAACCCACCATCATCATTGCTCTGGTTGCCTCTTCCTCTCTACTACTACCACCTCCCCTTCCACCAGGACATAGTCAGAGAAATTTTCTGCATCTCTGGGCAGAAAATATATTAAGTGTCAGATAGAGAAGGAGCATGAGCAAGGGGATAGATCAAAAAGGGAAGTCTGAAAGAGTTTTAATCTTGGCTCTGCCACTTGTCTACGGCGTGACCTGGGGCAAGTCACTTCACTTCTCTGGACCTCAGTTACCTCATCTGTAAAATGGGGATTAAGACTGTGAGCCCCAGGTGGGATGATCTGATTACCTTGTATCTACCCCAGCACTTAGAACAGTGCTTGGCACAGAGTAAGCGCTTAACAAACACGAGTATTATTATTATTATGTGGCGGGCCTGGCGGTAGTGCCTGAGCCCATGTGGGTCTGGAACAGGAAGGGGACAGCCCCCAAAACCCACCACCATCATTGCCCTGGTTGCCTCTTCCTCTCTACTACTACCACCTCCCCTTCCAGCAGGGCACCGTCAGAGAAATTTTCTGCATCTCTGGGCAGAAAATATATTAAGTGTCAGATAGAGGAGGAGCATGAGCAAGGGGATAGATCAAAAAGGGAAGTCTGAAAGAGTTTTAATCTTGGCTCCGCCACTTGTCTACGGCGTGACCTGGGGCAAGTCACTTCGCTTCTCTGGACTTCAGTTACCTCATCTGTAAAATGGGGATTAAGACTGTGAGCCCCAGGTGGGATGATCTGATTACCTTGTATCTACCCCAGCACTTAGAACACTGCTTGGCAGAGAGTAAGCGCTTAATAAAAACCATCATTATTATTATGTGGCGGGTCTGGCGGTAGTGCCTGAGCCCATGTGGGTCTGGATCAGGAAGGGTACAGCCCCCAAAACCCACCACCATCATTGCCCTGGTTGCCTCTTCCTCTCTACTACTACCACCTCCCCTTCCAGCAGGGCACCGTCAGAGAAATTTTCTGCATCTCTGGGCAGAAAATATATTAAGTGTCAGATAGAGGAGGAGCATGAGCAAGGGGATAGATCAAAAAGGGAAGTCTGAAAGAGTTTTAATCTTGGCTCTGCCACTTGTCTACTGCGTGACCTGGGGCAAGTCACTTCACTTCTCTGGACCTCAGTTACCTCATCTGTAAAATGGGGATTAAGACTGTGAGCCCCAGGTGGGATGATCTGATTACCTTGTATCTACCCCAGCACTTAGAACAGTGCTTGGCACAGAGTAAGTGCTTAACAAATACCATTATTATTATTATTATTATGTAGCGGGCCTGGCGGTAGAGCCTGAGCCCATGTGGGTCTGGAACAGGAAGGGGACAGCCCCCAAAACCCACCACCATCATTGCTCTGGTTGCCTCTTCCTCTCTACTACTACCACCTCCCCTTCCACCAGGACACAGTCAGAGAAATTTTCTGCATCTCTGGGCAGAAAATATATTAAGTGTGAGATAGAGAAGGAGCATGAGCAAGGGGATAGATCAAAAAGGGAAGTCTGAAAGAGTTTTAATCTTGGCTCCGCCACTTGTCTACGGCGTGACCTGGGGCAAGTCACTTCGCTTCTCTGGACTTCAGTTACCTCATCTGTAAAATGGGGATTAAGACTGTGAGCCCCAGGTGGGATGATCTGATTACCTTGTATCTACCCCAGCACTTAGAACAGTGCTTGGCACAGAGTAAGCGCTTAACAAATACCATTATTATTATTACTATGTGGTGGGCCTGGCGGTAGTGCCTGAGCCCATGTGGGTCTGGATCAGGAAGGGTACAGCCCCCAAAACCCACCACCATCATTGCCCTGGTTGCCTCTTCCTCTCTACTACTACCACCTCCCCTTCCAGCAGGGCACCGTCAGAGAAATTTTCTGCATCTCTGGGCAGAAAATATATTAAGTGTGAGATAGAGGAGGAGCATGAGCAAGGGGATAGATCAAAAAGGGAAGTCTGAAAGAGTTTTAATCTTGGCTCTGCCACTTGTCTACTGCGTGACCTGGGGCAAGTCACTTCACTTCTCTGGACCTCAGTTACCTCATCTGTAAAATGGGGATTAAGACTGTGAGCCCCAGGTGGGATGATCTGATTACCTTGTATCTACCCCAGCACTTAGAACAGTGCTTGGCACAGAGTAAGCGCTTAACAAATACCATTATTATTATTACTATGTGGTGGGCCTGGCGGTAGTGCCTGAGCCCATGTGGGTCTGGAACAGGAAGGGGACAGCCCCCAAAACCCACCACCATCATTGCTCTGGTTGCCTCTTCCTCTCTACTACTACCACCTCCCCTTCCACCAGGACACAGTCAGAGAAATTTTCTGCATCTCTGGGCAGAAAATATATTAAGTGTCAGATAGAGAAGGAGCATGAGCAAGGGGATAGATCAAAAAGGGAAGTCTGAAAGAGTTTTAATCTTGGCTCCGCCACTTGTCTACGGCGTGACCTGGGGCAAGTCACTTCGCTTCTCTGGACTTCAGTTACCTCATCTGTAAAATGGGGATTAAGACTGTGAGCCCCAGGTGGGATGATCTGATTACCTTGTATCTACCCCAGCACTTAGAACAGTGCTTGGCACAGAGTAAGCGCTTAACAAACACGAGTATTATTATTATTATGTGGAGGGCCTGGCGGTAGTGCCTGAGCCCATGTGGGTCTGGAACAGGAAGGGGACAGCCCCCAAAACCCACCACCATCATTGCTCTGGTTGCCTCTTCCTCTCTACTACTACCACCTCCCCTTCCACCAGGACACAGTCAGAGAAATTTTCTGCATCTCTAGGCAGAAAATATATTAAGTGTGAGATAGAGAAGGAGCATGAGCAAGGGGATAGATCAAAAAGGGAAGTCTGAAAGAGTTTTAATCTTGGCTCTGCCACTTGTCTACTGCGTGACCTGGGGCAAGTCACTTCACTTCTCTGGACCTCAGTTACCTCATCTGTAAAATGGGGATTAAGACTGTGAGCCCCAGGTGGGATGATCTGATTACCTTGTATCTACCCCAGCACTTAGAACAGTGCTTGGCACAGAGTAAGCGCTTAACAAACACCATTATTATTATTATTATGTGGCGGGCCTGGCGGTAGTGCCTGAGCCCATGTGGGTCTGGAACAGGAAGGGTACAGCCCCCAAAACCCACCACCATCATTGCCCTGGTTGCCTCTTCCTCTCTACTACTACCACCTCCCCTTCCAGCAGGACATAGTCAGAGAAATTTTCTGCATCTCTGGGCAGAAAATATATTAAGTGTGACATAGAGAAGGAGCATGAGCAAGGGGATAGATCAAAAAGGGAAATCTGAAAGAATTTTAATCTTGGCTCTGCCACTTGTCTACTGCGTGACCTGGGGCAAGTCACTTCACTTCTCTGGACCTCAGTTACCTCATCTGTAAAATGGGGATTAAGACTGTGAGCCCCAGGTGGGATGATCTGATTACCTTGTATCTACCCCAGCACTTAGAACATTGTTTGGCACAGAGTAAGCGGTGAACAAACACCATTATTATTATTATTATTACGTGGCGGGCCTGGAAATAGTGCCTGATCCCATGTGGGTCTGAAACAGGAAGGGTACAGCCCCCAAAACCCACCATCATCAGTGCCCTGGTTGCCTCTTCCTCTCTACTACTACCACCTCCCCTTCCACCAGCACATAGAGAAATTTTCTGCATCTCTGGGAAGAAAATATATTAAGTTTGAGATAGAGAAGGAGCATGAGCAAGGGGATAGATCAAAAAGGGAAGTCTGAAAGAGTTTTAATCTTGGCTCCGCCACTTGTCTACGGCGTGACCTGGGGCAAGTCACTTCGCTTCTCTGGACTTCAGTTACCTCATCTGTAAAATGGGGATTAAGACTGTGAGCCCCAGGTGGGATGATCTGATTACCTTGTATCTACCCCAGCACTTAGAACACTGCTTGGCAGAGAGTAAGCGCTTAATAAAAACCATCATTATTATTATGTGGCGGGTCTGGCGGTAGTGCCTGAGCCCATGTGGGTCTGGATCAGGAAGGGTACAGCCCCCAAAACCCACCACCATCATTGCCCTGGTTGCCTATTCCTCTCTACTACTACCACCTCCCCTTCCAGCAGGGCACCGTCAGAGAAATTTTCTGCATCTCTGGGCAGAAAATATATTAAGTGTCAGATAGAGGAGGAGCATGAGCAAGGGGATAGATCAAAAAGGGAAGTCTGAAAGAGTTTTAATCTTGGCTCTGCCACTTGTCTACTGCGTGACCTGGGGCAAGTCACTTCACTTCTCTGGACCTCAGTTACCTCATCTGTAAAATGGGGATTAAGACTGTGAGCCCCAGGTGGGATGATCTGATTACCTTGTATCTACCCCAGCACTTAGAACAGTGCTTGGCACAGAGTAAGCGCTTAACAAATACCATTATTATTATTACTATGGGGTGAGCCTGGCGAGGGTGCCTGTGCCCATGTGGGTCTGGAACAGGAAGGGTACAGCCCCCAAAACCCACCACCATCATTGCTCTGGTTGCCTCTTCCTCTCTACTACTACCACCTCCCCTTCCACCAGGACACAGTCAGAGAAATTTTCTGCATCCCTAGGCAGAAAATACATTAAGTGTGAGATAGAGAAGGAGCATGAGCAAGGGGACAGATCAAAAAGGGTAATGTGAAAGAGTTTTAATCTTGGCTCAGACACTTGTCTACTGCGTGAACTGGGGCAAGTCACTTCACTTCTCTGGACCTCAGTTACACCTCATCTATAAAATGGGGATTAAGACTGTGAGCCCCAGGTGGGATGATCTGATTACCTTGTATCTACCCCAGCACTTAGAACAGTGCTTGGCGCAGAGTAAGCGCTTAACAAACACCATTATTATTATTATTATGTGGCGGGCCTGGCGGTAGTGCCTGAGCCCATGTGGGTCTGGAATAGGAAGGGTACAGCCCCCAAAACCCACCATCATCATTGCTCTGGTTGCCTCTTCCTCTCTACTACTACCACCTCTCCTTCCACCAGGACATAGTCAGAGAAATTTTCTGCATCTCTGGGCAGAAAATATATTAAGTGTCAGATAGAGAAGGAGCATGAGCAAGGGGATAGATCAAAAAGGGAAGTCTGAAAGAGTTTTAATCTTGGCTCTGCCACTTGTCTACTGCGTGACCTGGGGCAAGTCACTTCACTTCTCTGGACCTCAGTTACCTCATCTGTAAAATGGGGATTAAGACTGTGAGCCCCAGGTGGGATGATCTGATTACCTTGTATCTACCCCAGCACTTAGAACAGTGCTTGGCACAGAGTAAGCGCTTAACAAATACCATTATTATTATTATGTGGCGGGTCTGGCGGTAGTGCCTGAGCCCATGTGGGTCTGGAACAGGAAGGGTACAGCCCCCAAAACCCACCACCATCATTGCCCTGGTTGCCTCTTCCTCTCTACTGCTACCCCCTCCCCTTCCAGGAGGACACAGTCAGAAAACTTTTCTGCATCTCTGGGCAGAAAATACATTAAGTTTGAGATAAAGGTGCATGAGCAAGGGGATAGATCAAAAAGGGAAGTCTGAAAGAGTTTTAATCTTGGCTCTGCCACTTGTCTACTGCGTGACCTGGGGCAAGTCACTTCACTTCTCTGGACTTCAATTACCTCATCTGTAAAATGGGGATTAAGATTGTGAGCCCCAGGTGGGATGATCTAATTACCTTGTATCTACCCCAGCACTTAGAACAGTGCTTGGCACAGAGTAAGCGCTTAACAAATACCATTATTATTATTACTATGTGGTGGGCCTGGCGAGGGTGCCTGAGCCCATGTGGGTCTGGAACAGGAAGGGGACAGCCCCCCAAACCCACCACCATCATTGCCCTGGTTGCCTCTTCCTCTCTACTACTACCACCTCCCCTTCCATCAGGACACAGTCAGAGAAATTTTCTGCATCTCTGGGCAGAAAATATATTAAGTGTGAGATAGAGAAGGAACATGAGCAAGGGGATAGATCAAAAAGGGAAGTCTGAAAGAGTTTTAATCTTGGCTCTGCCACCTGTCTACTGTGTGACCTGGGGAAAGTCACTTCGCTTCTCTGGACCTCAGTTACCTCATCTGTAAAATGGGGATTAAGACTGTGAGCCCCAGGTGGGATGATCTGATTACCTTGTATCTACCCCAGCACTTAGAACAGTGCTTGGCACAGAGTAAGCGCTTAAACACCATTATTATTATTATTATGTGGCGGGCCTGGCGGTAGTGCCTGAGCCCATGTGGGTCTGGAATAGGAAGGGTACAGCCCCCAAAACCCACCACCATCATTGCCCTGGTTGCCTCTTCCTCTCTACTACTACCACCTCCCCTTCCAGCAGGGCACCGTCAGAGAAATTTTCTGCATCTCTGGGCAGAAAATATATTAAGTGTGAGATAGAGAAGGAGCATGAGCAAGGGGATAGATCAAAAAGGGAAGTCTGAAAGAGTTTTAATCTTGGCTCTGCCACTTGTCTACTGCGTGACCTGGGGCAAGTCACTTCACTTCTCTGGACCTCAGTTACCTCATCTGTAAAATGGGGATTAAGACTGTGAGCCCCAGGTGGGATGATCTGATTACCTTGTATCTACCCCAGCACTTAGAACAGTGCTTGGCACAGAGTAAGCGCTTAACAAACACGAGTATTATTATTATTATGTGGCGGGCCTGGCGGTAGTGCCTGAGCCCATGTGGGTCTGGAACAGGAAGGGGACAGCCCCCAAAACCCACCACCATCATTGCTCTGGTTGCCTCTTCCTCTCTACTACTACCACCTCCCCTTCCACCAGGACACAGTCAGAGAAATTTTCTGCATCTCTGGGCAGAAAATATATTAAGTGTGAGATAGAGAAGGAGCATGAGCAAGGGGATAGATCAAAAAGGGAAGTCTGAAAGAGTTTTAATCTTGGCTCCGCCACTTGTCTACGGCGTGACCTGGGGCAAGTCACTTCGCTTCTCTGGACTTCAGTTACCTCATCTGTAAAATGGGGATTAAGACTGTGAGCCCCAGGTGGGATGATCTGATTACCTTGTATCTACCCCAGCACTTAGAACAGTGCTTGGCACAGAGTAAGCGCTTAACAAATACCATTATTATTATTATTATGTGGGGGGCCTGGCGGTAGTGCCTGAGCCCATGTGGGTCTGGAACAGGAAGGGGACAGCCCCCAAAACCCACCACCATCATTGCCCTGGTTGCCTCTTCCTCTCTACTACTACCACCTCCCCTTCCAGCAGGACACAGTCAGAGAAATTTTCTGCATCTCTGGGCAGAAAATATATTAAGTGTGAGATAGAGAAGGAGCATGAGCAAGGGGATAGATCAAAAAGGGAAGTCTGAAAGAGTTTTAATCTTGGCTCTGCCACTTGTCTACTGCGTGACCTGGGGCAAGTCACTTCACTTCTCTGGACCTCAGTTACCTCATCTATAAAATGGGGATTAAGACTGTGAGCCCCAGGTGGGATGATCTGATTACCTTGTATCTACCCAAGCACTTAGTGCTTGGCACAGAGTAAGCGCTTAAACACCATTATTATTATTATTATGTGGCGGGCCTGGCGGTAGTGCCTGAGCCCATGTGGGTCTGGAACAGGAAGGGTACAGCCCCCAAAACCCACCACCATCATTGCCCTGGTTGCCTCTTCCTCTCTACTACTACCACCTCCCCTTCCACCAGGACACAGTCAGAGAAATTTTCTGCATCTCTGGGCAGAAAATATATTAAGTGTGAGATAGAGAAGGAGCATGAGCAAGGGGATAGATCAAAAAGGGAAGTCTGAAAGAGTTTTAATCTTGGCTCTGCCACTTGTCTACTGCGTGACCTGGGGCAAGTCACTTCACTTCTCTGGACCTCAGTTACCTCATCTGTAAAATGGGGATTAAGACTGTGAGCCCCAGGTGGGATGATCTGATTACCTTGTATCTACCCCAGCACTTAGAACAGTGCTTGGCACAGAGTAAGCGCTTAACAAACACCATTATTATTATTATTATGTGGAGGGCCTGGCGGTAGTGCCTGAGCCCATGTGGGTCTGGAACAGGAAGGGTACAGCCCCCAAAACCCACCACCATCATTGCCCTGGTTGCCTCTTCCTCTCTACTACTACCACCTCCCCTTCCACCAGGACACAGTCAGAGAAATTTTCTGCATCTCTGGGCAGAAAATATATTAAGTGTGAGATAGAGAAGGAGCATGAGCAAGGGGATAGATCAAAAAGGGAAGTCTGAAAGAGTTTTAATCTTGGCTCTGCCACTTGTCTACGGCGTGACCTGGGGCAAGTCACTTCGCTTCTCTGGACTTCAGTTACCTCATCTGTAAAATGGGGATTAAGACTGTGAGCCCCAGGTGGGATGATCTGATTACCTTGTATCTACCCCAGCACTTAGAACACTGCTTGGCAGAGAGTAAGCGCTTAATAAAAACCATCATTATTATTATGTGGCGGGTCTGGCGGTAGTGCCTGAGCCCATGTGGGTCTGGATCAGGAAGGGTACAGCCCCCAAAACCCACCACCATCATTGCCCTGGTTGCCTCTTCCTCTCTACTACTACCACCTCCCCTTCCAGCAGGGCACCGTCAGAGAAATTTTCTGCATCTCTGGGCAGAAAATATATTAAGTGTGAGATAGAGAAGGAGCATGAGCAAGGGGATAGATCAAAAAGGGAAGTCTGAAAGAGTTTTAATCTTGGCTCTGCCACTTGTCTACTGCGTGACCTGGGGCAAGTCACTTCACTTCTCTGGACCTCAGTTACCTCATCTGTAAAATGGGGATTAAGACTGTGAGCCCCAGGTGGGATGATCTGATTACCTTGTATCTACCCCAGCACTAA